>NC_070609.1:71585000-74085000 GCF_027172205.1 Podarcis raffonei | reverse complement strand
TTAAAGTCTCCTGCCATTTGCATCTTTTATATTCTGCTTCTCTCTCCCCCCCCCCCCCCGCTTTCTCCCAAGCTGCTTGCGGGGATAAAAAGGACAGTTGAATCTCCATTTCTAAATTGGCCCTTGTATCTGGAGATGCATGCTGAGGAAATGCTCCGAGAGACCTTAGGTAGGCGTGATCAGCAGTTAAGATGTACACCGTCTTCTAGGAAGTTGAAAAGAGAAGAACGATCAGCCTGTCAAGAAAACAGTGTGCGTTGTATTATAACCTACATGGGCTGCATGTGGCTCATGAGCTACAGGGACTGCCCAGTCTATTTTGCTGAGTTTTAAGTTTCAAGAGGCATGCCAGGTTTCTAGTCCACATGGGTACAGCAGTAGAACTCAAAACGGGTGAAATGAAAAGCGTTAGATTTCTGAAATGAGAAACTTTTATTAAATGCAGCTGTTCTCACATAGATGTTCGCATGTTCTCTGGCTTTGCTCTCTGTTCATGTTGATTTCCTTCTCGCTCTTGATCGTGTCTACCTGATTGTGGGTTGTTACGCTGGGTGCGTGCAGAATAAGAAATCCTTGAGAGTGGCACTTTAAAAAATGGCATTATACTCATAGCAGCAGCAACATGACACTTGCATCAGAGAGTGTGTGTGTGGTGGGGGGGAGGGGGGAGGCTTCTCCACAAAAGGCTGAAACTTTAATAGCATACTCCCCTCCAGGCTTTGTAATTTTCCAGACAAGATGGCAGAGCTGATAGAAATGTTTGCACCGCAACCTTGAAGCAGATGTTTGCCCCGTGCTGGCTTAACAAATGTTGAGCATAATTCATTATTGCCTCCTTGTCCTTTATTCAGAGGACTTCTCAGGTTCATAAATATTTTGTTTGGGGCTGTAATTAGCACTACCCAAAGGAGAGGTGCAGGGAGGGCGTTGGGGGCAATGATGGACGTTGTATCTGGGATCAGCAGCAGCCATTGCTGGCTTTTTTTTTTTTTTGCAGTTGCCCCAAAGGGGAAGTGGTATATGCTGAAGAGCTTACTAGGCTACTGTTTTATATTCTAATAGCTATTGGTGATGCCCAGTCGCACAACGGTGCCACAGTATAACTGCAGGCATTATAACAGCGGAGGCTGGTCCACTATGCCAAATGGTGCACAGCCCCACCAACCTCAGCCAGTGCCCACCTCCCTGCCCTTCTTATTGACCACCCCCCTAATCCAGGGGGTGGCAATGACTGCCAACTTTCTCCTGCTCTTAGTCTCAGTGTTGTCCTTGTAGAACTCAGCAGGGAGGAACAGAGAGAGAAAGCTAAATTTAGTTGCCTCTGTCCGCCATTGCCTTTGGCTCCCCCCTGCTGTTCTGCTCCTTTCCCAATGGGCACCAGCTACCACTGCATTTAAACTGGTATCAGTCTTATCAGACTGAATTAAGTTGTGTCTTAATCATGTGGGCTTTTCCTTGGTTTATTTCTTGGGGCTGGGGAACCTTTGGCCTTCTGGTTGTTGAACTGCGGCTTCCATCAGCCCCAGCCCTGCCAGCCCAATGCTCATCAGGGATGATGGGAATTGTAGTCTAACAACAATTTGAGGGCCACAGGTTCCCCATCCCCACGTTAAGCATCTGATGAAGTGGGCTATAGTCTGTACTAGCTTATGCCGTAATGAATTAGTCTTGAAGGTGCCAAAAGACATTTGGTTATTTTGCAGCGTATTCTCTGGGTGGTAAATTATGTTTCACTTTTAATCTGTGATTCATTTTTGTGACTTCTGACAGTTTTGTCCTTTTCAAATCTTTGGAATGATGTCTTTTCACAGCAAATGCATGCATCATCGTACTTAACATTTACATGTTCTGTTACAAACCCTGAAGTGTGTGTAAGGTGGGGTTCGGAGGAGACAAATGGATTTTGGCCAGTAAAATGCCTGTTTGAATTCCTTATTTAAAAAACGTTGTTACAAAAGTGAAGTGGGAATGTCAAAGTTTTTCAAGAACTAGCAATTCTTTGGCAACTTAGAAGACTTAATGCTTTGGAACATGACTTTTCATAAGTGTCTGATGGCACCTTAAATACTAACTACTTTATTATGGTGTAAGTTTTCATGGACTACAGTCCACTTCAACATGGGGGGAGTAGCAGTAAATAGTTTGGTCAGGAGGTTAGGAAATGCAGAAAAGTACAGATTGTGATAATTACATTGCTAATCATGCCCATTCACAAAAGCAACAGTTGTTGATAACACAAATAGCCTGGCATTGGTAAGCCAACTAACACATATAATGCACATTGAGTGTTTTCATTGAACCAAGGCCCTTAAGCCAGCTCTGTTGGGAACTTTACATTTCTAATAGAAAACTAAACAATCTCTATGAAGAACAAACTGCACAACCCATTGATACTTGGAAAAACTTTCCAGGAGATGTTTTCAGTAATACTACTTCTTATCTCTCTGTCCCTCCCTCCCCCCCCCTCTCTCTCTCTCTCTCTCACACACACACACACACAGAGAGAGAGAGAGAGAGAGAGAGAGAGAGAGAGAGAGAGAGAGAGAATTACCCAGTCATATTCATTGCATCAGATAAAGAAAATCTAGAATAATAAAGCAAATGAGTTTAAAGACTATGGGTTAGAATCATAGAATCATAGAGTTGGAAGAGACCACAAGGGCCATCGAGTCCAACCCCCTGCCAAGCAGGAAACACCATCAGAGCACTCCTGACATATGGTTGTCAAGCCTCTGCTTAAAGACCTCCAAAGAAGGAGACTCCACCACACTCCTTGGCAGCAAATTCCACTGTCGAACAGCTCTTACTGTCAGGAAGTTCTTCCTAATGCTTAGGTGGAATCTTCTTTCTTGTAGTTTGGATCCATTGCTCCGTGTCCGCTTCTCTGGAGCAGCAGAAAACAACCTTTCTCCCTCCTCTATGTGACATCCTTTTATATATTTGAACATGGCTATCATATCACCCCTTAACCTCCTCTTCTCCAGGCTAAACATGCCCAGCTCCCTTAGCCGTTCCTCATAAGGCATCGTTTCCAGGCCTTTGACCATTTTGGTTGCCCTCCTCTGGACACGTTCCAGTTTGTCAGTGTCCTTCTTGAACTGTGGCGCCCAGAACTGGACACAGTACTCCAGGTGAGGTCTGACCAGAGCAGAATACAGTGGCACTATTACTTCCCTTGATCTAGATGCTGTACTCCTATTGATGCAGCCCAGAATTGCATTGGCTTTTTTAGCTGCCGCGTCACACTGTTGGCTCATGTCAAGTTGGCTCATGGTTGTGTCCAGTGCTTGTCTGACTCAGAATAGACCATTAGAATTAAGGAACCTTCATTAGGATTGTGCCTATTAACTTCACTGGATCTCCTCTGCATCGGCCTAGCATTGCTCCAACTTTAATTTATCTGTATAGTAACAGAAAGCTCTAGATCAAGCTATTTGCATTTACATGGGGAAATGCTGCAATTCATTTTCCCCCCATTTAGTGATCTACTCTGTTCCTTCTGCTGTGTTCACTTGATTTTAATTTTTATTACCAAGATAATTTGCATGAAAACAACATCTGTGTTTGTGCTATGCTGCTGCTGTGGCTGCCTCCCTGTTGGAAACCACCAGCCGCAGTATTGAGACAACCTATTGGGCCTTCTCTCCAGTCATTCGCATGAGCTTGTCCTTCTCCCAGTGTCCTTCTCCCTTTTCAGCCTTCTGTTTTTATCCTGTCTTTTCATTTCTTTCTCTCCATAAGAAGCTGCCTTACACCATGTCAGGAGGTCTTTCCCATCTCCTTTTAAGCCAGGAGTTGCCATTCTTTTGGAACCAGTGAGCACATTGCAATTTTTGAGAGTGTCCTGGGAGACCAGAAAATGGCTGCCATGAGAGGCGTGGCATTGTCCAAAATGGCTGCTGTGGAGCGTGGTGTAACATAACATTAGAGAAAATTACCCCGATTATACTTGCCATAGGAAATCAGCTATGTACTATACAATACTGATTACAACCCACACACACACAGAGTCCAGTAACAACAGCGAGCAATCCTCAGTACCATGAAAAATACACAGGGTGGCTATATAACACTTGGCTCTCATTTCACATAAATAACTTAGAAGGTAGCTGCATAATTTGCCCCATAGCCTTCTTTCTATGAGGGTTAAGTCTTGCTACTTTTCTTAAATGAAAGCTCAGAGGAACCTTTCCAGGGTACCAATGAAAGCCTTTACAGGTGCTATCTACAGGATCATATCTCCCCATAAGACCCTACCCAAGTTATGAGATCTTTGGGGAAGGCCTTTCTTTTGGCCCCACAACCTTCACAGGCACATTTGGAGAGGACATGAGAGGTCCTTCTCAGTGTCTGCTCCCAGACTGTGGAACTCCCTTCCACAGGAGGCTAGCCTGACCCTCTCTCTGCTTTCCTTTCATTGGCAGGCAAATAAACGCTTTGTTGTTTGGTCAGGCCCATGGCATGACTGTCGCTGCAGGAACTTTTAATAGTGGGTGTTGTGTGTTTTCTTCTCTTGTTGTGCTTTTAAATCATTTAAAGCTGTTTTGATTCATTGCGGTTTTTAATATGGGAACTTATTTTAATTTTTTTAAAAAAACAACAACATTTGTAACTGATCGGGGTTTTTCTTAGATGTATATGTTTTGAATTTACATTGTGAGCTGCCTTGAGAAAGGCAATTAAATTAAATAAAACAAAGAAGCAAACTAGTATATAATTGATATAAATGCACAGTGTGAAAGTAATCTTTGTCATCATAAGCCATTATGGTACACTGATGATGATTTAAAGTATTTATACCCTGCTTTTTAGCCAGAAAGGCTCCCAGGGAGGTTTACAGATTAATGAGAGCAACACAGTCTGTGTTCTCTGACGCCTAAAATCTAAAAAGACACAACACAAAAGGAAAGGAGGGTGGGGAGAGAAGAAGAAACAAACTCTGCTATCAAATTCTTAAGGTGATAAGATTGTTAGAATAACCACCTTGGATGGGAGCCGGCTGCTCCAAGTTTGAAAACAGGCCTTGGATGTAACCTGGAGACCAGGTGTTTCTGGAAGTGGCTGTAATATAGCTAGAATTTGATGACCTTATAGGGTGGGGCCTCAAGCTTTGGGGGGGCCTACCTGGAATCTGCCAGTGTCTTACGTGAGCCTTGGACAGGCAGATAAAAAAGTGAAGTAAAGGTACTCCTGCCCATATGGGCCAGTCGTGACCGACTCTGGAGTTGCGCGCTCATCTCGCTCTATAGGCCGGGAGCCGGCGCCATCCGCAGACACTTCCGGGTCACATGGCCAGTGTGACATCGCTGCTCTGGCGATCCTGCACCAGCGCAGCACACGGAACGCCGTTTACCTTCCCGCTATAAAGCGGTACCTATTTATCTACTTGCACTTTAAGGGTGCTTTCGAACTGCTAGGTGGGCAGGAGCTGGGACCGAAAGACGGGAGCTCACCCCGCCGCGGGGATTCGAACCACCGACCATACAATCGGCAAGCCCTAGGCACTGTGGTTTTACCCACAGCGCCACCCGCATCCCTTGGACAGGCAGATACCCAGGTTCAAATCCCCACTCAGCTATGAATTTCACTTGATGGGGCTTTGGGCAGGTTTGTTGTCCCCATTTCACAGAGTTGTTGGGGATAATATATACCAGCCCTCTGCCTAGAACAGTCCTTAGCTCCTTGCCAGAAGGATAAGATAAAAAAAATGTAATAAAATGGCATCCTCCTAGTCACCAGCCTTTATAAAAAACAATCGATGAACTTAAGTTGTGTAACTTTGGCACACTGAGCCGTGTACAGTGGCTGCTTCCACCACCAACCCCTCCAGGTTTTTATTATTATTCAGCTGTCATGAAATGCCGGATATTGCAAAATGGCCTCTTATTAAAACACAGATGTGTCAGCTGGCTGGGCTATTCAGCGTGTTTCATACAGGGGAAAGTTGCTTTTTTGCTCTCTCCCCCCTTTTTACATGCAAGTGATGGGCTGTTGGCAGACCCGCCAGCTATCAGCTCTGCACCTGGACAAACATACAAATGGAAAGGTTAAACAGAAGCCGGAAGTTAGTTGGGAGGCAAAGAATAAAAGAGGAAAGAAAAGCTGCTATTGAGAAAGGGGACGTGATGAATGGTTTAAGTAGCAGGCACAGTGAAGAGCTGAGGCCCGCTCCTAATTAATGGAGGAGGGCCTGGCCGCCAAGCTGAGCTTTTGCTCTAGTGCCTCGGAACATTTTCCTACAGAATTCGGAGGGCAGTGGTTGTGCTTGTGTCAGCCAGGAGGAAGTTCTCTCGCTCTCTGGCACGTGGCTTTGAAAACGTGCCTCTCCTTGGATGCACTCTTGACTGGAGTGCTCTTTCTGGATGCCTGCACCTGGTTCAAATTCCACCTCTCTACTTCTCTCTACTTCATTCCCCTAATCATGGGGTGGAAGATGCAACTAGGCAGTGGGGGTGCGGTTTATAATCTCACGGGAGAAAGGGAGGCAGCTTCAACTCTCCCCTTCATGGCACAAAACTTCTCTACAGGTAGCCTGAACTTGTGTAAGACGAGGGCTAAGCCCCAGTCCAAACCAAATAGCTCATCACATGGGAACACCCTTCTCTGCAGTTGCAGTGTGCTAGTTCAGACTGCGGTCAGTTTGTCGAATGACTGATTGCATACGTTTGCCTAGAAGGGCTGTTCCAGTTGCCATTGGGCCACAAATGTCTGGTGCAGGATGGATATAACCGGTTTAGAAGGGGCTCGCTCTTTGTGTTGTCTGCATTTGTCCCACATCAGCCCTGGTAAACTCTCTTTGCAGGTTTTCAAAGCTGTTCAACTTGTAGTGACAAGTGAGGCGAAAGAGATGTACATACAGAACCACAGGAAGCACATCCTCTCTCATACTGCTCCCACCTCTTAAAAAAAAAATTGGCCACCAGTTGTATTCAGCGTTAGTCCTGCTCAAAGTCAACCCCATGAGTTGTATGCAACCTAATTATACTCCAAGTAGACCCACTGGAATGATTAAACCTAAGATGGAAATGCCCATTAATTTGAGTGTATCTTAGATTCATTGATTTCAGTATATCTACTCTGTCTTTGACTTAGTTAAATGCAGCACCACTGTGTCTTCAGCCGAAGTTATGTCTGACCGTTGCAAACATTTTTTGTGGGCTGATTTTGCAATGTTGTCATTCTCAGAGTGATGGACTGTTTCACTCCTCAGATAGCTTTGGCTGGGGAGGGAAGCACTAAGATCCTAATTTCATAGCTGCACTGACTTCATACTTCCGGAGCAAGCAATTAAGTTGTAGAAATAGCTGCTTTCTTTTCTTTACTGAGTAGTGCAGCTTTGGTGCCCCCCCCCATTTTTTTCTCCTGAGTTGCATTTATGAGGGAAAGTTCTTGTTATGAGACCTTTCAAGGGGGTCCGTAGCAGCTTGTTTGCAGTTTAACAGCAGAAACATTACGGCAGCGTTTTAATATCGCTTCTTGTGCAACGCCACTGCAATCAGAAGACACGCAGGTTGAGAGTTGCCTTGTTGAGAAGGCGCTTTGAAAGCGGCAAGAAGAGCTGGCTCTTCCAAAAAAGAGAAACGGCGGGTAATTTGGAGAAAGAGGCAGACAGAAGTTGCCTCTGGAACTTGTTCGCCTGCCAGTGCAATGTAGCTGTGGGTTGCACTGTAATTCTAGGGCTGGACTGTTTCCTGAAGCCTGCAACAGGAACCTTTATTTGATCAAAAGTTTCTTGGCTGTTTCCTAGATCATTAGGAGAAGGGCCATGGCACAGTGGTAGAGCATCTGCCTTCTATGCAAAAGGTCTCCAGGTCCAGTTCCTGGCATCCCCAGGTAGAGCTGGGCAAAGACCCCTGTCTGAGGCCCTGGAAAGTGGCAGCCATCCATCCTCATTTATTTTTATGCCACCTTTCCATAGGAAATTTTGCTGGAGGCATCTCAAAACATTGGGGGGAGGGGAATGACATAATTCACTAAGTTATGAAATGTAACAAAAGTTAAGCAATAAATTAATGGAAGTATTAAGATCTATTCAATAAAACTAAACAATCCTCATGATTCATAATAAAGTATAACAGAAAAATGGGGGGGGCAGCAAAAACAATGCGCCACAAACACTACCCCATCCCAATTTGTCTCTAGGCGTCATCAGCAGCATGTTTTTTTCTGGACTGACACCAAGGTTGTCCCCAGTGCCTTCCACAGCTGCTTTTTAAGCTGGAATCAGTCAGGGCTCTGCCCTCCCAGGCCAGATGGAAGCAGGGTAGCAAAGTAGAGAGCAGCCTTTCAAAATTTGAAAGATCAGACAACACTGAACCAGATAGATCTGTGGTCCTGTGTTTCCTGGAGTGGCACGTTCACAGCGTGATATATGGGGAGGCTTTTCAGTTCTTTGGAAGAATCTGGGCCACCCCAAAGTCTGAATGAATCAGGCCTGGGAAATACATGGCCCTCTAGAAGGTGCTGGACTCCCATCAACCCCAACCAGCATGACCAGTAGTGAAGGGTGATGGGAGCCCAGCAACAACTAGAGGACACCAGGGTCCCTACTCATGCTTTAAATTGACCCAGCAGCTCTTAAAATTATTCTTGTTCCCATGTAGCTTGTAAATTCTATCTAAGGGGTTATTGCTGTTTTTTCAACCTAGAGGGGAGCAGCTTGAACAGGTTGTGGTTAAGAGCATGTGCTGGGAAGAGATTTGGTGGAGCATAGCGGGCCAGAGACATAATAGAAGGTTCCTGGAGTCTCTATTTTGTGGTGCAAAAGTGGGGCTAATAATACTGGCCTACTGTACAGGTTTGTTGTAAAGGCTACCACAACATAATTTACATGAGGCAGTTTATAAGTTGCCCTGAGACTTGTTTTTTTCTTTTGAAATTGATGGTTCTGTTTTCAAATGTTTACAGTGGTACCTCGGGTTACAGACGCTTCAGGTTACAGACGCTTCAGGTTACAGACTCCGCTAACCCAGAAATATTACCTCAGGTTAAGAACTTTGCTTCAGGATGAGAACAGAAATGGTGCAGCGGCGGCACAGCAGCAGCAGGAGGCCCCATTAGCTAAAGTGGTGTTTCAGGTTAAGAACAGTATCAGCTTAAGAACGGACCTCCAGAACGAATTAAGTTCTTAACCCAAGGTACCACTGTATATGTTTTATATGTGTTAGTTGTTCTTAGCCTTGGATTGCCTTTTTGTTGGAAAAGTGAGGGTTGGGGAGAATAAGGAAAAGGCTTGAGTGAAGAAAGTGAGGTGAGGACCTCTTGGTAGTTGGGCTTTGCAGTCCTTCACAGATCGAGGTTTTGCACTTCTGTGCTGTTGCACAAGGCCAGCTAATCCCAGTGACCCTTGGGAGGAGAAGTTATCTGTGAAATGCTCCATCAGACCCTCTGTTTTCCAAGCAAGCTAAAAAATGGCATTTCTGTGCAAGTTTGTAGATAGCGCAAGCCTCCAGAGCTCTCTGGGTACACTTGTTCAGAACACAGGCAGAGGGCTGTAGCTGCCGTGAAGCCTCTCTTGAGTTTTCTGACTTCACATCCTCCTCCTCTGAGGCGTTGCCCTTACACGCTTAGGCCAAGCCCCTGGCTTGTTCTGAAGCCAACCCTTGTGCAGCTGCGTCATGGATCAGTACGGAAAACAATAA
This sequence comes from Podarcis raffonei, assembly GCF_027172205.1. Lineage (NCBI taxonomy): Eukaryota > Metazoa > Chordata > Lepidosauria > Squamata > Lacertidae > Podarcis > Podarcis raffonei. Next base: position 74,075,359 of record NC_070609.1, on the reverse strand, counting down.
ACATCTGTTCTGACTGAAATGTGTTGTGCAGGTCAGTGAACAAACATAAGCAGCCTAGGAAAGACCTGCTCCTTATTTTTGCTAAACATATCCTACAAGAACTCACAGTGGGACTTAGCTCTCAACAGTTTCTCCTCCCTACTGCAAGTCATGTTCCTTTAAATTCTGGCTGGATTTCCTCACCGCAGGACATAGAAAAGAAAAGGTTCTGCAAATTCTTTGACATAATAACCTTGTGTCCAAGCAAAGTACAGGAATAAGCCAATACCAGACCTTGAGGAGTTGTCAAGAGTCTCTGATGAAGTATATGCAAATGGTTACTAGGTGAGGCTGGGTGGGGGAGCTGGTTCCCCTTAAATTCAGCAGCATCCTTTCCCATCCAACTGAATCGGTAAAGAATTTTGGGCTAGCAAAACACTCTCAACCATTGTCCACTCTTTAACTGAGGACACAGTATTTATATACTGCATGTCCAGAAAGTATTTTGTTTAGGCAAGCTCAGTTGGAGTGTGGTGCCAGTAATGACAAGGTTGCAGGTTCAATCACATAATAATAATAATAATAATAATAATAATAATAATAATAATAATAGTAATATTTATTATTTATACCCCACCCTCCCTGGCCAGAACCGGGCTCAGGGAGGCTAACACCAATAAAATCACAGTAAAAACATACGTAGGGGGAAAGGGTGGGGGACCAATTTAAAATACAGGTTAAAATGCAATTTAAAATGCAGCCTCATTTTAAAATAGCTGATAAAGTGTCCTTTCCAACTCCATGATTCTATGTGTTTTAATCTGTTGTTAGCTTATTGTGGATTGTTGTTTTTTAGTGTTCTAAATAGTTGCTTTTAACTGTTTTTGCTGATAACATTATTGTATTATTCTTTTGGTAAACTGATTTGAGGTGCTTTGCAGTCAAGCGGTATATAAATCTTGTGAAACAAATAAGATGCGTGGGTCTAGGTGAGCGGCAGCTACTGGCTGATTTCTTGAATCAAGGCAATTTTTGCTAATGTTGCCCTGAAAAGGAGCAAGGTCAGAGAGGTGGTGTGAGTGTGGATGCTAATGCAGTCTGGACACCATTGTGCCAGTACCTCAGGACTGTGGATGTGTCTTTTGCAAAGCACGTGTCCCAGTTTCTTCTCCAGCCAGTCTGGGCACCAACATTCCTGTGAAATGAAATAAGTTCTGCCTCAGGATTCAGGTATGACTTCCCACGTTTGTTCAGTTTTGTGGGTTTTAAGGAGTAAGGCTTCAATCCTAAGCACGCTTACTTTTGAAAGCTGACTCCACCAACTTCAGCGTCACCGACTTCAGAGAAAATAGGTTGAAGCAGTGTTAGAAACTGAGATATGAAAGCTAGGAGCTAAATGGCACCTTAAACCAAGGTTATGGGTGCAACAACGGAATGTCTATGCTCGCTTTTTAAATAACAAGAATACAAAGCTGAAAATGAATGAGCTGCAGCTAAAATATTGTGTTCATTTTACAAATGGTCTAGTCTTTCCCCTGCCCACCCCTCTTAATATTCTTAAGGGGGTCTCTTCTCCAGTCTTCAGAGAATAGCTGGAAGTGGGGCGGCAGAAAACGGTCCTCCTTTCCTTCCACTCTGCAGTTTTAATCTGAAATCTTAGGCGCAGTACTGCACTCAGAGCTCAGAAACTGCTTGCACCAATGGAATTCCCTGTCGCAAAATGCGCCTAGAGCAATGTGAGTTTTGAACACAGGGTTGAAGGTAGAAAAATGAAATGCATTGCCCCCCCAAACCTCAAGTAAGGGGGGGACTAATGCCCCGCATCAACTATCTGTCCATCCTTAGATAGACGCAAACTGCAGCAGAATTGAGCAAGGATGGTGGCACCCAGGCTCCCTGTGGTTTGCATGAATGACTTGGAGAAGCATTTTGAATGAACAAATGGAATGGAAACAGCACTGATTTGCTACTTGGAATAAGTGTTTGTTATGACAAGTGTAATCTAGTTTTAATTAGCAAGATGCTTCATGGTGTGCTCCTCAGTGTTCTGTAGTCATTCCCCACCCCCCCACCCCCCAAACTAATGAAGTTTTTAGTAACTCGCAGCTTTGTTCAAGCACTGCTGAATTTATAAAGAATGGAGATTAATGAGACTCTCTTGCCTTAATGCTAAAGCAAACTAGAGCCCTGCTTAAGACGCAATTAGGATAGTGTTTAACTTTGTATTTTAAAACCAGATGGCGGAGATGGAAGAAGCCAGCCCCTGTGTTTTACATCTCCTTTGCAGAGCTAAGGGAGGGGAAAGGGATCCCTCATTTAAATTAATTGGATTTGACACAACAGAAAATACTTCATGCTGTGGAGGAGGCAGTGCCTGAAGTCCCAGCTCCTTTTTTAAAAATAAACATCTCAATTTCAAAAGCTCGATTGTGCTTGATAATTCCCATCGTCCAAATAAAACCTATGAAATATAAGGGTGGTGGAGGCTTTTTCTCCCCTATTTGGCAGCCATTACATGCCTCCCATGCAAAAAACAAAAACAAAAAATCCCTCACAAAAGCATTTTTCTCTTTAACAGCCCTTTCCCTGAGCTCAGAAATGGATTTCCCTCCAGCCTCTGTCATTCAATTATCACCTCGGGAAATGCACAGATATAACTGATGATCCCTTTAAAACAGCCTGCAGTGTTCCACACACCCCTCCCAATCCTTCTCGTCTTGTCTCGCTCCCATCATTAAATGTAACACTGCCGCCGTACATTATATAGGGTGACCCTGACGGCTGTCACTTTGATGCTGTGCAGAGATAATAAGATTGCACATGTAATGAAGGGCAGATAAATAGGAAAATGTTTACGGGATGGAGCATGGCGGGGTTTGAGCAGCTTTATGGTTTCCTTTTCCCCCCTTCGCTCTCGCTCTCTCCTTTTGCAAGCCCAGAATTGTGGTTGTGGTAGGTGGGGCAGGGAGAGAGAGAATGAGAATGAAGAAGATAGCAGGCCTGGGAGGCCAAATGACAGTGCTATGCTAATTCCCCCCCCCCCAAAAAAAATCCTGACACAAAGCATCCAGCTTCTTCTAAGTTGAGAAGCCAACAGTGGGGTCATAGCAAATACATTGTCAAGAGCCTAGCACTGTAGTGTTGGTTTTTTGGAAGAGGAAAAAAGTGTGGCATACCAGTACCAACATACAATGGACAGTTATTCAAGGCTGCTAACCTGATTCAAAATTATCTAAAGCTTGTGATCCTTAGGTTGCATACCAAGCAGCTGAATCACTTTTAGACTGGGACTTACTTCTGAGTAGCCTTCTTTAGTGTTGGGCCTCCAAGAGTGAGTTTGCATAATCCGAAGACTCAACTGGGCTTGTATTTTGTGTCTCTCTTTGAAATGGGCATGTAAAGCAGGTTTTGAAAAACAGAAATCCCTGCTTATAGCTTGGATCAGGCTTCTTTCTCTGTCTTTCTCTCTGTGTATGTGTGTGTTTTAACTATCTTGTCATATGGTTGCACTTTTTCGTCTTTTATTTTTGGCTTGCTTCTCTGTGCTTGTTTGTGTGTAAATATATATTCAGCACCCATGGAACTGGAGGGGAGTGTTGCCTGCCTCCCCTCTAGATAATTCTGGCAAGCATGAATGTGGTGGTTTTATGAACTTTCATTTGCTCTTTTCCTTCTCCCTTTCCCCTACCCTCATTATAAGCAAATTAGTACTGTGAAATCTGTGTTTTTCCAGTAAGTACCACTATTCACATCTTTGCTCCAGAAAGACTAGAGTTGAGGTCTGACCCACCCCCGAATAAAATAAGGCCCCAAACTCTCCTCATGACCCTATCTGTGATTTCCCAATAATCCGGATTGTCGTCCTGTTCCTTGAGGAGAATCCAAATTTATAGGTTACGGAAGAACAATCCCTCTGTTTCCCATTCAGAAGATGATGGTTCAAATCCAAAGCTACAGATTTTTTTGCCAAACCACATGAATCAGGGAGTCACCAGTGCAATACCCATGGGTCCAGTGGTGCTCTTTGGGTATTCCACTGGTGCCCGCAAAGCCACTGAGACCACCTTCCTCACTGCCCCTTTAGTGTTGTGAGGCATTGAGAGGGTAGTTACCATTCCCCCCCTTGAAAAGTACATAGAAATGAAAGAGGAAGTTGGAAGAGTGACACTCTCCCACTTCCTCTTCCAACTCTTTGTGCCAACCACCTGTCTCCTGGATCCTTGCCCATCCTGGCTTATAAAAGCTAGCCGGGAAGGACTGGGCGATGGGCTTCGTGGGGTGGTGAATGCTTCCCTCCGTGAGGGAGCCTTCCCAGACCCGCTGAAAGAGGCGGTTATTAAACCGCTTCTTAAAAAACCATCTTTAGATGCGGCCACGATGGCCAATTATCGCCCAGTCTCAAATCTTCCATTCTTGGGCAAGGTGATTGAGCGAGTGGTTGCTGAACAACTCCAGGCACGCCTGGAAGAAGCGGACCATTTGGATCCCTTCCAGTCGGGATTCAGGCCTCATCATGGGACTGAAACTGCCTTGGTCGCACTGGTTGATGATCTCCAGCGGGCTAGGGACAAAGGTGAGAGCTGTTTCCTAGTTCTGCTGGATCTCTCAGCGGCGTTTGATACCATCGACCATAACATCCTTCTGGACCGTCTTGAGGGGCTAGGAGCTGGGGGCACTGTCATACAGTGGTTCCGCTCCTTCCTCCTGGGCCGTGTTCAGAAAGTGGTGGTGGGGGATGAGTGTTCAGACCCCTGGGCTCTCACTTGTGGGGTGCCTCAGGGTTCTGTCCTCTCCCCCATGCTTTTCAACATTTACATGCAGCCACTGGGAGAGATCATCAGGAGGTTTGGGCTGGGTGTTCATCAGTATGCGGATGATACCCAGCTCTACCTCTCTTTTAAATCAGAACCAGTGAAGGCGGTGAAGGTCCTGTGTGAGTGTCTGGAAGCGGTTGGAGGATGGATGGCGGCTAACAGATTGAGGTTGAATCCTGACAAGACAGAAGTACTGTTTTTGGGGGACAGGAGGCGGGCAGGTGTGGAGGATTCCCTGGTCCTGAATGGGGTAACTGTGCCCCTGAAGGACCAGGTGCGCAGCCTGGGAGTCATTTTGGACTCACAGCTCTCCATGGAGGCACAGGTCAAATCTGTATCCAGGGCAGCTGTTTACCAGCTCCATCTGGTACATAGGCTGAGACCCTATCTGCCTGCAGACTGTCTCTCCAGAGTGGTACATGCTCTGGTTATCTCCCGCTTGGACTACTGCAATGCGCTCTACGTGGGGCTACCTTTGAAGGTGACCCGGAAACTACAACTAATCCAGAATGCGGCAGCTAGACTGGTGACTGGGACCGGCCGCCGAGACCATATAACACCAGTCTTGAAAGACCTACATTGGCTCCCAGTACATTTCCGAGCACAATTCAAAGTATTGGTGCTGACCTTTAAAGCCCTAAACGGCCTCGGTCCAGTATACCTGAAGGAGCGTCTCCACCCCCATCATTCTGCCCGGACACTGAGGTCCAGCGTCGAGGGCCTTCTGGCGGTTCCCTCACTGCGAGAGGCCAAGTTAGAGGGAACCAGGCAGAGGGCCTTCTCGGTAGTGGCGCCCGCCCTGTGGAACGCCCTCCCATCAGCTGTCAAAGCGATAAACATCTACCTGACATTCAGAAGACATCTGAAGGCAGCCCTGTTCAGGGAAGTTTTTAATATGTGACATTTTAGTGTATCTTTCATCTTTGTTGGAAGCCGCCCAGAGTGGCTGGGGAAACCCAGCCAGATGGGTGGGGTACAAATAATAAATTATTATTATTATTATTATTATTATTATTATTATTATTATTATTATTATTATTCAAGGCTAATATTAATTCTACTGGATCTGGTCTTTACACAGATCCCTTGGAAAAGCAAAGTGTGCACGCATGCATTCTCTGTCTCTCATCCAGGAGAAGGAAGTAACCATAGGGGATGGCACCCTTAGGACTCATTCAGAAATCCAAATGTGACCACGGATGCCATAACAAGTCTGAGGACGAGTTGCATGTGTTGACTGTGTTCACACATCAAAGTAAGCCGGAAATCCTGGTTTATTCACATGCTGCATGGGAGTGAGCAAGGCCCCTTCTCAGCCCCTTGGCTTCCCCCTTCCCATGAGCAACTGAAGAAGACCGGATTAAGCACTTAACCATAGCTTCCCATTACATGCGAACCCAGAAACTAAGCTTAACAGTTTCAAAAAAGGAAAAGCCAGAATATGGAGCCATGGTTTAAATATCCTGGCTTGTTTGGTGGAAGCTGCAAACCATGGTTTCAAGGTTCAAACGTAAGAGGAAGCGAAAACTTGAGTGCTGAATCTTGGCTTGTTTGTCCACTTGCTCAGAAGGTGAAGGAAAGCAGCTAGGAAGGGGCTGCACAAACACATGTGCAGCTCATGCATATCCTGGTGTTTTTTTAAGCCAGGATTTTTGCCTTTCCGTGATGGCTGTTCACAAAATACAAGCTTTCAGTGTACAAGTCCCTGCTCAAAACTTTCCATTTCCATAGGAGTGAAACAGGCTGGTTTTTTTCTTTTGTTTATTTGGATACCACCTTCTTGGGTGCAGGCAGGCAAGTGATAATGAATGCTGGTTTAAGAACATAACACCCTCATCTCCAGATAGGGCTGGGAAAGACACCTTCATGAAATGCTGGAAAGCCATGGCCAATCAGTGTTACATCTATATGGTACAGAGCTAGGTGGATAACTTCATTGAGACAGCTTCACACGTTCATAGATCAACACATGTGAACCATACCAGTTCATAAAGGACAAGGCAAGACTGGACACTGAAACATCATTGATTGCAGGTTCTGCTAGAACCTAGGAGGGGAATAGAAGAGGAAAGAGGTGCTTCAAAACTGCTTGTTGGCCTGTTTTTACAAATCGTCACTATGTCCCCTGCTGAAAGCCAAATTATAAATCCTTTGGGTATGCACACAATCCCATCTCCTAGACCACAAACTGACTGTGTGAAATGGCTTTGGGTGGAAGGACTTGCTTCTGCACAGGCAAAGGAAAAAACTGTGACCCTGTTGCTTCACTCTGTGGAATCCTTTAATGATGGATGGAATTCCAAGTGAGATGGTTGATTCTTTGACCGCGCACCCCTTTGGTCGTTACTAACAGCACCCTTTATGTGTCTCCCACTGAATGCTGAATTGACAAATATGATAGGATTAAAGGGCTGGAGTTCCTTCCTTCCCTCTTCTAGGTGGAATCTGGCACACACAAAACCAAGCAACTTGAGATCATAGTGGTGTTCACACAAGGCGTGTGTGTGTGTGTGCGCGCGCGCATGCGTGCATATATGGGTTGCCACTCACTTGGCATCCAGGTCGCTGATAACCACACGTAAGAGTGAGTGCCCAAATAGATGCCAGAGAACTGAGTTAAACATGACATCAAGGACACAAAACACACATGGGTAACACTTTACAGCAAGCTACAGTGAGCAGCTATGACAAACGTGTGACAAATCCTGGCAAGTGAGTCAAGCCACATATTTTAGGGGGCAGGAGAAAGTGTTAAATTAGGGTTACTAGCAAGTCTGACCATGAGAAGTTGATGACTCCAGATGTAGCAGTCAGATCCTGAGTATTGAAGGAAAAGCTTCATCTCGTTAATTATCCCACTTATTTATTTTTAAACAAGAGGTAGTAAGTTGAGCCTTATCAGGCATTTGGGTTTGAATGAGAAATGAACTATAATAATCTTGAGCTGTCTTCTAAGAATAGCGGAAAGAGAACCCTCTGAGAAAGCTGTAATTTTAACATTTCCCACGTATACGTTTTATAGCGTGTTCTAAGATTGTGACATTTCGGAGGAATGCCCTAGGAAGTCATTTTGCCTCAGGTGGGGGAAGGGATTTTTTAATCATGTGTTCTTATAATGCTGCAGGAAATCTTAATTGTTTCTTTAAATGCCTCTTTTTATGCTCCTAGTAAGATATTTCTGGGGATGTGCGGAGTCCCCACAGACCCAGGGTGGACATTAATCAGCCCTGCTGTGCAATCTGCTGAGACTTGCTGCTTAATTAGAACAGGCACAAAACTATTTGTCACCACTGACAGACACTCGTGGGTGAAGGAAAAAGTGGGGATAACGCTCAGGACCATCACCCCTTAATGAAACGAGGCTGAAGCTGCCACTGAAAGAGCACAAATTGGTTTGTAAAGTTGCTTGCCCTTTGACTTCCTCCATTCTTCTTCCTTGGGCCTGCAAGGCAGTTTGCTAAATCCAGAGGAGGCCTGGCCAACTTGTTGAGCTGCCAAGCCAAGCACAGACATCACCTATGTATCACAACCCACCAGGAACTGGATAAATCTCCTGTTCTGGCCATGATACCTGATGGCTATGTTCTGTCTCCATTGCCTCTGAATATCAAGTGGCGGGGAAGAGTGCCATTCTGCTCATGTCTTGTGGTCTTCCCACAGGTATCTCTTTGGCCACTGTGAGGTCTACAGGGGTGCTTGGCCTGAAGGCCCCATTAACCTGAAAGTTAGCTTTCAAGGTTTTGTTTTGGGTGAGGCAGCAGCTGTCCCCACCGCAATGTGGTTTGATCTGAATCTTTTTAAGAAGACCTCATATTTGCAGAACTGTAACTGAAAGACAGAATAGGCTTCCTTAATATCCATTACTAGATTCAGTTTTCCCCCAGGAAATTGCCAACCTTGCTCTCTGCAGTTCTGCCTCAGTCACACAGCTCTCAAACTTCAATCTTCAGAGTTTATTAACCAAGGTAGTCTTTATTTACTATGAATGTTGATGGGTTTCTCTCCCGGTTTGGAGAGAAAGAAAGAGCATGCTCAATAAATGCAGAGGATATCTGCAGAACAATTTAAACGGGTGGGGAAAGAGCTGCTTCCTTGGTCAATTTTTCCTGCCTTGGAGAGCCCTCCTCGTCCCAAGCCAGACCCAGATTCTTCCCGCCAGACGTATGATTTTTACTGACAGGAGCCAATAAGTGCAGAACCTTTTATTCCAGGTCATTCCAGAAATTCACTGTCTCTTCTTCCCTCTTTTAACTTGAACCATGATGCTTCTGGTATCATCCAGCAGTGATCACTATATCCATTGACTGGTTGCTGAGTCTTATTATGGCTGTGCATTGCATCTCAACCTCTCTCTGCTTTTCTTCCCCTCCTCCTCTTGGTAGAGTTATGCCCTCGGGAAATTAAAGAGCAATTATTAGGGACTTGTTTGCTCTGTGATGCCATAAGAGGTACTTGAAAGGTAAGCTGATGCATTCACGTGGCGGGCTGTGTGTGTGTGTGTGTGTGTGATTCTTCCGTTCCAGCCCCTTAGATTCCGCAGCACACACTGTTAATCCTGTGTTTACCTAAGGCAAGACTTGAAACATAAACGCACCAGCACAGCTTGTACTGTGTATTTTCCATTTGAGAAACCACCGATAAGGATAAGGAGGTGCAAGAAAGCAAGGCAGGCAACACTTAAAGCCGAGAATTGCTCAAGGTGGAGTAGTTTTATTAAAACAAAACAAAAAACCCGCTTGGCCCTGCATTTCATTGTTCCAGGCAAATTACAAGATGCACTTAAAAACAGAAAATGGAGGTGGACAAAAACCAGAAGCCTTTTAGCACCTTAAAGACCCACAAACATTGCACCTGTTTGGAGGATTATAATGTTCTGTTTACGCTTTTGTAGGCCGCCTCAAGCAGAGGGGTGGCATTAAAATGTTTCATATCTAATTTAGTCACAGAGAAACGAAGAAGTGAATCCTACACCCTTATCATGAAAAATAGGGGCTGAATTAAGCAAATGTTGCATCTGCTGTAGAACAGCACCCCCTTGGGGAAGGTCTACAGCTAGCTGAATAGACTTGATCCCTGGCATCTCCAGATAGGCTGGAAAATGCATCTGCCTGGAGCAATGCCTGGGATGTGGGGATGAGTTACGATACAGTGTTGTGTTTGTGCATGTTTTGACAGCTCTAGTGCTGAGCCTTCCCTTGTCCTTGTAGGTCTCAGTCCTAGGTGTTTTATTTTCTTCCTTGATGTGATGCCATTGAGACCAGCAAGGGGTTGTTTGCAAAAGGGCTTTCAAACAGCCCTGCATTGGGCTTTTGCTATGCTTGTGTTCCCATCTGGGGAATTAACCTGCACAGCCAAAACACATTCAAACCTGATGTCATCTACCTGTTGAAGTGGCACCAGTTGATTGGCAGGTAGACATTGTTTCTTTAAAAAAAGAAAATGGCCTCACTGGCTGAATTTCATCCTCTAGCAGGCCACATCCTCTATAATCGAGCACACATCATCATCCTGGATACTGCCTTACCACACATAAGCATAATCTCTCACCACATGAAATACTTGCTCTTTCTGCTTATGAAATGGCATATTGACCAGCAGTGATGATCAGTGGGTTGTTTTTTTTGGGGGGGGGGGACGGAAGTGTTGGAACTTCCCCCATTCTTATCTGTCTCTTATTTTAGAGCTCAGAAAATGAGGTTCATTTTTGTCGACGTTGCCACCCTGTGTCACACGGCCATCATTGCATAGTGTGTGACAAGGGCGGCCTATGCCCACTTTTCATGTCACAGGGACCTCATGGGATGTGGTGGATGGCACCGAACAGCAAGTCCTGCTCACCTGTAGCAGGGTTCTAAGATTGGGCAATGGCCAAGGTCTCATGGCCGAAATCGCCAGGGCATGTGGGGGATCATTTAGTGCAGGGGAGGTGAATTCCTAACTCCAGTAGATGTTGTTGGATTCCCAACTCCCATCTGCTCCAGCAGCATTTGGAGGACACAAGTTCTCCAGCCCTGATTTAGTGGCATCTGTGAAGCGCTGGGGCTGCATGGCTCCATTGCTGACTCCTTGGTCCACCATCCCTACCCATTTCCCCCAAAGCTGCAGAGAGCTCCCAAGTTGGCCCATTAATCACAGCATAAAGGGGAGGGCATTGGGACAGAATCTGAACAAAAGGTGGAACAGAGTCATGATTGGGAGAAATTTTTTGCGGTTGGTAGATGAAGGCCTTTCCCATCACAATGGAAGAGGGCTGGAGAGCATATTCCAATCTGAGTAGCCCTTCTGGTCCATGGCGAGATGGCTAGGATGAAATCAGAACAAAATCACACTTGATGCTGAGGCTTATTCACAAGTGACTGTGATGTATTTCTTGCCTGGGAACACTCAGTCACTGCCATGAAAATATTTTAAAAAGAAAAGAAAAAAAGACTAAAGGTAAGCTGGCTTGACTGGGAGCATATTTTGGAGCTAGAAAAACTGTGCTGAACACAAAGGTTCATTGTGCAATTTTGGTCTCTCTTCAGTCCTGGAACCGGGTGTCAAATCATCCTGCCTTGTCTTGCTAGCCACAGTTGCAGCACAGAGATAGGAAGAAATAGGCAACGAAGGCTCCTTCCATGTGAGATCAGCAAGGAACAAAAATGGCCTTTGCAAGGCTTGTCCATGCCTGTTCCTGTGTTGGCTTGTGGGCAGGAAAAAACAACAACCCATACACTGACACCACTGGCTAATTTGCAAAGCAGCCCTTTTTATAAAGGGCCCTTTTGATCAATGATTGCCGGTGTTAATGTTTCAGTAGGCTATTGATTTCTGCAGCTGCTTTTTGTTCCCTGAATTTATGCACGATGGATGGGCTTTCAGTGGCGTGCACACACTATGCATGTTTGATTAAAGTTCAATTGACTTAGACTCTCCCTCGCAGTGAAGCCGGGAGCTGTTTTGCCTCCCCTGTTTGGAGAGCCAAAGCTTTCTCAGCTTGTCCCTTTGTTTGTGCTCAAGCTCCTGCCACCCAGGCAGTCACCAATATGCTGCTGCTAATCTTCTCCGATTCACTTCACTCCTGCATTTAATTCCTTTGCTAGACATGATAGCCTTTGATAGGAGAGGCCACTAGGAAAGCCTGGGGTGGGATTTGTGTGCCACTGAGCCTGCTGGCAGAGGTTTCTAATGTGTGCATAATGCGTTTGTGTGTATTTAAGGTTTCAGAGATGGATCGAGGGTTGTTCTCACAATTCACAAACTTGGGTTTTCAGAGAGGTAATCCTAATAATCATTCATTAGGTGTTTTTATTCTAGATTTTCATGGTGACCTTGCAGGGTGACTTGTTCAGAAATGTGTGTAATACATGCATTTATTACCTTATAACTGTCTCAAGGCAATTTACATATCAGATAATTTTAAAAAGGTAAAGGACCCTTGACAGTTAAGTCCAGTTGTGAATGACTCATCTCACTTTATAGGCCGAGGGAGCCAACGTTTGTCCTCAGGCAGTTTTTCCAGGTCATGTGGCCTGCATGACTAAGCCGCTTCTGGCGAAAACAGAGCAGCGCACAGAAACGCCGTTTACCTTCCCACAAGAGCAGTACCTATTTATCTACTTGCACTTTGACGTGCTTTTGAACTGCTAGGTTGGCAGAGCTGGGACCGAGCAACGGGAGCTCACCCCATCGCAGGGATCAAACCGCCAACCTTCCAATGGCTCAGTGGTTTAGACCACAGCACCACCCGCGTCCCATCAGATAATTAGGCACTGTTAAAAACGCAAAAAACAATAATAGATTTAAAATAAGACTTGAAAGTTTCAAGTATGTGTTAGTCACCCTATGTAGCGTGTTCACAAGAACCCTATGGGTTTCAAAGAGTATCACTCTCACAGTTCCCCAAATTTACATTATCGCCTTGGAAGGTGGTAGACTTTCTTCCACTGGAGATTTTTAACAGAGGTTGGATGGCCATCTGCCAAGGATTCTTTAACTGTGATTGCTGCATTGCAGAGGGTTGGACTAGATGACCCGTGGAGTCTTTTCCAACACTACAGTTCTGTAATTGTAGGTCAGCCTAATCGTCATTAAGGGCTTTTATCATTCCAGCTTTTGCATGATAACGGGGGGGGGGGGGCGCTTATCCACACATGCATGTAACACATCACTCAATGACATAACACCTGCTGGCAGGCATCCAAAGAATGTGTGAAGGTTGGCATCCTCAGCCCCACTTGTTCCACCTCAACTTTCCCCAATGTCACATATACAGCCATGGGGCACCAACTGGCAGTGGCGGACTAGGAAAAAGATATTGGGATTGTCCTTGGTAGCAGATGAAAATGTCAACCCAGCATGCAGCAGGTGTCAAAGAGTCTGTTAGGAAAGGGATTAAAAGTAAAACCTGCTGATACGTTGGAATCTGTGGTGCAACTGTACTTGGAATAAAACAATACAATTATGCAGGGTATGGAGAAAACAGAGAGAACTTTTCCTCCCACCCTCCTAATACCAAAGCTCATTGGGACTGTCCAATGAAGGCGGACTGCAGGGAGATTCAGGACAAGCAAGAGAAAGTTTTTCACACAGTGAGTGGTTAAACTATGGAATTTGCTACTGCAGAATGTAGTGATAGTACATACAACGTAGACAGCTTTAAATGGGGCCACTAATCATGATAGCTGTGTCTCCACTGTTTGAGACATTATGCCTCTGAATACCAGTTCATGGGTATCACCGATGCAGAGAGTGCTGCTGTTGCACTCAGGGCCTGCTTGTGGGCTTCCCAGAAGCATTTAGTTAGTCATTTTGAGAAAAGTCCTGTTCAGGTGCTCAAAGAACATGCGAGGGCATAAAATGTGTTGTGGGCACAGAGTTACGCGCACTGTTCCCGACACCAATATCTCCATCCTCTCTACTTTCCCACGTTGAGCAGGAACATAACATAAGCATTAAAATATTGTGAGAATACAGGGTGATAAAAGTTGCAGGCTTGTAAGGAATCATGGAGGTGGGGACTAAACAATAGCAAAATCCACCCCAATCTCTCTCCTCCTCCCCAAAATAGCACAGTAACATGATCGGGGCCAAACTGTGATCTAGATTCATACTCATCGGGGCCATATATAGGACCAGTGCCTCAGGGCCCCCATCTCCAGACCATCCCAGATACAGTTAAGTTGTTGGAGGCTTAATCAGGCTGCTCTCCGCCCTGCCCCAGCCAACCCCCCTGCTTTAGCTGCTTTTCTGCAAACGATGCCCTGAAAATTCCATGATTCAGCTCCTTCAGGAACTCAGTTGTATACGGATTTGTTTTACCTTGTGTTCAAGGGCTGCTTGTCAGTAATATCCATACTTTGTGTATATAAACATTAAGCATTGTGCATTTAGATATGAGTGGTATGCCAAGACTGACAGCTTTAAAGGTGGTTGTTTTTGTGTGTGTGGTTTTTTGCACATTGGTTGGTTACAGTGGACGGTCATCAGCAGGTTTCAAGGAAACTGAATTATCCGGATGCCCTTCTTACATTTTCTAGTTATGGTATTAACATCCATAGTGTCTGCCTCAATTTCACACATTTGCCCTGGAGGAAATATGTACACAGTGATGCACAGCACAGTAGCCTAGAGACTGACTCTGGAGGCCTCTGGTTTAGATCTCACCTCTGCAACGAACTCACTCTTTAACTCTCAGCCTCAGCATCCCTACCAGCTTACCTTACAGGGTTGTTGTAAGGATCCCAAGTAGATAATGAAGAGCTTTGAAAACTTTAAAATGCTTTAAATGTATAGCTGCAATATAGGGTTGCATCTAAGTTCTGCTCAGAGTAGACTCATTGAAATTAATGTCTCTTAATAATGGAGGTTAATTTCAGTGGGTTTACTCTGAGTAGGACTGACATTGGCTACCACTCACAGTTAGTGTTTGCCTTGCAAAAATGCACAATCTCCAGTCTGTAGAATCCCTTGTTCGTAATGCTCTGCCATACACAGTCTCTATACCTACATGTAAATGTTCATGCCTATTTTCCATTCATCTTGCTTACATAGTCACAGCTAGCACACAAACACACATTCATAGGAAACTGAGTCAGACCTCTGATCTATCTAGCTCAGCATTGCCTGCACTGACTGGCAGCGGCTCTCCAGGGTTTCAGGCAGGGGTCTCTCCCAGCCCTACCTGGGGATGCCGTTGGGGACAGAACCTGGGACCTTCTACATGCAAAGCAGTTGCTCTGCCACTGAACTGTGGCCCTTCCCCTACACACACACACACACACACACACACACACACACACACTCCTTTAGGTCAGTAGGTGCCAAGAGTTTATGTAAGACACAGAACAAGGCTAAATTCTTTCCAAAATCAAATGCTTCCCTGTTGTTTATCCGTGGCTCCTGGTGTCACATTTCTCGTCTTCCAAAAGCCTGAAGCCATGTTGCCAACCCCTCGCAGGAGCTTTCCAGGTTCACATTTCCACTTAGCGGTACTGCTGCTGGCCTTCCGTCTGTGGCTGGGAGTTTCACTCGTGCACAGACCCGTAAGACGTGACCCAGGGAGCATAACGGGTTGAGGTTTATAGGAATTTTTAGATCGCATATAGGTTCAAAGAGGGACCTCCCCCCCCCCCCCGCCGGCGCCTTCTCTTGTGGGCAATTGAGGTGCATTTGTTCTGAGGCTGGCTTTCAAGAGGCTTCCTTAGAACACCTCCCGTTCCCTTTGCAACTTGAAAGAGGCAGCGCCTTTTACCCTTGAGGCAGACAAGCCGCTCGGAAATGATGGGGTTTCAAAGCAAAGCGAAAGGAGATTAAAACCACACACTGCGCTTTAACTTGACATTACATCTGCTAGTTTGAATATCATCTACTCCAGTTTTTGAACGTAAGCCAGCTTCATTACGCTGCGGAATTATCACAGACTTCTCTTGGCATGCGCTTTTACTGCCTAATTATCTTAACGTGGCTGTATATATTCAGATTAGAAAAGAATAGATTGCTTTAATACAGTTTCGGGTGCTGTGGCTGTAGCCTTGTCTTTAATATGTTTTAATCTCAGGTGTGTCGCCCCCCACCCGCCCCATCCACGAGTCTTAGGGTGGCTTATTTTTTAATATCCATATATAGCATAAAGCTGTGTGTTCCTCCCTTTTGTGATGATAATGCCCTCCAATACCAAACAGTAAAATCTAAGTAGCAGCTTGAAAAAGGAAAAAAAACCTTGTGTTTTTTTAAAATATTTTTTATTAAGGATTTTCTTGTTTTACAGAAGTGTAGTGCCTCTTTTTTTTCCTTCTTCTTCCATGTAACATTTTTACAAATCCGTTTCATTTGTTGAGGCATTAGGGGGAGAAGAAAAAAGAAAGAAAAAAGAAAGGGGGGTGGAGAGAGGGAAGATGGATGGGGGTGGGGTCGGGTGGCGGTGTTTCTATTATGTTTAATGTATGTAGAGTTTGGTGTCAGCGTTGTTTGTGTTGTTCACTTGTGTTCCTTTGGTGGTGAGAGAGGTTGGGGTTGGCCTAGGGTGTGATTGTTTGCTTGTGATTGACTGTGGTGATCTTTGTTTTCGTGTGTGAGTGAGGTGTGTGTGTGTTTTGGATCAGGTTAGCCATATTGATTTGTATGCTGTTGGTGGATTATTGTCATTGTCCTGTTGGGCTGTGTATGTGATAAAGGGGAGCCATACCGGGGTGAAGGCGTCTTCTTCTGTTTGTCCCCGTGTCAGTTTCAGTTTATTAGTTAATTTTTCTAGTAGGGCTGTTTCCCATACTATTTGGTACCATTGGTCCATGCTTACTCCTGACAGGTCTCTCCAGTGTCTGGTTATGGTGTTTCTGGCTGCTGAGAGCAGGTGGGTTATGAGTTCTTTGTGGTGTAAATGGGCATTGTTGTCTTGGAAGATGTTTAGTAGGGCCAATTCTGGGGTGATGTCTATTACTTGCTTAGTTATTTTACATATTTCTTGTATGGCTGTTGTCCAGAATAGTTGAATTTTGGGACACTCCCACCACATGTGGAGGTATGTGCCTGTGGAGGTGCACCCTCTCCAGCATTTTGGTGAGGTTCCTGGGTGTATTAGCGCTAGTTTCCTTGGTGTTAGGTACCACCTCTAGGTGAGTTTCAGTGTGAGTTCTTTTCTTTTCGTTGATATGGATTTAAAGGGGGGTTTAGACCACATTCTGGTCCATTGAGTGGGGTTAATCTCATAGCCTATGTCATTCTCCCATTGTTTTTTGATTGCATCTAGGGGGTTTGTGGGATTTTGGAGTGGTATTTTGTATATTGCGGATACTGTCCCTTTACTGTTTCCCTTTGTTGTTAGGAGGAGGTTTTCGAAGGTTGTCAGGGGCCTAGTTGCTGCTAATTTTACTGTTGGGTTGTTTAAGAGGGCATGTAGTTGGTGTTGTGTTAACCAGGGCATTTGGGTGTCTTCTAGTTTGTCTTGTATTTCTTGTGTTGACAAAGGTTTGTTATTTTTATAAAAGTCTATTAGGCGATATAAGCCTTTGGTTCGCCAGGTTTTTATCTGGAGGTTTTGTGCTGCATGGTGGAATAATGGGTGGTATGCCAGGGGGATTAGTGGGGATGGGGTTGGGGATAGTTTGCCTATTTGTGTTTTCCATGCTTTGAGCATGGTCTGTGTGTACCTGTTGAGTGTTGTGGGAATTTTCTTTAGTTTGTTTGGGAGGAGTGGGTATGTTGTGGTGCAGGTGTTTTCAATTGTGTCCCTCTCTAGGTGTACCCATTGTTTTGTCTCATCTTCTAGTATATATGGGATTATATGGCATATTTGGTTGGCATTGTAATATGAAAGAAGCATGACAACCTTGTATAATATCATTTGGGGCAGGGGCCTATGCCAAGTCTTCTAATTTGCCATCCCAGCCCCAGAAACTAGGCACTATTCTGCAGAGACTTCCTTGGACGATCAATTTTTTTAAAATAAAAAAAATCTTTATTGTCTTGCTTTCACTTCAAATGGCTCTCCAAAGCGGCTTACATAAAACAATGAAATATAATTGCATTAGGGCTGCTTCTTCCACCTCTGACACACCAGTGACATCTAGCTCACAGCTGGTTTTAACTTTGCAGACCCCTCTTAGGTTGACTCTTGTGGTTTTCGGCAGGCTGTAACAACCTTGTGTTCCTTTTACAATATCCTTTGGCAGCATGGTTCTTCTCCATGCAACCTGCCCTCTCCACCGTGCTGGGTTGCTGCCACGCTCGGTCTTGTGTAGAAGCATCTTGATGTGGCGAGAGCAACCGGAGTGTGCAGATTCCCCTTGCAGAGACAGTGACGCTATTTGCCTCATTTATCTGTTACCTTAGCAAGAAAGCAGTGATATCATTAGCGCCCACTGGGGACAGGAGTGCTCCATGGCCACCTGCCCCTTGAAAGCAGCTGTGCTTCAATTCTCCAACACACTCCAGCCACCTCTTTGGGTACCAGGTTCATTCCCCAACATCTCTAGCTGTGAGGATCAGATATGTGGTCGTGGGAATCGCCTCTCCCTGAAGGAGCTGGTGACAGCTCCCCTTGGCCCCAGCCCAAAACCAGCCTGACGAAGGCAATGCAAGATTAAGTGGGGAAATAGTCTGGCCTGGTATAAGTCAGCTTCTTGGATCATCTGTTTCCCATTTCAGGGTTGTGTCCGGCTAAGTTCTACTCCACATTCATTGAAGTTAATGAACCTAAGTTAGTCGTGGCCTTTCATTTCAATGGGTGTGCTCTAGAGTAGGGCTAGCATCCGATGCAACCCACCAATAAATGAACCCCAAACCCCTGCACTTTTTCTCTTTTCCTGGGTCATTTAAACATAAGAACTGCTTTGCCAGGTAAGATTAAATCTGCTTGCCCATCTCTCTGTTCCCAGAATTGGTGGTCCAGATGTCTCTAGGAACCCCGCATGCTGCTCTGACAAACCTTGTGATTCTTTCTCCTTTTCCAGGGAGAATTGATCACCTTCTATTACTACTGGAAGAAAACCCCCGAAGCGGCCAGTTCCCGGGCTCACCGCAGGCATCGGAGGCAAGCAGTGTTCCGGAGAATTAAAACCCGAACGGCTTCCACTCCAGTGAATGCTCCCTCCAGGCCCCCCTCCAGCGAATTCTGTAAGTAGCAGGCTTAAAAGCAACACATTTGTCTCTTGTTTAGATGCATGGGGCTAAAACAGAAGGTAATGGCTCTTTGCCTATGACCGAACGCAGCCGGGAAAATGGAGTTCAAGCCCTCGGCTGCGTTCGCCCTCTCAGTTCATTATCCCTGCGGATGGCAGGTGCCTGGGATCAGCAAGCGATTGGTTTTGTGCTGCGCGGGAGGAAACTCAGGCAATAAGCTGCTGGGGAAATAATAGGCGAAGCTTCACCTTGGCTATCGAGGCGATTACGTTTGCCCCGATTTGCATGGGAACGTTGCACTTAGCTCCAGTTCTATCATTTGCAACATAGAACAAAGGCCCCACGTGCAGAACCCCAGAGAATCAGCCACAGTCTGTGTGGCACGGACATGCAAATGCATTGCTCCTGCAGAACAGCCACTGCTACAGGTGCCACGTAACTCCCGTTTCCCCTAACCCCCCAGTCAGTATAGTCAGTGGTCAGGGATGATGGGAGTTGTGGTTCAGCGACATTTGGAGAGCCACAGGTTCCTCACTCCTGTGTATTTGTTGAAAATGGGGAAACACTTTGTGCATCTGATCAAAGCTTCTTTTGTGGCATAAAAAATCCCTTAGCTCTTTCTTTCTTTCTTTCTTTCTTTTAATAAAAATCATACACCGCTTGACTATTAAAAAAAACCCTCAAAGTGGAGTAAAACAATAAAATTATAGGCAAAAACAACTATTTGAAACATTCAAAAGATTAAAATTGGTGGCAGATTAAAACATTCATCGATATTCTACGTAGCTGGGTAGCCTTGTCTAACAAAAATGCATTTAGGAGGCGCCGAGGAGAGTGTAGCGAAGGCGTCTGTCTGCTGTCAATAGGCAGGGAGTTCCAAAGTGTAGGTTCTGCCACGTAAAAATACCTATTCCTTATAACCACAGAACAGATATTCCAACAGCCTATTGTGGGGGAAACGCAGGTTCTCCAACTGTGGTTTAGGGATAAAATGTCTGAGCAGGGATGAGGAACCTGTGGCCCTCCAGTTGTCCCTAGATTACAGCTCCCCTATTCTCTGACCACTGATCCTGCTGGCTGGGGAGGATGGGAGTTGGGAGTCAAGCACCATTGCTTGATTCAACTTTGCATCAGCTTATTTATCTGGTTCCATCTTTGCAGGGTGCGGGTAAGGCCGCTCCCTGCCTCAACAGGATCTTACAGTCTTGAATAGACACACGGTCTGTTTTGCAACCTAAAATGGTCATCCTTGTTGGCCATGAGCCGTGCTGGCTGGGGCCGATAGGAGTTGGAATCCAAAAACATCTGGGTGGGCGGCGGGTTCAACCATCCCTGCATTAGGTTGGGCCATAAAAGTTCACTGCTCATCTCTGCCCTCCCTTAAATATCTGTCTGCCAGCTTGGGCTAACGCTGTACACATGAAGCAGGCTCCAGCCTATTAAAAGCGCTACCACAACAAATCTGTTAGTCGTGAAGCTGCCCTCACGTCTCTTTCCTTCCAGTTTTTTCTTTTTAATGGATGGTCCTGCTGCTGCTGCAACAAGATGCCACAGGAGGAGCAACGCCAAAGGAGGGGGAACTTCCTGACTCTTAAGTTATTTGCTCTACCCTTCTCTTCTCTTCTCTCTTCCCTCCCTCCTTTCTGTGCACTTAGTGGATCTGAGTTCAGCCAGTGAAGATGACTTTGACAGCGAGGACAGCGAGCAAGAGTTGAAAGGCTACGCCTGCCGCCACTGCTTCACCACCAGTACGCACCTTTGCATGGGCAGGGGGCGGGGACTCTTTTTCCAGCCTGAGGGCCACATTCCGGTGGTGGGTGAGCCAGAGGCAAAGCGGGGAAGAGCGACAGAGGTGGCTCTTTATCATTGCACAGTAGAAGCCAGAGATTCCTACATGCACATCTCTCCATGCAGGCAGGCGAGAGGCATGAGAATTCTGAGGACCCAGGCAGAATCGCTCAAAGAGGGTGTGGCATAGGGCTGTTGAGGAATGAAGCCTGGGAGCAGGGGGTGTGGCCTGGGGGGAAAGTTCTGAGGGCCAAATAGAGATGTCTGGAGGGCCGCATTTGAGCCCTGGGCCTGAGGTTTCCGACCATTGATATATTGTTCTCTTCTCTCTGCCAGAGTGCCCACCTTAACTCAAGGGCTTATCGGAGTCAGGGATGTTTTCTTAGGCCCTTTGTACCATTGTTGCAAGTGTAGCAGAAGCCCTTGTCATCCTTAGGTGAGCTTGTCTAAGAAGCTGTACCTTGAGCCACCATGATTAGAAAGGAGGGCTGCAACCTCCCCTTTCGGATTGTCTACCCCACCCCCCACAACCCAGGGAGGTTTTGCCTTTGTGAAAGACTAGGAAACTGTCTGCAAGTGAACTAGGAAGGGGAAACTGCCACCTGCTTTGTGAAGATTCTTTATCATTCTTTCATCACCCGTATAAGTCAAGCCAGAAGTAAAATCCCTGTAGCGCAGTTTGAAGGAGCATATAAGTACCATATTTTTTGCTCTATAAGACTCACTTTTTCCCTCCTAAAACGTAAGGGGAGATGTGTGTGTGCCTTATGGAGTGAATGCAGGCTGCACAGCTATCCCAGAAGCCAGAACAGCAAGAGGGATTGCTGCTTTCACTGCGCAGCAATCTCTCTTGCTGTTCTGGCTTCTGAGATTCAGAATAATTTTTTTCTTGTTTTCCTCCTCCAAAAACTAGGTGCGTCTTATGGTCTGTTGCATCTTATAGAGCGAAAAATACGGTATTCGTTAGTTACCTTCTTTGCACCTAATGTCTCATAATACTAACACTCTCTGTCCCCTCCCCAACAACAGCCTCCAAGGACTGGCACCACGGCGGGCGGGAGAACATCTTGCTGTGCACTGACTGCCGCATCCACTTCAAGAAGTACGGGGAGCTTCCCCCCATCGAGAAGCCGGTGGACCCGCCACCCTTTATGTTTAAGCCTGTCAAAGAGGAAGATGATGGGCTCAGCGGGAAGCATAGCATGAGGACAAGGCGGAGTCGAGGCTCGGTAAGCTGCCTGAGACCTGCCCTGCAACCTCACTACCAAGCTGTAGGCAAAGTAACAGCTTCTGGGCCTGGGCACTGTTAAGTCCTGAATCAAAGTACCAGATATTCTCTACACACACCCTGTGATACACCACCTCTCTCTCTCTTGCTCTCTCTGACGGCTAATCTTAGAGGTAGGTCTTAATGGAGCACAGTAAAGAGGCTGTGTCTTGCCAAGAGGCTCTCTTCCCAGTGCTGGCCGTCAGTGATTTGTTGAGGCAGCCTGCCCACCTAAGAGGAAAGGGATGTAGAGAGATGAATCATACACATAAACCTGCCTTTACCAAGTCAGGCCATTGTTCTATCTAGCACAACGTTGTTCTTGTGGACAGCAGCTCTCCAGAAGAGATGCCGAAGCTGGACCTTTTGAACACAAAGCTGATGATCTACCACTAAACTGTGGCCCTTTCCTTAAGGCCCAGGAACACAGGAAGCTGTGTTATACTGAGTCCGGCCCATTGGTGCATCTAGCTCAGAAATGCCTGGCACTGGTTCTTCAGGGTTTCAGTTCGGAGTCTCTCTCAGCCCTCCCTAAGAGATGCTGAATATTCAACCTTGGATGTCTAGAATGTGGAGCAGAGGCTCTAACCACTGAGCTGCCAGGATTCCTCTTTGTGTAGCACCCATGAACAGTTTCAGAGAAGCTGCCAAATTTTACTGCTTGGTGTGTTTGTGGGTTTGGAACCACTTCGAGGATCTGTACATCGACCAACTTACCCCTGCAAGCAAAACAGACAGGCTCCCCTTCCCAACGCCATCAGAGGCAGAGGAAGGTGAAATAATGTTTTAGGTGCAGCTTCTCATTAGCACTGACTGGTTGGGGTTGTTGGCCGCTGAGCTTCCTCTTTGCTTACGTCTAAGCAACCCCCTTTTTTGTCGCATCAAGATACCTGCCAAACACCTTGTCAGGTTCCACTGTCGGCTCCTTGATTTGGCTTCATCTTCTTTCTTTCTTTTTTCTTCCTTTTAATGATCTCTCGTTATCCAGACAGATGCTAAATTAGGAAGGGAGCAGATGAAACACTGCTAATTGTTGCTGCATAATCTTCCTGCCACAGCAGAAATCTGCAGAAGCCATTCACAGTTGTTTCAGGAAAACCATGGGCTGCCCCCAAGCCCTTCTCCCCACCCTCCGAGATCTGCTCTTCTACACCCAGTTCTCTTGTATTGTGTCTCTGTATTTTTAAAAACCTTTATTATACCAATTATTTATATAAGATGGAATGATAATAATAATAACAATTTTTATTTTTACAATACTTTTAAAGGCTGTGATATTATTATTATTATTATTATTATTATTATTATTATTATTATTACTATTATTATTTCAGTGTATTTTTAAAACTTAGATTACATGAATTCTTTTTTCATAAGAAGATGAAGATGATGATTCCAATTCATTAGTCACTTGCCGCATTAGGAGACTTCAAGTGACTGAGATATTTTTTTAAGAGCACAAAGTTCAACATAAAATCATGGGGTGTGGGAGATACTGCATTACATTAAAATCCATACAATAAACTTGTAAAGCACACTCAATAAAACAGTAGCCAAAGCATATCATCCATAGGCAGGAAAATAAATCTAATGTGCACGATGGAATGAATGGGTCACAGCTCAGAGAAAGGCTGAAAAAACATGGGCAAGCTATTAAAATCTGAGAAGCAAGGCGGGTGCCCATCCTCTGGCTGCATCCAAATATCACAAGAAATACAGAGCAAGGCGGCCTTGTGTTACTGGTCCAGGTTTTTGTTGAGCTGCCCAGTTTCCATCAGGCTGCAATAATTCAGTGCAAAAGGTTTTACTCTGTGCAGAGTTTGCTGTTCTCAGGGAAGAAAAGGAGAGTCAGAACAGATCAGCTTCATTAGCTTATGAATACATAACCTGCCAGTGGTTACCCCGTGAGTAAACATACTAGGTGTACGTGATTAGCTTGATCATTGTGCTTCCTCTCTTCCTTTGCGGCCTGGACCATCAAAAACAATGGGGTGTCCCTCTTGCATTTTGCCCCGCTCTGAGGGGAGAACACCAGTGGCCTTGTGCTTTCAGCCCTCGAAAGCTGAAATCGAAAGAGAAGAATTGACGGTGGCTGTAGAGCAGTGTCCTGTTTTCCTGCTGGTGATGCTTAGGATAATAAGGGAGCCTTTGCCAACAGAGGCCCTCTAGATGAGTCCCATCCCCAGCTAGCTGGGGTGATGAGAATCGTAATCCAAAGCATCTGCAGGGCCCACAGCTGGGATGGGGTCTGGGGGAGCACAAAGGAGTTGACTTTGTGTTCTGAGAATTGGATCCAGACCCAGCTGGTCATACTTTGGCCCCAGAGAAATCCATGGCACTTAAGCTGTTGGTGACTAACTTGCCCACTAACTTAGCTTGTACCCATCTCTGAGAGTTCCTTGGTGTGAAAACCATCCAGTACCACTAAAAGGAAGGGTGATTGACCAAAGATGGCATCCATGAGGAAATGCAATGGGTGAGAGGCTAAAGTTCTGTAGGGATACCCAGAGGCAGCCTTTGTCATGCTTCCTGTCCTTCTCTTTAAACCAGCAGATGTCGACACTACGCAGCGGTCGCAAAAAGCAGCCAACCAGCCCTGATGGTAGAGCCTCCCCCATCAATGAAGACATCCGGTCCAGCGGCCGCAACTCCCCCAGCGCTGCCAGCACTTCAAGCAATGACAGCAAGGCGGATTCGGTGAAGAAGTCCACCAAGGTGAGTTTGGGCTCTTCCCGTGGATGCTCTCTGGTCCATTTCCTGGTAACTCGTCGGAGAAGAGTTCAGGCCAAGACTTGGCAGGTGGGTGGCATCAACATCCAAGCTAGAACTTTCCCCGCAGCGTCTAATGCTGTATCCCAGGTGTGGAGAACCAGGGGCTTCTCCAGATGTTGATGAACTTCAACTCCTGTCAGCCCAAGCAAGCATGGTCAATGGCCAGAGGGACAATGGGAACTGCAGCTCAGCAGTAACTGGAAGGCTAAAGGTCCCCCCACACTTGCTAACATCCCCTACAGTGGTTTGTTTTTTAAAAAAACATTTTAAGGAAAGCTTTCCCCCATTCTGCTGAGGAACCCCTGCTGTTTCGATACAGAATTCCTAAATGTGGCTGGTCACACATGTGTGTGTTTAAGGTAAAGGTAAAGGGACCCCTGACCATTAGGTCCAGTCGTGACCGACTCTGGGGTTGCGGCGCTCATCTCGCTTTATTGGCTGAGGGAGCCAGCGTACAGCTTCTGGGTCATGTGGCCAGCACGTCTAAGCCGCTTCTGGCGAACCAGAGCAGCGCACGGAAGCGCCGTTTACCTTCCCGCCGGAGCGGTACCTGTTTATCTACTTGCACTTTGATGTGCTTTTGAACTGCTAGGTTGGCAGGAGCAGGGACCGAGCAACGGGAGCTCACCCCGTCGCGGGGATTCAAACTGCCGACCTTCTGATCGGCAAGCCCTAGGCTCTGTGGTTTAACCCACAGCACCACCCTTGTGTGTTTAAGACCCTTCCTCAAATCACATGGTCCTCATGGGCACACCCTAGGGCAGTCCCCTGAGGCTGCATTTGGTCTCCTTGTGGAATCCCCAAACAGGCTTCCCAAGAGCCTCGGAATTCACACAGATCTGCTTTGAAAAGCAACAGCATGGGCGGTTGACTCCTACACCGTTTATTTCCCCCATCCTGCTGTGCAAGAAATATAACCTGTTCCGTTGTCATCCGTATGAAGCTCTTTGCAGGGAGGCTACAAGAACTCCCATTTGTTCTCCTGTCGCTTTCCCCTAATAACGCCACTCCTTTCCCGTCAGCAGCAGAAGATAAAAGAGGAGGCATCATCTCCTCTCAAGAGTTCCAAGAGACAGAGAGAAAAGGCAGCATCTGACACCGAGGAGCCCGACCGAATCAACGCCAAGAAAACCAAAACACAGGTAGGTCTCAGTTAGAGCAGCCTGTGCCAATCTGCCTTCCTCCAGATGTTTTGGGCTGCAACTCCCATCAGCCCCCAGCCATCACATGGCAAAAGATGTGTTTGAGAGACCCTGACATGCATGTGCCTCTCTTTTTGTGGGCCTAGCCGGCTCTGGATGACATAGACCTGGCTTCCTCAGCCTTGGCCCTCCAGATGTTTTGAGACTACAATTCCCGTCATCCCTGACCACTGGTCCTGCTAGCTAGGGATCATGGGAGTTGTAGGCCAAAAAACATCTGTAGGGCCAAGGTCAAGGAAGCCTGACATAGACCTTTGGGGCAATGCCTTTGGTAAGGTAGATTTTAAACCATCATTGTGTCCAGCCAGCAATCCCTCTCTGCTAGGGAGCAGTGGCAGGAAAAGGACTGTTGTCTTAATGTCCCACTTGTGGGCTTCCCAGTGGCATCCTTGTTGGCAGCTGGTGGACTAGATTGGCCTTTTGCTCCAGCAGGGCCCTTATTTACTTGAAAGGATAAAAAAATAATATTGGGGCCCAAGGGTCTCAACATTGGGCCATTCTTTTGAGCACCATTTTGGGCAAAGGTTTCCTGCATGGCCAGGGGTTGGATTAGATGTCCCTCATGGTCCCCTCCAGTTCAATGATTGCTGTGATTAAGGGTGGCAGAGTGGGAAACAGGCAAATATGATCCACAGGGCACTCAGAAGTTCTTGTGTGGGGGCCACCCTGGGGAGCACATGCTGCTGTGCAGCTCCTTCCTTTTCAGTGGGGCTTGCCGCACAGGAAAACTACCCAGTGAGATCACACCATATACCAAGTAAGATTTAGAATTTCTACAGCAGGAACAAGTGCCTTGCGCTTGGCCTGAATGCCCCCTGTTGTCTACTCCCAAACCTGGCTGTTACATAGGAAATACCATTATACTAAGGCAGACGACTGGCCCACATAGCTGAGTGTTGTCTACACTCTGGTTCTGTGACTCTGCTACAGCCCTTCCCACACAAACGGCATTTGGGAAGCCACTCAGTGTCCATAAGCCACACCCTTTTAAACACCTTTTTTAACGTTTCCTCCATGCTTTTTGTCCACAGGAGATCAGCCGGCCCAACTCCCCGTCTGAAGGTGAGGGGGAGAGCTCTGACAGCCGCAGCGTGAATGACGAGGGCAGCAGCGACCCAAAGGACATCGACCAGGACAACCGGAGCACCTCGCCCAGCATCCCCAGCCCCCAGGACAATGAGAGCGACTCGGATTCGTCCGCCCAGCAACAAGTCTTGCAGGCGTCCAATGGCCTGGCCCAGCCCACACCCGCCTCCATCCCTGTCTCAGCGCAGCTGCCACTGCCAGCCACCTCTGGCCTCCCCTCTTCGGTGCCTCCCCACATCTCCCCATCCGTCTCCCAGTCAGGTAGCAGCCAGCCTCAGGCCCCAGTGCCCCCCCACTCTCACATCCAGCAGGCCCCTTCGCTGCACCCCCAGAGGCTGCCGTCTCCTCACCCGCCGCTGCAGCCCCTGACTGTGCCCTCCAGCCAGCCCCAGCCTCCCGCCGTCCCCCAGCCCCACCCCCAGCCTCCGCTCCACAGCCAGATCCAGCCCCTCCCTCACAACCTCCAGGCGCAGCCGCTCCTGCCTCACCCGGTCCCTGCCCAACCGTTCCCCCTCGCGCCGCAGCCTCCCCCGCTGCCTTCGTCCTCGTCTCAGTCTCAGGTCTCCCTGCAGCCCCAGGCTGTGCCCCACCCCCACGCAGCACTCCAAGTCCCGTCGGTGCAGCCCCCCTTGCAGGCGCCGTCTCCGCTGCAGCAGCAGCCCCCGCCGCCACGAGAGCAGCCCCTCCTCCCGGCCCCTTTGACCATGCCCCACATCAAGCCGCCTCCCACCACCCCAATCCCTCAGCTCCCCATGCCGCCGTCCCACAAGCATCTCGCGGGGCCCTCGCCATTCTCCATGAACTCCAACCTCCCGCCACCGCCAGCCTTGAAGCCGCTCAGCTCCCTCTCCACGCACCACCCGCCCTCGGCCCACCCTCCTCCCTTGCAGCTGATGCCCCAGAGCCAGCCGCAGCAGCCTTCCCCGGCGCAGCCCCCTGTCCTGACGCAGAGCCAGGGCCTCCCTCCCTCCGCCAGCCACTCCTCCTCCAGCCTCCACCAGGTACCTCCCCAGCCCCCTTTCCCCCAGCACCCGTTTGTCCCCGGGGGGCCGCCACCCATCACGCCTCCCTCCTGCCCGTCGACCTCCACGCCGCCTTCCGTGCCCAGCGCCCCTCCTCAGGCAACGGGCTCCACGTCGGCAGCCTGCGCTGGGAACGTCCCCGTGGTGACGCCCTGCACGATGCCACCCATCCAGATCAAGGAAGAGGCTCCGGATGAGGCGGAGGAGCCGGAAAGCCCACCTCCCCCGCCCCGGAGCCCATCACCAGCGCCGACAGTGGTGGACACGCCAAGCCACGCCAGCGAGTCAGCTAGGTAAGGGAGGGCGTGGGCAGCTTTGGGGAAACTGCCACCTGTATAAAAGTTTGTGGGACTTTTTTCCACCTCTGCCCATTCATAACACCCTCACTACCACCACATTGAATGATGGTTTGGTGATTTGAACCTCCGCAGTTGTGGATCAGGCGGCCTTCTTAGGAGAGCTTGGGATCCCCTTAAAACTGGTGCACCCAATAATGCTGCCCTGCAGGTGCCATTGGCCTCGCAGCTTCCAGCATTCCTAAGGGTTGTCCATTCTTGCTTGGGCTGATAGGAATTGGAGCTGCAGGGCACCACGTTGGCTTCTTCTGCCTTAAAGGGGCTCTCTGAGGGCCAGGATCACAGGAAAATTGCTAAAATGGCAGCGTCATCACACAGAGTCTCTTCTCTCCTCCCCATCCTAGCAATAAGGGTCTTCTAAAAGCTCCCCAGGTTGCTACAACATGGAAACTATAAAAAGGTGCACGGAAAATTTGTGAGATACGAGCCAGGGATGTACAGCATTTTGAGGCTGTAGAACACCTCTTTAGATCCTGTTTTACTTCTACATAAGGAAAACACTCAAGAGCATTAAAAAGAATGGTCTCTTGAAAGATTGCACAGCACAAAGCATATTGCGATATTGATTTGACCTCTTGGATTAATCATTTTTGTGTGTGTGTACAGTATACATGTATATAAAAACTTACCTTTGATTCTCTGGGTTGGGTAGTATTCCTCTCCTGCATGGTTTTGTAATCTTTTATTTTCCCAACATCTGTTGATTTACCAGTTTTACCAGAGTCCCCCCCCCCATATGTTGCACACGGAAACTTCTTCCTGGCTGTTGGGGTGGGGGGTGGATCTCATTCCGCCTCCTGCTTCTCAAAATGCTAATGGTTGCTTTGTGTCCCCTGTTCCCTGCACCCCACCCCACCCGGTTTCTTTGCTGCCAGGTTTTACAAGCACCTGGACCGCGGCTACAACTCCTGCGCGAGGACAGACCTGTACTTCACGCCGCTGGCAGGTTCCAAGCTGGCCAAGAAGCGCGAGGAGGCCATTGAGAAGGCCAAGAGGGAGGCGGAGCAGAAGGCAAGAGAAGAGAGGGAGCGGGAGAAAGAGAAGGAAAAGGAGAGGGAGAGAGAGCGTGAGCGTGAGAGAGAAGCTGAAAGAGCGGCGGTAGGTTTGTCTGTCTGTCAAGCCGTGAGGGGGTGATCCAGGCGGGTCTGGAGCCCAACGGAGGCTGCGGTTGCATGATGTCCAGTTGCATTTCCACGGGCCTGGCATGTGAGGGTTTTCGCTGCTCCCCTGTGGCCTTGAGAGGGGGCAGGTCCTTCCTGCTCCCTTGCTCTGAATTAAGGATTTCCTCTTTGCCCCTTCACCTCCACTTCAGATTGCATGATTCAGACGGTTATTTGGCATGCAACAAAAGGCTAGCAGAGGGCAGGTGCCCTGAATTAGCATTGTGTGGACTTGGTTGGGGACTACCTTTGATCCTTCAATGGAAGCTTGGGTCCTCACCCCTCCTTCATTGTCAGAGGAAGTATACACCTCTGAATTCCATATACT
Organism: Podarcis raffonei; assembly: GCF_027172205.1. NCBI lineage: Eukaryota > Metazoa > Chordata > Lepidosauria > Squamata > Lacertidae > Podarcis > Podarcis raffonei. The sequence goes on along the minus strand of NC_070609.1, from coordinate 74,045,488 downwards.
GGGAATCCCAGTTGGTGCTGCTGCTGCACTAAAGTTCTGCTTTGGGGGCTTCCCATTAGGTCATTGGGGTGGCCAGTTGCCAGAAGAGGATGCTGTGCTAGATTGTCCTTTCACCCGATCCAGCAGCCACTCTTCTTGTACTCTTAATTCCACAGTCAAAGAGGAGCTTTGGCTATAAAATTCCTGGAACTGCAGCAGCTGGAGAAATTTTGTTTCAGGGGTTAGGGTGGGGGGCAAGCTGAGGACTATTCAGACAGTGCAGAATGACAACTCACAGTCAAGAATGTCAGGATTTGTCATCCAATTACACCTGGAGGGTTGCAGCCTCCCCAACACTTGCAAATGATCAAAACTTCTTTTCTGTGTGCCTGTTTTCAGTTCCCCTACTAAACTCTTCTCCCCTCTTTGGTACAGCAGAAATCATCCAGCTCATCGCACGAAGGACGTCTTGGAGAATCCCAGCTGAGTGGCCCAACTCACATGAGGCCGTCGTTCGAACCTCCTCCCACCACCATCGCCGCCGTCCCCCCGTACATTGGACCCGACACGCCGGCGCTACGGACCCTCAGCGAGTACGCGCGGCCTCACGTCATGTCCCCCACCAACCGCAACCACCCCTTCTTCGTGCCCCTCAACCCCACCGACCCTCTGCTGGCCTACCACATGCCCGGCCTCTACAACGTGGACCCCACCATCCGGGAGAGGGAGCTTCGGGAGAGAGAGCTCCGGGAGAGGGAGCTTCGGGAGAGGGAGCTGCGGGAGCGGATGAAGCCGGGCTTCGAGGTGAAGCCGCCGGAACTCGATGCGCTTCACCCCGCCACCAACCCCATGGAGCACTTTGCCCGCCACGGCGCCCTCACTATCCCCCCCACGGCGGGCCCGCACCCGTTTGCATCCTTCCACCCGGGCTTGAACCCCCTGGAGCGGGAGAGACTTGCTCTGGCAGGCCCCCAGCTGCGGCCTGAAATGAGCTACCCGGACAGACTGGCCGCCGAGAGGATACACGCGGAGCGGATGGCATCGCTCACCAACGACCCCTTGGCCCGGCTGCAGATGTTCAACGTCACCCCGCATCATCACCAACATTCGCATATACACTCGCATCTACACCTCCATCAACAGGACCCGCTGCATCAAGGTGAGTCTGTAGCAGCGGTTTGCTCCATGCTGTGTGTGCAGCCCCTGATGCCGTCCATTTCTTTTTGAGCTGGGTGGGGAGGGGCTGCCTGTTTCTTTGGGGGGGGGCGTTTCCCAGCAAATGAAAAAAAAAGTAGTGTACCTAGGAGAGCTAAACTGGAATTTCTGTCACTCATGTGTTAGTTTTCAAGTTGCAGGAAGTCTTTTGTTGTTTTTTACGCAGAGTAAAAAAAAACACGCTAGCATTTTTACGGGAACATTTTGAAGTGATGCACTCAGCGCTAGTGTGATGCAGAGAGGACCATATTGAATTTGAACCACCACAAGCCTGTGGAGGGAAGTCCCTTTATTTACTTAGCCTTGATCCTCATCACCCAAACGAGAAAAAATGTACACGGTGGAACGTTTTAAGGGCAAACCTAAGAGAAACTGCGAAGCACATTTCTGATGTGAAATGCCTTTGATACAACCACTCGGGGCATTAGCGAGGCCAGCAGGGTCCCCTGCACTAAAAATTAGGTCTCCTCTCCTGTCATGGACTCAGCGCAGCTCCTCCTCCTGTCAGGGGTCACTTAACAGGAGCCGCGTTGCTGAGCTTCCAGCTTAGGAGAAGTTATGCAAGGGAGCCTTGCAGCAGAGCAGGGAGGCATTCAGGATCTCAAATACAAGCCCACTTGTCCTTAACATGTGTCTTAAGCTGGGGTCTATGTAATCCCTACCCCCCTCTGACTGCAGTGAGGTCTCCCGAGTTCACTGTCCTCTGTCACTCTCCACTCCTTTTACTGCTATAATCCGTCCTTGAGCTCAGTAGGCTCTCCATTCTAGTAGAATGTTTTGGAAGAGGGCTGGCATTCAGGGAGGACAAAGAATCATGCAAAGTAGGGTATTTTTGCCCTCCAGTTTAGATTACTTTTTGCACCTGTGTTGGCACCCTGACCCATTTCAAGGAAGGTGCCTCTTCTGTGTGACACCTGGTGATACACACCAGTCTTTAGTGCTGCAGTGGGTAGTGGTTAAAACTGGTGCATGTTCATTGTAAGAACAGGCTCCAGACTGGGTAGGAAGCTCTGTGATGGATTGATCGTTCTTGAAAAGTGTGTTGTTCTAGCAGAAAGTCCAGCAGCATCCTTTCAGTTTCTTGCCCCCCACCCTTACCCATAAGTTCCCAGGGTTGGTTGCAGCAATTTAAAAAAATATTCAGAACAGCTTGAAACAAATGAGTGGGTCGTATCCCAACTAAGTTCTCATCAGCCACTGAAACTGATGGACACGGCTAACGTAAGTAGGCCTAACTTGGTCACGTCCATCAGTTTCAGTGGCTCTGCTCTTGAGGAGGACTTAGTTGGAGAAAACCCACAGTCCCGCCAGTGTTGACAGGAAGGGAGACAAGACTTTAATATTTCAAGGATCCTGAACACAGAGCCCATGATGCATCCCTCCAGCAGGATCCACGTTGCCCAAGACTCCCAGCATCGCAGCAGGAGGAGGGTGACACCCCCCCCCCCGTAACATAACCTCCAAGTGTAGCAGTTTGCTTTCCCCATTGGGGTAGAACTGAAAACAGCACTCCCCTCCCTCCTCTCCCATTAAAGAACTGAGGCTGTTTACAGTATCTGGGGTTCTGTTTCCTGGACACTCTGGGTGGGGGCAGAACACTAGGGAGGGGAGAGTTGCATGTATTTTCGTAGAGTGCTGACCACGAGCAATATTTGCTCTTTTTAGAAGGTGATCCTCCCTGCTTTGGACACATGTTTAATATATTTCCCATGGTTTGTCTCACCTAGAGAAAATTGTAGCCAATATAAACTGTTTAGAGAGAGATGGGGAGGCTCCAGAGCATGCACACGGAGTTGTGTTTGTGTGTGTGTGTACATGTGTGCATGCGCGCACACATAAGCACAGGCAAGGAGCTGGCTTCACTGCTTGCCTTTCCATTGCTAGATCCCTGTACTTGCTTAAAGGGCACTTTCAACCTGCTTCCTCCCAACTAGGGTTGCACGATGTTGGATTTTCAACATTGCAGTGTATTGCCAGCCAAACATTGCAATAAACCGCAATGTTGTAAAAAAGCTGCATTGGCCCCAGCCAGCCAAGTGCCGGGTGAAACTGCCAGAGCTCTCACTATGGGAGCTGAGGCGCTTTCACATCAGCACCTTGTGGGCTGTGGCAAATACAGCTGGCCCCAGCCTGCTGCTCAGCTGGGGGCCCGAAAGTCTCCTGCCCCCAGCAGAGGCAGCCCAGAGTCCCCCATGCGAAACCAGCAGGGGACTCAAGGCTCCTTGACCAGGCTCAGCTGGGGGCTGGAGGCTGCCTGCCCCCCGCAGAGCCAGCCCCGGTGTCCCTGCCACTCGTGCTCGAGCAGCAAGGATCTTGGGACTTCTTGGCCAGGCCGCCTCCACCTCCGCTGGCATGGGGGCAGGCAAGCTACCTTGCTCATTCGCCCCCCACTCCCCGAAGACAGACCAGGCGGCAGTAGCCAAGCACACTAAGCCTGTCAGGCTCCGTGCATTTGACTGCCTTAGCCTTCACCTGTGTGGGTGTGCTGCTTGCTAGCAGCATCAAAGAGCCCCTACACCACCCTGAGGGTGGCCTCTCTCTTTCTGGGAGGAAAGGCGCAGCACCCCCTCCCAGACGAAGGCAGCCAAGCAAGGCTGCAGCCCCAATCCCACTCCTACCCAAGTGCAAGCAGGAGCGGGGTTAGGGCTCTCTTAGCTGGGGGGGGGGGTGAAGCACCTAACGGAGCTCCCATCCCACCTCTGTCTCCGTAAAAGTACTTTGCTGAAGAGAGGGCAGCAGCGCGCTCCTCAGTCAAGCAGTTTAAAGAAGCGGAGGGAGGAAGAAGGAGGGAAGAAGAAGCTTTATCGGCAACTCGCTGATGCAGTTTATTTCTCCCTCTGCCGGGGCAGAGTGTGATGGTGGTTTCACCAGTGGTATCTCTCCCCCCCCCCCCCCCGCGCCGCCCAATACCAGTCCTGGGTAATATATTGATATATCTCCCAATACTACTCCCAGCACCAACACCTTCCATGCCCCCCCCCAAAAAAAAATTGAGGAAGGGCTGTAGCTCTGTAGTGGAGCACTTGCTTTGAATCCTCAGTGTCTTCCCTTAGGATCTCCAAGGAAGAAAAACTCTCGTATGAAACCCTGGCTAGCCGCTGCCAGTCCTGGACAGTGCTGAGCTAGAGAGACCAGTGTCCTGACTCCGGGCACAGCAGCTTCCTACGTCTTAGGGGGAAGGCTGTAGCTCGGTGGCAGAACATTTGCCTTGCATTCAGAAGTTCCCAGGCTCAGTCCCTCGCTGGCATCTCCAGGTAGGCAAGATCCCTGCCAAAAAGCCTGGAGGTCTGCTGCCAGTCAGTGTAGACCACTGATCTTCAGCTGGTGGGTCAGGACCCACTCGCGGGTCACGGCCTGATCCAACATGAGCTCTGTTACCATGCAGATGTATGGTAAAGGGTTAAGAAATGGGTCCTCAAATGCATGTTTGGGTTAAAAGTGGGGATCTGAAAAGGTAGAAGATCCCTGGTGCAGACAGTGCTGAGTCAGATGGACCAGTGGCCAGGCTCAGGACAGAGTAGCTGCTTTGCATGCAGAAGGTCCCAGGTTCACTCCCCAGGGCATCTCCAGGCAGGAAAGACCCCAGCCTAAAACCCTGGGGAGCCATTGGTGTAGAGCTTGCTGGTTTCATTGGTGTCGTCGTCCCCCCCCCCCCAATTTTCTTTTCTTTTCTTTTCTTTTGCATACTGAGGTGGGTGGTTTGGAATTGTTTTTCCCCCTCAGGATGATAACAGTGGAGTTAAATGAGACACTGGGAGGGGAGGGAGCGTGTGTGCATCCTCGCAGCCAAGGTCAGTAACAAAAGCCTCCCCACCCGCAGTACAGAATGTACTGATCTCCATAAATGTATCAGACTGCAGATGTACTTTTTGTGCAGGCAGACAGAACAAAGTGAATCTTGCATTTAAAAAGAGATGGAGAGAATCTGCCCCTGCTTTCTGGGTTAAGGCAAGGTGTTATTACAAGAGAGCTTTCTCAAGAAGAAAGCTCGCTCTGTGTTTCAGGGAAACTCAGTGATAAAGTTGATTTCAAAAGAAATAGTAGAATCATAGAGTTGTAGAGTTGGAAGGGACTCTGGGGGCCCGCTAGTCCAACCCCCTGCAGTGCAGGGATCTCAGCTAGATCATACATGACAGATCCAAGGACATGCGGGGATAGCTTAGTATACAAAAAGGCAGGCCTTGTGCCTTGCTCAGTGTTTTGCAAGCTGCATTTGCCCCTCTATGCTGGAAGGGCAATAGCCATAGCTTAGCGGTAGAGCAACTGCTGTTCGTATGAAAAGTCCCAGGTTCAATCCCCCACTTCTCCAGGTAAGGCTGGGAAAGGCTCCCTATCTGAAACCCTGGAGAACTGCTGCCAATCAGTGTAGGTAGTACTACGCTGGCTGGACTACTAAGCTGGTTGAACAGTGTCTTCCGTTCCTATGTCTGAAAGCAGGGATAGCCCATGTGGTGCCTTTCACATGTTGCTGGATTACAACTCGCATCACCTCTGATCATTTTCCATGCTAGCTGGGATGATGGGAGTTGGGAGTCCAGCAAACATCTGGAGGGCACCATGTTGGCTATCCCTGTCTTAATGGAGGGCCCAGAGCCCCTAGAGTACATGCTTTGCAAGCAGAAGTTTCCAAGTTCAGTCCCCAGCATCATCATGATGTAGGAACATAGGAAGCTGCCTTATACCAAGTCAGGCCCTGTGTCCATCTAGCTCTGTATTGTCTGCTCCAACCAGCAGCCCTGGTTCTCCATGGTTTTCCCTACTTGGACATGCCAAGGGTTGAATTTGGAACCTTCTGCATGCAGGGCAGATGCTCTGTCACTGAGTGCTCTGGTGCTTCCCCAATCAAATAAGCAGATGATGAGGATCTCCAGAAACAGCTGAGAAAAACTCCCTGCCTGAAGCCCCGTAGAGCCACTGCCAGTCAGTGTAGACAGTACTGAATTTAATGAGCTGACTCTGTATAAGACACTCTTGCATTTCCTGAGTTGTGCTTGAGCTAATTGGACCAAGCATCTCCATGCTGTTGTTGAGACGGAGGGTGATTGTGTTCAGAACAGAGCCAGAGTCCAGAGTCCTTCCCAAGACAGGTTCATCAGCCTCCACCTTCCAGTGACCTACACGTTCAGTCCAGATTTTGGGGTGTTTTGTAGTGCTCATTGGAGAGCCGTTTTAACCAAACGCCTCCAGGTGTCTTGAGCAAGGAAGTCAAGGAGGCACAGACCTCACACTCTCCTGTGTGCAAAGTTTTTCCATACAGTTGAAGAGCTGCTGCAAGTCTGACTCAACATGACACTTTCCCCTTATCTTTCTCTCCCCCCGATTTGAAATTCTGCAGGGATTAAAACTGTTCGCTCTTTAGAAATAGGTTCAGATTGTGTCACTGAAGCTGTCTTTGCAGATAGCCCCTCTCTGAGGGGTCCCACTAGTTCTGTGGACTCTGCTAGCTTATAGGCCAAGGTGTGATACAAACCTCAGGCTGTAATTCAGGATCCGAGTGTTCCTGTGTTTCTCTTGCCTGGTGGGTTTATATTGTAAGCCTTGCGTGTAGCACATCACGCATGCCGTTTGCAGCGGATCTTCTGAGTGTCGTTAATTGGATTGATTCATGCTGGGTTGGAACATGACCTCCCTTGACATATGATAGAGGGGCCCTGGAGGCAGTGACCTAGGACAGGAATCCCTTAGAATTAGGTGACTGGGATCAGGAATCTTAACAAAACCCAAGGCTCACCAGGAAGGTCTTGTATGAGAATATGTATATATGCAACTGCAGGACGAGAGGAAATCTGCTGAGACAGGCTGCTCTGACATGCAGCGGCTCAGGTTGCAGACACCCTAATTAAAGCATTCAGGGGTTCATATGCTCCCTTGGATGAGAAGCAGGGTCAAAATGACCTGACCAGATTCTCTTCTCCGTTTTCTGGGAACCTTGACGAAGCACCTGTCCAATTAGCCCCCTTCTCTCTCCCCTCCCCCACACGAAGCTCTTCCATCTTGCAAGCAGGGCAGAAGATTTGCTGTTGTCCACGGTTTTATTTTAAGGTTTCTCCTTCTTATAAGTAAAGTTCTGAAGGGGCTTCAGAGTTTTCACAGGAGCTGAGCTTGATCACTGCTTCGCCCGGGGCCTAGCCCCAGAACCTGTTTTCAGATGTTCTGCCCAGCCTCTGAGCATGTGAAGTAGTAATGACTAGGATGATAATTTCCCTGAGTTAGCAAAGAGAGCATTTTTCTCACCATTGAGCAATCATTAGTATCTCACTCCCCACCATGATTCTGTCTGTCTGTCTTTGTCTCTCTCTGAGACAGAAAGCAGGCTTGGGACTCTGCAACTCTGAAATCATGCGTCAGATTTCACCCGGCTCTGCCCTTGCACTTTCAAGCTTTTCCCAGCAGCCACAAGAGCTAGGAGCTGGTTGTTTAAAAATAGAGGATTCTCCAGATGTGAAGCTCTGTGCTAGGTAGTACATGAACAGCTTGTGCTGCATCTGTCAGCAAATGTGCAAATAGCCCCCTGTGGTTGTTTGTTTTCTCCTTCCTCAAATAGCAACCCTATGATGGTGTCCCTTTCTGTTCTGGGACCTTGAACTTGGTTTTTTCTGGGGTGAGATGAAACTCCTGGGGGAGTGGGGAGGTTAGCAGACAGATGTGCAGATCAACCACGCTCCGCAGGAAAGGCAACACTTCTAAGAGGCTTATATTGCACGTGTTTCCCTTACATTGTTGACAGTGTCACTATTATCTGAATGTCTTCTGGCGGCAATGAGGTCTAGAGCCTTCTCAGCAGAGGCATCTAACTTGAGGAGCCCATCCGGCTGCTTCACTGCCCTCTTTTTAGGAAAAACTCCCCTTCTTAGGAGAGCTTTGTCTCTCATAGGAGGAAAAAGGATCTCTGCCATTCTGTGGCATTATTGGGGCTTATTTTTAAAATGTTTTGATGATTAATTTTATGATACGCTTTGTGTCTTGTGTGCGGTGCCTCAGATGCCACCTCCAGGGCATTTATGGGACGTGTCTAAAAAAGGAATAGTAAATGAATGGTGAATTGATTTTCTGTTGTTCTTGTACGCAGTTCCCTTTTTCCTTCTTAATAAGAAAGCTCATTCCTGTTCCCCCCTCCCCTTTTCTCCCCTTTTGTTTTAACTCTCAAAGACTGTTTGGCCACCCGATGTCACTGCGAACACTCCAGACAGAGAAGTAGGCTCCACAGTTGGAGGGGGGACTAGGCTTCTGATAATTACCGGTTATGCTCAGCTATTTGCGCAAGTATTAATGTTGCTTTTGACCCCTGAACAAAATGAGGGTTTCTGAGCCTGGTGGTAAGTTGTCGTTGCTTTTCCCCCCCTCTTTCCTACCGCCCCCAACCTTTCCCTTTTGCAGGCTCGGCAGGACCTGTCCATCCCCTCGTGGACCCCTTGGCAGCCGGGCCCCATTTGGCGCGCTTCCCTTATCCTCCCGGCACTATCCCAAACCCGTTGCTAGGGCAACCGCCCCACGAACACGAAATGCTCCGGCACCCGGTCTTTGGTAAGTGTGCAATAGCAGCCCTTGGGAAGCCAGGGTTGCCCAACCTATGCCCTCCAGAGGTTATTGGACTACGACCCCCATCATCCCTAGCCATTGGCCATGCCGCTTGGGGCCAGTGGGGCTTGGAGTCTGACAGCAAGATCTGGAGGGTGGCAAGTTGGGGAAGATTGATGCAGATGAAAAATACAAGACCTAAGGGCTATCTGGTTTTGAACGGCAGCCAATCAGATTCCTCCAACCAGAGCATTTGCGCCCCCCCCCTTTGCAGGGATGCTGTTCAGCACCTGGTGTCCAGAGGTATCCTGCTTCTGTACACAGTGTGGATATTATTGCCAATTGTCTTTAATAGACAAATGCACCTAGTTTAGGTTTTTATTGGCTACCAGTGATTTAATGCATTTATCCTGGTATTGCAGCTGTCTCTGGACTGACTGACTTATGAAATTAAGGCTGTGAACTGGGGGAGTCTCATTCAAAGACTCTTCGTACCAGGGATCAGGCCCCTTCCTATGTGGACGGCATTCCACAGTTGAGTCGCATCCACGTAAATGCTACTCAGGGTGGACCCACACAAGTCATCTCCAGTGATTTCAGCATAGAGTAGGACTAGCATTGGGTGCAACCCATCTGCTCAGTCACTGTTATCCCAGCTTGCAGTTACCAGGCATGCCTTGGCCAGTCCAAACTTGCGTGTGACAACCTTTTCTCTTTTTCTCTCTCCCCAGGTACCCCCTACCCACGTGACCTCCCTGGCGGCATCCCTCCTCCCATGTCAGCAGCCCACCAGTTACAGGCCATGCATGCTCAGTCAGCAGAGCTTCAGAGACTAGCCATGGAGCAGCAGTGGCTGCATGGGCACCCCCACATGCACGGGGGCCACCTCCCCAGCCAAGAAGACTATTACAGGTAAGGCTGGGCCCATGCTGTCAGCGGAGGAAGAAGTTCTCTGGGGCAAGCTCCCCTTAGCATGCATGCTGCCCCTTGGCCAATTCCTCCTCTATTTATTTGTTATTAATATTATTTACTGAATTTGTATACCGCCCAAGTGGGCAACCACCTTGCCCTGAGGGAGGAGGGGAGGAGAAAGGAGTGGTCTGGCGAGCTGCCACCACCCACCTCGCAGTGGTAGTCCCCTTATATCACATTTCCTTCTTAATTGATGCTTAATTGTGCAACTGTCTTTGGTGAACCGCTTTGCGAGGTACACCTGAAAAGCAGCATACCATAAAATAGGCACAGGGGACGTGTAGCCCTCCTAGACGTTGCTGGACTACAACGCCCATCATCCCTGACTAATGGCGATGCTGGCTGGGGCTGAAGGGAGCTGGAGTCAAGCAGCATCTAGAGGGCCGCGTGTCATGAGTGAGTGAGTGAGTGAGTGAGTGAGTGAATGAATGAACCAATGAACCAACCAACCAACCAACCAACCAACCAACCAGGAGAGGCATGTTCTGAATGAATGAATGATGACTGAATGAATGAACCAGGAGAGGCATGTTCTGGTGGCAGCATAAAGTGGAGACCCAGACTGGCCACACTTGCACAACTGCTCTCTTGCTTTAGGCTCCTATCACTTTACAGGTTAGTTACACCAGAGGTGTCAAACTTGGAAGTGTGTCACATGCCCTCAGAGTTGGGTTTGTTTTTCTGAGGGAGGAGAGGGTCTTCCTGCTCTTATGCCTGCTATTGTTATAAAATACCATGACCAACTGCAGGTTTTGGAGGGTCCTCAGGCAAGATGTCCAATGGAGGACCCCCTCCATAGGTGAGCCCATCTCCTCCTCTCCTTGCTGCGCTGTTCTCTGTTTGTACAGCTGCCTAGAACGTACATGGCAGGCAGAGGGAGGTGCTTCATCTCCCCACTCTGGTCACTGCTTGCATGCTCGCAGAAGGTATTTGAACAGATAGCAGCCACAGGACAAGGAGGCTCCAAGGGTTGCCTGGGTGGGGGCTCTACTAAGGGTGGGGGCCTCAACAGGTGCTCAGTGGTGTCAGCTCCAGGATGAGAAACCACAGAAAGAGGTTGTCAGGGCCATTACTGGTCAGATTTGGAAGGTCAAACCAGCAACCTTCTTCCTGAGGTTGGTTTCTTCAGCGTTTTGAAGGCTTGGGTCCTTGAAGTGGAGCATGAAGGTATTGCTTGGGGAACTGCAGAAGGCCAGGCTCCTGGTTTTTTTTTTATTCCAGGCCCTGCCAGTCCAGAGGCTCCCTTCCTGCCTGCTGGCCACAGAGCCTCATGTCACATACTGCTATTTTCGAGCACATGAAAGCAAAGACACATAACTCACAGGGCTGGATGTTCACTTCAGACATGAAGTCCTAGTTGAAAATCCCAGAGTCCCTGGGAAAACATGTGGATGGATGCATAACTGCTCCCTTCTCAGTCTTTGGTAGGAAGAGGGATTTCCCCAAGGCCTGTCACACCCCCTTTTCTTCTTATGGGGCAGGGTGTGTGTGTGTGTGTGTGTGTGAGAGAGAGAGAGAGAGAGGGAGAGAGAGAGAGAGAGAGAGAAATCTATGTTACTCAGAGGTCTACTTCACTACCACATTTGTCTGTTCTTGGCAGAGAGCTCTTCTGCATTGTGCAAGAGGGGAGAGACTGCAGAGGCTGGAGGAAAAAGTTCCCAACTCAAAAAAGCAACTGAATTATTTTTCTTTTCTTTTTCTTCTTCTCTTCTAGCCGACTGAAGAAAGAAAGTGACAAGCAGTTGTAATAAATTATTTATTTGTAATTCTGGCTGCAGAAGATCCCAGTCCTTGGGAAGAAATGGAATGTGTTTATCCACACACACACACACACACACACACACACACTGCGAAAAACAAGAGAATTTTATCTTTTCAAGATACCTTTCTCTATTTAAAATGAAAAAAGGAGAAAAAACAAACAAGGAAGCCCAACCTATAGAGACTTTTAAAATCAGCACATATATTATAGAATTCATTTGTAGAGAAGATGTTTCCAAGACCAGTTTCAGGAGTCTTCTTGCATGATAAAACCTGTTAAGAAGCCGATTGAGAGAGAAACAACCCCCTCAGAACTGGATGGAAGTATTGAGAGGAAATTCCTTGGGCATTCTTGGGGGGGTTGTTTGAGGGGGTGGGTTGGGTTGGTTTTTTCATTTTTTTCATTTTGAGTAGGTGCTAGAATCAGGTTCACAACTTAATGCAAGCCACTGTGCATACAAAGAAATACACTCAATTTATATATAAATATATAAATATATATATATACACTTTAAAAACAAAACAAAACAAAAAAACAAGAATGGCAAGTAGGTGGCATAACACCCTCTGAAAATCCAAGTGCTATAACAAGAATTTTAAAAGAAAAAAATCTACTTTTATTTTAATACATTGTAGGAAAACTTCATAATTTTAAAGAGAGCTTTGCAGCATGGCTTTTTAAGTCTGTAAATAATTTTTTTGGGTTAGGGTTTAAAAAAATTATAATAATCTCCACAAACTCCTGGTTTCTTTCTTTCTTTCTTTCTTTCTTTCTTTCTTTCTTCTCTCTCTCTCTCTCTCTCTCTCTCTCTCTCTCTCTCTCTCTCTCTCTCCTTCCATCTCCTCCTCTCTCTTCCTCTTGTTCTCTCTCTTCAGTAACATCACAAAACCGTTACTTCTTACCTGATGTTGACAAGAATACAGAGTTGATTTTTTAATATAAGAGGAATATATATAATTATCCCTTTAATTAAAGGGAAGATGACATGGGGGGAGGGGTCAGTAATTTCAAAATGGTCGAGAGCTTGACTTGACGGTTTGGTAGCAACATGAGCATTAAAGGGAGTTGCAGGGATAATATGTTTTTTTTTCTAAAAAACAACAAGAACACACAACTCTTTTTCTTTTTGTGTGTGTGCGTGTGTGCTGTTCTTTTTAATTTAATTCATTTGTTCCATGAACATCCTAAATCGCTTTTCATTCTCGCAGGTTTGTTTTTGACATAACTCAGTTCCTCAGCCGGTAAACAAGACCGCATATTCCTGCACTGGTTCTGTCGAAAGCCGTCACGTTTTCCACCAGCGCAAGAGTTTTTTTGAAGCAGAAGTTGGAAAGGTAGCAGTTTTCAAGAAATGGGCTCTTGAAATGTTAGGCTGCTCCATGTCTCCCCTTTCCTCCACAAACATAGCATTAAACTGAAACTGTGTCCTATAAATGCAGACACAGAGAGAGAGAGTCTGCCAGTTAAGACAACAATAATGCGGTGATGTTTCTTTGGCCACAAGCCCCACAAGGCGTTCAATTCAAGGAGGAAATTCTCCTTTATTCTCCATCTCAGGATGTGCACTATGCATACCCACTGTGTGCCTGGGCACCCTGCCAGCATCAAAGCCCCACACCAGTCATGAGAGCTGCTGATATGGGGCAGACTGTCCTTTAGATAGCATGGAAGTTTACATGCAAACCATTTCCCTTCAAGTAATATCTATATATACATTATAAAACTTATTTGAATAGTGCCGAATCGAAACTTCCCATCCCTGACAAGTTACACATTTTGAAAGAAAAGGTACAGGCAGAGGGGCTGCTTCAGAGCTGTGCATTTTCGAAATTTCCCCCATGAACGCAAAGCTTAAATTTCACTCTTAAAAGCCGGAAGCAGCCTCTGCGCTCCTGGGCTTTGTTTTTAATCGGTCCAATATTAGCAGGTTTGTGTTGTTTTTGTGTGTGTGCTTTGCTGGGCACAGAAGGGGATTTGCACCTGGTCTTACCTCAAGGGCACAATTGACCAGGGCGGTCTCATTCTTCACCTCACCCCTAGTCCATGGCAGCAGAGTAAATTTCTTCCCCCCAAAAATATTCTCATCTTGAATGCTCTTTTGGGATACGGTGGAGTGAGAATAAGACTCAATAAATGTGCCTCGGGCAGCCTTTTTCTTGCCTGCTGTTAAAACAAGTTATCCTTGTTTTGTAAAAAAATGGTCACACTCTCCAATACACGAGGCAGGGAAACTCTGAAGGCTTAGAATGGGGTTGACCATCTTCTGTCAGAAGCTGTCAATGTCGCAAGCACATGACAACTGTATGAATCCTATTTTTTAATTCCCTTCGAACTGCTAGTTTAGTTACACTTTTTTTAAAAAAATGAGTTGGATTAGTGCAGGAATCTGCAGGGCTGTGTGATAGCACATTTTCCTGTTGGTTGCATTCATAATAACATTTCCTGGTTCTTGTTCCTTTTGGAAGGCTGCTTCATTTACTGTGAAGACTGTTATTTGTGGTGGTAGGAGTCCATTGGGCCTGATCAGATAACCCCGTAGCTAATCGTTCAGTGGTCTCTTAAACAGCACATACGGCAGGTGGAATTTTAATTCAGCCTAACAGAAATTTGGGTTCCTCCTACCTTGGTCCAGAGAGCGGAGCTTTCCCCCTGCTCCCTGACTCCTGCTCCTTCTTCCCAAACCATCCTCCTTTCCTATTCGTTTCCTTACTGGCAGTCCACGCCTCTTGTCTCTGTGCAGTGGCAAATAGCTGGTGGTTATTCAGCCATCCACCTGCCTTACAGCCCCTCCAGGTGGTCCTGAGGTTAGCCCTTTCCTAACTGCAGACCATATTTTGGTCACACAAGCCACACGGGGTGTCCTCAGAATTGTCACGGTCACCTCTTCTCAGGTCAGTTTCTGAACCATCGAGAGCTGAAGCACTGAACTGAGCATCAGGAAATTCATGGTGCTAAATGTCCAGCAAGATGCAAGCTAACAAGACAGAGTCATTGCTTAAAAGCCTAGCTGGCATCTCATGTTTTAACACTGTCATCTGGAATGGAATAAACTTCACATAATGATCTGTCTTAACAGGCAGGACATCCCCAGCTGCTTATTATCAGTCCTCCTCTGTCTTGCCTATGTCTTTTTGAAGACGCCTCCTTGCAGCAAGCATAATCTAGTTTTTAACTGTCCTCAACTCTCTCAGAAAACAGAACCAGCCATATTGGTGAGGGTGGTGATATTCCAGTACCTTCAGGAGACACACTTAGCATGGATGTTGCAGACCATCCTCCTCTGACTTGGTGCTCTCCTGGTGTTTTAGACTACAACTCCCATCAGCCACACCCAGTGGGCTGATGGGAGTTGTAGTCCGAAACATCTGCAACTCGCCAGTCTAGGAAAGACAGACAAATGGTACCAGTTTATTACGCCTTTCCCTCCGCAGTTTACATGCAATTCATTGTGCTTCCTCATAAGCTCTTGACCTTTTGGGTTTCTTTTTTATGCTTACGTTAACAGTATGAATCATTCCACAGTGGTGGGGGAGCCCAGAGGTTCTTTGTCCTCAGATCTAAATGATTAGCTACAGTGTTATTTGCCCTGACTCCCCCAAGACCACCATGGTCTGTTAGAATCTCCCAACTTTTTACAGTTACCTTTTCAGAAAAAACTTTTTTAAAGCAAGATTTTATTTTTTGCTTTGAACTTCAAAAATCCATTTTATTTTATTTTGCTTTTTGTGTGTGTGTGCGTGCGTGTGTGATTTTACTTTATTTTTTCAAAATCAAACCGTCTCTTGTTCTGTGTCGTCCTGGTTTGAGCTAGTTTCACTGCACCGTTTAAAAGCAGAATATACATTCTGACAGCTACATTTATATATATATATCTTGAGGCTTAGTGTATATATGAGTAGGTTTACCATGGGATAACACAGTGTAAAACAGAGTAGAAAACCCAGAAATCGTGACTTCTGTGTTCTCTCCATTTGAGTATTTTGTAATTTTTTTGAAATATTTGTGGACATAAATAAAAACCAAGCTACACTATGGCAGTTTTGATTTTGTTTGAAAAGTGTGGCATGCCTGTTTTAATGGGGCATGAGGTTGGGGTGGGTTCACTAACCATGAACCTCGTCGGAAGCAACAACCAGAGTGGCTTGGCTTCATCCTAAGCATCTTCTCATCTGTTTCCTCTTAACTGCGCAAAGACCATCCTACAACAAGGTAACAAAACGAGGTGGGTCCTATTTCAGGCAGCACAGTCCCTTTGGACATTTGGCCCTGTAAGGTGGACTATTGCCATATGCCATGGTTGGGACAGGCAATTCAGTTACATATTTTCTTAAGTAACACATTTGCGTCCTGTCCTGCCTTGTAAGGTGTCAAGATGGTTGGGTGTGCACGGAGTTAATCCTGTGTTTTCGTTCACAGCCACCCTTCAAGGTAGGTTAGTCTGAGAGTTAATGGCTGTCCCAAGCTCTCTTTGGGTTTTGGATGATGCCTGTGAATCTTGTAGCAGGCGTCATGATAGATTAGGCATTCCCTCTGCTGTGCGTGTGATTGTGTGAGACAGAGAGGGAGAGAGAAAGGGGAAAACTTTGGTTTAGACCAGGGGTCAGCAACCTTTTTCAGCTGTGGGCCGGTCCACCGTCCCTCAGACCATCTGGTGGGCCAGACTATTGGGGGGGGGGACAAATTCCTATGCCCCAAGAATAACCCAGAGATGCATTTTAAATAAAAACACACATTCTACTCATGTAAAAACACCAGGCAGGCCCCACAACCCTGAGATGCATTTTAAATAAAAGCACACATTCTACTCATGTAAAAACACGCTGATTCCCGGACCATCTGCAGGCCGGATTGAGAAGGCGATTGGGCAGGATCCGGCCCACGGGCCTTAGGTTGCCTACCCCTGGTTTTGACAGTGCTTGCAGTCTGCCATTTTATGCCATCTACTGTACTTGGTTGAGTCCACTTTTTAGTAAATTATTTAACAAATTAATTGGTTAAGTTAGGCTTGCCTGCATCAGGATTTGTGGGGGGTGGGTTTCCCCAAAAAAGCGCAACCATTTTGGTGGTTTCCTTGAAAAAGCTCATTGCCAGTATCAGGAATTTTACTTTTTGAAATATGGCAGCCTTAATTAAGCACCAGAGCCCTAAAACCCTTCATGCCATTGCTTTTGTTCTTCATTGGTTTCTTTTAAATTAGGTTTTTGCTGCTGATCCAGGAAATGTAAATATTTATTTATTTATAATCCTGTTCTTTGGCAGAGAGAGAGAGAGATCTTAGAGGAGCTTACAAATCATTATGAAAAAGACACTCCCTGCACTCAGGTTTACAATCTAAAAAGACAGGACACAAAAGGAAAATGGATTGGGATAGAGGAAGAAACTAGCAAACCCCTACCAAAGCAGCTCTGACCTTGAGAATCCCATGAATGCCAGGATCCGTCATGGCAGGAGGGCAGGGTATATACTGTAATGTTATAATAAAGAGATGGTGTTGCCAGCTTAATTAACCTGGGGGTGATTCAGGTTTTCAGCCCTGGGTACCAAAATGTCTCACAATGGACTTGCCAGGACCCTGTGTGGACTTGTGTCTGATCCTGTCTCCTGTTCTCTTCCCTCTTCTGGGTAATTTGCCCTGCCACACACACCCCAGTCCTTGTCCTCCCTTTGCTCTGCTGAACACGATGCCAAGTGACTAGAATTCATCCATTGCAGAAAACACCTTCATCTAAATGTAAATGCCATTTCCCTGCCTCGGGCTGCTGCTTCATTCTTTTCTCTCCACTTCTGGGAAACGGATACAAGATAATGCCACTGTCACCACCCCAATCAATTTCTGTCCATGTCAAGCAAAAGCTTTTGTCCTAATACGTCTTTGAAATGTATTGTTCTGGGATGACAGAGTATGCATTCATTGGGGGCTGGGAGAAGAAGGGCACACTGAGAAATAGTCTCATTCAGGGAGAAACCCCAAAGGATTGGAGCCGTGTGCTTGAAGGAAGTGGCTTGGGGAAGGAGTCATAAAACCCTTCAAACCCACCTGAATTTCCCTTTTCTCACTAAGATGCAGTAGCCGGTGCCCATTGGGACTGCTTGGTCAGAAACAGGGAGACCAGCAGAGTCAGTGGCAGCCAGAGCCACCCTCCATTGGTTGTAAGTAAGAAGGTGGGCAGGGGGTTGGTGGGGCTGTGCCCCATTTGGTCATAGCAAATGGTCTCTGCACCTTAAATGTGAATTAAGCATCACTGTGTATTGGATTATCTAGCTAGCCGGACAGATGAGTTAGACTACAGCTCTGGTCAGGCCAGGCAGCATAGCCAGTGCTTAAAAGCGACCCAGCCATTTTATGGAATAATAACCATATAATAGTACTCTAGAACTGGTTTTACTGTTAGTTTATTGAGTTGGCAGTCCTTTGCATTTTGCTTTATTGCTCCAGTAGCGTTTTGTTGCAAAGCTCTCAATAAACATCCAAATTACAGATAAATATTGATGAGAGAGTTGTAGTCCAACCATATCTGGAGGGCCACAGGTTTTCTGTGTTTGTTTTAAATACAGCAAGGTGGCTACTGGAGCGTTTATCAAACAGTTATGTCCTGGAGGCAGACCTGGAGAAGAGGACTTGGTACGCTCAGTCGACTGGTGAGATGCCATCGCCACAGCAGGACCATTTGTTGCGGAGTCTTACACCGCCTTGTTGCGGAGTCTTACACCGCCTTGCGGCCATTTTAAATTTCCCACAGTGTCTGGGACAAATGCCTATGCCATGAAGATTGCAGGAAATTTTCAATGGTGGCTTGTGTTTGCCTACCATGACCAGGTTCAGGAGAGACAAACGGAGAGATTTCTTCACATAGCACAAAGCTAAAACTAGGGAATCTATTGGCATGAGTAATATGGCCAGTTAGGGTGTCTTTAAAAGAGGATTAGACAAATTCCAGGATGGCCGTGTTCTGCCTCCACTGTCAGAGGAAGTGTGCCTCTTTATATCAGTTGCTGGGAATCACAGGCATCTGGTCGGCCACAGTGAGAACAGGGTGCTGGACTAGATGGACCTTTGACTTGAGCAGGCTCTTATTATGTTCTTAAGCGACGTGTGCTTGAATGAATGGTCACGATTAGCATTTTTTTGTTCCAAATAACAGTTGCATATCCCTGCCCAGCCAGACGCCCGTAACATTCTTGAATTTGGCCAGCAGGTGGCAGCATTCACTAAAAAAGTAGCTTCCTACTGAGATACATGTTATGCTGTACACAGACTGTTATCGTCAGAGGGATATTTATAAAGTTTTGCTTTAAACAAAGCTGTGTTTAAAAATGCACCCTAGAGCCTTTTACTACACATGGGCTACTGAGGCATTCCGAGGGTTGGAGGATGTGCACATAGCTTTAAGTTTAGAAGCAACTGTTATTCAGAAGTACTGCTGCCCCCATGTGCGCCCCACCCCCCAAATCAAGCTGTTCTGGAGCCATTTATTTTTGTAAATTGCTTTGAGTTGCTTTTGTAACATAAAGTGATTAATAAGTTTAATAAATGAGATAGTCGTAATAGTAATAGGTATTTATTTATTTATTTCCCACCCTTCTGACTGGGTTTCCTTAGCCACTCTGGGCAGCTTCCAACAAAATATTAAAGATACAATTAAAAAAATGTGTGCCCATTCGAAGCAATCTTATACCACTTTAAACGATGGTGGCTTCTGCTAAATAACCTTAGGAACTGCAGTTTGTTAAGCGTGCTGTGCGGTATTTGGAGATCCCTCACAGAGCTCCAGTTCCTAGCACTCTTAACAAACCAGTTTCCTGGATTTTTTTTTGGGGAAGCCCTATTTAAAGAGGTATAATACTGCATTAAATTTATAGCGCAGGTGAGGCCTCCCGAGTTTCTCCCGAGATTCCTCTTTATATCCATGCTGCCTCTGTTGCACCCACACAACTTGCAATAAAATCAGCTGGAATCTCGCATGTTCGCAGGCTTCCAGTCAACCACTGGAGGCTTGTTCACACACTATGCAAAGCACGGGGGCAAGCTGCCTCTAGCACTGATGCAAAAGTGTGCACGTGCGAAAGAGGGCACACACTTGTTGCACATGGGCCGTATCCTCCTTGAACAGCAAGTGAATAACTGTGCTGGTGTGCGGGTCAGTGGAATGTGATGCTCACATGTTCTCTTGTCCCCATGTTTGAGCTGCTTCTGTTTGGGGACTTGTGAGGGAAGAGTCATATGGTTCTTTAGGGAAGCTTTTAATGTTTAATAGGTTATTGTATTTTAGTGTATTATTGGAAGCCGCCCAGAGTGGCCGGGGAAACTCAGCCAGATGGACGGGGTATAAATAATAAATTATTATTATTATTATTATTATTATTATTATTATTATTATTATTCCGGAATTCGGCCTTCAGAAACAGTTTCCGGGCGGAAATCGCTGTAATGTCTGGGAACAACATTGGGCAAAACTAAGAAAAAAGCTTGACAACTTTGGCCAAAAATTTGAATTTATTTTTCCCTTTTACACCCAGATTTTTACTTTTCGAAATAGGGCAACCCTACCTCATGGCCGAGCCTGACATTTGCAGCAAACACTCATTTTAAGCACTTTTACCTCCCTCAGACGCTCATTTTAGACACATTTCCCCCCCTTAAGCATTCATTTTAAACATCTTTCCCCTCACTTGTTTGAAACATTAACAAACAATATTCCCCTCGTGAGGTTTTAGGATTTTTTTTTTGTTAAAAACCACTCAAGAAATAAGGTCTCCTGTATAGAAACCGGGCAGGCCTCAGCCTTGCCTTCCTCTGGCCAATCCCGTGGCGGCATTTTGCAGCGGGGCCTGCCTACCCAGTCCCTCTGCCAATCAAGCGGCTGCATTTCCCTCGCTCTCGGTCACTGTCCAGAGATGGAGAGCGAGGAAGGAGAATGGCTGCGAGGCATGAAAGCTAATTTCATACACTTAGTAAGTTTCTCTTTCCTTACTGACCTTGCTGGAAGAGCCAGCTGTTTGTACATGTGAGAGAGTAATGGGGTTGGAGTGGACTGGAGTCAAGTATCAAGGGCAGTGGGAAAACATCTGAAGTGTGTCTCTATTTTGAAAAAAAAAAATGCTGTATTTTAATAACTAAAGCCAAAACAACAATCCTTTTGCCAACTTCCTCCAGGTTTAGGGTCTGAGTTACCGCTCCTCACAGAGAAGCACCTACAATTTTCATATTTTTTAAAAAAATATTTTTTATTTGCCAAGTACTTCAGTTGTAATTCTTCTCCTGCGGTGATTTTATTTAATTTTCTCAAAGAAAAGGCTTCGTTTCTCAAAATAAGGCTTTCAGTTCTGTCCATGTTTATTTGGGAGTCATGGGTGCCAGGAGGGGGGAGTCGTCCTTCTCTTTCCCCTGAATGAATTATAATCTCCAGAGTCCCAGCTATCTGGGTTTTTTCTTTTTTTAAAAAAACAAGAAGTTTCTAGCATTTGTAGAATCTGACACAAAATGTAGAAAAAGTGCAAATTTCCACACTTTTTTGTGAGCCTGCTCACACACCATACATCTAAAGCGTATCCTAACCCCCTCCCAAATGAAAATTATCCTGGGAATTGTTGTTTGTTAAGGGTGCTGGGAACTGTAGCTCTGTGAAGGTAGACTACAGTTCCCAGGATTTTGGGGCAGAAACTTGTGTGCTTTAAATGTATGAAACTAGGCTCCCATCTTTCAGTGTTTTAACCAATGAATGAATTCGTAGGAGCGACTGATGTTCAGGGGAGCCAATCTAGCTAATCAGAGAAAGAGAAGGCTGGTTTGAAACACCTGTTACCTATTCTAGACTTCAGATTGGTTTTTAAGCCTTTTGTGCTGGTCTCATCTGGTGGAGAAGGGATTTGCTGTTGGCTGGTTGTAGACCAAAGTGTTTGGGTGCACGTGTGTGTGATATTTCATTCAGCTTGGAACAACAATTCATGCAACTGATAGGGTGGACTGTACATAGAAACTTCTGCCATAATACATTTTTTTGTCTACAATCTGAATGTGTCAGTGACACTTTGGGATCTTGACTTTGATGGTGTTTACCAAAACAAGTCCATATGTGCTTTGGAGACAGAGAGTGAAAATATTCATTTTTTTCCTCCATAGCACAGTCTCTCAAGGTCTCACCTCTCATTCTCCTTTCACCTTTTGTTATCCCTCCTGCAACACAGAGATAAATTTACAGTGCACTCCTTTGCATGCCTACTCAGAAGTAATCCCAATTAGGGGTTCAATTAGGCCTATTTATTACTCCAAGCTCAGTGGGGAGAGGATTGGCATATTAGCTTATTTTAATAAGAGTTATATGTGTGAAATTGTGCAAACTATTGCTGCATAGTTCTAAAGAAAGGTATTGCCATCTGTTGTAAAATCCCCACATGCTCAGAGTTTGCTGCAATTGGAATCGTGGAATTTGGCCCCACATATTAATTTAATTTAATTTAATTTTATCAAATTAATGAAACCCAGTGAGTATAATATAACAAGCATCCAGCCTGCAAATATTAAAATCCACAGCGTACGCCATCTACAATCCAATAACAAGTATGAAACCATCCTGGGAAGAGTAATTTTGTGCCTTTCACCACTAGATGGCACTGCTGTCTATGTTTTGGTTTGATGGCAGCTTATTTCAGGGGTCACTAACCTGGCGGGCACCCGGGCACCCATGAAGGCTCCCAGTGGTGCCCTGGGCAGGTGCCCCAGACTGTGAGCTTTCATTTAACAATAAAAAGCAAGTCCCTAACCCTTCTAGAAATAATATTATGGGGCAAAATGTACAGATACCTTCTAAGCAATTTCTGTAAAACGAGAGTGGAGTTTCCACCTTGTATATTTTTTCCTGGTATTTAGGAAAGCTTCCTGTTATTATTAGACTGCAACTGTGTGTTTTTGTGTGAGAGAGTGATCTCCACAATCAGTACCATCACAGCATAGCGTGACTTCCCATGATAAGCATAATATTTTGGGGGATGGTTGTCTTTTAATTTTGTGTTATGCCATGCTCCCTGTGGCAGCCATTTTGTGGTTGTGCGTTTTCAGCCCTACCTTGAGATGCTGGGAATTGAACCCATTGCCCTCTGCAAGCAAGGCATATGTCCTACCATTGAGCTACACCCCTTCTCTTAAGAGTTAGGAACATAGGAAAAATGCCTTGTGTCAAGTCTGACCAGTGGTCTGTCCAGCTCAGCATTGTGTCTACACTGACTGGCAGTGGCTCTCCAGGGTTTCAGGCTGGTGGGGGTTGGCATTCCCAGCCCACCTAAAGATGCCAGGGATTGAACCTGGGATCTTCTGCATAACAAAACAAATTCTCTGCCACTGAGTTATGGATAGCTCCAGTACTCAAAGGAAGCTGGCAGTATGCTGAGCAACAACACATCCTCGTTTCCCTTCAGACATATCTTGAGCATTTTCACTACATGGTTTTACTGGTGCCTTCTGTTGCTGTGAGACAGAATGAGAAATAAACTGGGCTGCCACCCACTTTAGTTAATCACAACTGATTTGGTTAATCTCAGCTGATTAACCAATTAATGAATAACTCTTTTAAAAATTGCACATGATGAAATCCAATCATTCAAAAGGAGTGCAGAGAAACAAACCGTGTGAACTCAGACGTGTTGCAGTAACAGTTCTGTTGGATCAAATAGGATATTTATTAAGATTTTTTTAAATATTACAGTGAAAATGGAAAAATAAAAAGAAAAATACAAAATAAAAACAGTTAAAAACACATTGATTTTCCGTTACTTATTTTCCTTAAGCTTATTTTCCCCGGACCTCCTCATACCTCCCTTTTTTGTATTCTACTTCGATTTATTAGTTCAGCAAATCCTTGCCATTAAGCTTTTACCCATTTATAAGCCTTTTTTCATATTCTCTTAAAGCATTACAGCTGGAAACCACTTAATTTCTATCCAACATCATTCTAACATTCATTAATTTTACAAAATTTCTGTAAATAGTCTTTAAATTTCTTCCAATCTTCTTCCACTGACTTTTTTCCCTGGTCTTGGATTCTGCCAGTCATTTCTGCCAATTCCATGTAGTCAATCACCTTCATCTGCCATTCTTCCAAAGTGGGTAGATCTTGTGTCTTCCAATACTTTGCAATGAGTATTCTTGCTGCTGTTGTAGCGTACATAAAAAAAGTTCTGTCCTTCTTTGGCACCAATTGGCCGACCATGCCCAGGAGAAAGGCCTCTGGTTTCTTTAGGAAGGTATATTTAAATACCTTTTTCAATTCATTATATATCATTTCCCAGAAAGCCTTAATCCTTGGGCACATCCACCAAAGGTGAAAGAATGTACCTTCAGTTTCTTTACATTTCCAACATTTATTGTCCAACATTTATTTATTGTCGGGCAAATGATAGATTTTTGCAAGCTTGCCTGGAGTCATGTACCACCTGTATATCATTTTCATAATATTCTCTCTTAAGGCATTACATGCCGTAAACTTCATACCTGTGGTCCATAACTGTTCCCAGTCAGCAAACATAATATTGTGTCCAACATCTTGTGCCCATTTAATCATAGCAGATTTCACCGTTTCATCCTGAGTATTCCATTTCAACAGCAAGTTATACATCCTTCACAGATTCTTAGTTTTGGGATCTAACAGTTCTGTTTCCAATTTTGATTTTTCCACCTGGAATCCATTTTTTTTATCCCAATTGTATGCCTCCATTATTTGATAATAATGAAGCCAATCTCGCACTTTATTTTTTAGTTTTTCATAACTCTGCAATTTCAGTTTATCTCCCACTTGTTCCAAAATTTCCCAATATTTCGGCCATTTGGCCTCCATATTGAGTTTTTTCTGAGCCTTCGCTTCCATCGGTGACAACCACCTTGGGGTTTTGTTTTCAAGCAAATCCTTATATCTTATCCAGACATTAAACAGTGCTTTCCTAACAATATGGTTTTTAAATGCTTTATGTGCTTTGACCTTATCATACCACAGATATGCATGCCAACCAAATACATTATTAAAACCTTCCAGATCCAAAATGTCTGTGTTTTCAAGGAGTAGCCATTCTTTCAACCAGCAAAAAGCTGCTGATTCATAGTAAGTTTAAAGTCTGGCAGGGCAAATCCACTTCTTTCCTTTGCATCAGTTAATATCTTAAATTTTATTCTGGGCTTCTTGCCCTGCCAGACAAATCTAGAGATATCTCTCTGCCACTTCTTGAAACAGTCCATCTTGTCCACAATTTGCAATGTCTGAAACAAAAACAACATTCTAGGCAATACATTCATTTTTATCACAGCAATACGACCCAACAGTGAAAGCTTCAAATTTGACCAAGTTTCTAAATCTTTTTTCACTTCTGTCCAACATTTTTCATAATTATCTTTAAATAAGTTCCCATTTTTGGCTGTCATATTAATCCCCAAGTATTTCACTTTCTTAACCACAGTCAGGCCTGTCTCATTCTGAAACCTCTCTCTTTCAATCGGTGTTAAATTTTTCTCTAAAACCTTAGTTTTTAGCTTGTTCAGTTTAAATCCTGCCACTTGACCAAATTCTTGAATTAATTCTAAAACCCTTTTAGTACTAGATTCTGGCTCCTGTAACGTCAATACTAAGTCATCTGCAAATGCTCTCAGTTTGTACTGTTTGGCTCCGACCTGTATACCTTTAACCAACCGGTCCCTTCTAAGCATGTTTAGCAGAACCTCCAGGACTGATATAAAAAGCAGTGGGGAGATTGGGCACCCCTGTCGTGTCCCTTTTTCTATCTTAAATTCTTCCGTCACCACATGATTTACAATTAATTTAGCCTTTTGTCCAGAATATATTGCACCTATACCATTTTCAAAACCTTGGCCTACCCCCATCCCATGTAGGTTCTTCTTCATAAAGCTCCAAGAGATGTTGTCAAAGGCTTTCTCCGCGTCCACAAATATCAAGACTGCCTTAGTGTTTATATTCACTTCTAATTTTTCCAAAATATCAATTATATTCCTCAAATTGTCAGACAAGTGTCTTCCTGGGAGAAAGCCCGCTTGGTCTTTATGGATCTCTTCCATCAATACTTTTTTCAATCTTTTGGCCAAAATATCTGCAAAAATTTTGTAATCCACATTAAGTAACGATATAGGGCGGTAGTTCTTCAGCTGAGTCTTTTCAGTCTCTGTTTTCGGTATAAGTGTAATATACGCCTCTTTCCACGACTCTGGTGCCCTTTTCCCCTCCAATATTTCATTGCAGACTTCCTTCAAAGGTTGCAATAACCACTCTTTCAAAGATCTATAGTATCTAGAAGTCAGCCCACCCGGACCTGGAGATTTGCCCAATTGCATGTTTTGAATGACACCTTCTACTTTTTTGTAATCCATTTGTCTTCAAAAATTGGTCTATGTCCGTTTCTTTCTGTGGCCCTTGTGTGTATAATTGTTTAAAGTACCTCTGGAAACAATTTCTAATCTCAATTGGGTTGTGTATACTCTTTCCTTCCACTTCTAAGTTTGTAATAGTATTTAATTTTTGTCTTTTTTTCATTTGCCAGGCCAGCAGTTTCCCACATTTGTTAGTTGATTCAAATGTTTTTTGTCTCATTTGTTTAATTTTCCATTCTATTTCCTGATTCATCATTTCCATATATTGTACTTGATATAATTTTATTTCTCTCAGAATCTCCTGGGACTTTGGTTTTGCTCTCAATTTCTTCTCACTTTCTTTTATTTTCTCCAAAATTTTATCTTTCTTCTCATTTTGACTTCTCTTCTTTATTGCATTCTGTTGTATCAGAAACCCTCTCATGACAGCTTTGCTTGCATCCCAGATTACTCTTTTTTCTACATTGGTGTTCATATTTATTTCAAAGTAGTCTCTCAAAGTTTTTTGGGCCTTTTTATACACATCTTCATCTCTGAATAAGGTGTCATTCATCCTCCATCTGAAGGATCCGGTTGGTATTTGTTTCATCTCCATCCTTACAGCATTATGGTCAGAGCAGGTTTTTGGGCAGATTTCTACTTTCTTTATCTTTGGTGCCATTCCTCTAGTTATCCATATTTGGTCAATTCTAGTCCATGTCATTTTGGCTTCAGAAAAGAAGGTTCCCTCTCTTGGAAAAAATAAGGGGAACTGGAGCTGGTTGGTGGTCCAGAACATGATTTGTCCCATGGGCCAGATTTGTCTTGCCAGGGTCACCTGACATCACAGTGATGTCAGGTGACCTTTTTTTGCATAGTGCTAAGCATGATCAGTTGGCGCTTGTAAAGTGTTGTCCATGGGGCTGTGTGCAGATGCTGCTGACCTGCAGTGCCTGCAACCTCCCCTTTCAGTTAAGCCATGTCTATATTTGCCCTACAACTGCCACCATATATGTCATCTGGTGTAGGGCAGGTGGGCATGCCTTTGCCAAAGTGGCCTTACAAGCCAAATAGGGAGGCTGGGTGGGCCCAATTAGGCCCCACTTTGGTCTTTCCCTGCTCAATCCACATTCTGTGTGGTGTGTGTGTGTGTGTGTGTGTGAGAGAGAGAGAGAGAGAGAGAGAGAGAGCACATTTAAGGAATGTGTCTTTTAATATGGTGCTTGCCATCTGTACTTTTTGCAAGAACTTTTATTAAAAACATAATTAAGAATCTGCCGTCTGGTTTAATGGGGGGCACTGTTTCATTTTATCAAAAATGTTTTTATTGACTTAATTTAACTATTTGACTGAACGTGACAGCCCTTAAAAAATGAACTGATTGGGAACACAGGAAGCTGCCTTATACTGAGTCATACCACTGACTCATCTAAATTAGTACAGTGGTACCTCGGGTTAAGTACTTAATTCGTTCCGGAGGTCTGTTCTTAACCTGAAACTGTTCTTAACCTGAAGCACCACTTTAGCTAATGAGGCCTCCTGCTGCTGCCGCGCCGCCGGAGCACGATTTCTGTTCCCATCCTGAAGCAAAGTTCTTAACCTGAAGCACTATTTCTGGGTTAGCGGAGTCTGTAACCTGAAGCATATGTAACCTGAAGCGTATGTAACCCGAGGTACCACTGTATTGTTTAAACTGGCTGGCAGCAGCTTTCCAGGGCTTCAGACAAGGTCCCAGGTTCAATCCCTGGCATCTCCAGGCAGAGCTGAGAGAGACTCCTTTCTGAAACCCTGGAGAGCCACTGCCAGTCAGTGTATACATAACAACCTAGATGGACGAATGATCTGACTCTGAATAAGGGAGCTTCTTATGTCGTGAAAATAATAATAGTTTCCCTTCCTCCCAGATGTAATTTCCACTTATCCTGCATTAACATCCTCTTTGGTCATTCCACCCTGGTTCTCTCACTCTCCCTGCTGGAAACTTTTGCAGCTATTAAAGGAAATTGTTCCCGTGCAGCCCAGTCTCTCCAAATACCACCCATCAAATTGACGGGCTAGTAGTGCATTAAATAAAGCTCAGTTCTTTCATATAGACACTAGGGGGCACTCACGGTACACCACTGGTCTCAAAGGGACTAAGCAAGAAACAAACTGAACTTTTAGAAGGCTGCAGCTTGAAAAGCAAAAGCCACCAGAAGATGAAACATTGGAGCTTCTCTTAATGCCTTGCCTGCTGTGGAGCCTCCTTTTCTTCCTTTCTAAAAGATGGTTTTCTGGGGGGTGGGAGTGATGCTGCTGCTTTATACTGAATCAGACTGCAACTCACGCCCTGGTCAGTCCCCTTATGCTGTTTCTGCCCCAAGCAGCCACTATTTAGAGGTGCACTGCTGAGGTTCTCTTCAGTGATAATGACCAATAGCTATTGGTAGACCTGTCCTCATTCATGGATTTGTCTATTCCCACTTTCTAAAGCAATCTAAGCCTGCCTTTATTGTCACATCTGGTGGCAGTGAATTCTGTAAGCTAACTATGCATTGTGTGAAAATGCCCTTTCTTCTGTCCCAAATTGTACTGCCATTACCAAAATAACTGGGGGGCCATGAGCTTTCATAATACGGGAATGAAGATAATTCTGAGCGGCGTTTCAATAATGTTTTATTTTATTTTTGTATAAAATATAAAAGTTGCTCGCCAACTACTAGGAATTATTGACCTCCTTCCTACGTTAGGAACATAGGAAGCTGCCCTGTACTGAGCAAGACCACTGGTCCATGTATCTCAGTATTGTCTACACTGACTGGCAGCATCTCCCTAGGATTTCAAGCGGTGAGTCTTTCTGAGCCCTCCCTGCATATGCCACTGGGGACTGAACCCAGGGCTTTATCTGCCACAGGTAAAGGTAAAGGGGCCCCAGACTGTTAGGTCCAGTCGTGGATGACTCTGGAGTTGCGGCGCTCATCTCGCTTTATTGGCTGAGGGAGCCGGCGTACAGCTTCCGGGTCATGTGGCCAGCATGACTAAGCCGCTTCTGGCGAACCAGAGCAATGCACAGAGACGCCGTTTACCTTCCTGCCGGAGCGGTACCTATTTATCTACTTGCACTTTGACGTGCTTTCGAACTGTTAGGTTGGCAGCTGCCCCAAAGAAGCACTTAATGAGCCACCTTTCTGGCTTAGTTCTGAGATTCCACCAGACACTCTTTCAGGCATCCACGAGGACTAAAAACTTTCTGCACCCAGTACCACATCCTGAGGTCTTTCCCCCTCTTCTGCAGAACTGCATTACTGCCTTGCTTTGCTGCTGCAACTGCATACGATCGGTCACCTTGTAACCTCTGCATTGTTCCTTATACTGTAATGATCCTGTTCTTCAGAAATACCTTTACCTCACCATGAACTCATCAGTGCCTTGCCCTCTGCTAAAGGCACCCTGCTGGCAGCTGGAGCTGTCTAGCCAATCCGCCCCCCTGCCCCCCGCCATCACCTTTAGTTTCTTCTATTTGTAAAGTAGCTGAAAAACCAAAAGCTGTGTTTTGTTTGGTTCTGACATTGGCTTGCAAGAGTCTAGGAGATGGGAGTTCAAGGCCAGCTGTGTTTGCTTCACAGTTTCCAGGCACGGCTGGGGAACGGCAGCCAAGGAAAGAGCCAAGTCACAGGAGATGGGGAAATTCCAAGCTGGGTGTTGATCAGAACAGGATTCTCGCTCGCCTGCAATGTGTGTTCTTCTCCCCTGCCCCCCGTAGCAATGAGCTAAAGTTGTCCAATCCGTTCTGGCTGTCAGCAGCGGGGGAGCTGGATTTCACGCTTCCAAGTGTGTCTGCGTGCGGCTGTGTCTCTGACGTCGGCGCGCTGCCTCCCTTGCCCCCCTGCCAAAGAGGTTGGTGCCAACAGGCGGACAAACCGATGATCCATTTGTGACGCCAAGACCGTGGAAGCAACGCGTCTCCCGTTGGCACAGCATCACTTTCCCTATTACCACCTGTAGGGGATGCAGCAGCCTCTGTGCTCCCATCGAAACCCGGTACCAACAGTTCCAGATTCTGCACCCGAAAAAATGGGAATTCCGCGACTGGCAATCTGTTACACACAGCTACATTTTTGCAAAGGACAACAGCAGTAAATGCTGAGGAACGTACTGTGCAAACTAAGGCTGTCTTCTTTTACACAACTTAGCTGTATTTTGCGTAATTTATCCTGGTTTTGGGGAGTCGCAAGGAAGGTTAAGAAGCTATATGTGAGGTACCAGCAATCTGTATGTGGAACAGTTGCCCAAATGATACGTTCTTGACACATTTTGAGAGTTTATCAAGGGGATCTAAAGGGGGGGGGGGACCCTTCAACACTGTAAAAACAAAACAAAAACAAAAACTACCCCATAAACACAGAATTACAAGCTGTAAAGACACACAGAGCTGAGCGATACCTTTATTTGGGAAGCAACCTTTTTGACTGGGCTGGGGAATCATTTTCAGTCCAAGGGCCACATAAGCAACTTTCTGGGGGCCACGTTGTGGGTGTGGCCAGTGGTAAATGTGGGTAGAGCAATGGATGTGACTTACCTTTATACCTCTTACCTTCAGATGTTGCTGAACTACAACCGCCGTCAGCCCCAGCAAGCATGGGCAAGGACTAGGGATAATAGGACTTGTTCAGCAACATCTGGAAAAACCAAAAGTTCCCCACAACTGCTTTAAATATCAGGCCAAGTTCCTGCTGTGCAATAATCAGATAGATCTCAACATGCAGGCTAACACACGCAGCCCGCCTCGTCATCTAGGTTTAGCAAGAGGCAGCTCAAGGGCACATCCCAGTCAGGTGAAAGTGAATAGGGGTCATGGCTTGTGGTGACCTGGGAAGAGCCTTGAGGGCCAAAGAGAGAGGCCTGGGGAGCTGCATTTAGCCCTTGGTCCCTAGGTCCCTCCTGCTTTCCTGGGATGAGCTGTGGTTGATGGGAGTTATAGTCCAAAAATGTCTGGAAGGCAGCTGGTTGTGGGGGAAGGCTGCCAGGTGTGCTCTGAAGCACATCATTGCAATCCCAAGGAAGACTGTGGTTTCACCCCTAACAATTTATGGGAACAAAGAAAGCTGCCTTTAGACCAACTTCTGCCTTGTACCACTTGGAGCAAAGATGCTCGCAGGAGTCCCCCCTCCTAGCTGCCTCCTAATGTGCAAGCTTCAGAGGCCTTTTCCTACCTTGGTTGTGAAAGCCTCTCTTTTTTTTAAAAAAAATAATTTTTATTGATTTACAACACAAACATACAATTTTATCCAATTTTTAACAAACAAATTCTCTCTTTTTGGACAAAACAAAAAATTTTTTTCCTTCCAGTAGCACCTTAAAGACCAACTAAGTTAGTTCTTGGTATGAGCTTTCGTGTGCATGCACACTTCTTCAGATACCAGTCTCTTTTTGGACTTCCTTCAGCTTCTATGACAATCATCCATGTTTGCCTCTTAATTACGCATTCCTTCTCGTTAATATTGTCATTAGTCTTCCCTCCCACTTCTATTATTTCTTTTAACACTACATCTCAAATTTCACAGTGCTTCCTGAAATCCCACTAGCGTTGTTTGCACATCACATGTGTTTTTCAGATATTCTACAAATTTCCCCCAGTCTTAAATAAATTTTTGGTCCTTAAGGTATCTAATTTTCCCACTTAGCTAGTCCAATTCTGCGTAGTCTGTCAGTTTCATTCTCCAATCTTCAATCGTCGGTATTTCCTCTTGTTTCCATTTCTGGGCCAGTAAAATCCTTGCAGCTGTAACTGCATATTGGAAAAGTTTACAGTCTTTTCTTCTTATCTTGTTTCCTGTAATCCCTAAAAGAAAAGCTTCTGGTTTCTTTACAAATGTATATTTTAACATCTTTTTCAACTCATTATATATCATCTCCCAGAAACTTTTCACTTTCTTACAATCCCACCACATATGGTAAAACGTACCTTCTTTTTCTTTACATTTCCAACACTTATTACACGTCTTAAACATTTTTGCTAGTTTTACTGGTGTTATATACCATCTATAGAACATTTTCATCACGTTTTCCTTTAACGCCGTACATGCAGTAAATTTTAAGTTTTCTTTCCATAGTTTTTCCCAATCATCAAATTGTATATTGTAACCGAGGTCCCTGGCCCATTGTATCATTACCGATTTAACTTCCTCATCTTTCGTATGCCATTCCAACAATATCTTATACATTTTTGACAGAATTTTACAATCATTGTTTATAATATCCATTTGAAACTTAGAATCTTTTTCTGCATAACCACTTTCTTTAAAGTCTTTTTTAAACATTTCGTTAACCTGAAAATAATGCAACCAATCATAAACATATTCTTTAACTTGTTCATATGGTTTTAATATCCATTTTCCTCCTTCTTTAATTGTCAATTCACCATATGTAATCCATTTACCTCTCATATTAATTTTCGTTATACTCATAACTTCTAACGGAGATAACCAGTGTGGAACTCTTGGTTCTAATAGGTTTTTGTACCTATCCCATATTTCTATTAATGCACTCCGGAAGATGTGGTTCCCAAAACCTTTATGAATTTTCTTCTTCCCATACCATAAGTACGCGTGCCATCCAAATTTGTTATTGAAACCTTCTAAGTCCAATAATTCTTTATTTTCTAATTTTATCCATTCTTTCAACCAGCAAAGACATGCTGCTTTGTAATATAACTTCAAGTCTGGTTGTGAAAGCCTCTCATTGGTCAGCAGGGCCTTCGCTGTGGTGGCTCCTCTTTTATGGCATCACCACCCATCTGAGCCCTGACAAGCAATGCCACTGGTGATATTTTAAGATTTGTTAAAAACAAAACTGTGTGCTCAGACAATAATGCTTGTTGGATTATCAGCTGCATCTTATTCACTATGTAGTAGCAGTAGTTTATTTATTTATACTCTACATATATACATACATACATAAATATGCTGCTTATTTGGCTGATTTTGTGGTTTTAATGAGTCTTTATATTTATAGACTCAGCCGTGAGATGGAGTATAATAGTTGGGAGTCTTCTTGTTTCTTGGTCACCACCTTCAAATACAAATATTTGTTTTATAAATAAATAAATAGGTGAAGTCAGATCCTTGGTCCTTTTAGCTCAGCATCACCTACACCAGCTAGCAGTGGCTCTCCAGGGGTTGAGGTGCCCCACCCCATACCTGGAGATCCCAGGGATCAAACCTGGGACTTTTGCCATACAAAGCATGTGCTCTGCCTCTGAATCACAGCCCATTCCCCTATAGAAACATAGGTAGCTGCCTTCCATTGAGTCAGACCATTTGTCTATATAGGTCAGTATTGTCTACACTGACTGGCAGCAGCTCTCCAGGGCTTCAGGCAGGGGCATTCCCAGCCCTATCTGGAGATGCTGGGGACTGAACCCGAGCCCTTCCGCATACAAAGCAGATGTTCTGCAGCTAACCTGCCTCCCCTCCTTCCTTTCCACAGGGTGCTATTACACAGATTAGCCATCTTGTGTGCCCTGCTGGGGCAGAAGCAGGGAGCTATAAATAAAACAAGTACAAAAAAAAAATTCATAGATGCAAAGCCCGCTGTGCCACAGAATGTAACTAGCAGAAAGCTGCAGCTAATTTTGACTTCCCTTCAAGTAGAATCAGCTAAAGCAATGCTCCTATTAAGAGGCAGAAGGTTTTAAATTATTATTAGCATTACTTTATAATTTCATAATACAGGTATTCGGGAAGCAGGGCAGGGACAACTGCTCACTGAAAAAGCATTTCCTCTGCACTCAGACGGCTGCAAGTTCAGTCCCCAGTGTCTCCAGTTTGTGTGGTCAAATACAGTCAAACCTTGGTTCCCAAACGCCTCTGTTTTGGAACATTTCGGCTGCTGAACACTGAAAACCTGGAAGTAAGTGTTCTGGTTTTTGGTCGTTTTTTGGAAGCCGGACATCTGACACCACTTCTGCTTGAATGCAGGAAGTTCTTGGTTGTCAAATGGCTTCAGGAATGGATTACGTTCGACAACCGAGCTTTGACTGTAGGTCCAAGAGACCTTTGAAGAGCCCCTCCTGCTGGTCAAGATAGGTAAAACTGGACTTGTATGGAACAATGGTTTCAGTGTCCACATTCCTAGAAGCTAGGCACCTTGGATTAATAAATGTATTCCAACACCTTCAGAGGGAGGCATTCTGGGTGTGGTGGCCCAGGAGAGTGACCTGCGCTGCTGTGGCTTCATCAGGTGGAACAGACAGAACAGTAACTTTAAGCTGTTTTTTAAAAAAGGATTTTCTAGCTGCATTGGCAAATGGGCAGTGGTACAGGCACTCTTCGTGGACCACCTTGCTCTGAGGGACGACCCCTTTTCTCTGAGCAAGGCCACAGAACCGACCCTCTAAAGGGCCCCACAGTGAGCAGGCATTTTGCACAGTGGGCAGAAGGAGCAGCATTGACTGGTCTGGCAGCCAGACAAACAACCACAGGCCAGAGGGGGCACCAATTTTCTTCTTCTCAGCCCTGGCTGCTTGAGGGAAATTGCCTTGCTTGACCTCATGGAAGGGCCAGCCCTGCTTCAACCCAAAGTTTGTTCTTGAATCTTGGCTCGTTAGGGAGAAGCAAACACCAATCTTGGAAGTAACTCTGAGCTGTGTGCCCTTTCTTCTTGGTTCAACATGCTTGTGAGAAAGGGGGAGCCAAGTGCGAGTTTGGGGGCTGCATGCACAGTGGGTTCTTCCAGACAACCTGTTGACTGAACATTTGTCCTGATTTGCTTGCACAAAGGTGGTCATGCTATGTTCAGTTTTCGTCGAATATTCATTCTCTTTTGCTTGCAGGGTGGCAGGGTTATCAGAAGGCAGCAATGTCCATTCTGACCTGTCTTTGTCACACTCAGCTCTGTTTCTGTTCTGCAGTTCAGGTAAAGGTAAAGGGACCCCTGACCATTAGGTCCAGTTGTGGCCGACTCTGGGGTTGTGGCGCTCATCTCGCTCTATTGACCGAGGGAGCCGGCGTACAGCTTCCAGGTCATGTGGCCAGCATGACTAAGCCACTTCTGGTGAACCAGAGCAGCGCATGGAAACGCCGTTTACCTTCCCGCCGGAGTGGTACCTTTTTATCTACTTGCACTTTGACGTGCTTTCAAACTGCTAGGATGGCAGGAGCAGGGACCAAGCAACGGGAGCTCACCCTGTTGCGGGGATTCGAACCGCCAACCTTCTGATTGGCAAGCCCTAGGCTCTGTGGTTTAATCCACAGTGCCACCCATTCTACAGTTCAGTTTTCACTAAATATGACACCATGCATCTCTCTGCTGTATAAGATGGTGACATAATTATTTCCACACAAGTCATTTCAATGCAAACACAATTTAAATGGGCAGGGGGGAGGAGACACGCTATTGATTTCCATTCCGATGCGGGATGAATTAGCGAGCATCAACCGTTTCTGCTTCTGTCACCCATTCCCGCCAGAATTCTCTGACTTCCCTACACGGCAGTTATGTGACAATGAGCGTTTGTCCTCATTTGCTTGCAATGTGTTTATACATCTCCCCATTCATCCCTCGCTCATCTTGCAATTTTCAAGACATTTTCCCCCCAACTCTTTCCTAACTGCAAAAAGTTTGTTTCTTTTTCTAAAGCGGGTTTGTGGCACTGGGGTAACAGTGCATTTTAATCCACTTTAATTGCGGAAACCTGGATTTCCCAGTATGCACTTGCAAAACGCTGACCTTCTCGAAAGAGCCATTATTTGCCAGAGTTCTTGGCTTATTATTACATGTAAATGCAGCCAAAGTAAGGCTGCCAGACACCCTCCTTTTCTTAAACACACCCAAGAGGACAGAATGCCCCTCCCAATGTGATTCTTGCTCTAAATCATGGATGCACCACCTTTTCTGTTGTGGCATACTCTCCCTGTTGAGCTCAAACAAGCACCAACTGTGGCGTATTCTCGCTGCTTGTGGACCACATACCTGTGGCTTTCCATGGCTTTTGCTATTATCAACAATAGTTCCTGATGCTCTTGGACACTGTGATTGATTTTGCTTATTTTTGTTGATGAGTATTGATTTTTCTAATACAGTGTTTTATTGTAGCATGAATTTTTGTTTTTGTAATAGAAATATTTCAATAAATACATTTTCTGTATTCACAGGCTTGCGTTCTTAGTAAAGCACTCAAAAATTGTAAGCAAGCATAGGAAGATGGGTAGCTGCCTTCCTTGCACAGAGTCAGGCCATTGGCCTATCAGGGCAGTATTGTTTACACTGACGGGCAGCACCTCTCCAGTTTTTCAGGCGGGGCATCTTCCCCAACCAACTTGGATGTGCCAGGCATTGAGCCCAGGGCATTCTGTGTGTAGAACAGATGTTCTACTGCTGAGCTGTGGCGTTCTCTGCATAGAGTGCTGTCTTTTACTGAGACAGAACAGTGGTATGTCCAGCACACTATTATTTACACTGACTGACAGTGGCTTTCCAGGGCTTTTAGATGAGATGTTCTCGGACACAACTTGGGTGCCAAGCAGCTGCTCTACAACTAAGCTACAGCCCTTCCCTGACAGTACACAAAGTTGCCATGTTTCACTGTCCACTGCCCCCAATAAATTATCTTTGTCACATTTAATAATAACAATATTTATTAAATTTATATCCCACCCATCTTGCTGGGTTTCCCTAGCCACTCTGGGCGGCTTACAAGATATATAAAAACACAACAAAGCATCAAACATTATAAAACAAAATATCCTATATGAGCAACAAACAAACCAATAAATCAATAGAAACCAATAACAACAGCAACAATAATAAATAGTTTACAGTTATACCCAAATTAAAATAACCGCCAACCCCAACTAAACATTTCTAAGAATCATTTCCAGTTTTCTCCTTTAAAACGTGTTGATCACAGCTCTTTGGATTTATTTGATTTATCTTTTTGTATAGTCCAGTTTTCCAAAAATTGAAGCAGCGTAGAATGGAAATCATTTAAGAGAACACAGGATATAGAAACAGAATATTAATGCGCATTCTCTCATTTAAAACATTAGAAATCTCAGCAGCGATTATGGTTGTTGTTTTTATGAAAAAAACAAACATGATCTTAAAAAAAGAATTAAGAAGTAAGTCCTCACTTAGTTGCCATTGAAAACATAGCATTAGTTACAGCTGTCTGAAGGACTTCTCCCAGAAGCCAAAGGGGGCCAAAAGTGCATCGAGTCCCAGGTGGTTTTGGCACTCTGGCGTGATGGTGGTCCACTTGCCCCCACGGCCTAGGAGCCCGCAGTGCTCTGAGTCTCCCAACTCAGCTTACACAGGTGCAAATCTGCACATGTCAGCAAAGGCTCCCTGCCTGACGGGTCTTGGGTGGTGCCCTGATCACATTCTGGGCTTGAACAGGAGCCAGGACTGCAAAGCTCGTTTCCGCCAACCCAGCTCAGCAGTATCTGAGACGCTCTGGGAGAGTTGGCGCTGCCACTTCCCCGCCAGTCGTGACTGTGTTGGTAAGATGAGAAGGGATGGGGTCGCTGGTCCCAGTCCCAGAATGTGTGCCTCTCCTGGCCGACGATTCCCGGTCGTCTATTTATAATTGCATCCCGTGTGGGGATTAGGAGTAGGAAAGTACCTCTCTGCAAGGGGGTGGGTGCGCGGAGCAGCAGGCAAAGAGCCTCACACTTGCAAAGTTGAAGAGGCATGAGGACGCCGAGGCAACCTCCATCTGCAACAAGGAAGTGGGAGGGCCTGTGGCTTCCCAGAGAGCTCCCCATCAGCCTTCAGCTAGCATAGTCCATGGTCAATGGACTATGATTATGGGAGCTAAAGTCTAGCATCATGTGGGCAGCCACCAGCTTCCCCATCTCTGATCTGTAAGGAGGAGGAGGAGCAACAACAGCACCCCCTGCTGGCTCAAACCAGCGAGCAGCAGTGACCTGGAAGCCTTTAAAGGGCAAGTCAAGCAGGAATGGGCAGATCTGTCTGTTTTGGTTGGCTTCATTTCTCATTTTTGCAATCAGAATTCAGTTCTCCACATTTCTGCAGCAATTTGTGGGTTTTTTATCTTCATTAAAATTTGTCAGCATTTTAGTGCAAAATTCTCCAGATAAGCGAATTTTTGTATGCACTTTTGACAACAATGTTCACACTTTTGCAGTGAAAACTTCCATAATATGCTAATTTCACTAATTTTGTGCACGCTCTCTCTGAAAATATGCATTTTTGTAAGTCTTGTTTCATTGGAGACCTGCATCGTAAAATTTGGAAAAGCTTGCATGTCAAAAGATGGCTTTGCTTGGGTTCTCCTATTGTTTTGGAAAGTGCAAATTAGATAGGTTCACTTTTAAATGTGAAGTGAATTGAATTAGTTCCCTAGTCTCTAGTATCATGTGACCTCTTCTGCCTTAATACTGTACAGTGGTACCTCGGGTTACATACGCTTCAGGTTACATACGCTTCAAGGTTACACACTCCACTAAGCCAAAAATAGTGCTTCAGGTTAAGAACTTTGCTTCAGGACAAGAACAGAAATCGAGCTTCAGCGGCACGGCGCCAGCAGGAGGCCCCATTAGCTAAAGTGGTGCTTCAGGTTAAGAACAGTTTCAGGTTAAGTATGGACCTCCGGAACGAATTAAGTACTTAACCAGAGGTACCACTCTATTAAGAAGCTTCCTTGAGTCTCTCCCTGCAGTTCCCTCATTTAGCCAGAGCTAATTGGGGGCGCCATGGGCTCAGAATCCATGATGGTTGCAGAAAATCTTTGATGCTACCTCGCACCCTGCAAATTTGGCTATCTACACTTCCCCCCCTCAATAAAAAGCTCTCTTCTGTTCTCTGCAGGAGCTTCTATTGGCCTGTTCCAGCAAATGAGAGCTGCCTTGCAGGAAAGTCCCGCAGAGCCATTAACACAGCTTGACCCATCCAGTGCTGGCATGGGAGAAGTGACCCTGAGGGTGCCCTCTCAGGGTGCAAGTGGTTTAATTTTGATTTAGGGGTTCTGTCTCTTGCAGGGATGCAAGGTCACAAGTTTAACTCCCGCTCTCTACAAGTTCCTGGAGCCTTGCAGAAGAAGCCTGTGCTGGTCTCATTTCATTTGCAAGTGGGGGCATTATACCAGAACCTCTGGAGGCCTTGCCTTGGCTCTCTCAGCTAAGTGTCAGCCCGCAATTCTCTTCATTTGACAGACAAAGCGATGCATCTTACAACAAAACCGAATGCAACTGGTGAACTTATTTAATGCACTTAGAACAGTCTCTATCATGCTTAGGCAGCTGAACAGCCCCTGACTCAAACTTTGCCCATTTCAATTGTATCATATTCTGGTTTGTGGTGAAGCTGCCTTATATCAAGTCGGACCATTGGTCAGTCTCTGCTCTCTGGACATTTGGGCAGGGGACATTCTCAGCCCTATCTGGAGATGTCTGGGATTGAACCTGGGACCTTCTGCGTGCCAGACAGATGCTCTAACTGCTGAGTTCTAACCATTGAGCTTTCCTTTCTATATAGGAAGCTGTTTTATAGTGAGAATGAGATCATTGATATGTCAAATTCAATGTTGTGGGGAACCTTTTTGGCTCCATGGGCCAGTTTTTCATATCAGGATCAGCCTCACAGGTTAAATTCGGCATCACATGATTGACAGGTGGGTGTTATTGCTGCATGTTACCCGCTAATTTTATTTGCTTCTATCTGCTTTTATAAAGAACCACAACATAATACATGCCAGGTCCAGTCTGTTAAACTGCTCTCTGAAAAGCTGGTGCCTGAGTCCTCTTTATGACATCTTAATGGACTTTAGCCACCCCAGTCAAGAAGCATTATAGAAAACCCAACAAACCTTCGGGCATCTCTTTGCAGCCCATAAGAACCAGAAACTTTTTCTTTTTTAAATAAATATGAATTCAAAATACTTAAGAAGTTGGATTCTGCACTCGACCCCTAATTTTATTGGCTTATTTCTGCTTTCTTGAAGAGCAACAACATCTTACAAACCAAGTCCGATCTCTTGTGATCCTCTCTGAAAAGATGGCACCTGGGTAAGGAAAAGCTTAGCAGGATTTCCCTGAAAGCTGCCTTTTTTTCTCCCAAAGTGATTTTAATCAGAATTTCAGGGAAAAAACCAACAAACCACAAGCACACAAGAGAGACAGAGAATGTACTCCCATTTATTTCCATGGAAACAGCCACGAGGCCAAGGAGGGTAACACAGCAAAAGCCACTTTGCAGTTAAATTCTCCCATAAAATCATTTGTAACATACGGCCAGCAATTAGGCTATTTTTCCTTGCCCTACGCAGACATTGCCTGTCTTCTCTTGATATATTTATTTAATGCCACAAAGTTTTTCTGGTGCCCTCCCCTGCTTCCCCAGCTATAGCCACAGTTGCAGCAACATAGGTTTCCGAACCTGGAAGGCGCCTTTTCTAACAGCCCAGTCTGACCTGTGCAATAACAGGCCACAGAGATTGTCCCAGCCTGCCTTTCCTTCCATGGAGTGTGGCTGTTGAACTGAGAGTTCAGTGCCTATCTCTTAGGAACATGCACTGGTTCTGTTTGGAAAAGGAAGTTTATTGAGGAGGATGGCTCAGGGGAGTTAGGAGGAGGAAGATGCCCTCAGGCCAACACGGCCGGACGGCCACGGCAGGGATCTATCCTGTCTTCTCTCTGACTTGTTTTGTTTTTTAATTAACATAAAA
Organism: Podarcis raffonei; assembly: GCF_027172205.1. Taxonomy (NCBI): domain Eukaryota; kingdom Metazoa; phylum Chordata; class Lepidosauria; order Squamata; family Lacertidae; genus Podarcis; species Podarcis raffonei. Next base: position 74,005,036 of record NC_070609.1, on the reverse strand, counting down.
TCAAGAATACAAACAAACAAAAAACACAATCAAGTTTACAAAACATTCAAGCAGTACAGAGGTTGTGTTTTTCCAAATCAAGAGCAGATCATGTAGAAAAATAAAAGCAGCAAAACACATATTGAAAGCCAAATTTCGCGATTTGATGGGAGGAGAGAGTTTTGTATGAGAATTATATTCTCATACAAATATGAGAGCTGGGCATGTTTAGCCTGGAGAAGAGGAGGTTAAGGGGTGATATGATAGCCATGTTCAAATATATAAAAGGATGTCACATAGAGGAGGGAGAAAGGTTGTTTTCTGCTGCTCCAGAGAAGCGGACACGGAGCAATGGATCCAAACTACAAGAAAGAAGATTCCACCTAAGCATTAGGAAGAACTTCCTGACAGTAAGAGCTGTTCGACAGTGGAATTTGCTGCCAAGGAGTGTGGTGGAGTCTCCTTCTTTGGAGGTCTTTAAGCAGAGGCTTGACAACCATATGTCAGGAGTGCTCTGATGGTGTTTCCTGCTTGGCAGGGGGTTGGACTTGATGGCCCTTGTGGTCTCTTCCAACTCTATGATTCTATGAATTTTTGTAACACATTTCTTGGCTAGAGAACTGCATTTCAAAAATTGAAAAAAAAAGTGTGGGTTTTGATGGATGGCTGTGCTTAGGTCCTCGTGTTGTTTCAAACTAGGTAGACTCACTTTTAAGTGCAGTTTGAATTTTATTCCTCCCCATCCCTAGCTCAGAGAAACTACCATTAGTACTATTATTAATTAATTATTATATCACTTAATGCCCAGGTGGCATTTAAGCAGTTTACAAAGCATAAAACCCAGCATTGCACCACATTGCTAAAATACAGAATAATTAAAAAAATATGGCATAATGGGGGAAAAACACAATAAAACAATCCCTTTAAAACAACACAACAGTGTAAAACAGGAGACTTGAGTCAAGATGTCAAGGGAATGTCCATGCAAATGGTTGTATTTTAAAAAGCCAGCAGAATGCCAATACAGATGGAACCTCTCGTTTTTTCGTCGGGACTGCATTCCACAACACCAGTGCCAATAGTGAAAATGTCCATGTTGAAATGAATGAGTTGCATGCATAAAACTCTTGTGAGCCCAAACCATGTGTCTCTGTGTGAGTCTCTCCAACAAGCCTCCACTAGGGGAGATAGATGGGCAGCAAGTAATTTCATCATTTCCGTGTATTAGGTGTTCTTGGGTCAGACAGACTCTCCAGGCAGTGCGTACCTGCTGCATTTTTGCATAATTTTTTGCTCTAAGCTTGGCTTCCTCTAACCCAAGAGGCACATGCGGACCACTAACTCATTCACCAGGGCAGTACAAAAGTGCGCCTCTGATTTTAATTGGGAGCTGGGGAGGTGAGCCCAGCTGTCAGGAGTTTGGGTGAGACTGTTTTAAAGGTTTGTCACATTTTTTCATTTTCTAATCATTTTCATTTACTGCTGGATCAGACTTGCCTGTTCTTAAGTTTAAGGAAAAGGGTCATAGATCAATGGGCAGGGCGCTTGTTCTGCATGCGGACGGTCCCATCTTCAATCCCCAGCATCTCCAGGTAGGGCTGGAGATGGCCTACACCTGGAGCTTTGGGGAGCTGGTCTGGCTTGATATATAAGACAGCTTCCTATATTCCAATATCTTAAGGGAAAGGCCATAGCTAAGTTTTAGAGCAGTCAGTTTTACATGCAGAAGGCTCCTGGTTCCACCCCGCAGCATGTCCAGGTAAGGCTAGGAGAGACCTGTGTCTGAAATCCCAGAGAGCTGCTGCCGGTCAGTGTAGACAACACTGAGCAAGATGGGATAAAAGTCTGACTCGGTATAAGGCAGCTTCCCATGTTTCTAGCTTTGCTGTGTAGCTGTTACTTTTCCAGAACAAAAACTGCCTTGCTGTCCATGCCAGGTTTGTTCTGTTGGATTCTGATACTGGTTGTAAGCTTGAGTGTTCTTCAAAAAAGTCGACACATGCCAGGCAAAATTAACATCGTTGTGACTGGGGGGTGGGAAGAGTGGAAAGAATTAAGGACCCTCCTTCCTGCAATAACCCCCAACAGCAGCAGTCATGGAGAGAGGGGGAAGGTTTTGCCCCCCTCCACTTCACAGCTGTGCCCCACCCCCTACAGTTAAATGGGAGCCATCAAGGACCAAAAAATTGCAACCTGGTAACTTTAATCCTTGCTGGTTTACAAAATTGCTATTGTCACAATGGGAGGCAGCCCATGCTTCTGCATCCCTTCTGTCCTGGTACCCCGTCTGTAGAACTCCTTCTCACTGCCTCCTGAAAGTGGTTTCTTTCCAGCAGGACTTTAATTTAGCTATTTAGCAGCATCTGGCAATCTGTTGTCCTCCAGATGTTTTGGACTACAACTCCCATCATCCCTGGCCATTGGTTTTGCTGGCTGGGACCGATGGGAGGTGTAGCCTAAAACATCTATAAGGCACCAGGTTAGCAAAGACTGAGTTACTACATAAATCTGTTTTAGTTTTTATAGTGCTGCTTTTGTAGGTCACTGGATTTTTCTCTCTCTATTACTCTTACTCTGTTTTCTTGATTGTGCAAATTAGTTTTTATTGTAAGTTGCTCCGGGGTCTCTTCAGGTTGGAGTGGGATGCAAATTTCAATATAAACAAACAAAGATGTTGCCTTACTCTCTCTCAGCAAACTCAGTAGAAACCATCTAGAATGGAGTCTGAGTGAATCTACATGGTTCAATAGGTTCCTTTTCACACTCAGGAAAGAGTGCGAATGAATTCTGTAATGTGTGTGCATGTTCGTATACTATAAAAGTTATATGGCGCATTATGCAAGTTGATTGGTGGAAGCTAAATGATTCTGCCTCACACAGGGCCGCAACAGGCAGCCTCTTCTGGAAAATCCTATAAAGTCTTGTAGCATTTCTGCATTGAATGTGGGGTGCAATCAGGTCATCATTCACATCACACCCAATGTAGTACCAGCGTGGGCAGCCTTGTCGGAAAGAGGCAAAGCCAAACCAGTATATCATGCACAGAGAGAGCGGGCAGCCTCCTCTGTGTGTTGTTAGTGGGCGCACAACAGAAATGGCCTTACTGGTATATGCTTCTGTCATACTAGGCAAGGAACCAGGTTTACAGCAGGTACCTACGTACAATGCTCACTTGCCTTTTGGGATATTTCATGCTCTTGCATCCCATTACTCCTTGATGTATCCCTTCAAAGCACCTGCCTCTCCATCCTCTCCCAGTTCTCAGTTCTCCCCCACTCCATTATGATGCGCACGCCTTCGGCGCTTCTTCTCTGTGTTGGAGGCCGTTGGTGGATTCACCCTGGGGGGGGGAGAGGGGGGAAATTCAAAGGCCATCTTTCTGGCTTGGAAAACATCTTGACAATATCAAAGGCTGAGACGTGACTTTGAAATCAACAAGGTGCAACCTGAAGCCCGTAGCCGGCGCTTTGAGCCTGTCAAGGAGGTGGGGAAAGAGAGGGATATCTATAAAACCGGGGAGAGCTGCTATCTTTAAGGTGCTTCTGTAATATCAACGCAGCATTGAGGCCACAGTGACGTTGTCTGCCGCCTCTGTGGAATGCAATATTAATCCCACTTGGCGATGGTTTGGGCTTACGAGCTTAAACCATGTCTGCATGAGCGACGTGACCTTTGGGCGACGCAGCCATCGATTTCCTGAAGGGCCTTGGTGGAAGTGTGTGCTGCCGCGCTTGCATGTCTCTGCTCATGAAGGGACACGCGATCTAATTAGCGATGATTGGGGAAGGAGCTGGCTCGTTAAGAATCAGGAAGTAATAAATAAAATATGACTGAGGGGAGGTGGGGGGGCAAGGGGGAAAGGCAGGAGCAGGGCTCTCTGAAAGCATCAAAAAAAAAGAGAGAGAAATAAATGGAAAACGAGCACTAGGAGAAGACACAACTGAACGGAAGAGATTTGCAAAGAGAAACAGCTTTTCTCAACTCTTGTCAGCTCCATAGAAATGCAGGAACAGCGAGACTTTGGCTTGTAAAGCAAGCCAGGCTGAATCTGATGATGGAGAAATCTTACTATTTGTTTTTCTCATTTTCCCACTATTAAATTCATTTATCCACAGCTCCACATCTGTCCATCAATATATATATATATATTTTTAAAAAGAGCTCTCATGAAAATCCTTTGGCATTTTAACGTACATTTCTCCAAAACACGCTTTTTTGCAAGCAATTTCCCTTAATCTATAATGCACCACCATGCGTTACTTTAGCTAATGTAAACATTTCTTTGCATACTTTCTCTCAATGTGCGCTTTTTGTAGTGGTTCTGAAAGGATGGTTGTGTTTCACAACTGGTTGTGTTTCAGTTGTTTTGGAAAGTGCAAATCTGGTAGGCTTTAATTGCGAACAGAATTTAATTTTTTTCCTATCTCTTGAATTGCTTGACCAGCTGGCCTATTGTTAAGAGGCTTCCTTGATGCTCTCTGTGCAGTGAAAATTTTGAAGGGTAGCTGCATTTCACGTTGCATGTTGTTTCATGGATTTGCAAATCAAAATGTCAATTGAACCAAATTCCCCCCCCCCCCTTTACCTACCTCAGCTAAAGCTTATGGCTTGGTAGCACCTGAAAGGGTACGTTTTAAGTCCTACCCAACTGAGGTGGCAGTAGCCATTGGAGCAGAGGAGGCATGGACTGTTATTAGTGGGGAACATCGGGAAAGGAAGAGCCCTAAGCGCCTTTGCTGTTAGAGGTTAGGGTGGGAAGACCTGCTAACCCATGGGTAGGCAAACTAAGGCCCAGGGGCCGGATCCAGCCCAATCACCTCAATACAGCACACGGATGGTCCGGGAATCAGCGTGTTTTTACATGAGTAGAATGTGTCCTTTTATTTAAAAGGCATCTCTGGGTTATTTGTGGGGCCTGCCTGGTATTTTTACAAGAGCAGAATGTGTGCTTTTATTTAAAATGCATCTCTGCATTATTTGTGAGGCATAGGAGTTTGTTCATTTTTTTTTCTTTTCAAAATATAGTCCGGCCCCCCCACAAGGTCTGAAGGACAGTGGACCGGCCCCCTACTGAAAACGTTTGTTGACCCCTGTGCTAACCTCTTGTCCTGCCCCACCCAGAGCAGAGAGATTCCCTAGCTATGAGGGGGCATTGACTAATCAGGAGGCTGGACAACTGGAGGAGAAAGCAGGGGGACTAACCACCCATCACCAAGAGCTTTGCACCACCTCCGCCACTGGTAACAGACCCACACCCTCATTGGGGGGGGCATGTGGGAGAAAGAGTCTTGTGAATGCGTGCACCACATCTGAAATATACTCAGAGTCGCAAAGTGATGCTCTTTATTCAGCTCATAGTTGTGAGGAGGAATGAATGAATGTCCCCTCAAAGTATCTGCTTTATATACATTATTTACACAATGGGCTGCACATGATTGGCTAATTCCGGAATTCTACTGTAAGCCAATCAGGTTGTGGATTCACTTCTATCTGGAGCATGATTGGGTGGTTCCTGCCAACCAATCATACTGCTGCATTGTTCTAGGACCAATCAGACTGCTGCATTCTGAATCCTATTGTTCTAGGACCAATCAGACTGCTGCCTTTTGGATCCTATTGTTCTAGGACCAATCAGACTGCTGCAGTTTGGATCCTATTCGACTCAGTACATAACAACATCTCACTTTTAAAAGCTCACAGGAGGGGATTAGTAATTTGTGGAGACATGTTTGCATCTTTAATCTGGTCTCAGATCCCTGGTGTTGTTCCCGAACTCACTAGCCGTGCCTGTAGCAATCTGAGCCCATAGCTTGACCTGTAGTGTTGGAAACCTTGAATAAAGCTTCCGTTCTTATTTACACAGAAGTTCCTTGGTTGTACCATTTGGGAAGGGAGCCTTGACAGGGTTACAGTGGTACCTCGGGTTACATAAGCTTCAGGTTACAGACACTTCAGGTTACAGACTCTGCTAACACAGAAATAGTACCTTGGGTTAAGAACTTTGCTTCAGGATGAGAACAGAAATTGTGCGGCGGCGGCACAGCAGCAGCAGGAGGCCCCATTAGCTAAAGTGGTGCTTCAGGTTAAGAACAGTTTCAGGTTAAGAACGAACCTCCGGAACGAATTAAGTACGTAGCCAGAGGTACCACTGTACTGAGAGAAAGGGTGAATGGTGGTGTTCTCACTTATGAATGTAGGAAGGTACAGTCCTTGCTTGCTGGGACCAAAAAGCCATGTACAGTCATACCTCGGGTTGAATGTGCTTCAGGTTGAGTGTTTTCGGGTTGTGCTCAGCGGCAACCCAGAAGTAACGGAGCGTGTTATTTCCGGGTTTCGCCACATGCGCAGACGCTCAAAATGACGTCATGTGCATGCGCGGAAGCAGCAAAACGCGACCCTCGCACGCGCAGACGCACCATCGCGTCTTACGTTCTATTCAGGATGCGAACGTGGCTCCAGAACGGATCCTGTTCGCATCCCAAGGTACCACTGTAACTGCATCCAAAGGAAGGATGTGCTACGTGAACAGATAATTTTATAATCGTAACAATGTAAGGAGAGGCCTGCTGAATGAGGCCAGTGGCCCACCTAGAGCAGAATCCTGTTCTCACAGTAGCCAGCCAGATGCCTGCTGGCATCTTCACCACCACCATCACTGCCAATTTATTTGTATGCCTTCTGCTCCCCGCACCCCTCTCCCCCGTGATGGATTGTCCACAAATCAGTTTTTGCCTGTCTTGGTTATAATTGCCTCGCTCTGAACCCAAGTGGCAATGTTATGACTTTAGAAACATAGGAAGCTGTTCTATATTGAGTCAGACCATTGGTCCATCTGCCTGCACCCAATTCTCCATCCCATCTGAGTTCCTTCCTTCTGTTTGTTTTCTCTCTCCCTCCAGGCCCCCTACACTTGTTAAGTGCCCTCCCCTTCTTTTTATATAGCTCAGGGGTAGTCAACCTCTTTATACCTACCGCCCACTAATGCATCTTTCTTGAAGGTAAAATTTCCTTACCGCCCACCCATGCTTGATGGAAGGAGGATTCAGCTTGTGCCGTAGAACCCCCTACTGCCCACCTAGAATCCTGAAACGCCCACTAGTGGGTGGTAGGGACCAGGTTGACAACCCCGATATAGCTTCATATACATATGGCTGGAAGTGGAAGCCGACAGTATTTTATGTGATTCATATTGATAAGTTATTTTATTTAATTTTATTACTTTGTTCTACTTGTATGAGGTGAGGGGATTACTTTTTTTAAACCTTTGTGTGCCATAAGGGGGGGGCAGAGGGATACACTAAAGTCAGAAAGGAATTACTTTCAGTATCTATGTTGCTGTCTTCTACTAAAATTAAAAATCCTGGGCATACTTCACTTCAAACCCAATGAGCTATAGTTCCAAGTAGACCTGTACTGGATTGGGAACTTGTATTGTGTGAGGCAGCCATGGTTATCTAGAACATTTTTGGCTCTGGCTTGAACCATCAGGAACTCTGGCCCAGCCTGCCCACCCATCTCTGCTATCACCATTGGCTCTAACTCTAGCCATCACTGCCATGACACACCCGACAAATTATTTCCCCAGAGTTGCCCAGTTCTGCCCTAGAAGCAGACTTACCCCCATGTCTGAGTGAATGAATCTTCCTGTGTTTTGTTTTGTTTTGTTTTCAAGGAGGGATGCCAGATGGTTTTTAGGCAAGGAAGGAAGAGAAAAAGAATCTACAATTAATAATAATAATAATAATAATAATAATAATAATAATAATAATAATAATTTTGGGAGCAGGAGGGTGGTAGAAACAGCATCCCTGCAGTCAGCGGCTCTGGTTATTCTTCCAGAGCTGTGCTCTCTCCAGTCTTTGCCCTTACGGAAGCGGGACAGAAGTTCAATATTCCCGCCGACTAAGCCTCTGGATAATGAGGGCACAGACAGCAGAGGTTGGGCTCATTAGCCATTCTGCTGCCCAATTAGGCTGGGAGCTAATTGCTCATTAACGAGGCCATACCTGCTGAGGCAGCTGGGCTTCTGCACAATCTTGCACTCAGAGATGTACATGTGTGTGTGTGTGTGTGTGTGTGTAGGTGAAGAATCTAAAATGTAAGCCTCAACTCTTCTGCTTCTGCTAAGAGCCATTTGTTTCTGTTGCTGCTGCTGCCGCCACCGCAGCTCCCCAGGGACGGCAGTTCGATTCCTGGCTCCAACCACGCCTGAGCGGCGCGCATCCATTAGCCCAGGGCTGCCGTGACTCTGCTGGAGGTTTCCTCCACGGCGGCGGCTGGCATCCTGACCCGCTCCCCTCCCTCCTCCTCCTCCCCTCCCTCCCGCAGGCAATTTGAACAGGGAAAGGCGAAGCAGTGAAGCAAGAGGCAGAAAGAGCGTCAGGGGCGGCGGAGATGAGCGAGGCCCGCAGGCACTGCCTCATCGTGCATCCCTGTGGCGTCTGGATGCTGCACAAGCCCAGGGTTTTTTTGGGGGGGGGGCGGTGCAGTCTGGAGGAGGGGGTTAGGGAACTCTGAGAGGAAGGATAAAATCCTGTAGTGCAAGAGAGATGAAAGTGGGGCGTGTTCCTCCCACCTTGTTTTGCATCTCCCATATCCTGTTTTTCAACATTTTGGAGCCACCCAAGGATGCTGAGACTTCGTTGGGTTATTGTTCTTTACCCCGCTTATCTTTCGGGGGGGGGGTGTCTAAATTTATTGTGAAGGAATCTAGGAAGACACAGTACAGTGGTACCTTGGGTTACATACGCTTCAGGTTACAGGCTCCGCTAACCCAGAAATAGTACCTCAGGTTAAGAACTTTGCTTCAGGATGAGAACAGAAATGGTGCTCTGGCGGCATGGCAGCAGCAGGAGGCCCCATTAGCTAAAGTGGTGCTTCAGGTTATTTTATATTCTTCATTGTAAGATAAAAAGTACATAATTACAAGTGCACAGAGTAATATAAGATGCAGAAAAAGAAATAGCATCCATGTAGAAAACAAAACAGAACAACAACAAAAACTGATATACAGTATACAGTGGTACCTCAGGTTACAGACGCTTCAGGTTACAGACTCCGCTAACCCAGAAATAGTACCTCGGGTTAAGAACTTTGCTTCAGGATGAGAACAGAAATCGTGCAGCGGCAGCGGGAGGCCCCATTAGCTAAAGTGGTACCTCAGGTTAAGAACAGTTTTAGATTAAGAACGGACCTCCAGAACGAATTAACCCAAAGTACCACTGTACAAGTTACCACAATGGAATGTCTAGCCGCCCTTTTTTTTTCTTCTCCAATATTAGAAAGCAAAAAATGAATTGTGCATATCATCAATGTTAAAATATTTAACATTTAACATACATTTAACATTTTGCCTATTACAGCAATCTCCGCCCCCCCCCCAAATGTGAACTAATACTGCCATGGGGGGGGGGGCAGGGAGGAAGCAGCAGAGGCAACTCTCAGGGCGGCCTGGCCAGTCCAGCATGGCTGCTCCGAAGCACCGAGCAACTGCCTCACAATAGACAGGTGCGTGGGGCTGGGCAAGCTTGGGGGTGTAGGTTGTTGCTGTTGTTTAGTCGTTTTGTCGTGTCCAACTCTTCGTGACCCCGTGGACCAGAGCACGCCAGGCACTCCTGTCTTCCACTGCCTCCCACAGTTTGGTCAGAAGGGGGTGTAGGTACGAGGGCTCTTCCCCCTCTTTCTCCCTTGGCACGTTTGCTTGGAAGTAAGCGCTGTCACACCCGGAGGGGCTTTCTTACCCTCAAGAAAGTGTGCTTAGTATTGCAGTGGAAGTGCAGAAGCAAAGTTTCTGCCCTGCGAGCCAGCTGACTCACAGGGCAGCGCAGAAGCAGAAGATGTGCGTCTTTCGTTGCATTCGAGTCACCTGGCTCACGCAGCAGTGCCACTCAACCAGATGGAGATGTCAGTCACCAAATGCACCTGGTGCCTGGGGAATTTCAAATACTGATAAGGAGCGGCCTTAAACCAAGTCAGACCAATTGGTCCATCTATCTGTCCCTCCCTGGAGATGCTGAGGACTGAACCTAGGAGCTTCTTCGTGCAAAGCAGCTGCTCTCCTACTGAGCCACAGCCCTTCTGGTGGAGAGCTTGTTTCCAGATTTTAGGTGTCACTGAAACAAATGTAAAAGCAAGGAACAGGACAAAAGAGGAGACAGATTTGCATCACATTTGCATGTGGTTATTTATATGCATAGATGCAAATGTAGAAATAATTGCTGTGATTTAAATAGAAATCCCATGCAACAGACTGTGCCCAAGTGACCTGTGTGCCTGCTCAGTCTGCTACTCAGAGCCCAACTGTATATGTGCAATGTCAATAGAGTGTCTGTGTGTCCTACTTTATGGAAGGCAATCCTCTCTCGGAAGGCCAGCCTGTTTTAAAGATAAAGTACCTAAATAAGTACTCCCTAAAGAAGGGAGAAGAGGGACGCTCTGGTTCGCCAGAAGCGGCTTGGTCATGCTGGCCCCATGACCCGGAAGCTGTACACCGGTTCTCTCGGCCAATAAAGCGAGATGCGCGCCACAACCCCAGAGTCGGTCACGACTGGACCTAATGGTCAGGGGTCCCTTTACCTTTACCTTTAAAGAAGGAAGAACAGAGTAACCTTGAAGTTTACCCATCAACAACTTGCAAGCATAGCAGACGCTGCCCTACGGGCTTCCACATTATGGTTGGTGGGTTGGTTCCTCTGAGTAGGACTAGCACTGGATGCAACCTATTATTTCTGCATTTGTATCTAGGCATCTAAATCAGCTTCTTCGAATTTTATGCAGATCTGTGCTGTGTTCTCACCCTCTCCTTTTTGTGCGATGCAACTCGTCTTTTTAAAAGATTCGTAAGTGGTAACTCTTAAACACCAGGCCCCCTCCTTTCCCCCCTTTTTACAGTTCTCCCATTTGAACCAGACATCCCTTCCAATGGAGAACTGTCCTTTGTAAAGAAGGATTTGTGGCTACCCTGCTTTCATTGGTCTGTTGTAACTGGAAATTACTTGAAAATAAATATATTGCCATAATAACAATATGGGGGAACTGCATTTAGAAAATAGATAAAATAAATGAATGAAAAGCATATACCTAACAGTGGTTTTACGTTTTCTTGCCCTTCCTTTGCATCAGTGGTGAAGCTGCATGCTCCGCTATTGGGGGCAGAAAGCAGGCAGGGGCGTGGCTGGCACCCCCCTGGGGGGAGCAAGACGTGCGCTCTGGGGGGAGTGGCACGCATCCCGGGGGCATGGCACACCGCCCGCAGAGGTGTGGCGTGCATCCAGGGGGCATGGTATGCCGCCCGCGAGGGCATCGCGCTACGCCTGCAGGGGCGTGGCGTGCATTCTAGGGGCGTAACATGCTGTCTGTGGGGGTGTGGCGCCCGGTGCGTCCAGGGGTGCACGGTGTGTGTCCAGCAGGCGGCTGCCACGATGGCACCCTACAGGAATAGTGGTGCCGGGGGCAGTCCGCTCCCTCCACACTCCCTTTCCTCCGCCAGTCCTTTAATCAGTACATATTGAAAGCTGTTCGAAGTGCGGTAGCAGAGATCATGCCATGTGCAACTTAAGGGTTAATGCTGCAAGTGTTAATGTCAGCCAAGAGGGGGACAGGTGGAGATGTTGTTTAGCAACCAGGCAGTGTGGCGCAACATTTGCTGATGTAGCACACAACATGCCCTGATTGGCTGTGTAGTTGTGAGGGAGGTTTCTTCTATGTTTGGTGTTTTTAAAAAATAATTATTATTTGTTAAAATTACATACCACCTGTCAGGGAACTGCCATCGGAACGAGAGGAGGAGGAGGGGCTCCATGACGATGCTGGAGAGGGGCCAAGTAGGGAGAGAGGCAGGTTTCCTGTTGGGGAAGAAAATCAGCGTGACACCAGGGATGGAGGGGGGCCAATGGGGGAAGTGGAGAGCAGGCTCAGAGACTCTTCACTGGACACCAGCGGAGAGAGCACAGGTCCTCCGCTACCCATGCCCACCCTGCGCAGAAGGCTTCCGCGCAGGGAGGCTAGGAGGAGACTGGGCGTCAAACAACTTTTATGTTGGAAAAGGTTGAAGAAACGCCCACTGTCGGATTCTGCCAGCGACTGAACAGCCACGAAGTGAGGGGCTGTCCAGCCAGGAAAGGTTTAACCAGGCCACCTAGCCAGGAGTGGCGGCAACTTACGCACGAGCAACCCCATAACCATTAGAGCACCCATCATCAAAATATCTCAGGGCGATTCACAAGATAAAACATCTCCCAGTTATTTACAAGACCTGAGCTGTGTGAACCACTCTGTTCCTTCTTTCCTAAAATTGTACTCTATTTTTGTTCAGTTTCCTCAGTGAAGTGTTATCAGGATTTCTTTTCTCTCTGGACTCCATCTGCCTTTTTAAAGAGATTTTGCTGACAAAAATAATCCAGTTTTTCAACCCCGAGATTCAAGGGCTCTGTTTTCTCCCTGTCTCTATCCATATTAGTTAGTTTCACTACATATATGAGTATAATCCCATGATTTTGATATCCAATCTTCTAACGTTGAGTGGCTTCATTCCCCCCCCCCCCCAGTTATTACAAATAATTATTCAGGCAATGGTCAATAAGATTTCTGCTCATTTTCTCTGTGTCACCTGTTAAGACCTGGGAGTTTCTGTTGAACTAAGTCCTATTTAGAGCAAACCCATTGAAATTAATGGACATAAGTTAATCATAGACATTCATTTCAGTGGGTCTCCTCTAAGTAGGTCTAGCATCGAATGCAACCTCAGATCTAACCCAACTAAAATAACTAAGGGATTTGAGGGTATGCACATTCATTCTTTGAAAATGGGAAAAAAGTCATTCTTCTTCCATAATTATTTTACTTTCCTTGCTCTGCTTTCTTCCTCTGCCATCCCACCCCCCACTGCTACTGGTCAGCCAATTTTCCACAGCTGTCTTGTTTCACGGGGGTGGGGTAGGGGGTGAACAAAGTCCTGTTGTGATGCATCTCATCCCGGTGAGCATTATTTTTCTTATGTGAACTGCAGGCTACGCTTTCCTGCAGGCAAGGCTAAGCCTGCGAAAAGGCCAAGAGGTGCCCCAGGGTCTCGCCTTCCCCCCTGCTGGATTGCTGCTTTTCTTCCCCCTCCAGGAGAAGAAGAGGAGAAAGCACCCCCTCCTTTCCCCCCTCCCCCCCAAACCCCCCTATTGATTGTCAGCCTGGCCCAGAGCGAAATCCTCGCAGCCTGCCCAGTCCTTGGCCGCCAGCCAAGGCCTGTCCTCGGAGGTGGAGAGAGCAGCGAGGGGTGGCGGTGGTGGTCAGGCAGGGGATGTCGGGAGCGCTTTGAAAATTAAATCTCTCAAGAGCTCACGAGGCTGTTACTTGACCTTGGGTTAAACTCAGCGGAAGAGAAGCTGGGAGAGGAGCGGTGGGGGCAGCCGCATTACACCCCCCCCCCAGCCTCGGCCTCAAATAACTGCTGGGCGCAAAAAGCTTTGGGGAAAGGAGAGGGGGAGCTGACAGCTAGAACAGGTTAGCATCAGGGATAAGCCAGGGAATTACTGGTTCCCATTCAGCCTCTGCATTCACGGCAATTGTGCGCATTTGTTTTACGTGGATCAGACCTTTCCAGGCTTTAAGCATGTTCAGATGTTCATGTTTTCTAACCCACAGAGATGCCCCACCTCTGCTTTCCTAAGGCGAAGGACCATAACTCAGTGGCAGAGAGCCTCTACTTTGCATGTAGAAGGTCCCGGGTTCAGTCCCGAATGGCAGATCCAGGAAGGATTGGGAAAGATTCCTCATCTGAAACGCTAACGAGCCACTGCCAGTCAGTGTGGTCAATAATGAGCTAGATGGATCAGTGATCCAGCTCCCTGTGTTTTATGATCTTTATTCCAAAAGAACCAAAAAAAGAGATGACTTTGCATCTGGTTGGCCACTATGAGAACAGGATGTTAGGTTGGAGAGCCAGTGTGACGTAGTGGGTTAGATTGTCAGACTAGGACCTGGGAGACCAGGGTTCAGGTCCCCACTCAGCCATGAAGCTCGCTGTGTGACCTTGGACCAGTCACCATCTCTCAGCCTAACCTACTTCACAGGCTTGTTGTGGGGAATAAAGGAGGGGGAGGACCATGTACATACACCACGTTGAGCTCCTTGAAGAAAAAGGTGCGATAGAAATGAAATAAATAAAATGGGCTTTTGGCTCTTCTTATGTTCTTACAATGGGACGCAGGTGGTGCTGTGGGTTAAACCACAGAGCCTAGGACTTGCTGATCAGAAGGTCGGTGGTTCGAATCCCCGCGACGGGGTGAGCTCCCGTTGTTCGGTCCCTACTCCTGCCAACCTAGCAGTTCGAAAGCACGTCAAAGTGCAAGTAGATAAATAGGTACCACTCCGGCGGGAAGGTAAGCGGCGTTTCAGTGCGCTGCTCTGGTTCGCCAGAAGCGGCTTAGTCATGCTGGCCACATGACCCGGAAGCTGTACGCCGGCTCCCTCGGCCAATAAAGCGAGATGAGCACCGCAACCCCAGAGTTGGCCATGACTGGACCTAATGGTCAGGGGTCCCTTTACCTTTACCTTTACCTTTACTATGTTCTTACACTGCTCACCCCACACCCCTGCAGCCCATCGCAGTTGCCCTTCCTTTCTTTTTGCTTCCACCTTGCATCTTTTCTGAAGCGCAGAGAGAGAGAGAGAGAGAGAGAGAGAGAGATATGAGCCTCATTGTTCAGCATTGCAGAGCAGGCGGGCTCCTCCATCCTCTCCTCTCCTCACCCACCCTCCACCCCCTAGTCTTTTGCCTCCTGGTGCTGGCTGGTTATTTTTGTCTCCGTCTCCCAGCCAGAGTGGCTCGGAGCGCCACTGAGCTTTCCCGTCTCTTCTTCTCTTTACTCTCCCTGCCTTTCCCTGCCACAGAAAGAGAAGCCATCGAGCCAGATGGAGCCACCGTGCCCACCCTCCCAGATCGAGCTGGGGTGGTTTCTAATTAGGACTCGTCGCCTATTATCCCCTGACAGCTGACTTGAGGTATCCAGGCAGCCCCAGAGGCAGAGACAGGAATGCAGACCCTCTGCTCCCTCCGCTGCCTGCTCCCTCCGTTTCCCTCCCCAGTTCCTTTCTAAAAAAAACCCCTGAAATGGTGCCATGTTGCGCAAACTCCAGTCACAACGCCCCACCTGCTAAGTGTGCCTCTTAGGGCAGTGTGGGTGCAGAGTGCGGCAGATTGTTTTGAACAAGATGGGAAAGAACTTGAGGGACTCCTCGGTTTTTTTTGGGGGGGGGGAGCATTCTTGAAGGCTCAGCCAAATGCTGCTCCGGAATAGGTCTCTGATTTCAAACTCCTCTTCAGAGATTGGTGAGGATACCTTTTGTGCGGTACAGCTTCCTCCAATCTGGTGCCCTTCTGATTTTGGGGGCTGCAGCTCCCAACCAGGCCCAGCCACCACAGCGCAGCCATGAATGGGAGGTGTAATCCAAAACATCAGGAGGAAGGTTGACTCAGACCATAGCCGCATTCCGGACCCAATTCAAAGTGCTGGTGTAAACGTTTTAAGGCAGGTATGCAGAACATGTGGACCTTCAGGCATTGTTGGGCTTCCTATCCTCTTAGCTCCAGCCGGCATGGCCAATGGTCAGAGATTATGGGAGTTGTATTCCAACAACACCCAGAGGGCCCCAGGTTCCACGTTCGTGCTTTAAAGCCCTAACCAGGCTCCCTGAAGCAGCATCTTCTCTCATATGTATACCTACCATGAACCCATGGCTGTTTTCTAAAGCTCTCCTCCAGGTGCTCCCACCATAAGGGGAGGCAGGCAAAAGGTCTTTCCAGGGGTGGCAACCTGGTGGTGCAGTGTTGTCTGTGGAAAGACCAGACTGATGTCCGAGTTGTGAACTTTTTGGTCCCAGCGGAAGACCTTTAAAAACATACATTTCTCCCAGGCATTTAAGGGCTCCTCCAGATGATCTGTCTATTCAGCATCCATTCTGATTTGTTGGTGGATAGGGAAGGAGGAATAGTTCAAGTTAGTTAATGTTAAAATCAACAGTGGAGGTAGCTCTCACTGCAGTGAGCCAAATCCTCCTTCAGGTTTTACATCTCATGCCCTGGGAAGCATGAACTATTGCTATAGGACACTGCTGGACTAGTTGATCTTGAAGTTCCTCCTAGGCCTGTGACCTGGTATCAAGATTTGGGATGGGTCAGGAATTCAGTTCAGTTTGGCTTTAAAGGCAAAACCCTACATCATTTGCACTTTCTGAAACAACATGAGAACACAATCATCCTTTGAAGTTTGTACACCTGAATTTTGCAGTGCATATACTAGAGTAAAGGATTCACAAAACTGTATGTGTTAGTAACAACATGCAAAATGCATTATATGAGGGGAAATAGAAATATGAGGGAATATATGCTTTGCAAAAATGTGTATATAGCAATCTAAAGTGTGTGTGTGTTGTTTTAGGCAAAATCAGCACAAAAATGCTAATGGGTTTTCATGAGGGCTTTTTAAAAAAAAGAAACATGGAAATGTGGAGAACTGAAATTAAGACTGGAAAAATGAGAAACTGAAATTGACAGATTTCCCAGTCGCTAAAATTGATGATTGCGGGTGCCATCTCTCCTTGCTATTGAGCACTTGCAAGCACGGATCCAGCTCAGTTCTCTCCCTCTTGTTTCTCGGTCGTGCACACACCCTCTTCCAGGAGGGGAACAATTTTGATTTGTCACTTGCTGAATGCTTTACAATGTGATCCTTTATTTACCTCCCTCCGAAGTTCTCCCACACCCACCCTGTAGACCTTTCTGTGAGGCCCTCTCCTCTCCTGGACTCTTCCCGCCTCCCCACCCACAAGTCATCTATGAATAGGCTGCCGCCTCAGGGGTCAGAGTGGAGAGAGCGTGGCGGATGCCTCCGAGGCTCTTGTAGCCCCCACGGAAGCTGACCTCTGTCTTCCCTCCCGTACAGATCTCCTGCCAAGCCCTGGGGAAATGAGTCAGGCCTGAGAAAGATGGGGATGGTTGCTCCAGCATTATTCAGCCACCCCCTGCTCCCGACCCGTGAGGAGCACTGGACACACAGGGCTGCTTTCTCAGGAAGTAGCTGGCTCTCCCCGCTTTTTGTTTCGATCCCAAACAAGTAATTCCTTGCAGCTGTCACCATGCCCGGCTCCACCACCGCGGCTCATGTGCTTCTGGTTAGCTTGGGAAAACAGCCGCGCCACTCCTGAGTGAAAAGCAGGATGACAGAGAGGCTGCGGGAGGAATTTTTCGGCTCACCAAAGGGAAACCGGGGTAGAGAAAAGAAACAAAACAAAACAGGAAGGAGGAAAGGACGGGTGTAATTCTGATTGGGGGTTAAGCCCCGGCAGCAGAGGGAAGCGGCAATAAATAAGAGTGCCCCATAATAGCACGCAGGTGGGAACTTTTTCCAGCACAGGGGCTGCATTACCTTTGAGGCTATCTTCTGGAGGGCCCAAGCCAGGGGTGGGTGGAGCCAGAGTCAACAGTGGGTGGAGCAATTGATGCAAATTTCTACCATAGTACCGTACAGAAGGCTAGTTTCTACACTCACAAACCCATTCAGGCTGTCAAGAGGCATTATCAGAATTCAATGACACATTCCAGAGAGTCTGGGATTTGGCACACACAAAAGAACCAAGGGAAGGGGGGTAAGGAATGTAAATGTTTCTTGCCTACAAAAGCATGTCCTAGGATCCTTTGCAATGCATGGAGAAACCACAGCTGATTCATTGCAAGGGTTCCCTTGTAAAAAACAAAACAAAACCCCATAAAGGTAAAGTACCCCTGGACAGTTTAGTCCAGTCAAACTTGACTCTGGGGTGCGGTGCTCATCTCGCTTCAGGCCGAGGGAGCTGGCGTTTGTCCGCAGACAGCTTTCTGGGTCATGTGGCCAGCAGGACTGAACTGCTTCTGGCGCAGCAGGACACTGCGACAAGTGCTAGAGCACACGGAAACGCCGTTTACCTTCCTGACACAGTGTTGGTATGCCTTTGAACTGCTAGGTTGGCAGGAGCTGGGACAGAGCAATGGGAGATTACCGTGTTGTGCGGATTCCAACCATTAATGTTCTGATTGGCAAGCCCAAGAGGCTCAGTGGTTTAGACCACAGCCCCACCTGCTCCCGTTTCCTTGTAGGATAAGTTGATGTGGAAAGTATTCTCTGAAGGTAGAATGTTCTGAAAACACTCTATGGTAGTGTTCAGTACAGTGGTACCTCGGGTTACATACGCTTCGGGTTACATACGCTTCAGGTTACACACTCCGCTAATCCAGAAATAGTGCTTCAGGTTAAGAACTTTGCTTCAGGATGAGAACAGAAATTGTGCTCCAGCGGTGCAGTGGCAGCAGGAGACCCCATTAGCTAAAGTGGTGCTTCAGGTTAAGAACAGTTTCAGGTTAAGTACAGACCTCCGGAACGAATTCAGTATTTAACCCGAGGTACCACTGTAAATGGATATTATAAGTGCCATTAGTCCTGTGTGCATGGCTTCAGTTCTTCATTTGTAAAATGGGTGCAACACTCAAGACTCCAAACCAATGTGAGTACAGTGGTGCCTCGCAAGACGAACGCCTCGCAAAACGAAAAACTCGCAAGACGAAAGAGTTTTCTGTTTTTGAGTCGTTCCGCAAGACGAATTTCCCTATGGGCTTGCTTCGCAAGAAGAAAGCCCATAGGGAAATCTCCGGGGACCTCTTTTAAATGCTGGCGGTGGGGAGCAAAGCCTTTCGCCCCCCTCCGGCCTTCAGAAGAGGTCCAGGAAGGCCGGCGGGGGCCGAAAGGCTTTACTCCCCACCGCCAGCATTTTAAAAGCGGTCCTGGATAGCAGGGAAGCGCGCTGCGCTTTCCCGCTATCCCGGACCGCTTTTAAAATGCTGGCCATCGGGAGCAAAGACTTTCGCCCACCGCCGGCCTTCAGAAGAGGCGATCTTAAAATGCTGGCGGGCGGCAGCGAAGCCTTCGCTGCCGACCCCCAGCATTTTAAAAGCCCCCGGGACAGCGGAGACTTCTTCGCTGTCCCGGGGCGATCTTAAAATGCTGGCGGGCAGCAGCGAAGCCTTCGCTGCCGCCCGCCAGCATTTTAAAATCTCCCCGGGACAGCGGAGAAGTCTCCGCTGTCCTGGGGGCTTTTAAAATGCTGGCGGTCGGGAGGAAAGCCCTCCTGTCCCCGGAGCTTGCGGGGTGGGAGGTGGGGAGAAGGGCTTTTCTTCCCACCGCCAGCCTTCAGAACAGCCTTCTGAAGGCTGGCGGTGGGAAGAAAAGCCCTTGTCTCCCCCCCCCCCAGCCTTCAGAAGAGGTCGGGGGACAGACTGTCCCCGGACCTGGTCTGAAGGCGGTTTCCATAGGAACGCATTGATTGATTTTCAATGCATTCCTATGGGAAACCGTGCTTCGCAAGACGAAAAACTCGCAAGAAGAAAAAACTTGCGGAACGAATTAATTTCGTCTTGCGAGGCACCACTGTACAAGTTTTAGGGCTGAGAATTGGATTGCTGGTGGTGGTGGTGGCGACAGCAGCAGGAAGTTCAAGACCGAAATATAAATGCAAATGTGTCCTATTAATATGTTTTTGAAGCATGATGC
This sequence comes from Podarcis raffonei, assembly GCF_027172205.1. Taxonomy (NCBI): domain Eukaryota; kingdom Metazoa; phylum Chordata; class Lepidosauria; order Squamata; family Lacertidae; genus Podarcis; species Podarcis raffonei. The sequence goes on along the minus strand of NC_070609.1, from coordinate 73,985,489 downwards.
TCACTCTGTGCTCCCCACACAGTCTGTCAGCCTGCTGGGTTTATTCCCTTTCTAGGTTGGGTGGGGGGGATAATGCTTGGGCTTTTGTGTTCTGCTTCAGCCAAAAATAGGCAGCCCCAGAGAGGGAGAAGGTTTGGGGACTGGGCAGTGGTCTGGCTATGTGGGCGGGCAAGCAGTTGGTTTTCCATTTCTAGAGCAGAGATGTTGCAAAGATGAAGCGTTTATTATTCTCCCAATGCTTTCTCTCAGCACTCCCCTGCCTTCCCCACTGCTGTGGGATTGGGTTTTTTTCGGGAGGGACGGGACTTGCAAACATTTCCAGTGGTAGATAGGTCCAGCTTCCAGCCTCACCACAAGACTCTGGGGATTGCGTTGCCCTCTGGCTAGCAAGAAGGACCACTTCAAATGCTCACTTGCTGGGTTTATATTTATATTTAATTTTCCTTTCCATACAGGCTCTTCCAACGTCCTTCCCACCCGAAACTGTGCACACACAATGTAGGAAGATTAGACTATTAGTGGCTACAAGTAATCATGGCTATATTTTACCCCCAAGATCAGGAACAGCATGCCTCTGATTGGCAATCACTATAGCTGGGGTAAAAATCTGATTCCGTTCACATGTAAAAGTGATTTTACCAAATTAGCAGTTGCTGAAACAATACGCAAATCAAAACACAGCCTTTGTTCAATATTTTATACATCTCAGTGACTTTTGCAATGCCAGTCTTCAGCCGTGTAATGTGTACAAAAATGCACATGCTAGCGTAATGTGTACATATATGCAAATGAAAATAACAGGAATTTTTTAATTAAAAAATGTAAATAGTTGTTTTAAATGCTTTTTACTGGTGATTTTATGGTTTTATTCTGTTTGTAAACCGCTTTGAGTGTCTCCCCCCCTTACAATCAAGCAGAGTATAAATTTTATGAAATAAATAAACAAATAAAATTATATTAGAGGAAATTCATTTGAATCTTTTAGACTTGTGTAGGCAATAGGATACCGGGAGAGATGGATTTCTGTCCTGATCCAGGAGGGCTATTGCGTTGTGAGTGCTATAGGTTGTCCCCTTAGTACAGAGATAGGAAACACGTGGCACTCTTGATGTTGTTGGACTCCACTTCCCATCAGTCCCTTGCCAGGGCTCAGGTTGATGGGAATTGGAGCCCAGCGCTGCATCTGGAGGGATGCAGGTTCCCTCCTCCCCCTTCCCAAATATGTGCCAATCAGAATTCTTCCATGGCTGAGAAGCAAGAGGGATATTATGAGCTTCTCCAGATGACCTATTTACTGAGCATTCATCCTGATATGCTTGCAAGAGTTTATATGTCTTCCTCCTAGTTAAATGTGCATCTCACACTTTTTAGTGCATTTCCCCATCATTTCCCACCACCACCACCTCTGCAAAAAACCCGACCAGCTTATTTATTAAGGTGGGTTGTTTGGGCTACAGCAACATAGCCCTTGTTGAAATGCAGAGACTCAGAGCTCTGGTCTGGGCTTGAATCCTTCCTGAGAAACACTAGTAGTCTGGAGGCACTTTATATCTGCAGGAGCCAAGATGAAGTTTGTGATTTGATTTTATTTATTAAGTCCTCCTGAAGATTCATCTCCAGTTTAGCTCCTGAAGATTCATCTCCAGTTTAGTTCCAGCTTCTAAAACACACGTTTTTGTATGCAGCATTGCCTAGTAATTTTTTGCAAAGGATCTTCCCCTAATATAATGCATGTTTGTATGTTGTTTACACAAATACATGCACTTAACCCCACTATATGCATTATTTTTGTACACATGGAGAATGTTGCTACCAAAAAAAAATTAAAGAAACCAGATAAATGCGCATTTTGAAGGATGGCTGTGTTTTGGTTCACAAATTGCTCTGGGAAGAGCAAATGAGGGAGGTTCACCTTTAAATGTAAACTGCGTCAAATTTCTCCCCGTCACCACCGTCCCTGGCTCCCGCTTAGCTCTGGTTTGGCCTTCCTGCTATGTCTGCCGGCCAAAGGCGAAGGCAGGAGGAAGTGTGTCGGCGGCCTGGCTTTCTTTCCCCAGATGGGCTTCCATTCTTGCTTGCGGTCGCCAACTGGTTGTAGGGAGGGGGGTGGATGTGCATGCAAGCAACCTCAGACACACTTGAGAGCTGCTGCTCTGTAATCGTGGCTCCCCTTTTAACTTTATGGTGTAGCCGAGCAATGTACCTATTGCGGCATCTCTGGACCCGCATCTTGAGCTAAAAGCAGGAGGCTTCCCGGGCAGGGACAGAGCCACAGGGTTTGTTGGAAGGCGAAGCGGAGGCCAGATGGCTGCAGAGGAAGGAGGGGAGAGGAGGCGCTGGAGGGGCTGCCGCACACTCTGCTTTCCACGTGGGCTTCTCTGCTGATGCTGTGTCTCTGCACGCCTTCTGTGCTAGCAGGGAATGGGAGGTTCCTGCTGGCAGTGAGAGCAGCAGCGGCTGCTTTTATGTTGTTATTTTAAACATACGGAGAGGGTCCCTTGGGAACCCATATGGAATTTCAAAGATGTGGTTTGATCTGCTGTGAAATAAGCCCAGCGCTGATAGTCGAACTGAAGTGTGTGTGTGTGTGTGTGTGTGTGTGTGTGTGTGTACAGCATTTGATGTTGCAGTGAACGGGGCAAGGTGGCACTCAGAGTCTCTTGACCCCCTCCAAGACCATGACTGGATGCTGCAAGTGTTGGAGTAGGGAGGGAGGAACACATCAGGGAAAACAGTGTGGTGGCACCCCAGGTAATGGTCTGTGAAACTTAGGAAGCTGCCTTGTACCAGATAGGACCATTGGTCCATCTACTTCAATATTGTCTACACTGACTGGCAGCGGCTCTCCAGGCTTTTCCTTTGGGGGATATTCCCACTCCTATCTGGGTATGCTGAGGATTGAACTTGGAACCTTTTGCATATAGAACAAATGCTCTTATCACTGAGCTATGACCCTCCTCTTTATAATAGGAACATAGGTAACTCCTTTATACCAACTTAAACTATTGCTGCACCTACAGTATTATCTACATCGGCAGCAATTTTTCAGGGTTTTTAGAAAGGGGATTCCTCCAGTTGTACCTGATGATGCTGGGGATTGAACCTGTGACTTTCTGAGTGTAAGGCAGGTGTCCTTTCTCTGCAGTATCTTAGGTCTGGGGAAGGACAAGGATAGAATATAAAATTCTATAGTGGTGCCCTTCATTGGCCCAGTGGCAGATCCCATCTTTTGCATGCAGAAAGTCCCAGATTTTCAACTCTTGGCATCTCCAGGTAAAAGGTAGGAAAGATCTTCAAAATATGGTGGGGTGTGATGATGATGATGATGATGATCATGATGCTGTTGCTGGGGCCCCATGGGGAGTGGAGTCCAGCAACATCTGGAGGGCCACAGGTTCCCCTCCCTACTTGAAATATACGTGGACTATTATTTATTTGTCTACTTATTTTTTGTTCTTATATACCACATACGTGGATCTCTCTCTCCATTTTATCCTCACAGTGGTCGAGGTAAGTTAGGCTGAGATATGGCAACTGGCCCAAGATAGCACAGTGAGCCTCCATGTTGATGGGTGATAGCCATGTTCTAAAAAACATGGAGCTCCTGACCATGCCAGAGTGATAAGGTGGGTGCTGCCAACCACAGCTCAGAAGCCAAAACCAGCATCCGATGGTGCATAAGGCCTAGAGAAGCATCTCAGGAAGCTTGCTAATGAGCTTTTTAATGAGCTGTAGTTTCAGGCGAGTTAAGCCCAAATAAATATATGAATTAAAAGAGTTGAAAAGCTGAATGCAATCAATAGAAAAGTTGAAATGCCAAACCAGTTAGCAGGAACGAGTGTACTGCTGTGTAAATTGGCGCTAGCCCTTTAAGACAGCACCAGCCAGATCCGCCCCGCCCCCTTTTCCTGGTCTGGATCCCTCTCTGCCTGGAACATGCCATCTGCAGGAAGCCCCATAAATCATCTTGCGCTTGGCTGTCTGCAGTCTAGCGAGGTCTCTCTCCTCCTGGCCCCCTTTCCCCTGGAACCTGCGGGGCATTTCTCCATAAATGAGGCAAGGGCTGGCCAAGCAGCACTCCCCTGGGCCGCTCTCCAGATGTAGTCCCCAGCTGAACCAGCAGCATCGCAGGAGAGGAGGTGGAGGCGACGGGAACTGCGGCCAGGAAACTCCCCGTCAGCTTGAAAGGCTGAGCCACGCTCACGTTACTGTGCTCTGCTGCCAGTTCAAGGAACAATTTCCCAGAGCCTCCCTGACTTTCTGCCACTGGCATAAAACCTTGTTCCAGAATACCTTTATATATATTTGCAAATACAACAGACCAGAGTGCGGGGAATACTTGAGTCGTATGCAGTGCTGGTCCTACTCAGAATAGACCCATTGAGGCTAATAGACATGAGGCTGCATCAACTATATCCTAAGTGAGAACAGAAGTGGATTTAGGGCAGCGTAACTGGTTCTTCTGCACTGGGCGCTGCGCCAAGGCAAGCGCCACAGGGCATTGCAACTATGACGTAGTGCACAGACAGAGGTGAGAGGCAGGAGGTGCCAGATTTTGGTCGTTCACAGGGTGCCAAAGTCCACCCCTAGTTAAAACCTGAGAGATCCAGTTTTAAATCCCCACTCAGTCCTAAAGCCCACTTTGACCATTCACTGTCTCTCAGCCTAACCTACCTCACTGGGTTGTTGTGAGGATTAAATGAGGAGGAAGGGGACCGTGTACGCCACCTTGAGCTCCTTGGAGAAAATGTGGGATATAAATGTAATGATAAATAAATAAGGACACCTAAGTTATGTCCATTAACTTCAATGGGCCCACCAACTTCATGACTGGTGCTGAATACCACCTATGACTGGCTAAAGTTCATTCATTTCAGTGAGTCTCTGATTATGCCAAGCATTGAATACACCCCACCATCATCTGCTGCCATTAGCAATAAAAGCATTCCATGAAGCCTGATTTGAATGTACATTGTGACATAGTCTGTCCATATGTCCAAATAGGTAAATAGGTGCCAAATTGGGATTGACCTTTATAAACTGTACTTCCAATAAATGAGGAACAACAGTTACCAGAATCACTTCAAAAATGCAGACAGAGTCCAGAGAGAAAAGAAAATGATTGCACTTTACTGGGCAAACTAAACAAAAACAGTATATGAAATGTGGGGGGAAATAGATAAGTTTTGTCTTAGTTACAAGATAAGAACAAGGAGACTTACTCAACCACACATACTGGGGGAAACTCTCTGAGAACTACACAGCCATTCGGAGCACCTCAGCTAGGATCATGCTATTCTGACTGATTTCTAGGCAGCACCTCCACCATCACCCCCTCTTGGTTGACTGTCAACAGAATTAACCTTTAGATTACTAACTGAATGATACCTGTTGTTGTGCTTCCAAGAAAAACACTATGCAGTACTTGTTCTATTTTATTATTATACTTCTTTCCTGCCCTTTACCGTAAGGTCCCAGGTGCGTCACCTCAATTAAATATACACATAATATGTAAGGCACTAATGGGATGTTTACTAGTAGTAGCTAGAACCCCTATAGTCAGATTATGGGAAGGTCTGTAAGGAATCTCTCCCCCAAGATAGTACAGCAAAGTTTGGGAAGTTATACTCCCAGAAAAAACTTACTCAAAATCTGTGTATAGCCAAAAGTCAGAGAGGGTGTGAGACAGTGAGATTCATGGAGGACAGGTGGTATTTGGTTGCACTTACAAACAAAACTGATACTCAGAGACTTATGGCAAAAGCATTCAGTGAATTGTATGTAAATATATTGCCTGTCTGGAATCAGTGGTAGAGCATCTGCTTTGCAGGCAGAAAGTCATAGAATCATAGAATCATAGAGTTGGAAGAGACCACAAGGGCCATCGAGTCCAACCCCCTGCCAAGCAGGAAACAGGAAGTCCCCTGTTCCGTCCTCAGTAGCATCTCCAGGCTGGGCTGGGGGAAATTCTCTGCCTTAAACCCCACAGAGCTGCTCCTTGTCAAAGTGGACAATACTGCTCCAGATAGACCCAATTGTCTGAATCAGTATCAGGCAGCTTCCTAGGTTCCTTTTTCTTTCTGCTTTTCATTTCGTTTTGTTTTGTTTATAATGTTCTGCACTCGTTTTTGAAAATAAAGAAAGAATCATTCAGGAGGGAGCCACAAAACAGAATATACAATTGTAAAACAAGTAAAAACGAGTTACAACCATAAAATGAGAAAAGTATATAAAACGTATATAAAAACAGTTGCACGGACTAAACAATTATGTATGTTAAAACCAACACATTCGTGTGTGTGTGTGTGAGAGAGAGAGAGAGAGAGAGAGAGAGAGAGAGATGTAGTTTGAATACAGATGCAGTATCCATTCTGATACAGATGCAGACTCTTCATGTTTTGGACCCTGCATTTGCTGTTGCTGCTGTTTGGTTTGCCAGGGAGTCGGGATATGTGCAATGCAGGGCCAATTGGGTGTATTCGAACTGTGATTTACTGTGCCTTGCTTGCGTGGAAGGCGGGGGTGGGGGGTGGGAGCTAGTATTGGGTGGGAGAGGAGGGAGGAAATCAAAGGACCTCAGCCCTCAGCGGCCTTGAAAGTGATCCGCAAGCGACGGCTGTCTCCACACTGATGTATTTGCTGTCACCTCTCCCTGGCACGAAGTGACAGATTTCTGCGTCGCATGAAGCCAAAACCAATAGCCATCCATCAGCCCTGGATGGACAGGAGTGGGAGGGGAAGGCAGAAGGGACGGAGGGGTGGGCGGTTGAGAAAGGGAACCGCTGGCAAAATACTTCCCAGGTGGTCTTCTCTCCCAGCGCTTGGCATGACAGAGAAATCAGTCCCGCGTGTGTTTCGTTGGGGATACAAACAATCTGAGTAATGGTGAGCAGGCAGTTGAAGGCATGAGTATAAGCTGCAGCTTCCTGTGCTTCTGACATGGGCCATTGGCTGTGTGTCCCATAATTTCTGTAGGTCACATAATTCGTATTTTCTCAGTGCAGAATCCTCAGGCCCCAGGGACCAAATGTGGCCCTCCAGGTCACTCTGTCCGGCCCTTGGAAATCTACACGGGCCACACACCCTGCCAACCCTTTACCTGGGCTACTCTCCTTGCTGGCCTTGCTTCACACCCTCCTTGGGGCTCTTATTATTATTATTTTTTTAAGTTTTCAAAAGCCTTTCTAGTGACACTGGCAAACCATCATGGCAGCACATGTGTTCTCCTGCCTCCCCCTTCATTTGCTGCCAAAGCCAGGGACTGAGAATCTCTGTAACCCTCCAGAAGTTGTTGGACTCCAATTGGGGTCTGAACTGGTGATGTTTGACCAGTAAAGAGATACTGGGATCAAAATGGATGGCTGAGGAAGGGGGATAAATTTGATTCAATTTGGGTTTAAATGGGAACCTTCCGAAAACAATACACAAACTGAAACACAGCCTCCCCTTTGAAATTTGCACTTCTCTGAATTTTGCAGAGCCATTCTCCAGCAAGATAATGTATGCAGAGTTACATGCTTTAGGATAAAGTGTACAAAAAAAGTATACTGGTGAAATTTCACAACTAACTGAAAATAACTTACAAAAATGCATTGTGCTAGTGAAAATTGCTTTGCAGAAATGTGTGTTTCGAACAAAATTGCATACCAAAACATGTGCATTAGAAAAAAAATTACACTAAAATCCTGGTGAATTTTCATGAGGACTTTAAAACACACACACACAAATGGGGTGGGGGGATGTGGAAAACTGAATTTTAAGATTGGTGAAATGAGAAACTTAAAGAATTCAGAGCTCACAGATTCGTTCATCCCTATGAACATCTCAAGGAAAATGCCAACCTGCTCTGTGGCAGCTGTGAAAAAGGTGAATTCCATGCTAGGGATCATTAGGAAACAAATAGAAAATAAAACAGCCAATATAATGATGTTATACAAATCTATAGTGCAATAGCACTCTGAATACTCTGCTCAGTTCTGGTTGCAGCGCCTCAGAAAGGATATTGTAGAGCTGGAAAATGGCAACTAAAATGATAAAGGGGTTGGAGCAACTTTCCTATGAAGAAAGGTTACAACATTTGGGGCTTTTTAGTTTAGAGAAATGGTGATGGGAGGGGATGGTTGAGGTGTATAAAATTAAGTATGGTGTGGAGAAAGTGGATACAGAGAATTTTTTATCCCTTTCTCATAATATTAGAGTTATCATGTGAAGCTATATTTTTTACCTATCTAAATACTTTATTGAAACACTTATCAATTACAAAAACAATATGATACAGATTGGATGTTAAACACATTAACACCTTGACTTCATAAGACGGTGTCCTTTTTGTAACACCCATTAATCTGTGATCCTACTTCCTAACTTGTGATCTTACTTCCTAACTAATGTCACACCGAACGTTTAAAGTAGTCATGTGCTGCTTTGTCAGCCATGACTTCCCCCAAAGAATCCTGTGAACTGTAGTCTGTACAGTTCCCAGAATCCTGAGATCAGGATGAAGAACATAGCAACCAAACTGGGCGTCTTAAAAAGGGGTTTAGGGTCTTGGCACGTTAAGGAAGGATAAGGCTGTCAATGGTTGCTGGTCATGATGGCTTTGCACTACCTCCACTGTTGAAGGCAGTATGCCTGCCACCATCAAGGGATGGTGGGAATTATAACCCAGCAACATGGCCAGTAGTTGTCGTCCAAAACATCACCATTCATCATCATCATCATCATTATTAATTTGTATTCCGCCCTATACCTGATCTTAGGGTGGTTCACAACATCAGGAGGACATCTGGTTGTGGAAGGCTGGCTGTGGATCTGCTTGCCTCGGTAATGGACTGGATGACAGCCAATCAACTGAAGCTCAATCCAGACAAGACCGAGGCACTGTTAGTGGGTGGTTCCCTAGATCACTTGGATGGGAGGTTGCATTCTCTTGATGGGGTTACTTTCCATCTGAAGGAGCAGGTATGTAGTTTGAGGGCACTGTTGGGATCCCTTGTTGTCGCTTGAGGCTCAGGTGGCCTCAGTGGCGCAGAGTGCCTTCCATCAGCTTCTGCTGTTCCCCTATCTAGACAGGGATAGCCTAACTTCTGTTGCCTATGCTCTGGTAACTTCTAGGTTAGATTACTGCAACACATGGGTCTGCCTCTGAAGATCGTTCAGAAATTTCAGCTAGTGCAGAATTTGGCAGCCAGGTTGCTCACCAGTGCAAGACGGTTTGAGCATATAACACCAATCCTGGCCTGACTGCACTGGCTGCCAATCAGCTTCCAGGTTCAATTCAAAGTGCCAGTTTTGACCTACAAAACCTTAAGCGGCTCAGGACTGCAGTACCTGAAGGAATGCCTTTCCCCATATGAAGCAAACCTGACCCTGCAATCATAATCTGAAGCCTTTCTTTATGTGCCCCCTCCACAAGAGGTCTGGAGGGTGGCAACTTGAGAATGGGCCTTTTTCTGTAGTGGCGCCCCGTTTGTGGAATGTTTCCTCCAGGGAGGCTCAGCTGGCACCTTCACTACATACCTTTAAGTGCCAGGCAAAAACATGCCTCTTCACCCAGGGATTTGGCTGATGAAACCATCTATGGCCTCTTAAATTGTGGGGAGTATTGTTTTGTTTGTTGTTATGCTAATGAACCTTGGGCTGATTAAACCATCTACGGACTTTTAATTGTGTTTGTGGGAAGGGGCTCATGGGGGCATTGTTGTTATATATTTATATTCTCATTTTATATGTTTTTGTTTGTGAACTACCTTATGATGTTCAGTTTACAGGCAGTATGCAAATTTTAATAATAATAATAATAATAAGAAGAAGAAGAAGAAGAAGAAGATATAAGAAGAAGATATAAGAAGAAGAAGAAGAAGATAGAAGAAGAAGAAGAAGAAGAAGAAGAAGAAGAAGAAGGAGGAGGAGGAGGAGGAGGAGGAGGAGGAGGAGGAGGAGGAGAAGAAGATATAAGGGAGTTGCAGCAGAGCCACAATAAATTTCTGGGCAGGCTCCTCCCAGATTTGCTTAATGCCTTAATGCTCAGCCCTGAATGTGCCAACACCTTTCCAGGTTTCATGTTCCCTGGTTTGACCAGGGGAATGAGTATTACTGAAATCAAAAGTCCTACCCATGGAAGGATCCTTTCAAAGTCTTCCACACTGGACAGCAGTCAGTAGCAGAAGAAATTGTGCTGACCATTCTGTTCTTTACCAGAAATTTATGTCTGTTTCCTTGGAATCAAAGTCAGCCTCTCTCCTGCCAGAGCACTCCTCGCAGCTCAACTCCCCACTCATTTTTTCCTCATATTATATCGCAGAAACTGGGGTGCTGGTCATGTAATTGACAATCCACTTCTCAAGAAATAGTTGCTGTGCGGGTCTGTCATCTTGGCTGAACTTCCATGCCTGGGAGGTTTTTATTTTACTCTGCAACCTGCAGATGAATCTCATTTTGCCCCAATGATTTATGGAGGCTGAGTTCTCCCTGAGTTGGTCTTTCATAACAACCTCCCTTTAAGATTTCAGTGTCTCTAAAGGCTCCACTATGCCTCCCTACCCCAGAAAGTCCTTCAAAATAACAGTCTCCCTAGAGAAGGGGACAAATTAAATAAACTCTCTTCACTTCACCCCTCAGTGTATAATTGTGCAGGCTTCCTTCAAATACACTGAAATCTTTTCATATGTGTCTCCTCCCCTTCCTTTACCAAAACCCCAAGGTTCAGCAGCGCTTCTAGATTTCCAAGTCTGGAATTGTACCTTTTTCTTCCCAGATGCTGGGTGTTGGAAGTGTGGGATAGCTGGTCACATATAACCAACATGCTTAGGTCTAATTAATGCACGAAGGGGTTAAGACCATAAGTAAGCTGTCCTGCCAGTCTTAGCTCACCTTGGGAGGGACTAGGTAATCAAGACTTGTTCTGCTTAGTCTACCTGAGAAGCTCAATGTGTGAGGAGTCCTGAGCTGGTTGCTCCAAGCTCAGACTCCATACTCTTACAAGCCACTCTTGAGTTCCTATCTCAATAATTTAGGAACTAAGACAAGTTTTAATGCCTATGCAACTTTTTCTGAACGCTGTACGGAAAAGCACATGAATTTGACTTTTGGAGAGTTTGTATGTAAACCATTTTTAACTTTGCAAATGTGTGTTCATTTTCTTTACTAAGGAAACTTTGGAACTCACTCTAAAGGGCACATTTTATGGTTTCACAGCCTATATTTCCAAGTTTTACTTGTTAGTCACACGCCAACAAGTAAAAACTATGTGTGGAAGTCTCTGACTGGCTGTGCAGTACTGCAGGAGTTTTCCTCTGTATGTTTGGTTGAATGTTTTTCCTGCTATGTACAAGGCCTGTCAAAACACCTCTGTTTCTTTCTCCTCAAGTTATACATTGCTTTTTTTCCCTTGGTGTTTTGTTCAGTACAGTGTTGTCATGATTTATTGTTTCTCTGGAATCTGATCTGAATTATTTGAGTGACTTAGCTAACATTGGGTTTCTTTGCCTTGAGCTAGCCTAGGAGTTAGTGAAGAAAGTACCGTAAAATAAAGCATTGGTGATGTTAAGTTGTGGGTTGACATAGCAGACGGCACAGTGATTTCTCCAAAACAGCTCTTTATTTTGTAAGCTAGAACAGAACTAAGCTGAGGAGCTCAGGCAGCCTGCTTATATAGAGCTCCAGAACAATGTAACTGTTGCCATTTTCTAAAACTATCCAATCACTGAACGTCACTTTTCGATCCTTCATTTGCATAAATATCTACAGTATCCCCCTGCTGGCCCAGCGTGAGAACTTCAGTACATAACAGGTGACACTGCCTCTCCAGGGGTTAAGACAGGGAGTCACTCCCAGCCCTACCCGGAGATACTGAGGGTTGAACCTGGAATATTATGTGTACAAAGCACACAACACTTTTCTTAATACATAGGAACACAGGAAGCTGCTTTATACCAATTCAACCATTGGTCCATCTATCCCAGTATTGCCCAGACTGACTGGCAGCAACTCTCCAGGGTTTCAGACAAAGGTCTCTCCTAGTCCTAGCTAGAGATGCTGGGGATTGAATCTGGGACCTTCTGCATGCAAAGCACTGAGCTTGGGTTCCCCAAGAAAGCTGCTTTAAAAAAAAATCAACCTCTTTGCTCATGTTGACCAGCATTATCAACTCTGACTGACAGTCACTTTCCAGGGTCTCAAGCAGAGAAGGTTATCCTTATCTCCTTCCTGTGCAGAAGGCAATTAATAAAATCATAATATATCAAGCGCCATTTGGAACTGTGATTTTGCTGCCAGCTGACTGAACAGAAAGCGTTGTCCCTGAAGTGCTAAAAGGGGGCTAATTTGGAAGCAACCTTGAATCTCCAGTGTGTTCAAAGCCCGTAAAAGTTGTGCCCAGCATTGCACACAGAGCCTATGGGATTGATGACTGAAGAGAAAAGGCTATGGATTGCGTGGCAAGTTCCCGCCTCGTCCCAGTGGAAATAAAGACACGTGACACCAATATTACGGTTAATGGGCTAAAATTGGCCACAACTTTATTGTTTACAGGTGATGAGCAGTATTGGCTTAGGCATTGGTCCTAATCTAAGCCACTATCTGGCTGAAGGCCGGGAAGGGTTAACACCAGCAGGGGGAGCCCTGCTGATGCACATCAACTAGGCACTCCCCCGGGGTCACCGCTCGGGGGCGTGCCTTGGGCCCTGGCCTCCATAGTCTTCGGATGGGGCCACGCCCCCCGGAGTCCTTTAGTGGACTACCTTTAAATAACCGGGGGAGGTGATGGCGCCCCCCCAATCATCTACATAACAATACCCCGACCAATGCCTAACCGCCAAACCAGGGAAGTTGTGACGATTTGCTACGAGGTAGGTGAAAAAACCAAATGGCTGGTGCCAATTTGCCAAGTGGAAAAATTCCTAAGAGGCCCCTTAACGGCGACCAACCAAAGTCCATAGCAAGGTCAAAAGAGAAACCTAGAGGGTGGGTGGGTGGATGGGAATTTCTCCAGCTGATCTGCAGCAAAGAGGAAGCTCCTCTGCCACGCTTGCCTTAAATGCGGCAAGCCACACCCCCCAAGCCAGCCAATTGGCTGGCCAGGGGGATGACGCAGCAGAGGATTCCCCAGATTGCGTGGGGCTGGGAGCGGGAGCCCACAACACCACCTCCTCCCAAGGTTGGAAGTGGCTTTGTATTGAATGCTAGTTGTGCTCAGATGGTGGTTGTGATGATTTACACGCCCTCATCCTAAGCTCCCAGGGCAGGTTACAGCAATTCAAGCACAATATGAAAAACGGTTTAAAACATCTTACAATCACAGAAATAAGGTGGGTCCTAATAATATACATCTCTGGTGTCAAAAGTCAGGGTGAAGAGGTACATCTTAATTCTCCACTGGAAACTGTATAATGGGGTGCCAGGCGCAACTCTTTGAGGAGGGAGTTCCACAACTTAGGGGCTGTCACAAAGAAGCGCTCTCCCAGGCTGCCACCCCCGTCAGCTTTTTAGGGCGGTGGAACAGTCAAGAGGCTCCCCTTTGCTGACCTTAGCATCCAGGGGAGTCTGTAGGGAAGGAAGTGGTTTTTCAAGTATTTGGGGCTGAGTTGTTTAGGGCTTTAAACACTAACATTAGCCTCTTTGATTGGGCCTGGAAACGAATTGGCAACCAGTGCAGCTGTTTTAAAACAAGGGTTATGTGAGATCTAAATGGAACCCCAGCTAGTAATCTGGCTGCTGCATTTTGGACCAATTGAAGTTTCCGAGTCAGTTTAAAGTAATGAAGATGACTTAGATCCATTAAGTTCACTGGGTTTGCTCTGCATACGATTTCATTCAATACAACCGTATAAAAATGTAGATTTTCAGAGGGGGGGGATTTCCATCCTTTCTCTCCATCCTTACATCTTTGACTACTAAAGAAATATGCATAAACCACATTGGGTAGGGATGCTGTCTCTGCCAATTTCAAAATTATTCTCATTTTTATTTGCTGTCTGAACCATCTGTGCTTCTAATATGGTGTTGTGGAGCACTCAGGCCAAATCTAGTTGTTTTATCTGATTCTCACAGCACCACCTCCTTGTTTAATAGGGCGTGTAGGATTAGTGTTATGTTATGGGCAAAAAAACCAAAAGAACCACTTTCTTGGATCGCACAGGTTCTCCGCCCCATCCCTTGCCTTTACTGACCCCAGCTACCTCCATCACAACTCTGCCTCCTTTTAATGCAGGAATAAGAAATCTGCAGCCCTCTAGCTGTTGCTGGATTCCAGTTCCCATCACTCCCAACCAGCATGACCAGTCGTCAAGGATGATGGGAATTGGAGTAGCAACAGTATCTGGAAGAATTCCAGTGGAAATGGGAGCAGAAATTATGTTCTTGAATTCATCCTATGTTAGAACAAAGCAATCTAGCAAATCAATATTCCCTGTTGTTGTTGCTTTCAATCCGCAAATGATATGCAATTGGTTATATTTCTCACTTGCACACATTTGCACTGTGTTTCCTTTGCACTGAAATTATGGAATAACAGTGTAATTTGCATGAATAATTATGTAAATTGCATAAGGGACATAATTGTGTGACAACAAGAGAAAGAGCATAGGTTTTGGCAGAAGATGAACTGCAGCTGAATGGAAACAGTGCTGCATGTGACAAATACAGGGCAGAACAGATATATCCTTAGGTGGTTGCTTGCTGTCCCTTGCATGATGTTCCTTGAAAGTCTCATAGCACCCTGAAGTTAACAACAGAAGTAGCCTTTATTTCAAAAGTTGTTCAGTTATAAAGATCCTGGATATGTCCTTCCCCTCTAAGTGTGTTGCGCTAATAGACTGTGAGACTATTTGACTTGTGTCATAGCCTGGAAGTATTGATTTATTAGCCTCTGCCCAAGGCACAATGTTTTGTTTTCTGCTGCAGTGGAGAAGCAGGTGGAAAGAGGATACTTTCACAGTGGAAATATCTTTGGGTAACCTTGGGCTAGTAACTGTTTCACAGGCTAGCCTACCTCACAGGTTTGTTGCAAGCATGAACTAAGGAGAGGGATGGAGAACCATATAAGCCACATAAAACTCTTTGAAGGAAAGGTAGGATAGAAATGTAAGAATGAATCAAATAATCAAAAAAGTGTGTTTGAAGTGATGGTTGCAGGGTCTGGGTTGGTTCATATGGGCAGAGGCGGTCCTTGAGGTCCTGAACTGAATAAGGATGAATAGGTGAATACAGGCATTGTTGTTTAGTCATTTAGTCGTGTCCAACTCTTCATGACCCCATGGACCAGAGCATGCCAGGCACTCCTGTCTTCCACTGCCTCCCACAGCTTGGTCAAACTCATGTTCGCTGCTTCGAGAACATTGCCCAACCATCTCATCCTCTGTTATCCCCTTCTCCTTGTACCCTTCATCTTTCCCAACATGAGGGTCTTTTCCAGGGAGTCTTCTCTTCTCATGAGGTGACCAAAGTATTGGAGCCTCAGCTTCAGGATCTGTCCTTCCAGTGAGCACTCAGGGCTGATTTCCTTCAGAATGGAAATTTGACCCACTTTATTGTGAATTTTGCTGTACTGCAGAGGTCTGGAACAAAACCCACAATATCTCTGAGGTATGCCTGTACCACCACTGTGAATTGAGCCTGGGAATTATATGGTAGCCATTGCCGTTGGGGGCAGTTGGGACAGGACTGGTGTTGTGTTCTCAGACTGCCTTGTCCCAGTAAGCAACCAGGCTCCCAAATTCTGCACCTGCTTCAGTTTCCAAAACCATCATCAAAGCCAGCCCTTTGCCACCAAGGCCACTTCGCCTCAAGCAACAGTGAGTGATTCAGAATTACCCCTGAGCTACCTGCCTACTCCTTCAGAGGGACTGTAACCCCATAAAGAGAAGGCAACTTTGGTAATATGGTGCCCTGACCGAGGATGAAAGTTTTTGCCCGTCTGCCCCCTGTCCCTCCAAAAATCTTATTTTCATACGAATTCCCTTGGGTATGGTTGCTTTTTTATTGATCTTCTCAATATTATTATTCTTATTATGTGCCACCTTGGCTCAGTGCCTGGGGGGGGGGGAACAGCCCACACCACCCTAAATCTGGTGATGGGGAAAGTGTGGAAGAATGAATGAATGAATGAATGAATGGCTCTCCCCTAGCCTTCTTTCTGACACACAAGTTTTTTGGTACTGAGGAACGTTCTACCATGTGACCACCCCTACCTGGTGCTGTATGGACATAACTAGACTTGCCACATATGGGAGAACTAGGCCTAGGTTTCTCTTGTTTCTAAGGATTCACTAGTCCATGCTCTCTGCCTGCCTTCCTGTTTGACCTTGGGAAGAAAAGCAAATGGGCCTCCCTTGAGACACTTCCACAGGGCACGTGCGTTGCTAAACAAGGCTTTAAGCGTCCCTATCTGTAATGAATTGTTAAAAGCAATCAGATTAGGAGTGTGAATAAAGAACCAGCCTGTCTAATCCATGCTTAGTTTACAAACTTCTGGGTATTTTGGCAGCACTTGAAATGCAATGAATGTGAAGGCTTCTTTAAAAAGGTTGTCTGGGAAAGTGTTCTTGGCTGGAACCCTAAAACTATGCAACCCCAGTTTACCTGGATTTTGTAGCTGGAATAAATACGGGCCTGTTCCAGAAGGCTTTTCTTATGTTTTTAATGTAAGATGCTGTTGAATTTTCACAAGAAAACAAAATTCGAATTGTAAGCTGAAATAGAAATGTGGATAATTGAACTTATGGTTGGTAAAATGAGAAATTGAAATTGGCGGATCCCTCCATATTTCCCCCTCCTTGCTGGCTTTTGTGCTTTGCCAAAATATCTTCTCCACCACCATTCCCCTCCCTCAAATAAAATTTGGAAGGAAGGCTGGAGGTTTTTAATCGCTACCTCCCAAGTGTGATGAGAGATCAATGCTGGGTTAATGGAGCAACCGCTCCAATCTGCGCTTGCAATGCACATGGGGGAAGGGGGCGTGTAGGTGCGGGAGACAGAAAGAGCCACTTGCTATGTGGCACTTTCTCCCAGCCCCCTGCCCTGCTTTTCACTTTTCAAATGCTTTGGATTGCTTTCGGGTCAAAGTTTGGGGCCAAGGGAAGAAGGGAAGTAAATTAGATCAAACATAAGGTTGGGCCAGGGCTTGTGCAACCAGCTCCGGTGGAGGTTTCATTTTCCCTGCGTTGCAGATCTAATATTAAAAGCTACTGGTGATGAAACTGACTTGTGCATTAGGAACACGGGAAGCTGCTTTGCCCTCTGTCTCTGAATGGCAGCAGCGCTCTCAGGTTTCAGGCAGGGGACATTCCCAGCCCTATCTGGAGATTTGACCCCAGCACCTTCTGAACTTTAAGGCCTTCCTTTGCAAGGTCAGTGATTTTTTTCCAACAACAGCCAGTGCTTCCCCCTCCCTCCCTCATACATTCCACTTACTCAACCACTCCCCAGCCTGGGGCATGAAGAAAAGTAGGAGGGTTGCCAAGGCCGGGAGATCCCCTGCTTCCACACTCTCATCTATCACCTTGAATTGTGTTGCAGGATAAAATTTCTCATCCGAACCTAATGATAAATTAAATCAAGGCTGGAGTAAAGAGGATTAATGGCCGTGCCTGCGTGTACCCAGCGAGGCGACCACAGCCGCCCAGCCCCACGAGCAAGTTTTAAAATGCTCATTAAAAACAATAAAGCCAATTGCCAGGTGAAGATTCTCCCCATTTCCCAAAGCAGGCAGGCAGAGCCTCCCTTGAGGGGTGGAGAAAGGGGGTGGTGGTGGTGGCGGCATCTTGTTTCTTCCATGAAAGAGTGGGGCTTACTATTTATCCTGCACTTTTTGCAAAGGGAGCCTTAACAATGTCCAGGAATGGAAGTGCACTGTGAGAAATAAATAATTTGAAATGCTTAAGAGTTTCCTCTGAGCTCAGTGTAACCTGCAAAGGAGGCTGCCTGCTGCCTCTGCAGGAATCACTACAAAACCACCTGCTGCCTGTTGTGTCTCTGTATGATCTACTTCTCTGGGCTTGTCTCCTTCCAGTCTTCCATCATGCTGATGTCTAATTCTGCCATGGCTCTGCTTTCTAATGTTTGTAGATCTGTCTTTCCCAAGCTGGTGCCTTCCAGATGTTTTCGACTATAACACATCATCCCCAGCCGGCAGCATCCTCTTTTTTTGACATGGTTTGATATGTGTGTGTAGTAGAGTTGCCTGCTATTTTTTGCCTGTTTTAGTTTATTAGGGGAGGGTAGGTATTTCCCCTGTTTTTTGGTGGTGGCATTTGTAAGCATGAGTGGTTTTCTGAAGAAACGATGTTTTGAGGTACCCACAACTTTTATTTGTGTGCCTCCAAATTGCCATTGTTTTGCAGGAGGGATTCAAGGACATGCTAGTGGTTTAGATTTGCGGAGTTAAAGCAGATTAAAAGGCTCTGTACAATTCACTTTTTAAAAGAATCAGGACTTGGTGCAGTTAAAAAAGTGCAGGGAAACATTTGGAATGAATAAATGACTAACACAGGTGTGGAGACTATTTGGCCCTCCAGATGTTGCTGAACTACAAATCCCATCATCCCTGGCCACTAGCCATGCCTGCTGGGGCTGATGAAAGTTATAACTCAGCAACATCTGGAGGGCCAAAGGTTCCCCCACATGTGTCCTAATGGGAAGATGTGGAAACACATGGTAAGCAAATGCAGAATGGATGCTAATTGTTGTATAACTACCCCAGAAACAAATGCTCAATAAAGTCTGGCCATGGTCTAACCCAGAGCTTTCCAAACTGTGTGTCACAACACATTAGTGTGTCGGCTGCAGTGTGTAGGTGTGTCACACGAATGCACCCCGCTCTTCTCCCGGGGCTAGAAAGGGGTTCGTTTAACCTCCAGTTTGCTAGTTGAATTACTATGTCATGAAATGATACATGTCTAAAAAGTGTGTCGCCAACATGAAAAGTTTGGAAAGCTCTGGTCTAACCTCTGCTTAAGCTTTGTACAAGCAAATCAGTATGAATGCTTAACAAACAGGTTGTTTGAAGGAGTCCTTGTATTTACAAATGTGCTCCTGGGCCCAAAATTGCTGGGGACATCTGCATGACAAGCAGGTGCTCTGTCATTGAGCTATGGCCCTTCCCCAAGATTGTAGGATAGGAAACGAGGTTTCACATATCTGAGCATTTCTGCAGGAATTTGGCATCCCATAACCCACATGCTCAGGGGCGGGAATCCCCTTTCTTGCTGCTAAACTTGATGACTCCCCCCCCCAATGCTCCAACAGCTCTCCTAAATTGGAACAGATGCCAAGAAAATCTGATAATTAACCCTCCAGTGTCTCTAGGGGGGCAGAAAAGTAAAACCCAAACTTCTCCTTCTCACCTATCCACCTCTAAGCCAGCCTGATAAATAAATTTGATGTCTGAGGGTAGAGAAAGGAAATAGATAAATGAATTTATGCAAACATACTGTTGCAGCCAGAGGGGATTTCTCTCCTTGCTTCTGGGGTTTGCACTCTCAGAAAGAAAGAAAGAAAGAAAGAAAGAAAGAAAGAAAGAAAGAAAGAAAGAAAGAAAGAAAGAAAAGCAAATGGACCACAAGAGGAAACATGTCATGGTGCAAACTACAACCAGATGGTACGTGTGTGGGAGGAAAAGGGTGGAGAAGGGGGAATTCTCCGAACGGAACATGTTTGTCAAAAAGCAGAGGTGGCAGTCAAAGAAACCTCTTGTTTGGCTTAGTGGGTTCCCCAGGACTCCTGCGGAGGAGGTTGAACTCAGAGCAGCTGGCTGGAAACTGGTGTTGGCAGCGGAACAAAACTGAAGGGTGGTTCTTTATGAGCTTATAGAAGCCACAGCTTCTGATTTGGAAATTACCCCCACTCCATAATCCTAGTTTTGTAGGATTGGGAGTTGTAATTAGGAACATAGAAAGCTGTTTTATATGGAGTCAGATTATTGGTCCATTTAGCTCAGTATTGTTTACACAGACTGGGGTTGAATTTTGAATGAGCGTGCACACAGTTGTGCCATAAATCTGGTGCCAGAAGACCAGGGCCAGCCCTACCACAAGGCAGAGTGAGGCAGCTGCCTCAGGCAGCAAATTCTGAAGGGTGGAAAAGAGGCTAGAATGGTGTGCCATGTGGTCTGCCCTGCAGCCCCTAAGCTAGCTTCCTGCTCTAGCATGGACGGCGCACCAATGAGGAGACCTGAAGCAACATGCCTCAGGCCTCCCACCACACTGGGGCCTGGATCTGTGGCAGGGGAGCATTGGTAGCCCATCTTGCTTCAGGTGCCAAAAGGTCTCTGGCAGGCCCTGCACAAGACTCTTCCTTCTTTTTGCTGCAGAAGATTGAACACAACTACGCCTCTTGCAGTTGAGTTAGAGATTACATGGTAGATGAGAGTGTAGGAACATAGGAAGCTGACTTACACAGTCAGACCATTGGTCCATCTAGCTCAATATTGTCTACACTGACTGGCAGTGGCTCTCAGACAGGGAACTCTCCAAGCCTTAAGTAGCAATGCCCAAGATAGAATGTGGGACCTTTTGAATGCAAGGCAGATGCTGTACCCCTGAGCTATGGCCCTTCCCAACTTAAAGAGTCTTAAAAGTGGACTCTGCCCATGGTGAGAGGCACTCTTGTCTAGGGAACTGACAGCTCTGTCAACGTTGATTTCTCTCAACTTCTCATGTTTTCATCAGCCTTAAGGCCATTCTCTACATTTCTGCATCAATTTGCAGGTGGAAAAAGTTTTCTTGAAAACGTATCAGTACATTTCTCCCAATATAGAGGTTTGTGCAAAGTAATTTCCTCAAATATAATGCGAATAAATCAAATTTCACTTTGGTTCACATACTGGATCAGGAGGTGTGAATTAGGTAGGTTCCTGTTAAAATACAAACTGCACCAAATTTCTTCCCATTCCTAATGCACAGGAATAGTGACTAGGCAGCAGTTGATTTGCTTGTGGACAACCACGCAAGGGGAAATGTGCTTTTAAAAGTATATAACTGCTACTATGTACACTATTGTGCACACTTTCCCCTGAGGTACACATTTGCAGAAGTGCACATTTTGAAGGTTAGCTGTGTTTCAATTCATGTATTGTTTTGGAAAATGCATTTTTAAACCTTGCTTTTCAGACAAATCATTGTCTCCCATGGTGGCTCATATCAATTTAACAGGGGTGGGGTGGGGGACACAGAGTGAGCAGTTTTGCCGTCAGTCAGGCTTACAATGGGCTCTTCCAGCCAATCTGTTTATTGAGCATCCATGCTGATTCATTTCCTCAAGATTTGCATAGACGTTGTTTGCTTAGACAATTATTATACAGTGGTACCTCAGGTTAAGTACTTAATTCGTTCCGGAGGTCCGTTCTTAACCTGAAACTGTTCTTAACCTGAAGCACCACTTTAGCTAATGGGGCCTCCCGCTGCTGCCACACCGCCGGAGCACGATTTCTGTTCTCATCCTGAAGCAAAGTTCTTAACCCGAGGTACTATTTTTGGGTTAGCGGAGTCTGTAACCTGAAGCGTATGTAACTTGAAGCGTATGTAACCCGAGGTATCACTGTATTTAGTTAATTAAACAATTTATATACTGCTTTATTACAGCCATCTCTAAACAGTGAACAAAGAACTGAGTGTAATGGGAAAAAAATAAAAAAACATTTTAAACTGCAAAATCAGAATTCCGTTAAAATGCCTGCTGGAACAAAATAGTATTCAGTAAGCACCAGAAGTTCAGCAGGGAGAGGGCCTGTCTGATCTCAACTGGAAAGGAGTTCACAATGCTGAACATAAGGTTGCTGGTGGATGTGAGCTGTGCATCTGAGCCATAGAGGACCACTAACAGTGACTTCCCCGAAGACCTCAGTGATTGGGCAGGGATAATAGGGACATTGCTGTTTATTAAACGGTAATTCTTATTGGTTTCCATACAGATTTATATGGCGTTGCTGAAAACCACCAGCATCCTGTTCTCACAGTGGCCAGTCAGATTCCTCTGGAAAGCCCACAGGCAGGGCCTAAAGGTAAGAGGGGCATGCTTTCTCCCAGCATTCCCAAGCCACACTGGTTCTGGCGAATGGCCCATCTAGCCAGGATCCTGGTCCCAAAGTGGCCAACCGGATGGGAAGCCCACAAGCAACTTGTACATTCTGCCTCCAACAGTGGTCTCAGGTAGCAAAATACTTTGGATTGCCCCTGTGAGGCATGTACCAAACACATCTAATAATCATAATAATAATAATATTTATTTATTTATTTATACCCCGCCCTTCCTGGTTCAAAAACCGGGCTCAGGGAGGCTAACAACAAATTTAAAACACTTAATTATAAAAGCAGCATAAAATACAGTATAAAAACATGAATAACAATAAAATTCAAAAATCAATTTAGGGGAAATAAGCATTAGATAATCCCCAGGGCTAGCTGGCTGAATTGGTCCTACTTGGGCCAACAAGGAGGCCAGGGGAGAATTAGCTGTGGGGTCTCAGAGCGGGTGATCTTCATAAAAGGGGAGGGGGAGGGAAGGGAAGGGAAATAAAAGATCGGGCTGAATTCAAATTAAAGGCCAGGCGGAATAGCTCTGTCTTACAGGCCCGACGGAAGGAGGTTAAATCCTGAAGGGCCCTCGTCTCATGGGGCAGAGCATTCCACCAGGTCGGAGCCATCACTGAAAAGGCCCTGGCCCTGGTGGAGGATAGTCTGACTTCCTTAGGGCCTGGGACCTCTAAACTATGGTTGTTCATGGACCTTAAAGTCCTCTGTGGGGCATACCAGGAGAGGTGATCCCGTAGATATGAGGGCCCTAAGCCACAAAGCCAGGGAACAGGTCAGATTTTAGTTTTTGTTTGGAGGCAGAAACGGCAGCAGAGGTGGGGGAGGTAAAATCCATCTCTCTCCCTGTTGCCAGCCAGCCTCAGCTTTTTTGTCATGGGAAATCAATTTATCACTGCCAACCTTTCCAACTCCCACACCTTCAGGGAAGCAGACAGAGAGGCTGGGGGGTCGGGGAGGGAGACCTGGCTGCCGGGTTTGGCGGCGCTTCGGGGAGTTGACAACACTGCCAGGCCTGATGCAGCCAAGTGGGAGAGATGGTTCATTACATGAGACTGGCAGTTGTGTCTTTTGCCTCTGGCTGCATTTGTTCCGGCACTGCAGCCTCCTGCCTTGCTTCCCTCAACCTCTTCAGTCCAGGCATTTAGCATTTCTGCTTGGCTTGCTTCTGGATTAAAGCTTAACACGTCCTTTGCCAACCTGGTGCCCTTCAGATATTTTAGACCACAGCTGCTTTCACCTCCAAACAGCGTGGTCATGTTTTGGACTACAGTGGTACCTCGGGTTAAGTACTTAATTCGTTCCAGAGGTCCGTACTTAACCTGAAACTGTTCTTAACCTGAAGCACCACTTTAGCTAATGGGGCCTCCTGCTGCCGCCATGCCGCCGGAGCATGATTTCTGTTCTCATCCTGAAGCAAAGTTCTTAACCTGAAGCACTATTTCTGGGTTAGCGGAGTCTGTAACCTGAAGCGTATGTAACCTGAAGCGTATGTAACCTGAGGTACCACTGTACAGCTCTCATCAGCTTCAGCCAACATGGCCGCCATTTTGAACTCCAAACATGTGGGCGAAAGCTGATGACAATTGTCGTCCCCATCATCTGGAAGGTACCAGGTTGTCAATGGCTGATGTAGCAACAAAACCTACCATATTTTTCGCACTATAGGACGCACCGGTCCATAGGACGCACCTAGATTTGGGGGGGGGGGAAATAAAGGGGAAAAATTTTATTTCCCCCCCCCAGGCGCGGGGCTGGGGCGGGGGAAGCCCGAGCTTCCCCCTCCCCCAGAACGGGACCCAGAGCCATGCCGAAGCTGCGCGCAGCTTTGGCATCGCTCTGGGAGCTTGCGGGGCTGGGGGAGGAGGAAGCCCTCCGCCAGCCTCCGAACCATGTCGGGAGACAGCGGGATGGGCGCTGCACCTCTCCCGCTGTCCCCCGAGTTTGCGGGGCTGGGGAGGAGCAGGCTTCTCCCCCCCCGCCAGCCTTCTAACCAAGTCGGGGGACAGCGGGAAAGGCGCGCTGTGCCTCTCCCGCTGTCCCCCGAGTTTGCGGGGCTGGCGACGGGGAGGAGCAGGCTTCTCCCCCCCGCCAGCCTAGTAACCAAGTCGGGGGACAGCGGGAAAGGCGTGCTGCGCCTCTCCCGCTGTCCCCCGAGCTTGTGGGGCTGACGGTGGGGCTCTCCTGAAGCCTGGAGAGCGAGAGGGGTCGGTGCACACCAACCCCTCTCGCTCTCCAGGCTTCAGCGAAAGCCTGCATTCGCACCATAGGACGCACACACATTTCTCCCTCATTTTTGGAGGGGAAAAAGTGCGTCCTATAGTGCGAAAAATACAGTACTCTGAAGTCACATTTAGATTTTCCCCAATCTGTTGGATTTTGGCTGCAGTAGAAAAATGAGGGGAGAAAGGTGTGGGAAAAGATGCACACTTATTGGAGGTGGAGGAGGGGTGGGAAGCAAACATTCCTTGACATCTGCTTCCTACTTTTGCTTTTAAAAAATCTGCCTTGCTTCGTTTTGCGTCAGGAGAGTGTGCTTGGGGGAATTAACCAAATTGGACATAAATAATTGAAGCAGCTTGAATCGTATTTCTTCGCTAATCAAAGAGAGTGGTCCAGGAGAGCTGAAGAGGCAAAATTATTATTATTAAGCATTGATTTGATTTATGATGTCCATATCTTCTGCCAATCCCCAGTGGCAGGGCTCAAGGCGGCATACATAAGGTTTCCAGGGGACCTCCAGTCAAGGAACTGATGGGGAATAGGGATGTGGGGGGAACTGCGATCCAGTTTGCATTGTGACATGAAAGTTCCTAAGTCTCACTCCCCACCTCCTAAAAAAGGCAGTAACTGAAACTCAGCCATACTTCGAAATTCATGCTTTTCCAGCCAACAATATTTACAGAAATGTGAATATTAGGAGAAGATATGCATAGAAATGCATCATATGAGTGGGGGTGGGGGGTGGGGAACAATTATCATCTCCCTAACCTGGCAGTCAAGGGAAATGATTCACATGGACAACTAGTTCACTCATAACGTGTTTATTGCAGGACACATCATATCTGATATGTATTTGCTAGTCTTGTTTTTATTTTTTTTGTTAAATCGCTTTTCTCGCTGTTAACCTAAACTCAAAAATCATTTTTGGGCAAGGGACACATTCTCTTCAGGGGAGATTGCTTGTAAAGATGTATATGTTAGGGGAATTACATACAAAAAAATTGCAAATATCAGGATAAATCTGTGCTAAAACCTAATGAATTTTTATCAGGATATCAATAGGGAAGTGGCAATGGTGGAGAACTGAATTTAAGATTTAAGAAATGGGGAAATGATGGGAAAAGGAATTGATTACATCCTCTTCTCTGAGTGCCAGAGGCTCTCCAGGGTCTTGGGCAAAGACAGGTCTTCCCTGTCACTTTCTGCCTGATCCTTTTCACAGGAGATGCCAGGGATTGAACCTGGCTCTTTCTGCATATCATGCAGGGACTGTACCACTCATCAGAATATGAGAAGAGCCTGCTGAGTCAGGCCAATGGCCCACCTAATTCAGTATCCTATTCTACAGTGGCCAAACAGATCCATATCTGGGAAGCCCAAAACCAGGAACACAAGAACACTTCCCTTCCTTTGGTTTCCAGCAACTGGTATTCAAAAGTATTGTGGTCTGTGACTAGGGCTGGATTAAGACCTTTAGAGACCCTAGACACTTAAAAGATTTTGGGGGGGGGGTGTATCAGAAGATAAACAATAATAAACCATAAAATTCAATTGTATTTTTCGAAATGAAGCAAAATCTACAGTAAGATGGAAAATATTCATTTTTGTATACTTCCACTTCATTGAAAAAATTGTATCCTACTTTTTCTAATTGCAAAGTCTTTGATAAGATCCTCAAAACTAATCTTACGTAACACTTCTGTTTCTGTACATAGTAGAGATAAGGCATCCAGCCTGCCTTGTTGCATAGTTGCTCTCTTGGGATTTCTAATATACTTCAACTGAGAAAATGAATGCTCAGCTGAGCAGTTCGTGACCATTAATGTTAAAAATCCAGCAACGGAAAATTTCTCTCGTGCCCCCCTTTCCCTTATTGCCCTTTAAGCATGTGCATATTGTGCTTAATGTTTAATCCAGCCCTGCCTGTGACTGTGGAGGAAGAGCATCATTGCTAGTAGCCATCAATAACCTTGTCCTCTGTGAATTGGTCTAATTCTCTTTTAAAGCCATCCAAGCTGGTGGCTGTCACTACGAGTGTGAATTTCACAAGTTGTGTGGCAAAGTACTTTCTTCTGTCTGTCTTGAACCCTCCCACATTTGGCTTCACTGGATGTCCCCAACTTCTAGTATTATGAGACAGGGAGAAACTCTTTTCTCTATCCCCTTTCTCCATGTCATGCATAATTCTATACATGCTCAGGTATGCTCTCACCCCTGTAAGCTAAGAGTGGTTCTCAGAATGCCTGTATCCTCCTAATGCAATGGACGGTCCTCACAAGCCCCACATTTCTTAGATATTTGTTATTTCACTGGCCCCCAGTCTCTCCTTGAACAACTGCTCTTGCATAACTAATCGGGACTGCGTCCTGCCAGCCTGGATTATGGCACACCGTGTAGAGCAAAAAGCTCTTAATCCCCGTGAAGACGGTGTCTGCCTTGTAGCCAAAGCAGCTGCCCCCTTTCCTCTTCCAAGAGTGACGCTCTGGGAGCTGTTGCATGCTTGCTGGAACAACAGGGCACAGGAAGAGCTTTGCTGATCTTATTTCCACACCCCAAAGAGACTGCTTGCACTCTAAGGGCTTCAGGAAGGTGCTCAGCCTTCTAATCATCACCATCTATAAACATGGAATTAAAGCAAATCTAACAATCTTTCCCTCTCTCTATATATATATACACATACACATACACATACACATACACATACACACATACATACATACATACATACATACATACATACATACATAGATGGAATAGTTTTCAGATGGTAAACGCAGTATGAACAGGACTTTCTGTTTCCCAGGGTTTTCCAGAGTTTGGCTCAGCAATCTGTTTTTGCTCTGCCCTTATCATTCCTTCTAATAGCAAACTCAGGTGGTTGAGTGGTGACAGGATTTGGAGACAAACTTGGGCCTCTGTAAAACAACAGGGAGGCATCAGCATGCTAGTGTATAGCCAGAATTATCTAGAATAGTCATTACCTAACTCCCCCCCCCCCCAACAGACCACTTGAAAATTGCTGAGGTTCTAGACAGACTGCTTCGTGCTTTTTCTGCCTGTTGTGGTGGTTGCAAATGCACTGTGTTAGATGCTGTGTGATTTTTAATTGTACTTTTATTGCTTCTTTTTCTCATATGCTATACTTTACCGCATTCCAATTTGATTTCCATAGGACTCTTTCCACTCCTTTCGAGTCACCTCATCACTCCTTCTTTCACACTGCTAATCCTCTCCATTCCTTTCTCGCGCTTCCTCCCCTCCCCTCCATGTCTGGTCCATCTGGACTGGACCAGATTGCTGGGTTCTAAGAATGGCAGAGCAGCCACTGAAGCGGCTATTCACAGCCACCTCTGCAGCCATTCTTCACAGACATGTTGTGGACCACCTAAATTAGGTTTGTGGACATCTGGTGGCCCACAGGCCACAGTTTAGGAATCCCTGATCTAGTAGTGCCAAACATTTGAAAAACAAGCAGACTCAAAGGGGGCAAACAGCCCAAAAAATCATCCAGTGATTGGTGACTGTGCATGCCTAGCGACTGCCAGGAGCTAACCTGAGGGAGATGCCAGTGGGAATAGTGGTTGTTGTTGTTTTTAATTTAATTACAAATTACAGTGGTACCTCTGGTTATGTACTTAATTCGTTCCAGAGGTCTGTTTTTAACCTGAAACTGTTCTTAACCTGAGACACCACTTTAGCTAATGGGGCCTCCCACTGCTCCCGCATCGCCGCACGATTTCTGTTCTCATCCTGAAGCAAAGTTCTTAACCCAAGGTACTATTTCTGGGTTAGCGGAGTCTGTAACTTGAAGCGTCTGTAACCTGAAGCATATGTAACCTGAGGTACCACTGTACATTTCTATCCTACCTTCCCTGCAAGGAGCTGAAGGCGGCAAACATGGTTCTCCCTCCATTTTATTTTTGCAACAACCCTGTGAAGTAGGTAAGGCTGAGAGATGGTGACTGGCCCAAGGTCATCCAGTTAAGCTTCATGGCTGAGTGGGGATTTGAACCCTGGCCTCCTAGGTTCTAGTCTGACTCTAAGCACTAAATCACCGTGCCTACGCTTGTTCTTGTGTGTTGAACACCACTAAGGGTAGGGCAGAAATTCGATTCAGTTCACAACTGAAGGTGAACTTACCTAATTTACACTTTTCAAAACAATATGAGACCCAAAAGGCAGCCATACTTTGAGGGTCACACTTGTCCGAATTCTGCAGTGTAGTTATCCAGCCATGTAATGTGTACAAAACTGTATATACTGGGGTGAAGTGTGCATAAAAATGCACATATGTAGTGGAAATAACTTACAATAATGCATTACGTTAGGGAACACTGCTTTGCAAAAGAAATTTGCACTAAAATGCTGCTGAATTTTCACAAGGACTTGAAGAACTGCACTTAAGACTGGAAAAATGTGAGACTGAAATGGACAGATTTGTTCACTCCTATTTGTGGCTGAGCAGGGATTTGAACCCTGGTTCCCCAGGTCTTAGCCTGGTATTCTAACCACTTTACCCCCTGGCCTATTCCACTCCTTGTTAGTCTAGCAACATTATCCCTTGGTACGGATGATCATTACCTCCCCTGGATTAGCCTCTAGATCCCTGACAGAGGGGCAGAAATTGACCTATAAGCCTCACTGTTTCCCCCACCTACACTGAGTAGGCAGGTTAAAATTTGAACGCAGCAGCTGGGATGCATCTTTAACCACCTCCACCATCCTGCCTGTTAACTGTTCATGTTTTTTTTCTCTTGCTCTTTGAGAGCAAACAAACATGCACACTTGAGCAGATATGGGTTAATCCTTAAGAATGGGGGTGGTAGGAGTGGAAGGGGTTTTTTTTTGCAGAAGACAATGGCCTAATTAAATCCGTCTCTCTCTTCCCTTTGAGCGGCCTGTGCACATGGCAGTGATCCCAAGTAAAGGGAGTTGCAGATGGGCTCACCCCTGTATCAAAGTCTGACGTGGAGGGCCTTGAAAAATTGAGCTCACCTACAAAGTTCAAACAGAGCTGTGTTGCTTCTCTCAACTACCTTTGATTGTAGCTGAAATACAAAAATATTACGGTAAAAAGAAGGACTCTATTGGGGAGTTGTACTTCAAATCCTTCAGACAGTACCACGACAACTATCCTGGGAGTAAACTATGCTGGGCTTAATGATGGACTAACAGATCAACATGGTAGAAAGCAGTTTTCTATGTTCACTTCCCAGTCCGAAGGTGATGGTGAAGAGGTTCATAAAAGGCCCACAAAACCCTGGAAAGTCAGACAAGAGTTGACCTGTGCGGACAGGCATCCTGATTCCTCTGCCCAGTGAAATTATACTGAGATCTCAAATCAGGGGATGGCTGAATGTGGCCCTTCAAGCCTCTCTGTATGGCCCTCAATACTTTATTCAGGTCCTCATTACCTCTGCTTCATGCCCTTCCTTGAGTGCTACTGCCTGACTGGAATGTGTCCTTCAACTGTGGTTATAACTTTTGCCTGCTTGGATAGAAGATGATGATGATGATGTGTGAGAGAGAGGGAGAGGGAGAGGGAGAGGGAGGGAGGGAGAGTATAGACCTCAGAGTGTTGTGGGATTGAAATGTAGCCTACTATACAAAAATAAGAGTTGCATCCATTGCTCTGCCTACTTTTGCCTCTGGCCTTGCCCACCACTGGCATGTGGTCCCCAGAAGTCTGTCCATGATGGGATGTGACTCTTGGGCTGAAAGGGGTTCCCGCCACTCCTGTAGTAAGCTATAGTGCCTTACTTAATGAGCATCTCCTCTGAATATTCAGGAACAGGAGGGAGGGAGAGAGGGAAGGAAGGCTGGCCAGCGCATGGAGAATTAATCAAGTCAACTATGGCAACTATTACTCTAAAGGAAATAACGCTGCGATAAAATTTTGCCGCGCTGGAGCAGTGCGGAGTTTAATCACTAGAGATGTAGGGAAGCTGCTGACGTTTTTTGGGAGCCGTTTTCTATTCCCCGGCTCGTGTCTTCTCAGATAAAAAGTAATAAGCTAATTAAAACGTGCCCAAGCGTGGCTGTGAGCAATAAAACGGAAGTGTGGGAAATAAAGAGACAAACAGACAAACAAACAGGCCAGCTCTTCCCCTCGGCCTCAGATCCCACCCCACCTACCTCTGGCAGCCAGGCCTCAGGTGGGTCGAGTGGAGCTTCTTGATAAACCTGGCATGATTGTGGCCAGCAGTAACACACATAAGCCACATCCGCTCCAGATGTTTAAAACACTATAATACCATTTTAAAACAGTCATGGCTTCCCCCAAAGAATCCTGGGAACTGTAGTTTATGAAAGGTGCTGAGAGTTGTTAGGAGGTCTCTGTTCCCTTCACAGAACTACAATTCCCAGAGTTTCCTGGGAGGAGGGATGGATTATTAAACCATTCTGGGAATTGTATCTATGGGAGGGGAATAGCTAATGCTTCCAAATACCAGTTGCTGGAAACTGCGGGAGGGGAGACTGTTCTTGTGAGAGCGGGATGTCTGGCCTAGAAGGGCCATTGGCCTGGGCTTAGTGGGCTCTGCTAATGAAGGAGGCTCTTTTAAGCTGAAGGGGCCTTTTTAAAAACAACAACAACACTAGAATTCTTAAAGTTTTCTCCAGAGTAGGGTTGCCAAATTCTAATTCCCTGAATCTAGGAAATGTGTTTTGTATATTTAGATAAATTGTTTGGCCATTGTTCCTGAGCTAGACTCGATCGAGGTCAATTGCCATTACTAGATTGCCCTTTCCTGTGGCCTGAGGTGTGTTTTCTATGAGTTGTTACTTGGTTGGAAATCAAAATCACCTGTCAGCAGAAAATGACTGGACAGGATGCATGGTGGTGATTGCATTAATTTTTTTTGTGTGTGGACCCATGCTGACGTTTGTGCGCATATGTGCCCATGCACACACATGTACAGCACATTGCTTCCCTTCACCCCTAACCTGTTCATCCAGATAATGATTTCTACAGAATGTTGGAAGAGTTCTTCTGAGGGCAGAACCAGTTCTACTGTGAGTTTAAATATAGAGTACCATTAAACATCCTTAATTCTTTTTTAAGTAGGAAACTTATGGTCAGTTTACTAACACAAGTCACCTCAGAAGCCAGCACATGAAAGGCTGTTCATTGCTAAGGGAATGAATGGTTTCTACAGCATGCAGAGTCTCATGAATCCTGATGCTTGGAGTAAGATACGTGTTGCAAATACACAAGCGTCTGTAATTTCCTATGAAAACAGACAAATTCTGAACACATGCCATATTGTCAGGGCATCTGGTAGATCCTTGGTCTATCAAACTCAGCATTGTCTATACTGACTACCAACAGCTGTCCAGAGTTTCAGGCCAGGTTCTTTCCCAGCCTTACCTGGAGATACCAGGGATTGAACTGGGACTTTCTATGTGCAAAGCACATGCCCTACCACTGAGGTATAGTCCTCTTCCACTGCTTGGCCACTGGTAGAGAGGAGGTGCTAGATGGACCCTTGTTTAATCCAGCAGGGTTGATAATGTGCTGCTTTGCTGACTGTATGGACCAGCAAATCTGTGTGTTCAGTCTTTCTCCTCTATAGTGTTCTTCTCTAAAGAATGATCCCAGTTGAAACAGGGCTTTATGGCAAGGTCAGAGTTCAGGATGGATTGCTCCATGTGGAGTTGGAACAAGTTTGGAATGTTGGTTCAACAACAGTTAAACCCAGATATTGAACCTGGGACCTTCTACATACAAAGCAGATGTTCTACCACTGAACTATGGCCCTCTCCTTTAGATTTTGGGATAACTAGCCTCATATAAGCAACATGCTTAAGTTTAATTAATACAATAAGGGGTTAATACCATAGAGTAAGATGTCCTGCCAAATTTAGCTATGTCCACTTCCTCTTACCTTGGGAGGTACTAGGTAATCAAGCCTTTGTTCTTCCCCAGTCTACCCGAAAAGCTCAGCTTATGAAGAGGTTTGAGTTGGTTGCTCCAGCAAAACCCCATAGATCTCACAAGCCACTCTTGAGTTCCTATTCCAATATTTAGGACCTTTCACCACTTTGTAACTAAGCCAAGTTTTACTGCCTGTGCAGCTTTCTGAAGCACGTTAATCTGACCTTTGAAGTGTTTGTAAGTAAACCATTTTTTAATTGACCAAATGTGTGGTCTTTTCCTATTCTGGGGGATGAGAGAAACTTGGGAAAGAAACTTTTTAAGGGGACATTTTGGAACTCACTTGGAAGGGCTAACTGGCAGTAGCTCTCCAAGGTTTCAGGTAGGAGTATTTCCAAGCCCTACCTGGAGATGCTGGGGATTGAACCTGGGAGCTTGCAGGTGCTAGACAGAGGTTTTCCTACTGAGTTACTGCCTTTCCCTTAAGGCATAGGAATATAAGAAGCTGCCTTGCATGGAATCACATCATTGGTCCAACTTGCTCAGTAAGGCACACACTGGCAGCAGCTCTCCATTATTTAAGCCATGGAGAAGCCAGGGATTGGACCAGGGATCTTCTGCATGCAGAGCAACTGTTCTTGCCCTCGAGTTGCAGCTCTTCCCCTAAATCAGCTTCCTTCCCTTCTGCCCTCTGGTACAAGGGAAGTTCCAAAAGGGGAAGCCCGAGAATAGGGGCTATCCCTTAGCCACACGCGTGGGCTGCCTCACCCCAAGCAGCAGCCCTCCCACCTCTGCTTTGCATGCATCACAAAGGGAAACATCTGTTGGGTTTCAAGTGGTTCCAGGAAACATAGTCTGAGTAGGTGGCAGCTAGGTTTCATGATGCAGCGAGACCGGGGCACCCCTTGCTGCATTGGAAACAAAAACACAAAACCGCAATTGCTGTAAACACAGGGAAGGGGAACACTCAACAGTTTCTCCAAGCAGCCCTTAAGATTTTGTTTGCGTAAGAACAGTCTGCTGCATCAGACCAATAGCTCACCTAGTCCAGCCTCCTGCTCTCACAGTGGCCAACCAGACGCCTATGGGAAGCCCACAAGCAGGACCTGAGCACAAGAACCCTCTTTCGCCTCCTATGACTTCTGGCAACTGGCATTCAGAAGCATGACTGCCTCCAACTGTAGAGGTAGCGCGCAGGGATCATGGCTGCAATTCAAGCTTCGCAGTCCTTGGCCTGATGCCCACACACCAACAGTCTAATGTGCTAAACAGCTGTTACATTACCATATTTCATGTCCATGCTTCAAGTCTCTCCAGCATTGCTCTACGCAGACATCCTCCTCTCTGCTTATCACCTTGGATTTCCCACCACTTGTATGTGTGTGCCCCCTCCAGGATGCCCCAATTTCCTTTATCAGAGAGTTGAGCCCTGCTTTCTTCTAATGGGAACCTCCTGCCATGTGCCCCCCCTTCTTTAAAATAAGCTCCAGTTTGTAAATTAGTTCCTCCAGGCGACTCTGGAATGTTTGTACTGTGGGATGGGTTTTAATAGGTAGGAGAGGATATATTAATTGCAATTTATCTTTCCAGGCCGCCACATGTGTTGGTTGAAGTTTTAAAGTCCCATCCTTAGCAGCAGAATTGAAGCATGTAGGAATAGGCTGTGAAGCCTCTTAATGAAGCCCAATTATGAAGTAAGATGGCTTCCCCCTTTCTTCCTCCATTTAACAAAGAAATCAGACAACATACTGAAAAGCAAGCTTAAAATATAACTTAATTCGATCAATAAAGATCAGGCTTAAAAAATAATAATATATAACTTAATTACTTATTAGTCTTGCATTGGTTTTCAGCTACAGCAGCAGTAAAAGCTTTGCAGGTAAAATACTTAGATTTACCATAAAAACGGTCTCAGGCTTGTGCCTGGGACTGGAGCAAGCACAGAGTATATTTATCTTTATGGCTGATAAGGGAGAGAAAGAGGGACAGGAAGTACTATATGTTCCTTCCTCTCCAGAGGAGGAGGGGAAATGACATCACACACAGCTCTCTCTGCCAATTGTATTTCTATGGCCTGAGTCAGGCCTATCAGGAATACATCTCTATGGACTTGGCCCCTTCTCATGCTAACGAGCAAGGAAATGCATTTGTTAGGATTGGCTATTAATCGCCCACATGTACAGTAACTGAAAGCATGTTCTTCTCTGGCTGGCCCCTCCCACTTTTTAGGCTTCCATCATGCCATAAATAGCATATCATGTATGATGGACTGCTAACTGAGCTTATCAAAGCAAGTAACATTTCTGGACTTATTTGCAAGGCTCACTGCACATAGAAAGCTAGTAGATGAAGAAGAAAGAGCAGCTATATACAGTTATTCTCCCTGGCATGGTAGATTTCTATGTGTACTGTGCAGGGAACGTTCCTACAAAGCCCTGTGAGCCTTGGGATGAGCTAGTATAACAGAGACATAGATTTGGGCCTAATAAAGGTATAACCCTCCTGCAGGTAAATTGTGCTTGTCTTAGAATCACCAATGTTTATCTGAAGGGCAAAGAGAGGCTGAGGCTGGAACTGTGGGCAAGGGTCAGCTCTGCTGACAAAGTGATAAAAAAAGCCCCTGACCCCCATCCCAATATTTATAGTTACTGTATACCTGGTTTGGCCAATAGTTATACCTGGCTTGACCAATTCACAGGCATCTTAACTATTTGCATGTCAAAATAAGATATGCACACACAAACACACTCACCACTTTATGGCCAAGGTGTCTTCTAAATAGTTTGCAAGTATAAAACTCACTACACCACCCCCTCACATAATTAAAAATCACACACAATAAACCAATTTCATCAAAACATTAAGCATACACAAGTAGGATCTACATGTTAAAAAAACACACAAGCTCGTTGAAACAGTGCAACAACTAAAACAGTTAGAACACCAACTAGAACCATTTAAAGTTGGAGGCTCAAGTCAGGAGATCAGGGGAATGGCTTGGGCAAACCGGTGTGTCTTCAAGAGTTGGTGGAATGCCAGTGTCAATGGGGGCCTCTTGTATTTCAGAAGGGAGAATACTCCACAACAGTGGTGCACAAAACCAACTGGGTTACACTTGCTCCATCTTAATGTCCTCACCTGGCAATATTAAGGCACAGAACATATGGTGGCTTTAAAGGATGAATGCATACAGATTCCCCAAAGAGCTTGGCTTAATAGGCATCAGCCGTAGGCCACAAGATCCCTGGTATTAGCACAACGCGTGTGCCCCCTAGCCCCCAATCCTCCTCTTGCCAAGTTGCTTCACTCCTGGGGTTTAACAGAAAGTCTTCCTTTTCAGTTGAGTCTTCGTAAGCGAGAGAAAGAGAGAGAGAGAATCTGGTATGAAAGGGAGAGGAGGTAGCCTGCCAAGTTTATGCAGGCCCCTGTTCTCTCTTCAACTTTCTTCATAAAGAAAGAGACATTTTCAGCTAGGGTTGCTAGTGCACCTGTTTTGATTCTGGGGTTCAAAGTAGAGCATTTGCAACAATAAACCGTTAAATGTGTGAATGCTCACTTCTCTTTGTGTGGTGTGTGTTTGTGAGCTGTGTGCTGCCACTAGTTTCTTTTCCTGCTGCTGTTGGTACACCATTATTATTTTTCTTTGCTAGAGTTTCTTTCTCCATCCTTGGGTGAGGCTTCAGGTCACAGATCGCATAGTAAATGTGGCAGTGTTGCACAGCTATGTACCACATTGGATTTGGTGTTGTCCAGAGCCAATTTAGAATGAAGGCAATCCTTCTGGACTGGCCACAAGGACAGCCCTAGGCCAGTGGTTTTCAAAGTGTGTGGCAATCCACACTGGTGTGGCAAGAGAGGATGGCAAGTGTAGCAGGAAGATTCAGGGAGAAGTAAAGAAGCATTTAAGTAGTTCAGTTCAGTATAGTATAGTATAGTATAGTATAGTATAGTATAGTATCCAGATTACATGCACACCCACCCACACACCCAGAAACAGTATCCATGCCTTACATCAGGCATCCCCATACTCGGCCCTCCAGATGTTTTGGGACTACAACTCCCATCATCCCTAGCTAACAGAACCCAGTGGTCAGAGATGATGGGAATTGTAGTCCCAAAACATCTGGAGGGCCGAGTTTGGGGATGCCTGCCTTACATCAAGAGCATTGGCTGTTCTACAGTTTTCCACATGTTGTGAATAGGGATTTTCAGCTCTGATAAATATGAAAGATCAAAAAAGAGAAAGGTTTCTTTGCCTTGATGAGGAGATGAGAGTTTGTTTGTCCCAAATTAGACCTAATATAAATGTGATGACCCGGCAAAAGCAAATTGACACCTTTCATGGAGTTTGTATGCATACTTAAGGTACATATGTAAGAGGCTTCTTTATCATTATAATTTGGGA
Source organism: Podarcis raffonei (assembly GCF_027172205.1). Classification (NCBI taxonomy): domain Eukaryota; kingdom Metazoa; phylum Chordata; class Lepidosauria; order Squamata; family Lacertidae; genus Podarcis; species Podarcis raffonei. Next base: position 73,948,963 of record NC_070609.1, on the reverse strand, counting down.
ATGATTAATATCCTAATGTAGCTCTATTGTTTTATACTTTCCTGATGTCCCTTGATCATATTATAAGGTAGTTGTGCTCTATGTTATAAATCAAGCGCTGCTAGGAGTCGTTTCTCCCCCCCCCCCATGTAAATAATAACAAAACCACACGAATAAAATAATAAAACCACACCAATTTAAAATTTGGTGTGACACGAGCAAATTTTTATTATGAAAGTGTGGCCCAGAGACAAAGTTTGAGAACCACTGTCCTAGACAATCAGGCATCAGTTAATGAATGTGATGGTGTCACTAAAAGTGAATGAAGCCTGATCATTGTAATGTTTGCTGAACAGGTGAACCCTTTATTGTTCCTTTATCACTGAAAGAGGCAGGGGGAGGCCTTTCAGTACAGGACAAAATGTCCAGGAAAATCAACCCCTCTTTTAGCTGAGCTGTGTACCGTTTAAGGGTTCTCGTGGCACTGGTGAGGGATGCAGCCATGAAAGTATGGTTATGTTAACATGGTTCTACACATAGCAAATGCCATTTCCTATCCTCCCTACCCCCCTTCTCTCTCATGCTACACATGTGAATCTGTGTGATGCAGGCAGCTCCACCAAACCCATCTCCAAAGCACATGGGAAAGAAAAAGAATCAGTGGGCTACATTGAGCGCATAAGCGCTTGCTTTGTTTATGAAGCAAGATTAAGGCCAAATCTAAAAATAAAAACCATCTAATCATCACCCCCAGGTTCTACCCCTTCTATTGTCGTAAACCCCCACACACACCCCGCTTTTGGGCTAGGGAGATAAAAAGCCACTTTTAACTTCCTCTGTTTTGCATTTCTGGTTTTCAGCTCAGCAAGAAGGAAGTCTCAGCCAGGGGTTTGCCTCTGGTCTTCTGCTTCACATTTATTGTAGTCGTTTTCCTCTCTACTCGTTCCACCCACACATGCACACTAAAAAAGGCTGTGGTATCCCACAGCAAGGAGCCTTCAGACTCTTGACACCCAAGAGATAAGAGATGAACCATTTTCTGTTCTGTTATCATATCTTTGAACTTTTTAAATGCTACACAAGCTTGATGGAAGTCAGGGTGTGGTGGTTAGTGTGTACATGTGTGAATTAAAAAAAAAGGTGGTGAAGGGGTGAAGAAGAGAGATGTATTTATGGATGTGCCTGCCATGTGGTTCTTCTGATTCACTAAGCCTGTGAAGGGAAAACAAACTGCTGCTGTAAGAAGAGCTGCTAAGCCTGCTCTGAAGAATTTAATAACGTGTCTTTCTTGGTCAGATTAGGTCACATGAACAGCGTAGGAACATAGGAACCCCTCTGTACTACCATGACAACCATTTTAGACATGTCCAATTGTTGTGCGATTGCTGAAGTGCGGGTCCTTTAGGACCCAGAAGCAGAACAGGGCCAGGGAGCACTTATACACACTCTGCCAACACGCACAGGGACTAGGAACAGAACAGAAATGTTCACCGCCTGTATACATTTAAACAGTATCATACCACTTTAAACAGTCATGGTTTCACCCAGAGAATCCTGGGAACTGTAGTTCATGAAAGGTGCTGCTAGTTGTTTGGAGGTCTCTGTTCTCCTCACAGAGCTACAATTCCCAGAGTTTCTGGGGAAGAGGGGTTTATTGTTAGACCACTGTGGGAATTGTGGTTCTGTGAGGGAAATAAGGGTCTCCTAACAGCTTTCAGCAACTTCTACAATTTACAGTTCAGACTACAAGAAATTGAATCATAGTAGGTTTGATTATTTGTTCATCAAGTCTCTCCTATTGTCTAGTCTCTCCTAGGTTCTGTAATGGACAACTGTTCTTTTTTACCATTTACCACTGTCTTAAACTGGAGGTGCTGGTCTGAACCTGGGAATTTTGTATGTGTGTATTCTGAAGCATATGGGGAGCCATGGTCCCTCCCTGCTGGCAAGGATTAGAAACCTGTGCTGCTCCAAATCATTGCCCCCATCATTGGGGAAAGGTCATAAGCTCAGGGGCAGAGCAGCTGCTTCGCATTCAGAAGCTCCCATGTTCTGCCAGCCAGTGTGAGAGGTACCACTGGCCTGATTTCGTTCAAGTCAGTATCCTATTTTCTCCCATGTTCTAATCTAGCTCCAGGCTATTGGTTTCCCTATCTGAAACCCTGGAGAGCCTCGGCCAGCTGGATAGACCCGCACCTTGTTATGTCCCTGTGCTTGAAGCAGCTTGGGCATGCCTTTTTTGAGCAGCGCCTCTCTTTCTCCTCCTCTGATCCTTTTCGTAGGAAGGGAAGGAGCCAGAGCAGCTCTCCTCCCCGCATTTCCCTCCCCTCCCTTCCCGGCTGTGAGTGCGCCGGGCCAGTAAACAACGCCGGCTCCTGCCTCCGCGCTTCGCCTCCCTCGCTCTCGGCGGCGGCGGCTGCTGCTGCTGATTCCGGGAAGCCTGGATTCCTCCCCGTCCCCTCCCCAGAGCGCCGCCGGTCAGATGAAAGGCGAGCGGCATCGATCTGCCAGCGGGGGAGTCTCGCTGCGCTGCGCCGTCTGCAGCTGTCGGAGGAGGAGGAGACGGAGGAGAGGCGGCGGCGGCGGCTCCACGTGGGAGGCCCGCGACTGCCGGCTACGAGGGGCAGCCAGGCCGGAGAGGAGCCAGGCGGCCAAGAGGAGACCTGACCCCGGCGCGTAAAGGCGCAGCGTCGTCGCCCCCTTCGCCATCAAGGCCTCTTGGGAAGGGGAAGAGGAACGCAGCATCCACCCATCTTTCCATCCATGCGCCGCCGCCCCTCCCCTTCCTCGTTGCGCTCCCGCTCCCAAACTCAGCTATTTGATGGTGGTTCTAAGGGGTGGTGGCAGTCTTTGTTTTGTAAAATCGAAATTAAGCTTGGGGTGGGGGGACCGGCTTGGTAAGCCTGGGGGTCTACACACAGGAGCAGAGTGCGTAAGGAGCAAAGAGACTTGTGGCACCTGAAAGGTGACCAGACTTACTGTAGCAGAAGCCTTTATTGACTACTTTACTCTTGTTTCTTCTTGTTCTTTGTCCTGAAAGAAAGCCAGAATTATGGTGACAAAAGTCTTCATGGATTTCTTATCCTTCATAATAATAGTAATAACCAGTGCTTTCTTTTCTAGAAAAACAGGTGCCAGTACACACCATGAAGTTGTTACACTTTAAACAACAACAACAAAGAGGTGCTGGTACAGAGTACCCTTGCTGGGCCGGGGGGGGGGGGGGAGCACTGGTAATAACTTTTGTTTTCATCTTGCCCTTCCTCCACAAGACACTTCTGAAAGAAGGTTACATGGTCCTGCCCACCTGTGAGGTAGGTTAGGCTAAAACAGGGTTTCCCAAACTTGGACTACCATTCTGTTTTTGGACTACAATTCCCACCATCCCTGACCACTGATCCTGCTAGCTAGTGGTTATGGCAGTTGTAGTCCAAGAACAGCTGGAGTCCCAAGTTTGAGAAACGGTGGGCTAAAAAATTGTGACTGGCCCAATTTGAAGCTCTGTATCGCAGGTCCACGCGGGTGGCGCTGTGGGTTAAACCACAGAGCCTAGGACTTGCTGATCAGAAGGTCAGCGGTTCGAATCCCCGCGACGGGGCGAGCTCCCGTTGTTCGGTCCCTGCTCCTGCCAACCTAGCAGTTCGAAAGCACGTCAAAGTGCAAGTAGATACATAGGTACCGCTCTGGCAGGAAGGTAAACGGCGTTTCCGTGCGCTGCTCTGGTTCGCCAGAAGCGGCTTAGTCATGCTGGCTACATGACCCGGAAGCTGTATGCCGGCTCCCTCGGCCAATAAAGCGAGATGAGCGCCGCAACACCAGAGTTGGTCACGACTGGACCTAATGGTCAGGGGTCCCTTTACATTTACCTTTATCGCAGGTCCACAAAAGCTTCTGGCATATCCCTGGGACTTTGCCTGACTGAACACATTGCATTTGGTATGCAAAGAGGCCCAGGTACAATCCCTGGCATCTCCAGGCAAGGTTAGGAATGTCCCCTCTCTGGAGAGCTAGAAGAACCAGTGGTCTGACTTCTATGTTTCTGTGGACAGTATCTCAGTGGTAGCACATCTCCAAGTAGGACTGTGAGAGACTTCCTGCCTGAAACCCTAGAGGGCCACTGCCAGTCAGTGTAAACAACACTGAATTAGATGGACCAATGGTATGACTCTGTAAGGCAGGTTTCTATGTTCCTATGGGTAAGACCTTATCTCTGCCTGATCTCCTTGGGAGCCACTGCCAGGAAGAGCAGATGGTACTGGGTCAGTTGGCTTGTTGGATAGCTCAATCGGTAAAGCATGAGCTCCATGTTGGACAAAAGATTCTTGCATTGCAGAGGGTTGGAATAGATGACCCTTGCGATCCCTTCCAGCTTTACAGTTCTATGAAATACCAATCCTGGTATAAAACAGGTTCCTTTTTCAAACATCAGAGGATGTGCTGATCACAAATTTCAGGGGTGTGGCTTACAGTAAGCCCTGCATGGAATAAAAACCTTTTAAAATAAAATAAAAATAAGAAGAAGAGCAATTGTATAAAATATTTTTGTGGGTTTATTGGTGATTTCACCCCAACCACCTTTGATGATGTTAGATTTCCTTTGATGGCTCTGAAGGTGATAATGCTGCTTGCTAGGGACTTCCAAAAGCTAATATCCTTTGATCATTCGTAGCCGATTTTTCGGATGTGCTGGAGATCACAGCTTCTAATTAAATCAATGACCATCGCTGCAGGCCCATGGAGTTTTGACTGTCTCATCTAGTCAGCAGAGAAGGAAATGGGTCTTTTACCACCACTGCGCAAGCTAACAACAGTCTTCTATGCTCACCAGGGCTGGGAAGCCTGAAGCCCCCCTATTGTTGGACTCCTAACTCCCACCAGTCCCAGCCTACAGGCCCAATGGTCAGAGATGATGGGAGTTGTGGTCCGGTGAGACTATCCCCATCTCTAGACCAAAGGCTCTTCAGAGCTAGAAGCATCATCCAGAAAGGAGGTTTCCTGAGGTCTCTCTGTGTGATTGACTGCTCTTTCTTTTATTAAGACTTGTGGTTTGTTAAAGGAATTTTTTGTGTGGTGCCTAAAACTGGATAAAGATGGCACCAGGCGAGTCTCCCTGGGAAGAGCATTTCATAAGCAGAGTGCCACCACTAAAAAGGCCTGTTCTCATGATGCCACACTCTTCCTCTTGGGCTTCTAATACATGAGGTACAAGGGCAGCTGACTTAGCCTGCCTCACGGGCTGGCCGTCCTTGATACTGAGTCAGACCATCAGGCCATCTAGCTCAATGTCTACACTGACTGGCAGCAGGTCTGCAGTGTTTCAGGCAGAGGAACTTTCCTAGCCCTGCCTGGATATGTCCAGGATTAAACCTGGGACATTCTGGATGCAAGGCAGATGCTCTGCCCCTGAGCTACAACCCTCCCTTTAAGACACAGGAACATAGGAAATAGTTTTATATTGAGTCACAAAATTGGTCCATCTAGTTCAGTATTGTCTGCACTGACTGCCAGCTGCTCTGCAGGGTTAAAGCTAGGAATCTTCCCCAGTCTTATCTGGAGATGCCAGAGATTGAACCAGGGACATTTTGTAGGCAAAGCAGGTTCTCTACCATTGAGCTATGGACCTTCCCAAAAGTTCTATGGGCAATTTACAAGTTTACAGACTAAAATAATAAAATACAAAAAAACCCAACAACAACAACACCCGTGAAAATAAAATAGAATAAAACTAGCAGCACAAGGTGTTCTTTCTTCGGGTGAGTGCTCCAGAAATATGGAGCCACTTCTGAAAAGCTATAGCAAGGGATGCCTTGTTCTGTTCAATGTGAACAATGTTGAATAAATAATATTAATGCTAATGTTTATCTATACCCATTTTGTTTGCATACGCTGTATATCCTGGGCTTGATATTTTTGGAATTGTTCTTTTTCTTTTTGCAGTGATGACATTCCATCAGTGAGTGATCGGTGTCGTTACAGGAAGAAAGGTAATTAAAACGAGATCTTTGATCCTCTATTTTTTGTGCATTTTTTGCAGCTCTTTGACATAAACACATTTATTTATCGGTTCTGAAAATTTGCTGCTCAAGTTTAAGCAACAAAGAACAACCGCAGCAGTCTGCCAGCTGCGGTCCTGAACCCACTGACTCAGAAGCAAGCTGCAATGAGTCCAGTTGGGCTGACTCCTTAGTAAGGCTGCATACACACCAACCCATTTGTAGCACAAACATGTAATAATAATAATAATAATAATAATAAATTTTATTTATATCCCGCCCTCCCCAGCCGAAGCCGGGCTCAGGGCGGCTAACAACAATAAAACAGTACAAAAGTACAGCACAAACAACACTCTAAAATCATTCATTATAAAATTAATTAATTCAAGCCACTGGCAACCATTGGGCCAGAGCTCCGCGAAGATTGCTGAGGGAGGGAGTCAGGCTGTGTACTTTTCCTCAGTCCAGAATCATTCATCCTCAGCTACTACAAGTGCCACATAATACCCATTGTGCATTTGTGAGAACGCAATCATTTAGTGTGGCAGTATCTACCCTTTGGAACTCCCTGCCTATTGATATCAAGCAGGCACACACACTGTATTATTTTTGGTGCCTGTGAAAAACATTCTTGTTTAAACACACCTGCCCAGATACTTTATTTTTTTTTTTTTTATAAATTTTTTTATTGCTTTTTTCCAGAATCTAAATCCATCATCAATAACACAACAAAAGCGGTTTTACAGAAAGAAAAAGAAATTAAACAAGAAAAAATTCATTTTTCGAAGTCTTTTTTTTTTTTTTCATCATCCACTGGACTTCCCCATCTCCTCCATCCCTGCATTCTTTATAATAAATATAAACAGCAAATTAATACCTTGTTTCCTGTGTTTTTGTATTTTCATCTAATTATTCACTCTGAAATTAAAACTTTTCTCAATCATTAACTTTGTTTCTATCAACTCCGAATTTCAATACTGAAGCATATTTACCTCAAACCTTAGCAAATTTTTAACATTCATATATCTTATAATGTTTTTGTAAATAGTCCTTAAATTTTTTCCAATCCTCTTCCACAGCCTCTTCTCCCAGGTCTCGGATTCTGCCAGTCATTTCGGCTAGTTGCATATAGTCCATCAGTTGTGTGTGCCATTCTTCCAGTGTGGGTAGCTCCTGTGCCTTCCAGTATTTAGCTATGAGAATTCTTGCTGCAGTCGTTGCATATAGAAAGAAGGTTCTGTCTTTCTTAGGTATCCTCTGGCCCACAATGCCCAAGAGGAAGGCCTCTGGTTTCTTCTGAAAGGTATACTTAAATACCTTTTTCAACTCGTTATAAATCATTTCCCAGAAGGCCTTCACCCTCGGGCATGTCCACCAGAGGTGGTAAAAAGTTCCTTCAGCCTCCTTACATTTCCAACATTTATTATCAGACAAATGGTATATCTTTGCAAGTTTGACTGGGGTCATGTACCACCTGTACATCATTTTCATAATATTTTCCTTTAAGGCACTACATGCCGTAAATTTCATACCGGTGGTCCATAACCTTTCCCAGTCCTCAAACATAATGTTGTATCCAATATCTTGTGCCCATTTTATCATGGCTGATTTGACTGTCTCATCTTGAGTATTCCATTTAAGCAGCAAGTTGTACATTCTTGAAAGCACTTTCGTCTTAGGTTCAAGTAATTCTAGTTCTAATTTTGATTTTTCCACCTGGAAACCAATTTTTTTATCTTTTTTAAAGATCTCTAAAATTTGGGCATAGTGAAACCAGTCTCGCACCTTCCCTTTCAATTTTTCAAAGCTCTGCAACCTCCAAGTGTCACCCACTCTTTCTATTATTTCACAGTATTTTGCCCAGCCACCCCCCATATTAAGTATTTTTGTGGCTTTAGCCTCCATCGGTGATAACCACCTCGGAGTCTTGTTTTCAAATAAGTCCTTGTATTTAGTCCAGACAGAAAACAGAGATTTCCTTACAATATGGTTTTTAAACAACTTATGAGACTTTACCTTGTCGTACCACAAATATGCATGCCACCCAAAAGCATTGTTGAACCCTTCCAGATCTAGGACATCAGTGTTTTCTAGCAAAAACCAATCTTTCAGCCAGCAGAGGGATGCAGCTTCATAATACAACCTTAAGTCCGGCAGGGCAAAACCCCCTCTTTCCTTTGCATCTGTTAATATTTTAAATTTTATTCGGGGCTTTTTGCCCTGCCAGACAAACTTCATAATGTCCCTCTGCCACTTTCCAAAACATTCCACTCTGTCCACGATCTGTAGGGTCTGGAACAGAAACAGCATTTTTGGCAATACATTCATCTTTACTGCTACAATTCTTCCCAACAAGGAAAGTTTCAATCTTGACCAGATTTCTAGATCCTTTTTAATTTCAGACCAACATTTTTCATAATTATCTTTAAACAGATTCAAATTTTTCCCAGTCAAGTTGACCCCCAGGTATTTCACTTTATTAACAACGTTTAGTTCTGTTTCCTTCTGAAACCCATCTATTTCTAAAGGTGTCAAGTTTTTTGCCAAAACCTTAGTTTTTTGTTTGTTTAACTTGAATCCCGCCACCCGACCAAACTCAGAAATTAATTCCAATACTCTTTTTGTGCTGGACACCGGCTCCTGTAATGTCAAAACCAAGTCATCTGCAAAGGCCTTCAGTTTATATTGTTTTCCTCCGACCTGTATTCCTTCCACCTGCTGATCCTTCCTGATCAAATTTAGCAAAACCTCAAGGACAGAAATAAATAGCAAGGGTGATAGGGGGCACCCCTGTCGTGTTCCTTTTTCAATTTTAAACTCTTCTGTCACCACATTGTTTACTATCAATTTAGCCTTTTGTTCTGAATATATTGCATCTATGCCATTTTGGAACGCCCTTCCCACTCCCATCCCTTCCAAATTCTTCTTCATAAATTTCCAAGATATATTGTCAAAGGCCTTCTCCGCGTCTATAAATATCAAAACTGCTTTTGTATTCAAATTTGTCTGTAGAAGTTCCAGAACGTCAACAATGTTCCTAGTATTATCTGACAAATGCCTGCCAGGGAGAAAGCCTGCTTGGTCTTTATGAATAACTCCATTTAAGACTTTTTTCAATCTATTTGCCAAAATGTCAGCAAAAATCTTGTAATCCACGTTTAGGAGTGAGATGGGACGGTAGTTCTTAAGTTGAGTCTTTTCAGATTCCAATTTTGGTATCAAAGTGATGAATGCCTCTTTCCACGATTCTGGTGCCCCCTTCCCTTCCATAATTTGATTACATACCTCCATCAATGGCTGAGTCAGGTATTCCTTCAATATCTTATAGTATTTGGAGGTAAGTCCATCTGGGCCCGGGGATTTGCCTAGTTGCATGTTCTGAATGGCATTTTCGATTTCCTGTTGGGTTATTTTATAATTCAGGTCAGTTTGTTTGTCTTGTGTTAGTTTTTGTAGGCCATAGCTTTTTAAAAATTTATTTATTTCAGTCTCCACTTGGGGTCCTTGGGAAAACAATTTTTTAAAATATCTCTGGAAACACTTTCTAATTTCCTCTGGTTTCTGAATACATTCTCCTTCAACCTCTAGATTGGTAACAAAGTTCAGTTTTTGTCTCTTTTTCAGCTGCCATGATAGCAGCTTCCCACATTTATTTGCCGATTCAAATGATCTTTGTTTCATCTGTTTGATTTTCCATTCAACTTCTTGATTTATCAGTTTTGCATATTGTGCTTGATGGAATTTTATTTCTCTCAAAACTTCTTTTAATTTTGGATTTAGTCTCAACTTTTTCTCTCCGTCTTTTATCCTTTCCAACTGCCCAGATACTTTAGAAGCTGAGGTAATTTAAATCTGATTTAACTTTTGCATGTTTTTATGTATGGATGTCATTTTCCCCTTGATTTCCTTGTTGTTGTTTTTTAGTAAACCGCTTTGAGTTGTGTGTGTGTGTTTTTTTCAATCAAGTCGTGCATACATTTTATGAAATAATTAAATAAATATAACATGCTGCTTCCAGTTTAGATCAGTTCTAGATTCTCTCGCCCACAGGGGTGGGTCTGGTTACTTGATAGGTTAGCCAAACCTCCCTGCACATGACCCAGGTGAATGAAGAAGGAAGTGGTGATCATGATATGGCTTTGGCCCACCCTCAACTTCATTGGGCAGGTGTAGTTCCCCCCCTCACCAAAATAATAATAATAATAATAATGCCAGAACCACCTACATCTGTTTCCAAATGGATACACTGCAGAGTAATGTGGGATCTGCAACGAGCTTTTATTTTGGGAATGAAACCAGTGTCTCAAGAAGGGCTTTTCAGGGGCAAAATATATGCAATAGAACTAGGTGGCATGTAGCCTATGCAGGGGGAAAAAAGCAGTCTTCATTGATTCCGGAATCTATTGTGTGTACGCAGCCTAGGTATTTGATTGTGTTATGATTGTCATTGGATGAGAACATTTTAAAAGAAATGGAAGTCTCATTTTATTTATGAAGCAACTTTGGTGGCTGATTCTCCATCCCAGCCTTTGCCAGCTTGGTGGCCTCCAGGTGTTTTGGATTGCAACTTCCATCAGCCGCAGTCACCGTTTGGCTTCTCTAGCCAAAGTTAACGACGCTCCTCCGAGTTAACCAAGTGAGAGGTGAAAACGTAGGCGAGCTAAACGGCATAACAAAGCACTTACTAATTTCAGGATGGAAATTGCTCTGAGCTGGGAGGCTGGAGGGTGGGCCGAAACCAGCATTTGTACCGGTTCCTTTTCATGCAGGAGTCCTCCTTCTCAACTCTCTCGCTTCCTATAATATGCTTCGTTTTATCGGAAGGCCTGCCTGACTTTTTTTGTCCTTTTCCCGGGCCACCATAATTTCTTACCCTGCAGCCAGCTTGCGGGAGGATACTTGGGAAGGCTCCTGAATTAAATCTGCATTTGTCCTCTGTGGCCGGGATCCAAGAACGCCGTGTGCACAGAGCCTGGCCTTCCTTTGAAGTCTCCCCTGCAGCCGCTAGCTGTTTTTTAAGTTTTAACTTTAAAAATTTAAACTGAAAAGTGGGTTGTCCCTTCAGCATGTGGTGGAAACTTCAAAGGAGCCCCTAGCTGAGATATTTTCCTCTGTTGTTTTCGTTTGCAAGTCTTGGGAACGACCTAAAAAAAAAAAGAAAGAAAAAGGGCAGTACATGCACACCCTGGTTCATTCCCATACTAACTGCAGCAGTGATGTCTTTTTCACTTGCCTGTCTGGGCTGCCCCTTTATGGGGATTAAGTTCCTGCTGTTAGGTGCTGTCACATAGCACCTTGCCCTGATTCTCTCAATTATTTGAGTGTGGTTCTAGTAAAAAAAAAAAACACAACACCATGAATTTCAAAACCATGTGCTGCATCACTTTTGGATTTGGATCGGGCAATCACATCTATTGTTGGGATGCAACAGAGTTACCTGTCCTCAGAGGAGGCTGCCTGTTGCTCCTTTGGATGAGTCTCAGATCTCACCTTTCCAAATCAAATTGTATAGTCTGGATGGGGACTCACTCAGGAGTTCCAGGCTGATAGGCTCTTCTGAGTGTGGGTTGTTCTTATTCTTTCACCTCCAACTTTCACATCCAACCTAAACTTCTTTTGTTTAAGGACATGCCAGTGGTCAGAAGTTTGGAGAAACGGTTTTAAAGAACAGCTTTTAGATGCTGGCAGAAACAAATAAGGTATATAACTGGCTCTGTTCCTCAGATGAGAGGTGGGAGAGGATTATTACATAGTCTAGTAGGTGTGGGGCATGAGCCCATTAGTGCTTCCGAAATGGGAAGAGCATCTTACTTGAGTCTCCTTGGTGGTGATCCTTTGCATGTGAGTTGTAATATTGTTGAGTGTGAGTGGGTTTGTTTTTGAGTGGTTGGTAAATAGAAAAAAATTGCTTGAGGTAGCAAATGTATGCAGTGGTGTGAAATGAGTGGCAAGCAAGACTGTTAATAATGTGTGCTACCGCTCTCTGATTTTATTTATATGGGTATTGATTATGGATATGGATATTGTTTGTACATTCTGTTATGTAAATAATTTTAAGGTAAAGGTAAAGGGACCCCTGACCATTAGGTCCAGTCGTGACTGACTCTGGGGTTGCGGCGCACATCTCGCTTTATTGGCCGAGGGAGCCGACGTACAGCTTCCAGGTCATGTGGCCAGCATGACTAAGCCGCTTCTGGTGAACCAGAGCAGCGCACAGAAACACCATTTACCTTCCCGCCGGAGCAGTACCTATTTATCTACTTGCACTTTGACGTGCTTTCAAACTGCTAGGTTGGCAGGAGCAGGGACCGAGCAACGGGAGCTCACCCTGTTGCAGGGATTCGAACCGCAACCTTCTGATCAGCAAGTCCTAGGCTCTGTGGTTTAACCCACAGCGCCACCCACATCCCATGGTTTTTATTGTAACATAGATAGACAGACGGACACTTTCATAGTGCTTTGAGATCTTCTGATAGAAAACAGGCTATAATTTATTGCATTTACATCTCTTCTTTCCTCTAAGGAGCTCAATGAGATGCACATGATTTTCCCCTCTTTTCATTTTGTCCTCACATCAAGCCTGTGAGGGAAGTTTGGCAGAGAGACAGCCCAAGGTTAAACCCAGTGGGCTTCCTGGCCTAGTGGTGATTTGAACCCTTGTTTCCCACATTCTAGTCTGACACTAAGCCACACTGGAAATAATAAATGAATTATATTAGAGGGTGTTTGGCCTGCTCCTCCTTCCCAGTGTGAAAAACAAAAACAAATTCTGTTTGCTTCCCCCGCTTTGTTTGCACAGCAGGCCCAAGAGCCAGCGAGGCGGAGTGAGAGGCTGCCTGCGTTGTCTTTCCTCCTCACCTTTTGGCATGCCCTGAATGCCCTCTGCCCATATCACAGATGCCCCCAGACATCTGAGGCTGGCTCTGGAGGCCTCTCTCCCTCACGCCCCAGTGCAAGGTCTGAGCACCTCGCTGGCCCCCAGAGAGCAGACCCTAGCAGATAACCTTGCACCTGAAGATCGCAAAACCAGCCATCCGTCTGCTTGAGTGTGATGCTCCCTGATGGCTGATGCATGCAGGCTGCATTTTTACACCCTCCTCCTCCCTTCTCCTCCCTCTTCCCCAACTCGATGAAGTGCAGACTTTGGGTGTTTTGCTGCCAAAAGGGGGGGGGGGAGAGAAGGGAAAGGAATGAAATATTTACAACTCTTCTCTCCCTCGCTTGTTGCCCTGAAGCATTTTGGAAGGGGAAAGAAATAGCAACATGGAAATGGCTCCTATGGTATAAATATGCTGGTTTGTTTACTCCACCAGCCACGGCTGCTGCCGCTGCAGCCACGACTCAACCTTGGTTTGTTTGGATTTTTTGCAAATCAGTTTGCCAAGAGATGGCTACCATGGATTTCCTCATGGGAGGCTATATGCAAGTTGATGGAGGGGGTATGATCACCTTTGTGAGGGAAGCAGGTCCAGTTGTGTGCCAGTGGCAGTTGTGCAGTTAACGCCAGATACAACGATACGTGTGTGTAGGAATGAGAGACATATGGGACTATGTTTTCTGTGGACAGGACCATACAGCTGACTGTTTTCTCCGTTACCTGTTTATGGATCTTGTCTGGCTTCACCTGCCCCCCCCCCCGCCGTGATGGTTAGGGATATAAGGAAGCATCATTTTCCATCATACCCTCTAGTCATGACATTCAGCACCGTTTCTGTTCTACTGCAGTTTGTCTTCCACCAAAAAAACCCCACATTATTTGTCTCTGTGTCCGCCGTGACAGAATTTTACATTATTACATAAATTGTGTTGTTAAGTTGCTTCACCCCATTCATAGCCATACAAAGAAAACATAATGCCAAAGGGAGGAAAACGTAATCAATTTCATATCCTTTGAGGAATGAAAGCAACAACAGTAGCAAATGCTGATCGCATTCACCAGATTTGTTTCCATTTTGGATGTGGGACGAATGAGCGAATATTGGCGATTTCCACTCCTGTTTCTCTCTTTGTCAGAATTCTGCAACACCTCTGGTAATGGTGAAAGATCTTTGGGTGGGTCAGTGTAATATCTGTGAAGCTTCCATTCACACATGCAAGTTACAGTTCGTTGCTGCAATTGTCAAGAGGAAAACATGTATGTGTGAAATTGCCCAGTGGTTTGAAGTTAATATTTTGAGATTTTATTTCATTTTATTTTTTAAAAGGCATTTCACGTTCCCGGGGAGATGTCGCTGCGGGCTGGGAGCAAGCCCTCCCCATGCACGCAGGGCAGGATCACCCCTGCGCCATTGAATGGTCCTCAGCCACGTCACCTTTGGCTGTCCAATTCGGACAGTCCGGGGGCATGGAACGGGTTATTTAAACTGCCCGCAGCCAAGGATTTGTCCCTGTTTTTCTCCCTGCTCGGCCAGTTCTCCCGCCCTCCCTCCCTTAGGTTAGGCTCTTTTATTTCTTGACCTTGCTACGGACCTCGGTTGGTCGCCTTGGTTGTCCAAAGTGCCTGGTAGAAATTTTTCCACTTGGCAAATTGGCACCAGCCATTTGGTTTTTTCGCCTACCTCGTAGCAAATCGTCACAACTTTGTAAGGTTTGGCGGTTAGGCATTGGAGTATTAGGTTGAAGGGGAGGGGAGGTAGTGACCTACCCCTCCTAATTCAAGGGTATTCCGTTAAAGGAATCTGGGGGGCGTGGTCTCCATCCGAAGCCCCAGATGGGGGGCTAGGGCCGTGGCACGACCCCTAGCGGTGACCCTGGGGGAGTCCCTCCTGGTGGTTAACCCTTCCAAGACTCCTGCAGACGGGCAGGAGTCAGATATAGTTGTGTAGTTTCCAGTGCCTAAGCCAATGCCACTCACATTCTGTAACCAATAAAATTGTGGCCTTTTTCACCCATTAACAAAAAATACTATTTCATGTGTCTTTATTCCACTCCCCGGAAGGGTTTGAAGCCTTGCCATGCAAAGCAGGGTTTTTCACCAAACCTGGTAGAGAGTGACTTTCTGGTTTCTATTGCTTCCTGTGGCTCAGTGACTTCCTTGCATTGTGGGGCCTACCAGACATCCATTTTATGGTGCACTCATTATGATTTATGCTAAAGATGGTATTATTATTTATTAAATTTATATACCACCCTTCCTCAAGAGACCACAGAATGGTTTACATGCAGTCCTGCTTTCAGTACGGTTTCGTGCCCGCAAAAGTTTTGGGGCATCCATACTGCTTTGTTTCTAATCAGTGCACATCCTGTAACTTCCTGCTGAAATTTTGGTAACTTTTCATACCGCAAACATCCCGAGGGAGAGAGGGCTGTCCCACTTTTGTTCTATGATAGTGCAAGAGTGCCCTTCCAGATGACAATAATTTGATAACATTTGGAAAGCATTGCAGAATGACTAAGAAAGTTGAATGATCTGTGGATTGTCCAGTAATAATCCATCACTAATGTACCATTATTGCACCAATGACATGTTGAAGAATACATCACCAACACCCCAAAACAAACTGGAGGGGACCTTGAAGGCTTTGCTAATAGGTCAAGGTTGGGAAATAGATGCACTGTACTTCTGGCTACTGCATGCTTCTTCCATAGGAGGTCCAGCAAATGGTTCTCATTTGTGCAGTGGAACTACAGTTCCCATGATTCTTTGGGTGAAGCTTGACTATTTCAAGTGGTCTGATACTGCTTTAAGTGTATAGTGCAGATGCAAATCCTATTCAGAGTAAACCCACTGAAACTAATGGACCTAAAATGGTTGTGTTAATTCATTTCAATGGGTCTACGCTGGGTAGAAGTAGCACTGGATACAGCCCAGATACACCCCACTTCCTCGTCCCTGCACTGCTGTGTTTTGTTCTGAACAAAGGCTGGATATACATTAATTAAAACTGCTAAAGGCAATGATTACAGAAGGAGGAAGGACAGATTTGGGGAAATAAGGAATTCCAAACCAGCAACTCCAAAGCTCACGGAAGTACAATATTTATGTCCTGAGCTGTGAGCTTAGCCAAGTTTTCTCCCAAGGAGCATTGGTAACTGAATCTGGGCTGCGTGGGACCCGGAGACACATTGTTCTGATTGAATAATTAATGCAGAGTTAATTGAGGCTTTTACGAGTGGAGGGGCGGGTGGCAGAACTCAGCCTGCATGGATGCGCAGCATCCCAGGGGAAGCTTGCTTTTCACTTCTCCAGAGAAATCCTCTGCAGCTTTTCACTCCCCTTTCTGATTACTATTAGTATTATTTCAGATTTCTGTCCCATCTTTCCTCTCAAAGGACCCCAGGTCAGCAAAACAACAAAGTGGCAAAACAATAACATAAGAACATAAAGACGAGCCTGCTGAATCAGGGCATAGCCCATCTTGCCCGGCATCCTGTTCTCACAGAGGACCAACAGATGCCTCTGGGAAACCATCAAGCAGCATCTGAGCACAAGAGCCTTCTCCCCTCCTGTGGCTTCCAGCAAGTGGTATTCAGAAGCTTTACTGCCTGAGTGTGGAGGCAGAGCATAACCATCATGGCTAGTAGCTATCAATAGCATTATCCCCCATGCATTTGTCCAGTCCTTTTTTAAAGCCATCCGCATTGGTGGCCATCATTGCTTCCTGTGGCAGTGAGTTCCATAGTTTAACTGTGCACTGTGTGAATAAGTACTTCCTTTTATCTGCCCTGCATCTTCCAGCATTCAGTTTCATTGGATACATACGAGTTCTAGTTTTATGAGAGAGGGAGAAAATATTTTCTTTATCCACTTTCTGCATGCGTTTTCTCTATAGACTCAAAAGTCCTAAGTGCTGTAAATTTTCTTCATAGTGGAACAATACAGTAAAAAATAAAATAAAGTCATATTTAAAACTCTTAAAAACAGTTTAGAACATTTAAAAACCTAGGGTTGTATCCAATGCCAGCACTACTCATTGAAACTCATAAGCACGGCTAACTAGGTTCATTAATTTTAGTGGGTCTACTTTATAAGTAGATACAAACTTGGTTGGATACAAATCTCTAGCGACTGGCCGAATTCAGCATAATGTCGAAAACCCATAAAAAACCTCAAAACATATTGAAACAGTCACATAACATTACCCTGACAGCTTATAATTTCAGAGCTGCTAGGAATAGCACATTTTAGCCGTTGCATGCCTAGGTGAAAAGGGATGTTGTTACCATATTTTTCCGTCTATAAGACGCCCCCATGTATAAGATGCTCCCTATTTTGGGGGACTCCGATTTAAGAAAATGGGGGAGATGTTTCTGTGTATAAGACGCCCCCCAAATTTTGACATTTTAAAGGGAAAAAACCTAGTCTTATACATGGAAAAATACAGTAAATTCCTCTGATTATTATAAGGGGGAGACACATACCTTGTTCGGAAGACAAGGAGCCACCAGTAAGAAGGCCCTGTCATGGATCGGTCCCAAAGGGGTATTACTACTAACAAGCAGCAGTAAAGCTAATGCTATTAAGGCTGCATTGACATAAGTATAGTGTCTCGATCAAGGGAAGTCATAGCCCATCTGCCTTGGTCAAATATCTAAAGGGCTGTCACATGGAAAGATGAAGCAAACTTGTTTTCTTCTGCTCTGGAGGCTAGGATCTGAACCAATGGCATCACATTACAAGAAAGGAGATTCCGATTAAACATCAAAAAATGCTTTCTGACAGTAGGAGCCTGTTTGACAGTGGAATGGTCTCCCACAAGTGTGGTAGGCTCTCCTGCCCTGGAAGTTTTTAAGCAGAGGTTGGATGGCCATTTGTCATGTACTATCTTTTAAAGATTATTGCATTGCACTGGGTTGGACTAGATGACCCTCAGTATCCCTTCCAACTCTACAATTCTATGCTTCTGTTATCTCATGGGCTGTAACTAGTCAGTGCTCCAGAGACCTCCAATGAATCTGAACTAATTTGTGGCACAATGTTTGGCAATGGATCTGAGTGATTTTGCTGTTAAGAGTTGAGCATAGACGGGCTGGGAGGGTATTTTGCCAGGGAGCAGATATCTATATCTATCCTGCCTTCCCACATTCAGCTTTTCCTTGGTTGTTGTTTGCAATACATTTTCCACATTTACTAGGTCAGTGGTGGGCAGGGCCAAAGGCAAAAATGGCCAAGGAGATTCATGTAAATATTACCTTTGTTCAGGAGACTAGTTTCTGCACAGACAGAGATGTGCTTTTGTGTGTGTGTGTGTGTGTGTGTGTGTAAGCTAGCCAAGGTAAAATACACATTAATTGTTCTGCCCAGTTTTGTATCTGGCCTCGCCCACCACCAGCATGTGGCCCCTGGAAAGTTTCCCAGAAGCAAATGTGGCCCTTGGGCTCATAAAGCCCCACCCACCCAGCACTTGAACCTTAAAGTGTCTCCCTTTCTGCTTCCCCTAACAAATGCACGGTATGGCATCCACATATAAACCCCTCCCTGGAGATGATTCCCTCCCTGCTTCCCCAAACCTTGGGGGGGGCCTTCTGTTGCTCCTCTTCTTTTACTTGCATCATTAATGTCTTAGTGGTCATGTTGATAAATCATCGACTGCTGCTTGGGGGGAAAATAAAAATAGTCAAGCTTGATAAACAGAGCAGAGACATTGGGGGGGGGAGTTGAGATGTGCTTACACATATGGTGGAGGGGGGGCATCCTTCCTTCCCTCCACCACAAATTTATCCTGGAGCGCATGATTAGGGAGGTCACTTCATTGCTGGTGCTTCAGAGAGCCACTCAAGGAGTGTTGACCCCCACAATCAGGGCTGGCCTCTCTCTTCCCTCCCCCGCCACCCCCACCCCACTTTCCCCGCTGTTGCTGCTGCCGCCGCCACCACTTTCAGTTTCCTAATTAAGGGCTTTTGTGCATGGTGGCCTCTTTTTCTCTCCCCCCCCCCCCGGCTTTCAGCTGCCAGTCATTTTCCGCTGTGAAGCATCACCGGGTTCGCCGGGTGGGGGCAGCTAATGTATTCATTTAGACAGGAGGCTCCAGGTTTTGTTTTTTGTTTTTTTGTAGCTCTGGATGTAATGGGGATTATGGAGGAGAGGGGGGCCCTTTCCCCTAGCTTTCTTTTCAGGACCCTCTTGGCTGACAAGCAGACCTTCCTCCCCCCGCCCAACCCCCAATTGTTTTCCCTGGCCTTTCAGGAAAGTGGGGAGGAATATTTTTCAAGCAAGGACTTTCCTGGCTGGATCTCAGCCAAGGTCTGGTTGATGGTCCTGTGTTTTGGCCTGAATAGCAGGCAACAGATGCCTCTGAAAGGGGCCAGTAGGACCTCTGACCAACCAAACAGAATGCAGCCCACCACCGCCGGGACTCAGTAAACCTCCCCGATTTTGCAGTCTTAACCACACAGGCAACAGAACCAGCAGGAGGGTTGTCAGACACAATGCAGCTACAATTCATAGGTTGGTGGGCTGCGTTCAGCAAGTAGTGCTGGCCTGTTAGGGACACAGGGAGTTGCTTTCTCTTGAGTCAGAATCAATGGTCCATCTAACTCTGTGTTGTCTACTCTAACTGGCAGGGGCTGTCCAGGGTTTTGGGGCAGGGGGCATTCTCGAAAATGCCTGGGATTGAATGTGGTGCCTTCTGAATGCAAAGCAGATGCTCTGCCACTGAGCTGTGGCCCTTCCCATAAAGCATAGGAAGCTGCCTTATACAGAGTCAGACCATTGGTCTATCTAGCTCAGTACTGCTTACACTGGCCGGCAGGATTTTAGACCAATATCTCTTCAGGATATGCCAGGAATTGAACCAAGGACCTTCTGCATGCAAAGCTAAAACCTGACCACTGAGCAATGACCTTTCCCCTACCCTTGAAACTTGACAGTAGGCTTCCTCTGGACAACCCCTTCATCACTAATGACTGCTTATTTATTTAGAGATTTTTTCATCCTGCTATTGAGCCAAATAAGGCTCTCAGAGTGGCTTACACATCATTTAAATTAAAAAAGGGGCAATCCCTGCTCTCAGGCTTACAGTCTAAAAAGACGCAACTCAAAATGGATTGAGAGGGAGGAGGAAATAAACACACTTAGGTTCAAGCTCTTAGTAAATGGCAATGAACAGTGGTTGAAGAAACAGGTGTCTATCTGCCGTTCAATCTGTGTGGTTCTTAAACAGCAACAAGCAGGGGAATCAAGAAATTTAGGTCACCCTTTGGATGGGAGTCCAAAACATCTGGAGGTCGCCTATCTGGAAATGGCTAGTCTAGGCAACCAGGTTCAAGCCATGCTATTGCCTGGACATAGTCACTTGCCAATAACAATGGAGGAAAGCTATAAAGGCAAAGCTGATGTACCTGTGCATACACTGGCCATATTTGGATGTGACGTTAAACCATCGTTTAGTCCTATAGTGGCTGAACGGTAGAGATGTGGGATAAATTCGATTCAGTTCACATTACATTTTATTTGTATCCCACTGTTTTTTTTTAAAATAATATTTATTCAGAGTTTGATGGTTACAAAAAAGAAAAGAAAAAAGAAATACAAAAGACAGAAAAAATACAAAAATCACTTAGAAAAGGGGAAAAAAGAAAAGAAAAGAAAGTTAAACCTTTACATAACTTTCTTCTTTTACTTATTTCCTTGACCTCCTCACACCTCCCATTTTTGCATTCTAGTTCAAAAATTTTCATTTCAGAAAATCCTTCCAACCTTTTTTTAACCTTAATAATTTATTTTAATATATTGTAGTTTTGCGCTCTCTCTTTCATCAATTTCATCAGTTCATTTTTACTTAATCCTTTATATCATTTCTGCCAAAACCACCTAGTTTTCTTTTTCCAACATCTTTCTAACAATCCTTGATTTTGCGATATTTTTAAGGGTATACTTTAAATACTTATTCTTAGTACGTTTCCCTAGGGTCGAAAAAGATTCCATTCCACGAATTTCCCTACTCTCATTAAAAGAAAAACAAAAAGGAAATTATATTATATACATATTGAGTTCCCAATTTCCAATCCACCCAAACCCCTTCCCGCTTTCAGTCCCCAGCATAAGTCCATCAATCTCAGAAAGCCATCAGCCCGGAGATCTCAAATCCAAGGCTCTTAAATCTCTTTCATGTCCCCTCTGCCAGTCTTTTTGATAATTTTTAGTATTAAAAGCCAAATCTCGGGGAAGCTCCAACTCAGCAGCACCCACATTCCTTCCAGCCAAACCTCCATAATTGAAAATAGGGCCTATAAAATATTCCAAATCTTGTTTCATTCTCCTTTCAGAACCAACGGTCCCCAAAGTTCCAGCTTCCACCTGGATCAGATTTGTAATCCAAAGGTCATCTGGTCTCCACATAAGGGGATCCCTCCATTTTTCACTTTCCAATTCAGGCCAGGCTTCCATCTTCCAGGATTTATTTCTCCTTGTTACCATCATATCAGGCTTCAAGTTGTAACTCGCCTTTTGCATCTGCAGGGTTACGGCTCCCCCTTTCTTCGCTTCGGAGACAACATAGTTCTCCTTCTCTAATTTCCTTGTTTGTTCAGTTGAATAAAATTCCTGTGCCGAGTTCTTATCAAGTTCATTATTAGTACTCACTCTTGTTCCCAAAGTTGTAACATTTGTAGTCAAAACATTTATCTGACCTTGCAACTTTCCCAAAAGAAAGAATGTCCTATTCAATTCAAACTGAATTTCCTTCCCGACAGCCATTCTTAAACAGTCCAGGGTCGAAAAACAACTTCTCAGCTGGTCCTTGATGCAATATCCCAAAGCTCCCTCTAGGGGAGTTTAAGTTTCTTTTCACACACGTTAAATTGTAACAGTCCTTCCTTCATTTAAAATAAAAACTTGTAACAAATGTAGACAATAGAAACAAAGTCCTCTTTTTGTATCTTGACAGCTAACTTGACAGCTGTCAAATTATTCTGCTCCTCATCAGCGGGCTGTCATGGACCACTCCCGGATCCGGGGGGGTGGGGGTGGCACATCAAATCCCAAATTTTATTCTTCCCCTGCAGGCTCCCCTGCTTCCAAGGAAATTTTCTGATAGTCTCAATCAGTAGAATTAAAGTCCTTTCCAAAAAAAAACAACAAAAAACCTCTTCACGACCTTAGTTGACAGGTTCTTTGCTTTAGATTATTTACAGAAAGGGGAGGCGGACTTCCTGTTTGGACCTTCCCCGATTGGTGCCAAATTTAGAGATATTTTAAGAATCCAATTTCCGTACTACTCACGGGTTGTTGTTTGAAATCCAAATGTCCACAGAAAAAAGTCAGCGCTCTCTGGCAACGGCTGTGCGGCTTCACTCCGCGAAAATAGCAGTCGATTCGAAACACCGCGCCACTCACCCCGCGTCACTTCGGAAGCCCCGAAAAGGGGTTTCCCTGTGGGTAGGGGGGGCGCTCCTGGTGTCAGCCGAATCCCACGTTCCCAGGCTTCTTCCGCCTGGGATTTTTAAAGGGTCTCCGCCTTCGCCGCCGCGGCAAGACCCGATTTTTGCGGAGCAGGTTCCTCTGAGTCAGAGGAAATCCGCCATTGCCGATGGCGCTGACCCGGAAGTCCTCTATCTGTATCCCACTGTTCTGCATTGCTGTACATGCCATCGAAATGACAAAATGAGAAAGATGCAAATGAGGCATTGTGGAAAACATGACTACTAAAATAAAGAAACCAGTCTAAGTCATACTCTGTAATCCATTTGAAAAATAAATATCACAAGATAAAATCAACTCTCAAAATCAGCAAATAATAAATAAACAGTAAATCATTCACAATATACAACAAATCATTACTAGGCTAAAATCAATTGAAGTAAGAACAAAGTCACAATACATAAAACACCACAGACTGTAAAAAAAGAAGATAAACTGAGCTGCGAAGTCACATAACTTATAAAATTATAAAATGCACAAAATAGTGGGTCTCCCTGCATTTAAATAATGCCCCTCTGTTCACACTTTCTGAAACAATATGAGAAACAACGGCCATCCTTGGAAATTCTGCTTTCCACATTGTGCAACACAATTCCCTAGCCAAGTAATATGTGTACAAAACTGTATATTCTAGGGTGAAGCATGCATATGAATGCACATATTAGTGACAATAACTTACAGAAATGAAGATTTGAGGGCCAGGCTAGATGTAGTGCTATTTCACGCAATTAGCAATGACATTAATGGCTTTTAAAATTGTAAACTGCTAGCGCATAGAATCCAGATCTGCATCAGGACCATAGCTGTCAACATTTCCCTATTTTAAAGGAAAATTCCCTTATTCCGAATAGGATTCCTCGCAAGAAAAGGGAAAAGTTGGCAGCTGTGATCAGGGCCCCTACACTGCAGGGGCAGGGTGGGGACTTGCAGGTTTGTTGAGCAAGAGCTCCAAATCGACTGTAATTGTGCAACCTGAATTTGCTGGTATATGACTGCATCCCACCCAAAAATAACAACAGTCTGGAAGTGCCTGACATTATCTGAGTCAAGACCTGTTTATCTGAAACTGCCATTAAAGGTCATGCACCAGGCAACCTGCATATCAGACAACATATCTGCTGCGGGGGTGGTTCACACCTTCAGTGGTGAGTCATCCAAGTGGGGGCTTAGCCCAGTGGTGGAGCACCTGCTTTGCATGCAAAAGGTCCCAGGTTTAACCCCCAGCATCTCCTGGAAGGACTGGGGGAGACCCCTGTCTAAAACCCTAGAGAGCCACCTCCAGTCCGTGGAGACAGTATTGAGCTAGATGGACCAGTTGTCTGACTCGGTATGGCAGCTTCCTAGGAAAGGCCAAAGCTCAGTGGTAGAGCCTCTTCTTTGCTTGCTCATTTAGCTCAGAGTTATCTAGAGGACATTCCCAGCTGTAACTGGATATACTAGGGATTGAACCCGGGGCCTTCAGCATACAAAACAGGTGATCTTCCCCTAAGCTGCAGCCCTTACCTGAATAGGAATATAGGAAAGTGCCTTACACTCACCCAGGGTTTCAGACACGAGTTCTCTTCCAACTTTACCTGGAGACAGCACAGATTGGACCTGGGACCTTCTGTGTACAAAGCCACTTGAGCTTATAGCCTTTCCCTGCTGGGAGTGACGCACAGAGCCGGCCATGTGGCTTTTGTCTTACTCCCTTTATTTCTCATGCCCAGTGAGAAAACCATCTGCTCTCCACCAGCCAAAGGAACAGGAGCCACCAACTGCTACTCAAACAAAAACACCAGCAAAGGGAGTACCGGCCTGTCTGGACAGAAATGCCTGTAGTCTATTGACAGGGCACCTCCCTCCACTCTCCCATGTGCTGCTTTGGGAACAGTAATAGGCTGAAGAGTGGGATAAAAATATATATTCAAAAAGTTAACAATAAATTCATTTGGGGTTGATGTTTCCAAATGTCTTGATGTTCCGGTTCCCCAGGTTCTGTGCTGCTGGGAGTTCTGCCAAAGTGCAGAGGCCTCCAGCAGGGCTTCCAGGAGAAGCACCACACTTGAGGGGGCCATTGGCATGGTGCTGACAGTGGCTCCTGTCCCACAACACACACCAGAATGAGGGCAGGGTGCTGCCTTGCTTGTGGTGACATCACATGCCTTCCCTGCTGCTGCTGCTGCTTTGGCCACAGTGCCACTTTCCACAAGGCATCTGTGGTGGCCACCTGCCAGTTACCCCAAATACAATGGCATGGCCCACATCTCTATTACCTATCTAGATCTAAATCTTTGAGTAACTAAAAATGGCAAGAGGGAAGTGTCATGGCTCTCATTGAGGCTAGGCTGGTCATCCATGGGACCCTCAGCCACTGACCAGCCTTGAAGGTCTCTACACTGCTG
Source organism: Podarcis raffonei (assembly GCF_027172205.1). Classification (NCBI taxonomy): domain Eukaryota; kingdom Metazoa; phylum Chordata; class Lepidosauria; order Squamata; family Lacertidae; genus Podarcis; species Podarcis raffonei. Next base: position 73,924,247 of record NC_070609.1, on the reverse strand, counting down.
TCAGAGAAAAGGGAAGAAGATAAGAACATAAGAAGAGCCTGGCTGCTGGATCAGGTCAAAGGCCCACCCATCTCACAGTGGCCAACGAGATGCCTGTGGGAAACCAGCAAGCAGGACCTGAGTGCAACAGCAACTCTCCCCACTTGTGATTCCAGGCAACTAGTATTCGAGAGGCATATTGCCTCCAAGCGGGGAAGTGAAACATCACTTTCATGATTGGTAGCCATTGTTATTAGCCTTATCCTCTTTGAATCTGCTTAATCCCTCTTTAAAGCCACCCAAAGAGAGCACAATGAATAAGGACACAAGAAGAGAAATCCAAGGGCTCATTTAGTCCAGCATTATGGCCTCACAGTGGCCACAGCAGATGCCTGTCAAAAGCCTGCAAGCAGGACATCTTACAGAGGGAGGAGAAGAGCTGTTTGAACCCTGTTTAGCTACCAATGGTGTCCTGATGAGGTCAGGAGTGGGCACAGGGCTTGGAGGGGAGAGCTATTTCTGAAATGGGGGTAGCTCACCTTGTCATGTGCACATTCCAGCCGAGCCAAAGGGCTTGCATATCTTCACTAGAACAGTAGAAGATGGGAGAAAAGGCATCAGATTTTATATGCTGCATTTCAGTACACAGGGTTGGTGGTGATGAGGAGGGGAATGAAGACGTGAGACTTTTTCAAAGTCTGCCTGGTAGGGAGAGGGATTAATCAGGATAGAAGAGTTACAAGCAAAGCTTCACAGTGGCTCTAGAGGAAGGTATTAACCCCGGGCCAATAAAGGGCAAAGTTCTTGGGCAAAGTCTCTGGGGCTTTTTAAAGGCCAAGAGAGTAGCTGCTGAATCTGGCTTGGCTGCTTACAATCACTCAACGCTCCATCACTCCCTTGATGCTGAGAGCACTCCAGGGAACGCTCTCCCTTCCTCTCCCCTATAAAGATCCTCCCTGCTTGCTCTGGAGGTGAGTAATGGGGAAATGTGGGCACATCATGGCTTTATAATGGCAGCATTTGCAGAATATCCCAGCAGGGGGGAATGAAACTTTCCTGCTGGTCTCATGCTGAGCATCTGGAATCCTTCCCTGGAAGAAATCTCTAGTCTAGTAAATAGGGGTGTTTTTTTAGGGTGGGTGTGTTTGAGAGAGAGAGAGAAATCTCATCACAGCTGTTCCAGCTTCTACAGGCATGAGTTTTATTATTCCTGTCCAGCTTTCAGCCATCAACATTCCCTACAAATCTGGATCTTCCAAAAATGCACAGAGAAACCTAACTTCCTTCTGAGAAACCCACTCTGATGCTCATTGGGGATGAATCTGTTGGTTTCTCTCAGTTTCTCATATTTCCAGTCTTAAATTCAGTTCTCCACATCTCTGCAACAAATTGCAGATTTTTTATTTTAAAAAACCCTATTAAAATAATTTAAAAAGCATAAAACAAAATCACAGAAAACAGGTATGAAATATCAAAGTAGAAACAAAAGGGGTGGCTAGAGGCACGAGTAATACATTCCTCTCTTTTTTTTAATCCTCATGGAAAATTCAACAGCATTTTTGTGTGAATATCTCCTAACAAACACATTTTTGTATGCAGTTTTAGGCTCATGTACACCTTTTTGCAATCGATTTTCCCTAGTGCAATGAATTTTTGTATGTTATTTTCACTTAGGCTTATTTTTATGTACATCCTTTATATATGTATTTTTGTCAACATTGGTTGGGGAGCGAGTTGTGAATTTCAAAGGGTGGCTGTGCTTTGGTTCGCTTTGTTTCAGAAAGTGTGTATTTGTCAGTCACCTTTAAATCTAGATGGTGGCAACATCAGAACAGGCCTTTTCAGTAGCAGCTCCCTGCTTGTGCAATAGTTCCCTGGCTCCGTTGTTACATATCTTTAGGCACCAGGCAAAAACATTCCTTTTTAATCAAGCTTTTAACTGTCCACGGCCTGTTTTCATGAGCAGGATGTTTTAATGTACTGGTTGTAATGGATGTATACGTTTGTTTTTTGCTAAAAAATATTTTAAGTTGCTTTGAGTGAAAAAGTGACTTAATAAATTTAATAAATAATAATGATAATAAAAAGGTGAACTGAATCAAATTTCTTGCCCCATCTCTAATGCTCAACACGAGGTGCTTCCAGATTGGGCCAGGGGTGCGGGGAGGTTGAATATTGTAAAATGGCTCATTGAGATACTGCAAATGGTTGATTGTCCACAGGTTTGTTGGGTTTTTTAACTTGGTGGATTTCCCCCACAAAGAGGAAATCTGGGTTAAATGAGCGTGTGTTATAAAGACTGGTATTTTGATGATATGTGAACACTGCAAAAATAAATTTTTAAATATGTATTTATGCATCCATCTTGCAGTGAACACCCTGGCAATTTGTGGGAACTATTTTCAGGTGCAGTTCAGAGATATTTGAACTAATTCAGTGAATGTCATTAAAACGAACTCGTTCATTCCAGCCACTGGGCATGACCCACTTGGGCACCTGACTTGTGCCTCCAGCACCTCCATTTGTACCTGGCAGAGTTGAAACAAAAAACCAAAACAGCCAATAACCTTAACTTGATCTGGAAAGGCCCACCTTTCCCCGAAGGGCTGAATGAGTCAGAGGTGACTCAGACCTTGTAAGAAGCGGCTGCCCTTGTGCACTGATGCAAAGAAGTTCAGGTGATATGCTCTTGCTTTTCCCGTAAGGTCACCTGACTTATGTTACATAGGGCTTTTGCAGAGCCAGACAGGAATCCAGGCCCTGTTCCCCGCCCTGGAAAAAAAAACTTCCAGCAAAAGTCTGGAGGAGACCGCAACTGATCTGTGAGCCAGGGGCCTTCAAATTATCTACATAGGAAGCTGTCTTACACTGTTTCAGTTATTGTCTACACTGACTTGCAGCAGTTCTCCAGGGTTTCAGGCAGGGGGCATTCCCAGCCTTACCAGGAGACACCAAAAATTGAACCTAGGAGCTACTGCATGGAAAGCAAGTGTTCTTCCACTGAGCTATGTCCCTTCTCCCAAAAGGAGAATTGATTTCTTTGGATTTTATCCTATGATGCTGGGAAGCTGTATAAATGTTATTGTCTACAAAGGGTAGCTAGATGATGGTGGTTATCATTTGTATGAAGGACACCCTTTCTCCTTATGACCCTGACCCAAATCCCCACACATGATCCAGTTTTGCAGGGACTTGGAATCATTTTCTGCCGTTTACGCCTGAAGGAGTACTTTCAACACACACAAGAACAAGACAAAGTAGAACAATCAACATCTTCACAACACAACATCTCTCAACCTACTGGGGAACAACCACCACCCTCCCAACACATTAATGAACAGAACATTGACCACCAACTACCACCGAAAAAATGTTACACAAAAATGGACTCCACATGGACCCCTCCTGATGGACGCAATACCACACTAGATTTGTACATCGATTGCTTCTGCCACAGAATCCAAATGGATGTGACCAGAAAACACCACTGCTTACAACAAAATCTAAACCTTGCTGAAAGGAGAGCCATAGATAATCTCAGGAACAACCCAGACATTATAATCAAAGAGGCGGACAAGGGCGGAGCTGTCGTCATCATGAACAAAACTGATTACATCCAGGAGGCTCACAGACAACTTTCCAATACCGCCTTTTACATAAAATTGGACTCATTCAATCTAGGGACATAGGAAGCTGCCTTATATGGAGTCAGAATGTTGGTCCATCTAGCTCAGGTGTTACCTACACTGACTGGTGGTGGCTATCCAGGGCTTTCAGACAGGAGAGTCTCACCCCGGCCCTATCATTGCTGTGATTATTTATTATATTCTCCAATAGCTTTCCATGAGGCACCCCAAGCTGATGTACAGTATATACTAGAGATTTAACCTGGGATGTTCTGCATTCAGAGCAGCTGCCCTGCCCTTCTCTTAAGACATAGAAACGTAAGAAGCTGCCTGAGCCAGAACTCTAGTCTATTTAGCTCAGTGTTGTCTGCACTGGCTGGCAACAGCTCTCCAGAGTTTCAGACAGTGGTCCTACCTGGGGACGCCGGGAATTGAACCTGGTCCCTCCTGCATGCAAAGCAGGTGCTCTACCACTGAGCCGTGGCTGTTCCACCTCTACCCATATAGTCCAGCGTCCTGTCCACACAGTAGCCACCCCTGGGAATTAAAGCTGTCTGAGGGGAATACAGGTCTCCTAACAACTCTCAGCACCCTTAACAAACTGTGGTTTTGTTTTTGTTTGTTTTTTGGCCATTTGGGTTGCAAATAATTCATGCAATTAAACAAAGGATGAATGAAAAGTAAAATCCTTCCCCCTGCCCTTCCAAACCCATTGGAAAATGGACTCTCCTGAGTATGTACATCAGCTTTTGTGCAAGGGTGGGGCTTGCATAATTAAGCCCTGAGTAGGTGGGTGGGGATGTGTGCTGTGTGCATCTTCTGTGGAATTGCAGATATCTGTCTCCTTGACATTCACAGGGCATCTGTTATTAGGGGGCTGTAAAAAGGCAGGGTTTAACTCTACAGATCTGTGTGCGATGACAACAGAGGAGTCTGGTTTTAATCCAGGTCGTTGCTGCAGAGACTCTTTCTTCCTCTCTCTTTTGCTCTGAGCTGCCGGGATGGCAAATGACTCATGTTGGAGTCGGCTTTGGGGCGGCCTTGCTAATTGAAATGTGCCGCCGTCGGCTTCATCACAGACTCTGCTCTGCATCCCCAGTGACTCCAGCTGCGGTTGCTACGGCTGAGATAGCTGATGGGGTCATGGCGGTGGGTTAGAGGCAGGTCTGTAGCCAAGGAAAAGCATGGAGTGTGTGCAGGGGGGGGGGGAGAGGGAGAGGAGAGAGAACAACAAGCTCTCCCCTTCTAGTATTCCTCTCTCTGTGTATGTGTGCCTATCAGGGCACATAAAGAACTGTCTTGCTGGGTCAGAGCAAAGGTCCATCTCACTCAGCCTTTTCTTCCCAGCAGTGGCCAACCTTGCTAGCGGGGCCTGACAAGGACAGCCTTCCCCCAGTTCCCCCCTCCTAATATTCAGAGGTAGATTGCTCCTTAACATGGAGGTTAAGGACATAAGACAAGTCTGCTGTATCAGGCCAATGGCCCATCTACTCCAGCATCCTGTTCTTACTATGGCCAGCCAGACGCCTGTGGGAAACTTACAAGCCAGACTCAAGGACAAGAGCAACTCTCCTCTCCTGTAGTTCCCAGCAACAAGTATTGCTGGAATAGCACTTCTGACAGTGGAGATGGAACATGATAATTGTGGCTAGCAGCCCTTGATAGCTTTGTCCTCAAGGATTTGCCTAATCTTCTTTAAAAGCCATCCATGTTGGTGGTACCCATCAATGCCCCATGTAGCAGCGAGTTCCATAGCTTAGTTATATGGTGCACAAATAAATACTTTATTTTATGTATCCTGAATCTTCCAGGATCCACCTTCATTGGATGTTCATGAGTACTTGTGTTACAGGAGAGGGAGAAAAACATTTCTCTACCCATTTTCTCCATGCTATGCATAATTTTATAAATTTTCTGGGTTTTTATTTATTTATTGAAATCTGTTTTTATGCTCTTAACATTATAAATTTCAGAAGTGGTTGTCAAAGACAGAAATTGAAAAATACAACCATTTCAGTAACAGTTGTATAGATAAGTTTTCTACTTTCTTTTATGCAGATCCACTAGCCGTCAATAAAAACTGAGTTGCACCCCAACAGTTAATGGGCTGGAGTTAGCCATGCTCATTAATTGCAGTGGGTCTACTCTTGAGTAGGACTAACAACCCAATATAAACAAACTGTGTGCTGCTGTGTGAAGAAGTCTTTCTTTTTGGCTGTCCTAAACCTATCCTTCTGCTTCATTGGATAATCCTGGGTTTCAGCAAGCATGGTCCTCATTGGGCTGTTTCAGAGGATCCTTGTTCCCCTTGAGGTTCTCCTGAGTCTTCTGATAGCTCCCTCTTGTCATTTTGGCTTCAAATACAATGGCACTCAACCCGTGAACATTGTAGACAGAAGAATGAGACACACACACACACACACATACATATGTTGAATGAATGAATGAATGAATAACTGTTGGGCTCGCTTGCAATGCTACAAGGCTTCCTCATGGTTATTTTCTGCTGAAAGCATAATGGAAAGGCAGTGGACAAGTGTGTGAGGGTCAAAGGCAGAGTATGAGTATACCAGCTGCTTGTCTGTAAAGCTACCAGTGCCCTGGATAAGGAGGATGTGAAAGGGAATGGCAGTGTGTGTGTGGCATGAAAATGCCAGGCTCTGGCAGAGATCTGTGCAACATGCCAGATAGTTGGGAAAGGCACAGAGCTAGAGTGGGGAAAGACAAAGGGCCTCATGGAGCTTGGAGTGGCTCATTAAGAGCAGCACAGCTTGGTCATACATTACGACCTGTTACTTTTCCAAGAGAGCCGTGCCTGGCTTCTGCTGAAGCGAGCTTGAGTGCATGGGAGAGCGACGCAAGTCTGCCCTTGCCCATCGGTCCAATAAAATTGTACTTTAGGGTAAGGTAATGTATCATTCCCTGCCAATGAAAGTGAGGTCAATTTTATGCTCAGTGTTCAGTCTCTAAATAGCCTTGGCTTGCCCTACATGCATTTTCCAAACAGCTTGCACCCTGAATCAGTGGTGGAAGCTCTCATGTTTGCTTCCGTTGGTGAAAAAGAAGGTGCAAACTCTGGGAGCTATTCTTCAAGGCAGAACAAACCATTCCAAAGGAGAACAGAGCTGTGTCACTACTCAGGTCCACACAGTTTGCTTTGTGGCCCGGTGTGACTGGGACATGAGCAAAAACGCATACAAAAAGATGATTTGGAGGGTCTGAGAATGCCTCTTTCTGGCTACCTTGTGAGCTACCATCTGGAGGCCACATGGGAGCAGTGGGTGGGACCAGGGCAAGAGTGGGTAGAACAACCAACATGACTCTTGTATAGTAGGCTACATGTCAACCATGCAAGAGTCTTGAAGTTTCTACCACACAAACACACACACACAGACACCTCCATCTTCTATCCAGGCAAGCAAGAGTAGGGATGGGTGAATCTGTGAGTTTAGGTTTTTCTCATATTCTCATTTTTCACTCTTAAGCTGAGTTATTCACATTTCCACATCAGTTTGTGTGCAATTTCCCCTAATATATGCATTTTCTGTATTTATTTATTTTAAATGTAAATGTTCATTTATATATATATATTACAACAATATGTTACAATATATTACAACAATTATTCTATCATATTTTTAACATTTCAAACTGACTCCCTTCTCCCTCTTTCTGTGCTTCTTTATATTTCTTTTCATCTTCCTGCCTGCTACAAATCATCTCAATATATTCTTTTACATACAGTATGGGGGGAAAGTATTTGATCCCGTGCTAAATTTGCCCGTTTGCCCTCTGACGAAGAAATGACCAGTCCATAATTTTAATGGTAGGTTTATTGTAGCTGTGAGAGACAGAATAACAACAGGAAAACCCCCAGAAACCCAGAAGACAAAAGTCAGAGATTGATGTGCATTATAATGAGTGAAATAAGTATTTGATCCCTTTGCAAAAGATGACAGTACTTGGTGGCAAAACCCTTGTTAGCAATGACAGAGGTCAGACGTTTCTTTTAGGTGGCCACCAGGTTTGCACGCATCTCAGGAGGTATTTTGTCCCACTCCTCTTTGCAGATCCTCTCCAAGTCAGTAAGATTTTGAGGCTGATGTGTAGCTACTCAAACCTTCAACTCCCTCCACAGAGTTTCGATGGGATTAAGGTCTGGAGACTGGTTGGCCACACCAGGACCTTAATGTGCTTCTTCTTGAGCCACTCCTTTGTTGGCTTGGCCGTGTGTTTGGGGTCATTGTCATGCTGGAATACCCATCCTCGACCCATTTTCAATGCCCTGGCTGAGGGAAGGAGATGTTCACCCAAGATTCGATGATACATGGTCCCGTCCATTGTCCCTTTGATGCGGTGAAGGTGTCCTGTCCCCTTAGCAGAAAAATACCCCCAAAGCATAATATGTCCCCCTCCATGTTTGATGGTGGGGATGGTGTTCTTGGGGTTGTAGGCAACATTCCTCCTCCTCCAAACATGGTGAGTTGAGTTGATGCCAAAGAGCCCGATTTGGGTCTCATCTGACCACAACACTTTCACCCAGATCTCCTCTGGGTCATTCAGATGTGCATTGGCAAACTGCAGACAGGCCTGCACGTGAGTTGTCTTGAGTAAGGGGTCTGCAAGATCTCAGTCCCTGCCCTGAGATCATTGACAAGTTCCCCCTGTGTAGTCCTGGGCTGCTTCATCATCGTTCTCCTGATCATTGCAACTCCACGAGATGAGATCTTGCATGGAGCCCCAGACTGAGGGAGGTTGACAGTTATTTTGTGTTTCTTTCATTTGTGAATTATTACACCAACCTACCATTAAAATTATGGACTGGTCATTTCTTTGTCAGAGGGCAAACAGGCAAATTTAGCAGGGGATCAAATACTTTCTCCCCTCACTGTAGCTATTCCACTATATATCCCATATATATTTTGAAACTGCAGGTTTTACATTAATCCTGCCAATGTCATAATCTGTTTACAGTTTTTTTGTAAATACTTTATAAACCATTTCCATTCCTTTCTTTAAAAATTGTTATATCAGTTTCTTAATCTGCCGGTAAATTTAAATTATTTTAATTTAAATTCTTCACCTTCTTCTCTTAATAAATTTCTAAAAGTTGCCCCATTTTCCATCATTTCTTTTTCTTTTTCACTGCTATGGCTTCCAAAGGCTTTGGTTTCCAACAAGTTTTTATACTTATCCTATACTCTATATAATTTTTTCCTGATTATATGGTTTGTAAAACCTTTATGTCCTTTCACTTTTTCATACCACAAGTAAGCGTGCCAACCAAAAATAGTACCATGACTTTTCAGATCTAAAAATATGTGAATTCTTCAATAACAACCATTCCTTCAGCCAGCACAGCCAAGATGCTTCATAATATAATCTCCTATCTGGCAGAGAGAAACCTCCTCTCTCTTTCGCATCTATCAGTATTTTATAGTTTATTCTCAGTTTTTTCCTTTGCCTGATATATTTAGAAATATCTTTTTGCCATTTGTTGAAACAATCTGTCTTGCTGATCATCAGTATTGATTGAAACAAAAATAACATCCTTGGAAATGCATTCATTTTGATGATTGACACCTGTGATGGGATGGTGAGCTGCTTGTGCGTAAAATCCTAGTCCCTCAGAGTTTGGCTAAGTCCACAAACCTCTGTCTGTGACGGAGCTCCTTAAGCATGGCTCCATCAGTCGCTCGTTGAATCGGACAGTGGGCGTTTACGGAACTTCTTCCAGCATAAAAGCTCCTTAACGGAAACGCGTCCTCTGGACTCTCGGCGTGACAGTTTCCGGCGAGGAGTGGGTGTCCCTATAGGAGGTCCTGAAACCTCCCCACTGTTCTCGCTTGAAGTGTCTCTGAGCCCTCCCTCCGACTCACTTTCCCTTGTAACTCCACTTCTCCCCCTGCTGGTTCCCTCCCCAGCTGAATGGTCTCTCTCACCCTCCGTGAGCCCTTTCACCTCCTGCGTCTCAGATGGCAGTTCCCTGACATCCACCTCCCCTCCAGGGCCCCCTTCACCCCCTTCCCTCCCCTCCTCTGCGGGAGGCGAGGGAGCAAAACCCCTGAAGGAACCTCCCTCATCTTCCGAAGTTTCGAACACTTCCCTCCACCTGTTGCTGTTTCCGGTTTCCAAATACTCCTCTTCATCGGAGTCTGTTCCTTCTTCCAACTCCGATTCCCTGAATCCTTCCAGTTCCTCCTCATCGTCGGTGGTGCCAAAGTACTCCCTCCGGAACCTCGCTACTGGCTGAGGTTTCCTGGGGAACCTTTGGTGGAACGTTTCGACCAAGATCTCGTCACGGACCTCCTCTGCCGTCACCCAGGTGTTTTCCGACTCCGGTTCCCCTTCCCACGCGACCAAATACTCCACCTGATTACCCTTCCACCTGGAGTCGATGATTTCCGCCACATGGTTGCTGCTTTCCCTTTCTTCTATGGCTGGCCCCCGTGTGGATACCCCTTCACCTTCCCCCCTATATGGTGACAGTAATGACCTGTGGAATACTGGGTGCAGTTTCATGTGGTTCGGTAACCGGAGTCTGAAAGCCACTGGGTTGACCTGTTGGATGACCTCAAATGGTCCCAATCTTTTGGGTCTCAATTTCTTGCAACCCCCCTTGAACGGCAACCCTTGGGTTGATAGCCAGACCTGACTCCCCACCCTAATGGTTTCACCTTCCCTTCTGCTTTTGTCTGCCTGCCTCTTATATTCTTCTTTGGCCCTTTCTAAGTTGAGTTGGAGTTGACGATGGATCGCTTCCATTTCTTCTACAAAATGTTCAGCGGCCGGGACACTCCATCTCTCCCCTCCTCCCCCTGGAAACGCCCTGGGGTGGCATCCATAATTAGCCAAAAAGGGGCTCATCCCGGTGGACACATTCTCTGCATTATTGTAAGCAAATTCCGCTAGCGCCAACTTTTCGACCCAATCGTTCTCTCTGTCATTGACATAACACCTCAGGTATTGTTGGAGGATACCGTTTGCCATCTCCGCCTGCCCATTGGTCTCAGGGTGCCTGGCAGTCGAAAAGTTGACCTCTACGTGCAACAAGCTCATAAGTTTCCTCCAGAATCTGGACGTGAACTGTTTCCCTCTGTCGGAGAACACCCTCAAGGGGGCGCCATGCAGCCTAAAAATATGTTCTACAAACAATTTCGCTGTCTCTTCCGCCGTGACTGCATGTGAGCAAGCTACAAAGTGACCCATCTTAGTTAACAGGTCTACTACGACTAGTATGGCGGTTTTCCCCTGGGATTTGGGCAGATCAGTCATAAAATCTATCGATACCGCCTCCCACGGTCGTTCTGGTGTGGGTAACGGTTCTAATAACCCCGCTGGCGCCCGCCTTTCTCCTTTGGCTCTCTGGCATTGGTCACACCTTCTCACATACTCCCGTACATCCTCCCTCACCTTGGGCCACCAAAACTCCCTGGTCACCAACCACATGGTCTTGTGTTGCCCAAAATGCCCCGCTGTGGGATTGTCGTGCAGCTGTTTGAGTACTCTCCCCCTCAATTCCCCTTCGGGTATATATAGTGCCCCTTTGTAATACAATGCCCCGTTTCTTTCTTCAAAACCTCCGGGGTCCTCTCCCTCTCTCCTTAAACCTCTGAGCTTATCCTGGGCGTATTCATCATTTACCGTTCCCTCTACCAGTTCTCTTTGCCCCACCCAGGCCGCCCCACACACCCAGTGGTCCTCTGGGATAATATGTCTCTCTTCAGGCGCTCCCTCCCCCTCCAAATATTCAGGTTTGCGTGAGAGAGCGTCCGCTCTGATGTTTTCTGGACCTGGCACATAGCAGATTTCAAAATGGAATTTGGAGAACTCCTGGGCCCACCTCACTTGTCGATGGTTGAGCACTCGTGCCGTTCTCCAATACTCCAAATTCTTGTGGTCCGTACACACTTGCACCTTATGCTGTGCGCCAATTAGTAAATGTCTCCATCTCCGGAACGCTTCGTGAATGGCGAGTAGTTCTCGGTCATATACGGTGTAGTTCCTCTCGGATTTGTTCAGCTTACGCGAAAAGAAGGCACACGGCCTCCATTCCGACTTATTGCTCCCTGGCTGAAGCAGCACCGCCCCCACCGCCCGGTCTGAGGCATCAGTTTCCACTCTCATGGGTTTTTGTAAATCCACATGCAGGAGCTGTTCTTCCGAAGCGAATGCCCTTTTCAATTCCTCAAATGCTTGCTCCACCTCCGCCGTCCAAACGAATTTCTTCTTGCTGCTTAGACAGTCCGTGATGGGAGCCGTTAAGTGGGCAAAGTTCTTGATGAATTTACGGTAAAAGTTCCCAAACCCTAAGAACCTTTGCACATCCTTTTTCGTTTTCGGTGTCTTCCATTCCAGCACCGCCTGGACCTTGCCTGGATCCATGGCTAATCCCTTGTCTGATAAGCGGTACCCCAGGAATTCCACCTCCTTGGTGTGAAACTGACACTTCTCCAATTTCACCCACAGCTGGTTTGCTTGCAGCTGGCTCAGCACTTCCCTGACATCCTTTACATGCTGCTCCTCATTCTCTGAATATATCAGCACGTCATCGAGGAAGGCCACGCAATTCTTGTAGAGCAAAGGTCCCAGGACATGGTTCATGAGCGATTGAAAACAGGCGGAGCCTGATTGCAATCCGAATGGCACAACTAAATATTCAAAAGCCCCCAAAGGGGTGAACATGGTGGTTTTCCATTCATCCCCTTTCCTTATTCGTATCAGGTTGTATGCCCCTCTCAGGTCCAGTTTCGTGAATATCTTTCCCTTCCTCACCCTGGTCAAAATGTCATCAATCCTGGGCATGGGGAAAGTCACTGGTTCTGACACGGCATTTAGCCGCCGGTAGTCCACTACAAGCCTGGGTTTATCCGTGTGTTTTTTGTCCACAAAAAACACTGGACTCCCCCCCACCGCTCTGGACTCTCTGATGAAGCCCCTCTTCAGGTTTTTATCAATAAACTCCCTTAACTCCTGCATTTCCCTGTCTGACATGGCGTACAGCTTGCCCACGGGGAGCTGGGCCCCAGGGACCAGGTTAATCTGGCAGTCAAAGTCTCTATGCGGTGGTAGTTTATCTGCTTCCCTTTCGCTGAAGACCTTGCTCAGGTCAGCGTATTGTTTGGGCACCTTCCCTTTGTCCGCCACTTCCGTCCCTGCTAGAAAGGCTTTTGCCCCTTCTGGCACCTTTCCTTCTCTGCAGTGTTCCAGGCAATGTGCTGACCCAAAGGAGACCACTCTCTGATGCCAGCCCACTAGCGGGTCATGCAACGCTAGCCAGCTCATTCCCAAAATGACGGGAGCCCCTCCCAGGGTGGCCACATTGAACGCTATCCTTTCGGTGTGCCTGGCCACCCTCATAACCATTGGGACGGTCTGTAGGCTAACTTCTCCTCCCAACAGCTCCCTCCCATCGATCGTGGTCACCTGCAGGGGATTGCTTAAAGGGAGTATCTGTATCTGGTGTTCAGCTGCAAACTCCTTACTCATGAAATTACAGGAGCTGCCTGAGTCCAACAGCGCCTTTGTCTTTAGTGGGTATCCGTTTGCCAGCTCTAGCAACACCTCTATTACTAGGGCTGGTCTTGGAGGTTCCGGAGTGGGCACTTTTACTGCTCCTTGGCCTGGCTGCAGTGCCCTGACGGTGGCAGCCAGGCGTTGGCTTTTACTGGCTCCTGGACCCCCTCCTCCTTCCCCCCAACAGCTCCCGCCATCCCTTGCCATTCCTTTCTTTGCGGGCAGACTCTGGCAAAGTGACCTGGCTGCTGGCAGAGATAACATTTCTTGGCGCTCTTTCCCTCCTTCTTCCTCCCTTCACTGGGATTTGAAACTGCGCGCGCGCGCGCTGTTCCAACTTCCATCGGCTCTCCTGGCGGGAAACTTGGCTCTGGAATCTCTGGAATGCGGAAATCCCTCCAACGCTCTCCTTTCCCCTCCCGCTTCTCCAAGGCTCTTGCCTCCTGGCGCGCTCCAATGGTCAGCGCTGATTTGGTCAGCTGGTCCATAGACTCCGCCCTGGGCGCCCGGGAAAGTTCGTCTTTCACCGCCGAAGAAAGCCCCTCTTCAAAGAGCATTTGAATGGGTTCCGCCGATAGGTCCCACCCCAATTTATGTATCAACATTGTAAACTCAGTCCAGTACTCACGAACCGATCGGCTACCCTGTTTGCAAGCCATCAATTGTCTGCGCACCAGTCCCTGTTCAATCTCGCTGGAAAACATCAAATCCATGGCGCGAAAAAACTTCCTCGTGTCCTTCAGCATTTCACTATTCCCTGCCATCAGGGGTCTAACCCAGTCTCTCGCCCCCCCTTCGAGATGGCCAATCACAAACGCCACTCGCGATGCCTCATCGGGAAAGTCGTTAAACTGCAGTTCGAGAGCATACTGCATCTCTGTCCTAAAGGCTTTGTCCTAAAGGTTCTAAAGGTTCTGTCCTAAAGGTTCCTGGGGTCCCCCCCAAACTTCTGCACCAATCCTGGCATCTTTCTTGCTAGTGTAGCGCCTTTTGCCTTTTCTGCATCCTGCGCCCTCCTTTCCTCTAGCCTCGCCGTTTGCAGTGCTAGCTGGACTTCCAACACCCTGTACCTTTCTTCCAGGCTTGGACCCTCTCCAGCTCCTCCTGCTCCCCCGGCTCCGGCTGGGTTGCTCATGATGCCTCTCTGCACAAGCTGCTTTCAGGGACTGTCCGATTGCTGTGATGGGATGGTGAGCTGCTTGTGCGTAAAATCCTAGTCCCTCAGAGTTTGGCTAAGTCCACAAACCTCTGTCTGTGACGGAGCTCCTTAAGCATGGCTCCATCAGTCGCTCGTTGAATCGGACAGTGGGCGTTTACGGAACTTCTTCCAGCATAAAAGCTCCTTAACGGAAACGCGTCCTCTGGACTCTCGGCGTGACAGTTTCCGGCGAGGAGTGGGTGTCCCTATAGGAGGTCCTGAAACCTCCCCACTGTTCTCGCTTGAAGTGTCTCTGAGCCCTCCCTCCGACTCACTTTCCCTTGTAACTCCACTTCTCCCCCTGCTGGTTCCCTCCCCAGCTGAATGGTCTCTCTCACCCTCCGTGAACCCTTTCACCTCCTGCGTCTCAGATGGCAGTTCCCTGACAACACCCTACCCAATAATGAAAGCTTCATTCTACTCCATGTTTGCAAATTTCTTTTAAAATTCTCCCACGTTTTTAAATAATTATCTTTATAAAAATTTATATTTGCTATTAACCACACACCTGGATATTTAATCTTCTTTTAAATCTTTAAGCCTGATAAACTTTGTAATTTATTTTTGCTCTCATCATTATATTTTTTACCAGGAATTTGGTTTTATTCTTATTAATTTTAAGACCTGCTATTTCGCCATATATATTTTTTATCTCTTCCAGTCCTTTTGGGATTGAATCTATTGGTTCCTCTACAGATATCACCACATCATCTGCCAAAGCTTTTGATTTATATTGTCTCTGTCACACCCTTATTCCTTTAATTTCTTGATTATATCATATTCTTTGTGCTAAAACTTCTAAAACTGTTATAAACAACAAAGGTGACAGCACGCTACCTTGTCTAGTTCCTTAAGTTATTTTACAATTCTCAGTCAATACATTATTTACTATCAGTTTTGCTGATTGATCAGTATATATTGCCTTAACTCCTTTTAAGTGTCTCCACAACCCATATATTCCTAAACCTTAAACATAAAGTCCCAGGAGACATTGTCAAATGCTTTCTCAATGTC
Source organism: Podarcis raffonei (assembly GCF_027172205.1). NCBI lineage: Eukaryota > Metazoa > Chordata > Lepidosauria > Squamata > Lacertidae > Podarcis > Podarcis raffonei. The sequence continues at coordinate 73,908,914 of NC_070609.1, read as the reverse complement.
TAAAACCATTAAAGCTGCTTGTTTTTCATTTACATCAACTATGTTTCTAATATTATCTTTCATTTGTCTTCCCAGCAAAAATCTGGCCTGATCTTGATAGATTACCTCTTTTAATATAGTTTTCAACCTATTAGCTAATATGTCTGCAAACAGTTTATAATTGTTATTCAACAACGAAATAGGTTGATACTTCTTAACCAGCTCTCGATCTCTATTTTGCTTATGAATCAAAGTTATGTATGCACTCTTCCAGGATTCTGGTTACTCTCTTGTATTCAAAGTTATATTCATATTATCTTTTAAATGTTGTATTAGGTAATATTGTATTTTTAAAAATAATATATTGCTGAAAGTCCATCAGGTCCAGGTGCCTTCCCTAATTTTGCCTGTAAAACTGCTTGTTGTAATTCCATCATTGTGACAGGTCCATTCAGAAATGACATTTTATCTGTTGGTATCTTAGGTAGTCCGCTGTCTTCTAAATATTTGCCCATTTCTTCTAAATTCCCTTGTTTGGCTCGATATAGTTCTGTATAAAAACTCACAAATTGATCTCTTACTTTTTTTGAATTTTCCACAACTCTACCTCCTACATTTATTATTTTTATTTCTTGTAAAATTTCTTTTTCCCCCCTGCTCTCTTACCTTTCTTTGGTATGCACTTTGCCTTATATATATATATATATATATAAAACCTGCACTGCCACTTTACTCCCATCGCATCCTACCTTTAAATTTGTCTCTTGGTTTAAATTAATTTCAGAATAATCCCTTTTCTAATATTACTTGATCATTTAATAAATTTTCATTTAGTCTCCATCTCATTGGGGAACTTGTGCCTGTTCTTAATTCCACCATTATAAAGTTCTGGTCTGATAATGTTCTCGGTAGAATTTTCACCTTCTTTACCTTAGTATACAAATCTTTAGAAGGCCATACATAATCTATTTGGCTCACAGAATTATTTGCGCTTAGATAAAATGTAAATTGTCTATCCTGTGTTTTTCTCTCCAAATGTCAATTAAACTTAAATTGTCAGTCATCCTAAAATGATACATCTTTTGTATTATTTTTTTCCTTATAGTCCTGTTCCAATCTAGGGAGGCTACACCATTCATATCACCCATCAAAGTCATCTTTGCATTCATATGTTCAAATAATATTTCTTCCTGACTCTTATAATAACCCGGGTTTTTTTCTCTCTCATTAGGTGCATCCACACCAATTAACAATATTTTTTCTGCATGTGATGTTATCTGAGTTATCAATATACTTCCTTCTGTATGTTATTGCCAATAGTATTTACATTGTTTGCACACTTCACTATAGTATATGCACAGTATAAATTTTGAAGGATGGCTATCTTTCAGTTTGTGAGTTGTTTCGGACAGTGCAGATAAAGCAGGTTCACCTTTCAGTGTCAGTTGAATACTCCTGAGGCAGGTGCTTGATGTGCCACAGGTGGGGCATGAACTGAGGTCTGTCCCATGGGGTGTGGTCCACAGGGAGGTTCTCCTACACAAGCTCAGCTGAATAGAAAAACAGTTCTGCTACTTGGGGCTCTTCTCTGGATCCCATTCCATTTTTCAATATTCTGTTTCCCCACCGACTATTCCCTCTGTGTGTGTGTGTGTGTGTGTGTGTGTGTGCGTGCGTGTGTACGTGCATACATGCATGTATACACATGCTGGAATTTATATTTTCTACTATAGTCACGGAAATGTCTTCAACCAAACCTGACCGCAGATATTTTCATTTTACAATCCATATAACTATTCTGAGAGAGAGATGGCTACCCTGTCCATCCCTCCCTGCCCCTGGTGCCCTGTTTAGTTGTCCATTAGTCACTTAACTCCCCAGAGTATTGATGGGAAGCCTAATCAATTAATGCCTGTCAAGGGACCTGGAGAGCTTTGGATAACAGTTGCTATGGAGAGCACAAACTGTTAGCATTTACATGGATATAGCCTTATTTCAATGTAAGAAGAAGGTGCCCCAAGAATTTATTTTGCTGTTTGTTTATTTATATAACAAAATTCAAATACTACTTGATTGCAATAAAGCCTCAATGTGTTTTGTAAAAAAAATGAAGCACAACATTAAAATTATCAATAAAAGTCTGGGTGTTTTGTTTTTAAAAAGTATTTTAAAACATTCAAAAATATAACTAAAATCCACAATAAGCTAAAAAGGTTGAAATGCACAGAACTTCTACATGCCTGGAAAGTGTTATAAGCAGACAGTGTGAGGAGTACAGCAAAGGCACCTGTCTGATTTCAATAGACAGGGAGTTCCCACACCAAAAGATCAATTTCTAACAACTTTGTAATGAATATCATGTGACATCTGTAACAGTGGCAGTTCCTCATATTATTGTGGCTTGCCCTCAGTTCAAGGATTTAAAGGAAGTTTTTAAAAAAGGTTCATCATTTACATTCCAATTTGTTTTTATTTTGTATAATTTTTCTCCTCTATCCTGGTCTATCCCTGGGCCACCCAAAGCCAATCTGAATTAAAGCATCTTGCACAGGCTTTGGCAAGTCTCCAGGGAAAAAGAATATGGAGCAGAGGCATTGGCTGGGAGAGCCCTCTCTGTCCTCCGTCTGAGCAAGCAAGAGGCATGATCAGAGTTCAAGGACACATTCCAGCCAGGCAAAATACTCAAGGAGGGTGCAAACCTAGGCTGGTGAGGGGTGTGACTGACAAGGGAGTGTGTCCTACCCATAGCTGTCAACTTACAGATTTGAAAATAAGGGACCAGCAGCCTCGAAAATAAGGGATCAGCAGCCAAAATAAGGGATTTTCCAAGCACAGGTATGTTCGACTTCTGAGCCCCTCCAAGCCAAAGGCAGAAAGCCCAGCCAGCAGCCAAACGAAGCCTCAAGCGGTGGTTCCCACAGCGCAGCAACCCAGCAAAGGGGATGCAGCAAGGAAAACCACAGTCACCTCTCCGCTGGGAAGCTCTGAGGAAAGGCGAGTCCCCAGGCAATGTGGCCAATTTGATTGGCACAAGGCATGCAAGCTCCACCCCCCAGTCGTTCTTAGACTCCTTATTGGGTGAGCAACGCAGCCAAGCAACACAGTTGGAGCCTCCCTCCTCCCTGGCCAGCAGGGAGGGAGGGAGAGGAGCTGCTTCCTTTGAAACCCGGGAAATTTAAGGGACATCATCAATAAGGGACAGCAGCGGGACACAAATTTAAGGGACATCATCAATAAGGGACAGCAGCGGGACACAGCGCTGGGATAAGGGACTTTCCCACCAAATAAGGGATGGTTGCCAGCTATGGTCCTACCTCGAATGAGGCTTAAGGGCCAGAGAGCAAGATCTAGAGGCTACATTCAGCCCTAGACCTGAGGCTCTTACAAAGGGATTCTACAAAGGAGAAAATGGATTGGGGGGCTGAGAATTCCTCTCATAAAACTAGAATTCATGGACATTCAGTGAAGCTGAATGTTGGAAGATTTAGGACAGATACAAGAAAGTACTTTTTCCACACAGTGCATAGTTAAACTATTCTACTGCCACACCTGAAGCTCAGCCATACACACCTGGCTCAATTTATCTTCCTGTCCAGGACTCTGCTGATAGAATTAAGCCTCTGAAAGGCAAGCCCCTGTTGCTATGTGGAGTGAGGCTTCAATAAGGGGAAGGGGAACTGCATGAAAACAAAGACCACCCGGAGGCTTCCTGGCAAAGGTTTGACCTGTCCCCCCTTGGCAGACTGGGGTCCAATTCTGTCCACACATCAAGTATTCATCTTGCTTGGTCAAGTCACTCCAACATGCCACTGACCTTCCGTTTTAGAGTCCTCCCCACCTCTCAGTTTTCACATGGTGATGACAACGATCCTTTTCCTCCCCTCTCCCCACCGCTTTCACTGCTGTCCGCATCCCATAAGGTGGAGAGGCAGCTTTGCAGAATTTGACTATAAAGGCTGGTGGGTGGTGCGGTCCTGGTTGGGGATTGAAGTGCATTGGGGAATGAGGTGTGGATCTGCAAAACAGCGTTATTTTAACAAGGCTGGCTGGCTCTCTGCCATTTTATTTTATAGAAAGCATGGCCTTGACAGGTGCTTTCCTTGACAGGAAAACAAATCCTGCGCAGATCTTTGACAAGAGAGGGAGACAGCATGGGGAAGAAGAGAGAGGGAGCTCTAGGAATTGGAGGAAGAAGTGATATCCATCCATCCGATGGAGACTGTGCTTCTTGGAGTCCTTTGGGACGTGCCCTTTAGTGTGCCAAAGGCCTCAGGACCACCCATTATAGTGGATGGTTGTCAGGACCATGTGACTCCCTAATTCAGGCTTCCTCAACCTCAGCCCTCCAGATGTTTTTGGCCTACAACCCCCATGATTCCTAGCTAGCAGGACCAGTGGTCAGGGATGATGGGAATTGTAGTCTCAAAACATCTGGAGGGCAAGGTTGAGAAAGCCTGCCCTAATTGCAGCAGCTTCACTAACTTCCCAATTCGTTTCCAGGCTGCTTGTCACTGTTAAGTTATGGGGAATGGCTTAGGGTCAGGATATCTGAAGGGCCCCTCTTCCCCATATGTTAGGTGTGTGTCTTAAGGCCATTCTAGCATCTGAAATGTGTTTTGCTGGGGCTCTAGCGAAGGCTGGCCACTCTGAGGTTGCAGGACTCGTTGCCTAGGGAGATCTGCTTTTCTCCTGGAAAGGTTTATATTGACCTTTTTATTTATTGTATAATTTTATTTATAGGAAACATTTTGATCCTGCTATTCAGCTTTTTGTGGGGGGATGGGGAAAGGCTCCCAGAGCAGTTTAAAAAAACCAATGTAGAGACAGTCTCTGCCATCATGCTTGTAATCTAAAAGACACAACATGAAAGGAAAATGGAATTGGGAGGGAAGAAAAGCAAACTCAGGCATCAGTTACAATGTTCTTATTAAGTGTTGTTGTTATTATTTATTTCATTTATAAATTGCTTCCCCTGAAGCATCCTGAATTGATCTCAATGTAAAACATCATAAATGGAACAGTTGCAAAGAAAATGTTCTTTCTGGCAGGGAGGACAGATGTAACCTACGGGCAGTTGGTCCTTCTTTGGCTAGTGGATGAGGCCAGGTCGTTCTTCCTTTCTATTGTTGTTATTGTTGTTGTTGTTTAGGTAGATGGGGGTAATGTAGTTTCCCGTGATCCATTGTAATTCACACTTCCCCAAGCAATTCATGAAATGAAGCTATCCTTCGAAATTCACTCTCCTCTGAATTTTGGATGCTGTTCTCTAACCCAAAAATGTGGGTATTAGATGCACAAAAATGTGGGTATTAGTGACTACAAGTATGCTTTATATTCTGGAAAACAGCTTGCAAAAAAACGTGTTGTTAGGCAAAATATAACATGTAAAAATGTGCTCAGTTGGTTGTCCTACACCAGGCATAGGCAAACTTGGCCCTCCAGATGTTTTGGGACTACAACTCCCATCATCCCTAGCTAACAGGACCAGTGGTCAGGGCTGATGGAAGGTGTAGTCCCAAAACGTCTGGAGGGCCAAATCTGCCTATGCCCGTCCTTGACCAACTAGACCTATTGAAATTAATGAACATGGCTAACTTGGGGCCATTCATTTTAAACGGGCCTACTCTGAGTTGAATTTAGAATCATAGAATCGTAGAGTTGGAAGGGACCCCAAGGGTCATCTAGTCCAACCCCCTGTAATGCAGGAATCTCAGCTAAAGCATCCATGACAGATGGCCATCCAACCTCTGCTTAAAAACTTTAAAGGAAGAAGTATTTACCACCGCCCAAGGGAGTCAATCCCATTGTCAAACAGCTCTTCCTTTCTCAAAGTTTTTCCGTCTGTTTAGTCAGAATCTCCTTATAGCCACTGGCTCGAGTCCTACCCTCCCGAGCAGGAGAAAACAAGTTTGTTCCCTCTTCCATGTGACAGCCCTTAAGATATTTGAAGGTGGCTATCCTATATCTTCTCAGTCTCCTCTTTTCCAGACTAAACATACCCAGCTCCTTCACAACTTGCTTGTAAGGCTTGGTTTCTAGACCCTTGATCATATTGGTCACCCTCCACTGCACCCATTCCAGCTTATCAATATCCATCTTAAATTGTGGTGCCCATAACTGGACACAGTATTCCAGATGTGGTCTGACCAAAGTAGAATAGAGTGGTACTGGTACTTCCCTTGACCTGGACACTATATTTCTGTTGATGCATCTTAGAAAAGCATTCGCTTTTTTTGCTGCTGTATCACACTGGTGACACACTTAAGCTTGTGGTCTTCTAAGGCCCCTAGATTCTTTTCACATGCACTACTGGCAAGCCAAGTGTCCTCCATCTTATATTTATGCAGCTGGTTCTTCCTGCCTAAGTGCAGAACCTTACATTTGTCCCTATTGAAATTTGTTTTGTTAGTTTAGACCAGGGGTCGGCAAGGTTGACCTCGCCTGGGCTGGTTCACTCCAACGGAGCCTCCTCCATGGGCCAGATCGTGTGTGTGCATGACCACGTGCGGCCTCGATTTCCAGCATCTGTGCAGACACTATTTTTTGTGACTGAGCATTGTTGTTGTTGTTTAGTCGTTTAGTCGTGTCCGACTCTTCGTGACCCCATGGACCAGAGCACGCCAGGCACCTCTGTCCTCCACTACCTCCCGCAGTTTGGTCAGACTCATGTTTGTGGCTTCGAGAACACTATCCAACCATCTCATCCTCTGTCGCCCCCTTCTCCTTGTGCCCTCCATCTTTCCCAGCATCAGTGTCTTCTCCAGGGAGTCTTCTCTTCTCATGAGGTGGCCAAAGTACCGGAGCCTCAGCTTCACGATCTGTCCTTCCAGTGAGCACTCAGGGCTGATTTCATTAAGAATGGATGCGTTTGATCTTCTTGCAGTCCATGGGACTCTCAAGAGTCTTCTCCAGCACCATAATTCAAAAGCATCAATTCTTCGGCGATCAGCCTTCTTTATGGTCCAGCTCTCACTTCCATACATCACTACTGGGAAAACCATGGCTTTAACTATACGGACCTTTGTTGGCAAGGTGACGTCTCTACTTCTCAAGATGCTGTCTAGGCCTGTCATTGCCCTTCTCCCAAGAAGCAGGCATCTTTTAATTTCGTGGCTGCTGTCACCATCTGCAGTGATCATGGGGCCCAAGAAAGTAAAATCTCTCACTGCCTCCATTTCTTCCCCTTCTATTTGCCAGGAGGTGATGGGACCAGTGGCCATGATCTTCGTTTTTTTGATGTTGAGCCTCAGACCATATTTTGCGCTCTCCTCTTTCACCCTCATTAAAAGGTTCTTTAATTCCTCCTCACTTTCTGCCATCAAGGTTGTGTCATCTGCATATCTGAGGTTGTTGATATTTCTTCCGGCAATCTTAATTCCAGCTTGGGATTCATCCAGCCCAGCCTTTCGCATGATGTATTCTGCGTATAAATTAAATAAGCAGGGAGACAAAATACAGCCTTGTCGTACGCCTTTCCCAATTTTGAACCAATCAGTTGTTCCATATCCAGTTCTAACTGTAGCTTCTTGTCCCACATAGAGATTTCTCAGGAGACAGATGAGGTGATCAGGCACTCCCATTTCTTTAAGAACTTGCCATAGTTTGCTGTGGTCGACACAGTCAAAGGCTTTTGCATAGTCAGGGTGACTGAGCATACTCAGACGTGATTTCTGGCACCGTGCAGTGCATGGGGCTTGCCAAGTGGACGGCTTGGTTTGGGGGCAGCTCGTGGGCCAGTTAAACAACCCCCGTGGCGCTGCTTGTGGCCCATGGGCCTTAGGTTGCCTAACCCTGGTTTAGATCCAGTTTTCCAATCTGTTAAGGTCATATTGAATCCCGATTCTGTCTTCTGTTCATCCTGATGTTTAGTTGAAATATCTTTTCTTCTAACTTGAATCCATTGGTTTGGGTCAAGTGAATCCAACCCTACTGACAGAATTTCAGAAGTGTTATTGTTGTTGCTTTAAGTATTTGAAAGTGAATGCAGAAGTGTAGCACACTGAGTTTAGGATTTGGAACTTTTTTTTTAATTGAGAGAAATCAAAAACAACAGATCTGTCCAGTTGGGTGTAGCCAACTTTCTTGATCATTTGCCATTTCAGAGCTGGGTGCCACATGGCAGTTGTTAGGTGTCTGTGTGTGTTGAGCTGTAACATTCAGCAAAGAGCAATTTGAAAATTGAACACGTTCAAATGAAACACAGACAAGCCAACTGTTGCCCAGATAAGATGGATGGTATTCCTCCTCCTTGTGAGCACTAAGTCTGGTGGGGCAAGGCCCAGAGATGAATAAGGGCATGTGTGTGTGTGCATGACTAATTGCAAGAGTTTCCACCGCTAGGGTAATTGCCAAATTCCTCTTTGACCCTTGCTGTCTATATTTCTTCACCATTCAGAAAAGGTACTGTGAGTAATTTCCCTAGCAGGGGGTGCTTATATTGCCTCCTCTACACATCCTGTTACACTGCTGCTTCCAGACCCAGCCATTACAGAAATGGTTGGAAAGTAATCAGAAGTGCCCCCTTCTGCTTGTGCTGTCAACTATTCCCCATTTTTATATGTGCATTTGTTCCTCAGCTCCTACTCTTGACTCTAGTGCTGGCATTTGCAGCGTATGCTCTGTATTCCTTCCACCCGCTTTGATTATCGCTCAGCAGCGTACCCCTAAAATATAATCTCTCACTAGGGAGTAGTGTTTGTGCGTGTGTGCAAAATAATGCAAGCCATCTAGCTCTCTGTTTTTTTCTGCTGCTTCTTATCAAACTCTGGCGAGGATCTCTACAGGTTGTGCAGGGATTTACAATGCCTGGCGAAGAGTTTATGCTGCAGTTTGAGCTGGAATTTGGAGCCTGGGTCTATTCAGGATCCTTTGATATATTTTTCTTCTTTGTGTTCAGACAGCAGCTGCCTGGAAGATAGGGGTGGGAAAGCAATTGGATTCCGTTTGCTTCTAAGGTGAACCTGCCTAATTAACACTTTCCAAAATGTTGTGCAAACTGAAACACAACCATCCTTCAAAATTCACACTTCTCTGAATTTTGCAGTCTAGTTCTCCAGCAAATCAGTGTGCACAAAACTGGGTATACTAAGATAAAGTTTGCATATGTTGATGAAAATAACATGTAACACTGTGTTGGATTAGGGGAGGTTGCTTGCAAAAAACAGGTATACCAGGCAAAATTGCATTAAAATGTGTATATTATGAGAAATTTGCATTAAAATGCTGAACGATTTTCAAGAGGATTTAAAAATATATACATGCAAACTGATGTGGAAATGTGGGGTCTTCTTCTTCTTTGGCGATCACTTGTAGCTGAAGATTGTCTTCCATGAACACGGTCTGTAAGTGACTGTGGAAGCCAATTCTGGATCCACACACCAGAGTAGGAACATATGTTTCCGGGCGGGAGTTGATCATGGTGAGGGTTTGCCAAACGTTCCTTTCGCTTAGCACTTTTCTCCCTTTTGTCCTGAGTTCAAACATCTTCAAAATCCATGACACCTTTGGTAAAGTCTGTTCTCCAGTTTGAGCACTCGTAGGCCAATGTTTCCCAATTCTCAGTGTTTATACTACATTTTTAAAGATTTGCCTTGAGAGAGTCTTTAAACCTCTTTTGTTGACCACTAGCATTATGCTTTCCATTTTTAGGTTCGGAATAGAGTAGTTGGTTTGGAAGATGATAATCAGACATCCAAACGTGACCAGTCTGATGAAGTTGATGTTGTAGAATCATTACTTCAACACTGGTGATCTTTGCTTCTTCCAGTTCACTGACATTAGTTTGCCTGCCTTCCCAAGAGTTGTGTAAAAATTTTCAGAGACAAATTTTCAGATTCTTATCTGCTGCAGCCTTCATCCGCCTTCACGGCTGTTGTAACATGCTGCTTGTTATCTTCTGCCTTTTTCTGCCATTGAGGACTTCTTGGGTCATTCTTTTTCTAACTCCTTCCCTTTGACCTTACTGCCTTGGGTGACGAGACTCCCGACGGCTTTGCTCACAAGGGTCATAGGAACGTGCAAGCCCATTCACCACAACAAGGTGATGATACAGCAACTGAGCTCAAGGGTGGGAAATGGAGAAACTGACAGAAACTGAAATTGACAGATTCATTTATTCCTACTGAAGCTATTGATGGAAGTTGAGTGTTTCTACCTGAATGCTTCTGCACTCAGACTAGAAAACCAAATGTAAGGCATGCATACATCAGGCCTATTCCCAATTTTGTCTTCTGGACGAAGCAGGGGAAGAAGGCTCCTGCAGATCTGAACCACAGGGATTGGAAATTGCACGTCCATCTGGAAGCACTCCTGAGTTCACTGTCTGAAAAATGGGTCTCTGGAGATTCAGCCTATCCAAATGGTAATAATTGCTGACTCATCAGTTATGAGTTATAGTTAACCTCATTTCTATATAATGGCAGTTTGGCAACCCAGTAGACAGTCGTAAGAAGACCCCTGCTGCATCATGCCAGAGGCCTATTTAGTCCAGCATCCTGTTCTCACAGAGGCCAGCCAGCTGCCTGTGGGAAACCCGCAAGCAGGACCCAAGCATACGAACAGTCTGCCCTCCTGTGGTTCCCTGCAATTGGCATTTATGCCAAGAAAAGAATGGAATATCCAACTTTTTTGTTTGTTTGTTTTAACCAGCCTTCTCCTCTGCATTTAAAGAGCAGTCTGTCAAGCAAAATATAAACAGATGTATTTTGCAGATTTCATTCTCTTGAGGTGTGGGTTTCACCACTAACTTGGATGGAATTAAAAATGGCAATGGAATTGAATCCCACTTGCTAGATCGTGACAGTGATCAAATCTAGCTAGCATAGGCAGCGCAGGTCAGGCCATGTGGCGCACATAGCTCTGTCCTCCTCTGCTGTCACTAACTCAATCTTCCTAATGGGAGAGCCGTCCCAGCTCAATAATCATGTACAGCACTATGAGCTTCTAGGAAAAAGACTTAATTTTTTAAAAGGAATTACTTCTGAAGGCCATATGAGCACAAGAGAGCCCTCCTGGACCAGACCAAAGGTCAGTCTAGTCAAGCATCCTGTTCCCGCTGTGGCCAACAAGATGCCTATGGGAAACTGAAAGCAGGAACTGAGCGCAACAGTACTCCACTCACTTGTGATTTCCAGCAACTAGGATTCAGAGGCCTGCTGCATCTGACGGTGGAGGTAGAACATAGCCATTATGGCTACTCCTATTCTCCAAGGATTTGCCTAATATTCTTTTAGACAAATCACCAGCTCTTGGAGCGAATTCCATAGCTGTACTGCTGTATGAATAAGTACTTTTTTCGCCTTTCAAACATCCAGCTTCTGCAGACACATGCATTCTTGTATTCTGCTGGATCTCTCAGCGGCATTTGATACCATCGACCATAATATCCTTCTGGACCGTCTTGAGGGGCTGGGAGCTGGGGGCACTGTCATACAGTGGTTCTGCTCCTTCCTCCTGGGCCGTGTTCAGAAAGTGGTGGTGGGGGATGAGTGTTCAGACCCCTGGGCTCTCACTTGTGGGGTGCCTCAGGGTTCTGTCCTCTCCCCCATGCTTTTCAACATTTACATGCAGCCGCTGGGAGAGATCATCAGGAGGTTTGGGCTGGGTGTTCTTCAGTATGCGGATGATACCCAGCTCTACCTCTCTTTTAAATCAGAACCAGTGAGGGCGGTGAAGGTCCTGTGTGAGTGTCTGGAGGCGGTTGGAGGATGGATTGCGGCTAACAGATTGAGGTTGAATCCTGACAAGACAGAAGTACTGTTTTTGGGGGACAGGAGACGGGCAGGTGTGGAGGATTCCCTGGTCCTGAATGGGGTAACTGTGCCCCTGAAGGACCAGGTGCGCAGCCTCGGAGTCATTTTGGACTCACAGCTGTCCATGGAGGCACAGGTCAAATCTGTATCCAGGGCAGCTGTTTACCAGCTCCATCTGGTACGTAGGCTGAGACCCTATCTGCCTGCAGACTGTCTCGCCAGAGTGGTGCATGCTCTGGTTATCTCCCGCTTGGACTACTGCAATGCACTCTACGTGGGGCTACCTTTGAAGGTGACTCGGAAACTAAAACTAATCCAGAATGCGGCAGCTAGACTGGTGACTGGGGGCGGCCGCCGAGACCATATAACACCGGTCTTGAAAGACCTACATTGGCTCCCAGTACGTTTCCGAGCACAATTCAAAGTGTTGGTGCTGACCTTTAAAGCCCTAAATGGCCTCGGTCCAGTATACCTGAAGGAGCGTCTCCACCCCCATCATTCTGCCCGGACGCTGAGGTCCAGCGCCGAGGGCCTTCTGGCGGTTCCCTCATTGCGAGAAGCAAAGCTACAGGGAACCAGGCAGAGGGCCTTCTCAGTAGTGGTGCCCGCCCTGTGGAACGCCCTTCCAGCAGATGTCAAAGCGATAAACATCTACCTGACATTCAGAAGACATCTTAAGGCAGCCCTGTTCAGGGAAGTTTTTAACGTCTGATATTTTACTGTATTTTTGGTTTCTGTGGAGGCCGCCCAGAGTGGCTGGGGGGGCCCAGCCAGATGGGCGGGGTATAAATAGTAAATTATTATTATTATTATTATTATTATTATTATTATTATTAGAGAGGTAGAAAAACGTATCTTTATCTCCTTTCACCATAACCATCCATAATTTTATACACCTCTATCACCCACCACTTGCCCATCTTTTCTCTAAAACCCCCAAACATGTTTGTCTGTCCTCATAGGGGGCTTGCCCTTTTCTGAACCTCTCCCAGCTCTACGATAATCCTTTTGTGGGGGTGAGGTGACTAGGGCATCTAGGGGCAGCCCACTCATTTTGGCCCCCTAGTAAACCCAAGTCCAGTGGATCCCCCGAGACATTGTCTACAGCACCCTTCCTTTGCAAAGCAGTGTAAATATTCGACACTCGGACGCCGTAGGTGCTGCATGGTGGATGCCAGCACCAGTTTGGAAAGATCAGTGACTCACCTACCGTGTTGCATAATTGCCGGGGAACAGACCAAGCACTGAGTCATCAATCTTGAATTGACATATTGCTCCACCGAGTGTTCCAGTCCCACTTTCTCTCTCCTGCTCTGCCTCCCCCCCCCCGCCCATAACAGGAGAGAATATGTTGCTTGCCTCGCATATAAACATTCACGGCGCAGCAGGGAGGGCTCTGAGCACATTACTGATGAGAAGTAGGCCTCACTGGGGCTGCTTCATACTGTCCCATATTGGTGTGAAAGTGTATTTTATAAAACAGAGTAAAAATGCCTGTGGGAGCCTTCATATGTATTTTTTAATGCTTCATTCTCCATGGTCTGCCTAGATAACTGTCTCTCTTCCTCTTGCAGCTCTCTAGGCCACCTGGCTTGGCAACTTGGGACTCTTCCCAGGCCACGGCCATTCATCAGCCACACCCCTCTCTGAAGGCCACACCCTCCTTGAGTGTTTTTCCTTGGCTGGAAATGTGTTCCTGAATTCTAGGAATGACTCTTTGCTCGCCTGGGTAGAGGATAGAGAAGACTGTGTCAGTGTGTGTAGAAACTAGCCTAAGGTGAAATGAGCATTTATTGCTGCACCCACCTTTGTGTCTGACCCTGGCCATCACTGTCATGTGGCCCCCAGAAAGTTGCCAAGAAGGGAATGTGGCCCTCATGATGCAAAAGATCCCCGCCCCCCCCCTGCTCAGGGGTGACTGCCAGGGCTGAGCCATGCGTAGATATCAGGAGGGAACTGAGAGCCAGAAACTATACAGGGAGTCAGCTTTTTTGAGCTAGGAAGCGTGTTTGGAATTGGGAGAAAATGCTGTGGGTGCGAGCCACAAAGTGGTTGCTATGGGTTTGTGCAGATCACAAAATGGCGGCTGCGAAAGGCGTGATATAACACAAAATAAATATTTACTGGAGCCATTTAAAGGTGCCAGAAGAGGCAGGCACACTGGTGCCCATGGGCACCACACTGGCAACCTCTAAGCTAGGAGTTGTGCCAGGGGATTTTAATAGGGAATCAAGCTAGGAAGGTGAGCCAGGGTACTGATCTGAACAACAAAGCTGAGAATCAGAGCTGAGAGATGCTCAGAAAGCAGCAGAACCAGGAAAAGAATCAGCTTTCAGGGAAGCTTTTTCTGCCTGGAAGGGCCCAATGGCAGCTCAGCTGGGCAGGGCCAGTCCACAGCCTGAAAACACTTCAGAGCCATAGAAGATACTGCAGAACACAGTTCCAGTGATCTATCAGATGGGGTAGCCATACCCAGAGCCAAGTGTCCCTGGTTCCAGCACTGGCATTTCCTGGCTGTGCTGGATGGACCAGTCTATGCCCAATTTGTGTCTGTTTCAGACAAGTCTTTTCATAAGTCTGTTCCATACAGGAGGCCCCAGGCTCAATCCCTTTCATCTCCAGGTAGGGCTGAGAAAGATGCTCTGTCTGAAACCCTGGGGATCTGCTGCCAGTGAGTATAAACAATGAACCATATGGACAAATGGTTTGACGCAACTTCCTATAAGAACATAAAAAATAACTCTGCTGGATCAAGCCGATGGCCCATCTAGTCCAGCATCTTGTTCTTACAGGTTACTTGTGGGACACCTGCAAGCTGTACTTGAGCACAACAGCACTTTGCCCACCTGTGTATGTATTCAGAGGTGTGACAGGGGATGTAGAACAGAGCCATTGTGGCTAGTTGCCATTGATAGCCTTCTCCATGAATTTCTCTTATCCTCTTTTGAAACCATCTGGGTTTGGGACCATCACTGCCTCCTGTAGGAAGGAATTCCATAGTTTAACTATGTGCCATGTGAATAAGTCCTCTTTTTAAAAAAAATCAAGCCTGAATCTTGTTCTTGAATATTAGGGGAAAGACTGTAGAGTTGGAAGAGACCCCTTACTGAGACCCCAGAGAGCTAGATAAACCAATGATATGGCAACTCCCTGTTTTTCTAGTCTTCTGGCCCTGAACCATACTGTGACCTAATTGGCCATCACCAACCTCCCTTCGTTGGTGCCATATTGTTTTATGAGTGCCACAGATAATAACAATACACAAGGCTTGCGTGCCAGCATTTGTAATCTGTCCCAGGCACCCGCCCCGCAAAGCTATCAATGAGGGTGGCTTGCTGAGAAACATATGCAACCATCTTGCTCGTCTTCCAGATGGATATCTTGTCAGAACTTGGCAGGGGTGGTGGATGGCTGTCATTTTGTCATCCCGACTTCTGTCAGCGAAGAACGTGTTTGTTAGCATGGCGGCATGGTGGAATACCTGGTGTGTTCTCTCTCTCTCTCTCTCTCTCTCTCCTCGCAGGCCGCCGCATACACACAAACAACAGACTGTGAGCACCTTAGTCGCCAAGGCTGGGGAAGGGTTGGCTTGCAAGACGGTTGTATAATTAAAGGCAAAATAACCGTGTCTGCTGCCTTCGCCCCTGCAGCATAATATAAGAGCAAGACTCGGGGGCTGGCTTCTGGCGATTCAGCCGTGGCAGCATGAAAAATGAAGAGGAGAGCGATAAGAAACTAATAATTTATGTTCCAAGCACAGCCTCACACCGGCGCGGAGGGGAAATTTGTGCCAATAACTCCTACTAACTCAGAAAGGCACGCAATCCTTTATTGCACAAATTATTAACGACCAGAAAATAAATGACTCTGTAATCAGATCGGTGCTGCCGGCACTTCTTGAGTTTCTTCCCTTTATTTGTATAAATTCTGAAGCTGGTCCGCCCCTGGAGCCCGCAGCAAAAAAGGGGGAAACTTTTACTGGCCCGCCGCCCTGCCTGACAACAGTGCAGATTAAACAAAGATGGAGCAGGCATATCCTGGTTATCTCACTGCCTGTCAGAGGCCTGTTTGCTCAATAAACAAGCGCTGCCCCAGTTTCTGCCCTACGGCAGGGCTGCGGCAAGGAACCTGGATTTGGGAGCTGACTGCCTTTTGACATAATATTAGAATTCTCCTTTTACACAAACAGGAACAGCTTTCTGCCAATGTGAATCTGCTCTTCTGCTAAGACCGTCCAGCTGCATCTAGGGATGGGTTGACAAACTTGATTCAGTTCACATTTAAAGGTGAACCCACCAAATTTGCCCTTTTTGAAGCAATACGTTAATTGAAAACACAGGCGTCTTTTACAATTTGCACTTCTCTGAAATTTTCCCTCTGCATGAGGTGTACAAAAATGAATACACATGGGTAACATGTGTCTTTAAGATCCATATATTTTTGAAAATTACATGCAAAAATTACATGCAAAAATGCATTCTGTTAAATGAAATTGCTTTGCAAAAAAGACATAATAGTAGGACAAATTCACACAAAAGTGCTGATGAAGAGCTGATAAGGCCTTTTTTTTATGTGGAAGGTTGGGAAAATGAGAAACTGGAAGAAACAAAAATGGACTGGTATTCTTACCTGGTTCTAGCGTTTCAATCATATATTCAACCAGGAGAGAAGCATCATAACGTATTGGGATGTACCAAATATTCATTTTCTGCAGCTAGAATGCACTGGTGATTTAAATCTGCAAAGAAGGTTGCAACAACAGGGGTCACCCCTGGGGGGCGCACTTGGAAGTCAAAGGAACTGTTGTGGTCACCCCAAAATACCTATTTCACAGATGAAAGCTTGGTGATGATCAGAACAGGCAAAACATTCCATACGCACATATACAAAATAAAACAGGCAGGGAAAAAATACCCAAACAACTAACCTTCTCCAAACCAAATTAAAAAGCAAAACAAAACAAAACAAAACAAAACACAAAAAACCAAGAAATGAAGAAAGAAAGACATTGGTTTGAACAGGGGGTCTTAGTGGATACTTGGGTTGTGGTTTCTGAGGGCACCATGTTGCCCCTGGGCACCATATTGGGGATGCCTGAACTAGCAAAATATCCTCTGGATGGATTTATGGAACTCTTTTCTCCATGCAGATCCACCAGAGCTCTAGCATGAGTGCTTAGCTGTAACCCAGGAGGTTGCACCCAGTTAAGTCCTCTCAAGAGTCGAGGCACTGCAATCAATGTGCCTAAGTTAGCCATGGCTACTAATTTCAGTGGGTCTGCTTTGAGTAGGACTAGCATTGGATACAACTCAGTTGTAAAGACTGCCCTGCACTGATTGTGTATGCACATGTGGATATATATATATTAGGAGGCCACAGCATTCAAGGGTATAGTATCCAGACATTGCCTTTGAAATTTCTGCAAGCCACCTTCTTAAAGTCAAGATGGGTTTTTAGCACCAGCAGGAAACTGGGTTGGGAAGCTGGGGCCAAGTTCCCTTGGAGATTGTCACTTCTAGGCTGGACAATCTGAGAATAGATCTGAGAGCTGACATCTTTGTTCAGATTTATGGTGGAGCCCGTTTCATCCTTGCTGGCAATACATTATGTTCCTGCATGCAAAGCTTCCCCCCACCCACCCACCAAGGAAAGGCAAAAGAGATTAAAGAGCAGCCAAAGATGGGGAAACCAATGAGTTTTCTGCAGGGTTTACCCCTATCTGTCACAGGCTTCCTCCATATCCAGTGCTGTTCAGACCTCTGAATTAGGAATTAGATGGCTTCCAGATGGCAGATTAACTTCCAAACGGGTCATGGAGATATTGCAAACAGTTGATTGGCAACAGGCTTCTTTTATTTATTGGATTTCCCCCGGAAAAGGTAAATCTGGATTAAATCTTCTTTTGGGGGGAAGGGGGTAAAACCGAATGGTGTTTTGACGACAACGATGCTGTCTGGATGCCGCAAGGAACCTGCATACATTATCATCAGCATTGTGCAATAAACACCCATGTAGAACCACCCTGGTTGCTTGACTGCAAACAAGAATTGGCTGAAGGGTGTCCTCTGTGAATGTACACAGGTATATGTGTGTGTGTGTATACACACACATATACATATATGTGTGTGTGTGTGTGTGTGTGTGTGTGTGTGTATATATACATATATATATAGCCCACCTTTCCTCCAAAGAGCTTAAGGTTGTACAAGTTGTTTTCTCCCCCCCCCCATCCTTACAACAACCCTGTGAAGTAGGTTAGGCTGAGAGGCAGTGACTGGCCCAAGGTCATACCCAGTGAACTACAGGTGCAAGTGGCGATTTGAACCCTGGTCTTCCAGGCCCTAGTCTGATGCACTAACCGCTGCACCACCCTGGTTCTCTACAGGTTTGGGGACAAAGAATCAGAAAACTTGTTCAGGGGTTACAGACTTGTCTTTGGGGCACCAGGGTTGAAGTCTTGGCTCAGCCATTTACTCAATGGGGTTGTAGCCGGTGCTAGTCCTACTCAGAGTAAACCCATTGAAATTAAAGGACGTAACTGAGATTTGTTTCTTTCAATGGATCTCTACCAGGTAGGACTTCGATGCAGCCCTAGGTGACTTCTCACGCCTCCCTTAACCTTAGTTTCTCATCAGTGTAAGAGGGAGATCTCTGAAGTGTGCTGAGTGCAGGGAGTATTTTGGGATGTGTGTGAGGATATAGATGGCCAAATCTCAATTTCAGTTTCTCATTTTTCAAATCTTCAGTTGAGTTCCCAACATCAGTTAGCATTGGGATTTGTTTGTTGTTGTTTTTAAAGTTCTCATGAAAAATAATACTAATTTCTTCGAATATAATACACAATATAATGCACTTCAGTTGATTATTTTCACTAATATATGCTTTGCTATGCATACATTTCCCTGATATACACATTTTTGTACAGATTCTTTGGTAAGAGAACTACACTGAAATCCAGAGTCATGCATATTTCAAAGAATAGCTGCATTTCAGTTTGCACATTGTTTCAAAAAGTGTGGTTAAAAAAAGAAAGAAAGCAGACTGAAGTTTGTGAAAGGCAACATATGCTGAAAAGCACTGTAGAGATGTGTGGTGATCAATTGTATGAGATCACTTATCATGAATTTCCCATCAAGTTCAAACCCTCTTGGACTGGATCAGGAAGCAAGTCTTATATAGGGACTTAGTCCTCCCTTGATATCAGACTCCCTGACCACAAAGTCCTGCCATTCTCAGATATATAAATGTAATAATGATAATAAAAATACATAATGATGATTTGCATATGGTTGGCCAGCTGCACACTGTGCACAATAGTCTTTTGAGGTGTGTCAACAGTTTGAAGGGGTTGGAGGAAAACCCAGCTCTCTTGATCCTTAAAGCCAGATTGCCTGGAGGTGAGTCTTACTTGCCAAAGGCTAGCGTGCTAGCGGCCAATTAGAGCTTTCACCATACTTCATTATTTTAAATTAGCTGAGCTGTGGTCCTTCTGGTAACTGCGGTGGCTTCCAGACAAACTGTTCATTGAGAATTCATCCTAATTTGTTTGCAAAACACTTGTGAGGAGGCTAGATGACGTCAGCTGCTCATGGAACATTCATTCTGATTTGTCTGTGGGGAGGTTAGACAAGGTTGCGTCAAGCAAGTGTGTTATCCTACTTTTCAGCGCATTTCCCTGTCGCTTCTTTAAAAATAAAATAAAAAATAAGTCAGTTGGGGAGAACAGTCGGGCAGCAGGCTTGTGGTGCAAGCACTCCACATGAACTTTTTTTTGCTCAACCTGACTTTTTTGGTGTGTGAGTGAATCCCACTAGAAAACAGCGACAGCCTGGTAGTGCTTGGAATTTCTTAAGCAAAGGGACAATGTGCACAGTGGCATAGCAAGTTAAGGTGGTACCCGGTGTGAAATTCTTTTTATCACCCCCCCCCATTAAAATCCCCCTTCCTCCCTCCACCCCCCAGTCAAAGAAAGCCACGCAGGCAGCAATCTGATGTAGATCCTGCCTTCTCCCCCTCCCTCCCTCCCTCCACCCCCCATCAAAGAAAGCTACGCCCTGCCCTCTTCCAGCAGCCCGGGATTGTGGGGGGCAACAGTGTGCCACCCACCTGCGACTCCCAAGCCTCCCCCGAGCTGTCAAAAGGAAGGGGGAAGGCCGCCGGCAAAGCCGATGGCTTGGGGTAGGCTTGGGAGTCGTGGGTGGGCAGTGCGCCAAATGTCACCCCCCCTCCGTGTGTGTGTGCGCACGCGTGCACTCGGAGCTGTGCTGCTGCTCACGAGGCAAGGCAGGGTCCCCCCAAGGGTGAGACATGGATGGGATGGGCAGAGAGAGCCTGGCTAATTGCTGGGAAGGGGACACGTCACAATGCAACTCAGCCCTGCTTGGTTCCACAGGCAGCGTTGAGTTGCATTTTGTCACACATACCCATTGATGGCACCTGGGGTGGTCCACCCCCACCGCACCCCCCTCCTCTGCCAGTGAATGTACAGACACCCACCCACCCGCAACACTTGTTCACATGTTTAATGGGTACATAGTACTCTCAGCAGTGCTTGGTCAGTGTGAGAGCAGGATGATGAACTAGATGAGCCTTTGGCCTGATCCAGCTACAGATCTTTTCTTACATTCTTAGCCTCCTTCTCCTCCTTCCGCCCTTCACCCTAACTTCCCAGGGTGGGTTACAGCAATCAAAGCACAATGTTAAAATGGCATCTCGCTCAGTGTTGTCTGCACTGACTGGCAGCGACTCTCCAGAATTTCAGGCAGAGAAATGCCAGAGAATGAAGCCTAGACCTTCTGCATGCAAGGCAGATGCTGTGACCCACTAGCCTTCCTTTCCACTCGAGAAAAATCAGGTGCCTTCTGGTATGGCGTTGTTATGTCCAAGCACATACTCTTAGGTTACTTGGAGCCACTGGTGGGGGGCAGTCTTTCTCAACCATGCCAGGAACATTTCCTTTTACTGGCTTAGGTGTTCTGGCTCCATCCATGATTTTGCCTTACCTTTTTTTCCCTTGGAGAAGCTGATGGGACTTGAGCGGAAGCAGATTTTCCTGATTTCAAGGGATGGAGCTCCCCAGTTTCCGCCACCCCCCCTTCCAGTTGTGCTGTCAGGACCATTTGACAAGGCTGCATTTATGCTGTTAATTCATGTTATTTATTACTGCTGCCGTTATCTCCTCGGTTGCTTCTTCCAAAATTACGGGGTGTGTGTGTCTGGTCCTCTTAATGGTGGTGGTATAGGGGTGTTTGTAAAGGAGACTACAAGGCTACAGTAATGAATTATGTTCCCAAGAACTGTAAGTTTTTTATTAAGGCTGGTTGGGATTTTTCTCTCCCCCCCCCCATCCCTTTTTATTCTTCTTTTCAGACTGAATGCCCAATCACCACACAACCGTGAAACCCAAATTGCCTTACAGCTCTCTCATGAACATACTTTTAATCTCGTTGACCTGTCGTTATGCTGCGAGGCATAAATTCAGATTTGGAGATCTTATGTTCCATCATAAATTGGGCTGGCAGTCTTCCGATCAACAGAATAAAACTGTCTCCGACGAGGTGGGTTTTTTATTCGTCGGAGCTGTTCCAGGAGACGAAGCGGAGGTAGAGTCAGCTTTTCTTCATAAACTATCGCTTAAAAAAATATAGAAAGAGACTGAGGGAGAGAGAGAGAGAAAGAGAAGCCTAGGCATGAAATTTGTAAGGGGGAGAAAGAGGGGGAAGAAATAAGGAGATGTTTAAATAACATTAATGTCAAACATAAACTTATAGAACGTGGGAAATTCTGAATTAGGGCTGGTGCAGTGGAGGCAGCAGAGGTGGCCACACTTGCAACACTGAAGAAATTATGAGGCAGGATTGGGCCGGAGGAGGGGGTTATTATTATTATTATTATTTTCCTGCAGCCACCACAAGAATAAAGGAAGGAGTGCTAATGGATCAGCTTCCAATTTCTGTGTAGAATTCCACACCTCACAAAAGCCTCCATAAGCTGGGAGGAATTCTGCAAAGTGAATATATTACTTTCAAATGGATTCAAATAGAATTTGCTCCCACAAGAGGAAGTGATGGCCACCAACTTGGATGGCTTTAAAAGAGAACTGGACAAATTCACGGCAGAAATAGCTATCAGTGGCTTCTAGCCATGAGAGCTACATTTTCCCTCCACTGTTGAAGGCAGTATGCCTGTGAATGACAATTGGGGGGGAAGAGGCCTGCCTTTGGGAAAATTAGCACATTTGGGTAGCAAGCCAATTTCCGAGACTTGGTCTACGTAAAACTACCCATCATATTTTGCTGGATGAAAGAGAATGGAAGTTCTGTAGCTTAGTGGTAGAGCATCTGTTCTGCACACAGAATGTCCTGGGTTCAACTCCCAGCATCTCCAGGTCGGGCTGGGAATGTCTGTTTGAAACCCTGGAGAGCTGCTGCCAGTCCGTGTCAACGATACTGGGCTAGATGAACCAGTGGTCTGGCTCAGTATAAGGGCAGCTTCCTAAAACCCTGTCAAAAATTGCCTGCTCATGAGCTGCACCAGGTGTGCAAAAGGAGATGGTGACTTGCCGCTGAATCCCCTGCCGTCCATGTGCAATCCCATGTGTTTTTACCCCCGACATATCCCCCTTGCTGAAGCTAGTGCATAACTTTTTACGCAGGCCAGGTGCTGTGGTGTCCGCATACATAGCTGGGATTCTTTGGATTGGAACGGTTGCCGGCTCTCCAGTAAGAAACTTAAGTGTTTAATGCTGGTGGGACTTCTGCAGACATAAGGAGGGAGGGAGGGAGGCGGGGGGGTGAGGAAAAAAGAGCATACTCCTCGGGAAGGAAACCCATAGCAACAGAAATGCAAGGATTCTGAGCTAATTAAATGCAAGGCAGGCAGCGTGGCCCCAAGACAGAGTGCAAGCTCTTGCAGCGACACTGTGGGAGGGTGTATGTTTGTGTGTGTTTGGGTCCAGATTAATGACCATGGGCAGCATTGCTGCAAGTGTGATAGGACCGAGTGTGGGTGTGAGGGAAGCTCCAAGTTGGGCTTAGGGTGACCCCCCCCCGAAAACCTTTGGGAAGCAGGAGGGAGGCCTCCAGCCTACTATTAATTAGTTCCCCCCTCCCCTCTCTCCAGCTTCCTCCTCAACTTAACTAGGAGTTGCCCACGGTGGCTGAGTCCTCTGCTGATCTTCTCCCCCTTGTTACAAAGAAGGGCTTATCCGCGTTTATGTGTTTAAAGAAACCTGGGTTGTTGTTTTTTAAAAATCATTTTAAAAACAATACGAGCAGAGTCCTCCAAGCACCGAGGGGTTGGCAATCAGGTGCCTGACAGCCCTGCATGCCTCCTTCTCTTTGCTAGGTCCTTAAAGTATTTGGGGCACAGGCACAGGTAGAGATGAAAGAGAGCAAAGATGTTCCATTACACTGTGGTTCATCTTACGCCGAAGTTATTCGTCTTGCTGTCCAGTGTCACAAAATTATATCATTTATGCAATTGATAGCTTAAGTTATGTAATTACATTGTTGTAACATTATTCCACCCCACACGTTTTAGTATAAAGGATACAGCATGCAAATATTGGGGGGGGGGCAATGTAATAAATCAGGTATCATTTGAGGACAAGAAAGCAACAACAATAGTGTATATCAATCATATTTGTGGATCTGATTTCTGTTCTGGACATGGGAAGAACAGGTGAAGATCATCAGTTTCTGCTGTCATTTTCATCAGAATTCTCTTACACACGCAGCATACATCTACACAAGCTGATTTATAATTTTGAATGCCTCTGGGCAAATTAAGATGGCGAGTAGCCAGCTATGTTGGCATGGGCTGATCAGAGTTGGAACGTCTTGAGGTCACAAGATTGGGAAAAGTCTCTATTGAGATCAGAGGTGTAGCTGGGCAGGCTGTTATCTTGGAGGTAGTTCTTTGGGAGGGGCATTATGACGCCCTACCCTGTTGTGTCCGTCTTGCCTGCCCTCCAGTTGGAGGGTGCTGTGGGAAGGATGCAACAGCTATGGGCACCCTGCAAGCCCTGCACTGTTCTAGTCAGTCTTGCAAAGCGGCACTGGCCTTGCAGGGCACTATGAGTGCGCCCCTCAAAGCAGGGTGGCAGTGCATTAAGAGGAGAGGGTGAAAAGGGAAATGCAGTCAGGGAAGTGAGGTCTGCTTGCAATATTCAATTGTTCCTTGGACTTAGCAGGGTCAGAATAACGAGGTGCAGTGCTTGAGACAGGAGGACTAGTTGCTGGTGTGGGAATCAGCCAGGATCCCCACACCATATGATCCTGAGGTGGGAGGGATCTCATTCCTCTTCATGCCTTACACCTGCTAAACTCCCCATGAGCTAAAATCTACCTTTAAACAAGTATGCCTCCTTTTTCCCCCCTGACTCCTCAGGCAGATTTTCATTTCTGTTCCAGTCGTTCTGCCAGTAATCTCCCTGGCTGGCACCGTTCTCCCCTCCCCTCGTGAGCTCCTGTGGGCCTTCCACGTGGAGTGCATAAAGCCCCGTCGCTCAGCGCTATCTGACTAGTTTTAATCATAGCGTTTTCCATTTAATTAGGAGGGAAGGCACACTTTGCATATTAATATGCATACAGCGCAGCTCTCACCTCCCTGAGCATTTGAGAGGGGGCTTTGTGGAGGAGGGCTTTCCCAACTTGAAAGCGGTGACATATGTGTGATAATCAAGCAGATTTTAATTTATTTATTTACTTATCAGTTGCATTTATATCCCGCCTTCCCTCCAGGGATCTCAAGGTGTGGTGCACATAGTTCTCTCCACCCCATCCCCCCCGGTACTTCTTTTATCCCCACAACAACACTATGAAGTGGGGACCGTCCAAAGGTCAGCTGAGCTTCTCAGCTGAGTGGGGTCTCTCCGTCCAGTGCAATCTCTCTGTCCGACACTCTATCCCAGGGGTCAGCAACCATTTGGGGGGGGGAAATAAAAAATGAACGAATTCCTATGCCCCACAAATAACCCAGAGATGCATTTTAAATAAAGGGACACATTCTACTCATGTAAAAACATGCTGATTCCTGGACCGTCCACGGATTGAGAAGGCAGTTGGGCCGCATTCGGCCCCCGGGCCTTAGTTTGCCTACTCCTGCTCTGTCCACTACAGCGCATTGGTTATCACAGGCTTTTCTCCTGCCCTGCTCAAACACAGCCTAAACTGTGCTTGGGCTCTGCAGTATAGAATCATAGAGTTGTAGAGTTGGAAGGGACCACAAGAGTCATATACTGTAGTCCAACCCTCTGCAATGCAATCTGGAGATACTTAATAGTTCTGCCGCTATTCTGCTGCTATATACAGTCTTTTATGCCTTCCGCCTTGCTGATTCTTGAGCTACCAATGTCTTCAAAGCAGTTTCCATCTCATTTCCAGTCCCTGGCATCTCCAGGAAATGTACCCAGTCTGAAACCTTGGAGAGCTGCTGCCACCCAGTGTAGACTAGTGTTTCCCAACCTTGGGCCTCCAGCTGTTTTTGGACTACAACTCCCATCATCCCTAGCTAGCAAGACCAGTGGTCAGGGATGATGGGAATTGTAGTTCAAAAACAGCTGGAGGCCCAAGGTTGGGAAACACTGGTGTAGACAATGCTGAGCTAGATGGACTAATGGTCTGACGAAGGCAGATTCTTATGTAGGATAAGCTGCTTCCACTCCTCCTTGAGCTAACCTCTATTCTGCACTGCTAGTATCTTCACAGGACACCCCCCAAAAAACCCCCCGTTTCTCTTGAATCAGAAGCACTAATTCAGCTCTCCTTGCCTCTCTCAGCACATCCAGATCCTGATCTGAGTCTGTTCCAAGAATGACTGGGTCCACCTGGACCAGCTTTACTTATTTTTATGTTTAAAGGAAAGAGTCTTATCAGTATAAGACAGCTTCCTGCATCTTCTGGAAAATGTAACTTTTTGTCTTCAGCTTGATGGCCAGCAGGGGAAAGGGATCCCATTTGGCTTCATGCTGAAGATGTCCCCACCACCACTCGCCTCCCATCACCCAGCAACTTACTGAATCCTATTCTTTTTTTTTTTTAAGAATATTTATTAAATTTTCCAATTTTTTAAACAAACAAACAAACAAAAACAGAACAAACAAAAACATTAAAAAAGACATAAGGTTCATAAATCATACTTTAGAATAACAAATTTCTCAGACCTCCTCATACTTCTCCTCCTTGTATCCCAATTAAGGTTATTTGTTCAGCAAATCCTTCATTTAAAGCATTACAGCTTATAACATTACCTTATTTTTCAAACCCTTTTTTCCCCATCTATGTTCCTTTATATCATTACAGCTAGAAACCACTCAATTTCAATTCAACACCATTTAACTTTCCTTAATTTTACAGTATTTCTGTAAATAGTCCTTAAATTTTTTCCAATCTTCTTCAGCCGACTCTTCTCCCTGGTCACGGATTCTGCCAGTCATTTCTGCCAATCCCATACAGTCAATCAGTTTCATCTGCCATTCTTCCAGAGTGGGTAGATCTTGCGTCTTCCAATACTTTGCGATAAGTATTCTTGCTGCTGTTGTAGCATACATAAAGAAAGTTCTGTCCTTCTTTGGCACCACTTGGCCAGACATACCCAAGAGAAAGGCCTCTGGTTTCTTCAAGAAAGTATATTTAAATACCTTTTTCAATTCATTATATATCATTTCCCAGAAAGCCTTAATCCTGGGGCACGTCCACCAAAGGTGAAAGAATGTACCTTCATTTTCCTTACATTTCCAACATTTGTTGTCGGGCAAATGATAGATTTTTGCAAGCTTGACTGGGGTCATGTACCACCTGTATATCATTTTCATAATATTCTCTCTTAAGGCATTACTGAATCCTATTCTTGGCCTTAATCTTCCATCATGCCAGGCATCCCCTACTCCAAACAGCTGTTTCTAGAACCAAACCAGCCACTCTGTAGCGTGCAATTCAGTCTACAATTTGTAAGCAAGGCCACGGCCACTCCTGCTTGGGCTCATTGGGTGCAGCAATGTTTTTTTGCCAAACAAGTCATAGCGATCCAGCGTAGAGAGATAACTCAGGCCCCGGAGGGTGATGGAAGTGCTGCTATTTATACAGAGGGCAGGTCACAGAGTTCTATGAAGTAGAACCGGTTTGGTCGGAGGCGAGCGAGAGTGGATAGGATCAACAACTGTCTGAGAAAGGAGCTCAAGCCACAAGCACCGATTCGAATCTCTGGTAGCGTCAGATTTCAAGCAAATTTTATGCTGCTATTTTGTCACTCCAGAGCCAGCTTTTCTCAACCTGTGGGTCCTCAGATGTTGTTGAACTACAACTCCCATCACCCCTAGCTCGCAAGGCCAGAGCTCAGGGATGATGGGAGTTGTAGTCCAACAACATCTGAGGACCCACAAGTTGAGAACCACTGCGTCCAGACTATGGCCACTTCCTAAGGACCTCTTTATTGAGCCTTCGTCCTGATTTGTTTGCTGGGAGCTTAGAAGACAGCCAGACCTGCAACATACATGGCTGCTCCCTCAAAGAATCCTGGGAACTGTAGTTTGTTAAGGGTGCTGAGAGTTAGACTGCTATTCCCCCTCACAGAGCTACAATACAATCACTCTTCCCAGGGGACTCTGGTTTGTGTAGCTCTGTAAGGGCAATGAGGGGCCTTGTCACAAGTCTCAGCCCACTCAGCAACAGTTCCCAGGATTCTTTGGGGAAAACTATGACTGTTTAAAGTGGTATCATAGTTCAGTGCATGGCACCATAGACTCTGGAATATCATTATGGTAGAAAAACTGTCCTCCATAAAACTTGCTGAAGGAAGAGCTAAACCAATGGACTTCTTTGCAGTCTAGTGCATGTGCATGGATTATGCCAGAGCAAATAAAAACTAACAAGGTCACAAGGTTTTCTCCAGCTTTAGTTTTCTACTGAAAAAGCAACCATGAACAATTCTTCTGCATAGTCCCAAGCTACATGTGCTATTTTCTCAAACTATGTACAGCAAGTAGTCTAGGAGACGGGGTAGGAAGACTGTTAGAATTATTGTTTTTGTTGTTGCTGCTGCTGACATGTTACGACGATTATCCCAAAAAATTCTATATTTTATGGAAGAAGATTTGATGCACAAGAGCTCTCAGTGCGCTATAATTTCACAACCTGAATTTGCCGGTATGTGGTTGAATTCCACTTGGAAATCACAACAGCTTGAAAGCACACTGAGAGCCTTTCAGAAAGAGAACTTCCTACATGACAGTGGTCAGCAACTAAAACTGGACATTTTCTCTGCCAATAATGATGATAATAATGATGATAATAATGATAATAATATTTATTTATTTATTTATTTATTTATACATACCCCGCCCATCTGGCTGGCTTTCCCCAGCCACTCTAGGCGGCTTCCAACAAAATATTAAAATACAATACAAATATTAAAATACAATAGTGGCTTGCCTCCATTCCCAAAAGAACCCAAGACATGGGCAAAAGGTCTCTTTGAACTGCAACTTTGTAAGAGGGCTTTTTAACACAGAGAAAAGGCAAAGTAAGTGGTGATATGATGGAAGTTTAAATAATTATGCATGGCATGGAGGAAGTGGATAGAGAAAAGGTTTTCTCCCTCTTCCATAACGCTAGAACTCATGGACATCCAAGGAAGCCAAATATTGGAAGTCCCAGGACAAAGAAAAATGAGTAGTTCTAGGAGCACATAGTTCAACTATGGAACTCTCCCACAGGAGGCAGTGATGGCTTTAAAAGAGGATTAGACACATTCATGGAGGAGAGGGTTCTCCGTAGTTGCTATCTATGATGGCTATGCTCTGTCTCCATAGTTGGAAGTAGTAGACTTCTGAATACCAGTTGCTGGAAACCTTAGGAGGGGAGAGTCCTCTTGCACTTAGGTCTTGCTTGTGTGCTTCCCACAGACATCTGGTTGGCCACTGTGAGAACAAGTTGCTAGACTAGACGAGCCATTGGCTTAATCCAGATTCTGTTCTTATGCTGGCTGCTGTTCTATTGATGCTTCCTTGTTCCTTCCTCCCCAATGTGTTCCGGCAGAGCTCTTCTTGCATTCTTATCTTCTAAAGGGGAAGACACTGGCTGATCTTCTGCTTGGCTGTGTCTGTCTGTCTGTCTGTCTGAGTGGCTGTTTTGCATCATAACTGGTATGTGCGTGTGCCTTTCCGCTGTGTTTACAAACACTTGTTTCCACTTGACGATTTATGGAGCTCGCTACTTCAAACAACTTATGTAGACCACAGAGGGTTGACCCAGTGGTGGGGAGCATATGGCCTTCCATATGTTGTTGGGCTCCCAGCAGCCAGCATGGCCAATGGTAAGGGATGGTGGGAGCTGTAGTCCAGCAACATCTAGAGAGCCATGACTTCCCCACCCCAGAGACTTGAGTCTTTGTAGGAGGATATATGGCTACATCCATGGCTATTCATAGTAGCCAACGGCTACTAGCCATGAGGGCTATGTTCTAGCTCTGCTGCCAGAGGTCATATGCATCTGAATACCCATTGCTGGGAATTCCAAGTAGGGAAAGCACTGTTTTGTCCTTTCGGGCTTCCCACTGGAACATCTGGTTGGCCACTGGGAAAACAGGATGCTGGACTAGATGAGTCTTTGGGCTATCCTTATGTTCTTATAAATAACAGAAAGAAAGGGCTCTTGCCTTCATGCCCTGTCTGGGGCTTCCCAGAGGCACCTACTTAGCCACTTTGAGAACAGAATGGGCCTTTGACCTGACCCAGCAGCTCTTCTTATGTTCTTAGGCAGACAGTCTTGCACAAGCTATTATGGGCTAGACACCTTGGTGGACTTACTTGCAAGTCTGTGTTAAGGCATCCATGCTTAGGAGCTAGGCTGAGTTAAACGTTAGGCTCACTATTCTGGTGCAAGTGTACATTTCCCATTGTCGTTGGTCGTGCCTGAGCAGCATATGTTTTCCCCCTTTAAAAAATGCATGTGGGGGAATTCAGCCTAGGAAGTGGCCCTTTGGGATCAAGCTGTTACAGAGCTTTCTTTAATCTTTCTAAGATCAGCGATTTGTGCCTGGCGGCCGTGGCTTTCTTCCCTCTCCACCCAGCAACAGCTGCTGTGGGCCATCTGCACCAGTAGCCTAATACACCACTCAAAGTAGTAACCAATTGGCAAATGTCAGGCAGTCAGTGGCACAGAATGGCACAGTGGCACAAAATACTAACCTGGCTAGTATTTGGCCTGGGCTGAGCACGCTGAAAGCCTCCGCTTAACCTGTTCTAGGGGTTTTATAGGGTTACAACAGGAAGACCTGTGAGGCTTTACGCTGGCGAAGAACAAAACTGTCTGCAGCCGCTGCCTGGACAGAACATGTATGCATTCCAGAACCTATATTAATACAGTGGTACCTCTGGTTACGTACTTAATTCATTCCAGAGGTGTGTTCTTAACCTGAAACTGTTCTTAACCTGAAGCACCACTTTAGCTAATGGGGACTCCCGCTGCTGCAACTGCTGCGCCGCCGCCGCACGATTTCTGTTCTCATCCTGAAGCAAAGTTTTTAACCCGAGGTACTATTTCTGGGTTAGCAGAGTCTGTAACCTGAAGCGTATGTAACCTGAAACGTATGTAACCCGAGGTACCACTGTATACTATCTTTCACATTAATACACCTTCCTTCTCCCAAAGAGCTGTGGGCCATGTATGAGGGTTCCAGTAGCCATTTGGACATGTCAAGTATAATCTTATTGGGGCGTCACAAGTGAAAGCTACATAGGGTGGAACCTTTGTCATGCCCCTCCCCTGCTCAAATTCAAGTTTAGTACAACCCTCAAGTTTAGTAAAACCCTTTTTTAGCATTGTACTTGAACACTCAAGCAGCCCGGTTGATATTCAGGTGAAGCAAGTGGGTGCTTCTTGTTGTTTAGTCGTTTACTCGTGTCCGACTCTTCGTGACCCCATGGACCAGAGCATGCCAGGCACTCCTGTCTTCCACTGCCTCCCGCAGTTTGGTCAGACTCATGTTTGTAGCTTCGAGCACACTGTCTAACCATCTCGTCCTCTGTCGTCCCCTTCTTCTTGTGCCTTCCATCTTGGGTGCTTACTTATCCTTAATCAAAGCTAACCTGAGCCTTGCTTTGGGTAATTCATTCGGCCAGTTCTCACAAGGGCCTGCAAATGAGCCTCCATGTGGCAAGAAGCCTTCTGTTTCCTGTACCAGCTGTTGCTTCTGAGAGCTGCTACAGGCACCTAGTATTAGCAGAGAGAAGCCACTTATCCCAGGAAGAACGTAAGAAGAGCCTTGCTGGATCAGGTCAAAGACCCATTTGGTCCAGCATCTTGTTCTCACAGTGGCCAACCAGATATGGGAACCCCAAATGCAGGACCTGAGCACCACAAGTCTCTCCCCACTTGTGATTCCCATCAACTGGGATTCAATGGCATACTGCCTCCAACAGTGGAGATAGGACATAGCCATTGTGGCTAGTAGCCATTGATGACCTCGCCCATGAATTTGCCTAATCCTCTTTTAAAGCCATCCAAGTTGGTGGCCATCTTGTGGGAGCAAATTCCATAGACTGACTGTGACGATTGTATTGCAGCTCTGAGAAGGGAGGACTATTGTAGGTTTTGCCCGTGTTCTTTTCCTGCTTCTCAGTTGAACTGGAGCATGTCATGTCATGGCACTGACTCAGGTTAGCCACCGTCAAGGAAGTCCACCAGTGCACCACGGTTTTTGTTTGTTTTCTTGCAGAAAGCCAAAGTTGTGGCAGAAGGAGAGGCTTGCCTAGAGTTAAAGGAGCAAGGAGTGGGAGGAGGAGATGAACCAGCATCTCCTGAGCCTCAGGGAAGAAGCCATCCCAATAATCATGCCATCCGCCCTCTTATTCTACCTGAGGCCTCATCCATCTGGTACATTCACTTTTCAGCTTGCATCAAAGAGGGTAATTAGGAAATCAGTCCAAGCAAACAGGTGCCCAAATTACACTCTTCAAATGCAGAAAACAGATGCCAGTCATAACCCAGGCTTGAATGGACATAGCCGGACCAACTTACAGGGTATGTATGTTAGATGGGGAAGTGTCCTGGCTCAGTGGCAGAGCATCTGCTTTGCATGGAGCAGGTCCCAGGTTCAATCCCCAGCGGCATCCCCAGGTAAGGCTGGGAAAGATCCTTCGGCTGAAATCCGAGAAAGTGGCTTCCAGTCGGTGTAGAATATATTCAGCTAAGCAGACTAAAGGTCTTGTTTGGAATAAGGCCGTTTCCTAGGTTTGCATATCTTAAGGGAAGGGCCTTTGCATGCAGGAGGTCT
Organism: Podarcis raffonei; assembly: GCF_027172205.1. NCBI lineage: Eukaryota > Metazoa > Chordata > Lepidosauria > Squamata > Lacertidae > Podarcis > Podarcis raffonei. The sequence continues at coordinate 73,876,911 of NC_070609.1, read as the reverse complement.
GGGGTTTAGTCACACCTCCAGGGAGGGCTAGGAATGCTCCCTGTCTGAAAACCCCTGAGAGTCACTGCCAGTCAGTTTGGACAAGACTGAGCTAAATGGACAAATGCTCTGGTTCAGGAGAAAGCAGCTTCCTGTGCTCCTAGGTACCAACAGGCCGCGACATGTCACCCCAGTCACAGGCCAGTGTGGGAAGGCCGGCGGCCTATATCTCCTTTCATGTCTGCTTTCCTTCCTTCCTCCCTCAACCTCCAGATTTAACTAGGTTCTCCCCCCACCCTCCGCCGCATACACACACACACACCTCCAAGCGATTATAATTATAGATGTTTGCCAAACCAGTTTCGCTCCCCACCTCTGCTTTCGAAAGAAACAGCGGAGGGCGGGTGGCGGGGGGGGGGTTTGAGGGCAAACCACAAGAGAGGAGGCGAGAGTCGGTTTCTGGGCGTGCCGGAGTCTTGAGCGTGGGTGCAGGATTCCCCTCTTCCGAGAAGGCAGCTCTTGTTCCCCTCTCTCTATGCCGAGGGCGGCTGGCACGATAAAAGGAAGGGAGCCAAGCCAAGCGCATAAGCTGTCTCCCTTTCTCCGCTGGGGGAACCTTCATCCTTGCACTTGACAGCTCCGGATTAAAAAAAAAAAAAGGCCACAAAACAAAGAAGATAAAAAGAGGAACCCTGTTCCTTTAACACTTTGTGGTTTAGTACTTTAGAGGTGTGGTAGCAGGCATGGCAATGTTTCATAAATACTGGGGTTCTTTTTTGGGGGGGCTACTCAAGCCACCTCAACCCCCTCCTGCTTGTTAAAACTGGTTAACGCCATCCAATGCCTCTGGCTTTCTGTCTGGTTGCTCATCCCCTTGTCAGCCACAATTTTATTCATCGCTGGGAAGGTGAAGGGGAGTGGGGTAGGGTGGGCATTCTCCGTAACAGGAAATATTTTTTTAAAATGCTTTCAAATACTGTGCACTTCCCAAAAAGAGCTGGATTCTGTAACGTAACAAAATCATGCAAATGCACATAGCTTCTATTATTTTGCATTAATTTGATTTTTTACTATTTTTGCATGACTTGCTCTGGTTTGGGTAATCATTTTTCAAGGGAGGAAAAGATCATGCCTTAAGGACCTCCTGCGGAGTGGGCAGTTAGAATGGGGTGTGGGGCAGGCAAGGGTCTTGTGGGTACCCTTTTTCTCAATTTAAAAGCACATAGAGCTGGAGGAGGAGGTTGGAAGAGTGATGCTCTTTCCCATTTTCTCTTTCAATTCTATGTGCTTTTCAATGCTCATATTAATTTGACTGGATCTGACTTTAACGCAGAACCCCGGGGGAAGAAAAATGTGTACACTCATAACTTTCTCTCTTTCTGTCTTGTTGTGGGGAGGGAGTTGGGGGAGAAGTGACCAGAGCAGCTTGTGCCTGTGGCACTCATTCAAAAATCAAAATGTGCCTGCAGGCCTAAAAAAAATTGTTGCACATGCACACACAGCACTTTACAAGGACTATTATCTGTTCCTCTGGTCCATGGGAAGGAAAATTGGATGGGAGGCATTTTTTTGAAAGAGGTGCTTGTCAAAATTGCTAGTGATCAAGACCACCACCTCATTTGGGATGGGGGGCAGAATAACAATGTTTTTGTGCTGAAACAGGGTTACGGAATCTGCGTTACTGGGACTACAGCTCCTATCGCAACTGATGTTTGCCCAGGGTGGCTGGGGCTGATGGGAGATGGAGTCCAACAACATCGCCTGGGGGAGGGGGAGTTTCCCCATCTCTGTGCTGGTCAGTGTTCAAAGTGAGCGACTCTCATCCATGACCCTGCAGAGTGGTCAGTATGGATGTCTGGCCAAGTCTTACACCATACATTTAGGAACATAAAAATGTGTTGGGCTCATCTATCCCAAGCATCCCCTTCTCACTGTTGTCAACCAGATGTCTGCGAGAAAAGACCCGAATGTAAAAGCGATCTCCCCTTCTGTGTCATTACTGCCTCCAGCTGTGCAGGTACAGCATAACCACCAGAGCATAGCCAATGCACATTTAAAGCACATGACTCTCCCCCCCCCCAAATCCTGGGAGCTCTAGTTCCCCTCCACAGTGCTCCATTTCACAGCACTGTGAGCAAACTACATGTAGTTCCCAGGGAATGTCTGCTGCCTGGAACAGTGTACAGCTGCTGCCAGTCTGTGCAGACATAACTGAGCTAGATGGACCAGTGGCCTATAAGGCAGTTTATTATGCTCTCTTTAAAAAACTGCTTAGACATCAGCTTGGAGGATCACATATAGGGCCACACCCCAACCCTACTATCAAGTGTGCATGTGTATACAGTGGTACCTTGGGTTACAGCTTCAGGTCACAGACTCCGCTAACCCAAAAATAGTACCTCGGGTTAAGAACTTTGCTTCAGGATGAGAACAGAAATCGTTCTCCGGTGGCGCGGCAGCAGCAGGAGGCCCCATTAGCTAAAGTGGTGCTTCAGGTTAAGAACAGTTTCAGGTTAAGAACAGACCTCCGGAACGAATTAAGTACTTAACCCAAGGTAACCACTGTATTGGGCAGGGGGTGGGTGTTCAGTAGCGTTCCCATTTCAGTTCCTTTTATACATTTTTGTTTTCCCTGGGGAGGGAAAGGAGAGGGTGAGTGAACTCGCCCACTAAGCCTCATCGGGTTATATTAGGAGTGGCAAAGAGTGAAGGGAGACCGTGAGGGTGTCTGGGGGCGCCCGAAAGCAGCTGTCAGTTTTGGGGTTGTTGTCTCCCCCCCCCCAAGGGCTGTTTCAATCGCACTTAGGTGGCATCCGGTTGGCCCCTTGGGATCCAAACAGAAATTTGCAGCAAGCAATGAAACCACGGCCGGGCTGTGTGTCACCCACTGTGTGTCAGTGGGTGGCTTCGTTCTCTCGCCTCCTTGGGCCCTGATCCGGTGCCACGTGGAACCCCTTCGCCCCCTCCTCCCAAAGGGCGAAGCAACGCGCGGAGCAGGGCGCTCAGGCTGGCAAAGCCGGGAGTTGCTCTGACCGCTGGCGAAGCTCGCCGAGCGAGGAGGCTGCTTAGCTGGCTGCCTGCCTCCGCCTCGTCTTGCTGCGCGCCCCGGGGGCGATGGGGCTGCTTGGGAGCGCGCCTCCTTCCTGCCCGCCCGCCTGCTTTCCTTCCTCCGTCTGGCCCGGCCGGCTCCAGGCGACCGGGGGCGGGAGGCCTGGAGGAGTTTCCAACCGCGGCGGCGGCGGCAGAAGCAGGGTCTGCGCCGCCCTCTGGGCTCCGCCGCTCCTCTCGCCGGGTTATTTATTACCTCTCTCCCGCGGTGGCGGCGGCGGCGCGGCGGCTCCGGGGCGGCTGCCAAGCTGCCGGGGGAGGCGGCGGCGGCGGCGGAGGAGAAAGGGACCCCGCGCAAGGGGGATCCGGAGCAACGACGCCTCCCCAACAGTTCCAGCTAGCCAAACTTTCTTAGCAGGGCTTTCTCGGAGGTGGGACACTATATGATTTCCGACGCCCACTCACCCGCCGTTTCCCCCATCATCGGAAGCTAAGATTCACCCATTGCATTCTTGCCTAAGTATATTGCTTATTATCGGAAAAGAAAGAAACGGGTTGGTTCCTCCATTCTTTCAGGGACGACCAGCTGGTAGACAGGAATTCAAGGGTGAAGCCTCGTTTCCTGGGCATAGAGGCGGAGAGCTGCTGCACCTGTTGGATTTCTGCTTGTCACCCTATGAGTGAAAAAATATAAAACAGGGTTGGGGAACCTGATCTCTCCCGATGTGCACAGTGATCGGGGGTGATGGGGAGTTGCAGTGTTGGCAATATCTGGAGGGCCACCTAGTTGCCCATCTCTGCACTAAAGGCTTGAACAGCTGACAGAATTTGTTTGCCAGCATCTTGTGCCTTTGGTGGTGGGCCAGTTAATGAGCCAAAGCTCTTATCTTCCCTGTAAAGCAAAAAATTGATTTTATACCAATTTATGTAGGAACATAGGGACACGGGTGGCGCTGTGGTCTAAACCACAGAGCCCAGGACTTGCCGATCAGAAGTTCGGCGGTTCGAATCCCGGCAACGGGGTGAGCTCCCGTTGCTCGGTCCCAGTTCCTGCCAACCTAGCAGTTCAAAAGCACGTCAAAGTGCAAGTAGATAAATAGGTACCACTCTGGCGGGAAGGTAAAGGGCGTTTCCATGCACTGCTCTGGCTCACCAGAAGCAGCTTAGTCATGCTGGCCACATGACCTGGAAGCTGTGTGCAGACAAACGCCAGGTCCCTCGGTCTATAGAGTGAGATGAGCGCCGCAACCCCAGAGTCGTCTGCGACTGGACCTAACAGTCAGGGGTACCTTTACCTTTATGTAGGAACATAGGAAGCTGACTTATCCATTGGTCCATTCTACTCAGTACTGTCTACACTGACTGGCAGTAGTACTTCAGAGTTTCAGGAAGGCGACATTTCCAGGCCCAGCAGGAGATTCCAGCGATTGAGCCTGTCATCTTCTTCATGAAAAGTAAATATTCTCCCACTGAATTACGGCCCTTCCCTTAAGACAGGGGAACATAGGAGCCTTTATACAGGGTCAGAATATTGGTCCATCTGGCTCAGTATTGTCTGCACTGACTGGCAGCAGCTCTCCAGGGTTTCAGACAGCCCTGCTTGAAGATTCTGCGGAGTGTACCCAATGCAAGCTGTACATGAAACAATACAGTACATGTCCCTTTGCCTCAGGCAGCTGAATATCTGGGTGTCAGTCCTGACGATGTCCCCAAAAAATGGAAAAAGAAGAAAAGTAATTTTCTTGACTCAGGGAGGCTCACTATGACACATTCTGAAAGTACCTCCTGCAAAGGAAGTCAAGTTTTCCTGCCGACATCTTCTTTGCTGCACTATTTAAAAAAATTAAAATGTTTTATTTGGTCAAGGGCTGGATGTTCTGCTGTGGCACCTTATTCCAGTGATTTTAAAATGGTTTACAGGCCTTAATTAACATTTCACCCTTCTTCTCCCCCTACTCCCAGGGCTGGCTGGTTTCCCTTCATGTAGCTTGCCCCAGTTGTCAGGCTGTTAATTATGCAGCTTGTTGAGGTGGTGTGTATGTGTGTGTTGTGGGGGGTTGAGCAGTTAAAAAGGAGGCCTTCTCTGGGGGTGATGCTAGAGGCTGTTCAGACTTCCTTTTCAGGCTTCTCCTTTTTCTTAAGGGTGGGTGTGGAGAACCCTTTTCAGCCTGAGGGCTACATCCCCTTCTGGGCAAATGCGGGGGGGGGACATGCCAGTTGTGGGCTGGGCCAGAGGCAAAAGGGACTAGAACAACAAATGTAAATTTTACCTTTGCACAGTAGGCTGGTTTCTACTGTCCTGCATCCAGGCAACTAAGAATCATCAGAATTCAAAGACACTTGTGAGCCCTCAAGGAGGGTGCAGAGTAGGGCCATTGAGGGGTGTGGCCTGGGGAGAATCCTGAGGGCTTGGTGGAGAGGCCTGGAGGGCCACAACCTGCCCCACACCTGGGCCTGAGGTTCCCAGTTCCTTGTGAAGAGGGGTTGGTTGTTAAACCACACTGTTAATTGTAGCTCTGTGAAAGGAAAAGAGGCTTTCCAAACAACTCACCAGCAAACAGCAAACTACAGTTCCTAGGAGTTTTTGGCCGGGGGGGCACAGAAAACCATGACTGTTAAACTGGTATAATAGTGTTTCTAATGTATGTTGTGGATATGGCCGCAGTGTTGTCTGCATCAAGACGCCACCCTGTATTCCCTACCCAATTTATTCCAGATTTATGGGGGGGGGGTGTCAATAGATTAAAGAAACACACCTGTTTCCGACGAGCAGTTTGTGATATATCAAGGACAGATTTGCAAATTACCTTGTCCCCATCCTGAAGTGCATAGTAACAATATGGAACTCACTCCTACAGGAAGTAGTGATAACCACCAACTAGGATGGCTTTAAAAGAGGATTAGACAAATTCACGAAGGTTAAGGCTATCAATGGCTACCATGGCTATGCTCTGCCTGCATGTTCAGAAGTAGCAGTGGTTCTGACTACCGGTTGCTGGAAACTTGGCCATTCTGAGAACAGGAAGTTAAACTAGATGGGCCATTGGTCTGATCTATCAGGCTCTTCTTTCTTTTTTCTTCTCATGTTCTTAAGCATCCATAGGCGGGCATTGCATGAATCAGTATGCTAGGCTAGATATGCCTCTTTGGTCTGTTCTGGCTGGGTTCCTGTGTAAAGGAATAAGCATGATGTGCCGGTCAGAGTCAGGAGAGTGGCTGTTGCAGGCACATCCTGCTTGGGGGCTTCCCATAGGCGCCTCCAGTGAGAACTAGACTAGAGGCTCCTTTGGCTTGACCCAGGAGCGCCTATCTCCTGTTCTTATTCTGGATACTCTTCTCGGAAGAGAATTTGACAAATTTATAGAGGTTAGGGCTAGCAATGTCTACTAGCTACAATGGCTATGTTCTCCCTCCACTATCAGAGGCAAAATGCCTCTAGATACCAATTTCTGGGAATTGCAAGTGGAGAGAGAGTGCTATTGCGCTCAGGTTCTGTTTGCAGATTTCCCACGGAGGCATCTAATTGCCTGCTATGAGAACAGGACTGGACTAGATGGTACTTTGGCCAGATCCAGCAGCTGAGCTCTTTCAAGGTTCTTCTTTTTTTTTGCACTCAGATCCCCACCTTATGGTTTAGCATCGCCCCCTTCTCCATGCAGCTCAGCATGGCTTTGTGCTAGTGCTAAATGTCAAGCATCTTACCCTGCGCCTTCAATCTCCTTCCCGGCTCTCTCCGGTTCGGTTCGTCTCCCTTTCTCCCCGCCGCACTGCACGGAAGAGGAATGGACGTAAATATCCTTCCCCCCTTTTGGCTAGCAGTATTTCTTTTCCACTTGCTGCCTCCTCGCTGTCTGCAGGCCCGCTAATGTCCCCAGAGCTCCCGAGCCCATTTATTTTCCCATCCGCTCTCGGCTGCCTGAAGCGGGGCTAATGCATCCCCAAAGGCCTTTGCTCCTTGTTAATTACACCGGGAGAAGCCATCGCAGCTGCCATGTGTGCATCAGGACCGTGGCTGGCAGGTGGGCGATGGCAGGTGGGGTACAGGGGAGGGGGGGCACAGAGAAATCAACAGGCTTGAGACCCAGGCATACCAGAGAATGTGAAGGAGCCACACAGAAGTTTCCCACACTCTTGTTTAAACCCAAGCTCTAAATAATTCTTTCTACCTTTGGGATGGGACGCGGGTGACGCTGTGGGTTAAACCACAGAGCCTAGGACTTGCTGATCAGAAGGTCGGCGGTTCGAATCCCCGCGACGGGGTGAGCTCCCGTTGCTCGGTGCCTGCTCCTGCCAACCTAGCAGTTCGAAAGCACGTCAACGTGCAAGTAGACAAATAGGTACCTATCCGGCGGGAAGGTAAACAGTGTTTCCGTGCGCTGCTCTGCTTCGCCAGAAGCGGCTTGACCTGGAAGCTGTACGCCGGCTCCTTTGGCCAATAAAGCGACATGAGCGCCGCAACCCCAGAGTCAGCCACGACTGGACCTAATGGTCAGGGGTCCCTTTACCTTTACCTTTGCGACACACCCATCCATGCTGGTTTTCAAGGGTCCTGGATTTATATCCGTATAATAACAATCTTTGACATAGCACCATATACTTGACATGTATACGAAGACAGGCTCTGGTGGATTGAGCAGATGAGACCAATAGTGGGTCCAAAAGTCAAGAAGGTGGTTTCTGCACGTGAGGGGCAGGTGGGGCTTGTCAACCTGGGAAGGTAACCCATCTAGGAGAAGGAAAACTCTGATCCTAAACCCCCAGTGCTTTGCGGGATATCTTTGGGAGAAGAAAAGCATAAGGCGGAAACCCTACACAAATCCAGAGTGTGTCCCTAAGATGGCTGGATGGTGCCTTGTACGCCTCCTTCTGAAAACTCCTGCAGCCAAGTTGGTGCCAAATAGATTGCTTTCATTTAGACCACATCAGCGATGCTGAGAGGTAGGTCTTGTCTTCTGGGCAGCCCAGGACCTCCACACACACCACCTAGACTCACACCTGGGGGAGGTCTCTTTGGTGCTGCAATGCAGCAGTTAGACTTCACCCTGGGATGCACCCTCCATTTTCTCTTGAGGCAGACTGATGCTGATGCAATATACTTTACAAAGAACATCATGCAGGCCTTTGGAAACAGTCATCACACAACGGCCCTGCAAGGTAGGCTGGTAGTAGTGTTACTGTACATAGAAGGTTGGAAGAGGGAGGGAGGGTTGGGAGAGAGAGAGAATTGTTGCAAGTCCAGCTAATGAGTCCATGGAAGGAATGAGATTTGAAGCAGCCCAGTCTACAGTGGCAGCTGGCGCCCATGGGGATTGGTGGGGCAGAAGGCAGGGAGACCAACAGTAGGTGCAGCCTGAGTCAGTGACAGGCAGAGCCAATTAATTCTAGGTTTGTCCCCATCCTTCTCCCTAATGAGTTCTGCAAGAGGCAACACTGAGACTGAGGAGGAGGAAGCTGACAGGCAGGGCCATCCCATTGGACTGGTTGTAAGAAAAGAGGCAGGGAAGTGAGGGCTGGCTGAGGTTAGTGGAACAGCTCCCCATTTGCCCTGATGGACCAACCTCCACTGGATGGCAGAAGTCTTCTGCCAGACACCACTGCCAGTCAGAGCAGACAGTGCTGGGCTAGATTGACAAACAGTATGACTAAGGATAAGGCAGATATTTCTGTGTCCTTCCATTTGGTGTGAGTCTTTAGCTAAATTGTGGAGCACATACACCTTTGCATGCAAAGGTTCTGCTGAAAATCCTCAGGTAGTTAAACTTTTGCCTGGCTGAGACTCTAGAACCCTGGAGAGCCGTGGACAGTCCAAAATAGACTTTAATGAGCTAAACAGACCAACTGTTTGTATTGGTTGAAAGCAGCTCATGGGATGGGGTGGGGAGAGAGGCTATAGGTTGGTGATGAAGTATCTGCTTTGCATGCCAAAGGTCTCGGGTTCAATTCCCAGCATATCTGATTAAAAGGATCAGGTGGCAAATGATGAGAGAGCCCTGAAGAATTGCTGCTGCCAGGCAGTGCAGACAGTACTGGGCTAGATGAACCAATGCCCTTTCACTAACACAGATTCCAATATTCTTCCCTGCGTAGGAACTGAAGGATCTTTCAGTTTTGGTTCTCTTGGTTTCTCATTTTCCCCGATCTTAAATTCAGTTCTCTACATTTCTTCAGCAATTTTCCAATTCTCTTTAAAGCGAATATTCATGAAAATTTTCCAGTATTTTAGTGCGAATTTATCCTAATTATTTTCCTTAATATGCACATCTTTTTGCAAGCAATATCTCCTGTTATAAGGCAGCTTTTGTACATTGTTTTCACTGATATATTTACATTTATGCACTTGTTCCCCTAAAATATGCATGTTTGTAAACGTAGTGTAGTTGGAAAACTGTATTGCAAGATTCAGATGGTTGTGTTCCAGTCCTCAGATTACTCTGCCCATGTGGAGATGGTAACACGGAAACAGTGTCTCACGTCCTTCTTTCTTGCCCCCTCTACAAAGACCTAAGGAATGAGATTATTACTCCACTCATTCTCTCCAACCCCGGCCGTTCATCAGACATTACACTGTATTTTCTATTATCTGATACGGAAAGTCAGATAACAGAGAAGGTCGCGAGGTACATCGAGAGAGCTGCGAAATTGAGGGCCACCATCTGAGTGACAGACTTGTTCATCCGACGGACCATCTTTTGCCTGTTCTTTTCCTCCTTTTATCTCTATTTTTACTTTTAACTCTTGTACAGCTGTGGCCTGTTGGCTTTGCTAATAAAGTTTTGTTGTTGTTGTTGCTTAGTCCTCAGATTGTTTCAGAAAGTGTAGATCTGATAAATTCAGCTTTAAATGTGAACTGAATTGACTTTCACTCCTGTTCTGGGCATGGGTGGCCCTTTAGGAGGCCTGATAGTAGTGTACACACATTGGGCTTGCTAATAATAATAATAATAATAATAATAATAATAATAATAATAGGGGTAAATATTCTCATCATGATCCTCATACAAGCTTGTTTCATTCTGCCACAAAATTGAAAGAATGGTTGTAAAGTCCGCTTCCGTCGCTGAGTTACAATAGCACTTAACCTCGGTGAACTGAAGGGATAAGCAATGCTCAAAATCTCATTAGGATAAGCTTACATTGTCTTTGGCTTGGCCAGAGAGAGAGAGAGGGGGAGAGAGAGAGAGAGAGAGAGAAAGAGAGAAAGAAAGAGAGAAAGAAAGAGAAAGAGAGAGGCTTTTGGGAGCCTGGAACCATCCACTCCAGACGTGCCCAGTTAAAAGTAGAGGAAGAACTGTGATGAGTGTGTGTGTGTGTGTTTAGAGACAGAATTGCCTTGGAGTATGAATATTTTTGTGTTCAGCACCTGAGTACTATGGCCACATCCTCACAACACAATTGTGCACACCCCTGCATATTCCTGCACTGCAGGGGGTTGAACTAGATGATCCTCAGGGTCCCTTCCAACTTTAGAATTCTATAATTTGATGAGGCCCTGAATTATGTCAAGACAACCCCGGTCTCTGAGCAGTGAGAGACTCCAGGGGTACCTGCACTTTCCCAGGGTTCGGTTTCCATGAAATGAAGGACACTGGAGACTGTGGTGTCTTTAGGATATATGGCTTCCTTTACACATACACGCAGGTCCCGCTATCCAAACGCTCGTTGTTAAAAAAATCACTTATCCAAACACAAGAAATTAGTCTTTAGGATATATGGCTTCCTTTACACATACACGCAGGTCCCGCTATCCAAACGCTCGTTATTTAAAAAATCACTTATCCAAACACAAGAAATTAGTCTTTAGGATATATGGCTTCCTTTACACATACACGCAGGTCCCGCTATCCAAACGCTCGTTATTAAAAAAATCACTTATCCAAACACAAGAAATTAGTACCCAAACCTCGCTTATACACACCACCCACTACAGGTTCAGATATCCAAACTGCCAGACCTGTGTGTAGTACTGTAAACAAAGAAGCTGCCTTAAACAAGCCTTTCTTTTTCATGTGTTGCTGGTCCACAGCAGCTGTTTCACCAGAAACCATGGGCAGGACGAAGAGGTTGGCAGAATCGCCCCACCATGGCACACCGCTCTTGGTAGCACACTGCAACAGCAGCTGAGGGATAAGGTGACCTTTCCCTTAGCCTTTTCTTGAGCTATTAGCAAAGATGTTCCGTCAATGGGCATTAATGGCTAGAAGACCTTTCTCTGATGGCTGGAGGCTGAGATACATCTGTGTATGTATGTTTACTAGGAATGGACAAGTCTACTGCCATATCACCCTGAGAAGCCGGGAGGCCACCTTGGTATACCATGTGTATTAGGGATGGTTAAATCTGTCCACTTCTGTCTTCTCAGTTTTTCCTCTCTTTTCTTTTCATTTTTTAAAAAATTACATTCTCCACATTTCCACAGCGATGTTTTGTTTTTTCCTCATAAAAACAATTATCAGCATTTTAGTGTGGGCTTATCCTAATAAACACACATTTATATGCAGTTTCGGTTCACATACACACATTTTTTAAAGCAATTTCCCCTAATATAATGCATAATGTGAATTGAAGGAGAGATAAAAGAAAGAATTCCTTCATGCAGCACTTAGTTAAACTATGGAACACACTCCCACAGGAGGCAGGGATGGCCGCTAATCTAGAGGATGTTAAAAGAGGATTGGACCAATGCACGGAAACGAGGGCTACCGATGGCTGTGCTGTGACTCCATAGTCAGAGGCAGTGATGCTTCTGAATCTCAGATGCTGGAAACCGCAGGAGGGGAGAGGGTTCTTGTGCCCAGGTCCTGTTTGCAGGTTTCCCATGGGCATCTGGCTGGCCACTGTGAGAACAGGAGGCTGGACTAGATGGGCCTGATCCAGCAGGGCTCTACTTATGCTCTTAATTCTCATTTTTGTATCTTATTTTCGTATGTTATCATCAACGCAGGGGCTGTTTTTCAGTGGTAAGTGCACCTGCTTTACACGCAGAAAGTCTCAGGTTCCGTCCCTTGGTGGAGCTGAGTGAAGATGTCCGGCAGAATCCCTGGAGAGTCTTTGCCTGTCGATGTCAACAATGCCAAGACAGGTGGACCAATGGTCTGGCTCAGTATAAAGCAACGGATGCTGCTTTATAGACTAAAACCCTCTGAGTGTCATCCTCATGCTCAATGGGCATCTTTGCAAACAAACAGAAATGGCAACACCAGCAACAAACCCTAGAGGCTACTAGTTCTTTTTTCCCCACAAGGAAAGCTGCACACACACAAGCACAAACAAAGCAGCCCCCCAAAACAACAACAACACAGGGAACCGTTGTTTACCCCAACTGGGCTACATTTCCCAGCACCCTTAACAAACTACAGTTTTATAATTCCTTAGGGAAAACCATGTGCTTTAAATGCACTGTTGGTATGGAGCATAAATCAGCACATATCAGGCTGGTGTGATGGGTTCCTCATTTCTAGATTTGACTGTATTGAGCTTGGGATCAATGGAGACTGGGGGTGGCTAGTTTATGTCGTTGGTTTTTAAGCTGCCACAGGAATTCCCTCCCCACCCCCAAGAGAAAGTTGTTTATCACATAACACACTATTCATCTGGCTTTACCAATTACATGCCGGATGAAAGTGGCTTATTCCTACTCCCATCCAGTATCTTTTGCTCCAAGGGTGGACAACCCACAACCCTCATCTTAATTTGATGAGGGTGTCAAGGAAGGGGAGGAGGAGGTTGAAGAAAGAGAGTGAGAGATAAGGGATGCCACACCCCCTCTGAGATCTGGTGTCACTCACCACTGGTTTGAGCATAGCCCATCACTTACCATCAGCATTCAGCCACAGCAGACTGCCTCAAAGGGAACACAGCCCTTTGTGGAATAAAAGCTTCCATGCCCCTGCCTTACTCTTTTGACTGAATTGCCTTTTCACTGTCTCTTGCGCTGCTAAGCCTTTTGGCTTCACTTTGTAATTCTATCTCCCTCCCTGTTCTTCTGCCTATGTGTGCATTTGTCCTGTTTTTACTGGGCAACAAGTGACTTGTCAGCAGCCGCACCAATGGGACAGCAACCAGAACCCTGTCCAGGTCTGGTTTGTCACAGAGCGAGCTGGCAGTAAGCCACACTATTCAAAGTTGGAGTTAACTCTTTACAGTGGTACCTTGGGTTAAGAACTTAATTCGTTCTGGAGGTCCATTCTTAACCTGAAACTGTTCTTAACCTGAAGCACCACTTTAGCTAATGGGGCCTCCTGCTGCCGCTGCGCCACTGAAGCACAATTTCTGTTCTCATCCTGAAGCAAAGTTCTTAACCCTAGATACTATTTCTGGGTTAGCGGAGTCTGCAACCTGAAGCGTATGTAACCCGAGGTACCACTGTATTAGCAAAAACGGGATCTGCACAGACTTGGTGGAATGCCGTGCCTAATGATCACAGGAACTCTTCCCGAGCAGGTCTTGCCCCATGGATCAGTTGCTGAGACTAAAGGTCCCCACCTCCCCTGTCTCCTCCTCTCTGGTATTTTTTCCGAGCAAGTGGAGAGTGCACCTGTGTGCCTGTCTTTGCTCCTCCTGCTTCACGCCTCTTCTGGTCCTGGGAGACTGGGGGTGGTGGTGTGGGGAGCTTGTTGTCTATGACTCTCCTTTCCCCCACTTTCCTGCTTCAGCTTCTGCCTCTGATTCTGGACATCTCTCTGCCATGACTCTCCCAGCTCACTAAGCCCTGTTTCCTCTTCAGCTTCTAACACCTCCTCTTCCCAGTCTTCTCCCTCTGACCACTCATTGTTGTCCCACCCACCCCGCCCTGGGCTCTGAACCTTCTTCCCTTGGTGGTTCCCCAGCTGGTTCTTGCCTCCATTCCTCCGCACCCAGCCAGTCCTTGACATGGTCCAGAATCAGAATCCAAGCAAGCAGGATGCTGCAATAGATGGACCTTTGAACTGATCCATCTTCCCATGATCTTAAACTGTGACTTGCAATTGTTCAGCACCGGGGGGAAAGGAGGAGCAAGGGCAGTAGTCAACAGCAGGCTCTGCCATATTGGGGCCTTAGTGACTGGTGCCAAGCCTGGTAATGTACCTGTCTGATAGCTCCAGCAAAGTTTGGGCGCACTTCCTGAGTGCTTCGACATGTGTGCATGTGTTGGAGGAAGGGGGGGGCATGTCCTGCTGTCAGATCAGTGGATAAATGGTGGGTTCCCACCTTGCCCCTCACTTCTGTGCTGCAACTCAGAACCTTCTTTCAAGACTACAAACACAAAAAAGGGGGAGAGAGATAAAAAGGGAAACTCAGGTGCCAAATGTAAGCTGAAAGGCCTTGTGATTCTGTCTTTGATGTTGCTTTGACTAGGGCTCAGGCTCTGGGAGCAGCTGGTCTGCTACCCAACTCCCGTCAGTGATTGGGTTAAAGACAGAAGCTGCCCTGTCCAGATAAAATTAAAAAAGGAAAAAAATCTGTCTAAAGCTGGCCCTATCTTATAGCCAAGCGGGTGGCTAGAGGCTGGAAGATGAATAATTTTTATCGTTATTTTAAAATCTGAAAACAGAATGGCTTGCTGTTGGGAGAGATATTTGATTCAATTTGCATTGAAAGGCAAATTTAACCTAATGTACACTTTTCCAAAACAAGCTGGTTGCTCCAGCTTAGCCGCATGGCTCTCACAAGCCATTCTTGTGTTCCTATACTAATAATTTAGGAACTTTCACCACTGTATCTAAGCCAGTTTTTACTGCCTGTGCAAATTTTTCCGAATGCTGTATGGAAAAGCACATGAATCTGAGTTTGGAGAGTTTGTAAGTAAGCCATTTTTAACTTACCAAATGTGTGGTCTTTGTCTACGCTAAGGGAAGAAGGGAGTTTTGGAACTCACAAGGACATATTTTAAAGATCTAACAGCCTATATTCCCACATTTTACTTTACTGAATATCTTGTGATTTTAAATCTCTGCTTGGGTTCTCTCACCAAAGAGTACTTGCCACAACCCTGGATCTTGGCATCCAAGGAATTCTCATTTTATACCGGTTTTTCCATCAGTTCTTCCAGCAGAGATGCATCTCTTGAAGTCCTTTTTATGCCGACAGCCCTATGCAGTTGTTTAAGATTTTCTTGAGTAGCCAGTCATTTTTAATGATTGTTCTGCCCTGCTTTTAATGTCTCTCCATATATTGCTGTGTGCATGCACACACACACATACCGATATTTTATGAGAGGGCAGTATAGAAATACTTTGACAAAAAGATAAATGAAACCCTGATGATCTGTGAGCAAAATTGCAAAAGTAGTGCAGAACGGTGGTGAACTGAGCTTAAAAGATTGGGAAAGTGAGAAACTTAGGTGAGAAATTGCAGTCAACAGATTTTGTCCACCCCTTTCTGGAGACTTGGCTCTTTACTGCAATTACACACAGATTCATTAAAGCGAGGTCCAGACTGGCTTGCTGTGGCAAGAGGGCTGGCAACCTCCAGGGCTTTCCTCTCCCCTCCTCTGCTGTGCTGTGCTAACATCCCATTGCATCGGTGTGATACGCTACAGTAGGCCTGTCATTGAAGACTTATGCCTCCCCTTTGATGAATTGCAGGCGTGTCTGTCTCGGAACTGCCCTTGCGGGAGTCAGTGATGAGTAGTCAGCAGGAGAGAGAAGGGACAGATGAAGCGGACCAAAGGGAAATTGGTGCATCTCTCCTCCCCCCTCCCCCCCAAAAAAACTCCTGCTGAAAAATAATCCTTGTTAAGGGTAGGCTTCCCTTGCCTCTCTGTGGCCGCATACACACCATCGATTTAAAAAGCACATGACTTCTGCTTATGAATCCTGGGGACTGCAGCTTACCCCTCACGGGGCTACAGTTCCCAGTACTCTTGGTAAAGTAAGAACTTAAGAAGAGCCTGCAGGATCAGGCCAATGGCCAGTCTTCTCCAGCATCTTCTTGTCACCATGGCCAACCAGATGCCTTGGAAACCCGCAAGCAGGATTCGAGCACTAGAGCGTTCTCCCTTCCTGTGGTTTCTATCCACTGGTTTTCAGAAGCATTGCTTCCTGCAACCATGGAAAAGCCTTCCGAGTTGGTGGCCATGGCTGCCCCTCCTGTGGGAGCGAGTTCCATAGTTTAACTTTGCGCTGCCTGAAGAAGCGCCTTATCTTTTAGATTGCAGTTCACATGGTACCTTGTGGGCAGGGAGAGAGAAATAACGTGCATTAAATGTGCAGCCTTTATCTCTTTTACAGACATATAGGTATGCATGCCTATCATTTTTTAGTTACAGAAAGGTAGCCGTGTTGGTCTGCCATAGTCAAAACAAAAAAATTTTTTCCTTCCAGTAGCACCTTAAAGACCAACTAAGTTAGTTCTTGGTATGAGCTTTCGTATCTGAAGAAGTGTGCATGCACACGAAAGCTCATACCAAGAACTAACTTAGTTGGTCTTTAAGGTGCTACTGGAAGGGGAAAAAAATTTGTTTTATCATTTTTTATTGATTGATACACGTTTCCCCTCACCAGCACTCACAATTGGCTAGTTGGCTTATTTTCAGAGTGGGGCCCACAGCTGCCTGACTCACGGCTGGTCATTGTGCATGCTAGCCTGAAGCAAGCTCCTGGCTTGGAAAGAAAAGCAGGATTGGCTAGGAAAAACCTTTGTGGCGCGTAGCCTGGCAGATATTGACTGTTGGGTGTAGGCACTGGTGGAGGAAGAGGGGGGGACCACCCCCATCAGCACAGTCCCGGTGGGGTTCCATCACTGATGCCCCCCACCCGTGTTGGGGGCCCCGCCCCTGCAGGCAGCGCACCACGCCCCCAGAATGCATGCCCCACCCCCGCCTGCTCTCCACCTCTGGTGCTGGAGCATGAAGCTCTGCCACTGGGTGTAAAGGTAAAGGGACCCCTGACCATTAGGTCCAGTCGTGGCCGACTCTGGGGTTGTGGCGCTCATCTCGCTTTATTGGCTGAGGGAGCCAGCGTACAGCTTCTGGGTCATGTGGCCAATATGACTACACCGCTTCTGGCGAAGCAGAGCAGCGCATGGAAACGCCGTTTATCTTCCCACTGGAGTGGTACCTATTTATCTACTTGCACTTTGACTTGCTTTCGAACTGCTAGGTTAGCAGGAGCAGGGACAGAGCAACGTGAGCTCACCCCGTCGCGGGGATTAGAACCGCCGACCTTCTGATTGGCAAGTCCTAGGCTCTGTGGTTTAACCAACAGCACCACCCGCGTCCCTATGCCATTGGGTGTAGGAGCTAGGAAAGGCATGGGCACGTTAGCCACTGGTATTGCTGGTGCCATGCTACAGAGAAGTCTACAGAATGGGAAGGGAGTTGGGTGGTTTTATCTTCAAATGGATGGGGAACCTGGCCTGGAGACCAAAAGCAACCCTCTAGGGCTCTCTGCCTAGGGCTATCCTCAGGCCACACCCCTCCTCAGCTACACCTGCTTTCTCCCTTCTGCACCCTCCTTGCGTGTTTTCGCTTGCCTTGAAACGTGTCCTTGGACCCTGATCATGCCTCTTGCTTGCCTTGATAGAGATGTGTGTGTGAGTACATCTAGAAACTAGCCTGCTGCACCGAGGTAAAATGTACATGTGTTGCTCTGCCCACTTTTGCCCCTGGCCCCACCCACCAATGGCATGTGGCCCCAGGAAGGGAATGCGGCCCCCAGTTTGGAAGAAGCTTCTCCACCCAGACCCTGACCTGGCTGTCTCTTGCCCTTCACTGGTGTCAAGCACCCCTTTGCCCTGCTCATGGTCAGGGTGCCTGGCCTCTGACTGAACTCTGTATAAAACATTCACCAAGTCAGCAGTGGAGGCAGAGAGAGGCCACCTGTCTCTGTTCTGGTATAGTTTCACTGTGGGGCTTTAATATTTTTCCCGGGGTTGTTGTTGGGTTTTTTTTTTGGTTTTGCTTTCTCCGTCTTTACTTCCCTTTTCCCATCTTATCGGAGTTTTGTTTGATTAAAGCTCCACGTTGTGTGGTTGTCATGGCAATGGGTTTACTTCAATTAATCCCTTGCCTGGGGAATAAGACTAAAAGGATGGGGGGGGCAGCAGAGAGAGGGAGGAAATAAATAAAAACAAACAAACAAAAAACCACGGGACACCTGATAGCAGAGAATCAAAAGAGACCCATTCAAGTCAGTGAGACTGTGTAACTTAGGTCCATTAATTTCAATGGGTTTCTGCTGAGTAGGACTTAGGTCCTACCTGAACTAGACATCTAAAGCACTATCATGCCACTTTAAACAATCATGGCTTGCCCCAAAGGATCTTGGGAAGTGTAGTTTGCTAAAGGGTGCTGAGGGTTGTGAGAACCCCATGTCCCCCTCACAGAGCTACAGTTCCCAGAGTTCCCTGGGAAAAGAGATTGAATGCTAAACCACTCTGGGAATAGCGGCTCTGTAAAGGGGAATCGGAACTTCTAACAAATCTCAGCACCCAGAACAAACTACAGCTCCCAGGATTCTTCGGGGGAAGCGGTGACTGTTTAAAGTGGTGTAATACTGCTTTAAATGTATGGTGTGAATGTGGCCTTGCTCAGGAAAGGGGGAATGTTTATTGCATTTGTGGAGATTTCTTCTTATGTTCCGAGAAATCACTGTGGAACTTTGGCCTTTTTCGGTCTCTGCTGGATTAAAGCAGGCGAAACCTGGGATCTTTCCAGTAATGGTGTTTATTTTATTTTTTTAAATAGGACCTTATGTCCTCAGTGCTTCGAGCCCCATCACCCCACCCAAAGCCCCCCTTACGCCCCCCTCCCCTTTGGCGGCTGTTCCTCTCTGAGCTGTCAAAACATCTCCCCTAATGAAGCAGTCTGGCCTTAGGCTAGTCTGACCTCCGATGCTGATCCCACCAAGCAGGACTTTGGTGGCGCTTGCCCAGCTGCCCTGCACAGCACATTGGGGCCTCATGTGCCTGGTGGTGCTAGACACGGCCTGGAGCAAAAGATCTAGGACGGCCTTCTACAACCTGGTGCACTCCAGATGTTGTCGGACTACAACTCCCATCAGCCTCAGCCGGCACGTCTGCTAGCTAGGGATGGTGGGAGTTGTAGTCCAACAACAGCTGGAGACCCATGCTGTTCTAGGGTCTCCATTGGGACAGAAGCTAAAGTCAGCACCAGGAAATAATTTATCAGTGGCTGTCAGGGGCATTATTAGAAGGTGGGTGCCATTTTGCACACTTGCATGCAAATTTACTTATTGTTTGTATCTCTTTCCTCCAGCCCACACCCCTAAATTAAATCCTTTTACAGACATGGAGGCTGGCCTACTAGGTCAGATGAGGCACAGCCCCACTAACCTAGTATACCAAGCCAACACCCACCTACAGTACTTGGCTTCTTATTTATATCTAGCCTTGGATGTGTCCTGTCAGATTCCACATCATTCCTTTACCACCACCCAGTCCAGAGCTGAGAAACAATGGGCTTTCATGTGGTTGAGCTCAGCTGACCAGAGAGATGTTTTGGTGCTTTATTAAAATCAGTCAACGCTGGAGGGTCTTGCAACCCTCCAGATGATTAGGACTAGCCTAATGGGCCAGTGGCCCATCTACTCCAGCATCCTGTCCTCAGAATGGCCAACAAGATGCCTGTTGTTACTGACTCCACACCCACCTCCAATTAGAGAGTCATATTTAGCCTCTGGAATGGTTTCTGGAGAATGTGATAGCTTACAATAATACAGAATTCAACAGTCCCTGCATTAGCTTTAAGCAGAATAAATCTGCTACATATCCTGTTTGGGCTCTACAGTATACAGGGACCATAGCTCATCTGCAAAGTAATGAAGATAATCTTTGCAGGAGCTCGGTTGCTGGGTAGGGTGGGAAGCAGACTTCCTTGCAAGACATTATTTCCGCTGCATTCAAGACAAGCTGATAGGTTGCAAAAGTCACTGTTGCTCCCTACTTAGCATGCATAAAGTGTTGAGTTCAGTATCTGGCATATCAAGCTGAAAAGTCTAGGCCATGGACATAGGACTCTGTAAGGACTTGGATGTTTTGAATAGTCTTGTACAGGGCTTTTTTTCTAGTTCCAGTGAGTTCCGGCTGGGGGGAAAAAGCCCTGGTCTTGCAAAACTGCACCTGGTCCAAACTGTGGTAACCAGATTGCTAACAGGAACTAATCACTTGGGTTTAAAGAACTATATGCAGGTTTCCAGCCACAGTTTAAAGGAACAATTTAAAGTGCTAATTTTGCCCTTTAAGACCATAAATGGTGTGGGACCAAGGTGCCTTAAAGCAATATTCTCCAGCTTTTATAGACCAAGGATCCACCTTTAACCCCAGTCTGCAAATGGGACTTGCTCTAAAACACTTTTTAGCATACGTGTGAAGTTTTGGGCCTTATCTCTCTCCACCAGGAAGGAAAGAAAAAAGTGGCGTTGGTGCCACAGCGGCAACAAAACTTACCATCGTTTGGGGTGTTGACCCACCTCTTGAAGATGAATGACTCAAAGAACACTTCCTGTGTATACATCTGAAATTGTTGTTTGGGGAGGGCCTCTTAAGAGTGTTTCTGCTTTCCTTGGTTGGCCAAGTGGTTACAAGGGATAGGCCTTTATTAATGGAGGCTCCCTCTTTGTGGAATTATTATTATTGTTGTTGTCGTTGTTGTTATTTGTTACTGTTTGTTGCTTTTCCTACAAAGTAACTTGAAGCAACTTACAAGGATACCATTTAAAACCTCAATAAAAACCTAAAACACAACAATTCAAATAAAATACTAAAAACACAGTTAAACAAGGCAGCAGGGCTCCAAGTCCAACTCCAGTAAAAGAGGCCACTGTACCATTCAAATTAAGGGCAAAAAGCCAGGGAGAGGGAGTCCTATCCTGGTATCTAGAACTGGATAAAGATGGTGCCAGGCATGACTCCCTAGGGAGAGCATCCCATGCCAGGGACACCAGTGAAAAAGCCCATCCTTGTGTTGCTGTGTACTCCTTGTGTACTCTTTCTGGGTTAGCGGAGTCTGTAACCTGAAGCGTCTGTAACCTGAAGTACCACTGTAATAATGACAATACCCCCCCACACATAGATCATTTAAGAATGATCATAGATCATTGGGGGGAAAATTTTCCCCGTCAGAGGCCTTAGGATATGTAATGAAGGCACCAGGCGAGTTTCCCGTGGGAGAACATTCCAGAAATGGGGAGCATAGGAGCCAACTCCTAGGGACCAATGGGTCTTCGCCCCCCAATAAAATATTTGAGCTGCCCCCCCCCAGTTGATCGGCATTGCCATTCAAATAGTGTGTGTGTGCTGCATCTTGTGATTGATTATGCAAAGCAGGGCTTACCTGGAGCCCCCCAATATTTTATTCAAGTTGTCACTGATGTCGTCTTTTATAGAAAATGAGTGGGGGGGTTGTGGCACAACAGTTGCAACCCCAGCATCTTCAGGTAGAGCTGTGAAATATATCTCCCCTCCCCCTGAAAAGCTGCTGCCAATGTGTCAACAATGCTGAGCTAGATGGACCAAGGGTCTGAAGCAGCTTCCTATGTTCCTACTTCAGACCTTGGCCTACCCAGTTATCGAGTTGCAAGGAGTAAAGCTAGGACAGATCTTAGTCTGAGTGTCAGGATGCTGTCAGCGACTCCCAGCTGGTTGCCCAGGAAAGTATAGAGACAGGTTTCTTACTATCCTTTTTTATTCAGTAATTAGAGGGAGAGGCTATAGAACCCAGCCTCTTGGATAATGGCGTTGTCCCGAGTGAATCTCCACCACCCGTCTCTCTCACTTCCTCATTCGTCACTTCTGCGGGTGCTGCTATGTGCCCTCTGTCTTTGAGCTCTTTGCTCTCCTACTTTCAAGGCTCGCTGGGTTCTGGGAGAGGGGGATCTGGAATGCTTTCTAAAGACACCATGTCCGTCAGCTGTTGCCCCTCTGCTGCTTCCTCCTCCTCTCCCATTATTTCCCAACTTTCCCCCTCATCTTCCTCTGAGCTGTGACCTCCTGCAAACCCCTGTTGTAGATCTAAACTGTCTTCCTCCTCCTCCTCCCTGGAAGGGTCAGGCTGGGGAGGTGGTCTCTGCCATTCCTCCTCTGCCCATTCCCTGACACTAAATCACTTGAAAGCAATTACTAGCTGAGGAACTTGCTCCTATTGGAGGCAGCGATGCCAACCCACTTTAAGAGAGGGTTGGACAAATCTTTGTAGGAGGATAATGATATGTCAAGGGCTATTCATGGAGGATAAGGCTATCAATGACTACCAGCCACGATGGCTATGTTCAGCCTCGATGGTCATAGGCAGTAATGCTTCTGAATTCCAGTTGCTTGAAACTTCAGGAAGAGAGAGTGCTCTAGTGGGTTTCCCACAGACATTTGTTTGGCCACCGTGAAAACAGGATGCTGGACCAGATGATCCAGCAGACTCTTATTATGTAGCCAGAATAGGCAAATTTTGGAGCTGGTGGATTTTGGATACAGTCATACCTCAGGTTACAGACGCTTCAGGTTGCGTTTTTTTGGGTTACGGGCGTGCCAAAACCCGGAAGTACCAGAATGGGTTACTTCTGGGTTTCGGCAGTCGCACATGCGCAAAAGAGCTAAATCACACTTTGTGCATGTACAGAAGCGCCGAATCGCAACCCGCACGTGCGCAGACGCAGCGCTGCGGGTTGCGAACGTGCCTTCTGCACGGATCATGTTCACAATCTGAGCGTCCACTGTAATCCCACCTTTCCTTCAAGGAGTACGCAGCTCTTCTCACAACAACCCTGAGAGGTAGGTTAGGCTGAGAGACCGTGACTGACTCCAGGTCACCCAGTGAGGATCTGAACCCTGGTCTCCCCAGTCATAGTCCAGCACTCTAACGACTGCATCGCACTCAGTTACCCTGCAAATGAGGATGGATAGGCTGCGGTGTGACCTTGAGCTCAAAGCGTTCCCAAAGGGGTGCTCTAGAACTGGACATGGATGCACCATCAGAAAGTTACCGAGTTGTTTTTACAGAGCGCAGCTGTAACTGGGGAGTTCCTCCCTGTGCCCTCCTGCATTCAGAGTCTCCTTCAGCTCTGACAAGATTGGCACAAGGCTTCTCTGACAAACCGCTTTTGGCGCCGGTTTGTCCTTGGCGACCAGCAGGGAGACAGAAAACTCTGAGCATCACTCTTTTCTCAGAGCTTTAGGGGGGCTGCTTGTCTACAAACAGTTTCAAATATTCCAAATGAAGGGTGGGAAATAGTTCATTTTCTGGTAGGCAGCCTGCCAAGCTTTGCCTCATCATCATCATTATTTTTTTTGTGGGGAGGCGGAGGAAATAATCAAATACAGCGAAATATTGGCAAGTAAACATGCAGTACAATGTAATGTAATATTTTAAACCTTGCCATTAAACTTTTAATGGAAAGCAGTAAATGTGGCAATTAGGTAGGATATCTCCCTGACACACCCAAGTTGTGAACCACAAACCAAGATCACCACTTTTTTCTCCTTCCTCCATGCACAAGGCATTCAACAAGAGGGAGTGTCAAGAAAAGGTGTGGGGTTTGGGTGGTGTTGTTGTTCTGTTTGTGTTTTTTTAAAAATTATTTCTCCAGCTGCTTTATATTATATAAGAACATCTGGACTGGATCATCCTCAGAACAGGGACACAGTGGCCCACAAGTCTGTCTGTGACAGCAGCCAAATACAGTTGTTTTAGGACAGGCAACTGGTGGTCCCAGATCCACCCCCACAGTCATTTTTTTCTTGGCCCCTGCTAGCTCTGCCAATTTTTATTTTTAGAACAAATGCAGTATGAAATAGAGATCCAATTCCACACTTTGGGTTGCATTTGACTAACTTTTCTTCAGGGTAGACCCACTGAAATTGTTCATTAATTTCAATGGTTCTCCTCTGAGTAAGACTAACATTGAATTCAACTCTTTTATTATTACATTTTTGGTTACGTGCTTTATATATATTTAGATGTAGAGCTCTCCCTAAGGACATGTTCTCCATAACTTCCTTCCCTGACCTAAATTAACTTAAAAGGAGCCTTGCCCCTGGATCAGGCCAAAGGCCCATCCATCCAGCATCCTTTGCTTATTTATTTTATTTTACATTTTGCAAAATTTATATGGTGCTCAGTTTTAAGAAACCTAATAAGTGGTTTACACACACACACACACAAAAAAAAACTTGAGAAAATTCTTGATTAAAAAAACCAGGTGTTTAAAAACATCCTGTTCTCACATTGGCCAATCAGATGCTTCAGTGGGAAGGTTGTAAACAGGACAGGAATACAAGAGTTTTATGGGGCCAGTTTTATGATGGAGGTGGTGGTTCTGGGTTCCAAGAATACTGTCTGGAGAACACAATGACCCTTGCGTAGTGTCCAAAACACAAGGGCAGTATCCAAAAAGGGGGTCAGCCCCACTCTGGCCTGGAACGCCTTGTTCTCCTTAGAGGTCTGCTTCTGCAGTGAAAATTTGCAGTCAGACTGAGAACCATGACAGAGGACTACCATGATGTTTAAGACGCTTGTCCTGAAGACAACATGGGCAATGCATTGGTGGAGTGGGGAACCTGGTGCTGACAGTTGTCCTTGCTAGCTGGAGATGGTCGGAGTTGTGAACCCAACATCTTCTGGTGGATCTCAGGTTCCCAGCCATGATGTAGAAAATGTCTCTAAGTAAGATTGCCCACAAGAAGATCACTTAAAAATCCCCCCCAAGAAATATGTGCAGGGGTTCACAGCTGCCTGCACCACACTTACCTTAATCCAGAAGCCCATTCTTTCCAAACACCAGAGTTGCGATGAGACAGTAGAGAGACTTTCACTCTTTCTGCCCAAGGCAGCAGTGAGCCTTCCAGCTGAAAACAGGTTTGGGGGCAAAGCCCCAGTGACACCCACTGACTCCAAAGGCATCCAGAGTCCACGTGTAAGAAGAGCAACCTTTATTAACCCATCCACCCAGGTTAATTTGGGCTTTAAAAAAAAACACAGGAAAGACGATTGTGTGGTTCTTTGAAGAAGGTGGTTGTCCGTCGCTTACCCCCCTCTCCTAGTCAGACCCCCCACCTTCCACTTTTTCCGCCTCTCTTTTTTTTTGCAAGCGCCTTGTGCTGTTTAAATGGGGCAAGTTGGAGAATCGGCAGCGGAGGGAAAAGCTTGTTTGGTCGGAGTGTCTCAGAACTCCACTCTGACTTCCGAAAATATATCAATATATATGTTTCTATCAGGGGTGCCTGTAGGAGGAAGCCCAGCCAAATAGAACCCCCTTACTTCTAGTAAAGGCAAGGGCGCTGTTTATCGGGGAGGGGGAATTGTCGACTGTGAAAGTGTTTTAATTTTATTTATTTATTAAATACTAGGTTGCTTTTAATTTCTAGCCTAGAAATTGATTTCCTAACCATCTCAATAGGCTTCGCTGGGAGGGGGCGTCGTTTGAGAAATATCCCCTTTTGCAGGTGCACGTGTGGATGCATGTGGGTGGGTTTTTAAAAATTATTATTAATAGCGGGGAGACAGACCTGTGGAAAAGTTGCAGGCTTGTGTGGGAGGGAAGGAAAGCAATGTTGCAAAGGTTGCGCTAAAGCAATTGCAATTTTAAAAATAAAAAATGCAGTTTAAAAAATTACGTTTTTTGCAAGTGGCGGGGCAGGGGAGTGAAAGTGGAACGGAGAGAAAAAATAAGGCTGCAAGATTTTAGGTGACTGTAATATATATATATTTAAAAAAGAACCACTCGCACACAACCAGATTAAAAATAAAACGCCAGGCAAACGAGCAGGGAGGGCTGCGTGGGCTGGCAGGGCAAGCCAGAAGGGGATACTCCAGGCGGGAAAGTGGGGGGTGGGGGGAGAGAGAAAGAGAGAGAGAGAGAAAAGAGGTCGCTAGGCAGAGGCGCAGGGTCGATCCGCGGCTGGGGGGGGGGCGGCGGCGGCGGGGTGTGTGCGTGGAGATCAATAAACCTTTGGCGACCGAAACCATGTCTCCGGCGGCGGCGGCAGCTGTGGCGGCGGCGGCGGCGCCCTCTCCCTGGCCAAGATGTCAAGTATTAACCCGGAGGGGCAGATCTGCCGCCGCTGCCGCCGCCACCGCTCTGAACTCCTCCCGGGCGCATTAAGCTCGGGTTGCTGGCTGCGGGATCCCGGCGCCCCTTGGCTGCTGCGCCGCTGGGGAGCTTTGCAAGCGGGTTCGCCGCCGCCGCCGCCGCTCCAGCCGGCGCCTGCAAGGTGCTGCTTGTTTTGGGGCTGTTGCTGCTTTTGCTGCTGCTGCTGCTCTTGCGGGAGGCTCATTCCAAGCGCGCAACTTGCAGCCTGGGAAGAGCAGCCGCCGCCGCCGCCGGCTGAGCGCGCCGCTGTCGCCGCCACCATGCCGGCCATCAAGAGGGAGCGCCCGGACCGCGAGGAGCTGGCGCTGGCCGCCTTTAACCAGCCCATGGAGACCTTGCCCGACTACCTGGTCCCCTTGGCGGCCGCCGCCATCCCCGTGGTGACCCCGCACCCGCCTGCCTACGAGCAGATCTTCGCCACCGCTGCGCACCACCAGCACCACCACCACCATCACCAGCAGCAGCGCGCTTACCTGGACTTCCACGCGGCGCCCCACGCCGCCGCCCACTCCCACCCGCACCCCCTCCCCGAGGACCTGATGCTGGAGCGCTTCTCGTCCATCCCGGATTTCCAGCCCTTCTTCGACAACGGCGAGCCTTGCATCGAGGTGGAGTGCGGCGAGAACAAGGCGCTCCTCTACATCAATAAGTTGTGCCAGGGCAGCAAAGGGCCCTCCATTCGCTACCGGGGAGAGTGGCTCACTCCCAACGAGTTCCAGTTCGTCAGCGGCCGGGAGACCGCCAAGGACTGGAAGCGGAGCATCCGGCACAAAGGTACCGACCGACCGGCCGGCCGGCGGGGAAGGGAGCGAGCTAGCCGGGGCGGGAAGCCGCGGCGCGCCAGGCGACGGGGCTGCTCCTTTCTGCTTGCTCGGCTGGCTTCTCTCTGGGGCGAAAGTGCCGGCTTTCGAGGCGCACAGGGCTCCTCGTCAGGCGGCTGGTGGGGAAAAGTAGGTAGGGTGTGTATGATCTTAGAAGGCTCAGCAATCGGTAGACGGAACAAGCCTTTGCATCGTCCCGATCTCAGATAAGGGAAGGGGGGGGAACAGGCTTGGTAAGCTTTATTTTTTCACAGGGCTCTTCGTTTTACCGGAAATAGTGTGCAACTGCTAAACTGCTATGTGGCTTGGGTTCAGGTCTCTCCGCGCCCCGCTATCCCATAATCGCGTGGTGGGTTGGCCGTTGTTCACTGAATGTTACGGGGAAAGAGCTCTGTTCATGTTCAGAGGCACTCTTGACTCCTTTGCTCATTCCCGGAGATTCGACGTTCCGGTGGGAGGGGCGTGACCGCGTTAACTATCGGCGCGTGTTAGAAGAGAGTCCCGTCAAACTGGGAAACTCCCGCGGTTTTCCGAGGGGGCGCGTTCCCAGTTCCCTCTCCACCGCCGAATCCCTTGATGCCCAGCGGGGGCAACGGCTGTCGGCCAACGGGTGTGCGGGATGATGTTCCGCGAGGGTTTGTAAGTGCGTCTTTCACAAGCCTTATCCTCCGCCCCACCTTTTATAAACTGCCCTTTTTACTTTCGGAAAGTCAAACTGACACAAACACGCCTTTAGATGAAACCCGCCTTTCGTGCGTGTGAACGAACGAACGAACGCCGCAAATGCGCCGCAGAATCCGAAAGAACCGACGGCGGAGACGGAAGTTTTCGCGCGTGCTTAGAAAGTTGAAGAGACTTATTGATGCGCGCCTCTTGTATTTTGCGGGCCAAGTAAAACCGAGGGTGGATTATTTATTTATTTTAAGAGCGGTGGCGGCAGCATGTGCCCATGTTGGGGGGGGGGAGAACTTGCACTTGTTGGGCGGTGGCGGAGTCTCGCGCGCGCGCGCGCCAGTTCGAGGGGGGGGTGGAGGTTGAGGATTGGAAGAGACTCATCTTTCCTCCACTTCAAACCAGAGCAGCCTGGCGCGGAGCGAAGGACTGTCTGGAGCACGCCTCCGAAGTGACCCGAGGCTGCAACTTCTCCAGGCCAGGCTGAGCTGAGAAGCCGCCAGCGCTTTGGCGCCCGGAGTCTGGTGTGTGTTTCTGGGCTCTTTTTGTGCGCGCGCGTGTAGTGGGGGATCGAAGCAGCACTGCAAAGGGTCGACAGAGATACATACTCCTATCCTTTTTGGAGCTGCCTTGTGCGTTGTTTTCTCGGCTGCCCCGACGGCGCGTCCCCTTTGAGGCGCTGCTCGCCTGGCTGCGGAGTTGTGGTTTTGGCGCTGGGCGCCCTTCGCGGTTGTGTCTGCACAGCTGCTGTTTACGTCTAGCTCAGCGTGTGTATGTGTGAACGGCGCGCCCGCCCCGTCACCCCTCCCCCCCCCGCCAAACCGAAGCTCTTCGCTCTTCCCTCTTCTCCGAGTGCAGCTTTTGCGCCGGGGCGGCTCGGCGCGACTTTGGAGAACCCCCTTTCCGCTGCTGCTCGTGTGGGACTGGCGAGAGCGCTTTTCGAGCGGTGGCCTCGCCTCTCGGCCGCACCCCCCCCCGAATGGCAAGTGAGGCGCAGCAACCTCGCTGCTTTCTGGAGTGGGGGGGAGGAAAGGGGTCTTCAAAAACGCAAGCTTCGTGTTTGCGCGTAGCGTGGCGTTCTTACAGCGCGCGATCCTAACTTGGGAGTAAGTCCCTCTGAACTCTGCGGGGCCGACTTCCAAGTATGTGTGTGTCTTGTGAAAGGTTGCATTTTTTTACCGGCGTCGCAATGAGCGGAGCTGCTCCCCCCCCCCACCTCGGACAGGCAAGAGGCACGTGGACCTGTGGTGTCCCTCCTCCAACCCGCAGTGTGGCGTCTTCCGTGGCTTGCTGTTGATCTGCCGCTTGCGTCCCGATCCGGGACTGGCCTCGATGCTTTTGGGTCGCCCCTTCCGCCGACGCTGAGGTTAAGCGGAGGAGCGGGGGGGGGCGACCGCGGGTCTGCTGCGCCTGCCTTGCTCTGCTCTGGAAGCGCGCCTGTGGGTGGGGGGAGTCGCTTCGGAAAGGGCTGATGCGAATAGAAACCGAAATCCCAACCCCAGCCGCTCAGTCCGGATCCGCCAATGCGCCGAGGCAGGTGGGTGGCGGCGGCGAGGGAGCTGGTGGGTGGGAGGGAGGTCTGTGCTGGCGGCTACTCCTCTTCCCTCCTCCTCCTCCTCCTTTATTAACAATTTAATTTCACGAAATCTCCCCGCACCTTCGCCCCAGCGACTTCCCCCGGGAAAAGTGGAGCTGCAAGCGGGTGCGTCGTCGTTGCTGTTGTGCAAGGAGGCGAGGATCGCCCCTGTGGCTTGCATTGGCGCGCGCGGTCTTTTTTACACCCTCCCCGCGCCCGCCTCATTTTATTTTATTTCATTGCCCGGGCTCGGGGAGGCAGCTGAGGCTGGGGCGAAGCGGGGGCCGGAGAGCTGGGTGAGGGAGGTGGGAAGCCCAAGAGGCGTCCGCCTTGACATGTCATTAGCCGAGGGCTGCATGTGTCACGCCGAGGGTCCCAAGAGCCATTAGGAGGTGACTGACACCTCGCCTTGTTTATTGATCGCCTCGAGGAGGAGGAGAGCGGCTGTTGCTGCCGCCGCTCTAATGATGCTGCTACCCCCTTCCTCCGGCCGCCTTCAGGAAAAGTCCGCTCATTCCTCTGGGGAGGAGAGCTGGTGTTCAAGGGACGGAGAAAAGAGTTTTTCAGGGGCAGCGGGGGCTAAGCTCCCCGCGCTCCCCGCCTGTCTCTTCAGCCTGTTGTTTGCCTTTCTTTACCTGCTTTCAGTTGTGTGTGTTTTATCCTTTGAGTGCTGGCGTCATGGCTGTGAATTGCAAATGCAGGCATCTTGAATGGTGTTTGCTTGATGCAGGGGGAGGCGGGGTGGGTGCAGAGCAGCGCTGCTCCCCCAAGGCCTCTCCTTTTCAGGGTTCCCCTATTATTTTTCAGCCTGGCGAACATTTTTAACAAGGTTAGATAGGGGCTAATGAGCGCTGCTACTCCTTTTCATCATTTCCACAGGGTACAAAGTTCAATTAGGGTGCAAGCCAGGGCCCTGTAAAAGGGGGTGGGTGGGTAGAGGCTGGCTTGTTTTGTGCAAAGTCTCTCTCTCTCTCTTTCTTTTTAAAAGCCAAACTAAATACTTGTTTTGTTCTTTCCATTCCCCCCATTCCCCTCTTTTTTCTTTTTCATCCAGGGAAAAGTTTGAAGACTCTTATGTCCAAAGGAATCTTACAGGTACATCCTCCAATCTGTGATTGCCCTGGGTGTCGAATTTCGTCTCCAGTGGTAAGATGATTGCGAAAAACCAAAATGAGAACGCAAAGAAATAATTTCTCTGTTTTAATATTTGGCCACATTTCTATTTGATAATTTCTTCATCTATCCACCCCTGCCGGTGTGCACACTGTTTTTTAAGTATATGTGTGACTGCTGGTGGGAGACAGTGGTTTGTGGTCCTCTGTGACAATTGAGAGAGCTATATCCTGTGATGTTGTTATGCTGAATGCATCTAGTTTTAGCTCCATGTTAGCGAGGAGGGCTCAGGGTTGCAGCCTCCAATAGGCAGGCAAAACTGCTGTTCAAGGATGCCAACTCAAGTGTTTGCGAGCTTTCTATCAGCTTTCTTGGTCATCCATTTCCCCTTTCTGGTATATTATTCAGCAGTGCAAAATAGTCAGTGTAAGAGGATTTGAAGTTAGATTATGATATTGGAATGTGCATGTTTTGGAACTGTGTTGGCAAAAGACTGCAGGGATAACAATCCTATCTTGAAAAAATAAGAGAACACTATGTTCGTAAAAATAATAAAAATCATATTTTTTTGAAAATGGGAATAATGTATAGCATTAGTAGGGTTCAATTAAATGCAAGGCCCTGTTCTCAACTGTGCCGATACTTCAATCAATGAGACATACTTTCACGTAAATGTGCTTACACTTAAGGCAGCTTGTTTTGCACACTCTAGCACCCTTCTGTACTCTAAATTGGAATGATGAAACAATGGGGTGGGGTTCCCAGCCCCACACCTTTCAAATCATATTTATGGGCAAAGAGTGGATTTGCAACCCACATTATGTATATAGAATCTGGAGCAGGAATCCGTAATTCTCCGCTGTTGATGAGTGTGATGTCGTTAAGAATATAGGGTTTGGGTTTCAGATTGTGCTTACCGAATTGACTCGCATCAGTACTTTTCGACAATTGCATGGCATCCTATTTTTTTTCCTGGTAAAGGTGGTGTTAAACGAAGTGATATAACACAAAGTGAGGCTTGTTGAGTAAGAAGTGCACCTGTGTATCTATAAACATTTGTAAATGAGCACTGAATGACAAATGAGGATTTGTGGGTCTGTGAAGTGCAAATGTGTTTATTGACAGCTGATTATTTGCAGTATATGGCTTGGTTGGTGGTATGTTCCTTTCCAAAAGTTCCATTATGTTTTATTGTGTGTGCGATGAGGGAGACCTCAGGGTCATCACAGCAAAACCTATCTGAGGCTGGTTTAAATTCATAGTGTAGATGTGCTCTTAAGAGAGCTGATTTGAGGGTGGCCAGTTCTTCAGCCTTGGAGAGCCTGATCCTACCTACCCCAATTAAATTGTATTGGCAGTGGGGGGCTGGCAATCTATAATATGTTTATATTATCACTCACCAGCTTCAGTAGATATGCTGGGGAAAGTCCAGAGCCCCCAGGCTCTAGACACTGGGTGGGCTTTTCTTCTTTGTACAGTGGTGGGCACTTCTCTGATTGGCACATGCGAGATCTGGAGGCCACTGCCACATTGCAGATATCTTGGATTGCTCCTTTGGGAAGGGTGGTACCCTGCTGCCTGAGAGGGGAAAATATGTGTTGTTGTTGTTGTTGTTGATCGCCAGCAGGTCTCAGGGCAGGTTGCAACAATTTAACATTCAGAATTAAAAGCAGCTAAAACAAATTTTGCTTGTAAGAATAGGGTCCTGAAAACACACACCTCAAGTGTCAGAGGCCGGAGTGAAGAGGTTGCCTCTTCAAGCATTTGTGGAAAGCTGTACGGTGAAGGTGTCAGACACACCTCTGTCAAGGAGGAAGTCCACAGTTTGGGGGCTGCCACATGGAATGCCCCGAATTTCTGAGGGTAGCATAACTATCACACACCCACACCTGTTTATTTTAACACCCGAGAGGGTCTATAGGTAAGAAGGATAGTTGTCAGCGCCTTAAATTGGGCCAGAAACAATGGCAGCCAATGGAATTATTTGGGGTTATACGGGTTCTAAAGACAACCCCTGTTAGTAATCTGGCCACTGCACTTTGAACCAGTCGAGGTTTCTGAGTCATCTGTAAGGGCAGCCCTGCTGTAGGCCAGGGATGGAAAACCTGTGGCTTTTCTGATGCTGTTGCACTCAAATTTTCATCAGTCTTAGCCAGTATAGACAGTGTCAGGAACAATGGGGGCTGGAATCCTGATGACCTATCGGGGGCCCATAGGTATCCCCACCTTTGTAACAGGCTGTAGCTTAAGTCATTCAGGATAATCCAGTTCTAGTTTAAGTTCAGCACATCCAGAAAGGGATTAATCCAAGTTTACGCCTGTCCCTTCACAGAGTGAACTGGTTTAATTCATTTTCAGTTCATAGTTTGTCCAAATGATCCTTGGCAAAATAAAATAAAAATTCAGCTTTCAAAATTATTATTATTATTATTATTATTATTATTATTATTATTATTATTATTATCTCAAAGTGAGTTAAAAATAAAACTAAAACAATATACAGCTAAAACGAAACAAAAACTAAAAAATATTGTGTTTACGTAAAAAAAGGTGTCCAGCACATCTCACCCACTGAAAGAGACCACCATATCTAAACGTTGTAAGTTGCTGTGCCAAAGTATAAAATATACTTCAGAAGACTAAGGAAGCATTAAAAAACGACACAGTGGAATTGGGTCGTTTATTTCCTCCAGTAATTATTATATTTAAGCTTACAGGCCTAAAGAGTAAGAGAATGAACACAAAGATGAACTTCACATCTTTCTATCCCACAAAACAAACTTAATTCATCTTCAGTTCACCCAGCAATTATGGGAATTATTTACAGGTGTAGTTTAGGGAGTTTTTAACTAATTAGCTGAACTTGGTAACGCAGAGCTAGTTCACTTCAAGCACTGTTTGTGCCTCTTACAAAGTGGGGCTCTTTAGTGTCCAAATACTTAGGCCCTAATAATTTTTTTAGTCTTGTCAAGAAGTTTCTTTATTGTTTCTGCTGCAACAAATGTAACATGGCTACCACACTGGAAGGCTGGAGCCACTGTCACCTAAGGGTGCGTTCTTATGAGCACCCTTCCCTTTTTTGGGTGCTGTGGTGCTGAACAGGAAGTATACAAAGTGGTATCTCCCCTCACCACAAAATGGGAACTGTGGTGTAGTTAGTTAATTTTAGGCTTTCACCAGGGGCAGGCAGGGTTCACTTTGGATCAGGTATATGGAAACTTTGACCCTCCGGATATTGCTGTACTACAGCTCCTATCACCCCCAGCCATTGGGCATGCTTACAGGGGCTGATGGAAGTTGTTGAGCAACATATGGAGGGCCAAAGGTTCCTGACATCTGCTGTGGATGGTAATGTGTATTACTTCACCTATTTTAAATACAGTGGTACCTCGAGTTACAAACGCCTCAGGTTACAAACACTTCAGATTACAAACTCGGCTAACCTGGAAGAGTTACCTTGAGTTGAGAACTTTGCCCCAGGATGAGAACAGAAATCATCATCATCATCATCAAACCTTTATTGGCATCACTTACAAACATTCAGAATAAATAGGCCAATGCAATCTCGTCGCCATTTCAACAGTACAATCATTTGCCAAAGGGAAGAAGAGGCGAGCAATCTATTTCACCTCTGTGGGTCTCCAGCAAGGGCAGGGTCCTGTAGTGTACTTTGGCGGCAAAAAATCAAATAGAGGAACTTAGCTACTGTCTTGGTGAGCTCTTGGTCTCTCCCCTGTAATAAGAAGTGTGTAACCCCAGTCTCTGGTTTCCACATTGGGATACATAGATGGTCTAAGAATTGTTGGCGGAGATCAAGAATGGAAATCATGTGCCGGCAGTGCAGTGGCAGCAAGAGGCCCCATTAACGAACGAACAGTTTCAGGTTAAGAATGGACCTCTGGAACGAATGAAGTTCATAACTAGAGGTACCACTGTATAGAATAGTAAGCCAACCCTGTTGTATTTGGAAGGCCCTTCTGCTCAGTATGACCGTGAACCTCTGCCCCAAAGCCCTATCCTTAATGCACCAGTGAACTTGAATAAGAGAAAATGGATCCATTAGGACAAACGGCGCATTATGCCACCAACCTCAGGCAGCCCCCTCTCCTGCCTTCTTACTTACAGCCAGTCCGGTTGGGTTGACCCTAGCTGTCAGTTTCCTCCTCCTCCTCAGTCTTAGCATTGCCCCTTTTAGAACCTAGCAGGGAGGAGGAGGAGGAGGCGGATGGAGACAAAACTTGAATTACTTGGCTTTGCCTGACATTGGCTCTGGCTCTGTCTGGGCTCCCTACTCTCTACCCTGCTAGTCTCAATGAACACCAGCCATCACTGATGGGAACCATGTCACTCAGAATTTCAGGCAACATTTTGCTGAATTTAATTTTGCCACTTGGGCTTACCATTTTGGGAATGGACTGGATGAGAGCCAACAAACCGAAGCTCGGTCCAGATTGGACTGAGGTACTGATCTAGAATAGAATAGGTACTAGAATAGTGTTAGCCTAGAATGGATGGATGGGAGGTTGTCTGCTCTTGATGGGGTTACATAGGTATGCACCTAGGCGGTACTTCTAGTTCCTTTACTGTTGCTTGAGGCTCAAGTGGCCTTGGTGGCACAGAGTACCTTCATCAACTTTGGTTGGTGGCCCAGCTACACCCCTATCTGGACAGGGATAGCCTAACAATGTTCTGGTAACATCTAGGTTAGATTACAACAACGTGTTATCCACGGGCTGCTTCTGAAGACAGCCTTCCCACCCCCCACCCCGCCAGCAGCTCTCTGAGAAGAGGACTATAAAGGTGTTCCTAGTGTAGATGATTATTTTAAATTGTTAGCCAAAAATAGTTTATAGCATGTAGAACTCCCTGGAACGTGGAGTACCTGGAAGTTTGGGTAGTAAAACAAGTGTTTCACAGTTGGTTTTATAACTCTAGTATTATAGGTTAAACTTGCCTGCTTTTAATCCTAGGTGTCATAAGCAGTGTGCCATTTTCATGGTTTCACAGCAACAATGATAATTGGAAGCACAGCAGATTTGGGTTTCCTTGAGATGGTGATTCTATAAGGCTGAAAAAGTCACATGCATTTTGACAGCAACACAATTTATAGCTGTGGAGTGCACTAAATAAAATATTGTGTGGCTATTTACATATAAAATACATGTCTGAAGGGAAGGCTTGTTGGGAAGGGAAAAGGGCTTTTGACACATGGTTTGCTGAGTCTGCATTAATATACGTTAATTGGTCCTTTATGATATATGGTACTTTCTATATAGGGTCATGCTAGGTTTGATGACTGGGGCAATTTTGTGCAGTGCATATTCACAAGGTGTTTGCCAACATGGGTCCTTGTATGGCTGATTGCTGCACATTTTGGAAGAGTGGCATGCTCACACCTGTCCGTGTACAATTTGCCAAATGGCTACTATGCAGGGGTTCCAGAGAAGCTGCTTTGTATGTGCAGATGTGTACAGCTGTCTGTGCAGAAGCAGTTGTGCACTGTATATGGAGAATCCCACTTACAAAGGAAGTGTAAAGCATGCTGTCTGCTGTAAAGAGAGGAGTAATAAGGCAAAGAGTAAATTTCTACTCTGTGCTTGTGGCTAACTCTCTTCCTTCCTGCAAATATGAAATCAGTGGCACCTTCAGCATGTATAATCTTCTTTGTCTTGATCGGCCTTACAAATAAGTTCATGCAATTTATTTCTCTCTCTCCCCCATTTTACTAACCCAAGTGCCTAAATATCCCTTAGTTAGCCACATGTCAGCCTAAAAGAAAACCAGCCTTTACAATGCTTCCCTACCTGGTTGCCTGGAGTTAATTCTAAACTTGCTGCAGGTGACCAACAAATGTATAAGATAGTGGCTTTGGGCACTGGCGGAGGAAGAGGCGTGCGGGGGGGAGCGTACTGCCCCCGGCAGCGTGATCCCGGAGGGGTGCCATCACGGCTGCCCCCCCTGCCCATGCTGGGCGCCATGCCCCTACGGGCAGCACGCCACGCCCCTGCCTGCTCTCCGTCCCCCGGTGCCGGAGCATGAAGCTCCGCCACTGGCTTTGGATCTGCATACAGGGCCTTCCAATGTATACTCAACGATTATAGGAGCAAGATTTCCCCTATTTCTGTCAAGATCAGGGGATGTTCCCACCCTGTTGCAGTCTTGATGCGTGAAGCTTTTTCCCACTGAAGTAGAAAGAACAACAATATTGCAGAATTTGTGTGTGTTTTTGTAGCTTTGGAGTGAGGCCATTGTCTTTTACTGTTTAACTTCTTAGGGAGGTTATCTTGATGGGTTTTACACTAGGCTTTTCAAAAGCAGGGAAATATTTAACTTCAAAGTATCCTTCTGGGAGTCCATCCACCAAATGAAATCCACTCCACTCCCCACTCTCTTTAAAATGCTGTCATGTCAGTAACGGTTGGTTCCCTTCTGGGAACGGCATGCTCAGCAATCTTAGCAAGGCTGGAGAACAATGGGGAGTCTTCTAATAGCATGATGCAACCTCCCACGTTGGAGAAGCTCTGTAGTTCAGTGGCAGAGCATCTGCTTTGCACGCAGTGGCACTTGGAAGGTCCCAGGTTCAGTCCCCGGCATCTCCAGGTAGGGCTGGAAATGTCTCAGTCTGAAACCCTATACCATGGGTAGGCAAACGAAGGCCCAGTCACTTTCTAAATCCGGCCTGTGGACAGTCCAGGAATCAGCATGTTTTTACATGAGTAGAACGTGTGCTTTTATTTAAAATGCATCTCTGGGTTATTTGTGGGGCATAGGAATTCATTCATTTTATTTTTTCCCCAAAATATAGTCCGCCCCCCACTAGGTCTGAGGGACAGTGTTTTGGCCCCCTGCTGAAAAAGTTTGCTGACCCCTGCCCTACACAGTGGATCCTCATGTTACGTACTGCCCTCCTTATGAATGCTTCAGGTTACGAGCTCCGCTAACCCGGAAGTAGATGCTCCCGGTTGCAAACTTTGCCCTGGGATGCGAGCGGAAGTTGTGCTCCGGTGGCGCGGCAGCAGCAGGAGGCACCATTAGCGAAAGCGCGCCCCATGTTAAGAACAGTTTCGGGTTACAAATGGACGAAGGAACTGTAGAGAGGCTTCTGAGCTAGATAGACCAATGGTCTGTTAGCTTCCTATGCTCCTTGGAAACAATGCCCCAGTGTATTTAGACAGCTACTCAAAGGTAACCCTGCAAAAGCACCCAGGTGAAGAATGCATGACCAAAATGGAAAAAAACCAAGAAACAAAAACACTTCCAATGCCTACCTAAAAACCATCAGGGATGAGGCCAGTTATAGTGTCTCTAGAAAAGTCTCTAGGAAAGTTCATTATGGGGCTGCTGCCACAGGCCCTGTCTTGATTACCCTGACACTAACTACAACTTTCTTTAGACAATGGGACAAAAACAAACAAACCCAAGGCCTCCAGTGATTATGAGCGTAACCAACTGGCCAGTTCACATGGGAAAAGGTGGTCTTTCAGGTACCCTAAACCAAAACAGTGTAGGGCAGGCAGGGCAGGTGAGTCTTTGGCCCTGAATTCCCATCAGCCACTGCCAGCGTGGCCAGTGGCGTGGGATGATGGGAGTTGTAGTTCGGCGACATCTGGAGGGCCAATAGTTCCCCAGCTCAGATGTATAATAGATCCGAGGACCAATACCTTGATTTGTGCATTGCACTTGACTCCATTGTCCCTTGAGCTGCATTTTGAAAACGCAGAGCAAACACACACATGCACACACACACAATCAACTTGCACAGTTATGATGGGGCTGCTGACTAAAACCTATGTTGGGGAACCCCCCCTCCATATGTGCTTGCTTTCACAACTGCTTCCTGGCCTCTTCCCATCTTTGATCCTCATTTCCTTTCTTAAACATGGCAGGTGGGGTGTGGGGTGGAGAAAGGCAAACAGCACAATCCAAGTCATATTTGCACAGAAAGAAAAGTCACTGGGTAGCAAGCATGTCTGAGGATTGCAGCCAACACTTTCTCAGGCTGTGTGCTCTGAAGTCTGCCCCATTGAAGTGAATGGGATTTGTCCGCTGTAAACCTAGATTGAAGACTGCAGCAAATGCTTGCCTATCGTATTGCATGCTTATTGACAGCCAAACTTGTTAACTTTATTTTTTAATAATAGAAAGTAAGGAGAAGGAGGGGCTGCTTTTGAGGGGTAAATGGCCCCCGCCTGCTCTCTCCATAGCCAAAGGAGTGAGCATTGAAATTCTCTAACCTGGAACTCCCTGTTCTTGCAAAGATTAAATTAAATTAACCCCATCCCCCATCCTTTCCTCCCTCCCCTCTGCTCCCCCTTTCTCTTGGGTCAAATCAAATTTGTAGTGTCAGGGGCTTTAATCAACCTCTGAATGGTTGGAGACCACATCAGCCACCCAGAAAGAGCGAGTGGGGGTTGGAACATTGATTTGAAGAGGAAATTGCATCTGGCTGTATAGATCCACATTTGGAAATCGGCTCAGCAGAAAGCAGCGCGCGCACACACACACCCCACGCACACTGCAGCATGTGCCTGAAGCTGCTTCTCGACTGATTTTTCCCCCCTCTGAAACCTCATTAGGAAAATCCAAGAACTGTTTCACCTTGTGAGAGGCTGATAAGGAAGGGCCCTAGCTTAGTACTAGAGCACCTGCTTTGCATGCAAAAGGTTCCAGGTTCAATCTCTGGCATCTCCAGGTAGGATTGGGAGGCACCTTGGCTGAAACCCTTGAGAGCTGCTGCCAGCCAGTGTCTATCATACTAACCAAATGGTCTGGCTCAATGTAAGTCAGCTTCCTTTATTCTAACCATTCCTTGGAATTAGGGTTGCTCAAGCAGAAAGGGCTGTGTTTCCCAATTAATGGGGTTGCATCATAGGGCATCTTAATTACAGATGCCACTTGTTTACACATTCACTGGGACTCCAGATAACATTTGTTAGGGAGAGGACCAGTGTTTGGGATTTCGGTGAGAGGAGTCGGAGGTTCAAATCTACCTCCCATAATTAATATCATGAAATAATGATTCACTATTTCAGGGTCTGATTTCCACATGCATGTCCGTCAACTGATGCCTGGACACCTGGGGTTGTATCCAGTGCTAATCCCGCACAGAGTAGACCTGTTGAAGTTAATTGGCATGGCTAATGTATATCCCATTAATTTAAATGGGTCTCCTGCAAGTAGGACTTACCGTATTTTTCGCTCCATTGGACGCACCCGACCATAGGGCGCATCTAGTTTTTAGAGGAGGAAAACAAGAAAAAAATATTCTGAATCAAATGTTGTATAAACTACTGTATTTAATAATCAACCGGTATATCAGAATCATATTACAGCCATGTAAAGTGAACAGCAGTCAAAAATGGCATTAAGAACCATCATCACTGTCATTAACAAATGAAGAGAGACTTTAAGGTTTGAGTACTCTTCTAGTCTTCTGTGAACCCCAAGAACTCATCACTGCTAAAGTCAGAATTTATGAAGCTCAGTTGCTCACAATCACTGACATCACTTTCTTCGCTATCTTCATGTAAAATACCATCTTCATTTCCATCCAAAGCATTGCTAATGCCACATTTTTTCCTCTCAATCCTCTTCCTCCCCTCTCTCAGCGAACAGCCTGCCCGCTGCTCCAAACCTTGAGGGGAAGGGCAGGCTGCTGGCAGAGCAGCACCCCCACCCCCATTCAGCAGCCTAGGAGCGTGGGGCATGGGCACACAGCCTGCCCACTGCTCCAAACCTTGAGGGGAAGGGCAGGCTGCTGACAGAGCAGCACCCCCCACCCCCATTCAGCAGCCTAGGAGCATGGGGCATGGGCGCACAGCCTGCCCACTGCTCCAAACCTTGAGGGGAAGGGCAGGCTGCTGGCAGAGCAGCACCCCCCCACCCCCATTCAGCAGCCTAGGAGCATGGGGCATGGGCGCACAGCCTGCCCACTGCTCCAAACCTTGAGGGGAAGGGCAGGCTGCTGGCAGAGCAGCACCCCCACCCCCATTCAGCAGCCTAGGAGCATGGGGCATGGGCGCACAGCCTGCCCACTGCTCCAAACCTTGAGGGGAAGGGCAGGCTGCTGGCAGAGCAGCACCCCCCCACCCCCATTCAGCAGCCTAGGAGCATGGGGCATGGGCGCACAGCCTGCCCACTGCTCCAAACCTTGAGGGGAAGGGCAGGCTGCTGACAGAGCAGCACCCCCCACCCCCATTCAGCAGCCTAGGAGCATGGGGCATGGGCGCACAGCCTGCCCACTGCTCCAAACCTTGAGGGGAAGGGCAGGCTGCTGGCAGAGCAGCACCCCCACCCCCATTCAGCAGCCTAGGAGCATGGGGCATGGGCGCACAGCCTGCCCACTGCTCCAAACCTTGAGGGGAAGGGCAGGCTGCTGGCAGAGCAGCACCCCCCCACCCCCATTCAGCAGCCTAGGAGCATGGGGCATGGGCGCACAGCCTGCCCACTGCTCCAAACCTTGAGGGGGAAGGGCAGGCTGCTGGCAGAGCAGCACCCCCCATCCCCATTCAGCAGCCCAGGAGTGTGGGGCATGGGCGCACAGCCCTCCCCTTGCTCCAAAGCTTCCTGGGGCTGCAGGGGGAAGCTGAGGCTGCCAGCAGGGGAGCGCGGTTCTCCCCCCCGCCCCCATTCAGCAGCCCAGGAGTGCGGGGCATGGGCGCACAGCCCTCCCCTTGCTCCAGAGCTTCCCGGGGCTGCAGGGGGAAGCTGAGGCTGCCGACAGGGGAGCGCGGCTCCACCACCACCACCAAAGAGCAGTCCAAGAGTGTGCCGCACTCTGGCAATTTGGCTCCAGGGACCACACATTCGCTCCATAGGACGCACAGACATTTCCCCTTACTTTTTAAGAGTAAAAAAGTGCGTCCAATGGAGCGAAAAATACGGTAGTTGGCTACTACTCACAATTGCTGGCAGCTGAATGCGTGAGCAGACACCTCACTGAAAAGCATCATATCTGGGGAGGGGGAGAGTAAAGGTTTATTTTGAATGTTTCATCTTAATGGTTTATATCCCACTTTTCTGTAACAAGCGCAGTTAAAGTAGCTAACAAAACCAAAATATAAACCATGAGATAAGTTAAAAATAAGACCCTTAACAGGAACATCCTACACAAATGCGGGCTTCATCAGGGTTGTCCCATTCACCTGCATTTCCATCGCTTGCTGTTACACCAATCAAGTGTGAAGTTTGTGTCTGCTTTTATGAAATCTTGGGCCTGCTTCTCACTGAGGCGATGAGTTTGCATATAATGCTAATCTGTGGTTGAACTTTAGCCATAGTTAATACAGAGGTGTCTGACAGATTATCACTTAAACCTTGGTTTGCTATGTTTCCACCTCCTGCTTCCCCCTTTAAAGGAGACACAAGCTTGCTCAAGGCTCAGCTTTTATATGGTCACAGCTCCTTTAACCATCATTCACATGAAATGCTCCATGCACATATGATCCCAAGTATCTGTACAGCAACTGTCACAAGGTGCAGCTCCTCCCACATTAAAGGTGAGTTTCCAGTCCACCTGGTGAGTCAGGTATGGGGAACCTTTGGCCCTCCAGATGTTGCCGAACTACAACTCCCATCAGTCCCTGCAAGCATGCAGCAACATCTGGAGGGCCAAAGGTTCCTTACATCTGCAGCAAGTCCATCACTTACGTGCCTAACCACTACTTTGTGCCTATTCCATCGGATGGAACTCCTGCAAAAAAATCTGGGCCCCAGTGCCTTTTAACACCTGGTGACATAATTTTAACCCTATATCTGAAAGGAGATTTGTACTATAAATCCAAAGCAGATTCAACACACATTTAAAGCACGCAACTTCCCTGGAAGCTTCCTAGAGACACTGTAGTTCCCCCTCACAGATCTACCATTTTTAGCACCCTTAGCAAACTACAGTCCCCAGATTTCCTTGGGAGAAATTTGTGTTGAGTATGCTTTAAATCGGGTTGGCAACGTGCGGCCCACAAAGACCGTTTTACCGGCCCACAAGCCACCCCCAAACCGAGTCGCCTGCTTGGCAAGTCCCCCCCCCCCCGCTGCACTAAACCAGCACAGTGCTGGGACTCGCCAAGCAGCACCAGAAACTGCGTATGAGCACGCACAGATACCGGAAATCATGTCTGCGTATGTCCAGATGCCGAAAATCGCTTCTGCGCAGGCGCAATTTTTGGTTTCTGGGCATGCGCAGAATTGATTTCCGGCACCACGGACATGCGCAGACGCAATTTACGGCGTCGCGCTGCGCCAGTCTGGCCCATGGATGATCTCCGTGGGAGTGATCCGGCCCATGGCCAGTAAACCTTGCTGACCCCTGCTTTAAATGTATAGTGTGGAGCTCCTTTCAGTATCTTGAGCCCCTAATGTCAGGGACAACTAACAACTCCCCTTTAAGCATAACTTGTATTTTTCACTTATTATACATCATGCAGGACTGTTAAATTTTGTCTGACAGGCTGTACGGCAGCCAAAGCTACTGAACGGCCTCTGAAGACCCTACATGTTAATGTATACTGTATTGATTTTGCAAGGAAATGTTTACAACCAGCCTATTATGGCAATGCACTTCCTACGTGTTTATTCCGATACTTCATTTCTGGTTTTGGTGTTATGTTTATCAGTTTGCATGTTTATGCGTATGGCTGTTTGAACAATTTTTTGTTGTTGTTGCTGCCCTTTTTCTTTTCTGAGGCTTGAGCTCAAATTAATGCCAGCCTGTCTGCTCTCTCCCTCTTTGTGATGCTGTTGAACTTACGAAAAGCAAAATATTCTGTGGGCAGGGGGGCGGAATTAAACACCGGGGAAATTTTCCGCCCCACATCACTGGGGCCCCCTGAAGGTGCCTTGCCCAGAGCCCTACCCCCTCCCACCAAGCACGCGCGCGCGCACACACACACACACACAAGCTTGGAGCCAGCACTGGATAGACTGTCTAATCTCACAATGGATCTGTCTGTACTGGAACAGGCTGAAACGCAGACCGCATTTGTGAATGGGAGTAGCAGGTTGTGCCTGCAAGTCAGGCATTAGGATCAAGGGGTGTGTCCCTTAAGAGGTGCACCAAAGCCCCACTCGAAGCATAGTTCAAGAGCCCCGCTGAGTCTGTCCAAAAAAATTTCGGCTGTCATGCCCAGCACATTTCCTGGGCTTCTGATGAAATAAATACACACACAGAGGA
The DNA here is from genome assembly GCF_027172205.1 of Podarcis raffonei. Classification (NCBI taxonomy): domain Eukaryota; kingdom Metazoa; phylum Chordata; class Lepidosauria; order Squamata; family Lacertidae; genus Podarcis; species Podarcis raffonei. The sequence goes on along the minus strand of NC_070609.1, from coordinate 73,833,513 downwards.
TTGTGCTGTTACTGTCAGGTAAGTAAGGCTCATGGAGGTCACTTATCTATTGAGCATTCATCTTGGATTTCCTTGCGTAAAGCTCTTATGCAGAGGTTAGACAATATGTGGTTGTATTGAGCTTTCAGTCTGATCCGCTTGCGAAAAGGTTATGCAACAATGAACATGCACCCTGATTTGCTTGCAGGGTGTCTCTGCATCTTCCCATTAATCGTTTGTTCATCTCACACCTTTGAATGCATTTCCTTGTCACTTTCCTAACTGCAAAAGAGCAGGGGTTTTTCCTTAAGTGCCAGGGTGACAGAGCGAGCGCTTTAATCCATTTTTGCACCAACCTAAATTTCCCAGTATGCGCCTGAATAGTCTTAAACAGGGGTTCGCGGCCACAAGTGGCCCCATGGATCGTTTTACTGGCCCACAAGCTGTCCCCAAACCAAGCCGCGCGCTCGGCAAGTCCCCGCACGCTGCACTAAACCGGCGCAGCGCAGCACGGGACCCGCTTTCACGGTGCTGGAAATCTCGTCTGTGTAGCCAGAAATTGTGGGTGGTAAACCTTGATGACCCCTGGTCTTAACAATCTGGAGGCACCCTAAAATTGTAGATACCTAGTTAGTTGCAATATTTTTATCCTGCCCAATAACAAAGTCCCTCTGTCTGGTTTATGTTGGCCTGTAAAAATGTGTTAAACAGTTTCCCCCAAAACATTGTCCCTAAGATGTTACTAGATTCTAGTCCTCATCATCCCTGACCATTGGCCATAGTGGCTGGTGCTGATGGGAGATAGAGTCTGGCAACAGGATCTGGAGAGCACCAGGTTGAAGAAGGCTGCTTTACAGTCTTTAGGCAATGTCCCCCCCTCCCCATGTTCCTAAGCAGAGACCCAAACTTTCACGTTATCCACAACTGTTTTTCATTCTTCATAACTCGCTCATTGGAAAGCTTGCTCACTCTTCTGCAACATTTTGAATTGGGTGCTAATTAAGGTCATTTCTTAGAGTAACCCTGATTAAGTATGCCAGTGCAGTGTGCTTGGAGTAGGGCAGGTTTGGGGCAACTTGTGGCCCTCCAGATGTTGCTGAACTACAAATGCCATCAGCCCCAGCAAGCATAGAGGCCACTGCCCAGGGATGATGGGAGTTGTAGTTCAGCAAACCTCTGTTGCACCAAAGGTTGGGAGACCAGGGTTCAGATTCCCACCCACCCACAATGCTCACTTGAGTGATATTTGGCCAGTCACCCTCAGCCAAACCTACCTCAGAGTTGTTTGTGAGGCTGTAATGGGTAAGGCAGGGAGAGCCACATTATGCCACCTTGAGCTCCATGCAGGAAAGGTGAGGTTAAAAAAATTACCCCACACCATATGTTACCTTTAAAGCAGGACCCCCCCCCCCCAAAGAATCTTGGGAGCTGTAGTTTGTGAAGTCATCTCATAACATCCCTCAGCACTCTTATGAAACTACAGGTCCCAGGATGGGGGGAGGGAAGGAGCCCTAACAGTATAAGGGCAGATCTACGACATACATTCATAACCCATGATCTTGGGAGCTATAGTTTCCCCCTCACAGAACTACAACACCCAGCAACCTAACAAGCTGTAGCTCCCAATATTCTTTTTGGGGAAAGTCATATGTTTTAAACATGCATTTTACAGTGTTTCTCAACCTTGGGGGCCACAGCTGACTACAACTCCCACTGGTCCTGCTAACTAGGGATGGTGGGAGTTGTAGTCCAACGACAGCTACGGAGCCACGGTTGAGAAACGGTGGATGCACAATATGTTTCTGGAGAAGGTGCGCAACTTGCAGCCTCGACTCTTAGCGCGGGGACCTTGAAAAGGCGCCTCTAAGAATAATCAGCCCCCGCGATACAACATGCGGCGGGAGTGACCTCTGACAAGTGTTCCCCGCCTCCTGGCGGCTGCAGCGCCCGCTGTCCTTTGCTTGCTTTCCTTTCCCAGCGAGCGGAGCCGCGTCTCGCCCGCTGCGGCTGCCTTGGCGGCGGCGGCGCCTCCTCCTCCAGCAGAGCGCGTCTCTCCCGCTCCCGCTGCTGCCGCCGTCGCATCAATCAAGCGACGCAGCTGAGCAAGCCCACCCGGCGGCCGGGCGGCTAATCGGGCGGAAGGGCGCGGCGCTGGAGAGGAGAGGAGGCGGGCGGGGAGGTCACTGCAGGGGCAGGCGGAGGAGAAGGGGCCACCCGCTCCCCTGATGGAGGAGGAGGACGAGGCCAACGCCGCCGCCGCGCTGGTTGGCTGGCTTGCTAGCTGCTTGCTTGCTTGCAGCGACAGCAGCAGGAGAAAAACGAGAGGGAGAGACCCGCACGGGGCCGAGAGGAGTTTGCAAACTCGGTGAGTCTTCAGTTCCGCCCCCTCTCACTTTTGCACAGAGAAAGAGAACGGCTTACAGCCTCTTCTCCTCTCTTGGGAGGGGGCGCACGGGAAGAGTTACTGTTCATACGTTACTTTGAGGTCGCGCCCGCGGGGAATGCAGCTTCGTTGTCAAGAGCCAGCGTTTTAGCCATCTCCCGCTCCCCCCTTGCGGGTTCAGTGGAACGTGTGAAAAGGGCTTCGAAGTTCAGAGGCGGCCTCCCCAAGTAAGGCGCTCCAAAATGCACTTTGCAAGAGTCTGTGTTGCAGCTACCCCTCCCCATTCCATTAGAATCTGAAAGCAAACCTCATTGAGCTCAACTTGTTGGGATGAAGTGCATAAAAGATCCCTCTCTTTAGGTGCAATCCTGTGTACACCTGCCTGGCACCATTGCAGGTGCTAAGCACACATCAGTGCAATGGGATTTGCTCCTTGGTAAGCATGCATTGAGGTTGCAGCCCATTCCTATGGGAAAATCTGTGGGTCTCAAGGGCTGCAACTCCCAGCAGCCCTGACTTGGCTTGTTTAGTGGGGTTTGCGCCCAGATAAATGTGCATAGGATTTAAGCTGTAGTTACACACACGTGCACAAACATTGTTCTAGTGGGGTTGTTGTGATGGCCTTCGCACCTCCAAGGGGTGTCCAGTAGTAGTGTGCCGGCACACATTTTCTCTCCAGCCTTCCCACATCTCAGTTGAGGGCAAACACCTGTGGTTGTTGAGGAGGGGATTCTCAAGGCTCACTCTGTGTGTCAGGAGAGTGTTCTTGTTATGGTAAATCCTCCTCCTTTCCTGCCTTCCCCTCCACCACCACCCTGAATTCACATTTGCAATCATTTTGGTCCCTGCAGACCTTTAATTCTGCATGGCGAGGGTTTCTTTATTTGTGGTTTCACGCTGCTTTGAATTGGCGTTTATTCTGGTACATTGAGTTTGATTTATTGGGGGAAACGTTGAAATTGCACCCTTTGGAGACAGCTTTCAGAGTCAGAATTCCAGTGCTTAATGGACGAGCGGTGTGTTTGTGAGCTGCTCCTTTGAGCTGCTCTGCAGGATTGGCCTGTTCTCTGCTCGCAAGTGCGCTTTGCAGTCTGGTTTCTGGAGAGCAAGTGGTGGTGGTTAGCTGGTAGGGGGGCCCTGCTGCACAGAAAGTGGAAACCACAGAAAACTGAAGGTGAACACCATAGAGACACCAAGACCGCAATCCTAGCTGGGCTCAGCTGGGTGTAAGCTCCATTGAGTTCACCAGAATGTAGTCTGGAGTTGACATGGTTCAGGGTTGCACTGCTGGTCAAGCCTGCTGTGCTTGTCAGAGGAAAACTTAAAAGTCTATCCCCCAGTCCATTCTATTACTCCAATTTTGTGAAAGCCTGTCTGTGTGATTTTTTGCACTGTGTGGTGTGCTGGTGATCACACCAGTTGCTCTCCCCAGATGCCACCAGCTTGTATACCTATAGACGTTTTCAGTTCATAGAATCATAAAGTTGTAAGGGACCATGAGGATAATCTAGTCCAACCCGCCCTACAATGCATGAATCTTTCACCCAATGTGGGGCTTGAACCCTTGACCCTGAGATTAAGAGCCTCGTGCTCTAGATCTTTGAGAGCATTTAAAAAAGCTCTGTAGAAGTTAGCTGGCGACCTTCTGAGTTGAGATGGTCATTTTGTTGTTGGTGGTGGTGGTTTGATTTTGGAATTTATTTTGTATGATGGGTGGGAGACCTCAGGCTGAGGGGGGGGGGGCAGATTCATCCCTCCAGACACCTCTATCTGGCCCTTTGGCCCCTCACCAGCCTTGCTTCATTCCTTCTTTGAGTGAGTTTTTGCCCAGTTGGAAATGTGCCCTTGAACTCTGATGCCTCTTGCTTGCCTGGCTGGAGGATAGAGACGGGAGTCTATGTGAGCCTGTGCAGAAGCTGTACAAAGGTTAAAATTTTTACGTTTTCTGCTCCACTCGCTTTTGCCTCTGGCCCTGCCCACCACTGGCATGCGGCCCTCGGAAGGTTGCCCAGAAAGGAACGTGGCCCTCGGTTTGGAAAAAGCTTCCCCACTCCTGCCAGAGGGAAGCCATGGCAGTTCATGTGCAGACCCACAAAACACTTCTCATGGCCAGCGCTGCTTCAGTCGCAGGCATGACACATTTGGCTGGGGAGCACAACCCAGGTTCAGATGAGCTTGTTAAAATCAGAGAGAGACTGGGGTGGAATTTGTGTGTGTTTGTGTGGGTGTGTGTGGGAAGAGGAGTAGTAGAAGAGCAGGAATGCAAATAAATTAATAAATGGGGAGGTCGGGGAAGCGGCCTCATCTTGTTAGTGATGTGTCAAGGGCAGTGTAAAGGTGAGCTCCGATAAGTAATTTCGCTGTCAAAATTATTTAGAGATGTCATTAAAACTGCTCGGAGGCTGTCTCCACTGCTTCAGGGCATGAGCGACTGTTTTTAATTTGCTGGTGGCTCAGTGTCCCCAACTCTGGCTCGCTGGCAACTGCTTTCAGGCTGGCGGTGGGGGGGAGCAGCTGCCAGCTGGGACTTCACTGTGAACATATGCAAGGCACTTGCTTTAAATTCCCCAACGGGCAGTGATGCTCTGTGCCCATCTGCCCCATAGGATCAAGAAAAACTCCCTCAACGCCCCCCCCCCACTGAAATGTAGAAGGAACACCATCCTTCAGGTATTGGCTTTCTTTTCTTTCCTTTTTTCTCAAGAGAGGTGGGTGAGTGGGAGGGAGGACGCTCTTTCCAGCTGCACATGCAAACTTTTAAAAAAAAAGTTTTGTCCCCCCCCCCCCTTCTCACTCTTCCACACATTACCTAATTCCTTGGGATGTTTTCTGGTGGTTCTGCTCTGTGCAGGCTGTTTCCTCCATCTAGACACTTGGCAAGGATCTGGCTGCACAACAGATGCCAGTGCTGAGCTGACCAGGAAGGGGGAGTCACTGCTGCTGCCACCTTTCCGTTCTATAGTTTCTCCTCTTTTCCCTCCTCTCCCCTCCTTCCACTGAAATGTCTTCTTCTTCTTCTTCTTATTATTATTATTAATAATAATAATAAAATTTTATTTATATCCCGCCCTCCCCAGCCAAAGCCGGGCTCAGAGCGGCTAACATCAAATGTATAATACATTATTGCTGAAGAGTTGCAACTTTTGGATCAGTCCTAGTAGGGACTGTTTTGATCACTGGCTGTTATCATTCGTGTGCTGACGGGGTATCGTCCCATTGGTTCTTCTGTAGCCCAAAGACCATGGATAGGGGATCCGATGGCCCTGCAGGTGTACTCTGGTTCCCATCAGCCCCCAGCTGGCATGGTCGGTGTCGTGGGTGAGTGGATTTGGAGTCCACCAGCATCTGCATTTCCCAGAGATACATTCAACTTCCATTGCCTTATCCTCCGCGAATGTGTTTAATCATAGCTACTAGCCATGATGGCGATGCTCTCCTTCCACTCTCAGAGGCAGCTTTCGGCTTTGAGGCAGGGGGTCTCTCCCATGCCAGTATGCCTCTGACTACCACTTGCTGGGAACTGCAAGTGGGGAGAGTGCTGTGTTGCCCTTAAGTTCTGCTTGCTGTTGCCAGTCAAGGCTTCCCAAGGCTGTTTCCTAGTTCTGCTGGATCTCTCAGCGGCGTTTGATACCATCGACCATAACATCCTTCTGGACCGTCTTCAGGGACTAGGAGCTGGAGGCACTGTCATACAGTGGTTCCGCTCCTTCCTCCTGGGCCGTGTTCAGAAAGTGGTGGTGGGGGATGAGTGTTCAGACCCCTGGGCTCTCACTTGTGGGGTGCCTCAGGGTTCTGTCCTCTCCCCCATGCTTTTCAACATTTACATGCAGCCGCTGGGAGAGATCATCAGGAGGTTTGGGCTGGGTGTTCATCAGTATGCGGATGATACCCAGCTCTACCTCTCTTTTAAATCAGAACCAGTGAGGGCGGTGAAGGTCCTGTGTGAGTGTCTGGAGGCGGTTGGAGGATGGATGGCGGCTAACAGATTGAGGTTGAATCCTGACAAGACAGAAGTACTGTTTTTGGGGGACAGGAGGCGGGCAGGTGTGGAGGATTCCCTGGTCCTGAATGGGGTAATTGTGCCCCTGAAGGACCAGGTGCGCAGCCTGGGAGTCATTTTGGACTCACAGCTGTCCATGGAGGCACAGGTCAAATCTGTGTCCAGGGCAGCTGTTTACCAGCTCCATCTGGTACGTAGGCTGAGACCCTATCTGCCTGCGGACTGTCTCGCCAGAGTGGTGCATGCTCTGGTTATCTCCCGCTTGGACTACTGCAATGCACTCTACGTGGGGCTACCTTTGAAGGTGACTCGGAAACTAAAACTAATCCAGAATGCGGCAGCTAGACTTGTGACTGGGACCGGCCGCCGAGACCATATAACACCGGTCTTGAAAGACCTACATTGGCTCCCAGTACATTTCCGAGCACAATTCAAAGTGTTGGTGCTGACCTTTAAAGCCCTAAACGGCCTCGGTCCAGTATACCTGAAGGAGCGTCTCCACCCCCATCATTCTGCCCAGACGCTGAGGTCCAGCGCCGAGGGCCTTCTGGAGGTTCCCTCATTGCGAGAAGCAAAGCTACAGGGAACCAGGCAGAGGGCCTTCTCGGTAGTGGCGCCCGCCCTGTGGAACGCCCTTCCAGCAGATGTCAAAGCAATAAACAACTACCTGACATTCAGAAGACATCTTAAGGCAGCCCTGTTCAGGGAAGTTTTTAACGTGTGATATTTTACTGTATTTTTTGTTTTTATGGAAGCCGCCCAGAGTGGCTGGGGAGGCCCAGCCAGATGGGCGGGGTATAAATAATAAATTATTATTATTATTATTATTATTATTATTATTATTATTATTATATGCATCTAGTTGGCTACTGTGAGAACAAGGTGCTGGACTAATGTCCTTTAGCTCGATCCAAGAGGGCTTTTCTTGCGTTCTTATGCATAGGTAGACACATCCATGTAGACTTTCAGTCCATTGGCCCATCATCTATAACAGTCATTCCCTTTTTATACTACCCTTCTTCCGGTTGGAGCCCAGGGCAGTAAATAGCATTGCAGTGAAAGCACCGGAAACTGCATTTCCAAAAATTAAAATTAGTACCAGCTGCTGACTTCACTGCTAGCATTTATGCCTCAAAGGCCCAAGCAAATAGATGTCTTTAATTGGCAACTAAAATACTATCTGTGTAGGGTTTGGACACAGCTTCTAGTTTTTAACTAACTGAAAGCAGCTCTCCAGGGTTACAAGCAGAGGATCTTACAAAGCCCACCTGGGAGATGCCTGGGTTTGAACACAGAACCTTCTGCATGCAAAGCAGATGCTCTGCCACGGAGTTTTGGTCTGTTCCTTAAGAGACAGGAACTTAGGAAGTTCCCTTATAAAGAATCAGGTCATTGGTTCATCCACTTCAATATTGTCTACACTGACTGGCAGTGGCTTTTTGGATTTCGGGCACAGGGTATCCCACACACCAGGGATTCAACCTGGGCACCACTGCGCTAGGGCCACCTTTAGCTCTCTTCTGATGGGGCTGATATGCTAAACGTTATTGAACCTCCTCTTTTATAAGTACATCTTTCCCTTAGTTCTTGTCCTTGGCCCTAATTTGCTTCCCGGATGATAGTGAAGACGGAGTGGAAATCATGCCTCCCCATGGGTCGAAAGTATAATCCGATGCAGGATTCCGCTGTAACGTGCCTGAAGGAGGCAGAAGGGTGGGAATTCCCAGATGTGCAGAAGGAGAGCCTTACGCACATTCTGGATATGGTTAGAGCCCGGAGTTTTAATTGCTCTTGATTCGTTTTGCACATGGCGGAGAGGGGAGGACACCCTTGAGCAAAAGCTCTTTCCAATCGGACTTGCCAAATTGGCCTGCGTTTCAACCAGACCGTCTCGGTATTTTAATTATCTGGATAGATTTATTATTTAAAAGCCCAGTTTAGTAAATGAGCAATTGTATAATTTCCTATAAATGATCAGCAGTCAGTTTAAAAATAAAATTAAAGATTCTCTACCTCTCAAGCCCTTCTCCCCTACCCAATTTTGTGGCTCTGAAAGCAAAATCCTGCCGTTGCAACATGTTTTGCTAACTGTCGTCCTTCATTGCGTGCATCTGTTAAGCTTTGCATAATTTATTCAGCTTTCTTGATGGAGGCACTCTATGCCTTTTGAAACTTTTTTGTGCAAACGGAGGTGCGGCAAGGGAAAATCCAGGGAGGGGAAGTGCTTGTGAATATTTTTCAAGTTTTTTCTTCCTGAAAATAGAAGGTCTATGATGCTGAACTTCACACCCCATTTGCAATGGGGTGTTCAAGATCTAGAAAGGCCTGGAATATTTCCTCGCCTTAGAAGGGTGCTGCTGGATCAGGCCAGTGGCCCATCTAGTCCAGCATTCTTGTAGTGGCCAATGCAGATTCTTTTTTATTGTGCGGGGATGTGATTTAAATGCATGTTGTGAATGCAGCCCAGATTCGCAGCACAGCGGTCAGGTTTCACTAAATATGGGCACTTGCAGAAGCAACATCATCTCACCTCTCTGCAAACAGATGAGAATGAATGCTCAATGAACGAGTCATCTGAAAGTAACCTGGGTGTGTGCATATGTTCTTTTAAGCTGGGTGTTCTTGGGTTTTGAAAAAAGAGGTATTGACATGGGGTTTTTTTCTTCCACCCAGGAAAAAAATCTAGCATAGACACAGAAGTTTATTGAAAACAATCCTGAGGATTCAATAGCATTTATATATTTTTTTGACAGTAAACAACTTTTGGGGCAGCAAATGGCAAATGCAATTCAACGTAAAGAAGTATAAAGTGGTGCATGCTGGAGGGGAAAAAAATCTTAATTTCACAAGGACACTCATGGAGTCTGAACTAGAGGTGATGGACCAGAAGCAAGTCCTTGGGGTCATAGCAGATAGCTCAGTGAAGATGCCAGTCCCAGTGTGTGGCAGCCCTGGAAAAGGCAAATTTCATGCTAGGGATCATTAGGAAACGAATTGAAAATAAAACTGCCAATATCATAATGTTGTTATACCAATCTATGGTGTGACCATGTTTACAGTACTGTACAGTTCTGGTCACCTCACTCCAAAAAAAGATATTGTAGAGTTGGAAAAGGTTCCGAATAGGGCGACCAAAATCATCAAGGGCAGCAACTATCCTATGAAGAAGTGTTGCAGCGTTTGGGACTTTTCAGTTTAGTGGAAAGGCGACCGACCGGTAACGTGGTAGAAGTTTATAACATTATACATGGGATGCAGAAAATGGATTGAGAAAAGTTTTTCTCCTTGCGTAACAGTAGAACTCATGGACATCCAATGAATCTGAACGTTGGAAGTTGTAGGACACATAAAAGAAAGTACTTCTCCATCAAACTACGCAATTCGCTTCTCCAGGAGGCAGTGACGGCTACCAGCTTGGGTGGTTTGGACAGATTCATGGAAGATAGGGCTATCAATTGCTACTAGCAATAATGGCTGTGCTCTGCCTCCACAATTGGAGGCAGAAATGCTTCTGATTACCAGCTGCTGGAAACCACAGGAGAGGGGAGAGTCCTGCTCACTGGTTTCCCACAGGCATCTGGTTCGTCACTGTGAGAACAGGATGCTGGACCAGATGGGGCATCGTCATGATCCAGCAGGCTATTCTTATGCTCTTTTTTAAAACACACACAAAAGAGTTTGAGAGTGCGTCTACTTTTCCCCCGTCATGCCTACTTGCCTTCTGGAGCCTGTGCTCACGTTGAAATGTTAGCTAGCACTTCACTCGCCTGTTGCGATACTAACCTTCATGGACCTTTTCTCCAGGTGTCATCCTTGGTCCTTTTCAGTCGGCTCTGAACTGCCAGTGCTAAGTCTTTTATCTCTTTCGGATGCACTTACAGTTCTTCATCGTTCCTTGCCTTTAGTTGCTCCTCCTCCTCCTCCTCTCACTGCAGCGGGCCGTGGTGCAAATGATATGTGCAGATATGTGTAACAAAAACCCCAACCTTCGTGTGCTTTATTTTTAAATGGAAAGAAGGTTTGGGAGATTGTGGTTTTTGAACGGAGCAGGAGTCAAGAGTTCCTAATCCTCTTCCCTCACCAGCTGTTTTTCTTGCTCAGAATTGCCTTTGCCAGCTGCTCTTCCCCTTGCAGGGCTCCAGCTGCGTAATTAACCTTGTAAATCAGGGACGGGGAACTTGTGGCAGTCCAGATGTTGTTTGGCTGCTCCCACTGCCCATTATCCCTGACCATTGGCCCTTGGGGGCTGGGAAAGAGATGGAAAGCCAAAAGTAAGCGGAGGAAGATTAATGTGTTCGGGTCACTTATGAGTTCTTAGGCTTGGTTTCAGCAGAGCAAGACAGAGGCAGCTGTGGCCCTGCAGATGTTGTTGGATTCCTACTCCCACCAGCCCCGGCACCCAGCCTGATGAATGCTCAAGGATGATGGGGAATGTGGTCCAGAAAGGAGACTACTTGTGTTTCTGCATGCGTGCCTGATCTGGCTCTTATTGAGGCTGATTCAAACAAGGTTGGGGAACCCTGTGGCTCTCCATTTGTTGCTTGACTCCAAACCTCCACGTGAACTGCAGAACATGGTGACACATTACATTTTTATGTATTTAGGAAGATATAATCATTATAAGCCACTCTGAGCCCCATGGGATGATGGGTGGCCAAAATGAGTTGTTTTCTCCTCTTAAACCACAGAGCCTAGGACTTGCCGATCAGAAGGTTGGCGGTTCAAATCCCCGCAACGGGGTGAGCTCCTGTTGCTCGGTCCCTGCTCCTGCCCACCTAGCAGTTCAAAAGCACGTCAAAGTGCAAGTAGATAAATAGGAACCGCTCCGGCGGGAAGGTAAAGGGCGCTGCTCTGCTTCGCCTTAGTCATGCTGGCCACATGACCCGGAAGCTGTCTGCGGACAAAAGGCAGCTCCCTCGGCCTGTAAAGTGAGATGAGCGCCGCAACCCAAAGTCGGTCATGACTGGACCTAATGGTCAGGGGTCCCTTTACCTTTACCTTTAACCTAATCTCTCACTGGTGATTTTTGAGATGTGCATAAATCCCCCTTCCCCTTTCTCTGCTTGCTCTTGGGGAGGGGGTATATATCTGCACCCCAGTTTATTTATTTTCAAGTACAACCCCTGTATATGGGTTAAACACATCCGTATATAGGGGTTGTAGTTTAAAAAATAAACCCAGAGATGAATGTGGTAGGTCTGACTTCTGTGGAATTGGCATTTTGCTGCGTTGCTAAGGCAACAGGAGATAGCACCTGAAGACAAGAACAGGCAGGACTTCCCCTTCTCAGCTGTGGTGGAGCAATAGTGATCGAATGAGATTAGGTAGAATTAGATAATACTAAAATTCGCTATGGTTTTGATGCCAGCCCTTGATTAAATAAGTGAGAAAGTCCTGTCCCCTTGTAGGTAAAATGAATTCTCCTCGGATCAATAACTTTTCATATCCTTTCCCTGACCCCATCAGCTTTGTTTTTGCAGGAGTCTTATGAAGAAGGAGTTATGGCTGGCTGGTAAATAGATGTGCACCTGTGGCGAATGAAAGTTGTCCCTAATGACAATCTTTAACAAAAAAAATGTTATTTTAACTCCCTCTTTTTAAAGTCAGAGATGGTAAACATGGTTATTGGTGGGCGGGTAAGCTAGCAAAAATCATTGTGGAGGGTGGGACTAGATGATCCTTGGAGTCCCTTTCCCACTCCACAATTCTATGATTCTATGAGCTGAATGGACCAAAAGTCTGTCTCTGTTTCAGGCAACTTTCTATGTTTCTTTGGCATGCCAGAAGCACATTTTCTCTCCTTAAGCTTTCATACCAGTCAGGAGAGAGGAGGCGAGAGTGAGGTGTACCTTAAAGCGATCTCAAAAGTCTGCTTGTTACCTGTTTGGGGAGCGGAGCCCGCAGCAGCCCACCCACCATTCAAAGCAGGTCTTTTGGCGGCCAAAAGGGACAAAGGAGCTTTTGAGGTTTTTCTCATCTATCCTGTTTGAGGTTTGTTTGCGTTTTCCCCCTCCTCCCCTTCCGGAGATGTTTGGCAGTTTTTTGAATGTGTGCCATGGAAGCCTTCCTGCAGTAAGCCTAACAGGTGAAGTCTCGCTGTACAGAATCTGTTGCAAGGAGCTTCTTACTGGAATTTTAAAATATATATATACTCTGGATAAATGCCCCCCTCCCAGTGGGTAGGGAAGTAAGAGACAAGTTCAGAGTGTTACAGATAGTATATGAAGCCCTTATGGATTGGAACCAGTTTACGCTATATATATGCCCGCTCAACGGTTTCAGTCTGTGGAGTCAGCCCCTTTACGGGTACTGCATGATACAGTTGTACCTCAGGTTACATATGCTTCAGGTTACATACGCTTCAGGTTACAGACTCCGCTAAGCCAGAAATAGTGCTTCAGGTTAAGAACTTTGCTTCAGGATGAGAACAGAAATCGTGCTCCGGCGGTGCGGCAGCAGCAGGAGGCCCCATTAGCTAAAGTGGTGCTTCAGGTTAAGAACAGTTTCAGGCTAAGGATGGACCTCCGGAACGAATTAAGTACAGTGGTACCTCAGGTTAAGTACTTAATTCGTTCTGGAGGTCCGTACTTAACCTGAAGACTGCATGTTAGACCATGAGATGCAGCGTGGTGCGATGATTAGAGTGTCAGACTAAGGGCAGGATGGGAGCAAAGCATAAGTTCGCCTCCCCACTTGGCCAAGAATCTCCCAAGGCCCATTAAAAAAGCTTGCTCTCTTTCAGCCAGGCCTACTTCACAGGGTTGTTCTGAAAATAATAATGGAGGGGAGGACCACCAATGCCACCTTGAGAGTTCCTTGGGAGGAGGGTAGGATAAGAAAGAAATAGTACCCCTTTGTTCTTCCACTTAAAAAAACAAAACCCGGCTGCTGTGTTTACAGCCGTGACACAAACTATTGCAAAGGACAGAAGATCAAGCTTTGCCGTTGAAACAACGAGCCCTGTGTGGTTTTCATCTGTGAGCCAAACCTTATTTCCACACCTGGATGCTATTTGAGCCCTAGTCCTTGTCTGGCTGCTTTTTTTTTGTCTGTGTTTTTCTCTCCTTCTCCCCAGCCTTTCCTGTTTGGCCCTGGCAGGTAACAAAGACCTGGCGGCTTTTCAATTATCTAAATAACTGATTAGGGTCTGTTTTGTCAAGACTTGCACCTCCTTAAACAAACAAATTTCTCCCTTTCCTTGATGTTTGCTTTAACGATCTTGGAAGGATGTCAATAGCAGTGGGTTGTTCAGGAGGGGGGAAACCAGTTGGGCCATAATGCATCGCAGGGTACAGTTTTACCGTTGGGAAATGTGCTGAACGCCGCTCTTCTCCCTCCCCTCCCTGCTCATAATGAGAACTGCCGTCCTTCAGCAAGGGCCAAACGTTTTGCCCAAAGGCAAGCGAGAGGTATGTTAAGCCGGGCGATGTCTACTAAGACAGTGTTCAGTTACAGGCACCTGCCAAAACAATGTTTTGCTTTTCTGTCACTGGCAATATTGGCAAATTCGTCCCCATCCGCCCAATCGCCTTCAGCAGCTACAGGCAAGATAACTATTGGCGACAAACTGTTAGCATGGTGCTGCCTCCTCCAGTTAGTAGAGTGCTATCAAAGTACTATCCTTTTCTAGTTGGTTATCAAGTGTTTATTCACTAGAAAAGATAGCGCTTTGTTAGCACCTTTCTGACTACAGGCGGCAGCACAACGTTGATGGTTTGCAGACAATAGTGTATTGTTCGTTTTCACCTGTACATTCACAAGACACTGTTCCCTCAGAACAATTCAGGATGGTGCTGTCTCTCCCAGTTGGCAGGGTGCTAGCAAAGAGCTTTTTTCCAGTAAACAAATACTGTAGTTGAAAACATTCATCCTCAGTTGTCTCATGGGGCAATGCATTCAACAACAAAAGCTTCAAGCAACCAAAGTAGTAGAATTGTGTGCAAAAAATTAGTACTGTTTAAAACTAACTTATGTGATTGTTTACCAGTAGCCCAGTCTGAGCCTACTGTCTTGTTACTATCAACATGGCTATTTATTTGCGTCATATTTGTAATCTGTGGGGCATTCAGACACTTCTGGAAAAAAATGAAGAAATTTGAGATTTCCAGTTATATGCTGTAATAGCCAGACATGGAACCTCCCTATTTAGAGGTAGTATACCTGGGAATACTGAGATGCTGGAAACAAATTGCAGGCCAGAATCAGTGTTTTCATACTCAGCTTGAGCGCCCAAAGGTTCTTATTCTTTGTGTGCATATGTATATCTCTAAAACCTCCATATAAGGAAGTTAGAGAATTCTGCTGAATATGGAAATGGGAGCAGAAATTGCTGCTGTTTGCTTATCCGTCCCGTTTCCAGAATGCAAATCAATTGTATTTGCTGTTGCTGTTGCTTTCAATCTGTAAATGATACATGATTGAGAATGCCGCCCCCCCATCTAGTCCAGCATCCTGTTCTCACAGTTGCATGCTATGAATAACAAGGTGGAAGAGAAAATTATGCCTTCCTACATTCCTACATATCTATATTTGCAGATCTACATATACCAACCCATAGATTCACATAGAAAACTCAACCCCTCAGGTCACAGTTCTTTCAATTGCACACTCCCATCTCCAGCCTACACTATCATTCTTTTGTACCCTGTATATGGAAAACACACACATACATGCATCTCACACAACCATGAAGAGTAGCCACATTAAATTGCACACCCCAGGTACAGCCCCCTCTGGCTCGGATTGCATGTGCTCCTGGTGCGAGGGCCCTTGTTGCAGAATGGCATGCTCTGCTTCAGAAGCAGGCAGCAAAACGGCTTTATTGATTAAGGGGGAGTCAGGGAAGGTAATAGGCATTTTGCCCGGGGCGCCTCAATCACGTTACTTTGCCGTCACTCTCTCGCCATTCCAGCCGGAAAATTGGGTTAGGGAGAGATAAATAAATAAAGGAGCGGAGAACAGCGGGAGGTTGACAGGCAGCCAGATGCTGACCCCAAGCGCGGCCACCCTGGGTTAGAAAAATACAAAGTGAATGTTGACAATCTCCCCCATCACTCTGTGCGTGGGTGTGTGCGCATGCGCACAGACGCGCACACACACACCCTCTGGGGTTGTGCTGATAACTTAGCCTGTTGTTGTGATTTCATCTTGTAAGGCATAAAGGATTCACTGTGCAATGGTTGTGCAAGCTGAAAGGAACAGATTTGGGGGGTCTGGAGTTAGGCTTGAGGGGTCAGGGTTGTGAGTTTTGCCCTGTCTGACTATTGCTGTGTTGTTAGTTTGTTCATCTTGTTGCATCTCTCTTGTTCACTCTTCCTACCCTCCAATCCTGCTCAGGGGTGGTATCCGATTAAGATTTGCTCTGAGTAGACACGTGGATAAAAAAAGCGCTGGAAAAAATAGGCTTCTGAACATACTCTGGTGCACATCACTGTTGGGGACCACTGCTACGATCCTGGTGCTCAGTGGTTACTTAAGGTTGCTGGCGCTGGCCCTTTCTCTAAAATAGATTAGTATCCTCTCTAGATTTCTAGGGTAAGGCTAGCAGTTGCTACTAGCCACAGCGGCTATCTTCTTCATCCACTGTTGGAGGCAGTATGCCTCTGAAAATCAGTTGCTGGGAATCACCAATGGGGAGAGTTCTTGTTGGGTTTAGGTCCTGCTTGCAGGTTTCCCAGAGGCATCTGATTGGCTCTTATTATGCCCTTACGTTGTACAGCTTTTAAGGACTCTGGGGGGTAGGGGGAAATCCTATTTACTCTGTGGGGTTCTGTTTTTGAGTGTTTCCCAGGTTTAAAAACAAGCCAAGAAGGAAAGAAAATCCCTTGCAAGTAAAAAATCCACCCCAGTTGCAGAGTGTTTCTGGCTTCTGCTGCAGGCTGTTGTGGGAAGTGATGGCATGCGGCAAATCCAGCAGAATTGTGGGCACACCACCACGGGTTAGTTCAAAGCATAGTGTGGTGGGTTTCTTGTATGCATAGGTATTGGGGCATTATTTTTTTCTGTGTCTCTGCTTCTGACCAAACCTGGCTCACACTACAACGCTAGGCTCTTGGGTCATTGCACAGTGCTTTTGCTCCAGGAATCGATATTGTCAGGGGCATGTCACAGCGCCGGCTTGAACTAACGCTTGGGTGGCCCATTTATTTATTCAACTGCGTACTGATCTGCTGAGCTGGGCTATGGCCTTGGGCTACGGCTCGGGGTTACATCCAGAATGGCGCCTGTACTGCAGTTCTGCGGGAGCGGAGACAAAGCACAGGTTGTGCTGCGATTTGTGGAGTTTCTCACCCCAAGAAATTTCTTTCTTCTTCTTTTTAAAAAAAGGGACATAGGTTTCTAGCCCTTAGGGGTACCCTTGCAGAATCCAAAACAGCCTGAGGAATGCCTGAATGTGGAGGGTAAGGTACTCAAATGGCTACTAACCCTAAGTTCTACCTCTCTTGGCAGAGGCTGCATGACTCTGAATGCCAGTGGGCTGGGATTCCAAAGTGGGGAGAGTTGCTGTTGCGCTTAGGTCCATGCAAGTTTCCCTTAAGCATCTGATTGGGAACTGTGAGAACAGGATGCTGGACTACATTTACCCTTGACCTGATCCAAGAGGGCTCTTTCTATGTCCTTCCAGTCCCCCTTCCTGCAATGATCAGGAGTTGCCCTGTATCCACCCTTTCCCCTCCCCACAATTAACTGAAGAGATCTTGTGAAATAGTAAAACCACACAGAATAAATTCATTCAAGTCAAATACAGTGGTGCAAAAGTCCTTAATTCGCAGGACCCTCACATGTGTTGCAGAATTTCCTGCAGAAATTGTTACTCCCTGCTCCCTTGTGCAGAATTAACATGCAGCCGTAGTCGAAATCTTCTGTGCTGTAAGGCTAAGCCAACAGGCCAACCGCATCTTGGTGCTTCCTTTTCTAGAGACCCCTATCTACATACAATTCCATGGCCGCTTCAAGAGTCATGTAAAGCACGGGGGGGGGCCTGGGGGCCAAAATGCAGCCCTCCATACATTTCCATCAGGCTCTCAGGACTCTTATAGGCCATTCCTTTTCCTAGCCCAACCCCCATTCTCATGTCATGCCCCTCACTGACTCTCTTGTCTCTCTGTCTGGAAAAGTTCATTGAACTGTGATAATGACTCTTGCTTGTCTGGATGAGCAGGAGGGTGTAGACACCTGTATTTTGCATTGCTTGAATGTAGCCTGTTGCACAGAGGTAAGGGCCACATCTGGCTGCAGGAGTTCCTGGAAGGAGGTGTGCAAGATGCCACCCAGCCAAATTCTGTGTGTATATAGGGAACACCTCCCCTTGCTGTCCTGCTTTTCAAAAATTTCCAGAGTTGAGACCTTGGAGAGAAGGTGGGATGTCTCCTGGGTCTTCCTGCCATCTTTCTTCTGGTCCTCAGTTTCTTATCCCTCAATTCCACCTGTCTGTACGTGCGCTCCTGTGGAGTTGGCGTGGGAGCGATCAGGTGAAGGGCCTGCAAAATCCACTTTCTCTCATCCTTGTCCCCCTCCCCCAATTTTTTCAGTATCTTTACTCTCTCCTAGTCTCTTTGCAAATGTGTGAAGACATGTACTTTGCTAATGATTCCTAAATATAGCAGCTGTTCAGTGCACCTGTTAAGCTGTCAAATGTTGCCACAACCTAGCCACTCTTGCTATTTGTTGGAGCTGCTGGCTTGTCCCCTATCCCCACTCGCCAGCGGCTTGACGAGTTCCCTCAGGGCCCCCCACAAAGGCTTTAGAAAGTGAACCCCTGGCTGAGAAGCAGAACTCTTAATGAGAACCAGCAATTCCCCCCCCCCCCTTTTGTGTTTTGGTTAGGAAGTCCTTGGGAGGCCTCGCTTAGTTCTTTTTCCGTTCACCTTCATCCAGGAGTGGAGGGTGGGGCTACGTCACCTAATGTTCTGTAATATATCCTAAATGCCCGTGGAACAATATCCAGGTAATTCGGCAAGGGATAACAAGGGGGAGTGAAATTAATGACTCTGCTTATTAATGAAATTAATAAGCTGCTTCTACATCCAAAGCAGGTGCTCTATCACTGAACTTTGGCCCCGTCCCTTGAGAAAAAGGAATGTAGGAATCTGCCTTCTACTGAGCTAGACCATTGGACTGTCAAGCTGTATTGACTGGCAGTGGCTCTCCAGGGTTTTAGACCAAAGTCTTCCCTAGTCCCAACTGGAGATGCTGAGGATTGAACCTGGGACCTTCTACTGATGCTATGCTACTGAGCAAGTAACCATTGCAAGCTCAGCGGTGCATCCTCCCCTCCCTCCTCATGGTGCCATCCTGCTCCCCCAGGGCCAAAGTAGGCATTATGGTAAATGCGTGGTTAGTGTGGAGAATAGCACACACTCCTGCATAGTTCTTGTTTCCTCTCCCTTTGGAGCATCTCCTACAAGAACACAAGAAGAGATTCCCTTTTGTCTGCAACCTCCTCCTCTTCTCTCCCCCCCTCCCCCAAATTCACAGGCACGCACAATTACTAGCAGCGATAAGCTCAGGTCTCCAAAAAATCCAGGAAAATCACTCTTTGTTACATGGCAAATAAAGCAAGCCTATAGGGAAAATAACCATAAATGTTCATTATTTGTACAGGAAAATCAATTTGTAGGCCAATTGACCAAACAAAGTAATGCAATTTGCTGGAAAATCTCTTCTACACCCCCACCCCCATGTAGTAGACAAATCATCAAGCAGGTTGTGAATGGAAACCTAAATTTGTGCGCGCGCACACACGCACACACACATTTCTTATGGGCTTGGTGTGGAATTTACGTGTTCTTGGGGAGGGGGAAGAGAAAGCTTATATGGAAGGGCAGAGGGCAATGGAGATCTTCATACAAATTCTCTCAGAGGCGTTTGCAATTTCATACCCTTCCTTAAAAAAGAAAAGTTTCCAGCACAGTGAACAGCTTGGAGGACTTCTTTGGGTGGTCGTCATGTGGTGGACTCCCAGATACTTGCCAGCGTTTAGGAGAAGATGGGGAATACCTTTTCTAAAGGACCACTCTGAGGGAAAGCACCTTAGCTCAGTGGTAAGCACCTGCCTTTCATGTAGGAGGTCCCAGGTTCAGCCTTGAACTTGGCCTGGAAACAAATTGGCAGCCGGCCCAGCAACCCTTTGAGGCAGGTTAGGTTGACAAGGACATCTCCTGTGGAGCGTCATAGCTGAGCTGGTGTTAGAACCTTGGCTTCCCTGGTCCTAGTCTGACCCCCTTAATGCTACACCACATTAGCTGCTTTGTTTTCCATTGTTTTTCTGCTGATCTGGTCCAATTATTAAAGAGAAGCCATTTCTTGGATGAAACTGAGTGAAATATCGAAGGTACCTAATGCCCATACAAATTTACTTGAATAAACTCTCCATTGCACACAATTTGAGTTTCCATTTCCAGACCATCACAACCTATGTAGGGCTGTAGCTCAGTGACAGAGCTCTTGCTTGCATGCAAAATATCCCATGTTTATCAACATAGGGCTTGGAGAGACCCAGGAGAGCTGCTACCAGTCTGTGTAGATCAGGGGTTGGCAAGGTTTACCTGCTGTGGGCCGTTTAATTCCTGCAGAGATCGCTTCATGGGCCGGAGCGCGAGTGCGCGATTTCGGCATCTGCATATGCACAGATGCGATTTCCAGCACAGAGGAGGCATGCACGGCTTCCCATTGGCTGCAGGAGCTTCCTGCAGCCAATTGGAGGCCGCCCAGCATCGTGGAAGGCGGTCCCCGCTCTGTGCCAGTTTAGCGTGGCACACGGGAGCTGGCCAAGCGGGTGGCGGGGGTCCATAGACCGGTTATGCGACCTCCATGGGCTGCTTCCAGCCCATGGGCCTTAGCTTGCCAGTGCCTGGTGCAGATAGTTCTGGGTCATATGGACCCAGCAGACTGACTTTGTATGAGGCAGTTGTTGATAAGTGTCAGCTTGGGGATCTGAAAGTACTTTACGGGTGCTTCCAGGCGGGGTTTAGTCAATAAGGGCAAATTCACATTAGACAATTATAGTTGATTGGGAAGCCTTGCACAACAAACCTGCTTCTCCAAAAGATCAGACTTCTTGCAGTATGAATAATGATGGGAAAATGCAGCAGAATGTGTGGGACAACACCTGCTTTTACTCCTTGCAAACAAATCAGAATGAAAACTCATTAAATAGCCAACATGATCTAATCTCTTTGCAAACAAATCAGGATGGATGCTCAATATGGGTGCGCAGTTGGGAGAATTCTGGCATAGAAATGCGCTGTGACTTAGTCCAGGTCAGATGTGAAACTGGGAATATTCACACACACACACACACACACACACACACACACACCTCCCTTTTGATCCTTTCCACTCTCCCTCCTTCCACATTTCCAGGTGGTCGGGATGCTGTCTTTTACCCCACCACCAAAATAATAGCAGGAGCAAGTTCAGAAAGGAGGCTTCTTGGTTCTCTTGTCTAGAAGCTACTGCTCTCTTGACCTCTAGAAATTATCCATCCTGTCTCAAACAGATGTGGATCAAAAGAGTCGAAAGGTGCAAAGAATTTACCATCTGCCTTCAGTGCTCGTTTATTGGCACCTTGAGTAAATGCAAGCAGATTATCTCCGAGGCCCAGGCTTTTCTTTCAGCCGCCTCCTCCCACCCCCAATCCTGCCTTCCTAAGCAATAAGGAATTTTTAGCCGAAGTGGCATCTAGATCCAAAGAGTAATTTAGACCGAAGCCTGATTTGATGGAATAAAATTGTTCAGGGGCTCCCTTGACAAAGCTATTAAGGAAACTTTCTAGTTTCCAAATTACAACACCCACCCCACCCCGGGGAGTAAGGCAATATAGGACCTGGAGAAGGGAAGCGAGGACGTGAGGAGTTTGAATACCGCCAAGGTCAGAAAACTTGGCCAGTTCTGCTTTCCACCCATTCCGTGCCTGCAAATGTTTCTCACAGTTCCTTGGCGACAAGCAGAAGGCCAGGAAGCTGGGAGTAATTCATAAATTCTAGCAAACTCTTAATATGTTCCGGGTTGGGAAGAGTTGAGTTGGAAAGCAGGGCACTGATAATAGATGAAAACATTTATGAGGGGAGATTGTGAGGGTCCCAAGGCAGGGGTCACCAGTTTGGTGCTTGTGGGCATGGCAGTGGTGCCCTTTTAGGTCTTCCTGCTGGTTACCCACAAAGCCTCTGGGCCACCGTCCCGACCCACACTGCTCCGTTGGTTGAGAGGGTGGTTGAAAAGTTCACTGAGTTAAAAGAGCAAGTTGAAGAGTTACGTTCTTCCCCACTTCGTCTGTCAGCTCTGTGTGCTTTCTGAGGCTCAAATCAGTTCTGCTGGACCTGACTTTGCTCTGATCCTTTGAAAAAGCAAGCGTCTGCATGCACTTTCTTTCCCAATGGCCTATATCCAACTAAAGTCCGACTAAAATTTGACCCATTTAAATTTATGGACCTGAGCTGGTCAATCTACTGTCTCTTGGGGGAGGGGGAGAGAATCTTGGGTCTGATTTCAGGGATTGTTTGGGTGGGGTGGGGGGTTGTAGGCAGCTGATGAGTCAGGAGCCAGAACTCATGAAACTCAATCTGTTCCAGACCAAAAAAGAGAGAATACACTTGGCCTCTCCGGTTTTCATGATGGTTTTGGACTCTTCCAGTTTCCAAGTGTCCAGATTCCAACTCGCTGGAGGAAAAAGGATGCCAAAATCAGCTGCTTCTGCTGAAAGAGACTGACGTTTCTTTGAGTTTGGTCGCCCAGGCAGGTTTCTACCCCCTAGGAACACGGGAACCCTCCCAACAGATGTTCTGCCAAAGTAACCGACATGTGGAATTTCCCCATGGTGGAATTTACTGGTATCCTGGGGCGGCAGAAAAGCTCGGTGCTGTTCCAGGTCCTGGGCTAAGGCAAAGCACGGAAGAATCCGGGTGGCTTCAGTTTTACGAGCTGACAGGGCCAATATTTACCTCTTTGCTCTAAACTCTCTGCTCAGTTCAGAAGGCTAAAGCTACAATCCTTCCTGAGGAATAAGCCCTATTGAAACACAGCAAAGCTTGCTTCTAAACACAGAAAAGGGATTGGGCGGCGTTAACCGAATTCAAGATTATTTTGAAAAACCAATCCTTGCATGGAGGAGGAGGAGGAATCGATGGTATGTGGAACCTGCAACAAAATGTTGCAGCGTATGGACTGCTGCTGTTCAGGATTCCTGCTGCTCCACTCCATTCCTACCACCACCAGGCAGTCAGCAAACATTCCATTAATACTGAGCATGTTCAGTTCTCATTGGGCTGTTTCGGGGTTTGCCTTCAAGGTGTATTTGTTGTTGTTTGAAAAGAAGTCTTGCATTTATGTAAACTTCAGGGCTCCATCAAGCCTGCCGACACCTCCCTTTTGGGCGTGGAGAGTGCTGTTCTGACAACATATGGATTGGTACTCACAGCCAGAACATCCGATGTGGAAGGGATGATAATTACTTTGTTCTGCCTCTATTGTCAGAGGCAAAATGCCTCTGCATACCAGTTGCTGGAGACCAGAGGAAAGGGAGAGTTCCGGTTGAGCAGAGGTCCTGCTTGCAGGCTTTCCATTGGGGCATCTGGTTGGCCACTGTGAGTACTGACGGGATGCTAGACTAGATGGGCCACTGGACTGATCCAACAGAGCTATTCTTCTAGATAATTTATGTTGCCTGGAATTTTTTTCTTTTTAATAAATAGAAAAAGGTATTAAAACACACCACTAAAACAATACTGATAATTGGTTAAAGTGACTGGCTAATAACAAAAAGAAACAGCTGCAAAGCCCCTTCGGCATAAAAGAAAAGATGTTCAGGAGACACCTGAAAGTAAAAAAGTGAGGGTGCCTGTTGAATCTTTGCTTATATAGGACTGGCAACACTAAAATTCTCTGCTCAGACTAATATTAAAGTTTTGTGCTAAGAAAAACCACATTCTGTAACCTGGATAAATTATTTCAGTGGGCCAAGTTCGCACAATCTTTCAAAATTTGCATAATTTATTTTGGTTTCTCGTGGGATCAGGAGAGATAGTGAAATGCCACACTCAGTTTCCTGAAAATACCTCTGACTTCTGAGATTTCAGCCGCCGTTGCTAGCGCCCTTTCAAAACATAGCTCCGTAACTAGAAGGGCTAGGAACTTGCTTTAGAGAAATTCAAAGAAGCTGAATTCTTCCCTGCACATTGTGAATTGGATTCAACTGTCTCCTTTTCTGGTGGCAAAGTCTTCTCTCAGCTGAAGACTTCCAAGCAGGGGGCAGCCTTCTGCTTTAAGGAATCTTTCTTCCTTGCTGAGAAGAAAGGTTTCTTAGCCCAATGCTCTGCTACCCTGTCTTTGTGTCTTGAAGGACCAGCTTCAGAGCATGACTTCCTGTTGTGCTGAAAAGAGGATCTCCAGGTCTTGATGTGACCTAAGAATCTTCCCTTCTATGAAACATCTGGAGCATTTTCAGAAAGACTGCTTTAAAAAATAGGTTCTGAAAAACCAATTTCCCCCATCTCTGTGTTATATGTTTTCCACAATATATTATTTTTTTTGGGGGGGGGGGAGAGTGAGGGGCAGAGAGTTAAAACATCCATCATTGAGACAGGTTAGGTAGGGAAGGAGGTGTGGAGATGGTCTCATGGGAATTAGAGGCAGAAAGTTTGCCATTTCTTTGAGCCTAGTAGTGGTCCAGGATATTTTCCAGTCATGCAGCTGGGTTTGGTCACATCCAGGCCTGTTCGTTAAACACTCATTTTGATTAGTTTGCACAAAGTTTATGAGAAAGTTAGATGATGCTGGCTATTGATTGAGCCTTCATTTTTATTTGATAGCAGAGAGGTTAGACAGTAGTGCCGCAAGCAAATATTATTTCACACCCTTCAGTGTGTTTCCCCAGAAATTTTCATGGACTGCTGTCCACATATTGGCTACTGCTGTCAAGTCCATAGCAGAAGGCAGCTAATGCTACAGCGCTTTGTGCTATTACTAGAGCTAGGGGAGAAATCTGATTCAGTTTACATTAAAAGGCAAAACTACTTTTAACAATCTGAAACAATACAAGAACCTAAGCACAGCCCCCTTTTGAAGTTCACGCTTTTCAGAATTTTGCAGAGCAGTTCTCCAACTGGGTAAAGTGCCCCAGAAATCAGAATGCATATGTTAGGGTAAAATATGCATTATGTTAAGGGAAATTGCTTTGCAATGTGTACATTAGACAAAACTGCAATAAAAAAATTGTGTATTGGGAGAAATTCGTGCTAATTTTCAGGAGGACTTAAAAAAAAAAAAGGCAAATTGATGGGGAACTGTGGAGAGCTGAACTTAATGAAAAACAGAGAGAAACCAAAACTGAAAAGTTTGCCCCATCCCTAAGGATTAGACAGAAGTGGGCCCCGGTGTGTTCAGCGGGGCTTAGTCCCTAGAAGACATGTTTAGGATAGCAGAATACTGTGGAACCTTGGTTCTCGAACGACTTAGTTGAGAAACAAATCTGCTCCTGAACTCTGAAACCCCGGAAGTAAGTGTTCTGTTTTTCGGAAGCCGAACATCCGACGCGGCTTCCACTTGAGTGCAGGAAGCTCCTGCAGCCAATCAGAAGCCATGCCTCGGTTTTCAAACGTTTCGGAAGTTGAACGGACTTCCGGAACAAATTGCGTTCAAGAACTAAGGTACCACTGTAATTCCTATAAAAACATAAGAGCCTGAGTGCTGGAACAAGGCAGTGGCCCATCAAGTCCCAATGTCCTGTTCTCACAGTGGCCAACCAAATACCCCGGTGGTAAGCAAGCCCACAAACAGGACCTCACCACAAGATGACTCTCCTCCCCTGTCGTTTTGTGGAAGTGTGTGCATGTGGGTGTTCTGCAGAGCAGGATGTGCCCTTTGGGCTCTACCTAACTTTCCCCCATTTCTCCCAAGACCTCCTGCCATAAGGGTTGCCTGGCTTCATTTGTGGCTGCACAGTGTGAATTCCTATCCGTATGAGAGATGCACTGCATTAGCAATCGGGCGAGGAACTAGGCCGCTTTTGACAGGTGATGAGGGAAACGCGCTTGGCAGCAAAGCCTGCGGAGAGAGCTTGCCTCTTCTTTTATTCATTTCCTCATTACTTGAGCGTCGGAGCAGAGGACGGCACGGAACCCGAGAAGCTTGTTTTATCAGCGGCCTGGGTTTTAATAGCAAAGCTGGTTAAGCACCAGGAAGTGAGGCGAGGGCTGCCCCAGCCCCTGGATTTGCTATCGAAACAAATTGGCGGCGTTGAGACGCTGGCTTGCGATGTGTAATGAAGGCCTGGGGGAGAGACGGGGGGGCTTATTTGGGCACCTGGTGTGACCCTTTTGGTAATCGCAGCTGGCTTTAAAACAGGCGGGGGTGGAATCGGGGAAGGACAGAGGACTCTCTGAGGAACTCTTGGTATGGCTTCTTAATAAGAAATTTGTGGGCCTTCCCTTTTCTCCTCCCAGCCGTGGTTTCCAGGCTCCTGGAGGGCAACCAAACCTTCGTGTGTCAGTAACAAGGGAATGAAAACAAGGGAATGAAAACTTTGGGGCCTCCTCTCCATATGGAGCTCATTTGACTTCTCTCTCTCTGTGGTCTGTGGTGATGGTAGGCAAAAAGCACCTTCAGCCTCCACCCAAGAGGCTCGGTGAGATGACCAGGCAGTGATGGGGGGGCATCTTTACAGATGGCAAGGGACCCACGAGACGGAGTCTAGCTAGGTAGGAAGAAGAACCCAGTCCCTTCTGCATGCCAAGTACGTGTTCTGCCACTGAGCTCTATACAACCTCTCCTGCATACGTGTTTGCAGCTGCCTTTATTTATTCATTTGCCAGGAAGGCGAAAAGTGTGTTGGTTGGAGCTAAACTACTCAGGAGTTGGCTTCCTTTCTCCACATAAGAGCAGCCTGTAGCTGGATCTGGCCAAAGGCCCATCTAGTACAGTTTCCATAGTGCTAAATTTTTTTTATTTAGTTTCCATAGTGGACACCCAGATGGCTCAAAGAAACCCACAGGCAACAGCCCTCCTTCACTGCTACTTATATGAACATAATAAGAGACTTACTGGGTCAGGCCAGAGGCTGACCTATTGACCAACAAGGTGCATATGGGGAGCCCGTGAGCAGAACCTGAGCACAAAAGAGCTCTCCTCACCTGCTGCTGCCGGCAACTGACATACTGTCTCTGACAGGGGAGGAAGAACATAACCAGTGTGACTGGTAGCCACAGTGAAGATGCCTTATCCTATGTCAAGATGCAATATTTTCTGCCCCCTGCCCCCCCCCAATGTCCAGCCTTTCCCACCACATGACCTCACATAAGCGTCTCTCTCTGGTCTCTCTCATTTCCCCCCGTCTCTCTCCCCCCCCCCACCAACACATTGCAAATTCCGCCCTAGCTGAGGCCTCGGCGTCTCTGGGATCAATTAAATGCTCGCCGGGGACCTGCTGGAAGGAATCCTTCCTCGTTTTCTGGCAGCTGTGCTACATCACAACCAGGGCGTTGATACGCTTTGACCTTCCCTCTGAGAACAGGGGTCCTTCCTTTCCTCCTCCCCCTTGTTCTTGTACTTTCCAACCCTCCGTTCTCATCTGGAAGATCCGTCTCGGTTATTTCCTATTCTGCTGCGGAAAAACGTCGTCTTCTCTTTTTATTTTTTATTTTTAAAATGGGCTGGGGAAAATGTGGCTTAATGTGGGAGTTACGATGGAAGGGTTAGTTTGGGTGGGTGGTTTGGGGGTGCTTTTGTCTTAACAACTTGGCTAACCTTGACTGGCTCCTCTTTGAGTGGAAATTTTAGCCTCCTTTCCATCTTTGATTTCCGTCTTCTTGGGAGACCCGGAGCGCTCTTCAACATGGGGATAAAACCAAAGCAATGACATATTATTAAAATGCATATTTAAACTCTAGCTCTCACCAGGGCCAATTAGAGTGAGGAGCAGTGGTCAGGCGGGAGGGCCATTTGCCGGGCCTTCAGGCTCAAAGGAGGCCTCGGATTTAATTGTGTGGCATTTGATAAATTTCACCAGTTGCCTTTAATGCAGATCAGAGCAGAATATGACACGCGCGCTCAGCTTAGAGCTGCAGATTTAAGCAAATATGAGATGTGATTTGGGGAAAGAGGTAGGCTTGTAGTCATTATTAATCCTAATCAGAGTAGACCAATTTAACAGAACTCAGGATAGCTCAGTCGGAAGAACATGGGGCTGTTCAGCTTAGGGTCATGTGTTTGAGCCCCACATTGGGCAAAAGATTCCTTCACTGCAGGGAGGTTGGACTAGATGACGTCCGTCCTCCCTTCCGACTCTACAATTCTCTGAAATAAAGGAATGTTGCTAGCTTAGATTAATTAATTTTAATGGGGAGAATACTGCTGCACTGATGTCCTCCTTTTTGAATGTGTTACTGGCGTCTGGCTGGCCAACAGGATGATGGGCTAGATGGACCTTTGGCTCCTCTTATATTGTCATATCAACACATTCAAAAACATAATAAGTCAAGAGGCAGAAGATAAAATTCGGGTCTCTTCCCTGCCCCCCAGCACACAATGATGCACAGTACTCTTATTAGCAAGGGAGGATTATCTCAGGGTTATAAAAGGAGGCCACATCCAAAGGGACTTCCTTTGGGCTGATCCAGTGTTTGTACTGGAAGTGAACAAAGCTAGGACTCTCTTAAAATGCCGTTTTAAATTTTTGGGAGGCTGTGCATGTCCGGCGGTGGTGATGGTTTTCCCAGGCAGGATGCTGGACTAGCAACTGTGAAATGTTTCAGATGTTTGATATATGCTTCAGTTGCTGTGTTACTCCCCGAGAAGGAAACAAACCCAGAACAAATTAGGACCTTGAATTCAGCCAACTTTTTCCTAGCACCTAATTTTTAGTGACTAGGAAACCTCTTTTCCACTATGGTATCTGTGAGGCTCAGACCAGCGGCAGGTTATTTGCAAGCCTCTTAGCCATTGGCTGAGGTGTTGTGATGACATGGAATGTTTGTGAACATTTCCAATTGTTTGGGGTGGTGTGCCAGTAATAGAAATTATGCAGTAGGTTATATGAGTGGGACTATGTTTCACATGTTGATGCAAAGTTCTTGGTCACATCTTTGGGTTGCATGCAGCTAAATCCTACTCAGAGTAGATCCATTGAAACAAATGGACCTAAGTTGTGTTAATTTCAGTGGGGTCTACTCTGAAAAGGACTAGCATTGTCTACATTCCGTTGTCTTCAGGACTCTTAATACACATTTGGTAATCTGCAAAACATCAGGACTAGTGGTGGTTAAATAAAGTGGACTAGAATCATGCTGAAGCAAACTGCAAGCCTGCCCATTGGCTTGCAGTGCTAGGAATCTAATCTGAGTAGAACTAGCATTTACTACAACCCATTAACTTTGATGTGTTAGGTTAATCTGGAGGAATGACTGTGGTATTATAGGGTGGCATTCAGCTAAGTTTGACTCCAGGTGGACCTGTTGAAAATAATGGACCCAACTTAATAAAATTTAGTTTCATGCCACTCTGCATTCAGCCAGCAGTAGTGCAACAGGAGCAGTGTGTGTGTGCGTGCGCATGTGCGTGTGCACGCCCCGGCCCCGGCCCCTGCCCTAGTGCAGAAGAGAAGTTGGGCAAAAAGCCCAACAGTGGGCAAAAGATTCTTGTACAGTGATACCTTGGGTTACATACGCTTCAGGTTACATACGCTTCAGGTTACAGACTCTGCTAATCCAGAAATAGTGCTTCAGGTTAAGAACTTTGCTTCAGGATGAGAACAGAAATTGTGCTCTGGCAGCAGCAGGAGGCCCCATTAGCTAAAGTGGTGCTTCAGGTTAAGAACAGTTTCAGGTTAAGAATGGACCTCCGGAACGAATTAAGTACTTAACCCGAGGTACCACTGTATTGCAGGGGTTTGGACTAGATGACCCTCAAGGTCTCTTCCAGCTCTACAATTCTATGAGAACCGATCGTTGCTGCTTGAAAGTCCATTGTGTAAATGGGTCTGTAGTCCAAAGCATCTGAGCACCAAGTTGGGGGAGAGGCTGTGTTAGAGTTGCAAATGCAGGCCACTTGACCCATAAGTGTGCACTTGAGCCACCCCTGATTGTGAGCCTGGCAGGGCTGTTAAAGGAAGCTGAACAGGACCCCCTATTTCTCTGTGTGTGGGGCTCTGAATAGTTTCCGCGAGGGCTGTTCTCAATCCCCAACACACACCCTCTGTTCCTTCCCCCTTCTCTAGTTAAGTATGATGAGTCCCTGAGCAGCCACTGAGACCAAGTAACTGCTCTTAGGTACCATAATGGCCATTAAATGATTTTTATGAGCTGAGATCGGCACCGTCCCCCTCCTCAGCTTCTGGAGCCGCACTCGAGGCAGTCCCGTGGCAGTTGTGTGTTGGGAATTTGCAGGCCGCTGACTCTTAATTGATGCGATAAATTGTGACTTAGCGGGAAAGAGGTGCACTGCGACATCTAGCTGTGGGGGTGGAGCGGGGAGGTTAGGCATTGAGCTCTGGGGGTCCCTGGCGAAAGCATCAATTGCTGGAGTTAAATGCTCAATATAGGTGCTGTGCTCAGATTTCCAGAAATGGCTTCAATTTAAAAAACAACCAGGAGTGTCATTTTTGTTAGGGTGCAACTGTATACTTTGTTGCATATTTGGAACCTTCCTGTGTTGGTTGCTGAATACTGAATGTAAAATATTGGGGGGGGGAGGCATTTTTAGAGTGGCAAATGGGAGGGGTATTTAACCCTTTTGTGCCTGCCACTTTTTTCCTCTGCAGTCTCCCATCCACTGCTGTTTCCTCCCATTTCTCAGGGTTCCCAAGCACCATGGTGCATTAAACTATGGTTTATTAAACCATGGCATAGCATTACAATGAAAACCTTGGTTCTCGTACTGCTTAGTTGACAAACAAATCGGCTCCCAAATGCCGAAAACCCAGAAGCAAGTGTTCCGGTTTTTGAACGTTTTTCAGAAGTCGAACAACCCACGCGGCTTCCGCTTTAAGCTCCTGCAGCCAATCGGAAGCCGCGCCTTGGTTTCGGTTTTGGGAGTCGAACGGATTGCGTTCGAGAACCAAGGTTCCACTGTACTTGTGAGCCCTGCAGCTTAGCTATGGTTTATTATCTGTGGTTAAAGATTACTCATTAATTAAAGCATCTACTTGGTTTACAAAATTAGTTAATACTAACCACAATTTAGTATTGCATAGGAATCCAGTCTCCTGCCAAACTGGTTAAGGAGCTATCACCACCCAACAGCTATAGAGCTGTGGATAAAGAGCCACAAAAGATTCAGACAAAGGCTCAGCAGCCTTTTCTGGTGCTTTTAATCATTCTGTAATGTAAGAAACGAAGGTCTAATTGATAATCTGCTGTACGCCTCAGCTTTGATGATGGTTTGTTAACACCATTAACATAAACTATAGTTTGTTTTGCATAAGGATTATGGAAGTGTCAACAGAGCCACCCCAACAGATGACTGACTGTATTTAAAAAACCTCCCCCCTTCAGCACATCTTGATTGAGTCACCTAATCTGATCTTTTCCTCTTTCTCCCCCCCCCCGACTCCGGATATCTCCCCTTCCGCAGAATCGGGGTCGCCTTGCTGAGAAGAGGACCATCCCCTTGCCTCCTACCAGGACCCCAAAGAAAGAGCTTCCCTCCATTTTCTCACACAGTGACGACAGTGAGGAGAGCGACAAGGTCAACGGTCACCACCCTGATGTCAAGCAGGAGGAGGATTTGCATATTAGTATCATGAAAAGAAGGTAATTTTGTTTATTGTGATTTCCTATCTCACCCCCCACACCCCAAAGCATTGAGTGTGTGTTGATCATTTGTGCTCCCACCCCAGCGGTTGCAAGTTGTGAGACTGCAAAAAGTCTCTGATTGGATGGCTGCATATTTCCCTTTGAAAGCCATTGGTGGACATGTTGTGATGTCATGTAGTGCTCATAAAAATCCACATGCCCTGAAAGCAAGCCTAGACAGTAAGATTGTGTGATCACACTTCTTGTAGAAGAGTTATGCCGTAAAAAACATATTTGTTGTGCTTTCCCCACTTCCCTGAGTCATAATAGATTCCAGGGGCAGTGGGTTTGGCTTTCTTTAGAGGAGAGATCACTGGAGATTTGAGTGTCATTTAAAAATATTTGCTTTATTTACAAGTGTACAAGTACAGACAAAGACTCCATTGGAGCAGATATGCTACCCCTCATCAAGGGGGTCCCAGGTTCAATCCCCAGCATCTCCAACTAGGGCTGGGAGAATGTTTGAAACGCTGGAGAGCTGCTGCCAGTCAGTGCCGACAATACTAAGCTAGATGGACCAATGGTCTGATTCAGTATAAAACAACTCCCTATATTCTACACCCCTGGCAATGTAGCTGCCATGGGTAGAGGAGAGGCAATTTTTCCCTCTGGGGAAACAAAGCAATCCCCAAAGAGAGTCCAGACTTTGGATTCCTCTGGGAAAGTGTGCATTGTGTAATACCTTGTAACGGAGAGGCAATGAAAATGTATTGCAGCTGTGTCTCATTGCCCTCCACCCCCAAGTGTATCATTACAGCTATTCTTGATCATCACCACCACCAACCTCTCCCTGCGCTCGCTAATGCACAGAGTTGCTTGGATTCCGAAACAAGCCCTATAAAAACTAAGGAATGGGAGAGCAAAGGCGTGTAATTGCTTTTCTAGTTCTGTGTGTGAGGGGGTTTTATGTGCCTGTTGCTTGCCAGTCACTAAGCCGTTTTCCTCCCACTTTGCCGGGTCGCCAACAGCAGAGGTCTGGGGAGCTGGAGTGGCACAGCATCTCCTCCCCCAAACCCCCACCCCAACTGAAAAAGAAGCATTTCTGACTTGACACCCTGTTTCTTGTGGCCATTAGTTGTGGATGCAGTTTATTAATTCCGCATGTAAAGCTGGGCAATAGGTCTGCGTCCTTCCCTACCACGGGTGCGCGATGTGCTATGGAGCCAGGCACACAGCATCTCCAAATTGTTCATCCTTCCTTTTTAACTACCCATTTAATTCAGCGCCTCTCTTCCAGTAGCCCTGCTTTGTCTTACTAAGGAGGGAGGCGAATAGTTTGTTAGATGAATACCCAGGGTTTGCAAACCAATAAAATGCTTTTATCTTCAGAATCTTAATTATAGTGATTTGCTTGGGCTCATTGGCGAGAAAATACAGTCAGGAAAGAGAGAAGAGGAGAGAAAGTTTTAACTATTAGTCGTTGGCTTGGTCATCTACTAAAGTGGTTTCCTCTGAGATTTTGCATCCCAGTTTTGTGCATAACGTACACCAGTGGCGCTTGCCTCCCAGTGTGCCTGTGATTTCAGCCTCGCTCTGTTTTCATGGAAGGTCTCGAGGCTAGAAAAATCCCCAGTTGACTACGTCCTTGGCTACAGATTTTGATTCTGAGACCAGTGAGTTCAGAATACTTTGCCGTGCACTTTTAAGCCAGTCTTTCTCAGCATAGTGCCCTCCAGTTGTTTGGACTCCCAACTCTCATCAACCCCAACCAACCTGGCCAATGGTCCAGGATGCTATAATCTTAGATGTCTATATTTGCTTGCTTGTTTGTTTTCTGTCTGAAGATCTCAGGGCATTTCACAGAATAAAAATACAAGTTAAAACAACAGAAATATGCAATAAAAAGAAGAACAAAAGCAAAACAAACTAATAATCCTCCTCTACAGGTTCCCTGCCCTGGGTTAAGCCACGGTTTAGTGTGTCGAGAAGATGTCTGTCTATGTCTCCTGGTTTTTGTCCTTCCTCTCTTCTGCTTTCTTTGCTCCATTGAGAGAGATTGGAGCTTGGAAGCTTTTGCTATCCCTTAACTCGTTCTTTCAATTACACTCTGGCCTATAGGTGACCTGGAATTGCAAGTGAGTGGTCTGCCAGAGGAGGGCTAGCAGCAAGTGGGGTTCTTAGAGATAGGAAACTTGCTTCTTCCATGCCCAGCATAGGAATGCAACATTCAGTTCTTCTCTTGGTAGCCCCCAATAGATTAGTAAAACCCTTTTCCAGGTTAGTCCAAACTCATCCTCCTGACCATGTGTGAGGGGAAGGGAGGAACACACGAGCCTGAGAGTAGGCCTGGCTCCACTAAACCATGGCTTAATGTGATGTCTGAATATGGCTACTGAGTGTTTTTCAATCTCAGCTCCTTTCCCCCCCTACCCCGCCTACAAAAATAGTGCTGGCCTGCCTTATAGGGTAGGAATGAGGATTACTGAATCCTCTATACCACTTCAAAATAGTACTACCATATTTAACAGAGAATAATTTACAACTGTGTGGTTTGGAATATTAAGGAAGAGGTTATCTCTTGACACGTGGGGCTCAAGTAATTCATCTGTCTATAGGCTGAAAACTGTTTGCTTCCCCGAGAAACTAGCCATTCATTGATCTGCTTGTGATGTTAGCATTCCTTACTGCTCAGGGAACGCTGCCGGAATAGAATGTTGACAGACACTGCAGCTTCCGAAGGTGAAGCAAAAGGTCATAATGCCTGATAGGATGAAAATCCTTAGTAGATACAAATGGTCAGGAGGTGGGGGAAGCAACAGAGATGCAGCCTGGGCAGAATAAGCTGAAAAGGAAGAGGGTAGTGGAGCCAAGAGACGCAAAGCTCCTGGGCAAAGTTACTGAAGGAAGAGAGCGAGAAAGAGCTGGCAGGAAGCAAGTAGGCTACTAAGTGAGCACTGGGTCACAAGTCAAAGAGCAGGTGGTCTTTCATGTCACGAAGAGTGAGGAACCCTTTTCAGTCCAGGGGCCACATTTCCTTGTAGGCAATCTTATGAGGGCCACATGCTAGTGGTGGGTAGGTCCAGGGTGAGTAGGACAACAGAGGTGCCTCTTAACCTTTGTACAGTAGCTACAGCCAAGGGTGTATGGGGTGTTTGGGGAGGGGTAGTACCTCTTGTGGGGGGCATGTCGTGCTCCTTCTGGGTAAGTCTGTCTACCTTTGGCCCCCACCTTGCACTCAGCTCTCACCTGTGGCTCCTAGAAGCTGTCGGCATGTGACGGTGGCCACACCCTGGGAATGGCTTTGAGTGGCCGGCAAAACCAGGTGAGGGTGTCCAATGGATCTCAAACCCTCGGCGAGTTAGGTACTTCCCTGCATGCAAAGACAGGCTTTGGCGGATTGAATGGATGGAGACTGATAAGTTGGTCCAGTGGTCGAGAACAGAGTTTCTGCACCTCTCCTGTAGAGGGAAGCGAGGGGCAGGTGGGGCTTGGGCTACCTTCCCAGGTTGACATCTAGGAGAATGCAAACTCTGATCCTATACCTCCGCTGCCTGGAGCCCTGGACTTTGAGCTTCCCCACCCTTGGTTTAAACTAACCAGCTGAGTCACTAATAAAATAAGCTAAGTAAGAAGAGCCCTGCTGGATCGGGCAGGCCAGTAGCCCATCATAGCCCATCATCTTGTTATCTCTTGACAACAAGATGCCTCTGGCACACCGGCAGAGGACCCAAGAGCAACAGGACTCTCCTCACTTGTGATTCTCATCAACTGGCATCCCACAATTATTTGGCGTCCCCTATAGTTTTTCTGCCTCTGGCTTGCGTTAAGTGGACCAACATTTTGTATCCTATTAGTATGTGTGTTTGAACGCGTAAGATCCTCACTCCAGCCCACCCACCCTAGACAAAGAATAGGAGAATAGGAATCTGATGGAACGGTCTTCAGTTTCTATCAGCGACTAACAGCCACTCGTGGAGAAATCTACCTTTCGGTGCAGGCCCCTGCAGCTGACGTCAAGTGCCCCTACCAGCAAGAAGAAGCGCAACCAAAACGCGTCTTTTAAAACTGGCAACAGTCCTTTTGGCTTGGGGCTGGTGGGGAATGCTCTTTTAAATCGGCAGTCTCGCGGGTTGAGCAGGCAAAACAGCTCCGGGGGTAGCTGGGATATTTTATTGGTGTCCCGCCAATGTGCTGGGAGTTGTCCATACAGCCCGCAGTTATTCGAAGAAGAGAGGGGGAGAGGATTGGGAAGCGAGACTACGGATTGGAACAAGGGAGGTGTGGAAAGATTGATGGATGAGGTTAAGGGAGGGTCAGATATACGTTTTTAGAATTCCCCTCATTTCGCCGCTGTTATTTTGACTGATGGGCTGAGTGTCTCTGTGGTTTAGCAGTGGGAGGGGGAACTATCTGTCCGCCCCCCCCGTTCCGCTGCTTCCCCCCTTCCCCTGCCCCCATTTCCTTTCCACTTTGCCTCCAGTGAACCGGGTCACCACGCCGTTCTTACCCAGACTTCCATCTTCTAATAGCAAAATTGCCAGCCTCCGTGAAAGCTTTAATGGTTTGGGGCTGTCAGTCTGTCAGCCGCATCCCTGGTGCTCTTAAGTGGAAATCTATTTCTGACATCCCTGAAGGCTGCTGCTCTTTGCCTCTCTAATTGATTGGAGTTCAAACCAAAGCAGCCCCCATTCTCCCACCCACCCCCCATTCTGCATCCCTGCTCCCCCACCCTCCTTACATGTTTCTGGCACTTGTGGGACGCAGCTGTGTGCAAAGGGGGCAGGGAGTGGGTCAGGTCTGTGGCTCCCATCTTCTCTGGGAACCTTCGTAAGTAGGAATCTCTCTACTGAGAATTATGCTCAACTAAATCCTACTCGGAGCAGACCCATTTAAATTTATGTGCCTACATTCAGTCATATTTATTACCATCCAAAGGGTCTACTCCCAAGTAGGACTAGCATTGGATACAGCTCAGTATCTCCAGCCAAACTTGTTCTTTTGAGGCTTTTATGGGACCATCTACCCACTGGTGTGTGTGTGTGGTGTGTGTGTTGCAAGTCGTAATGGTAGTGTATGTTACGTAGATTTGTGTTTTATATTTTAAACGCACCCCACAATCCTTGGATGAAGGGTGTATAGAAATTTAATTTTAAAAGATGATGATGATAAAAGACTCTTAAGATGCCCAGGTCTGGGATTTATCTTCCATTGACAGAAGGGCCAGCCCTACAATTGATAAATCAATCAGTTTATTTAGTGTTTTTGTGCCCTGCCCTTCAGCAGCAAAAAAAGGCTCCCAGAGCAGCTTCCATACAATAAGTTAAGCAAGACAAGCCCCTGCCTGCAGGCTTACAATCTAAAAAAAATAATCACTAAAGGTAAGAGGGATAGGGAGGGAAGAGGAAAAAAGCAAACTTGGGCACTAATCCTTAAAGTTGTAGTTCTGTTAGGTAGACAATCTGCTCCCTTTTGCAAAACTAAAATGTACGTTATGCAAAATTCCATACAACAGTATGTACAGTATATTATTAGGAGTTTGCATTAAAATGCTGATGAGTTTTCATGGGGCCTTCAAAAACAACAAAACACTGCAGACTGACGTAGAAATGTGGAGAACTAAATTTAAGACTGGAAAAATGAGAAATTGAGAGGAATCAAAGTTGGTGTGTTCACCCATTCCTATGTACAGAGTGGTCTCACCCACTGGATCATCACCTTGTTGTGGTGAGTGGGCTTGCATGTTCCTATGACCCTTATGAGCAAAGCCGTCGGGAGTCCCATACTCCCACCAGGGTTGTCAAAGGGGAGGAGCTAGGAGCTAGACAACGAATGACCCAAGAAGTCCTCAACGGCAGAACAGGCATAAGATGTGTTGTGTTACAACGGCTGTGAAGGCAGATAGAACAGATTGCGGAAATTATCAAGGCATCTCTTTATTCGCTGCAGCCGACAAAATTCTTGCAACTCCTTGAAAGATTCCATCAACGGTATCTCTGAAAATTTTTACGCATCACTTGGGAAGATAGGTGAACTACTGGAGCTGGAAGAAGCAAAGATTCTTCAACATCAACTTTGTTGGACTGGTCATGTTGTGCAGATGCCTGGTGATCGTCTTCCAAAGCAAATACTCTATTCCGAACTTAAAAATGGAAAGCGTAATGCTGGTGGTCAACAAAAGAGGTTTAAAGACACTCTCAAGGCGAATCTAAAAAAATGTGGTATAAACACCGACAATTGGGAAATACTGGCCTGCAAGCGCTCCAATTGGAGAACAGCCTTTACCAAAGGTGTCATGCACTTTGAAGATGCTCAAACTCAGGATGAAAGGGAGAAACGTGCTAAGAGGAAGGCACATTTGGCAAACCCTACTCTTGATCAACGCCCCCACTGTGGAAGAACGTGTGGATCCAGAACTGGCCTCCGCAGTCACTTACGGACTCACTGTTAAGACCGTGTTCATGGAAGACAACCCTAATCTGCTACAAGTGATTGCTAAAGAAGTAGTAGTATAGAGAGGTGCTGTGTTTGGGACAGTGAGGAGGAGAAATCTCTAGGCCTGTTTGTACCACCATTCAAAGGCCCAGCTTCCTAGGTGCAGCTCTGGTTGGGCTTTTGCCACTGCGTTCCCTGCCAGTGATGCTGTTCCTCAGCCTAGCCCTTCGGTGTTCTCCTGACATTTCCTCCTCCAGCACAGCTGCTTGCTGCCGCCGCCGCTTCATAGTAATGACTGTCACCCTAATAAATAAAATACATTTAAGATCCGTCTGGGAAACGAGCGCTGGATTTGATCCAGAGTGCCAGGAAGCGGCAGCGGGTCTAATGAGGACTTAGATTTGATAGTGAGCGGAAATGGCTACTTTATTGTGCTGTGGAACTGGCAGGCAGCGCAGAGGGGGAGGCTGAGTGTGTGCCGGGAGTAATCCCTTCCTAAAAGGGAGCCAGGTAGAGCACCTGCTTTGCACAGAGAAGACTCCAAGTTCAATATCCAGCATCTCCAGGTAGGGCTGAGAAAGGCTCCCTGCCTGAAATGCTGGATAGCCGCTGCCGGTCAGTGTAGACAGTACCGAGCTAAAGGGACAATTTTTCTGAGTTTGTATAAGGCAAGCTGGTCCCTCTTCCAACAAGCCCCAGAGAGCAAAAGCACCTAGGTCTATGTTAGGAATGGTGGAGCAATGAGAACCTCTCCAAATTCGCACTCTGTGAAATAATATGTGAGCCGACACTCGGCTATCCAACAAATATTACACACTATCTGCAAGGGAATAAAATTGCATATATGGGTGAAAATGCTGGTATAAGTTGCTGAGGCTTGTGCCCCAGCTAAATCCCACTTAGAGCAGACCTACAGTGGACCTACATCATGTCCATTAGCTCCCAATAGGTCTACTCTGAGTAGGGCTAGCATTGCATACAACCCAATATCTCCAACCAGACTTGTTATAGTAGACCTGTTGAAGTTAATGGACACTACCAACTTGTGTGCATTAATTTTGGTGAGTTTATTCTGAGGAAAACTTAGCTGGTAATAACACAGATTTCCTGCCTTTCTTATCTGTTTGTTAAACTCTTTGCTTTTCTTTTTGCATACCTGCTGAAAAGCACAGGTTCCAGTGAGCCATCTAAACTTTCCCAGAGGCACTCTGTCTATTTATGCAGATTTGCATCTTGGGCCTTTAAGAACCTAACAACACCTTGGCCTGTTAGATTTCTGAATGTGTCTGATTATATGTATATATTTTATGTACTATCAGTTAATCAGTCTGTTTGTCTGTTAACAGTAGGAATGTTAACTAGCCATCCTTCCACATACAACTGATTTGTTTTAGGAAATAATAACAACTTACTTTAGTTCCCACCATTTACTCTAAGGTCTCAGAGTGGGTTAGGTAAAGGTAAAGGGACCGCTGACCGTTAGGTCCAGTCGCGGATGACTCTGGGGTTGCAGTGCTCATCTCGCTTTATTGGCCGAGGGAGCCAGTGTACAGCTTCCGGGTCATGTGGCCAGCATGACTAAGCCGCTTCTTGCGAACCAGAGCAGCGCACAGAAACGCTGTTTACCTTCCCGCCGGAGCGGTACCTATTTATCTACTTGCACATCGTGCTTTCGAACTGCTAGGTTGGCAGGAGCAGGGACCGAGTAACGGGAGCTCACCCCGTTGCGGGCATTTGAACTGCTGACCTTCTGATTGGCAAGCCCTAGGCTCTGTGGTTTAACTCACAGCGCCACCCACATCCCTTCAGAGTGGGTTACAGCACTTTAAAAGGCAACACTTGGGGGTATAGAAGTCTGTCTTATACTGAGCCAGGCCACTGAATTTTCTAGCTCAGTTTTGTTTATACTGCCTGGCATTGGCTCTCCAGGGTTTCAGACATGGGTCTCTCCTAGCTCTACCTAGAGATGCTGAGGATTGAACCTGTGACCTTCTGCATGCAAAGCAGGTGCTCTACCCCAGAGCTACATCTGCTCTCTTAAGAAGCTGCCAGGAAGATCCGTTATGCTCCTGTACGATCAAACGAGAAGGCCACCTCAAACTCATGGAAACTTATGAGAGACCTACAGGACTGAGGACCAAATTACTATTGTGTCTGTTTTTTTGCATTTCGCAGCAAATGCCAGGTTGTCTGTTGTAACTTTCTCAATAGAATGAACAATTAGTCACTTTTGTATTGGCTTATAGTTCATGTTTGTTTATTGATATACATGTTTCTTGCATTTTTTTTTTATTTAAAAAATGAAGAAGCTGCTGCCTTGTACGGAGTTGGAGCATTGGTCCTTTTAGCTCCGTATTGTTTGCACTGACTGACAGCGGCTCTCCAGACGGCTGTACCTGGAGATGCCAGGGACTGAACCTGGGATCTTCTAATGCAGTATACTGCCTCTGAAGATGGTTTGGAAACTTCAGCTAGTGTAGAATAGGGCGGCCAGGTTGCTCACTGGAGCAAGATGATTTGAGCGTATAATGCTGATCCTGGGCTGACTGCATTGGTTGCCAGTTAGTCTCCGGCCCCAATTCAAAGTGCTGGTTTTTTACCTATTAAACTTTAAATGACTCGGGACCACAATACCTCAAAGGCCACTAATTCCCAGATGAACCAGTCTGAACTTTGCAATCATCATCTGAGGCCCTCCTTTGTGTGCCTCCTCCACGAGAGGGTGGCAACACAAGAACGCGCCTTTTCCACAGTGGCACCCTGCTTGTGGAATGCTCTCCCCAGGGAGGTTCAGCTGGCAACTTAATTATACACCTTTAGGCGCCAGACAGAAATGTTCCCCTTCAACCAGCCCTTTGGCTTACATCCTATCTCCTTTAAAATATGGATTATTGGTTTGCTTTTGTTTTTTATTATGTACTTTTGTGTTTGATATACTCCAAAGTTGGCACGCAACCCCTAAGCTTAAAGAGCTTTCCTTAAGACACAGGAACATATTCCGCACCCCTGCTCCCACGGCACATTCTTCCCTGGTCTCTCGAGACAGACAGATGCCAGCAACTACCGGGAACAGAGGGCACTGCCTTTTGCAGAGTCAGGCCTTTGGTCTGTCTTTGCACACAGTGATTGCCAGCTTCCCTCCAAGCTGCTTTCTGAGCCCTACCTGGCAATGCAAGTGAGGATTCAGCCTGGCACCTCTTGCATACAAAGCCCTACCACTGATCCGTGGCCCCTTTCCCAGGCCGCCTTCTGCTTCCCCTCCTTTTCCAAGCAGAGAGGAAGCCTTGCCTCGGGTTGTTGAGGGACACATCTGGCTTTTCTTATTAAACCCTGTGTAACTGATTGTGTATTAGAGGAAAGGCAGGGGAGGTTGCAGCAGAGAAAGGGAGTGTCATCAGCTGCCTTGCTGCTGTTGGCTTCTAGCTCCCGCCCCACTCTAACCCCCTCTTCAAATCTCTCTCTCCCCCCCCCCCATTTAATTATTAGTAATTTATAAGGAGCCTTCTTGGTCCCTCCAACCCACCCAAATACACGACTCGTGCAGCTTGATAGCTTGCAAATTATTAGTAATTTGATTTCAATTGAATGAATAACCCGCTAAAGCGAAACGCACATTAGCCCCAGAAATCTAATTGGAGATAACACCATAGGAACTAAAGGGGGGACGACGACAGAGCCAGAGCTTGGTTAAGCTACCCAGAAAAGGAAGAGGACAGGAGAGGGGGTAGGAGATAGAAGATAATTGGGATTTAATTTCATTTCTTACCTACTCATTTGTTTAAATATGGGTGTTTAATTATCCAGCTCCGCAGATAGCTGCAGTTGCCAAGTTATGAATATGCGCTCCTCACTGCAGCGCTTAATTTCATCTCTCTCTCTCTCTTGCAAAATAGACTCTGATGCTAGCCAAGCCGGCTTTGATGTTGAGCCGTCTTAAGCCTTATTGGGGGGAAATGGGCGTCTCATGCAAAAAGGGATATTGTAGAAAGCTGGAGAAGGTTCAGATAGAGGGCAACCAAAAATGTTCAAGGCGTTGGAGCAACTCCCCTGTGAGGAAAGGTTACAGCATTTGGGGCTTTTCAGTTTAGAGAAGAGGGGGGGGGATTGATAGTGGTGTATAAGATCGTACAGGGTGTGGAAGAAGTGAATAGACAGGTTCTGCTCCTCATAATGCTAGAACTGGGAGATACTCATTGGAGCAGAATATTGGAATTCCCTGCCACAAGAGGCAGTGATAGCCACCAACTTGGATGGCTTTTAAAAGAGGATTGGGCAAATTCATGGAGGAGAGGACTATCGATGGCTTAATAGCCAGGAAGGCTATGTCTGCCTCCATGGTCAGAGACAATGATGTTTGTTTGCTGGGTCCCACTTTCTGGTTTCCTAGAGGCTTCTGGTTGACCACCATAAGAACAAGATGCTGCACTAGATAAGCCACTGGCCTGATCAGCAGGCTTCTCTTGCATCCTTAATGAAGACGAGATAAAATAAATGACTTTTTCATTCCCATGAGATCTAGTGATGCTCACCAATTTGGATAGCTTTTAAAGAGGATTAGACAAATTCATGGAAGATAAGGCTGTCAGTATCTACCAGCCACTAGGGCTATGTTCTCCCTCTCCCGCCAGAGGCAGCATGGCTCTGGGAATGTATTTATTTATTTTTTATGACTAATTAATTAATTAAATTTCTATACCGCCCTTCATCTGAGGATCACGGGGCAGTTTGCAATATAAAAACACAAAAATACAAAATACAATGTAACAAATAAAAACAACCCACCCCCATCACAGTTTAAAAGGCCATAGATTGTTTAATCAGCCAAAGGCCTGGGAAGAGAGGAATGATTTTGCCTGGCGCCTAAAGATACGCAATGAAGGCGCCAAGCGAGTCTCCCTGGGGAAAGCATTCAACAAGTGGGGAGCCACTGCAGAAAAGGCCCCGTTCCTCTGTTGCCACTTTCTGGACCTCTTGTGGAGGAGGCACACGAAAGAAGGGCCTCAGATTATGATCTCAGGGTTTGGGCGGGTTCATATAGGGAGAGGTGGTCCTTGAGGTATTGCAGTCCTGAGCCATTTAAAAGTGGGGAATCACAATTGGGGAGTGTGCTGTTGTTCTCTGGTCCTCCTGTTTGGCCTCTGATGAGCTAAGCCTGAAAGCGAAACCACAGCTTCTAGAACTCCCATGATATCCGGGAGCTCCAGCCAAGCCAAGATTTGAAATTACAAAGGAGTCTTTCCAGGACAGGGAAGACAGACTGGTAGACTTGCCACAGTTTCCCAGAATCTGGTGGGTGGAGGGAAGCTGAAACCAGCCTGGAGATTGAAATTCATCAGCTGGTTAGTGACGGGCTTTAGCTTAGTTGTAGAGCATCTGCTTTGCCCGCCAAAGGTCCCAGGTTCAATCCCCAGCATCTTCTGGTAGGGTTGGGAATGTCCCTTGCCTGGAGAGCGGATGCCAATCAGTGTAGACAATGTTAAGTTAAAGGGACCCTTGACCTGACTCTGTAAGGCTGACTCTGTTTCTAGCCCTACTGTGCCTGGA
The DNA here is from genome assembly GCF_027172205.1 of Podarcis raffonei. NCBI lineage: Eukaryota > Metazoa > Chordata > Lepidosauria > Squamata > Lacertidae > Podarcis > Podarcis raffonei. Next base: position 73,790,453 of record NC_070609.1, on the reverse strand, counting down.
CTTCCCAGGTGAGTTTGTGAGTAGGTTGCCTGAGGCAGCCTTCAGAGGCTTGCTGGGGGTGGGGAAATCTCATCCGCTGTCACTTGTCAGCATCTAAATTTAGGCTGCCTCTTGTCTGGAATCTTGTCTCTCCAGCTTGCGGGCGGAACATGCAGAATTAATTTCAGAGGCGGGGAAAGGGCTAATGATTTATTTACAGCTGGAGGGAGTATGACCGGGGGGTTTTGTGTGTGTGTGTGTGTGTGTGTGTGTGTGTGTGTGTGTGTGGTGCAAGGCAGCGTTTGGGCTTCCTTACCTTAATACATGTCAGGCCTCGGCTTCTTCTCCTTCCTGGAAGATCATCTTGTTACTTGAGACACGATGTCTCCCTGCCACCAGTCTCCCTTATTGACTGTGCTTCTGAATACATTTGCTGGGAATCTCAGGTGGGATCCTGCTTTTGTGGGCTTCCTATTCAGGCACCTAACTGGCCACTGTGAGGACAGGGTGCTGGACTATGGTGGGCCACGGGCTTGATCCAGCAACAGGGCTCTCCTTACAATGTGCTTTTTTGCCAGATTATTCAGCTCGCTTTTTAAAGCAGTACTTTGCCCTGGTGAAGGCATAACATTTCCTGGTCCCTATAGTTGAAGGGATCAAGAGTGCCTTACCTCTTCACTGTTCTCTTTCTTGCAGCGGATGAACAAGGCATTTCCTCACCAACCTTAGCCTGCCCTTAGCAGCCACCATACACCTTCCTTCTTCATAGCATCCATCCCTGGAGATAGCCCTTGGCTTCCTCCTCCTGGTTCTCAATTTTTGACAGATTGGCAGGAAGAACAATGGCTCCACCTGACATTGACTATGGCTCCACCTACTTTTGGGATCCCTGTCTTCTGCCCCACCAGTCTCAGTAGGCCCCAGTCACCTCTGTTCCTTCCTTCTTCAAACCCAACCCCCCCCAAAAAACCCATTAACTAGAGTATTGTGCTACCTCTGTGCCAACATTAACTCTAAGACAGAGTTTCAGGACAGGGACTGAAGCTTGCTTGCACCCCAAGTTTAAAGGTAAACTGTGGTTTGTGGCAAATATCTGTGCAAATAGACACTCTACGCTGTGTTTTAGCATTGAAAAGGTGGGACAGGGTGCACACAATACTTTAGACAGAGGTTACAAGATGAGGGAGTGTTACAACCCCCCTAGTCTGTGAGCCTGAGCTTCTCTGAGCTGTAACATCCTATTCAGCACCTGCGACTGAAAATTCTCTCTCTCTTTCTCTCTTTCTCCCTTTCCCCCCCCCCTCCTCCTCTCTCAACAGGATACATGCACATTGGGATCTGAACATCTCTTTCCGTGAGACCTCTTGCAGGTACCAATTTTGGGGCCCCTCTTTGTATGGTAGGCCAAGAGTTTATATAACGATGCATTTGGGGGTTGGATTGTTGGGTCCCACTTAAAAATATGGAAGGATCTTCTTGTAGGGGTCGACTGTGATTTGGGGTTTCTTGCTTTTCCTTCTTTTCCCCCGCTTTCATTTTTTGTCTTCATCTGAGCAATCAAAACTCATACTTAAATGCAGAAAAGGATAATTTGCACAGCCAATTGGGAAGGTAGAGAATTTGAGTCATGTAGACCCCTGCAGAGTTTGTCACGGGAGAAGTGATCCACACGACTGATTTAGCACTCAGCCAAACTATCCTTTCTGGCAACACCATTTAAACTCTTTTTCATTTAATTGAAACACCATTTTGATGGGGGGCGGGGCGTGATACCTTATCACCTCCCAGTCACACAGTCAATTCTTGCCCTCCAAAATGAATTGGGCACTCTGTGAGTAAAAGCTGGTAGGCACAAATCACGGCCAGCATTCTTCCCACTGCCTCTGCATAGACAGTACACCTGGGGCATTCTACAGGGAGATGTCATCCTTGTAAGAGGGGCCAAAAACCAAATGTCAGCCACTCATTCTTAAGTACCCTTGAACCTTTCAGGCAACTTCACTGCTGCTCTGAAACAAGCCCCCTCATTTCACCACCCAGCATTAAGCAGCAGGTTTGACAGTTCAGCCACATGACACATACAAGCCAATCCTTAGTCCTCCATCTAATCTAGGTGGGTGGTATTTCTGGGATGTGAGGTGGGTTGGGGTGTAAGCCAGCCTTTCATCCCCAACATGGCACCCCTTTCCATTGACGTTGACTCCCAGCTGTTCTGGCTGGAGCTGATGGGAATCGTAGACCAAAACATCTGGAGGGCATCGGATCTAGGAAACCCTGAGGTTCACTGAGGTCTTTTTCCAGAGGCAACCTGCCTCCGAGATTAACCATTGTCCTGAACTGGTCCCACACTATGTCGTGCATACTCTATTACCTTGCACGCCTGTGGTTGTTTTGTCTTGTCTCTACCCTTTGCAACATGTCTGGGAACAGCCTGACTTGATTTTACCTGCCTTCCTTTCCTCTCCTTCCTTTGATCTTCCTTTCCAAGTCTGCAAAGGTGCCCTGCCTCCTCCCCCCTAAGCAGTCTGGTCACCTTGGAGTTGCTGTCTCTGTTGTCCTCGATGAAAGAATGTTTAATTAGATACAAACAAGTCCCATGCATTCTCGACGCCAAAACCCCAACGCTGGTGGGGAGGTTCCTTCCACCCCCTCCCTTTCCTGAAAGGGGAAATATTTCAGTCTCCTGAGGTCTCCAGGGTAATCTTTTCTCTTCAGTACTTTGAAGCCATTCACACAGCTGATACAGTAGTGCCTTAAGTGTGTGTCTCTATCTTTTTTAAAGAAGCGGCTCCATGTGGCGCCGTTCCCTTTATTTCTTTTTTTAAGCATCGTTAGAAGCTTTCTTTTTTCAAGAATCAAAATGGTGATACTTTCCCCCTTTTTAGACTTCCCCAACACTTAAACAACAACAACAAAAAATCAAGCAAAGGGGGTCTGTCAGGATCCCAAGTTGGACTACAATTCCCATCATCTCTCGCCATTGGTTGTGCTGGTGGGGGCTGATGGGAGTTGGGAGTCCCAACACGTTATAGCACTACATTGGCTACCCCTAGCCCAGCCATTCAGGGAGCTGAACAGCTTCAGTGGACTTCCGGTTTTTGCTTTGTGAATCCAAAGTAAATCGTTTGGGTCTTACAAGTAGCTACACATCATACATTTAAAGCACATGCCCCCCCCAAGCATCCTGGGAACTGTAGTGCTGGGCATTTTAGCTATCTGAGGAGTAAGCTGTAGTTCCCAGAGGGAAGCAATGCACTTTAAATTTGCTTTAAATGACTGGTGTGTATGCAGCTTATGTCAGCTGTTTTAATTGCTTATATGTAAGTGGCTCTGGGAGCCTTCTTTGGCTGGGGACAATTGTTCTAAATAAAAATTTTAAAGCGCACGTGTACGTAGTCTAGAACACAAGCTTTGGGCATTCAAGTATACAAAGGCATACCTGGATCACTTACACAAGTAAAAGGTTACCTCATGGCTGTGCCATTGAAAACACATGGCTCCCCCCAAAGAATCCTGGGGGGTATAGTTTGCAAGCTAAATGTGTATATGGTGTGTTTGCAGGGTTAGCTCTCGCTAGAATTAAGGCTCCTTGCAAGGGAGAATTGGCCAAATTAGCAAGCGTAAGGAAAAAGGAACAGCTGCTCAAAGTTGTGCTTCCAGCCTGATTGACGCATGTTTCATGTTTTGTCTGTGGCGGGTGAGACAGTAGACAGGAATGGTGGCGTGGGTGGCACATCACCACATCTGTCAAACCTGCCCTTCGTGTGATCTTAAAACATTTAATTGGTTGGTAAGGGTAGGATAGGACAGAGGTTATGAAACTTAGGAGCAGGGTGGTCAGTTTCAGTTTCTCTCAGTTGCTTATGTTTTCCATTCCTAAATTGAGTTTCTCAGCATTTCCACATTCTAGTGTGAATTTCTTATAATAAACACGTTTTTGTATGCAGCTTTGACTTCAGCGATTTTCCCTACCTTTGTCTGTTGTTTTCACCAATGCACACATTTTTATGTATACCCTCTAATTTATGCATTTTTGTACACATTCATTGGCTGGATTGCAAAATTTGCAAATTCTGAAGGAAACTGTATTTCTGTTCATGTTTTGGTTTGAGAAGTGCAGATTATTAAAATGCCAGCAAAACTAATTGCTCCTCCATTCCTACTGTGGGGCTGCTGACTCTGTGGTGGTACAGACAGGTCACAGTACTGTTAACCCTTTGCAACCATAGAACTGGGTTTTATTAACTCTGGCTAAGCATTAATATCCAATTTCATAAGAAGAGCCCCATTGGATCAGATCAAAGCCCCATCTCATCCACCATCCCACCGGATAACCTATGGGAAGCTCACCTTAAAGCCATGCCTTAAGTATTTCCCCTTGTATCGAGACAAAATTATGGACTCAGTGTGGGTTTGGAAACCAAGGCTAGTGTTAAGGTGATCCTTGAGGTGGTGCAGTGGGTTTTCAAGCCAGGGATAAGATGATTTCTCTACCTCTATAGACTCTGTTTACAAAGGGACAGCAAGGGTCTTGCTGATGTCTCCCTATAAACACCTTATGAAGACAGGGCTTTGCTTGCTGAGCTAGCCATGGCTTTACTTTGTGTGTGGTGGTGTGGGAGGCTCTGAACTTCAATTAGGATGACAAATTCTGGTTAGTGCTAATCGTGTTTAGGTCAGCACCAGACTGTGGAAGTTACAAGAGAACTGGAAGGGAAGCTGTTGCATTTTGGGTCTGTTTCAAATTGAATAGCTCAATTGGTAGAGTATGAGACTCTTAATCTCAGGGTTGTGGGTTTGAGCTCCACATTAGGCAAAAGATTCCTGCATTGCAGGGGGTGGGACTAGCTGACTCTCACGGTCCTTTCCAACTCTATAATTCTATGTAGAGAATTTTTGAAGGCTGGGCTGTCCCTACCAGTTCGGCCTATCCACATGAGCCAGCTTCAATATATTAACAGTATTGGCTTCTTGATCTGACCTTCTTAGAACTTTTCAACTTTCTACTCATACCTTTAGGAACTCATACCTTTAGGAACATTTTTCATCCTGAGGGCCACATTTCCCTCTGGGTAACCATCTGGGGGCCACATGCCAAGGCCGGGTGGGACAATTGTCATAGCTTGGCATACAGAGAGAGTGATAAATTTGATGAGAGCATTGAATAGGTGTTGGGTTCTTGTTCTCTAATCCCGACCCAGCCATGAAACCTGCGGGTTGCGTTCAACTAAGTCCTACTCAAGTAGACACACTGAAATAAGTGGATCTTAGTAATGCCCATTAACTTCAGTGTATCTACTTGTGAGTGGGACAAGCATTGAATACCCCCATGACCTTGGGCGTGCCACTGTCCCTTAGGCTGACGTACCTTTATTGCGAGAGCCAGCGTGGCACAGTGGTTTGAGTGTCAGGTTGGGACTTGAAAAGACCAGGGGTCAAATCCTCACTTGGCCATGAAGCTCACTGTGTGTGACCCTGGTCCAGACCCTACCTTTCAGCCCAGCCTACCTTGCAGAGTTGATGTGAGGATTGAATGAGGAGTGGCGGGCATGGGCATGCATGCCACACCTTGAGCTCCTTGGAGATAAAGGTGGTATATAAACTCAATTTAAAAAAAAAAAAGATTTTTAAAAAAGATAAAACAGGATCAATGCCAGCTATCGTGTGTGTGTGTGTTAGTCACAACCCGTTTTACAGAAGCTATTTAACACTTCAGGTACGTTCTTAGCTCTCTGGAACACACAAACTTGGCTCTGCAGGACCTCATCCAGGGTGTCTTGATTCTTTCTCTTTCTTGATACTCATCTTCCTGAAAGAAGACATTACAAAGGCCAAGCCAGGCCCAGGCTGTCTTTGCCTTGACATCTCATGCTGGTTGCTCAGCTGCCGTACCAGGACGTTCTTCCTGTAGGTGAGGCCAACATCAACAAGGAAACGGTTGCTGGTGGCTGGCAATCAAAACAGACCGTCATGGGAAGGTGGCATTATGGCGAGTGAAAGGTGTCCCCCCCCAAACCCCCCCCCACACAAACACACGTCATTGGTGCATTTGTATGGTTTTCAGGCAACAGCTGGAGAAAAGCAGTAAATAGACTCATGTTGTTTAATTTGAAAGGTATTTTAAAGTTAAGGAAAGAAGTAATCTCTGGAGGAGATGCTGCTGTTTGATGCGCCTCCAGGCTCCATGTGCTTTTCTGAGTACTTAGGCTGAAGGATCTCTTTCTGTTGAAAAACCTTTTCATATTGCAGAAGAATTCTGGCTCATGTTGGGAGCTGTTTCCAGCCTGAGGGCCACATAGCCTTCTGGGCGAACTTCTCGGGGGGGGGGTACCACGATTGCCCAGGGACACCCTACGATCAACCAGTAGATCGCGATCGACCTGTTGGACACCCCTGGCTTAGAGGATCTCTAACAAGGTTTTGTTTAGCAGTCACACCAAACTACAATTCCCAGGAATTGGGGGGGCAGTGGTATGGGAGGTCATGACACTTTGACTAGTATATAACTGGTATACATTAGCAGTGCAGGCATGTTCTTTCCCCACCCCCTTTTCTATTTCTCTCTCTTTGTTTTGCTTTTAAAAGTGGAACATTGGGCTGCCCTTGGGATGACCCACTTTAGGCCAGCTTTGCAATGCCCACTGAACTTCTGCTGTATGTTGTCAAGCCTTTTTTGGCCTCACCATTGCCCCACTTGAACCAAGAGTGTCCTGCAGAAATGCACCTGGTGCTGTTCCACGCTTGCATATTCCATGGGGAGAAGAGGCAGGGCAGCCAGGCCGTTTTGCAAGGGGACGTCATTTACCAACTGCAAGCCACCTCTTTTGAGGGAACCCTCGATCGCTTCCCCCAGCTTGAAGTCCGCTGGGGTGCCTCTTCGTTCTGCGCGCCCCTGATGTCGCCCTGTCAGCGAGTCTTTGTATTAATAGCCACATTGCGCTGTGGTCAGGGGATGATCGATAACACAGGTGCTTGATGGATGTTGAGAGGGAAGATTTATAGGTGCTGGTAGCGGTCGAGGCGGGCAAGCCAATGGAGATAGACAGCAGGGGGCAGCGGGGGAGGCGGAGAGTCCTTCAGAACTCTGGCAAGGAGCAGACACTGCAGAGATGTGTATCTGCAGTAAAAAAGGCCTCTTGTTCCTTTAAACAAAGTTGCTATTTACGCTTGGACCTTCCTCTTGGACCAACTTGCACTGGGCCCTCTCTAAAAACCACAGCAGGTGCTGCAACCTTCCAACAGTTTGACTTCACTCCCGAAGGAGCACTCGTCCATTGTCTCCCGAGACGGACAGGTGCCACAACGTGTGACTCCCAGCAGCGGGTATTCAGAAGTCTACTGCCTCCAACGGTGGAGGTAGAAGCCAGCTGTTGTAACTAGCAGCCACCGATAGCCCTACTCTTCATGAATTTATCTCATCGCCTTTTAAACCCATCCGATGGAATAAGATGAATCTAAGAAGAGCCTGGGACGTGGGTGGCGCTGTGGGTTAAACCACAGAGCCTAGGACTTGCCGATCAGAAGGTCGGCGGTTCGAATCCCTGCGACGGGGTGAGCTCTGGTTGCTCGGTCCCTGCTCCTGCCAACCTAGCAGTTCGAAAGCATTTCAAAGTGCAAGTAGATAAATAGGTACTGCTCCGGCGGGAAGGTAAACAGTGTTTCTGTGCACTGCTCTGGTTCGCCAGAAGTGGCTTAGTCATGCTGGCCACATCACCCGGAAGCTGTATGCCGGCTCCCTCGACCAGTAAAGCCTTTTACCTTTTAAGAAGAGCCTGACTGCTGGATCACCTAGTCCAGCATCCTGCTCTTACTCTCCCCACTTTTGCTTCCCGGCAACGGGCACATGGAGGCATACTGCTTCTGACACTGGAAGTAGAGCATAGCCATTGTGGCTAGTAGCCATTGATAGCATTTTCTTGCATAGATTTGCCTGTCCTCTTTTAAAGCCGTCCAAGCTGGTGGCCATTGCTGCCTCCTGCGGGAGTGAGTGCTATAGTTTAGCTAGGCACTTGCTGTCTGAACAGAAGAGAAGCTCACGATGTGCTTAATCCCAAAGCCTAGGAGAGCTGAAAAGGGCCCTTTTACAGCCTCCCTAGCTTGACATTAGAATAAGTTGGAAAGAGGCAGGCAGGCGGGAGGTGCTCTTTAGATCTGGTGGGCTGCATAGCCCTGTTCACTTTAACGTTGGCTTGCCCAAGGCTGATCTGAGCATCTCGGATGAAAACCACCCCGCGGCTTCCCGGCAGGCTGCGATGCCCCTCTGTTCAATACCGGAGTGCTGTTGAGCTCTGCAGCGGCACATTCGCTCCTTCCCTGTCTCGCTGCCCTCGCTGCTCGCTGATTAGACACTCGATTGCAAGGCTTGAGAGCCTTGACCCAAATCCTTGCGTTGCTCATCTTCAGGTTTTTATCCTCTCGGGGCTGTTCTGCCCGCCATCGACCGGCGAAGAAAGGTATTGGCCATGCGGCGAGCGATTAGGGAGGTTTTGTCGTGCTGTGCGCAAGGCGATAAGTGGGAAACGGGGGGTGGGGGGGTTGTCTCAGATCAAGTTGAGCTGTCAGCTTCTCTCAGATCACCGTCCTTTCTTTCGGCTGACTCAGAGGTCCTGGTCTTACCGAACGGGGAGTTTTGGAGAGGGCTGACCTTGCTGGCTGGCTCAAGGCCTTTCCCGCCTGCAGGCTGGTCTGTGCAAAGCCAAGGATATCTGGGGGAAGCCTCTTACTGCGAATCATCCCTTGCACCGCAGCCAGAGGGTGTTAATCCTTTTGGTTGTACGAGAATGTGAGGCTGTTAGAATAGGGGTGGCCATGGCCATGATGACTGTGCTCTGGAGGGTGAGGGCTCTTGTGCTCAGGTCCTGCTTCCAGGCTTCTGGTGAGCATCTGGTTGGCTGCTGCGAGAACCAGATGCTGGACTGGATGGGCCATTGCCTGCATCTAGCAAGCTCTTCTATTATTATTATTATTATTATTATTATTATTATTATTATTATTATTACCCTGCCCATCTGGCTGGGTTTCCCCAGCCACTCTGGGCGGCTTCCAACAGAATACAGTGGTACCTCAGGTTACATACGCTTCAGGTTACAGACTCCGCTAACCCAGAAATAGTGCTTCAGGTTAAGAACTTTGGTTCAGGATGAGAACAGAAATCGTGCTCCGGCGGCGCGGCGGCAGCAAGAGGCCCCATTAGCTAAAGTGGTGCTTCAGGTTAAGAACAGTTTCAGGTTAAGAACGGACCTCCAGAACGAATTAAGTTCTTAACCCGAGGTACCACTGTATTAAAATACAATAGTCTATTAAACATTAAAAGCTTCCCTAAACAGGGCTGCCGTCAGATGTCTTCTAAAAGTCTGGTAGTTGTTTTTCTGTTTGAAATCTGGTGGGAGGGTGTTCCACAGGGTGGGTGCCGCTACTGAGAAGGCCCTCTGCCTGGTTCCCTGTAACATGGCTTCTCGCAGCGAGGGAACCGCTCTTTTTCAGTGCGACAGTCGCATTCCCTTCCAGGCAACTTTTCGGGGACCGCATACTTTTTCATTCAACTTTCCTCCAAGGAGCTCAAGGTAGCATATCCTTTCCCATGAAATAGGATAGGCTGGGTGACTCTGGCTGCCCAAGGTCACTCCCATCCGTTTCATCGCTGATTGGGGATTTGAACCCTGGTCTGCACCACACATGAGTGGGCAGGGCCAGAGGCGGACGTGGGCAGACATTAATGTTAATTTGCCCAATGTTGCCCCAGGGCATTCCTTATAGGTAAGCTGCCCTCCTACTACTGGAAGGGTCCTCTGGATCCTTTTGACCAGCGGTTCTCAACCTGTGGGTCCCCAGATGTTGTTGGACTACAACTCCCATCATCCCTGAGCTCTGGCCTTGCTAGCTAGGGGTGATGGGATTTGTAGTTCAACATCTGGGGACCCACAGGTTGCGAAAGGCTGCTTTTGACTCCTCCCCTGGGTGGGAGGCAGAGGGTGGGGAGTCATCTCTCTCTCCAGACCAACCCTGCCTGCTGTCCTTTAGTCTTTCTTCTCTGAAGTGGTAAATTCTTTCCCATCTGTAGCCTTGATTTGTGAGTTCAGTAGTCTTTTTCCACCTTTGCTTTCCCCCCCATTTGGGACCTTATGAGTTAAAGTTACTACTAGATTTATTACCTTACCTTCACCAGCAGGTCCCAGGGCAGGTTACAGCAATTTAAACTTCAGAATTAAAAACAGATAAAACATATTACAGTTACAGGAATAGGGGTGGGACCTGAAAATCTCCTTTCTTGGGGTCATTAGCATTTCACCCTCAGTTCTTTCCCTCAGACTTTCCCCTGTCCCCCGCCCCCCGCCCCCTTAGCTGCTTTGTCCATTTGGGCCTCCATATTCTTGCTTCTTCATCTGCGCTGTTACTTTTCGCTTTTGAGGGAGGCAGAAAAGTTTAGATTTCACGGACTGAGCATGAGGGAATCAGTCGTTGGCGGCTTGGTGAGTCTAAAGCTCGAGTTTGGCACACTCCACATCTCTGGGTTGCCATTTTCTGCCCTTGTGGTAGAATCATTGGCATTGGGCCTAACAGCACTTTGGTGCCATGTTGTCTCACAAATGCCTGTGCCCTGTGGGGTTGCGGTTACCAAGCTCCCCCACCCCACATCTTCATTGTTCGATCTCCACTGCCTTTCCACTGTCATCACACCTGTCTACCTCATCCAGGCAGCTCTTTTTATTGGGGTCATGCAGCACGGGTGGTTGACTGTTCCTCAGCCATTTTCCTGTATTTCTGCTTAATGTGCAGGGATGCTGCATTCTAATTAATTGCATTTATATACAGTGGAACCTTGGGTTATGTACCGTCCTCCTTACGAACGCTTCAGATAATGAGCTCTGCTAACCCAGAAGTAGATGCTCCTGGTTGTGAAATTTGCCCTGGGATCCGAGCAGAAGTTGCGCGATGGCGGTAGTGGGAGGCCCCATTAGCAAAAGCACTGCTCATGTTAAGAACAGTTTCGGGTTAAGAACGGATCTCCGGAACAAATTAAGTGCATAACCGGAGGTACCACCTTTTCCTTCAAGGAGCTTGAGGTAGTGTACATGGTTTTTCCCTCCCAATGTTATCTTCACAACAACCCTGTGATATAGGCTAGGCTGAGAGGCAGTGACTGGGCCCTAGGTCATCCAGTCAGCTTTATGGCTGAGTGGGGATTTGAACCCTGGTATCCCAAGTCATAGTCCGATACTCTAACCACTACGCCACACAATATACTTTTGTTCCTCAGTACTTCCTCCGTCTGCCACAACCACTTGCCTCAGGAGGAGGGAGATGTGTGTCTGATGCCCATAATGCCATGTCTGATGGGTCCAGGCAACCTTTTCTGTCTCCCAGAAGGGATGAGTACTCAATTTTCTGTGGCTTATCCAGAGGGAATTTCCCAAGTTCACATCCTGGACTGAAGACCCAGATCAGAGTGTTGCTCTTGAAGAGCTTGGATAAGTTTTGCTTTTAAAGGTTTTTTTCCAATATTCACCCAAGTATCCACACCCAGACCCACACACCCCAACCTGGTCAAACTGTCCTTGAGATCTTTCATATATCTCACAGGTTAGGCGCCAGCTTCTGTTAAATAAGGTTGTTCAGGCAGCGTCGTCGTGCTGCAACAGTATTTATAGAGCAGGCTGGGGTTCCCTTTTTAATGGCATCCATAAAAAGATCATTATTTTTCTTCTGGCGCAGGCTCTGGCTGATTTACACGCCTACCCCGTCCCTTGGTGTTCGCTCTCGTTTAGGCAGCTCTGACTGATACATCGCTCCTGTTTCGCTCGTTCTTAAATAACATAGACGCCTCGCAAAGCGTGACACCATCGGGGACCCACCCCCACCCCCTTTTTCTTCTTGAAACTTTGGCAACAAGATCCTTTTTTTGTTTGCAAAGAAGTTGCCTTTTGGTACTCGAATAGAGTTGAGTGCAGAAATTCCTGGGCCGTAAATGATGTTGAGACCCTGCCCCCTCCCCGCTGATGCCTGACAGGAAAAGAAACATGAAATGATGCCTTATCCTGAGTCAGAATTGTTGGTCCATCTAGCTCAGTATTGCACACACTGACTGGCAGCAGCTCTCCAGGGCTTCAGGTAGGAGTCTTCATTCCCAGCCCTACCTGGAGATGCCACAGCTGCCGTACATGCAAACGGAGTTACACCACAAAGTGTCACATTGAAAAACTTCACCTCCTAAGTGTAAGGCAAAGGAGATGATGATGCATCGCCTCCTCCCGTTCCATGTACGAAACTGACTGGCCGGCCATTGAGTTTTACTTCAATACTGGCAATGGGGCTGTTCGTTCCCCCCCCTCCTGAAGGCAGCAGGCCTGCTTCAAAACAAGCAAAACATTTTTGTATTACTTTTATAAACGTAAAAGAACAAAGAGAAATCATAACAAAGAGAGAAAATGTTCCACAGGGAGTTACAATCACATCTCATGGATGTATTCAAATTTCATTCATCAGTGCTGAAAATATTTTGAGATTTCCCCCAAAGTATTTAGTCACAATTAGCCATGTGTGGCTTGGGCTGGGGCGCTTCAGTCATTTTCGTCTCCAGAGACAAGCGTAAGGAAGGTTTGCCATGTGTCCTGAAATTTGTTGACTCCAGATCCTGTTCTTAGGGCTCTGAGCTTATGGATTGGCTTCTTCATTCAAGTCACATTCCAGACTTCTTGATAAAGCAGCAGGCTTGCTGATGGGAGTAGAGAACAGGGTAGACAGGGGCATACACAGCACCGCCCTCCAATACTTCACTTCCGCCTGAGGCATCTGCCTCACGCCGTTCCAGCTCCAAGTCTTCTGCCAGGCACGCAGTTCCTGCAAGCTTTTTGATAATGCTGTGTCACTGGGACGACAAGCTCATGATATAATAACCTGCTAAAGCATGCCGTGTGATCTAGTTTGATTTGATGGTTTTGATTTGCAGCCGAGGCTTGAAAAGCCCAATCAGTCCTGTTATCTGGGCCAGCTGCAACACTCCAGGAGGCTGGTATGAATGGGAACTCTGTTGCTGTTAGATGAATTAACGAAAAGCTGGACAGTAAAACGGGGGGGGGGGTGTCTGTTAAAACTGCCTTTCTTTTTCGCGGGATTCCCACTTACTTCATGCTGGCATTCAAAATGGGAACATTTCTTGCATTGCAGAATAAACTGCATTTCTCATTAAAAGCATGGAACTTTCCATTCAGTCAGCGAAAGGGAGTGAAGGGTTGTGGCTGTGTAGTTAGGACCCCTGCTTTGCATGCAGAAGGTCCCAGATTCAATCCCCGGCATCTCCGATAGGACTTTGCCACCTGAAACCCTGAAGTGTTGCTGCTAGTTAAGGTAGACAGTACTGAGCTCGATGGACCCAAAGGTCTGATTCAGTATAAAGGCAGACTCCTATGTTAAAGCTCTGTGAGCTGTATACGTTGAACCTATGCAGTCAGAAACACGATGGGAGCTGCTGTGGTTATATCCTGCACTTCAAAATAATACAACTGCACAGGGCAGTGAAGGACTGACATTTCTTGGGCGTTTGTGGGTCTGTTCCCCTTGATGGGGTGAGCTCCCATTGCTAGGTCCCAGCTCCTGCCAACCTAGCAGTTCAAAAGCACGTCAAAGTGCAAGTAGACAAATAGGCACCACTCCAGCGGGAAAGTAAACAGCATTTCCGTGCCCTGCTCTGGTTCGCAGGAAGCGGCTTAGTCATGCTGGCCACATGACCCAGAAGCCGGCTCCCTCGGCCAGTAAAGCGAGATGAGCACCGTAACCACAGAGTCGTCCACAAATGGACCTAACGGTCAAGGGTCCCTTTAACTTTACCTTTTCTGTTAAGGGGAGAGCCTTTCATTATGTCGGTCAGGGGTGGGGAACCTCTGGTCCTCCAGATGTGCAGACTCCAATCCCCATCTGCCCCAGCCAGCATGGCCAATGGTCAGGGATGCTGGGAGCTGAAGCCTGGCATCATCTGAAGGGTCACGAGTTGCTGGACTCCAGCTCCAGAACCGTAGCTATGGGGAGCTAGCTGCGTGTTTTGCGCCAGGTGAAGCCTCCGGGGGGGTGCCATTGAGTTCTCCCAGCCTGTGTGTGTGTATGCGTGCCAGTGGTGCCAAACTGGGTCTGTCCCTGACCACTTACCATGCTGACTGGGGCTGAAGGGAGTTGGAGTACAGCAATGTCAGGAGATGCAAGTTTCCCCATCCACACCAAACGGGTAATATTGAAAGTGGCCAGGTGGAAGCGCCTTTCCCTGCAGCTTTTGCCCGGTGGGTGCACAGGCAGATACCTCCGTCCATTTCCTTAATGTCTTTGTGGTTCTTCAGCTCTGTCTGTGCTGCTGCCGTCATGGCCCCAACACGGCTCCTTGCTTTGCATATTGGATTTTATTTTATATGTTAAGGAAGGGCAGAGGGTCGGGACAGGTTTATGGCGACTATATTGATCAGGGAAATTTAATACGATCTCTGCAGCGGAGGAAGGATCGTTAAGAGATGGCAAGATGAGTAAAACTTTTTTCTTTTTTAAAAAAGGAATGGCTTTCCATTGTATTTCATATCTCGTTATCTTTCTGGGTCTCCTTTCGTTCCACCCCCTCCCCTCCCCAAATAAATATCCAGTGAGTGTTAGTGACTGTTTTGGGGGCACGTAGCTAGGATCAAGCTGTTCGATGCGATGGTGCATTGTCACTAGAGATGGGCAAATCTGTCAGTTTCTCTCTGTTTCCCATTTTTGCAATCTTGAATTCCTCTTTCATCCCCAGTTTGCTGTTGTAATTAATTAAGTCATCGCGAAAATTCATCAGTATTTATGCCATTTTTCCTAAGAACATGCATTTTTTTGCAAAGCAGGTTCACCTAAAATAACATGTTTTTGCATGTTGTTTTCATCAATACCTGTGTTTGTATGCACACTTTATCCCACTTTATATGCCTTTATGTACATGCTATGTAGCTGGAGAAGTGCAATGCAAAATTCGGCGGAAGTGCAAATTTCAAAGGATGGTTGTGTTTTCAGTTCTCATGTTGTTTTGAAAAGTACAAATCCAGTTGAATCGCCTATAAATGTAAACCAAATAGATTTTTGTCCTCTCCCACCCCACCCCACCCTCCATACCCCCCAGCTCTAGATTCACTCCCCAGCTGGAACCAAACTCCCCAATTCCAGTTTCAAAGGTCTGTTGCAGGCTTGAATTGGGATTCTGTTCCTGACACAGGTTTCGGGTTCCCTGTCCCTCATTTGTATTCTTAGCTTTCCCCCTCCCAGCACCCCCCACTCACTACTGCTGTCTCCTTCCCTTCCCTTTTGACAGCCCATCACTATGACTGCTAACACTTCGACATCTTGCCAGACCCCACAGGCGCCTGGCAGCCTTGGCGCGAGAGACGCAAGGATCCTGACGCTGATTTATTTTTTGGTTAATTGCCTCGATCCATTAGCCTCTTCATCCTTCTCCCCATTAAAGACATGTCTGACTCCTAATGCCTGTAAGTGTGTAAGTGTGTGTGTGTGTGTGTGTGTGTGTGTTTGTGTGTGTTTGTGTGTGTGTGTTTACTATTGGATTACTTTCCTGCCCTTCAGTATAAGATCTCAGGGCAGATTAACACTGTAAAATGCAATGTTAATAACAAGGTGTGTGGTTTTTTAAAAAGAAATATCAGGGTGTGTGTACGTGTACACCTGCACATCTCACTAACATGGATAGGAAGCGAGTCAGATCATTTGGTCCCTCTAGCGCAATGTAGTCTACACTGACTGGCAGCAATTTCCCAGGGTTTCAGACAGGGAGTCTCTCCCAGCCCTACCAGGATATACCATTTGGGATTGAATTTGGAACCTCCAATTCTTAATTTATTAGGAATATAGGAAGCTTATGCTGGTTCAGGCCATTGGTCCATCTAATTCCATATTGTCTACATTGACTGACAGCAGCTGCCCAGGATTTCAGGCACTGAAGTAATACCTTCTTGCATAAGTTTGGTGTACACGAACATGCCGACACCAATGCACCTATATATGCGTTAAGATTTCCAGAAATTTCAAAGCAGGCAAACTTTCTGTTAGAATCCAGCTTCCATCAGTCGAGAGCCAGTCATGCATAATATGGGTGTTTGAGGTTCTTAAATTTTCTTCATTTTATTGGTATGAGAAATAGAGTGAGCGGGATAGGGGGAGCACTAACTCTCTGGAGAGTCAGCAAAACAGCACAAACACCTGGCTATGTTCATCCTTCCAGTGTGGTTGGCTGAGGTTATCTTTCTGCCCAGAGTTCATCTCACATGTATATCTCCTCTCGAGCTCCATTTCCTGTAAGCTTCAGAGCTATCCTGTTGCCGTTGGTGAATCATTATATTGCCATTACAGAGGATGGATTAGGATAGTTGGCCTTTTGAGAGAAGGCAAGCGGACTATTAGCCCCATTACGTGCAGACAATAGATTAATCTGGGGATGGTTGGGCGGAGACATTAACAATTGCATTTGTTTGTTATGGGCTGAATTGCAGCATTTTTCTCTCTTTTTGGTAGCCACAGTCGCTTGCAAAACATCTTGGCATGTTTGAATGTCACCCAAGGTTAACCTGAAATAGTCTGTGAAGCAAGAGCCCCAATCAGGCTGGGATGGAGGCTATTAGTTTAAGCAGCAGCTTTTAAAAGAGAGATAGGGAACCGGTGGTCCTCAAGATGTTGCTGCATTCTCAGCATCCCTGGCCATTGGCCATGCTGGCTAGAGCTGATGGAAGTTATTGTTGTTTTATTTTCTTGCTCATCAAGATAGCTGAAAGTGCCTTACAAGCACAATAGCAATACTAAAACCAATGAGAACAAATACAATTAATACTTTTTAAAAGTCCTAAAAAGTGCACAGATCTATACAACTAAAAGACAAGTCTAGCAGATTCTGCCCCACCAAAAGAAGCTGCAAATACTTTGATCCTTCAAACTAAGGGCCAAAAGCCCAGGTAAAAAGGAAAGCTTTTGCCTGGCACCTAGAGCTAGAGAAAGAAGGCACCAGGCGAGTCTCACTGGGGAGAGCATTCCACAAGCAGGGGGCCACCACTGAAAAGGCCTGTTCTTGTGTTGCCACCTTCCGGACCTTGAAGGAGGAACATAGAGAAGGGCATCAGTTGACAATTGCAGGGCCCTGGCTCTTAAACAGAGGTGGGTGGAGGTTTACTGTGAACTGAGGAATATGGAGCAGGTGTTCTGGGATCCTCTGCTTCTCCCGAGTCTTGGTCCCTGACACATTTTGCTTCTCTGGCCCTGCCCTGTGGGGAGACAGAGCATGGCCATTAAGGCTAGTAGCCATTGGAAGCCTTATCCTCCATGAATTTGCCCAGTCCTCTTTTAAACCTTTTGTCAGCTAAGCCATGGTTTGGCTTAATGTGTTGTCCAGTCAGAGGATTGTGGTTTGTCTTACTCCAGGCAAAGCATAAGCCTGGGTGTGCACAACCACTAAGCCAAACCAAGGCTTCACTCACAGCAACATAGGAGCAGGAGAGAAGCAGAGAAGCCACAGTCTTCTCTCTGGGAGCCTGCATGCTTTAACCTTTAACTTCCAATGCATCTACTCTTGAGTAGGACTAGTATTGGATACGACCATAACTTGGCCCAGCGTTACGTGCAACCTGAGTCAAAGGGTCTGTTTCAGGGAGATGAAATGGAATGGCATCTCTTGGGAAAGGGCATTGCTGGCTAGCTGGCTGCAACTCTCAGTTGCAACACTCCCCACTGCAGCATTTTGTTGCCGCTTCCACTTTTCTCACCCATTCCTGACTTAATACGTGAAGCGGCCATTACTTATCAGTAAAAACTGTTAAGATAGGGGACATACTTTGATTTGCTTGTCTGTGAGAAAGGGGGAGATTGGATGTTCCTTCTGTATTTTGCCCTCCCTTTTCTCCTCCGCGCTGTCAACGCTGAAAACCTTCTAAAGCATTAATTAGCAAAAAGGCGGGGTGGAGGGAGGAAAAACTTGGTCAAATTGAAAATGGTTACGGCAACTTCAGTCCTTCAGGAGATTATCTGTCTCCTCTTCAACCTCTCAGGAGATCCCTATCTCTCTCTTAGGCCTCCTTTTCTAATCCGTTTTTAAAATATATATATATATATAAAATACGCTGCTGGAAGGGATCAGACGACTAATCTGATTTCGTATGTGCGTATTTGGGGGAGGGCAGGCGGGCATGGGAGAGCTGGCTGTGTTTTAGAAAAAAGAAAGAAAATCAGTGCATATCGGAAGGAAGTCTTCTTTTTAGGAGAGAAGCATCTGTGCCTCCCCCCCCAGGCTGTCCCCAGCTCAGAGGTTCTTGCATTATGCTGGTAGGCGGTTTTCAGACTTTCTTGCTTACATATTAAGCTGCTTTATGCCCGCTCAGAGTTCACTAGCGCATTTCAGCCAAGCAAAAATGTTCAAGAAGGTTGTGAAGTAGGTCCAATGAGGTACATGCCCTGGGGGAGAGGATATATCTCAAGGGCTAGATGGAGAGGCTTGCAGGACTGCATTTGTCTCAGAGGCTGGTCGTCACCCATCCCTGGTCTATAGGAACTGTTCAACATGTGATGAAATTGTTCCTGGCCTGTTTCCACACAGGGGTGTGGGGAGAGTGACATGATCGGATGTCTGTGTGTGTTAGGGGATAGCAATCCCTGAGTTAGCCTCTCGAGAAAACTTAGTTGGGAGTCTTCAAACTGACAATCTAGTATTCTTTGAGCAGAGACTGAGGTCACATTCACACCATGCATTTAAAGCGTTATGGTTCCACTTTCAAGACGGCTTCCAGGAATTATTAGAGCTGTAGCTTGTTAAAGATGCTGAGAGTTATTTGGAGCTTATTACCCACTTCCCAGATTTGCATTTGGTTGAACCATTTTCAGAATGGTTTAACAATCAATCCCTCTTCCAAGGGATTTCTGGGAATTGGAGCTCTGTGAGGGGAAATAGGGCTCCCCCTTTTTATTTATTTCATAAAATTTATATACCGCTTTATTGGAGGGGAAAACCTCAAAGTGATTAACTGTTTTTTATTGATAATTTCATTGTTTCATTCTTTTTGTAAACTGCTTTGAGGGGTTATTTTATGACCAAGTAGAATATAAATTTACGTAAATCTTTAGGAACTTCATTTTGCTGCCTGTATAAACCAGGCTATGGAACATTGCACTGACCTAACATGCCATTCTGTGGTCATTGCACATAAGAAGGGGGGGGGAACAGCTGCACAGACTTGCACCCTAGACTGCTGTGATGATGGGGTTATAAGCCAATTAAACCCACTGTCATGTCCACCATGTCAGGCCTCTTTCCTCACCCCACCCCTGGTCAGCCCAGCCTCCTTTTCCTGTTGTGCTGACGGCAGCTTTTATCTGTCCTTTGTCCCTGACGTCCGGAGTTATTGATTTGCACGATTAAGAGGAACCGATAATCGCCTCAAATTAATCCTCTAAACTCCTTTGGAAATATTTTGCATAATGCTTCTTGAAGGTGGTATCTAGGCCTTGAAATTGCTTGCCGTGGTGTCGGCAGGAGCCAGGGCGGCAGGGGAGAGGAGATATGGATTGGGCGGTATGATTTAAATGGCCAGTGGTGAAAACCAGCTTCTTCTTCACACGTAAATGGTAACTTGGGTGGCTGCATCGAGACGATTCCACCTTGAAGGAACAGGGTAGCCCTTTAGGATTGCAGCTAACATCGCTTGAAGACTCCTGTTAAGGTCAGGTTTGGTAGAGAGAGCAGTTCTGCAAGGGGTTGGGGCAAAAGAGGACAGATAGCACAAACCCCCGCCACTGTCTGAAAATCTGGAGCCAGACGCCCATCGACAGCACCTGCCTCTAATGACTTTTCTGTCATAAACTTTATCTGATTAAGCAGAGCGCTGGACTGGAGATTAGCGCCCCTTCTCCCCCTCCCTTTTCCTCCCACACTCTGGACGGGCTCATGGGAGCAGCTCCGCAGCATTGCTGGTCCAAGCTGGGGAGGCATTCAGCCTCAAGGAGGGCTATTTAAAGAGGGACAATTGCTAGGTAATTTGGCAGATAACTCTTGGTCCCCTCACCCCAGCACTCACTGGTTAGGGTGGTCTCCGTGGAGCCAATGTGTGGGCGGTCATGTGCGGCGTCTTGCCGATGCACAGAGTAAGGCCGCTGGCTGTGTGAGTATGAACCTTCTTGGGAATTGCCTTTGCCTTAATTCTTTAATGTTGTGGGATGTTTTTGCTCCTCTGTAGTCCTTGTAGCATGTCAGGGAGAAGAGAAATTTGTGGAGGGCTTTGCCTGAATTATTTAATGTTGTGGAATGTTTTCATATCTCTGTCGGAACATGAAGTGCAGAAGAGAAATCCATGGGCATTAGGTCTACTGAAGGTTGTTAGTTGTGATGGAGTCTCTGCATCCTGATCTCAAATAGATCAGCAAATTCCACAGGTGTGGGGCCACCAACAAAAGAGCCCTGTCCTCTATGCCCACCAACCTGATAGGGAACCAGGTGCTCTTCTTTTGAACTTCATTTACAGGTAGCAGAAAGGACAACACAAGAAGATCACTATTTAAGGGGAAAAGGAAACTCGCAGAATGCAGTTCTTAGCGCCTTGCTTTTTATTTTCTGATGTATTCTGCAACATGTTCTTGATGCAAGGATAGTGCATTAGTGGCAAATTTATTCTCCTTTATTAGTTGTTCTGTGATGCTTCCACCAACACTACCATATTATTGCTGTCTGGAGGGGCTGTGGTGCAACAAAAGAGCGACCAAAACGAACCAGATCATGTGCAGTATTTCAACAGGATGTTACAAAATCTGCACTGCCTGGAAGTAGAGCAGTATGACCACCCCCCAAAAAATTGTAGGCATAAACAGTAGCAAAAGCAAGATTGCATGTGACTACCTCGATAGCACCATGAGCACAAATGACCCCAAATGCACATTCGGAGGAGGTCTTTGGGTATCATAGGGTTGGCTTGTGGGGGGAGGGCAGTTAGGGTAAAAGAGCCTCAGGAGAAGCTTGCTAGCAATTGGCTGTGTAAGTGAAACCCTTCTTCTCCCTTCCACAGCCGGGACAACGAACTCACCTCCTTCATCTCCAACCTCCACCAGAGTCGCCAGCTCGTTATGCCAGAGACCCAGAGCCGGTGCGAATTCAAGAGAAGCAGCTTGGATGTTGGCTTGGGGGCAGCAGGTAAGCTTCCTGGCTCACCTCTTCTTCTCCCTCCTTGCCCCTGTGCCTTGTCCCCACCCCCAAATGCTTGGCTGCTGCCCCAGACCTGGGAAGGTGACTTTTTGTTTTGACCCTCACCTGGGCCATTCTGAGCCTCTCCTTGGTGTTTATCCTGTGATGTGGAGGCCTGTGTGTTCAGAGCATGCTCCGCCAGAGAAGCGAAGAGGCCTGCGGGCGGGGAAGGGGGTGGGTAAGCACGCAGTGAAGCAGAAAGAGACCTTGGTTGGGTTTGTAATTGCATTAATCAGAAGCTTGTCGCGCGGTGCCTCCATCTCCGCCGGCCCCCTTGCTTGAGTGGCTGCCTCGACTTTATGCTGCGGTCTGACCTTTTTTGGGGTTTAGCAGGCTCCGGCTTGTCTTCTGCTGAAAGAGAGGGAGAGGGAGAGAATGAAAGACAGGTCGGTTGTATCTTCTGCTGATCCTTCCTCTCATTGACAGCGTTGGTGGGAAAGAGATGGGCTGGCTTTTGAAAGGGCGATGGTGCATAAATCAACAAGTGAGGCTATTGGATGGATGGCGGCTCTGTTGTGAGCCTTTATTTATTTTTGTGAGCAGCCGGTGAAGGAAGGGGCTGTAGCTCACAGCAGTGCGTCTGCCTTGCCAGTCAGAAGGTCCCTGGTTCAATCCCCAGCATCTGCAGGTAGGGCTGGGAACGCCCCCCTGTCTAAAACCCCACAAAGCTGCTGCTGTTCGGTGTAGACAATACTGAGCTGGATGGACCCAGAGGTCTGACTCAGGATAAGGCAGCTTGCTGTGTTCTTAGGAACTGGTTGCTCAGAACATAACTAGGCCTTGAAGATAGGGGAAGGGAACCATTGAGGTAACTGCTAAGGATCCAGAGAGGCAGGGAAACAGGGATGTGTGCTGGGGTCAGTCCAAGGCTGCAGCGATCTCCTAAATAACTTTATTTAGGACGTTTGTATTCCTTGTATTCTCAAGGAGCTGTGAGGGTGGTGTACATAGTCTGCCTCTTGTTGTATGTTCATAGCAAGCACTGTGAGGTTGGTTGAGCTGAGAAAGAGTGTTTAGGCCCTTAGAATGGAATCTGTGTGTACTCAGAAGTAAGGTTTGTAACCCTAAGTACAACTATATAGGTTCCCCAAGCTGCTGGAAGATTCAAGACAGAGCAAAGGAAGTACTTGTTCAAGCAGCACGAAGCTGTTTCCCACAAGAAGCAACAATGGCCAACTAGGATGGCTTTAAAAGAGGATTAGACAAATTCATGGAGGAGACAGGTATCAATGGCTGCTAACCCTGTTGGCTGTGTTTTATCTCCGCTGTTAGAGGCAGTGTGCTTCTGAATATCAGTTGCTGCAAACTGCAGAAGAGTTGGTATTACGTTAAGGTCTTGCTTGTGGGCTTTCCTTTGGCCTCTGTGGGAACAGGAGGCTGGACTAGACGAGCCCCCAGTCTGATCCAGCAAGGCTCCTCTTATGTTCTTAAATGGAAGCATAAATCTGGTGCTGTACCTTGTCTTTTCACAGAGGGGAGGTAGGTGTAACTTGGACTTCTGCCTAGCCAGCACATGTGAGAGGAGAGGCCTGGGGGGAGGGGGGGAGGGAAGCAGGTGCTGATAAAATCTAATTGCCCCATCGATTGCGCTCGGAGCTGCCGTGGGTTGCCGCTTAATGATTGAGATATTCTTAACTTGTTTGATGCAATGCTTAGCTAGACCCCGCTCTGCCCAGCCCACTGGGGACCGTAAGGTATTACAGGGATCTCTTAATCATGGAGCAGGGCTAGGCGTGCGCTCCCTGCCCAGCACCAAAAGATTTATTATAATTATCGCTGGGGCTTGGCTTTGCTCTCTCTGCAAGAATGCAGAGGTGAGATTGTGCTGTGTTAAGAAGGGGGATGGGGGGCTGCACTGTTAAACTCCTTCAAACATTGCCTCTCTGATGAAATCGGCTCAGGACAAGGCTAAATTAAACCACTGAGCATAACTGAGTAAAACATCCCAGCCTGTCTCTCAGCTAAGGATGTTGGAATCTATTTGTCTCAGTCTCTCATTTTTACAATCTTTAGTTCTCTACATTTCTGTGTCTGTTTCCATTTTAAAAAGGGGGGAGGGCACATTAAAATTCGTCAGCATTTGAGAGCCACTTTTGCCCAATATACACATTTTTGTATGCAATTTTTCCTAATATGGACACATTTTTTTCAAAGCTATTTTCCCCAATATAGTGTATTTTTGTGTGTTGGTTTCATGTTTTTTTAATTAATAGATTTTTATTGAATTTTCCAGAAAGAAACAAGTATAGTCAAACAATACAAACTAAATCACAGTTAATCAAGGCAACATTTTATGTGGGGGGAGAAGGGAAAGAGGGAAAATGGCTGGTGGTTCAGACCCCAACTGCTGTGCAGACATTCATGCAAATGCAACTACCGTATTTTTCGCTCTATAACACGCACCTGACCATAACACGCACGTAGTTTTTAGAGGAGGAAAACAAGAAAAAAAATATTCTAAACGAAACAGTGGATGTATGATTTTTGTGGTTCATGCTGTGGCCACAGACATGTGATCTGACGGTGAGTTTGGGGTAGCCCAATGCAAAAATCCTGAGGATCCATGTGGATCCGTGCTTTGTAACCACGTTTTAAGTGGGGAGGGAAGGAAAAGCACTCAAGGGACAAGGAGCATGCGTGGGGTGTGTGGAGAAGGATGCTGCTAATAATGCAGGAGGAGGTATAAGGGGAGAAGGCTCCTCTCCTCTCCCACTTTGCTCCTTTAAAACAAGCAGGCTCTGCTTCTCTCCCTCCTCCCCGGCTTAGAGAGCTGAAAAGCTTTGCTGCTATTTAGCAAGCTGAGTGGGGAGGAGAGAGGGACAGAGAGCACGGTTTAAAGCAGCCAACCAGACAGGAGCCGCTTACACCTGTGTAAGCGGCTCCTCTCCCGCTTTGCTGTTTCAAAGCGAGCCACGGAGGAGGGAAGGAAGGGGAACCATGGATCCTCTGCTCACGACTGCAGCAGATCCCCCCCCCCGCCACCCGTAGGCATTCGCTCCATAACACGCACAGACATTTCCCCTTACTTTCTAGGAGGAAAAAAGTGAGTGTTATGGTGCAAAAAATACGGTATGTAAGGAAGGAGTCCATATATCAGAGCACTTTCTTGTATTTACCTGCCAGCAGAGTCATATCCTCTGTCCAAAGTATGATTGGTGGTGGTGGGGAGTGACTTTATCTAGGCATTACCTTTTTAAATTACTATTACTATTAATTTCCATTTTCCCCACCATGCATAAAACAACATAACTCGCAACACAATCAACCACTTCACTTAAAAATATCAAATCAAATTATTACACATCACTCCAAAAAATATTTCCACATATTACAGTGAGATCTCGGGGGGTTATGAACTTTGCAATTTTCTTGACACATATCTAGGCATTTTTATGCACACTTCACCTTAGCGCATGCTCTCTCTTTTTTTAACTTATTACTTGGCTGGAGAACTGGCAGTGCAAAATTGGGAGTGGTGTGAATTTCAAGGAGTGGTTGTGTTTTGGTTCATGTATTGTTTTGGAAAGTTCAGATTGAGTAGATTCACCTTTAAAGTGCTATCTGAATCAAATTCTCTCCCCCCCTTCCCCAGATTCCCAGCCCAATTTTCCAGGGTTGTATCCAATTCTAGTCCTAACCTGGGTCCATTCATCTCAGTGGGTCTACTCTTGACTAAGCCCACATTGGACACAACCCCTTAGTATTTTAAGCCGCCACTGTACCACCTCTCCTCCTCCCTCTGAAGCAGAGCATGGCTTACAGAATAAGTGTTACGTAAAGCAAATAGCACTCGCTTTTGAGAACTGAGTGAATTGTCATATTATGTACTCGAGTGTACTTGAGTGCTCTTTAACTGTAAAGCACTGAATGGTTGCCACAGAGGACTCACTGGCGGCGGCTGCTACTCATGAGTCGTGCAGCAGTTCATAGGTCTTGCAAAGAGGAGCTGTGGCTTCAGGAGAGGGGGGTCACTTGCCTGCAGATCCCTGGGTGGGATATGTGGTAAAAACGATAACTGTAGCCGATCCTCAGCTGTTGCTTCACATCTTGCAAATGCTGCCCAGGTAGGGTTTTCTGCCCACAAAAAATAGTAATAGGATGAAGTCACCTGGTATAGCCCTACCTGCATTCAACAAAAGACTTCTGTCTATGTTGTAGCACAGGCATAGGCAAACCCGGCCCTCCAGATGTTTTGGGGACTACAACTCTCATCATCCCTGACCACTGGTCCTGTTAGCTAGGGATGATGGGAGTTGTAGTCCCAAAACATCTGGAGGGCCGAGTTGGCCTATGCCTGTTGTAGCAGGTGAATTTTTATACCACATAAGGCAGGAGTCTCCAACTTTTATTAGGCACATTCGGATTTTCGAGTGAGTGCTCTGGGTGCCACCCCTGCTGGCCTCCCTGGAAATTAGCCTACTGTACAAAGGTAATGTTGACATTCATTGCTCCACCCAACATTTGACTCTGGCTCTGCCCACCACTGTCATGTGGCCCCCTGGAAGGTTACCTAGAAGGGAATGTGGCCCTCGGACTGCAAAAAGCCCAGCCTTAGTCTATTTTGTGTATCTACAGTCTTGTTATTTTTATGTCTGCAGTCCATGGCTACTGACGTTGTCCCCTTCCCACAGTTCTGCAGCAAACGAATGCAAAAAAAGACCACTGATTTTTTTTAAAAAATGTAATTTGCTCTTAATTAATTCATTGCAGGATCTGTGCTCTTTCTCCCCCCACCCCCACCCCGCAGTGGCAGGATTTGCAATTGTTCTAATGGTTGAGCTGTACTGATTCCCCCCGCCACCGCTCCCCGGCTTCCCGCCACTCTTTGTGCCGCTGCACGCCCCCCCCAACAGATCAGATAAATGCGAAGCTGCCTACAAGGTGCTGCTCTCTTGCCACAAAGGGATCTTCTCTGTGTGCGAGAAGGGAGGATGATGGCATAAGGCCCTTTTTAATCTTAATTGAGAGCGACACACAAAGGGATGAGCGCAGGAGCCGGGGTCCGCCTGACAAAGGCATGGCGGCAAAGCTGGAGGTTTGCACATCAAACACAGACTTAGAGCCTCCCTGAGAAGCTTGCTGCGTGTCTGTAAACAAATCCAATCCTTTCTATCCAGTTTGGCTAATTCACTCTGCCAGGGCATGCAAAAGCGAAGATGGGCGGCTGGCGGAGGAGGAGGGGGTGGGAAGCTTATGAAGACAGCGCCTGTCAAAAGAAGGAGCTGATCGGCTTGCGTGTGTCCGCAGGGAATGCTCCAGCCCTGGGGTCTTTTAGTTTCTTCCTATGGCTGACTCAAAACTATTTGCTCTTTTTTCTTCTCACCGCCCTGCTGTCACCCCAAATGCTTTGGGTACCTCCCGAAAAACTGCCTTTGGTTTCCATTGTCTTTTTCAGAATTCCATGTTGAACTGGTTTTTTGTTTGCCTTGTTTTAAGTTGCCCTCACCCTTGATCGCTCTCAGTGATGTTATTCTGCAGCCTGATCTGGTTGGCTGTATAGCATCATGACATTGTCCCGATTCACTACGACTGCATCCACTCCCCATGTTTGAAGCGCTATGATACCGTTTTAACAGTAGTTGAGAATCCTGGGAAATGTTGTTTGATTAGGGTGCTGGCTTCACAGAGCTACAGTTCCCAGAGGTATAATAGTGCTTCAAATGTATGGCACGGATGTGACCTATGTTTCTGATTAGTATCTCAGCTTTCCTCCAAGGAGATCAGCACGTCCTACATGATTCTTGCCTCCCACATTTTCTCCTCAAAACCATCCTGTGAGCAGAATTATGGGAATACAGTGGTACCTCGGGTTAAGTACTTAATTCGTTCCGGAGGTCCGTTCTTAACCTGAAACTGTTCTTAACCTGAAGCACCACTTTAGCTAATGGGGCCTCCTGCTGCCGCTGCGCTGCCGGAGCACGATTTCTGTTCTCATCCTGAAGCAAAGTTCTTAACCCAAGGTACTATTTCTGGGTTAGCGGAGTCTGTAACCTGCAGTGTATGTAACCTGAAGCGTATGTAACCCGAGGTACCACTGTATTGGAATCTCCCTATTCCTAGTCTTGACTCTTATTATTAGCCATCCCCCATGGGATCCTGGATCTTGAACCCTGAGCCTATGGTTGCTGATTGGTTGAGACCGCTCATGTGATTATCATAGGAAGGAAAGAAATGAAGCAACATGGAAGGGGTGGGATATGGCACAGTAACTTTTGTTTTTTGTTTAGATAACTTTTCACTTCTCCAGAATCAGTGACTTTGACTTCAATGGCTAAAAGGTATGTCATGGTGCCATTTTTAAGTTGTATTTTTGCTTTCTGTTACCATGATCTGGTTCACTGGCTTTCCAAATGGAAACAGCTTTCCAAATTATTTATTTGAACTTCTGAACGTTGTCAGTGCTGGGCACACGGGCACAAGAGCATGCGGGGAGCATGAAGCATAGTTCTGGCAGGATGGGACCTAGAGCCGTGTGACAAGGTCAGAGGAGACCCCATAGAAGAGCGTATTAGGAGTGCAGAGTCTGTTATGGGCTGTGGTTGATGCCTGGCTGGCATGAGGGTGGAGGAGGATATGCATGCAAATAGGGAAGTTTGTATACTTGAGGCAGGAATGGGAGAGAAGAAGGAGGCAGGCAAGCAAGCAACAGGGAAAGAGGGATAGCATAGCATAGTGGTTGGAGCACTTACTTTGCATGCAGAAGGTCCCAGATTCAATCCCCAGCATCTTGAGGTAGGGCTGGGAGAAGTTCCTGTCTGAAGACCTGGAAGGACTGTGCCAGTACAGTGCTAAGCTAGATTTACTCAGTGGTTTGACTTGGTAAGGCAGCTTTCTATATTCCAGTGTCTTAAGGGACCTTTTGCATGCAAAGCAGGTGCTCCAACCACTAATTTGTCATTAATTTTCATTTGTCATTAATTGGTGCTCCAATTAATGACAAATACAATCAGATCATTTCAAAATACAATAATAATAATACCACCAATTATATATTCCAATTATAAAAAATTTCAAAAGGGGACTCCCCATGTTCCAGATGTCTTGAGATTTTTGCCCTCATTACAGTCTCTGCGTTCTTCGCTATTGTTCAATTCATAACTCAGATTTTAACCGTCCTTGTTTTCTCAAACAAGTCTCGCTGTACTGTAACTCCCTTTTACCCCGAGCTACAGCCCTTCACATATGAAATAGGAAACTGCCTTATATTGAGACAGATCCTTGGCCCATCTAGCTAGTGTTGCCTACACTGACTGGCAGCATCCTTCCAGGATACAAAGCAGGTGTTTTACCACTGGGCTACTGCACTTTCTTCTTCTGGGATCCAAGAGGAAAAAGGAGCAAATTGGGAGGTGAAAGTATGATTTTTGCTTTACTATCTGACTGCACCTTCCCAGTTTAATTATTATTATTTTTCAATGTAAAAGAAAACCTATAACTGATTGCTCATCACATGAAATTGAGCAGAAAGCCAACTCCTTCCCGGTCAAGCATCTCAGGCAGTCATTGCTGCCTTTTTTGCTGCAAAAGGAAGAGCTGTTTGAACAGGAGAACCAATGACAGCCTTTCCACCCTCTTGTAGCTGGTGTTTGTTTAAACTGAGGATGGGGGTGATTTGAATTGCCCCCTCCCCCAGTTACTTAGTCTGTGTTTCCCCACCCCCTCTTCTTCAAACTGGCAGGACGCCTAGAGCACGGGTGAATTGGCATATGGAGTTATTCACATAATAGCGGTTATCATCTGATAACCTGAGTTATTATCTCTCTGCTCACGGAGCGCTGCCTTTGATCAAATTGGGCAGACGCCCAGTCATGGAATACAAGTGGAGAGGAATGCTCGTGCCTGCTGATTCTTCAGCCAGCAGTTTTCTTTAGAGGTTCTTGGAATGTTGTGTGCTGGGCAAAGGCACCCTACCTGATACCCCGGACAGCTGCTGCTAGTATGTGTAGTACTAAACTAGATGGGCCATAATCTTATTATAAAGCCATCCAAGTATAAGAAAACCAGAAAGACAACAGGGTTTTTGTCAAAAGCACCACAGAGCCTAGGGCTTGCCAATCAGAAGGTTGGTGGTTCGAATCCCTGTGACGGGGTGAGCTCCCGTTCCTCGGTCCCTGCTCCTGCCAACCTAGCAGTTTGAAAGCACGTCAAAGTGCAAGTAGATAAATAGGTACTGCTCCGGCGGGAAGGTAAACGGTGTTTCTGTGCGCTGCTCTGGTTCACCATGCTGGCCACATGACCCGGAAGCTGTACGCCGGCTCCCTCAGCCAATAAAGCGAGATGAGCGCCGCAACCCCAGAGTTGTCCACGACTGGACCTAACGGTCAGGAGTCCTTTTGCCTTTAAAGTTTATTGTAATTAAAAGTTTTCCTTCTTCTGGAGCAGCTCCTTTCATTAAAACAGTACAGGGGGAAAAATATGTTGAATTTTGTTCCCTAGTCACATGCAGCTGAGTGTCGGGCATTAACAGCTACAATAAACTTGGGAGGGGGCACTTTAAGAACCTTATCCTCTCATTTTTCTTGCATTCTGTGCCTCTAGCACTTTTTTGTGGTTATGCCTCTGCATGAGAAAGCTTCCTTTGCTCCCCTGGATGGGCTTGACATCGTGACATGCTGAAGTTGAGCAAGGGGGGCCCAGTCCGCTGGCGCGCCTGAAGGCCGCTGAGATGTAAGGGTTAAGCCGGTAATGTGGCCGCACAGCTCATAAATTAACCAGGGACCTGCCCCCCCCCCTTTGCAGTTGCAAAAGAGAGGTATTGAACAGGCTGCCAGGAGGACTTGTTGTTCTACCATGGATGCTGTGCTCTCTCTCTAGCAGTGGGAAACTAATTGGCCAGGGAGCAGCTGCATCGTGGGGGTGGGGAAGAGCCCAACCAATTAAGAACTCAGGGGAGACTTTGCAGTGCGAATCACCACCACCCATTTTCAATTTCCCAGTCACTCATTCCTGGCTTCCCCCCTCCCTCCCTTCCTCCTCACACTTCACTTCTAGAATTCTGTTCTTCCATTTTCTTGTGTTTTGCATTTATCTCTCTCCCCACTTTCTCCGCTCTGGGGAAGGGCTGTGGCTCAGTGGTAGAACACCTGCTTTGCATGCAGAAGGTCCTGGCTTCAATCCCCAGCATCTCCAGCTACGGCTGGTAATGTCACCTGCCTGAAATCCCAGTGACTTGCTGCCAGCCAGTGTAGGCGGCACTAAGCTAGATGGTCCCAGTGGTCTGACTCAGTATTAGGCAGCTTCCTGTGTCTTAAGGGAAGGGCCGTAGCTTAGTGGTAGATTGTCTGCTTTGAATGCAGAAGGTGTCCTGGGTACCATCTCCAGGTGGGACTAGAAATGTCCCCAAGTCATCATGGATGGAAAACAAAATGGTGGATGCCTGGAGAAGAGATGACACTCTGTATAGCAGCTAAAAAATGGAAGGGAGCCACTCTTAGCATACCACAAAACAAGCCTGCCCATCCCCAGGGAACCTCAAGAGGACACACAATTAGAAGGTGGTCCCATCACATCTCAAGAGCCTCCTCAAACCTGCCACTTGCCTGTGAGAGGTGGGGTGGACTTTGATAAGTCAAGTTTTACCTTGAGTACTGAGGGAGAAACTCATCTTGTAGCGATTCCTCCATGTCACACACATTTGTGTGTCAAACGTACCAAAGTCCTAGAAGCGTAAGAAGTTGTGTGCTGGATCAAGCCAAGGGCCCATCTTGCCCAGCATACCCTGTCCTCACAGTGCCCCAATGAGCAGTCTGCCCACCTGAAATTCACACAAACTTTGTTTTCATGGGTATACTGCCTCCCAACAGCGGAGGTGGAACAGGACCACAGTGGCCTATAGCCAGGTGCTAGCCTTCCCCTCTATAAAGTTGTGTAACCTCCTTTTAAAGTAAGCTTTGGAGGATATGCTGAATAAGACCATAAGAGGAGCTGGGCTGCTGGATCGGAACAAAAGTCCATCACGGTCTAGCACCCCGTTCTCAACCAGATCCCCAGGGGAAGCTTCCAAACGAGACCTGAGCACAATAGCATTTGTAATTCCCAGCAACTGTCATTCATAGGCATACTGCCTCTGATAAGAGTGGGGGAGAAAATAGCCATTCCAGCTAGCTAGTAGCCATTGCCAGGCTTCTCCTCCATGAATCTAGTGGCTCCCTTATTACAAAATATTGCCTCTAATTTTCTCCTTTCCCATCTTTTCTCCCCATTATTTTCTCAACCCCGAAACTACCGTGTGTGTGAGAGAGAGTTTTCTCCCATCTCTCCCTCCTCTCCCACCTACCTTCCCTTTCGCCTCCCCTCACTCTGTCTTTGAGCTCCTTGGGAAGAAGACAATTTGAAGGCTTTCCGCTCGGCGCTCAGCCCGAGAGGTTCCTTTTCCCTCAAGCCAATCAATGGCAGGCTTTTTGGCCCCGGCGGGGCTCGGCAAACACGAGATCAATAAGTTATTAGCACCATTCTGTCAGCTGTAATGTGGAGATTGATCGGGGCTGGGGCTCCTGCACGCTGCTTGGCACTTCCCCGGCCTGATAAAGATGACAGATTAAGGGAATAAGAAAAAGGAATTAAGGAGTCTGGCTGTCAAAGCCTGTCACGGGCCGGTGGGGGCTGAATGAGTGCGGTCGGACGTTTAAGCGACGCTCAGGGCACGGCTCCTGCTGCCTGCTCCCCTGGAAGCTGCTATCTCTTTGCTGCCGCCTTCAAAGTGGTGCAGAAAAGGCCGAGGCCCTGACAAAACGAAATGGTAATGGTCATCGCCAAACTGTCAGGCCGGGTATCTGAGGATGCGTCAGTTCAGTGGATCTGGCCTCGTGCTTCTCCATGGAGACGAGTAATGGGCCTAAGGTGGTGGTACAGGCAGAGTTCCCAGTAAGGCATGGGTAGGGAGAGGAGAACCTTTTTCACCCTAAGGGCCACATTCCCTTCTGGGGGCCACATGCTAGTGCCAGGCAAAAATGGGCAGAGCAACAAATGGGAATTTCATCTTTGTACAGTAGGCTAGTTTGCACACACACACACAGCCTTCTCTATCCAGGCGAGCAAGAGTATCAGATTTCAAGGATGCATTTCTAGCCAGGCAAAAAACACTGTGTGTGTGTGTGTGTGTGTGTGTGTGTGTGTGTGTGTAAAAAACAAGGCTGCTGAGGAGAGTAACTTGGGATGGTTTATTGCCTGAGGAGAGTCACAAGGGCCAAATGGACAGGGCCAAATGGCCCCCGCACCTGAGGTTCCCCATTCCCACTGTACCTCAAAGCTTGGGGACCCCACTTTTTCTTCTCTAATCGTGTGCTAAGAATGCACTGTTCCTGGTTTGTATAACCACACATTTTGGTCCTTGGGGACAAGTAAAAGGTGTGTAAAATCAAGCATTGTGAGAAGAAAGTGGGTAAGTTTTTCTCCCATTGATAGTATTGAACTTTGTGGCCATCCAATGAATCTGAATTATGGAAGATTCAGTACAGACAAAAGAAAGTACTCTTTCACGCAGCACAGTTCATTTAGTGTCAGGGAATCTGGGCCCTTCCCTGAAAGTAAGGATGGGGGAGAAATTCTATTCAGTGTGCATTCAAAGGCAAACTTCTCTTAACTCAGACTTTCCAGAAAAAATACACAAACTGAAACACAGCCAACCGTGCAAAAGTCATACCGCTCCGAATTTTGCAGTGGAATTTTCCAGCCAAGTAATGTGTACGAAAATGAATAAA
This sequence comes from Podarcis raffonei, assembly GCF_027172205.1. Lineage (NCBI taxonomy): Eukaryota > Metazoa > Chordata > Lepidosauria > Squamata > Lacertidae > Podarcis > Podarcis raffonei. Next base: position 73,757,555 of record NC_070609.1, on the reverse strand, counting down.
AGTGTGCATAAAAATGAGTACATTAATGAAAATAGCTGACAAATATGCATTATATTAGGGGAAGTTGCTTTGCAAATCCATGTATATTGGACTGTATTGATTTGTTCATCATATAATATTACTTTTGCTAATTGTGATGTTTATTTTTAGTTGCTGCTTTGTTAATGTTTTATAGATTGTTAGTGTTTTATTGATAGTTCATTAATTATATTATTTGATTTATGCTGTATTTGTGATGTTCTATCATGTTATTGTTGTTTATTGTTCTTAAGCCGCTTTGAGATTGATTTGAATGGAAAGCGGCATAGAAATACAATAAATCAAACGCTCCTTGCGAAAAGGTGTATATTAGGAGAAATTCATACTAAACTGCTGGTGAATTTTCAGTAGGATTTTTAAAATAAATAAACCACAAATCGATGTGGAAAAGTGGAGAACTGAACTGCATATTGGGAAAATGTGAAACTGAGAAGAAGAAACCAAAATTGGCAGAAAGGCAATCAGAAACCATGAGCATAATATAGAGATGAGCAGATTCCAACTGCCTTGAATTAAACAAATTTATGAACATTTGAAACTCAGGATGTTTTCAGTCTGTGAATGCTCAGTGAGCCCCTTCTAACTGCCTTGATTTATTTATGAACTCTTGACCCTGAGAAAATGAAATCCACCTTGAAATGCCTGTGGACTAAAGGGCGAGGTCTTCTTTCTAAACTAATTTTCACCTTCGTTCCTTCTTGGCTTTGTTGTGTGTTCAGAACATGATAGTGAGCACTTGGATTGGCTGTAAGTTTCTCAGGAAAAAAGAGATTCTCATGTGCTGTATGGCGGGGAGAGAAAACTTCAGGCTTTCGAGATCTGTTTTGTTACAGAGAAACATAAGAAACTGCCCTTGTACAGAGTCAGACCGTGGATCCATCCAGCGTATCATTGTATATACTGCCTGACAGTGGCTCTCAAGGGTTTCAGGCCAGGGACGTTCCCAGACCTACCTGGAGATGTGAGGGATTGAATTTGAGACCTTCTCCATGCAAAGCAGATGCTCTGCCAGTGAGCTACAACCCTTTCTCTAGGTTAGGAACATAGGAAGATGCCTTATATAAAATCAGACCATTGACCCATCTACATTGACTATCCACAGTTCTCCAGGGTTTCAGAGAGGGGGACATCACCAGCTTTACTTGGAGATTCTAGGGATTAATGCTAGCCGAAGTTCCTTTCTTAACCAGGGCATGAAACAGGCCTGCAAGCTGAGGTTGAGATTTGGGGGAGCAGTAAACCCTGGTTAGCCTGACATTAACACCGAGCATGATATTGGTGCCTACATATGCACAAAAATCATTTTGAAATGATAAGAGTAAAAGAGAGACTATCACACACCCAAGTACCATCCTCTACATATGCATAGCTTGTGCTAATTCAGCCATGGTTAAGTGTGGCATTGACACCAGGCCTGTGTCTTAACCATACAATACTTACATGTAAAAAAAAGGTAACGGACCCCTGACAGTTAAGTCCAGTTGCGAACGATTCCGGGGTTGCAGTGCTCATCTCGCTCTGTAGGCCGAGGGAGCCAGCGTTTGTCCGCAGACAGTTTTTCCGGGTCATGTGGCCAGCATGACTAAGCCGCTTCTGGCGCAACGGAGCAGCGAAATCAGAGCAGCGCATGGAAACACCATTTACCTTCCCGCAGGAGAGCTACCTATTTATCTACTAGCACTTTTGGGCGTGCTTTTGAACTGTACAGATTCATTATTTTGTAACGAGAAAGAGAAAACCCTACCCACTTCCCAAACACAGTCTTCATTCATGCGTAGCCTGCAAGGTAGGCCAAGGTTAGCTTAACCATTTGATACTCGCATATATACAAGTAAGAGTAAGAGACCCCCAGCCACTCGCCCAAGCACCGTCCTCTATGCATACATCGTCTGCAAAATGAAGCTGGATCTCTTTCTTCCACCACAAAGACGAACAGCTGGGCTTGTTTTCCATACTATGAATTTTTACCACCTTTTTATGACCCGACACAGGCTGTAAAAATGAATTTTGCAGGGCATGTCTGCACACCTCTCCTTGTAAATGGCCTCGTTATAGGTGAGCAGTGGAGGAGGCTGTGAAAGCAAGCCACCCCCATCCCCACCTCTGCTGTGTTTCTCCGAAGGGACTTTGGAGGAGGCGTCTCAAAGCTGTTCGTGTAATAAAACCACACCTTGGGAATCAGGGCCCCTCCGGATATCCTTTTTATTGCACATTCATGATGATTTGTACTCTTGATGCTATCAGGGCAGTCACACACAATCCTTTTTTCAATACTGTTTGCGCCTGTCACATTGCGCTTCATTTCCAATCAGTGCGTATCCTGTAACTCGCTGCTGAAATTTCATTACGTTTTATCCACAAATAGTCTGGTTTATTTTTGTCCCATATTTGTTGCACTTTAGCTCTGTCGGATGGCAATAATGTGGAAGCATCACAGAACAAAAGCACGATAAATCCATCACTAATACACCATTACTCTGTCAAGAACATGTTTCAGAATATACCAGTAATGAAACATCAGTCTGGCAGAGCCCGTAATGTCTTCAAATTGCTCATTGCCTAACAATTGGTCTTCTCCAGAATGTTGATGTACAAAGTGAAACACTTCTCTCTGAGAAGGCTTTCCTTCACCATTTCAGCTCTCTCCAGATGTTCTATTTGTGGTGCTTTCATTAAGATTTGAGCTCATGGTGATATTGGGGTGGTTATCTGCCATTCTGCCTTTGATCCTGTTTGCGCTTGTAAACATTCTGAAGCACAAGGTAGCAGCGAGAGCCTCCTTGGTGGTGGCTCCCCCCACAATTTGTGGAATGCTGTAGTGTAAAGGCTTGCTTGATACCTTTTCTCTGATTCTGCTTAAACTTGCATTTGAGGTTCTTGTTGTTACACAGTTCTACCAGTGTTGATTCTTTTTTTAACTGGTTGCATTGTTGCTTTAGTTGTTTGTGTTGTGTATGTTTTTAATGTTTTATATTCTACTTTGTTTCATCAGGAGCAGATGTTGCCGAACTACAGGTGTTTATTTATTTATTAAAAATATTTATATATTGCTGTACCATAAAGAGATACCACAGAAGTTTATAACAATATTGAAAAAACTTAAATCTTCAGATGTTTCTGAACTACAGCTCCAGCCATCCTTGGCCATCCTGGTTGAGGCTGATGGGAGTTGTGGAGAACGATGGGCTGGGAATGTGGAGAAAACATCCCATTAGGGACTAACATACTTGGGTGGAAACACCCAAAGCTTTTTGCAGGCAATAGGACTGGGGAAAACCTCCCATAGTGACTAGCATCACTGAAGCTGTTTTAGGAATGAAAACACACCAAGGGTATATTGCGGACTAAGGGACTGTGGGGAAACCTCCCATAGGGACTCGCGTCATTGAGGCTGTTTTAAGAGTGAAAATTCACAATGCATTTTGCAGGCTGTGGGACTTTGGGGGGAGGGAACTTGCCACATGGACTAACGTCATTGGGGCTATTTTAGTACTGAAAATTTACCTTGGGCATTTTGCAGGCTACGGCACTCCCATAGGGACTAGCGTCATTGAGCCTATTTTAGGAGTGAAAATGGATGTGGCGTTTTGCAGACTGTGGGGCGGGGGAGGAGTTCCTATATTAGGAGGGGAAGACACACCTAAGGCATTCCTTCTGGCTGTGGGACTGTGGGCATAGGAGCCCAGCAGGGGCAGCAAGACCCAAGGGGGGTCTGCCAGTTGCAGGACATTGCACAGTGATTTTAAACTAGCCAGTCAGATGTTGGCTCCTGAGTCTCTGGGCTCCAAGCACTTTTCCTTCTCTCCCCCTCGCCAAGTGCTGACGGCTTTCCCTCTGTTTAAATTACACCCTGTAATTCCCATGACCTTTCCCCCCCCCCTCTCCCTTTGTTCCTCTGATTCCTGCCGGCAAAGGGCAGAGCCAACTGCATGCCGTGGCACGAAACCCCAACTGGGCGCCTTTCACCTGCCGGTCCATTGTTCTTTCACGGTTTAGGGAGGGTGGAAGCCAGCCCCATGCTGGTGGGGCATAGGGCGAAAACAGTCCTGTTGTCATGGATGCCGTTTCTAGGGGCAAGTGTGTTGCACATGCCGGCCAGCGGGATGTCCAGGTTCGGGAGAATCCAAGCTTGCAAGGCAGGGAGAAATACCCCAAAGATGAGTTTGAATTTGATATCCCGCTTTATCACTACCCTAAGGAGTCTCAAAGCGGCTAACATTCTCCTTTCCCTTCCTCCCCCACAACAAACACTCTGTGAGGTGAGTGAGGCTGAGAGACTTCAGAGAAGTGTGACTAGCCCAAGGTCACCCAGCAGCTGCATGTGGAGGAGCAGGGAATCAAACCCGGTTCACCAGATTACGAGTCCACTGCTCTTAACCACTATACCACACTGGCTCTCACACTCACATGTTTCCCATAGAGGCTAAGACTCAGACTGGCCTTAAAAAAAAAGCACTTGACTCTCAGTAGTTATTTTATTTATTAAATTTGTATACCACTCTTCATTCGTAGATTTCAGGGTGAAACGCAACATAAAAACACAAAATGCATAATAAAAACAAAAACAAAAAGTTCGTTGTCAGCATCTCAGTTGTTAGCAGGGATGAGGGAGGAATTTGATTAAGTTCACATTAAAAGAAGTATCTCCCAAATCATGCACTTTCCAAAAACCAGACAGAAGCCAAAACACAGCCACCCTTGGAAGTTTGCACTTTTCCCAATTTCTCTGTGCAGTCCTCCAGCCAAGTCATGATGTTAGGGCGAAGGGTGCATAAAATGTGTGTATTAGTCAAAAGAATGTGCAAAAATTGCATCACATCACGGGAAATCCCTTTGCAAAAATGTGTGCACATGTAAATGTGCACAATAGGAAGAAAGTGCACTAAGATGGATTTTCCATGAGGATTTCCGCAAACTGATATGGAAAAGGGGAGAAGTTACTTCATGATAGGGGGGGGGGAAATGAGAATCAGACAGAACTAGCTATCCCTAGTTGGTGGGGGAGAGATTTCAGTAGCCTTTTCCTTTTTAAAAAAGCAAACTGCAGAGGCAGTAATGCTTCAGAATACCAGTTGCTGGAAACTGCAAGAGGGGAGATCTTGGGTTCAGAGCCTGATTGACGGGTTTTCCCAAAGGCATCTGTCTGGTTGGTCACTGTGAGAACAGGATGCTGGACGAGATGGGCCATTGGCTTGATGCAGCTTCAAGGCTCTTTCTTATATTCTTATATAGATGAAGGTTTCGTTCAAAAATCAGTCCAAAGAGATAAAACTGCCAGCCATTGGGGGGGGGGACAGGGCAAAAGGTTTCGCTGCCCAAAACTCTGTGGCAGAGGGAAAACTTCCCCCCTGATTAAGTGTTCTGATCCACAGGAAAGTTTACATACTCCCACACTCACAGAAACTGTTCCATCAAGAGATACTGTTTCACCTAATTTGCAATAGCTGCCCAATCTGAGCAACACAGTGGTTGTTAAACAGCAGGCAATTAGGACTGCAACCAGCAATACAATCAACGTCCCCACAATCCAAGCCGGGTAGTTTTTCATGTGGTTCATGACCAGTTACAAAGAAATATGCACAAGAGCTGTAGGGACTTTGTGCTTAAATAAATAAATAAATGCCACCCGAGTGAGTTGAATTCCGTGCCAGGAAAAGCTCAGTTCTGCATCGAAAGATAAATTAAACGACTTGAGCAAAATGGCATGAATTTTATTTTGTGTGCATCTTTTTTAAACATAATTGTGCATAATTAATTCTCGCTTTGGTCATGTTGGGGTTGGGGGGAACAGAGGTACATGAGACGCTGAAGCCCATTTCTCAACCCACCGCTTTCCATCCTGGGATTTCATTAGTCATAAGGACCAGAAGCTTGGTTGGGGGTTGTTTACATTAAAAAAAAAAGAAGCAGCTGAAATTGTCAGGAAGCAGAGTTCTGCTCCTATTAAGTGATGTTCTGAGCCTTTTCAGAATTGCAACACACACACATGCACACACACACACACACAAAATATGATACTTGTTTTGCACAGGGTGTTTTTTTTGGGGGGGGGGGTTTGCAGTCCCTTTAAGGCAGAGCCTTTTTGATAGATGAGAATTTGATGCTTGCGACGATGACAAACAGTCTCCCCAGCATTATTATGGGAGGATATTGATTTTTAAATCTGTACAGGAGGAGAAGGGAAAAGCAGGAGGGGGGGATTGAGAGGAGGGGGTGGGGGGGGAGAGAGAGAGAGATGTTGTAATTGTATATTAGATATTTTGCGTTGGCTTGCTAGGACTGCACGGATGCAGAGGCTGAATGCTTCTCGCGCAGTCTGGCGGGGAGAAGATTGCTGAAGATCTTGCGATCGCCAAGAGCGAAGGGGTGGAGAGAGAGAGACTGAAGAAAGATTGAGGAGCAGGGTGCTTGTGTGTGAGAGAGAGAGAGAAGGGGGAAGTGAATACTCTTTCTCTCTATCTCTTTCTCCCCCCCCCCCCCCGAACCACCCGCCAAGACCCCAGCTGTTTTGCATCAGGGTATGAAAAGCGAGGACACACCCGGGGGACGAAAGGCGGCCGATCAAATGATGCAGTTCAGTAAGGAAATAAACTAGATTTCCAAATTTATGGCTGGAAACGGTGGCCATTGATCAGCGTGCTGAAGGGTTGCCGGGTCCCTTTGGGCTGCATGATTAGGAAAGCATATCCGTGAGCTCAATATGACTTCCACTCTGCCACCCACCCACCCTCCTTCCCTCCCTCCCTCCTCCCTTGCTCAGCCAGATTTGTGTGTGTGTGTTCAACATGCCCCCCAAAGTCTCTGGATGAAAGGGTGGCGGTGATGGAAAGAAGAGTGTGCCTTTCTATCTAATTCTCTCTTTCTCTCTTTCTCCCTCTCCTCCCCCCCCCCTTTCTTCCAGACGAAGTTTTAGGCAAGAGAAGAGCGTGTTCACCCAACAGCAGCAGCGAGTGTCCCCTGGAGAGCAAGAAATCTCGAAGTGAGTCCCCAAAAGGTAGGTTCCTTTTTTAAAAAAATCATACTTTCTGAAGCTTGTGACAGTTGGCGTTTATGATGGAGAAAGAGGAGTTGGTGGGGGGTGGGAAGTAGCAGGATCTACCCAAGTCATGCCGCTGCTGCAGTTTCCTTTCATAAAAGCTCAAAGGGTTCTTCCATTTTCAGCTTTCTGGCTACGGAAGGTGTCCCTTAACTTGAATTGCTCTTAATTTATTCTGACCCCTGCACCCTCCTCCCACCCCCGGACTTGATAAGATCTGGGTAAGTTCCTTCCTTTATGAATGATTTAGTACCGGATGAGAACATCATTCTGTAAGATTTTCCCCGCCCCCCTGTCTGCTTAGCAAGAGTTAAGATTACAAAAATTACTATGTCCCATTTCCTTCCTTGGTGTTTTCCTTTCTTTCTCTCTTCCCCCTTCCGCTCCCTCCTGCCTTTGAGTTTGGGTTTTTATAATAAAACATTTTCTTTTCAAGACTTCCGTATGGAATACAAACAGCTACTTCAGTCGCACTTGGGGGAGTTGGGCGTGATCAACATGATTTTTAAAATTACGGTTATTTCTTTGAAGAGCAGAACTGCATACATGCCCAATGACATATTTGCAATCTGCTTTGAAAGCCCCTAAGTTTCAAAAGCAGTTTTGCCGTGCAGCACAGAGATGGGGGAGTACGAGGCCAGGTTCCTGTGTGAGAGAGGCAGAGACTGTGTACACATTGTACATTTAAGGCAATGACTCCTCCGCCCCACCAAATAATCCAGGGAACTGTAGTTTCTTAAGCTTGCTGGGAATTGTAGTTCTTCTAGGACTAAGCTACAATTGGTCCATCCAGCTCAGTGTTGTCCACACTGACTGGCAGCAGCTCTCCATGGTTTCAGGCCGGAGTGTCTCCCAGCCCTACTTAGAGAATCTGGAGATTATCATTCATTTTAATTTCTATACCGCTTTGTATTTTTAATAAAAAAATCTCAGAGCAGTTTGCAACCTACATTTAAAAAATCAAGTAAAGTAATCCAGAAGAAAACATTACTGAAGAAAGTCAATTATACATTAAAAACAACAGATGCTCTTCCACTGAGCTACAGTCCTGTCCCTGTTCCCTAGAGGTTTCCTTGTTTTAAGTTCAAAACTAATTAGCAGTCAATAGCACACACCTTGATGGAGATTGCACTCTGATTGAGGGGCCCAAGTTGTCAGAAAGGTTTTGCCTTAACAGTTACTGTGAACATAAGTTTTTAAGCAGCAAACTTATACGTCCTGTTCTTCTTGGCTTTTCTGCAGCAGGACTCTACTGTGGGCTAGAAAAAGTGCCAAGATAGGACCTTGCCATGCATTCAAAAGTTCAAAAGGGCACTAAGGCTTAAGAAAGATGCCTTCTTCACCTTCCAGTTTGTTGATATCAAAGTTTTAGGCGGGGAGGGGGGGACAGGAGATCCTGGGGTGCATCCAGACCTGTTAAAATTTATGGACCTAAATTGATCCGGCCTGTTATTTTCAAAGGGATGCAGCCAATGTTATTTCTACTGAGAGTTGTTGGCATCTGTCTGTATTGGGAGACAATGGAAGAGTGTTCCTTTGGGGGAGAAGTCAAACTGTTGGAAGGTTGCAGCGCCTGTTGTGGCTGTAGAGACCGATGCGGGAGAGACATGTTTTGTTGCAGCTGGGGCAGATGAAGGCATCTGGTTGTGCTGCTGCAGATGCACCATAGCGTTTCTTCTCTCTGCACTCCTCCCAGCAGTCATTTCTCCTCTGGTCACCGCTATGGATGCGCAACATGAATGTCTCCAGGTGCTGCAGTCGTCTGCAAGGGTCTCCCCCACAGCAGAACTGATGTCACTAGCCTTCACGTCACGTTTGCAAACATTTTTGGAGTGCAGAGTTGGTTTGCCAATTGACCTGGTGCCAGAAGCCAGCTCTCTGTAGGGCACATCCTTGGGTAACCTGCCGCCTTCCATTCTGTGGACATGACCAAGCCAGTGTAGACGTTGCTGAGTGCAAACATACTGTGAATGTGGGCTTGAGAGATCACATCTTTGTTTGAAACTCTGTCATTAATGCACCTGAGTGTGGGGAACCTTTGGCCCTTCAGATGTTGCTGAACTACAACTCCCATCAGCCCCAACAAGCACAGCCAATGGGAGTTGTAGCTCAGCAACCTCTGAAGGACCAAAGGCTACCTCCCCACACCTGTTTTCAGGTCTTCCACTTAGATGATGGAGCGAACTTGTTTTCTGTTGCTCCAAAGAGCAGGGCCCTGAACCGGGTTCAAATGACATGCATGGGAATTTCAACTGAGCATTAGAGAGAACTTTCTGATGGCGGGAGGTGCCTGACACTCCTTTGACAGAGGCTTTTGAGAAGAGGCTGGATGACTGTCTGTTGGGGAAATTGTAGCAGGGGAGTGCCTGCATTGGCAAGGGGTTCAGCTAGATGGCCTTTTGAGGTTCCTTCTAACGCCTATGATTCTATGAAAAGTAATCATAAGATAACAAAAGGATGGCTGTGCTTTTATGTTAGTTCTGTGGGCAGCCAGGAGATTTGCTTCTGGGCATTTTGAAGAGGCACAGGGAAATCTGGAGAAGGAGCCAGCAGCATCTCTCCCTGTTGTTCTAGTGCTGGAGTCACTGCAGCTTTGTTACTTTGCCAGGCAGAGTCTTCACAATCATAAGGACTAGAAACTTTAAAAAGGTAAAGGTACCCCTGCCCGTACGGGCCAGTCTTGACAGACTCTGGGGTTGTGCGCCCATCTCACTTAAGAGGCCAGGGGCCAGCGCTGTCCGGAGACACTTCCGGGTCACGTGACCAGCGTGACAAAGCTGCATCTGGCGAGCCAGCGCAGCACACGGAAACGCTGTTTACCTTCCCGCCAGTAAGCGGTCCCTATTTATCTACTTGCACCTGGGGGTGCTTTCGAACTGCTAGGTTGGCAGGCGCTGGGGCCGAACAACGGGAGCGCACCCCACCGCGGGGATTTGAACCGCCGACCTTTCGATCGGCAAGCCCTAGGCGCTGAGGCTTTTACCCACAGCGCCACCCGCGTCCCAGATACTAGAAACTTTACTTGTATCTTATTTCTATTTTAATCTTCTCTTTGCAATCATAAGGACTAGAAACTTTGTTTTTAACCGTTTCTTGTTTTTAATTTTATCTTAGCTTCACCATCATAAGGACTATATATACTGTATTTCCCCCCTCTTACCTTGCTTTCATTTTGTATCTTATCTTCACAATGCTAAGAGTTGGGAACTTTATTGAAAAGGAGAAGGAATGCAATTAAGTGATGAACCGAGACCTCAGGGTTCTCTGTTCTGCAGGGTAGTTGCAGAAGCCTAGGAAGAAGCTCCAAAACGACAAAGACAGTATAATATCCCAGAAGAATCTGGTTTTCCAGTGCACATTCCTCTTGTCCACAAGCCTGTGAAACCATTTCCCCCACTCCTCACCCCAGCCTGCCTCCCCCTTTTCCTCCTCTGCTTCCCTCTCCCTCTCTTCCTCCTTGGAGTTGCAATTAGGCAGACATCAATATTCCAATAGGATCCAGGTAGGATGCTGAAATGCATTTTGCTACCAAGGAAGACAGTGATGCCAGCCAGCTTATCGGAGGGGACCTAACAGTGGTATTAACCTGTAAAATGCTGCTCATAATGCGTTTGTGCTATTGATCTGCAGGCTGTTTCTGAACTCCTGCCTCCTCCTCTTCCTTCTCCCCCTTCTCTGCCCCCCTTAACAGCTGCATCCTCTGAAAAATTAATCAAGGTGATAGCAGTTTAATCCATCTCTTGGAGAAGGAAGGCAGCTAAGCTTTAATCAGGCTTTCCCGAGACCTGACTATCTATCGCTTTTGGATTCGGAATCAATGCTGCTTATCCCAGACCCCAAATAAGACCTCCCTTTCCCCCACACCTCCTTTTCTGCCCAGATTGGCATCTCTTCCCCCCACCCCCATCCCACCACACTCTCTTTGACATGGACAGTTTCAGTCTGAAGCAGCAGATTATCAGATCTGGTGTGAGATCGGTCAGAATGATCTTTGTGGTTCCAGTTACCTGCACAAGTTTAAATGAAATACATTCTAGGGTTTTCTTTCTCCTATGTGAGGCTGACTAGTGACTGTGTGTGTGTGTGTGTGTGTGTGTGTGTGTCCCTGTCCGTCCATCCAGCCAGATATACCGGGGGGGGGTAAGGAGGAAGCAGTTTCCATCCTGTGCAGTGTTCATGGCAACCTGGACTGCTTCCTTTCTGCTGCAGTTCAGCTTCCACTAAAACCTACATAATTTGCTATCCACTATGGCTGAAACGAATGCAGTTAATTATAGAATCAAATACATAATTAACTTCATTGGGTAGGAAGTATAAAAAATAATGCAGGAAACAGAATTATTTAGTTAAAGTTGCAAACTTAACAACAACAACAACAACAGATGATGTTGTTGTTGTTGATGATGATTCTATACACTGCTCATATTAACTTAAGTGATTTCCATTCTTGACCCTGGGTGAATAAGCAAACCGTGTCGACATCCACTCCTATATCCATTTACGACAGAATTCTCTGGCATCCCTAGCTGTAGTCTAGCAACATTTGGCCACTGTTATAACAAATGCTGAACTTGATGGGCCATTGGCCTGGCCTGATTCAGCAGGGCTTTACTTATGAGTAACAGAGAAAGAAGCCCTGCCTCTGGGCTACCTGAGACCCTCTTATTGGCCACTGTGAGAACAAGAGGCTGGACGAGATGAGCATTTGGCCTGATCAGACCAAAGGCCCATCTTGCCCAGCATCCTGTTTCCAAGAGTGGACAGCACATGCCTCTGAGAAGCCCTCAAATAGGACATGAGCACAGTTAGCCATCTCCCAGTGTTCATCCCAAGCAACTAACATCCAGTACATAGTGCCTTTGACCATGGAAACTCCTTGCAAATGTTATAACCCATAGCCACGAAGAGCCTTATCCTCCATTAAATTAGTCCAACCCCCTTCAAAGTCATCTACCCTATTGTACATGGCAAATAGAAGGGGAAGAAATGGAGGCAGTGAAAGATTTTACCTTCTTGGGCTCCATGATCACTGCAGATGGTGACAGCAGCCACAAAATTAAAAGACCCCTGCTTCTTGGGAGAAAAGCGATGACAAACCTAGACAGCATCTTAAAAAGCAGAGACATCACTTTGCCAACAAAGGTCCGTATAGTTAAAGCTATGGTTTTCCCAGTAGTGATGTATGGAAGTGAGAGCTGGACCATAAAGAAGGCTGATCGCCGAAGAATTGATGCTTTTGGATTATGGTGCTGTGGAGGAGACTCTTGAGAGTCCCATGGACTACAAGAAGATCAAACCTATCCATTTTGGAGGAAATCAGTCCGGGGTGCTCACTGGAAGGAAGGATCCTGAAGCTGAGGCTCCAAGACTTTGGCCACCTCATGAGAAGAGAAGACTCCCTGGAAAAGCCCCTGATGTTGGGAAAGATGGAGGGCACAAGGAGAAGGGGACGACAGAGGATGAGATGGTTGGACAGTGTTCTCGAATCTACTAACATGAGTTTGATCAAACTGCGGGAGGCAATGGAAGACAGGAGTGCCTGGCGTGCTCTGGTCCATGGGTCATGAAGAGTCGGACACGACTAAACAACAACATTTTTGGAGAGTGCGTTCCATAAACTGATTGCCTGGTGCTGTGTGAGAAAGCCCATCATTTTTTCGTTGCACAGCGACTTGACAGTGCTTCTCGTGTCAAGGGTTTCTTTGCCCTGTTTACAGGGTGTGAGTTTGTATGCATCTGCTATACCTGAATATCCTGCATTTTGAGATAGTTACCTTCTTGAGTTCCCCTTCCTTTATTTGGTGTTCCTGCCCTAAAACCTCCTCCCCTATGAACCAGTTAATGCTGCACTGACCTTGACAACTGCTTCTGCAACCCCCTTTATACCATAATCGTCAATTCCCCACCTGGCTGTTCTGGCCCTGAAGCGTGAACATCAGAGGGGACAGCAATCCTATTACAGCAATACAGCATTATTAGTATTTTATAGTTAGGGATATGGGATAAACTTGATATGGTTTGCATTTAAAGGCGAACCGTCTAAATTTACACTTTTCGAAATGATACTTGAAATTTCTCTGAATTTTGCAACGCAGTCCTCTAGCCGGGTCATGCGTACAAAAATGCAAGTGATAGGGTATAATGGGTGTCTGTAAATGCATATTTCAGTGAAAATCATAGACAGGAAAATGTATCATATTAGGCAAAATTGCTTTGCAGAAATGGGTACATTAGGTAAAACTACACAGGAAAATGTGAATATTAGAAGAATCATAGAATTGTAGATTTGGAAGGGACCCCAAAATCTTCTAGTCCAACTCCCTACAATGCAGGAATCTCGAGTAAAAAGAAAAACCCAAACTAAAGAGCTGATCAATTTGCTTTGGAAATTGCTTACAGTTTTCAAACTGAGGTGGGAATGTGGGGGACTTTATTTAAGATTGGGAAAATGAAGCCAATATTGGCAGATATGCTCATCCCTAGTGTAGCCCACTGACACTTGCTGTGGCTGCATGCTCTCTGGAAAAGGATGGAGAAGCAACAGGATGTGTTGCTTTGCTCTCCTCTCTCCTTCCACCCAGGGAAGAGGGAAGGGGAGACACCTGTAGGGGCTTCCAAAGCTTCCAGCTGTGAAGCAGGTAACCTTCTCTTCCTTTCCTCTTCTGGAGATCAAACACCAGCCCTATCTCAGCAGAATCAGGAGCTGTCCAGGTGTGCCTGCTGTCAAACTGAGCAGAACGTTCTTGCCTCTATTATGGAAATTGGAGCGTATCAGAGGCCCGGAACAGGAGCCGCACTGGCAGGTCGTGGAGGAAGTGTCCGCCCCAGGAGAAGACTCCTGACTCTCTCCTCTTTGTCTCCCGCCAATAAAATCCTCACTTCTGACACAGAGGTGTGGAGATCAACTCCCCAGATTCCACAGGAGATGGGAAATGGAGTTGCATTATTAAGAGGCTGGTGACTGAAGAGAGAGAGAGAAAATTGTTGAGATGGGGTCTGTCTCTTTCCACCCACTACTCTTTCTTTAAGCAAAAATAAATGCAGGAGAAGCTTCAACACATTGGAGGAATTTTGAGCTAGGCTAATGTAAGCATTGGTGGGGCAGGGGAATTGCAGTGTCAAGAAGAGTTCTCTCACTTCCTATGTGATCCAGTAGACAGGAATGTTCACACTGCTCTAATTCTCAATTTCTGTGCCAGGTGCAAACGGGGGGTTGTGGGCACCAGATTGGATGCTGGGGGGTGGGGGGTGGGGGTTAGGCAGGTCGCTGCAGGATTGCCAAGCAAGAGCAGCTGAAGCCTTCTGACAATAGTGAGGACTAGCAACCTGCTTTCTCCTTAAGCAGTTGTTCACAACAATCCAAAGTTCTGTTCCTGAATCCAGGTTGCCTTTCTGTTTTGGTTCACTTCAGGTAGCCAGTAAGGTCACCCATTCCCTCTTCTCCTGTATGTGAAAACTTTTTAGGTTCGGGGCTGACGAATGGACAGAAGGCTGAGGAGCATACTTCCTCTGAGAGTGACGGGAGAACACAGCCATTGTGCCTTATAGCCATTCATCCGAGTTGGTGGCATTCACTACATCTAGCAGTAGTTGGTTCCATTGTTTAACTATGCACTGTGTGGCCCATTTTAAGGAATAAGCTACTTCTGTATAAATCTCCAGTAGACTCTTAGATAGGGAGGCACTTATAGGAGTGAAAATAACAGTCCAGCGGCTGGATCAGGCTGAAGACCCGCCTAATCTGGCATCCCGCTCTCACAGTGTTCTCACATTGTGGGGGGTGAAGTGCCAGTTAAAGTTGCTGGCAGAGTTCACACACCATTGTCACATGAGCTGGAATGCCAGGGGACAGGCGCCTCCGAGCGGCATCTGTGCGCCAGGTGGAGCAGAAGGCCAGGGCAGCTGCCACCGTTTCAGTTGCGCCCTCTGAGTGGCTCAGCCGGAGTCCTGATGTCACACCTGGAGACGTCTGGAGATTTGATGGGATCAAGCGCCTGGCTTTAACCCGCCAGCGCTAAAGACCAGAGCAAGACAGCAGAGCCGCAGGGCTGAGATGGGTGGCAGAGCGGGAAGAAATCTCCCTTGGGTTCTTTCCACACATCGCATCCTAACTCCCCCACCCACCTACCCCTGCCTTTCTCTGCACTTTGCTTCCCTCCGTCTTGCACCTGAAATCTTCTCTGGGACAGATTCCTCCTCTGCACCCACCGCATCTTTTTCTCCAGCCGAAAGCAACGACACAATCCAAACCTCCAGTGATTTCCCCCTCCCAAAATCCTGGCTTCCTCCCCTCCCTGCCAAGCTTTGGCTCTGAGTGATGATGGGGGGAACAGCAGAGTTGAGACAGTTGGTGCATTTCTGAGCTTTCTCTCCAGGGAGCCAAGTGGGCGGGCAAGCGTGGGAGGCCTTGTCATTCAGCAGCAGGGAGCGGCGGCGGATGGCGGAGGCAGGAATAGAAAGAAGGGGAATTCCAAAGCTGCGGCTGCTCCCCCTTCCTTCCCTGGGGTGTAGACCACCTGCTCCACCATGGGCAAAGCTCCCTTTGTGCACTTCCCTTCTTGGCCACCCCTCCTCGTTCCTCTCCAGAGTCAACAGGTCTTCACGGCTTTTAGTGCCAGGTGCAGGTTGAAGTCTTACATTCACAGCGCTGGTGCATAAAGTCCTTCTGCAGCTTGGGACCAGGATATCTGAAGGGTCGTCTCACCCCTTCTATACCCAGTTGATCACCACGGTCTGCAGATGAGGGCCTCCTGCAGTTCTTAGGAGTTCCATTCCACACAGCGCTGGAATCGGGCTTTTAGTGTGGTGGCACCTGCCCCTTGGAATTCCCTCCTGTTAATTATTAGACAGGCACCATTTTTCTGTGGCCTTCTCAACTCCTGCAGACCCTCCTCTCTTCCAACAAGCCTTTTTTACATTTCATCCCCCCCCCCCCGACTACAACTCTGTTGGAATTGTCTTTAAGATGTTTTACTTATTTTATCATTTGTGCATTTGCCACACTGGGCTCCTTTTGGGAAGAAAGGTGGGATACACATTTAAATGATGGCGATGAAGCGGCAATAGCATTTTTCATTGACGTCGTTCCCTGGGCTCCTAATTCTATGTGCGTCAAGTCAAGGCGGAGATTTCTCATCCTGATGCATGAGAAGCCAGGCACCCCTGGTTTATGGAGCGGGCCCCTTCGTGGAGATGCACTTCGTAAAGATACAGATTTTCTTTTCAAAGTGTCCTGACCTGATGGGAGGGTAGGAATTAGACTGGGTCTGCACCATACATTTAAAGCACACATCTTTCTTCAAAGAATGCTGGGAACTATAGTTTGTTCAGCATGCTGGGGGTTGTAGCTCTGTAAGGGGGTGAACTACAGTTTGCAGGATTCTTTGGGGCAGGGGTCGGAAGCCATGTGCTTCAAACATATGGCATGTATGAGAGAGAGGCACTGGAATCTGCCAGCGAGGCAAGGGGCACTGGCCAATGAAGACAGAGAACCCAGTGTATTGGCTTTGTCTCTTCTCCCAACCTTGCTTCCTCCAGATGTTTTTGGACCCCATCAGCCCCAGCCAACATGACCTAGTGATCAGGGGCGATGGGAGGTGAAGTCCAGCAGTGTCCAGAGAGCCACAGGTCATCTAGCCCTGCATCAGAAGAAGGCAGGGTTGTGACAGTGGCGTCTTTTACTCCAACCCTAAGCCAGCTCTGTTAAATACTTCCTAGAAAGGCAGAGTATAAAATATTAGGAAGTGAATGAATGTCCCCACAATGGCACCACACACCCTCCCTCCGCAGCAAAGGATGTGGTGCCCTTTGGAAGAGTTTGTCAAAAGCTGTCCACCAGGATGTTCACACTCACTCTGGTTTGGGGGTTGGGGGGGCGTTTTGGAGCCTTGATGCATTTTTTAAAAAACAAGCAAGAGGGTTTTCTCTGCATCTGCCTGGTCATCACCTCCTGGGCCAGGAGGGCTCTGCTTTCAGAAGCCAGCTGCCTCCGTGCCCGTCACAAGCACATGGATACACGGCCCAAGGCACAATCAAAGCAGTTCCCTTAATAGATCGTTATCTGATTCAATTAACCGTGCCAACTGTTCTGATGGGAGCTCTACAGCATGCACACCCATGCATTGGGGGGGAGTCACCCCCCCAACTCACTTGCTGCCTTTGCTCTCCCCACGCCCCGCACCGCAATGTTACCACTGATGTTGGGAGTTCCTCTGGAGTAATGAAAAGCTTCAGCCTGTGGGGATGATCAGAGATAAAACAGTGTTGGAGGGAAGCTGCCAAAACAAGAAAATGGTAATTACTGTTGAGCTTTGCTTACAGTAAACAAACGTCTCCAGGCCTGGTTTTTTAATCTTCCACCGTGTGCTGCAGCAAGAACCTGGAGGCACCTTTGCTGTTTTTTGTGGGGGGGGGAATGGGTGGCAGAAATGGTTGGGAGCCAGAGTTGGGCTGATTTTTATCTATGGGTGCCCCCAGAAGTCCTTTTCCTTGGCCATTCATAGTGATTCATGATGGTTATTGGGGCAATTATACGTGATTTCTATTTTCAGTGCCGTTTTCATAGAACCACAGAATTTTAGAGTTGGAAGGGACCCACAAAGGTCATCTAGTCAAACCCTCTGCAGACGGCCATCCAACCTCTGTCTGAAGGTATTCCGTTCCGCGGTTGAACAGCTGTTGCAATCAGAAAGTTCTTCCTAATATTTAGTCAGATTAAATGAATAGCAGGGAGAACCCAGTCCACCTGAGCTCCTTGGAGGAAAAGGTGAGATAGAAACGCAACAAATGAATACACACCCTCTTCATGTTTCATCTTTTCTCCTCTTAGAAAATTCACACACTCCCTTGTTGGAGGGCGCCGTGACTCAGATGACCCCCGAGGAGCACTACAGGAGGATGATGTCCGCCCTCAATGAGCATGGCACCTTCGAGGAGCAGCAGCAACAGCAGCAGCGCCTCTACCAGTTGGCCAACAGCATGGCAGTCCCTAGCCATAGTGGTGAGGACCCCCTTTCGTTGTCTTATTGTGAGAGTGCCTGCCTGGAGCTTTGAGCCACTTCCACCACCCCTTGGGAAGCTTATCATGGAGCCCCCCGAAAGAGAACACTGGGAATGGCCCCCTAAAGGCAGTTTTCCCACAACCACTTGAGTTTCCCCAGGCAGTGCACATCAGTCACAGCGGGATGTAGGAAGCAGCCTTATGTTGAACCAGACCATTGGACCATCTAGCTCAATGCTATCTCTACTAGCCAGCAGCAGCTCTCTAGGGCATGGTTAGGCAAACTAAGGCCTGGGGGCCAGATCCAGCCCAATTGCCTTCTAAATCCAGCCCATGAATCAGTGTGTTTTTACATGAGTAGAATGTGTGCTTTTATTTAAAATGCATCTCTGGGTTATTTGTAGGGCATAGGAATTCGTTCATATATTTTTTTTCCAAAATATAGTCCGGTACCCCACAAGGGCTGAGGGACAGTGGACTGGCCCCCTGCTGAAAAAGTCTTCTGACCCCTGCTAGGGTTTCAGGCAAGCGACATTCCCAGCCAGGGGTTGAACCTGGGACCTTCTGCATGTAAAACAGATTCTCAGTATAAACAACACACTGAGCTGGACAGATCAGCGGTGTGACTGAGTATAAGGCAGCTCCATTTCTGTATCTTAAGAGAAGGGCCGTGGGTCGCTGGTAAAGCAATTGCTTCGCTAACCAAATTCAATCCCCACCTTCTCCAGTGCAGACCAGAGGTGGGAAACAATTTTCAGCCAAAGGGCTCACTTCCTTTATTTTAGCAGCCTTCCCAGGTCCTACATGCCAGTGTTGGCGGAGAGGGGAGCAGAGGGAAAAGTGGGTGGAGCAATGCATGCTGATTTTTACCTTTGTGCAGCAGGCTCGTTTTCTGCACATAGTTCATCCACTAGTTCATCCTCCATTCAGGCAAGTGTGAAAGGCACGTCAGTGTTAAAGGGCTCGTTCCAGTCAGGCAAAAACAGTGCAAAGCATGCTGGTGAGGGCTGGGTAGAGAGGCTTGGGGGAGGCACATTTGGACTTGAGGTTCTTCACCCCAGGTGCAGACAATTCTGAGCTAGATGGACCCTGTGCTCTGACTCAGTAGAGAGTAGCTTCCTGTGAGCATATACCCAAGTCCTGTGGCAACAACAGGCGGTGATTTTAACTCAGCCCGTTTCTGCATTGGGACTTAAAAGTTAACTGCCTCTGTATCTGGATGATGTTAGCTGGGTTCTTTTGAAACAGCAGTTTCTCACCTGGTGTTTTGCTGGATCAGAAACAGCTGGGAGAGGCATCCAGCCCCTTTAACTCAACCCAGGTCATGCGATAGGGAGATCAGGGGTGGGATAGAGGCGTTGCAAGGAAGGAAATGGTCTCCTTATGGTGGATCCTCCATTTGACAGATCGTTCTTCCTGGAATTCTGCCTTTAGTGCAGGGATGGGGGACTTCTGTGCCTCCAGATGTTGCTGGATTGCAGTTTACATCAACCATGATTGGGTGGGCAGATGGGAGTCTTGGGCAGATGAGAGTTGGACTAATAAAGGGTTTCCCACGCCTGCCTATAGGTAGGGGCCAGAGAAGGCATTGCCTTGCATTCCGCCCTGCCACTTGCAGTGCTGCTTCCGTTCAACTGCAGTTTGCCTTCTGCCCAAAAGGACATTATTTATATCGCTGTTGAAAATTTTTACGAAACTGATTACATAAATTGCATAATTATTGAGTCCACCAAAACCAGTAGCCTGCAAAAGGCTTGCTCTTGTACCTGTGCATCACCTGGCAACTGTTCTCGACTTGCATTGGCAACCAGGCAAGCAACTATTCAGAAGGCTGACTCCGGGGCAGAACTGGATGGCTAAGGGGATGGACTCCCTTCCATCTCTCACCCTGGAATAGCAGAAGCTCCCTGGGAGAAATAAACTCAGTGAGAGCAAGTATAAATTTTATTCCTGCCAGCACAAAGCACTGATTATCTGCGGGCGCACCCAGTGGCACCAACTAACCTTTAATAATTTAGGAGCCATTTTTTTCTTTTTCTTTAATTGCTTGTCTCTCCTTTCCTCTCCTCTCTTCCTTCCTTCCCTCCCCCCCCCCCACTTGCACATGCCGTTCTCCATCTGCATCAATCCTCACATTCTCCATTTCTCCCGCGCCTGGAACTGCCGTCCCCTGTAGCATCCGTGTGTCAATCACTCTTGATTTCCAAACCGTCAAGAGAGTGTAGCGTTGTAAATAACACATCCTCTGCATGTCTGCGCGGGCAGGCGGTGGGTTAGGGGGAGGCAGGGCTGTTGCTGGAAGAGAGAAGGAGGGGAGGGAGGAGGCGGGAGCGGAGGAGGGTTTGGGTGGATAGTTGCGGTCATTTGGGATCAATGCCGCTCTTGGAATTGGCAGCGCATCAGGCTTCTAAATTGCAGCCCCCACTGCAATAAAGCACAGCCGGCCTTTTTCAGATAATTAATTTATAAACATTGGAGGTGTGCAGTCACTGGCTGGAGAAAATTCTCTGGGCTTTTCAGCGTGTGAGATCTGGTGGGGCTTGATGCTCTCTTTTTCTTTCAGGGCGGGGTGGGGGGAACCCTCATTTTAAAAATCATTCAGAGAATCTGTGTTTGTGTGTTGTATATATTAGGTTTATTTAATAGTGTAACCGGGGGTTGTATCCAAAGCTAGTCCTACTCAGAGTAGACCCATTTTGTGTGTGTGTGTGTGTGTGTGTGTACACACACACACACACAAATATAAAATATCTAACTTAAATGTGGTATGGAGGGGAGGCAGGAATGTGATCTAACATGGAACATTGTGAAATGCTTTTCAATATTATTAGTATGATTATTAATTAAGTAATTGTGGGTGGTATTCGATGCTAGCCCTATTTAGAGTAGACCCACAGAGGTTGATGGGCATGACTGGCTTAAGTGCATTATAATTTCAGTAAGCTGCACTGTGTAGGACTTAGCTGGAGACAGCTCTGTGGTGGTGTTTTTGAATGTATAATGAGATACCGTGCATGCAGATTTACTCAGACATAAGCCCCATTGAATCCTAGGTAAGAGGGTATAGGATTGCAACCATGATCTGCTTAAAAAGGTGCTACCTATGAACCAGGCAGCAGGGGTGGGTTTTTTTAAAGACAGTTTTTAATGCAAGTGCTTTTAAAGACAGGTTGCAGTCTCTACCATCAAACAGGCATCCATCCTTCTTTCATACACCAGGACAGAACGCCTCTTCCAAACTGGGCCAGCTCTTCCATTAGGCGTCTACCTCATGCAGCCAGTTCTAGGAATTCAAGATCAGCACCAAGGTGTTACTGGAGTCCAGAGCTGTGTGTGCACCCTGAATCTCCTAAGTGAGGTTTCTGCTCTCGGGTCCACTGATAGGGGGAGAATAAGGCTACCAATGGCTGCCAGCACTGCTGTTTCACTCAAGTCCAGGGCTTCCCATTGGGGCACCTGGCTAGCCACTGTGAGAACTGGATGCAAAACTAGATGGACTTTCCCCTCTCCTCCCCATTTTTATCCTCTCAACAACCCTTTTTGCTAGCTAGGTAGGTAAGTGGGTGGCTGGAGCAAAGTCACCCAGTCTGAGGTTCATGCCTGAGTGGGAATTTGAACAGTGGTCTCCCAGGCACTAACCCAACATCCTAACCACTAAACCACACGCAGGCTCTCTGCAAGCCAAAGCTGTGAGTGGGCAGGCAACTGCTTGTCCCCTCACTTGCATGTTCTTGAGTCCTTCATGAGATGCTCAGAAAAGGTGACTCTTACATGATCGCTCACCTCTGGGCTCAGCCAGGGGAGCTGGTGAGAACAGGACTTCTCCAGTATTATTCCCACAAACTCTCCTTGTCTCTTCTCCTTTGCAAACCCATTCTGGCATCCTGGGGATAAAGGCATCAAATGGTGGTGATAAATAAAGCATTGTCTGCTTACTCCAAAGTTCTTGGTACAAACTGCCGCCAATTAGTGATTGCTAATTACCTGGCTGTGGAAGGATTACTGCTCCTGCTTTAGGAAAGGAGGGAAGGGGAGAGAGGCTTAGCTGCCTCAGCTTCATGGCCTCGGCTGAACATGGATACAAATGTAGGAACTGTTTGTTTGTTTTTGTTCAATTCCATTTGCGAATCACTTCCCATAAAATACCTCAAAGCAGTTTTGCAGTAAAAAGAACAAAACCAAAAATAGCAAAAATCATTTCCATATGTAAAAATGTTTCCATATGTAAAAACAATTCCATCTATACAAACAATTAAAGAACAATTTTGTATATAAAAACAATTACAAATCCAGTACATTTACAGATTGGGATAAAGATCTCCTCTTTCAGAGGCTTGTTGAGAAAGGATGATCCTTCAATGTGCACCCAAGTCTGTCTGTCTGTATTCTGGGAGGGATTTCTAAAGTGTCGGTTCTGCCCCTCTGAACACCCGATTCCTACATCATATGGAACGAACCTCCTGATAAGATGATACCTCGTAATGGGTTGGGTATATAAGGAGTGAGAAGCTCTTTCAGGTATCCTAATCCCAAGCTTTATAGGGCTTTGCATACCATTAAGGTAAAAGGTAAAGGACCCCTGGATGGTTAAATCCACTCAAAGGTAACTATGGGGTTGTGGCGCTCATCTCACTTTCAGGCTAAGGGAGCCGACGTTTGTCCACAGACAGCTTTCCGGATCATATGGCCAGCATGATTAAACCACTTCTGGCACAACAGAACACCATGATGGAAACCAGAGCGCACAGAAATGCCATTTACCTTCCCGCCACAGCGGTACCTGTTTATCTACTTGCACTGGTATGCTTTTGAATGGCAGGAGCTGGGACAGAGCAATGGGAGCTCACTCCGTTGCAGGGATTTGAACTGTTGATCTTCTGATCAGGAAGCCCAAGAGGCTCAGTGGCTTAGACCTCAGTGCCACCTGTGTCCTATGCATGCACACCTTGAACTTAACCTGGGAGCTAATTGGCAGCTAGTACAAATTATCACTGGGTATAAGAAGCTCTGTGTGTGTGTGTGCACGTGCGTGCGTGCGCACGCTATGGTGGGTGCAGAGTATGTGCAAAGCATGACTAGGAGTACTATTTCAGGGGGAGGAACAAAGATTTCAGTGGTTCAGGCAAGATTTCATACCAAGATTAGTGAACCTGCTCTTGGAGAGACCCTCTTTTGTGGAAACCTGCATGTCTAGAGGCACACGACCTTTGGATGGTATTGCTTTCCTGTCCAACTTTGGGAGCTTCGTGGTGGCCTCTTCTCTGGGAACGCTGCACTATATGCATCTGTGCTCTGATCAAGACAGACTGCTCTTTTAAGTCTTAGGTTTTAATCTTAGGTTCTTTGGCTGAAGATTTTTTAATGAAAAACAGCAGTTGGAATTGTGTAGGATAGCCTTAATCAGTCCAGACGTGGTTGGACTCCAACTCCCATCAGCACCTGCCAGCATCATGGGTGACTGGGTGTGGCTAGACTACAACTCCTGAGGGCTAGAGGAGGGTGCTGAAAAACAGTGGAAGCTGGATGTGACAACCCGCCCCCCCCCCTCCCTCTCTCTCACCATCTCCAGGTGTGACCATTTTCTTTCCACTTTTACTGACAGGGAAATCGAGACTAGGTGCAAACACATGGCTTGTCTAAAGCCACTAATTTGTTGGGTGCAATTTTATTTATTTTTTAAAGAAAGAAGTCCATAGTTCTGCTTATACATTCTTTGATGTTTTGGGCCAGGGGGCGGGAAATATCTTCTTGCCCTACCTTGAGATACTGAGACTCAAACCAGGACCCCTTGAATGCAGAGCACATGCTCCTACCACTGAGCTGGTCTGTGCACATGCCATACACTTAAAGCATGCGGATTCCCCCCAGAGAATCCTGGGAACTGTAGTTTGTTAAGGGCACTGAGTGTGGTAGCTCCGTGAGGCACAAATGATAGTTCCCAGGGTTCTTTTGTCCCTGTTAAAAATCTACCTGCAAAGCTTGGGCTTCTCACACACATGCATATTTTACTCCATCTTTTTATCAGGTTTATGTCTATGATTCACCCCAATCCTTTCCCCCCCCCTCACACACACACACTGTCTTCATGCCTGGAATTCCCTGCATATTCAGAGAGACTGAGCCGCAAGAGCCACCCAAGGCAGATGCTTCTTCCAGTCCCGCTAGCAGATGCCAAACCACCACCTCCCTTTCCTGTCTCTCTCTCCTCTCCTCTTTCTCCCTTTCCCCACCCAAAGAGCCTTGCAGCTCGGAAGCCGAGCTCCAGGGATGGTGCAGACGGACGTTGGTCAAGGCAGACTTAGCGTGGCAAGAGCGATATATAGACGGCCAGGGCCGCTGGGATATAAATAAATCCCAGCCAGGCTGAGCTACTAGAGCAAGCAAAGGCAAGCTGTTGCATTGGGGCGGCGGGGGGCGAGGAGTGAAGAGAGAGAAACCCCAGCAGATGGGTGAGTTATTACCAGCCGCTCTGGCTGCATCCTCTGCTCAGAGGGCAAGCAGGAGGGGAGAGAGCAGCCGAGAAGGACTTGAAAGGAAGTCTTGGTGGTTGAGGTGGTGTCCAGCTATAGGAAAGTGGTTGAGCCAGCAGTGCAAGTCTGCAAGACAAGCAAGGAGGTAGGTGCCGGCCAGTCGAGGCAAGCAGACAGAAGGGTTCAGAGCTGGTTGTCTGTGGCCTGGGCAAAGGCCCAAGTCTGACCCTGGAAGCTTTTATAACCCTGCCAGGCTGGAGCAAGGGAGGGAGAACCAATAGGCTGCTTCCTGCATAGGTGGAGTTGCCTTGGAGACGGTTGCCTTTTAGCTCCACAAACACTTGAACCTAATGGTGGCTGGTGCCCCATTTCCTCTAATGGACCAGCCTCCACTGAGCCAAACCTCCATCACTTGAGACCTGGGGGATCCTGGCATTGAGGCAGCATGGGTAAGAAATGACCGTGCTTGGCATTTATGCACGGCTTCAAGTGTGTTCAGGCTTGTTTCACATACCACTGTCTTGGGAATCTTTGTAGCACAGGGAGGACGGTGGTGGTATCAACCCACCCCTGTCCCCCAATTGCAGAGGCCGAAAGAAAAGTGGAGTGGGGAAACTTGTTGCCCTAGAGATGTTGTTGGACTCCCCAGCGCTTATCAGCCCCAGCCGGCATGAGCAGTGGTCAGGGATGATGGGAGCTGAGAGTCCCGACAATATATGGAGAACTACAGGTTCTCCATCCCTGGACTAAAGGCTCCTGGGAGCTGGGGAAACAGAAAGGAGGCTGCCTGCCGTGTCTCTGCATGAGTGGCTGCTCTGGAGTTTAAGCCATAGCCCTTCTCCATTGGTATTCAGTGACCTCCTGTCTCTTGAATGTGAACGTTCGATTTATCCCTCATTGCCAATGGCTGTGAACTGGGCTAGTTTCCCCTTTTAAAGCCATCCTGGCTGGCGGCCATTGCTGCACCTTGTGGCAGAGTGTTTCATAAGTTAACTGTGACTCTGTTGACTTCCTGAGTTAGCGCTTGGTCTCCCTTAGCCGCGATGCCAAACTTAAGGCTTACTGCCTTTTAAAAGATTACAGTTTTAAAAAATAAGTGGATGTGTCCCAGAAGGCGACTCCACTTGGGTCTGGGTGCTTGAGTGCCCATCCAGGTGTAAAGGGAAAACCCCAGGGGGAAAAGCAGGTGTTCTGTCCCTCCAGGTTGGACATTTCCTACCATGCTCACTTGATGCAAGAAGCCAACCGGGTGGACCTCACAGCATGAGCATCAGTCTCTCAACGATGGCTCTCAACTTTATGGTCTAGCAGGAAAACCCCTGATGGAACGCACGTTTGGGTTGTAGGACCTGTGTTGTCAAAACAACTGTTCTAGCTCCAGCCCATCTTCCCAGTGTAGAACGAGGATCGCAGTCTTCCTGCAAAGCTCAGCAGAAGCTTTTTCTCTGGGGGCTTACTCCAGACAGGGGTTGCACCCCATGTTAGTAGACCCTCAAAGTAGAGGTCATAATTTCTGAATACCAGTTGCTGGAAACCACAGGATGGGAGAGGGCTCTTGCATTCAGGTCTTGCTTTAGAGTTTCCCACAGGCATCTGGTTGGCCACTGTGAGTACAGGAGGCTGGACTAGATGGGGCATTAGCCTGATCCTGCAGGGCTCTTCTTACATTCTTAGACCCGTTGGAAGTAATGTACACAAGTAATTTAGGCCCGTTAATTTCAATAGGGCTACTCTCAATAAAAGGGAGTTGCCTGCAACCTGGAGCAGGGTTGTCACAGTTATGTTTTGCAACATATCATTAATGCGATAATAGTAAATTAGTGATGGATTTATACTGCGTGTTGCTCTGATTAATTAGGCTTTCCCCCAATGTGGATGCATTATTCCCATCTGGGTGGGTGTTCTCACTCCATGGCGCAACAAAAGCAGGACATGAAATCAAACAGGAGCATTTGAGCCCTGAAAAGGATTTCTGCAAGACATTACGGGACATGCCCTGATTGGAATAAAGTAGTGTGTCTTCCCCCAAAACATCTGTAGATGCAAAGCATAAAAAGCAGGGGCCACATGTAAATGCCCCAATGACATAGCGAGAGCAAAGCATCATGAATGCCCAATAACAAAAAATTATTATTGGACAACTGATTGATTCTTTAACGAGTCTGTGGTTGTATAAGAAAACACTGATGAATTAGTTAGTTGATGCCTTCTTTCCACCTATCCAGCTTCCATGCACCACTAACTGGGGGCCAGGAGCCCTGCAGTGTCCAAACTTCTTGCTCTGAGCAGCTTAGCAATGGTTGGATGGCCTTTTTTTGGGGGGGGAGTGCAGACAGGACCCCCTCCAGAGCAACAAAGTGACTTGTTCTTTTCTCTGCCAAGCACAGGCACCCTCATCCTGGGTTTGGTTTGGTTTGGTTTGGTTTGGTTTGGTTAGTTGCAGAGTTTGCTCTTGGGTTTTAAAGGCCCCCGTTTAGGCAGGAAACTTTTGAGTGCTCCTATTTCAGTCAGTAGACAACAGCTGGATTGCTCTGGCTGGATATTCCCCCACCCCTGCTTCTCTCCCTGCACCTGAGTGTTGACGGGAAGGATTCTCTTCACTGTTGTCCACTAATTCTCTCTTAAGAGCTAATCCCCTTTAACGCTCTGAAGGAGCCTGATTCCCATTAGGGCTCTTGAAAGAGAGCACTGGAGACGCAGAGTTTCTTGTGGGGGAGGGGGGGGGTCGCAGCAACTAGGGAGACAGAAGGGTGTAGAATGGAGAACTGGCCAAGAAGGAGCCATGGGGAACTGGGGAGAGGATGGTGCAAGAATTTCTGCAAGGGTCCCCTAGCTTTGCAAGGTTGGAAATGGAAGTGAGAGGGTCAGAGGATTTATTTATTTTTTTTGCATAAAGCAGGATAGATTGGGAGTAGCATGGACGGTGGTGTGGGTGGCTGGGCTGTGCCTTGGGGCACCTTCCAGCTGCCTTGCAACACTCCATGACGGATGCTTTTCATGGGATAGAAGGTGGAGGCTTTAGGGTACTGGCTCCCTTCCCCAGGGCTGGGGGCGATGGCTGTTTTCTTTTCTATTTTCTTCCTTTTTTCTTCGGCCTCCATTACCTTCTGTTTAATCTCTCAGCAGCTGCAGATGTTAGAGATTTGTAGGGCTTCCCCCCGCCCTCCCCTGTCGTGCCAGGAAGGAAGAGGGAAGGAAAAGAACAAAATTTGAGAGGCAGTCCAAGCACATGAGGCGCTTTTGGGTGGGGTGGGAGGTTGTTTTCCATGAATGCAGAAACAGCTTGTTTGGTGGCAAAGTGAATACCCAACAACAGTTCTCAAATGGGTGGCGGGGAGGAGAGCCAGTTGCAATAGGTGCTGGGGCTCAAAGCTGGCCTGGCAGCTGCTCCCTATCTGCTCTGCAGGCGCTTGTCCCTGCTTCCAGATTTGAAGGCAGCCTAATTGTGTTGCAAAGAGCCATAAAACTCAGCGTTGGAGCATCTGCGTTGCATGCGGAAGGGCACCAGGTTCAGTCCTTGGCATCTCAGTGCAACAGGCTGAAGCCCGTGGAACTTCTTCCTGACTGAGATTAGGCAGGCACCCTCCTGGCTCAACCACAGGTGCATTAGAAAGATTTCCTTACTCCAGCAGGCGTTTTAAGGTCTGTGTTTGGTCGAAGGAGCCATTTCCCCCCTGTATGGTTTATTTTTATGTACACCATTTAGACTTGCAAATGATCAAGCAGATATATAACTGCCATATAATAGATATCCAGACTGGACCCATCCAAAACCCCAGAGAGCTGCTGCCAATCAGTGCAGACAAAATTAAGCTAGATGTACCAATGGTCTTGGCTAGGTGAAAGGAAGCCTCCCATACAAACAGAAAGTACTTTGCCTATGTTCAGAGACTCTTCATCACATGCCAGGAAGCAGTGAAGCCAGTTGACATCCAGGCAGGGTTGGGGGCCCCATCTAGCACACCAGCTTACTTAGGGCTTTCTCCTCCTCCCTCCACAGATCTCCTCCGGGCACGGCAAGAAGTGGCAGCAGCCGCTGCAGTGCGCAACCCCAGCACCATGGAAGCGCATCTCCCTTCTGCCAGCAACTCATCCAGCCAGCGGAGGAAGCAGGGGCTCCCTCAGCACCGGGATTCACACTTCACCGAGAGGTAGATTGCAACCTTTATGGGGCCTGTGTTTCTTCCCCACCCATCTACCCACTTCCTTTTCTGGCTCGTGCCCACCCAGTTGAAATTTGTTTTGGCATGCTGGCGGGTGGGGGTCCCTTGAACTACTTGAGGGTGTAAGTAGCACATGCAGGGTATGGATCACTGGTAGATCAGAATCAAAATCGAGGGCTAGTGTGAATTTTGACAGCGGACTAGGAACCAGTTTGCTCATTTGTTTGTTTGTTTTAAGCATGTTTACCCCACTCTCTGGTTGACCAAAGAAAAAAAAAAGGTTCCTAGGCAGTGGCCCACAGCGATCAGGAGTAATTTGGCACAACACAAAACGGGGGGAGCAACCAAGCTGATCTCTCCTCTAGCAAATGCTTCTTGCTCTAGGAAAGTGCTGGAAGTTACAGGTACAGCCATGAGGGCAGAGGCCCTTTGAGGGTCACCGGATGCCTCCTTGCTGTGGAATTTCTCTGGGTTTTCTGTCTAACTTGGCCTAAGCATGGTTTGAATCCTGAAGCTGAAGGATAAGAAGACCATAGCTTCACACCTGTTTTGCATGCAGGAGGCCGTAGGTTCAGTCACTGGCATCTCCAGATAGTGCTGGGAAAGGCCAAGGCTCAGTATTGCCAGCACTGACTGGCAGTGGCTTTCCAGGTACATTTGCAGCCTTACTTGGAGATGCCACTGCAGGTTGAACCCTGGGGCCTTCTGCATACACGCAGCAGGTGCTCTGGGTGCATCTGAGCAGGCAAAGTTTTTTGGATGGCTGCTTCTTCCAGTGTGCCCTGGGGTGTGCCTGGTGTAGCTTGACTGAAAATGAGCAGGCCTCTGAGAGTGGGGAGGGAGGGGGAGAGGGAGAGAGCGCAGGGCGGTGGTGGGGAGATGTACTTTGCTTGACCTGCCCCATAACCACCCCCAAAGCAGGCAAAACATGCTGGAGACAGATCTGTCAGGAATGTGGATGTAGGGGCTGGTTTCAGCTCTGCATGTCAGCAAGGAAACCTCACCAGCTTTGTGTGGGCTGGAAATCAGCCAGATGACTGGCTGAAAGATCACTTTGGTGGAGCCGGAGGACGGGGGAGGCAGAATGCAAGGAGCATCTGAAATGGGCCCTTCTTGTCCATCACAGGTGGGCCATTTCAGTTCCAGTTTGCTTTGCTTCCAGCATCCGGTCGGTATTTTGTTTGTGTGTGTGCATATTCCCCCCTCCCTCCAAACTCAAAAGCTGAGCTGCATTTAGGAAGACTGCATCTCAATAGCATCAACACTGGCTGGCAGTGGTTCTCCAGGGTTACAGCGAAGTAACGTTCCCAGACCTGCCTGGAGAGACCAGGATTTATACCTGGGACCTTCTTCGTGCAAAGCTGATGCTCTGCCACTGATCTACGACCCTTAAGATATAGGAAAATAGAGAGCTGCCTTATATTGAGTTAGCTCAGTAATGCCAACACTGACTGGCAGCAGATGTCTCAGGTTTCAGGCAAGGGTCTCTCCAAGTCCTACCTGGAGGTGCTGGGGTTTCAGCCTGAGACTTTCTGCATGCAAAGCAGATGCTCTGCCTCTCTGTCCTCCCTTATGGCAAACGATCATAGGAGATGGACACATTCAGAGCATGGGTCAATCTACCCTAGTATTCTTGATACTGGAGGGGGCAGATGTGTTTCCTAAACAGTTTTTCATCCAGGTGTTGACTAGCCCAGGCCTGCTTACCTTCTTCAGCAGGGGTAGGCAACCTAAGGCCCATGGGCCCACAAGCCACCCCTGAACCGAGCCGCCTGCTCGGCGAGTCCTTGCGTGCTGCGCTAAACCGGCGCAGCGTGGGGATTTGCTTCTGCGGCACTGGAAATTGCGTCTGCGCAGACGCCGATGCCGGAAATAATGTCTGTGCAGTTGCAGGCACCGGAAATCACGGCTGACCCCTGTTCTTCAGCAAGCCTGCTGCCTTTAGCTGTTTAGGGAAGTTTTAAATGTTTGAAGTTTTATTCTGTATTTAATGTTCTGTTGAAAGCTGCCCAGAGTGGCTGGGGAAACCTAGCCAGATAGGCAGGGTAGAAATAACAACAACAATACTATGTTGTTGTTGTTGTTGTTGTTGTTGTTGTTGTTGTTGTTGTTACTACTACTACAGCCTTCAAACCAGACACTGGTGTTCTTTTAATGATAATAATAAATAATGAGCTTTTATTTATATCCTGCCCTCCCCAGGTGAAGTCGGGCTCAGGGCAGCTAACGTCAGATACCACTATTCCCTCCTGTCAGAAGTGTTCTGTGTGGCCAAAAAGCTTGCTTCAAAGCTTTGATTTGGGGGCAGCGGGGAGGCCCATTGGAGACATAGTATATATGCCCTAGCTATAAAACACTTTGCCCCTGCCCCCCCCCAAATCATGTGAACTGTAGTTTGCTAACACAGCTGAGAATGGTAGCTGTGAGAAGCAAACTACAGTTCCCATGGTTCTTTTTAGGGGTGGGGGATGTACTTTAACTTTATGGTGTGTATGCAGCCACTGAATTGAGATGTTTAAAGGGTTAATTTTTCCTCCTCCTCCCGCCCTGCCTTTTGGCAGGGTCCTTTATTTTTTTTTAGTCAACAAGGTCAATCAAAGCTCCTTTTGTGTGTGCCTGTACTCCCCCAAAGGGCGTGGGTGTTTGAAACTGCAGGTAGGCAGAGAATTGGGGGGGGGTAGCGGTGGTTGGATGACTGGGAGGGGGGGTAGACAGAGTAGGGAGATCGGGAGGGGCAAGTCCCGTCCCCCAAGACTCTGGGCTTGGAACAAAACTGCAGGTAGATTTATGGTCCCTGCCTTTCCTGGGAGTCAGGCAATAATGCATGTCGTGATGGGGGGGCACAGAAAGTGGGGGGTGGAATGGAAGCGTCTTGGCATGGTGCTAAAATTCCATTTCAGCTTCCTGTCGAGAACCCGCAGGGATTAGGTCAGTTCACGGATGCAGCAGCGGCAAGAATAATTAGCCACTGAAGAATTCAGCCATTAGCTGGAGGCAGAGAGGGAGGAGGGAGGGAAGAAGAGGCCTGGCAGTGACTCGGGCTCCTTTTACGAAGGTGGCACTGCGGAAAAGAGGGGGTAACCAGGATACTCCCCCCCCCCCATGCTAGGGCTGGAGAAGGGGGGCGGGGAGTAAGGCAGTCAAGCACAGGTACAAAGAGCTGCCTTCACTCTGAGGAACTCAGGTTAGTCACATTTATTTTAGTGGGTCTGCTCAGAGTAGGACTTGGTTGGATGCAACTACAGCTGGGTATTGAAAACTCCTAATAACCACAGGAAGCTGCCCTTCACTCCTCTAGAATTGTGCCACTCAGCCAGCCCAGCTTACGGCACCTGCAGCTACCAGGCCCCTTTAGTCTGCAGCTCTCTGTTCTCATCAAAGACCATCCTTTCACATCTCTTGTCAACCTGGAATCTGAATATAGCGACAGAGACTGAACTGAGTGCTGGCTTTCTAAACAAATGCAAAATAAATGTGGAAGGGCTTTGGAGCCATCTGCAGTATATGCAAACAGCTCCCAGGTTCGGTCGCCAGCATGTTCAGGTAGGGCTAGGAACATCCCCTGCCTGACACCCCAGAAAGCTTCTGCCAGCCAGTGCAGACAGTATTGAGCTGGATGGTCCAGTGGTCTGACTCTGCATAAGGTGGCTTCTGGTTCGGCCCTGTTAGAAGTGCCCCATCCTATCCCAGTAAAGTGGGGAGCACGGTCTCAGCCCCATCGCACCCATCCTTGTTACAACAATTCAGAATAAAAAGCAGTTAAAACAAATAACAGTCTCAGGAGTAGGGTGGGTCCTGAAAACAGGCACCACAGGTGTGAGAGGCCAGGGTAAAGAGGTGCATATACACACGTTGGAAACAATTTAATGAAGGTGCAAGAGAATATAATGAAAGTGCCAAACGCACCTCTCTGCAGAGGGGATTCCACAGCTTAGGGCTACCACAGAGAACATCCTCTCCCAAGCCACTACAACCCCTGAACTTCTGAGGTCAGTGGAACCACCAATATAGCCTCCTCTCTTGGCCCCCAAAAGGCCTATGCGATCTTTCAAATATTTGGGGCCTCAGTCGAAAAGACTTCAGACGCTAGCATGGTCCCAGAAACAAACTGGCAGCCAATTTTTGAGAAGCAGAGTGCAGCCTTGCAGTGGCTCTTTACCCTGCCTTCCTGCCTGCCTGCAAGCACATCCTAGAATTTAGCCCTCTCCAACTGCCCTCTTTCCCTCTTTGTTAAAAGGTAGCTCTTAAGCCTGCAGGGAGCTTGTGATTGGGGAAGAGGAGAGGGGGTTAAAAAATGCAATACACCGGGTTTTTAACGGTATAATGTGTAACCCCGTAATGACTTAAAGTATTGATTATTTGAAGGCCATTAGCGCTTATTGTTAAAGAAAAGTCAATACTTTTAAAGCCTCGTGAACCATTTGTCTCCTCTTAAAGGACATATCAAATTTAGCAACATGCAGTTAAAATCGCCTAATACCTTTGCACTCCAGCCGCTAGCTAGGGTGTGTGTGTGTGTGTGTGTGTGTACACACAGAATCATGACAAATGCTGATTTGTTTTCTTAATGCTAGTTTGTCACGTGTCATTGGGTGTGTACCCAAAACCCTACCCATTTGCCCTGTATTGATGGATGAATGCCCCCTTGGTTTTGTGATCATACAAATTACTACACCAGTGGTGGACCTGTCACCACTCTCCACCACATCCTAAAGGTATGGTCTGACTTTGACACACACACGCGCACTCAGATAATTGTGTCGGCTAAAATGAGGGAGGGAATCTGAAATTCTGCCTAAGAAGCTGCATTCTGTGTCCCTGTATATATAATGCAAACGGAAGAGATTTGCATAATTGCTCTCTACATGTTTTATTTTGCAGGTCTTGGTACTTTTCCATAAGTCATTCATTTTAGGGCAATTATAGGGTTAAGGGAAAGCCTGATGCAGCCATCCCCTGCCCCTTGATTTATGGAGTTTGGGGCCATACACTTTTCAAGACTTACTTTTTCAGCCATAAGGACTAGAAACTTATGTGTGTCCCCCACCCCGACCCCCGTTTACTGACAGGTGATATTCTCAAGAAAGCTACCTTGTGCCAGCTACTTTCCTAGACTCACAACATCCCATTCACAGCCCTATGTTCTCTTGCTGAATTTGTTCAGTCTGTGTCCTTTTAATTCTTCCAAAACCTGTGCAGCCAGGGAGGGAAGGGACAGGGGAACCCACAACAGCAACAAACCACAGCATAACTTTCTCCAGCCCCATGGCAACAGCTCCCCTCCCTCTTATCTTGCTGGCAATCACACCAAGCCCCAGAGTCACAGCCAATCAATGTACCCTCAAAGAGACAGAAAAACAGGCTCTGCTGTAAATAGAGTCTGGAGCCAAAAAGTTCACACAGGAGAAGAGTCAAGATTCTGCCTTGCACAGAAGAGGGGAGTGAAGAATAATCCTAGCCAGAGCACCAATATCACTCTGACCCACTTCCTTTGGAATTACATTAAGTGTAGTCAAGCTGACCTTTGATTTTGTATCGGGGCATGGGGATGTGTCCATTATTTATTTAGTATTTATTTATAAGGTTTCTTACCTGCCCCCTCACCGCAAAATCCCAGGGCAGGTTACAACAATAGAATCTGCAACTATGAGAACAGATTAAATCATTGCAGTTCAGAAGAGATGTACAACAGTTCCACATGGAACAGAACAGTATAAATTGAGCAAAAGAAGCGGGTCTGGCAAAACAAAAACACCATAACTGTCAACGGGCAGGATAAAGAGGCGTGTATTCAGCACATGTGTACAATTTTGGAGCTGACATTCCCTCACTTCTGTGGGTGGCAGAACCACAAATAAGCCCCCTCTCCCATTGTTTATGGCACCCAAGGGGGTCACTAAGAAAGGGGACAGTCTGTCAGGTATTAGGGCTCCAGATGCATGAGTGCCTTGAATTGGGCCTGTAAATGCAGCTGTTTTAAAGCAGAGATTGTATGAGTTCTAAACGGAGCCCCAGCCAGTAACCTGGTCGTTGCATTTTGGACCAGTTGGAAGTTTCTGAGTCGTCTTCAAGGGCAGCCCCACATAGAGCACATTGCAGTAGTCTAGAGGTTACCATGGCCAAGTTATCCCTATCTAGAAGAGGGCATAGCTGGTGACTATCATCGCTACAGCCAATTCTATTGACCTTAAATTTTTCCATTTCCCCAGTTTCTAAGGGAGTTGGTGTTTCAGCAGTGAAGCTGCTCAGAGTAAAAACTTAGATGGAAGTGGAGGCACCACCCCAAATAGGGTTTGGAAATATTTCTATCTGAAACAGGAGTCACTGCCAGTCAGTGTTGACAGTGCATGCATGACTCAGAACGTCCCTTGCCTTAAACCCTGGATAGCTGCTGCAAGTCAGTGCAAACAGTCCTGGGCTAGGTGGACCAACTGAACTGACTCTGTATAAGGCAGATTCTCATGTCTTAAGGGGAGAGCTCAGAGGTAGGGCACCTGCTTTGCATGCAGAAGGTCCCAGGTTCAATCCCTGGCATCTCTGGTGGCTGGAACCCTGGAGACCCACTTCCTGCCAGTGTAGTCAATACTGAGCCAGGCAGAACCAGTGGAGCCTGACTCTGTCTAAGGCAGCTCCCTGCGTTCCTCTGATACGGGAGGCAAGGTGTTTCATTGGCAAATGGTAGGGTGGGAGGAGTCCGATGGAACCAGAAGACTGGCCTAACAGAAGTGGAGGCTTGTTCCTGGCAGAAGGTGCACTTGGCAAAGAGGCACACAGATGGGGATGGGAAAGGGGGAGATGGAGTCGGGGTGAGCAGCAGGCCCTCGCCAGATGTGCTTATCTCTGCGAGACACACGTGCACACACACTTGCTGCCAGTGTTTACGGGAGGGCAGCGATGGGTGGGGTGGGCAAGGATGTGCCTGCTTGGCCACAAAACGGTTAAGCGCCACTTGATTTCCCAAATTGCTTCTTATAAAACAAGCGGCACGTCTGCCAGGCTCTCGTCTCCCCATGATTACAGCTAATTACGATTGAGCGGACGCGCCTCCCGGCCCCCGCCAGGCCGCTTTAATTGTCCGTTATTCATCCGCTCGGCTGTCCGGAGTGGCAGCGCACTTGGCAGCCCGGCGACCGAGGGCCCCGGCTAATTGTGAGGCCTCGGGGATTAGGGCAGGTGATTACACACTTCATGGTGTAATTACATAAGCATCGCTTGGCTGCTGCCCCGGCGCTGAGCCCCGAAGGTCATGCGCCGCGTTACCTGAGATTAATTGGCGCTGCCACTGAAGTGCGAGGCGCTGGCGGAGCCGTTATACGATTAGCATTAACATTTCAACAGCGACGGATCGATCCGTGGCTCTCTTCCAGACACCGGGAGCTGTGCAATTAGTTTAGAGGAGAGCGCAGGAGGGAGGGAAGGAGAGAAAAGCTGAAAGCTAGGCGTTGGGGGGGTGGCAAGCAAGAAGGGGGGACGGGGAGGGATGGACAGAAGGGGAGCAGGGGGGAGCGAGCGGGACGAGACAGACTGGAAGCCGGGGGAGAGGGACAGATGGGGAGACAACAAGGGGATGGAGACCTGGGTCTTGGAAGGGGAGAATTTTAATCCACTCAGTTATATCTCTCTTTGTGTGTGTCTACACGCACGTAGTATTTGTGCAGTCTCATTAGAAGGAAAAATTCTCCACTTCTGTTTTTATCTCACTTGGTCTCTGAATGTGTGTTGATTGGTGTGTGTGTTTATAAATGGCCTTGAGATTTTACTCAATCTAGTAGTCCACCCTTGTTTAGTATGGGTAGGGGGTTAGTTTTCCTCCTGACTGACAGTGGGTGAGTCTGTCCATCTTGCTTCTTTTCGGTTTCCCCATCCCCCCCAACCCACAACTTACATTCATTTTAACCCATTTCTTCTTTACTTTGCAATTTGTTTATTTGAAAAAAGAACTTGTTGTTGATTACGTTTTTGAATCTGTTGCTGCTGTTGGAAAACAGAACAGTAAAATTTGGCGACGTGCATATTTTGAAGAATAGGCAGGTTTCAGTTTAGGAACTGCTTGGCATGAGGAACCTCAGGCTCAGGGGCCAAATTTGGCACTCAAGAATCTTCCCCAGGCAACTCCCCACACCGGTCCTGCTGCACACCCTTCTCAGGGACTTTTGCATGCTTGGGTTTTTCATTGAACTGCAGTACAGTAATGGCTCTTGATTTCCTGGTTGGAACATGGAGAGATGTGTCTGTGTCTGTTTCTGCAAACCTCTGACTTTTGTATGGCTGTGCAAA
Organism: Podarcis raffonei; assembly: GCF_027172205.1. Lineage (NCBI taxonomy): Eukaryota > Metazoa > Chordata > Lepidosauria > Squamata > Lacertidae > Podarcis > Podarcis raffonei. The sequence goes on along the minus strand of NC_070609.1, from coordinate 73,720,571 downwards.
CACAAGAATTACACCTGTTGCTCTGGCCCCACCCACCTCTGACGTGTGGCCCCCGGGTTTCCTACAAGAGAGTGTACAGCACTGCAGCTTTAATCACTAGAATCCTCTCCCCCCCCCCCAAAGTACATTATTTGGTGTTGAGAAACATCCATAAGCTACTAATGATTGAAGAGAGAGCCTGTGCTACTTTTGTGTAATGAGCCGGTGCTGGTTTGGAGGGGGGACAAGCGGGGTACGGCTCTGGACCCATGCTCATCTCCCGGGGGAAGGAAACACATTTCATGCTTGCTGGCTCCTTGTCATCTTTCAAGCAAATTTTGCCCTTTTAAAAATAAATGGCTGTTCCCAGTTGAGAAAAACCCAACATTCCGAAATCGCTGTGGCTTCCCGGGCTTATTACCTAAAAGATTGTTAGCCATAGATGTTTTGTCCAGTGGGAAGTTTAGCTGGTTACACTGGCATTAGCCATGAGAATGTAACTGGAACCTTCCATCCTGTTCTCACAGTGGCCAACCAGGTGCCTCTTCGGGAAAACCCTCAAACAGGACCTGAGCTCAAGAGCAGCTCTTGTGATTCAAAGCAGCTGGTATTCGGGGTAGATTACCTCCAGCTGTGGAGGCGGGACATAGCCATTGCAGCTAGTCAAATGGCTCCCTTGAGTGTGCTCTGAAAGCCCATGCATGGAAGGAAGCCAAGGGGAGCTGCCTGATCTTTTTTGCCAGGGTGGAAATCCTGTGGCCCTCTAGATGCTGTTGAACACCAACTCCCATCAGCTCCAGCCAGCATGGCCAGGGATGATGGGAGCAGTTTACTCCCATGTTTATGCTGTCTGGATGGGAGACTGCGCAATGCCACTGTGAACTGTTCCAGCAAACACCTGAGAATACAATACATAGAACAAATGCATGGCAGTTGAGGGGGTTGTTTGGGCCATTGGGAGAAGAGTGATGAGCTCCCTGAGTATTTGGACCAGTAAGAGAATGTCTCCTAGTCAAGACTTGTCCAAACAGTATACCAAGGGAGCTTAATTCACCTTACAGGTGTTTTACAACAGGTACAGTAGGATCCCTGGCCCATGTTCAGCTCTCGGCCCACCAGGGGGTCCTGTTTGGCCTGTGAGGTAATTCCCTCCCCCTTACCATACCTGCCAATCAATCAGCTGACATCGGCTGGAGGGCAGGGTTCATTCCTGCTGGGTGCTGCTCCACCACTGTGTTCATCGCAGGGAACATGAAGGCAAAGCAGACCTTTTCCCCACCATCACCTTGTGGGTCACATTTGACAGGTGAGCAGGACCTCCCAACCTATCAGTCAAATGACAGCATACTGGTATTGGATGATTGGCAGGTGGGTGTCCCCGCCCACCTGTCTAAGTTAGAGGAGCAGAATGATAAGATGTAGGCCACTGGGCCAAAAGAGGTTCCCCACTCCTGCTTTACAAGGAAGGGTGAGAAATTTAAACTCCACTTTGTGTTTTCATATGTTTGTCCCCGCCTCTCCTGGTTAAGCTCACCAGTTCACTGTGGGTTGCTTAGCATGCCCCTGTGTTTCTGTGCTGAGCCAGGAACATGTCAAAACTGTATAGCTTCTACAGATTTGGTCAAGGCCACATCCACACCCTACATTCAAAGCACAACCATGCCACATTAAACAGCCATGGCTACATGACCCAAAGAATTCTGGGAGTTGTAGTTTGTTAGGGGTGCTGAGAGTTGTGAGGAGACACCTGTTCTTCTCCCAGAGCTACACTTTTCCTAATGATTAAACCATGGGTAGGCAAACTAAGGCCTGGGGACTGGATCCAGCCCAGTTGCCTTCTAAATCCGGCCCATGGACTGTCCGGGAATCAGCATGTTTTTACATGAGTAGAATGTGTCCTTTTATTTAAAAAGCATCTCTGGGTTATTTGTGGGGGCTGCCTGGTATTTTTACATGAGTAGAATGTGTGCTTTTATTTAAAATTCATCTCTGGGTTATTTGTGGGGCATAGGAATTTGTTCATTTCCCCCAAAAAAATATAGTCTGGCCCCCCACAAGGTCTGAGGGACAGTGAACTGGCCCCCTGCTGAAAACATTTGTTGTCAACAGTAGTTGAACAGACAGTCCCTCTTCCCAGGGAACTCTTAAGAGACTGTGAAAGGGAAGAGGGGCCTCCTCATAACTTAACAAACTACAGGTCCTCCCAGGATCCTTTGAGAGAAGCCATAGCTGTTTAAAGTGATGGTGTAGATGCGGCCCAACACTCCCCTCTCCCCACACACAAGTAAAGTGCTTAACTTCCCTCTGCTTTGTGTTGTTTTTCCCTTTAGGGAGATGTCCCATCCACCCCCTCTTCTGTCGCCTCAGAACGCTCCTCACATTGCATTAGGCCCGCACTTGAGACCCCCCTTTTTAGGGGTACCTTCGGCCTTGTGTCAGACGCCAGGTGAGTGTTCCTGTCTGTGCTGAGGATTATGCCATGCAGCAAAATGTTCAAGGAGCGAGGGAGGTATGTGGTTTTGGTGTTCCTCCTCTAGCAATGGACAAATTTGTCCATGTCAGTTTTCTCTGGTTTGGTATCCCAACTCAAGATGGACCTGGTGAAATCATTGGACCTAAGTCGTGGCCACTAATTTCAGTTGGTCTCCTGTTGAGTCAGATTGGCAGTGGCTACAACCTTCCATCTCCCACTTTTTCCAGTTCTAATTTCAGTCTTTCATGTCAGTTTGCAATATTTTTCTCTTTTTTTAAAAAAAAAAGTCCTCATGAAAATTTGTCAGCATTTTTGTGTGCAACTGTGCTAATTATATACGCATTCTTTGTATGTGCTTTTGCCTAGCACACACGTTTTTGTATCTATATATTTTCGCTAATATATTCATTTTCATTCAAATGTTCCCTTAATATATGTGCCTTTGTGTATATTACTTGTCTGGAGAACTGCATTGCAAAAATTCAGAGAAGTACGGATTTCGAAGCACAGCTGCCTGTGTGTTGTTTTTGGAATTGTAAATTGAGTAGTTTCCAATTTCCCCCTCTGTCATCCTTCATAGTCAGAAGGCATAGTGTAGAGGTGGAGTGCATGCTTTTGAATGCGAACAATCCAAGGTGCTAGCCCCTTGCATCCCCAACAGGATATTAGGGAGCAGGGCTGAGAGAGGCCTAGGAACAGGACTGAATCGTCATAAGGCTGGATTTGAGTGCAGTGGTCCAGGGTTCTGGAGTGCGGGGAGATCAAAGACCTGTTACTATTTCTGCTGCAGGGTCTCTGTCCCTAGCGTCCTAGCACATCCAGTCAGCATGAAAAGGAGAGCTTTTTAGCCACTGAGAAGAAGTCTTCTAATCCTTTGTGCTGATTTGGAGCCAGTCAGAGTGAAAGGAGTTGAGTAAGCCAGTTGAAGATTGACTCCTAGGGTCATTCGGGAGAAGGCATTTCGGAAGAACACCAGGGAATTGTTGTTCAATATGCTCCAAAGTAGGGTTTCCCAGATTTGGGTCTTTAGCTGTTTTTGGACTCCAATTAACATCATGCCTGACCTCTGGTCCTGCTAGCTAGGGATGATGGGAGTTGTAGTCCAAAAACAAGTGGAGACACAAGTTTGGGAAACTTCTCCGAAGCTAAGCAGTTAGGGACACTGCAAACAAGGGGCTTCTGTTTCAAGGGAAGGGTGAGCAAATTTTATTATGTGAAATGGAACTTTGGGGGAAGCACAATTCAAGTCACTCCGAAAGAAGTTATTGGAACACTCCAAATCATTTGTCCATGTATATGCACAGAAAATAATAGATCTAGCTGAAATGCAGCAAAAGGAGATCAGCATTAGTTGTTGCAATGCACCCCTAATTATTATTATTGATTGCCTATTGTGAAGGGATGGTGCACTTCTGAAATTAACACTACCGTAGTATTTCTGAACAACCATGCATTTGTGTTAACCTCCGGATCTTTCCCCTCCCCACAGGTTACGGGTTTCTACAGCCAGCCCAAGCGGAGATGTTTGCACGACAACAAGAGATGCTGAGGAAGCAGAACCTTGCCAGGTTAGAAGCACACACTTGATGGAGATGGGCCCCAGCTCAGTGGGAGAGCATCTCTACGTGTAGACGGTCCCAGGTTTAATCCCTGGTATCTCCAGGTTGGGTCAGGAGAGACCCCTGCCTGGAGAGCTGCTACCAATTGGTGTAGACAGTACTGAGTTAAATGGACCAATGGCCTGACTTAGGTGTTGGAAGGGAAGGGCTGTAGTTCAGTGGTAGATCAGCTGTTTTGCATACAGAAGGGTCCCAGGCTCAAGCCCTGGCAGTTCCATGTATGGCTGAAAAGCACCCCCTTCCTGGCACCCAGGAGAGCCACTGCCGGTCAGTGTAGACAGTAAGTGGACCAAGCATCTGACTCCGTGTAAGACAGCTTGGGGGGGGGGGAGGAGAAGGAGGCCCACTCCCTTTCTTCTAGCTCAGCGGTAGGCAACCTAAGGCCCGGGGGCCGGATGCGGCCCAATCGCCTTCTCAATCCGGCCTGTGAATCAGCGTGTTTTTACATGAGTAGAATGTGTCCTTTTATTTAAAATGCATCTCTGGGTTATTTGTGGGGCATAGGAATTTGTTCAAACCCCCCCTCCAAAAAAATATATAGTCTGGCCCACCACATGGTCTGAGAGATGGTGGACCGGCCCACGGCTGATAAAGGTTGCTGACCCCTGTTCTAGCTAGAGCTGTGGGAGGTGGGGGCCTTGGCCATGAATTCATCCCTGATCTCCCATGCATATCCTTTGAGAAGGAGAGATTAGCTGGTACGCTTCATTGAGCCAAAGAGTTGGAGGCCGTGCCAGACACGTTTATCATCGTTCCCTTCCAAGGGCTCTCTCCCGGACAACCTCCCTTCCCCTTAAGGGGGAGAGATGGGAGGCTGGGGAATCTCCCTGGGAGGTGGGAGTTTTGGAAAGCATTGCAATTTGCCTGGCAGTGCCCCCCCTCCCTCTTTGTTTTCCCCAGGTTAGACTCCAGCTTCCCCTTTCCAATTGGAAGCAGGGAGAGGGGGAAGCAGAACTACCTGGGTGATGCAAGGATGTCGGGGTGGGAAAATATTGCCGGAAAGAGAGATGGATAAAACTCGCTTCCAAGGGTTGGTAGACCCATTGAAAATAATGGATGTGACTCAGTTGAGCCCATTAATTTCAGTGGGTCTGTTCTGACCCACCCAATACGCATTGCTGAACCACTGCTATTGGTTTTGTGTTCTGTTGTTTGTCGTATACCGCCTTTCATCCTAAGAATGCAGGGTAGACCACAACATAAAAATACAAGTGAGAACACAAAATACATAATAAAACAAAAACAAACCAATAACACCCCCCCAAAACACATTTAAAAAGCCATAGAATGTTAATCAGCCCAAGATCTGGTTTTTGCCTGGCGCCTGAAAATATGTTTCGAAGGCGCCAGGCAAGCCTCCCTGCAGAAAAGGCCCCGGTTCTTGTGTTGCCAACCGCCGGACCTCTTATGGAGGAGGCACATGAAGAAGGGCCTCAGATGATGTAGTGCTTCGAATTTGTGCAAGTATCACACTCCATTTGTATTCAGATGAGTCCCCCCCTTCCCTCAACAACCCTGCAAGGTAGATCACTTTCACACCCCATTTTAATTGTGGGACACTGCAATTTGGAGACAAGAGGGGGTAGTTTATTCACAGCTGCAAGGCAGAGAGGTAGGACTCTGACCCTGAGCCTCTCAGTTCCTCCCAAACCCATCTCACCCATTTGCCTTCATCCATTTAGGCTTGAGATGTCTGCAGAGATCATCCGCCAGAAGGAGTTGGAGAACCTTCACCGCCAGCGGCTCCTGGCCAGCGACCCAATGAGCTTGCACCCGGGCCTGCCGCCGGACCACCCAGCCCTGCGCAACGTCCATGACATTCCCGAGGGGCACCCGCTCCGCGACGAGCTCTCGCGGAGGAACGCCATGTTGGTGCTCCGCCATAATAACACCCCACTCCTGTCGCTCAACCATGGGGTCCCCAGCGCCTCCACCACCCCGCCCAAGGAACAAGGGAGTCGGAGGGGGAGCCGGAAGTCCACACACCACCGGGCCGAGGCGCCTGGCCAGAGCGAATCCAAAGAGCTGTCCGAGAGCCGCCCCCCTGATGGCAACGACGAGGAGATGAAGGACTCTGAGAGCGATGCCGACGTGAGCGAGGAGAAGCTGGACAGCACAAAGGCCGAGAGCAGCAGCCTGGCTGGCGAGCTGAAGGAATGCAAAGAGGCAGCAAAAGCCTGCGATGGTGCCAAGGAACTGGGCGATTTATCTGCCAGCCAGAGCGCCCCCTGCAGCTCCTCCAGCGCCGAGTCGCCCAGCCACCTCCTCGGCCCAGTCATCAACAAAACTGAGGCAAAATACCTCCCACCGGCCTCACTCCCACCTCCGCAGCCGCTGCCATTTGGCTTTCCATACACCATGAGCCCCTATTTCCACACAGGTAGGTGGCGGCAACAGTTGTCTGTGGAATTGGTACATTTAAGAATGCTAGCAGACGTTGGGAGTGTGCAGAATTTTCAGGTGGAGTGTGCCTTCGTTTGCAGAATTTGGTTCACAGCCATACCATGTGCATTTGCACTCCTTTAAAATTCATGACTCCCCTTACAGAATCCTGGGAACTGTAGTCTGATAAAGGTGCTGAGCTTCACTGACTTCCCAATTCCCAACACCATTAATAAACTACAGCTCCCAGAATTGTCCGTAGTTGCTAAAAGTGGCAAAAAAAAGCTTTAAATATATTGTGTGGATATGGCCTTGGATTCTGGATTTGGAGGGGGCGCTGTGGAGAACCCCTTCTCTCTCCCTTCTTTTAACATGACAACACCCACCAGCCCAGTATTTCCACTTTCTTAAAGAGTCTCTGACTACGCATAAGCTGTGATTCTGCTCTGGCCAAGAAAGGTGATCTGATACATGTTTAAATTAAAGAGGAGCAGGCCTCTATTTCCTTCTGATTTGTTTGGTTATAAGAACCTTTTTTCTCATACAGTATTACTGTTGTTTTTCTTTTCTTTTCTTGTTATTGTTTAATTGTTTCTGACGGTGGCATTGTGACATATTTGGGCTCTGTAAATCCTGCCTTTTACCTGTATGGCTGTGTTTTTAATTCATGGAGGATACGTCTATCAATGACTACCAGCCACAATGGCTACGCTCTGTCTCTGGAGTTGGAGGCAGTAATGGCTCTAAATACCTTAACATCTCTTTGGATATTATATTTCAGGACCTAGCTGAGTTGAGTTGAGTTGATAGTTGTATTCCGCTTTTCCAACAACAAATGTTGAAAGCTGCTCACAATAGCATTTAAAACAAAAAACATTGCAAACACTGTAATATCAAACACAATAGCATATAAAGCAAACAACAGCAAATTCATCAACACAATGAATACTGTTCAGTAACATATGAAGCTGCCTTGGTCCATCTATCTCAGTGTTGCCTATACTGACTGGCAGCAGCTCTCATGATTTCAGGCAGGGGACCTTCTTAACCCTACCTGGAGATGCCAGGGACTGAACCCGGGGCCTGGTGCATGCAAAGCAGATGCTCTGGCTGCTGGGCTTACAGCCCTTTTGTTCCAGAATCCCTCCTAATGTCCGCTGTTGTTTGTGTGTTGCTTGGCAGGTGAGGTGTGGTTGAGTGGGTTGCAATGCGATTTCATTGCCCTTTTGGTCTTGCAAGGTCAGCCTGGCCTCGCTTGGAAGACCCTCCTCCAGGACAGATGTTGATAAATTGCTGGGCAGGCGACAGAGAAGGACCTGCAAAAATGATTACGGGCTTTTCAGGATTTGGAAAGGAATAGGTAAAGGTGTTGTTGTTAAGATATATATACTGCCCTTCATCAAAAGATCTCAGGGCTGTTCACAAGACATGACATAAGTATAGTTGAGCTGGATTTGGGGGGCACCTTTTTAGTCCTATCAAAATGCTTCTTAACCATCTCAGTATTTGCACCCATGGTATTTTGTGTGCACAATTGCCTTTGGAACTTTCCCCTGGAGTAAGGAGCACTTGTACACCTCCCAGGCATGGGCCTTCCCGTGTTTCACAGTGCACATATTGTCTTCTTAATGGCAGCTGTTCTGGCTTAGGTTGATGAGAGTTGTAGTCCAAAACAGCTGGAGGGCACCAGATTGGGGAATGTCATTTTGTGTGAATGAGTGCCGCCATAACGCGATCTGAAACTTTCAGGCTTGTTTTCGAAGCCTCTGCTTTTCCTTCCTCCTGTTTGCTACCTAGCATGTTCAGCCAGGGAAAGAAAGAGGGAACATGAACTGAAGTGGGTTGGTGGGGGAGGGGGAGGAGGAGGGAGCTGCTTTGGGGAGAAGAGATGGAGGCTATGCAAGCCACTTGGGTGATGGAGCCGTCCTCCTTTCAAGAGGAGCTCATCGGGTCAAGGCAAGCCCGCCGGCACTCGCCACCAAAGGCGGGGCAGAAAGGAGTGATTTCTTCCTGACAGATGGTTGGGTGTGATGGAATATCCCCAGCCACCTCAACAGATGAGGCGGCTTGGCAAGAGCGTTTCCTTACTGGCTGATTAAAAGGGAAATGTGGGTTTTTAAGAGCGTGCAGAGCAGGGCATGGGTCCCAGATGGGCAGGGGCGAGTGAGAGGAGGTGCTTCTCCAAGCCCTGATGTAGCTTTTTCTTGGCCATATTAGTTCCTGTAACCCCTCCACTGTGTTTTCAAAGCGTGTTTCAGCTGGGGGGCTTTGAATGCCTATTTGTGATTTGGGCGTTCCTGGTTTCTCCTTTTTGGTGTACCACGAGGTTTGTGGAGCTGGGACATAGGGCAGGAAAACAACTGCTGCTAGAACTGTAGTTCAGTCTGATGTCCACACCAGGCATTTAAAGCACATTACTTCCCCCCACCCAAAAAAAACCCCCAAACTTGTCAAGGGTGCTGGAAATTGTATTTCTGTGAGTGTTGTTGTTGTTTAGTCGTTAGTTGTTGTTTAGTCTGACTCTTCGTGACCCCATGGACCAGAGCATGCCAGGCCCTCCTGTCTTCCACTGCCTCCCACAGTTTAGTCAAACTCATGCTGGTAGCTTCAGGAACACTGTCCAGCCATCTCGTCCTCTGTCGTCCCCTTCTCCTTGTGCTCTCAATCTTTCCCAACATCAGGGCCTTTTCCAGGAAGTCTTCTCTTCTCATGAGGTGGCCAAAGTATTGGAGCCTCAGCTTCAGGATCTGTGCTTCCAGTGAGCACTCAGGGCTGATTTCCTTCAGAATGGATAGGTTTGATCTTCTTGCAGTCCATGGGAGTCTCAAGAGTCTCCTCCAGTCCCATAATTCAAAAGCATCCATTCTTCGGCGATCAGCCTTCTTTATGGTCCAGCTCTCACTTCCAGACATCACTACTGGGAAAACCATAGCTTTAACTATAGGGACCTTTGTGGGCAAGGTGATGTCTCTGCTTTTTTCTGTGAGTACTAAGCTACAATTCCCATAATTCTTTGGAGGAAACCATGCACTTTAAATGTATGCTGTGGAGAAAAGAACAGCATAGTAATTGTTACTAGGGCAGAGCTTGGGCTCATTCATGGACACTTGTTTCCTCAGCATTCTTATATATCTTCACAGCACCCATGTGAGGTAGGTTATGCTGGGCCAAGCTGGGAAGTGCGGAAAAACAGTGATGGGTTAAGTGACGGAAGACTGAAATGGCACATAGAATCATAGTCCAAGCCCCTGCATTGCAGGAATCTCCACTAAAGCATCCATGACACATCGCCATCCAACCTCTGCTTTAAAAAACTTAAGAAAGGAGAATCCCCCACCTCTTATGGGAGTCTGTTCTACTGTCCAACAGCTCTTGCTGTCAGAAAGATGGGCCTGATGTTTAGTCAGAATCTCCTGTCTTGTAACTTGAATCCATTGGTTCGAGTCCTGGCCTCTGGAGTAGGAGAAAACAAGCTTGCTCCATGTGACACCCCTTAAGACAGGCTTCCTCAATCTCTGCCCTCCAGATGTTTTTAGCCTACAACTCCCACGATCCCTAGCTAGCAGGACCAGTGGTCAGGGATGATGGGAATTGTAGTCTCAAAACATCTGGAGGGCCAAGGTTGAGGAAGTCTGCCTGAAGGTGTTTGAAGGTGGCTATTGTGCACAGAGTATTTTCTTTTCAGCAGAATGGTTTTTGTGTTTGTTCTGGTGAGAGTTACAATGAAACTTCGCATGCTCAGAAGTTTTAGGTTTTTCTCATCATTAACAAAACCTAATATTGTAATAAATTGATAAGGGTTGCACCCACTGAAGTTAACGGACATGACTAGCTTCGGTCCATTAATTTCAGGAAGTCTTAAGCTTAATAGGGCTCATCTAGATACAGTTTTTAAAAAGATGCCGCAAGACTAATTTTGTGATACCTTATTTGATGTGTTGCTTTGAGGAGGAGGGGGGATAACAGAATCATAGAATTTTAGAGTTGGAAGGGACCTTGGGGGACATCTAATCACACCCCCTGCAATGCAATAAGGAAGAGGTTCCTTATTTTGGGCCCCCAAAGCGCTTTCATCCAGCCTTGCTCCTTGGGCCTATTCCTTCATTCTTGATTCTCTACATTTCCCTGAATCTGCCACTGTGTCCATTGAAAAAGGTTTGTGCACAGGGTGGTAAGGCAGTTCTATCACTGGTGGCTTGTTCACACATGCAAGCCAACTCTTCTTGGGGAGGCAGAGCAGAGATGCAGCATATTCAGGTTGGGCTGGGAGAGATCTGTGTCTGAAACCCTGGAGAGCCGCTGCCAGTCAGTGTAGACAGTACTGCTCTAGGCAGACTGATGGTCTGACTCGGTAGAAAGCTGCTTTCTGTGTTCATAGTGATGCATTCCCCAAGAGACAACGTGTGAGTTTGTGTGTGTGTGTGTGTGTGTGTGTGTGTACACATTGCCTTGCCTTCGTGCCGGGGATGAAAGCTAGATAATGCAAGCAGGAAGATCCAGATAGCGGCTGACGGGAAGATGGAGGGCAGAAAGGGGAAAGGGTAGAGATTTAATATCCGCAAATGATCCAGGAGGCTCTGAACGAGGCTGGCTGCTTTCCAGGGAGGGGGAACAGTGGTGGTGTTGGAGCAGGCTGGGGGGGCGGGGACGAGCCAGGGGGAGGAGGCTGGCTCCTCCGGCACTTTGGAGGCGCAGAGCCATTTTCTATCCCCAGTGACAGAAAATTATCGACACGGCAGTCGATTGCCGGGTCAATTCCCCAAGCTGCCTTATGAAAACCCCAGCCGCTGCCAAAATGACCTCATCTCGTTTCAGCCGCGCACCTCTTCTCTCATACACCGCCACCCCCCCTCGCCCACTTGCCCGCCGGCCGGCCCCGTCCTCTGGAAAAGGTGAAGGATGGAGCCAGCAAGCAGCTAAAATCTTCCTATCGATCTGCAGTCTGGAGAGCAATTAACGCCAGCCTTCCGGGGCCGTTCGGTGACCTCTCCCGGCTCTCGGCAGGGCAGGGGAAGAAATAACAAGATGGATTAAGCCCCCGTCCCGGCTCTCTGTGTGGGTCAGTGGCATGGGCCCCATGCAGGGGGAGGGAAAAGGTGCCTGGTCTTTATGGCTTGTTTGGCTTCTTGGACCCACATTGGTGGGAGAGGATAGGAATCTCGCGACCTTGTGGAAATTAGCAGTCCTTTGCTAGGGGCCGGTGTGGGCCCCAGCTCCAAAGCAATGGCGGCTGGTGATATGTGGGGTGGAAGGCCAGGCACCCTGAAGTAGGTGGAGCCAGAGCCAATGAAAGGCAGAGCAGACTCATTCTAGTTTTGTTCTCCTCTTCCCTGCTGAGTCCACCACCACCCACAAGTGGGACCGCTGGCTGAGGGTAGACTGAATTTGGTGGGGCAGCATCCCACTTGCCTTTGCAGAGTAATCACTCTGGCTCCCTTATAACCTGGCCCTGCGTGGCAAGCAGTTCCCATGATCCAATTATAAGCCCCTTGACCCACACAACTATTAACATAGCTTGAATTCTAGCCAGTATTAGCAACAGCATGAGCTGTAGCTCAGTGCTAAGAACATCTGCTTCGCATGCAGAAGGTCCCAGGTTCCATCCCTGGGTAGGGCTGGGCGTGTCCCTTGCTTGAAACCCCAGAGAGCCACTGCCAGTCAGGGTAGGCAATACTGAGCTCGATGGAACAGCTGCCAGAATAGGCAGCATCCTATCTTGCTACATCTTCAGGGAAGAACCGTGGCAAAAGGTTCCAGGTTCAATCACCAGCATCTTCAGGTAGGACTGGGAGAGATTCTCTGCCTGGAACCCTGGATAGCAGCTGCCAGTCAGTGTAGAAAATGCTGGACCAGTGGCCTGACTCTTTTAAGGCAGCTCCCTCTCTCCCTATGTGCTAATTGCTGGGGATGGCGAGTGGGAGAGGGCAATGGATTTTGCTCAGGTCCACTGTGGGAAACCAGTTGCCAGTCTGGGGCCAGTGTCTGTGGTCTAGCAGGGCCCTTCCTGTGTTCTCCGCATCTTGTGGGGCCAGAGAGAGATGCTTTGAAACTTCTTGCTTCTGCCCGCACATACTGGCATCCCTTGAGAGAACCGGGTGTGAGAGCTGTGTGGAATTAATTAACGAAGCTGTTCAAAGGAGTCCTCTGAGCCCAAATCCTGGGAAGCTGAGCGTGAAGCATGTGAGACGAAAGGGGGAAAAGACGTCAGCAGGGAGTTGCCTTGCCTCTCTCCTTGTGGGCAGTGGTGCTGATTTGGCCCAGAGGCTGAGAGCAGGAAAATGGGCAGAGGCAAGGAGGTGGGCCCGTTCAAGGTGCCAATGCCAACCCCCTCCCCAATTAAAATCAGGAGCCTGACCTGATGGGAATAGAATAATCACCTCTTTATTTGCAGAATGCAAAGGGCAGGCTTCCAGGTGCCTTTCCACTGTTTTGGACACAACCCTCATCCATAGCTCAGTGACAGAGCATCTGTTTGCATGCAGAAGACCCCAGGTTCGCTGGTAGTCAGTGTACGCTGCAGAGAGTTAGATAGACCAATGGTCTGTCTCATTAAAAGGCAGCTTCCTATGCTTCTGTGTCTTAAGGGACAGGCCACAGTGCAATGGCAGAGTCTGCATTGTGTGTAGAAGGTCCCAGCTTCACTCCCTAGCAGCTCCAGGTGAGACATCACTTGACTAAAACCCTGGCAAACCCCTACCAGCCAGTGTAGACCGTACCAAGCTACATAGACAAAATGATTTGATTCGCAGCTTCCTGTGTTCCTAGTAGTTTTCGCCCAAAGCAACTGGAGGGCATGAGGTTGAGTAAGAATTTGGGCTTTAAAGCACCAAACCAGCAAGCCTTCTCAGTATCCCTGGATATACCCCCGCCCCACGGGCATGGGTCAGTTGTTCAGTTGTTCCTATTTAACTGGAGTCTGTGAGAGGAGAGTGGTGAAAGGAGGAGTTTGAGAGAGAAATGCACTCCTCCTGAAAGGAGGGTTGGTCAGCTGAACCAGGCATATTTTTTGGGTCTCTGCACGCTGTGGCTGTTTGTCCTCACAGAGCTTTGACCAGTTCTTGTTTATTTTGGCAAAATCAGGCATCTCCTCTTTCTTGCCCCCCCCTCCCACCTCCAGTAACTGCCAATAAATCACTCTGTCTCCTGCCCCCCCCAATCCTTCAGCTCAGAATTTTTTACGCCAGCAGACATTCTCTCCATGTGTTTTCCTGGTGACTGCGAAAGGGAGGATGAACTGTCTTGAGATAAATATTTTGGCAGGGTCTGTGTTTGTGTGGCTGTGTGGAAAATACTTGTGGATTCTTACAGGCGAGCTCAGGGGAGAGTTGGCACACCAAAAAAAATGTGTTGGGGAGTGCCTCTTCCTCAAGAAGAAGAAAAAATATTTTCCTTCATGGCAAATGAAAGAATTCGAATCACTTGCCATGGGCACCTGATGTCAGGAAGCTGCTTTATCCATTGGTCTGTCGGATCTCCGTCTACACTGACTGGCAGCAGCTATCCAGAATTTCAAACTGCGAGTCTTTCCCAGCTGAGGGGAAGAGGAGGATGCCTGATGCGAATCTGCATGAGTTGCTGTTCTGAGCATGATTCCTCCTAGTCTGCCCTTCACCCAGTTCTGGGAGCTACACTGAGGTGCCGTCCAGAACTCTATAACTCTCCAGGCTAGAAGTGCTCTTCCCTCTGAACCTTTATGTGCAGAGTTTATTTGACATAGGTTATACGGAGGTTAGACTACATCCAGATACTTCCTCATCGCTTCTGTAACCACAAACCTCTGCCTTGTGGATGTGTTTCTAAGTGTTTTGTTGCCCTGGGGCAACAGTACTTTCTCCAAATAGTTAGGCAAACCTGGTTTATGCCTGATCCCTCGCACAAAATGCTGACTAGACCAGAGGCAACCTAGACTGGGGAGAAGAGTTATTTTGGCAAAGTCTTGCTTGCTTGTGCTCAGTGCTAGTATGGAGAAAGTTTGTTTAACCTGCCCATTGGCGGTCAATGGGTGCTGGAAGTAGTAGTGGGAGAAGAAAGGGAGGCCCACAGTAGGCGGAGCCAGAGGCAATGATAGGTGGAGCCAGAGCTTGTGCTTTGCCATTGAACACTTTCTCTGTGTCCTGAGCAAAATCAGGTTTTTTTCCTATCAGGCTTGGTTAAAAAGTTGGCAAGAGAAGCCAGCCCTGAAATTGGAGGCTGGAAAAGCCCCTCTGGAAAACAGCTTCTGGTCCCATGGAAGAGTTGGATCAGAGCACTGCCCTATTTTTCCTGTGGGTCCGGAGCGATGCCCCCGTTGTAGAGTCAAAGTGCTGAGGTTCAAGCTGCCCAGCCGAATACAGAGGAGGAGGCTCTCCTCCGTTCCCATCTACTTGGCCGAGCTGCTATCCTTGGCCGGCCTCTGGAAGGAGGAAGTGCATCATTTGGAACCAGTTGGCTGTTACTGCCAGATCCCTTCGGAGACGCTTGCTTCTCCGGCTGCAGATGGAGGCGTCTCGCCGGAGCCTTAGCTGTGCCTGGAATAATTGAGTTCAATTCCACTTCCTCTATTTACCAAGTCAGCACCGCGCTCTTTCAAATGGGTGGGTGGTGGGGAAGGGGAGGGAGAGAGAGAGAGAGGAAGAAAGAGAGAAAGATCTCCAATGTTTGGCAAAAACAGCTTCAGGTCTGAAAAAAACGCAAGTCTCTCAGATTAGGAGATTACTAAAGAGGTGAATGTCTGCCTTCACTTAGGCTGCATACACACCATACATTTAAAGCATATCCCGTCCCCAAAAGAATCGTGGGAGCTGTAGTTTACCCCCTCACCAATCTACAATTCCCAGCACCCTTAATGAACTACAGGTGCCAGTATTAATGCAGTGGGTGAGATGTTCCTTAACTGTATGGTTTGTACGCAGCTGAAGATCAAGGGTGGCTCATAACCTGTGGGCCCTCTAGTTGTTGGACTCTAGTTCCCATCATCCCTGACCAATGGCCTGGCTGGTTGGGGCTGATGGGAGTGGGAGTCGAGCATCTGGAGGGCCACTGGTTCCCCATCCCTTCTCTTAATTCATCTTAGGGCAGTATACAGACTTTTGAATTTCACAGGCATTCTCATTTCACTAGCAAGAGTTCTGTCAAATCTGGAAGATTTCACAGTTTTATAAACAAGTTGATTCAGTGGTAGCTGTTGGGTCCTCCTCAAGTGTTGTTGACACTGACTGGCAGTGGCTCTCTGAAGGTTTCAGACAGGGGGTCTTTCCCAGCCCTACCTGGAGATAACAAGCGATTGAACCCAGGACTTTCTGCATGAGCAGCGGGTGCGCTTATCACTAAGTCAAGCACCTGGCATTGTAGTTTTCTGTGATAACAAGCTGCCTGACAGCAGGTAGCATTTCCATCCCTCTACTAGCGAGCTCTTCAACCTGTTCCCTAAAAGGAAGGGGGCTGCCTGTTGTGTCTCTGCACGAGTCTCTGTTTTGAGTGTGCCTTCTTCCAGTCGCTCAGGTCGTGTCCCTAGCATCTCCAGGTAGGACTGGGAGAGAGATTCCCAGAAAGCCACTTCTAATCAGTGTAGACAATATTCAGCTGGATGGACCCAGTGGCCTGACTCAGTATAATGCAGTTTCCCATGTTCCTGAAAAGCTGCCACTTCCTTGAACTCCTTTGTTGTCCTGAGCACATACTTAGAGGTGGTCAGAGACCTTTGCTGGCTGGCCTTAGTGGGGGCTGTTGATGTTGCTTTTCAGTTTGCAGCCCTTGCTGGATTCTACTCCCCCCCCCACCTCCCCTCCCTTGACTGCAGCTGAAGAAAATTAAGCACATTGAAGACATTAGTTGGAAATGTGTCATCCCCGCCCCCCCAGCCCCGCTGTCATTCTCTTGGCTTCCCCACCCTCGGGGCTAGGAATCTCCGGGAGGCCTCGGCGGGCAAATTGACCCTGCCTGGTGTTTTAATTGACAGTTCATTAAAGATGGATGTGTGGCTGGAGGAAAATAATGCAATGGGCAGCAAGGGAGGCCTGGCAGCAGTGTGGCTGTCCGTGTGGGACTTGCGTGATTTATGTTTCCTCTGCCCCCCCGCCCCCGCCCCAATTTCCCAACTCTCTAAAAACCTTCTCCCCCATTCCAGGCAGCATGGGAGGTCTCTTTTTGGATGGTGAAGACAGCCCAGCGCTGGAGGACGTCAGCAAGTGGACAGTGGAGGACGTCTGCAGTTTCGTGGGCGGTTTGTCCGGCTGTGCCGAGTACACTCAGGTAAACTCCCAAATATTCAGGAGGGGAGGGGAAAACCTGGGGCTTTGGGTTTTTACTTTCTCTGCAAATCAACAAGGCCAAGAGTTGCTTTCAGATTCCTGGAGGGCTCTATCAGAGGGCTGCGCTGTTCCCTGTTTGTTTGCTTGCTTTAATTCTGCATCCTCACAAACTGAATTCTGCAAGCTGAATAAATTATTCAAAATTTATTCTGCTGATCGCAGTCATGGGGCACTAAAGCGTCCACCCCACCCCCAGCTACTGGAAATCTTGTCTCAGCGCCTCTGGCTTTCTGAGGTTTTGCCAGGCCTTGCCTCCACCTCATAGGGTCTAGAAACTTATGGGATCTTTGAAAAAACATTTCTTTTTTCTAATAAAAAAGTATATATCTCAAGAAGCTGAATACTGCACTCAGTACCACAACTGTCTGCACTTCTTCGTGTCTTTGTAAGTCTACTGTGGCTTGGTCATGCCCATCCATGTTCCCTAAATACCAGTAAGTAAATACTGCCTGCTACTGCTGACTACACAATCCTACATGGAAGTAAGCCACACCGTGTTCAAGAGCACTTTCTGTCAAGTACGTATGCAGAGGATTGCACACTAAAGCCCTGTTGTATAGTCCAGTAATACCATTATAAGAACAAAGGAAGCTGCCCTATACTGAGTCGGACTTTTGGTCTATGTAGCTTAGTATTGTCTACACTGACTGGCAGTAGCTCTCTGGGATTTCAAATGAAGGATATTCCCAACCCCTCTAACAGGTATTGGGGTTGTAATTTAACATAATTTATCCATATTAATCCATACAAATTATCCAAATGTCCAGCATACAGTTACGCCAGAGACAGCGCAAAAGTTGTTTCATCCGTCACAGTCATTGCCAGGGAAGAACATTGTTCAAACTATCGTCTTCAGGATAGCCACACCTTCAAAGATGCTTTGGGGGGGGGTCATTGTTAAGACCACTGTGTCCAAATAATACTTAAATAAATAAATGTTAAATAAAATGTTAATAAAAAAAATTAAAAATAAAAACAACAACAAATGATAAATATTTAAATAAATGATAATATAGCAATAATTCTTTCTGTGCAGAAGGTTTTTAAATCTATGGTTGTTATTTACATCCTGGGGTTTTTGACGATTTTTTCCTGATAATTGTGTGCAAGCAACTTGGAGGTCTGAGCTGTAGAACTTAAAATTGCTGGTTAACCCTGTGCATTGAGCGGGGAGGAAGGTGGGTGGGGGAATAACCCCCAAGGCAAGAGGCCCTTCTGGAACATCCATCACTGCCAGGCGGGGATCATGAAGTGGCTCAGTGTGAGGCCTCCGGTCAGGATACAAAAACCCCGTCTGTTCGTTCGGCACCAGAGTCAGCCAAGGCCTCTTTCTTATAAACACTCCATTGAGAGAGAGAATATCAGCTTCAGGGGAAGGGATCTTGAGATGTGCAACGAGAAGGTGGCTGTATACTTGGAACAGAGAGAAGACCTGCTCAACAGGGAGAGCAGGGCCAGAGCTGAGTGGCACAGCATCAGATTTGCAAGCAGAAGGCCCCAGGTTCAATCCTTGGCGTCTCCAGCTAGGGGTGCCTGAAATCCTGGAGTCCCAGTTGGTATCGATGCTACTGAGCTAGATGGACCAATTTGGTCCCATGACTCTGCACAAGGCAGCTTCCAGGGCCCCTATGAGGCACATGCCCTGCAGGCAGAAGGTCCCGGGCTTGATCCCCAGCATCTCCAGGGAGCTCTGGAGAAGAGCCTTGCCTGAAACCCTGGAGCGCGGCTGGCAGTCAGCGTGAGCATCAGCCTGTGATCTGACTTGGTACAGTGATCCTATGGAAGCCAGACATTCAGAACGACAAGGCCCTTTGGGGAGAGGGGTGCTTTGCAGGCAGAAGGCTCCGATCCTGGCATCTCCAGGTAGGGCTCAGGGTATCCCTTGCTGGAAACCCTGGAGATCAGGTGCACTAGAGAGAGCAAGGCGGCTTCCTTTGTTCCAGTGTGCCATGTTCCCCTTCCAAGAAAGAGTCCCACAAAGCAGGGCTAAGGAGGAGGAACCGGTCAAACCATGTTAATGCTTCTAACCTGAATCAAGTACGTCACCTTTATTAATACTATTATCATACGTTTCTAAGTGTCCTAAGCTAAATATAACAATAAGAACTAAGTCTATGGCTCTTAGACCAATTAAAGTGTTTGGACCTAAGTTAGCCACAGCATCGATGGGTCTGCCCTTGAGTAGGACGAGCACTGGGCTACAGCGCAGTGTTTATTTCGTTTTTCAAACCACCTCCCACGAGGCACTCCAGAACGTGCCTCTTTAAGCACAGCCGGCTCTCTCACCTGCCAGTGAAAGGAGGAGGCCTCGCTGGGGGTCTCAGGCCCCCTGCTTTCCAAATAATTTGCCCACCCCCTTCCCCCAGCCAATTGGGAATGCATCAGGGGAGGCCGTGACGCCCTTTCTGCTTACAGGGTCGTCGTTTTTTCCTGTCTCTTTCTGGGTGGCAGGCGGGTGGTGCATTTTCAAGGCAGGGCCTGCCCCCTGCTTCCCCCCCCTCCTCCACCACCACCCTCTCGCACACTGTGCAAGTGCTAATCCCCTCATGACACGCTTCATTAAAGCCCCCGCTAAGGCTGGGGCTTCTGCAGGGCGGCAGCTGTGGCAGCTGGCTTGGGGGGTGGGGTGGCAAGAGTCACAAATGGGATGGAGAAAGAGGGTGAGAATTGGCGGGAGATGCAGAAGGCTCTGTGTAGGTGGGACTGCTATTTATTACTATTATGACATTTCTATAGCACCTTACAGTGAAATGTCCCCCCAACTGAACCCTGGAGATCTGCTTGCCAGTCATTGTGGGTGATGCTGAGTTATACAGACTGGTGGCCTGTTCTGATCTAGAACAGCAAGTGCATACTGCATACTGGACCAGGGCTGTCATAGAATGGACCGCCTCCGATACAGGGCATCTCTGATCGAACCCTGGCATGTTGCCCATGCTGGCTCTCAGATGCAACCTAAAACTAGGGTTGCCTTAATATAAATGAACATGTAGCTAGGCATAAGTATTATTGTCGATAGTGGATGCAGCATGTAGAAAGCTAAGCAGTACTTAGCTTTCTACTAAGAAAGCTAATAGCTAAGCCCATTGAAAAAACTTCTGACTGCACCATTATTTTGTTTTGTTGTGGTGCCCCACCAGTATGCCTAACTTTGCAGGGGAAAATAGGTCCCTGCCCTGAAGGTCGCGTGAAGCTTACTAACCCTGGCTGCTAACCCTGATGGCTAAGTTCTGCCTCCCCTGTTGGAGGCAGTATGCTTCTGAATCCCAGCTGCTAGAAGCCACAGGAGAGGGTTGCTGTTGCACTCAGATCTCGCTTGCCCAAACAGTGGTACCTCAGGTTACAGACGCTTCAGGTTACAGACTCAGCTAACCCAGAAATAGTACCTCGAGTTAAGAACTTTGCTTCAGGATGAGAACAGAAATTGTGCGGCGGCGGCAGCAGCGGGAGGCCCCATTAGCTAAAGTGGTACCTCAGGTTAAGAACAGTTTCAGGTTAAGAACGGATCTGCGGAACGAATTAAGTCTTGCTGGCCACTGTGAGAACAGGATGGGCCTTTTGACCCGATCCATCAGAACTCTTTGTATGTTCTCATGTTCAAGGGGGAAAGTAGGAAATTTAAAACTTTTCCTTCCCTTTCACTCCCACAAGATAAAGGATAGGCCTATTGACAGCTATAACCCGGAGCTTAGTTAAATGGAACTTCCATGTTTAGAGGAAGTCTGTCTCTGTACAGTAGATGCTGAGGGAGACACAAACAAGGGCAGCCCATCACCTTCACATCCTGCAGTCTATAGAGCACATTCTCAGGGTTATAGGTTCGAACCCCACGTTGGGCGAAATATTCCTTCATTGCAGGGGGTTGAACTAGATGAATTTCGTGGTCCTTTCCAACTCTACAATTCTGTGATTATCTGTAAACTTCGCTGAGTGTTGGGGGCAGGATGCTGGGCTAGATTCCCCACCCTCTGACCTGATCCAGCTTCAGGGCTCTGCATTTTGAATGTTGTTGTTTTCTTATAGCAAAATCTAGGACAGGTTTGCAGACCTGATGCAGCAGTTCAGCCCTCTGCCCATGTACTCCTGTGCTCAGAAGTAAACACCACTGGTTTCAATGGGACTTGCTCCCAGTTAGGTGTGTGTGTATAGACTGCAGCCTCAGAATGGGGACAGCGAACTTCAGAGTTTGGGTAGATTGAAGAGTTGAGTGTTCCTCCACTTAAAAATGATATAAAACTCTTCTCATTCCCAGCCCTCTCTGGAGGGGCCGGGGATTGAACCTAGGAACTTCTGAAACCAGGCAAATGCTCTACCACTGAGACACGGTCCTTCCCTTCCCATCAAAATGTCTTGAGCTGGCCTAGCACTTTCCTCTCTGATTCTAAAAACTGCAGCTTTTTTTTGTTCCTTCTCTTTCTATCTCTCTCTGACACACACATCCCTCCCTAGTTTGCTTTGTCCCTTCAGTCGGATGGCAGTGGGTTGACTCGCCTTTGCCAAAATGGCTCCTGTCTTCCAGGTGGGAGCATCTAGCTATTTCCTAGCTTTTCTGGGCCATTTACCTGTACTTTCAAAGATGTGTCTGCCACGCTTGAACTTTCACCACTAAGGAACTTCAAGCAACGCCCCCACCCACCCCCAAAACCCTTCACTTTATCCAGTCCAAAACCCATAGCAACCCTAGTGCAGAATAGAGATGTGGCAACACTCTAAAAGGCCCTCCCCGCTGTTTTTCTCCTCTTGCAAGAATTGCTTGGAAGCCATCCGTGTGCTTTTGTGCCAGCAGCACCCGACTGGCGTGGGCAGGGCAGGCTTGCCCTCTCAGCTCCCGGCCTTGTGCTTCCTCCAGGCTGAACAAGACAGCAAGCAGGGTTGCTGAGAGTTCTTCCAATCTCCACCAGCCACCACAGAACTCCCTGTGAAGAGAGTTGCACTTTCACAGTGGTGCTTTCCAGGCAGCCTGATCCAGAAAAATACAATTCCCCCACCCTATTAACAAGGTCTCTTGAGTAAGCCACGAAGGGCAAGAGGTTTGGAGGAGGGGGAGGTAGTGAAGGAGGAGGAGGAGGAGGAGGAAAAAGGGGTTTGGCACAGAACGAGTTAAAGGGATAAGGCCTTTTTCTTTTTCCTTTTGGTCCACAGCGGGGCTCTGCATTTAACAGGTTTTTACTGTGCAAGAAAGCCAGGCCGCCGGGGAGACCCAGCGCTGCAGAGCTGTCTGCCTGCTTTCTCTCCTCCAAAAACCGCAGCTGCCGGGGAGGTCTGGCACAGAGCTGACCTCCGCTCTTGCCAGCAAAAAACAAGCAACCGAAAGAAAAAAGCCAGCCACAGCGTTTGCATTAGGAATAAAGCAGGGGGCAGTGGGAGGAAGGCTGTCTTTGCTCAGTGCAACCCTGTATTGGAAACAGACACACACACACACACACCCTTGGTGCTCTCGGCCCCTGGGACTGTCCATCTGTGTCTTGATGGCACGTTGCATCGCACACAGCTTGGCATGGGCTCCAGGGAGGCCTGGAAGCAAGTGTGGCGGAGCGCAGGGATGGTTTTTTGGCTGTCAGCCAGGCTGGCCTGCTGGGTCACAGGGCAGGGATAGGAGGCTGTGCTCCTGAGCAGCCTTGGCTGGAAGGGCCCACCTATAAAAAGAAGATCCAGAAGGGGAGGAAGCTGCTGTCGGCTTCCTTTTTGTTATTATGATTTAAGGGGAAAAGCTTGAACAGCAGGCTCCCATCTGTGCCTGCCTCTGAATCGCCAGCTTTAAGAGTACGGGGCAAAATGAGGTAATAGTCAGTTGTCTCCAGTAGTGGCCCTACTCAGAATAGATCCCTTGGATTTGATGGACATCTCTAACTTAGGCCCATTAATTTCCAGGAGTCTACCAGTTCACAAATGGACAAAAGTCAACAGCAGGATAACAAGGATCAAGCCTTTCTTTAAAAAAACACAACACTGCATAATTGAAATACATAGTAAATCAACTACGCTAAAACGATCAATAATTAAACTGTAATAAACAAGCCATTAAAACAATATTCAAAGCAGGAGGTACAAGAAGTAAGAGAATTGAGTTTCTCTCTTCAGCCTGATTGCAATACTTCAGGTACTCCCCTACTTAGAATCATCGAATTGTAGAGTTGGAAGGGGCCCTGAGGGTCATCTAGTCCAACCCCCTGCAATGCAGGAATCCCAACTAAAGTGTCCATGGCAGTATTATAATTAGAAGACAAGCACAAAAGGAAGAGGCCTGGGGTAGACATTTCCTCCCCCATCCAAATGCTTCCTTTGCAGGGTGCTTTTTCTTCCTATTTTCTTTCTTTCTTTAAAGTTTTACTGAGTTTCCCAGTACAGTGGTGCCTCGCAAGACGAAATTAATTCGTTCTGTGAGTTTCTTCGTCTTGCGGATTTTTCGTCTTGCGAAGCACGTATGCACCCTGGTACTGTACTCCTTTTATAATGGGATAGCGGGCAAAGCACAAAGCGGGTCGCTCCCCAGCAGGAGGAGTTTCCCCAGCCTGGAGGATCTGTTGCCGGGAAGAGGCAAAGACACCCCCTCCCACCTCCCCACGAAAACAGCCCACCTTCCTCTGTCGCCAAGCCTTGCCGCGTCTTCGCTCCGCCAAACCGCGTCCCACATCAAAGCCCCAGCCCGCTCCTCTCCCTCTCTCTCCACGAGGTGCCAAAGGAAGTTCGAGCCCAGGAACCGAGGGCGGACGCACAAAGCGCCCGGTGCGGACTCTCCCTTGCTCCCCCCGTTACCTTGCGCCACGCTGCCGGGCTCCCCACAGTCTCGGCAGCTGCTCCCGGCTTCTTCCCACCCCCGCAAAGGCACCTTCGCGGCGGCCAAGCGCAGTGGATGCCTCCTCCTCGCTCGCTCCCTGCCAGCCCAGTTCCCACTTCAAACTTGGTACAATATGAACGGTTTTAAGAAAAAGGAAACAAACTCGCAAGACGTTTCGTCTTGGGAAGCAAGCCCATAGGGAAATTCGTTTTGTGAAGCAGCTCAAAAACCGCAAAACCTTTCGTCTAGCGAGTTTTTCGTCTTACGAGGCATTCGTCTTGCGGGGCACCACTGTATTAGATAAAGTGGAAGGAAGAAATCACGAACAACAAATACAAAAAACTGGTCTCCTTGAGAGAGAGGAGCGGTATTGTATTGTTCACGAGTCTCTGATTATGTCACTGAATGGAAATACCCTTGCCATTATGACGAGCCAGTTGCTGTGGGGTGGGGTGGGGGCTGCATGGGTCCATAACCTTATTTAACAGAACTAATGGGCAGGAAGCAGTCTGCATCAAAGTGATCGCAGGATGCTCTCTTTTTGCAGCAAAGGATGGGGTTCGCATCCACACACACAGACAGAGCCCACCTGCATTCTGAAGTGCAATACTGCAGCTTAGCCCACCACCTTACCCACATGTAGACCCAACCTCATTAGGTTGGCAAATACTAATGATGTAGGCTCACATATCTCTCTCTCTCTCTCTCTCTCTCTCTCTCTCTCTCTGCGTGTGTTAGTCTTGCTTTGTGTTCACCAATAGACTTGACTTTGTATAAGGCAGCTTTCTGTGTTTCTCTTAAAACACAGCACTCAGATCCCAAGTAGCTCTCCTCTGGGCTCCTCTTACCCACACTGCTTTCTGCTTCTGCCCCTGACAGGTCTTCCGGGAACAGGCCATAGATGGCGAGACTCTGCCCCTCTTGACAGAAGAGCACTTACTGAATAACATGGGGTTAAAACTGGGACCCGCATTGAAGATAAGGTCACAGGTAAGAGTGCTCAAGATGCAGCAGGCCAGAACCTCAGAATCCAGAATTCCTGTTGACATTTGTCTTCAGTAAGATTAAGGCCTGCAAGTCTGGCGGGCAGCTGGGGTCTAAGGGCTCAAGTGGCCTATTCCAACCAGACGTGTGTGTGTGTGTGTGTGTGTGTGTGTGTGAGTGGATGAACAGAACCCAGGGCAGGTGGAAGTGAGGGTGGGGGAATCACACTAGTCCAGCATCCTGTTCTCTGTGTGGCCAACCAGATCCCCTAATGGGGAATCGGCAAGCAGGACCTGAGCACAAGAGCAGCTCCCCTCCTCCTGTGGTTTCCAGCAACTGGTATTCAGAAGCATACTGCTTCTGACTGGCAGAGCACAGCCACTGTGGCTAGTAGCCATTGGGAGCCTTTATCTAATCCTTTTTTAAAGCCATCCCAAGTTGGTGGCCATCACTATTTCTCCAAACCTAAGAAGTTCCAAGGGACGCAGGTGGCGCTGTGGGTTAAACCAGAGAGCCTAGGGCTTGCTGATCAGAAGGTTGGCAGTTCGAATCCCCGCGACGGGGTGAGCTCCCGTTGCTCGGTCCCAGCTCCTGCTAGCCTAGCAGTTCGAAAGCACGTCAAAGTGCAAGTAGATAAATAGGTACCGCTCCCGCAGGAAGGTAAACGGCGTTTCCGTGCGCTGCTCTGGTTCGCCAGAAGCGGCTTAGTCATGCTGGCCACATGACCTGGAAGCTGTACGCCAGCTCCCTTGGCCAGTAAAGTGAGATGAGCGCCGCAACCCCAGAGTCTGCGACTGGACCTAACGGTCAGGGGTCCCTTTACCTTTAAGGAGTTCCAAATGCTGTAAGCCTTCCTCATAGTGGAGTTGGCAGCACCTTTCTGGAAGGAAGAAACTAGCAGGGAGAATCATGCTGATAAGCACATCCCATGAGAAGGTATTATGGAAGGATGGCATCCCTTTTCTGCAGCCCAACTGAGTCCCACTCTGCCACTTCATTCTGCAACATCTGTA
This sequence comes from Podarcis raffonei, assembly GCF_027172205.1. Classification (NCBI taxonomy): domain Eukaryota; kingdom Metazoa; phylum Chordata; class Lepidosauria; order Squamata; family Lacertidae; genus Podarcis; species Podarcis raffonei. The sequence goes on along the minus strand of NC_070609.1, from coordinate 73,695,054 downwards.
GGTCAGGCCTGTGCTGATGGGGTTCTGGACTCAGCTGCACTAGCAGCTTTATATATTTCCTTTGCCTTCTACTGTAACCCGTGCACGCTCACATACCGGTCGATAAGTTGTTTTGGTAGAACAAGGCTGGGGAACCTTTTGCCCTCCAGATTCCCAACTCCCATCATTCCTCGTCACGGGTCACATAGCTTGGGGCCTGACGGGAGTCCAGCAGCACTTGGAGGGGGCCACTGGTTCCCCACTAAGTGCAGTAGAAGGTGCTGTTCTAAGTAGATCGCCCCACCACCACACACCTTTTCTCAGTGCGTTCTGGAAACAGGGCATAGGAAAGGGTTCAAATAGGAGTCAGAGGTCTAGGTGTTTTGCTAGCTTTTGAGCACTATCTCTTTCTTCCCATCCCCCAAATTTTTCCATCACCCACCACCAAAAGCTGCAGGATTAACATCATTTGCACGCACATACTGGTTCTTCCTCCATAAAGGCTGCTCGCTTTTCCCCATCACAGCCTTCATTTGCAGTCAACAATTTAATGGTAGCTCCCTGCCCTCTCCCCAGCTGCCGAGTCTCTCCCCCTATCCTCCCGTCTGCCCCAGGGATGTGGGCTTATATTAATCACCTTCGATCCTGAGCCAAAAGCCCCCTGCCTGCTCTCGCACCTACACAGCTGGTTTTTGTTAAAGCTTCAATAAAAAGCAGAGGTTCATATTTAACCCCAAACAACCAGAGTATTATTCAGTTAGCAAAACTTGGGGAAGGGATGGCTGTATCACTCCAAGCCCAATTTTAAGGCTACTGCCAGTTATTTCACTTCCGTATCTCTCCTGCAAACACTCCACAACCTGCGTGTGTAATCGAAGTCGGATTGGTGCTCCTGAATTTCTTGCTGCCACCGCCACTGCTTCTTTTTCCTCCTTGAATCAGTTTTATTTCCTGCAGAATTGATCCACAGGGAACAATTGCCCAGAGAACCTTTTTATTAGACCCCTCGTAAACAGTAAGGGCTGCAGGGAAAGTAATAAAGTTGCCCTTATTGTTTTAACATAATATAACAAATGTATATGGCCAGTGGTGGTTGAGGCGGGGGGAAGCCTGCCTCGGCAAAATGTATTTATTGCACCATGGTCCGCTTCCCAAGGGTGGTGTCGCTGGGGGGCCGGCCGGCAGAGAGATTGCAAGATTGCTCAGGGCTTCGGGTGCATGTGTGTGTGATCACCAAAAGATTCATCCACAGTTGGAAGCAGTAATGCTTCTGAATAGGAGGGGAGCGTGTTCTTGTGCACTGGTCCTGCTTGCAGGTTTCCTATTGTGGCATCTGATTGGCCACTGTGATGTGAGAACAGGATGCTGGACTGGATGGGCCACTGGCCTGATCCAGACTTACAATGTTTTTGAAGTGTGCATGGAGGAAGAATGTGAAGCCCCGATACAGCAGTGGTCCCCCCCAACGCAGACTGCAGCTTCCCCGTGGAACATCCCTCCACATCCAGCCATTATTATCCCCGTGTGTCTGAAATAAGAAATAGCCTGGTCACATTTCTGGTGACTGCCCCAAATGTCAGCAGGTATCTCTGCCCTGGATGCTGTTTCACCAGAGGGTGACAAGGAACATGTTGGGCGTGTGGGATAGAATTCTGAGAACTGGTTTCTAGGGAGATAAGAAGGCTCACTTGCTCTGTCTGCAAATGGGTCTTCATGTAGTACTCTGATGATAGGTACATCAGGAGCATAATGACCCCTCTCCCACACACAGCATGTGTTCTGCAATCATGTACACATGTGCAATTTGGGATTATGTGAAATTTAGCATGACTATCTGTCCTCTCCTGCCCCGTTAAATCAAGGTGCTAGTCCTCAAGAGGGGGAAGATTGACTTTTAAAGCATGTGTCCAGTCTCTGTTTATATGATTGACCTGTGGAGATCCCCTCTCACCAACCACTTCCCTTTATTTATGACCTTCACCAAGACTATCCACAATGTGTGCGTGTGGAATTACTCAGCTTGTATGCACATGGTTTTAATTTGCCTACTTTGTGCACGTTGCCTTTTCCATAATTTCTATTTTGTCAAAACAGCCCCCTGCTAGGGTCCCCCAGGCTCCATAGCTGCCTCCCTGACCTGTACAGATTCTGCTGAGGAATCAGCAGCACCAGGCACTCTTTGCTTGACCCCAGAAGACGAACTCCAGCAGAGGCTGCCCCCCCGCCAGTTATGCAGGAGTAGTTGTACAGAAAAGGACTGCGGCTCACAGCAGGCGTGCTAAGAGCAGGAGGCCTCTTGAGCCTGCATGCTCTCCTCTCAACCCACCCATTAATCTCCCCTCTTCCTTTTGCAATTTCCCTCCACAGGTAGCCAAGAGAGTCGGCCGGGTGCTGTACATGGCTAGCTTCCCCATGGCTTTCCCGCTCCAGCCCCCGGGCTTGCGACCCGCAGACCGTGACTTGCCTCCCGCTGACCTCCGCCCCTCGTCGACAGGAAGCGTGACCTCCTCCCCGTACGGCAACGCTCTCCTCCCCGCCAGCCGTATCTCGCCAAAGCAGGAAAACGGGAACCCTTTGCTGGCCGGCCTCAGCGACACGTCGAAGCCGCCCTCGTAAACTGCACAGCCCCAGGCAGTCAGCCAGCCTCGCGAGGGTCCCTGGCTTGGGCTCCTGGGCCTTCCAGCACTGGAACCAGCCAGCCGAGGAACCAAGAGAATAATAATGCATTCAGCGTTGGGGTTTTAAGGGGCAGGGGTCGGCGTAATCCAAAGATTTATTGGAAGCAATTTGAAAAGGGACACCGTGACTTTTTCTTTCTTTTCTTTTGGAGAAAAGGAACGTTGTTTGGGCTTTTTTCTTTGTTGCCTTTACAGAAATGCAACTTTGGGGAAGAGACCCTCAGCACCCCCTTCTTCCCTTCCCCTAACCGCAGCCTCCCGCCAGGAGGAAACACTCTTCCTTCCCCACTTCTGAAATGTGTCCCTCGCTGGAACCTGTTCCGTTCCTCTTTCAGGGTGTCTATGCATCGCTCAAAAAACAACTTTGAAACAATACCAAAGACAGACAACTGACCCAACGCCCAAGTTCCGGTCCATGTTTACTTCAGTTTGGATGGTACGGCACAGCTAGCTCTGTGGGGTACAGGTTTTTTGTGTGCTTTTCTCTTTTTTTAAAACTGCATTTTCATGCTGCTTAAACATTGCAGATTGACTGTGAAAGATTCCCTCCTTGCTGGGCACTGCACAGACTTGTTTTGCAGAATAATAATGATAGCCTTGTTGGGGGGGGGGGCAGAAGGGGAGATGAGCGTGGAAGAGGCTGGGAGGCAGAGTTTACCCCCCACACCTTAAACTGCGTGTGTACAGATGATGTGTGTCCCATTTTTACTTTGTTTGTGTGGGGGGAGTGTGTGTGTATTTTGTGGGGGGGGGGGAAGAGGCTTGTTGCAGAGGATATGGAGTTGCACATTTTTACCTGGTCCCCCACCCCCATGACCAGGTAACAGGTACCCAAGTGAGCCCATCGGGGCAGGGCGCTCTACCTTGCCCCCTCACCACCTCGCAATTTGTACAGTGATGGAAAACAATCATGTGATCGATGCTTGTCCGCTTTTCTCTCTCCTTACCCTTTCTGTTTTGAAAACACCTGCACGCTCAACCTTTTTTCCCTTATTCATTTTTTTTAACTTTTGTTTGGGGTGGGGGTGGGGAATCAAACAGATCGCTCAATGGTACCTTCGCTTCTTTATATATTGTAAATGGTCGTTATCCATCACATCCAGGGCAACGCTTTCCAGCAAATCGATTTAAATAATAATAATAAAAAAGAAAACAGTTAATTTATAAATTGGTTGCTCCGTGGGCCAGCTGTGTCCTTAAGAGTCTTGCAAAAGTACAAAAAATAATACACAGAGTTGAGTCGGGGGTAAGCAGAGGTGAATCTAGCGAATACAGTTCCCAGTGCAGAGTCTCTTCTGCCCACTATGAAGAGAGACCACAGGCACCCAACTATTAGCCCTTCTCTTTCCTAGAATCTGCTTAGCATAACTGTACCAGGGTGGGGTTTAAATGGCAGAGGGCACTGGCTGGCAAAGCAAGACTTCTCTGCGCCCCTAGAAGCCCTGTGGAATAGGCAAGGTAATATTAGGAGATACCTGCCACCAGTTAATTGCTGGTGCTTCCCCACTGGAAGCAGTGGCTGGCTAATAATGGACAACACAAGCTCTGGCCATGCTGGTGGGCTTGGGGCTGGTTTCCTTCCAACAAAAAAGGGATTTGGAGGTGGCGGATCCGCCCTCCCCACGTTATTTATAAAGTGGCAGGTTTTAACAAGGGCCTTTTTATCTCCTTGCCTGAGCCACTTTACTGCTGCTGGCAAAGCCACAAATTTTACTGTGTTTCTCCAAAACGTATAAAACTCTGCTGCACAAGATTTTCGCGTTTCAAGCGGTGCCTTGGGGGACGAGGGAGGCAGCCTCAGCGGAGCAACTTCCTGCCCCTGCTTTAAAGGGGCATGTGGGTTACCCTACCACAAACGCAACACCTCCAGATCCATTCCCCTTGCCCCTCACAATACCCATCCCAGTTGTCTGTTGGCGCAGCTGTCAGTCAGCATCAGAGAAGTCCAAGTCTTCCACCATGTCTTCGGGTCCCTGTGCCAGCTGCTTCAGCTCCGCCCGTGACAGCTGTTTCCCGACGCCCTTGCGGCCGGCCCCTTTGCTTCCCCCTGTGGAAGGGAGAGAGAGAGGTGTAAATCCTGCCTTATCAGGAAGGAAGAGGAGGGGAGAGGGAGAAAGAGGCAGGCAGAAGCGGCTCATTGCTAATTAATCACAAGCATTAATTAATTTATCGCCACCGCTGCATCTTCCAGATAGCAGGGATGGAAGGGAGGGTGAACAAGCGCTTCTGTGCTGCTCTTATTGCAATTTGGAATCAAAAAACAAGGCGTTTTGGGAAGGATGGTGCAAAAAGTTGTCGTTCCCCCACCGCTCTGCACTGCTCTTTCTAAGTGGGACTCTTGAGTTTAAAACATGGGGCAGGCTTTTTTCCTGAAATCTCAGTTCCAGCCATCCTTAGGGGAGAGAGAACAGTCCTGGGGTTGTATGCAGTGCTCATCCTACTCAGAGCAGACCCATTGAAATTCATGGCCATGGCTAGCATCGGTCCATTTATTTCAATGAAAGGAATCCCTTGGCACAAGTATTTCTGCATGCCAGACCAAACAGTCTTTCTCCCCCCCCCCCCACATGGGCTGTTCTGGGTTTTATACTGACCCTTCCCATAGTGGGGTGGGGGCCTGTTGTGCTTGCATAACTTGTTCTACCAGCTCCCACTAGTGCAACTGCTTAGTTGAATCTGGGTCCGTAGTTGAATTCGGTTGGCTGCAACTCCTAGGCAACATCGTACATTAAGATAGACACAAGAAATGCAAGGCCCTCCACATGTTGTGAGACTACAACTCCTATCATCCCTGACAATAGGCCATGCTGGCTGATGGGAATTGGTGCTCCAATATCTTCTAGAGGGCAGCAAGATCCCTATCCCTATTGACAGTACAAGGCCAGTACCCCAAAGCTCCTCTGCCCAAGCAGGTCGTGCAAGTTGCATTTCAAAGCTTGAGATGATCACTGGTATTGAAAAAATCAAGCTTAAAAATTTTTAATGGCTGCAACTGTCCCTGGGACTTTGGGGTGAAGAACAGGTAAATAATGCTTTAAAATTATATGCCAAAGGTCTGATATCCTTGGGAGACCCCAGTAAGGGACATTTCTCAGCCCTTCCTGAAGATGCTGTGGATTGAACCTGGGGGCCTTCTGCGTGCAAAGCACATGCTCTCATGTGCTGGCCCCCGCAGAAACATGGGCGCATACGCCCCTGTGCTAAAATGCTTATTACAGTATTGCAGTTCTGGAAGGGTGTTTTATTTCCTCCTCCCCCCCCAACAAATGTCACTGCACATCTCGAGGGAGGGGCCAACTGGTAACATCCGCCCTGAAACAAGCACTGAGAGAGAGAGGCAGCTGTGGGAGCCGTTTGCCTTGCCAGGCTCTGGCAGCCCCAGATAGAAATAGCTCCAAGAGCCGGCAAGGAGACTGCCAAGCGTTCCCAGCCAATGTTCGCTCCCATCTCTGCTGTTCATCTATTCTGGGCAACGGCACCAAGGTCCGTGTGCCAACCCTCTGCCATCTGTCACAGTGAATCAGTCAGTGGGGCTGGGCACAGCTCTCTCCTCTCATTTTCACCTCAAAGCCGGGAGAGAAATCTTGTTAAGGAGAGGGGGGAGGAGAGGTGGACATCCCTGCACCATCATCACCACCCCAAAAGGGCTTTGCATCCTTTAAACCTCACCCCTCAGAGAGAAGGGGAAGGCAGCAGCGCACTTGGAGATAATGGGAAAGGACAGCCAGAGCCGGTGGCACTCTTGACAAGCAACGTCCTCCTCCTGGCGGAGACTTTTCTTGTTTGCGTGGATCGTCACCCAAGGCAAAAACACTGCTTGTCGCCCCCCTGGGCCCTGCTTCAAGGACCTCCACTGCTCATCTTTTCAGGCCAAACCGATGGAATTGGTATGCGCGCGCGCACACACACACTCCAGTGTAGCGGGTAAGTGGCTGGATCCTACCCAGCACCTTCCTCCGTGGGCACCAGCTGCTCCTCTTAAAGGGATCACCAGCAAGACAGTACAAGGTGTGCAGAGATATGACAACCAGGAAATGTGTGTGTGTCACACACACAAATGCACACACACACACCTGGCAAAATGCAAGCTGCGTAGCAAGCAAACCCATTTCCAAAAAACGTAACAGGTAAAAGGCATATTCCTTCAGATCCCATACTAGAGGTCAGGAGCACAGGAGCAAAAGCCTACATCTCGCCTCACCAATATGCCCAACGTCATTCCTCCAAAGGAAGCCGTGGCAGCACTCTCTTACCATCTGAATCACTGGAGCTCTCGTTGTCATCATCCTCTTCTTCGTCCTCCACTTTGTACTCTCCTTCATCGCTGTCATCCTCTTCCTCACTGCTGCCAAATGAAGTGTCATCTAAACTGTCCTTCTTGGCCTTTGATTTCCCTGCAGCAAGGAGACCAAAACAAAAAAATTTTTTACAGAAAGGGTATCAAAACATTTAAGATACTTTTGCAACACGGGAAACTGCATAGTCTCAGATGTCGGACACAAAGGTAGCAGAACAAGTCAGAACCCAACATGTGTTGCTCACTTTAACAAGGTGGGGGGGGGAAGAATCTATATATTTCTTGACACAATGGCTTGCAACCAAATTTTGCGTTACATCATAGCAAAGCAGTCTTCAATATACAAATACAAGGAGAGCCTTGGGGGATCAGGCCAGGGGCCCATCTGGTCCAGGATCTGGTTCTCACAGGGGCCAACCAGATCCCTCAGCGGGAAGCTTGCTAGCAGAACCTGAGCACATGAGCAACACTCTCCACTTACGACTCAATCAACTGGCACTCGGAGGCCTATTGCCTCTGACACTGGAGGAAAGAACACCACCGTCTTGGCTAGTAGCCACTGACAGCCAATCTGTCTAACCCTCTTTTAAAGGTGGCCATTGTTGACTCTTGTGGGAGCAAAAAAGCATTTCTCAGTTTCCTTTCTGCACACCATGCATGATCCTATCATGTCAACTCTGAAAAAGCCCCAAATGTTGCACCCTTTCCTTATGCGGGAAAATGCCCCCTATTAGAACAGCACTCCAGCCATGCCATGCCCCCTATCCAACAGACCACACACACAGACCCCTGAAGCCCTTATGAAGGTGCTGGCAATCACAGCGGAGTTCTGCTAGGTCCCACTTGAGCAGAACACCAAATGGTGCACCATCACCTGGGTTGGGGCAGCCTAGGAAAAGTTCCCAGGACCAGAGAGAGATGTTTGGGGGGCTGCATTAGCCCCTGGGTTTACACGGACTTGAAAAAAACAACCCACCCTCTCCCCAAATTCACTTTGGCTCAAAATATTTCCTTGCTGCCTTTTCCCTGCCTGCTCAGCTCTCTCCACCACCCCCCCCCCCAGGGGACCAAGCAGAAGATGGATGGCAGGGTTGCCTTCTGCGGGAGATAATCCTGACAAGCACCTGAGCAGCCTATCTCTGCAAGCGCAGGAGAAAGAGAAAAAAAGTGGCTCTTCTGCCATCCCCCTCCCCAGCCCAATCCATCACACGCCGCTGGCGGGGGGAAAGGGGTTATCAGCTGCAGCGGCTGCCTGGCGATGGAAGCCTGCCCAAACCGGGCTCCTGAACAGAGCTCAGCTGCGACCGGCAAATGCAAGAGCCAGCACCTTGATTATTTCCCATTACCTTTGCAGCCAGGGAGCTGTGTGTGGTGCCGGGGGGGGGGGCACATAGGCAGGCTTATGTAACTTACTTTTAAAACCATTTTCTAGAAAGAAAGGGGGAGAAGCTTAATCACAGGAGAGCAGCTGGGTAGATCTGCCATGCTCATTTTTTTCTTTGCAACTCTCCCCAACCAGAACATCCGCACAGGTCTTTCCACATCTCTCTCTCCATTCAAATCTCTCCTAAAAGCTCTTCCCTGCCCATGAAATCTTCATTTTCACAGACACCCCTTCTCCCAAGCTGAATATAGCAGCCCTCTTGGACCAGGTGAACAGCTGACTTTCCACAGTAGTCAACCAAATGTCTCAGGGAAGCTCACAAGCAGAACAGGAAGGCAGCAGCCCTCTCCTCCACAGCCCCAGCAACTAGTATTCAGAGGTATAATCATAGAATTGGAAGGGAACCCAAGGGTCATCTAGTCCAACCCCCTGCAATGCAAGAATCTCAGCTAAAGCATACATGACAGATGGCCATCCAACATCTGCTTAAAACTCTTCCATCTCCAAGGAAGAGTGTCGCGACAACCTCCCAAGGGAGACCATTCCACTGCTGAACAGCTCTCATTGTCAGAAAGTTCTTCCTGATGTTTAGTCGGGAATCCCCTTTCTTGTAACTTGAAGCCACTGGTTCGAGTCCTGCCCTCTTTTTCCAGGCTAAACATACCCAACTCCTTCAACCAGTCCTCATAAGGCTTGGTTTCCAGACTTTTCGTCATCTTGGCCACCCTCTTCTGCAAAACGTTCCAGCTCGTCAATATCCTTCTTAAACTGTAGTGCCCAGAAGTGGACACAGTACTTCAGGTGTGGTCTGACCAAAGCAGAATAGAACAAGACAATTACTTCCCTTGATTGGGACACTAGATGTCTGTTGATGCAGCCTAGAATAGGATTAGCCTCTTTTGCTGCTGCATCACACTGTTGACTCATGTTAAGCTTGTGGTCTACTAAGACCCCTAGATATTTTTCACATGTACTGCTGGCAAGCCAGGTGTCCTCCATCTTATAGTTGTGCAGCTGGTTCTTCCTTCCTAAGTGTAGAACCTTACATTTGTCCCTACTGAAATTCATTTTGGTAATTTTGGCCCTGTTCTCCAATCTGTTTAGGTCATTCTGGATCCCAATTCTGTCTTCCGCAGCACTGGCTACTCCTCCCAGTTTGGTGTCATCTGCAGATTTTATTAACATCCCCTCAGTACCTTCCTTCAAATAATTTATGAAGATGTTGAAAAACAACGGGCCCAGGGCAGAACCCTGCAGCACCCCACTTTTCACTTTTTTCCAGGTTGATGAAGAACCATTTGTAAGCACTCTTTGGATTCCATCAGTTCAACCACCTACAAATCCACCTAACAATTACTTCATCCAGCCAACATTTTACCAGCTTCTGTGCAAGAATATCATGAGGGACTCTCAAAAGCCTTACTGAAATCAAGATACACTACGTCCACAGCATTCCCCTGATCTAGCAAGCTTGTAACTTTATCAGCTCTTCTGAAAAAGGAAGGTTACCATAAGCCATCACAGCTAATGGCAAAACAATAGACCCAGCCCTCTCAGCGAATCTGCCTAATCCTTTTTTACTTGGCCCCATTGCTACATCTTAGGGGTGACAAATTCAATAAAGCAATGGCATGCTGTGAAATCCAGCTTTAAGCAAATGAATTTGCTTGCTATTGTGCCTTCTTGATCTTGGGTTCTACCCAGTGCTAGCTCTTACTTAGGGTAGTAGACCCACTGAAGTTAATGACCATGGAAGCAAACACACTTTGAAACTCCCTGCCTACTGACACCAGGCAGGTTCCTTCACCCTGCCCCTTTCAATGCCTGCAAAAGACATTTTTGTTTAGGCAAGCCTACCCAGAAACATAAAATGTTGACATGCATTTTGCTCAGGATTTAACTTACTGATGTTTTTAAATTATTTTTACAGACAATTTTATTGTTTTATTCTTTCTGTAAACCACATCTAAATCTTGTGAAATAAACAACATAACCCAACATAATTTTACTGGGTCTAATCTGATGCCACTCTTTCTCTCTCACCAAAGTTCAGACTGTAAGCTCCTTTGGGGCAGAGAATCTTGTGTCTAAAGCCCAATTATGGACACGGGTGCCTCTCTACAAACCAACCAGCCACCAGCTTTTCAAACATACAAAGTGCTTTATTAATTTTTCTCATCTCCCTTTTTGCCCAAAAGGCCACAAGAGGGTCTATCTCCTAAGGCCACCCAGGGAGCCTCACGACAGAAGGAATTTGAACCTTGGCCTGTAGGACTGAATACCTACATCACTCCTCTCTTCTTGCAGGAGATGATGACGACAGATTGAGAGCATTTGGCTTGCCTTTCTGGACGAGCCCGGGGAGGGGGGGGTTGGAAGAATTACCACCCACTGTGGAATCCTGTGCCTCCCACTCCTTTTTCCCACTGACTGACTGCTCCCCAAGACACACCAACCCCCCAGCAGAGGAAAGAACAGCAATGCCCCCAGACACTACGGAGTTAAGAGCATCCTGTTCACATCATCTAGCCTCCCACCTCGTTTTCCCCCACCGGAATCCCTGCTAGCAAGAACCGGAGATATTAGCCTGACTTTTAATACAATTTGGTTGGGAAGCGAGCGCTCTAAAGGCAGCATTAATCACTTTAACGATGAAGCTATTACTGGAGGTGCGGCGGGAGGGGAGGGGAGAAGATGGGAAAATTTTCCACGCTTCCCCGCCCTTAACCCTCCCCACCCCACCCTCAGGAGTGCTTGCAGCCATTGCAAGGAAAGGGTCTGTTTCATGCCACGTTGGGTTGGGGGGGGGCAGGCTGTGGATACGGGTGGGGTGGGGGTGCTGCCAGCCCTTCCAGGCACAGAAGTCTTGTGGCATTTCATTCCGACTGAACTATGAGTGACAAACCCAGCCTCAAGTCATGAGCTTAGTAGTCCCAATCCTGCACCATCAAAATATTTTGGCCAGAATACAGTGGTACCTCGGGTTACAGACGCTTCAGGTTACAGACTCCGCTAACCCAGAAATAGTACCTTGGGTTAAGATCTTTGCTTCAGGATGAGAACAGAAATCGTGCTCTGGCGGCACAGCGGCAGCGGGAGGCCCCATTAGCTAAAGTGGTGCTTCAGGTTAAGAACAGTTTCAGGTTAAGAACGGACCTCCGGAACAAATTAAGTACTTAACCCGAGGTACCACTGTACTGGGTCTTGAGCTTCCACGCTGTGGACACTCTGCACACCACAGGACCATAGGAAGCTGTCTGATGAGGCCACTGGTTCATAGAGCTCAGTATTGTCCACATTCAGTCTGCAAGTTAGATACTCTACCACTGAGCCCTTAGGACACAAGAATATAAGAAGCTGCTTTAGACAGCCAGGTCCATCTAGGGTCAGTACAGTCTGCACTCATTGTCAGCGCTGCACTGAGCTATGGCCCTTCCCCAACAGGGAGAGCTGTTGCAGTCATAGAATCACAGAATTGTAGAGCTGGAAGGGACCCCGAGGGTCATCTAGTCCAACCCCCTGCAATGCAGGAATCTCAACTAGAGCATCCATAACTGATGGCCAAACAACCTCTGCTTTAAAACCTCTAAGGAAGGCGAGCCTAACAACCTCTGGATGGAGTCCGTTCCACTGTCAAAACAGCTCATGTCCTATTTGGGGGCGTCCTAAAGGCACCTCGCCTCAGGCACTGTAGGAAAATGCAAGGCTGACATTTGCTCAGATCCAGCAAGGCAGGGATGGGATACATGTGGCCCTCCAAAGGCGGCTGGAATCCCAGTCAAGCATGGCCAACTGTCAGCGTTGGTGGGAATTGTAGTTCAGCAATATCGGGGTGGGGTGGGCACAGGTTCTCCATTCCCACGTTAAAGGCTCCTGGGAGCACCATCTGGAAAAGGAGGCTGCTTGCTGTGTCTCTGCATGAGTGGCTGCTCTGGCTTTGATTAAAGTTGATTAAAACAGGGGTGGGGAATTTGTGACCTTCCAGAGGTCACATCCAGCTCCCATCAGTCCAAACTTGGATGGCCAAAGGTCAGCGGTGACAGAAGCTAGAAGTGAGCTACATCTGGAGCGCCCCAGATTCCCCCAACCCCTGCCCTAAAATGGCATTCTCTCCATCATGCTACTCAATGCATTGGTTTCCCTCATCCATAAAATGGGCATAAGGAATCATAGAATTGTAGAGTTGTAAGGTACCACGAGGATCATCTAGTCCAACCCCTGCAATGCAGGAATCTTTTCCCAACATGGGGCTCAAATCCACAACCCTGAGATTAAGAGTCTCATGCTCTACCGAATGAGATATCCCAGCTGTAAACACCACTCACCCTAGAGAAGATATGTGTTTTAGGGCAACCCAAAAATAACCAAATGCTGATCCTTACAAACACACAGAAACACACAGATTATCCCCACAGTGGAGTAGGTCTAAGAAGGACAACCAGTCTATTAACTCTCCAGCTGGAAAGGTTATAGGGAGGGAGCAGTGCAGCAGCTGAATGACCAGAGAGACCAGAGACCTGGGTTCAAATCCCTACTTAGCCATGAAGTTCACATAATAAATTATACCAGTCAACCTCAGGAGAGCTGACGTGGACAGAAAATGAGACAGAGAGAGGAAAAGAGAAATTTGGGAAGGGCCATAGCACGCAGAAGGCCCCAGGTTCAATCCCTGGCATCTCCAGGCAGGGCTCAGAAAGGTTCCCTTGCCTGAAACCTTGGAAAGCTGCTGCCAGTCAGTGTTGACAATACTTTGGCAGATGGATCAAGGGGTTGGGCTCAGAATAAGGCAGCTTCCTAGGTACTGCAAATCCCCTCACAATCCTCCAGATAGAGAGGGAAGCTAATCTTGTCTTTGGAGCTCTGTTCATTGTTTTAGGTTGTGTTTTAATTTATATATTATTATTATTATTATTATTATTATTATTATTATTATTACTGCAACGTGATGCTGTTTCAGCCATGCTGACAGCTGAATTCCTCAGTTGAAAGGTGCGGTGGGAATAACAACAACAGAACAAACAACCACAACACACCACAAACAACAACTTTGGCTGCATTTTACAAACAGGCAGAGTAAATGTATAGACACACACACTTCTACTGAATTATATCTTTCATTTAGTCAAAAACGTACAAGAGGCAGGGAAATGCAAGTTATAAGCGAGAGAGAGAGGAAGAGAAGAGAAGAGAGAAAGAAGCACAAAACTCCCCTGAGGTAAAATCTGAGATAATCATCTATGGTTATTACATAATCTATTCTTCCTCCTCTTCCTCCCCCTTCCTTACCCACTGACATTTGGGTCGACAGGCTAATTATCTGATAAAAGGAACACGTCCAACCTCACCCGGCACACAACCGCGCACACACAACCACACACACAAACATATACAATCATTGCTCATTACAGATCAGGCTGGCTAGTAATGTATGCACAGTCACGCACCAGGAAATTCGTTCCCGTAACGAACCGGGGAGCGGAGGGGGGGGGGGAGAGGAAGACCGTTCCCTCTGGCCGCCCCACACAACCCTCCCCCCTCCCTCCCCACCCCCCAATATTAAATTGGCGTAATATGATTACGTGCTGGATAAATGAATGAACGCGCTAAAGTTCATTAGAGGCGCACCGTCGCTTAATGCGGACAGATCGCTCATTACGGGCCCCGGCGCGGGGAGAGGCGGCAGCCAGCGAAGCGGCTCCTCGCCGGCTTTAATTGCCTCGTGACAAGGCAATCCACCAGCTCTCCCCAAGCCATTAATAACCGCCCGCAGCAGCCAGCCTCCCCTCCTGGAGCTCCGTCAGCCGGTAAATGAGAGGAATGAGTCCGCCGCCGCCTCTCCCCACTGCGACCGCAGACAGGCCATTGATCAAATCTGGCAGGCGAGGGGAGGCCATCTTACACGGGGCCTCGTTCTCGGAAATTCAACGCGGCTCTGGCCCGAGGCGCCCAAACCCCCTGACCTTTCTCTTTCCCCCGCCTCCCTCTCTCACACACAGACAGAAGCACGGCTCCCCACACTATCCATTCCTCTTAGCATCACTAGTCCAATTCATCATGGTGATAGATAGATGATAGATAGCAGCCAAATGCAGCCCTCCGCTCCTCTGTATCTGGCCCTCGGGACTCCCTCTAAGCCACACCTTCTCTCCCCCAGGCCATGCCCCACACAAGTCCCACTCAGCTGTTTTTGCCTGAAATGTGCCCTTCAACTGCGACAATGCTTCCCTGGATGGAGGGTAGAGAGGGGTGGTTCAAGTGTGTTTGTGGGAAACGGCCTACAGTGCACAAAGGCAAAATTAGCATTCATTGCCCCCGCCCCATTTTGCCCCTGGCCCCGCCCACCCCTGACCTATGGCCTGGACAGGACTGTGGCTCCTGCAGTGAAGTCTTGTTTTTTAGGGGAAGCTTACATTACTATTACTCCAGCTTTCCCAGTGATTCTCCACAAAGCCTTTTAGAAGCAACTTAAAAGATAAAGAGACCCCTGACCCCTGACCAGTCACAGATGACTCTGGGGTTGCAGCACTCATCTCGCTTTACTGGCCGAGGGAGCCGGCGTACAGCTTCCGAGTCATGTGGCCAGTATGACTAAGCCGCTTCTGGCGAACCAGAGCAGCAAACGGAAAAGCCGGCTACCTTCCCACCAGAGCAGTACCTATTTATCTACTTGCACTTTGACGTGCTTTCAAACTGCTAGGTGGGCAGGAGCAGGGACCGAGCAACGGGAGCTCACCCCGTCACGGGGATTCGAACCGCCGACCTTCTGATCGGCAAGCCCTAGGCTCAGTGGTTTAACCCACAGCGCCACCCGCATCTCTAGAAGCAACTTAAGAGGGTTTTTAAAAAAATGCATGCTATTAAAGAAATAAAAAAGATGCATCACTCAGTAGGATGAATCTAATACAAACCTAATGTGATTTTATGGCCATGGCCTCTTTGCAAAAAGGAAACCCTGAGAAAGCTGGGTCTGTGTAGATTGCTTGGCTCTTTCTTCCATCCACAAATTGCAAAATTCCCCCGCTCTTGTACTAGTGAACAACAGTCTACAGGAGTCAGGCAGCTTGCAGAGTCATGAAGTTAAGGGGCCACAGCAGAGAAAGCCCCACTTTGTACAAACTTTGATTTTAGGCCCTCTTCCCCAAACAGGAAAGTACATCTAAGCAATAATTACAGTGTGGCTCCTGTATATGGTCATTAGTATAATTAAAAATAAAGTAAAATACAGACCATTTCTTCTGAGGGAAGCCACACAGAAGAGAAGAATACAGTGGTACCTTGGGTTACGGACGCTTCAGGTTACAGACTCTGCTAACCCAGAAACAGTACCTCGGGTTAAGTACTTTGCTTCAGGATGAGAACAGAAATCACACAGCAGCGGCGGGAGGCCACATTAACTAAAGTGGTACCTCAGGTTAAGAACCATTTCAGGTTAAGAACAAACCTCCACAACGAATTAAGTTCTTAACCCGAGGTACCACTGTATTCCTAATTTCAAAGAAGCAGTAATGTGGCTATTGAGACATATCTGAACACCCTCCAATAGTTCTTATAGGAATGGTTTCAAACAAACAAACAAAGCACTAGTCCTCATGTTTGCAAACTTGGAATATGGGACAACAAAAATATATGCTGAATCAAAATGAAAACACATTCTAGTAGTTTAGAACGCAACTAGCTGGTACTTGGCTCTTAAGGCAGCCAGCATCTATCTATAGAGTGCATTTTAAAAAATACAATAACCACACAAACTCATAACTTCTGCCAGAGAATTTAGGAGGTCCAACTTCTTTATATTTCAGTGGGGGTGGGGGTGGAATCCATAGAATAAAATGCAGCTCCAAAGGGCCTTATTCCCCTCATGATTGAAATGGAGAAGGCGGAAGTCAAAATGGGATAAGGCCCACTCTGGTGTAAGGTTGTCTCCAACCAAGTTCTCCTCAGTGTACACCCACTGGAATTAATGAACCTAAGTTGAGTGAAGGCCATTAAATTCAGATGGGTCTAAACATTAGGTACAACCCTTTAGTCTTGATTAGAGATCTAAGTTTGCAATGGTTAACTATCAGGAGCCAGCCTGCTCTCCAGACTAACTTACTCCGCAGAGATTATAGTTGCTATAAAACGCTAATGAGTGCTTAACTACTGCAATATTTAATTAAAAAAAAGGAAGAGGGGCTGTGAGCTGCTGCTAATTAACAGAAAATTGGTAATTTCCAAGCTATTAACGGCTTATTTTCCACTCATCTGAACACAGCCAAGAAACTACAGCTATAGCATAAATAGGAAGCGCATTCTGTCAACAAGGGAAGAGCTTGCTATGAGATGGGGCTTGCTCTCTGGTGAATTCATGGGGACTAGGAACCTGCTGCCTCAATCAATCAATCCTTCACGGCTGCTTTTCTGTCATGAGTTCCAATGAACACCTTACTATGCCATCTGTCCTGTTTTGGGAAGCTTTTAAATGTTCAATGTTTTGTTTTATTCCTTTATATTTTGTTGGAAGCTGCCAAGAGCGGCTGGCGTAACCTAGTCAGATGGCGGAGGTATAAGAATTAGCAGCATCATCATCATCATCATCTTGCTTCTCCCTGTAAAAAACCCATTTTTTGGATACAAGGGTGTGAAACCTTTTTCTAACCGAGGGCCCCATTCCCATACAGGCAACTTTCCAAGGGGCAGTTGTGGGTGGTGCCAGAGGCTAAAGTGGGCGGAACAAAAAGAGGAGGTTGTTACCTTTGTAAAGGGACCCCTGACCATTACGTCCAGTTGTGGCTGACTCTGGGGTTGCGGCGCTCATCTCGCTTTACTGGCCGAGGGAGCTGGCGTACAGCTTCCGGGTTATGTGGCCAGCATGACTAAGCCGCTTCTGGCGAACCAGAGCAGTGCACAGAAACGCCATTTACCTTCCCGCAGGACCGGTACCTATTTATCCTGCTAGGTTGGCAGGAGCAGGGACCAAGCAATGGGAGCTCACCCCGTCGCGGGGATTCGAACTGCCAACCTTCTGATCGGCAAGTCCTAGGCTCTGTGGTTTAACCCACAGCGCCACCTGCGTCCCGTTACCTTTGTACAGGTATGCAAAAAGCAGAGGGTTATCAACGGCACTATAAACCAGGAATAGGCAAAATCGGCCCTCCAGCTGTTTTTTGAGACTACAACTCCCATGATCCCTAGCTAACAGGACCAGTGGTCAGGGATGATGGGAACTGTAGTCCCAACACATTTGGAGGGCCCAGTTTGCCTATCCCTGCTATAAACATTCCACTGTCAGACAATACAGAGACATTAGCAGGGCTCCAGGACATATTCCAGCCAGGCAAAAGCACTCAAGGAGGTTGTGGGAGGGTTCAGAGGGTGAAATACAGAATCCAGGAGGGCAGAATTTGTGCCTAGGTCTAACCACCACCCCCCATCCCATGTAAATACCATATTGTTTCCAAAGCAGGCCCACCCATTTTCCAAGCTTACAATAGCTTCTCATTACCTGATAGCTGAGCAATGCAACACTCACAGGTTTTGCTTGGAATCCTGATCCATCTCTGCAGACTCACCCCCCCTTTTTTTCTTTTTTAAAAAGAATAAATCGTCTAGTCCTCAGGCCCCTGGGCTCCTCACCCCTGGTTTATATGATCAACAGGACTAGAAAAATGATTTTAAAAGAAAGACCTCTGTATTCCGCCCTTGGAATTCTGCCTAGGCCACATCTTTCAGTACCCAAGAACTTTTCTTTTCTTTTTAACCAAGCAGATTTCCCAGCTGCACAAATTCCCCACATTAAACAAACACAAGAAGCCAAGCAAACACAAAGTATGTTGTGCTGCTTCCTTACATCCTGTATCAGTGGCAATTTTTCCATGGCAGCCCTTAGTCCCTATCTGCTACATAGCAACAATTCATATATGAGTATGTCTTCGTTAAGTATGTAACAGGTGCTTTCAAGGGTATTTACAAGCATGCCGCAAAGTGTTAGATGCTTGGAGATGAAGATGAAGAGGAGGTTCTGTGCCCCCCCTTAAAAAAAGATGTTTTAATATGGTTTGGGAAGTTCGCACATATGCCCTAATGGGTCTACCCCACCCCTAATTTTCAAACAGCACATTATCAGCTTTACAACTGCACGATTCCCCGCACTCCCAACTACACACTTTGTAGATTCTTTGCCACAGAATCATAGAACTGCAGGGTTGGAGGGTCCCCCAAAGGCCATCTAGCCCAACCCCCTGCAACACAGGAATCACAGTTAAAGAAGGTCAGGCAGACGGCCATCCAACCTCTTTTTAAAAACAAAAGGAGAGCCTGCCACCTTCCGAGGTAGTCCATTCCACTGTTGAACAGCTCTTCCCGTCAGAAAGTCCGATCTAACGTATTGTCAGAATCTCCTTTCTGGCAATTAAAATCCATTGGTTCGGATCCTACGCTCTGAAGCGACAGACAAGAAGCTTGCTCCATCTTCCACGTGACAACAACCCTTAAGATATTTGGTGGTTATCATATCTCCTCCTCTTTAACAAGATGGGGAATTAAGAGGCTGTGGTTGGGTGTTCCTCTGACTCTTGGAACATGGATGAAACGTGGTCTGCAGCACTGGTCTTCAAGGGGTCGGCCTGGACCCACTAGGGGGCCTGTGGCATGACCCAAGGTCGGTCATAACAGGAGCACCACCTCCATGCAAATATCTGGGGAAAGATTAAGCAGTGGGTTCCCGAATGCAGGCTTGAGCTGAAAGTGGGTCGGGTCATGGGGTCTGAAAAGCATGAAGCCACCTACAGTCATACCTCAGGTTACAGACGCTTCAGGTTGCGCGTTTTCGGGTTACGGACGTGCCAAAACCCGTAAGTACCAGAACGGGTTACTTCCGGGTTTCGGCACTTGCGTGTGTGCAGAAGCGCCGAATCGCAACTCGCGCATGCACAGACGCGGCGCTGCAGGTTGCGAACGTGCCTCCCGCACGGATCACGTTTGCAACCCAAGCGTCCACTGTATTCTACAATACAAAGGGGTGCACCCAAACCTCCACCCACTTTTGTCTCTGGCCCCGCCCACCTGCCCCATCCCCCGGCCCGGGTTTCCTCATAAGGGACCTTGTGCTGAAAAGGTCATGTACATAAAGCAGAAATTGGCCGCATTCAAGGGGGGTTGCAACTTTGGGAACGTTAGGAAGCTGCCTTATACAGAGTCAGACCACTGGCCCATCTAGTTAGGTATCATGGCTGGCAGCAGCAGCTCTCCCAAGGTTTCAGGACGGGATTCTTTCCAAACCCCGCCTGGAGATGCCATTGACCCTGGAGCCTCCTGCAAGCTCAGTAGATGCCCTGCCACTGGGCAATGGCCCTTCGCCGAGAAAACAAACATGGCCTCAATGCTTTTGGGGAACCAGAGAGAGAAAGAGAGAAGAGATTTCCAGCTGTGACAGCTCCTGCTGTCGTTCCACCCAGGGAGGCTCGCCAGCCTCCAAAACGTGTCACTTCATTTCGCATTGCCAGCCCACCGCATGCTGACAGGATTTCCCTTGCCTCTCTCCTCGCAGGGAGAATGGTGTCGCCGGGTTGGCAGCTAGCTTTAAAGGCGGGCACATCAGCAGCCCAGCCATGCGTGGCCTAACCGCCTCTCCAGGGGTGCCCGAACACCGTTCCCTGCTACGACCCAGTGCCCCTGCCACCAGCACAACACACACACAGCAGCAGCAGCAGAAGCATTCCTGCCTCTTCTAGAGTCATGCTCAACTCGGCTTAGAAAAAAATGCTGACGGCGAAGACTGCCAAGCAACCAGCTCAAAATCAATACAGGCCCAATGTCCTCGTTTATTCCTCCGAGTGCCGTGAGAGGGGCTCGCCCGTACATGGCCATGCCAAAAACATGAACTAAAATCCAGATTTGCACCGCAAGGAACTCCCAAACACAACCTTAAGAACTGCCACAGTGGGACGGACTGACGGAGTCTGGCATCTTATTCCCACCAGCTGTTGGCCACATGTCCCAGGGAAGCTCAAAAGCAAGCCTGTGGGGTGATTTGCCCAGCACGAGAGCCTCCGCTTCTAGCCCAAGAATGCTTCTTGGCTACTTGGCTATGCCCTGCCTCTACATTCAAAGGCAGCAGTGCTTCTGAATACCAGTTGCTGGAAACCACTGGAGCTCTTGTGCTCGAATCCTGCCAGCAGGTTTCCCCAGGCATTTGGTTGGCCACTGTCATAACAGGGTGCTGGATTAGATGGACCACTGGCCTGACTCTGCTTGGCTCTTCTTATGTTCTTCACAGACGGTGATGCAACTCAGGCTGTTGCCTGATTTCAGGGTTTCTGAGTTCTACTCAAAAGTAGATTCATTGAAATTGATGGACCTCCGTTAGTCTCACATTCATTAACTTCAATGGGTGCTCTCGGAGTAGGATTAGCATTAGAGACAACCCAGTAGATTAATGAACGAGTTAGGGGAAACCATTGAGCCTAGTGAGAAGACGCCCCCCCCCCAAAAAAAGATATCTGAACTGTATTTAAGCTTTCAGCACCACCAGAGGTAATAGTGAAGGCTGGTCATTTTTCTTCCTTGTTCTCAACCAGTTCATTTTGACTTTGCTTTGTATTTGTTATGTGTTATGAAGTCTATATTATTTCACTGACCCACCACCCTTTGCAAGTCACAGAAAAACCATGGTTTACTGGGAACATGCTGGTCTTGGCCACTGTGCAGCTTCCCTCTACTGCAGGGAGGGTGCAAACCACAATCTCTAATTTAGCATTGTTTGAACCAAGGATGGGGATTTGCTTGCGCTCCCAGGAAACCACAAATCTGTAGCTAAAGCTTTTTCCTGGCTTCTTCTTCGAGGTAAGTCAGGAGCAAAGCAAACCTCAGTTTCTAGTCTGGACACAATGGCTGGGATCACATGTCACGATAAACCATAGTTTAGTGTGAATGAGCTGTTGTTGCACCTGGCCGGGGAAGGCTGTTCAAAAGCAACCAAGGTACAAACCAGGGAAGAAATGCAGAACCGACTGCTCTTTTGAACAGCAGCAGTAGCAGAGACGCCCTTCTGGAATCTGCACGCAGGCTTGTGCTAAATCATAGAATCATAGAGTTGGAAGACACGACTGAGGGTCATCTAGTCCAACCCTCTGCAATGCAGGAAACCTGCCCACAGCTGTCCCTGCTTGGGCTCAAACCACCAACCTTCTGCTTAACAGCCAGGTGCACTAACCCATTGTGCCATGTGCAAACAGCCTCACCAAACGGCTAATAACAGGATCTCCCAATGCTCAGAGCCTTTTGCTTTCCCTTTGTATATTGCTGTGTTTATTTAGGAAAAAAACATTTTAAAAAAACCCTTCCAAAACCAATCCTCACATATAGCCAGCATATAGCCATCCAAAGAGATGCTCTTTTCCTAATTCCCTCGCAACTGTGAGTGGGGGGCTTTCCTGGTGTGCTCTGGCTGCTATAACTCCCGCTTTCAAGAGAACAAGACAACTGCAAACCCCTAGCGGCCAAAGGGGAGACTGCGGCTCTCCCCACCCACCCCAGCTTCAAAGTCCCTGCTGTACCTTTGACAGACAGACCACCGACAGCATCTTCCCCCTCTTCAGAGTCGCTGTCCAGCTCAAAAAGGTCCTTGAACTCCCTCTTATCGTCCTCCTTCTCTTCGCCCGGCTTCTTCCGCTTGATTTCTGGTAGGTTCAGATCTTCCATCTGTGCCAGGAGAACAGAAAACTTTAGTCCTCCCCATTTCAGTCAAAAGCATAAAGAAGCAGCATGACAGCCCATATAAATATATTCCTTGCCCTTTAACTGAAAAGAACTACACACACGATTAGGACAGAGGCTGGGGAACCTATGGTTCTCTGGACACTGTTGAATTCCATTTCCCATCAGCCCCGGGCAGCATGGCCAATGGTCAGCGATGACGCAGCTGGCAGCCCAGCAATATCAGGGGAGGCCATAGTCCTCCCCCCACCTGCATCCCTACAGTAAAGGTTCCTGGAAGCTGAAAACCCCACCCAGAAAGGAGGCTCACTGCTATGTCTCTGCATGAGTGGCTGCTTGGGCTCTTATTAAGATTACAACAGGGATGGCCCTCTAGTTGTTGTTGTTTTGGACCCTGGATTAAAGGCTCCAGGAAGCTGGAAGCACATTATTATAATTATTTATTAAAACAGGGAAGGAGAACCTGTGGCTCTCCAGATGTTGCTGGACTGCAGCTTCCATCAGGCCCATGCCAGCACAGCCAATTGTTGGGGGTGATGGGAGATGTGGTCTGGAAACATCTGGGAAGGTCTCAGGTTTCCCATCTCTGGCTCAGAAGGACACTGACAAGAAGGATTCCATCTCCATTCTGTTCAAAGGGCATATTCCAGCCAGGCAAAATTACTCAAGGAGGGTGCGAATGAGGGCCAGGAAGGAGTGTGGTCTAGGAAGAGGTGTGTGGTCTGAGGATCAGAGAGAGAGGCTGGGGGTCTGCATTTGGCCCCTGAGCCTCAGCTTCCCCATCTGTGTCTTACCCGCTCTTTGCCGCTGATCTCCAGCTGAATCTCCTTCTCCCTCAGCTTCTTCCAATGCACATAATATGTCATCAGTGGAGTCCCTTCCTCTCTGACCTTTTTCTCCCATTGCTCCTGTCAAGGTAAGCAAGAAAATACCATTGTCAGCTGCAAGTGATCACCATCTTAAGAGCCAGCATGTGAGCCTATCTTCACCGCTTTCCCCTCCCCATCCCCCTGGAGGCAAGTCATAGTGTCTGCATTCCTATGCCCATTTTACAGTTGGTGCAGCTGAGGACTGAAGGGGAGAGGGCAGGCCTTTGCTCATTAGGATTCTAGGAGTCGTTCACACAGTTGTTTGGGCATCCCGATGATTCCTTGATATGCCAAAGGCCACTCTGATCCACTGGATTAGTGCAGCCAAGAGAAGTTTTCTCCCCCCTCCCCGCAGGTTAGCACAGCTGTAAGCCTAAAGGCCAACCATCTCAAAACTTTGTCAGCAGATGGAGGCTGTGTAAAAAGCTTTCTGTGTGTCAGCCCAAGTCAAACAGATTCCCCCACATCCTCGCTCAGAAACTGATCATCACAGATAAACTGCCTCTGAACAAGAAAGCCCAGAAGCATTGGAATGGAGGAACCTCAAGGGTGGAACTCTTCTCCCCACGAAGATGCACCTAGCAACTTCGCCAAACAACTTCTGCTATGTGCCAAAAACATACCTTTTTGCCCCAGCCTTTGACGGTCAAGGTATTTTGTTTTGTGGGAACCACCTCTTTTTGCTAAATTTACAGTGTTCTGTTTTTAAACGGTTTCATGCATTTTATACATACAAAGTACAGTGGTACCTTGGGTTACATACGCTTCAGGTTACATACGCTTCAGGTTACAGACTCCGCTAACCCAGAAATAGTACCTCGGGTTAAGAACTTTGCTTCAGGATGGGAACAGAAATTGTGCTCCGGCGGCGCGGCAGCAGGAGGAGGCCCTATTAGCTAAAGTGGTGCTTCAGGTTAAGAACAGTTTCAGGTTAAGAACGGACCTCTGGAACGAATTAAGTACTTAACCCGAGGTACCACTGTACTTCTTGAGGATCACACAGCCTGCCTCCAATCCCTGATTTAGGCCATCATTTGCCTTTACTGCCCCTCCTTACCTCCATCACAGTGCTGCCACCTTCTAATGCAGGGGTGGGGAGCCTGTAACCCCCCCCCCCAGATCTTGCTGGACTCCAACTCCCATCACCTGACCACTGAGCCATGCTGGCTGTGGGCTGACACAAGTCCAACAAGATCTGGAAGGCCACACAAGCTCCACACACACACACACACACATACACATACACACCCAGCCACTCTACAGGGCTGTGGTTACGAACAGCCACAGAGGTCTCTAAATAATTTTATCATAAAGGCCAGAGATCGTAAGGGATTTCCACTGCGGCCGTAAAAAATATTAGTTGGCGTCATGAAACGAGAGCTCTGGGTTGTTGTTGTTTTTGTGGACTGATCTCTTTTTCACAAGTCGACTCAAGCGAGAGTCGGCATCCACGCCCAGCCCTCCTCTTCCTTCCTGCCTTTGCGCAAGGCTCCGCCAAGCGGCAGTCAGAGCCCCTCTCCCGAGATGCTGAGCCAGAGAGAGAGAGAAAACAGAGACTCACCACAGCCTCCCGGTTAGCGACGCCAAAGGTGGCTTTCTGCCGCTTGCCGGTGATGTAGGCAGAGTTTTCCTGCAGCTTCTCCAAGAGCTGACGGATCGTCTTGCAGTAGTTGGCAACTTTGCACTCCTTCAGGAACGACTTCAGCTGCAGGAAAGGAAGGAGACATTCCACGAACTGATCCCATTAAATTCCCCGACTCTGCTCCTTACAACTTTATATTCCGCAGTACGGCACAGCTGCCAAAAGAGCAGGAAAGCATGGAACGCAGGATCCCACAGGAAGCTGCCTTGTACAGAGTCAAGCCACTGCTCCGCCTGGCTCAATACCGTCTACACTGACTGGCAGATGCTCTCTAGGGTTTCAAACAGGGAGTCTGCCAAGGATTGAACCAGGGACCTTCTGCAGCCTTTACCACTGAGTCACAGCCCTTCCCTTAAGGCATGGGAAGTTGCCTTATACTAAGTCAGACTGTTGGGTCCATCTATTTCAGTATTGTCTACACTGACTGGCAGCAGCTGTCTAGGGTTTCAGGCTGGCCCCTACCTGGAAATGCCAGAAACTGAACCTGGAGAGCTACTGTAAGTCAGTGCAGAAAATACTGAACTAGATGGACCAATGGTCTGACTCAGTATAAAGGCAGCTTCTTACCCCTGCCTTACATGGCCCTAAGAAGGAGAGGGGGGAATAGACCCCCGCCTCTCATTTCTAACTGATTGCAGCTTGAGGTTTGAACTTTGTTCGAAGCTAGCCATTTGTATCTTTCTCTCCCCTGAATTGCCCCCCTAGTCACTGGAATTTTGGGCTCAGAAGCTGCACATCTAGACAAAGCATGGTATGCCCAGAGTCAAACCCAAAATTGTGGAATTCACTTGTGAGTGGGGATGGCATCACAACATCAGCACATCATACTACAGAAGGGAAGAAGAACCTGATATGGTGCTATGTTCCTTATAAGAATGTTATTTGGAGCTAAGGGTACAGGGTTAGAGAGATCCAACTTTTTGACCACAATCCACCAGGGCAGTTCTTCTGCACAAGCTCTATTGAAAGGATCAGGACCTGCGCAAGAGAAGTTTCCTTGGTACCTTATATGCCTTGCAGCCATAATTAAAAATTAAATAAAACTAAAATAAAAATAAAAATGGGAAGCTTAGAACAAAAAAAAGTTCATTTAGTCCAGCATCCTGTTGGCCAACCAGATGCCTCAATGGGAAGCCCACAAACAGCACCTGAGCACAACATCAACTCTGCCCCCCCTGAAATTGGCATTTATTTTATTTCTTTTTTTTTATTTGTTACATTTATACCCCATCTCCCCCCCCCCCCCACAGAGCTCAAGGCGGCTTACAACAGCTCTCCTGCTCATTTAATCCCCTCAACAACCCTGAGAGGTAGGTACGGCTGAGAAGTAGCGGCTGGCACAAGGTCACCCCACCATGAGCTTCATGGCCGAGTGGGGAATCGAACCCTCATCTCTCAGGCCCTAGTCCAACACTCTAACCCAGAGCTTTCAAACTGTGTGGCACGACACATTAGTGCGTCGGCTGCAGTGCGTAGGTGTGTCGCGCGAACACTCCCTGCTCACCTCCTGGGGCTGGAAAGGGGTTAGTTTAACCTCCAGTTTGCTAGTTAAAGCCACCCAAGTTAAGTAAATAGGTACCACTCTGGGGGGAAGGTAAACAGTGTTTCCGTGCGCTGCTCTGGTTCACCAGAAGCAGCTTAGTCATGCTGGCCACATGACCCGGAAGCTGTACGCCGGCTTCCTCGGCCAGTAAAGCGAGATGAGCACCGCAACTCCAGAATTGTCCACGACTGAACCTAATGGTCAGGGGTCCCTTTACCTTTACGTTAAGTGACCAGGGCCGCGGCATCTGGATCTGACCGCAACTGCCAAGCACTGGACACAGACAAAGAACTTTGCTACACGCAAAGCCAGCTCAGCATCTAAATGAAGAGTCCCCCTCCCAAATTCTTTCCTTAAAACATTCTTTCTCCTTGCTTCCTTCCCACTTCCTCTCTCTCTCTGTCTCTCAGTCTTTTCCCCCAGGGCATACGGATGGGGATGAAGCTTGAAGCCTGCGTGTTCCTGCTAATTGCAAGCATCCCCCCTGGTTGCTCCAAACAGCCAGCCAGCTCAGATTATCCTCAGAGATTGAAGGAGGACAGGCAGCTGTTCCTTCCCTACGAACAACCTTCAGGGGCAAACAAGACCACCCCAGGGCCCCAGGGCAAAGGGTCCAGGGGTTAAAAACCAAACATTCCCTCTCCTCTGCCCACTACAGCCTGATTCCCTAGAAGGTTGTAAAAGTCTCCTCTGGAGATCCTTCCAGCCGCGTTTCACGAATGAGGCAGGCCAGGATGGGAGTCCAAGCCCACGCCCAGAGGGAGGGGGTGCAGGGGGTGGAATTCCAGGAAAAGCAATGCCCTGCAGAGGCGTCTTTAAGAGAGTGGAAAGGAAAGGCGTTCCCCCAACGGCACTGCTGCAGAGAGGGCTCCCACCCAAGCAGAAAGGGAAGCAGTGAGGGCATTTTTAAAAACACGTCATTTTCAGAAAGGGCCGTAGCTCAGTGGTAGAGCATCTGCTTTGAATGCAGAAGGTCCCAGGTTCAATCCCCAGCATCTCCAAGTAGGGCTGGGAATGTCTCCTGCTTGAAACCCCGTCAGTCAAAGTAGGCAATACTGAACTGGATGGCTGCTATTTAGAAGTGGACACGGGGAGAAAATGCAACTTTAAAAAAAAATGTATTTAAATGAAAATTTCCACATGGAATTTGCATGTTTTGAAAAACTGCAAACTAAATTATTTACTTTGTTGGCGACAAGCCTAAATCCTCCTCAGAGCAGTCCCACTAAAATTAATGAACCAGATTCAGTCATGGCTATAGATTTCAATGGGTCTACTCTGAGTAGGATTGGGGCACAATCCTTAGTTGTGGTTTTATAAACAGTTAACCACCAAACTTTCTTCAGTGCACAATAAAATGAAATAAGCGAAGATATAAAAGATCGACAAACTCAGCAAATTAAAGGCGATGGGTTGCATCCAATGCTAGTCCTACTCAGTGTAGCTCAATTAAAGTTAAGGGGTCTACTCTGAGTAAGACTTAATTGGGCCGCACCCCAATAAAACCACTTCTACAATGATTATTCTGTGGGAAGGGCTGTAGAACAGTGGCAGAGCACATGCTTTGCATGCAGAAGGTCTCAGATCCAGGCCTGGCATGGAGTATCCCGTCTGAATCCTTGGGAGAGCTGCTGCCTGTCAGTGCAGACCTCACTGAGCTAGATAGACCAATGGTTTGACTCAGTATAAGGCTGCTTCCTATGTTCCTAGTGCAGAATTTGGGACTGACAGGTGAACAAATACAAAAGTGATGCAGACCAGAAACAGGGCACGTTTGCTTGCCGCTAATAACCAGACAACTTCCTGGATGAGCAAGACTTCTGTAGGTTGTCAAGTCTCTGCAGTATCATACACAGGGAACAAGCTCAGTCAGGATCCCCATTATAGAGGGGCAGGGCTAATCCAGAGAGAGAGGTGCCTTTTCACCCAAGGCTAGTTTTTTGACACCTGGACGCACCTGGAGAATAGTTGGGAGGGCGAGCTCCGGAAAACCGATTGTATAGGCCTGGCCGTGAAGATACTCCAGAATCAGGTCATATAGCTGGTCAATGAGGCCATCCTGTGTGGGAAAAAGCAGGAGAGGGGGACTTGTTAGAAAGAGAGAGGAAAAGCAAGTGCTTGTATTCTGCTTTCCTTTCACCACTGAACTCGAGACAAAGTATATGGCTTCTCCACCCAGGTGATCTCCCAGCCAGGCACTGAGTGGTAGGGAATCTGATTTGCATGCAGAAAAACCCAGTTCAAGCTCC
Source organism: Podarcis raffonei (assembly GCF_027172205.1). Classification (NCBI taxonomy): domain Eukaryota; kingdom Metazoa; phylum Chordata; class Lepidosauria; order Squamata; family Lacertidae; genus Podarcis; species Podarcis raffonei. The sequence goes on along the minus strand of NC_070609.1, from coordinate 73,666,718 downwards.
AGCTTCAAGCCTTAGAATCTCCTGGAAAACTGTTGCCACTCAGTGTAGATAAGCGAAAGGCAGCTTTCTGTGCACCTATTTCAAGGAGCGCTGAATTCAGAACCATGAGGACTGGGAACTTAATGCTCTTTTTAAAAGGAGGACCATAGTTCAGTTGCAAAGCACTGCTCTGAGCTTCAGCCTCAAGCATCACCAGTTACCAATGATCAATCAGGTAATGGAGAGCCGCATCCGATGAGAGGAGACCGTGGCGGCGGCTGTGGTGCTAAACTACAGCTCCCATCATGTCTGTTCAATGGCTGTGCTGGTTGGGGCTGATGGGTTTTGGGAGTCTAACAACACTGGGATGGAACATCAGACGGGTGAGCCCTCCCAAGACCCTCTGCCCAGTTCAGCTCTTTTATAACAAAGGACACCTGCACCTTTCATACAGCTGGCCAAATCACAGAGTCCAGACGTTACATATATAATGACTCATATTAATTACTTCTGGTGATGCTTAATTAGACTTGGTTTTGTAATTAATTAGGTGGTGCAAACGGGCTTATGGTTGTATTCACTGCCCGCAGGGTGTCCCCCCCCCCCAATTCTAATTTTATAGTACTCAAACTGAAAATTTTACTAGAGAACTGCAGCTCAGTGGTACAGCATCTGCTTCGCATGCAGAAGGTCTCAGGTTCAATCCTTGGCACCTCCAGGCAGGGCTGGGGAAGAATCATTATCCCCCCCCCTCCACCCCCAAATCCTTCTGCTTCTAGTTATTTGAACGTTTCTTTGAAGGGAGGAGTATAAATAACCACACAAGCAAATATGGAAGATTAGGATTTCATAAATTTGGCATTTCAAAAGCTGCTACTCCGAAAAGCCAGAGGCTGGACCACGCCATCTCTGCCCCCAAAGCCCGCCCCTTACCCGGAAAGCCTTCTCCTGAAGATTGGCATTGGAGAGCTTCAAGATAACAGAGAAGTTGATGGGTTTTGAACTCATGCGCCCCGGTTTCTTGTTGAAGTCTACCTGCTGGAAAACCTATGAGATAAAAAGACACAATCTAGTATTTACTATTTGCTCAGGAAGGAATTTGGTGTCATGCTATTATAATCGTTCTGATGGCACAATGATTTCTACTTGTCAGGTAGAACAATTCTCCTCTCCCACCTCCACCCCCTTTGCTGTCCTGGGACTCTCCTGAACCTCCAGAGGGGATTTGGGAGATATTGGGGGGGGGGGGAATGCCAGGGGGGGTGAGAAAGGCCCAATGCATTAGCAAGAATCTTCCCCTAGCAAACCGGGTTAACTGAACCCACCATTCAAAGCTGTTGGTGTACATGCCATTTTACAGAGTGTCAAAGTTCCTGTGGGTACAATTTTCACCCCTCACCCAACTTCCTGAAAGCTCCCCTGCTACCACCTAGGGGTGACCCAGAAGCTGCATTCACACATCACAGGAAGCCGAGAACTCCGGCTCTGGGGCGAGTGAGTAAACATTGCAGTTTAGTGCAATGCCTGAACCTGGCTCGCCAGCCAGACTTAAGGCAAGGTTTTGCTTCTGGGTTATACTTCCGGGGTCGTTAAAGAGAAAAAGCAAAGAATCACGCTGCACAAGCAGAATGGCCAACTAAGTCAAAGCTCTCGGCTACGAGATGAAGCAGGGTCAATGCTCTGTAATTTTCACTGACCTTCTCAGCGACCCTGTGAGGCTGGGAAGTGACAGAGAAAACAGGTGCCCTTCTCCCAAAGCCACCCCGGTGAGGTCTATGGCAGAGAAAGGATCTGAAGAAATACTTTAGATGCGATGAAAGGCTTGCTGTGGTTAGAGCACCATCTCTAGGTAGGGCTGGGGAATGTCCCCTGCCTGAAACCCCCTGCAGAATTGTTGGCAGTCAGTGCAATGAACCCTGTGCTAGATGGGCCAGTGGTCTGACTCTGTATAAGGCAGCTTTCCTATATTATTCCCTTCCCCTAAACCCAGCCATTTCAAACAAATGAATCAAACCCCAAACAACACAGATAGTGCTGTATCATAAACTCCTTTTCAAGCCTCCCTTAAATTTCAGAAGCAGTTTGATACCTAGCACTCTGTGTGTGTGTGTGTGTGTGTGTGTGTGTGTGTGAACAAACAAAAGCCCAAATCTGCCCCCACCCCCCGCCAGAGCTCAATAAGCTAAACTGCAGAGGGTATGCAGAACACCTGGTGGAACAATATTCCACCACCCCTCCATCTTCCAGAATCACTATTCATTCCCTTTTCCATGTCCTAGGCCTCTCTTTCTCTCCCACCCCCCACCCTTGGAGTCCAAGCAATGGGGCCCTCACACATCCGTCAGCGACCCACCATTTAAAGAGTCAGCTGAGTGCATTTACGTCTCTCCTCTTGTGACTCTCTGAGCTTATCAGTTAACCTTCCTTATTCCTACACCCACCCACCCCCCAAAAAACACACCCAAGGAGTGCGGAGGGGGAAAGAGATAGATTTTAGATTGTCAGAGCAGCCTTGCCCCCTATGGGGAGGTGGGAGGAGCAGGCGAGTTAGAAGGGAGAGAGACATGGGGGAAAGTTTTCCCACTTTAATTTACCCAAACTTGCCTTCCTGTATTAAGTGTCTGAACAAGGGCTACTGCCGGTGGAACGAACTTCTTGGCAGTCTGTGTGAATTGATTCTTTAAGTATGCATTATTATTGTTTTACACTGTATTTATGTACACACAGAGAGAGTTTTTATCATTTTTAAAAAATGCAATCATTTTTTTCAATTTTAAAATATTTCTGTTTCACGTATGCTTTTATTATATAGCAAATCACTCCAGGAAGCAATCCCTAAATGGAAATAAATAAATAAAATCAGCTTCCCAAGTGCCGCCAAAGAATAAGGAATGCCCTCCAGCATCCTCTTAAACATAAGCAGAGCCGGATAATAAAATAATAGCAATCATTAGCTGTAAAGTAGAGCCGAATCTCCACCTCCTTTCAAGTAGGACTGAATCCCAGCAAGGACCCACCTTGTTTTGTTTCTTCTGATTGTAAGTTGTTCTAAACAGTTTTTAATACTGTAATTTAAAGTCGTCAATCCCTGCTGGGACCTTAGAGCGAAAGTCAGGGGGTAAATAATTGACAGCAGCAGCTTTGAGCAGAGTCCTATCCTAATAATAGCAATAATAATAAACTTTAAAGTAGAGCCAAATTCTAGGATTCTATGAAATCCTCTGAAAAAGAAGAAGAATAAACAGTAGGACCCCCTTCCCTGGGCCTTGCCCCCTGCCCTATAACACTGAGACCCTTCCAGAGGCCCACTCAACCTCTCCTGAAACATGTCTCACCCCTCAAGAGAGGGAGAGCGAAGGGAGAAGCCGCCAGTCGGGGGGGGGGGCGGGGGAGAAGCAGGGCAGGTGCTCTTCGCACCAGAGCAGCCAAGGCGGCTGTCAAGGCCCATCACTGACACGACTCTTATCTCCGGTGGCAGGAGCCAGGGGAATTCCAGCACCTGGAGGGGCGGCAGGAGACGTGCAGGCTGTCAGCGGCGGGTGGTGACAAGGGCACGGGGGAAAGCAGAAGGGGGGGGGCGCACGGTTAGAGAAAAGAGGAGCCGCAGAAGGCCCCTTTCCCTGCTGTTACTTTAGGATGAGAGCAGCAGGGAGGGAAGAGTAATTGCATCCTTTGTCACGGAAAGCACACGCCGGGATTCCGGAGAAATTCATTTCAACGGTGGAAATAAGGTGACCTCAGAAGATGGGGCTGGATCTTATGACCATACTAGGCCTGTCTAAGTAAAAAGGTATGGTCACACACACACACATCCTGCCCCTGGACAATGTAAGTCCTTGCATGGAGAAAACTAGCACTTCAGGGTTCTGCAGTGGCGATCTCTTTGGCATGCCATTTTCGACATGTAGCAAGTTTTGTTTCTGAAAGGGAGGGGGGAATCAAATACATGAACAGTAACATAGGAAGCTGCCTTATACCAAGTCCATCTAGCTCAGTATCGTCTGTGCTGACTGGCAGCCACTCTCCAGTGTTTTAGGCCGAGGCCTCTCTCAGCCCTACTTGAGAGTCAGCCTGGGATCATCATTTGCATGTAGAACATATGCTCTGAACTCAGGACCTCGCCTACGACACAGGTGCTTAACTTCTGGGGAAGTGGGGGATGCTGGCTCATCTTCAGTGGCCTAGTCGCTCCCCACTCCCCGACCTGCGAATCCTAGACAAGAACAGCTCACAGGCTGCTGTGGGGACAACAGCTCAGAGGCCTAAACTACCTCACATTGCTGTTGTCAGGACAGCATGATCCTACTCAGAGTAGACCCACTGGAATAAATGGATGTGACTAATCCTGGTCCATTGATTTCAATAGGTCTGCTCCTGAACAAAACTAAGATGGATTAGTGTGTGTGTGTGTGTGTGTGTGTGTGTGAGAGACAGCTGTCAACGTTTCCCTTTTTTTAAGGGAAGCTCCCTTATTCCGAATAGGATTCCTCACAAGAAAAGGGAAAAGTTGACAGCTATGGTGTGTATGTGTTTATCTCTCTCTCTCTCTCTCTCTCTCTCTCTCTATCTATCTATCTATCTATCTATCTCACAAAAATACTGGAACCAGAAGATCGAAAGGAAGTTCCGCATTTTGAGAAGCTTATCCCCACACAAACACTTCCTTCTTATAAAGGGGCTGCTTGTCTTCGGCAAAGAGTCATGAACCAAGATCTTCCCAATGCAGGCGCTCAGCCCGTGTGCTCCATCCCCACCCGCCGTGGGCGAGCTGCCTGTTGCATGAGCCCAGCGCCATCGGATGTGGTCGCTGGCGGAAGCCAGGAGGAAAAGCACGCTGAGACCACGGGGGCGGCTGGGCTGATATATGTGGCTTGCCACGAGGGAGGAGGCGTCGCCGCTGGGACCCTGTTATCTACCGGAGGTTGAGGGCTGGGAGCTCAGCAGCGCAAGCGGGGAGCGAGGAGGAGGAAGGAAACAGATGCACAGAGGGGAACAGCCAAGAAGCCGCAAGGGGTCCGGGAGAGAGAGAGAGAGAGGGAGAGGAAGAGTGCAGGGGGGAGGCCTTCGCTGGCCGCTGCAGGCGGAAAGGATGTGGTTAACAAACGGACGTTTGCAACGACATAAAAAAATAACCACAGGAGGGTTCTCGCTTCCCAGCAAACCACGGTGGCTTGGCTAATTCCCAGGCAACGGCCTCTCCCCAAACCACCACCCCTCCCCGCCCCAAACTTCGCACCGTCTGCCATTTCTCCTTTTCCTTCCCACCCTCCCCTTTCAAAGAGCACAAATAGCCAGATGCGGGGGGGGGGGGAGAGCAAAGCAGGACAGTGTGTGGAGGGGGCCCCATAATGAATGCAAGCAACAGATCCTGCACAGAGGCTGCTACACAGCTGAGTCACGCTGTAGGATTTGCTCCCAAGTCCGCATTCGCAACCCATGTTTAAATCACTGTGATACCACTTGTGACAGTTGTAGCGTCTTCCCACCCCCCCAAATAATTCTGGGAACTGCAGCTTGTTAAGGGTGCAGAGAGTTGCTGGAAGAATCTCTACTCCCCTCACACACACTGTGCAGTTTTAGCAACCAATTCACAGGGAATTCTGGGAACTATAGTTCTATGGGAGGAATTGGGGGGAGGTCTCCTAAGTACTCGCAGCACCTTTTAATGTTCTACAACTCCCACAGTTCTTCGGGGGAAGCATTGGCTGCTTAAAATGGTATCACAGCACTTTTTATATATGGTGTAAATGTGGCCCCACACAATGCAGTTCTCAAGAGGCAGCTTGCAGCTCAAATTTGGGGAAAGGGGCAGATTCCTAGGGGATGCACAAAATTTGTCCCAAATGTGGGGGGCAGCATAGCAGCCGCCTTCAGCACAACCCCTTGGGTCCGGTTACAAAGTCCAACTAACTGAAATAACTGCAAAGCAAAACTTAAAAGAGGGAGCCATTCTGGACCTGTAAGAATCGACATTACAGCTAAACCTTTATCAGGCCAACAACATTTCAAAACAGTGTGCAAGCTTTGGAGTCCTCCAGAGTTCTTCATTGCCAGGCCAGATGGCTGCTGCTTTGGTACCAAGCCAAGTTTAAGCTTTTGCTGTTAACATAGAAAACCCTAAACAATTCTGTTCTATACATTTAAAGCTGTATCATACCACTTTGAACAGTCACAGCGTCCTCCCAAAGGGTTCTGGGGACTGTGATTTGTTAAGAGTGCTGAGAGTTGCTAGGAGACTCCTATTCCCCTGGCAGAGCTTCAATTCCCTGAGTGGTTTTCTCAGTCAGTCCCTCTCTTCCCAGGGAATTGCAGCTCTGTGAGAGGAACGGGGTCTCCCAACAACTCTCAGCACCTTCTTTAAAAGATTACAGTTCCCATGATCCATTGGGGGAAGACATAATGGTTTAAAGATTACAGTTCCCATGATCCTTTGGGGGAAGACATAATGGTTTAAAGATTACAGTTCCCATGATCCTTTGGGGGAAGCCATGATGGTTTAAAGCGGTGCGATGCCGATTTAAGTGGATATTGCAGGCGGAGCCCAACTTGGGAGCAGTTTGTCCGAAAGACCAGCCTGCGCACTGAAATCCACGGAGGACGCTGTCTTGGTAGCAGAGCCGCTGGTGGTCCACCCTGTGCCCACCTGGAAGAGGTCCTGAACACACAGGAAGCTGCTTTATATTTTATTACTGCGCCATGCACGCTGGTGAAAAGAGCACTCACCTCCAAGATAAAGGGCAAGACAGGAATGAATGTCCGAGTGCTCTCCGACAGCAGGGTCAGGGCCCGGGCGCAGTGCATGCGCAGGGGGTAGAAGCGAGCTGTGGGCACCAGCCTTGCAGGGAGAGAAAGAGGAGAATGGTCATCAGCCACAGAATCAAAACTCTCAATCCTGCTATAGAGGTTTCTGCCATGAGAGCCAACCCTGAGAACTGATTTGTTGGCAGAACAGCTGCACATGTATTTCTACAGGCCTTCTAATGCACACTTTGTCCACCAGCAGCAGCAGGACAAGGCAAAGGAACAGCAACAATGGATGAACATATGAAAAATGCAGTTTTGCATTTTCTTCGGTTTGATTTGAGCCAGGGATGAACACTAAGGAGTTGAAAGCATGGCTTGAAAGTCCACGAGACAGAAACTAAGCTAATAAGGCCTCAGCCACTGATTTTTATTTCTTTACAGCAAGGGTGGGTAGAGAGCCTTTAGCTCTCCAGAAGTTGTCGGGACTCCCCAGATCCCATCAACCCCAGGCAATATGGCCAACAGTCAGGGATGATGGGAGATGGGGTCCAACAGCATTAGGAGGACCAGAAGTTCCCCACATCTGGACTAGAGGCTTCTGGGAATGGAAAGTACTGCTCAGAAAGGTGGCTCCCTGTTACGTCTCTGCATGAGTTTCTGCCCTGGATTTTATTAAACTGGAAATGCAACATTTCCTTTTTATTATTATGACATATATATATAGCAGTTACGTATATAAAAACAGCTGAAATTACTGCATATATAAAAGTAGTGCTTAAAAAACCATTATAAATATTAAAACTGATTAAAAACTACACCAGCCTATAAAGTAAAATCCATGCAAGTCCAGATTTCAAAAAAGTTTTTAGAAGATGGGTTGAAATACAAATGTCCATAGCAGGCATCAGAAAAGGCAACAGAGAAGGTGCCTCCCTGTAGTCTCTCTGCACGAGTGGCTGATCTGAAGACTTCTCCAAACAGGATGATGGAACCTGTGACTCTCCAAGCATTACTGGACTTCAACTCCCATCAACCCCAACTAGCATGGTCAATGGCCAGGGATGATGGGAACTGGGAGCCTAGCAACATCTGGAATGTCAAGAGCAGGCATAGGCAAACTCGGCCCTCCAGATATTTTGGGACTACAACTCCCATCATCCCTGACCACTGGTCCTGTTAGCTAGGGATGATGGGAGTTGTAGTCCCAAAACATCTGGAGGGCTGAGTTTGCCTATGCCTGGTCAAGAGTTCCCCCATTCCTGGCACAATCAGGGACAGAGTTCAAGGGTCGCCATCCCAGAACAACTGCTCCGCTTAAAGAAACGTAGAGATCTACAGGAACTCACACCTTTCTTCCTGCTTCTACACCCTCTGCAAGTCCTTCCCACTTTTCAAAGTCATTCCCCGATCACAGCTCTTGTTCTGAGAAGCAAATCACATCACACTGCTCCCCACTCCCACCCCCACAAAACGGCAACGGCGACTGCTGAGATTGTAAAAACCAACGGGGGCGAGAAACTGCATCAGCCGCACCATATAAATCACACACCACCCCTTCACCCTCACCCCCACCCACCCACCCGCCAAATAGTGAAATAATTATCACTGGATCCATTATGGAAATAAATCTACTTTCCCGCCCCCCGAGACCTGGCAACCGGCGAAAGCGATGACGAAAACCTTCTACAGGAATTAATTGATTGGGGGATAAACCTGTTAAAAGGTATAGATTTACTGTAAACCAAGGCCATTAATTTCAGAGAGCGAGGCAAGGCGACAGCCGGCTTAAAAACTTCCCAGCGGCAAGGGACAGGCCTGGAATGAAGTATGTGCCAGGAGAGTTTGTCGCCGGACCAGCTGACCGGTGAGCCGCGAGACAGGAAAAGGCTGTAGTACGAGATAGGTGGTTGCCTGAGGAACACAGAAGCTGCCTTCTATCGACTTGGACGACTAGCTCAGTATTGTCCACACTGACTGGCAGCTGCTCTTCAGGGTTTCCGGCCTGGAATTTTTTGTAGCCCAATCTAGAGATGAAGGGGATTGAACCTGGAACCTTCTGCTTACAAGGCAGATGCTCTTCCACTGAGCTACAGTCCTTCTTTTAATACATGGGAAGCTGTCTTCTACTCAAACCATTGATCCATCTAGCCCAGTGCTTTCCAAACTTGGGTCTCCAGCTGTTGTTGGACTACAACTCACATCATCCCTAGCTAGAAGACCAGTGGTCAGGGATGATGAGAATTGTAATCCAAAAGCAGCTGGAGACCCAAGTTTGGGAAACACTGGGCTAGCCTAGTGTTACTCACAGAGACAGTGTGGCATAGTGGTTAAGAGTGTTGGACTAGGACATGGGTAGGCAAACTAAGTTCCGGGGGCCGGATCCAGCCCAATCGCCTTCTAAATCCAGCCCGCGGATGGTCCGGGAATCAGCGTGTTTTTACATGAGTAGAATGTGTCCTTTTATTTAAAATGCATCTCTGGGTTATTTGTGGGGCCTGCCTGGTGTTTTTACATGAGTAGAACATGTGCTTTTATTTAAAATGCATCTCTGGGTTATTTGTGGGGCCTGCCTGGTGTTTTTACATGAGTAGAACGCGTGCTTTTATTTAAAATGCATCTCTGGGTTATTTGTGGGGCCTGCCTGGTGTTTTTACATGGATAGAATGCGTGCTTTTATTTAAAATGCATCTCTGGGTTGTTTGTGGGGCATAGGAATTCGTTCATTTTCCCCCCTTCAAAATATAGTCTGGCCCCCAACAAGGTCTGAGGGACAGTGGACCGCCCCCATGCTGAAAAAGTTTGCTGACCCCTGAGCTAGGACCTGGGAGACCAGGGTTCGATTCCCCGCTCAGTCCTGAAGCTCAGTGGCTGGCCTTGGGCCAGTCACAATCTCTCAGCTGAACCTACCTCACAGGGTTGCTGTGAGGGAGAGAACCTTGTACACCACTTTCGAGCTCTTTGAGAAAAAAGTGGGCTAAAAATGCAAATAAATAAATAAATAAATGTCTAGGTAGGGATGGCAATGGCTGCTGTCTAAAACTCTGGAGAGCCTGTCCATGTTGACAGCACTGAGCTAGCTAGACCAGTGGTCTGGCAGAGTATAAAGGGAGCTTCCTGTGTTCCTGGTTGGCAAATGATACACCTTCTATATACACAGAACCCGCAAAGCATAAATGTTTATCTGCTGCCAGCCAGTGTAGGAAACAGTAAGCTCCCTACATCACTCTCAACCAAGAAAATTACCAAGAGGAGCAGTAGCTGCAGTTATATTTGTGGGGCAAAAGCTTATTAAAACATCAGCTGGTGGCTTTGGGCCACTCGCGGCTTCTCAGCCTAAATCTACCTCACAGGGTTGTTGTGAGTGGGGGAGGTTTATGCCACCTTGAGCTCTTTGTAGAAAATATTAACTGTGGCAGCACCAGAGCTAGGCAAGTGTGCCCACTTCCACACAAACGCCTGTATACATATAGCATACAGTACAAGTGGGCAACTTTGGGCAAAGTATTTGCAGCAAGAGGCACCTCAGAAATAATTACATTTTAAAAGAAAAAAACATGGCATTATAACAGAACATTTGAAGAGAAAAGAAGAAGGGTGGTTCTGGGTATATGTGATTAACTTGGAGAGACAACCCCCACCCTGGCCGCCCTTATATTCTTCTCAGTCCTAACTCCACACACACACACACACACACACACACACACACACTTGTTCTTGGCAAAGCATTGTTTTTTTAACACAGCGACAGCCAAAATCCATTCTGGCAGCCGCACACAGCACTCTTGAACCCCCAGGCCCACATTCCTGCCCCACAACTCTTCCCTCAAATCTCTGTCAAACCGCAGGAAACGAAGGCCGACGAGCCCCCCCCCCCCACATGAGCCAGAGGGTGGGGGGCCTTCGGAGGCAGCGGGCGAAAGGAGTCAATTCCAGCTTCTGTCGGCAACCCCTGTGCTGCCTAGTTATCTTGTTTAAGCACATTTAAAATTCTGCCCTGGTTCCTGCCTGAAGCAAGAGAGCTCCCGCGGACGGCATTAGCTTCCACTCTCGTTTCTTCCGCGGCTCCGTTTCTCGAGGGCGAAGCGCCACCTTCTGGGCAAAAAAAGTAACCAGCACGGTGCGCTTCTCAACCCCCCCCCCCCGATGTTTAAAATTAAAACAAGCCAGAAGTGTTCCTTCTAAAATCTGTTGCCATTTTCTTTTCTTTTCCACCCCTCTCCTCACATTTAAAGTCAACAACTTGTGAAAAGCCACTATGGTGTAGAGGGGGGTAGGGATTGAAAGGCATTAAGAAATCGATCTTTATCATATACAGTACAGTGGGACCTGGGAAGTCGAACGGAATCCGTTCCAGAAGTCCATTTGATTTCCAAAACGTTTGGAAACTAAGGCGCAGCTTCTGATTAGCTGCAGGAAGGTCCTGCAGCCAATCGGAAGCTGCGTCAGACATTTGGGTTCCAAAGAACATTTGCAAACCGGAACACTCACTTCCGTGTCTGCAGCAGTTGGGAGCTAAAACGTTCGAGTCACAAGGCATTTGTCAACCAAGGTACGACACTATTGTTTTTTCATGGTCAATGGCCAGGACCGATGGGCAGTTCAAAAACGTAGGGTCAAAGGTTACCCTCATGTGTGACAGGTGATAAACCAAATTTCCAGAATTGCACTGGAAGGCTGGTTTTTTTTTAGCTGAAAACTCATGGTGCTTTTTAGCATTTTGCAGGAGCTATATCTGAAAACTATTCGATTTCTTGGTGCCATTTTGAGGCTCGGCAGATGGCTGCAGGTTCAGCACTTTGTATTTTCCAGGTAGGGCTGAGAGAGAACCCTGCTTGAATCTCTGGAGAGCTGCTGCCTTCATTGTAAACAATACCAAGATAGATGGACCAATGTACCGTATTTTTCACCCTATAGGACGCACTTTTCCCCCTCCAAAAATGAAGGGGAAATGTGTGTGCATCCTATGGGGAGAATGCAGGCTTTCGCTGAAGCCTGGAGAGCGAGAGGGGTTGGGGGCTACTTTGCGCCGGCCTCCCAAGGGTTGCGCAGAGCTGCCTGCATTCCGAAGCCTGGGGCACGCTGAAGAGCGAGCCGGGGCTTCGCGCAGCTCTCCGCAAGCCTGGGGAGACCGGCGCGACTTCCCGCCAGGCTCCCTAGGCTTGCGGAAAGCAGGCTGTTCTGGGGGCTGGGGTTGGGGGAAGCTCGGGCTTCCCCCGCGCCAGCCCCGCACCTGGGGGGGGGATATTTTTTTTTATTTCCCACACACACACAAAACTAGGTGCGCCCTATGGGGTGAAAAATACGGTATATTGAGATGGGCTCAATATAAGGCAGCTTCCTCTGTTCGTATGTTTTAAGGGAAAAGCTTGATGAGTCAAAGCATTGGTCCACTTGGTGTACTGCATTGGTGTACTGTCTACACTGACTGGCAGTGGCTCTCCCCAGGGATTCAGACAGGGTTCTCTCTCAATTCCACCTGGAGATGCCAGAGACTGAAGCTGGGGTCTTCTGCATGCAAGACAAATGCTCTGACTGACTGAGGTACAGCCCTTTTAAACATTCATAAGAGACCAGTTTGAATTTTTAAAAAGTTTGTACAAATGCAAACAATTGATCTGCACGGGTTACTCTAGATGCAGAATATGGATGGAACAAGGACCTCTTCATGCTCCATCCATATTCTGCATCTAGAATAAACAGCATACCTGATTTCTAACGCTTGTGCGAACTTTTAAAAATTCAAGCTGCTCTCTCTAGATACAAATACCCTCCATTTTCAAAGCTTTTAGGGCCTGTTTAAAAAAACAACAACTTTTGCACACCATCCCAAGAGCCGTCCTCTTATGTGACAGTCACCAGCAAAATTCCGCTCCTCTCCTCCCAGGGACCTGCTGAGCTCACCTTTCCGGGAGGCCTCAGAGGCAGCTGATTTATCTGCTTAGACAGGTGGAAAACTGCCTCAGCTCGTCCGCAGGACAATTAAAAGCCCCGCTTAAGTGACGGAAAGACATCTTGGGGGGTGAGGGAAAGAGAGAGATTGAAGGGGGGAGGGAGGTGAGCTCTGGAAATCGTTTAAACCTGTTTATCTTCATCAACACTCAGAGGAGCCTGGAAACGCAAGCAACGTAGGTGTTTGGTGTGTTTTTTTTTAAACCAACCGTGCAATCTGGACACGGCATTAACAGGATTTCTGGAGATTGCTGGAGTTTTAGAAAATTTACTGCACACCCATTAGCCTCCAAGTGTGGTCCCAAAGCTCGGAATCAGCTGGTGTGGGCCTGAGTGTGTTACGTGTGTGTTTCAAATAACAAAAACATTCAGGGTTCTTCATACAGGTATAGGTTTGCAGAAATATGTCAAGAGCATCAACAAATCTCAAGCGGCTCCTTTTCAGGGGCCATCACTCATTCTGGATACTTTGCGCTTGTGCTGGTTTATGACGTTCTAACCCAGGGAGAGCTGCCAACATGGTGCCCATGGGCACCAGTGTGCCCGCTGGTATGTCCTATAATGCCCACAAATAGCCTCAGTAAATTAACCCCTCAAAATTTCAGCAAGGGCTCAGCCTCTCCAACACTGAACATGCCCCCTTAAACATGCCCACATTTCACCGGGTGCCAGGATCGGACGCCTGCCCTCTTTTTCGTTCCCTCTCACAGAGCAAGAATTCCAGGGAAAATGGATTGTTAAACCCACTCTGGAAATTGTATCCCTGGGAGGGGAATAGGGGGTCTCCTAACGACTCTGGGCACCCTTAACAAACTACACTTCTCAGGATTTTTTTGAGGAAACCGTGACTCTTGAAAGTGGCATGATACTGCTTTAAATTCATAGTGCGGATGTGGCCTCAGTGAGTGGCTGATGTAGATTTCTCCCCCTCCCATAGGGCAGCTGTGCGGGATTGGGATTGCCCACCCTATTTTTGCTGGTCCTGTCTCCTCCTCCCCCCCCTTCTTTCAACGTGGTGGCCATTTTGCAACATGCCACCCACCTCCCAGCAGACATTTTGAGACTGGCACCTACGTCACTTTCTCAAAACTCCAAATGAAGCCCAGAAGGCAGACCAATTTCCATGAACAGGTAAACCAGGAGATGCCATTGCCTTGGGAGTTGGAAGAGGAGGGAGCCCAGCTGAGACAGAGACTAGAGTGCCAGCGGCAGATGAGTTGACCAGTTCCTGGTTCTCAGCTAATTGACCCAGATAGAGGAGCCTGGGTCCGAGGGCCCATTGAAGCAGATGCCATGACCACCACAGGTGCTGTTCCTGAATCCAAGGGACTGGGGGTCCCATCGCCATTCCTCCACCCGCTTTTCCTAAATTAATATATTTTGAGAGTGGACTTGTATGTTTTGAAAGCCATAAAGCATAGCACTAAGAGTGTCAGACTAGGACCTGAGAGACCAGGATTTAATTTCCCCATTAGACCAGAAAGCTCACTGGGTGCGACTCACAGCCTGACCTACCTCACAAGGTTGCTGTGAGAATAAAGTGGAAACAGGGGACAGGATAAAACAGAAGACATAAGAGAGAACTTTCTTCGCCAGCTTGAGCTCCTCGGAGGAAAGGTGGGATATGAACACATAGGTTTCAAAAGGCAAACAAGCGAAAGGCAAGCCTGACACAGAGGAAACAAAAGACTTACTTAATGCAGCCTATGATGACTTGGGTCAACGGGTAGATCAAAGGCTCCATGATGTCGTTCGGGTGGATGGTGCTCAGGACCCGACACCAGAAGTACAGGCAATGGACATACTGCCAGTTGTAAACAGACTGGTAGTTTTCCTGAAGGGTGAGGAAAGAGAGATCTTCTAACAGAGGGCACTGAAGAAACATACCGTATTTTTCGCTCTATAACACGCACCCGACCATAACACGCACGTAGTTTTTAGAGGAGGAAAATCCATAGGCATGCCACCCATAGGCATTCCCTCCATAACATGCACAGACATTTCCCCTTACTTTTTAGGAGGAAAAAGTGAGTGTTATGGTGCAAAAAATACGGTAATTTATACAATTTGAAGGGGGGGGGAGAGGATCTTATTCATATTATTTATTTATTTACCATTTAGCTGCATTTACAAATCACATTCCTATAAAAACATATTGAATTCGTTGGATGATAGAAATATATATACAATAGATATAGAGGCAACTCCCGGTTGACATGAACCCAACTGCACGGCACCGAACCTGGAAGTGACCATAACGTCACTAAAACAGCAGAATGCGGGAGGGGCAAAATAGTTTTTGCAGGCCCCAATGTAACAATTTCAAATGCAATGCAGAATCAATGCAAATATGAATTGCATGTCCTGCTTTCTGACCATCAGGCTCTCAAAGCTGTTTACAAAGTTTAAAAAGCACAACTGTCACTTCTTATCATTTCTTGCTCCCAATACCTTATTCAGTGTTTCCCAAACTTGGGTCTCCAGCTGTTCTTAGACTACAACTTGAGGTATCCCTGACCACTGGTCCTGCTAGCTAGGGATGATGGGAGTTGTAGTCCAACATCAGCTGAAGTTTGAGAAACACTGCCTTAAGTCAATGATCTGATGGGAGCTGGGAGTCCAACGACATCTGGAGGGCCACAGTTTCCACTTCCCCATTTTAATGAGAGCCAGAGCAGGCACTCATGCAGAGACACAGCATGGAACCTCCTTCCTGAATGGTGCTCCTAGCTCCTAGATAGGGAACCTGTGGCCCTCCAGATGTCACTGAATTATAACATAATCCCTGTCTACTGGACAGCCTCACATCTGCCTTAGGCCTGACTATGGAGCCTGGCACCCATTGCCATTTTTGTGACTGATTAAAGAAGCACCACTCGAAGAAAAAAATTAAAAATCCTAGGCATTTTTAAACTCTGCCTGAACCATCTCACCTTTTCTGCCACTTGGGGGTGCTGGTTCCTCCACCGATAACTTTTTCTTTTTTTAAATTGACCAGATTGGAGAGGAATCCCCTAAACATATTTTAAAGCAGCCTATGCCTCTCACATTGCCACACTTCCCAGAGTGATTTAACAGTCAATCCCTCTTCCCAGGGAACTCAGGGAATTGTAGTTCTGTGAGGGGTAACAGAAGTCTCCTCAAAACTCTCAGCATCGTTAAACTACAGGCCCCAAAATTCTTTGGGGAAGCCATGGCTCTTTAACAACAACAATCTTTATTACGGTCCAGAGACCCAACAAATCGTTACAAAGCAATACACAATGCATACAGCCTACCTCCAGGTTAAACAAGCATTTTGTTCAGAATATAGGGATCATTGGTTCTTGCAACCACCGATAAAAACTTTGCCACTGCTAATGTTCTAGCATTTGTCCGGTCTTCCAATAGGAACCTGACATAGTGAGCCTCTGATTTTCCCGGGAAAGGTACCAGCAAGGGTAGTATCAGTTCAGCCCTGGCTTGCTCATATTTTGCACAGAGCAACAAAATATGTTTTATGGAATCGATGTCTTGAGCACATGAGCAAAGTCTGTCCTGGTAGGGAACTCCTCTCAACCTGCCATCCAACACTGCAGAAGGAGGCTCTTTAAAGTGGTATAATACCGCTTTAAAGATATGGGGTTGATGGAGGCAAGATGTGACTGCAGGTTTGTGCAAGAGCTGGGGGACGGGGGGTAGGTTTTTCATTCCCATTTCTCTTTGCAAGACCTCCTTTGTTTGGTTATTCAATTGTTAGACCTCTAGAACTGGAACTGCAATGCAGGGATCACAGCAAAAGAATCCCTGAGAGACAGCCACCAAACTTCTGCTTAGAACTTTCATTGAAAGAGAGTCCACTGCCTTCCAAGGCCAGCCACCCGACTGCCAAACAGCTCCTCTGTCAGAAAGTTCATATCTTACATTCACATTCATTTAGACTCGCACACCAAAAACTTTTCTTATGTTTCTGGCATTCATAGAAAACTTTTTCTTTCCTCCCACACCTTCCCAAATTGGTCTATTTATTATCTCTTGGCAGTTTTTAATTCCTGTTGGGTTTTCACGCTTTAATACTGTTTTAAGATCTGTGTTATTGTATTCAATTTCTGCTTGTTTATCATTCAGCTGTGCTGTATTTTTTTGCTTCTTTTATTGTCAAGCAAAACGCCACCTTGAGCTCCTTTGAGGGAAGGTGGGATACAAATGTAAAAAACAAATAAGTAAATAAATATTCCACTGTTAAAATCCGTTTTAACAATGTTTACGTGATTTTCATTTTCTTGTTTTCTTACTTTAGCTGTAAATTGCTTTGTGGTTTTTGGTTTTTAAAGAGGGATATATTGACTAAACCTAAGCAAATAAAATAAAAATATAATGTGGTTGTCACCGTAAGATCGTAATATTGCAAGAAAGGCTACGAACACTCAAAATAGGCTGCACAAGCGCAAAAAAACCCCTGTTACTTTTGCATGGGGAAAAAGGCCATAGCTCATGTTCAGAGCATCCATTTTGCACGCAAAAATCCCAGGTTCCCTCTTGAATGTCATCTCTAAGTACGGCTGGGAGAGACTTCTGCCTGAGACCCTAGAGAGCCTCAGTCAGTCAGAGTAGACCAGTGTTACTCAAAGTTGGGTCTCCAGCTGTTGTTGGACTACAACTCCCATCATCCCTAGCTGGCAGGACCAGTGGTTAGGGATGATGGAAGTTGGAGACTTAACTTTGAGAAACACTGGCGTAGCCCATACTGAGGAACCAGTGATCTAACTCAGCCTAAGACAGCTCCCTACGCCTTAAGGCAGGCACCCCCAAACTCGGCCCTCCAGATGTTTTGGGACCACAACTCCCATCATCCCTAGCTAACAGGACCAGTGGTCAGGGATGAAGGGAATTCTAGTCTGAAAACATCTCAAGGGCCAAGTTTGGGGGTGCCTGTCTTAAGGGAAGGAATGCAGCTTAGTGACACGAGCACCTGCTTCTTATGCAGAAGGTCCCAGGTTCAATCCTTAGCATCTCCAGGTACGGCTGGGAGAGACTACTGCCTGATATCCTGAAACTCTGTTGCCAATTATGGAACCATAGAGTTGGAAGGGATCCCAAGGATCATCTAGTCCAACCCCCTGCAATGCAGGAATCTCAATACTGAGCTGGAAGGACCGGTGGCCCGACTCAGGATAAAGGCAGCTTCCTATGCTTCTGTCTTTCCCCATCATTTACCTATTTGCCACTTGAATTGTAAAATGGGTGCATTATCAAGATGGGCAGTAACAATAACTCGGGACCGACAGAAATTTAATCTGCGCCTCCCTCACTCTGAACTGCCTCTCCCACTGTGGAACTAACTGGATTTGGGTCCTGTCTGGCTCACGGCTGAGGGTCTGAGAAGCCAAACAGATCCAATTAAGGTCCTAGACTTTGGTTATCTCTCCTCAGCTTATCTGCCATGTCTGAGCATCTTTTGGGAAGGGGGGGGGGAGAGAGAGAAGGCTTAACATGGTAACCAACCCCTGCAAGCACCAGGGGTGTAAATCAACCCACTAATCTGTGTCGGTATTGTTTACTTTAAAACACCAATAAAGAGGGGATTAGCAATTTGCCTTGCATTAAGTCCACGTCAGACTGGATGAGACCCCAATCTGGGGATGGAAAGGGATAGGGAGGGTGGAATTACCTGCTCTCTCCCACCCTATCTTACTTTTCCTCTGGTGGCTGAGTGGCGGGAGTAGAACAGGAGACACACAGCTCTAATGGGGTCTAGGAGGACCCAGGCTGCAACAGATACAAAAATGGGGGCAAATGACAGGTTGCCAAAAAGAAAATGGGTTTTTTTGGGGGGGAGGACAAAGTGGGGAGACTCTATAATCTTCTTTGCTACTTGGTGGGGCTTTCGGTTAATGCGATGAAATGCAGATTTCATATATCAACAGAAGACACGCCAGATCAGAAGACAGCTGATAAAGCCAGGCTGTTGTTGTGAGGGATATCTTTTTTTATTCCACACCCCACCCTCAATAAAGACCAAGCGACAGATAAACAAAAAATATCAGCACCTCTCTAAGGCTGCGTACACACTGTAACTTTAAAGCACATTTGAGGCACATCCTTTTTTCTGAAAGAAATATGGGCACTGTAGTTTGTTAAGGGGAACTGCAACTCAGTAATTCCTGCTAGGTGAAACTACAGTGCCCAGAATTCCTTGAGGGTAAGAAAGTGCTTTAAAGGTATGGGGACAGTCGATAAGTGTAGACAGTCGATAAGTTATACACCAGGTGTATCTTGAGCAATGGAACTAAATGGGGAGATTCAGGACTTAGACAGGAAACAGGAAGTGCTGGGACAGGAAGTTAGGGAAAGCGACCCTCCCATGCTCTCTCTGCAGCTTGACCAGTGGACTGGTGTGTGAGTCCACACAGAACTGAACAAAGATATCTCACCTAGTGCTATGAGACAGGAAGAAAAACGTCTCCCTCTTCACTTACCATGTCACCTCTTACTTGTGTTTTCTCAAAAGCCCCAAATGCTGCAATCTTTCCTGCTGCAGAAAGTGGCTCAATTCCTGTGGCATGCCCTGAATTATGGTCAGGGGTGCCACAGGCAACACTGGCCTCTGTCTCTCTTTCCCTCCCTCCTCTGATGCCCTCTCACGTCTCTGCCTCCCAAAGGCTTGCACAGCTGTTGGTTGAAGCAGCCTTGGCTACAAACTCCCTGGGCAAATGTTGCCTCTGGGGCTGGCCAGGGGGTGCTGGTTGCCAGGAGCTGAGGCGGCCTCAGAGTAAGCAAGCAAGCAGGCGAGGGAGCTCAGCCAGCCCTTGCTGTTGGGAATGGACAGGCAAGTCCCAGGCCCCTGAGGGGCAGCCTGAAGAGGCACCTCTCTTTGAGGCAAGGGGGGCAGCTCAGAGACCAAGGACGGCATCAGCAGCTGCCCGGAGGACTCCCAAGGAGAGGGAAGAGGAGGCTGAGGGAACACTCCACAAGGGAGGAGTGAGAGGCTGCCAGCTCTGCAGGCAAGGGGCGACATAACTGGGCTCCTGAGCCCCACAGGGGTGCCGCAGAAGTTGGTCAAAAAGGCTGAAAACCTCTTTTCTGGATCATTCTGGTTGCCCTTTCCTGAACCTTTTCAAAGCTTTACGATACCCTTTTTGAGCTGAGGCGACCAGAACGGTGCACAGTATTCCAAATGCGGTCACACCAGAGATTTGGAAAGCAGCATTGTAACTTGCCTTCTTCTTCATGGCCATGGCACTGCGCAAATGGATGGCCAGCTGGCGGATGTAGACGAAGGCATGCTGGTAGGAGATGGAGGTGTCGAGGGAGTACATCTCCGTCAAAGTCCGTTGCATGAAGTTGATCATAGGGAGGACATTGGGGGAGGTGAACCTGGAGTTCTTCACGTAGGAAATATACATTTGCTATAAAGAAAAAGGTGGAGTTTGCGGGCGGAGGGGGTTGGAGGAAACCAGAACAAAGTTTATTTAATTTTAACAAAAGTATATAGGCCACTTGACTGTAATATAAAACCTCTGAGCGTCTGGCAAGAATACATTAAAGCCATTCAATAAAAGGCCTTTAAAAACAAGCATTAAAAACCATTCAAAAGATAATTCAAATCAACAGTAGTCCCTAAAAATGCATGCGCCTTAAACTTAAATGTAGAAAAAGAATTTCAAATCCAATACGGTTGCCGACTGAGATGATAAAAAAAAAAGATCCTCTACTTAGAAGGCTTCTTGGAAAATAATAGTTTTCTTTTCTTTCTTTTTTACACTGCTGGGCTTCGATAGGTACCCCGGAAGGCAGACTTGCCATGGTTTTAAAAAGCAGCAGCAAAGTATATGGAGGCCCATATCTGACTGTGGCCACTGTTTGAAGCTGCCATCAGATCTAAAGGAGGGGCAGGTGGGAGCTTTTATCCTGCTCTACTTTATAGGCCTCTGACCATCAAAAAACATTCATTCATTCATATATATCCTGTTCTAGCAGGGCTTGGTGCTAGCCAGGTAAGTGAAGGCAGTAAACAGATTAAGAAGGGCAAGTCTGAGCAGGCAAAAAGGAAGTCCAGGGCAGTGTAGGGAAGAGGAATCAAGGCAGTTCAGGACCAAGGACAGCTCCCAGTAGGCCCTGGTGACTGAGCTATGGAAAGACATTGTTTCAGCCAACGCCCTGAGTGTATGGCAGCAAGGCCTCTACAGTCATACCTTGTTTTGCGGCCGGGATCTGTTCCAGGGCCCCAGCCGCTAGCTGAAAAGGACGCAGGGCAAAGTGCGACGTCTGTGCATGCGCACAGAGCAGTTTGCGCTTCTGCATATGCATGAAGCACGATTTAGCGCTTCTGCGCATGCGCAAGCGGCAAATCTGGAAGTAACCCATTCCGGTTGCCAGAATGGACGCTAGACAAGGCGGACGTTCATGGAGGTATTACTGTACTACTGCTGGACCAACCTCCTTGTGAACTCTGAAGCTGGCTTAAAAATCTGATTCTGCAGGCACTGACTTCTACAATACAGAACGGACAGGGGTGTTATGGGGAGCGCTCATTGGAGTTTGAGGAAGGCGGGAGTGCTCTATCCTCAGGCCACGGCAGGGGCATGAAGGGGTGTGGAGCATAGGCATAGCCAGGATTAGGGTGGTGGTGGGCAGAGACTTTATATAGGGAGAGCAGAACCAGGTTACCTGTGATGCAATCGGTCAATTAGTTAAGTATTTTTATTTATTTACTTGATATTTGGGGGGGGGGTAGTTGCACCTCCCTGGCTACGCCCATGGCGTGCAGCACCATGTATTTCCTCCTCATCCATGTCTTCTTTAGGGCGGTAAGAGGGGCCAGCTACAGGGGCCATGACACCTGTGGTCCTCCAGGTATCACTGGACTACAACTCCCATCATTCCTGAGCACTAACCATGCTGTTTGGGGCTGGTGGGAATCCATGATCATCTTCAGGGCTGCAGGTTCCCCCGTCATGATCCTGAGCCTTTTGACTCACAGTAGACAATAGGGGACCAATGCCTTCCCATCAATAGTATGGCATGCATACGTTGAGGTGGCTTTTCTCCACCACCTTACCTTGAGAACTGGGTTCAAGTAGACATCTTTTTTATGCCGGCAGATTTTGTTGAGCACCAGGAAAGCCAGCACCCTGACGGTTTCCTCGCCTGTGCTCCAGAGACGGGTAGCTTGCTGGAAATAAAGAAAAGAATTAAGAAATGCACACAGAGACCAGCAGACAGGTTCCCAGTCCACTAGCTTCCACCCAATCTCAAAACACAGACCACCTCTGTTATCCATACAACCTTCTCCTGGAAGCTTAGGGTGAAGGGAGAGCAAACAACAATGAATATTAATATAAATAGGGCTGCCACATTTAGGCAATCAGTTGTAGGTGTTTATCAACTGATAATATTCTGATAACTGAGGGAATATTTTTAATCTAATTATTGACTCATTATGTTTATTTTCTTACAAAACAATAGTTGGCAAGCAGCTTCTGAGGAACACTACCATCTCCTCTCTCACACAGGAGTGAGCGCCTCTTCTAATGCTACTTTCAGAGAGTATTTCTTCCTTTTCTAAAAGAACTTAAGATCAAAGTTGCCAATGTGGTGCCCTCCAGGAGTTTCTGGACTACAACTCCCATCATCCCTGACCACTGGCCAGAATGGCTGGGGTTGTTAGTTCAACAACATCCAAAGGCTGCCTCTGAATTAAGAAATTCTGCCTGGGTTTACTTCATTCCTCCTCCCTCCCAATCACCTTTCCTTTTGTGCCGTGTCTTTTTAGATTAGAAGGCAGTGTCTTATCACTTATCGCTGACATTTGTAAGCCGCTATGGGAGTATTTATTCTGCTTTTTTGGTTGAAGAGCGGCATTAAAACTAGATAAATAAATAAAGCACCAGCTGCCGAACTCACCTTGAGCAGCATCCGAGTTTGTTTTGGAAAAGTCAAGAAATAAGGCACGATGGAGCTGACATGCTGTAGGACAGCCGCTCCCACAGAGGCTTCTGTCAAACATGAGAGGAGCTGCAGAAATGGGCAGAATGTGCGGGAAGCATTAAAACCTGGGTGAGACTCACAAGCTGCAATCTCACCAAATTGTACATCTATCTCTTAAGCTGGTCAGAGGCACACAAGTGCCCCTCCTTCCACAATGTTCAACCGAGGGACCAAGCCAAACATTGGATTCCACTAACTGCAATTGAGGACCTCCACCCACCCACCCCAAACCAAGGTTTGAGCTTCCAAGAGTAAAGCAGCCAAACCACAATTGCAGGCCTGATTTGCTTTCCCCTGGAGGCAACAACTATAGTTTATCTGTTCCAGAGCTCACTCCATCCTCTGCCCATTGGTCACAACAGACACAACTGCCCTGGGACAGAGCTCAGAGCCTGCTACCTGATGTAACTTGTGGAAGGGCATCACTCAGTGGTGGAGTATCTGCTTTGCACACAAGAGACCCCAGGTTCAATCCCCAACGTCTGCAGGTGCGGCTGGGAGAGGCTCCCTCTCTGCAACCCTGCAGAGCCGCTGCCAGCCAAGAGTCAACAAAGCATGATTGTGCAATGGGCTCAGTGTAAAGCAGCTTCCTACATCACTATCTCTTAAGGGCAGGGGCATATCGCAGCGGTACATCATCTGCCTTGAATGCAGAAGGTCCTAGGTTCAATCCCCGACGTCTCCAGCTAGGGCTGGGAATGTCCCCTGTCTGCCACCCTGGAGAGAGCTGCTATCAAACAGTGCAGACAATACTAAGCTAGATGGCATCAGTGGTCTGACGCCATACAAGGTACTGTCACAGGGATGAGGAGAGACGGATGCAGTTTTTTAAACAGAAGTCCATCAACTCCCCCCACCTTTTACCTGGATGGTACAGCCAAGGTGAGTTTTGATGTCTAAGCGAAGTTTCCCCCAAAGCGGACTGGAAGAGGGAAGGACCATCCTAAAAAACAAAAGAAATATATTGTGTGTTATTCAGGCATAGCAGCGCAAGATGAAAATTGGTGGCAGCCTTCCCGTGTGTTTATATGCGGAGGTGAGTCCATCATGGACTTGGGACACAGAAGGTGTTACTCAACTCAGAACAGACCTATTGAAATTAACGGACCTCACTTAGTGGTGTTCGTTCTACTCGAGTAAAACTTAATTAACCACCTCACAGAATTCGGTGCAGAAATCAGTATCCTGAGAACCACAACCTTCCAATCCACCCCTCCCAGAGTTTCATTTTAAAACAAGCTTCTAGCCCTCATCGCTAGAAAGGTTGACTTCAAAGTGTCTGGACAATGGCCACTGAAATTTAGCATAAAATGTGCTAAATCTGCAAAGTTTAGCTGAAGTCTTGAGAATTTGGCTTTTCTTGGCAGGAACCCTAAAAAAAAAAAATAGCAGCACAGACTATGCACACAACCGTGTAGATAAAATATGCCATCTATAGCATGCTGTCGTGGTAAACTTCAGTTGTTACCTCGATTTCACTACAGGCCTTGGAGACAGGGAGATGCCACACCTATTTTATAGTAAGGGAGCAGAGGCAGAGAGGGCGTGAATAACTTGCTCAACACCATCCAGCGAATCCATGGCTGGCCTGACATTTGAACTCAGGACCTTTTAAGTACTAGCAGAATTTAACTGCTTAGCCCAGGTTGCATCCAACTGATGTCTCCTCAGAGCCGACCCACTGTAATAATTAAATCATGCTCAACAATCTCAACTGGTCTACTCTGAGTAGAACCAACTTTGGAACTCCCTGCCTATTGACCATAGGAAGGCACCTTCACTGTACTCTTTCTGGCACCTGCTAAAACATTTTTATTTAGGCACAACCATCGGGACATGTAGAATGTTGGCAGGCATTTTGATTATGTTTTTATGTTTTAAATAGTTGTTTTCATCGATTATTCCATTGTTTCATTCTTTCTGTAAACAGCTTTTGAGGTTCAATTGCTTCTTACAATTAAGCAGTATATGAATTCGATGAAATAAAATTTTAAAATGCTCGAGTGGGAGGCCTCTTTTCATATAACCTGGTCTGACCTTGTTTAGTTCAGGACAGCTGCCAAGTATACCCAGAAGCCAAGTTCATGTGCAGAAAAGCATGCATGCAACACTAATCCCACACACCCAACCCCAAAAACCCAGCCAGATCGGATGGCAGCGCCAAAGAATGCAGGAGAATCAAATGCCCGCGGCAAGCAATAAAGGATTAATTGTACCCTCCACTAACCCAGCTGTTTGCATTCATTCCCTGCTAGAAAATCCAACCCCGACTCCCAGACAAACCTTCAGCCACCTCTCTCACTCTGAGTGCACCATGATCCTTGAGCTCTGATGACATGAGGGTTTCTTGGGTATAGCCAGAACATTTGAGAAGAGAAGTAACAGATTGCAAGGGGACGGAAAGGTGCCTGGAACAGAGCACCCAGCCACTGGCAGATGGTACAGCACCTCACGTGCCCCCAGCGCTCTGACAGCAACATAGGAAGGTGGCTTAGACAGAGCCAGACCATTTTTGGGCTACAACTCCTATCAGCATCAGCCAAAGCATACTGGCTGGAGCAAAGGACAGTTGTAGTCCAAGACAATCGAAGGGCACCAGGTTGGGCAAGGCTGCCATAAACTAACTTTCATTTCTATGAAATTCTCTCCATAATTTCTGTGCTCTCTTCTTCTCCAAGTACAGTTTTGATTACTGTTTTATGGTTGCTACAAATCCATAAAATGAGTGAACACCAATACAGTGGTACTTCAGTTTAAGAACAGCCCTGTTTACAAACAACTCAGGTTATGAACTTCCGCAAAACCAGAAGTTTACCTCAGTCTACAAACTTTACCTCAGTCTAAGAACAGAAACTGAATGGTGGAAGGGCACCAGCGGCGGGAGGCCTCATTAGGGAAAGCGTGCCTCGGTTTAAGAATGGTTTCGGTTTAAGAACGGACTTCCATAACAGATTAAGTTCGTAAACCAAGGTACGAGGAGACGATGGGAAGATTCAAGGGCAATCAAAGGAAAAAACAACACACACACATAGACAGACAGAGAGAAAGATAATATAGATGTGTTTTCAAAATGAGAGCAAGAGCATCAAGTGATACTGTCAGGGAACTGCCATTGGAGCCAGGAGTGGAGGCAAGGCTCCCAAACGATGCCGAAGAAGGGCCCAGCAGGGAGAGAGGAGACTCATCGGCCGGGGAAGGAAATCAGCGTGACACCAGGGAGAAAGGGGGGCAGAGGAGGGCTTTGGAGAGATGGCTCCAGGACTCTTCGCCAGAGACCAGCGGGGAGAGCACGGGTCCTCCGCTGGCCACGCCCACCCTGCGCAGAAGACTTCCGCGCAGGGAGGCTAGGCGGAGACTTGGCGTCAAAGAACTTTTATGCTGGAAGAAGTTCAGGAAACGCCCACTGACGGATTCTGCCAGTGACTGATACAGCCGCGGAGTCAGGGCTGTGCAGCCAGGGAAAGGTTTAACCAGGCAACCTTGCCAAGAGTGGCGGCAACTTACGCACGAGCAACCCCAATTTCCATTACAGATACAGAGGACAATCCTAGTTGTGATCCAAAAATTACCATTTGAACAGAGTGCTGGAGAAGATGCATTTGACAGCAGAAGCAGGCCAAAGAAATTGCCAAAACATAAAGTTTGTCGCCAATTATGTGGATAGCTATCCAAGTCCCTTTCTGGATGTCCCCCAATCATATTATAAAGCAGTTGTGTTCTATGCCATGACAAGAATCTGGGAAGTCAGACATCCAAAGATCTGTAGCATTCTTTAAAAAAAAACCATGGGGTGGGGGTTAAACAGAGACTTGCTGGATCAGGCCAATGGCCTATCTAGTCCAAAATCCTCACCAGCTGCTCCATGGGCTTCAAGTGACAAGAAATGAGATTCCGACTAAACATCAGGAAGAACTTTCTGACAGCAAGAGCTGTGCGACAGTGGAACGGTCTCCCCTGGGAGGTTGTGGACTTTCCCTTCCTTGGAGGCTTTTAAGCAGAGGTTGGATGGCCATCTGTCATGGATGCTTCAGCTGAGATTCCTGCATTGCAGGGGGTTGGAATAGATGAGCCTTGGGGTCCCTTCCAATGCTAAAATTCTATGATTTTATTGAGAAGACTACATCCGTGCTGGAGGAGACTCTTGAGAGTCCCATGGTCTGCAAAAAGATCAAACCTATCAATTCTGAAGGAAATCAGCCCCGAGTGCTCACTGGAAGGACAGATCCTGAAGCTGAGGCTCCAATACTTTGGCCACCTCATGAGAAGAGAAGACTCCCTGGAAAAGACCCTGGTGTTGGGAAAGATGGAGGGCACAAGGAGAAGGGGACGACAGAGGACGAGAGGGTTGGACAGTGTTCTCGAAGCTACTAACATGAGTTTGACCAAACTGCGGGAGGCAGTGGAAGACAGGAGTGCCTGGCGTGCTCTGGTCCATGGGGTCACGAAGAGTTGGACATGACTAAACGACTAAACAACAATATCCATGATCTGAAAGCAACAGCAACTCTCCTCAGATGCAATTCCTAGCAACTGGCGTTCAGAGGCATTCTGCCTCCAGCAGTGGAGATGAGACATAGCCATGGTTGTTAGTAGTCACTGACAAGATTTATCCTCCAATTAAAAAAACCAAAACTTACTTGGATTTGTTTTTTGCAGCTTTCACCTGAAGCAATTTCTGCAGCAGTTTAAAAAGATCGCGAATGCAGAAGGACACCAGGGTATTGAACACTAAACAGGACAGAAAAACAAACCTATGTAACCAGACATAACACTTCCTTTGCAGTAAGGAACAAAGCAGTTTTGATCACACACAGGGCTGTGTATGTGTGTTTGTGTGCACACGCATGTGTGTTTTATCTCTAAGCCTCTGCAATTAGGATTAATTTGACATCAACCCTCCTAGGAATCTCAGTGAGAACTTATTTTGCTTAAAAAGCAAGATCCCAGTCCTCAAGGTGATGAGGGTACACAGCACAACTTTTGGTAAAAAGGGGGCGAATGGGTGTGGGAAGATGAGAACAGGACTTAAATTGATCAAGGAACTTTAAAGGGGGGGTTAAAAAAAGTGGGGCAGCACTATTAAATAGAATGAACTGGAAGGTCAGCAGCATCTAACACTTAAGAATCACACAAAAGAAGTAAAATCCCAATTTGCATGCGAGTCTGAAAACATTTGCATCTTTTATCTCAAGACCTACCTGACTGCCCTGTTATAAACAAACAAACAAACAAACAAACAAATCATTTTGCAAAATGCCCAGCTGCCTAAATGAATGCATGCACCTACTGGGCCAATTATTAACCCTTGAACACAACTCAGAGGTACACACACACAGACACACACACACACACAAACACACACACACACACACACATATATATATATATATATATATATATATATATATATATATATATATATAACAAGGAGTATATCAGAATGTGTGGGGCACCCCCTGCAGAACCATTTGGGAAGGTGAAATAGCACTACAAAGTTTTAGCAATAACTGATGATCCTTTGGCTCCCCCTACTGGAATGGCTCCTGTATAGCCAGAGGGGTAGCTCTTAAATACCCTTTATACGGTCATACCTCGTGTTGCATTAGGTTCATGTTGCGTCTTTTCGGCTTGCAAACGCAGCAAACCCAGAAATGTATACTTCCGGGTTTCGCTGCACGTGTGTGCGCGCAGAAGCGCTCTATCGTGCATGCGCAGAAGCGGTGCTCTAGTTATGGGCTTTTCGGGGTGTGAACGGCACTCCAAAATGGATTGAGTCCGTAACTAGAGGTACCACTGTACAGGATAATATGAGTCCGTAACTAGAGGTACCACTGTACAGGATAATATGATAACTATACAGGCTTCTCTGGCAGTGCTCATCTTTTCGTTGGGTGGACATGCCCTTATTATTTCTATTTTTAACAAGTTACTAGATAAGCATATTGTACTATATGCTGTTTTATATTTCCCACCCTTTAACATAGGAAGTTGCCTTATATGGTGCCTGGTAATTTGTCCACCCAGCTCAGAACTCTTTGCACTGATTAGCAGCAGCACTCCTGAGTTTCAAAGAGGGATCTTTTTCCAGCTCTGCTTGGGAGATGCCACTGGGAACTGAACCTGAGACCTTCTCCCAAAGCAGGTGCTTTGCCCCTTCGCTACAGCACTTCCCCAGGGGCAGAGGGAACTGACTACAGGCACCTTTACAGAAAGGAAGTGAGCTCTCAGTGGACACCCTGCCGGCACAAGGGAATATGGGGGTCCTCCTCCTTAATCTCACCTTAGAGGCAAAGTTTGAGAGGCAGCAGTTAAGCCTCCTCTGATACTGGTAGAGTGAACAGTACATAATAAACAAAGGAAGAATGTTCCTGGTGATGCTACTTTGAGCTGCACTTGCAGCAGCAGAATCACATGGCACAAGATCTTTTTGGACTACGCCATCCAAACTGCAGAAGGGGCTGAAATGGCCGAAATATTGGGAAATTGTGGAACGAGAGGGGGACAAATGGAAATTGCAGAGTTATGAGAAACTAAAAGATAAAGTGCGTGACTGGCTTCATTATTATCAAATAATGGAGGTCTTTAAGTCAGACAGGAAAAACGGCTTTCAGGTGGAAAAATCAAAACTTGAGACAGAACTGTTAGAGTCCAAAACTAAGAACTTGTCAAAAATGTATAACTTGCTGCTGAAATGGAATACACAGGATGAAGCAGTTAAATCAGCTATGATCAAGTGGGCACAAGACATTGGTCATAACATTATGTTTGAAGACTGGGAACGGTTGTGGACCACCGGTATAAAGTTCACGGCGTGTAACGCCTTAAAAGAAAATATTATGAAAATGATTTATAGGTGGTACATGACCCCAGTCAAACTTGCTAAGATTTACCACTTGTCTGACAATAAGTGTTGGAAATGTAAAGAGAATGAAGGTACATTCTTTCACCTCTGGTGGACGTGCCCAAAGATTAAGGCTTTCTGGGAGAAGATTTATAATGAAATAAAAAAGGTATTTAAATATACCTTGCCGAAGAAACCAGAGGCCTTTCTCTTGGGGATGGTCAACCAGTTGGTGTTAAAGAAGGATAGGATATTCTTTATGTATGCTACATCAGCAGCAAGAATACTGATCGCGAAGTATTGGAAGACAGAAGAACTACCCACCGTGGAAGAATGACAGATGAAAGTTATAGACTATATGAGACTGGCAGAGATGACTGGCAGAATCCGAGACCAGGGAAAAGAGACAGCGGAAGAAGAATGGAGGAAATTTAAAGACTATCTTAAGAAACATTGTAAAATTGTGGAATGTTGAGACGTCGTGGATTTGGAAAATATGAGGTTGAATGCTGTAACCATTATGTAATATGAAAAGAAAGGTTAAAATTCATTTATTAGAAATTAGGGAAGGATTTGTTGATCAAAATTAATTAGAGATTGGAATGCAGTAAGGGGAGGTATGAGGAGGTCGGGAAAATCTTTTATGAAAATAGGGTTTGAAATTATACATGTGGTGTTTTTTGGTGTTTTGTGTGTGTGTATGTTTTTGTTGTGATTTGTGTTTTTATAATTTGTGAAAAACTAATAAATATTCAATTAAAAAAAAACTGCAGAAGGGACAACTTCAGATTTTAACGACTTGCATGCATTTTGGTTTGGGAAGGCTTTTCCCAAAGGGTGACCCAGCCCTTTTATATAGTACCAGGTGTGCAACTGCAGAAATGTTTGTCATTGCGCTTCTGCTGCTTATTTAATCTACCCCTTTTTCCTGTTTCATCTTACTGTAGCTCCTAATTATTTTAGGAATCTTCAAATAAAGGAATAAAAATAATGACACCCACACACCCCGACACCAGACATTATAGTCCTTGCATAGAGAACACTAGCAGTTTAGGGTTCTGGATCAGCCGTCTCTTTGATGTGCCACTTTCTAGATGTAACAGGTTTGTTTCCTGATGGATTTCAAATACATGAACAAAGGTAGCTGCCTTACGCAGAGTCAGACTACTGGCCCATACACCCCAGTACTGTCTACCTTGACTGGCAGCAGCTCTCCAGGGTTTCAGGAAGGGAGTATCTCCCAGGCCCATCTGGAGATGCAGGGATGAAACCTGGGACCTTCTGAAAGCAAACCAGATGCTCTGCCACCGAGCTATGACTGCTCCCCATTCATGCTCCTCTATTGTGAATGGTACAGTCCAGTAAACCCACGTGACACTTGACTCGGCTGCATGAGTAGGTTCTCTATCACCACTAGGGGCGAAAGGCAAACATGAGAAGGGCTGGAAGCTCACCTGTGCCATCAGTGACTTTGTACTTGCCAGGTTCCATCCCCGAGGCATCCCCCTTGGCTGTTACCACGCAGGCTTTGAAAGCCTGGGTGATCTCGTGGAAGAGCTTTGCTGTGAGCTGCTTCTGTAGAAAAGAGGACAGAGCAATGGGAAGATGATTAAGGAGAGACAGACAGACACAGCTTTCTGCGCGTCATTAAAAATTAAGATGAGGAATGTAGAAACCGACAGTCCCAGGGTGTAACAGTTCAGCCACCTTTGGCACGCTAGATATTAACACCAAAGGGAGCGTGCCGCATGTTTTCTTAAGATACTTGCTATAGGATGGGCACAAGGACAGGTGATCAGCACCCCAATTTAATCAGCGCTACCCTTAAAAAACGGAGTGGGAAGGAAATCAAACGGCCTCATCTCTTGCCTCTGCAGCTGCTTTCCAATGCTCCACCATCTTCAAATTTACATTGATGAAGTCCACTTTTTTCCGTTTGCTGGTTTGCTCTTCTTCATCATCTTCATCATCACTGGCTTCCTGCAAAAGATTTTACAATGGTGCCGAGAGGTTATCATAAGGACGTCATAAGCAGTCGGCAGCAGGTTTTTCAGATACCTGGAAGGCAGATTTGGAAGAGGACTCTCTGCCTGTGTACTCACCCCTCAAATGTCAGGGGAAGCTCAATGGTTACAGCACATGCTTCGCTAAAAAGAAAAAGAGCACATGCTTTGTGTGCAAAAGGTCCCAGAGTTTCAATCACTGGCATGCTTATGTAGGCCTGGAAAAGCCCAGCCCCATCCAAAACCTTGGAGACCTGATGGTAATCTCCACGGTCCTTTTCCCCACCTGGTGCTCTTCAAGAGGTTTTGGGCTACAACTCCCACACACACCCCAAAATCATAGTGGGCAGTCAGGGACGGAGAAAATAGTGGTCTTAAAGCCTCTGGAGTTCAATAAAAGTGCCAAGGTGTCACAGCACAGAATGGCTGCCATGAGCAGCCAAAGTGTTATTTTAAAAAGGCAACAGTACTCCATAGTAATGAGTACTGTCAGAACAGAATCAGGGCTTCTGTCGTGGCTTCCTCCAACGAATCCTGGGAAGTGCCACTTGTTTTTGTTTTAATTGGTATTTAATTGAAAGGCTTTCATTTCTACAGAAATGTGATAAAAGGAATTTTTAAAAAATGTGGAAGAGAAAAAACGTGCCAAAAGTACAGTGTAATACAGGCTTCCTCAACCTCAGCCCTCCAGATGTTTTCAGACTACAATTCCCATCTTCCCTGACCACTAGTCCTGCTAGCTAGGGATCATGGGAGTTGTAGGCCAAAAAAACATCTGGAGGGCCGAGGTTGAGGAAGCCTGGTGTAATACATTTTGGAAATTCAATTTCATTTCTACAGCTTATGGTATAGATATAAGTGATATTATTATCCTTACATATGGCTGCTAATAACCTACTGCCTTCTGCATAAACCTGTTACAGATATCAATATATTTGTCCGAAATCTATGTCTATAAGCAATCCATTCATACGTTGCAAGTGTTATCATGTTGTCAATCCATTGATTGGGAAGTGACGTTTATGAAGGGTGGTGAAAGTTGTTAGGAGACCCTCATTCCTCTGACGGTACTACTATCCCCAAGAGTGATTTAACAAGCAATTCTTCTTTCCTGAAATTCTGGGAATCGAAGCTGTGAGAGGAATAGGGGTCTCTTAACAACTTTCACCACCCTTCATAAACGTCACTTCCCAAAATTCTTTGGGGTAAGCCATGACTGTTTAAACTGGCATAATAGTGCTTTAAATGTGGGCCTAACAAGTCTATCAATTTCAGTGTGTTTACTCTGAGTAAAACTTAGTTGGCTAGAACCCTCCAGACTTAATCTCTGGCCCAGTAATACTCTGGAGTAATACAAACAAAAAATAACCATGATACAAATTTAGGGTACCTGGAGAAAAAACATTCTGGAAAACCCACATCATTACTCTTAAGCTTTTTCCTAGAGCTCATGACAGCAGCTAAAATTTTCACTAGAACTCCAGAGGGTGACCTCTGTAAGGAATTTTATCCAGGATATATATAGCCATCGTAAACCCTTGTACAATCTAACAGTACTCATGTGCCAACCAATTCAACCACTGAAGCACATTTATGGGCTGAATCTATCAACCAACAGCACTCTATTGTAGATGAGGGAAGATAATTTTGCTTTCAAGAGATTATGAAGCACAAGCTAGCTACCGCAAGACCCACCAGTGATGGCCACCAATGAGAATGGCTTCAGAAAAACACTATATAGAGTAATTCATGGAGAGAGCTATCAAGGGCTGCTAGGCCACAATGGCTATGTTAGGCCTCCACCGATGGGGAATGTTATGCGTCTTAATGAAGACCAGATGCTGGGAATCACAAAGGGGGAGAATGCTGCTGTGCTCAGATCCTGCTTTCAAGCTTTCAAAGAAGTATCAGGTTGCCCACTATGAAAACAGGATGCTGAACTAGCAGGGCAACAGGCCTGATCCAGCCCATTCCAAGAATAATCTTCCCAGGAGCTCTCTTGGTCTACTGAGACATGACAGTGAGGCTACTCTGGGCAGCTTCCAACAAATTGAAACACAGCAAGACATCAAACATCAAAATATTCCCTAGCCTTCAGATGTCTTCTAAAGGCCTTTGGTTGAGGTTCAGTCTGACTCCCTCTCCCCTTTCATAAGAACTTGCATGAAAGTGGCCTCCTAATTTTTTTCACAGGCCCATATAAGTTCACCACAAACAGTTGGGCTTGGTGAGCAGTTTAAGGTCCCCAACGCTAATCTGCGGGTTGCCATCTGATTGGATTTTATTCTGATCCTGATCTGATTTTAGGATGTATTTTAATTGACTGCCTGATTTTATGTTAATGTGTTATACATTTGATGTTAGCCCCTGAGCCCAGTTTTGGCCGGGGTATTAATAATAATAATAATAATAATAATAATAATAATAATAATAATAATAATAATAAATTACTCATCTCCTTGACATCTGATGGGAGGGCATCCCACAGGGCAGGCGCCACTACCGAGAAGGCCCTCTGCCTAGTTCCCTGTAACCTCTCCACATGCAGGCTGAATGATGGGGGTGGAAAAGCTCCTGATGCTGCTCTTTTATCTTATCTTGTTGCTCTGTGGTGCATTGTTTTATTGGTGTAGTTTTATTTTAAGGATTCGGTTATTTTTTAAAAAATTGGCTACCACTAAATGTTAAAATGACAACTACATCCTACTCAGAGAACACCCAGTGAAATAAATGGGCATAAGACAGTCAGCCTCATTCATTCCAGTATTCAGCTATATTTTATTCAGTGTAGACCTACTGAAATTAATGGACACAGCTTACTCATTTTTATTAATTTCAGTGGGCCTATTCCAAGTAACATTTAGTTGACAACACCCTATCAATGTTAGAAACTCAAATATATAAGCCAGTTGCTAAAAGCACCTCTAACTTAGGTTACAGTCAACACAATGGAATGTCTATCCCCCTCTCTTTTTATTACAATTACAAAGCAAAAATTGAATTGTATATATTGTCAATGTTAATATATTTAATTATTCAGTTGCACATTTTACCAATTCCATCTTTTTTCAAAACACGCAAACGAATACACAATTCACACCAGTGACACATTTTCAATATCACATTTTTAATAGCAATTGCTACTGGGACACTATAAACCTATATGGGGCTCAGCCTTAGCAATAGCGGCCAACCATGTCATTTGAATAACTAATTTTTATAAATACCAGTATATGTATATGTGTGTGCATTATATAAAGTATTGTGCTACACTTGTATGTAACACAGCTTTGTATGTCAGTAATATTTTATGTAGTGCTAGCGCTAAATCCATAAATCAATTGTAAGTGGCATCATGATCATTACAGTAGCGTAACACTAATTCATTTGCTAAGATTACTGCACAATTTATTACGAGTACTATGACAAGGACAAAAAACTGCAAAGTTTGTTACAAAAGGTGAATGAATAAATTGAATTAGATGTTTAATTTTGCTTATACAATAGAAAATATTGCTACCACACTTCAGTTTCGAAAATAGTTTTTCTTTTTAGAAGTCTGGTCTTCCAATATGCTCTATAGCAACATCCTTCCACCACAAATTAATTGCATTTTCAGGATTGAAAACCTCCAGGTTGGGGCCATTCATCTGGATCATTAGTAAGTCATCAACGGTAGTCACGAGCCGACTATTCCAAATGTCTGTTTTAATCAGATTTAACTGGTTAAAGCCCCTCTCACATTCTGCAGTACTAAGTGGGAGAACATGCAAAAAGTTCAAAACTTTACATATATTAATATATGAATCAGAAGCTGTTGACTCTGCTTGAAGACGCTGCCAAGCTTCTTCACACGTGATGACTCTCTTATTCCGAGCCCACACTTTAAAATCCTGATATTCCTCCATGATGGCTTCCTTGTCGACTTTTACATTGATAGGCAATGCTTGCATCAGTTCACTCAATTCTTTTTCTCCATGGTTACTTGTAGACGAGTCCCTTTCACCGACTGGCTCGGGTACGTTGCATGGGTCAAATATTTCCACATTTCGTAGAACTTTGTCGTTTCTGATACTGTCCAACCGTTTGTCTATTCCTTCCACAACTGAACTCAGCAAGACACGTCGATCTTCCTCAAAGCACTCCATTTCACTTGCACTACAAGCAATTTTCACACCTCTGTACACTAACACGCCGTCTTCCAATTGCACGGTACTTTCAAATTTTCGCAGCTGAGGGCCACTTTCTTTCACCATCCTCCGCAGCCTTTCTCTTGCCGAAGCCAAACTGATCTCAACATCATTAACCGACACACACTTCCTCTGAAACGCCTCAGATAGTCTCGCGAGTGTGTTCGAAACATCGTGCATGAGAAACAAAAACCTTACAAACCGTTCCGACTTCAAACGCTCCAAGTACTCCTTCAGTTCTGACTCTGCACCAGAACCACTCACAATCTGCTCCAAATCTGCCACCACTAGTGGGAGATTGTTTGCCAATGCCTTCACAACACGGTTCTTTGACTGCAACCAGCTGGTTCTGCGAATACCTATGTGGCGAAGCGCTTTTTCGCTCAGTACTTCATCAATATCTTTCAGCACCTTTGCTCTTTCAGGACGACTGTAGTAAAATGTGTATATACCACACACAACATCTTCGGCGACCCTAGCAAATTTTACACACTTGAAGGCATCGTCTATCGCAAGCTCCAGTCGGTGAGCTACACAGTGCACTGCCACTAAACCTGGACAGCTGTCCTGGAACTGTTTTGCTACGCCAGACACAGTCCCCATATTAGCACCGGCCCCATCAAAACTTATCGCCGTTAGCTTGCTTTTCCAGTCGGGTACGTAGTCACAGAGAACCGACTCGATTGTAGATGTCCCACCTGCTGCATTCTCACTAGTACATTCCCTAATGGCTCCATAACTGCACTTCAGTCCACCTTCAAATATATAATAAAAGTAAATTATGTCAGATGCGACAGCCAACCTATCCGTTGAGCCGTCAACCAAAATCCCAAAGAACTTTGCTTTACTCAATTTGTCCCTGAGTTCCAGACGTAGGCTTTCGGCAATGTAATGCACAATCTGTTTCGCCGCCTCATCATCCGTATGCGCCTCGCCTAGTCTTATACCAATCTTCCTCAGGAGTGCACATATCATTGGGAAGAGCTCAAATGAAAGGTTCTCCCTGGCAACGAAGTATGCAATGTTGAACAGCTTCTCCACCTTCATGCGCAAATCACTGTCCATTGTTTTTAATGCCTGTGCCATTGGGCTTGACTTGGCAGATTCATCTGCTTGGTGAGTAGCAGATGCACCATGTTTTCTTATCTGAAAAGGTGAAGAAAAATGAAATTATTATTATTCATTTCATTCCTAAACCGCTTTGTATTTTAAATTTAAAAAATCTCAAAGTGGTTTACACCACTTTAAAACATCAAACAAGACAATCCAGAATAAAACATTACTGAACAGCACTTGTTTGCCTTTCTGCAGTCTATCTCTGCTCATGGTAGTAGGGGGAATGGTAATTCAATTCCAACAGCAAGTGAGGCTTGATGTGCAGCATTTGGACAACCAGCCTTGGGGCTCCATGAGCTCTGAAACATCAGCCATGGGAGCCTGGTCCAATTACCCTGCTGGTGGTATCACAGCCCCAGTCCCAGCAAGCTCCTCCTCTGCCAACTCTCTGAGCACAAGGAAGACTTTCCAGGTCATTCATGAGAGAGAGAATGAAGAGTCCTGCCCACCCCACACAGACTTTGTAAGAGTTTGTGGCATTATTAATTACAGATAAGAGCATGCTGCAATTTTTAAAACAGGAACAGGTGAAAGCATATGGACAAGGAACAAATGAACAACCACCCCCAAAAAACCCACCCTACAGCATTCATCACTTTTGTTTCATCAAAGAGATAGTAAAGCAGCAGGCTATTTGCCTGAATGCATGGAGTCTTGCAAGGATAATGTCACACGAAAAACAGAAAGACAAAGAACAGAGGAACTGTGCAGATGTAGCACCCACCTCGGGCTATAATTCTTCATAGGTTTCCATCATTTTTGATGCGGTAGTAGAGCAGCAAGTTAAGACATATGCAAGCTAGGAGGTGTTTGTGCCTATGTCTGGTTTTAGCTGCAAAAGTAACTTGCAGCCTAATAATAACAAGGAAAAAATGGTCATATTAAAATCTGCCACTGTTAATGGCTGGTTTCCTCCGAACTTTCCTGCAGCTGGAAGTTCTGCCATTAAGCACAACATGCAACCACCAGATGGTTGCTAGTACAACTTGAAACCACTGACTGGTTACTAACAAAGCTGGAGCCTTCTGGGTGATTGTACATATGCAATTAGCATGCCCAAAGTCAATACTCATGAATGTAGAAAGTGCTTTTATTTGTAGAACCTTCTTTAACATTGCAAAGTGGTATAAGTGTCCAAGACTGGTGTGAAGCTGCTCTTAGTAGGACGCATCCACAATATTATAGCCACAATTGCAAGTTTAGCTCTAGGGCTTTACTGGATAGTGTATTAAGAGTTTTGGATTTTTTACTTGCACAAAAGAGAGTAATGTGCCCAAAAGCAAACGTTTTAAGCCTAATCTTTATTCATGCCACAATGCATCCATAGCGATTCCACAAGTGCATCACTGTGCTGGTGGTAGGTTGGAAGGTGGAAACATAGGAGAATGCAAATGACAACTGAATGAGTCCCATAGTTATGCCAAACAAGGATCCCTTCTCAGGAAAATTAAATAAAAAACCTTGCGCACCTTAGGTCAAATTTAAATATACATTTGTTATACAAAAACATGGGGTTGACTTTAAAGTCCAACTTCCCATCAAGGGACCTAGCAACCCCTAAGTTCATGTTTTGGTCAGAGAATGAGCGGAGGGGCAAATGCAAGGCTGATCTTTATTCTTCTGTTTGCAAGTGCAGGGAGGTGGGGAAGGAAGCCCAGAGCAGAACTAACCAGTTCAAAGACACATGGAAATTGCCCAGCCCCTTAGCCAGGGACCACCCAAAAGCATCATGCAAAAGTCACACAAATGGGTTGTGCATGTAAATCAAAGATCAAATTTCTCATCCCAAACATCCTTAAAAGTCTGTCAGTCATAGATTAGGATACATGTTAATTGCTTTCCTGGAGAATTCTATTTAAATGCTGTTCTCATTTATCCATAGAGTCTATGGACAAAGAATTGTCTCCATTTACATAGCAGATACCCCTTTGTCAGGTCCATTTTAAAAAAAAATTTGCAGAGGGCTGGCAGAAGTTAAACCATTTATAGGTTTGAGGTATTTGCAAGTGAAAAGAACTCAGCCAGTCTATATTGGGAAAGTTCTTATCAAGACTTTCCTGTTACCTATTGGGGAGGGAGTCTCACAGTTCAACTGGAGGCTAAAAATAGCCCTGCTTTTGCCCTGTCTAAGTTATATCCACTAAAATAAATTGTCTATTTTTCAAGGGGATATTTCCTAAATTGTTGAAGGTTGAAGGATTGGTATTTCCCGGGGGGGGGGGGGAGAGGCTGCTAGGTGTTTGCACCTTAAAATTCATGTAACACATTCAAAGCACCACAATTAACAGGAAACTAAAGTACTACCTTAAAGATTTGAAAATATAGTTACAAAGATTTGAAAAACAAAGGAGGTAACTATAGAATGCTCATTTAATAACGCAGAACAGCTAACAAAAAAAAATCTTAAACATCTCAAAACGAAACATTGCTAAAGGATATAATATATAATATAAATGGTACATTTAAAACAGCATAATTAACATGAGAATAAAATACTATCATGAGCATAGAATATATCCTGCTTTTCACAGCATCTGGATCTTAAAGCAGCTTCTGGGCTCCCCATCCCTGAGAATTTAAATCACTTAGTCCTTTTAAGTCAGATGTCACTCACTTCCTTCCATATCACAAAACTGTCACATTTAGCAAATGTAGAAAATCGTATAAGCAGAATAGAACTACAAACTCACCGTTTCATCATTAAATGTTGCACGGTCTTTCTCAAAACTTGCGTCCTCGGCCTGGGAAAACTCTTTGCAGACACAGCATATCATAACATCAATAAAACATCTCCAGCCATGGATTTTCTTGCTCGCCTCCGAAGTCTTCCTCTTGGGTCTCACTGCCTTCCGAGGCCAGACAGGTGTCAAGAGACAAGGCCTTTTCTGTCATGGCCTGTCTCCCATAATTCTCTGCCTCAAGAGGTGCAAATGGTGACACCGTGTTTTCTTCATAGAATCAAGAGTTCCCCTCCCTCCCCGCCGGAGACTGAGACTTCATGCCGCCATTTTATTTTATCGCTGTGTGGTGTATTGTTTTATTGTGATCTGCTTTTAAGGAATCAATGCTTTCTAAATTGCCATTTTAAAATGTGGTTGTAGCCAACCAAATCCTACTCAGAGAACACCCATTGAAATACATGGGCCTAAGACAGACAGCCCCATTCATTCCAGTGGGTGGTATTCAGCTAAGTTTTATTCAGCATAGACATACTGAAATTAATGTACATAGCTTACACATTTTCATTGATTTCAATGGGTCTATTCCAAGTAACATTTAGCTGAGCACCACCCAATGGGTCTAACCTAAGTAAGGACTAACAGTGGATCAGTATTTTTTTTTAACTTGTGGAAGGCAGAGTGATTGTTTTGTTATGTTTTAACTATTGATTTTTGCTTTTACCTTGTATTTTTATATTGTGAATCACCATGCAATCTTATGATGAAGGGCGGTATATAAGTCAAATAAATAAAATGATTAGTCACTTGTTACAAAAAACAAACAAACCTGTATCCAAGCAACTCATGAAAAATAAAGAGTCAAGATGAAGCAAAAAACATAGAATGGCTTAAAACAAAGCCATTACAAAGACCCGTAAACAGACCCAATGAAGCAGCAAAACCTCAGCAGCAGAAAGCAGGAATAAACTGAAATATTCATCATAATCTGTCAAATACCATGGGGAAGAGAGAGGTATTCAATGGGCACTAAAATGATGTTAAGGGCGGCACTAGGCGGACCCTATGCAACTGTCCAAGAGCATCACTGAAAATCAGCTTATATATGTTTTTTTAAAACAGAAACAAATCACCTCTAGTTTTTCAGGCAACACGTGAAGCCCATCCTCTTCATCAGAGCTATCGGAGGCATCGAAATTCAGCAGCGTGCGGTCGTTTTCTTCCAAGAATTTGTAAAATTCCGGATCCCGTTCCTTCAACCGGGAGAGCTGGTCTTTGTGTTGGGAAGCCTTCCCTGTCTTCACTTTCCTGATCAGGGGAGAGGAATTGTGGTTTCTTTAAAATAAAATAAAAATCAAAAGCTGACTTTGAAAGTACAGAGATTTAGAAACAATTGCTTATAACTTGGATGTACAGTGGTAACTCAGGTTAAGAACTCAATTCGCTCTGGAGGTCCATTCTTAACCTGAAACTGTTCTTAACCTTAGATTAGCTTCAACCAGAGCCAGGGCTTTTTCAACACTGGCTCCGGCCTGGTGGAACGCTCTGCCTCATGAGACCAGGGCCCTGCAGGATCTGATTTCTTTCCGCAAGGCCTGTAGGCCAGAGTTGTTCTGCCTGGCCTTTGGCTTGGAGCCAATTTGATTCCCTCCCCCTCTTTCTTTTTCCTTTCTCCTCCTGTGATGAGGCTGCATTTTAATGTTTCAATATTTTAATCTTGTTTTTAAGTTGTATTCATTCAACTTGTTTTTATTATTGCTTGTTAGCTGCCCTGAGCCCGGCCTTGGCTGGGGAGGGCGGGGTATTAATAATAATAATAATAATAATAATAATAATAATAATTATTATTATTATTATTATTATTATTATTATTATTATTATTAACCTGAGGCACCACTTTAGATAATGGGGCCTTTCACTGCCGCTGCGCTGCCACCACATGATTTCTGTTCTCATCCTGAAGCAAAGTTCTTAACTCAAGGTACTATTTCTGGGTTAGCGGAGTCTGTAACCTGAAGCGTCTGTAACGAGGTACCACTGTACATTTCAGGGGTTTGGCACACAACCGTTTGGAATTGTAACTAATTTAAGAAGAGCCTGGCTCCTGGATCAGGCCAAAGGCCCCTCTAGTCCAGCATCCTGTTCTCACAGCAGCCAACCAGATGCTTATAGGAAACTTGCAAGCAAGACCCAAACACAGCAGTACTCTCCTGCCTCTAACTGCGCAGGAAGAGCACAGTCGTTGTGGCTAGAAGCCAATGATAGCCTTAATCACCATGACTTTCTCTAATCCTCTTTTACCGTAGGTGACCATCACTGCCTCCTGGGAGATCAAGTTCCATAGTTTATGTGCTGCATGGAGTACTTTTTAAAAAATCTGCCCTGAACCTTCCAAGATTCAGCTTCACTGCATGTCCACGAATTTTAATGTTATGGGAAAGGCAGAAAATATTTCCTTGCCCACTTTCTCCATGCCATGCATAATTTCATAATCTTATGTCATATCACCTCTTATTCGCCTTTCCTCTATCTTTTTTTAATTTCAATGGGTCCCCTCTAAGTACATCTGAATATAGGCATACTTTGGTTTTCAAACAGCTTAGTTCTCGAACGTTTTGGCTCCCAAACACCGCAAACCCAGAAGTGAGTATTCCTGTTTGCGAACTATTTTTGGAAGCCGAACGTTCAGTGGGGCAGCCGCGGCTTCTGATTGGCTGCAGGATCTTCCTGCAGCCAATCAGAAGCCGCGCTTTGGTTACCACACGTTTTGGAAGTCAAATGGACTTCCGGAACGGATTCCGTTTGACTTCCAAGGTGATAGAGATAATGGAGAAAATTATGCATAATTTGCCATTTTAACAAGGGCTAGAACCACCAGACACTTTTTATGACCTGGTGTTCTTTCATTACATATACAGCGGAACCATCATTTTCAAGACAACTTTTGTTACAAGGCTGGCAAATCTGGAACTATATTTGATAAATTGATAACGCACATAAGTCTGTACTTGGGCTTTTTTTAACCCATGTGCAACTGCACTCATTCTACATGCCTATTTTATAGATTTGTTTTTCATCTTCTAATTTTCATCTGTTGTTGGAATTGCTCTCTGTTTTATATACATTATAAAATGAAATAACAAAACATTATGGGGGGAAGCTCTGACTAAACCGTAGTTGGATATCATTTATTTTATTATTTATTTGAACAATTCATATACCCTCAATCTACAAGAGTCTCCAAGCGCTTTACAAAGACGCAATATATAAAATAAAAATTAGCTAAAACTATTACTCTAATGCACTGTACTTCAAATGTTTTTAAAACAAACAAAAAAATCTGTGGTTTGTTTTGTACATTTCAAAATGTAATGAAAAGCATTTTAGAAAATTCCAAAAACAAGGAACGTTTTCCTCTCTTACTTTTCCACAGCTTTCAATTTTAGCCCCCCTTTCTTCTTGACGGGCGCCTTCCCATTCTGGCTGAGCTTTTTATGAACCCCATCCTCTCTGGAATTCAAGGCTTCCTCCTGCAACTCGTCGTCCACATCAGAATCAAATCCAGAAGTCAGGAACTCATCCACACTCAGCTCAGCGAGTTTTCTGTTCCCAGGGAGGCAAGGGACAAAATGGGTAAACAAAAGACAAAGAACAGTTTCAAAAAAAGAACAGAGGTGTGAGAACTCGCTGGAAAAATCTGCCTTTCAGATGTCAAGAGCATCATCCAAGGACCATAGCTCAGGATTGAATGGCCACAAGCCTGGGCAAACAGAGGACTTTCCTACCTCATTCTTTCAGTTGCAATAGTCTGACTGCACTGGCTATTCATCATTATTTAGTAATTAAACGCATTTGTTTAAATTATGTATATAACAACAATTGGTTTCAATGCATCTATAGGGGTTTTTTTTCTGTCTGTCTGTTTGGTTGTAAGTCACTTTGGGTTGCCTTGGGCAAGAGAAAGCAACTAACAAATTTAAAGAACTGTGAGGGGAGAGAGACATTCTGCTGTTCATCAGGCAATGGCTTTTCCCACCTGCCCTGCCCCACCTTTCAGCCCTAGCTAGGAGCCTTTTGAGAACAGCAGAAGCAGCTGGGAAGAGAGAAATTCAAGGATATTTCAAAACAATAATTTTATAAGTCATGAATCCTTGTTTCTCAATTTGATCCTTCTACATGGCTTTGCATGTTTTGTGGTGTTTTATGCATTGTGACTTGAAGTTATTTTTATTATCGTTTAGCAATTGTATCAGATTAGTTTCTGGGTTCAATTCAAAGGGCTGGTTTTGACCTATAAAACCTTATGCGGCCCAGGACCCCAAGTACCTCAAGGTGATTGTAAGTTGTTTTAAACTGTTTTTAACATTGCATGTTAATTGCTATAACCTACCCTGAAACCTAGTAAGAAGTCTGCTGGGTCAGGCCAATGGCCCATATAGTTCAGCACTGTTTCTCAGAAAAAAAAGAAAGTAAGTCCTACTGTGTTCAATGAAACCAATTCCCAGCTTTATAAAAAAAGTATATTACTTGTATCATTATTATTGTTATTATTAATTTAGTTGTATATCTACTTAAGGCCAAAGCAGATTCCTAAGCGAAGTATAAAAACCCAATTACATAAAAATTAAAATATGAGCACCTATAATTAAAACACACGATGTAAACAACCCCATAAACATTGATCATGAAGACACACAAGTAGCCAATTCCAATAAAAACAGATCCATGGATTAGAAGTTGCGAAATTGTTCCATTAACTTCCCAGGTGTTCCTTGCAGCCCCCACGATTTAGGGAAATCCGCAAACACGCGCAGGGGAAAAGGATGAGAGCTTCCAATACTCTCTTTCTCCATAGCCCGAATTACCGAAAATCATGCAAACCCTCCAAGGGGACAGTTGGGAGATATCTTGGGAGCTAGCACATTTGCAAAGCTAAGGTGGGACCGGTCCGGTTTCAAAATGGAGGCGGGACCGCGTGATGCGATTCCTGCATTGCTTAAGGATTTGGGCTCGACAACCCTCGGGGATCCCTTCCAACTCTACCATTCTATGATATTGTGCATCTTCTAGAAAAAGAGCTAGCTCTGTTAAACGCCTGCGAGGCTACCTGGCTGCAAAGCTACACTCACCTCTTGCTGGAAGCGGCCATGCTTTGCGCTCGCGCCTCCGTCCGCTCCCAGCGGCAGCAACGTGGTCCGGGCACTTCCTCTCCCAAAATGCAACAGTAGCAAAGAGGAGGAGGAAGAAAGAGGAGGAGGAGACTGGGAGGGAAGCCGGCCCCGGTTGATCTTTTGGTTCACGGGCCCGGCGAGCGGAGGGAAAGAAACGGAACCGGGCTTT
Source organism: Podarcis raffonei (assembly GCF_027172205.1). Taxonomy (NCBI): domain Eukaryota; kingdom Metazoa; phylum Chordata; class Lepidosauria; order Squamata; family Lacertidae; genus Podarcis; species Podarcis raffonei. The sequence continues at coordinate 73,621,909 of NC_070609.1, read as the reverse complement.
GAACAGGGCACGAAGCGGGCGGGCGCGTTTGCGCACACACATACACACACACAAAACCGATTCCGGGGAAATGTTGCACTGTTGAATTTCACAGCTTGGAGTTGTGCGCGCGCGGATGTGTCTTTTCTCGCACTCACCGCAGGCTCTTCTCTCAGATATTTAGAGGTGCCATGGGACTGTTGCACGAGTGATAGGGAACGGTGGGGATTCGCCCAAAGTAGAGCTTGAGAGACGTAGTGACTGCTGTGTACAACACGCATTCAAAGCACATCCCTTCCGCACCCAAAGAATCCCAGGAACTGTTTACCCCTTGCAGAGCTACAGTTCCCAGCACCCTTAAGAAACTACAGTTCCCAGGGCTGGTGTGGGGGGTAAGACGTGGATCTTCTAAAAGGCATGGTTAGGCAAACTAAGGCCCAGGGGCCGGATCTGGCCCAATCGCCTTCTAAATCCGGCCCGTGGACGGTCCGAGAATCAGCGTGTTTTCACATGAGTAGAATGTGTGCTTTTATTTAAAATGCATCTCTGGATTATTTGTGGGGTCTGTCTGGTGTTTTTACATGAGTAGAATGTGTGCTTTTATTTAAAATGAATCTTTGGGTTACTTGTGGGGCATAGGAATTCGTTCATTTCCCCCCACAAAATATAGTCCAGCCCCACCAATGTCTGAGGGACAGTGGACCCGCCCCCTGCTGAAAAAGTTAGCTGACCCCACTCTAAGGAAACTGTAGCCCCGCCCCTCCGTATGTAGAAGTGATCTATTTCTCCCTTTGAGAGTGGAAAAGGGAGTTGAGACTAAAAAAATATGGGAGATCTTGCTGCACTGGAAAAAGAAGCCCCTTTCTAGAGGAAGGACATAGGAACATAGGAAGGCACCTTATACAAGCTCAGGCCATTAGGGCCATCTAGCTATGTTCTGTATTGTAAATACGGTACTGACTGGCAGTGGCTCTCCAGGGTTTAAAACAGACAGGAAGTCTCTCCCAGCCCTACCTGCAGATGAACCTGGGATCTTCTGCATGCAAAACAGAGGCTCTGCCACTGAGCTATGGCCTTACCAGTGGGAGCACAGAGCAGTTGGCAATACTGTATCTCATAGGTAACACGATACAGAAAAAAAGGTTAACAACACTGAAACTACATATACAAAGCAACAGTGCTGGCAAGAAGGCTGGTTACATTTCAAAGGTATATAGGTAAAAAGATAATATGTTCACCTTGCTTGTGCCTAAGTGACGCCAACATGGGGGGCAGCAAAAGGATGTGATTTAGGAGAGAGTTTCGTAATCAGAGGGGCCACTGCTGAGAATGCCCTGCTTTCATCATCCCTTACCCAGCAGAAGCTAAATGGAGAATAACAACCAGGGCATCCCTTAGTGGATCTTAAATGACTGATAGGGCGGTACTTGGGGATATTTTTGTCCTTCTGCAAAACCTTGTGGTCTCCCTTATGGCCTGCTGATATGTTCCACTTGTGTTTGGGTTGGTGCTGTTTTTGCTACATAAGGCTTGGCACTCACCATCTGGACATCAGAAATAGAGGGAATGGTGATACAGTACTTAGCATTTACATTTTGTCCACAAAAGCTTATGCCACAATAAGTCTTTTAAAAAGTGCCCCAAGACTCTATTATCTTCCTGCTTTATCCCCCCCCCCAATACTTACAACAACCCTGCAAACTATTTATATTGCAGATATGGGATAGTGAAGCTGTGTATACACTGCACCTTTAAAGCACATCCAAAGGACATTATTTCACTCAAAGAATTCTGGGGACTGTAGTTTGTTAAGGGTTGCTGGGTATTGTAATTTAGTGAGGAGTGAACTACAGTGCCCAGAATTCATTGAGGGAAAGACTATGCTCTGAATGTGCTTTAAAGTTATAGTGTCTACACAGCGTGAGAGACAGTAGCCTACAGTCCAATCTTATGTATGCTTGTTTTGCAAATCTGTGGAGAAGAGAATTTAGTGTACCTGTTTTTTAATCTGGAGAGAAGGTAGTGTAATATTTATGCATGGAATTCTCTCCCAATAGATATTACCTTAGATCCCTCTTTGTTATCCTTCCACCAGCAAGTGAAGATCTTCCTATTCAGACAGGCCTTTAAAAACTAAGGTGCAGATGATGCTGATCACATTTGTGGTTCTGAATGTGTTCTAATATATTGTAATTATTTATTTTTAACATGTTTGTGTTTCTTACTTTGTATTTTATCATGTTTTTAAATGTTTTAGCCACTTTGAATCTCAGATTAGGATAAAAGTGGGGTATAAATATGTATAACAACAACAACAATAATAATAACAAATTGTTTATTTCCTTTGGCTGGATATGTAACTTTGGACCATATTGGTTTTTGATTAGAAGCAATAAAGTTGGCAATGAATTTCATATCTAGAGTTAAACATTTTGGGTTGTATCCAGTTAAATTCTACTGTACCTATTGAAATGAATGGGTACAGATCTTTTATTACACTGAATAAGACCGGTGTTGAGTACAACCCCATTATGTGTCTTTTCATAGCATCATAGAATCGTAGAATTTCATAGAATTATGGAACTGTAGAATGCAGAAATATTTTCCCCGACATGAGTCTTGAACCCACGATCCTGAGATCAAGAATCTTGTACTCTACCAGCAGAGCTTTTGCCTGCTTATGTTCAATAACAATAATTGCCTGACAAGTGCTCAATGCAAAGAAGGCTTTTTACCAGTGTGGAGTAACCAAAAAGCTCTCTAAGTGACCTTGGGGCAACCTCTCTCTCTCAGCCTAACCTACCTCACAAGATTGTTGTGAGGATAAAATGGGGAGGGGGAGAAGTGTGTTCAGGTCCTTTGGAGAAAAGGTGGGATACAAATGTAATAATAAATAAGTTGTTTTGAACCGCTTTAAATAATGTTTAATATTGTGTTTTAGTATTAATATTGTATTTTAATTATTGTAGGGGACCTCAGAGTGAAGGGCAGGTATTAAAATGTAATAATAAACAAACAAACATGGGGGGGGTGTCCAAAGATGGGCTTCAGGGGGCACAAAAATGGGTTTATTTTGTGCCCGACGCAATAAAATTAAGTGCATGCTTCCCCCCTTTCTGTCTTTTTGCATTTTTAATGCATTTTGTTTACTTTTTATTGTTTCACTTTATTTTGTTCAATAAAAAATATTTCCCATAAAATGTATGCAAAATGTGCGTATTTGCTTTAAGTGATTTTTCTCTGGGGAGGGGGTCCATAGCTTGCCTCAGATCCTCAAAGGGGTCCGTGACCTCAAAACAGGCTGAGAACGGCTGATGTAAAGACACTCTTCAGTATCCCCAAGGAACAGTCTACACAGCACGACCCGCCGTTGCAAAAGTGCAGAGCGGGCGGCGACTTTACACACACACCAGCACAGACACACAAATCTAACAAGCCTTCCTTTTGATTATTGCTGTAGAGCTCAGGGTGGGGGAAAGTGCTGGTGTTTTTTCCACTGTGAAGGGAAGCAAAGAAAGACGGACCTGATATGTGCAAAGAGTAAGGAAGGAGAGTAAGGAAGGAGAGAGGAGTATAATCCAGCGGGAGGCTTTTGCCGCTGTTAGCAATCGCCCCATCAGCTGGGAAAAGCAATTTTTGCACCGGCTAACTTTTTAAAAAATCCATCAATCTGGAGAGCAAAGTGCCTGACCACGGAAAGCACCTTTGCTTTCTAGCCCTGGAGGTGTCAACTGGGTGAGTACGGTCTTTTATTCACAATTCTCTGATTATTATTATTTCTAACGGGGGAAATTCATAATAGAAGCAAGCACCGGTTCTGAACAAGAGAGGCAGATTATTTACAGGATTGCAGCCTAAACGTGGGTCCATTGCAGATGTGTGTGTCTCGTTTTATTGTATAATTTTATGTGCTACCTGCAATGGCTCCACTTGGAATTCTCACGCAGCCTGGGTACCGCATTTTGCAGGACCGGGAAGGTTGGCGGTGCATCTCAAACGCACACTTTTTCACGCAGCCTGCCCGTGCGCTTCCTCGAGAGTAAACCCCAGGGTCCTCCACCGGGTTTTATTCCCAGGAAAGTGTGCCTAAAGCTTGCAGCCTCGGCCCCGTTTCCCCCGCCTCTTCTTTCTCTCTCCCCCAGTGAAATGGGCTGGCTTTCATTTCTCCTTTGTTACTCTTTTCGAGTTTTCCTTGCACACACACAAACCCAGCCTGGCTTGTTTGATGGAAATAGGATGGCTGCGTGCGATTGCAAGCGCTTGCCTCGCTTTGCGCTAGGCGCTGTACGATTTCAGACGACAACGAACAACAATGCAGCCACCACAAAATCCTTCATCTGTTGTGGCAGGGGAGGAGGATCTCGTTATGGGCTGCACGTTTCCAAGAAACTGCGGCTCAAATAATCTGCTGCAAGGCGTCGATCGGATGGGGCAAAGCACGGGTCCCGATCCCGCTGCTCGTGAGGGTGATCGTGTTGCGGCTGGAAGCTTTTGAAGACACGCGCTGGTGTACCGGCGAGGGGGGTTATCTGAGGTGACTGCCGTATTTCAGACAACTGCAGTCTAGCTCTCGCTCCTTTAATTTAATGTTTTTGAAATGAGCCGGATTTGTCATTGTGGGGTGCAGTGGGTGCACAACCCTTTAAAGGAAGTGAGTGGCTGCGGGGGGGGGGATGGGATGCAGGTTTTGCGTGTGCGCGCCTCCCCCCCCCACCCCCGCCCCGTTCCCAAATGCTCCAGTTGCAGTATCAGAAGCCTGCATTGCTGCTACCCAGATCAGTTTTGTATGTGTGTATTTTTTTTTTAATTTAAGGTGGCTATCCGAGTTTGCATATCCTGGCAGGATCCCGCTGCTGCAAATATATACAGTGTGTGTATGTATATCAAAGCAAAACTAATTCTTCCACCAGCCCCATCTGAAAACTAACCTACTGCCTATTTGCTTTGCGTTTTCAAAGACAAATATGACCATTTATAAAACCGGGACTATCAAAAGATCGGGGGTGGGGACGAAAAAATCTAGCTCCTCCTTAACTTTTTTTTTTGTTAAATCGCCTTCCACCTGGTCCGTTTACATTTGCGTCAATTTTAGCCCTATGGAAAGTGGGGGGCGGGCGGTGGAATATGGACACAAAGGAATCGGTTTCTTAGGCCATCCGGAATATGTTTGCACTTTCTTCCTGACTGCACCCTCCTCTCTGGGCAGGGAATGCAAGGGAGAGATGTAATGATGCAAATCATGAGAAAGTATTAGCTGGGGGAGCACTAAACTGCATCCTCCCCCCCATTAAAAATTGACATTTTGTAAGTCTTTGTTTTGGCCTAGCTCTTTGCAGAAAAAAACTCCTAGTATATAAGAGCACTGAGAAGGGAAGGGGGCACCCAGCCAATCCCACCCCCTTTGTGAATGTACCTGCATGGCAACATGTGTTGATCGCATTCACATGTTAGCATTTGAGTCAGATATTAAGCATACCGTAATTGGGGGAGAGAGATTACCTCCTCTAGAGGGAGGGTGTAAACTCCAATGCAAAACTGACCTTTTTGTGCATGGAGGGGGGTGTTCCTAATTGTTTAATGCATTCCACCCACCTTATTTGCTTCTGTTTTTAAATGATAATAATAATTATTATAAAAATAAATTATGTGCATCTTCCTTTCCTGTGCTACATTTAAGAAAGCATAACTCAGTCTTTCAGAAGGAATGGTTTTGTAACTCTCCAGCAATTTCTTTTAAAAAAAATCATTGTAATAAAAGAGTCATACCCAGTGTCCTGTGAGAGAGCTGTTAGTCTACTATTGAGAATGAAATTTTAGCCCAGTGCACCCACGCACACAGGTGATGGCCCATTGCATCTCTGCATGAATAGCTGTTCTGGGCTTCATTTTATTCCAGTCGGCCTACACTGAATGCAGGTAATTTTTATTTTCATCACAAGGTGTAATTTGAGCATTCAGTCACCCACACTACAAATATAACAGAATTACCTGCCTTCAGAGGAGGATCCCATTTCTGTCTCTGTGTGAGTCTCTGGTCTGAAGTTGCCTTCTTCCAGTCAATCTTTCCTGATCCTTCTGCCACATCTCATGATCAAATGAGACTGGTTCATTTACTCTCTTTCGAGTAGTGATTCAGGAAAATTACCTGCCCTGAAAAAGCTGACTGTTGTATTTCTGCATGACTGCCTGTTCTGACCTTGCCTCCTTCCAATCCATCTCTCCTGACAGACAGGTAACTTTGTGGCCTCTCTGAATCAAGTGCAGCTGGCAAATTCACTGGGGCATTAAAATAGCCTTAATTAAAATAAACAATAAAACAAAAATTAATAAGTATAACAATTAAAAAAAGTTAAAACGAATCAGAAGTTCAGTTCAGTGGAATGCTTGCCTTAACAGGTATTTATTCAGTTACTCTCATGGCAGGAAGGCTAAGATGAATTGCCTCTGCTTTTAGGAGGCTGCCTGCTGAGTCTCTGTATGAGTCACTGCTTTCGCTCTGCTTCCTTCTAATTAGAGGGCTCAGTCTGAAACATATGGAGTACACATTCTTGCACAATCCAAAACTAAACTGCTGGTCATTTTAATTCAGACTTTGTGGGATGAAAAAAGAAATGAAGGGTATCTTTCCCCAGGTGGGGATAAGATTTCATTTCTTGGTATCCTAGGCAAGATGCCTACTGACAGTGCTTCAGAACCCATGCATACTTTTTGCAGCATAACTTTACCACACTGTTCAACAGTGGACCAGACTCCATAGGGAGATGGTGGACTCTCCTGTCTTGGAGGCTTTTCAGTAGAGGTTGGATGGCCACCTGCCATGTAATTGATATTCCTGCATTGCAGGGGGTTGGAATCACTAGACAATCCTTGGGACCCCTTTCAACTCTACAGTTGATTCTATTACATCATGGTAGAAGCCCCATTGTCAGAGCACCACACAAGAATGACTTGCTCTTTCTGACCTTCATCTAGCAATACTTGGATGTGGTACAGAGGTTCTTGGCTCCAGACCAGACTTCACCAATCTGGTGCCCCCCAGATGTTCTAGACTACAGCTGTCACCAGCTCAGCCATGCTGGCCAGGGCTGATAGATGTTTCAGTCTTAATCATCTGAAGGGTGCCAGGCTGGTTGAGAACCACAGAATTTTAGAGCTGGAAGGAACCTCATCAAATTGCCTGCCCAACGCCAACCCTGCTGGGTGCAGCAGCAGGCTTTCTTCCACTGTTAGGATGACAGAAGGTGGGGGATGCAGGTTGGAGCATGCCCCAGGACTGGGCCCGTTTTGCTCAGCATGAGACTCGTAATCTTAGGGTTGTGCGTTTGAGTCCCATGTTTGAGTTCCCATGCATTCCTGCATTGCTAGAGGTTGAACTAGATCAGGCATAGGCAAACTCGGCCCTCCAGATGTTTTAGGACTACAACTCCCATGATCCCTAGCTAACAGGACTGGTGGTCAGGGATGATGGGAATTGTAGTCTCAAAACATCTGGAGGGCTGAGTTTGCCTATGCCTGAACTAGATGACCCTTGTGGTCCCTTCTAACTCTATGATTCCTCTAAGAGAGGAGGGATGTTTAGGCACCAATGCAGGCACCTCTTTTTGTCGAATTTCCTGCAGCATCTGTGAATTCCTGATTTTATTTTATTTTTGTTGTGCTATTGATGTAGTTGCCACACAGCAGGAAGAGAAAGGAAGGCACTGCCTAGCCTCCGAGGAGCTTAGAACACAAAGAGAGTTCATTCCAAGCCAACTCAAGTTAGTAAACAGAGTCTAACACAGGAGCATAGGAAGCTCCTTATACCAGAGCAATCTATCCTAGCTCAGTATTGTTAACATGGGGTGTGTGTGTGCTTGTGGCCCTCCAGGTGTTGTTGGATTGCTAATCCCATCAATGCCAACCATTGATCATGTTGGCTGGGACTAGTGGGAATCCAACGCCATCTGAAGGGCCACAGGTTCCATGTCCCTATTTTTAAGCCAGAATTTTAATACAGGGATGAGGAACCTCCCATCATCCCTGGACTGTTGGCCATGCTGCCTTAGGCTGATGGGATCTGGGGTCTAACAACATGGTCTACGTCTACTGGCAGGAGTTATCCAGAGGTTTCTGAGCAGAGGTTTCTGTGGGCAAAGTATGTGCCCTACCACAGGGGTGGGAAACCAACTCCAGCCTGAGGGCCACATTGCCTGATCGACAACCTTCAAGGGATGTGTGCAGGACACTGGCAGGTGGGACCAGGGACAAAAGCAGTTGGGCCAACAGTGAGGTGTCTTACCTTTGCAGAGGAGACTCCATTCCAACCTCTCAAAAGGTAGAAGTTTAGAACATAAGACGAGCCTGCAGGATCAGGCCAGTGGCCCATCTAGTCCAGCATCCTGTTCTCATAGGGACCAACCATTGTGGCTTGTAGCCATGGAGAGCCTTCTCTGTGAATATATCTAATCCTCTTCTAGAGCCATCCAAGTTGGTAGCCATTCCTGCCTTCTATGGGAGCAAGTTCTATACTTTTAACTCTGAAGAAATACTTCCATTTCTCTGTCCCAACTCTTCAAACATTCAGCTTTCTAGCATTACAAGAGAGGGAGAAGAATTTTCCTCTATTCACTTTCCATGCCATGCAGGATTTTATAATACTTATACAAACAAATCTCTCTCTTTCTCCATCCAGGCAATGCAAGAGGCACCAGAGTTTAGGGACTCTATTCCAGCCACGCAAAAGCCCTTAAGGAAGGTGTGAATCAGGGCTGGGAAAGCGTGTCACCTGGGGAGTCCCGAGGGCCAGACTGAGAGAGCTAGGGGGCCACCTTTGGGCCCTGCGCCTCAGCTCCACTATTCCTCCTCTATACCACAAAGCTGCAGGCCCTTCCTTAAGCTCCATCAACGTTGCCCACAAGCCAGTGGGAGGCAGCCTGTAGGATTGAGGAACTGGATCCGTGTCTTACAGCAAAAGCAGAGAAAGGGTTTTGCAGCACCTGAAAAGTGTTGCTTGCTTTCGTTATTAAAATGTTTGCATCTCACCTTCCCATCAGTACCCCTTACGGCACCAAATTAAAAATCTAAAAGCAAGCTAAGGAAAACAAAAAACAAAAAAACCCACACAAATTAAAGCAATTAAGAAGACAGCCAACAACAGATGGGATTAAAGCAAACAATAACTCAGCGGAAAGAACAATGGGGTTGCAATCTTATGCACACTTGTCTGGAAGCAAGTCCTGTTGAGCTCAGCTGGATTTCCAAACAGACATGCATAAGAAGAGCCCTGAGGCTAGATCAGGCCAAAGGCCCACTTGGTCCTGTATCTTGTTCTCACAGTGGCCTTCCAGATACCTATCAGAAGCTTGTAAGCGGATCCTGAGCACAAGAGCAGCACTCTCTGCACTCGAGACTCCGAAGCTGCCACTGAGAGTGGGAGTAATACATAGCCATCCTAGCTAGTAGCCATTAATAGCCTATCCCTCATGAATTTGTCTAATTTTAAAGTTATCTAAGTTAGTGGCCGTCACTGACTCCTCCTAACTATGAAGAACTTAATTTCATCTGGCTTGAATCTTACAACATCCAGCTTTTCTGGACATCCCTGAGTTCTAGTATCACAAGAGAGAGAGAGAAAACTTCTCCTCTGTCCACTTTCTCCACCACCCCTATCGTGTCCTCTCTTGCTCACCTTATCTCTAAGCTAAGAAGCCCCAAACATTGTGACCATGCCCCATAGAGGTGTTGCTCCACCCCCCTAGAACATTTTGGTGGCTCTCCATGCTCTTTTCTGAACTTTTTATTGGTCTGTATGTGGGTGGCGCTGTGGGTTAAACTACAGAGCCTAGGACTTGCCGATCAGAAGGTCGGCGGTTCAAATCCCCACGACGGGGTGAGCTCCCATTGCTCGGTCACTGCTCCTGCCAACGTAGCAGTTCGAAAGCACGTCAAAGTGCAAGTAGATAAATAGGTACTGCTCCGGCGGGAAGGTAAACGGCATTTACATGCGCTGCTCTGGTTCGCCAGAAGCCGCTTAGTCATGCTGGCCACATGACCCGGAAGCTGTACACCGGCTCCCGCGGCCAGTAAAGCGAGATGAGCGCCACAACCCCAGAGTTGGCCATGACTGGACCTAATGGTCAGGGGTCCCTTTACCTTTTTATGCATCCACTTGCAACCCACAGGCATTCTTAAAAAGCTGCATTCTGGGTATTCAAAATGTGAGCAGCGAGTTTGAACAACTGGGCCTCTCTAGGGCAGGTGTCCCACATTTCTGGTGACTCAAAATACTGGGGAAAGTTCAATTATCTTTATTTTGTCTCCCCTGTTTATACCTGCCTCCTTTCCCTTCTGGTGTTACCCTGTGTCAAAACTTAGGCTCTAAACCTTTCAATGCAGGAGCTGACCTCTTATACTGTATTTTGTAAAGTGGCACACACAATAAATAAAGTAATCACAATGCGGAGTTTTGTTGACTTGCTAGAACCCAAAGCAGCCTGCTCTGTAGGCCTGCCAACGCCTTGATCCTCCCTGTGCATGGCTTAGGGCACCTGTTGCCTTTGCCCGATTATGTGGACTGATTTTAAGCACCAGTTTGGATTTGAAGGCCTTTGGTTCCATGAAATGCCACACTGAACCCAACGGCTGGCATTGGAAGCTACCTGTGTTAGCAACAGAGAGGGTGATTAATTTTGTGGCTTGCGTCATGTCCTTTGAAACAACCAGGACTATTTTTAGGATGGCTTGGTTTGAGGGCTGCAAAAAAGAGATAGCGGATTTGCTTCCACAGTACACTATAGACTTGAGCTTTCAAGCAATATGGAAGGCTTAGCTGTTCAACACTACCTAAACCAAACAAGCAGATCTGATGTGTAATATGGGGACTGTGGGGCTAGAACATGCTGAATAACAGAATAATAAACTGCCTCTGAGCGTATGCAGAATATATTTCCATTGTTAATGACTGTGCACGGTAAAGCTAAACTATGGTTTTAGATAAACCACAGTTTGTTGTGACATCTGAACCCAGACAAACAGTGGTTAATCTTAATTGTAGATTACAAAGATGGCTTGTTTCAACAATGCATATTTAAGATTAGCCACAGTTTAGAGCTCAGAGGACACACTAAACTGTGGCCCATTTAAAATAGAAATGGAAGCTTCCAATCTCTTCCTTGCAGTCAAACTGAAGAAGGGGAAGCCCAAGTCTTGCTGCAGCTTCTAATGCTAAATCATAGTTTAGCAGAATCTTGCATTTAACAGCTCACCTAGTACCTCAGACAACCAGGAATTTCATGCAGGTGAGTGAGGAGGCTGGTGGAGGACAGACGGATCAAGCCATCCACCAGTCTGCTTGACTTCCCTGCTAGACACAGTGGACGGAAAGCATCTTGATACACAACACACATGGAAATACAGTGGGCTAGTGGAAGAAGCATGGGTTGCTTTCTCTCTTTTCCGCTAGCTCCCTTGCAAAATGGTTGTTTGTTTTTAAGTAGCCTAAGAGTAGCTATGTTTACTGACCAAAGAGTTCAGAAGTAATTTCTAGGTTGTTCCCCACTTCCTAGGCTATAAAGTAGTTGAGGGTTGAAAAACAAAAAAACAAGAAAAAGTTTACTAACTGTGAGGTGTTGGGTTTTTTTGTTTTTAAAGAGAGAGTTCTGTATCTCTGCATGAGTTGCCATTCTGAGTACTACATTCCTGCTTGAAAATGTTACTCATACAAAGGTGCTGTGGGCAGCCTCGTCTGAGAGAAGAAGAGTTTGGATTTGATATCCTGCTTTATCACTACCCTAAGGAGTCTCAAAGCGGCTAACATTCTCCTTTCCCTTCCTCCCCCACAACAAACACTCTGTGAGGTGAGTGAGGTTGAGAGACTTCAAAGAAGTGTGACTAGCCCAAGGTCACCCAGCAGCTGCTTGTGGAGGAGCGGTTCACCAGATTACAAGACTACTGCTCTTAACCACTATACCACACCACACTGGCAGGTCATTGCATAGCACCTCTGTTTTGGCAGTGATCAAATAGTGCCTAGAAAGAACCAAAGGATGCCCTGAGGAGGAGGGTTGGAAAGAGGTTCAGAACAGTGACTCTCCAGAGGCATCCGGCGTTGGAAACACAGGCTTCATATGCAAGACTAATTTAATGTGAACATGCTAACACAGCCATTGAGTAATGACAATCTTTAGTCATGCTGGGTACAGTGGGCAGGATTTTCAGGTCAAAAGGTCTGCCTTGCAGCAGATCTTAGCCTGTGCACCTGTTGGTTATAGAAATAGTCCCTTAGGAGGACCTGTTAATAGAGGGTGAACAGCTTCTAGCCTAACCCTGTCCAATATATGCCACTTTAGAAGCTTGCTAGCCAAGTTTAAAGGTAAAGGTAAAGGGACCCCTGACCATTAGGTCTAGTCGTGACCGACTCTGGGGTTGCGGCGCTCATCTCGCTTTATTGGCTGAAGGAGCCAGCGTACAGCTTCCGGGTCATATGGCCAGCATGACTAAGCCGCTTCTGGCGAACCAGAGCAGCACATGGAAACACCGTTTACCTTCACGCCGGAGCAGTACCTATTTATCTACTTGCACTTTGACGTGCTTTCGAACTGCTAGGTTGGCAGGAGCAGGGACAGAGCAACGGGAGCTCACCCCGTCGCTGGTATTCGAACTGCCAACCTTCTGATCGGCAAGTCCTAGGCTCTGTGGTTTAACCCACAGCGCCACCCGCGTCCCTTGTAGCCAAGTTTGGATGGCTTTAAAAGGGGATTAGATAAAATGATTAGTGCTGTGTATGTACAGATCTGCTCTTTGTTGTTATATCAACAAAGTTTAGATCCCCCTCCTAGCAATAAAAGATTCATATATGCTAGAACATTAATCCAAAGTGAATTCTCCTGGAACATAAGTTTTTGCATTGGTGGCTCTGAAGTTCAACCTTTTAAAAAGCCAAAAGGCTTTAATTTAAGAAGGGATGGGGGAAGGGATTGAGGACTTTAAAGCATTCATATGTTACCCTTAAGCCAAATAGTTCCCAGGGCACTTCACCATAAAAAAAAAATCAATACAAAATTGCATGTAAACGGATATGAAACAACTAGCTGTTAATGACAGCAGATTAATATGGTTTAAAAGTCATTGCGAAGTTGCTCCTAGGCAACCCACTATGTCCCACTTCCTTAACTATTATTAGTTGAAAAAATGTTTGCTTAGGACAATAACTGTTTTGCATCTTACATTATTGACTAGAAGAGTTCCTTGTTCAGAGTTGCCATGGGCAGGCTCGCTTGAAAGCATGCCACTCTGTAGCATCTCTGCTTTGGCAGTGAATGAATGAGCCAAGGCAGAACCCAATGGTGCCCAGAGGAGACAGATTCAAAATAAGTGTGCTCAGAACAGTGACTCTCTCAGAGCTACAACGATTACTTTCTTGGGGTATAGGTTCATTAGGGCTCTCAGAATCCTTTAATTGTTGCTTTGATTTATTTCTCTCAGAAAGCCAGGCACTTCTCTTGTAGCAAACAACTGTGCTCAGGATGATGGGTAAGGGTGAGGAATCCTTTTCACTCTTAGGGCTGCATTTCCTCTTGGAAAGCCTTTAAGAAGACGAGGAAGGAATGTCTGAAAAGATGCTACCTGCAACAGAGCTTGGAGTTTCATGAACAGAACTGGGATCTCAAAGCAAAGTCTGTTCCTAGTGAGGCTATAGGCTTCACACAGAGGGTAAGGAACAGGAACTAAGTCAGACCATTGGACCCATCTAGCTCAATATTGTCAACACTGACTGGTAGCTGCTCTTCAGGGTTTCAGGCAGGGAGTCTTCTTTCCTGTCCCTACTAGGAGATGCCAAGGATTGAACCCAGGACCTTCTGCATGCAAAACTGCTGCTGTACCGTTGAGCCACAGCCCTTCCCTTAAGACACAGGAACATAGGAAGCCTCCTTATACTGAATCATGCCATTGGCCCATCAGCCTTAGTATTGTCTACACTGACTGGCAGCTGCTCTCCAGGGTTTGAGGCAGGGCATCTTTCCCAGCCAGTGCTCCCAAAGATACCATTGGGGATTGAACCTGAGACCTTCTGCATACAAAGCAGATGCTCTGCTTCTGAGCTCTGACCTTTTCTCTTGATTTGTGCCCAGAGACAAGTTGGTTATGTTCTGCATTCTCAGGATTGCTGAACACATTGTTTTAAAAGATCCTGTATATATGTGACCGTGCAGTGTGGCAGCCTTCCCTTCAACTTGAAGAACTGTGGTCCTATCAGCCAGCCCTTGGGTCTGCGACTGCTGCTGTTGAATGCCAGATTGGCTGTGAATCCATGACTTGATTGTAGATGGGAAGGCCGATCTGGCCTGCATCACTGAGACCTGGGTGGGTGAACAGGGAGGAGTTGGTCTCACCCAGTTGTGCCCACCTGGGTACTCAGTACAGCATCAGGGCAGACTTGAGGGCCAGGGAGGGGGTTGCTGTGGTCTATAGAGATTCTCTCTGTGCGTCTGTATCCAGGCTTTCTGTCCAGCTGAATGGGGATGTTGAGTGTGTGTTCCTGGTGTTGGGTATTAGAGATTCTCCTAGTTTACTGACCACCTTGCTGTCCTTCAGTCTCCCTGACGGAGCTGACAGAGTTGATCTTGGAGGCAGTGCTGAAGCCTCCTAGACTGATGGTTCTGGGGGACTTCAACATCCATGCTGGCTCTGGGGTGGCTTAGGACTTCATAGCTGTCATGACAACCATTGCATCCTCATTATACCATCTGGCAGAGCTTTTCCGGGTCTTCAGCACACTGGCCCAAAAGTGGTGGCAGAATGCTGGGCATTTTGAGGATAAAATTCCTTGCATCCATCAGGACCTTAGCTCTACTGCTACAGCAATTGACTCTCAAGAGATACACACAGCACTGTCTAATCCTGTTTTGTTGGATGAATTTCATTTGATCCGGCTCGAGGATGTGGGGACCCTTACCCTTCTTGGCTGATAAAATCCAGCAGGAAGGAGACAGCTGTCAGGGCTAGGGAGGTGGTCAATACCTCTTTACAAGAGAGGGTACTGTAGTTCCTGCCTGTTTCAAGGAGGCAGTGACTGCTTCTTGAGAAACCATCCCTAGATTCTGAGAACTTTGGGAATTACCAGCCAGTTGCCAACCTCCCTTTCTTGGACAAGGTTCTTAAGCGGGTGGCTGCTAACCAGAGCCAGGTGTTCTTGGAGGAGACTGGTTTTCTCCTTGATCTGTTGGTGGCTTTTGATGCCATCGACCACTGTAACCTCCTGGAGAGGCTATCTGAATTGGGAGTTGGGTGGCAGTGGTGGGTGTTGCTATAATTAAATATACAAATAGATTGGTACCTCGGGTTAAGTACTTAATTCATTCTGGAGGTCCGTTCTTAACCTGAAACTGTTCTTAACCTGAAGCACCACTTTAGCTAATGGGGCCTCCCGCTGCCGCTGCGCCGCCGGAGCACGATTTCTGTTCTCATCCTGAAGCAAAGTTCTTAACCTGAAGCACTATTTCTGGGTTAGCGGAGTATGTAACCTGAAGCGTATGTAACCCGAGGTACCACTATAGACCATGCAAATGCTAGGATGTTTCAGGACCCAGGATAGCTCCTGCACATGAAAGAGGTTGTCCCTATGAAAGTCTAAGCCCAGTTGAGAGTCTTTCCACCGTTATGCACACCCTTATGATTTGACCAGTTCCTGGGCCCTCAACCAAAGCTTTGATACAACGCTATTGAATGTAATTGTCCCATCCAGCTTGTACAGTAGGACCTTTGGGAGAGTGCTCTGCTTAGGATGGTTGGTCCTTGCCCCCAAGTCTTACACTACCCCCTGCATGGTTGAAAGGTGGGAACTACTCTGAGGGGTCTGCAGGAAGGCCAGCACATGGGGGCTGTGAAACCTCCTAGCCAGATGACCGCGAGTCAGTGATGTTGCCATAGTGGAATCTTTTGGAAAGGCTAGGATGGGGATGGGGATGGGGAACCTTCTCCAGTTGAGGGGCCATATTCCCTTCTGAGGGACTTTCCAAGAGCCGGTGGTGGGTGGAGCCAGAGGCAAAAGTGGGTGCAGCAACAAATGTTTTTTGTTTTACCTTCATATAGGAGGCTACTTTCTTCACCCACATTCCTCCATCCAGACAAAAGGCAGGAACAGAGTTCAATAACACATTCTAGCTGGGCAAAAACAAAGAGGGTGCAAAGTCAGGCTGGTGAGGGATGTGGCCTGGGGACTATTTTAAGGGCCAGTTAGAGAGGTCTGGAGGACTGCATTTGGCCCCCAGGCCTAAGGTTCCCCACCCAGGGGGCTAGGCTGAAACATTTAGGGAGCAGAAAAATACATTTTATCCCCCACCCTGAAAAAGTCTCACCTGCTGAAATCAGGCTGCTGGAGGGGAGCACATGGCCCACCTTCCACCCGTCATAATTATACCTTGCGCTTCCGCCACTGCATACTTTGCAAATGTTAATTCACCCGCCCGCTGCGCATCGTGCATTTGGCAGCTCCTTAACTTCACGAGATCTCCTCTGTCTTCCCATTTGCCTTTAGCTTGCACGATCAGCTGTATGTGGGCGGCTCTCAGGAGTCACATCCGTTCAGTCGCCGCTCGATGTCTCCCCTCGTTCCAGACGAGGACGGGAGTTCCCTCTCCTTCATCACAGGAAGCGCTCTGTATGCTTTGGTGCTCCCCCCCGCCATTCTCTTCCGAGGCTGCAGGAAGCTTGGCATCTCACTGCGTCTGCACCCATCTGCCCATCTGGCTTGTAGCGTGTGCATGTGTCCGCTGCTTCGTGGTCTGATTCCCTTTGTCCCCATCGCCGTCTTCGTCATCGCTGCCGCCGCCTCCTTCTCCTTGGCATATGCGTCTCCCGCTTTTGGCAAGAATGAATTAAAACTGCTTCCTCTTCCTAGCCGAGGACCAGTTATTTTTAGGCACGCTCACACATACTCATAAGCCCTCGCAGCCGGCAGTGTGGAGGTGTTTGTGATGAATATCAAGGCCCGGATAAACATGCGTGTGACTTACTGCCGGTGGGCGGATCTGACGTGAGGCTGCTGAGTGGTTTTTAATTATTCCTTTTCATGATTATTACTGGTGAGGCGCCTGTGGTTATCACAATGCATGGTGCTCAGAGGCAACGGCAGGGAGGCTTGTGCTTTGGAAGGAGCCTTGGGCAAAACTGTATGCCTCCCCCCCCCCACCATTCAGGATTTAAATGGATAAAGTCCAGTTCCACCCAGCATCCAAGGTAGAACATAAGAGCAGCTCTGCTGGATCAGGCCAGTGCCCTATCTAGTCCAGTATGCTGTTCTCACAATGGGCAGCCAGCTGCCCTTTCTGGAAAGTGCACAAGCAGGACCTGAGCACAACAGCAGCTATTCCCTCTTGTGGTTCCTAGCAAAACGGCATTCAGAAGCCTATGGCCTCTGACAGTGGAGGTAGAATGTAGCCATACGGGCTAGTAGGCACTGATAGCCTTCTCTTCCATGAATTTGCCTGATCTAAATCATCTCCACATAATGCAATGATGAATAACATAAGGAGTTCCCTGCTGGATCAGGCCAGCGGCGCATCATAGTCCCCCATCTGGTTTTCATAGTGAATGGAGGTAAAAGAGGATTGGACAAACTCATGGAAGGTATCAGTGGCTGGTAGCCATGAGAGCTGTGTTCTGCCTTCATTGCCAGAGGCAGTATGTACTCAGGTCCTGCTTTCCTTTGGGGATTCTGGTTGGCCACAGGGAGAACAGGATGCTGGACTAGCTGGGCCTTTGCCCCAATCAAGCAGTGCTCTTATGCTCTTGTTCATCATGCTCCCCTTAGATGGCTTTAGAAGCGGATTCGACACATTGATAGAGGGCAAGGCTGGCAATGGCTGTTCCCTCCGCTGTTGGAGGTAGCATGTCTCTGAACGCCAGCTGCTGGGAATTGCAAGCAGTGAGAGTTGCTGTTGGGCTCAGGGCCTTCTTTGGGGCTTCCCAGAGGCATCTGAATGGTCACTGTCCAAACAGGATGCCGGTGGGCTTTTGGCTTGATCCAGCTGCCAGGCTCTTCTTACCTTCTTATTTTCCAATTTTGCATTCATATAGGGTGCTTCCGGTTGGGGAGCTGAAATGTTGCAAGGAGGTCATCGGCTGCAGGGTGTTGTTGTTTAAACCAAGGAGCAGAGTTTAGGATCCAAAACTGTGATTAATCTGCTTCTTGTCCTTCCCTAAAATGTTTCTCCAGAGAGGCTGAGAGGGCGCTGCCACGAGCCAGGAACGACCCGCCTGCAGCCATGGAAAGCGGAATGCAGCTCCTAAACCGGGATGGGCACAGCATCTCCCACAACTCGAAACGGCACTACCACGACGCCTTCGTCTGCATGAACCGCATGCGGCAGCGATCCTTGCTCTGCGACATTGTGCTGCATGTGGCCACCAAGGAGATCAAGGCCCACAAAGTGGTGCTGGCTTCCTGCAGCCCTTACTTCCACGCCATGTTCACAAGCAAGTATCTCTACCCAAATCCTCTTCTTCTTGCTCCTTGCCTCAGTTGCCTTGAAAGTCTGCACCCAGATGGTTCATGTTCTGCTCCAGTTGAGGCAAAAATTCTGCAACCTGTAGAAATTCTGCAAGTCGAGTAGACTTTTAATTGGTGCCATTCCTCTTGCTGCACATAATTCATTAACCCTGAAATTCTTTCTGCTTTGAGACTTTCCCTTTCAGGTGAGCTGTAGAGCAGAGTTTCTCGAAGGGTGCATTAGATAACTTGCAAATGAACTTTAATAGGTGCATAATTTAATCTGGTGTTACTACTCATGGAGAAGGGGAAAGGGGCTATGTGGGGCACTGATGCCCCATTTTATTTTTTTTTAATATTTATATCTTGCCCTTCTTTGTAAAGGAGCCAAGGGTGGCAAACACTTACGGAAGAAGAGGAAGAAGAAGAAGAAGATATCCCTTAATCATGACATATATATATAGCAGACATTTTGGGTTCTACCCAAATAAATCCTACTAAGAGCAGATCTACTGAAATTAACAGGTCAAAGTTAGTCAAGTCTACCAAGTATAAACCAGCATGGGTCTCTAAGTGAGGGGGGGGGAGCTATTGGTAGTGTTGTCTCTGGCTTTTTTAAAGAATCAACCCCTCTTCCCAGAGAACTCTGGGAAATGTAGCTGTGAGGGGAACGGGAGGGAGTCTAACAACTCTCAGCTCTCTTAAAAGACTACAGCTCCCAGGAGTCTTAGACAAAGCCACAACAGTTTAACATTACAGTGGTACCTCCGGTTGTGGACGGGATCCGTTCCGGAGCTCTGGTCGGATCCCAAGGTTTCCACAACTGGAGGGACCGCTTCTGCGCATGCACACACGGTGGTAGAGCGCTTCTGCGCATGCGCACGTGGCAAAACCCCAGAAATATACTTCCGGGTTTGCTGCTTATGTATCCCAAAGTTTACGTAAGTAGAGGGATACGTAAGCGGAGGTATGACTGTATATGATACTGCTTTAAACGTATAGTGCAGATGGGGCCAAGTCTGAAGCAAGGGCTTCCCTCAGACCTCTAGGACTTGTGATTGTTGCTACCCAGAGATGAATTTGGGACTTTCTGCAAAGAAAGCATCTGTTCTGCCACTGATCTGCGGCTCCTGCTCCTCCTCAGGGCTGGATGGGTCTTGGCTTTTGCTGGGGACAGTGACCACAATAAAGCACATAGGGGTTTCTGCTTAAGATACCCATGGTGTCCTCACGGAGTTCCCTTGTGTTTCCTTGCCACCGCAGATGAGATGAGTGAAAGCCGACAGACCCACATAACACTCCATGATATCGACCCGCAGGCGCTGGAGCAGCTGGTTCAATATGCCTACACGGCTGAGATTGTGGTGGGAGAAGGGAACGTACAGGTAAGATGGACCAGAAGGACCAGCATCTTTTCTATGGTTTCTTTGGGAACTGTCCTCACTGCTGCCTCACCTGCACCCTCTGCTGTTAAGCGGCAAAAACACTGCTGTGGCATTCCGGTCTGATGCCCATGGACGAAAGTGGCAGGACCACGGACAGCTCCGAGGGAGCAACTTGCTCAACAAAGGTTGGGAGCAGGTGGTCTGGAAGTTCTTGCCCAGCCACCTGAGATGTGATAATCTGCATACCTTCCTGCAGTCAGATCTAAGCCCTGACTCAAACTAGCTCCCCACTTAGTGCCTCTGCAGCCTCCAACTCTTTGTCCAGATCAGCCCTGGGTGCAAGGGCCATGAAAGCTGCTGCTGCACTGCCCCACCAGGCGAGCCGTTCCTTTATATTTCCTTCTGTTTCCAGCGTTCAGGGGTAGGTGTTAACATTTTTGTAGTCAAAATTGCATACGTGCACAGAGGTCGGTATCGGTAGGCTTGGAGAAATCCCCCTGCAGAGAACCCTCAATTCTTGCAGTTGTACAAAAATAAACTTTAGTGGGGGTGGGAATCCTAACAGAAGATCCCCTCGACCCCCATCACCCCAAAAAAAGCCCCACCCGAATGAGGACTGAGCAAAGGGGACAGTTGGAGAGATGGGTGAGAGAAGGAGTGGAATGGAGCATCTTGGATATGGGCAAGGAGCACTCCAAATGGCCATATGAGGTTCCTGGGTCCGTCTTGTTTAATGTCTATTTATGTATCAAAACCAAATTGCAGTGGCACCTCCAGGCCCCTGAACCACAGATGCCTGTAATCTTATCACATTGCCCTCCCTGCAGTTCCCAATGATGTCACATGATGGCTGGCCTGGTCTTGCAGTGCTTCCAACAAGGCTGGCTCAGCTGGCCTGGAGCAACCCCTTCTCTCTTCCCATCTGTGGATCTCTCTTGGGTTTTTGTAGGTTCCTACCAGAAGGTGATGGCTGAAAGACTGCTCAGCGCAAAACCAGGATAATTGAGGGAAGCCTTGGTCCAAAGTAGAAGCTTCCCTGCTATGTTTACGCTGACTGCACAGCTTTCTATTTTAAAAAATGGAAAGAAAAATGATGACACACAACTTATTAAAATGCAAGAAGCAGAAGTGTTCTTAGTTCTATGGGGCTGGGGCACTCTTCTCTCCTGCAGTTTCCATGACCTGGTATTCAGGAGCATTGCTTCCTCTGGCTGTGGAGGCAGTGCATAGCCACCAGGGATAGAAGCCATTGATAGCCTTGCCTCCATGAATTTGTCCAATCCTCTTTGAAAGACATCCAAGTTGGTGGCCGTCACTGCCTCCAGTGGGAATGAGTTCTAGCAAGATTGGACCCTGCCAATCAGCTGGTGTCACCTAAAGGTGTTAGCTGATTGGCAGATGGGTGGGGTTTTGGGAGGAAATGACTTCACAGGCCAATTTAAACTCCCTGGTGGGCCAAGATGGCTTCCTTGTGTTTTTCCCCCTTTGGAAGATTTCTTAAATAAGTTTTCCAAAATTTCACACATACATTTCAATACATAATAAAAACTTTTTTTTTTACTTCCGACTCCCTTTTCCATGGTTTTTTTCTGTTTCTCTCCCTCTGCTACATCCTGTCTTCTATCTCTTAAACCTTAACAAAACTACTATAATCTTCAATCCGTTATGTTGCTCCTAATTAAAATCCTACTCACGTGTTCACCATACCATAATATTTCTCTAAATTGTGATGGCCTGGGACTTGGGCTCGGACTCAGCACCAGAGGAGACTCAGTCTGCACCAGATCCTGGGGCCTGATCCTGAAGAGTCCCAGTCTGCACAGGTTCCCCTGCAACAAACACCAGCTGGGCTGAGTCAGGGGCCTGAGCCTGCCCTGGCTCCAGATGCGGGGATTACCTCGTTGCCTTCAGCTGAGCCATCACTTACATTTGCTCCACTACCAATTTGGTCAGGGGAGGCTGGGGCAGCCCCTCAGTCTAGTAACCCACCAACATCTCCTGAGCTGCAGAGACTAAGATCTGAAAGAAGGCGAGACCTGAGTACTCGCAGGAGGGGTGCTGACCTTCGGGCAAAGCAGGGAGGTGAGTTGCCAGGGGAATCAGGACCGGCCGCTACCCCAACAAAGATAAAAGGCTGTCGGACCCCGCCCCCAGGTTGCGGGAGCAACATTGCTGTATGCTAGATCCTGCCTGAGAACCTGTACCTGTTCTTAACTGGTTTCCTGCCTCGTGTCCTGCCTTGGCTCTGTCGGACTGACTCATAGCGGAACCTCCGGATTCTGGACCGGTCCTGGACCGTGTTTCACGGGTTACCACTGGGCCCAGCACATAAATAATCCGAAAACGGTTTCCATTCTTCCACAAAACCTTCATCGTTAGGTTCTCTTATTTTAGCTGTTAAATTTGCCAGTTCTGCATAATCCATCACCTCACTTATCCATTCTTCTTTAGTGGGTATTTCTGCTTCTTTCCATTTTTGTGCATGGAGAATCCTAGCTGCAGTTGCTTCCTTGTTACATATATTGTACGTGTCACTTTGTAAACAGCTTAGCAACTGTCTTTAAGTACATAGCGGTATATAAGGAGGCAGTGATGGTGACCAACTTGAGTGGCTTTAAAAGAGGATTAGACGCATTGATGGAGGAGAGGGCTAACAATGTCTACCTGCCACAACAGCTATGATCTGCCTCCATAGTCGGCAGCAGCAGTGCTTCTTAATAGCAATTGTTGGAAACATCAGGAGGGGAGACTGCTCTTGCGCTTGAATACTGCTCACTGGTTTCCCACATGCATCTGGCCGGCCACTGTGAGAACAGGATGCTAGACCAGGTGGGCTAGCGGCCTGACCCAGCAGGGCTCTTCTTAAGTATATTAAATAAAAATGGCCTGCACCCTAGAGGCTCCCCACCCCTAGCGTTCTGGTTCAAGAACTGTAACATGTTTGGAAAGTCATTCTCTGCAGGTCTCAGCTTTTAAGGTAGTTTCTTAAAACACCAGGAGTGTCAGGGTTGGGGGGAGTGAGATACCTGCCTGTGACAGGCTTTTTTGCCTTGCAGACACTGCTTCCTGCCGCCAGCCTCCTCCAGCTGAATGGGGTGCGGGATGCTTGCTGCAAGTTCCTGTTGAGCCAGCTGGACCCCTCCAACTGCCTGGGCATCCGGGGCTTCGCAGACACGCACTCCTGTAGTGACCTGTTGAAGTCGGCCCACAAATATGTCCTGCAGCACTTTGTGGATGTCTCCAAGACAGAAGAGTTCATGCTTCTGCCTCTCAAGCAGGTAAGAGATTGCGCAGCCCTTTTTTCGCCTTGTGTGTCAGGTTTCGCAAATGGTACTAAGCAGCACCAGGGTTTGCTCACCTGCTTGAGATTGAGGCTGCAATCTACCTTTGCAAATGAAATCCACAAAACGTTTTAGTAGCACAAACTAAAGATATAATGCAGGCTTCCTCAACCTCGACCCTCCAGAGGTTTTGGCCTACAACTCCCATGATCCCTAGCTAGCAAGACCAGTGGTCAGGGATGATGGGAATTGTTGTCTCAAAACATCTGGAGGGCCGAGGCTGAGGAAGCCTGGTATAATGAGTGATCGATTCCCCCATCCCCCATGTTTGGTTTTGCACACAGACACTCAGTCCCATCAGTTTATGCAAATGTCTGGATTCAGTGGGAAACCAACCCCGTGAATGCTGCCCAAATGTCCTGGTAAATTAATATGGCTAGAGTGAGTCTGGCTCAGGATACCACAGCCTCCTGTGTATTCCTAAAGAGTTAAAAAATTGAGGGAGGTACCTCCCTCCTAGCAACTTCAGTGCCTCCAATCGCTTTTCCAAACCACAGGCCAAGCTTTGCAGCTGGTATAGGAAGAGTGCATGTAAATACGTGCTGACCTAATGTGCTTCTTATGCAGTAAGAAAACACCAGTGTGCCTTCTCATTAAAACTCCTCCTGCGTTTCCATGAGGCCATTCCTGCCTTTGCTGGTGGCATCATGCCAGCTTCTCCTTGGACACTGTTGCCTATGCTTGGCAGGCACCACTGTGATGCCCTTTGTAGATGGGAAGCATTGGGAAGGGCTGTGTTTTTTGTTTTTAGTGGGGGGGGAGGTGTGCTTTGCATGCAGAAGGTCCCAAGTTTAATACCCCCCAATCTGAAGTTCTGGAAAGCCACTGGCGGTCAGTGTAGACACTACTGAGCTAGATGGACCATTGGTTTGAGTATAAGACAACTTCCTACGTTCCTATGGTTTATGTAGCTCAGTGGTAGAGCATCTGCTTTGCATGCAGAAGGTCCCAGGTTCAATCCTTGGCACCTCCAGTTAAAAAGGCTGTCAAGTAGCAGTAAAGACCTCTAGCTGAATCCTTGGGCAGCTGCTACCAGCAAAAGGGACCATTAGTGAGTTTAGATGAGGGATCAGTAACCTGCTAGGTGGTTTTCAAATATAAAACCTATAAAGACCCATCATTAGCACACTCAATAAAAGAACCTCATCCAAACACAAAAATTTGAACGTTCACAATTTGAATAACCAACAAGCAATCCCATTATAACAGCGACATAGTTAAAGCAGGCTGCTGAGGTCCCAGTGAGCCTCTTCCAATGTTCTCATGTTGTAATTATCTCGATCTCTTGACCTGGATCCTGCATAGAAATGCTGGCGGTTCTTGGGATCATCTTTGTTCGATTCCATTTTTCCTGTGCAGTGTCTGAACTAACCCAATTTTTCTATTCTTTTCGCCCCCCCTCCACCCGCCCCTGTCCTCCTTTACAGGTGCTAGATCTCATCTCCAGTGACAGCCTCAATGTGCCCTCAGAGGAGGAAGTCTATCGAGCTGTCTTGAGCTGGGTGAAGCATGATGTGGACAGTCGAAGGCAGCATATTCCTAGAGTACGTGGCTGTGCAGGTTTCGGTGCTGGTTGGGATGAATGTGGGAGGGAGGCTGCATGCTACATAGCCAAGAGTCTGCTATTTTCAGCTGACCCCCCAAATGGTGGTTGCTGGGTCTCCAGGCTCTCCTCTGTCCCTTCCTTAAACTCAGGCTGTGCTGCTGTGCAAGGTCAGGGACAAGTCACTGCTTCCCTCCACAAAGATTGGAGTGGGGTTGCTCATTCCTGCAGCTGCACCAGAGTGCCTCAGTAGCCCAGCAACAAAGCCACCATTTCCAGGCTTTCTTTGCTAACTCCAAGCTGGAGCAAGTGCCAAGAATTCTCCCACACTTGCACTGTTGGTTTAGAGCACCGTACAATGATGCGGGTGGCGCTGTGGGTTAAACCACAGAGCCTAGGACTTGCTAATCAGAAGGTCGGCGGTTTGAATCCCCGCAACAGGGTGAGCTCCCATTGCTCGGTCACTGCTCCTGCCAACCTAGCAGTTCGAAAGCACATCAAAGTGCAAGTAGATAAATAGGTACCACTCTGGTGGGAAGGTAAACGGCGTTTCCGTTCGCTGCTCTGGTTCGCCAGAAGCAGCTTAGTCATGCTGGCTACATGACCTGGAGCTGTACGCCGGCTCCCTCAGCCGATAAAGCGAGATGAGCGCCGCAACCCCAGAGTCGGTCACAACTGGACCTAATGGTCAGGGGTCCCTTTACCTTACAATGACAAAAGTGATTATTCCTCCTAGCTGTCCAGCTCCAAGCTGGAGAAGAAGGCTCTTCTTATTTTACTCACCAAAGGAAACACTCGTGGCGAACAGAGTTCTTGACTCCTCTGTATGACATAATCGCACAACTGATTTAAAAAACAGGACAGCCTTCTTTTTCCCCTACCGATGGATGCCATTCTAGAGACAGAGACAGAGAGAAGGAATGAATGGGTCATTTGATTTTATTCCGCTGTAGTTAAGAACGGGAAGGAATTCAATTCAGTTCACATTTAAAAGCAAATCTATCTAATTTGCACTTTCAAAACGATGCAGAAAGCAAAGCACAATCGTCCTCCGAAATGCGCAGATCTCTGAATTTCTCAGTGCAGTTCCCCTCACAGAGCAACAGTTCTTAACAGTCAATCCCACTTTCTGGGGGACTCTGGAAATTGTAGCTAATAGGGGTTGCTTAACAACTCTCAGCGTTCTTAACAAACTACAGTTCCCAGGATGCTTTGCGGGGAGCCATGGCCATTTCAACTGGGGTAGTGGTTAAAGAGTTGGACTAGGACCTGGAACAGCAGAGTTCAAATGGAGGAAAAAGGTGGGATATAAATACAATGAATAAATTGATACTGCTTTAAATGCAGAGTGCAAATGGAGCCTTAGTTGGGTGCAACCCTTAGTGCAAACAAGTTTGGGTCAATGCCCAAGGAACAGGTTGTCTGAAAGCGACCCTGTTCATGTATGATTCCCGTTCCAGACCCTGCAGTCTTCCTTTTATTTAGTTCACATGCCCTCTCACACCCTTCCCAAACCTTCTCCTTTCTTCTCCCCAGCTCATGAAGTGTGTCCGGCTCCCCCTCCTAAGCCGTGACTTCTTGATGAGCAACGTCGACACAGAGCTGCTTGTGCGGCACCAGTCAGAATGCAAGGACCTTCTCATCGAAGCCCTCAAGTACCATCTCATGCCTGAGCAGAGAGGCGTCCTTAGTAACAGCCGAACGCGTCCCCGGCGTTGTGAGGGGGCCAGCACTGTGCTCTTTGCCGTTGGTAAGGAGGCTTGGCCAAGACCAAGGAACTGGATGTTGGGGGTTGTGGGGAGAGGGGGAACTTCTGGAGGTTGGACAAAGGAAGGAGTAGATGCTGGGAATGATGGAGCAGGTGGCACAACTTCCTGGCCTGTTGGGGAGGCGTTGCCACTTCAGCACTGTGGGTGCTGTTCAGATTGTCTCTGTCTAGTCATAACTGTTAAGCAAAATCACATAAATAAAGCAAGCTGGAACACAGAGAGAAAAATCCTGACAACACTTTTTCTGAGCCAACTAGACAAAATCAGTGTATAATTTGAGAAGAAAGAAACAGAGAGGTTTTTGTGTTTTCTTAGTTCAGGCCTTATACAGAGCAGGGTTAGATATTCAACCAAACACGGGGGAAACTGCCTCACAACTGCACAGCCAGTCACAGCACATGCTACGTCATGCAAGCACACGCTAAAGATCATGCTGCTCTGCCAGGCTGCTAAGCAAAACCTCCACCTATTCTCCCTTCCTTGGCTAGTTGACTAACACTTAACAGAATTTACCCTTAAGTTGTACACTGAATGATCACTGCTGTTGCACTTGCCGCAATAACTGGTCGGCGGGCTATACAATATATCATCTAGATCAGGCACATCCAACTCACAAGAGGCTGCGAGGGGGGAGGTCGAGCTTTTTTTGGAGAGGGGAAGATCTAACTATACTTTAGTTTCCTAATCTGTCAGCTACATACAATTAAATACCGCCCATTTGACGCAATGGAGGAACAGAGCGACAGAGGAGGGAGGCGGGGACTTTCACCGCATTGCTTTTCACTACTGCCGATTGAGAGGGATCCCGTGATCAACCAAGATCAGCCGGGGATCGACCTGTCGATCACGGTTGACTGGTTGGACATCCCTGATCTAGATGATGGAGAATGATGATGGGAGTTAAGAGTCCCAACAACATATGAAGGGTGACAGATTCCTCATTCTCTCTGTAGAACCAGAGCCTACCTGCTGGATGCTATTACTTGCCTCCATTGAGATCCTCCCCGCTACCCTGCTGGGGCTTGTTCAGCACCCCCTGGTCACCTCCTACCATCCTACCATGTTTCCTCACAACTTTAATGGGACTTTACATCATGTCTGGATGATAGTACAGTCTCTGGGGAGCCAAATCCAGTCCTCCAGATTCCCTATGTGGCCCTCTCCCCAGGCTGTACCCCTAATTTCGCCTGCTTTGTGCCCCAAGTATTTTTGCAGCCCACCTAATCGGCAGCTTATCAGGTGCCAGGAGTCAAAGGCTAAGAGCCAGACATTTGCAAACCACTGACTTGCAGGGGGCAGCCTTCAGGCTCACCTCCTATGGACTGCCTATAGCCCAGTCCTGACAGGAGGCTGCCTCAGAAACAGCTGTGTGAACTGAGCCCCAAGATGAGCTTGCGGAGAGCCCCTTGGCCTTACCCCCTGGCCTTCCAGCTTGTCACTTTCTCCCTGCTTTCTGTTTTTGTGCAGGTGGCGGCAGCCTCTTTGCCATCCATGGTGACTGTGAGGCCTACGACACCAGGACAGACCGCTGGCACATGGTGGCTTCGATGTCCACTCGCCGGGCCAGGGTGGGCGTTGCTGCCATTGGGAACAAGCTGTATGCCGTGGGCGGGTAAGGAGGAATTCTCGGCCACTCTCACCCACCCACCACTCCCATGGCTGTCATCACATAATTTCAAGGGAGCAATAGATGTCAGGGAGGGAGGATTTCGTATTTATGGAACCTGGCCTGGTGATTATTGGCTAGTGGTAACGCTGAAGCAGACGTTTTCATTGGTAGCTCCAGTGTTATGGAACGCATTCCCTGTTGCATCTGCCAGCTTTTGAAGACACACCTGTTTACACAGGCATTACTCTGATCTCTTGACCAGAGTGCCCTGTTTTAATTATCGTGTTGGTTTAATTGTTTATTTTGATTGTGGATGTTTGTTTTTTTTAAATATATTTTTCATTGAAAAATTTCAACATAAAATACAATAAGAATCAAACTAATATACAGAACAATAATATTTTAGAAACCAGAAGGGAAAAAAGAAAGGAAAGAAAGAAAAAATAAATAGAGTGGTAACTTGGTTTAAGAACAGCTTAGTTTATGAACAACTTGGATTAAGAATGCTGCAAACCCGGAAGTAGGTGTTTTGGTTTGTGAACTTTGCCTTGGAAGCAGAACATGTTTCGCTTCCTGTTGAGTGTGTTCCATTTGCAAATTGAGTCCCCAGCTACTATGGGAAAGCATGCCTTGGTTTAAGAACGCTTTGGTTTAAGAATGGACTTCCGGAACGGATTACGTTCGTAAACCAAGGTACCACTGTACTTATAAGGCCAATGACCGTATTTATATCATAAATATCCTGTCATTTATCCACAGGCAGAGAGGTAGACCCTTGTTTTGATTGTGAATGTTTAGGTTTTTAATGTTTTAATGGGATTCTTCTACTGTGCATTTTAGTTGTGGATGTTGATATGTTTGTGTAGCTGTCTTTTTTATAACTTATAAATCCCTTAGAAGCCTATTTTGGTATGAAGTGATAAATATGTATTATTATTCTTATTAGCATTTGGTTGTCTCCAATGTTAGATCTAATCAGAGTAGACCCATTGAAGTTAAGGGACATGACTAACTTAGATTTATTCATTTCAGTGGGTCTACTCTGAGTAGCACTTAGTTGGATGCAACCCATGTATCGTGATTTAGGAGCTAGCGGCAAAAGGCAGAGATGATTCAGAGGGGTGCCATTATTCAGACTGCATTTTTCTAACGTCTCCATTTTAAAAGAGAACCTGGACAGCTGCTGCCAGTCAGAGCATAAGAACATAGAACTAGCCAGCTGCTGTTATTTATTTTCCGCCCTTCACCCTAATGTCCTAGGGCATGTCACAACAATTTAAAACAACAACATTAAAAACAGTTTTAAACCATTTACAATCAGAAGAACAGGGTAGGTCCTAAATATATACATCTCAATAGTATATTTTTTATGCTAGAAAATGTTTGTAGTATTTTTTTATAATTTTATCAAATGATATTTTACAGAAATAGAATTATTTTAAAATTCTAAAACTATAAATATGTTAATATATTCAATAGTAACGCTGGCTCTGTTTCACCGCAGCTACGATGGGACCTCTGACTTGGCCACAGTGGAGTCTTACGATCCCGTCACCAACTCGTGGCAGACGGAGGTTTCCATGGGGACCAGGCGGAGCTGTTTAGGGGTGGCAGCACTGCATGGACTTCTCTATGCTGCTGGAGGGTATGACGGAGCCTCGTGCCTCAACAGGTAAGAGGGCTTATTGGCTTATTTGCCATTCACCTTGCACCCCTCATTCCCAGAGTGGTTTAACAATCAATCACTCTTCTTAGGAAACTCTGGTAGTTGTAGCTTAGTTGGGGGGAGTAAGGGGTCTCCTGACAACTCGCAGCACCCTTAAACAAACTACAGCACCCAGAATTCTTTTGGAGGAAAGCCATGGCTGTTTAAAGTGGTATCACAGCACTTTAAATGTATGATGTGAATGTGGCCCCGGTGTGATGCAAACCCGTTAAAATTCACGAACAGGGCTAATTTAGGTCTGCTAATTTCAGGGATTCCACTCTTGAGTAAAACCTAGTTGGATACAACCGAATGCAATTGCAATTACAAGTTCCTTACAGCTAGGAAAAATGCCATCTGACCATATTTCTTAAATAAGAGAATATATGCAGGCAACTCCAACTTACGCATCTTTAACTTCTGTGCATTCAGCTTTCTGCGCTTGACAAGAAGATAACAAAAGATTTAAAAGGGGGGAACCCTCTGGCAATCCTACCCACCATTGCACCCAATGTATTTTGGCTTTACGAGCTATCCCCAGAACGTAACCTCTGTGTAAGTTGAGAGTTGCCTATGGGTGGATGGTTGGGTTGCATCCAATGCTAGTCCTACTCAGAGCCAATCCGTTGAAGTTAATGGACTTGACCAATAAGTCCATTAATTTCCACAGTTCTACTTTGATTATGACTTGTATACATATCATCTTAAAAGTTCACGTTCCAATAATTAATGGGTAAAGATCCAGTTTTCAAAAAACTTGTCTACTGCTATTCCGTCCCCCTTTCTGTTTTTTTGTTTTACAATGCATGTTTGGTCACTGTTATGTACTGAAGTTCTCACCCTGGGCCAGCAGGGGGATACTGTAGATAGTTATGCAAATAAGGGATCGAAAGTGATGTTCACTGATTGGATAGTTTTAGAAAATTGTTACAGTTACGTTGTACTGGAGCTCTATATAAGCAGGCTGACTGAACCCTTCAGTCCAGTTCTGTTCTGGCTTGTGAATAAACAAGAGCTGTTTGAAGAATCGCTGTGTCGTCTGATATGTTCACCCACAACTTAACAGTCACCATAACTATTGACCATATTCTACTTATTCCTCTCTCTTGACCTGCCTCAGTGCTGAAAGATATGACCCCCTAACAGGCACCTGGACATCCATCGCAGCCATGAGCACCAGAAGGAGATACGTCCGCGTGGCAACTCTTGGTAAGTCTGGCTTAAAAATTAGAGAGAGAGAGAGAGAGAGAGAGAACACTTGCTGTTTTAAGAACATACCAGAATAACAGGCTTGGCACTTTCCCAAAGCAATTGTATGAAATAGTTTTATCCAGTATGCTGGCCCACTTTTGTCCTTGGTTCCGCCTTCCAATGGGATGTGGCCCCTGAAAGGCTGCCCAGAAGGGATTGTGGCCCTTGGGTTGAAACCAACCCCTGCTTTGAAGCACTAAGCACCACAGTAAGTTCCATAGCTGCTTGACGGAGAACCTCAGCTGTGGAATGGCTCCTTTTGGGCTTTCTGTACAGATTTTTTTTTGTGTGCCATGAGTTCTTCCTTCCGCTCCAGTTTGCTGACCTCCAAGCCCCAGGGACTTCTTAGTCATTCCCCTTCCACTCATGTGTGCTGCCTGCTGTCGTCATGGCACCACATGCCTGGCCTGCCACTTGCTCTGCACCTGTCCAAAAAGCAAACTTAATCCTAACAGCAGGCGGCCTTGTTTAGGCTGCTGCCTCGCTCTCACGAAACAGTTCAGAAGCTGCCTTGTGAATGTTTAATGTCCCCTTGCGCCAGATGAAGCCTCTGCAAAGTGGCCAGAAGGAACGTCTCTGTGTGTGTGTGTGTGTGTGTGTGTGTGTGTGTGTTTTCACGCTCCATGAGGTAATCTCTCCCCAGAGGAGCCTGCCTTGGCTGCTCAGTCCTTGTGGCCTGGTGTTTTTCTGTACACTCATCTTTTTATTGGGCCTAGCACTCGTTCCACAGAGCTACCACTCCCAGCACCCTTGTCAAACTACAGTTCCCAAGTTTCTTTTGGGAAAGGCGCGTGCTTCAAATGTATGGATTGAATGTGTGTTTTGGGGTGGGGTTCTTGCTTTGCTGCATATTTATGCATGGGTTGTATGTGTGCGTGTTTTTCATCTTCTTCTTCTGCAGATGGCAACCTCTATGCTGTTGGGGGATATGATAGTTCATCACACCTGGCAACTGTGGAAAAATATGAGCCACAGGTAAACAGGAAGGGGCAAAGCACTGAGGGTTATCGGGAAAAGAATGGGAAGTTTTGGATATACCGGGGTGGTGATGGAGCCACTGAGAGTGGGCCGGAAGGAAAATCGGGGGGGGGAGGGGGCAGGCTGCAAAGATGAATTGCAATGAGAACTTTCAAGCAGCAGGTGACAGAAAGCCCCGCAGGACTTCTGCCTTCCAGTGTGTGCCTTTACTACTACTACTACTAATAATAATAATAAATTTTATTTATACCCCGCCCTCCCCAGCCAAGACCAGGCTCAGGGAGGCTAACAAGCAAGTGAGTGAGTGGGCTTGTGGTGGGAGGAGGCCCACAAGCAGGGGGGGTGGGCAGGTGGCGTGAGAGCAAGAGGGGCAGCGGCCGAGCAAGCAGGGCTTGCAGCAGTGAGCTGAAGAAGGCAAGTGAGCCCTGGGCATAATAGCCAAGCGACTTGGGTTCGCAGCAGCAGATCAGGTCAAGCGAGAGGGGCAGCCAGCACATGGAGTGGGGGTAGGGGGTTTGGCGAGCAAAGCAAGCAGGGGAGTCAGCCCCTCATGTGGCTCATAAGAGCATAAGAAGAACAGTGTCCTAGGCCCATGTAGTCTTGCATCCTGTTATCCCAGTGGCCAGACAAATGCCTCTGCGATATCCAAAAGCAGGACCTGAGCACGGCAGCATTTCCCCAATAGTGGCTCCTAGCAGTTGGCATTCAGATGCACCCTGCCTCTGATAGTGGAGGTAGACCATAGCCATTGCTGCTCCAGGTATCTATGTAGTGTGGCTGAGTTATACTTTTAAGTTTTATATGATTGCTCTTTTTAATCTATGGATATGTATGTATGTATGTATATGTTTCCTTTTGCTGTTTCCTGCCAGATCAATACATGGACTCCGATTGCCAACATGCTGAGCCGCCGCAGCAGTGCCGGCGTGGCTGTTTTGGAAGGGATGCTGTACGTGGCAGGAGGCAATGACGGGACAAGTTGCCTTAACTCGGTGGAGCGCTACAATCCAAAAACGAACACTTGGGAAAGTGTGGCACCCATGAACATCCGGAGGTAGGGAGCAGCATATCCCAAAGAGAGGCTGAGAGGCTGTGGATGAGCTGCAGTGTCACAAGCTGCCCCTCAGGGCAGGGATTCCCAAACTGAATGAAGGTTCATGCGCTTCATTCAGGTGGTATGCAACATGCCTGTAAAAAATGCTATTAAAAATCACCTTGAGCAGCATACTGCAGTCACTACGGCAGGCGGAAAAAGGCAGTAAGTGCTCTGTCAAGACTCTCAACAATGTTCAAGTGAACGTACTAACAGCTCGCTGGCTCAGGCCAATCTAGTCCATTATCCAGTCCTCAAAGTTGCCAACCAGGTGCCTGTTATGTGAAACCCGCAAGCAGGACCCGAGCACAAGAGTCCTCTCCCCTCCTGCAGTTTCTAGCATCTGGTACAGTGGTACCTCAGGTTACATACGCTTCAGGTTACAGACTCCGCTAACCCAGAAACAGTGCTTCAGGTTAAGAACTTTGCTTCAGGATGAGAACAGAAATCGTGCTTTGGCAGCGCGGCGGCAGCAGGAGGCCCCATTAGCTAAAGTGGTGCTTCAGGTTAAGAACAGTTTCAGGTTAAGAACAGACCTCCGGAACGAATTAAGTACTTAACCCGAGGTACCACTGTATTCAGAAGCATCACTGCATCTGACCGTTGAGGCAGAGCACAGTCATCAGCAATTGCAGCCATTGACTGCCCTCTCCTCTGTGCATTTGTCTGATCCTCTTTAAAAGCCATCTAGGTTGGTGGCCATCATTGACTCCTGTGCCATAGTTTAACCATGAGCTGTGTGACAAAATGCTTTTTTTATCTGTCCTGAAACTTCCAACATTCAGCTTCATTGGACGTCCACAAGTTCAAGTGTTGTGAGAGAGGGTGGAAAACATTTCCCTGTGCCCCTTCTCCACGCCATGTGTATTTCACAAGCTTCTATCACGTCTCCTCTTGCTCACCATTTTATAAAAACTAAAAAGTCCCAGCAGCTGCGACCTTTCTTCATACGGGAGTCGCTCCACCCCTTTGATCATTTCAGTCATCCTTTTCTGAATATTTTGCAACTCTACAAGTGTTCCATGCAGAAAAAAGTCAGGGGACGTGATGACCAGATTCCTAGTTGCGAGCCCTAGCATAAAACAAGAAGAGTGGCAAGCCATGTTTGGTCATCTGCTGTTTGTTTCCTGTGTACAAATTAAATCCAGTGCCACCTAGTGGCCAAATTGCAGAATGACACTATCCACGCAGCTGGTAACCTATTGGTTTGACTTTCTCTCCTCAGGAGCACCCATGACTTGGTGGCTATGGACGGGTGGCTATATGCAGTGGGAGGCAACGATGGCAGCTCCAGCCTCAACTCCATCGAGAAGTACAACCCACGCACCAACAAGTGGGTGGCGGCTTCGTGCATGTTCACCCGCCGCAGCAGCGTGGGCGTGGCTGTGCTGGAACTCCTCAACTTCCCGCCCCCTTCCTCCCCTACCCTATCAGTGTCCTCGACGAGTCTTTGACAAAGAGTCCGGTCGCACCTTGCCTCGAGGGGACTGCAGCATCTGTCGGAGTGCAAAGCCGGCCTGGCCTGACCCCTGCGGCAGCCATTCTTTGTGAAGAAAGAGAGTGATGAAGGCGTTGATGCTGCGTCCATACATTTTTAGTAATAACTTTCTGAGGGGGCCATTTCTGGTTCTTGTGGTAGAGCTCCAAATGGGGATTTAGACCACACTTCTTTAAGAAAGAAAAGAGAAAGAAAGAAACACCAAGAGCCCCTCCTGGTTTTCACCATCTCTTTCATCATCACCTGACTGGTTCTGCCTGGTCCTGTCAAGACCGGACTCAATAATCTCCTACTTCCATGTTTGGACATGACTTCTGGTTCCACCTCCTGCAATGGAGCTTAAACAACGAGAAGAAAGGAAAGAAGGAAGGAAGGAAGGAAGGAAGGAAGGAAGGAAGGAAGGAAGGAAGGAAGGAAGGAAGGAAAGAAAGAAAGAAAGAAATTGAGAAAGAAACAAAGCCCATCTAAAGCAGGCAGGAGGATCACTTGTTTCGGTTACACCAACAGCTGAATGTAAGCTGTGAATGTCACAATTAGCCAAAACTTCTTACCAAGCCTATAGCGTACTCTTACAGATTCGTGAGGTGATGCATTTATTTCTCTCACACTGGTGTCTATTGAAAGGGATGCCTTAAAATTAAAAAAATAAAACAGGGCTGGAGGGAAGATGGCTGCAACACAAGCCCTCTTAACATGTTCAGTGGCCCCTCGCTCTGTCAGCCTGGTTATGTGCCACCACTTCTGACGTTCTCCTGCCCTCTTCAGCGGCATGGGTTTTGGGGCATCCGCCAATGTGCTGGCTCTGCTGTTTTGATTCCCCAACCCCACTTCCCAAAAATAATTAGGAAGAAGCTAGCCCGACGACGGTGCTCTGGGATTGTACTTAGGGGAGAACGAAGGAACTTTTAACAGGGTGGAGCAAGGTTACGAGACTGTGTTCATATTATTCTATATTTGTTAACTTTCAATTTTTGACGCTTGCGTTTCTAAAGTTCTTTAGGATTTTTTTTATTGTTTCATTTCCCGCACATCTGGTTTTCTGCACTCCATGTTATTTATTTATTTATTTATTTATTTATTTGCCCTATTCTTTCTTCCTTTTTTAAAAACAAAGTTGGACAGTTGCCAAAAGGGAGGAGGAGGAGCCAGGTGATGATAACGTATGTTTTTTGTCAAATAGAGAGTAAGTGCAATCTGTGGGATGGAGGAGGCAGCTGAAGGATGGGTTAGTATAAAGATATCATTGAAATGAATGGGGGCTGCCCAGCCTTCCCATTGAAAGGGCAGAGAGATGTTCAATTGCCCTCTCTTCGAACACCTCCCATGCATTGAAGAGTGGCATTGCCCAAGTCCCTCCCGCTTCAGGATGGTACCTCTTCAAATTCTGCTCATTTCAGGGTGGTGTTGGACAACCGCCATTCATTCCACATGCTCAGTGTGCAATAGCTCTTCAAATTCTGTTCATTTCTGGGTACTATGGTGCAACGGTCATTCATTTCAGACTGGCATGTGGCAATAGCCACTCATTTCACAGTATGGTTGTACAGTTCATGTTCAGATCCTGCTCATTTCAGAGCGCTATTGTACACTGCTCAGTTAATTTCAGTTGAAGTCCCTACAGTCGTCGCCTAACTTCATTTCTGTTTTTGCTTGAGCAGTGCTAAACGTAGGAAGAATTCCTTATAGACTGTGATTTGTGTGATGTGACTTGGAAGGATTGCCTTTGGAAAAGCTTGCATCGACTACACGTGTGTGACAGAGAAAGCGTGCAATTCTTTTCTTTATTTTTTTAATGCCACATTCATATATGAAGAACTTGCACTGAAAAGGCCAAGGTCCCTACACTGACATACCACTGGAGCATAACGAACATTTTGAGTAGCATCTGTACTGTAAACTTGAACAGTGCCCTTGTTTGGAGACCCACCTACACCATGAAAACATCTCTTATGGAGGAAAGGGTTTGCTTTTAAGATAACGTTTCACTGCATTATACACTATCCTCTTAATGCGATTTGTGTGCAGCTCAAGAGCTTGGGAACGGGGTGAGACTGGAGCTTCGAGACGACCCATCCCAAGACATCCATTGCAACGGATGAAGTTCTTGTACCTCAGTAACCTCTGGACTCTATTCTGCAACTGTGGCCTAACTGATCTCGCTAAAGACTTCTGGTTTTAGTTTTAATTTATATACCCTCCTATCTAATCTCTTGTTCATTTGGGTCCCCCCCCCCATTTCTTCCTTTTCTCTCTCTCCATATCCTTCCACCAGATCAATCTGCTGTGGCAATAACAGGCTAGGCCTTTACAAAGACAACTGGTGGGCTCTTGGCTGGCTCACGTTATGATAGGCCTGCCCTGCTCCTTGCACAGTGTGTGGCTGCATTGAAGGGTTAATTAATCTATGATAGATATTCAGGCTTGGTTTCTTTGGCCGCTGGAGTGGGCTTCCGAACCTTTCTAGGGTAACAGGGAGTTGTATCTTAGATAAGAGTGGGTATTTCCCTTGGCCTAGTGTTGGTAATGGGAGACAGGAACTTTTGCAGAGAGTGGAACCTGAGTCATATTTGTGCCATACATTTAAAGCGGATTTAATGCACATTTAAAGTTCATGGTTTCTCCCTTCCTAAAGAATCCTAGTAATGGTAGTTTAGGGGTGCTGGGACTTCTAGCTCTGTAAACTGCAGTTCCATGGATTCTTTAAGGAAACACCATGTGCTTTAAATGTGCATTTAAACATGCTTTAACCAAAGAGCACCCAGCCTGGCTTAGTGAGCTCGTGCCAAACCTTTTTGTCCAGGGATGGGACCAACTCATGGTCCTATTGCTTACTAATAGCACTGCATAGGTAACTTAATGGGAACATTTATGTCCATAAAGTTGCATGTGCTATTGTTTTTCCTGGAAAGTGCAGCTTCTGATACGCTTAGCCCTTCATACAGACACACCGGTTGCATGGAACAGCAAGTGGGGAGCATGTTTTGAACGGGGTGGGGGTGGGGAGTTACTTCTAAAAGTACCTTTTCGAAATAAAATAAAGTTGAGCACGCAGAATAAACAATCTCTCCACCAGTAAGCTTTGCCAGGGCTTTGCCAGTTGCAATACATTTTAGGGCAGGAATGGGGAAGCTTTGGTGCTCCAGACGTTGCTGTGAACTACAATTCCCATCAGCCCCAGCAAGCATGGCCATCAGCTGAGGATGGTGGGAGTTGTAGCTCAGCAACAACTGCAGGGTCAAAGGTTTTCCACGCCTGTTTTAGGAGAAGATACACAATTGTTATCATTTTTCTATCAGTGCCTTCAGTTCCTTTTTGGTTGCTGGTGGTTGGGGCAAGTTGTTTGCAACAACCAATGCCTGTTTGGTCACCTTCTGTCATCTGCTTGTTTTTTATGTGTATATACTTTGCTTGCCTCTGGTGGCATGGGACACATGACATGCCTTTGCTGGAAGAGGTAGGTAACACTTGCTGCTCTTGGGTGACAGGTTGCAAAGGGGCGGTTCTGATGTGATATTCAACGTTTCTCCTTGCAGTCCAAAGATCTAGAGTTCTTCATCAGTCTGTACTACTGGCAGGGACCAGCCTGGTCCACAGTTTGTCTTTTTTTAGGGAAGGTGTACCTGTCTTTTACTCTGGCCGTTTCCTGTATTCCTGGTTGTGAGCCACAGCATAATGCAAGAAGAGTGGCAAGCCATCATCTAGATCCACAAAGCATCTGTTTTGAAGAAACTTCTCCTGTAGCCTAGGGGTGCATCCCCTTGGAACAATGTTCTGTTGAAATGTGTTATCTGCACACCTCACTTGTGGAAGATGCTCTTTTGGGGTTGCCTATGAGCAACACTGATGGATGCCCCATTTTGACAAAAAAGTTTTTGCAGGGGAATTGCTCCTCGAGTTACCCTGCTAACGCACACCCTGTTGTATTGGAACTAGGCTGGACATCTTGATTTGCACGGGTGACGGGGAGAGAGACTGACGTCCACTTCTTTATGTCCTTGAGTTTAAAAGGAGCCACTGATCATTGGAAGAGCGCATCTGAATCCATCTGGCCCAAAGTGACACCGGGAGATGGAAGAAAGAAGCTTAGGCAATTGTGAACTCAGAACAATGGAGAGAGAGAGAGTGACTGTGGGCTTGATAAGCAAAACTGTGAAGCAGAAGTACCTTTTATGGCCAACTGGGGGGGGGGGGAGTCATCCATCGCCTCTCTTATGTCTGTGTGCTTTTCTTTAGCCATTTCTTAATCCAACTCCACAACTGACTAACCCAAAATGACTAATCTTAACATGACTTTTGAAGTGCTTTTCGTCCAGAGTATGTTATTGTCCAGCGCAGGCCTGCTGCCTTTTGAGGACGTTTCTTTATCCAGAGTTGAGCATGTATTGTCCAAAGACCGTAGCAACTGACTTGAGGAGGGAGGGAGGAGATTAAACCTGGCACTCCTCTGCTCCCTAACAACAATCTGGAAATACTGGGTTGTGTCCAGCGCTAGTCCTGCTCAGAGTCAGACCCGTCGAAATTAAAGGGCATGGCAAACTTCAGTGTGTTAATTCCAGTGGGTCTGTTGCGAGCAAAACTTCGCTGGCCACAACCCAAAAGCTCTCTGGCTTACCCATGGTGCAAACCCCTAGCTCAATCAGCCAATGTCAGAGGAGCCTTCTATTTTTGTTTTAAATGTATCTGTAAATGTGTGTCAATTTATTTATGTGCATTTAAACTTTTCTTTTTCTTTTGTGTTTTTGAATTTTTGCACTATAACAGGGGCGGGGCAGGAATATGAGCAATACAAGCCAGTGTGTAAAATTAAAAAAAAAAAGTTTTTTTTCTTGAGTACTGCATTTTTAAAATTATTTTAACCTCCTGGATATTGCAACATTCTGGATATACGTGGGTTTGTCTGAAATGAGCCTTGATTCACATACACACAGCCACAGCAGATGAGGGGGCAAAACCAATCCTGGACTATACCACTTTGGCTATGTAAACACCATACATTTAAAGCACATG
The DNA here is from genome assembly GCF_027172205.1 of Podarcis raffonei. Classification (NCBI taxonomy): domain Eukaryota; kingdom Metazoa; phylum Chordata; class Lepidosauria; order Squamata; family Lacertidae; genus Podarcis; species Podarcis raffonei. The sequence goes on along the minus strand of NC_070609.1, from coordinate 73,582,285 downwards.
GCTTCCTCCAAAGAATCCTAAGAACTGTAGTTTGGTAAGGGTGCTGGGAGCTGTAGCTCTGCGACTGGTAAACTGTAATGGCCAGGATTCTTCATGGGCAGTCATGTGCTTTAAACAGAATTTATGGTGTGTACGTAAGCTATGTGTCCAGTGAGGATCAGGAAGACCTGGGTTCAAATCTGTACTTCCTGGGCGGCGTTGGGCCAGTGGCTGTACACACAACCCTCCTTATACATTCACCAAACATGTTCCTCACTAAACTGATCTTTGGTGAATATGTGAGGGGTGTGTGAGAGAGAGTTGCCAGGGAACAGTGCAAGATATTTTGCCACCTGAGGCAGAACATCATGCCCCCTATGTCAAGGCACGTAGTACTCAAGCCCAGCCAAGTTATTTGACATCTGGGGTCACCACCATATTACACATTTAAAACACGGGGCTTTCCCCCCAAAGAATCCTGGGAGCTGTTGTTGGTTAAGGGTGCTGGAAATTATAGTTCCGCAAGGGGTAAACTGTGATTTCCAGGATTCCTTGGCCTGTGGGGAAAGACAGTCAAATGCACCAACGTAATATAAAGGCTAATAATTGGGATAGAATGGGCCAGGAGAGGGCGCCCTCAGACTCCCAATTTAAGCTCCTAGGGTTCAGCAGAAACAAGATACGTTCAAACAAGCTTACCTTGATTGAATGGTGTGTTTGTGTGGCCACTTACTGGGGGTGGTGGGGGTGGTCAAAGAATGAATGTAATCCCTGTACATGTGTGTTGCAGGTGAGAGCAAATGTGAGCTCATCCCATGGAAAGTGTTCTCTGGAGACCAGTGCTAAAGTGTTCAGCACTTAGCACTGGTCTTTGAGTAAAAGCTCAGGATTCGGTGGTGCCTTGGTTGCAAAGCAGTGTGTGAAAGAACTGGGTGTTAAGAACACAGAAAGAGACTGCCAACAATCCCATCTTGTCCAGCAACCTGCTATCACAGTGGCCAGCCGGATGCTTATTATGGGAAGCCCACAGGCAACACCTGAGTGCAGCAGGAAAGGTGTGCCTGCAAAGTAAGGAATGCACACCACTTCTTGCATTCACCACCATTCCCTGGGCAAGACTGGAAGTGTGCACAGTTGAGCATTTGTATCTTACCTGGCAAGTTCACACCTGCTGTGACCTGCTTTGCATCTGTTTTGGATGCAGAAGGTCCCAGATTCAATCCCTGACATTGCCAGGCAAGGTAGGGCTGGGGAGGAGACCCTGTCTGAAACTCTGGAGAGCTACAGCCAGTTTGTGTGGACCAAGGGTGGGCTTGAGGGCTGCATTCCCTTCTGGAGAATCTTCCGAGGGCCACATGCCAGTGGTGGGTGGGGCCCAAGACAAAAGTGAATACAATGGAATGCATTTCTGTTCACTTGGGCATTGTGTGGCTGAAGAATCCTGTTCCTGGCAACGCCGTGATCACTGGATGGAAGAATGTTTTAAATTGTAGCTGCTTTTAGAAGTTTCTAAATGCAATCGTCTTTAGAATGTTTTAAACTGTCTTGGGACGTTTTTGTGATTATCTGTTTGCTGCTCTGAGCTTCTTGGGGACAAAGGGTGGGATATGCATTCAACAACAATTAGAATAAGGAGGAGTGCAAGAGGCATAATGAGACTTCAAGGATATGTTCTGGCCTGGCAAAAACATTCAAGATGGTAAAGCAAGGCCATTGAGGGGTACGGTCTCGGGAGAGGAGGAGGTACCAAATGAGGGCCAGGTACCAATGCTTGAAAGGCCACATTTGGTCTCCCGGCTTGAAGTTCCCCATCCCTGGTGTAGACAATATGTGAACCGCTCTGAGACCTCTGGGTATAGGGCGGTATGTAAATTCAATAAATAATAATAATAATAGGCCAATTGTCTGGCTCAGTACATAAACCTGTTTCCTACATTCCTAGCAGACAGGAGAAGGACTCTGAAGTTGTGCTATATGCACCTCACAGTCCTGGTCTGGCAGGAAGAGGGAGTAGACTGTGGGGCGGCAGGAACCATCAGGTTGCAGACAGACTTCCTCCCTCCTCTAAATAATCAGTAATACTTTCATGAGAGAATGTCCTGGCTGTTTTGTCACTGTGATACCTGTGGTTTAGGAAAGCGCTGAAACGAGTTACCTGAAGCGGCAGCTTTGTGAGCATACCTATTACCGGTACTTCATCTACCTGTTTCATGAAACGTATATACTGCTTGATATGTATAGAAAACCTTCAAAGAACCAAACAATGAAATCACCAATAAAAAACCCCCAGTTAAAAACAACTATTTAAAACATTCAGAAAATAATTAAAATCAACGATGAGCTAAAAACCAGATTAAAACACATATCAGCAGTCTGTGTGTCCAGATAGACTGGCCTATACAAAAATGTTTTGAGCAGGTGTTGAAAAGAGTACTGTGAAGGTGCCTTCCTGATGTCAACAGGCAGGGAGTTACAAATTATGGCTGCTGCCACACAAAAGGATCGATTTCTTACTAATGCAGAACATATCTACAGGCTGTGCTCATATGGAACTGGGGGGGGGGGATTACTTGGTGCCTCTTCATAAGGAGGAGGTTAGGAGCACTGGTGCCCTGGTAAAGGAGCACCCATAAAATATTTTGCTACAGTGCCAAAAAGCAATGTGGTAGCCTGGCAGCAGGAAAATACCCCTCTCGAAAACTTGTGTGCTGCCTTTTCGAAATGCCCTTTTCTCTAAACAAAGGCATTGTGCCAATCAGAGTTTCCTAGAAAGGTCATAGTTTCTTTTTAAGAAACAGAGAGAGGTTTTCAGCCAGGACTGAGAAGATTTCCCCCTAGCAAACTGATCTGAGCAAGTGGCTCACTCCCCTTGTCTCAAACCAACTGCTCCCCTTTGGAATTAATAAGCTCCAGCCTTCCATGGAAGGAAGCAGCCTTGACTGACAGCAGCTGCTGAAGGTCCAGATGAGCTGATCTGGGGACTCTCTTTCCCTGCTGTCAAACAGAGGCAACCAGGACGGCTCCTGCCTTAGGGCGGGTATGGGGGCTGCAAGGCCCCAAGGTGAAAAGGAGGAAAATTTTCAAATGCATTTTCATTCCCACCTGAGGCAAAAAGCTGTCAGTGCAAAGCAGAACCCCACATGCCATCGTTGCAATGCTGGAGGGAGCTGCAGATGCTGGAGTGAGTGCGTTTTGAAAACAGGAGCCAGTGCTCAGTACATCTCAAGTCCGGACTGTAAAATAAGCTCCAGTGGTGTGCACAAAGAAACTGCCTGGTAAGGTTGCTGGTTTAAAGGATATAGAAAACTCACAGTTTATTACTCTCTGGCAAACAAGCCTAAGTAAGGGTTTGACATGTGGCCAAGCTGGAGGCAAAAAGTTAACACTAGCGCAGGATAGCTCAACACTTGGGGACTAATTTGGAGAAGAAGCAGAATGTAAAGTTTGGGAGGCAGTGATCTACTTCACCAAAAAGTAGCTAATAAAGAGGAGGAATCAGTAAGGAGGAAGAACAGGTTGCCTTTCTGTCTATTGCTTGCCAACTAGTTCGGATAATTTATTGAAAGTGTTGTTGCTTTGCTCCCCACACAGACCAACAAAAGACAGCAAAGCTGGCATAGGGAAAGTGTGGTCCTCAACATGGTGTTGGATTGCAATCCCTCCCCATCTCTAACCATTGGACATGATGGCTAGAGTTGAGGGGAGCTGGAATCAAACAACCTCCGAAGGCTACATGTTCCACAGCCCTGCGGTACATTCACAAGGTTGGGCGTTGCTTCTGCAATGCTAGTCCTCTAAGATCATGACAAGTAAACATTTCTGGCATCGTCTACAGTTCTTACACGAAGATGGTGAGCAAGGCAATTAATCCTGATGGGCTGCAATTTCTGCTAAGCCACCAGTCCTTCAGACAGCACCCGTCTGATTTGCACCCTTGGCCCAGGTCTGCAGACAGTTGTCTAAGTAGGGCAGGCAATGGAGGCTGGTCCATAAGGCAAATTTGTTCTATTTTTGCATTTGGTTCCCCCCCATCCATAATGTTAAATACACACTTAAAGCAGCAGGTATTATTTTCCTGTTAATTATGCTGCTTTAGATGTGTATTCCATATTTGATCTTATCCGGAATGTTTTATTTCAACATATTGTCATTTTCAATATTTGGTGCTTAGGCTGCAGGCCGCTTTGAGAAGCAGTTTAAAGGAAAATAATACGTGCAAAAACCCCAGACAGGGGCCTTGCCAAGCCTACCTGGAGATGCTGGGGATTGAAGCTGGGGCCTTCTGCATGCAAGGCAGGTGTTCTGCCACTGATGTACAGCCTTTCCCCTTTCTGAAGATGGAGAGAAGAAAGCATAATTAAAAAGAAGTATGTCTCTTGCCCAGAGATATATTTGGGTATGTCCATACCTTGTCTTAAGGTGGGCTGTGAACCCCATGTGGCAGTATCTACTGCCTTCTCCTTCCTAAATGTGGAGATTCCCTATGCAATCGGTGTAGCTCTTCTATTCGGATTTTCAAAACGTAGGGTGTCTCCAGATTTAGGGAAGAGAAAGTGTGGGACAGCAGGCGTTGAAAGGGAGTGGCGCATGGGCAAGGGGGAATTAAAGGAGGCACAAGTGGTTCACAATTCACATTGAAGTATAGACAGGCACTTTGCTCTCCCCCCCAACACCTCCCCTACTACCTTTCACTGAACATCTAACCTGAGGAACAGTTCTGTGTGACCTGAAAGCTTGCACCCCGATCCCTCCTGGAAATGCCAGGGTTGATTTTTGTGTAACTAACACCGGAGTAGGTATGTGAGATCAGCCAGTGAGATTCTTTTTCCACACTCCCTCCCACCTGCTCCACATTGCTCTCCAGCCCCTTAATCCAGACTCAGATTTCTATAAATAAAACACCAGTTGCATACAGTTTTTCCAAGCACGGAGCCTGTCTGCTCACCAATCCTGTTTAAAAATAAAATTAAATTGAAGGGGTAAAGGAGATCAGGAGCAGGATCCCATGATATAGCAGGGTTTTTTTGCTTTTTGCTTTTTAAAAAGATACTGTTTTAAGAAATTGAAGCTGAGTTTAGTTTGGGTTCAAATGTCCAGAAAATAAGTCGAAAGCTAGATATTTGGCAACAGGTGCAAAATTCTGTTTTTGACACTGATGTCAAACTGGGGTGGGAGGAGAGGAGGTTTTGCAAGGGAGAATTAGCAGCACGAGTGCTCAGACCTCCCCCTCTGTGACCTCTCGCCACAGGTGCTCTCCTCCACTTTGTGTCAATAATTCCATACCTCCTCTAAAGCGCAGATTATGTAGGAGCACTTTGATCTGCAGAACTTGTGCTTCTACAAGTGCCACTCAGTGCTCCTTCCACATTTGTAAGGAGTCGTTCCTTCAGTATGGAAGCCAGTGGTCTTTTGGCAAGTTCAGGGTCCCTTTGTGATAATCACAGACATGCCCGCTCACAGCCACGCCCCCTTCTAAGATTATACAATGAACTTATAATTATGCAATAATTATCATTAGGGAACTCATTGCTACCGTCAACACAGATCTCCCTGAGCTGCATTTCAGCTAAATCTATTATTTTCTGTGCACAAACATAGGCAAATGATTTGGAGTCTTCCAATATCTTCTGTGAGTGACTTAAGCTTGCTTGCCCCTGAAGTTCCATTGTACATAACAGAAATGGAACCCTATATTTATATATTCAAATATTTATTCCACTTATTATCCCACCTTGCCAAGTTCCAAGTAAGAATACTGAGATCTTTCTGGGAGCTTCCGAGTCAATGACAAAGCCTCTTTGGGGGTCTCAAAGTAGTGCCATTATACCTGTGTTACCCAGGTTTTGACCGAGAGAATACCTTACCTGCAGAATTATTAAGGGAGTGACCAAATCTCAGCTCCCCTTCCCTAGGTAAGCACCTTCTGCAGTCAGTGAACTTCTTAGAGCGGATCTGGGTGCTATTGGGGAAGGTGATAAATGCCAGGGTCTCAGTCCTTTACTGTTCTGTCTCACATTTCCAGGCCTCGCAGCCCAACTTCCATTATTCGCTGAGGAACTTGTGTTCTCCTGTCTACACCCAGCATTACTATGGGCCCCTTTTAACTCAAATGCATATGTCAGAGACCAGATGTTATATATCTGCTAAGTCATGGAAACCATGACTCAATGCTGCCCCTCTGATCATGAATGTCCACCCAGTTGCAGCGGGGGTCATTGTCTAGTTCCATAAATGGTCCTAAGATGTCCTGAATGTCTGCTAACAGTTGAGCCTCGTATCTCACCAGTCCACTGGAATTTGGAACAGGCCAGTTCATAGCTGTCAACTTTTCCCTTTTCTTGCGAGGAATCCTATTCAGAATAAGGGAATTTTCCTTTAAAAAAGGGAACAGTTGACAGCTATGGGTCAGTTATGTATGATCATCTGCAAGACGACCTTCAACCTTGAGCCCATGAGGTTTTGAGTTAGCTCGCTTAAGATTCCCCATTCTCTTGCAAATGGAAGCACCTTGTGGTTTCAGTGTTTCTTTGGAGCATAAAGAGATACCGGTAACTCCTTTTTGGTTTTCCTCCCACATGCCTTCTCCAGAGTGACCTTAGGAGCCAATCCCCACTGGCTGACTCATCTCCTTTCACTTGGATTGGTTCCAATCAGAACAAAGGGTGAGAATACTTTCTTCTCTGGGGCTAAAAAGCTCCCCTTTCATGTTGACTGGGTAGCTCTGGGACTCTGGGGAGACCCTGCTGCAGAAATAAAAACAACACCCCGTCCATGACCCTGGACCACTGCACTTCTGGTGGCAGCACCTATGCTTTGGAACTCCCTGCCTATTAACATTAGACAGCCATCACTATACTTTTTTATGCCTGCTGAAAAGTTTTCTGCTTCAATGGGCCTATCTAGGCTGTGTGTACACTATACCTTCAAAGCACACTCTTTTCCCCCAAATAATTCTGGGCACTGTAGTTTGTTAAGAGTTGCTGGGAATTGTAATTACAGATAGGTAGCCGTGTTGGTCTGCCATAGTCAAAACAAATTTTTTTTCCTTCCAGTAGCACCTTATATATATAAAAAGAAACACCCCCATCTTACCAAGAACTAACTTAGTTGGTCTTTAAGGCATGCACACGAAAGCTCATACCAAGAACTAAATTAGTTGGTCTTTAAGGTGCTACTGGAAGGGAAAAAAATTTTGTTTTGGGAATTGTAATTCTATCAGGGCTACTAAACTGGTGGCTGCACAGAAGGGGCATGGCAGTGGTTGAGCATCTGCTTTGCATGCAGAAGGTGCCAGGCTCATTCCCCAGTATCTCCAGGTAAGGCTGGAAGAGAATCTTGCCTGAGACCCTGAAGAGCCACTGCCAGTCAGTGTTGACAATACGGAGCTAGATGGACCAACGGTCAGACTTGGTATATAAGACAGCTTCCTGTGTACGTATGCCCAGAGCAGCTAATGGGGTAATTGCCCCATGGCTGCAATCCTTCTCTTCATATGCCATTTTCCTAATTAAAATTGCCACCCCGCAACAAATGAGTTAAAAATATATATATTAAAGGTACTATATTTTACTTGTAAGCTTTTACATTTTGCAGGGGGAAAGCAGCTTGGGAGGGAGGGAATTCAAATCAGAAAAAACAGCATGAGCCAAAGATTAGGAACCTCCTCAACTCCCCCACAACATTTGCTTTTTCCAGCCATAGGCTCCCTCTTCCATATTCAATTTCTGTGCTGGGTCACTGTAATGTATTTATCATAATCATCACCACATTTATAGCCCCCCTTTCCTCCATGGATCTCAAGGTGGCATATATAGCATTCTATATTATCCTCACAACAACCCTGCTAAATACTACTCTCTTTCTCCTTCTTTTGACTGCATGGATTTCTGATGACACGCTGACGCATTCCACTTATGATAGTCCTCCCCCTATCAGTTTTAACCTTGTTTTATGCTTTATTACTTCTCTATTCCACCTTTTCCTCCAAGGAGCTCAAGGTGGCATGCATGGTTCTCCCCCTCTTCATAGTATACTCACAACAACCCTATGAGGTAGGTTAGCCTGAGAGACTGTGGCTGGTCCAAAGTTACCCAGCAAGCATCATGGCTGAGTGGGGATTTGAACCCTGGTCTCCCAAGTCTGGGTCCAAAACTGTAGCCATACACTGGCTCAGCTGTCCTCAGCTATCCCTGTTGATGTTTCCATTCTACGGAAATTCCTCTGAAAATTGAATCACACAACCTTTTGGCCAAGTGTTTGATTCACCTCTGTTTGCTTCTCTAAAGCTTCCCCCTTTCCCCCCTGTTCAGTTATGAAAGCAGCTGTTGCTAGTTCACACAGCAGGACTGAGACACTTTTGTAGACCTAATGGATTCTATGAAGTGAGGCGCAGCGGATTGAGATACTGGCGTGAGTCAGCCAGAGAGGGGTAGGCTGCCTATGCTTTGATTCGTCTCTCTATTTGGGGGGGGGGACCTAATATTTTATAGGAAGGAGATGAAAATTCCTGGAGAAGCCTAGAAGTCATTGATGACTATGTACACCCTCCGCTGGCGATGGCAGTATGCCTCTGAATACCAGCTGCTAGGAGTCACAGGTAGGGAGACTGGCTGTTGCACTTGGGTCCTGCTGTCCAGCTTCCCATCTTCTTTCTTCTTTGTCCAGCTTCCCATTCTTCTTTCTTCTTACACCTCGTAGCCGAGTAAGATTGCCTTCCATGAACACGGTCTTAACAGTGAGTCCGTAAGTGAATGTGGAGGCCAATGCTGGATCCACACATCCTTCCACAAGTGGAGGCATAGGTTTCCGGGCAGGAGTTGATCACGGTGACAGTTTGCCAAACGTGCCTTCCTCTTAGCTCATTTCTCCCTTTCGTCTTGAGTTTGTGCTTCTACAAAGTCTGTTTGAGTGCAAGCAGGCCAGTGTTTCCCAGTTATCAGTGCTTATACTACATTTAAGTAAATAAAACAGACAAATCCCCCAAATTCATGTATTATGGATGAGGGAAGGGTGGGGACCTTACCTCAAATCCACGTTATTTATTTATTTGTTTGTTTATTTATAATAAAAAAAATTAGGTATACTGCTATATCATTAAAAAAAATCCCAAAGCGGTTTGCAGCAATAAAACCATGCAGAAAATGCATTAAGAACTTTAAAACAATTTTAAAACAAAAAAGGGAAAAACAAACATCAGTACTCTTAACTGTCTGCATAGGCCTGGTGGAATAGAAAGGCTTTCAGTAGGTGTTTAAAAGCTGGCATAGAAGGCACCTGCTGAATCTCTACTGGCAGAATATTGCAAAGACAGTTTCTCATTGTTGTCAAATTAGCCTGACCAACTCGGGAATGACCAGCGACACTCATGCAGGTGACCTTAGTGATTGAGCTGGAATATAAGGGTTCAGGCAACTCCTGAGGTACCCTGGACCTACCGGTAAGTTGTTCAGGGCTTTGTCAGTTAATACAAGGACCATGAACCTGGCTTGGTAGCAGAGGAGCAGCCAGTGCAGCTGTTTTACCAATGGTGTCACATGTTCTCAACCAGAACATCAGCAATCTGTCTGCTGCATTCTCTACAGCAGGCTTCCTCAACCTCGGCCCTCCAGATGTTTTGAGACTACAATTCCCATCATTCCTGACCACTGGTCCTGCTAGCTAGGGATCATGGGAGTTGAAGCCCAAAAACATCTGGAGGGCAGAGGTTGGGGAAGCCTGCTCTACAGTATACCTAATTTACCTACCCAGCCATGAAGCTTGCTGGATGACCTTGGGCCGGTCGCAATTTCGCACAGCTTAACCTACCTCACAGGGGTGTTGTTGTGAGGGTGAAATGGGGAGAAGTGTCTATGCCACCTTGAGCTCCTTGAAGGAAAGATGAGACATAAATGTAATAAATAAACTTGCAGGAAAAACTCAATTAACTTTTACTCAGAGTAGACCTATTGAAATTAATGGACAGGACTAACTGAAATCCATTCATTTCATGAGGTCTTTCTACTTTGAATAAAAGTTCACCGCAATCCTAAATAAAGAAAAGCAGACTTGTGCTTCCAGTTTTATTAAAGTCAGACAAAAATAACAATGAACCAGAAATTTAAATTTTTTTGGCGGAACATTTCAGCAGGCCTTGCTGTCTACAGGAGAAAACTAGTAATGGTGCTCCCCCCACCACCACCTCTAGTTTTTCATGGGGGGGTGATGATTAAAATTTGTATACCACTTTTCATCTGCAGATCTTAGGGCGGTTCACAAAATAAAATTAGAATTTTAAAAACACAAAAGACATTATAAGAAATAAGAACAAACACAAACCAATAATCCTAGGCTTGCCAAACACCAGGAAAATTCCTGACATGTCCTGGTTTTTGTGTGTTGGGGGAATTTTCGGCAAAATGTCAGGGAAAATCTTGATGTATAGCAATGCAATGGAAAAAGCAGTGGAAACAGCTAAAGAAGCTTAAAATTACTATTTTCGGGTTATGTTTCCCTAAGAAAAGCTCAACAATTTGGGTGGTTTCCTTTAAAAAAAAGCTTTGCGGGTGTCAGGAATTTTACTTTTTGAAATATGGCAACCCTACAATAATCCCCTCTCTCACAACACATGGCAAGAGTTTCTTCCAATTGCCTCTTTAAAAGTTCCTTCATTAGTTTCACCTGCAAAGACGCAGCAGCAGCAACAATCAACAAAGAATTCCTTTCTGGACTCCCCACTTCATGCTGTGTGTGTGATCAGATCCACTAGGAGGGGAAGTGAACCCAGCAACAAAGCAGCCCTTGGCCAAATGGCTGAGAGTTCCCAGCTCACACCCATAAGAGTCACCGCTGCAGACGGAAGTGTCTGCATGACACACTCAGAGAGCACACACCTCCTCGCTGGCTTCACACGCTCCGACGCCTGGGCTCCCTGAGCCTGCCTGGCTTTTTGCTCCTCTCTTCCCCCCTCCTCGCAACTGTTTCTTGGATTATACAAGTCGCTCTCAAACATGGGGAACATGGCTTGCGTCCCCCAGGCACCTGGCAGGTTCCGATACTCCTTCTCCAGGAAACCCTCGCTTCGGAAAGAGTGAGTACGCCGCAATCTTTCCTTTTAAGTTTTCTGTGCTGCTGCTGCTGTCTGCGTGTTTTGTTCTCTTAAAAGAAAGCCTCATTGGGAATAAAATTCCCTTGCTGGGTCTCGCTTTCTCCAAGAAAAGTCAGGCACTGTGTGCATGTCCGTTTCCTTGAGATTTATCATGACAAGTGTTACAGTACCTCCACACTTCTCATATCGCACGCAGAGAATTTGGTGGAGTTCTTGGAATAAAGGACGGTGTCTGGCGTGTGTTTGTGTGTGTGGAGAGACAACAATTCCTTTATTTTAAATGGGTGTGTGTGTTTTTTTTGTTTCCTTTGGAGTGGCACCCCTGACAGCTTCAGTTTAATTGAATTGTTTAAAAAATTATATCCCACTTGAGAATTAAAAGGTTCGAGTTAGATTGCAAAACGTTAATGTGCTGGGCAGTCCTATGCAGAATAATTCATAATAACACAGAGCATAAATTTAAAGCAAACCCCCCACCCAGTAATTTACCTTTCACAGAACTACATTTTCCAGCACTGTTAAACTACAGTTCCCAGGATTCTTCTGGGAGGACAATCAGCTTTAAATACATGGTGTGTACGCAAACTTTGCTCTCCAGTAAGTGTGTTTTTATAAAGTTAAAATAACAATAGCCATTTAACAGAAGTTTATGATACAGTCTCTAGGAAGACGAGCGTTTCAAATGAACTTTTAATTCAAAGTCTCACTCCATAAAACTTTCCCTTACTTATAGGCAGTGTTAGAAAGGCATCCCTCTCCTCAGGACTCACTTAGGAATTAAATCCTAAATATTTACTGCTACTTTGGGGGCATATTCCTATGTCCGAAACATGGTGAGCCCCCAAACTGGCAAATGGCGTGTAATCAAGGGAAGTACTGTAATGATAAGAGTTTTGAACAAGATGGGGGTGTTTCTTTTTATATATATATTTTACTTCATTACATAATTGAAATCAGTTTCAGAACTCCAGTGACATAGTAACTTACGGTACTTTACCATAGTTTCCCTACACGGATAGCACTGCATGTAGATTGTGGCACTGATTTCACTGTGTGTTGTGTACAGTGTACCCAGTGAAATTAGAGCCTTGTAGCACATTTAATGGCTCGCAAATTTATAGTAGTGTAAGCTGTTGTGGACTACAGCCCACATCATCAAGTGAAGTGGGCATGAATTCTGAGAACATATGCCCCAATAAATCTGTGAGTCTTCAAGGTGCCCAAGTCTTTGTGTCTGTTGTGGCTACCCTTCTAGAAGTTGTCCCAGCAAAATGGACAACATGCACATTATGCGATCACTGCTGATAAGCCCTGTGTGCTATTTCCTACACAGAACCACCCTCTGTGTAGGAATGTCATGCTATTTGAAGTGTGGGCTTTACGTGGATTAGTCTATCTGAACACCAGAACCTCCTGTTGTAGGCTTTCTGCTCCTGTTCTGCCTTTGATACCGATCGAGTTTGAAAACTTTGTGGCAGCAGAAGAGCTTCACAACAGCACTTTAAAAAGGGAGATTTCATAATGCATTCACAAAAGTAGCTCAGATTTGCAATGGAAAGGACAACACAAAAGGGATGTAGTTGAGCCCCCTGCCATTCTCATGGTTTTCCCACCTCACAGTTCCCACCAGACAAAATCTCGCCTTACATAGAACCTGCACAGTAAAACTAAGTGACTGTATATGTGGAGGAGGAATGGAAAACTAGGCCAAATTCCTTGGTGCCAACATGGTTAGAAAAACAATCCAGGGATGATGTGCCTTTTTTGGATTTTTAAGTGCCCAAATGACCAGGCACCTGGGCTTTCTTTCTTTAGGCATCTATGTGGGTGTAAACTTACAGGCAGGAACCCTGAAACTGATGCTGGTAATTGTGTAAAGGGCTGTGGCTCCGTGGTGGAGCATCTATTTTGTGCTAGTTTCAATCCCCAACATCTCTAGGTAGGGCAGGGAATATCCCTTCTGAAACCCTGGAGAGCCACTGATGGTCAGTGCAGACGATACTGAGCTAGATGGATCAAGGGTCTTAGTATAAGGCAACTTCCTATATACAAAATCCAGACTTAAACCTGTTATGATTGCATGAAAAATCAGAGGATTTGTGGGCAAATGCAAAACCACGTTGCATGTTGAAAATGCTGTGTGTTCAGGCAGTGTCCCCAATGCCCATCAAGCCATTTGGGTGGAAAATGCCAATATGATTGCACATTGTATCCACCTGCGAAGCACTTGACGTTGTTAGGTTTTGGTGGCGCCGAGATGAGTGGTTGTGAATTAGTGGAGCAACACACTTCCGTCTTCGCTCTCCAGAAGGGAATTAAAGCATCATCAACAAAAGAGTTCATGGACTTCCCTAGAATTCATAGAACTCTTTTGTTGATGTGGCTTTAATTCCCTTCTGGAGAGCGAAGAGTGAAGTGCATGATGGGATATCACAGGAAGTACTGTAAGAGCTTTGCCCTGCCCTAGTTAGCACTTCATGGGCATCCCTGGCAAGAGGTGTGACATTGCAAACCACAAGTTCTGACACATCAAAGAAAACTAACACATATTGCAAAATGCAACAAATGGAACATATGCTAAGGTGGTTTTGTATTCATAGCCATATTTTGGGGTATCAGTGTCTGCCCTTAAGATCAATAGGCCTCTTTTCCAATCACTTGAGTTTCTTTCTCTTTCTAAAATTTCTGTATGCTTCTTTGCTTTACCAAGAGATGTTTGGGGATGGGGCTTTGCAAAAATTCAAGGGTAGCAACAGATGCTGGGCCTGTCTGTTTTGTTTAGGGTTGCAAGTAACACTATTCAAGTTAGCTGATCAGTGCTACCAGACGGTATGTGAAAACAAGGGGTCCCCAGTTGAATATTTTTTGGGTGTGTGTGGAGGTTTGCAACCTGTGACACTCAAGTGAAAGTACAGTAGTAATATGGAGAGCAAGTGGATGGTCTGAATGTTCTTTAAGGACAGAATTCTCTCACAGAATACACTTCAAGTATAGGGAATGGCACAAAATTTACATGCACATACCGTGGTGTGACTGCAAGAGATGCATTGAATGATGCATTAACAACCTACGGAACTCACTGCCTCAAGATGCTGCAGTTGACACTAGGTTGAAAAGCTTTAAAAGGATATTGACAAATGAATGGAGCAGGAGAGGTCAATTGACAGCCACTGCTCACATTAGTGAAATAATATCTGTGTACACAAAGGCTCACACATGGGGTTTGCAGTAGTCTTTGGGGGTTTTTTCAATTAAAAATATATATGTTGGGGGAGTGGCAACTGTCTTGCCACATCACATATTTCACTGGAATTTGTTGCTACGAGAGTAGTGATAGCCACCAACTTGGATGAGGATTAGATAACTTCACGGAGGATAAAGCTCTCAGGGCTACTAGCCACAATGGCTATGTTGCCTCTAGTACTAGAGGTGGCATATTGCTGGGGAAGAAGGGTGGAAGGTCACAGGACTGATTACAGCATAAAAATACTAAATTGAAAAACTAAATACTTAACATAACAATAAATAATAATAAGCAAAAAACCAATAACCCCACCTCCTACAAACACGTTTAAAAGGCCATAGATTGTTTAATCAGCCAATGGCCTGGTTATAGAGAAAGGTTTTTGCCTGGCATCTAAAGATATGTAATGAAGGCACCAGGTGAGCACTCCACAAGCGGGGAGCCACCACAGAAAAGGCCCATTCCTGTGGTGCCGCTCTCTGGACCTCTCAAGGAGGAGGCACACCGAGAAGGGCCTCAGGTGATGATCTCAGGGCCTGGGTTGGTTCATACGGGGGGAGGTAGTCCTTGAGGTTTTATGGTCCTGAGCTGCTCAAGGCCTTATAAGTCAAAACCAGTACAGTACATTGAATTAGGGGGCCCTCCAGAAGTTGCTGGTCTCCAACTCCCATCAGCCCCAGCCAGCATGGCCAATGGTTAGGGAAGATGGGAGTTGTAGTCCAACAACATCTGGAGTTCAGCAGTTTCCTCACCCCTGGTTTAAATATGCTGAGTGGCAAGTAATCAGTGTTAAGTGATCTGGAGTCTGTACCCATAAGATGTGTCTGGCTGCATACGTGTGTGTGTGTGTGTGTGTGTGTGTGTGTGTGTGTTTAAGAATACAATCTCCTGTTTGCAAACGAGGAATGCAACAGCCCCTTACAGAGAAGCATTTGCTTCTGCTGTGTGGAGTAGCATGAAGGATGCATGTGAATAAAACAAGAACAACAAAACAAAAAACACCCATCACCATGCAGCAAAAATGTTGTAATTTGCTTTCAATAGCCGAAACTATGTTGACTGAGAGTGATGGTGGGTGGGGAAAGGGGAATACCTCCATGACATCAGCTGGCACCTGGGCACCAACAATGCCTTTTAATGGGGTCTGAGTCACTGCTGGTGTCACCTTGAAAGAAGAATCAGGGATGGCAGGAATGGTTATTTAAATGGTGCAACAAGACTGTTGGTTTTAGCCAGGGGGAATGCTATGTGGGGCCCTAATCAGGGAGCAAAAATGGCTTAGGATTGTTTCTAAAGCTATGCCTTTACTCAGAGTAGTTCTGCTGAAATTAGTGAATATGACTAAGGCTGTGAACACGTTGGGTAGAACCACGATACTTTCGAAGCACACCCATTTCAAGTACAGGACTGTCACCCCTCAAACCCTGATAACTGTAATTTCCTCCTAACAGAACTACAATTCCCCACATCCATAACAAACTACGGTTCCCAGGATTCCTTTGAGAAAATTATGTGCATTGACCTTTATGGTGGCTAACACCGTATGTACACTACTTCCCAAATCAGTGGTAGCAGCACATTGGAAGTAATTGGAGTGTGGAGGTCAATTAATTTCAATGGGTCTGCTCTGTGTAAGACATGGTTGGATACAACCTTTAGGCCTGCGCTGAATTACTTGTTGGTGTAGTGTGTGGGAGAGAAATCACTTTTACTTATTTAGCTATCGTAGGTAACTTTTACAAACCAGTGCTGTTGTGCTCAGATCCTGCTTTTGGACTTCCCATAGGCATCTGGTTGGCCTCTGTGAGAACAGGATGCTGGACTAGATAGGCCTCTGGCCTGATGCAGCAGATTCTTATTTGTTTTGGGGTATCCATGTGTGGGTGTTTGCGCCCTGCAGCAATAGTTGCAACAGTGGCCTTGAGAAAGAGATTCTGAGGCAGAACATGGGGCCTGTTTCATTCCCCGTCATTTCCAGGTAAGGGGGGGAAATGTCTGAAAACTCTGGAGAGCTGCTGCCACTTAGTGTAGACAATATTGAGCTTTCATACTACTTACGTTAAAGTTGCATCATCTTCAAACTCATGTGTTCTGAGAGAGCGTGCATGCCTCATCCTTCTTTTAGAGAACGGTGAAGAAGAAAAAGGATTACCTTAACACTCTCCTTGGGAAAGACAGAATCCTTTGACCATCCATGATGAGGAATGAGAACAAATGAAGCATTCCTTTGTGGAAGGACAAATGAAACAAAGCCCCCCCCCCAAAAAAAAAACCCAAGGAGAAATTCGCTAAGCCTAAATGTTATTGATGGCCAGCTGTTCATTAGGTCCGGACACTTAAAAGCCTTGTGATAAAAGTTGCTAATTCCACCCTGATGCGTTGCTGATTTGATTTGTTTGCTTGCTTTGATCTCGCCTGACTCTTTTTTTTTTTAATTGCTTTTCAGACAAGAGAGCAAAAAAAAGCTAGCCAGCCTTTTTGGTTTTGAACCAGGACAAGAGAGGGATGTTACCTCAGACAAGATACTCCAATATATTCCTGGCCAGGTAAGTGCTCTGAGATCTATAGTGATCTTAATTTGAATAATGGTGGTGACATTTCTGCTATCCAATGTTTTGTGTGTCTTCAGGACCTCTTTTAATCATGGACATCCTGAGGTGAGATAAGTGACTATTGTATTCCGTTTACAGATGAGAAACCAAGGTTGTGATAGGGACTTGAGCAAGGCCACTCACTGAGTTTGTGGCTGAGGAGATGCAATTTGTAAGCACAAATCCTCAACCCGCAAATAAAATTGCTTCTGCACGCTGTAACGCAGTCTGGTTTAAACTAGTTAAGTCAGCCTGGTTTAAACAGATTTTCATGTTGTGCCCCAATGAGTTTTTGGAAATGGAAGGATTGGCATGCCTGTTTTAGGGATAGTTAACAGCCTTGTCAAACTACAGTTCCCAGAGGTCTTAAGGAGGAAAGCTACAGCTGACTAAAAACATCATCATCACTACTTTTATTTTAATTATCAGGGTTCTTCTTCTATGGATGACAGTCTTTAGAATTGTTTCACTGTGAAAGTTGCAGCATGACTGCTGGCCAGCCAGTGGGCCTGCTATTGTCATCGTGACGCACAAGAGCTTTTAATTACCCATGATTAAAAAATAAAACAAATTAGCCAGCCCACAGTCAATATTTCCCTGCCCTGAGCCTTTTTAAACAAGAATTCAGAATGGGGATCAGGGCTGTATATATACCTTGACACAATTAAAGCAAACTCCCCCCCAACCAGACAAAAGAATCCTGGGAACCATAGTTTACCTTCACAAAGTTACAATTTCCAGCACCTTTAACAGTTCCTAGTATTTGAGGGTGTGCTTTAAATGGGTAAAGGTGTGTGTGCAGCCCAGATCCCTTCTCCATTGAGGAATGTTTGCTTGTTCTCATGCTGTATTTTCCTGGGTGGAGATGGTGACAGAGCCCTGTCACCAACCTGTATATCTGGAGTTATGACTACAAAAAGGTGGGGAGGAAGGGATTGTGCTGCTCTCCCTGTTCTTTTGAGAAAGCAGGAAGCTAGTTGATGGATTAGGCTGATTCATCCTTCCCAGGGTGCAAAAGTTGGTAATTCTGTAACGCACAGAGATGGCTCCACATGAGACGTACCTAGGGTCCCTTGTGCCCTTGGACAAGGAGCTGTATCAGCGGCAGTGCCCCACCCCCCAAAAAAACCACTTTACTGCAATGGCCAAGAAGCCAAGGCAGGCTCAGATAGGGCTTCTGGAAATGTTGGATCAAACCCACAAGTAGATTTTACTGCCATCTTTTCCCTCACCCTCGGATTTGTGCTGGGAGCAGTTTTGTTTGTCCTCCCTTAATGTTCTCTTTCCACCTTGACTGTAAACGCTGCACTTGCAAAAATATTACCAATGTCTGTTTTGTTAGGGGAAACATTGAGCTAGGCCTTTTGGGGTGCACACAAGAGACAACCACTCCATGCAGTTAGAGTACATTCAAAGAACATGGCTTCTTCCCCTCAGAATCATGGGTGATGTATTTTATTAAGGGTGCTGGGAACTGTAGTTCTGTGAGAGATGAACTTCGGTTCCCTGCATTCTTTGGGGGAAATCATGCACTTGAAACATGCGACGTGGATGTTAATCTACTAGGTGAACTACTTTTCTTTTCTTTTCTTTTCTTTTTTTTGAAATTGAATATATTTATTAAATGTATGTTAACATTTGCATGATTCCATTCTTTCAAATTAGGCAGCAATCCTAGTATACACACTAAGGAGTTCTAGATATAGGTAGGTAGCCATGTTGGTCTGCTGTAGTCAAAGCAAAATTAAAAAAAAATTCCTTCCAGTAGCACCTTAAAGACAACTAAGTTTGTTATTGGTATGAGCTTTCATGTACATGCACACTTCTTCAGATACGCTGAAAGAGAAGTCACCAGACCTTTATATAATAGTAAGAGAGGGGTATTACTTAGAAGGGTGGTGGGAATGGGTGATTGGCTGAAAGGTGTGGTAAACCACTTCAAAGCTCCATAGGAACGATGTTGGAGGTGAACTACTTTTCGTACACACACGAGGCAGATGTATCCAGCCTCCTCTCCTGCCCCACTGAAGTGCTTTTTTTTGTGACATGGTGACACTGCCATGACAATGAAGTAGCCTTTTGCCTGGAGTCTTTAATTTACATGTTTTGTAGGCCATAGTCAACGTCTTCAAAGGGGTGAGACCCACCCCAAGCTAAGAGATGGCTTGAGCTGAAGGCCCCATCAATTTGCTGTGTGGGGATACGCTTACATGTTTGGAAAGGAGTAGCATTTATATGCAATAATTAGCATCTATAGTGCTTTAGAGAGTTTAAAGAGCTTAACATACTATAGATTGCTCAGGAATTCCACAACAACATTCTAAACGAGGTGGATGTACTCTGCCTATAATGCAGATGGAAGTGGGGTTCGAGGTGGACATTTATTTATTGCATTTATATCCCATCTTTCCTCCAAGGAACTCAAGGTGGTATAGATGTTTCTGCCTCTCTTTCATTTTATCCTCACAGCGACTCTGTGAGGTAAGTTAGGCTGAGAAACAACTACAGGCCCAGTGAGTTTCATGACTGAGTAGGGATTTGAACCGTGGTCTCCCAGGTCCTGATCAAACACTCCTAACTACTGTACCATGCTGGCTCTCAAAGCGAGTGAGAGACCCTGTTGGCATATTACACCCATGTTCCAAGATCTCCACTGGTTGCCAATTTGTTACCGGGCCAAATTCAAGGTGCTGCTCTTGAAAGATTTATGTTTTTTTTATTTATTTATTAAATTTGTACGCTGCCTTTCATCCATAGATCTCTGAGTGGTTTGTCACATTAAAAATACAAGATAAAAGCACAAAATACATAATAAAAAAGGGGGGAAGAGAGGAAAACCCACAAGTCAATAACCCACCTCCCCTCAACACTTGCTTTACTTGAAGGCTTGCCTTATTCCATGGGTGCCTGCTTGCACAGCCACAAATGCTGTATAATGTTACAGGGTATATAACATTATACAGCATGGGGAAGGGGCACCTAGTCTTTGGTGCTCCTTGTCCATTAACATACCATACTGTGTTTGACACCTGCTAAAAACGTTTAGGCAAACCTGCCCAGATATGTACATTTGCTGTTTTGAAATTGGTTGGGTTTATTATTATTATTAAGCAATATATGCATCTTATTAAATAAAAATATGTGTGAATTGAATAGGTAGACTCGTAATTTGGGGAACCAAGTTCGTATCTCCTCTCCTCCACATGCAGCTGCTGGGTGACCTTGGACTAGTCACACTTCTCTGAAGTCTCTCAGCCCCACTCACCTCACAGAGTGTTTGTTGTGGGGGAGGAGGGGAAAGGAGAATGTTAGCCGCTTTGAGACTCCTTCGGGTAGTGATAAAGCGGGATATCAAATCCAAACTCTTCTAGGAACTTCGGTCTTTTAAATACTTTTATGAGATCATTAAGGATTCTGCCTTGCATCCTTTAACCTTAATCTGTGGAGTGTTGCAGCTGGTTGTTGTAGGCCACTTACATGCGCACGCATGCACGCATAAACACACATGTGCACACCGTTAAGAACACAAGACCCTCCTGGATTATGCCAATGGCCCATCTAGTCCAGCATCCTATTCTCATGGTGGCCAGCCAGATACCTATAGCCCAGAGTACGGTGGTAATTTATTTTGAATAACTTACATGGAGTACCATGATGGGTCAAATGGTGTGTTTACCTCAGGCATAGGCAAACTCGGTCCTCCCAATGTTTTGGGACTACAACTCCCATTATCCCTAGCTAACAGGAGCAGTGGTCAGGGATGATGGGAGTTGTAGTCCCAAAACATCTGGAGAGCCGAGTTTGCCTATGCCTGGTTTACATTGCCTATAGCTGCAATCTTCTGTGCATTTACCCTGTAAAGGCTCATTCAGGCATCCTTTTTATTCTGTGTTTATGATGATTTGTGCTCACGAGGCTATTGGGGCAGTCCTACACTATCCCACATTAAATACTGCTTCTGTCTGCAAAAGGTTTGGGGGCAGGCATAGTGCTTCATTTCTACTCGTGTAACTTTCTGCTGAAATCCTGTAACTTTTAACTCCACAAATGTTCTGTATGAGTTTTCATCACACTTCTGTTGCACTATAGCCCCTCTAGACAGCAATAATGTTGTAGTGTTGCAGAACAACTGATAAATTGGGATAAATACACCACTGACACATTGCAGAATGCACCCGCAATAAAATATCAGTCTGGAGTTGCCCCAAGGCCCTCAAAAATAGTGGGACTTGCTTCTGGAGAAAAATTGATAGGATTGTGCTGTAATGGAGGAGTTAATGTTGGTGCTCATATCAACTCTCTCATGCCACACATTAGCTACAGCAGTTGTAGTAAACCTGCAACTCCACCAGTAACAAACAATTGCGTATATGAGGGTTATATATACTATCAGTGAGATTGTGAAAGGATGACAGGGTTCATAATACCAGGTGATATTGTGTGTGCCTGAGGCAGAGAAAGATAGAGTGAATTACCTTTGGCAAAGGCAGAAATTCGGGCCCATAGCAGTTGGGGACCTTGACCGATGTCAACCACTTCCTGTCTTGCTGCATTTCCCAAGCACAGTGGCGCATGCCCTGGGGCAAAAACAACATTGACTCTGTGAGGAAGGAAGAGAAGTTTAGATAACAAATATTATCTCCACCACACTTTTTCAAAATATGTCTTCAAGGAGACGCTTAATTCAGAGCCCCCCCCCTTGTGACGCAATAGCCTGTCCAAAGTTGACATGGTGGCCATCCGTGGTGATTAAAGTATAAGTCACTGGATTCTCCGTTCTAGCTAAGGTCTGAGGGAGTTTAATTTTTAACTAGCCTCACCTATAGCTGAGGCGGAGCAAAGTGAGACATGTCGGTGCGTGTCTTGCTTGATCAACCCCCAGCTAGGAACTGGGCTTCAAAATCCTCTCTCTCTCTTTCTCTTATGAGGTGCTGAGAGAAACCCAAAATGATCAAAACCTCCGCTTGGAGCAGTGGGGGGGCATGAATGAGTGTCTGTGAGAAATACAAACAGCCCAGAGGGGTGGAAATACTGCTGAGTGATGATAAAGGGAGTGAAAAAACCCCAAACTCTGGTTTCTTCCTATTTAGGCCACCAGCCAAATGTTTTCTGCCTGAAGGCCCTTGATAATATTCCATTAGTGTGTGTGTGTGTGTGTGTGTGTGTGTGTGTGTGTAGGAGGTTAGCGCTTTGTACATTTTTGGTATGGTGAGCAGGTTCTGCATTGATTGTATCCAATGCTAGTCCTATTCAGAAGTGAAACCACAAATGAATTGCAATAGGTCTACTCTGAGTAGGATTTTAGGCCCCATCTGTGCCATACACATGTGCCCACTCAACCACTTCAGTTGTCTATAGGTGCCACATAAGGTAATACCCATTTGCATTTGTAAGAACTTGATTGTTTAGTGCGGCAGCACATGGGCATAGCCGGGGGGGGGAAGAGGAAGTTCCAGCTCCCCCCAAATCAGTAAAAATCAAGAAAAATACTTAGCTAACTGAGGTTCTGCCCCTCCCCCCAAATCTTGGCTATGCCCTACAGTTTGGAACTCCCTGCTTATTGAGATCAAACGGGCGTCTCCACTGTACTCTTTTTGGCACCTGCTGCAAACATTCCTGTTTCGATGCACCCGCCCAAATGCTTAGAAGGTTGAGGTAATTTTAATCTGTTTTAGTGCTTTTAAAAGTATGCCTGTTGTCCCCTCCCCCATTGATTTTATTGTTTTATCTCTTCGAAAACAGCTTTGAGGGTTTGTTTGTTTTTTACACTCAAGCGGTGCATACATGAAATAAATAAAATAGATTTTAAGTGCTCTTATACCGCTTTAAGTAATTATGTCTTCCCCAAGAACCATAGCGTGCTGAGAGTTGTGAGGAGACCCCCTGTTTCCCTCACAGAGCTACAATTCCCAGAGTTCCATGGGAAGAGGGATCAATTGTTAAGCCACTCTGGGAACTGTAGTTCTGCCAGGGCAATGGGGGATTTCCTCACAACTCTTAGTGCCCTTAACAAAATACAGTTCCCAGGCTTCTTGGACGGAAGGGCAATGCCTGTTTAAAGAGTTATGGGGCCTTAGGCGGGTACAACCTATTAGTAGATGAATTCTGGAAGGTTCAGGACAGGCAAAAGAAAGTGCTTCTTCACACAGCATGTAGTTAAATTATGGAACTATATACCCTGTGATACGGCAGGAGTGGCCAGTTTGTGACCCTCCAGATGGGCAGCATGTAATAATAATACTTTTTTTGCTGGAGTATGCCTTCCATCGTCGCTGACCATTGGCCCTACTGACTGAGGCTGATGGGAGTTTTGCAGCCCAACAACATCTGGAGGGTCACACAGGTTCCCCACCCCTGCCTTCACACATTAACGTTAAGAGCTTGAGGTTATTCATCTGTTTCCCACATACCTTTGGTATTGTCTTTCTTTACCCCCTGCTTGGGTTATTCTGATAAGTGATGGAGCAGGAAATGACCTCAGATTTCTACTGATGGTATGATTCACCAGTTAAGACACTACCTAGTGTGAAGGTGCCTCTCTGTGTGTGTGAATAATATATTGCTGCGATCAATTTGCATTAGGCAAATTGAGATAAATTATCTCAACTGATACTGGAATTCCCCCCTCTTTCCTCTGTTTATTTACCCATTTGTGATGCAAACTGCTAGAAGTAGTGCTATTATGGGAAGATTTCCAGAGGGTTAACTGCGTAAGTCTCCTGCAATGTAAACAATCAAAAGAATATTGTGGCACCTTTTAACAAAGGTATTGTGGCATAAGCTTTTGTGGTCTGAGCATCTGACAAAACTGTTTGAATGCATAAAAGTAGGTGTTTTAATATATTTATGAAGTCTCTTTACGGTGCCATAAAACTCCTTGGTGTTTTTACTGATGTGAGGTTTCAGCTTGACTGGAATTTTGTGAGAATTCCAGAACCATTTTTTTTTAAATTTTTAAGAACACTTCACATCTCTCACTTTTGTATTTTTTGTATATTTTGTAATCTGCCTTGAGAACTTTCCAGTTGGTAAAGATAGATAGGCAGCATTTCAAGCACTTGACTTCCCCTAAAGAATCCTGGGAACTGTAGTTTGTTAAGGGTACTAGAAACAGTAGTTCTGGGCAGGGGGTAAATTACAGTTTCCAGTATTTTCTGGGGGGGGGGGGTGCCATGTGCTTTTAATGTATTGTGTGGATCTGATCTGACCTGATGATGGGTCCATCTAGCTCTGACTGGCAACAGTTGTCTGGGATGCTCGACTGGGTGCCTTCTCAGCCGTAACTGGGTGCACTGGGGATTGAGCCTGAGACATTCAAATATTTTAAACAAATGTCATTTTTTATCTCCCCTAATAGTTAGTATATCTTGGACTGATTGTGAGGGGAGGGCCCTGCCGCTCTTGATTCTTGAGTATGTCAGTGATACTAAGCCACTTACTTGCCTATACTGTTCACAATTCTTTTTGCCTGTTGAATCATTGAAAAACAAAAATGAGCCTTTCAGGGGATGAAAGATTTGTACTGTGAAACTAGACGCAGAAACGACGTGCAGAACCGGCTGACAAAGCAAAAGATATTTCTGGAATGAATCACAATTATTTCATCATCCCATGTGAACAAGATTGTATAGTATCTGTGCAATTTGCCCAGTGCAATTATTCTACACCTCAGGAGTTCTTGAACACAGGAGACATTAAAGGGCAAAGGCCAGCCCATTGCAGGAATAATTCCTGACACCCCTACATTTTCACTGGCACACTATTCTTTCCATTGCCTGCTTAAATGTGGCAACGGAGCTTCTAGGATGCACCAGTCCAGGAACTTAACTTTGCAGATCCATTCGCACCAACCACCCTTACTCAGATTTCTGCTATTCCAATTGAGACATAAGCTGAAGCTGCAATCAGGTTTAGTGAGTTAGTAGGATGTTGCTGGTGGTTTGCGTAAAGCGAGTGAGTTCCTATTGGCTTGGAAAGCCTGGGAACGTGGGGGAAGATGAAAATCTGGGTTGCCACTTAATGCCCAGAAGGGCGTCTAATTAAATTTGGGTGTGTGGCTGATTGTAGTAACACACAAAATAAGTAGCATGCTGGGGTGTGTGGGAGCAGGTGGAAGGGGCCGTTTTAAAATATGAATCCAAGTTATTCTCTTGAAAGAGAGCTAGATGTTTTCTTACTTCTTTTGCCAGCACTGAATATGGTGCCTTCAGCAAAGTGCTGCCCTGCAGATGTTTTGGACTCCAAAACATCTATACTGCGATATGTCAGTTTATAATCCTATATACCCACTTAAGTGCCAGAAAGCCCCATTGAACTCAATGGGATTTTCTTTTGAGTAGATTTGCATAGGATTATGTGTGATTAATTATAAAAAGGATTCACCAACAGAGGAGGTTACTCGCTGTGTCTCTGTGTGATTTACTGCAGTGGCCTTTTCTCCTCCTAATCAGCCTTCACTGCAGATATGTGATAACTGCTCTGTTTTGGGTGTGATTGTGGTCATTTAGTCCTGACACAGCAGAATTTTTTGCCTTCAGAGGAGACCCTGCCAGAACCATACAGAAGCCCAGTCGTTCACACTGTTACACAAATCTTTTCAGGTATACGAGTGGAGACATGTACCTCCACATATAACCCAGAATTGTGAATTTAATGAAGAAACACTGTGGTATACTTTTGTGGCCACATGTATCTGAACCTCAGAGTATACATGATGTTCTAATTATGGGTTCTGACCCTTTTGGACAGCTTTGTTCTTCTACAGCAGAGAAAGTGGAACACATCAGCCTGTGACTGTGCTAATGAAAGGTTACCCTTGATAATTAAGCACTGAGAAACTTTAGGTTAAATGCTTCTGTCTGAGGCTTGCATGTGCAATAAATTCCATTCTTGGTCCTGCCTTTGCTCTTCCCTGATCTCTGGGCCCACCGAAAGCCTAAAATGATAAGATGGTTCTCAGTTGCTGTTGCTTTTGAAGTTACGTTTGTGCCTCCTCAGGCCACAGCTCTGATATGATAGCAGGAACTTATGTGCATCCCAACATTGTTTTGGCGTTTTTAAACAGGAAAAAAGTACAAATGGTATCACTTGGGAGAGTCCTGAAAATCACAGCTGTAGATCCGTAATCAGCCCTCCTACACATGAGGAGCGAACATCTGCAGCTTTGACACAATGTGAAAAGCAGTAACTGATATAACGCTAGAACTTAGCAGACATTCAATGAAGCTGAATGTTGGAAGATTCAGGACAGGCAAAAGAAAGCACTTCCTGCTTATAATTTGGACAAGAAAATTGGCTTCCAGGTGGAAAAATCAAAATTAGAAACAGAGCTGTTAGAACCTAAATCTAAGATTTTGTCAAAGATGTATAACTTGCTGTTGAAATGGAACACTCAGGATGAAACGGTGAAATCTGCTATGATTAAATGGGCACAAGATGTTGGACATAACATTATGTTTGCTGACTGGGAACAGTTATGGACCACAGGTATGAAGTTTACGGCATGTAATGCCTTAAGAGAGAATATTATGAAAATGATTTACAGGTGGTACATGACCCCAGTCAAGCTTGCAAAAATTTATCATTTGCCCGATAATAAATGTTGGAAATGCAAAGAAAATGAAGGTACATTCTTTCACCTTTGGTGGACGTGCCCAAGGATTAAGGCTTTCTGGGAAATGATTTATAATGAAATGAAAAAGGTATTTAAATATACCTTCCTGAAGAAACCAGAGGCCTTTCTCCTGGGCATGGTCAGCCAATTGGTGTCAAAGAAGGATAGAACTTTCTTTATGTATGCTACAACAGCAGCAAGAATACTCATTGCAAAGTACTGGAAGACACAGGATCTACCCACTCTGGAAGAATGGCAGATGAAGGTGATGGACTATATGGGATTGGCAGAAATGACTGGCAGAATCCGAGAACAGGGAGAAGAGTCGGCGGAAGAAGATTGGAAGAAATTTAAAGACTATTTACAGAAATATTGTAAAATTAATGAATGTTAGAATGATGTCGGATAGAAATTAAGTGGTTTCCAGCTGTAATGTTTTAAGAGAATATCGGGGGGAAAATGGTTTAGAAATAGGTTAAAATTTATTGATAAGGATTTGCTGAACCAACAATTTGAATTGGAATACAAAAAGGGAGGTATGAGGAGGTCTGGGAAATAAGTTAATGGAAAATAGGTAATGGAAACTTTATGTGTTTTTAATTATTTTTATTTTTGTATTTTTGATATTTTTTCTTTTTGATCTTTATTGTATTACTATTGAAAACTTTAATAAATATTCTTTAAAAAAAAAGAAAGCACTTCCTTACGCAGTGTGTAGTTTAACTATGGAATTCACTGCCACAAGAATAGTGATGGCCAAAAATTTGGGTGTCTTTAAAAGAGGATAGTCTGTGCACGCACCATACATTTAAAGCATGCACACCCATGTAAAGAATCTTTGGAACTGTAGTTTACCCCTCAAAAGCTAAAGTTCCCGGCACCCTTGACAAACTACATTTCCTAGGATTCCTTGAGTGTGTGTGGGGGGGAGTGCTTTAAATGTATGGCGTACATGCAGCCTTGGACAAATACACAGAGAACAAGGCTATATGTTGCCACTAGACACGATGGCTGTATTCTACCTCTGCTTTCAGAGGCAATATGCTAGGACTCACAGTATGCTAGGACTCGCAAGTGAATAGTGTGTTGCTACACTCTGGTCTTGCATCTGATTGGCCTCATTGAGAACAGGTTGTGGGACTAGATTGGCCACTGGCCTGATTCAGCAGGCTGTTTCTTCAGGGCTCCTCTTATGTTCTTAATTTGGATAATCAGACGTACTAATTATAACCTTAAGGCTGGGGACAATGCAGTACAGGACAATAGGATGCCAGTGGTAGTTGCGCAAGTGGTGCAGATTGCAGGGTGCTGTGCCTCTGTTTCAGTGTTGGACCACGGAAAATGCTCGAATGAAAAGCACATCCTCTGTGACGAGGAGATGGGGATTACCATAACTGTTCATCTTTAGGATGAGTGCACTGTGCGTGTGGCAGGAGAGCTTTCAGAGTGCAAAGACCCCTGGGGGGGGGAGAGCGCAGCTCGTCTGTGCAGAGAGAGGGGAGCGCATTGCATTCTCCTCTGTGGAATTTCAAGTCTGTGAGGGCTGAGCCCCTGAGAGGTCAATAGAGGGTGAGTTTCACTCTCACAGTGCAGAACAGGATGGAATGTTGGAAGCTACATTAGATGTCCACCTTCTTCTCCCTCAGGTGGGAGGGAGACCTCTGTCTCAGCTGTACCACTTCAGGATGCTAGTGGGGGAATCCCTTGGGACTTTACCCAGGCTCTCCTTGGGTTGCATCCCTCACTGGCCTTGCTTTGCACTCTCCCTGAGTGTTTTTGCCTGGCTGCAATGCACCCTTGAACTCTGATCATGCATCTTGTGTGCCTGGATGGAGGATAGAGAGGGTTGTGTGAGTGTGCATGGAAACTGCACAAAGGTGAAATTTGCATTCATGACTGCACCCACTTTTGCCTCTGACCCCTCTCACCACTTGCATGTGGCTCCAAAAAGGTTGCCCAGAGGGGAATGTGGCTCTTAGTGTGAAAAGGGTTCCCTATCCCTGTTATAGATATGTCAGTTTAGCTGCTGTTCAGTGTATTAGAATCTCTTCTGTTAAGATTCCTTGCATTGAAGGGGGTTGGACTAGGTGACCCTCGGGGTGCCTTCCAACTCTACAATTCTGTGATTCTGAATTTGCTCCTTCATGTTTTTCTCCTGCCTTTCCTGGGATATCTGGATAGCACCATCCTCTGAGGTAACTTAGGGTGAGAGAGGGCGACTCACCTAAGCCGACTGAGAGCTCATCCACACTTCATTTTGTGCCACATTTCTAGACACAGGTCTGGGCTCTCCAGGTCTGTGTTTGAGCTTTTATTTTTGTCCTGGCACTTTCCCCAGGAAAGACCATGTTTTACCTTTCAATTGGAGCAAACAGCAATCCACGGAAAACCAATTGCCGTTTGCTCTGATTTAGCAGTAAAATGTGGTTTTCCCTGGAGAAAACGCCAGGACCAAAACAAAAAATGCCTAGAAAGTGCAAACAAAGGTGAGTGTGGATGAGCCTTGAGTGAACTTTGAGACTCAGCAAAGATTTGAAGCTCGGTTTCCTACAACCAAACAGTTCCCCAAAATTGCAGTTGGGGGCGGTTGCCCCAATATCTCTTTTATCTGGGAAAACCTCCCTGCCAGTTGAGCCTTTGTGTTCACAACAGCTTTGTCCTGACTGGCTTGCATTCCCCCCCCCCCTTTTATCTGTCTCAGAGTTGGCAGGTGATCAATAACCCAGCAGCAAATATTTAATCTCTTTCTCCTCACTTTAATTGCCCCTCGGTGAAATCGTTAATTGTCGCTTAGCAGTTCCCATCTCCAGAAACATGCTCACTGATGCCCTGTAGATTCTAATCTGTCTCCCACAGGACAGCTTGAACGGAAAGGTAGCTAACTAACTCTCTCTTGCTCTGGTTATAAGGGCAGATATTCCTGGAGAAGCATTCAGTGTGATTCCAAAGCTTGCAATCCGTTCAGCAACAGAGAGCTGTTACACATTACTTCTTTTATATTTTGAATGGCCTTGGGGCAGCTGCCAGGCCTCAGTGTCTGGCAAAGCCTACCAGTGATGCTGTCTGAGCCTTTCTTCAAATCCCGCCGCCTGCCACTCTCACTGTTGATTGGTCACCATTTTAAATTTCCCACAATCCCTTTCATGAACTTTAGGGCATTTCAGGACGTATAAAAGGTAGTTGCCTGGTGCTGATCAGAGGAGCCACAGCTCCAGTAACCTCTACTAAGGAAGCCCAGTAGACCCTCAAGTATGCATCAGCCCTGACCCTGGGTCTTACTTCCAAATAAATATGCACAGGATTGCCCTACAGTGGTACCTCGCAAGACGAATGCCTCGTAAGACAAAAAACTCGCAAGACGAAAGAGTTTTTCGTTTTTTGAGTTGCTTCGCAAGACGAATTTCCCTATGGGCTTACTTCGCAAGACGAAAACGTCTTGCAAGTTTGTTTCCTTTTTCTTAAAACCGGGTGCATTGCTTGAAGAGGTGCAGTTCCGTGCTTCGCAAGACGAAAAATTCGCAAGACGAGAAAACTCGCAGAACGAATTAATTTCGTCTTGCGAGGTACCACTGTATTTGTTTTTGCTTCGAGTCCTACCACCCACAGCAGTGGTAAATGTAAATTATGAATCAGTGGAAACTTGGTGTAGCAGAGATGCATAAGCTTCTGGCTTTCATCTACTGTATACAGTATTTTGAAAATACTAAGAGATGCTTGCAGCCACCTCTCTTCTAGTAACATGTGAGCTGACCCTTAGAAAGCTTCCAATTGTATGAGGAGAAGCTCTGGCTCCACATCTAGACGTGTTCATTGTGGATTTATCCTGGTTTGCTTGCACAAAGTCTTCAGGGAGGATAGACAACACTGGCTATTTATTGAGCATTCATTCCAATTTATTTGTGCAGAGGTTAGACAACACTACATAAAGCAAATGTTACCCCACACCTCCTCATCACTTTCCTGATTGGGAGGGATTGTATCCAGCCTAAAAGCAATAACTGTCAGGAAGCACTCAGTGATGCTCAAAGGCCAGCAACCTTCAGCATTGATGGAAGTTGACCTAGTAGCAAAAGATAACGTATGCCTCTTGCATTCTTGCTTGAGCTACCTTCCATACCTTAGGAGGTCCTAAGGCATAGATAGATGTTTTCTCCTTTGCATACCACCAAATCCTGCAGCCCAAAGGGTGTTATCTGTCCGTAGGCTTTGAGATGTCTTGATCCAATTAGGCCCAGCTAATGTCAGAGAAACCCAAGATAAAAAGGGCTTGTGGGTAATTAGCACCTTGTCACCAGTTAACTGGTTCCTCTCTAGCTGTTGACGGGTCTCTGAAGTGGCTGTTGCAGAGAGGTGAAGGCCCATTCCTGAGAAGTGAGCTAACCAAAGCACCACCCAGGGCAATGTTGGTCTGGCTAATAACTGCTGAGCCTTCATCTATCAAGGGGGCTCATGCAGCTGTCTCTGTTGGCACCAGTTATTAGAAAGCAGGCATATATGGATTAGAACTGGCTAACTACTGCGGGGCCCTGCCCTGCCTGGATTGTGCTATCTGCCTGCCACTTGATCCCACGTTCTCCTTCAGGCTGCAAAAGACTTTTTCCTTTTTGAAGCTAGGACTTTAGTTGGTGCTTTTACTTAGCTTCACTGCATGCGTTTGACGGAGGGGAAGGGAGTACAGTACTGATGCTTTCTGACAAGGGAAGATGGACGACAGCTGAAAGCTGTACAACAAGAGGCATCTTTGTCCTCAGTCCTGGATAAACAGGTTTTGCAGGCTCTTCAAAAACCTCCCCAACCTGTTTGATCAGAGTCACCTGTGGGTCAAAAATGAATGTGTATGTATGCTGAAGAAAAGAATGAGTTGTTAAAAATCATCCATTTCCTCACAGGCCTCTTTTGGTTACTGGGAGAAGAGAATGATAGACTAAATGAGCCATTGGCTTGACCCAGCAAGGCTTTTCTTGTGTTCTGCTTGTGTTCTTGGAAACAAAACAAAAAGCTGCTAATTGAGTCTGCATTTGCCCAAACAGTGGCCATCAGCACTGAGTGTCTGTGCAAACATTATTCAAGGAGGGATTTAAATTCTGAGTTGTTCGTAACCTTAGTGCTTGCAAGCAAACACAAGACGAGATGGTAAAGCTCTATCTGGACTGTACCATGTTAGACTGGTGGGGGCCCCCATGATCAAATGCCACACATAGCTCAGAGGTAAGAGTACCTGCTTTTTATGCAAAAGGTCCCAGGTTCAGTCCTTGACATCTTCAGGTAGGACTGGGAATGCCCCCCGCTAGAAACGCTGGAGAGCTGCTGCCAGTCAGTGTAGAATGTGTGAGCTAGATGGACCAGTGGCCTGATAATACAACTCCTTAATGGTCATCCGCGTGATACAAATCCCAATACAGATCCCAATATATTAGGACAATATTCCTCCAGGAATTTTAAAAGTTGCTTTGTTTTTATATAAGGCTGCTTCCAGGCTGTCTGTAGTTTGCGGGAGTGATTGAGTCACATACCAGAACTTCAGGTTTGCACATTCAGCATGGATTAAAGAGCTCTGGTGCTCTAGAACAACAAATAAAAATTTAAAAATTGCATATCTTTTTGCTGTTTGAAAAGTGATGGAGAAATGCTTTGAAAAGGATGGATGAATAACTAATGGCAAGGCATATAAACACCCAGCAAGTAAATCAGGATGAACATGGGGTGACTGCTGCTTGCCGTATAACATCCCTGTAGACAGATCACCAGTAAACACCATATGTACATGTGTACACATTACTGGCTTAAAAGGCAGCAAGATCATTGCCCCCTCAGTGTGTTTCACATTGCATTTGCATGTTGTCAAATGCATCAGTGCGGTTGAATGTTTTTCCAAGTGTCCCACTTTTGCCCATACCAGTGGGTGGAGAGATGGTGTGGATGTCTTCATATGGCTTCTGTTTTCAAATCAGATCAAATATGGTTGTGGGGGCATGTAAAGATTTAGCATATAAAGGCTAATGGGCATGTAAAGATTTGTGTCCAGGTTGAAAAGGAAAAGCAAGAGCTGTACAAGCAGCTGAGTTCAAAGAATTAGGAAGGGGGGGGGTGTACTTGCAGCTCAGCCGCAGGACTTGACTTTCACCCAAGTCTGGTAACCTCTACTTTTGGGGCTCAAATTAAGTTAGCACCTTCTTAAGCCACTTAGCTGGGTTAATCACAATGCTGGATGTGGAGGAGATTAGTCGTAGTTTGTTTTTAAGCCCCCTCATTGACTCCTCTCCAGGGTTGTAAGCAGAGAGTCTGGGTTGCAGTAATCAAGCCTTAAATCCTTGGCTGGCATGGAGACTGTACAACAAACACACACCCCAGACCACTTGTCCTTTAGGAAAGGCATCTGTGATGCATTTAGGGTTGCCAGCTTTTTTGTTTCGAGAATGTTACCTCTCCCTTGATCTGGGCTGGCTCTTGGTTCTAGGGGGTTTGAGAAAATTGGAACATAGGAAGTTGCCTTATTGGTCCATCTAGCTCAATGTTTCCCAGTCGGCGGCTATATATGGCGCCTGGGGACCCCCAGGATATGCCAAGGGGGCCACAGATGACAATCACATAAATAGGGGGCCACAGCAGGAGGCTAGGTGGTGACAGAGGGAAGTGAGAAGGGGAAAGGGAAAAAGCATTTTTTTAAAAAAATCCTGATTGGCTGGCTATGGGGGGTGGCCCACCAGGGCCTAGCGCTCCTTTCTGCCATGTGCATTTTCTTGGAGCAGTTTGTTTCCAGCAGGAAACGGTGATCGCTGAGGCTCCAGTTCTGACTGGTAGAGTCCGCAATCCAGAACCCCCAGGTCAGTAAGTGTAGTGGTAGGGTGGCAATGGGTAGGGCTGGGTGAGCCAGAGCTGTTTGTTGCTTCCAGTGCTGGGCCCGTTGGCAGCGTCTGCCCGGCTCTGCAAGGCGCGGGGTGAAATCCACCCCAGTACTCAGCCAAGTGGGGTTGTGTGGTGCTACTGACTTGCATCTAGTAAATAGCTGTCTACTCAGAAGAAAGCTGCACTGAGTTTAGTGGGCCTTACTCCCAGGTAAGGGTGTGTGGGGCTATAGTGTTTTATCTAGGAAGCCAGGGCTCCTCCACATGACAAGATCTTTTCGCACCAGGTCGGTGAGGACCATTTGCTTTTTAAAATTCTCCCAGAGATACAGAACTCCGTGTGTACCTTTTTGTCCTCATCTTCCTTCAGAACTATATCTGGAGGTTTACTATATCTGTATCAAATAACTGGGGTCAAATAAGTGTTGTTTAATTTTTATAATACATGGAAGATGGATCTCTCTCGCAAGGTTTTAGACTCTCCTTCCTTGGAGGTTTCTAAGCAGAGGTTGGGTGGCCATCTGTCATGGATGCTTTAGCTGAGTTTCCTACATTGCAGGAGGTTGTACTAGAAAGATCACCCTTGGTGTCCCTTCCAGCTCCATGATTCTGTTTTTCTGCTTCAGCAATATTTCATTATGTTCCTATCATTTTATGTAATTGTATTTTGTATAAATTATAAAAATTATAAATAAAACATCTTCTATTTACAAACAGAACATTTAAATAGCTACCTTTCTACTGGTAGGACGGGGTTGCATGGGTGTAGCCAGGATTTTTGTTAGGGGGCAGAACCTCAGATTTGTATTGGTTTTTACTTATGGGGGGCAGCTTCTTCCCTGCCCCCCAGGCTACGCCCATGGGGGACCACAGGAAGGAAACGAGGTCGGAAGGGGGCCACGGTCGGGAAAAGGTTGGGGAACGCTGATCTAGCTCACTATGATCTGCATTGACTGACATCACATGAAACTAGCACCATGTGTGAGATTCAGTACAGTGGAACCTCGGGTTGCGGATGTAATCCGTGATGGAGGCACGTCTGCACCCCGCAGTTTTCGTAACCTGCAGCGCTGTGTCTGCGCATGCGTGTGACGCTATTTGGTTTTTCTGCGCATGCGTGAAGAGCGATTTAGCACTTCTGCACATGCACGAGCGGCGAAACCCGGACATAATGTTTTCAGGTACTTCCGGGTTCCCCGTGGTCCGCAACCTGAAAACACGTAACCTGAAGCGTTTGTAACCCGAGGTACCACTGTAATTGCAGTTCAGCAGGCAACACATTAAAGAATGGAGTCCAGTGGTGTTTGGCTTTTAGACTCCTAACTGAAGGCCACATTCACACCACTTTAAGCAGTCATGGCTTCCCTCAAAGAATCCTTGTCAAGGGTACTGAGAGTTGCTGGGGGGGGTTGCTGTTCCCGTCCCAAAGCTACAATTCCCAGAGTGGTTTAACAATCAGTCCCTCTTCACAGAAGACTTGGGGATGTAGCTCTGCGAGCGGAATAAGGAGTCTCCGAAGAACTCTCAGCACCCTTGGCAAGCTGTATTTCCCAGGATACTTTGGGGGAAGCCATGACTGTTTAAAATGGGATCATAGTGCTTTAAATGTACAGTTAGTTCTAAACTCAGTTTTACCAGTTGGGAAGCCAGTACAAAAAAGAAAAAGATTGCTGGTTCTTTTGGCCCCCTCCTTCCGTTTTCAAAAGCTTTTCGTTAAATTAAATCACCAAAAGAACTTATACAACCCAACTGAGAAATGACATGAAATTACACAGCAATTAACCAAAATAAAGTCACTGTAAAAATAACCAAATATACATTTATTACCTGCCATTAGTCTTATTATTTCATATGATTTAAATACCGCTTGACTGTAGAAAAAAGCCTCAATGCAGTTTACAGAAAGGATAAAGCAGTAAAAGAGTCACTAAAAGTTTACAACCATAATTTAAAACATGAAGAAAGTTAAAACCACAGTAGATTAGAATAAAACAAATTAAAGCTCATATGAACTTTCTAAATATATGGGTAGGCTTGTCTAAATAAGAATGTCTATGCCATGTGCTGAAAAGAATACAGTGAAGGCACCTTGCCTGATATCAATAGGCAGGGAGTTCCAAAGGGTTGGTGCTGTCACACTAAAAAATAAATTCTTACAGATGAGGTGCAAGTATTATGTGGCGCTTATAAACATACCGATTCCATTCAGTACAGCATATTCCAGGGCAGGATACAACCATTTAAAATACAGTATTAAAATTAGTTAAAACAAATTACATTCATAGGAAATAGTCACCAAAGAAAAAATTTGTGTCAAAACACATTGGGTCCTATTCCACTAACCTTTACTCACAGCAGGCCCATTAAAATTAATGGATCTCACTTTGTCATGTTCATTAATTTCAATGAGCCTACTCTGAGTAAAAGTTTGTTGAATGCCATCTTTTTTTAAAAAAAACCAAACCTGGCTGGTTCTTAAGGGTTTAATCTGTTGTGATGAACCATTTTTGACTTTTTAGTTATTATTATCTTAATAAAAATGCTATATTTCTAACCTTTTTTTTTTTTTTTTTGCAGAACCTCACCAGCCAGGAAAATGAGAAGGAAAATTTTGACCAGCGTTTCCCAAACCTGTTCAAGAAGGGAAGGAGGAAGACTGTGGTGCGGAACCTGGGGAAGATTATCTATTACTCCAAGGTCAAGTTTAAATTTCAGCAGTGTCAGGTGAGTTCTGCAGAGGAGGGAAGGCAGATGCCAAAAGTTGCTTTGAGAGAAGTAACGCCAAGGCTGTGTAGATACAAGATTCTAAACTGTACATGTACAGCACTATCGTGCCATTTTAAACAACCATGGCTTCTTCCAAGGAATGATGGGAACTATAGCTTGTGCTGAGAGCTGTTAAAGGTAAAGGTACCCCTGCCCGTACAGGCCGGTCGTGTCCGACTCTAGGGTTGTGCGCCCATCTCACTTAAGAGGCTGGGGGCCAGCGCTGTCCGGAGACACTTCTGGGTCACGTGGCCAGCGTGACGAAGCTGCTCTGGCGAGCCAGCGCAGCACACGGAACGCCGTTTACCTTCCCGCTGGTAAGCGGTCCCTATTTATCTACTTGCACCCGGGGGTGCTTTCAAACTGCTAGGTTGGCAGGTGCTGGGACCGAGCAGCGGGAGCGCACCCCGCCGCAGGGATTCGAACCGCCGACCTTTTGATCGGCAAGTCCTAGGCGCTGAGGTTTTACCCACAGTGCCACCCGCGTCCTGCTGAGAGCTGTTAGGGTGCCCTTATTCTTATCACAGAGCTACAATTCTGAGTTGCCTGGGAAGAAGGATTGATTGCTAAACCACTCTGGGAGAGGAATGGAGTCTCCTAACAACTCTCAGCACCCTTAGCAAATGACAGTTCCAGAATACTTTGGAGGAAGCTATGATTGTTCGAGACTGCATAGTACCGCTTTCAGCATATAATACAGATAGAGCCTAAATTTCTGAATGGCCAGTCTAGTGCCTGTTAGTTTATGATATTCTTGCAAAGGATGCAGGACTGTGTGGGCTTTGAATCTGATCCAGCAAGGCATTGCTTAAGCAGTGGTGCAGAATCAGGATCACTGAATCAAGTAGGATGTCCTGAGCTGACCCTGTATGTTTAATACACACCATTGGGCCATTATTATTATTATTATTATTATTATTATTATTATTATTAATTTATTTATACCCTGCCCATCT
The DNA here is from genome assembly GCF_027172205.1 of Podarcis raffonei. Lineage (NCBI taxonomy): Eukaryota > Metazoa > Chordata > Lepidosauria > Squamata > Lacertidae > Podarcis > Podarcis raffonei. The sequence continues at coordinate 73,545,208 of NC_070609.1, read as the reverse complement.
GGCTGAGTTTCCCCAGCCTCTCTGGGCAGCTCCCAATCGAGTGTTAAAAACAATACAGCATTAAATATTAAAAACTTCCCTAAACAGGGCTGCCTTCAGATGTCTTTTAAAGATAGGATAGCTGCTTATTTCCTTCACATCTGAAGGGAAGGTGTTCCACAGGGCGGGTGCCACTACCGAGAAGGCCATGTGTCTGGTTCCCTGTAAACTCACTTCTCGCAATGAGGGAACCGCCAGAAGGCCCTCGGCCACACTATACATTTTAAACACTGCCCTTTTCTCCTCCTTTCTGTTGAATTGTGTATAGTTTCCTCCTTCTCTTTATGCTATTAGAGCGTTAAATGTTTACTAATTTTAAGTCTCCTTCAATCCCAGAAGGCATGTTTGAAGTACATAATGTTAAAGATCTCTGTCCCCTGGAAATACATTTTTTTAATGTATTCATTCTGTTGTAGGAGATGAACGACTGCTACCTGGAGCTCTTTCAAGCTTACCTCTATTTTCAATCCCTCGGTCCAAATGGACTCACCTATCAGGTAAAGGATGGCAGACTCTTTAACACATCATAAGAATGCAAATGAGCCTGCTGGATCAGGCTGGTAGCCCTTCTAGCCCAGCATCCTGTTCTCACAGTGGCTGACCAGTTGCCTTTGGGAAGCTTTGCAAGCTGGACATGAGCGCAGCAACACTCTGCCCACCAGCAATTCACAGCAACTGGTATTCAGAGGCATAAATCTGAATAAATAAATCATTTCTGAGTTCCCTCTGCCAGAGATGCAGATAAACAATCCCTGCAATGACTTACTCTTTCCCTTGGTTATCCAAGGCAAATGAGTTTGTCACTGCATGCTTGTGAATCATGCAGCAAACCAAGACAAGGGGAAAAGCACTTTTGGATCTCAAAGCCTCTTGCCTTTGTGGGTGCATTCAGGGCACGAAACCTCCCCAGACCTCTCTTGACATTGCTGAGTCATGCCTTTTCCATTCTGCCTGGTCATGGTCTTCCAAATAACTACTGTAAAGTGGATTGACCTGTCTTTGCACAGAGAGTAGCTGTTTTGAGAATTATTTCTTCTGTGGACCCATGGGAGAGGAGTCCCAGTGCATTGTGGGGAATTTACTTGAGAACCAATTTTTTTGTGGCATGACAAAACCTACGTATCCTGTGCTTTCATTTGAAATTGCCATTAGGGTTATTTCTGTTTATATTGACCCACAGACCATAAACATCAGATGACAGCATAGGTGGCGAACCTCATGCCCAAGGTTCTATCTGACCCTCAAAATTCTTCCATGCCATATCGCACAATGCTATCCAGGGTTGTAAAGACTGCAGAGAGAATTATTGGGTGCACTCTTCCCACCTTAGATCAAATCTATGCTGCCAGGTGCCATAAGAAAGCGGCAGAGATAGCACATGATAGTACACACCCCGGAAATGATCTCTTTCAGCTTCTGCCTTCTGGAAGAAGGTATAGGGTTATAAAGGCCAGGACTAGCCGTCTGAAAAACAGTTTCTACGCTAATGCAATTCTGGTTCTAAACGCAGCATAAGGGGTCTCTGTAGTATAGTGTTTTTTAAAATGGGGTTTTAGAGTTTTTAGGGGGTTTTGAATGTTTTATGTAGTTTTGTAGCAGTTTTATGTAGCTTTTATGTAGTTTTATGTAGTTTTCTGGTAGTTTTATGTAGTTTTAATGTAGTTTTATGTAGTTTTAATGTAGTTTTATGTAGTTTTCAATTTCATTGTTCCCCAAGGGACAATGACAATATCGTATCGTATCGTATCTCAGTGGCCCTGCTTAGCAGCCCAAGTGTTTTTGCCTGGCTAAAATGTGTGCTTGAACTCTGATAAGGTGGAGGATAGTGAGCCTACTTTGCAAAAGTAGCTTTTACAGGCTACTATTTTTGCTTCTGGCCCCACCCACCACTGGCCCCAGTCCCTTGGAAGGTTGCCCCAAACAGAATGTGGCCCTCAGGCTGGAAAAGGCTCTCCACCCCCTCCCACCCAGTGTAGCCAACATTGAGCTAGACAGACCAGTGGTCTGACTCTGTACAAGGCAGCTTCCAATGTCCTTCAGGCTGAATCACAATGAGTCACCTGTTGCAAAGAGTCCATAACAGTTTTATTTGCTCCCCTACTGTTTGTGTCAATTAGGCCTCCTTCTTGGGTAGCATCAGGTCATTATTCAAATAGATACCATCGTGGGAATAACTCATGTGTCTGGTTTGCACAGAATGGCCTGGTCTTTACAGAACACTAAGCCAGACCATGGCTAAGCATGAGCGAGCAAGCTTGCAGGTACTCAAAGCTAAAAATCGCAGCCGCTTCGCTCCTGCCTCTGACTTGATTGGTGTAGTTATCTGGCTTCACAAAGGCAGGTCCCTGTCTCTAGCATCTTAGAGCTGTGTTAAAAAAATGGTACAGAACCCTAGAGATGCCCAATCAACGCAGAAGGGGAGCTTTTCAGCCCCTGTGTGCTCCAAAGCTAAGCTTTTGGGAAAACTGAAAGCGGCCAGGTGCTTCAGTTTCAAGATAATTGTACAGTGGTACCTCGGGTTAAGTACTTAATTCGTTCCAGAGGTCCGTTCTTAACCTGAAACTGTTCTTAACCTGAAGCACCACTTTAGCTAATGGGGCCTCCTGCTGCCGCCACGCCATCGGAGCACGATTTCTGTTCTCATCCCGAAGCAAAGTACTTAACCCGAGGTACTATTTCTGGGTTAGCGGAGTCTGTAACCTGAAGCGTATGTAACCCAAGGTACCAGTGTATCCTGATTCTGTTAACATGCAGTGGAATATATTGGAGCACTCCAAATCATTTGCTCATACACATGCACAGAAAATAATAGATCTAGCAGAATGGCAACACACGGAGATCTGCATTGATTGTTGCATAGCATCCCTAATTGTATAATTGTAAGATTTATTGTATAATCCAAGAAGGGCTGTGGCTGCGGCTATCATGAAAGGGATTGTGCACTTCTGAATTTGCCACTACACTACTGCCCACTGTGCTGCTTAGCTTGCCTGCAGTTTTGCTCCAGGCAAACTATGAGCTGTAACCAGAGTTTGTTCTTGGTTTGCTGCTTATGGTTTGTCTGGAGAAGATAAAAAACCACGAGCCCAGTTTTGAATGTAATACTAAGCCAAATCATTGTTTAGCTCCAGGTAGCAAGGCAGCAGCAGGACTGGGGAAGGAGCAAGGCAGTCACAGTTTTTGCTCTGACTACACGCCACCCCCCACTTGCTCACACATAGCTGTGATTTGGGCTAGAGTTACACAGGAACTGGGCCAGTCGTTACATCTGTACCATATATTTAAAGCATCCTATGCCACTTCAACAGTCCTGGCTTCCCCCAAAGAATGCTGGGAACCGTAGTTCGTCAGGATCTCCTAGCTACCCTCAGCTTCCTTAGTAAAGGTAGAGGGACCCCTGACCATTAGGTCCAGTCATGGCTGACTCTGGGGTTGCGGCGCTCATCTCGCTTTATTGGCCGAGGGAGTCGGCGTACAGCTTCTGGGTCGTGTGGCCGGCATGACTAAGCTGCTTCTGACGAACCAGAGCAGCGCACGGAAATGTCGTTTACCTTCCCGCTGGAGCGGTACCTATTTATCTACTTGCACTTTGACGTGCTTTCGAACTGCTAGGTTGGCAGGAGCAGGGACCAAGCAATGGGAGCTCACCCCGTCGCAGGGATTCGAACCGCCGACATTCTGATCGGCAAGTCCTAGGCTCTGTGGTTTAACCCACAGCGCCACCCTCCGCACCCTTAACATGCTGCAGTTGCCAGGATGCTTTGTTGGAAGTCGTCGTTGTTGGCACCCATCTGTTTCGAGAGACAATGGAGTACACCTCTGGGGGTGAAGTCAAACCGCTGCATCAGCAGCACTGAAGTGCCCTCTCCGGGGGCGGGGGGGGCAAGCCTGGGCAGTGTGTATGGAGGCCTTGGGCTGCCCAGATGACAAGACCCCCCTCTCGGTCTCACTGTTGGTGGTCCAAAGGAAAGCAGAGCAATATGTTTAGCAGCAGCTTGTGCTGCAGGAGTTGCTGGAAGGAGGTGTACAAGGCGCCATCCAACCAAAGCCTGAATCCATTCTGATACACTTCTGGATTTAAAAGGGGAGTTTTGGTCAACACAGTTGGGTTGACAGATATAAGATTGTTACATTCTCTTTTCACAGGGCTTGGTGCCTCTGAGAGAAATTCAGCTGAACGAGCTTGAAAACCCAAAGGGCGCCCAACAGGAGATGCATGCTTTTCAAATTACAGGTGAGAGCAAGCCACTCTTTGACGTACCTATTTTTGGTATGACATCATTTTCTGTGGTGACTGTGGAATGCTTTCCATAGGAGGTGCTTTTTCTTAAGTGGGAGAGAATAGATGGTGGTGGTGAAATGCTTTTGCAGTGCCAAGTGGGAACCTACAGAATAGCTGATGTCAGTAGGGCTGAAAAGGGTGTGTGTCGGGGCAATTTGGGGTTGTGCTGCAAAACTTTTGCAATTGTAAAACGAGCAAAACCAAAAATAGCTTACCGCCCAAGGTCTGTAGGGAAGGAGATGTATTTCCGATATCTGGGGCCTAAGTCATTTAAACACTTACATGAGCACCTTGAATTGGTCCTTGCAGGTTCTTTCTAACTGCCTTATGTTCCTAGCCAACCTTTTAACTTTGACTTCCACCGGCCACTTTTAAGCTATGCTATATCTTCTCTAAGCCCCACAATTTGACAGCTACTATTTTAGGGCTCATTCACACTTCCTTTTTACCCTGTGCTTTCTAGGCACAGGTCCACCCAAGTGCTTTTTTTGCGTTGCCCCTTTCTCCAGAAAAACCACTCTTTAATGCTGAATCTGAACAAATGGCAATTCGGGTTTTCTGCTGGCTGTTGTTTGCTTCGATTTAGTGGCAAAGAATGGGTTTTCAAAGGAAAGCATTGGGGCAAAAATAAAAGTGCCGAAACATGGAGCTTTACAGAGTAGGCCTGTGCCTAGAAATGTGGCAGAAAAGGAAGTCTGGGTGGGCCTTTAGTTTGGACATGTTGGACCTCTCCAAAGACATAGGCATTGAATTCCAGCTGCTGTTGCCAGAACAAATCTGGCCTGGAAGCACGTAGGCAGGCAGTGCCAAGACACCCACTCATCGGCCATTGTCTGGAGTCCACAATCTTTATCGGGTTCTCTCTCTCTCTCTCTCTCTCTCTCTCTCTCTCTCTCTCTCTCTCTGACTACCTCCTGCTTTTAAACAATCATTCTTGGTAGCTGAGCAGCAGTTGCTGCAATTCAGGAATGACTAAGCCCTTGGAGCCACTGAACAGACAGGTTGCTGTCCCAGGAAGGGTTGGCTGACTGACACGGCCACATAACTTGGCTGTCCTGATAGCATCTGCTTGTAGTCTTGTTAGTCTAGGGGTATGATTCTCGCTTTGGGTATGAGAGCTCTTGGGTTCAAATCCCAGGTGAGCCCCTGGGAAAAGGAAGTCACGCTTCTTGGGGAGGGAACGTAGCTCAGTGGTAGAGCATCTGCCTTGCATGCAAAAGGTCCGAGGTTCAGTCCCCAGCAACTCCAGGTAGGCAGGGAATGCCCCTTGCCTGAAAACTTGGAGAGTTGCTGCCAATCAGTGTAGAGAATACTAAGGCAAGCTGGTGTAGAATGTGGCAGCCAGACTGCTGATGGGGGCATCTGGCTGACAACATGAGATACCATTGTTAAACAACTGCACTGACTATCCATCTACCCAGCTAGGTTCAAAGCCCTCGCATTAATAAACAAAGCCCTGAGCAGCTCAGGTCTAGGGTACCTTAAAGACCACCTGAACCCTGATATCCCAGCTTGATGACTGAGGTCATTGGTTGTTCCTTGAGTTGGCGAGGCTCATTTGACAACAAAAATAATTGAGCCTTTAGTGTCATCAGCCCAGTATTATGAAACACTCGGCCAATAAATATTCAGCACGCTTCCTTTGTTTCAACATTTAAATGCCATCTGAATTTTTTTTCTATTCCATCAGGCTTATGCAGTCAATTAAAGGTAAAGGTACCCCTGCCCGTACAGGCCAGTCTTGCCAGACTCTAGGGTTGTGCGCCCATCTCACTCTATAGGCCCGGGGGCCAGCGCTGTCCGCAGACACTTCCGGGTCACGTGACCAGCGTGACAAGCTGCATCTGGCGAGCCAGCGCAGCACACGGAACGCCGTTTACCTTCCCGCTAGTAAGCGGTCCCTATTTATCTACTTGCACCCGGGGGTGCTTTCGAACTGCTAGGTTGGCAGGCGCTGGGACTGAGCAACGGGAGTGCACCCCGCCGCGGGGATTCGAACCGCCGACCTTTCGATCGGCAAGTCCTAGGCGCTGAGGCTTTAACCCACAGCGCCACCCGCGTCCCTTGTATGCAGTCAATTAAGTACACATATTTCCATAATGTAGCGGATTTTTGAGGTTTAACTTTTTTTGTGTAGCTTTTATTTTATGGCTTCATATATAATTCTTTAACCATTCTGATTATTATTTTTTAAATGAATAGTGGAATATAAATATTTGTAAACAAACAAACAAACAAACAAACAAATACACAGTAGTTTACCCCTCACAGATCTACAGATCCCCAATGCTCATAGCAAACTACATTTCCCAAGATTATTTTGGGGAAGTCATGTGCTTTTAAATTGTATGGCCTGTATGAAGCCTCTGTCTTAGTTCTAAATTCAAACAGGTCATGGAGAGACTCTGCTACATGTTAAGGCAGGGAGAAGAATCCATTTTTGAGCTTTGGGAGGGAGGAGCAGGGGTAGAGAGATGACGGCACACTACCTACATAGGTTTTGAGTCACTAGGCTGCAGCCGCTTGCCCAAATTCAGGAATCATCCCGATATGCAAAATGGGCTTGAGAAATTGGGTACAGTCTGAGGTTTTGCAGGCACTGTGTTAATAAGCACCTGGGCTCATCGAGAGGGTGTGAACTTTTCCCCTCTGCAATCTAAAAAATCACAAGGCATACCTCCTCCTCCTCCCCTTAAGGGCAATTCCCTTGAAAAAGAAAGTTAGAAAATGAAAATGAAGGGGGGGTGGGGCGGTGTTCTCATTTCCCTAGCAGAAAAAAAAAAGTTCACATGAGAAGTTCCAGGGATGAAAGGAGAATAGTTCTGTTCTGCTAGCCTTGAGGTAGGTTGGGAAGATGAGCAGACGACTGCAGTAGCTCAGTCAGTAGAGCATGAGACTCTTAATCTCAGGATTATGGGTTCAAGCCCCACGTTGAGCAAAAAGATTCCTGTATTGCAGTGGGTTGGACTAGATGACCCCCTTGGTCCCTTTCCATCTCTACCATTCCATAACTATGATCTCCAGGTGAAGCAGGAAAAATCTCACAACAAACCTGTGAATTGGCTAGGCGGTGAGAAAGCAGCTGACCCAAGAGCACACAGTGAACTTAATGGTTGAGTGAGGATTTGAACCCAGGTCTTGCCAGAAGGAGAGCAGATCTATGACTGGGAGTTATTTTTACCATGCCCTTGTTATGGTATAATTCCATAATGTTGTGTTGTGCTGTAGTGTAACAAAAATCATAATAAAAATGCTTAAGGAAAATAAGGCTAACGGGACAACTCCCCACTGAAAAAATAACCAAAACAAAACCCTAAGTAGCTCAGTGATGGCTCAGCATGTTCAGTTGCCACAGAATACTGAGCATCTGTTAGGGGGAGAATGGAATGGAGTATATTGGAAAGAGCACAACTAGTTGGTGGGCTGGAACACTGAACGGGAACACTCTATGCCGCAACATTTTGCTGAAGTTCTCACATTTCTAGCCGGTGCCGATACATCGAGAGAATTTATATACTCTTGTAAGGCATAGCATTGCAGCAGTACAGCAGACACATACCCTCACTTCTCTCTGCTTCAATTCCCCAGTTGGCACCACATAAACTGAATTGTATTTTTCCCTGACTCCCAAAGATATTGCAAAGCCAAATTAATCAGTGTTTGCGCTGAGCACGCTGCCACAGAAACCTCCCCAGAAGGCCAAAGTACTCATTCTGCTGATAATGATTTGTTATGACGGCTTGCTGAGTGTCAGCTTATCGCAAGGCTCCAAGCACTGCCATTCAGGTCGTTTCAAAGCGTGCCTGGTATTTGTTTTAACAAGAGGCGGGGCAATGAATGATGGGTAGCTGAGCATCGGTCAGACTGGAAGTGGGAGGTTAATATTGCTCTGGCGCTTATCGTAATGACCGGACAAGGGTGTGTGAGCGGCTGCAGCAGGCAGAGGCAGCTGGGAGGACAGGATCCAACTCCAGCCAGGCATTTAGTGGTGGGTTTATACTGGATCACCCACACATCATTTGATTCTTACCCAGTGCTACCACATTATTGCCACATGGAAGAGCATACTTAGGCTATAATTCAACAAAGGCTGCTGCATACCCTGTTTTTTCACAGTCCACATCTACCCTATAGTTTCTTGAGAAATACTGTGTTTTGTGCGTTTCTCCCTCCCTCTCCCCAAAACCAGTTTTCATCTAGTTTGGAAAAATAAGCCATATGGAAACATCCTGGCCCCCTTTTCACCTGCTGGTGTGGACCAGCAGCGGGCAACATGGAAAGGTAGCAGACTGTACCGAGGTGTTCAAAGGGCATGCAAATGCTATTTGAAAGGCAGCATTAAAAAGAAACCTTGCTGTGTTTTGAACCAGTTATGTGTGCCCAGCTAAAAACAAATGTGGTATGAAAGTTGTGGTATGAAAATGTTACAGGCTTTTAGCAGGAAGCTACAGATATGCCGTGACTTGTTTATAAAGTGGTATCACAGTGTTTTGCATGTATGGTTATGAATGTGGCCACGGTCCTGATTCTCAGTATGCAGGGAGATTGGAATGTGATGGATCCTGCAGTTATGCAACTTGTGCAGATGTAATGGTAATAGTGCAAGCCAGGAAGTGCTCTACCATGTAATTTCCTGAGTTTATTATCTCAGTGGGCGCCTCTGGACAACCTGAACCTTAATCCTGATTTGTTTGCAGGGAGGCTTGACAACTTGGGCTACCTAAGGAGCAATCTCATTCTGATTTGCTGGTGGGGAGGTTAGACAGCATTGCAGCAAAGCAAGAGTCACCTTTAGTTACCCTTATACATTCCAGTCTGTGACTGGCAGAATCTGAGACCAGGGAGAAGAGTCGGTGGAAGAAGACTGGAAAAAATTTAAAGATTATTTACAGAAATACTGTAAAATCAATGAATGTTAGAAAAATGTTGGAATGAAGTTATATGGCTTTAGCAGAAATGTTATAAGGAACTAAGTACACATAGATTATTAATGTATTAAAGGGAAAAAATAAGGTTAGAATATGTTAAGATAAATTACAGGACAGAAAACAGAGGAAGATGGAAAGGAATTGCTGAAATAGTTAATTGAAGTGGAATACAAAAAGGGAGGTGTGAGGAGGTCGTGGAAACAAGCGAATGAAAGATAAGATACTGAAATTATTGGATGTGTTTTAAATTGTGTTTGTTTTGTTTTGTTAATTCAATGTTTTAGTGTTAGTGTTATGTAGTGTTTTTGTTTTTGTATTGTATTGTATTGTTTTGTTTAATTCTTTTTCTTTCTTTTGTAGTCTTTAAACTGTTAATAAATATTTTTTTTTTTTTTAAATACTTTCCAGTCTGTAAGAACATAAGAAGAGCCTGCCGGATCACTGTGGAAAAAGGATGCTGGGCTAGGTGATCCACTGGCCTGATCTGGCCGGCTCTTCTTAGGTTATCAAGTCCAGCACCCTGTTCTCACAGTGGCCAGCCAGGTGCCCCAATGTGAAACGCAAATGCAGGACCTGAGTGCAACAACCACTTCCCCCTCCTGTGGTTTCCAGCTACTGATATTCAGAAGGATTGCTGCCTCTACCAGAGAGATAGAACATAGCCACCAGGGCTGGCAGCCATTGCTAGCCTTTTCCTCCCATGAAATTTGTCTAATCCTCTTTTAAAGCCATCCAAGTTGCAATTTTCTGTCACTTCTCTTATCGTAAAAAGTCTGATCTTTCTGCGGGGTGGGCTCCCAACCAGCTGTAATTTGCAGCCTAAATTTTCATTATTATTTTCAAATTTTATTTATTTATTTATTTTGTTTAAGTAAGTAATACAGAAAAAACTGTAGGGATGCAGGTGGCGCTGTGGGTTAAACCACAGAGCCTAGATTCGGTCACGAATGGACCTAATGGTCAGGGATCCCTTTACCTTTACCTTTTACAGAAAACAACAACAACAAAGAAAGAAAAATAGAGAATTTTCTGGTACATGATTGAACCCCACTCAGAAATAGTAACCGCCTGGAAGTGCCACACCTTATCCTCAAGCTTAGCTTCTCCCCAAGCTCCCTTGGCAGGGTTTTTTAAGACCATCCTGCCCCCGTCTTGCATTGTATGTTCAACCTGTTAACGTGCCTTCCTTGTGTCCTTCGCCTTTCTAGGTCCCTTGCTGAACCCCCTGACAGTCTACTGCCCCAACAGGTCTGAGCTTAAGCGCTGGCTCTACCACTTGGAGAAGCAGATCCATCTAAATGGAGGGAGCTTCGACATGCCTTTCCTTGCTCAGGTGAGTGCTTTGGGGATGGCCTGCATGCCAGCAGCGTGAACATGTAAAATCGGAGTGACGGCCGGAGATTATAATTCCTGTTCTAATCCAGCCTCTCCTCCCTTGCCCTGACATTGATCTGACTGTAGAATCTCACAAAACAGCAAGATGAGTTTGATGGGTTGCTGAATTATACACCCAGATAACAAGATCTCTGCTTAGGTGTAAGTTTGTTGCTAGGTACGTAGAGGACTTTTGGCACAAATTTATATACAGTCTGCATATGTTAATTTATACATGTAAATGCAAGTGTGTGTGTGTGTTGGGGGAGAGACCTCTGGTTCTTTCTGTCAGGGCTCACTCCAAGCTATGGGGTGCCAACAGAATTTTCTGGGCCCAGTATTTATGTACACATTAAAATCAAAGCAAGTCTTGTCCAACGTCTAACATGGCCTAAGCCACAAAGGGCTGTAGCTCTGTGGCAGAGCATCTGCTTTGCATGCAGAAGGTCCCCGGTTCAGTCTCCAGTATCTCCAAGTAGGGATAGGAATGTCCCCTGCTTGAAAACCCTGGAGAGCTGCTGCCAGTCAGTGTTTACAATACTGAAGCAGAGGGACCAGTGATCTCTCTCTCTTTCTCTCTCCCTTCTGCCTTTCTACCCCATCCATCTATTATGTGCACCTACAACCCCCCTGTCATCAGTCAATAACATCCACAATGCCCATGTTCTGTAGGAACTGTGGAATAAGAAGCAGGCTTATCAAAGCAGTCTGTATTGTAGTGGTGGGGAGTCTCTGGCTTGTGGGCCAGTCTTGGTCTGCTAGTGGGTGAAGTTTGGCTCGCAAGGGCATTTCCCCAAACCATGCCCAAGGGTGGACATCAAAGTTGGCCGCAGGTTGTGTGGGGGCTGATAAAGATCTGGCCCACTAGGCCAAAAAAAAAGTTGCTGTATTGGATTTGTAATTGATTTTTTTAAATAAAATGGTTTTTTTTACTGTGGTTATATATGGAACTGCTTTTATGTTTCTGTGTATATTGAATTGCTCAACCACAGGGAACTGTTCTTAAACTGTTTCCACACATGGAATTGCTTTTAATTGTTTGTTGTGGGTGTCTTTACTGTGACATTGCTTCGGGATATTTTATGGGAAGTGATTCATAAAACAGAATCAAATAAATAAACAAATACTTCCTAGTAAAGCTAACAAAGTGCTGAAAATGTCTGTCTGGAACACCCAAGGCAGCTCATTCTGCAACCGATTTGAAACCTCTTGCCAACTCCCTTACGCCCCTGCTGCCCCGCTGCCTCCTGTGCCACAAGCACAGCCCTTTTCTGGGTGGGGATCCGAGGGGTTTTTATCTTTTCCTGAAACAAAGGCTTAGTCAGCGTGGGAAATGATGAGTTAGCAAGGCAAACTGGAAACCAACCCGGAACCAGCAGCTGTGAGGTGCGGGTGGTGAGGGAGGAAAGACTCAAACACAGGTGAGGCCTGATGGTTTTGTTTTTGCGCCTGTAAATACCTTAGCAGAAAAACTCTTCTGTGCTGTGAAACTGGCTGCTTTCGGTCTGTTTCCCAGGGTGAGCAATCCTTTCCCGGACAGTATCTGGGGAGAGAGAGAAAGAGAGAGGGAGCAGGTTAATGGGGGGGGGTTTCCCCCATTCCTCACTATTTCCAGTCTGGCTCCGGACAGCTCAGTCTTTGTTGCAGTTGCTGCTTCCGTAGCTGTATAAAGGGGGAAATGTTCCAGGTTGAAAAGCATTGACAAACAGTTTGTCACAAAAGAATTTGAAGCACAAACCAGGATAACTGGTTTTAGATCCTATTTATTTCCCTCAAGTGTCTTTTTAGGGAAGTCAGTCGACAGTGGGCAGGTAGCGACTGTCTGTGGCATGCTAGCCAAACATTATCTCAAAGTATGTTTCCCCCAAAATGTTCTAACTACAGTGAAACAGAAAATGGAATATATGCTTTTTTAAAAAGAAAGAACATAATGCAGTAGTAATGGCAGGTACACTTGGTCCTGAATGCCTGCCTTTGTATTTCTTAAGTAGTGAAACAGCTCAGATGCACAACTCACATCTACCAGAAGCCTCTCTGCGTTCAGAATTGTGGGCCCAGTTTTACAGAAGGCCCTCCTAGTTGAGATCCGACAGCCTCCCTCCCTGTTGAACTTCCAATGCCCACTGAAGATCTTTTGTTGTTGTTGTTGTTGTTGTTCCAGTAGTCATTTCAACGGAAGTCTGATTTCATTGTTTTATTTTTACCTTTTCTGTAGTGTATTTCTTGTATGCAGCTTAGAGACGATTGCAGTTTAGCAGCACATATTTTTTTAAAGTAAATAAAAAATGTAAAAACAAATCAGTTAATAATTTCATATCACTTGACATCTATGATCCCTAAGCAGTTTATCTTAAAACCAAAATATACTTACCACAGAAAACAATAAAACAATAAATAAATAACAGAACGGCACATTAAAACTTTACAGTCTGGAGAAATGCTACAAAAAATGTGGGTCGTCCCCCCCAGTGGCGTTTAAAAGCAACCATTGTTTGCAGCTGCCGAGCATGTTCCTGAGGGCAGGTGCCACCACCAAAAAGGCCCCACTTCTGCAGTGTCATAAGGCCCAGAAGCTACAGCTGGTCAGGGGGGGAAATGCTGCAGCCACATTGTTGCTGGGGACAAACTACTGCCAGCCCATAGCACCAGTTCTCAAAAGCTTGCCCTGGGTGACTATAATAAATCCTTGTATTAATTTGCAACACCCTTAATGGCTTGGGTGCCGGATACCTTAGGGACCACCTGATCCCTTATATCTCTGCCCAATCACTGAGATCTTCTGAGGACCCTCTGTTACCTATTCTCCATGTCTCAGACACACAGCTTTTACTTCACCAGAAGTGTTGTGGGCCCAACTCTGTGGAGTTCCCTCGCAGTTGAGGTTAGAGAGGCCCTCACCTTGCTGAACTTCAGGTGCTGGACAAATACTTTTCTAGCTCAGCAGGCATTTTAAGGAAAGTTACTGTTTTTAGGGCTGATTTTATCTGTTGTATTATTATTTAATTGTGTTCACTGCTTAGAGACTTGGCGTGATTAAAGCGGTATATTAATTGCTTAAATAAACAAGTTTTCAAACTAAAAAATATTATTTATTTGAGCTAGTGGTATACCACTTAATCACGCCAAGTCTCTAAATGGCAAACTACGGATATAGTGGTCTTGCCCGCAAGCCACCCATTGTGCTCAGCACTGAGCCAAGGCGAACGGTTCTGTGTCCTTCATTGTTGTGCTTTCTTCCCCTTTAGAACGAATGTAAGCAGAGCTCCATCAGAAGAGAGCAGCTGAGGTGGTCTGTGCAGAATGCCGCTGTGCAAGAGTGGAGAGGCACCCAGCGGGAGTCTCTAGGCGACATCCTTTGCGTCTCTAAAGTGAAGCTGCAACACTTGCCCTTCCAGGTAGGATCCTTGATGACCAAGGCTTCATCCACGCCACACAGAGTATATTTAAGTTTCATCATTTATTTATTTTTTTGCTGCTAGTAAATTCCAGTGATTGACACAGCTGATTGGTATAGGAGCTGTGGTCCTGCAAACTGCTTCCCTTGACAAACGTCAGGAATTTTATTATAATTGAAGAGCAAAGAAGCTGGGGTTCTTTTGGCCTAGCAGGTTCAGGTATCACCAAATCTGTTGTTTGTTTTCTTCCCAGAGGAGCCTAGGTCTTTCAGAAACTCCAAAAAAGGATTAAGGTCAGCTCCAGACTTAGGAGTTACATCCGCATCATACATTTAGAGCAAGTTTTATACCACTTTAACAGTCATGGCTTCCCCGAAAGAATAGTGGTAGCTGTCATTTACCCATCACAGAGCTACAATTCCCAACTTCCTTAACAAACTACAATTCCCAGGACAGCCACTGCCAATCACCATAGACAATACTGAGCTAGGGTCTGACTCTGTGTAAAGCAACTTCCTGTGTTCCTTTGTCGTAAGGGAAGGGCTGTGGCTCCACAGCAGAGCATCAGCTTTCATAAAGACAGTCCCAGTTTCAATCCCCTGCTTCTCCAGATATGGCTGGGAAAAACTCCCTGGAGAGCCACTGCCAGCCAGTGCTGACAATATAGAGCTAAACGGATCAACGGTCTGACTCAGTATAAGGCAGCTTCCAATGTTCCTAATTCTGTATCTTTTTGGTACCCTCTGCACTTCTGGCTTCATCGAGTTGTTAGGCAGGTTGAATATTCAATTTGAGCTCAATATGAACCTTGATCTTCTTGGTCTCTTAACAGGAGCAGCATGACCGACTACTGATCCTCTATCCTTCCACCCTGGTCATAGTATCCGAAGAACGCAACGGCCTCTACTTTAAGGTAGGAGCTTCCCCCAACACCCTCCACACCCCTGTACCCTTTATTTAATGTTGCCTATACTGTATAACATCTGTGTTATGTAAGTAGGGCTGCAACCTGAGTTTAAAGACCTTTTAATCAATCCATACTGTGAGTTTTAGTCCGTTGGTCTGTTGCTTTTAAATTTGCATATGGTTCGAAACAGTATTTCTGAAGCAAGATGCAGGCATCCTAGAAGACATCTTCATTCTATGTGTGAGGAAAGGGAGCATGCCTCTCTGAAGGCTAGAGAAGAGACCCTCTGAATGCTGCTTTAGACTAGAGAAGAGACCCTCTGAAGAATTTTAGGGGAGTGGGCAGGGGAAGGACTAGACCATGTGAAAAATCAACATAATATTTTAGCTGCAGTTCATTCATTTTCAGCTTTGTATTCTGGTTATAAAAAACCACACCTAGACATTCCGTTGTTGCACCCATACCCTAGGTTTTAGGTGCCATTAGCTCCTAGCTTTCATATCTCAGTTTCTAAAACTGCTCTGAGTAAAACATAGTTGAATACCACTCTCTATATCTGACGTATAGTAGAGTTGGAAGGGACCCTGAGGAATTTGAATGCAGGAATATGCAGCTGTCCTAGAGGCCTATATAGGCAGAGCCGTTGCCAATGGCCCCATAAGACAGATCAGTGACTTGAGTCTGTGGCAGAGGTGAAATGTGAACTGAGGGCTGCTATGCTCCACCTCTTCTGCTTCTTCTGCCCTGGCCTGTGCTTCCTGTCTGGTGAGCTGGCTTCATCAGCCTCTGCTTGACAAGTCAGCTAGCGCTTGTGTCCTTGGCTGTAAGTGCTCTTGGCAAAGGAAATACTTTGCCGCCACCTCCTTTAAAAAAAGTGGAGGGGGGAGACCGCGGGTAAAGTTGGCCAACGTGGAATATATTTCCGTCCACTTGCTTGGAAAGCCGGCTGTGGCTTCTGAATATTTGTGGTTAAGCTGTCTCGGAACCAGAAGGGCGGTGGCTCCATTTGCGTTCCTTTGAAGCTGGAGAAGTGACCTCACTCAAGGCTCAAAGGCCAAGCCCATCTGTGGCCTCCTTCTCATGGAGGCAGTGTTGGCCTGGCTGTATCGCTTCATACTCACAGTTGAAGGCTTGCATGGCTGAATGCTGCTCTGCATACCTACATCTATGTGGAACGAGTGTGGTTTAGTGGTTAGAGTGTCAGGCTACATACAACCTGAGAGGCCGGGGTTCAAATCCTTACTCACCCATAAAGAACCAGCTACAGGGTTGAGGAAGATCTGGGTAAAGTCCTCAGGGGCCCTCTCCTCTGTCACTGGGCCCTGGTGGACGGACCAGGCTGTGGCAGCAATGCTTGAAGCAGGAATTTCCCACAATTCCTCAGAGCAATGCTAGGCGAGGGGCATTCTGGGAAATTAAGAGTGGCTAGATCTCACTGCCTGGTGCTGCTCAGAGTGCCAGGCCATTTGTGGTGGTGGGGAGGACACACTAAAGGGGGGGGCACCAGTGGAAGCATCAGCAGTGGGGCCCTGGCAGTGAATTGGCTCTGGGTATCCCAGGGCTTATTTAGAGAGGCTGTACAGTGGTACCTCGGGTTAAGTACTTAATTCGTTCCGGAGGTCCGTTCTTAACCTGAAACTGTTCTTAACCTGAAGCACCACTTTAGCTAATGGGGCCTCCTGCTGCTGCCGCGCCGCTGGAGCACGATTTCTGTTCTCATCCTGAAACAAAGTTCTTAACCTGAGGTGCTATTTCTGGGTTAGCGGAGTCTGTAACCTGAAGCATATGTAACCTGAAGTGTATGTAACCCGAGGTACCACTGTACTAGGACCAGAAAGCTTACCAGGTGACTGGGTTGTTCCGCCTCTGTTTTGATTTTTACAGTTTTACCCATGAGCATATTACTTTATATTCTCTAACTTTTAAAAATATGTTTTTAGAAATTTCTATTATAAATTGCTTTTATTTTAATGGAAAAGTGACTACAGTTTAGAAACTAAATAAATCCGGAACCTGTACCTTTAAAAAAGTAAATTCCTGCCAGGGGTCCTTTTCCCTTTGTTTCAGCAAAGGACCTTTATATGGATTGAATGCAGCTAAGCCCTGCTCTGGGTAGAACCATTGAAATTGATGGGCCTAAATTAGGGCTCATCCAGACTTCAGCTTGTCCCGCCTCTTTCCCCCAGGAAAACCTGTTCTTTACTGCTGAATTGGAGCAAGTGTCAATCAGGTTTTCCTCAGTGCTGAAGAGCGGGTTTTCCTGGGAAAACAAAAGTCCACTTCGATCTGTGCATATAAGGCACAGGAGAAGCCACTTGGTGCAGGACAAGCAGAAGGGTGGATGAGCCCTTAGTCATGTCCATTAACGGCAGCGGGTCTACTCTGAGCTAGACTAGCACTAGATGCCACCCTATGTGCCCACTCCTCACGCTTGATCCAAGGCGTGTACATTTTATACTTCGGCATGCAGAACTGAGCTCAGAATGTACACTTGAGAGGATGAGCCCTTGGATTCAATGAAGTCTTCACATTGCGTTTGGTTATAGGAGGCAGAACCAATCTTGAGATTCCTTTTAAAATAGCAAATCCTTACAGCGGTTGGGATTCTCTGATCACATTGCTGGGCAGTTGTTACAGGGGGGAAAATGCCTGTGGTTTTGTGGGGTGTAATGTGCCATGGTCCAACTGTCACGGACAGCCGGCTGAATTGGGTGGCTTCCCATTCCCTAGAGCCACCTTTGACTGCCTTCAAGGCAAAGCCGAAGACTGCAGCAACAAAGACATGATTTAAGTATTAAGAACATGAGAAGAGCCTGGCTGCTGGATCAGGCCAGAGGCCCATTATTGCCTGTTAATCTGGGTCCTGCTAGGCTTACATATTCATCACAACCCAGCAGTTGTGGTATGTTTCATGCACACCATAGAGCAGCCATGATGCGTCAGGCTGGATGGCATGATGCCATGGCTGTGTCTGCTCTGAAGAAGCTGCTCAGACCTTTGTGCACATACTTGCTGCTTTAGATGGAGACCTTGGCATGACGATAAGAGGAACAGGAAAAACAGCTGTGACACCAAAACAGAAGTGAAAGCGTAACATGTTTCTCCAAACCAAGTGTGCCAAAGTTCTCCCTATCCTGTTCTCACAGTGGCCAACTAGAGCAGGATAACGACAGAATACGAATCTCCCCATTTGTGATTCCCAGTAATAGAAACCTCCTTTGAAGCTAGCAGTCTGCATTTCTCCTCTTAGGAGCGTAAGAATATAGGAAGCTGCCTTGGTTCATCTGCCTCAGTATGTATTGTCTAAACTGGCAGCAGCTGTCCAGGGTTTCAGACAGGGGTCTTTGTTTCCCTGCTGATCATGGAGGACCAAATGCCCACAGTAGTTGCCATGAGCCTTGCACTGCTGTCAGGTTTGGGTTTGGGTTGGCAGGCCCGAGGCGGAGGAAGAAACAGAGCAGGACTTGATTGGTCAGAACCAGGGTCTGAGGAGGGGGCTGTTCCTGGTGTGGCAAGACTTCAGACACTTTGAATGGGAGAGCAGAGATGCTGTCTGCTCCCCCTGACCTCCCGGAAAGCATCTCCATGGCTGTTGGGGAGGGATGTGGGCAGCCATGGGAGGAGGCAGCCATGTCTGATCAGGTGCCCAAACAGGGAAGGTGCAGCAGTATTGTCACCTAGGACCAGCCGCCCCTCTACAGATGGGAGCAGGCTCACCTACCCCACAGGAGCGCTTGTCTGAAATTGTGCCCTTCTTGCAAAGCAAGCATGTTCCACCTCCTCTTTGAAAGGTTGGCAGGTTGGTGGGTGGAAACTGTTGGGACACCTTTGTTGTTTCTGTCTGGTTCTGAACATCTGGCCTGATTCTTGAATTGTGTCTGCTGAACTCTGTGTCTGCTTCCTGCCCTTGCTTGCTTGATTAAGGATCTCTTTCTTACTTGCACGTAAGAGCCTCTGTGTGCGTGGGTTGGGCATGAGGCAGGGAAGGGAAAAGACTGGAGCTTCTGCTCTGTATGTCAAAGGTTCCAGGTCCAGTCCTTGGCATTAGGAAAAACCCACAGCATGCTAAAATTTCACCGTGGGAATTTTTATCTGTGGCTGAGCAGCTTTGCTTCACTTTTAAACTATATGGATTTGGATGTGGGGGAGACCTGGGTGCATCCAGAGCCCATGATGCGACACCCCAAAAAACCAGCGAGCTCACTGTAATGACAGTAGTCATCCAGTGGTAGCTGGTGCCTATGGGGCAGAAGGCAGAGAGACAAACAGTAGGTGGAGCCAGAGCCAGTGACAGGTCGAGCCACCCCAATTGAATGTAAGTAAGCTAGCTGGTAGGCGGGGATTGGTGGAAGGCAGCTGGAAGGCCTTATTTGTCCTAATTGGCCAACTTCCACAGGCAGTCACGCCAGCCCTCTGTACTGTAGAATCTGGCTTTGTAGTGGAGCTTGATGCAGAGGTGCAGCTGTGCAAACTTTCAGCCCTGTGTCGCCCAGTGCATCATCCACCTGTGATGCCACTTCAGGAACTTGGCTTTCCAGGGGCATGCCTGGGCTTGGCATCACCCTTCTGCACATGAATTCCTCATTCCTGCCCAACAATGCTGGAATCCGGACCGGCTTTGTGCATTGCCAATTGAACAGAAGAAAGAAAACAAAAAACCTAAATTAGGTCACTTTGGGTTTGGTGCAAGCGATGGTGTGTGCGGCAATGAATGCCGTCCACTCAGTGTGACTAGACACCAAGTACTTAACACTTCCCATAAGCAGAACCCAAGTGCAAGCAGCACCCTCACAAGAATCTAAGGAGAGCATTAGCACTTTGCAGATGTGTCCATGTCTTTGCAGGCCTCTGCTTCCAGATCTGACACTGCACTCGGCCTTGCCCTCTTGAGCAGCCACGTCAGGCATCCTATGAATGAGGTTTGCCAGGCTTGCGCCACATCTGCCCTGGGAGCTAGGGCTGTCATCGAGGTTGGAGGGAGGCTCTTGCCTTTGCATGCCATGGCAGAGAACGCCTCTTGCTCAGCAAAACCTGTGCCAGCCAAAGCTTCTTGTGGGGCAGTGAGGAATCGCCGGGGCTTCCTGGATGTTCCTGTCAGAGCAAGCTCCATGGACTGGCTTAATTGAAGTGACACACCTCAGAAGGGAATGGTTTGTTTTCGCAGGGGAGGCAAGGATTCCTTTGAGGTCAGGGGCGGCACCAGAGAGCTGGGTGCAGTTTTGGGAGGGCAGGAGGTGCCCTGTGGACAGATGGGTACCCTCTGCCTCTCCCCAAGACACTAGGCTCTTCCATATGACAGCTTATTGTGGACTCAGTGCTGCTCATGCTTGCAGGTTTTTTCTCAACAATCCACACAATGTAATTTCAGGAAGGGCTGTAATACAGTGGTAGAGCACCTGTGCATGCAAAATGTCTCAGGCTCAATCCTCAGCACCTCCAGGTAGGGTTAGGAAAGACCCCTGCCTCTATTCCTGTATCCCTGCTCAGTTCTGGAATGGCTGTTTTAGTAACTGAGCCACCTCCAGAAATCCCTCTCACATATCTTTCTCTGAATTTGCCTTTCACCTCTGTCTTCCCCCTGGCTTCTGCCTCTTGCACAGACACACACGTTTGTTTTGTTCAGTCTTCATGCAGAACTTTGGTCTTTCCAAGATCTTCGTCTTAACTAAGGTCACTTGGAAAGTCAAACTTGAGTCCCCTGCAGCCGTTATCCTGAGCAAACTGTATCGGAGAGTAAACAATGTTTGGGGAGCATCTAAAGCTGGGATGATGACTCAGGAGTCTTGGAGAACAAAGTGCAGAGAGTCTATCTGTTGCAACTGTTTTTTAGGTAAACACACTAGCGAGACGTGCAACAAATTGTTGCAGTGTGGGGTGCTTCTGTTAAGTGTGCCAGTCAGACATGACCTTTTCTTGGATACTAAGAAAGTAAATCAGAAAACCTCCCCACCCCACTGGAGGGCTGTCTAGTCCATGCACCAACAGTTGGATTCTGTAACCTGCATAAATTGTTGGATTCTGTAACCTGCAAACTAGTGACCTTGATTTGCCTAATTCTGTTTGTGTTTGTCAAAGGAAACAGCTAAACATTAAAGCCCCCTCCTTCCCTAATCCTTCTGAGGCTGCATTACGCATTGTCTAAGTGTCCACATATTTTCAAGTAAGAAGAGCCAGGCCGTTGGATCAGCCCAGTGGCCCATCCAGTATCCTGTTCTCATGGTGGCCAACCAGATGCCTGTGGGAAACCCACAAACAAGAGCTGAGCAAATACCCCATCGCCTTCCCCCTTGCCCACAAACATTCTTTGGCTACTGAGCATGCTCAGTTCTCTTTCAGCTGTTTTGGGGATTCTCTTCGTTTAAAAATACAAATAGATCTGCAAACATTGGAGCTCCCTTGAACGTCCTGATAGGCTCCTCTTGTATGTGCATGTTTCCTCTTTGACAACATAGAATCAAGACAGAGACCCAGCTTTTTAAGGCTATGCTTTGGAGTAGAAGCATTTAGATTTCTTTTTATTGCCAGTGTTTATTATTAGATAACATGGGCAGATAACTTTCCTAACTGCAAAAAGTCTGGGGTGTTGTTTTTTTAAGGTAGATTTGTTGTGCTAGGGAGACAGAGTGCTTCAACTCATAAAATGCCCAAACCAGTATACACTAGAATTCCTCCCATAAAATAGTGACTGGAGGCACTATCATGGTGATTCTGGATGGCCTGTTTATTGAACGTTCATCTTGATTTGTTTGCTGAAAGCTTACATGGGGGTTAAACTATATTTGATTTCTATTGAGCATTTGTTCTGATCTGTTTATGGGGCAGTTGTATGAAAACAAAAATTCGTCCTGGGCCCCTTCAGACTGGTGGGGGGTTTTTTTTGCAGGTGTATTCCGTAACGTAACATTGATGCAATAATAGCGCATTAGTGGTAGATTTATACAGGACTGCCAACGCATCATTCCACTTTATTAGATTATCTGTGATACTTCCCCAATGTTAGTGCATTATTGCTCTTGCGCTATAGCACAACAAAAGTAGGACAAAAAACAAACCAGAACTTTTGTGGTATAAAAACTTACAGGATGCCAGCAGGAAGCTATGGGGCATGCAGTGTGCCCACCCCAAAACTTTAGTAGGCATAAGTAGTGCTGGAAGCAAGGATCGCATATAATCACCAGGATAACCAACATGTGCATTCATCACAATTTGTGCTCAATAAAAAGGACCTTGGCAAAGCCCCTTGGTTCCTTTGCAGGGTGCTTACACACCTTACTGGTAAGAACATAAGATGAGCCGCCTGGATCAGGCCAGGGGCCCATCTAATCCAGCATCCTGTTCTCACAGTGGCCAACCAGAAGCCCGTGGGAAGCCTGCAAGCAGGACATGAGGTCAACAATTTTCTGCCTACCTGTGATTCCTAGCGACTGGCATTCAGTGGAGGGCAGAGCATAGTCATTATGGCTAGTAGCTATGGATAGCTTTGTCCTCCCCCACATTTGTCAATCCTCTTTTAAAGCCATCTAGGTTGGCAGTCAATAGTGCTTCCTGAGGCAGAGAGTTCCACAGTTCAGCTATACACGGCGTGGAGAAGTCATTCACTCATCTCACAGTGTCCCATGTATTTCCAAACCACAGCCTGTTATCCTAGCGCAATTAAATCCAGTTAAACAAAAAACCATGCACACAGGGTGCTTTAATACACTTTAATTGCTCAATCCTAAAGTTCTAGTGTGTGTGCAGATCTCTCCTGCAATATACTGACAGTCTGGAGGCACCCATAGTGAATCTCCTCAATCGATTTTTAATTTGCCATAGGCGAGTAACGTGTTTTCCAGGTTAGGTCAACAGCATTTGCTTATTTATTTTAAAATATTTTCAACAGGAGGAGACTCAGGCTTGGAAGGTGTGTGTTAATTTTTTTCTTTCAAATTTACTAATCCCCACCCCATCCCACCTCCTCTGCCAACAGGGAGAACTGCCTCTGAATGCAATCCAGGTGCAATTTGAAGAAAACGAGAAAACATCTTTCCTAATAGAAGGTATGCCACAAATCACAAGCATAGAAGTGAGAAGGGGATTGTTTAATTCAGGCGGAGGAAGTGGCAGAAATTGTGGTGCCTTAGGTAATTAGACCAAGTTGTTGAAGGGACACTTCTCTACAAGGAAGGATTGGGGGAAAGCAGCATTTGAAAGACTGGAGAAATCATAGGCTCCATCCAGACTGTGGTTAAGGAAGCTTTAACTATGGTTTGTTCTAATGAAGTAGCAATCCAGAGTCAGAAATCATCAAGGAGCCACTGATCTCGCTCAGCAGTAAAGCACATACATACATAAAGCACACGGTAGTTTGCATGCAGAAGGCTCCAGGTTTAATCCCCAGCACCATCTCCTGTTAAAAGGATCAAAGAGCTGGTGATGGGAAAGGTCCTGAAGGTTGAGAGGTACTGGAGAGCCACTGCCAGTCAGACAGGACTGGGTTAAGTGGGTAAATAAAGCAGAACTTCCCAGCCGTGCTTTTTGAAAGGAGCTTGCAAACCATGGTCCGGTGTGACATCCCGAGCGAATCATGTTCAAGGCAATGTAATTTATATTCCTTGCAGGCCGTTTAATCAACTCCATTCGGGTGATTTGCCCCAGCTATGACGATTACCAAGAATGGCTGTACTGCCTTAAGACAGCTCAGTTCCGTAATGCTGATTCCTCCCTTTCTGGATCGGAGAGCTTCTCAGGACCAAAGCCACACCACCTGGCTCAGGTAAGGTTCCACAGACTCCCCGCTTGCTTAAAACAAAACAACCTATGCAGAATACTTAGGAACTGGCTGTATCCCCTTCCATTTATTGTGCACTAGCTACTGACCCGTCAAAGTGGGGGCAGAGATGATGTAGTTGCTCCAGTGGTTGTGTCGCTTTTGCATCCTACAAGTGTCATGCCATTCCGTGGGAGTCTTTGAGAGCAAAAGTGGTCCCAGATCTGTGTGGGTTTTATTTCTTCATCATGCCAATGTGTGACAGAATGGGCATCTGGGTGGCCGCTGCGAGAACAGGATGCTAGATGGGCCACACTGACCTGATCTAAAAGGGTTCTTCTTACATTATTAATTGTGAGAACTGTCTTTCACGTTTATTGTGTACCATTCCTGTTGCACTTTTCAGTTCGTTAATTGCACTTTCCCTTAACAACAGCCCTGAGAGGTAGATTGTGCCAGATAAATCCATAACTGGGTAGGATTTGAACCTGGGTTTTTGTTGCCAGCAGCCAGCACTCTGTCCTTCTGTATCACATTGGCCCAAAGAAAGTCAGCTGTAACTATGCAATATTTAATAACCGAGAACCCTATCCTCCTCTTCCTTGTTTGTTGCTTCAGTTCTCAGGAAGCGGGAGAGGCTCACTCACGTCTGATGGCCGAACAAACTCCTGGGCATCAGGAGGGAAGGGGGCAACATCCACACACCACTCCCAGAACAGCGCGGGCTCCCTTTCCGAGAGGCAGTCATTTGGTGTGATGCCAGAATGCCGACTAGCTGATGACTCCCAGGCTCAACCAGTCCGGGTAGGTAAAAATTTTGGAAATTAGGTGCCCAGATAAGCTGCAACATGAAGTGGTTTTCATGCCACCTCCTTTATGAGCAGGATCCTTGATGTTCAGGATCCTGGTTGAATCCTGACCCACCAGGATTTGTATATATTCTGTGACAGGGGGCAGGATCTCTAACATAGTAATCCTAATTCTGCATCAAGAAACATTAAATTCTGAGAATTCAATAAATTAAACAAATTTGCATGGCTTTCTCTTTTGTTCTGGTTTTTGCTTGGGAGCGTTTGCTGTACCCTTTTTGGAGTCTGCTAACAAGATTTTTGTTTAGGCAAGTCTCTCCAGACATGCAGAATGTTGACATGGATTTTAATCAGGCTTTTAGCTTGTTGCTGATTTTAATAACTTTTTTTTTAATGTTGGTTGCTTTTAACTATTTTACTGATCATTTCATTATTGCATTATTTTTGTAAACCACTTGGGTTTTTTTTTTACAATTAAGCGGTGTATAAAGCTTTTAAAGTAAAAAACAGGCCAGCATAAATTTAATGAATAAATGTTTAATAAAACTAAACTAAACTGACACAGTGAGAGCCGGGACCGAAGAGGATGTTACAACAAGGAGATATAACTAGGAGACAGGACAGAAGAACGTAATCCATCATCATCATGTTGGAGGAAAATGCACATAACTGGAGCTTGGTTTTCAGATAACCAAATCACATGATTTCTCCTTTTCTTCTCAGTGTCCAGGAAAGCCAGTCTCGACAAGCACAGGGATGCCAAAAGCTGAGCTGAAAAGGAAAGGAAGCTCTCGAAAATCCAAAGGGAAATGTGGGCCACTGGCCCAGCAGCCACAACCCCACAGCCAGGATGGGGAAAGGAACCATTTCCAGCTCATCCCAGAGCATCCCAGTGGAGAAGTCCTTTCTCCAGTGTACAATGAGCCATACTCCGCCGTGGTGCAGCAACACCACCATCCTGCTCTTCCCCCGTTGCATCTGGATGTGAACAATGTAAGCGACCAGGAGATGGGACCAATGTTCAAACTTCCTCCACGATGGCTGTGCTCTGCCTCCACAGTCCGAGGCAGCAATGCTTCTGAATGCCAGTTGCTGGAAACTACAACAGGGGAGAGTCCCCTTGTGCTTGGGTTCTGCTTGAGGCTTCCCCACAGGCATCTGGGTGGACAAGATGGGCCATAGGCCTGATCCAGCAGGCTCTTATGTTGGTAGCAAGGAATTGCAACTCAGAGGCAGGACATGTGCCGAGGTCCAGGCAGGGCTGGGAAAGATGTCTGCCTGAAAACCTGGGGAACTGCTGCTAGTATAAATCAGAGGTTGGGAAGTTCATTTTTAAAAAGGAACTAAGTCTAGTTCAAGGGAGGCTCAGAGGTGTGATAAGGGAGAGGGCTTTACAGTTGTGGCTGTCTGTGGAATGCTGTCCCCAGTGAGGTCCACCTGATGCCTTCTTTGACATCTTCTCAGCCCCAGGGAAAGACAAAACTTTTTGCCCCAGGCCTTTGAATAAACTATCATGATGTTGTTTTGTTAGTGGTGTGCTTCCAACACTTCCTTTTTCTGTTACGTGGGTTGTTTTGTTCTGTTGTTATGGCATGATGCATTTATATTGATGTTTTAAATGCATTGTAAGTCACTTGGAGACTTTCAGGTGACAAGTGACTTACAAGTCTAATTCAACTCTCAGGCCTAAGACTCTCCCCTTCAAGTACCAGTAGTAATTTTATACAGCTTCTTCCCATGTTCCAGTGCTTACATCATAATTCCCTGCATGCACTGCATTGCATATGATGTTGCAGGTACACTAACCCATGGGTAGACAAACTAAGGCCCGGGGGCCAGATGCGGCCCAATTGTCTTCTAAATCCAGCCCACGGACGGTCTGGGAATCAGCGTGTTTTTACATGAGTAAAATGTGTCCTTTTATTTAAAATGCATCTCTGGGTTATTTGTGGGACATAGGAATTTGTTCATTATTTTTTTCAAAATATAGTCAAGCCCCTCACAAGGTTTGAGGGACAGTGGACCGGCCCCCTGCTGGAAAAGTTTGCTGACTCCTGCACTAACCTTTCCCTGGAACCAATTTCTCCTCAAGCTGTGAGGCATCACATTCATTAACCTTCTTTTCTCTTCCTGTAGCTGCCACCATGGAACTTGCGAAGAGGAACTTGCCCAGCTCCCACTAACCTGGAGAACGTGCCTCTGCCTTCCTCCCCTATGTACGCTGACCCTTATACACCAAATTCCCCTTCTTCGCACAGAGCAGGAGACCCCAACTTCCTTGAAGAGGTATTGTGCACGTTAAGTTGACAGTAGATCCCTTGAAAAGGTGCCCCAAAGTTTAACAAAGGAATCCCCAAATTGTGTGCTGTGAGGGGAAAGCCACCAGTGTGACATAAATTGAAATAAGTACAAGCTCCTTTGAACTTAAATAAGTATTTATAGTAGAAGAGCCATCCCCTCGCTTTTCTGCGTTAGTAACTTTTCTCGAAGTTCTGTTGGGAGATGAATTCCAACTGCATCTGGAGAGCCACAGGTTTCCCACCAGTTCCTTAAACAAAGCTTCATGAGAGGTAGAGTCAGACAGAATCTCCTTGGAATAACCAGCTAAATATAGCCGTGTTTCCTTTTCCTTTGAAGTTCATGAAACACCATGGAAAGAGCTCCTTGGAGCAGCAGAATGGCTACCCAGCCATACCTGTGTCTGTCCCTGTCTCCCATAATCCTCTGGTGCAGAAGAAGAACTCCCAACCTCTGCTTGACAAGCATTGGCAAGAGCAAACGCCTCAAAAGAGATGCAACATGCCTGAGTCCATTTTTAATTTCTCAGTGATGCCTTCTCCAGACACCGATTGTTTGACCTCAGTGAGTACAGTCTAAAGGGGAGTACTCCTTAGTGCAGGTGTGGGGAATGCCTTCCAGATGTTGCTGAACCACAACGCCCAACTCCCATCACCCTTGGTTTTTGGCTATGATTGCTGGGGCTGATGGGAGTTGTAGTTCAGCAACATCTGGAGGGCCAGAGATTCCTACACACCTGCTTTAGTGTGTTTGGGTTTTGCTAACTCCTGGGTTACAGGTTATTAAGATTTATTTTCTCTCTGGACTCCATCTGCGTTATTTAAGTGACATTGCTAACACCAACTTTATGTTTCTCCTCTCTTCTCCCTCCACCATTCAGAGCACCTTATCACGGGATGAATTTCTGACAACTTCCTTGCTGCATTCAGGTGAGTCCCAGGTTTCTTGGGCTGTCTCACAATACAATCCCAGCTCCAAGTACTCTAAAAAAAAGAATACATTGGGGTGGGGAACTTTTTTTCCTCCCGAGGAGCGCATTTCCACCTGGGCAACCATGTGAGAGCCACATGCCAGTGATGGGAGGGCAGAAGGAGCAAGGGAGCAGAGCAACAAACAAGCCATATGGTTTCTATGCATAAGAGGCAATTTTTGGAGCTCAAGGTAACATTCAGGCCAGACAAAAGCACACAGGGTGTGAAGCAAGGCCAGGAAGAGGTGTGGCTTGTGGCAAGGGGGTGTGGCTCGAGGTTGAGTGTCATGGGGAGAGTTCCGATGGCCAGACACAAGCCTCATCCACACTTCCATTTGCCCTGCTGCTTTCCCCCAGGAAAACCTGTGGTTTAGCACTAAATCAGAACAAACCACAATCAGGTTTTCCAAGTTTGCCAGTTGTTCCGCTTTAATGCTAAAATGTGGGTTTTATGGGCGAAAGCAGTGGGGCAGAGGCAAAACTGCTTGGACCTGTGCCAAGAAAACATGGGATAAGTTGAAAATCACTCAAACAACCTGTGCTTTTTAGTCAAGGGACAAGCAGAAGTGTGGCCAAGTTCAGAGTGGCTATTTAGGCCCCTGCTTAAAACTCACCTATTTACACGCAGGTTTTACCTAAAGGGTGATCTCTGCTATGTTTAATGTATTAAACTGATCTACTGATTTATTTATTTTTTTACTATATTTTGTTTTATGAATGTAATCTTACTGTGGATCTTGCCATGACAATTTTCTAGTGGTGATGGTGTCGTAGAAATCATTGCAAATAAACAAAACAATATAGTTTGGTTGGGTTTTAGAAAAAGGGCCACTCACCAGTCAGTCCTAAAAAGATTCCACAGAGTAGAAAGGTTTCCAGAGCATGTCTAAAAAGGAGGAGGCAGCTTGGTGCATCTCTCAGGAGGGAATTCCACAATTGTGGGATCTGTATCTGTCAGTCAAACATTTGCTAATGTCAGGCCAGAGGACAAGGTTTCCGATTCCCAGCTTGGGCCTCAAATAGGTGCATTTGCATGCAGGTTTAACTGTGGGTTAAACCACAGAGCCTAGGGCTTGCCGTTCAGAAGGTTGGCTGTTCGAATCCCCGCAACGGGGTGAGCTCCCGTTGTTCGGTCCCAGCTCCTGCCAACCTAGCAGTTCGAAAGCACGTCAAAGTGCAAGTAGATAAATAGGTACCGCTCCGGTGGAAGGTAAACGGCGTTTCCGTGCGCTGCTCTGGTAGTCATGCTGGCCACATGACCTGGAAGCTGTAAACAGGCTCCCTTGACCAGTAAAGCGAGATGAGCGCTGCAACCCCAGAGTCGTCCACGACTGGACCTAATAGTCAGGAGTCCCTTCACCTTTACCATACTCCTTAATAGGCAGCTCCCCGTGTTTATGTCTGGATATTATGTCTAATTCCTGTGCCTCAATTTATCCACTGCCTCTGTAGACGAAAGCCTCAGAACGTACGACCTGCCCGACAGCGGACGAGAGCGCCTCGACTCTGCCTACCACGATTATGCCGAGCTCCAGAGTTTCCAGAGCGACTTCAGTTATGACAACATATGGGAGACCGAGCCGAAGGGCTCGAGTTCCCGACGGACGGTGCCAGTCTCTGACAACGAGATCTACCATTGCTGAAAGGGGGGAGGAGAGGACTTGAGACCTACCACTGCTTAAAAGGGGGTGGGGTGATTTGAAGCACTGAGGGCAGCAACAGAGAGCTTCAGAAAGAAACATGGCTGGCTGCCTCTCCTCTGGTCCTCTTGCTTTTGTTCCTGGGGCAGTATAAGGATTGGAAAATTGAGCTCAAGGCTAACCAGGCTCCTCTTTTTTTAAAAAAAGAAAAAAAATGCTCCTCTGGAAGTAAGAAGTTTTTGTATCCTAGAGAAGGCAGTGGCTCTTCCTGTTGCTTGTAGGCACACTTTTATGCTTTGATTTGTTCCTTCACTTCCTGTTGTGGTGCTATGAGAAACAGGTCTGGAAAAGGAGCCTGGGCTTTCAATGAGAGCATTCCACCACCCCCATCCAATCCACTGTGCCTGCATTTGGGGACTTGCAGTTGGGACACTGGACTCTTGGTAATGGCTATGAAGAAAAGAATAATAATAATAAAAAACATCGGCCCTGCACTCCTCGTTGTTGCAGCTGGTGGAGACCGAAGCCCACATTTTTGCATCTGACCAACGGATCTTGCCATTTTATGCAAGAAGAGGAAGAAGAAAAGTCACTTGCTAGCTGCGACAATTTTCTTTTTTTGGGGGGGAGGGGGATGTGGCAAGAGAAGTATTATGAAAACAAGGGAACTGCTTAGTCTAAAATGAAGGTGTGCTGGTGGGTATATATAATTGAAAATGTTAAACTGCAACACCGGCAGATGTGTGCATCAGGGAATGGTACTGACAGCCACTTCCTATCCTCCTGATGCTTTAGTGCTTACCAGGGAAACCCAGACCTCTGCCTTTTTGGAATAGCATGTTCCACAATAAGCAAGGAGGCTGTGCCTCCCTTGATTGTGTGCAGAATGTGCTTCATTCACAACAGCCACCTGGGGAAGAAGAGGCAGAGCTAGTTCTTGCCTGCCTAAAACCCGTGTGGGTGGAAGACACCCATCCAATGCCCAGGTGAACATGCCCTATTCAAATGTTACACAGTTCACTGCTGGGTGCTGCACCTCCTGTGTGCCTGCAGCTTGCAGCGTTGTGCCAGGACCTCTTGGTTTTTGCAGCACTGCAAGTGAGCAAATTTCAAAATAAAAGGTGGTGGTCACGTCTGGAGCACCAGTGCCAGCACTGAGGCAGATAGTCACAGTGGTCATGCAGGGAGAGGAATTGAGAAGGCGGGTGCTCTGGTACTCAGTTGAGAGGTTTGCTGGGCCTGGCGTGGCCCCCTGGAGCCTCGGGGAGGAGCCGTGTGTTGAGCAGTGATGGGGGACTACTCTGGCCTTCCTGGTGATGTTGAGATCACTGGGAGTTCTGTTTGCCCAACAGCATTTGGACAGTCCAAGCAGTTCCCCACCCTTGCTTTAGAAAAGAGTGCTTTTGCATCCAAAGGAGCTGGTGTGGGCTTGCATTTATCATTCACCCCCAGGCTCCAGTACCAACCTGGTGGGACAGGCAAGCTCTGTGAGGCCACAAATCTTCAGGTTCCAAATTCTGAAACCCACAACAGGGACCTGCAACCAATTAGGTCAAGTCTGCTTATATTATTATTTATTATAAATTGCATTTATACCCCACTGTTCCTTCAGGGAGTTCAGGGCATGCCATGCCTAGCCCCTCCTTTCATTGTCCTAGCAATCCTGAGCTTCAGTGGCCTTTGTGACTGAGTGAGGATTTGAGCCTGGAACTCCCAGACCTTGGTCCAGCACTCTTAACAATTAAAACCTCACTGGATGATTTATTATGTTGTGGTGGTACCACATCAGGAAAGGGCCTGGTGTGTCTTATTTACTTGAACTTTTTATATAAATAAATAAAAATAAATATTACTTTAAACAGACGGCAACCAGTGAAGTTTACATGTAGTTTTTTTTGTTTGATGTTTTATTTAATATGTAAACATGGGTGCCTTGGGGCAGTGGGAGAGGTGGGAGGAAGAAATGCTATTCAATTGTGTGATTGTTGACAAAACTCTGTGGAGTGCTCCTGGAACTGCCTTGCATCTTTCCAGCTGGTCCAGAGTTACACCAACTTGGGGATGCTTGTTTCTGTACAGTATTTGAAACTGCAGGTCTCTTTTTTTTTGTATTTTCAAGGAAGGGGTAGCTTTAGACCCAGTGAGAGTAGAAGGATTTTTTTTAAAAAAAATATTCTTTTACAAAGCAGATGTAGGAGCTTGTAAAAAGACGGTGGGTGTCAAAACGTTCAGGTCTCAGACCACAGCTGCATTAGACCCATTTTCAAAGATTTTGCGGAGAGGGTGCGTTTGTGTGTTTGTATATGTGTGCATGTGTGTATAAGGAGGGGCGAGGTGTTGTAGCAAAGTTGCAAATGTAATGAATTTTACATGCTGTACAGTTCTCTTGACACGTTCTTGGAAGACCATACTGCTAATAAAGTTAATATATGTAACAGTTCATAGCTTTTTGCAACTTAATTTAACTAGATTTCATGGAGAATGAGACTATTGGTGACTATGAGCAGTGGTACCAATTTTATGATGATAAGTCTTAGCTGCTGGACTGGCCCCATTAAAGGACCTTATGGTATATGCTAAAACATTTCAAACCCATGTTGAATCTCAAAGTACAGTACTTCCCAATTTAACTCACACCTGCAGTAGAGGCCTAAATTTATGGCATGACATCATTAGAACTAGTTTGAGTTCCATCTCTCACATCTCCTGTACAGGTGAGGCAATAGATTTCCCCAGAAATCAAAGGTGCACTGACTTGCTGGGGAAACCTAATATGCTGGGATTGTGTTTCCAGGTCACCTAGTTTTAGATTACTATCACTCCTGCAATCTGGCTTTTTGAAGGGTGGAGACAGATTTCAGGCACAGGCTGTAAAATACTGTATTTACTCAAGTCTAATGCGCCATCAAATCTAACACATACCTTAATTTTCACAATGTAATTCAGCCAAAAAAGGGTGAGCATTAGATTCGAGTAAATATGGTACATCTTGCAGGAGCGTGTATTCAAACTTCAGTGCCCTTGATGTTAATACAGTAGTACAGTGGGATCTGCAACCAAATTTTGAAGTGTGAAGTGCTTCACACACACACACACACACACACACACACACACACACACACATCTCATGTTCCCTAGTTCACTTCTCCATTGGGCTATTATTTGAGAGAGGTGTCTTTTTTTTTAAAGGACCCCCCCCTCCCCAAAAAATACATTTTTATTTTTGTACACCTGCAAACCTGGGAATCTCCCATGCTCAGTGCTACCTTTCTCTTCTGCATGGGTGATGCTGTTCTGGCTATGTAAGAAACACAGTACTTGCTGCCCACATCCTGGAAACAAAGGAAATTGCTATCCAAAGGAATGGGTGTGGCTATGCAGATGAGGATCTGCTCAATTCCCAACTGTTGCCCTTGAGTTCTATGCAGTACAGTAAACAGACTGCAAGGGACGCGGGTGGCGCTGTGGTCTAAATCACAGAGCCTTAGGGCTTGCTGATCAGAAGGCCGGTGGTTCGAATTCCCTCAACGGGGTGAGCTCCCGTTGTTCAGTTTCTGCTCCTGCCAACCTAGCAGTTTGAAAGCACGTCAAAGTGCAAGTAGATAAATAGGTACCGCTCCAGCGGGAAGGTAAATGGCGTTTCCGTGTGCTGCTCTGGTTTGCCAGAAGTGGCTTAGTCATGCTGGCCACATGACCCGGAAAAACTGTCGGCAGAGCGGACAAATGCTGGCTCCCTCGGCCAGTAAAGTGAGATGAGCACTGCAAGCCCAGAGTCGTCCGCGACTGGACTTAATGGTCAGGGGTCCCTTTACCTTTACCTAAACAGACTGCAACTTGAGGTTCTTGAATTTATGAGCCCTTCCCCCATAACTGCAGGCATTTTGCTAGTTCTGCAAATAATAAATAAAAAATGTGGCTTATGGGAGCACCAATTAGGTACCTAGCCTTTCTATTGATGTAACTGGGCAACCCAATCCTAAGATCTATGCATGCACCAGGGTCACCCTTTCCCCTACTTCTACTCTCAACTAGGGTTTCTGCTTCCCAAGCACATTTTTTAAAACCCACACACTTCCCTTCAGGCAAAGGTGGTTGTGTGACAAACACGGGTGTGTAGCTCTCTGCGGTGGCGAGTGAATACAGGAGCTGGTGGGGTGATGGGCAGGGCAACTAAATGGGAGGCAGAGCCAGGCAGCCACTGAAGGAAGAGCTTTTTCTGGCCTTCTCCCCAAATATAAGCAGAGCATCAGTTTAAGACCCAGCTACTGAAGAGAACAGTTGGACACCTGGAAATTTCACAGTTCCAGGAGCCAGCATCAAACAGCTAGTTATACCTGTGGCTTTTGAATTCTGGAGAGAGAGGGGGAGAGAGAGAGAGGATATTACAGGGAGTTGAATGAAATGAAGTGAATGAACCTGACTCTATGGGGGTCAGGACTGCTGTGTTCTAACTCTGGAAGTCATTGGTTTTCCATTGGTGGTCCATACAGTGGTACCTCGGGTTACAGACGCTTCAGGTTACAGACTCCACTAACCCAGAAATAGTACCTCAGGTTAAGAACTTAACCTCAGGATGAGAACAGAAATTGTGCTGGCGGAGCAGCACCAGCGGGAGGCCCCATTAGCTAAAGTGGTACCTCAGCTTAAGAATGGTTTCAGGTTAAGAACGGACCTCCAGAACGAATTAAGTTCTTAACCTGAGGTACCACTGTACTTCTGAGGTAGCGAGCCTGTGCTTGGCCTGGCCTCCTTCAGACAGTAGCTGGGGGATCACAGAAGTTGGTGCTTCCAGGGTGGGATGAGGGAATTGCTTCATATAGGTCCATGGGCATAGCCAGGATTCATGTTGGGGGGGCAGGCTTCATGTTGTGGGGGGGACAGAACCTCAGTTAGTTAAGCATTTTTTATTTATTTACTAGATTTAGGGGCGGCAGCTGCCTTCTGCCTCCCCCTCCAGGCTATGCCCATGTCTAGGTCGCAGCCACATTTAATGCACATGCCTCCCCCCGCCCAGGAATCCTGGGAACTATAGTTTGTTATGGGTACTAGGAATTGCAGCTATGTGAGAGTTAAACTACAGTTTCTAGGATTCTTTGGGGAATAACCATGTACTTTAAATGTGTGTTGTGGCTAGGTGGTCAGAGTAAGATAGCATATCCTGAAGAAGGCTAGATTTGGGCAAGTCATGTGCTCTGCCACTGAGTGATCAGCCTCTCCCCAGACATGCTGTCGGAGGTGCCCTTAGCTTAAGAACTTTTGTATGTTAGGCGGGCTGCTCCAGCAGAGAACCATGGCCCTTCCCTTAAGACACAGGAAAACAGGAAGCTGCCTTAAGCTGAATCCAGCTAATGATATTGCCTCAGTATTGTCTACACCAGGCTTCATTAACCTCAACCCTCCAGATGTTTTTGGCCTACAACTCCCATGATCCCTAGCTAGCAGGACCAGTGGTCAGGGATGATGGGAATTGTAGTCTCATAGTCTCAAAACATCTGGAGGGCCAAGGTTGAGGAAGCCTGGTCTACACTGACTGGCAGCAGCTCTCCTGGGTTTCAGGCAGGGGTCTTTCCCAGCTCTACCTGGGAGATGCCACTGCAGATTGAACCTGGATCCTTCTGCATGCAAAGTAGGCTCTGCCACTGAAGCAATGGTTCTTAAGAAATGCATCTCAGCTTTGCCAGTACACTCCCCGTAGGAATGTAGCACAGCAAACACATTGAAACACCTCTCACATTTACTGAAGTGGTATTTGCAGCTTTGCCTTTGCAAGTCACAAATGAACTGACACCCCCACTCCACCCCTAAGCAGATCAGGATTTAACCTCCAAAATTTAGAAAGGGAGAGACCCAGGGTTTGCTTCATTCTTCATTTTGTTTATGAATTGTTTCCCATAAAGCATCTATAAAAACATGAAAAATGAAAGCATATGCCCCCCCAAATGTCCCCAAGGCCAATACAGAAACAATTTATGGGGGAGGATTTCTGAACTATTGGGGTGTTTTTTTTAGTGGGGTTCAATCCCATACTGGCAAATTCAGGTTGTGCAATTAGAGATGCTTTGGAGCTGCTCTTATGCATCAACCTTCTTTGTGCAAAAGAACAGACTTTTTGCCATAAGGAAAGTAATGGGGGAAGGCACAGCAAAGTGGGGGATGGGACTTGCTTTGGCACAACTTCATCTTACATCCCTGCAAACAAATCAGAACAAACACTCACTAAATAGCCAACATTGTCTAACTTCCCTACAAACAAACAAGGATGAATTCTCAATAAACAGGTTGTCTGGAATCACCCTAGGATTTTTTTTTTAACCTCCACTTAAAAGGTTTCCTTTTTTACATGCATCATGTTAATTTCAGCTTGAAGGCATATATATAGTTAATCCACAGACAGGAAGTGTCCTGGTGGCTCTTTGCGTATCACCAACCTTTAGCATTACATTTCAGGGGCTCTTTGCAGAAAGAGGTTGCTGGCATGGTCTGCGAGCTGAAACTTGGAGACAATGTTGACTGAAAAAGCACCTGTCTGACTTTTTCATTTGCTTGGCAGTAACGCACGTCAGATGCTGGGTGAGGGCAGAGGCTGTGTAGGGCAGTCCAATACCCCCTTGACAACGGTCTCTAAATGCCGGCCAATTGCACTCATCTTGGCAGGCTTAGCAGAGGGGAAAAAAGGCTTTCGATAAACTCATCAAGGTCATTGCTGGTGCAGCAGGAACAAGCTCTTGTTGTCAGTGCATAAGTACTGAAAAGGAAACAAACTGAAGCTAGCAGCAAAGCTGTACCTCGGGAGATGGAGAATTTATTTTATTTTTTTAGCTCAAGGGTCACATTCCTTTTTGTTACAACTTTTAGGGGGGAGGGGGCACATGGCCATGGTGAGTGGACCCAGAGGCAAAAGTTGGTGGAGCAACGAAAGTGAATCTCTACACACACTGAACATGTACCCCTCTCATTCCTACATCCACACAAACAGGAGGCATGATGAGAGTTCAAGGACATACTGTATTTCAAGCCAGGGAAGAAAGACACTGGGAGGGTTCAAAGCAGAACTATTGAGGGCTGTGGCTTGGGGATGGTCCCAAGGGTCAGGTAGATAGTTCTGGGTGGCAACATGTGGCCCACCCACGTCTGAGGTTCCTCATCCCTGCCCTACCTCTTTAGTCCATTTTTTTTTTGGGGGGGGGAGACAGATGCGGCTAGTGATTGTGCTGGGACTCTTGTGTGCCTGGAAGAGCAGCCCTCCACACTAGAAGCCCTTTCAGACCATATGCACATGGAGGGGGTGGTTCTCAGCAGATCAAGGGGTGGAGCCTAGTGAGGTAACAGTGGAGGCTAGTGACATCTGGTGACTATGGCACTTGGTGGGTCAGGGGTGGAGCCTGTTGGGATGAAAAAGACGCAAATGCCAAGCCACGACCCTTTTCAAGACAATGAGCATTTCCCTTGAAATGCAAATAGCAGCTCCAGGGAGAAGATTTAGGAACACAGCTGCCTTAAATAGACCCATTTAGCTCAGTATTGACTGGCAGTGGCTCTCCAGTGTTTCAGACAGAGAGCATTCCCAATCTGGCCTGGGGCTGCTGCGGATTGAACATGGGACCTTCTGCATGCAAACCATATGCTCTACCACTGAACTACACCCCTTCCCTTAAGGCACAGGAACAATAAAAGCTGCCTTATACTTAATTAGATCACTGGTCCATCTAGCTCTATAGTCGGCACTGGTTGGCAGAGGTTCTCCAGGGTTTCAGACAGGAGACAGTCATACCTGGAGATGGATTGAAGCAGGGACCACTGCCACTGAGCAATCGGCCCTTTTATTGTGGCCGAGGATGAAGGTGTTAAGCACTCCTCGTGGTTCTGAGACTGCTCAGGCTTCCCCCCGGCTGCTATTTTCACAACATAAAACAGCCACACTGATTGCGTCTGCACACGATTAACTTCTCATCTATTTTGGGCCCAGTATTTTTTACTTCTCCCCTTCCAGAGACAGAGATTAAAAACTCTAAAATGCCAGAGAATTGCCAACCCTTCTTTGGAAAGTCGAGGGAGATAAAGAAGAAAAGCTATAGCTGCTGCTCCAACAAGCCGAGCAGAAACTCCTGGGTTTTTAATCTCCCATTTTTGGCTGCGGTTTCTGATACTCCGCTCACTCATTTTTCCCAGGGGCCCACATTTCATCTGGATCTGCTCACGAGGAGGGCGGCAGCTGCCTCGCCTCTTATGATAGCAATACTTTGCTCGCCTTCACTTCCCCATTGAGAACAAAGCAGCAATCATGCTAACTAAACGATGCCATTCGGATAAGATCTCCATGAAGACAGCCTTGGCTCTGTCTTCCTGATGCAGCGGGCTGCGTTGGACGCCCTCTGCTGCCGCCCCACCCTGGAGGGCCCAGTTGCAAAAAGAAACTGGAGGAATTCCAGGTGTCTTTAGCAATCTCACTTTAGGCAGAGGCTGAGGCAGAGTTACAAGCTTCTTCTTTCTGCCATGATGCCAGTGCTACTGGTGCCTGTTGGGATTGGTAGGGCAGAAGGCAGGGACCCCACCTGTAGGGGGTACCAGAGCCAATGATAGGAGGAGCCAGAGCCAATCAGAGGCTGAGCCAACTAGTTCTAGTTTTGCTCCCATCCTCCTCCTCCCTGTTCAGTTCTGCAAGGGGCAACATTGAAACTAAGGAAGAGGAAGACTGGGCATCCAGTTCCACCTACTGGATTGGATGCAAGTAGGTAGGCAGACAGATAGAGGCTGGCTGAGGGCAAACTAAGGTTGGTGGGACAGTGCCCCAATTGCCCAAATACAGCAGCCTCCACTGCAATACACCAAGTAAAACCTTGCCTTAGCTTTCATTCTCCACTGATCTAAAAAGTCCAGGGAGGAGCACAGAAGATGTGAAGCTCCTCTTTGAACGCCAGCACATTCATGTGATCTCGACAAGTCATACTTTGGCTTACCACGACAGGTGAACCAAGTCACGTCAATAGTTCACTCAACCATGTGTTTATCCAGTGAATGCAAAGTTGCCTCCCCGGATTTACTCAGGCCTACCCATGTATGGATTTTAGGCAGGAATGTGCATGAACTGATTTTCTGATGACCACTTGTACATGTGTACATAGAACCTACATGCATATGTAACATCCAGTGGCGGAGAGCAGGTGGGGGCGGGGCTGGCGTGCGTCCTGTGGGAGCATGGCACCCAGCATGCCCGGGGGGGGGGGAGCCGCGATGGCACCCCACCGGGATCGTGCTGCCGGGGGCAGTGTGCTCCCCCCACCCCATCTTCCTCCAACAGTGGTAACGTCCACGGGGCTCTAATTGCTAGTAAGCTGCAGGGTGCACTTTCATTTGGCACTTTTTTGTATGCTGTAAACTTTCTTTTGTGTACACATATTTCTATTTTTCTATTTGGATTTTTCTTAACATTTCACTTGCTGAATTTTTGTTTGATGCATAGAAGTTAAAGGGGCAGTGACAAACCTCAGGCCTGACAGTTGAATGTGCACCACCCCCACCCCCGGATCTCTCTACTTGACCCTCAGTATTTTCCCAAGGCCTCACACTGTCTCCAGCCACATCACTGATTAGTCTTTGTTCCACAACCTCCTTGAATGTTTTTTGCCTGCCTGGAATGTGTCCTTGAACTCTGATCATGCCCCTTCCTTGCCTGGATGGAAGACAGAGGGGGGCTTGTGAGAGTGTGTGGGGAGTCCAGTTTACTACACAAAGGTAAAGTTTACATGTGCTGTTTCTGGCCCCACCCACATCTGGAATGTGGCCCATGGAAAGTTGGTCAAAAGGAAATGTGGCCCTTGTGCTGAAAAGGGCTCCTTGCCCTCCTTGCACTGAAGGCATAGAAGCAGAGCCCAAAGCTACATTGGCAACTCTAGGCAGAGGAGCTGAAAGGAAGCTGTGAAGGAACATCAGCTGAAGACAGGTGCCATTTCAGAGTAGCGGCTAAGCATCTGTGAAGGAGCCAATCCCTAATCCAAATCCTGGTAACAATAGGATGGCTTTAGGCAACTCAAACCACCCTCCTAGCCTCAGGTCCACCTCATCTCCAATATGGGGACAATAACGGAGACCTACCTTTTAAGATTGCTGTAAACATTGCAGCAAGGTAATGTATGAAAAGTGCTTTCAACATTCAAAAGTACAATATACATAAATGTTAAGCATCACAATGAAATCAATAATATTTTTTTTTAAAGCATAATGGTGATGATTTACTAAACAGTTTTGGGCATGTGTTGGAATCTTGAAGACGACTAGAGCTTATTCAATCTTTCTTCCAAGCCTTAGAAGGCTGGGGTTAATAACAACAACAACAACAACAACAACAACAATAACAACAACAACAATAATAATAATAACAACAACAACCTCAACACAGGCAAGTAGTGGTATCTTTTATTGGCTCAACTTCTGTTGGCATAGGAATTTGCAAATGTTAAAGTTACACAGAACATTTCACCAGGCAGTATTGTTCCACTGGTAACTTTTCACCTACCCAGCAAGCAAGGCCATTTACTAAGGCAAACATTTTTAGTAACTCCAACAGGAAGAGATTTGTGGCCTTCCACATCAATCACTGAACTCTTCAAAACAGTTTAAGAAAATCACACGCTGCTGTAATGTTCCAAGGATACAGCAGTTCTGCTCAATCTATTGTCTTTTGTAATAACCAAGGCTATAGATTCTGCCAAAAAATCCCCCTGCCCATCACCTACTGCAAAAAGGACAGGAGGCTTAACACTGAAAGGTTGGACAGTGTGAATGTGCTGGTATTTTAAAACATAAAAATGTCACCTCTCTCTCTCCTGCTTCGTATGGAAAATGTCTGGATGCCTCCTAGATAAAAGGATCTTGTGTTTAGGACATCCTTCTCATTACTTCAACCTAACCTTTTCCCTTCCTTTTCAACCTGTTGCTTCTGTCAGCAGATACGGTGAGCCATCTTTTCCTTCACTCTTCTTTTCCCACATTCACTTAAGAATATGTGGAAGCCACCAGTGTGAGCCTCTACCCTTCATCCTAACCTTCATATTCTCTTGATTAAAGGCATCAGTTCATTCAGAAAGACTTTCTACAAGCGGTGCTGTCAGGGCAGAAATTGGGAGACCTAATTTTCAGTAGAACGTGCTCCAAATGCACCCCTTTGAAGCAATATACATTCATCACAGCTAAAATGATGGAGGCTCTGATGGACCATTCAAGATTAAGAGTCTAAAATTCCACAACAGCACCATTATCTCCTACGCCTGTGCCTCCTGGATTTGTTTTGGTAAACCATCCCTGAAACTTGCCTCCTTTCAATATTCTTCTCCAAAAAAGGATTGTACATTCCAGTTGTCTCTTGGCCATCAGGTCTACCTCATGAGCAGCTGCCCAGCTAGCTAGCTAGCTACCAGATGTGGGCTGGGTTATTTATTTATAGCCCTCCTTCTCCCATGAGTTCAAGGTGAGTTATTGGCCAGGGACAGAAAGGTTTTGCTCTGGCACCTCCTTCTAGCACTAACAGTGGAACCAAACTCCAGTTTCTGTGGAAGCCTCCATCTTATCTTTCAAAACTCTTTGCCGTCTTACCAGTTGAGGGGAGTTATACTAGTGAGTCCAACAGTCCAGGATAGACCAAGATGCCCCAAAGGTTGGTTCCCTGTCTCCAAAGAAGTACCGTGATATCCTTTCCAACTCATCCCCAAAGGACCACCAGGAATTGGATGGAATTGACCTGTGTCCTGTTATGTTCCGTGCTGAGCTTCCATGATGACCTGCCGCCTGAAGAAGCGGATGGCTGAGAAGGTACCAAAGTTTGCTAGCAACACTGGAAGAGGAGGGAAAAAGAAGATGCATCCACAGTGCAGATGGATGTATCAAAGAAAGGCAGGTTGTTATGCAAATCGTTTTCTTGTCTTCTTAGAATGCATGCACTGAAAGCACTATTATACCACTTTAACAGTCATAGCTTTTCCAAAGGATCCTGGGAAATGTAGTTTGTTAAAGGTGCTGATAGTTCCCCTCACACAGCTATACATACTAGAGATCGCTGGGAAAAATCACAGCAAAAGTTAACCCTAAGGTTTGAATCCATTGCTTGTCCTACTCTGAATAGACCCATTGAAGTTAATGATCTTGTCTAGTTTAGGTCCATTAATTTCAATATCCTTTCTTGAGACCATTGTTTGTTTGTTTGTTTGTTTGTTTGTTTGTTTGTTTTTTGCTATAAGGACATAGGAACAAAAGAAGCTGCAACTCATCTATATACCCTAGTGTTATCTACACTGACTGGCAGCTGCTCTCCAGGTTTTCTGACAGAGTTCACTCCCAGCCTCACCTGGAGATGCCAGGCACTAAAGGTGGGACCTTCTGCATACAAAGCAGATGCTCTACCACTAGCTGTAACCCTTCCCTTACAACACAGAGACATGGGATGCTATCTTACACTAAGTCAAAACACTGGACCATCAAGCGCAATATTGTCTACACTGATTGGCAGCAGCGCTCAGGCAGAAGTTTCTCCTAGCCCTGCCTCAAGGTGCCAGGGATTGAACCTGAGACCTTCTGCCTGCCAGGCAGATTCTCTATCACTGAGCTATGGCCAGTGGCACACTCTGCCTGGCCTGCTGGCTCTACTGAGCCTCTGGGTAAGCCAACTGTCCAGCTTGCTGCTTCTCACCTTGAAAACCTCTCTTTTAATAAAATGCCAACATCTGGGCTGTGCCTAAATGGTTGCCCTCACCTTTCACAGGAGCATAGGAAGCTGACTTATATCAGATTATACCATTGGTCCATCTAGCTTTG
The DNA here is from genome assembly GCF_027172205.1 of Podarcis raffonei. Taxonomy (NCBI): domain Eukaryota; kingdom Metazoa; phylum Chordata; class Lepidosauria; order Squamata; family Lacertidae; genus Podarcis; species Podarcis raffonei. The sequence continues at coordinate 73,503,013 of NC_070609.1, read as the reverse complement.
TATTGTCTACACTGAGTGGCACCATCTCTCCAGGGCTTCAGACATGGAGCCTCTTCCAGTCCTACCAGGACTGAACCTGTGACCTTCTGCAAAGCAGGTGCTCTAACCACCAACCTACAGTCCTTTCCCACCAGCCTCAAAGGATGTGACTTTCTCCCCAATTACCTGATCACCACCCAGCCCAAGCGCAGGCACAAGTTCAGCCACCTATCTCCCCATCTGCGGTTACCCAGCTTTGCACGCCCTGCTCTAGGTGGACTCATTATCTTCTCCCTTCCTCGGCCATCCCATATTGCCTAATAATGCCTTAAAGTCCTGGGGCTTAATTTTGACAGAGCACAGAATGTGTGTGGGGAGACTCTTGTTTCCAGCCATAGACAAGCAACCCTACTTCCCACCCACCCCATTCCTTGGTCAAGATTCCAGAGCCAGTGGAGAAAGGAAAATGAGAAGTCGTCATCTTTAAGCATAAGGAGGAATTAATTCAAATGAACTTGTGTGTTTGAAGGATGCACCTTCCAAGGAGGTTGCCCATTGTGCCTCTGTATGATGTAACACTCTGCCTTTGTCTCCTTCCTCTGGGGGGGGGCAGGTGACTCTGCCATTTCTTTTCACTGGATAGACCCTGAAAAAGCAATCCCTCCCAATGCAGAGAGATAACAGACCTAGAGGAGCATTGCCATTGTGCCTCTGTAAGAGCTACTGCTCTGTGCCCTCTGCCTTCTAATCACAGTGATCCACCCCCTTCTTTACAGGAAGTGCTGTTGGGTTGTTCAATCACTCCCAAATGATTGAATTCAGCAGAACTATCCCATCTCTGAGGAGGCTGCCCCCTGCATTTCTGTATGAGTTACTTCTCTGGGCTGTCCTGTTTTGAATCAGGAGGCTCATTCAGGCCTGTGGCTACCGGAGAAAGTCACAGGTAATTCTGCAGGCAGGTAATTCTTATCTTTACGCACTCTAAAAATGAAGTTTCCTTCAGGTGTTAAGAATGAAGATTGCCTCCCTTTCTGATGAGGGGAACAATTGGTTTAGAATAAAACGTTGGGCCATTAAGGAAGGAGAAGGGGAGAGTAAAAAATGGTTAAAGAAAAAAAGAGAGGGAGGGAAACATCTCTCAGCATTAGTTTTGCTCTGTTTCAGAGCGGAACCAGTATGTTAACATTCCTGGCCTATCTCTGAGGCTTAAATCCACCCCCTCTCCAAATCCGCTAGGAGTTGTGCTTCTCCCACACAAAGCCCTTGGATACATTACCGATCTTCCAAGCATCCGGGGCCTGCAGATCAGAGCTCTTCACAGCCCACGAAGCAAACGCCATAAAGCCCAAGCACATGTCTCTTTGTGTAAAAACCGGCTGGAGGGGTCTTTCTGTGGCGGGGGAGAAGAAGAAGAACCAATACGGTTGTTTCTCCTGGAAATGTTTATCCAGGAATCCTAGAGCATTGCCTCCCCCTATCACACTGGTACCATGAACAATTCAACTTTAAAGCATAAAGGCTTTTGACCTTTCAAATCCCTGCATGCTTTGCCTTTGATCCTCACAAAGGATTTTTCTTCTTTAGAAAAAAACAAATCCCCAGACATTGGCATGATGGTGATAGCAGTGGTGATTATATTTGGACCAGCTTCACAGCTGTCCTTCAACCTGGGGTTTCCATTCCACCTCAGGGATTTTCAAATGGTGCCTTTGGGAACGCCTATCAGTGAGAACTGTGCAACTGGAATACAAGGACTCCAGATGTTGTTGTGCTACAACTCCCAAGATTCCCAGCCAGCATGGCCAAAGGCCAGGGATGATAGGCACTGTAGTCCAGCAACTTCTGGAGAGCACTGCGTTGGTTGTTCTTGCTATAATGTCTTTAAATTCCCTGGAGCCCATTGCTTTCCATGACCCTTTCTTCCTCTTTTACCTTCCTCCTCCTTTACCTTCCACCTGCCCTAATCTTGCAGCCTGCTCCTTTTGCTTGTGAACAAATTCAATTGCCACACAGGGATCACACTGTATGGAATGCAGTGCTGTATCTCCCTTGTCTATAACCCCACACAGAGACGCAACAGGGAATCTCCTTTCTGGAGGGTGCTCCCAGCTCCCAGGCATCTTTAGTCCAGGGATAAGGGACCTGTGGCCCTCCAGATGTTGCTAGGCTACAACCCCCATCACCCCTGACCATTAGCTATGCTGGCTGGGGCAGAATTGACCTGGAGCACAATAACATCTGGTTTACTCATCTCTACAATAAATGAAAAAAGCAAAGTCATAAAGCAAGTCTGAAAAATCTGAGAAAAAGAGGGAAGTAGTGGAATAACTACAGGCTGGTGAATGTGTCATGTGATTCATAAGAGAGTCAGCAGTCCTAGTAAGCCAACCCTAATGTTCTTTTGCCCCCTTAACCTTGGACATTGATTTACTCAGCTTCCACTGAAAAGAATCTTGCAAGAGAGTGCATTGTGTGTTCATATAATCAATATCCACCCCATACAGACAAAGCACGTTTATATGGCATTTTAAAGGTCATGGCTTCCTCCCAAAGAACTGCAGTTTACCCCTCATAGAGCCACAATTCCTATCACCCTTAACAAATGACAGTTCTCAGGATTCTTTGGGGTAAGCCCTGTGCTTTAAACGTGCTTTACATTTATGGTCAGAGTAATGCCTGGCTAGCTTTCAAGCAAATAGATCAGAGATCTGAGTTCTAATCTTACCCATCCACTCCTTGCACTCTTTCTGTCTGTCTCCTGCAGAAGACCAAGTGTCGCAATAATGCTCAATCTGCTTTGAGGCTCAGGACAAAGAACGACTTTCGAACATTCCAAGGTCAGTCTTTGTTTTACTTCTGAGAGGAGCTACTTTCAATCAGTTATGGGTGCTTGCAGATGACCCTTGAGCGTTTTTGGAGCACTGTTTTCCTTTGGGGATACAGGACCTCTCGACGGCCCAAGGTTGCAAGTCCAGTTTCAATGTACTCTTAGGTTGGGAGTGACTCAGCAGGGCTTATTTCTGAGTAAATACGCCTGAGACAGGGCTGCAAAGGTTTTAACCTCCAGGGTGTGTTGTAAAAAATGTTAACAACAATGTCTTACAGCACTTTAATGAATTTATGATGGCATAAGCTTCCGTGGGCTAGAGTTCACTCCATCAGACGCAGCCGACTCTCTACTCCTCAAATGTTTGTGCCATTGTAAATTTGTTGGTCTTTAAGGTGCTGCAATATTCTTTTACTCTTTTCTCTGCAAGTGGTAAAACTCTCTGTGGGTTGATCTATTCTAGGTCATCAATTAAGGCTGGCTGGCTGATTAGTCACCACCAAGGCAAGAGGGCTTTATTCAAATAATGAGGTCACCATTTGGTTGAGTATATGAAATATTGATAGGTTGATGTATATATGCGTGTGTGCATCTATCTATCATCTATCTATATCTATCTATCTATCTATCTATCTATCTATCTATCTATCTATCTATCTATCTATCTATCATCTATCTATCTATCATCTATCTATCTATCTATCTATCTATCTATCTATCATCTATCTATCTATCTATCATCTATCTATCTATCTATCATCTATCTATCTATCTATCATCTATCATCTATCTATCATCTATCTATCTATCTATCTATCTATCTATCTATCTATCTATCTATCATCTATCTATCTATCTATCTATCTATCATCTATCTATCTATATCTATATCTATCATCTATCTATCTATCATCTATCTATCTATCATCTATCTATCTATCTATCTATCTATCTATCTATCATCTATCTATCTATCATCTATCTATCATCTATATCTTTCCATTTGTAAGGAATTTACATCTCCACAGGAAAGTTATTTCATGTGTATCCACTATAACAGTCACAATTTAGCTGCTCTTGAACCCACAGCACAAAAGGGTTTGCCATACTTGTTTCCAAATGTTCTCATACTTTGGGCATGGCATGGTGCCTCTGGGTATGTGTGCTGATGCTTTTTCACTTTAAAAAGAATGAATCCAACTTATGTTTTCAATAGAATGGACCTAAGGACAGAGGGCCTCTGAGGACATGCAGAGTGCACCTTCCCTTGAAGCATGTGCTCCATAACAAAATGCTTAGGGTAATGCTGCTGCTGGGAAAACATCTGTTTATTAAAAATGAAGATGCCAAATGCCCAAATGACATCACCACGGAACTCTGCAACCAGTCCTTAGGTTAGGTCAGGGGAGGGGAATGTTTTTTTCAGACTGAGGGTCATGCTTCTCTCTGGGCTACCTTCGGGGGGGACGGGAGGGGTCACCCACCAGTGGCGGGTGGGGGAAGTTTCTATGCGCACTTACACACCATCATCCCTCTATCCATCCAGAAAGGAAAGAAGCATGATCAGAATATAAGGGTGCATTCCAGCCAGGCATGAACACACAAAGAAGGATGCAAAGGAGAGTCAGTAAGGGTGTGGCCTAGGGAGATGGAGTGGGGCTGGGAAGGAGGGTGCTCTGGGGAGAGTTCAAAGGTAGGGATGCCATACATCTGGATTTCCCCGGACATTACCAGGATTTCAAAGGCGGAATTGACATCTGGGGGGAATTTCCAAAAGGATCTTAGGCAAGTCAATCGAAAAATCGCTTCTTCTTTTTTTGGCGTTTTTGTAAAAAAGCAACAACACCACAGCTCAACAACTTTAGGGCTTGTCTAAATAAAGATTTCCTAATAAAATCTCAACAATTTTGAGGTCTTCCTAATAATATGAAATATGGCAACCCTATCTAAGGGCCAGACAAGAGTCCAGGAGGGCCACATTTGGCCCCTGGGCCTGAGGTTCCCCGCATCTGCCTTAGATGTACAAAGTGTTGAGCCCTGGCACATTTGTTTAGAAATTAAGCACTGGCAAAACAGTTAAATGGTCAGTGTATCAAGTTGACAAAACCAAAAATCCACTCGCATATCAGAAAAAAGAAATGGTACCTGGTTGCATCACGGCCATCCCTAGGTCTTCTGGTCTTGGTAGGTTTTCACCCAGGAGCCTTGGAGACACGAGCACCAGCCTTCCTTGAGATCCTTTCCGAAGCAGAGTGCCTTGGCTTGTGGGCCGTGATCTGAGAAGATGTGCAGGTCTGCACAGAAAGGATTTTAAAGCTCTTGCAGCCTTCCTCATCTCTGAGGCTGGGATGCTGAAGAAAAAAACCCTCCAGTTCCTCTTCTTCTTTGCTCTGTTGGCAAAAAAGTGTTCGTACACCTCTGGGGTAGACATTTGCATAGCACCATCAGCCATGTCCAAATCCAGGTCCCCCGAGCCACCAGATGGCGCTGACTGATGTCCAGAGCTGAAGACTGTCTCCAGAGCTCCATCTTTGTTTCTCACCTTGGCCTCCCCCATTTCGCTGAAGAAATGTTCATACATTTCAGGCCCATCCATTTCAGGCAGCTCTTGGTCAATCCCTGAGATCGGTTGCCCAATCCCCAATCCCTTCTGCTGGGTGTCATCACAGAAAAAACAGTCATACATTTCTGGCCAAGTCATGGCAGATAAGCCACTTTCTGGAGAGCCTTCTAATGTCAGACCATAGGGAGCGGACTCCCCTAAGTGCTCTGATGTCTGTTCTCCTTGAAGTTCCTCTTCAAATGGTAAAGCTTCTTCAAATGGTAAAGCCATGCCAATATAGTGGCACGTTTCTCCACTGTCGTTCTTCTCAACCCTTCCTGTCGAAGCAGCTGTTTCTGTGTCTTTGTGCAATAGCCCATCACATATGGAACTGGTTGCTTGGGTTGGGCTTGGACCTCTCTTTTCTTCCGGTGCCCTTGGAAATTGTTGTACCCCGCTGTCACATGGAGAGCCCCTGACTTGGTTCGCTGGGCCTCCCTCCTTTAAGGCCTCCCTATGTCTTGCTCCACTCTCAACGCTGACATTTGCAGAAATGTCTTCTTCCTTGCTCGTCCTTCCCGGAATGCTTCCCCCACGACTCGCCGATAGCATGTCAGATGGTGCGGAGACCCTTACGATTGGAACCAGACACCCTTGAGATGGAGATGGATTTTCCTGGAGCTGCGCTGCTGCCTGTGCCTTCAAGGTGACCTGAAGGGGCTTGCCACCCTTCTCTGGGCGCTCTGCTCCCCCAAGCTCTGCAGAAACTGGAGAAGAAAAGGGTGCAGAGCTTGGATATGGAGCAAGTGGGGGTTCTGGTTCCCAACAAGCTGCTGTGCTCTTCATCGATGCTGGGAGCTGCATGTCCACACAGGCAGCCAGGGAGGGATTGTCCTTGGAGTGTTGTGATTCCAAGCAGAGAGGACTGCTCCCCTTGTTGTTTGCCCCCTCTGTGGTCTTCAGGTTTGTAGGCTCAGCACAGGGAGGTCTTTCCATTCTCTCCTGCCCCGGGCTTTTCTCTGTCAAGGCCCTTGCTTGGGTGGCAGTAGCTAGCACCACTGGTAGGGAGCAGTCTGGATTTATGGGCTGGTCTCCTCTCTCTGTTTCCTTGGCGGTGAATGCAGCTTCTGTGACAGTAACTTGCAGCCCACTCCGACTTCCTGATGGCTTCAAAGTGACACGGGGCAGCTGACCTTCCTGGGTCCTCCTGGAAGACTGGGGGCAAGCTGTGCCAAGTTGTTTGCTGTTGCACAGAAACCTGATGACAGAGCCCAGATCTGTTTCGTCGTCGCTGCCAGACAAAACCTCGTCTACAAGCAGGTGCCCATCTGGGGTTCCACGTGGGAGGCAGCTGGCTAAATGGCTGGCTGGGAGGACAGGGCCCACTTTCACTTGGACCGACCCACTCTCTGCGGCCTCCCCTTCCTCAAGGTCGCTGAGGAGCTGCTCGTCAGCTGTGGCCAAGGCTGGCTGGCTCAAACTGCATTCTTCAGACGCCAAATAGAACTCAGCCCAATCCCGGTCGTTCAACAGGATGCTGTACTCAAAATTTTCCATCTGGGAAAGGGACATGTTGATGGGGTTGTTGGGAGAGGGGAGAGAAAAGAGAGAAGTTTTAAAAATACTTTTACAGCATGTTTCACTTTGCAATAAGAGATAGAGGGGGAATTAGATTCAGTTTCCATTTAAAGGCAAATCTATCAAATTTATACTTCCCAAAACAATATATGAACCAAAACACAGCTATCCTTTGAAATTCACTTTCAATGCAGTTCTCCGGCCAGCCACTGTTTTTTAAAAATGCACATATTAGTGGGAAATGTGCATAAGAATTGATAAGGGAAAATAACTTTCAAAAATGCACTACATTAGAAAAATGCTTGCAAAGATGTGCACATTAGTCAAAACTGCACACAAAAATGTTTTTATTAGAGTGAAAATTGCACCAAAACGCTGATGAATCTTCATGAGGATTAACTAATAATAATCGTCATCTGTGAATAGCTGCAGGAAACTGGAGAATTTAATATAAGATTGGAAAATGAGAAACTGAGAGAACCAGAATCCTTCCATCCCTAGCAGCCACAGAGGACACAAACAGAGGCCTTTAAATAGGGCTGTAACAACAACATTTTCACAGCAGTATGTCTATCATTGGCTGCTATCCACAATGGCTGTGTTCTTCCTTCACTGACCAAGGAAGTATGTCTTTGAAAGCCAGTTTCTGGGCATCACAAGTGGGGAAGTTCTGTTGGGCTGATGTCCTGTGTGCAGGCTTCCCACTGAATGATTTGGTTGGGCACTATGAGAACAGGATGCTGATATCTAAAAAAATATGGCAACCCTGGTATTGCCTCCAGTGACTTGCATCAGCCCTCCAGAGTCTGACATGGAGCCTCTCCCAGTCCTCCTTAGAGATGCTAGGGATTGAACCTGGGACTTTCTGCATGCAAAGCACGTGCTCTGCCATTGATATTCGGCCCTTTCCCCCAAATCCACCACTTCTGTGTGGCCTGTGCCTTATCTCTTAATCCTCATTCCCAGCTGCAAATAAACCTTCTTGTTCTCCCAGGGGTTTGCCTTCAAATGTAAGCTCCTCGCAAACTGGGAATGCACCCTCCCCTCGTGAGCGGGGATTGCTTTTATCTCTCAAGTGACAATGACGGCATACAATTAATAACAATAATGATGATGCAAAGAGAGGGTGACATGTTATAAACATGCTGCCTATATAGAAACCAATTGCTGCCTTTCTGTCCTAATGTTCTGTAACATAGTAGTGTGACCAAGAAACACTACCAAGTATTGGCTATGCAAAATGGAGGGGCTATGCACACTCAGCTCTCAATGACTAGGAATCGGGAAACCCTAGTCTACTCAGCTCCCAATGACTAGGAATCGGGAAAGCCTAGTCTAGGCAGGCTGCAAGTTAACTTCCTCTAGAAATAAACCCAAGTTTACCCCATTGATTTTCTTATATGTAAGTGAATGGCTGCAATTCCTAACTAGCCAGGTGCTGTGTTTTGGGGGCACAGGCAAGGTGGACTGAAACCTGTTCCTTGCCCGAATGCAGTGCGCATGTGACTTGACTTGAGTTTTCTGGTTCTGTGCTCAAAGCCTGAGAGACGCATTGAATATACAAACTTAATAACGTAAGAGCCCTGCTGGGTCAGAACAATGGCCCATCAAGCCCAATATCCTACTTTCACAATATCCACCCAGATGCCTGTGAGAACCCTGCAAGCAAGACCCAAATCGTAGCCCATTCTCCCCTCCTGTGTTTCCAGCAACTGGGGTCCCGTCAACAGAAAAGACTTCCCACCACAAACGTCACACACACACCACTGCCAATCATGTGGACCGGCAACTTGCTAATAAACAGTGGTGATCAACAAGTATGACCTTGAAGGCCATCTCCTTCTGTCTTGTGAGTTCTCCGGCCCACCCGATCGGGCAGCAACACCAGCTATATGAGCACATTCCCTCTTCTGTGGCCTCTCCACTCTGGTGGTATAAGGCTCCTCTGCTAATATCATCAGCTGTACTGTCTACTCTAGAGGAGAGCCTGACCTTTAGGGTTTCGAGGTCACCTATGCAATATCACAGCCTCTTGTACAAAAGGATGCAAAGCGGAAAGTGGCTGTTCTAGAGGGGAGCAGATACACAAAAACAATGCGGGGGGTGGCACTGCAGCTCCTACCTTGCAGACAGCCTACGCCAAGGATGGGGCCATGCCAGGAGCAGCACAGCAAAGTTCTCCCGGCGTGACATGGTGCTGTGCCCAGTACCCTGGGCACTGAGTGCAGAGGCTGTTTGTCTTCAGAGAGGCAATTCTCTCAGGCCGAAAATAAGACCCTGCCTCCCAAACGTGTCACATGAAATTCTATAAATGCAAAGGGCTGGTCCAGAAATAGAAGGCAGGCAGCCCTTCCCACAGATGCGCCAAAGAAGCCACTCTGACTCACCCTGTTTACCAGGGGCAGAACCTGTTTTCTGGTACCTGGCAACTCATTGCTCCTTTTTTAGCCAGGGTGTTGGGGAGATTTTGGGCAGGTATGAGAGAACCTTTGGCCCTCCAGATGTTGCTGAGTTACAGCTCCCAGCAGCCCAAATCTCCATGGATTATGGCTAAGGGTGTTGGGAACTGTGGTTCAATAACTTCTGGATTTCCACAGTCCCCCATCTCTGGTCTGTCCAGGAAATATTGGATGTGTTTGAGAGGAGCTATTCAAATGCAAGTAGGTCCACTCTGGTATCAAACAAAGGATGGGGGACTTTGATACCAGCACCTCTAGGTGTTGTGGAAGGAGTATTACATAGTTTCCCCCTTCCCTAGTTGGTCTTTGCAGGGAGGTTCAGCTGGCACCTTCATTATGCACCTTTAGGTGCCAGTCAAAAATGTTCTTTTTCAACCAGGCCTTTGGCCTGTATCGGGAAGTTTTTAATGTTTGCTGTGTTTTTATTATGTTGGAAGCCAGCCAGAGTAGCAGGGGCAACTCCATCTACACTTCCTTTTGCACTGTGTTTCTACACACAAGTCTGGGCTTTCCAGGTCTGTGTCTGAGCATTGTTATTGCCCCCCCATGGTTTTCCTGGGGAAACCCATGTTTTACCACTGAATTGGAGCAAACAGCAATCCACTGAAAAACCGATTGCTGTTTGCTCCAATTCAAGGGTAAAATGTGGGACAAAGAAGAAGAAGAAACCGCTTGGACTTAGGCCTGGAAAGCCCAGACTTGTGTGTAGAAACACAGTGCAAAAGGAAGTGTAGATGGACCCTGAGACGAAGGTGGAGGAAGCTGCCAGGCAGGGCCACCCCGTCAACTAGATGTAAGCAAGAAGGCAGCAAGGTGGGTGTTGCCAAGGCTGGTGGGGAAGCCTGCTATTTGCCCTAATGGGCAACCATTGGCCATTATTTCCTCAAAATCTGGGAAAGTAAAAACAGTGCTGCAGGACCATGGCTGAAGATTGCCATCTGCTGGCCACGCTCCTGAAAAGCAGGTTTCATTGCAACATAATTCTGTTCTTGAATGGGTATTGAAGCTTTTGGGATTTTCTTCAGCATCTAAAGACCTACGGTACCCCAAGGTATTTTGCTACCAGTCTAGACAAGCATTAATCCCCCCCACACACACTATTTTTGTTGGTGGGTGCAATGTGCATGGGGGAGGGACCTCCACACTTCTAATTTCAGCCTTCTTTCCTGCTGTACATGAACGGAGTGGAGCTTTGAATCCATCTACTTGCATAATGGTGCATGATGCAGCAACCTTGCTGAAGCCAAGCGGGTTTGGGTCTGGTCAGTGCCTGGGCAGGAGAGCATCTGGAAGCTCTTCAACCCCTATACTGACTTCCTTCTACTATTAGACTAAGACCTGAGAGACCAGAGTTCAAATCCCCACTCAGCCTAACATATTTCACAGGATTGTTGAGGGGATTAAATGAGAAAGAGAAAACAGGATGCTAGGCTAGACAGCCCTTTTGTTACCCCTCCTAGTGGTGCAGCAATGAAAAAAAACTGCTAGCATGTTTGCAAAGCTAAGCAGGGTCCAAAATGGTTTCAAATTGGATGGGAGACCGCATGTCGAGATTTCTGCATAGCTGGGCTTTGGACTAGATGACGCTCGGGATCCCTTCCGACTCTATGATTCAGGTAAGAGTTCAGGTAAGGCATTACCATTCCCACCCAATCTGAAAAGAACTGTTTTCTGCTTTGGCCACTAGGTGTCACTCAAGGACAGAGAGATGGATGACGGCCCAGGATGGCCAATTTTGAGTTATGTGTTTGCATGGAGGTGCAGATACTACCCCAGGGGACAGAAAAATGCCACCCTCTTCCAAACAGCTAGATCCTAGTGGGAACAGTGCTGCACATGAGGAACATGTAAGCTCCACAAAATATAAAGCTGCCTTTTATTAAGTCAGAGCATTGGCCCTGCTCAACCAGCACTACCCACTCTTTGGGCAGAAGCTCTGCAGCATTTCAGAACAGGAGTTCATTTTCAGGCCTACCCCCGAGATCCTTTTAACCAAGGACTGAACACGGGGCTTTTGGCATGCAAAGCACAACAGTGGTAGAGGATATGCAGAAGGTCCCAGCTTCAGTCACTGCTAGCATCTCCCAGGTAGGCCGAGAGAGAGAGAGAGGGAGAGGGAGAGGGAGAGAGAGTTGTCTGGAAAGCTGCTACTAGTCATTGTTGTCAGTACTGAGTTACATGGACCAAAATTCTGATTCAGTATAAGGCAGTTACCTATGTTTGTTAGGAGTATTTATCACTTGGTGTTAGAGCACCTGCTCTGCATGCAGAAAGTCCCAGGTTCAATCCCAGGCAGCAACTGCAAGTAGGGCTGGGAATGTCGCCTGTCTGAAACCCAAGAGAGCAGCGGCTGCGGCTGCTGTCAATGGTACAGAGCTACTACTAATGGTCCAATTCCATATTAGGTGGCTTCCTACGTTCCAGGGGCCCTTGGCAATGGCGAACTTTGGTCCCAGCTCTCACGCAGCTCATCTCTCCAATGCCTCCAGGGAACCACATGAATCCTTGCAGCGGCATGCTTTTCGAAGTCAGGGGTGAGAACCTGTGTGGCCTTCCAGATGTGGTTAGGCCTCCAGCTCCCACCAGCCCCATCCAGCATCGCCAAGGTGACTAGGGAAGATGGGAGTTAGAGACTAGGAACATCTGGAGGTTCTCCCCCCTGCTTCAGAAGTCTTTGGCTGGCCGTGACTCACATCCTAGTGCAGAGAGAAGGCCAGGCCGCCTTTTCTTCCCCTTCCTAACACAGCTGATTAATTCCTCTGTAGGTCGAAACGCTTCCCTCGCTGGCTGGCTGCAACCCCCACTGGAGCCAGAATCTGTTTCACATCTGCGGGATTCAATTAGTCTTATTGCAGCGCTCCCTTCTCTTCTTTCCAGTGCACCCCCCCTTCCTTACTCTCGCCAAGGCCTAACGGGCAGGACTGGAAGATGGAAGCTGTTATTCCAAACTCACGGCGGGCCTAGCTCCACACTGATCTCTCCTGACCTGGCCCACCTACTGTCTTGGGCTTCAAAGTACAACCCAGGGAGGGAAAAGTCAGATTGCAATCATCACGCGGCATGTGCCCAGTAGCCCCCGAGCTGCAGCCCCCAGATTCCTTGCAAGAGCAGCGGTGAAGATTTCCTGGGGTGGCGACAGCTGCTTCCTTCCGAAATTCAATCTGACTTGAATTAAACTAGCAGTTGAGAAAGAGAGATTTGGGGTAGTGCTGGGGAGAGACTGATTTAACCCTGGAAATGCTGGGGATCTCTGCCCACCCCCAAGAACAAGCAAAGAAAGCAAATGATTTTAACACAAAACTGGGACCTACAACAAAATGCTGCAGTCTGGAGCATTGCTCTTTGATGTCCTCATTCACAACACTCCATTATGTTCTTGCTCTCATCCAGGTTTACACATGTGTACACACGTGAATGTGAGGAGGAGGAGGAGGAGGAGGAGGAGGAGGAGAAGAAGAAGAAGAAGAAGAAGAAGAAGAAGAAGAAGAAGAAGAAGAAGAAGAAGAAGAGTTGTTAATTTCTTTGACATCTGATGGGAGGGTGTTCCACAGGGCAGGCGCCATTACCGAGAAGGCCCTCTGCCTGGTTCCCTGTAACTTTGCTTCTCGCAGGGAGGGAACTGCCAGAAGGCCCTCAGAGCTGGACCTCAGTGTCTGGGCAGAACAATGGGGGTGGAGACCTCTTTCAGGTATACAGGACCGAGGCTGTTTAAGGCATTAAAGGTCAGCACCAACACTTTGAATTGTGCTTGGAAACATACTGGGAGCCATACTGTTGTTGTTGTTGTTGTTGTTGTTGTTGTTGTTGTTGTTGTTGTTGTTGTTTTATATTTATATTTATACCCCACCCATCTGGCTGGGTTTCCCCAGCCACTCTGGGCGGCTTCCAACAAAACATTAAAATACAATGGGTTGACTTCAGATGTCTTCTAAAAGTCAGATAGTTGTTTATTTCCTTGACATCTGAAGGAAGGACGTTCCATAGGGAGGGTGTCACTACCGAGAAGGCCCTTTGCACACGCACACACACTGCATCAGCCAGCATTTCATGGTCCCTAAGCATGCCCAAAGTTCTATCTGCCCTCACAGTAACACATGAAGCTGCTTTATAGTGAATTATTTAGACCATTGGTCAATCTAGTTCTACATTGTCTACACACTGACTTGCAGCAGCTCTACAAAGTTTCAGGTTGGAGTCTCTCCCCATCCTATCTGCAGATGCCAAGGATTGAACCTGGGACCTTCACCACACAAAGCAGTTGCTCTACCACCAAGCCATGGCCCTTCCCATAAGACATAAGAACAGAGGAAACTGATTTTTACTGAATCAGACCACTTGGTCTGCCTAGCTCAGCATTGCCTACACTGACTGGCAGTGGCAATGTGCCCAAATTTAATCAGAGCAGCAAGATTTGGGAAAGGGTGTGATTTAATCTGGGTGCCTTCCCCCCAATTTTACACCACATCCTGGATCAACTATGAGCCACAAAGTGGGGGAAAATCAAGGTATAATGCATATGGTGTATATGGTTTGTGTCCTGTCCTCCCCCTCCCCTCCCCCGGGGCCAAACTACAAGATTCCAGGGAATGACACAGGGATGGAGTCAGGTTTAAACATCTCTTCTGCTGGTGGGTCTGCTCTGAAGCATGATGATGATGATGATGATGAAGTGGTGCCCATCCTGGGGAACACCCTCCCATCAGATGTCAAACAGATAAATGACTATATGGCTTTTAGAAGACCTCGAAAGGCAGCCCTGTATAGGAAAGTTTTTAATGTTTGATGTTTTATTGTGGTTTTTTTATTTTGCTGGAAGCCGCCCAGAGCAGCTGGGGCAACACAGTCAGAAGGGCGGCATATAAATAATAACATTATTATTATTATTTCAGTCATAATCTCCAGCATGAGTTGAGGCTTGACTCTTGAGATGGAGATACAGCGGCTGCTACACTTGTTTTTCTGCTTGTGTAGTATGGACATATCCCAGCGCTGGTTTCTAGGGGAATGTTAAGATGACAGAGAGGTTGGGCCAGGGACGGGCAATACCTTTTTTAGCCTGAGGGCCAGATTCCCTTCTGGATTACATTCCGAGGGCCATATGCCAACATTGGGTGGGGCCAGAGGCAAAAGTGAACAGAGCAATGGATTTAAATTTGACATTTCGTCGAGCTGGCTAGCTTCTACACACACACACACACACACACACACACACACACACACGTCTCCCTCCTTCTTCCAGGCAAACAAGAGGTATAATCAGAGTTGCAGGACACATCCCAGCTGGGTGTGAAGCAGTTTTGTGGGCCAGGTAGAGGTTCCTGGAGGGCCACATTGAGGCCTTAGGTTGTCCACCACTCCTGGGTTAGATGGCAGACCATTAATTCCACCACTTTATTCCACCATACAGCCCACTTGAACAATTGCTTGCCCAAAGTTTCCTGAGTCCACCCTGTTCCCCGCACATGTCCTGCTCTCTCAGGCCTTCCCTAACGCTGTCTTTGAACAATGAGACCCAAAAGCTCTTCTATGCCTTCCTTTTGCAAAAGGGTGTGTATTGGGGCACCTGGTTGGACTAAGAGCGGCGAGACCTGCAGGGTCTAGCCTAGTTCCCCATTCAGCTATGAAGCTTACTGGGTGACCTTCAGCCAGTCACTGTCTCTCAGCCTAGCCTGCCTTACAGGGTTGCTGTGGGGATTAGCTGGAAGAAAGAGAGAACCATGTGCATCACCTTGGGATATAAAAGGTGGGATATAAATGCAATAAATAAATAAGTTATACAGAGATCCATGAATTAACCCAGCAGTGGGAAAACTTGAGGTAATTCCCTAGCCAGTTGCTTGAGGTCAAAGGTCTGGTGATAGGTTACAGTAGAGTCCAAGAGATTGGGGTCCCCAGAGATACCTCTCTTTTCATCCCATCCCCTTCAGCCCTTTGCTTTAGAACATCTCTGCGTTGGTTTTGTACTCTTCTCTCCCCAACCCCATGATGGCATTTTAACAAGGTCTGGTGCTGAATTGGCTAAAAGAAAATTAAATAGAAGAATCACATTAAAGAGGGTGAAAAAGCCCGCCACGATAATTAAAGGTCGTCCAGGCCATTCCAGAGACTACCCAATTACTGTGGCAAGAGTGTCACTAATGTGAGATAATGATGTCATATGGCCACTAATGAGATGGGTTAACCAACTCCTGCCCCCCAAGCCTTCATTCCATGATGACACGCCCGCCCCCGCCGCTGCCCCACACCAGCCTCCTCAGCCCCATTTGTCTCACATCCCCACACCCCTGCGCAAAAGAATGTGGCTTCTTTCCTCAGCTGGTGAGCTGGAGGCAAAATGGCAGCCGGCCTCCCCTATTAGCCTCCTCTAATGATGCTCCTCCTGGGGGTGAGTGGGGGCGAGGAGAATGGAGACAGAAGAGTTCAGAGTCCTCTTTGATGAATTTGAGTTGGGATGGGGGGAGAGAGATATTTCGTCGAGCCCCGCATTCACTTCCCACTCCATGAATTGCTCCTTCAAGTGATGTCAACAAGACATTGTTCTGCCATGACCCTGGTCTCGTTCTCTTCCCCCCCCCCGCCCGATTCTTTTCCCCTCCCGCTTGGCCTAAGTTGCAAGCCCCCATTAGTGCTTCTTAATTGAACATAATCTTTGGCTTTTTAAGGGGGAGAAAACCCACAAAATGTCCCCCACTCAGATCCCAAATCTCTCACCCTCCAGTTCTGCTTAGGCAGAATAGAATTGTCTTCTATCTCGTGTGGCTTTGTTAGGGACAAGTTGGAAGCACCTAGATTTCTCGGGAAGTAGGAGAAAATAGGTTATATTCAAAGTTAGTCCTACCCATTTGAAATGAATAGATACGACTGTCCATTAAATGAGCAGACCCATTGAAATGAATAGATACGTGCATTAATTTCAGTGGGTCTACTCTGGGTAGTTAATTTATTTTATCCCACCCTTTTCTCCAAGGAGATTCTCCTCCAACTCATTTAATCCCCACAAGAACCCTGTGAAGTAGACTAGGCTGAGAAGCTGTGACTGGTCCAAGGTCATTGTTAGTAAAGCCATGTGGTGATTTGAAACCTGGTCTCCCAAGCCCGAGTCCGGTGCTCTAACCACTGCACCACACTGGCCCTCACCATAAGTAGTGGTGAAAACTTATGAGTAGAACTTAAGTCATATTTGCACCATGCACTATTGTGCCATTTTAAACAGCCTTGGCTTCACCCAAAGAAGCCTGAAAGCTGTAGTTTGCTAAGGATATTGAGATTTGCACTTATAGAGCAGCAATTAACAGAATTCCCTGTGAAGAGGGATTGACCATTAAACCACTCTGGGAATGGTAGCTCTGGGAGGGGAAAATAAGGGGTATCCGTACAACTCTCAGCTTCCCTTAGAACCATAGAACTGTAGAGTTGGAAGGGTTCCTTTCGGTCATCTAGTCCAACCCCTGGCAATGCAGGAATCTCAACTAAATGAATCATGATGGATGGCCATCCAGTCTCTACAGCTCCCATAATCATTTGGGGGAAGCCATGCCTGTTTGTTTAAAAGTGGTGTCAAGCTGTTTTAAACACATGGTGTGAATATGGCCTAACCTATGCCCATTAACTTCAGTGGGTCTACTCTGAATTTGGTTGGATGCAACCCAAGGTCTCTTTTTCACCATCTGAGTAAGAAATGCTCCTTTGCGCTCCCAGTGAGGCTGGTTTCCATTTTAAGAGGGAATATTGTCTTCAGATTAAACCAGGGGGAGCTGGCTCTTTAAAAAGAAAAGAAAAACAAAACAAAACCCCAACAACCCACAAATCCAACCTCAGTTTTGTGTGCTAAAACCTCTGACTAAAAGCAGCCATGCAGGGGTCTTGGGTCAATATTGTTTTTTGGAGGAAAGGGGGGGGGACAGATGGGGGGGGTCACATTTGAACATTCATTTCTATGCGCCCTCTGCTGAGCTGTTTGCCTCAGCCTTTGAAGGCCATTGGCTCTATTAGTGTAAACGCCTCTTTGTCTTACAGCTCAGGAAAATAGCAGGAGGGACTGGGGACGAAACCACTGCTGTAACTGAGATTAAAGTAAACTCACAAATGGAAAAAAGCCATGGGGTCCTTTTAGTGCTTCGAAATTTGAAGGGGTGGGTTTGAGGGGGGAAAGGAAGAGGTGGAGGGGGGGTACAAAGTAAAGTAAAGCAAGCCTATGTTTAATTAAAAACTTGAATAAAAGAAGTGCTCCTGTCAAGGAGTTCGAAATTAGTGAATTGGAGTTGTAGCCAACTAAATTCTACTCAGCACTGACCCATTGAAATTAATAGGCCTAAGTTCATTTTTCTTCATACTTCAAAGGTATTAATATGGCAACCAAATACAAGCTATAGCAAATGGAAACATAAATTGAATATGTGTTCAATTTACCTAACGATATATATTTACCCAACAATAAAAAGTTGACCTATACAATCAATAATACCTACATTTTTAATTAAAAGGGATTTTAAATCTCAAAGGAGGCAATGTGGCCTTGTCTAAGCTGAGGAGCCTTCATAACAAATTTAACTGCATTAAATATTACATACCTGTCTGAACTGGACAACAGATATGTAATATTCTTCATATAACTGACAGTATCAACCATTGCTAAAGATTTATCTAAAATATAGATATTTCATACCATTTGCAGTAGCATATAGTGCATGCAGAAGAACCTTGGACCTCAGTTGGTCACTGTTATGCATTTCATTGGGTCTAGGCTGAGTAAGACCAACATTAGATACAACCCATAATCTGAACTTCCCAAACCGACTTGCAGACCAGGATGAAATTATCCTTTGGATTTCTCATTTCTACAAATTTTGTGAAGTAGCTCTTAGCTAACATCGCAGTCCTTACTGCGCCTGCTCAGATGTGAGTCCTACTGAATTCAGCAAAGGTTATGCCCAGATAAGAGGGGTTAGGATTGCAGCCACAAAAGTGTTTTGTTTTGGAGTTTTTTTAAACAAAAAAATGATTAAACAATAAAATAAAATACATGTAATTGAGAGAGAAAAGGCATTTAGAGATTAATTTCTATGTTTGTATTTAAATATGTATTTAAATGAGAATTTTAATGCAGATTAATTTTTTTAATTTCTTATTTTTGCATATCATTCTGGGGAAAGGACAGAAAGGGCATATGAATGAACACATTCAAATCCCCAACTCACCGAAGGTTTGAGACCCATCGGCCACCCTTACCTGGTTTAGCCGCCCAGTCAAAGCCATTCCTGGGATGTGGTCACTGTCACATGCTGACAGCTTCTAGGAGCCACAGGTTGAGAGCTGAGTGCAGGATGGGGACAAAAGGTCCACAAACTACCCCAGAAAGAGCACAACATGTCCTCCACCAGAGGTTCTACCCCTACTCTAACACCCCATACCCCCCTGTGTTTTATATATATTATATATTATATATATAAAGATCCTCATGACAATTCACTAGCATTTCTTGGATTTATCCTTATAAACACATTTTAATATGCAGTTTTGACTAATGTATGCCTTTCTGCAAAGCAGTTTCTCATGATATAATGCATTTTTGTATGTATGTTTATTTTCACTAATATATTCACACTCCCATCCTCCAATATTTGCACACTCCCATCCTCCAATATTTGCATTTTTTGTAAATACTGGTCGGTCGGAGAACTGCACCACAAAGTTCAGACAAGTGCGAATTTTGAAGGATAGCTGTGTTTTGGTTCAAATATTGTCTCACAAAGTGCAGATTTGATAGATTTGGCTTTAAATGCGTACTGAATAAAATTTCTCCTCCATCCCTAGTCATGACTGGAATGGCTCATCTCGACACTTGCCAGTGATGATTTGGCCCACTGTGTCTAAGGAACCCGGATGCCTCTTGTTCCTAGACCTGCCATGAAACACAGCCATAAATCCCGGAGAGTGCTGTTCTTCCCACACTTTAGTAACCTGTATAAATAAACAGCAAATCTGTCTGTCACCCTTCTGAGTTATGTTGGAGAGATTAGAGACTGCAAGTGTGAAAAGTTAATTGCTTAGCACTTCAGTTAATCATCCTGAAAAGAGCTTCTGGGCTGCAGATGAGGGAGCTGCCTCGTTAATTTCCAAGGCTACTGTTGACTGGTGCCCACCAAGTTTATGGAAACCCCACCACCAGCCACACCCTGGACCCTTTTGAAGGGGTTGTTTCTCGCAGCATAGTTAATTGTGTTAACTAACCTTAAGGCAACATATGCAGCCTCATAAGCGCTGCTTGCCAGGGACAGCCTTGATTTCATTGTACAAAAATATGCCCATTGAACGATATTTTCTTTCTTACATTTTTTTTTAATCCACACCTGTCCTTCTGGTGTGGTGCACACTCAGAATTGTGTGCAAATGTGGTCCCCCCGACATGTAATCCTCATAACCACAACCCTGCAAAGTAGTTAAAGTTGAAAACTTCTGTGTGGCCCAAGGTCATGCAAGCAAACATGCTCCTCCCTTAATATTTTATCCTCACAACAACCCTGAAAAGTAGTTTAGGTGGAAAGTTTAAGAGAGCAGGCCAAGGTCACTTAATGAAGGTTCATGGTTAAGCGGGGATTTGAACGTGGGTCTCTCTCATTGGCTTAAGTTCTGTGCATTCTGTGCACAATACCGTTTAGGGAGATTTGTGATAAATGCCTTATTGACAATTTTGCAAGTTCTTCCAGTTTCTTTATGCATTCCTTTGGAAGCTGGATATCTGAAGGGAGCCTGTGCATTCAGCAGAATGAAGCAGGATAATTCGGAGGTGGTAGAATGAACGGCATTTTATAAGAATGTAAGAGCCCTGCTGGATCAAATACAGTATAAGGCCCATATAGTCTTGTTCTCATGGTGGCTAAACAGTTGCCCAATGGGAAGCCCATAAGCAGGACCTAACTGCAACAGTACTCTCCTCACATGAGATTCCCAGGAAGTGGTATTAGACAGCATCCTGTCTCCAATACTGGAGTAAAACATAGTAGTCACTGACAGCCTTATCCTCCATGACTTTATCTAACCCCCTTTTAAAGACATCCAAGGAGAATATGATGAATAAGAAGTTGGATTGGGTCAAAAAGTCCACCTAGTCCAGCATCCTCTTCTCACAGCGGCCAATTAGATCACTATGGAAAGCTTGCAAACAGGACTTAAGTCCAACAGCATATCTCCCCACTTGTGATTGTTTTTTAACTGGGGTTGCAAATTTTGTTTCCTTGCATCTGTAACAATGCCACCTCAGTAGTCTCAGTGGAAAGCTTTCAGAGTGACAATGGAGGTTCCTCAGGGTTGGTATCTGGGCAGAAACAGCGACTTAAGAGTCTCTGTGTGTGTCGGATGAAACCAGGTCATTGCGGTGGTGGCTCATTGCTATCAAATGTGATGAGCTCATGGGTGATTCTGTGTTCTCTGGATTTCCCCTAGGCAGATGTAGCTATTTGCCAGTCTTAATAAAGATCCTTCAGATGATTGTTCTGCATAGCTCTGTGGCATCTGTGGGTGGCACTGCAAGTAATACCCAAGCGCAACAGCAACTCTCCCTACTAATGATTCTTGGGAACTAGCATTCAGAGGCATGCTGCCTCAGATGGTGGAGGTAGAACCTAGCCATCATGGGTAATAGTCATTGATAGCCTTATCCTCCATGAATGTGCCTGAAACTCTTTTAATGCTATCTGTTTTAGACTGGCGCTGACAAACTCATTCAAGGGCTACAAGTGAAACCAGTTCAAATTAAGGCCTGACAGTGTCCTAGGAGGATTTAATGTCACTGGCTAAGTCTAAGAAACACTGAATGGGGACCAGGAGAGAGCAACTATTTTCTTGGGAGAGGCTTGACCTAAGTAAGTCAATGATACATGCATAGGGGAGAAGGTGGGCAGGTGTCAAGAGGTCTAGAGAACCGGTTGTGTGGAAATACAGACTCTGGCAAGTGTGTTGGGGCCACTGGGAAGCTGTCGAGTTCCCATGATATTTTTCTGCCTGAGGCAAAGGACAAGATGGCAGCGTCTCCCCGCATTCCATGTACAGAATGTGAACAGTTCAGTCTAGGCCACATCCATACAATACATTTATCACTACTTTCAACAGCCATTGCTTCCCCCAAAGAATCATGGCTCAAAAAAGCTCAAAAACTTTGGTGGAACCCCTTTAAAAAAGCAAGCTCAACAACTGTGGCTGCCCCACCTACCCACCCAGAAATCCTGGTTACACCCATAGCTGAGAGTGGTTAGGAGATCTCAATACCTGTCACAGATCTACAATTCGCAGAGTTCTCTGGGGAAAGAGATTGATTGAGCAGTGAGACGGTCTAGGACTCTTGGAGGTTCCTTTCTCTGCCTGCTTTAACCAGACCCAAACACACCCAGCGAGCTGAGCTGTATCCCATCACCTTCACCAGGACCTAGCTGCTAAGCTAAACAGGTCAAGCATCACACTGAGATAACGCATTGCTACTCCTAGAGAAATCTCTTTCCTCCATAGTAGTGGGAATGGCAGCCTTTTTTGGTGCCAAGGTGTGAATGTATTAAACCCCCAGGATTGGAACAAATACAATAGCAGATTCCCCTTTCCTTCCCACTATTCTTTGGCAGAAGGGCCAAACAAAAAAGAGTTTAGAAAGAGACTGTGCAAAACTTCCTTTTCCTCTTTTTTTTTTTTTTTTTACAAGGGAACTACTTTTGGGGCAGTTCAGTCCTGTGTAACTAATGCACACATTTTTGCCATTTATCATTTCATGATGGGAAGCAACAATGTACTCCCCAGTTCAGGAACACGTTGCTGAATATGTTAAATATACTCTGAGCTTGAACATAGAGGCACAGGTGAGTGGATTACTCCACCCTGTAGTCACAGGCTACTGGAAGCCACAAGGCAGCTGCTGTAATTGCAGGATGATTAGGAAAGGCCTCTTAGTCCATGGCAAGAATGGCACCGGGATCTGCGATAACGCCCCAGCTTGCTGGCAGCTGCTTGCCTGTCCCACACACGGCAACACCAATTAACAACACAATTAGTTACGCCTTCCTGCAATGGTGATGATCCAGGAGGAGAGCCTGCTCCTTGGGTGGAACCTTTAGTGGGGAGAGAGGGAGACAGTGTGCCCTGTGCACCCTCCTGAACCCCCTTGGGAATACGCCACTGGCTGTGACTGATGAGTGGTGATGCTAGGAGATGTTGCACCCACTGAGCTTTTGTCTGCCCTTCAACTGTTAAAGGCACAGCAGCGCAACAGTAACTCTCCCCTTCTGCAGTTTTCAGTAACTGGCATTCAGAGGCATAGTGCCTCTGACAGTGGAGGCAGACCATAGCTGTCAGGATTACTCACCACTTATCTTCCATAAATTTGCCTAATCCTCATTTAAAGCCATATTCTTAACCATATTGTCAAATACAGAAGTCACACAATATAGTTAAAGTGAATCCAACACACATTTAAAGCACAAACCTTTATTCAAATAATCTTGGGAAAGGTAGTTTCTCCCTACAATTCCCAATGTACCCTTAACAAACTACAGTTCCCAGCATTCTTGTGGAGGGGGAGTCATGTGTTTTAAACCTGTGTTGGGATGCACTTTAAAGGTATGGGGTGGATCTACTCTTATACCACTTTAACAGTCAGGCCTTCCCTCCCTCCCCAAAAAGAATCCTGGGAACTGTAGTTTGTGAGGGGTTGGGGGTCTTCTAACAACTCTCAAGACCCTTACCAAACTGCACTTCCCAGAATTCTTTTGAGGGAAGCCATGTGTTTTAAACAGGTGTTGGATGTGATTTAAATGTATGGTGTGGATCTGCAAGCAGTAAAGACTGTGGAAGAGGCTGCTGAGCTGGAGTGGGCACGAAGGAGTTAAGCCTGCCTGTCTCCGCCAACTTGGAAGTTCTTTTCCCACACTTCTGAGTACCAGGTTGAGCAAGACCTTGTCAGACGGGTGGCTGATAAACCGCATACCATAAAATTTGTCAAAGGCCTCCGCATACTTGACTTCTGAAGCTAAACCTCGCCCTGCCCGTGTGGTGGTGTGCGTCTGCCTGCCTGCCTGCCGTCTTCCTCTCTCACACCCACAAGCACACACACTCCTGTGTAATTCATTAACCCGAGTGCTTGGGTTGTGCCCCAGGACAGACATAACCTATGGCTCTGAGTCAAGGAGGGTGGAGAATTCCCACACTGTGCCTCGTCTCTCTCTCTCTCTCTCTCTCTCCCAGTCGGGGAAGCGGGCGCTGGGCGGACGCAGCACATTCCATCTCCACATATATATACCAGGCCCAGGGGCGGCTGGTGCAGATCGCTCTCCCCACCCCACCCCACTTCCAAACGCACACAGCTCACACTGTAGAATTCATTCCCATAAGAGGCAGTGATAGCCGCCAACTTGGATGGCTTTGGAGGCGGTTTAGACAAAGTCCTGGAGGAGAAAGCTATTCATGGCTGCTAGCCACCACCTCCACCTCCACGGTGAAAGGCTATATGCCTCTGAATACCAGTTGCTGGGAATCGTACATGTTGCACCCAGATTCCCCTTGCTGTGGGCTTCCAGTAATGGTCATCTGGTTGACCACTGTGAGAACAGGATGTTGAACTAGCTACCTGGCTACCTGGCCTGATCAAGCAGAGCTCTTCTTGCATTCTTGTTCATCATACTCCCCTTGAGGCAGGATGCCCCTGAATACCAGTTTCTGGGAATCACAAACGCAGAGGGTTGCTGCGGCAGTGCTTAGGTCCTGCTTTGGGGATTCCCTTAATGGGCATCCGGTTGGCCACTGTGTCAACAGGATTCTAGACTACATGAGCCACTGGCCTGATCCAGCAGTCAGGCTCTTCTTATAAGCCAGCCTCTTATCTTCACTTCTAGGAATTAGTTCACATGGCCTGAGTAACATGTTCTGAAGGATGGGTTGTGGGAGTATTTGGTATTTGGCAATGGATAAAGGCTACAACTATGCTTAGATCGTGTACAAAATGTACAACTTGCAACAGGATTAATCTTCTTGCGAACCTCAGCTTCCTTCTTTTTCTCTCTTACAATAAACACCCCCCAAGTTTCTGGTCCTTAACATTTGACAGAAGCCAAAGGGGTGATTGAATAAGATTTGCTGAAATCAGAAGCCAGGGCTTCTGCTCTGAGAGGCCAGGGCTTCTGCTCTGCAGGCTTCTTAAATAGGTGGGGGAGGTGGAAGAGAAGCGCTTTGGAGCTTAATATATGATAGCAGAAGGCCCCGATCCCTGGCATTTCCCATTGAAAAGGACGAGATGTTGGCAGGTGCTGGGAAGGACCCTGGAGAGTTACTGCCATCAGTCAGAGTAGACAGAGCTGGACCAGATGGCGGACAAATAGTCTGACCTGGAATAAGGCAACTCCCTGTGTCTGCCCCATGTTTAGGCCTGTGGGATGCAATAGGTATAATTAGCATCAGGAACCTTGTGTGGCTTTTGGCAGCCAGACAAGCTCCCGATGCCACAGGAGTAGCGCGTGTGAGTGCTGCCCCAGCAGCCTGCCACACAACAGCCAAAAAACACGCCCAGACCCTCCAACTTTGCGAGCTGCTTACTGTAAATAAAACTATCAGTTTTTCCAACCTGAAGTGGGGCACTTAAGCTTTAAGCGTGGGACAAAAACAGTCTGTCCAGCCCTATGAGTTTACACAACAAAAAGCAAACAGCAGGGGGTGGGGAGGACACACACACACACACACACACACACACGTGCAATGGAGAGTTTTGGGTTTTTTTAAAAAAGAAAATAAATTAGCTTCCCTCCCCAGGAAATGTCTTTCACAATGACTTATAATATTCCCAGCCTGCAAATTTATATTTGAGAAAAGCATTTTGACAAAGAAGACTGTGTTTTCTCCAAAAGGAATTGTTAGCAGGTTTCATGAGCTTGTCTGGCATTTGCCCCAATTCTTCTTTCAGGGCCTCACCTTTTGCTGCTCCTGCATTGTCATGGTGGATGCGATGAACACTTTAGGCTTTTTGTTCAAGCTAACAGCTAGAGATTATCCCTTAGTCCTGGTGGCGGCTGCAGATGCTTGCTTCAGTGGGAGCACTGGTGGCTGGAGGCTACTGGCTGTTGAACACATTTCCACCGGCTCAGGTAGAAACTGAGCAGAACTGGAGTGCAGCGGTCTAACACATTGAAATGAGGCTGCCAAAGGAGAAGATCTCTAATTTTTAGGAGGGTTACTAGTAATGCATGGTGTTTGCTTTTGAGGGGCAGCCATCCATCTGGGGCAGAGGAGGGTGATCCACTACTAGGGGGAATGGGGCACTGTCCCGCCAAACTCAGCCAACCTGCACCTGCCTGCCTTCTTTCTTACATCTAGCCCAGGAGGTGGGCCTGGCTACCAGCTTCCTCCTCCTCCATCTCAGTGTTGTTCCCTGTAGAATTTCGCAGGGAGGAAGAGGATGGGGACAAAACTAGTACTAGTTGGCTCTGCTTGTCATTGGCTCTGGCTCTGTCTACTGTTTGAGCTCCCTGCTTTCTGTCCCACCAGTCCTAATGGAGGCTTACCTGCTCTCCTCTACTCAGCCTATATATTTGTGAACAGATACTGAAAGGGGAGGTGAGGGAAGCATAAGTGAGTCCCCAGTACCAACTCTTCATCACATTTGCACCATAAATTTAAAGCAGATTTAAAGCACATGTCTTCACCCAAAGAGTCATAGGAATTGTCGCTTGTTAAGGATGCTGAGAATTACAGCTGTGGGAGTGGCAACTTAATAGACAGTGTGAATAAAATGGAATGGAATGGAATGGAATGGAAGTGATCCCCCTGATGGCATTGTTTCCAAGGCCCCCCGCAAAAAAATCTGAAACCAACTCTGGAAATCCAATTGGTGCTTTGGTAATATCTTCATCATACATCTAAAGCACATTTACATGCACAAGCTTCCCTCAAAGGATCCTGGGAGTTTGCTAAGGGTGTTGGAAATTATAGCACTGTGAGGGATAAGCTACAGCTACCCAAATTCTTTGAGAGGGCAGCTATGTGCTTTAAATATATGGTGTGCTTATGGCCCCATAGGGCAGGAGCCAATAAACCATATATTAGTTTTGAAACCATATGGGGCTATAAAGCCGTTCCTGAGGGGCATCTAGAAGCATTCTGAATATCACCAGAGCTTATCTGTACAGCAAACGCTCCAGTCAGAATGCTGCTAAATGATCCTGTTCCTTTAGAAGCTGGGTAATAACACCAAGAGCAAAGATAAAGGGTTATATCCAGTGCTAGTTCTATTCAGAGTAAACTCAGTGAACATGACTAAGGGTCATCAATTTCAGTGGGTCTACTCTGTGTTAAACCACAGAGCCTAGGGCTTGCCGATCAGAAGGTCGGTGGTTCGAATCCCTGTGTCGGGGTGAGCTCCTGTTGCTGGTCCCTGCTCCTGCCAATCTAGCAGTTCGAAAGTACATCAAAGTGCAAGTAGATAAATAGGTACCGCTCCGCTGGGAAGGTAAACAGCATTTCCGTGTGCTGCTCTGGTTCGCCAGAAGCTGTACGCCGGCTCCCTTGGCCAATAAAGCGAGATGAGCACCGCAACCCCAGAGTCGTCCGCAACTGGACCTAATGGTCAGGGGTCCCTTTACCTTTTACTCTGAGTAGAATTAATCAGGCTATAACCCATAGTCTGTCAATAATTTGGACCACTAGCATGTGGTCTCTGGTACATTGCCCACCCACCCCCAGTGCTTCTTGCCTTCTAGTGAGCAGGGGGATGATCTGAATCAGCTGCCAGTTAAAGGCAGACCAGCCTAGATTTGCCCTTTCCAAAGCAGGATGCAAACCAAAACACAGCCCTCCTTGAAAATTCACACTGGAATCACACAAAATTATCTGGATTCTACAATGCAATTCTCCAGTCAAGCAATGAGTACAGAAATGCACAAGCTAGCGTGAACTGTGCACATAAACTGCACGTGTTAGAGAAAATAACATACAAAAATGCATTATAACAGGGAACACTGCTTTGCAAATAAAGAGTGTTGATTAGAGGAAGCTGCTTATACAAAAATGTGCATATTAAAATAAATTTGCACTAAAACACTGATGAATTTTCATGATGGCTTCTTTTTTTCCCTTAAAATGCAAACTGATGTGGAAGTAGGGAGAATGGAATTAAGACTGGAAAAACGAGAAACAGAGAGGAGCCAGAATGGACAGTTTTGCCCATCCCTGAAGTTATTCAGGTTCAAAACCTACTTGGGAGGCACATGACACATGTCCCAGGCTGCAGTAATGCCACCACCTTTATCCCGTAATTTTTCATACTACTTTTAGGATGACCCTTTTCTTTCTTTTTAAATTGCATTCTTCTCTCTCTGCAGATGTCTGTGTGAACTAGCTTCATGGTTATTATTACATGGTATTGGTAGGAATGGCTCTTCCACCCTGGTTCTGCGCACTTTCTCCTCCACTGTCCGCACCGCTCACCTGCAAATTTAACCTTTCTGACTTGGAAGTGAATTTGTGGGAATGAAGCTTTGTCCTTTGATCTATTTTCCATAGCTGGACAGTAGTCATAATTTTGTTTCGGTGCAATGTGAACAACTGTGTTTAATCTGAAAGTCTTTACAGTGGAACCTCGGTTTTCGAGCATCTCGGAAGCCGAACAGTCTTTCAGAACAGATTATGTTCGAAAACTGAGGTTCCACTGTACTTTTACCAGCAGGTGTAGCGCAGGGGGAAAGCTGAGTTATGTTTGCAATTGAGGTACCTGTATTCAGACTATATTCAGCACATTATTTTTCAGCTATTCAAAGCATTAGAACTGAGCCCTGGAAGAAATGATAACAGAATCCCAGAGTGTGGGTAGAGTGCTTTCTCTGCATCATGCAGTAACTATAGCAGAAAGCATGTCAGTAGAGCAACTTGTGAATCTCACCTATTTTGACTTACAAAAGGCAAGTAAACCGTAAGGATTGCATGTAGAAAGTTAGGGATGTCGTGTTCAGCGGGAAGCTATGGCCTTGGTCAGAATGCAATGTACCATTTTTTTAAGCAAACACAGCTGCCTTTAACTGGGCTTTCCAGGGTCTTGGTGACCCAGTTATCATTAATGAACTTTTGGCTAAACTCTCTAAAAGTGGAAAAAAATGAAAGAACCCCCTGGCTGTGCCAGATCAAGGTCCATCTAACCCTGGATCCTGACTGCAATGGCAGCAAACCACATGAAGCTGCAAATCTCACTGGCACAAAAGCATGGACTTGGTGATCACCTTCTTTTTTCGTCCCTATCAAAAGAACATCAGAAGAGATAACAGGCCCATCTAGTCCAGCATCCTGTTTGCACAGTGGTTAGTCAGATGTCCCAATATGCTAACAGTCCATCTGTGATTCCTAGCAACTGGTATTCAGAGGAATACTACCTCCAACAGTGGAGGGAGAAGCCTGCTATGGGACGGCACACAAACTAAACTTTGGAGCAATCTGGAGCAATACTCGAGTCCTTCAGATCTGGATACCTAGAAGGGGAGGGGGGAGAAAGGCCTTCTAAGACAGAAAATGAAATTGTGAGATTTGGAGTTTTACAAGCCCCTGAAGAGCCCCTATATCTCTTATTGCCAAAGGCTCTTCTTCAACTTTGAGCACATTCCTTCATTTCTTTTGCTTAGCCTTCACTGAACATAAGAAGATCCTGCTGGATCAGACCAATGGCCCATCTAGTCCAGCATCCTGTTCTACAGTGGAGAACCAGGTGCCTGTGAGAAACCTGCAAGCTGGACCAGAGCACAAGAGCCCACTCCCCTCCTGTAGTCTCCAGCAACTGGTATTCAGAATCCGGTTGTGGAGGCAGAGTGTTGCCACCAGGGACAGGAACCATTGATAGCCTTGTCTTCCATTAGTTTGCCCGGTCTTCTTTTAAAGCCCCCCAAGTTGGTGGCCATCATTCCCTCTTGGGGGAGCAGGTTCCATAATTTAACTATGTGCTGCATGAATAAGCACTTATTTTATCTGTCCTGAATCTTCTAGCACTCAGCTTCACTGGATGTCCATGAGTTCTAGTATTACGAGAGAGGTAGAAAAACTTTTCACTATCCACTTTCTCCATGCCATGTATAATTTTTTAACTTTCAGCTTGTTACCTCTTTCTTGGTTTTTTTCTAAAGTAAAAAGTCCCAAATGCTGCAACAACAACAACAACAACAAAACTTTATTAGCAAAGCCAACAGGCCACAGCTGTACAAGAGTTAAAAGTAAAAATAGAGATAAAAGGAGGAAAAGAACAGGCAAAAGATGGTCCGTCGGATGAACAAGTCTGTCACTCAGATGGTGGCCCTCAATTTCGCAGCTCTCTCGATGTACCTCGCGACCTTCTCTGTTATCTGACTTTCCGTATCAGATAATAGAAAATACAGTGTAATGTCTGATGAACGGCCGGGGTTGGAGAGAATGAGTGGAGTAATAATCTCATTCCTTAGGTCTTTGTAGAGGGGGCAAGAAAGAAGGACGTGAGACACTGTTTCCGTGTTACCATCTCCACATGGGCAGAGTCGTTTTTCAAATGGAGTCTTTTGGTAACGACCTTCGAGTACAGCAGAGGGAAGAACATCCCATCTAGCCAATGTAAAGGCACGTCTGTATTTCGGGATGGTTAGTTTAGACAAGTATGAAGCTGGAGAGTCAAAATGAGAAGGGGGAAAGTAGGTATACCATGGGCACAGTTTCTTTAAGATGGTCAGGTTGTTTTGTCGTTCGATGTCTTTCAGGCGCTGGCCTATTAGACTCTTTGCTTTGATGAGGCCTATTGATAATAGGGACTGTGAGTGCAGACCGCATGTAAGGAGTTTTTGATGCACGGTTTTGAACCACTTGCTTTTGTGAGAGTCTTGCATTACTAAAGGCAGTAGACCAGGTGGATTCAGATTAAGACGAAGCCAATAGTTGAATGTTCTCTGCCAAGTCCGAGTTTCCACAGATGGAAGGCAGGCCTCGAGTCTTAATGCTGCGTTGGGAACACAGGGGGGGACACCGAGAATCTGCCTTAGAAATTTAGACTGGACAGACTCAAGACTGGAGCAGTGGTTCCCCGTCCAGATTTGGGCCCCATACAGTAACTGCGCCAGAGGTTTTGCTTGATAAACTTCAAGGGCTGCTGGGATGTATCTGCCCCCCTTCGTGTAGAAGAAGCGGGACAGCATCTTGATACTTTGAGCTGCTTTTTCTTTGGCACATTTTTGATGGACATCCCAGGACCCAGTCGACTGGAAAACGATACCCAGATATTTGAAGGCTTTGACTTGTTCAATTGTCTGGTTATCCATCCTCCAGCTATACTGTCTGTGTTTCCTTGCAAAAACCATAGTTTTGGTTTTCTGATAGTTTATTGCAAGTTGCTCTCTCCTACAGTATGCTGAGAATTCACCTATGAGCCTATTTAAGCCTATTCTTGTTCGGGATAGGAGTATCGCATCGTCAGCGTACAAAAGCACTGATATTGCTTTGTCAGCCAGTTTGGGGGCGTGGAAGTCCGGAGATGACAAACAGTTAACCATATCGTTGATGTAGATGTTGAATAGAGCTGGGGCCAGGATGCAACCTTGCTTGACCCCCTTACTGACAGAAACTGGTCCTATAAGATGGCCGTTTAACGAAGTTCTTACATGCAGCACCGTGTCTTTATACAAACAGCTCATCAGAAATAATAGTCTTTTGTCTATACTTGATGTGCTCAATTTATCCCAGAGTCTTACACGTGGAATTGAATCGAAAGCAGCCTTTAGATCGATAAAGGCTGCATATAGCACCCCACGGGATTTTTTGGCATATTTGTCAATTAGATAGGCTAAGATGAAGCAATGGTCTATGGTGGATCTGCCTTGCCTGAAACCCGCTTGCTCTTCCGCTAGAATGGCTTCAGTTTCCAGCCAGCTAGTTAGCTTGGTATAAAGATGTTTGGCATATAGTTTGCTCGGTATAGGCAGAAGGCTGATTGGTCTATAACTTGCCGGGTCTGTCATGGGTCCTTTTTTATAGATTGGGATAATTATTGCCTCAGACCAACCATCTGGGAGTAAACCCGTTGAGTCGATCCAAGAAAATAAAGACGCCAGCAGGGGGGCCCACCAGCCAATGTTGGACTTCAGAAGTTCAGCAGGGATGTAATCATTCCCTGGGGCCTTGTTGTTCTTTAGTTGTGCGATTAAATTCTCAACTTCCTTCGCAGTTACTGGTGGCCAATGAGGTAGGTCCTCCAATTGGATGCATAGTTTGTAATGTTGGGCTTCCTGGTCATAGAACAAAGATTGAAAATGGCGCAACCACTCCATTGGTTCCACTGTACAGATGGAATTAGTACGCTCCTGGTCCAGTAGACCAGATATGGTTCGCCAAAAACAAGTAGTATCTTTCTCGTGCGATGCCTTAACCAAACTGTGCCAAGCGGCTCTTTCAGCTTCCAATTTCTTTCTCCTTAGTAATTGTTTGTAAGACCGTCTCAGATAAATATAAGCGTTAAGTAGGGGGGCAGTCCCTGATTTCCTGTATCTCCAGTAGGCTGTTCTCGTTTGTCTCCTTGTTTGCCTGCACTCCAGGTCAAACCAGCTAGCTCCATCCTTTGCCCTCTTTGTAGCGGAGCAATGTATCACTGTTGTTAAATGGGGTTTCAATCTTTCCAAAAGTAATTTAAAGCGTTCCATGATCGCAGCTACTGAATTGCCTGATACGATAGCGGAGCGAATACGCTTTAACTCCACTGACTGAAGAAGGAGGGTTAGATTTTCATTCAGTATTGGGGACCATTTAAGTCTTTTGGGGGCAGGTATAACCAAATTTGCAGAAGGTATATATTGTGGCTCGGCAATAGAATAGTCAAAAGGCCGACCTGCAAGCTCTAAAATTAGAGGCAGGTGATCACTCAGAATATTGTGGCCCACTTGGAACTTCCTTACAAAGCTGTGAGCAAATCTTGAGATTAAGATATAATCTATAACGCTTCCCCCAGCCTTGGAGAAATGGGTATATTCCCCGGGGCGGTCCCCCTCTATATTGCCGTTTAATATCAGCAGTTCCCTCCGTCTGGCAGCCTGCACCAAGCAGAGACCTGAGAAATTACTTCTGCTATCTTTGGACAGTCGTGTCGCGCCAATATCCGTCAGTTCTTCGGGGTCCATAAATTGGTTGAAATGAGTGTATAGACTGTTGTCATCTGTTCCTATGCGAGCGTTGAAGTCTCCGCACACAATGGTCAGGGCAGACGGGTAAGTAGATTCGAGAGGCTCTAAAAACGCCTCTAGCTCAGCCCATGTAGCCTTGACAACGGGGTTTTTTTGGCCTGGGGGAATATAGACATTGACCAGCAAGAGAGTAGTTCTCTTGAAGCTAAGTAGAGCGGCTGTTGCTACAGAATTGCAGCTAGGTAGGGCTGTTAGAGAATGCGCCAGCTCCGTGGAAATGAAGCAAGCTAAGCCACCACTGCAACCTTTTCCCATAGGGAAGCAGCTCCACCCTCTTGATCATTTGGCTTCTGAAGTAAGCTTTCTCAGACTGAAACAATTGTCTTTTTTGTTTTGTTTCTAAGTAAATTTATGAGAATGTTTAACATTTAATGACATCATGGATCTGCTGCTCAAATCCTAGCAATGATCTACTCCAGGGGTAGGCAACCTAAGGCCCAGGGGGCGGATGCGGCCCAATCGCTTTCTCTATCTGGCCCGCAGACGGTCCGGGAATCAGCATGTTTTTACATGAGTAGAATGTGTCCTTTTATTTAAAATGCATCTCTGGGTTATTTGTGGGGCCAGCCTGGTGTTTTTACATGAGCAGAATGTGTGCTTTTATTTAAAATGCATCTCTGGGTTATTTGTGGGCCATAGGAATTCATTTATCCCCTCCCCCCCAATATAGTCTGGCCCACCACATGGTCTGAGGGACGGTGGACTGGCCCACAACAGAAAAAGGTTGCTGACCCCTGATTCTACTCGCTAGAAAAGTTGTTATGGGCTAAAGGCAAAAACATTCCTCTTCTCCCAGGACAATTGATGGCCTTTTAAACTGGGGAAGGGTATTGTTTTTGTTTGTTATAACTGTAAGAATTTTTCTGTTTTTATATTGTAAACCACCCTGTGATCTTCGGATGAAGGTCGGTATGGAAATTTAATAAAAATAAAATAATAAAAAAGAGGAACAGAAGTGAAATTGCACCATAACTTTCCCCTCCTGCAGTTTCTATTGAGTTTTGTGGCACTTTATAAGACACACAGACTGCAATGGAGTTTGGTCTATTAGGATGAACGAGCCACTGTCCCACAGTCTGACATCAGTCAGTAACCTGCCAGCCTGCCTTATTTCTTACATCCAGTACAGGGAGTGGCACAGCCTGTCAACTTCCTCCTTCTTACTCTTAAGAGTTGCCACTTATGGAACTCAGCAGAGAGGAGGTTGGGGGTCAAAACTAGAATCATTGGTCCATCTAGCTTAGTATTGTCTTCACTGACTGGCAGCAGCTCTCCAGGGTTTCAGACAGAGAATATTTCCTAGCCTTACCTGGAGATGTCTGAGTTTGAACTCAAGACCTTCTGCATGCAAAGCATGCAAAGTAGACACTCTACCACTGAGCTGAAGCCCTTCGCCTAATGAGATTTACTGTATTCCAGGACACATTTGTGCATCATGAGTCCTGGAGAATTTCTGGATCACCATGAACAATAAATGACTTAAATAAGAAAAGATATTGGTCTTGCCTCCTTCACTCAGCCTCTATGAAAGAGCAGGAAGGGTTATTCTGCTGTGCCTGTGAAACTGGGTGGGATTGCATCATTGCCTTGCTCCCAATGGAGCAAGAGAGTGCTCTCGCTGTGTTTCTGCATGAATCACTGCTCTGGGCTGGCCTCCTCCAATCAGCTTCCACTTTGGCGGTGTTGTGGGGGGTGCGAGTGCAGGAAGAATAGCCTGCCACGAAATTGCGTTAGCTGGGCTGGCCATGAGCTGAAGCCCAAAACATCTGGAGGGCACAAAAACTTGACAAAGGCTGAATCACATCATCACATCATCACTTGGTCACTTCTAATGTTCTCGGAGCTACAAACATGAGTCTGACCAAATTGCGGGAGGCAGTGGAAGACAGGAGTGCCTGGCGTGCTCTGGTCCATGGGGTCATGAAGAGTCGGACATGACTAAACGACTAAACAACAACAACAAAATGCAGAAGAGGGTGCCTGTTGTGCTTCTGCATGAGGAAATGTTCCAGAACTAGCCTCCTTCCCACCCCAAATCCATGATTTAGATACACAAGGAAGGGAACCATTCTATAAGCAAGCTATTGGCTTTTGCTTTTTTAATGCTGGTGTAAGATTGAACTATGCCTCTCAGTCAAAGGGGGTGGGGTGGGTAGGTGGGGGGGGGGAACACAACCGTGTGTGTCAGCAGTCTGGGAAAGTCTGGCTTTCAAAGTACCAGGAGGCCATGGCCAGAACAGTGGCAACTCTACCCTTCTCCCTGACAGCTTTCATCCTAGAGATTAACCACCGAAACCAGCTAACAACAGCAGGTTTGCTTCTCCATTCTCTCACCTTCCTCTGACACCAGATCCTTCCTGGCTCATGTGTATACTTCATCTCTTTCTTTCTCCTGTGATCTGGAGTCTCTCTCCTCTTCCCCCTCTCCTTCCCTCCTCCTCCTTGCCTCTCTCTCTCTCCTAAGTCTGCTTACTGCTGACTGAAGCTGTCATTATCAGCTCAATAAATCTCTTGGCACTGGGTTCTTTTTTTTTTTTAATTGAACCGCTTGCTTGCCTGAGGGAGGGGGCGGGGGGGGGAGAGAGACGAGGCTTGCAAAAGGTTGAGGAGAGCACCACTTTCCCACGCCTAGGACACACCGCCTTGCGCATTCCCTGGCTGCCAGAACTTTTGCAAATGTTTGGATAGCCTTGAACAAACAGCACACCTTCTTTTTTCAGAAAGGGAGGCCAACAGGAAATTTTGCTAACCGTCCCCCCCCCTCTTCCCCCTCAGCCCATCCACCGCCGCCGCCACCCAGCTCTGAACAAGTCACGAATTGTGTCTCTGCATGTGTGTGTATTTATTCTAGGCTTGTCAGGCCTTTGGGGTTTAAGGGTTTTGAGCAGCGCAATGGATACTGATGCACAAAAGACGCTGTACAAAGCAAACCCGGCAGAAAGGAGATGGCTACCTTCCCCACTTCCTTCTATAAACATAGGACACCTGCACATTTATATTGCCAGGCTGCTGTATAACAGGTGAAGTTCCCCCACGCACAAATATTTCCTAAGCTGAGTTTCTGTCTGTTGTTTTCAGCTGGTTGCAAAAAGAAAGAGGCTGTCTGAGGGACAGCATAATCACCATCGCCGCCGCCATCAGCATCATTGTATTTCCCTTCCACCTTTTCTCCAATCACCTCTCTGTTTTATCCTCACAACAACCCTGTGAGGTAGGTTAGGCAGAGAGGTCCCGTCCATACCTCAGTTTAATGTGGATTGTGAACCCCTTTAATTCTCCCTCATTCTCCAACTTTGCTCTCCCCCACTTTCTCCTCCTTAAATTCAGAGATTCCTCATGCTTTGAAAATCCGAACAGGAGAGCTGTGTTGATAGCAGAGGCCATGTTAGGGATCAGAAAGTGTGGGCCAGTTGGAGGAGAATGTCATGTGGACCAGGGGGAATTAAAAGGAAGCACAAGCAGTTCACAATCCAGATTAAGCCGAGCTATGGATGGGCCCAGTTAGTGACTGGCTCAAGTTCACCTAATGTGCTCCATGGCTGAGTGGGGATTTAGACCTTGGCCTTACGAGTCCAGCACTCTAACCACTGCACCACATTGGCTCTAGAAGTTAACATTAAGCTTAATCCACCAAATAGATCCTTTCCTGACATTGACGTTGTGAACCATATTTGATGACCAAAATTCAGATGTTCCCTATAAAGAGATGTCATAAATGGTATTAGTTGCCGCTAGACAGGTAACAGCAAAAAGTCGGAGAAGCGAAGAACAGAGGAACATTTCAAGAATGGAAAGTTTTAATGTGGCAACACGTTTTAATGGAAAGAGGAATGGGACAGACAAATATAGAAGGTGATATCATAGGACAGAGGTATGGATTCCTTCAGGATAGGGCTGGGCCCAAGGCATTTGGGCACCTCAGGTGAAGCAGAAGATGCTTTTTATTCCCTTCCAGAGAAGTGAGGAGTGGAGATCTAACTCAGGAACAAGGCTGGTGGGGGTGGGATTAAGATCAACATCAGGACCAAGGCAGGAAGTGAACGTCAGGAACAAGGGGGTAGTGAAGATCTACATCGGGAACAAGAAGGGGAATGAAATCAACCTTACCCGGCTGTCATAGGGGGCAGGAATGAGGCCTACTCTGAATCACACCGGGGCAGGCCCTGGGCAAAGTGCTGGTCAAACTGGGACCTCAACACCTGCTTCACAAGAACTCTCCTGGAGAGCCTTGATCAGCTGAGGTGGAACAGTGCCTCCTCTTCACATTCTTATTGACATGGTCAATAAGAAGACCGACACAAAAGGTAGCGCATTTTATACCAGGCAAAACAAATATAATTTCTATGTGTTGTAACTTTTGTGTGTTATTGTTATATATGAAATATATACAGTGATACCTCGGGTTACAGACGCTTCAGGTTACAGACTCCGCTAACCCGGAAGTAGTACCTCAGGTTAAGAACTTTGCTTCAGGATGAGAACAGAAATTGCACAGCGACGGCGCGGCAGCAGTGGGAGGCCCCATTAGCTAAAGTGGTACCTCAGGTTTAGAACTGTTTCAGGTTAAGAACGGACCTCCAGAACGAATTAAGTTCTTAACCCGAGGTACCACTGTATAACAATACGAACCCCAGAGGTCATCCAACACAGCCCGCTGCTGAATGCAGGATCTGCAGACGCAGGTTGTCATTACAGCACCCCCCATCCACCCCACCTATCAATAGCCATCTGGCCTCTGCTTAAATACCTCCAGTGAAGGAGAGCCCATGACCTCCTGAGGCAGTCAGTTCCACAGATGAACAGCTCTTAGCATTAGGCAGTTCCTCCCTATGGTTTGCCAAAATACTGTAGGCCTTCCTGAAATATCCGCCCACTGGGTCACATGTTGCTTATGGATACGTCTGGGTATAATTGCCAATTTACCAATGTAATTTCCACCCCACCCCCCAACCCTTAACAGCAGCATGGCAGGCAGGAAGGAATCCTCCATAGGGGAAACTTTTCCTTAGCCCAGTAATACATTAAGGGGGGGAAGGGCTGTTCCTGCAGAATGTCCAAATTTTAAACAGTTAAAAGGCACAAGCACACTGCATGAAAGAAATGTGCACCAGGAAGCTGGGGCTGGGGGGGGAGGCTTAATGTTTTTATCTCTTGGGAGATTGTTCTTTCCTTCCGAATTCAAGTACTCCAAAGCTTGCTTTATTGGTCCTGAAGAACCCTGAGGGCAGAGAGGTTTGTTTGGGGTTCTTTATTTTTAAAGAAGGATATGCCAGCGTATCTTATGCCCAAGAAGTACTGCTCTTCTTCTAGTTTTAGAAGTGTGTGTGGACGGTAGAGGGCATGTGGTTTCTTGCTGTGAAAGGAGCCAATGCTCTGCACATGCTCTGGGGTGCCCTTGTCTTTAAGATATTAAATTATAAATTGCTCTTACATTTCCCTGGGACCTTGTGGTGAAAGGAGGGGTAAGAAACACAAGGGGACCCGAGAGTATGTGTAGTGTGTTTTGTCCTCACAGAGTGGGGTAACCACTGCCCCACACCCTGCATCTGGAATTCTATTCCCACCAGTTCCTTAAATCCCAATTATGTCCAGATTATCCTTGGAAATGGGAAGATCTCCACGAAATGAACCAGCTGAATGTGTGAAATGTGTTTTAAACATATAGTGTGGATGTGACCTTGGTGTGTGTGTGTGTGTGTGTGCACGCGGGTGGAAGGGAGGTGAAAGGCACCCCCCTCACTGTCCTTCTCCCTCAGCGGTTCCCCTGATTGACGAAGGGCCAAGCCCTTCCACAAGAGCCTTTAGAAATCCCACATGACTTAAAGGCTCCCTTTGACGCACATGGTCTCCAGAGCTGCCAAGACGTCCATGCCTCTGCCTGGAGCAAGTGGGGAGGTTTCTGTTCGCTTTCCAAGTCTGCACAGGGGTGTCTGGCCCACAGATGCAGTACGGTAACTAGGCCGAGCAGGGAGAGAATTGTGCGGGGAGGGGGATGATTATGCGTGTAACGGCAAGGTCCAGCTGGGAAGAGTTTCGCATCGGTCCTGCTGGCTCAGGATTAGGGAGGGGAAATGCCAATGCTGGGGGAGTTTTGTGTTGCATTCCCTCAAGTGCCAGGGCCTCCCGCCTACACAGTGAATCCGGCTAGAAGCAATTGCCTGGTCTCACTTGGAGTTTATGGTGGGCTTGTGGCAAGGGAAAAGCAGTGTGATCGCAGCAGCTGGGCGTCACCGTCACAATTCTTTTAAAATGTGTTCACTGCCAAAAAAAATTGAGCGTTTGAAAACTGGGCAGAGTGCCACTGTGGTGTAGTGGTTGTTTATTTATTGCTGTTTATATCCCACCTTTTCTTTTCTACACAGCTTGAGGTGGCATCCATCCTTCTCCCTCCTCTTTATTTACTCCCCACAACCTTGCAAGGTAGGTTAGGTTGAGAGGTAGTGGCTCATGGTCACTCCAGTGAGCTTCAGGGATGAGTAGAGATTAGATTTTTAGTCTCTCCCAGGTCCCAGCCTGGATCTAGACACATCAAAGAAGCGTTTCAGAGCTTAAAGCGTTGTAAATTTGAACAGGGAAAACAGGTAGAGAAAAACAGGGCTCCACACCGCCATCTTGGGGGCACAATGTTATATTGCATATGCCACACATACCGTAAATCTCTTTTTCTTTACCAGTCTAGCCTGAGTCCCTAGTCCGACACCATCATTTGGGCATGAAGCTCACTAGGTGTGAGCTTGCGCCAGCCATTGCCTCTCAGCCTAAACTACCTCACAGGGTTGTGGTGAGGATAAAACAGGGAGGAGAACTAGGTACACCGCTTTGAACTCCTTGGAGGGAAGGTGGGACAGGAATGTACGGTAATAAATAAAGAGAAACATGCTAGAGGTCAATTCTGCACTTCCTGACCTGAATACCTATACCCTAAAATCCCAGATGCTGTGGGATAGGCTACACAGTGGTCACGAAAATGGACATGCTCTGAAGCACATTTTATTATCATTACTATATTTAATTATTAGCTGCTTTTTTCACAAAAAGTGACATAATGTGACTTCGAGTCGCTGCCGGACAGAATCCCACCACTGAACATGCTCTTTGCTGAATCTCTGTAGGTATGCACTCCCATCCCACACTTGGATAATTATAATTTGGCTCTCATTTTCTGGAGTTTATAATTATAATTCATTGCGCCCAGGGCTCACAAAAACTCTTTGCTTTGTTTGTTTTTGCCGAGGGGGGGGGAGTGCCAAGGGTATAATTAACTTGTATGATGTAACAAAGACAAAAGTACATACGAGCATGTGCAAAGGGTTTTTAAAAATCCATCTGCAGCTAACCCATGCAGAGTTATAGTTTTGTTTTTTTAAAAAAAGATATTGCTTCCCAAACCAGCCTAAAGCAGACCAGCTTAATTCTTTTGTCATGTATAAAATATATCAGCTTAATTATTTTGTCAAGCAGATGTCATCCCAAAAGGACAGTTTGGTGGCTTGTTTGTTGGTTTGAAACAATTTCAAGGTTTTTTGTTTTTGTTTTAAATAAAATCGCAGCCTGTGCCTTTTTGGAGTTGTGAGAGCATTTTGAACTGTTGGTGGACACAACAGACTAGTTCTCCTTTTTTGGCAGGCAGACCTGGTCTTTGCAGATTTCGTAACAACGCATGCCTTACAGCAAGGACGGAACTTGGAAAGGATTAACAGGGTAGAAAGCTGCAGGCCTGCTGAGTTCTGGGAACGTAAAAGCTTCAGAGGCCTCCTGACAGCTCCCCCGCCCGCCCCCCCCACTCTTGTGCCTGCCTTCCTTCTCCCCACCAGCTTCCTGTAGCTGTTTTCCCTGCAATGAGATGTTTGACCTCCAGTGAGTCAAAACTGGAAAGATTCCAGAATTTAGATTTCTTTTTTTTTTAACTGGGCTTTTTCAGACAGTGGGGTTGTTACAAAGAAAAGGAGGAAAGGGGGCACTGGTTCCCTAATATTGCTAACCCTATCCTGTGCCCGTGAAATGGATGGCTGGATGCAGAGTTAAGTGCAAGATAATATTTATTTCTTATCACTGGTTGCAATCATTCATAGACCACTCTTCCCATCCAAGGAAACCCAAAGCGGTCTTACAGAATAACACTCCAACACTGGGGAAAAAACCTATGTAAAATCAGATAAATATTAAAATATACATAAAATCCAAATAAAGCCAGTGGCAACAGTAGGTGCACTTCTCTTTGCTATCCTTAAAAACAAAAACCTTGATGACATGTGCATTTAACTGCATACTGCATAGGTGGCAAACAAGCCATGAATGCCCTTGCCCCACAAAATAGAGGGAGAAGCAAAAGGTGTGGGGGAGAATGGCATTATGACGAAGCCTCATACTGAGTCACACCGTTGGGTCTTTCTACTGTTATATGGCTACATGCTAAATTCAATCCTTGGCATTTGGAGTGGACCATAGTTCAGTGGTTAGATCACCTGCTTTGCCTGCAGAAGGCCCCAGTTCAATCCCTTATATCTCCAAATAAAGCTGGGAGTGCCCCCTGCCCAAAACCGTGGAGAGCCACTGCCAGTCCGTGTAGACAATGCTGAGCTGGATGTACCAATGGTCTGAGTCAGTAGAAGGCAACTTCCTATGATGGGACAACAGTTGGTGTACTGGGAACTGTGCCAGCCCCACCATTAGACAAAGTGGTGGCAAAAGGAAGAGTTATTGACCATTTCCTAAGTTCTTTTGCAGGGAGCTCTGGGCCTGGCTGGGTCCTTTCACTGCCAGACAAAATAGAGAGCACTGGGCTGGGTAGGCATATAGTTTTATTATAAGGAAGTGTCACATGCTCTGTTCTATATAGTTCCTTGTTTCTTCTCATGATCAGCAGAGCAAGTTATGCTGAATTAGGGAGGGAAGGGCGGTAGCACAGTGGCTAGAGCATGCAGAAGGTCCAAGTTCAACCCCCCAGCCCTGACATCTCCAGGTAGGAACTGGACTCCCTCCTTGGAACTCTCAAGTGCCACTGCCGGTTAGAGTAGGGTCACTTCTTATGTTCATAGGTCTGTTGCCTTCATAATACGGTTTGTAGGCTTCCCAAAAGCATCTGATTGGCAACTTGTGGAAAACAAGATGTTGGATGGGATGGGCTCTTGGTCTAAAATATGTCTCTTTGCTACCATCGGCAACTTGGGAGCTGAGTGTTAGATGAAATGCTAATGCCAACACTTTGTGCATGATAGTAATAGGAAGAGGGAAGTGAGGAGGGCAAGCAACCCCACCAACAAGTCACTCTCCCCTGACAGATGTACCCTCCATAGGTAAACACATTTTCTGTTTCCTTAATCACCCACCCTCAGAAATGCGCTTTGCCACTTGGGTGCCTTCCTCACTAATGTTTTCCCTGATGTGCATTGTTAGAAGACACACACTTTAAAAAAACAAAAACTGACAATATTGCAAATAAATAAGTTGTAACTTAAGAGGCAGTACTTTTGGAGAAACCTTCTCCCTCTTCCAGAGAACAGAAGGATGGATAATATCTAATAAAGTATATCCTTTCCTAGCATCTATGCACATCTCTACAAATTCATGTGTGGAGAAGGAACATTCTATCTACATATTCTTCTTTACATCCATATCCCATCTTTTCTCAAGGAGCTGCTCAAGGCAAATTCTTCTCCCTCTCATTTTATCCTCACAACACCCTTACGAGGTGGGCTAGCCTGACAGACAAAAACTAGCCGAAAGCCACACTTCGTGGTTACGTGGGGATCTTGCACCCATGGCCTCGTTCCAATCCTCGAGTACAACCACTACACCGCGCCGCCTCTCAAATGCTTTCCCCCTCCCCCACTTTTCTTCTTTAAATTACAGCCTATGCATGGAAAACTGGGCCCTGCCTTGGATCTGCCACGCGCACGTAACCAGCTGCGGGTCTCGAGGACTGAGGTGGTGGGGGCGAGGAGGGCGAAAGGGAGAGCGCACGGCCCGCACGCGCCACCGAGGGCTGAGCCAGGGCCACGCGACTGAGCGAAGGAGAGCGCAGCTAGGAAAGAGGGAGGAGCAGGAGGGCAAAAGCAAGCCGGCCGCGTGACTGAGAGAGCGAGCGCAGCACAGGGGAAAGGAGGAGGAGGAGCCTCACGTGTGCCTCCTTTTGTTTCGTTCCCATCCCCAAGAAGGCCTCGGCTCCCAAAGAGGGCGCGCGAGGGGAGGGTTGCCGTGCGGTGCGCTCGCCCAGCCGCCCAGTTTAGAGAAGCGCGCGCGCAAACAAACACACACCCAACCAACCAACCAACCTCACAACACCGCCAGCGAACAGCTATTGCGTCGCCCAGGACGCAGGAGCGCTGTGCGTGCACGGGGCGAGCGGATTCTAGGAAAACAGGAAGCCGCCTTCTGGAGTCGGGCTATCTGGTTCTGTGTTGTCTACACACTGAAGTCCCATCCACACTTCTGTTGGTCCCTGATTTCAAGTCACAGGGCCGAGAGGTGTCCCCCCACCCCACCCCCATGCACACACATAGCAACGCTTTCCCCAGGAAAAACGCTGCTTGTTGGTGAATCGGAACAAACATGAACCCGCAGAAAACCCTGGCTGACAACAGTTCTGCAGGGTTTCCCAGGCAGGTGATACTTCACAACCCTACCCGGAGATACCATTTGAAATTGAACCTGGAGCCTTCTGCTTTGGGATGTTTGTAATTGTTGTTTTAGACTGTTTTTGTTTTTAAATTGTGTTATCTGTTTGCTGGCCTGCGCTCCCTGGGGAGGAAGGGTGGAATATAAATTAAACAAATAATGCTGTGTGTACATGGCTTCCTAAACCAATGGTGGGGTGCACTGGATGGAAAGTAAATGGGAGCGTGTACTTATGCAAGTGTCCTTATGCGATATACACATTAGTAGCTGATCAGACCGTTCCCCACCCCATGCCTGACTGCATTCGAGTCACATTTTTGCATTCCTGTGCACACAGGTGGGGGGATGTCTTCACTCAATGTGCATTACCTGTTTAGTTTCCCTGCACCTGCAGCCCCTGCCCAAATTCCTATTCAATGAAGCCATCATATGCACATGTGCTTGCATCTGTACATTCACAACTGATGTCTCAAATGCACACCGAGTTTAACCACGGCTTGCTTTTTCGAACCGAGTGAAGTTGGTTTGGGACAAAACACATTGAGCAACAGCATTTCTCAAGAAATGATAACATTGTGAGTACTCAGCCTCAGACACCAGCAGTGGGAGTAAACTGTAATGCATATGCTGCCTTAGCCTCAATCCAGTCGGAGGTTTCCCTTAAATGAGGTATCTTTGTGTCTCCTTTTGCCAGTATTGCCTCCCCGCCAGCCACTTTCCTCCCTTCTCCTTCCTCTGTCCTTCCAGTTAGTTGACACAGCCTGTGTCTCTCTTTGCTGGGCTCAGAAGTTCACTTTGTGGGTTGGAGCGCACACAACCAAACGGGAAGCTGATTTGGTTCATGTGAGGTCTCCATCTGGGATGCGGGCGGCAGTACAGCTTTCCCCACAAAGAGCATGAGAACTGCCAGCCTTTCTGTTTACCTTCCAGCCTTTGGCAGTGCACTGGCAACTATGTAGCGTGTGCACTTCATACATTTAAAGCACATGTCTTCCCTCAAAGAACCCTGGGGACAGTAGTTTGTTAAGGGTGCTGAGAATTTTACCTTGGTGTGGGGTAAACTACAGTCCCCAGGATTGTTAGGAGGGGACGGGTGTGGTTTAAATGGTGCGCATAGAGCCCGGCAGATAGGGACAGGCAAGATGCTGAAGCCCTGCCCTCTGATTTCTGCAAATCTTATTCTGCCAGCCAGTTCAGTACCAGCTGCCAGCACAATGCTGGGACCGAGTCCTGGGTGCAATTCCTCCACTCAGCTGAATAATGAGTGATCATACAGCCGGAACCTCAGAATTACACTTTCAACCAAATCATTTTCAATGTTAAGGACTAGAAACTTGGTGGTTGTGTTTTTAAGACAGAATTAAAGAATGTTGAAATTCACAGGGAGAATAATTCTGTCCAGAGTACTGTGTGTGCAACCTGGGCAAAGCCTGTATACACCCACTGCCAAATATCAAATACTGCACTCAACAGCCCATCATCCGCCAGGATAGGTCACCCAGGTCATCTAAACTAAGCCCAAAACTGAAATTTGGAAGTGAGTGGGAGGGCAGAATTTCCATGGCTCCTGCGTGTCCTGTTCAAGCCTGAGATGTGCACTTAGAAAGAAACCACAGCTGAATACAGAAGTTCCTAGGTTCCCTCATGCAGAAGTTCCCAAGTTCAATCTCTGGCATCTCCAGAGATGGAGAATGCAAGTGTGGTAACAAGTAGTACCCAAAAGATTTTATGCCAGGGGTGGGGGGATTCTAGCCTGTGGACCAATCTTAGACCCCAAGGGTG
Source organism: Podarcis raffonei (assembly GCF_027172205.1). Lineage (NCBI taxonomy): Eukaryota > Metazoa > Chordata > Lepidosauria > Squamata > Lacertidae > Podarcis > Podarcis raffonei. The sequence goes on along the minus strand of NC_070609.1, from coordinate 73,458,037 downwards.
CATGTGTCCAATGTGGCCCAAAAACTGTTTCCCCCAAACCACACCCACCTGTCTATCAACTGACATTACTGTTCTTCTAAGAGGATTAGTCAAAATAAGCGAGGACAAGACTATCAATGGCTACTAGCCACAAAGGCTTTGTTCTACCTCTACTGTCAGAGGCATTATGCCAGCAGCTAGGAATTGCAGGTGCTATGGTGTTCAGGTTCTTCTTGTGAGCTTTTCATATGGACATCTGATTGGCTAGCATATTGTGGGAACAAGATGCTGGACTAGATGCGCCATTGGCTTGCTCCAACTGGCTTGTCTTACGCTATTTATTTATTTATTTATTTATTTAATTTATATACTGCCCTTCATCCAATGACCACAGGCCATCATCCTCTTAAAAAACCCCAAAATACACAACATAAAACCGAAAAACACGAAAGCCCCGCAAACCAAAACAATAACCCCAAAAAAACTTTTAAAATGCCATAGATGATTTAATCAGCCAAAGACGTGAATGACAAGGAATGTTTTTGCAACAGCTGTAGTTTCCAAACTTTTCAGAGGCGGTTATATTCTTATGTTGCAGGGAGGGAAGAGAGAAACCTCCCCCCCCCCGACATCAGTTGTGTGAGAGAATTGAGCCTCACGCTCTACCGACTCTTGTGCACAGCAATGCCAGTAAAATGTAGCTCCCCCACACAAACACACTGGTGGGGAGGGGAGAAAGAAATGCTTTGCTCAGTGATCTCCAAAGCACCAACCACAGGATTTGCATTCCTGCTTCTGTTGCGGTTCCCAAATCCTTGATAGCCAGCTAGCTTTGGGGTGTTTGGGAACCCCATGCAAGGGATTTTGACAGGTGGGGCAGGGCAACTCACCAATTATATGGCGTTGTCATGTTGCCATGTGACTGACAGGTGTGTTGTCATGTTCACTTGTCAAAGTTGGCCCAGGAGGTGGGTTTCCCTCACCCTTGGTCACAGCTAAAGCAAATCAGCCCAAAGCTCTGCCTTATGTAAGCATCCACTCAGCCTGTCATGCAGACATGATCCTTCTCTGGCTCCTCCATCCCATGAGCCGTTTCAGTAATGCAGCACTGTCATCTGCAACTGGAGACACCATAAATATTATCAAATAACTCCCATTTCACTTGGCCCTGGATGGGAGAGGAGAATAAAAACCTTGTGTCTTTCCCTCTCCCTTCCCTGCTCTTTTTTCTTTCTTTTCTGTTTTTTTAAAGTCAAGCTCGTGCTATCATAAAAATGAGTCAGGCTTCCAGGGTACCAGTTAATGCATTCATTCTGAGGGCTGCTTAACTTCAGAAAAATAAAATGAGACGAACTTTTAAAAAAGAAAGAGAAGGAGGAAGGAGGAAAGGGAAGAAAAAGCTTCCCTGCTCCTCGGAGTGGCCTTGGAAAGAGATTTGGAAGGGGGAAATCAGTATGCAAAAGTTATTTGGGTTTTATGCAGCTAAGTGCTACTCAGAGGAGACACTGTGAAATTAATGGACCTAAGTTAGTCATATGTATTATCTTCAGTGGATCTGCACTGATTATGACTGATTTGGATACAACCCTTTGACTCCATTTGCCTTTAGTTTAGTGTGTACATGGGGTGGCATGGGGGAGATTATACAGTAGTCATCAGTGCAGCAAGGAACACTTTCCTTACCTCCCTTCTCTCTCTCTCTTTTCTAAAATCTTAAATTATTCCTTAACATTTAAATGTTTAAGTCCCTGTTTCTCCAAAGGGTGGAAGGGTTCAGAAAGGGGCAGCTGAAACAATCAAGGGTATGGAGCAACTCCCCTATGAGGAAGGGTTACAACATTTGGGGCTTCTTCATTAGGAGAAAAGGCAAGTAAGAGGTGACAGAATAGAGGAGTATAAAATTAAGCACGGTATGGATAAAGCAGATAGAGAGAGAAAAAGGCTTTTCTCTGTAGAACTTTGGGACATCCATCAAAGCTGGAAAATTCAAGCCAGATGAAAAGCAAGTGCTTCTTCACACAGCACACAATTAAACTATGGAACTCACTCCCCCAAGAGGAGAGGATGGCCACGAATTGGATGGCTTTAAAAGAGGATAGGACAAATTCACAGAGGACAAGGCTATCAATGGCTACTATCTCTGATGGCTATGTTCCGCCTCCACCGCTGGAGACAGTGATGCTTCTGAATACCAGTTGCTAGAGTGCTGCTGTGCTTGCAGGCTTAGCACAGGTATCTGGTTGGTCACCGTGAGAACAGGAGGTTGGGCTGTATGGGCTATTGGCCTGATCCAGCAAGCTGTTCTTGTGTGTGCACGCGCATGAGCACATATGTATGCACAAAGCACTTCACCTTGTGCCACCTTCATTAATGCCCCCTATTAGCATTCCAGGAAACTCATCTCTCTAGAGCAGGGGTCAGCAAACCTTTTCAGCAGGGGGCCAGTCCACTGCCCCTCAGACCTTGTGGGGGGCCGGACTATATTTTGGAGGGAAAAAATGCACAAATTCCTATGCCCCACAAATAACCCAGAGATGCATTTTAAATAAAAACACACATTCTACTCATGTAGAAACACGCTGATTCCTGGACTGTCCGTGGGGCAGATTTAGAAGGCAATTGGGCTGGATCTGGCCCCCGGGCCTTAGTTTGCCTACCCATGCTCTAGACTAGAGCCCTTTGCCCCTCCACATTCCCCAACACACATCACAGGTTTACCCCAGGCCCCAATTTTTTAAAATACAAAAGCATTGGCAGGTCATGAATTGATGTGTGGCCCATCCCCACTCCTTTGAAAATGAACTTCTACTGTTTGCAGCTTTGGCACGGAGAAGGGACGAGGGAGACACACACACACAGAGAGAGAGAGAGAGAGAGAGAGAGAGAGAAAGTCCCATAATGACCACTTTCTTTGTGTGACAAGCCGTCTGCTTCGTGTCTGGGAAAAGAGGAGCCTGGCAGGCATCCGCACAGAGCCACCCACACAGCTCGGGATAGCTGAGCTGCAGTCGTGTGTCAATAAAGTACACACACAGAGAGAGCCTCTTTCCTAGCCCTAGCCCTCCTCCCATTTCCCCTGGCTCTATGAAATCTGCCTCTTGATTCTGGCTCGCCCTCCTACAAGCAGAAGAGACACATAGACATTATTGGCATGCACACAGATGTACCAGTTAAATCAGTGGCATTCAAAACAGCATTTCTTCAAAGAACCCTGGAAAGGTTCTATCAGGAGCTCCTCCCTGGTTCTGATCACTATGAGCAGACAAGATTCCCCAGAAGACAGCTTGCCTACTTAAGGGCTGCCAAGTCTCCAAGGTTTGTCTCTAGGGCCATGGATTGTCTACAGATGGCTAGGCTACTAACCCTGTTGTATATGCTCTACCCCTACAGTGAGAGGCATATCTAGGCTCCCTTGCACCCTTGGCAAGGAACTGTATCAGTGCCCCCCACGATTCCTTGCGCCCTTGTGTGCTTCCCTCCCTCCCTCCCTCCCTCCACTCTCTGCTTTCCTTCCTTCCTTCCCCTGAAACTCTCACCTGTTTCCTTGTCTTTCTTCCCTCCGAGCCCTGCTGGGAACTCCACACACTTTTAATAGCACCCAAGGGCACTTGCGTGAGGAGTCGTCCAAGGAATGCACTGGTAGGTGGGAGGGCTCCTAGCCACTATGAGCTAGAGTGGAGAGCCATGATTTTTGTGCCCCCCTGGGCCTGCGCTCTTGGTAGAGGCCAACCTGACCAAGCCCTAGTTATGCCATCTACTGTTGGAGGCAGTATGCTTCTCAATAAGAAGATCCCTAAGGATATTTGGTGGTACAGTTTAGACTCTGGAGTTGATGGTATTCTAGTTCCAAACCACCACCAGATGGTAATTCGGGAATGGGGAACCTGTGTGGTTCTCTGGATGTTGCTGGACACAAACTCCAGCTTGGCCAACAGTCAGAGGTGATGGGAATTGAAGTCCAGCTTCTGGAGGCCTTCAGCTTCCTCATTCCCTATACCATCATGTGCACCAATAATGCCTATGTGCCTTTTCTGTCAGATACGGATTGCGGAGAGAGTCAAAGGAAACGGGAGGAGAGGTGGGGCTAGGAAAGAGGCTTCTAGGAGCTGTAAGCACCATCCAGAAAGGAGGCTCCCTGCTGTGTATCTGCATGAGTGGTTGCTCCAGATTTGATTGTTTAAAACTGGACTGGGGAACTTGTGGCCCTCTCCAACTCGCATCAATCCCATCTAGCTTGGCCTATGGTCAGGGATGACCAAAGGAGTCCAGCCCTGACCATGATCAGGGAATCCAACAAGAACAACACTGGGCTACAGGTTTCCCAATATAATTTGGCACCTCAGGCAGACTCCAAAATTGCACTCCCCTACCTGCCAGGGAAGGAGTGAGGGAAGATCTACACCAGGAACAAGGGAGGAAGGAAGATTGACATCAGGATCTGCTGTCCCTGTGAATCCTGCCACCTGATGCAGTCACTTCACCTTGCCAACCCTGGTACTGCTTCATTTATTTCACAATGTGGTAAGCAGCCAGACCTGGCACATGTGAATGGTTGCACACATCAGAGAGGGGAGGGGGATGTCTTCATCCAACATGCATGATCTTTTTGGTTCCCCCTTGCCTGCAATCACCCCCCACCAAGCCTCTGTTCATTAAGTTGTTGTCTGCGCATGCGTGAGGGCTGTCTCAAATATACACACCTGGCTTAAGTTTGAATACTGCCTGAGCTAGTTGGATTGAACCTGGTTTGAGAACAAACGCATCAAACACTTAAAAAAAATTTTTTTTCAAGTAGGGGTGGTTCGGGGTTTCATTTCAGATGTTGTTCCCAAGCACAGGATTTTCAAGCGTTGTTGTTTGATTGCAAAGGGCCTCTGCAGAAAAGAGTCCAAAAAACAACTACCAGGAGCAGCAGCAAGAACAACAACAGGGTCTAGGAAGCTGCAATGAAGTTTTGTCCCTTTTAGGAAGTGATGTCACTTCTTCTCCTTTCCAACCCTTTGCGATGACAGCTTTGAGTTATGGTCCCTGTGGAGCTTTTTCCACCCTTCCACCCCGACCCCCAGTCCATTTTCCTCCTCAGCATACCCTGTTGCAGCCTAGTTAAAAAATCCCACACTCCATAGCCTCAAATAACTTAGATTGCACATTTGGCAGGAGAGGGTCAATGTGGCTGTGTTTTCACGGCGGAAAGGCCTCTGGCCGCATATTTTTCTAATTAGGGTGGTTTCCCCCCCTTCTTCTGTTCAGCACAGTGTTCCCCACCTAGCCCCCCTTTCCCTTTTTTTGCAGCTGCGATGACACTCAGCTCTTGCCCCCTGCTTTCTCACGCTCTCCCTTGCCAAGTCGTGTAAGCAGCTGGGCGGCCGCCAAGCGTTGAGGTCGGCGTGTCAACCTCCGCTCCTTGTGTACATACTGAAAAGAAGGTGCTTTTCTTTAACCATGCTCCCTCCCTCCCCACAGGCCTCCTTCCCTCCCTCCTCTTGGCTCGTGGAAGTTGGTTCCTTGTCAAGGTCACCGCTCACAGCTTAGTTTGGGTGACCCAACCTGACAGCAGAAAAATGCATTAGGGAGCCCAAATTTAGAGGGGGCGACGCCAATTCTTTTCTCTCCAATGTTTTGCAATGATTTCTCCCTTTTCTTTCCCTCCCTCCTTAGGAAGAAGGCTTCCTGTCCCTCTCCTTCCTAAAACCACCCATCCCTCTGTGATTTCAACCAGTCTTTTATCAGTCCCTGGGTTGGGTGCCACTCTTCCTCCTTGCTGCTGCTGCTGCTACAACTATCTAAACACCATACATTTAAAGCACACCTGCCCCTTAAAGAATTATGGGAACCATAGTTTACCCCTCACAGGGCGACAGTTCTCAGCACCCTTAACAAACTATAGTTCCCATTATGCTTTTGAGGGTGGGTGTGATTTAAATGTGTTTAAAATGTATGGCTCTGAATACCAATTTCTGGAAGCTACAGGAGAGAAGAGCGCTGTTGTGCTTGTGGACTTCCCTTTGCGGTATCTGGTTGGCTACTGTGAGAACAGGATGCTGGACTTTTCACCATGGGATGCTGAGAGTCCTGAGAGCTGCTAGGAAAACCCTGTTCCTCTCACAGAACTGTAATTCCCAGAGTTTCCTGGGAAGAGGGGATGGCTGCTAAACCACTCTGAGAATTATATCTCTGTGAGGGGGAAAGGTGGGTCTCCTAACAACCCTCAACACACTTAACAAACCATGCTTCATGGCGGGGGGGGGGGGGGAGTCATGACTGTTTAATGTGATATGATCCTGCCTGTAAATACATAGTGCAAATATGGCCTAACCTAGGTCTATTAATGTCAATGGGTCTATGCTATGTAAAACTAAGTTGGATACCACGCTAATCTTCCCTCCCTTTGCCACACACTTTTGAACTGCACATTATCAGCTTTCCAACAGGACACTTGGTCCCCCCCCCCCAATTCTCACCCTTTTTTGTCCAATTGTACAATAAAAACACACACCTTGACACACAAGCTTGTCAACACAGCAGTGTGGTCCCCATCCACACAGCTTCTTCCTACAGCCCTGCTCTGCCTGAGTCTCCCCTGTGCCTGAAATGTTTTCTCTCCCTCCTCAGCGGCAGGCCCGGAAACCACCCTCCAGCTGTGGCTTATTAAAGTCAGATTGTCCCTTGAGGACCAAACCAGAGCCAGGGTCATTAATAACAACTAACTACGCAGCTTTGCGTGCCAGCCTTCCATGTCACGAGGCAGGGGAAGGGGGTGGGGATGGGGGACCCCACCAGCCTTCTAATGAAGCAACACACGCACATTCAATCACATTACTCGTTTCTTCTCCTCCCTCCCTCCTGCCCTTCTCCAAACAAAACAAAAACCGAAAAACTACCGTCATGCCCACTCACTTAAATGAAGAAATAACAGGCCTCTTGAGAAGGATGTAATCTTCATAAGTTGCTCCAGCTCCCTGTTAAGGGACCTGAGAAAGCCTGTTAAAAGAGTGGAATTCACTGCTTGGGAGTGTGTGGCAGAGAGGAAGACATAGGAGGATGTACTGAAGCAGTAACTCCCTTGCGTGCATCTTTTGAAAGACTGGCTTGCCAGTTCATTTCTGGGGCACAATTCACTTTTTCTGTGGTTCCGAAACTCGTCCACCCCCTGTGGACCACTTGAAAATTGCTAATGGTCTTGGTGGCCCATATACTGGTTTTGCAGCAACTATAATCTTCTGTGCTCTTAGGTGCTGCATTGGCTTTTAACTGAATTGCTATTGCTTCTTTTGTTTCTTAATATGTTGTGTTTTATTTGAAATGCAATTTGCCATTTCATAGCATTCAAATTGCAGTGGAATAAAGTACAATAGAAGAGATAAAACCAGCAATAAAAACGCAATGGAAAATAAACAGGTTTGCTGCAGATGGGCCAAGGGCCACCTGAACGAAACTTGCAGGCCACTGGTAGTCCATGCACCAGTTTGAGAAGTCCTGCATTTGTGTTTAAAGTGCTAATTAACATAAGCCCCCCCCCCATATCTCAAAGAATGCCTCCTTCCCTGCAGACTCTTGGGTGTTATCAGCACAGGACCCCTGCCCCTTGGTATGTCCAAGCCAAAACCCCTTTAAAAGCCATCCACGTTGGTGGCCGTCATCACATCTTTTGGCAGTGAATTCCACAGTTATAACTTCTTGCCTGTTCACTGGCAAAATCTACACAGGAGGGCAGCACTGATGGCTGCTGCCCACTGGGACTGGCAGAACGGAAGGCAGGGAGGCCAAACGGAAGGTGGAGCCAGAGACAATGACAGGCACAGCCAGAGCCAATGAGAGGCAGATCCAACCCATTGTACTTTTGTCCCCACCCTCCTCTTCTTTGCTGCACAATTATACAAGGACAACACTGAAATGGAAGAAGCTGCCATCCCGTGGACTGGTTGTAAGAAGGGCAGAGTGAAGTTGGTGGGGCAGTGCCCTATTCTCCCTAATGGAACCGCCTCCACCGTGGGGCAGCGACAAAAGCAAGGAGCAGCAGCAACTGCAGTCTCCATGCGCCATGTCATATTTTTACTGGGTTGTGGTGCAGATTGGGCTGGAGGAGAAGCTCTGGCCTGCGCATGAGGCTAGTCCTTCATCTAGGAGTTTGTGAATGTGGTGTGGGTGTCTGTGAGAGATTTATTTATTGCATTTATATCCCATCCTTTTTCTCCAAGGAGCTCAAATGGTTCTCACCCTGATTTAATCCCCACAACAAGCTGTGGATCAAGGGGACTGCTAGGTGGTGGGGGGGGTGAGGAGGGTGAGAGGGTACACAGGTGTCCAACCTTCTAACCACACTGATTTTTATGTGCATTTTAGCATCACGCAACCAGTTTCTTCCCAAATAAATTTGGTGTTCAGGTGGGAGCAGGGGCGGACTTAGTAACATTGCACCCTGAGTGAGAACAAAATTTTCGCCCCGTCAAGTATTGAGTAGATTGTTGTTGTTGTTGTTGTTGTTGTTGTTGTTGTTGTTGTTGTTGTTGTTGTTGTGTGCTCCCTTGGTGCCCCGTGTACGGAAACTGCCCGCACCACCCTAAATCTGGCGCTGATTGGAGTGGGAAGATCCCCTATCCCCATCCTCCCCCCCCCGCCTAGAGTGAGATGGCAAATTCATGGACAGTGTTGATAAGTGGCATGGAATTGGATCCACAGATGGCATTGTGCACATATCCCAAGTCTGAACCCCAGACTGTTAAATTCATTGGTGCTTTGACCACTTCTGCACCATACATCTAAAGCACATTTAACACATATTTAAAGTGCATAGTTTCGCCCAAAGAATCCTGGGAACTGTAGTTTGTTAAGGGTGCTGAGAGTTGTAGCTCTGTGAGGGCTAAACTGCGACTCCCATAAATCTTGGCTGTGGAGGGGATGAGCCATGACTGTTAAAGTGGCATAAAGGTGCTTTAAATGTATGCTGTGATCTGATGAGAACGGAACCGAGGAATGGTACTGTGGATTCAGTAATGGAGAGAGTCCAAGTATGCGATTCAATGTTATGTAGTGTGTGTGTGCAATGAGGACTGCTGGTGGCCACAAGAAGAACTGGAGGGGCAAAACGAAGCCACTGAGCATAATTCTTCTGCAGCTCTGTTTCAGGGAAAATTTGCCCTTTCACAGTTGCTTAAGCGAAATGTCAACCCCTTGCTAAACGGCCTCTGCCACATATGCTCCCTCTAAGGGAGCGGCTATAAATCAGGCAGCAGTTAGTGGGAAAAAATCAGGTTCCAAGAAGGCAAAGCAGTGGGAGATGTCTTTAAGAGAGGGAAGGGGAAAAGCTGGGGGTTTCTCCTGTGTTTGAGTTTATTATGTGGCCCAGCAGTGATGAAATTCATCATTTATTGTCAACCCCCCCTCCCCCGTGTGCCCTCTCTCTTCTCCCATTTTCTAACAGGAGACAAAGCAAGGGGGAGAAAGAAAGCCTAGTAGCAATTGCAATCAAGTCTGTGTAAATTTGGCCCCTCCGTGTCCTCTTCACAAAGCTGGACAAAGGCTTCCAGGCTGGTGTCTCAGCTGGGAATCAAGATACCACAGCTGTAGCCAATGCCAACTCCGTTCCCATCAATATGGTGCGGCCCCTGGCAACCTGCTTACAGCCATCTCCCATCTTCCTCACAAAAGACGGGAGCAAACAATACCTTCTCGAGACTCTCTTGCCCACCAAAATCTTAAATATTTCATTAGATTATTCCCCCCCGCCCTTTTCTTTTCTCAGCTCAGGCAGGGAAAGGAAGAAGAATAAAAGAAGCCAAATCTCAAAGCTGGAGACAGACAATAGTTTTGTTTTTGCTTTTTTTAAAGCAAGTGGAAAGCGGTTGGAAAAAGCTTCTACTTCCCAGGAGGTATGTGACACATTAATTTCCATCCCTATAGTTGGTCAAACAGGTTTATTCATTTGGCTTTTTGGAAATGAGATCAAACCCTGTGCAACCTGCTTAATGGAAGCAGAAGTAGAATGTGCACACAGAAGGAGGCACTCTGGAGAAAGGTGGTTGGCAAGTTTTTCTGGGAAGGTGGTTCCATAGCAAGGATGCCACAGAGGAGGTTTTACTCTGCTCACTGGTGGAAGACATCTTGCTAAAAAACAGTGCATGGAACAGGGTGATGCCCCCAGTTCTGAGAAACGCATCCACATTTAATCAAGGGGGTGGAGAAACTATTAGGAAGGTTAGACTAAGAGGCCATGACTGGCCCAAGGTCACTCTGGGAGCTTCATCGCTGAGTGGGGATTTGAACCCTGGTCTCTCATGTCCTAGTTAAACACTCTAACCACTGCATCACACTGGCTCATAGTCATGTCTATTAATTTCAATGGGTCTGATCTGAGTAGGAGTAACATTTGATACAACCAGTGGTTTTTATTTTTATTTTTATATTTTATTGTATGATGGTTTTTTATATATAAAAACTTTGGTTGCATTTTTATTTTATTTTTGCATTTAAATACTGTATAGAAGCTGTCTTGTGAGGTTACTCCAAAAGGTGTCTTATAACTCCAAAAGGTGTCTTATAAACCTTTCAGTTATCCAAAGATGGTTTGCAAATCTTTGAAATAAGGACAGTATAATTATATAAAGGTACCCCTGCCCGTACGGGCCAGTCTTGACAGACTCTAGGGTTGTGCGCCCATCTCACTCAAGAGGCCGGGGGCCAGCGCTGTCCGAAGACACTTCCGGGTCACGTGGCCAGCGTGACATCGCTGCTCTGGCGAGCCAGAGCCGCACACGGAAACGCCGTTTACCTTCCCGCTAGTAAGCGGTCCCTATTTATCTGCTTGCACCCGGGAGTGCTTTCGAACTGCTAGGTTGGCAGGCGCTGGGACCGAACAACGGGAGCGCACATAGGCATAGGCATTAGATACATTGTAAGCTTATATGTTATATTAAACATTCTCAAGTTTTTTGTTTTATAAGAAGCAAATTGTGATAGTCAGATTACTAACACTTCAGAAGGCATGGCATTGATGCACTCATTGTGCATTAGTGATGGATATCTATAAACATCCTAACCTCATTCTGCTTATTAGTTCTGCGATGCTTCCCCAGTGTTAGCACATTATTACCAGTTGGAGGGGCACTCTTGCACTAGAATGCAACAAAAGTTGGGACAAAGAACAACCACCCTGGATCATCTGTGGTATGGAAAGTTTCAGGCATAAATTATGAGGGACATGCACTGCTGGTTGCAAACGAAGCAGTATGTTTGCCCCCAAACCTTTGCAAGGACAAACAGTGTTGAAAGAGGGATGATGTATAACCACCCCAAATACCATCACCAGCACAAATAATTATGAATTCACAATAAAAGTAATGTCTAGGAATAAGCATGAAAGGTGCTTTGTAAGAAGCTCCATTTAGTAACCTTAAGAATGCATCCTTTGGTATCCAGTAGGCATTTAACAGAGATGAAAGACTTTTTCAGTAATTGAATCAGCATTGGTTACTGCTGAACTTGACTTTGTATTGTTTTATAGGCTTTTTCTTGTACTCAGTACTGTGATTCTGCGTAATGCTGGTGGGCAGCAAAATATGTTTAAAGACTCTCTCAAGGCAAATCTTAAAAATTGTCGTGTCAACATCGACAATTGGGAAACACTGGCCTGCAAGCACTCCAATTGGAGAACAACCTTTACCAAAGGTGTCATGGACTTTGAAGACGCTTGAACTCAGGACGACAGGGAGAAATGTTCTAAGAGAAAGGCATGTTTGGCAAATCCTCACCTTGATTAACTCCCGTCTGGAAACCTATGTCCCTATTGTGGAAGGACGTGTGGATCCAGAACTGGCTTCCACAGTCACCTACTGACTCACTCTTAGACCATGTTCATGGAAGACAATCTTACTTGACTACAAGTGATTGCCAAAGAAGAAGTCTGCAGCAAAATGTGTATATTGGTGAGTTTTTTTGTTGAATTTTTAAACACAATGTTATTAATTTCCCTCTTTTATTTACATTAAGACTGTATTGTTCTTTGGAATGGTTTGACCCAAGTTCATGCATTTTGTTTGATTTAAGTAATTTAGTGCTGTGATGAATACACTTTTGAAAATGGGGCGGGGGAGGATGTCTTAACAGGTCAGCGTTCAAAGAAGGGCAGAGAGGCTCTAGCAATGACGACTGGAATGATAAAAGGTATTACAAATACACAAGTGTCCTTATTCCGCTTTGTGAATAGATGGAGATGTGGCATTCTGTCTGCCAAATAAGCATTCTATTTTCTTTAGCATCAGGAAGAAATGCAGATGGTTGTCTCATTCTGCCCTTGCTCTAGCCCTGTGAAGCAGGCTAGACTGAGAAATAGTAAATCGCCCAGGGCCTCGCCAGTGAGATTTGTGACTGGCTGAGCTCAGCGAGGATTTGAATTCAGGTCTCCCAAGCCCAAAGAGGAGATCCATGTGGCGTGGTGTACATGTAGCAAATAATAAATGGCTCCAGACCGCAATACTGCAAGCAGCACCTCATTCCATTTGAACCTACCCAGATCCTAAGATCAGCTTCTGAGACCCATCTTCATGTGCGTCCTCCACAAGAGGTCCGGAGGAGGGCAACACGAGAATCGGGCCTTTTTTCCAGTGGCTCCGCACTTCTGGAATGCTCTCCCCTGGCAGGCTTGCCTGGCTCCTTCAATATACACCTTTAGGTGCCAGGCAAAAACATTCCTCTTTAACGAAGCCTTTGGTTGATTGTCATCCAATGCCCTTTTAAAATGTGGGTTGTTTTTTATTTTTGGTGTGGTGGTTAATTCGGTTGTTTTTGTTTTTATTTTGATTATGTATTCTGTGGTTTTTATATTGTGATTTTATCTTGTGAACCACCCAGAGACCTGTGAGTGTAGGGCGGTATATAAATTTTAATAATAATAATTAATAATTTATTATTATTATTCTGGTTCCCCCCCCCAAGATTATATGGTTTAACTTTACCCAGTAGGTAACCTTTCAAATGAGCTAAGGTTAACCAAAATATCCAGTTTCATCTCTTAAACACTTCTTAATAACTTTGCCACTCCATATTGCTAAATGACCTCAAATGGCGCTCTCTTCTTCTCTCTCCTCCTCGTCTTCCCCTTAGCTGTCCCCCTTCATCATCACTTGGCTTGGGTTTAAGTTGGCTTCAAGTGATAGCACAATAGCATCTTGCATTCTTTGTTTCACCCTTGATTTATCCACCCTCTTGAAGGACTCTAATGAATAATTCAGAATGATGTGAGATTATGGGAAGGGTCTTGCTCCCCTCCATCACCCTCCTCCTCTCCAACCTTTAAGCCCTTACTCCCCCCCCCACCCCACCCACACAGCGACCAAGAGGACTGCCCCTCGACCCCTCTTTGCTGTCAGTTTGATAAATATAATCTATTGCCAATTAAAACCTCGTTCGCTGTCTCTCCTCGCGCAAGGGAGCACCTCGTTAACGTCTTCTTAGTAGGGTGACTCCCAGGAACTCTAGCAATTATTGATTGCGGATAATAGAAGGCTTGTATGTCCCCACCCCCACCCCCATCCTGGGTCAGTTCAGCAATGCACATTGGCATGTAAATAGGTTGTTCACCCAATATTACTTTTTGATAGAAAAATGACCATGGAATGCTTTGATTTTGGACCTTCTCTTGTTCCTATGCTCACAATGAAATCAATAGTCTCATTGCAGTGCAAAAACTCCCCCCAGCTTTGTTTATAATTTAACTCTCCTCTTTTCTCCCCATCTCCACTCCTTAACAACACCATTGCATTTTCAGACACAAACTTTCTGATAAACTGCTATTTCTTTTCAAAAAGTGAAGTAACTAAAATAATGTACATTGGATGCATACCATAGACATCACACTTGATTAGTGGGACTTTGAGGTTAAATGGCCATTGGACAGTGTGGTATAGCAGATAGAGTAGCCTTGTACTGGGGAGACATTGGCTGAAATCCCTACTCACCCTAGAGCTGACTAGGATAACTTGGGCCAGGCTATCTATCAGCCAAACCTACCTTATAGGACTGTGAGGATAACATGGGAAGAAATCTAGGCATGAGCCAAGCTAGACCCTGTGTTTGTCATCTGAGGTCCTTTTCTACATGCACCCCTATTCTGAGGGCTTTTTCAGTCGTGCTTATGGAATGCTCTCCCTAGGAAGTCACGCCTGGAGCAATTATTGTCTGTTTTTAGGCACCAGCCAAAAACAGTTTTATTTACTCAGGCTTTGGCTTTTAATTTGGGGGATAGTGTCCATGGCCTCTTTTTATTGTTCATTCTTTTAGTGGTGTGGGTTGAATCTGTCCTTTTTTATATAAAATTATATATAGGTATTTTAGGTTTTTGTTTTATTGTGGTCCTTACATTTGGTTTTAATGTTTCTTGTTCTTACACTGTAAGTTGCCTTAAAGCATTTTTGTGTAAAAAGCAATGAAATAATGACGACGACGATGTCCTCTTGAGCTCTGTCGAATGCAGTTGGTAACAGGAACAGTGGTGACCATTCAGCAAAATAGCATAGTTACACCTGTCTTTACTATCCACTGGGAGTGAAGGATATGCAGCAGGGATACCTGAAGCCACTGTTAACTGAATGGCTCAGACTGAAAAAGGCAGATCTGTCTGCAAGTTCAAGGGAGCCCGCAAGGGTCAGTTTAAAGTCAACTACCTGGGATGCTACAGCCAAAAACAGGTGTAGCTTGGTGTGTAAAATGGAAGGCTCCAGAGCTGAGTGCTGTTTAGCTCTGAGGCCCAGTCTTCAGATTTTAGTTATGTGTCTTGAGGCGCAGGTTATTCATTCGCAATGGGAAGCTGAGGGAGAAGGGTGAAAGAAACACTGTGCATTCTCAGAGACTTTCTTCTCCATGTCTCTTTTTCAAGTGCAAGGGGGCAAAGGGCAGGGTCAGGGGAGAAGCCACCCAACTAATATGGGGCAAGCATTCTCCCCAAGCCAAATTTAGCCCTACCAGTCATGTAAGGTGTGCAGAGCAATTTTCTGCAGGCCTAGATAGTGAATAGCATAAACCCTTGCACAGAAATTGAGCCTCTAGGAGTGAGGTGAGGTCAGATACAAGTCGTCCCCTGGCAGGAAAGGCATTTATCTCTCCTCTTAGCAACTGTCTGTGCCTCTCAAAGGAGAGATCTCTTCTTTGCTTACTGCTGCCATGCACAATGAGGGTAGGTGGGTGGGAGTGAGGGATAGATAGATGGATGGATGGATAGATGATAGATAGATGATAGATAGATAGATAGATAAGGAAAGCCGTTTAATAGAGTCTGGGGCAAAAGCAGGGGGGAAGCCTTCGTTGCTACAGAGCAAAACCCATTTCGGTAACCACGGAGGTGACTTTTGCCTCTATTCCTTTCTGAAGCTGTTTACCCCACGCTTGATTTGAAGCCCCCAGAGCAAGGATGAAGCCGCCAGGGTCTCCCGTCCTCCTCCAAACAGTTATTCTTTAACTTCGGGAAGGCCCTTGCCCTCTGTTGTTTGCCTGACTGGCGTGCCAAAGGAGACAGCAAACGGTGCGGCTGTTTATCTGCCCGTCAGTCAATAACACAGCATCCCTTGCCCCCAAAGGTCACCAGAGGGGACTGGCACCTTTAACCCGCAGAGCTCAGCTCCCTCTTTGCTCTCCTTAGCGATTCACCCGGCTGTCAGTAATTCAGGCAACTGGTTTATTCAGCTGAGATCTCCCGATTTCAAAAGATAATCTGGGAATAATTGGGACTTAAGGAACTGGTGGGAATCTTGATTTTCTCTGCTGTGCTGCCATTCACCACACACGGGTGGACATCTTATTCCGTTCTAATTTGGTGGGCTTACTGAACCAAGATGGCCGTGATTCTGCTTTGAGTGCAAACTTGCCAGTCACAGGGCAGGATTGAGAGCTGTGAAACTAGTTACGATAGCTCAAGGAGGTGTGGGAAGGGCTGCATGTAGGCTTGGGCCCATATATTTAAAGCACCATTATAACAATTAAAAAGTCATTGCTTCCCCCAAAGGATTGTGGGAACTGTAAAGGGTGCCAACCGCCTATTTCGCTCACAGAACTACAGCTCCCAGAGTTGCCCGGGAAGAGGGAGAACTACAAAACATAGCAGTTTGTGACATGGCTCCCTTCTCACTTAAAAACAGAATTCATATTGGTGAAGGCTGGGTTCCGATTGCTCCCTTTTTGCCTGACAGAAGCGCAGCACTTTTAACAGCTCACATATCTGATGCCTCTTTGAGGGTTCCTCCATAGGCAGAAAAGTCTGAGGATCATCAGTGCAAGGGGGGGGGGAATTATTATTATTTTTCATAATAGTGAAGAAAAGGTCCAGCAAGTTTTGCACTTATATAGGTTTGTTGTTGTTTTTTTTGCTAGATATAGCCTAATTTGAAATATTAAGATTATTTGGAAGGCTGCCACCTCAGGCAAAAAAAAGGGGGGGCTGTGGAATTTTGAGTGAGTTTCAGTGAAACTAGCAAAGTTCTTCAGGGCTAAGGATTTTCTGGTTATTAGGTATGGGGTGTACTTTGGATCTTTTCACCTCAGGCACCAAAATGTTTAGGGCTGGTCCTACCCTCAAACATGCAGGCTGGTATTTTCCTTGCCTTCCCTTCTTTGGTCATTGAACAACATGAAGTTACAGGCCTTTGTAGATCTGAACATTTTCGTTACTTTGGCAGCATTAAGTTTTTGTTTTTTTTAACTTCACCAAATATGGTCGGGTGGTAACAACTTAACACCTTTTGTGTTTTAAAGTTCAAAAGGTCTTTTCTGTTCTCTCTGCCTCCTGAAAAGCTCCGGGGCACATTACCAGCACACCGTCCCCAAACAGAGCAAAGTTTAATATGAGAGAGAAACGTGGCCCACACTCTGAGCGCTGCACCCTTGACACGCCTAAGGAGAGGCAAATGCTCCTCTCTCTTTTGTTGCTGCAAAACATCCAGCCAAGAGGCGTCTCCGAAATTACAAGCCTTTCCATCATCAACTCCTAAAGTGAAAATCTCCCCATCTTTGATTTATTCCATTCTTTCCCCCTCCTTCCGCTTTAAGCGATGAAGTGATGCCCGTGGGTTTGGAGAAACCCATCTTAATAGAGTGCTGGAAATTATAAGTCAATGGGGCGATGGGCTTAAACAAAGGGAGCCCCTGAACAGGACAAATTAAACAACACCTGAATTGATGAACAAACTGGTTATTGCACAGATTCATTCTCCCTAGGCCCACCCCGTTTAAAAAAGTCCTTTTCTTCCTGCTTTCCCCCTCCTTTTACCGCCTGAGAGTCAGTCCTAATGAATAAGGTGCAATTGGAGTTTAATGGGCCGCATCGGAGGGGCCTACCATCTGATCGCCGTGGCAACCGATCCTTTCTCAAGATTTTTTAAACAGTCTGAAATGTGCTTTTATTGTCTGCTTAAAATGTGTCATGTGAGCCCCAATGGTGGTGGGCGCTTGTATGTATCAATTTGTTTCTGTCTTCTAGGCGGCCCTTCGTGTGGGCTATGAATATATGTTGGGGGGTGGGGAGGGGGGCTCACCCAGGCACAGAGACAATGGGCCCAGCTGATTTGGGATCCAGGGATACCAAGCACCACTATGCTTTGGAATGGTGACATATGGTCCCAATCTGACCTAAGCCGTAGCCTTTAATAGCTAAACTCGTACCTCTGCACAAGGGCCAGGCATTGTCCTTTTCTTTTAATTGCCATCTATTCATCCCATGGCCAAGTAAACTTTTCCATACCTCCTTTCTTTTTTTAAAAAAAGAGAGAGAGCGGGTGGGGCGGGGGCTAAGCATCAAATGTTGACCACTGAAAGAGCATGGTGGAGTGGGGATGTTTGAAAGAAAGAAAGAAATAACAAAATCCACCAGCTCTTTGTGTTTGCTTTCTACTTGGTTCAAGAGACTTAACAGAAGGGGTAAGGTCACCTCTGAACCACACATTTGAAGCACATGGCTTCCCCTAGAAGCATCATGGGAACTGTAGTTTGTTATGTAGTTTTCTCTGCAAGAAAAATGCAATCAGCTTGGTGACACCCGTATTTACTAGTCAAGAGGGCAGAACACTTGTGAGAACATCAGCTTCTTTGCATGTCAATTATAATAAAGTTCCTGACATTTGTTAAGGAAACCGCTTTGCTGGACCATAGCTCCTGTCCCAACTAGCTGTTCCAATAACATGTTCGGAGACTTCGGTTAACTAGCAGTCCCAAGATTCTTTAGGGGAATCTGTGTGCTTCAAATATATGGCATGGATGTATTCTGAAAAACAAAATGATAGAGCAAGTGGTCTGTTCTGTGGCGTTCTTATGGGCAATGACAAACTAGTTGCCACTCTGGCCCAGTCGAATGAAAATATTAAGGTTGGGTTTCTAAATGTGCTTTCTGCCAGCATCCTTTAACTTGCAAACTATTGCCTTCCAGTGGTTAGGAAACTAGAAAGCTGTGCTATTGGGCTGCATACATACAAAAAAGCATGTCTCTTTCCCAAAGAATCCTGGGAACTGTAGTTTGCTTCTCACAAAGATATGATTCCCAGTACCCTGCACAAATTTCCATTCTTTTGGTTCTTTGCAGGAATTCATGTGCTTTAAAGGTATGGTAACCTAAGTCAGAGATCTAGAACTATGACTATCTCAGTATTGTCTACACAGACTTGTAGTAGCTTTCTAGGGTTTCAGATAGATGTATTTCCTAGCCCTACCTGGAGATGCTGGGGACTGATTAGCGGGTACGTCAGTGCAATTCCTATTGGTAAATGCAAATGGTTGTACCACACATTCACATATCTAGAATAGTATCTTTCACAGAGGAAAGGTTTTAGCTCAGAGGTCCCAGGTACTGCTGGGAATTTCCTTCTCTGGAAAATCCTGGAGAGCCATTGCCAGCCATAGAATCATAGAATCCAAAACTTCATCAAAATTTGTTTGAGTTTGTCACTTTCAGTGTACGGACACAGGCTTGGCCTGGACGGTCTTCCTGTTATATACCTGCTGGGATTGACAAGGCATGTGACCCTCACCTGAATCTCATAGCTCTCCTGACTGGTGATTTGGTCTGCAGCCACAGTGTGGAAATAAAGGGTGAGATTGCCCACCAGATACCAGGCACTCTACTATTCAAATTAGGCCCCAGTGTTTTTCTTACAATCCCCTTCTCAATGAATTAATCAATTTTAATCTAGCATGTAAATTCTCAAAACTTTCTTATTTCTTAATTCGAGCAAGCAAACTACTGCTCTCCCTTCATTACAAACAGTATTTCTACCTGCAACATACTTGAGCAAACCTGCTCCTTAGTTAACCAACTAGAAGGGTTACTGTTAACTATTACTGCTGCTATTCTGGGCTTCTGCTGCACCAGGGTTTACACCAGTGTAATAGAGTTGTAATCCAAATGCAGACAGCAACAGCTGTCGAGACATAGCAGCACCGACAGCCACTCCCATAGCACCTTTCAAAATTCTGCCATTACCTACCAACCACAGTGATGCACATTGATGAGGCACATTCGCCAGGCAGGGAAGGCACCAATTGACAACTGCCGCAACCATGATGACATGACCTTGCATGGTTCACACCCCTTGACACATAATTTACCAACCTGCTGCCAGGCACTGCCCACAGTGTTTTCTCCTTAGGAGGCTGTGTGCGGCTAAAAAGCTTCTTATTTTCTTCTTCTTTGGCGATCACTCATAGCAGAGTAAGATTGTCTTCCATGAACACAGTCTTAACAGTGAGTCTGTAAGCAACTGTGGAGGCCAATTCTGGATCCATACGTCCTTCCACAATAGGGACATAGGTTTCCAGACGGGAGCTGATCACGGTGAAGGTTTGCCAAGTGTGCCTTCCTCTCAGCACGTTTCTCCCTTTCGTCCCGAGTTCAAGCATCTTCAAAGTCCATGACACCTTTGGTAAAGGCTGTTCTCCAATTGGAGCACTTGCAGGCCAGTGTTTCCCAATTGTCTTTGTTTATACTACATTTTTAAAGATTTGCCTTGAGAGAGTCTTTAAACCTCTTATTTTGACCACCAGCATTACACTTTCCATTTTCAAGTTTGGAATAGAGTAGTTGCTTTGGAAGACGATAATCTGGCATCCCCACAACATGACCAGTTCAACGAAGTTGATGTTGAAGAATCATTGCTTTGACAATGGTGATCTTTGCTTCTTCCAGTACACTGTCATTAGCTCGCCTGTCTTCCCAAGTGATGTGTAATTTTTTTCAGAGACACTGTTGATGGAATCTTTTGAAGGGTTAGAGATGGCGTTTATAATTGGTCCATGTTTCACAAGCGTACAGTAAGGTTGGTAGTACAATAGCTTTGTAAACAAGCATTTTGGTTTCCCTGTGAATGTCCAGGTCTCCAAACACTCTGCCCTTCAATCAGGAGAAAGTTGCACTTGTAGAGCTCAGGCGATGCTGAATTTCGGCATTAGTCAGCCCTTCTGGAAAGACAGCTGCCCAGGTAGGAGAAGTGATTGACATTTTCCAGCGTTACGTACACCGTTAAGTTGGATTTGTGGCACTGCAGAGGATAGCCATCATGGCTAGTAGTCATCATTAGTTTTATCTTCCGTACTTGTAAGTGCTAAATTCAGATCAGCGTAATCAACAGCTGGGAAAGCCTACCTGCAGATGCATTCTTAGATTTCAGATTCACCACATACCATTTCCAAAATTTGCATGCCTGGTCTTTGTTAATCTGTTCCCATGCTCGGTTTCTTTCTCTTTTTTATTTTTTAACTTTCCCACGAGTAGACTAGGTAGGTGTCTATGGCAGTAAAAGATAATCAGATTTGCATGGGATTGGATTTTGCCTTCTGCGCCTCAGAGGCAAATTTCCCCTGCCAGAGCTTTTATTGCAGCTACTTGCATCTGAAAGCAATTGCTGTAATCTGACTGCTGAGAAGGTTTGAGGAGGGGGCTGCTGTTGGGATGATTGGATAAGGAAAGCAAGTTTTTTTTTAACAAAGAGGGGGGAGATAGGAGGGCACCTGGAGCTGTTGCTACTTAACGAATGCCAGTGATATTTTCTGCATAGGCCAGGCAGATTATTATTTTAGAGCAGGCACCACGTCCCAATGTCTCTACAGAATGAATTGACAGCAGGCCAAGGAAGAAAAGCAAATGCTGGAAGTGACGTCAATACACTCGTCAGACTTCTTGACCTTTATCATGCTCGGGCGCTTCAAAGCTGCTCCTCACTGTCTTTCCCTCATTAGCTAATTACAAGGACTGTTTTCCCTGGTATCCTTTCCAAGCAATCAAACGAGCACAGTCTATAAACTAGGAAGGGAAATGACTTTCCTTCTGGATCTGAGGATGGCTCACAACACAGGGTCTGTCTTCCTGCATAATCAGTTTTATGGCACACTGCAAATGTGCATTTGCTCCTCATTGCTGCTCAGTCTTCATGTCTTTACTCCAAGGCTACACACCTTTTGGAAATCTAGCCCATTTCCCAAAGTTCCAAAAGAAACTGTGTGATGTTTTTAGCCTCAGGAAATGCTATTCTCCTTACCCTTAGAACCTTCCCTGATATCTACGAATGCAGTGTAGACAGTGGTTTCAAAAATGATCTGGGTGCTTATTTTGATTTTTTCTATCATCTGTGGCAAGTACCACAACTCTGTCCTTATGACCTTTGGCGCCATACACACCTTACATTTAAAGCACATACTCTGCCTTCAAAGAAACTTGAGAACTGTAGGTTGTTAAAGACGCTGGGAGTTATAGCTCTGTGAGGGGGCAAACTACAATTCCCAGGTTTCTATTTTGTTTGTGCAGAGGTGGGGATTTACTTTAATTGTATGCAGCCAAAGGGGTTGTAACCAATGATAGAGCTACTCAGAGTAGACCCACTGAAGTTAAGAGACAGGACTAAACATAGGTCCATTAATTTCAACAATTCTATTCTGGATAGACCTTAATTGGACTCGGCTCACACATTACAGCAAGGCAAACTATGGGTTAGCATGAATAAACAAACATGTGCTCCTGTGTGGAATTGAGGCATTTGCGAGAGTTTTAAAATGGCTGCTAATATGTTTATCCCAATCTGACCATTTTTGTTCTAGCAAGCTATTTCCCTTCCTTTTTTTGTGGCAGATTTTGTGTGAGAAATGTAAGGTTGAATCCGACAAAGGGTATGTTTATATCAGTGGTTTAAAACCCAGCAAGGTCATTCCCCCCTGCTGCATTGCAAGCTGCATTTGCTTGGTGTTGTTCACATCAGAGAGGGCGGTAGGGGTGTCTTTACCTGATACACATGACCTTTTCGGTTTCCCCTCTCCTGCAACCCCCTGGAGCTTGTATTCATAAAGTCAGTGGTCTCGAATGCACACACCATTCTTAACTATGAAGTGAATGCAGCTTAAGTTTTCTAGTGGGACTGAAGCTGGTTTGAGGGGGAAAACCCTGCATCAAATAGCGGTATTTGTCACAAAATGACAGGATCAACATGGATTGTAGCTAACATGTGTACACAGCTTCAAAAACTAGCAGTGGGAGAACACTGGTTGTGGAGTAAGTGATAACTGGAATTTACCTTAAGTCGTACTGAGAGTAGAACCAATGCGATCAATGGGTTTAAGTTAGTCATGGTTGACGTTTAAGCCTACTTATTTCAGTAGGTCCATTCTGAGTATGACTGAACTCACATTCAGCCCATAGTACTGTGAATTACAGGATTGGTTCCGCAACTACCCTAAGGCTGCGTGGCAACTGCAGAGCCAGTGTGGCACAGTCAAGAGTGTTGGGCTTGGGAGACCAGGGTTCAAATCCTCCCACAGCCATGAATCTCACTGGGTGACCTTGGGCCAGTCACAGTCCCTTGGCCTAACCTACCTCACAGGGTTGTTGTGAGGATAAAATGGGGGATAAGAGAACCACACACGACACCTTGAGCTACATGGAGGAAAGGCGGGATGCAAATGTAACAAAGAAAGAATAACCCTATAACCAATTTACCTGGGAACAAGTCCTGCTGAGCTCAACGGGGCTGACTTCTGAGTAGACACGGAGTAGACACTGTGAAAGCTGAAGAGGCTGTTGGCCTAGACATGTTTTTCACAGTGATCCCTCTTGACCCACGTTGACCCGTTTCCTCGTTTCTCCTCAGGGTTGTCCAACTTGCGCAGGCCTCAAACACCAGCGTCTGTTTCCCTGCTGTTTTCCACGCACAGATTAAATAAATGGATGGTCTTAAACGGCTGCCCTTTCCACACCGTGTCACCGACCCTTTCTGAAAGCCATTTAACCAAGCGGCTCCACGGCGGCTTTCGTGCTTCGGCCGTGTCAGAGGAGTTCAAACGCTGCGGACAAATCGTCAGCGCAACCATAGGACAAGAGAGGGCATTTTCGACCAGGCCCGGACAATACAAGCTCTGACAAGGATGGTGCTGGGGAGGAGTGCGCAGCTGAGGTATCAGGGCTCATTTGCCGGAGAGTCGCTCAGCACCGTCAAGACAACCCCACGGCATGCCCACAGCCGTTCTGGCAACGCAGAAGCTCCCCCTTCCAGAGGAGAAAGTCACTTTGGGAAAGAGATGACAGCCTCGCTGCCACACATGGCGTTTCGTCTCTTGGCGACCTCTCTCGTCAGCTCAGCTCAGCTTAAATGCATGCTGGGTTTCTGGGGTGTGTGCGTATGCGTGCATGCATCTTAAAATGCGCAATTTGCTCGCTCTGGGTTCTGAACTCTGCCGAATTGCACTCTTTCCCTCACCGAATCTTGCTATACGAATGGGAAAGAAGAGGCGCCTCTGTTTCCCCAAGGAACGGAATAGCATAATGGCAGGTTAGGAATGATGCCTGGTTCGAGTTTTACCTCGGTCGCAATTTTTTTACTTCAGATTTTACTTCCAGTCTAGGTGGTCTCTCTCTCTGTGTGCCTTGATTATAGTTAACAGCACTGGCTTAATTTGCAGGCTCCTCACAAGGGTTCTTGAGGTAATTTGTGGGCGCGTACATTTGAAAATGCTCAATTTGCTCGCTCTAGGTTCCGAACATTTCTGAATCACACGCTTCCCCTCAGCAAAATTGGGAAGAAGAGGCTTCGATACTTTTCTGAGGAATAGTATAGCATAATGGCAGGTTGGAAATTCTGCCTGGTTCAAGTTTTACGTCTGTCACAAATTTTACCTCAGATTAGGCCTCAGCCTAGACAACCTCTCTCTGCCTTGATTATAGTACTGTAACAGCAGTGATGTGGCCTACAGGGTTGTTGTGGTAATTAGTCCCCAAACATTCTGTAACATAGGTTGGGTGCATGCTATACATTTAAAGCACATTTCACCTTCCCCAAATAATTCTGGGAACTGTTGCTTGTTAATGGTACTGGGAATTGTAGCTCTGTGTTATGGGGGTGTTATTGGTTTCTTTCTGTTTTTGTTCTTGTTTTTATTATGTACCGGTATTTTGTGTTCTCATTTTGTATTTTTATGTTGTGAACTGCCCAGATGAAGGGCGGTACAACAATAATAATAATAATAGTAGTAGTAGTAGTAGTAGTAGTAGTAATACTACAGAGAGAGGTTGTCTAGGCTGAGGCCAAATATGAGGTAAAAAAATAAAATGGATGACACTATTTGAATGATCAACAATAATAATTTGAGCATTCGGAACACTATACATGTTACATATCCATTCATCCAGTTGTGCTCTCTGAGGCCTTTTTCTTCTGTCAGGGCCTTTGAGCCTGAAAACAACTTTGAGACAGGCAGATGTTCAACAGGTGAAGCAGCCTCAGCACTTAACACCATCCTGCTTGAAAGGGCTGCATCTATTGAACTCTCACACAACCATTGAAGGCACAGGAGCTAAGCCATAAAACACACCCAAATAGAAGATGCTGAATTAATTTATAGAATTTAATTCTTCACAAATTGTATCTCTGACCCTCCGGGTTAAATTTTCATACTTTCCAAGCTCTACATTTTGAAAGCAACTCTACCCCACCCCCCACCCCACCTCCATTCTCCAGGGGTATCTGTTAGTGAGCTTAACAGTTTCAAGATCTGGCAGATTAAAACAAGGAAATCCCAGGATGAAATTTGATACAAACAGTCTTTTGTTTCAGATGTTAAAAGAAAGAGGGCTCCCCCTCTCCCTGTTCTGCCATGGGAAAGGGCCCTGCCAGCATGTCCCTGGAAGTCATAGCTCATCTTGTTTGACAGGAGTTGAACGACCTAGCGAAATTCAAGCAGGAAACGTTGAAGAAATATTTGCAGCTTCTTAAGGAGGCAGGCCTGTGCACAGTTAGGCCGGCTGAAAGTGCATTTATTTCAGTGGACTTAGATGTGCTTAACTTTGCACAGGATTGGGCTGTTTTGGCTTGTTAGGAATTCACCATGGCAGGAACAGGGAGAGGTCAGTGTCAAATCCTGCCTGCTGCCCCGCTGCATTTGCAGAGAAGGTGGTCGTCAAAGTATCAAAGCTTGAGCTGCAGAGCCAGCACTTTTGTAAGACTAAAAGCTGGAAGACCCACACCTTATTATTTCCAAGCTCAAACCACCACTACAAATTAAGGGGCCCTGCAGGCGGATGCTTTCCTTCCTGCGGGTGTACGCTATTTATTGTTTTATTTACTTAATGGAATTTGTATATTGCTTAATCATTAAAAATGCTTCTAAGCGATTTACATGGGATAAAATATGCATTAAACTTATCCATAAAAGTCTGCGGTAAAAAAAAGTTAATTCTAAAAAACACACTTTAGAAATAAAATCAGCAGTTAAAAAACATACGTAATAAAATAAAAGTAAATACAGTGGTACCTCAGGTTAAGAACTTAATTCGTTCTGGAGGTCCGTTTTTAACCTGAAACTGTTCTTAACCTGAGGTACCACTTTAGCTAACGGGGCCTCCTGCTGCCGCCGTGCTGCCGCCCAATTTCTGTTCTCATCCTGAAGCAAAGTTCTTAACCTGAGGTACTATTTCTGGGTTAGCGGAGTCTGTAACCTGAAGCGTCTGTAACCTGAAGCGTCTGTAACGCGAGGTACCACTGTAAATATCTGGGTAGGCTTGCCTAAATGAAAAAACACACAACTCATTCGGTGACGATGGGCCAGTCATTGCCTCTCAACCTAACGTACCTCACAGGGTTGTTGTGGGGTGAGGGTTAAATGAGGAGGGAAAGAGCTTCTTGGAGAGAGAAAGGTCAGATATAAATGCAATAAAATCTATAAAAAGGTGCTTATCAAATTGGGTCTCTCCTCCTCCAAATATTCACTAAAAAAAAGTTCATCTTAACTAGAAGTCTAACATTATAAAGAGATGGGCCCAGATGTACCTTAATAGGAAGGAAGTTTCAAATGTGTGGAGCTGCTACTGTATTTCATCCTGTGTGGGGACCCCCAAGAGGGTCCCACCTGCTGATTTTAAAGTATGGGCAGGACAGTGTGGAAGAAGGTGGTCTTCCATATGTGCAAACTATCTCTTCCCCACTTTTTTGTTTTGTTTTAAAAAATCATCTTCTGACATCTTCCCCAGAATGCTCTTAATTCTACTTTGACATTGATGACGTCCCCTACAAAGAATCCTGGGATCTGTAGCTTGTTAAGGTTGTTGGGAATTGTAGCTCTGTGATGAAGAAACAGCTCCCATGATCCTTTGGGAGAAAGATGTGGCTTTTAAAGCGGTACCGTATAAGAGTACTTTAAATGTACGGCGTGGTTGTGACCCGTTGGAGGGTATGCCCTGAGAACTGAAAATAAAGTAATAGGAATAACCTCTCCCTGTTGCATTTTTCTTCTTCTCTCCCACAGAAAGCCTTTTCGAACCAAAGCAGCAGCTGCAGCAGCAATTCTTCCAATAAGTGAACTCACTGTTGCTTCAAAGAGGAAAGGTTTGGGGAGGGTTCCCCACCACCACCACTTTTTGCTTCACTTCTTCATCCCAAGCAGTATGACATGGTACAAATCGCTTCTGGGAAGACAAGGTAAGAAGGTATTCTGAGAGGGTGGGTCATGAATGAGGCACCAAGATCCAGAGGGGTGTGCTGGATTCACCCCAGATAAATGCTTCAGTTGTGATTTTATTTTATTTTATTACTAGTCTTGCATTGTTGATGTTTAGCTTGTCTCATGATTTTGTGATGGCATGTCCCCAGACTGACACTGTTTCATTACAAGGGATTAAAACACATACTGGAACTTTGTTGTTTAACGTGTCACCCAAGCACAAGAAATCCAAATAAATAAATAAATAAATAAATAAATAAATAAATAAATAAATAGATAAAGCAAGCAAGCAAGCAAGCAAGCAAGCAAGCAAGCAAGCAAGCAAGCTGTTTGCAGTTTGGAAAGTGACAGGAAAATGCATTAGAATTTGTGGGGTGAATGAATGACTAATAGGAAGACATATAAACACACTGTAAGAAAATTGAAATGAATGCTCATTGCTGTATAACTTCCCCGTGTGCAAATCAGAACACATGCTCAATAAAGACTGGATATAGTCAACCTCCATGTAAGCTTTATACCAGCAAATCAGGGATGAATGCTTAATGAGCATGGTGTGTAGCTGGTGTGGTGGTCAGAGCATTGGTTTGAAAACAATAGACCATCTTAGTCCAGGTGAGATTATTGGTCCACCTAGCTCAGTGTTGTCTGCTCATGCTGGCAGCTCTTCACAAGGGCCTGCTACCTGGTCCTTTATTTAACTGTAAATGTCAGAGATTGAACCTGGGATTTTTGCATGCCGAGGGGCATAGGGAGCTTTCTTATCAGACCCTTGGCTCATCTGTCTACACTGACTGGCAGCAGTTTTCCACGGCTTCAGGCAGGGGACATTCCTAGCTCTACCTGGAGTTGCTGGGGATTAAAACTGATACCTTATGCATGCAAAGCAGCTGCTGCACCACTGAGCTATGGCCCTTGCCTTAAGATGCAGAAACATAGGATGCTACTTTATAGCGAGTCAGACCAGTAGCTCATTTTGTCTACCTGGGACCTTCTGCAGGCAAAGCTGATGTTCTACCACTGAGCTGTGGCCTTTCCTTCAAGTAGGTGATCTACTATTAAACTATTGCTCAGGGTACTTTGGGCAAGGATACATTTGGTTTCTGTGGTGCCCCTGCAACTGAAAAGCACTGCAATAGCCATTGTTTCTGCCACCTCTGATATATTGCTTTTCTCCCTTGATGGTGCAGTGGCAGAGGAATTAAGCTGTTGTGTTGTTCCCTGCCCACTCCCACCCACGGCCACTGGCAAGCACCAGTCAACTCAACAGGCAATAACCCAATGCACCCTCCATTCGGATCTGCTGAAAAAACGACAACTGTATTAAACTTGGCATCCTTTTACGGATATGGTTCCCATTCCTTGGCTCCTGTCCCCTTTCACAACAAACGCCCCAAAGCAGCTTTCGACATTCTGTCCAAATGGCTGATGATGCTAAGTGGAGAGGAGAAGAGAGGAAATGGAGAGGAGGTTTAGAGGAAGGGAGGAGGGAACAGACAAAAAAAAAATCAGGGTTTGGAAGACGACTCAAGGGCAGCCAGCGATGGGCATGAGAAGGCCTGTCAGCGCCGATCCTCTCCGGGAAGAGCAAATGGAAGTTGACATCACATTATCATGTTTAATGTATTCGAATTAAGGAGGTCCTTGACAGATCTGTTTCTAATGCGTGTGGGCAGGAATAGAGAGTGGGGTTACCCAATTCATAGAGATATAGGGCTGTCACCAATGCTAGCCCTACTCAGTGTAGACCCATTGATGTTAACTGTCCCAAGTTAAGCCTAGCCCTGGGCATTACTTTCAGTGGGTCTACTCTGAGAAGAACGGACGTTGGCAACATGTTTGACAGTGGAACGGAGGTCCTCGCAAAGTGGAGGTTTTTGAACAGAGGTTGGATGGCCATCTGTTGGGGGTGCTTCAGTTGAGATTCCTGCATTGCAGGGGGTTGGACTAGATGACCCTTGGGGTCCCTTCCAACTCTACATTCCAGCTTTTGGGTTCTGATTCCCAGTTTACTGTGGTTTGTATCCAACATTAGTGCCACTGAAATGATGGACGTGACTAGCTTATGTCCATTAATTTCAGTGGACTGACTCTGAGCAGGAATAATGTTGGGGGGGACACCCCTTATTTACTTTGATTTTTAGGCTGAGCAATAATGAAAATTTCCCAGGATGGCTTACAATAAACGTTGAAGCCATCAATAAAACAATAAAATCACAAGATCTAACAGCATAAAGCTAGCAACAGGGTAAAATCAGTATAGCACACTCACACAACAGCACTGGCAGTTTCACAGATGTAAAATTGTTGTTGGCTTGCAGCTGGGGCAGATGAAGGCATCCAGTTGGGCTGCTGCAGATGCACCATGGCGTTTCTTCTCTCTGTGCCCCTTCCAGCAGCCATTTCTCCTCTGTCTCCAGGCACTGTGGTCATCTGCAAGGCATTCCCACATGGTGGGGTTGATGTTGCCAGCCTTTATGTCTTGCTTGCAGACATCTTCGTAACGCAGAGTTGGTCTGCCAACAGGCCTGGTGCCTGAAAACTTCAGTAAATATATGTAATCACTAACCTGTGTGTGTGTGCGCAAATGTGTGTGCGTGGTGCCAAACTGGGTCTTTGCCCTGGGTGAAATAAAGCCTCGTTTCACCCCTGCTGTCTGGGGAGAGCATTCCATTGAGACTACTGAAAAGACCCCTTTCCCTTGCAGACACCCATGGAGAATATGTTCTGTATTACAAAATTAATTTTGCATGGAGCTTCTTTAGGGGTTATACAGTTAACTTGTTAAGCCTGTTATGTGCAAGGATCAGTTTGGAAGGTGGTAGAATAATTGAGGATGGGATTGATGCTCTGCAGACCCCTTAACGTCCTTGAACTTGTGGACTGGGAGTCAGGTAGCTTCAAGCTATAGCTGCCTAATGACATGTTTAAGAGGAACTGCCAGAATGTCCTTAGTTGATAGGGAGTGTTTTAAGGGGTGTGCTGTGACACCACCCAGGACACATCATTTGGCAGGAGCACCTGACCAAGAGCCTTGGGTCTCAAGTTCTGGCTACGTATATGTGGAAGGAGGAAATTATATTATGTGTTTGTGGGTATGTATCCCAGCCAGTCCCACATCCTGTTTTTATAGTGGCCAACCAAGTGCTCAAAAGCACTTGTGCAACTCTCCCTGCTTGTGAATCCAAGTTACAGCCTATTGACAGTGAAGCTGGAACATATCCATTTATGCATACTAGCCATTAATTGCCTTCTCCTCTAGGATTTCATCAAATTGTCCTTTAAAGCCATCCAAAGAGAGTATGATGAGTAAGAACATAAGAAAAGCTATCCTGGATCAGGCCAGTCTAGTCTCAAGCAAGGGACACGGGTGGTGATGTGGTCTAAACCACTGAGCCTCTTGGGTTTGCTGATCAGAAGGTCAGTAGTTCGAATCCCCACAATGGGGTGAGCTCCTGTTGCTTTGTCCGAGCTCCTGCCAACCTATCAGTTCAAAAGCATGCCAGTGCAAGTAGATAAATAGGTACCACTGCAGAAGGAAGGTAAACGGTGTTTCCGTGCGCTCTGGCTTTTGTCACGGTGTCCCATTGTGCCAGAAGCAATTTAGTCATGCTGGCCACATGACCCAGAAAGCTGTCTGTGGACAAACACCAGCTCCCTCGGCCTGAAAGCAACATTAGTGGCGCAACTCCATAATTGCCTTTGACTGGACTTAACTGTCCAGAGGTCCTTTACCTTTTACCTTATCTAGTCTCAAGCAGGACCCAAGCAGAAGGCCACTCTCTCCTCCCGCAGTTTCCAGCAACTGGTATTCAGAAGGTTGACAGAGGCAGAGCATAGCTATTGTGACTAGTAGTCATCAATAGCCCTCTCCTCCATGCATTTGCCTAATATTTTAAAGCCATCCAAGTTGGCTGCCATCACTGCCTCCCATGGCAGCAAGTTCTGTAATTTAACTACAGGCGATGACCAATTAACATGCATCTGAAAGACAAAGCGTTGAACCCAAAGCGTAGAAGTGACCCCAAAGTCACAAAATATGTCACTAAAAGGGCGGAACAGGCCAAGGCAGGCTTATATGCACTCCGGCGATGCATGTAGGGGCCAGGAGTGGAACGCCCACACAAAATGGTCATCAGCTGTATGCGTTGCATGAAGAAGGACTTTCTTTTATCTGTCAGGAACCTTCCAACATTCAGCTTCATTGGAAGCCCCTGAGTTCTAGTGTTATGAGAGAGGGAAGAAAAAACTTTTCTCTATGCAGTGTCTCCATGCCACGCATAATTTTAAAAAAAACTGCTATCATGTCACTTTTACTATTATTAAACTTATAAATTGCCTTCTATACAATCGCTCCAAGGTGATGTACAATAAAAACAGCAAAGAAAACAGTTAAGGGCACACACAAAACAGCAGACGTATTTAAAAGCAAAACAAAAACAAGACAAAGTGTACATCTGTGACATAGAGACCTATTCATCTAGATGCAAAAGCCCATCAGAACAACAACAAAAAAGTCTTCAATTGTTTCCATAAAGTGCAAATATTGGTCACCTGTTATATCTTAGCAGGAATGCTATCCTACAGAACAGGCACAGACAAACTAAAAGCCCTGGTCTCAAGTTACTTCAAATCGAGCTTCTGAGATCTTTGGAACTTGCGGGAGAAAATTTCCCACAGACTATAGTGCATAAGGGATAAAGTTGTGTATTCTGACAGTATGCCATACAAAGATAGAATGAGGTACTGGGTAAACAACTAATCAAGGTTGTGTTTGTGTAGGCACGTGGAGACATGTTTCCAGTCCTTAAGGTTTCAGGGATAGAATTGCACTACAGACTTTCAGGAGTAGAGGAGGCTGTCAGTGAGTGAACGTATGAAAATACAAGTCTGCTTTATTAAAAACTAATAGTATTTCTCCATGTTAACTATTGTCTACTTCAGGGGTGGAGAAACCTTTTGAGCCTGAAGGACACATGCCCTCTTGGGGTTACATACTGGTGGTGGGCAGAGCCAGATGTAAAAGTAGGCAGAGCAATGGATGTTACTCTTGCCTTTATATAGCAGATTACATTGCAACCATGCAAAATTCAGGGGTTTCCAAAACACACACACACAGCTTACATTTCTCCATCTTCCTTCCAAGCAAGATGCATTTCACAGTTCGAGGACCTATTTCAGTCAGGCAAAACCACTCAAAGAGGATGTGGCTTGTGGAAGTGGGGTGCAGTCTGAGGAGAGTCCTGAGAGTCAAACAGAGATGCCTGGAGGGCCGCATTTGGAAATACCTCTGCAGTTATCCTTCCCTGATGTGTACTCTGACTGGCAGCAGCTCCCCAGGGTGTCAGGCAGAGGTATCTCCTCATCACCTGCTTTCTGATCCTTTTAAAATAGGGATGGCAGGGATCGAACCAGTTACTTATCTACACACAAAGCAGGTGCTTTTATTACTCAGCTGCGACATCTCCACTATGGTTAGAACAAGTGCAGTAGGCGCAACAATGCAAATTCTTATTTGCATATTGTGCACAGGTTGTGGAATTCTGCTTTACCTGGTGCAAAAATTAGGTGATCTTGCTGCAGAACCTGCAGTGGCAAACTAAAAGCCGAGCACATTTATATAGCTAAAGAAAGCACAGAGCATGAGTTTTCATCTATGTCGGGTCAAAGTTCACCACAGTGGCACTGCTCATACAGGTAAAGCTGGTAGAACAGATCTCTTTAAGCCATCTTCTCAAACCTGCACCGTTTGCCTGAAGTACCTCACACCACCTTACCTCTCACATGCTAAGGCTAAAGGCCGCAGGGGCCAGAATTATAAGCAGAGGGGATGGGGAGGGACCTTCTAAGTGGGGAGGACAGCTTTGAAAAAGCTTGGCCTTTAACCTCTGAGCTGTTAGCTTGCACGGAGCAACCTTTGCTGTTTAGTCTTCATTTGAGTGGAAGGTATATCTTAAGATACAGAATTAATTGCTGCTAGGGCTTTCGTTGTGCAATTGCACAATAAAACTCTTTAGGTTCCTTCTAACTCTACAGTTCTATAATTGTACAATACGCAGCAAAATTGTGCTTTGTTAAATAGAAGTGCCTGCATGGTAAATTTCGGAAATATTGCAGGGAGATCTAACCATGGTGCCACGTCTACTTTGGCTAAGGTGGTCATGTAGCCTACTTTAACAGAGGACAGAGGACTTTTTAAAATGATGCTCCAAGGGGATAACAGGGCCTTGAAGTTGCCCACAAATGGTTTAGCATCTAGCTAGTTGTCTGAGCTGTCTGAGCATGAAGTACAGAGACCACCCGGTTAGTCTTCCCCACTGTGGTGAAATGCAAAGCTCAGTGGGAGAACACACGCTTTGAACAGGAGTGGGAAACTTGCAGTGCTATCCAGAAGTTTATTAGACTACAGCTCCCATCAGCAGTAGCCAGTGAGATCAGTGGTCAGGGATAGTGGGAATTGTAGTCCGGCAGCATATGGAAGGCCACAGTGTCTGCATTCCCAGACTAAAGGCTTCTGGGACCTAGAAGTGCCATCCAGAAAGGAGGCTCATGCTGTATCTCTAGTGGGTGTTCTGCCTGACATTAAAACTGATTAAAAGGGGGGTGGGGAGATGGGGCAGCTTCCTGTGTTACTGTTTAAATGATAACAATCATTTCTAAATTTGTTTCTATACATATAAATTAGCATATGCAGATTTGTGTCCTCTTTTGTATTTTTGCCTTTCTTTTTTGGGCAATGTGATGTTTAAGTGACCACCCTAAAGACTAGCTCTCCAGGGGCACAGCTGGGAAAAGTCCCTGCTGTGTTAGGCTAAAAGGACGAATGATGTGACTCAGTAAAAGGCAACTCCAAGTATTGGTAAGGTTTAAGGAGTGTTATACTATGTTTAGGCCCTCAGTCCCATCCTTCAGAGATATTGGATGGCATTAAGTTTTACCCAGAATAGAACATGACTAAGTTTAGGTCCATTAATTTCAGTGCACCTACACTGAGAAAGACTTAGCTGAAAACAACCAAAGGATTATTCTTATGTTCTTAAAATGGAGGATCAATCAGAGAAATTCATAGAGGATAAGGCTATTAATGTCTACTAGCTATGATGTCTATGTTCCATCTGCCTCCGCTGTCAGAGGCAGTACGCCTCCCAATGCCAATCGCTGATCATTGCAAGTAGGAAGAGAGATATTGTGCTCTAGTTCTGCTTAAAGGTTTCCTATTGGGGCATCTGGCTGGCCACTGTCAGAACAGGATGCTGGACCAGAAGGGCCATTGGCCCAATCCAGTAAGGCTCTTCCTACATTCTTAATAAAAACAGCCTGGTTTACAAGGCAAATTCCTGCCCCACTGCTACCCCAAACCAAACAAACCCAGAAAACCCAAAATTGGCCCAGTAGCCTGTCCAAATGCACAAAGTTATGCAAGCCCTTTTCTTCCACCTTCCTTACTTCATAATGTCCCTACCAAAAACCCTCTGGCTTACCTCCCCCCCTCTCTTCTCCTCCACCCCCCCCCTGACGCAGCAAGTTGGGAGAGGTTATGGCGGCCTGCCGGCAGCGCGCAGCTGTTGTAATGACACGAACAACCCACCGCAGGCGAGTTTCCAGTGAGGCAAGCGGCATGCGTGCGGGCTGGGCGGGCTGACACTTTTCCCATGCATTGTGCCCTGTGTCACCGAGGAGGTGGGCCCCTCCCAGTCTGACAGCCCAAACCGGATACCTTCAGTGACTGAAATAATAGGCCTGGTGGTGGGAAAAAGGAGGCCGAGAAACCTCGAGGGAGGAATTAAGTGATGAATAACTTTCCCCCCACAGCTACGTTCCAGAAACATGCCTGAGCCTGCGGCCGGCCTGCCAGTTGACTGCCCTTCCTCCTCCTCCTCCCTCAACACCCTCCGCTGCCCTTGTGGGAGAAAAACCCTGTCTGGATTCCATCAGTGCAATAATTGGGATGGTTTAGGGAGGAAACAAAGCAGCAACTCAGGGCCTCCCGCAGTCTTGCGGGAGTGCCAAGCCCCTGGAAAGCTCACAAGCACAAGGGCATAAGAGGAGCCCTGCAGCTGGACCAGGCCAAAGGCCCATCTAGTCCGGCCTCCGGTTCTCACAGGGGCCAGCCAGGTGCCCCAATGGGAAGCCTACAAGCAGGACCTGAGTACAAGAGCAGGTTCCCCCCACTTTTGAATGCCAGCAACTGGTATTCAGAGGCACACTGCCTCTGACAGCGGAGGTAGAACGTAGCCATTGTGGTTAGGAGCCACTGATAGCTCCTTACCCTCGCTGAATCTGTCTAATCCTCTTTTAAAGCCATCCAAAGTTGGCGCTGCCACTGCCTCCGGAAGAGCAAATTCCATGTGCTGTGTGAAGAAGTCGTTCCTTTTTTGTCTGCCCTGGAATATTCCAACACCACGTTTCATTTGAGGACCCCCAAGTTCCAGTGTTAGATGAGAGAGGGAGAAAACCATTTTTTCTCTGTCCATTTTCTCTATACTGTGCACCTCTATCATGTGTCCTTATGCAAGGCATGAGGGCAACATCCCTTCCCCCTATTGCCTGATACGGGTATCAAGACTCAAAGGATATACTGTCCTGGAACATGGGTGTTCCATTTAGCTGTGCTGTTATCTCATAGCTGTTGGATTTGTCTAACCAAGTTCAAGGGGCCTTTGTGCAATGGTAGAGCACCTGCTTTGCATCACACCAGTCCCAGGTTTGGTCCCTGCTAACTCCAGTATAAGCAGGCAATGGAGAAGAGCTTCTCTTGGAACCCTGGAGAGCTATTGCCAGAGTACACAACTCAGGAATACTCCACTACGTAGAAAAATAGCCTTGCTTACTCAAAGGCAGTTTGTCTTTGTTTTTTGAGTAGTCTAAGCTTGTGGCTGTCGCCGCTGCCACCACCACATGTTGTGGCTGTGAATTCTGTAGGTTTAATTACACAATTCTGATTTCACACTTCTCCAATTTTTGTGATACCGTTTTCAGCTCAACAAAGCATAAGCCGTTGTGTATTTTAGGATAGAAATATGATTAGAAATGTGTGTCAGGATAAAATATGTATGTAAAGGACATATTTTGAACTGTATTTAAATATGAATTTTCATTATATATATCTATATTTATATAATATTAATATGAAAAGTTGTAAGTGAATGCCTAAGTGACACCAATCCATCCTTTCTCAATCCTTAACAAACAAGTCGCTTCTTCGTGTGCAATACTTGCCTGGAGAACTGCACTGCAAAATCCAGAGAAGTGCAAATTTCAAAGGATGGCTGTATTTTGGTTCCTATCTTGTTTTGCAAAGTGCAGTTATGGTGGTTCGCCTTTAAATGAGAACTAAATCAAATTTCTTCCTGATCCCTACAACAGAGAAGCAAACAGAAGTGTAGTTTCTTGCTCTTGGTGTTTTAAACTGAGGATGGTTCACCCCAAAGGTCAAGCCTTAGCAGATGACGTGGGCTTCCCTGAAACCTAGATGGACAGCCGTCTCCAAGAGGCATATCCTGCTCAGGAGACGTTGACTCTCTCTCTTGTGCTCTCTCTTGTGCTCTCTCTCTCTCTCTCTCTCTCTCTCACCTTGGCTTTTTGATCGTAAATGCTTTTAAAAGCTTTCTGGCTTCTAAGGTTTCTGAGGTTTCCTGTATGAAACCTCAGAGGGTTTCGCTGGAGAGGCGAGCCATGCTGTGCTCTCAGAGAATCGATTTCCTTTAGCAGCTTAACTTCTCGTTAAGAGGAAGGAGCAGCCTCACGTTTAAGATAGGCACAAAAGGAGAGAATGAGAAAGAGCACACAAGCCAGGGTGGGGGTGGAGAGAGGAAGACGCAAACTGAGGTGATGCCACAAAAAATGTCCAGGGTGGGCAGATACTGGAAATTATATTGTACTCGGCTCTGCTTGGGAATTCTAAGGAAAACAACAGCAGCAGTGCCGTTTGGAAAGGTTCAGTCTGCATCTTGATTCAAAACGACATCCAATCATAGACAAAACAAACCCTGCTCCTTGATATCAGGAACCATCACACAAAATCTGGTTGTGATATTTTAAGAGGTGTCCAAATGCACAGAAGTGGCAAAGTATATTTCCAGGTGGGCAAGTTGTGACTGACATTTTAAGAGAACTGAAAGAAAAATATAGTGTATGTTAATGACAGAGAGTCCATCAATGGGCTGGGGTGGGGGACAAGTGGAGGGGCGAAACTCCTTGTATGGGGGGCATTTGCTCTCTTGCCAACTCCCCCTGGTGCCACCCACACATGCATTGCTTTCTTATTTTGAGAGACAAAAGCCGTGACCTAGTCTGAGTGAGCATCACCGGCCCTGGAGCACCATGGTGAGGACTTTCACAGTCTGCCTTCCCTCCCTCTGCTCATTCCCGCCAGGATGGCAAGCCATTCAGTAACTGCTTATTAACACAGTCTGGAAACAACCTGACCTTTTGGCGAAGAGTAAATCAACCAACTCATTACTCCCTCCCAGGTGTATTATATTTATGTATTGCATGTGCCTATGCATGGATGTGTTTGTGTATGCAATGCTACACAAGGTCAGTCCACTGCAGAAAGATTCTCATTTGGAGAGAGACCCTTCTGAGTAGGCAAAGCGGTGTCGGGCTTTATTGTACCCTACCTGTGTACCCTACCTGTGGTGGCGACAGTTGTCCACCCTACCATACATGCAATATGCCTACGTTTAGAAAGTGAATTTGCAGGGAGCCTCACTTACAATTCGCAGCTGTCGTTTGTGCACTCTCAGATGCAAATGTCCCTGAATGATACAATATGTGTGTTGGGCGGGGGGGGGGCGGAACCCATCAGATATGTTGCCGAGGAAGAAGGTAAGCCCCCCACTCCCGAAAGCGTGGTGAATGGGTACGAATTGGGCTGCATATGTGCTAAAGCACGTGCCTTTCCCCCCAAAGTATCCTGGGAATTTATCCCTGCCTGCCTGCAGGCTTACATTCTAAAACACACATCACAAAGGGAAAAGGCGATGAGGAGGAAAGAGGAAACAAGGAAGCTAGTGATCCAGTTCTTGAACTTACACAGTAGTTCTTATAACTTATAACGAGCAGCTGGAATGGAACGATTCAGAGAGAGGAGGAGCCAATTCATCATACATTTAAAGCACATGGCTTTCCCCAAAGAACCCTGGGTACTGGGAATTGTAGCTCTGTGAAGGGTAAACTACAGTTCGCAGGATTCTTTTGAGGAAAACCATGTGCTTTAAATGTACGGCACATAGGAAGCCTAGGTTTACGAAACTAAACTTGCCTTGTACCCATTTGTTACTGACATAGCAGGTTTCGTAACAAATGAAAACCTGAAGCCTTGGGGGCTTATTTGGTACTATTTGTCATTCGCTACAAACCAAATGCAGCCTTCTAAAAGCCACGCTTCCCCTATCTGGCTCCTATTTTTGCTGAATAAATTGTTTCGGATAGACATGGCGTTATCTCCTCGTGATAAATTTTGTCTTCAGTTGAGGCAGCCAGACATATTACGCTCCCCAGAAGCATAAACCTTTGAGCCGCCCGCTTTCCCACAAACGTCTGTGATAAATATAACCCCTTGATGCTGCTAATTAGGTTTATGTGTTTGGGTGGGGGAGTGGGCACAAGCGCTTTTTGCTCCATCCCACCCCCGCTGCTCAGGAATCCTTCACCTGTCCTGGTCAATGTATTGTGGTCAAGGAGTCAGCAGCAAACAGATCCGGCAGGATATATGTCAGCTGCTTTTTAGCCTCAGATAACTGCAAGGGAAAGGAGCCATGCTGCATCGCAGAGCTGCACACTAACTTACACATTTGTTAAATGAACATGTGTTCCTGCCTTCTGCTTTTGAACAAACCTCTCTTTGCCTCGAAAGCTTTATTTCTAAAAAAGTATTGTTGCTGCAGCAAACAAAATGTTCTTTCCTTCTGATAAAAAACAGCCAGACCCTCTGATTTGTGCCCATCTCAGAGTTGACCCATTGCAATTGATGGACCTAAGCGAGTTGTTTTCATTAACTTCAGTAGACCTACTCTTGAGTCAAACTAGCATTGGTGACAGCCCACTGTAGTTACCTTACTAGCTTATGATGAAATTTGCTCACGACCACATTTATTATTTCTGGGGGGTGGGGGGTGGGGAGCAAGCAAACAAACCCCAAAATTGTTGAGCTTTTTTTTCACATCAACGCCAAAAAGAATTTGATTTTTGACTTGCCGAAGATCCAGGACAAAGCACTACATTTCAAAAATTCCCCCCGGACATCAATTCCGCCTTTGAAATCCTAGTAATGTCTGGGGAAATCCGGATGTCTGGCAGCCCTAGAGTAGCCCCATTGAAATTAACCATCTCCATTACTTTCAGTGGGGCTGCTCTGAGTATGACTAACATTTGAAACAACTCAAACAAACCTATACTGGAAAGTCATACCCTTTGACCAGGAAGCTCATTTATCGTAACCTTGGATGTTTGAAGGAGGCTGACTGTAGTTAGGGTGGGGAAAAAAGAACTCAACATATACCCAGAAACATAATGTTAATATTATTCTTGCTTCACTGAAGTTGTTACTCACATTTAACCATGTACTGGCAAAGTCCTTGATATTTGCAGGTATGTTCTTTAAAATTACTAGTGAGGCCCTGAGGAAGGCATTCTGCTTGAAGGTGTCAGTGAGGTGTGGCCCTTTTGACCAGGCTTTGCTCTGTGACCTGTTTTCTGGATTTGGGCTTGCATCCAACCAAGCTGTGATTAGCTGTGGTTCCCTGCATTGCAGGTGGTTGGACTAGGTGACCTTTCTGACTCTGCAGTTCTATGATTCAGTGAGTCTGTATCCCAGTAGTTTGGGGATGAATGGATGCGCATCACAAGTGAGTTCTTGTGGCTAATAGACATATAATCCTAGAATCGTTGAGGTGCATAGAACCTCCAGCTCCCTGCAATGCAGGAATCATTTGCACAACATGACTCTGAGAATTAGAGTCTCATGCTCTGCCAACTGAGCTATCCCAGGTACTTTGATCCTGTAAGAATAAATACGTACTGTCTGTTACGCGTCAGTCTGAGGACCTCACTGCCCTGTGTCCCTTGAGCATATTTCATATACGCCTCAATAGAGGTTCGGTTTAAGATTTGTGCACTGAATCTACAATGTGAATTGAGGGTGGCCTACTCTTATTTCTGAGTATTAATTGTATGTCATTATTTGTCTGGGTTTCCCCACCCCAATCTCTGCCTATTTAAATGTTATTTCATCTTTTTCCTTTAAAAGAATTTTGAAAAATTATTATCACTATTATTGCACCAGGAGGAATGGTAGGGCAGGGCTGGTAGAGCACATGCTTTGAATGCAAAAAGTCCCAAGTTCAATCCTGGGGCTTCCTAGTGAAGATTGAGAAAGACATTGGTTGCATGTCAGTAAGAGATGATACTGAGCCACATGGAACAATGGTCTGACTCAGCAACCAGGCTAGCTGAAGGATCGTTGTGGATAGGGAGGGATATGAAAGGCTATTCAAGCCACTCATTTGCCTCCCACCAATGGCAGAATCTTGGGGACAAGGAGTCACTTGTTTATTTTATAAATTGTATATACTGCTTGAGTGTAAAAACAACAACCCAACATCCTCAGAGTGGTTTGCAAAAAGAATAAAGCAATGAGGTTATCAGTAAAAACTTTTTTTAAAAAAAGTGTGGATGCTGCTGCTCTAAAAGATTGGTTTCTTACAAATGTGGAATGCATAATATGTAGCAGTGCAGTTCCACATATCGCTCCAACTAAGAATCCGTGCATTCAACTAAGTTTGACTCAGAGAAGACCCGCTGAAATTAATGAGCCGAAGTTAGTCAGGACCATTCATTCTAATAGATCTGCTCTCTGACTAAGACTAGCATTGGATGCAACCCAACAGAAACAGCCACCAGCCCACTGGTCAGGAAGCTGACAAATTCCAGGCATCACCACCAGAGGGAGTGCTGCACCAAGGAGGTGGGAAGGGAAAGGGGAGTAAAGTAACTTGCAGCCCCAAAACGCCACGAACAGTGGTCACTTTCAAAACGCAATTGCATGAGATGGGGGCACACTCATGTTTGCACGAGGGTCGCTAAATCCTCTCAGCTGGCCTGTGAATGAAGGTGCCCTTAAATGAAGGCTGCAGATGGAAAACAGGCTGTTTTATTTATTTTATGCCAGTTTCCTTTTGTATGAGGATTGGTAGTTAGACACACAGGCCAAATTGAGCTGGATTTGCTGCCTTTGTTTGTGATGGCGGGTGTGTTCGGTCGAGTGCAACAGAAGAGGCAGGGAGCAATGCAAGAAATTTGGCGCCAATCTGCCCGGCTTTGAAAGAGGCGGCATTCCAATCCCCTTTGGCCTTAAGAGAAAGTCCTGATTGAGTGCTTCAGCTCAGTGACCTCCCCTGACCCCTGAGAACGCGACTGCTTCTCTAGAGGCACTTCTTTTCAATTAATCAAATTAACAGCTTGGATAAATCTGCCCACCACTTGGGACAGCTGTGACCTACTGCAGCGCCCACTTCCAATAGCTCTCTCGGATCAGGGCCTTTCCCCTCTGCCCTGTAGGCTTAGCACCATCTTCTGTTAAGTACACCTTTCTAAATAAAACATTTTGATGGCCTGGTTTCTGCTACACTGTATATTGGCCAATAAAATGCCAACCTTTGCCTAATGGGGCCATAAGTACTAAATAAATAAATAAATAAATAAATAAATAAATAAAACCAGACTAGATCAGGCCAGATGTTCATAATGGCTGTGTACACACCATACATTTAAAGCAACATGACCTCCCCCAAAGAATGCAGGGAAGTGTAGTTTGTAAAGGGTGCTGGGAATTGTAAGGAGGTAAACTACGGTTTCCAGGATTCTTTGGGTGGGAAGTGATGTGCTTTAAATATATGGTGTTCATACAGGTCTAGAATTATGTTAGCTGCCAGATGTCTCTGAAAACTCCCAAGCAGGGTATGAAACCAACAGCCTTCCTCAGCACCTGGTACTGATAGGAAGACTTCCTGTGTCCATGGGGACTTCCAAGTGACCCTATTCTGCACCATGGATTTGTCTAATCTGCATTGAAAACCCATCTAAGCTACCGAACCTTGTGCTTAATTACCGTACTTTAGGTCCTTATTTGTCCCAAAATATAGGGAAGCGTTTGCACTAACTTGACTTTGTTCTTCCCTCAGTTATTTTCGAAGATTTAATGGTATTCCTTATGATCGTTGTATTTTCACCTGTGGTAGTGAAGATTTAGGAACTGTTGCCATATTTTGTAATTTTTATATGGATAAAGGAGCTGGACTTATGGATCCCTTGATTGTTCCTTTCCCATGAAGATCTTTAGAGTGCTTTACAGCCTCTCTGGTCATTGATACACAACCTGAGTCTCATGTAAATTGAATGGGTTGCAGCATTTGAATCCCAACTATGATGATTCAAAAGAAACTTTTGCAGAATTGTTAAGCGTTACTGGTTTTGATTTTGTCCTACTTAAAAAAGATTTAGAATGAAAAATGGGCGGTTAGTGTGCTTCCTTGCCTTTTTTAGTTACTATCCCATTCATTGTATGGAATCAAATGTTTGGTTTTAGAATCCGAAGGTCTGTAGACTATAAGTAAACTTGAACAAAGTCATTGACACAAGCAGAAGGGCCATAGCTTAGTGACAGAGTATCTGCCTGGCAGCATACCCAGGTACAACCGATAAAGATTCCATCTGAAACCCTGGAGCCCTGCCTCCACCTCAGGTGTTAAAAACAATCAGATCTGGAGGTGAATTCTAGGCTGTAGTTCAGTGGTAGAGCTCCCGCTTAGCATGCAGGTGGTCCCTGGCATTTACAAGTAGGGCTGGGAAAATCTCCTGCCTGAGATTCTGGTCAACTACTACCAATCAGTCTAGGGACCACACTGAGCTAGATGAATCAGTGGTTTGACTCAGTACAAAACAGCTTCCTATGTCCCTGTATCTTGAGGGAAGGGCTGTAGCACAGAGGTAGAGCACATACTTTGGATGCAGGAAGTCCTAGGTTCAATTCTTGACATCTCCAGGTAGGGCAAGGAGAGAGACCACCATTTGAAATCCTGGAGAGCCACTGCCAGCCATTCAGTAGACAATACTGAGATAGATGGACTGTCTGACTTCCGTATGAGGCAGCTCATGTAGGAAGGGTTGGAAAGGAGATGTGGTGCCCTCCAGACATTATTGAAC
Organism: Podarcis raffonei; assembly: GCF_027172205.1. Lineage (NCBI taxonomy): Eukaryota > Metazoa > Chordata > Lepidosauria > Squamata > Lacertidae > Podarcis > Podarcis raffonei. Next base: position 73,414,909 of record NC_070609.1, on the reverse strand, counting down.
ACCAGCTCCCATCACCCCTGACCATTGGCCATGCTGGCTGTTACAGCAAGTGGATGTCACAGCAGTTACAGTGGCTGTTACAGCAAGCTTGACATACAGAGGTAGTACACCTCCTGAAAGCCAGCTGCTGAGAACAAGAGTGCAGCTAGGGGTTCCCTTTGTGCTTGGGAGCTTCTTAACAACATCTGGCCAGGAGCTGCTGGGAACAGAACTATGGGCTAAATAGACCCTTTGTTGTCCTGCAAGGTAGTCCTAGTTCCGCTGCAAAGTCTAGTTCCAGGTGCAAAGGAAGCCACAAATAAGGGAGGTTTTTGTTTTATTTTGCAAGTATTTTATTGGCTCAGCATGGTCAAATTTCTTCCTCCTCTTACAGCCCCAACCCTACATATGTTGACTTGAAATTCTCACAATGAGGCACACTCCCAATCAAGTGTGAATAGGGCCTTACAGCCACTTGGAATATAAAGAAGAGTCTTACTGAGCTGGGCCAAGGTTCAGTATACTTCAGCATCTTGTTGCCAACAGTGACTAACAAGATGCCCCTGCGAAACTCATAAGTGGGGTGGAAATGCAGTAGCCCTCCCTAGAAGCCTGAGCCCACTAGCTTGTACTTGCAGGTCCACTGGCTCTGAACTGGAGGTTCTATGATGGCCAACAGCTGCTTGATGCTCCCTTCACACATGATTCTGCCTAACCCCCTAACTCTGAAAGCTATCTCAAGCCAGCCTAGAAATACTTCTAGCCTCCTCGCCGGTGAATGTGCATTGGATTGCAGATGCATAACCCAGTCCTATGCATCCTATGAATTACTTGGAAGTCATTTCTGCTGTGTTCAATTGAGCTTATTCCCAGGCAGTGCTTCAGTTATAAGTGTGTTTATATGGGGGGGGGGGGAGCCTTATGAACATTTGTAGTGAACAGCTGAACTACTGCTGTTGTTAGGCTTTATCGAACTAAGTTCTGCTCAGAATAGGCCCCCTGGAATCGATGGACCTTAGTTAGTCATGTATGTTAAATTTAATTGGTTTACACTGAGCAGGACTAGCATTGTGACAACAACAAGTAGTAGTAGTAGTAGTAGTAGTAGTAGTAATGGTAGTATGTTTATTTATACGCTACCTTTTTCCCTGATGGGACTCAAGGCAACTTACAGTTAAAAAAGAATCACTAAAAACATGGAAAAAACAATATTTTTTAAAAAAATCAACATTAATAGAATTAAAACTATATACATATATACAATCTGTTTAAAACATCCAAATAATTACAATAAAAACAGCCCTTTCATTAAAAGCAGTCAATTCCCAAAAAGCCTATTGGAACAAGAAGGCCTTCACCTGCCGGCAGAAGGACAACAAGGAGGGAGCCAGGCTAGCTTCTCCAGGGAGGCATTTCCAGAATCTGGGAGCAGCTCCTGAGAAGGCCCTTTCCTGCATCCCCACCAAATGTGCCTGGGAGGGTGTCAGAACCGTGAGAAAGGCTCCCCTGCAGAGCTCAAAACCCGGGCAGGTTCATATGAGGGAATATGGTCTTTCAGATAGCTTGGACCTAAGCCATGTAATGCTCTGTTCAGAGGGGATATCCCAGCATGATTTCTATGCAGCAGTCACTGAGCCTGACAGTTATGTTTTTCACCTCAAGTTTCCTCTACAACTGCCACATTAAGAGAGAGAGAGTTAGTCCCCCTTTGTATCAGCGCACAGAAAACTTCAAGGATGCTTCTTCAGGCACATAGCAAGTACATTACTTAGTAGAACTTAATTACAGAAAAGAAGATAAATGAGTTTAAAGGCATAAAAACTTAGAAAATATTAGCAGTCCAAATCTAAAATATTTATTATTGATGAAGAGGCGAGAAATCCTAATTAAATCACAATTACCTGAATCAGCAAGTCTAGAACTGAGCAGCCTGCAAATGGTGAGATGGCTTCCCAAATGACAACGTGAGAGATGCGTATGTATACCTAATTTTTTATTTGAAAGAGATACTGTATTTTTTCTAACATTTCTCAATTATCCAAGAAAAACAACAATCCAATAAAAGCAACTTCATGAAAGGATTTGATAAATCATATGCCCAAAATACATACACTGCAACTACTGCAACAACTTTGATTAAACATAATGACTAGCATCAAAGCAAAATAATTTTAGCAACATCTAATAAAACTAAATGAAATACAAACAACTATTTTTAAAAGTATCTATATAGAAGTTACATAGTATGAAAAAAATGTATATAGTTCACATTTGAGCATACTAAAAATACTGATTTTAAAAACAGTATTCGCTATGAACATAGCTTGTTTAGCTAATCTAGAAGGGTGGATTGATTAAATCAGGCCAACTCAAGGTTTTCTTTCTTTATCAGGAGACATAAGGTTATTGGTTCAAGATAGGAAATGAGGAGCACTGATGTACCAGTCTGATATGCAAGTCTGGCCCGTTTCCAAAGGGCACTGCAAAAATAGAAAGATGCTTTTTATTCCCATTTTAACAAATTTAATTGTGTTGCATTGGAGTAAGGAAAATCAGCTACAGGACCTCTTCCAGTGTCTAAGGAACCAGCCAAAATGGGGGCAGAGAGAAGTGCAGAAGTGGAAATATTTGATCATTACTATTTTATAATTATCTTTGATTTACTGATCACCCTTTCAACAACTCTAAGAAATTTACATATGAGATAATATAAAACAGTTTAAAACACAAAAACTAATACATTTAAAACAAGACTAAAACCCTTATAAGCAGACATAGAAATGGCCCATCTAGTCTAGCGTTCTGTCCTCACAGTGGCCACCAAGATGCTTGTGGGGAACCTGCCTCCAGCTGTGGTGGAAGAGTAGGGCCATTGTGACTAGTAGCCATTGATAGCCTTTGATGGACACTTGTGTTGAGACCCATTTATCCAGCTGGGAAAGCCTGGGAATATTTTCCACAGCATTGGATACAACCAATTATTATTTATTAAATTTATATTCCACCCTTCCTCCCAAGGAGCCCAGGATGGCAAACATAAAGGATAAAACAATGCCAATAAAACAGTGTTAGAAACTGAGATATGAAAGCTAGGAGCTAAATGACACCTTAAACATAGGTTATGGATGCAACAACAGAATGTCTAGGCGTGCGTTTTTATTACAATACAAAGCTGAAAATGAATGAACTGCAGCTAAAATATTATGTTCATTTTTCACATGGTCTAGTCCTTCCCCTGCCCACCCCCCTATTATTTTTCAGAGGATCTCTTCTCCAGTCTACAGAGAGTAGCTGGAAGTGGGGAGGCAGAAAAAGGTCCTCCTTTCCTTCCACTCTGCAGTTTCAATCTGAAAGGTTAGGCGCAGTACTGTGCCCAGAGCTCAGAAACTGCTTGCGCTAATGAAATTCCCCGTCACAAAATGTGCGTAGAACATTTGGAGTTTCGAACGCTGCATTAAAAAATAATAAAAAAAAACATATTCAAAACATAATTTAAAATTCTTAAGATTTTGTTAAAAGTTTCTTAGGCAAGATTTGGTTCTTTATTATTTATTTAGTAACATTTATACACTGCTTGATTGTAAAAAAACAAAAACAAACTCAAAAGCGGTTTAGAAAAAACAGTAAAATCAACAAAATTTACAACCCTACAAAAGTTGAAATACTAAAACGTATTAAAATTACCTCAACTTTCTAGATAGGCCTGTCTAAACAGGGTAGTTTTTAGCAGGAAAAAAAGTACAGTGAAGGCGCCTGCTAGATCTCAATAGGCAGGGAGTTCCAAAGTGTGTGGCACGAAACAATAATGTTTTTACAAATGTGGTCAGGGGTATTATGCGGCAATTCCGCTGATCGATCTCAGAGGTGGAATGGGCACATGTAGGGCGAACCCGAGGGTGGGGGAATCAGTGAAGGCTCCCAGATAAGCATAAGCAGATAAGAATGGTATCCAACTAAGTCCTACTCCACGTGGCCCCACTGACATTAACGCCCCAGCTCATCAATGGGTCTCCTCTCCCTGCCTTAGGGCTTGCGTTGGCGACCGCCGGCCGCCCGCGCAAGGCCACGCTCCTGCATGTCTGCTCAAGAGAAAGCTCCACGGAGCTCGACGGGGCCGGCTGCCAGGGAAGTGGGATTGCAGCAGCAGCAGCCTTGGGAAGCGTGACTCACTCGAGCTGGATCGGCCTTCGGGGCTGTCCCTACCCTAACCGGTAGCGCCCAAGGCCAGCGCTTCCTTCTCACGCTCCCTGGCTCGCTCGGCAGCCGCTCCGCCCCGTCGGGCCCACCCACCTCCTTCCTCCCAGCGGGGCCAGGCAGGGCCACCCGGCCGCCGATTGCGCCAGCGAAGGGCTGCGCGCCGCTCCCTCCTTCCCTCCTCGCTCCGTGCGCCACCGCCCGGCCCCGCGTGGGCGGCTGAACGCTAGTTGGCTCGCCGAGAGGCGGGCGGCCGCCGGCCAGCCATCAGCAGCCGCCGCCGCACGCAGCTCAAGCCATGAGGGATTTTCTGGGTTGCTTGGCGGCGCGCCCGGCCTCGGGCTGCTGGAGCCTCCGCTGAGAGAGGGAGAGGAAAGAGAGATCGCTCCATTCTCATGACCTCCAGCCAGCGCGCGCGGCAGGGCGGCGGAGGGACGGCGCGGCCGCCGGCCCAGCAGCGCGCACCGCTCGCTCCAGGGCAGCCAAGTCGACAGCTGACCCGGGCCCTTGGCAGGCTGCTTTCCCCGGTGCAAGCCGGATCTGTTAGGATTCCGGATCCCTCCCTGCCTCGCTGGTCACTCAAATTGTAATTTGGTGATGTATAGCTGTGGTATTGGGCTTAGAACCAGCTGTGTTACACACCATGCATTTAAAGTACATACACCTCCCCCCCCATCAAAAAAAGAATCCTGGGAACTGTATAGTTTGCCCCAACTCCAATTCTGACACTCTCACAAAGTACAGTCCCCAAGATTCTGTGGGTTGGTTGGGGAATGTGCTTTAAATACATGGTATATAACACAGTCTGAGGTTCAAATGTTCCCAAAGCCAGGATGTTCTGAAAGTGAGTGTAAAAAGAACCCTGGCCCACCACTGAAAGGTGCCTCAGCGTATTGATTCTGGGTTGCTTCCAGACAAGGACGTTATTATCGCAAATGGGTTGTTCAGATCTGACCCCCCCCCCCGCAAGTTAATTTTCAAATTTTCCTGCCCACCCCACATCACAATATTCATTGCTATTCTGCTGCTTGCTGCCCACAACAATGGACAAACCTTTGCAAAACTGCACCTGGGCTGTGTTTTTATGTCCCTTCAATCACTGCTCCCACTGGTCCTCCTCTACCCTTTTCCCATTCTGGGCATTAACGCAGGTATTTCTGCACCTATGCATGCACAGCTTTAAATAAATAAATCCCTGAAACTGCACAAGAGCAAACATTGCCAACCTTATCCAGCCAGTTACATGTTTCACAGTGGGCAAAATGGAGGGTCGTCCCTTTTGGGCGTGGTTGGGATATCTATTTTCATTTTGTTTGGTAGTTGCTTTTTATAAAAAAAGAAAAATTACTGAGCCTTTGCTAAGAGGGTTAGAGGTCTTGTACAAGACTTCTGTATTACAAATAAAATAAAAAGCCTATTGTATATATTACGATTACATTGTACTAGGTAAACTCTCACATTTGCTTAAAAACATCATAGGAGTACTGGATCAGGCCAAACAACTGCCTAGTCCGTTGCTCTGTTCTCACAGTGGCTAACCAGATGCCTCTGGGAAGCCTGCAAGCAAGAGTTTGGTGCCAGTTGTGATTCCCAGCAACGGATAATCTGAGGCATAGTGTCTCCAGCAGTGAAGACAGAGTAAAGCCATTGTGGTTAGAGTGAGACCTTGAGATAACATCTCCTTCAAAACTGATATACAGCAATTAGTGCAAATAGGTTTATTTCCCTTGTTGTTGGGAAGGGAGAGTTGGAAACAAAATGGCTAAGTTGGATTCTTGAGTTGAGGAATATCTGTGCCCACTTCCTATGTTCTCTCTTTCTCTGCCCCTTCCAATAGCTAAAAGATAACTCCTTTCACAAACTCTGATGGTTATTGCATTGAAAAAGCCAAAGACGATTGTGTTAACCCGTTCACTTAGTTGCATAATTTTTATTTATTTTTTTGTTTCTGCTCTTGCAGCAGCCTGTGTTTCTCATGGCTAAGGCACATCTGAGTACAGACTGGAGTGGGGCACAGTGACAATGCTGTTAGCCCCACCACTGAAGCAAGGTCTTCTTTCACTGAGAGTTGTTGCCTGTGAGCTCTGCTTCTTGTGTAAGAGCTCTCTGTGCAGTCCAGACACCTGCACAGCCAGGTGCCCCGATCATGAGAATCAGGATCCCTTGTCTGTGTAGACAAACACACTCTGATTTGTACTCAGTTATGTCCAATGTCTGAGTTAGGCATTCCTAGGGCGCATGGTATATGTACCCAAAACTGAGGGCAATAAACTTGAATTGATTTAACTTGTAGAGGAATCAACACAAAAGCTTTAATTGCAGATTAAAGTTGCCCTTCTGTGGTTAATCAGTAGGGCTAAGACTGAAGGCACACACACACCTTTGCTCCAGCTCCAGCATTTTACATTTATATACCACCTTTGCTTTCCAAAGAGTTCAAGGTGGTGTAAATTGTTCTCCTCCTGCCCATTTCATCCTCACAGCAATCCTGTGAGGGAGATTAGTTAGGCTAAGAAATGGTGACTGAGTAGGGATTTGAACCCTGGTTTCCCAGGTCATAGTTAAACACTCTAAGCATTATGCCACACTGACTCTCTTTTCAACCTGTCAAATCTGATATAAAATGGGTGTGGAACCTTCATTTCTCCAGTCAGACTTGGCCCTCCAGGTCTCCTCATCTGGCCCACTGGGCTGTTTCCCCCGACCCTGACCGCAGATGCGGGGCACATAAATGGGTGTGTGTGTGTGCACACGCGCACAGGAAAATCCCTCTGAGAATTCTGGCAACATAGGCCAGCTCTATCTACTGCTCCCCCCCATTATGCATAAAGTTGGCATAACATAGGTGACCTGTCAGCCCCTTCCCCAGAAATGATGCTTCGCTTCTCTCTATCAACAACAGTAACTATAATACTGTACTGGCCTACTTTACAGGGTTGTTGTAAGGATTCCTGGCTGAACATATGGGAATTGCTTCGAATGTTCAAGTGCTGTACAAAGGCTAAACAGTGTTGCTGTTTATTATCCTCACTGCCAAATTGTCACTCCAGGCAGCCACATCACCTGTTGCCTGCCTCCCCCTTACCTCTGAACAAATGCCTTGTTGTATGACTTTCTTGATCGGTGCCAATTTTTAAATGTCTCATTCGTCTGCAGCCAAGCCTTGCTGCAATTGCTTCACCTTTGGCTGGGATTAGTGCACTTAGTGTGTGTGTGTGTTGGTGTGTGTCATAATGGGTGGCAAAAATTATCTTTCCCTCCATTCTTTTCCCTCTCTGCCACACCAGGATGAAATTGGGCAGGGATGGGGGTTGGGGAGGCTGATAGAGAAGAAGAAGAGAGGGGAAAAAAGAACAGGGCTGAATCATTCTCTTTTATGAGGTGAGCATTGTGAAGGCAGGCGATTGAATTTACAACACTATTGAGTATGAGAGTCCATCTCACCCTGTCAATGAGAAAGCGGGCTTTCTGGGGAGGGGGGTGGCTGGGTGGGGGTGGGAAGCGAGGAAAGAGGCACATTTAACCCTTCTGCCTTGCATTCCCAGGCATCTCAATAGACTCTCGGCCTTGCAAAAGAGCCCGCTGCATACTCAATGAGACCTTTTATACCTTTTAATTACCCTTCTCGACAAAAGGGCCAAGGCTCTTCACTGCCCAGCTCTCCTGTAAGGCGGGAGGCTAACTTTTCCCGCTTCCCTCTAGCTCCTTAAATGAGAGAAAATACAGAGGGTATAACATCTCTCTCCCCCCCCCTTTCTGTGCACCTTGCCCCCAAACAGCTTCCTACCAAAGTATGTTTCCTGACAGCAGATGTAAATTTGGGTTGAAGGCTGAATTATGATTTTTAAACTTTTTTTATATAAAAATGTTCCTGTTTTATCCTATACTTTTTCTAGAGAAGTTGGAGCAGTGTAGCTGGTGTCCTCTCCCTCCTCGCCTCCCTCCCTCCCTCCCTCCCCCCCTCTCTCTATATGTATGTGTGTGTGTGTGTGTGAGTGTGTGTGTATACACACACACACACACACACACACACACGTATATGTGTATGTATTTACGGTATATATTTCCTCCAAAGAGCTCAGGGTGGCACACATACTTAGAAATCATATAATTGTAGAGTTGGAAGGCACCCCAAGGTACATCTAGTCCACCCACCCCAATGCAGGAATCTTTTATTCAACATGGGGCTCAAACCCGCAACCCTGCAATCAATAGTCTCATGCTCCACGGACTGAACTGTACCCAGCTTCTTTTTTCCCTTCCCATATTTTGTCCTCACAACAACACTGTGAGGCTGAGAGTGAATGACTGGCCTGAGGTCGCCCAGTGAGCTTTGTGGCTGAGTGGGGATTTGAACCCTGATCTCCCAAGTCTTTGTCTCACAGTAGCCAGCCCTAGATGCCCTAGTGGGAATCCCCAAAGCTGGACTCAAGTGCAAGAACATTCACCCTTCCTGTGGTTTCCAGCAACTGATATTCAGAGGCATTCTGCCTTCAACAGCGGATATAAAACATAGTTATCATTGCTAATAGCTGTTGATAATACCCAGGAGTCTCAGGTTCAAATTCCCACACAGCTATGAAGCTCAATAGGTGACCTTGGGCTCAGTTGGGCTCTCTCAGGCTAAGCTACCTTAGAGGGTTGTTTTGGATAAAATTGAGGGTGGGTGGGTGGCGGGAGAAATGCAGGTGTTATTCAGTTAAGAGTTACCCAGAGTAGGCACACTGATACCAATTAATGAATGTGACCAAGTTAGACACATGAATTTCAGTGGGTCTTCTCTGAGTAAAACTCAGCTGAATACTGCCCTGTCAGTGCAACAGCCCACCTTGATTGCTACAAACAGAAAACCAGCATGACAGGCAGATATCTGAGACAGAAACTGTCTCCTGATGTTCTAGCTTTTTCCTTGCAGAGAGTTAAAGCACAAGCACACACATGCACACCACAACCATCTGAAGAAACATCCAGAAGAGATATCCACCGCCTACAGTCAGAAGTAGTGTGGCCCATTATGTCAAGTTACCGTTTTTTTCGCTCTATAAGACGCACCAGACCACAAGACACACCTAGTTTTTGGAGGAGGAAAACAAGAAAAAAAATATTCTGAATCTCAGAAGCCAGAACAGCAAGAGGGATTGCTGCGCAGCGAAAGCAGCAATCCCTCTTGCTATTCTGGCTTCTGGGATAGTTGCGCAGCCTGCATTCGCTCCATAAGACGCGCACACATTTCCCCTTACTTTTTAGGAGGGCAAAAAGTGAGTCTTATAGAGCAAAATATATGGTAATTATTTCCCTACATCCTTGCAGCTTTCTGCTGAGAACAAAAGAAGAGTGAACTCTGCCTGTTGAATTTCTACCTGTCAGAAAAGTGTTAGAGGCACAGGAGCCCTGCCAGAAGAACTGGTAGATAACCACTAGCGTTGCCAGCTTTTGCACTAGCCCATGGGTAGGCAAACTAAGGCCCGGGGCCGGATCTGGCCCAATCGCCTTCTAAATCCAGCCTGCTGACAGTCCAGGAATCAGCGTGTTTTTACATGAGTAGAATGTGCCCTTTTATTTGAAACGCATCTCTGGGTTATTTGTGGGGCATAGGAATTTGTTCATTCCCCTCATTTTCATTGTTTCATTCCCCTTCATTTTGCTGACCCCTGCACTAGCCCCTGTAGGAATATAGGATCTGTCTGATACTGAGCCAGATGTCTGATCCATCTAGTTCAATGTTATCTGGCAGTGACTCTCCAGGGTTTCAGGCAGGTATCTTTCCCAGCTCTACCTTAGATGCCAGTGAGTGAACCTGGTCCTGGGACTCAAACATTTATGTAAAGAGGCAAGAGTGGATCAGGGCTTTCCCCCCACCCTCACTAGCCACTTGGCAACCGTACATATAATTTGTGCTAGAGCTCAGTCAAAGAGGAACATGCCTGGGCTAATAATAATGCTGCATATCTTAATCTTCCTGCAGAAAAGTAGTCATAGTTTCTTCCTGCTCAGCTGGATCAGAGTTTCTGGGTCAGAAGGTGTGATGGCCTCGTGATGTGTGTGTGTGTTTTTTTAAAAAAAACCACCCAGCACCTCTTTTTAAGGAAATAAAATTGCTGGCTTAATGCCAGCTACAGAATAAGCCACGAAGGCAGACAGAAGAATTAGTTAGTCCAGGGCTTAGTTTCTGGGCTCTTTTCCAAATGCCAGACCTCAGCCGTTTGGAGTGACAACGCCGGTGCCTCTGTGGCCTGCCTTTCAACCCTAAGGAGCTACATCCAGTCCTTGCACATCTGGGGAAAGGGCAGATGGGTGCAGTGCCCAGTTTTGTGCTCCAGAATTGCTCACTCTAAAGAGAGAGAGAATGACTTCTCAGAGGAGATTCCACCCAACCCCCTGCCCGTGAAACATGGAAAACAGACTTTAGAAAGACCATCCCATAATTTCCTTGCCACATGAAAAGGCAGGATGTAGGCGGATGTATGCAGGGCCCCCAAGCTGTACCACAGGGAGAGGCTTGCATGTTTGCCCCCTGCTCCCTGCATAGAAGGCTGGCAAAGGTCCAACAGAGGTGTAAACACATGACATCTTTCCCCCTTGTTGCAAATACTACCACAAAAACTCCTGTAAACTAGCTCAAGGAAAACTATGTTAGAGGTCCAAGACCTCAAAAAGGTGGGCAATTGGTTCCAAAATCTTCATTACCAAGGAGGAGAACTCCCCCAGGCAGACTCAGAAAAACAAAACTACCGTATTTCACCCCAAACTTGAAAAATAGATTGCTTTTAATTCCAGGTCCACTGCTGAGCCCAAATTCAGACTCAGGCATTCCCTGCAAGTGCCCTAACACAGGTGGCCCTTCTGGTGCTATTGGACTTCCCTTCTCATCAGCTCCAGCCACCATGGCCAGATGGCCAGGGATTATGGGAGTTGTAGTCCAACATCTGGAGGACCCCTTTTCCCCTAGCCCTGCCCTGGCAAGTCTCTAAACCACTCTCCCAGCCACCCGCTTACCTATCTACCAACTCACCCAACCTCTCTGGCCCAACTCCTGAGGGTTGAGTGGAGGGAGGTTTGGCTTCCTTATCTAGCATGTGGGATACACCCATTGTAAGTGTTGAGGAGGGGAAGGAAAATGAGAAACCTCCCTTCTGCCCATTCCAATTGCTGTGGAAGCGAAGGTGATGTGGGTGTTCACATAGCCTTACAAGTGGGAGGCAGGACTTGGGTTCTTTTCCAGCTCAGATGAAAATCTGAGCTGCAGAATAACTTTTGGGCCTGTCATGTTCACTTTACATTTGAAGTGGGTGTTGAAGTGGGTCCTCTTGGATACAGCCAATGCAGACAGCATGTTAGGGTGATGACCAAGTTGCAAATTCAGCTCCCCAATGTGACTTGTTACCCCAGGGCTACATCACTGTCAATCTAACCTACGTAAGGATATATTGGAATATGCCCTGAACCCTTTGTAAATTGTGGGAAAGAAAACATGAGCAAATAAGGTTTGGTTTGTCAAAATCTTTTGTTGCATAATAGGAATAATTTTACTTTCTGAAACCTCATTTCCAGAATGGCAGGGGGAGATAGGAGGCAATATTTAGCATGCAAAGCCTTTGCAAGGGTATGCTTATAGGGTTCCTCCACCCTTCCAGCTGTTGCCCCATTACAAGAAAAAGCATATAAAGCATATAACATGTGCAGCACACAGTTTTGGGCATGTTTATTCAGAGGTCAACCCTCACTCTGTTGGGGATTTTCTTCCAGTTAAGTTTTCTTAAGATTGTGGCTTCAGTCATGGGCGTAGCCGGGATTTTTGTGGGGGGGGGCAGGACTTTTGTTGGGGAGGGGCGCGGAACTGATGTGATTGGTCAGTTAGTTAAGTATTTCTATTGTTTTTCTTGATTGGGAGGGGAGCTGCCCCCTGCCCCTCCTTAGCTACAGCCATGGCTTCAGTTGATTTGTATGACTAAAGACAGTAGTTCTGAAGCAAAAAACCAAAACCCAAAACATATTGTTTGCAGGCATGTCACAGCAGGCATCATTTCTGGAGACACAGCCTCTCTCTCTCTCTCTCTCTCTCTCTCTCACACACACACACACACACACACACACACACTTTTAAGATCCACTGCCTCATCAATTAGTGCTACATTTTAGCACCCCCAGATGATCAGTTGGTTGTATTAAACATTGCAGTCCTGCAACTTGCCCATGGTGCTGAAATGAGTGACCTAGGCTTGGAAAATTGCTCGTTCACACGCCTGAACACACAGATGCAAACAACATAGTATCTGTGGCACATCCAAAGCCAGGAAGGAAGAGACCAGGATTCCTAGCACCATCGTATTTTTCACAATCAATAGAGAGAGACTTGCCTATCTGCACACCTGGAGGCAAAGGGCCCCCACAGACTGCTGTAAGTTTGCTGGAGTAATCTGCAACATGCCAGAGATACAATAATAGTGTGTTAGTGGAGGATTAATGGTGGCCATCATCCCACTTCATTAGCTGTTCTGTGATGCTTCCCCAGTGATACAGTATTATTGCTGTCTGGAGGGACACTCTTGTGCTATAATGCAGCAGGAGTTGGATAAACCCACCATCACCACTTGTTGATATAAAGTTACCAGATCTCAGCAGTAAGTTATGGGATATGTGTTGATTGATAACAAAGCCGAGTGTCCACCCTCAGTCTTCTGCAGGTGCAAACAGTACTGAAAGTGGGATAGTGTGAAACTGCCATGCTATTATCATGGATGCACAATAAAAAGGACTTCTGAAGAGGCCTTAATTCTTCCTTGCTTGAGATGGAAGGACTCTTTAGAAAGCTGATCCCACCTTCACCCCCAGCCTTTGCCAGACAACACACCAACATTTCTAGTTTAAGAAAGTTTTTATTTGTACAAATACTTTCCAACATTTTTTATTTTTTAAAAAAACAAACAAACCAAAACATCAGGCATACAGACTCACAAAAAAAGAAAGAAGCTTTGGCATAGTATGGGAATATTTGATACAGAACTAATGCTGTAATCCTATATCCAGTTTCCTGGGAAGCAAGCCCCTCTGAAATCAATGGGACTTTACACTTTTCTTTTTAAAAAGTAGGAACACATAGGATTGTGCTGTAAGACTTTTCCTTTTTTAAAAACAGAACCAAACTAAAGTATTTGTCATAAACAATTTTTTTAATTAAAAAAAGAGTAAGAATACAAACTGAATTCCCAACCTTTGGAAATGAATAAATAAGGAGTTTTTGGGGTGGGGTGCATTTAACACAAAAACCAAAGTCCAGGTTCCATACAACGGAACCAAATTCAAGTCCTTTTGTGCAGGGGTAGGGGGTAGGAAGCGGGAGCAGAAGATGGTGTCTGTTTTCAGAGGAGAGAATCACCAAGGCCTCCAGACAGCTTCACTGCGCTCCCCACCAGCTTGGGAGACTGGCGCTAAGCTTCCCCCGAAGGATGTGAGCCCCTGCACTGGGGAGACAGAAGGAGTTGCTGTCGAACTGCCAGAAGAGACTGGCATGTTTGCGTTGGCGTAGAGAGGAATCACTGGCCCCGAGCCAGACGGGAAGGCGGGGTTCGGGATGAGGAAAGCAAACTGGCCCTCAGTTGCCGGCACCAGCTGAAAGCCCCCGTAGACCTTCGGAGACAAGGTTTCCGCAGGGTTCAGTTTGCAAGGCACTGGCATCCCCCCAGGTCCTCCAGCAGGTCCTGGCAACTGGACATGCAGAGGTTGAGCCAGATGGGCAGGCTGTCCACTTGCGGCTGGAGGTGGTGGGGGCGGTGGGGGCGCAGGGTAATTCATGGCCACGATCTGACTCAGGCAGGTGGAGAGGTGGCCCAGCAGCCGGCCACGGACATCTGTGTTGACTCCTTCGCAGGTGGAGAGGAAGCGGGTCACTTCGTTCATGCACTCGTTAAATCCTGCCCGGTATTTGCCTAGGACGGTAGGATCAGCGCTCAGGGCTGCTGCAAAGGAGGGGGAAGAGACAAGAAGGAGAAGGGTTAGCCGGCTTGGATCTTTCAAAGCCTTTTGAGTTCAGCAGACACAGCTTCCTTTCCTTTCCTCTCTTATGTGAATAGCTGCATGCCAGCTCCGAAATTGCTCCTCACCAGCTAATTATATCTGTGCATTTAAGCTTATGGGGATTGGCTGAATTGCAGGTCAGGGTATCTCAACCTGGATTTGGTGACGGAAGAGCTGGGTTCAAACCCCTCATGGTGCTCAGCCATGAAGCTTCTTGTGTGGCTTTGGATAAATCACTTCTGGAGGGGAGTGTGATGAAATACAGGACTGGAAGGGCAGGGGTTCAAAATCCTTGCTGAGCCACAAAACACATTTGGGTGGTCCCAGACAATCTGCCTACCTCACAGGTTTGCTGTGAGGGTTTTTGTTTTTTAAAAAAGGGGGTATCAGATATTCTGGAGGCAAGGGCAGTGTGTGGCCCAAGGAGGGCCATAGGCCACAGTTAGTGTGTGTGCTTTGTGTGTAGAAGGTCCCAGACTCTGCCCTCAATGGCATCCTCAGGTAGGGCTAGGAAGGATTCCCTGCCTGAAAGCTTGGAGAGACGCTGCCTGTCTTTGTAGACAGTGCTGAGATATAGGGATCAGTGCTCTGACTCAGCATAAGGCCGCTTTCTATGTGTACAAATGTGCTAAGCAGATTAACTGGAAAGGGGTCAGGAAAGGAGGGAGGCCAGCCAAATCGCCAGGCTTTATTTTACGTGCATCAGATTGCAAGATTGTCAAGCAGGATAGCCAGGAGTCAGGGAGAAACATACAAAGAGTTCTGAATTGAACCCCCATCTCCACCCCCACCCCATTTGCAGCCCACCCAAATCTGCCGGTAGGAAGGTTGCCCTCACCTGTCATCTGAGCCCTTTGCAGGTTCCGCAGGTGCTTTACTGTCATTTCCAGAATATCTGCTTTCTCCAGCTTTGAGTGCCGGGAGCTCTGTGGAAAGCAAACAAGCGTGATGAGCAAGTTTATTCCATTTTTGGGAGGCAAGGCAACAAGGAATAACCTAAGGAGTCCCTTCCCCCATATCTCAAAAACTTTGCTGCATCTGGCCATCTGGGACCAATTCGCCTCTCGCTTATCTCTCCCCCTCCCACAATGGCCATAAGTCAATCAGGTAGCTAAATATCAGTAGTAGAATCAAAAGGGTCCTTTCCAGGGTGGGGTAGAGAACTCGGGTACATGCAGTTCACCCCCCCAAAAGGAACTCTCCAAATATATCTGTTGCCCCCTTGAATCAAAACTTACATCTTTCTTCAGAGCATCCAGAATGAGTGTCTTGAGCTGGCCCAAGCTTTCATTAATCCTGGCACGGCGTCGTTTCTCCATGATTGGTTTGGAAGACTGAGGGGAACACAGAGAAGTGGTAGAAATTTAGGTGGGCATCAGATAAGCGTTCTTATCTCTCTCCCTGTATACGAGCACAATAACAACTTTGAATGCAACTGCTACCTGCAACATGCATAGCTTTAGTTACTTAGTAAGCTACTCCAGGTAGTTGGGTCGACTTGAGACCCTTTTCATATTGCACACCCATCCCAGCCACTACAAGCCTTCTCAAGACGCCCCCCCCCCATGCTCATACCACACAACAACTCTGTAAACAAACGTAACTTCCCATTTTTGGTTCCACAGCTTTGCCCTAAAATTGTTCCCCACCCCTCCCCATATAACACTCAAACCTGTCAAGGCACTGCCCCAAAGGCACGAGGCTAATCCCCCCCCCCCAATCTAACATACATCACTTGCCTGCTGCTACCATATTCACATGCTCATTTCACACACACAGTAATTTATTTGGGAGATGGTCCTATATAGAAAACCCCAGCAGATTAAACACCCACATTTTATGGGGAGATTTGAGGTACGTAAACAGCCTTGGAGTAATAAGTAAGATTCGCTAAAGGATGGCGAGAGGAGAGATCCATTTGCGCAGTCACACACATGTATGCAAGCTATATAAAATAAAAAAATCAATCCCAAATCATTATATTTTTGCGGGGTGGGGAGAAGATGAGGGAAATTACCTTTCTGTGTTCGCTGGCGCTCTTGGGTTTATCGGGGGTCTGGCTGGCACTGGCCGGGGCCCCCGCAATCGGGGAGGCAGTAGGCTTCTCCATAGTATCAGCCGGCATTTTTGCAGTTTCTTGATTTTAATGCAGAAATGAAAAAGCAACAAAAATCGGGGGACGTCGCAAAACAGCGCTGGAAGTATTACAGTAGGGGCGGGAGACTGGATCAACTGCTTTTAAAAAAACAAATCAAAACTGTACATCCGATGTTGGTAGCCAATGTATTTAAGGTTGCTGCTGTCGGTGCAATGGTTACTTATCCCAGCTTAAGAGTTTGCTGGCCAAAAGACCAAGGAAAAGGGTGGCGGGGGGTCGAGTAAAGTCTGTGTTTGCAATCAGGCGTCAACGCGCGCGCGGCGAAGGGGAGACGTAGCGCGCGGCTGCCTGCGCGCCTGGCTAGTCGCTCTTCCGCCGCGCTTGTGCTGCTGCAGAGCCGCTGCTGGCTTGGCAGGCTCCGAGGAAACTCCCCCTCCGCCTTTATAGCCGGCGGCAGCTCCCAATTCGTGTGAAACCTTCTCCGCATTCTTTCCCACACTCCTGGCAGCCAATCGGAGACGGGACTCACCCCGCCGGGGCTGCCGATTGGAGGACGCCCCCGCGAGCTGTCAGTCACGCGCTGAGCTTCCAAATATATATATATATATATATAAAATATCTCCCAAGGCTGGATTGAAACCAGCAGCTTGGAAGGAACAAAGGTGTGTGTGTGTTGGGGGGGGGGGGTCAGCAACACTCCCCCCCTTCAAAAACAGAGGTGTGCAAGGCAACCTGTACAGCAAGTCGGCAGGCTTCTATAATACAACACACACACACCAAACTTAAGTTACAGGAATGTATTAATCCCAGTTTTGCCTTGCAAAATGGGGGTGGGGTGCAGAGTGGCTTGGAGGGACACTCTCCGGGGAAAGGCCCTGGCAGAGCACCTGCTTGGCATGCGGAAGGTGCCAGGTTCAATCTCCGGCATCTCCAGGTAGGGCTGGGAATGTCCCCTGCCTGGAAAGCCCTTGGGGAGCCGCTTCCCATCAGCGTAGAAAATCCTGGAGAAAGTTCTCAGGCCAGATATTTGAGGAGGTCAGTTGCTGTAGGCTACATATGGCAAGGGAAGGAGGGTAGAATTAAAAACAACTCTCAGCCCCTGTTACTGAAGGGGCGAGGGAGAAGCAAATGCTGAGAATGTCAGAAAAAGCTGGGCTGCTATGTATGTGCTTTTACCTGGTTACGGCCTTTGTGATAACGATTCTCATCCCGGCTTTTGCTTTTGCAATTTCCTTAAAGGGGAAAAAACCCCGCCTTAATCCCCTATGCTGATTTTTGTACTCATTTTTCATTTTGTTATTTTTCGCTAGGGTGGTTCTTGTTTAGATACAGCTGGATGGGGATGGAGTGGATAAATAGTGCGCTCCCTTTTTAATTTAGCCTGCTTTGATGTTATTTATATTTGCAAGTATTTGGATATCCGGTTGGATATATATTACATATACAGCACTGCTGCTTTTTTATCAATAAGATTGCTTTTTCAGAAAAAAGATATATAAGCATTGAGCAATTAACTGAGCACTGGGTTACTGCCAACTAATTTGACCCACTGAAATTAATAGACATGGCTAACGTAGGTCCATTAGTTTCAATCGGTCTACTCTGAGTAGGACTAGCACTGGATGCATCCAATTGTCTTGCTGTGCAAACCTATGCATTACCTTCCTAGAAGTAAATCTCATTGTGGTGAATTGGACTTACTCTTAGATACAGTGCGTGGACTAGGATTGCAGTCTTAACCCAAAACCCACCAACTAGCTTTTAAAAGGATAAACCTGCAAGTACTTGGCCTACAGCTGGATTCCTTTATCTCTGCATACTTTTATATATTATTTGCATTAGAAACTTGCTACCTCACTCATATTTTCCATAAGGCGCAACAGTAAAGCGACCAAATCATGCTGGAAAGGAGAGATAGGGGGGAAAGAACCTGCATAGTTTTTAAATGCACGATTTAAAAACCCACCGCTGCTTCCAGACAAAACCTTGCCCACATCTCCCTCCAGCTGTTGCAAATGAAAGAAAAGAAACCACTCTCTTTCTAGCAGCAAGGGAGGGAAACGAGCGGGTGGGGGGGATAAAAAAAAATGAAGCAAGCCACAGCAGCAGCTGGTCCGGCACGCGAAGCCCTGCCAGGCAGGCAGCCAATGGATGAAAGGCTGCAAGCCAAGCTGCCTCTTATTGGCTGGCAACTCCCGTAGCTGTCAATCAAGAGTCTCTCCCTCCCCACCCCCATTCCCGGACCCAGCGGCTAAAGCAGCCGCCAGCTGTTCTCGTGCCTCCACCCGGCTCCCCGGCAAGCCAAATTGGTGCGCGCGCGCGCGCTCACTGGCTCGCTCGCGCAAGCCCTTCCTGCTCTCCTTTTCCTTTCCTCCTGCCTCGCCCACGGGAGCACGTGCCAAAGGGCTTCTGGCTTCCTGCACCGTGCGCACGCACGCACACACTAGCACACAATACACGCTCTCTCATACTGGGAAGAAGGAGGGGGGGTAGAAGGAGGAAAGACTCCAGAAAAAAAAGTCCTACTGTGCAATCGAGTGGAGGGAAAGCAGTTCATGGGAAAACCACGCCTCCCTCCCCCCCCCTCTCTCATTAGTGTTGTTTAGCTTCCCGTTCAAGAGAGAATATGCAGTCTCTCAACAGGGCCTGCTCTCTCTCCCACTATATGTGTGTTGACCGTTGTCAAGATTTGGAGCAGTTTTCCGGATCTTTGTTGCTCCAGCATATACTTTATTTTTAGGGTGTTAGGATGTATCATCTATCTATCTATCATCTATCTATCTTGTACAAACCACAGAAACAAAACACAGTGGCTGTTCACAGATGCCACACAAAATGAAGAAGGGATGGGGTGGGAAGAGGAATCGTATGTATAGCAACCTTGTGGACTTGATATACAAGATAAAACACACTTATTTTCTACCCAGGCTTTCAAGTTACAGAAATAAAATTCTGTTGCATGTTTGCCGCATTATTAATTTTTAAAAGTAGTTATTATATCCCAGTGTTCTTAAAACTATTACCTGGCACGTGGCGGTATTTACAAGAACACTTTTATGTGTTGGTGGAGGGAGCAGGATTGTGTTCTGCGACCACTGCCAACACACCTGGCAGCCACACAGTTCACTGGCTGCATGTTTGGAGAGCATAAGAAAACATCCTATGTGCACACCACCGTGCCCATGTACACGCAGAGGGGGAAATCCTGATTGGTCCAAGGTCCCCCTTAACTGCATGGCTCTACACAGATCTGTTGGCCATGGACATATTCATAGGCTCATCATCACACATGGACATGAGAGGGCACGGTGCTGCAACCTCCTAATGTGTGTATTTTTTCATGAGGGCTTACTTCTTGGCTCTCAGGGGTCTTTGAAATCCCAGCTGTGTTACTGAGGAAGGCATAAGCTGAAACATTTAACTAAATAGATGTTAAGACTGTTTCTTGTTTGGTCACATGCACAACATTTTATTAATTATTTCATTTGGGTGAAAAGGCCATCAGGGACCACAAAGTGACTTTAAAAGCAGTAATGGGAGAACATGATCAAAGAACCACATCTTAAGAAGTGTTGTAATGAAGAACAGCAGAACCTAATGATCTCCTGTCTTAAAACTTCCCTTTTCCTGGGAAGGCGAGGGAGGTGCACATAGCGCACACACATACCCTTTCACCCTCACAACAATCCTGTGAGGTAGGTTGGACTGAAATAAGGTGACCGATTTCACATGGTCACCCAGTGTACTTCATGTTTGAGGGCTGGGCTCTTGGTCACACCCCAACACTAATTGGAAAACCTCTGTCTCCCTATCTTATCTTCCCCATACACAACAGAGCCCTAACTTCACAACAACCAGAGGAAGAGCAAGTGGCAGTGCAGCCCATGGATGTACAAGGCATCCATCACAACCTACTTGGCAGGGAGGTGGCCTTTATGTGGGGAGTTTCCTTGAACATATGCAGAGGGCCTTTCCCTTCCTGGTATGGAAATTATTTAGGGCATGTGGATATTGGTTCTGGGCTCTGTTATCCCTGCTTTAGGATCTAAATATGAATCATCTTGGTGAGCTGGGCCACATGCAACCAACACAAAACCGAGTCGAGCAATTTATTCTGATCTTTTACTCCTCCTCTTGCTTTGCTTTGCTTTGTTCCAGACCCACCTCCCTGATAATCAAATCTCCAAGCACGACTCAAAGTTTAAAGGAGTGGGGAGCTCTCTGTGTGTGTGGTGTGGAAGAGGTGGCTGGAAAATTGAATCCTCTTCCTACCCTCTTTTCAATTTCTTATTCGTGAACAATTATTGTCTGGGAAACGGCTGGGGAAAAATACAGTGGATAGGTGAGGGACAGAGAGAGAGGAAGCCCAATAGTGCCACCTATTGGCTGTTTGATAGGTCTGTTTCAGTTCACGATTAAACACTGAGAAGTTGGTTGAACTCTTAAGCTTTCCCCTGGGAAAGCTGTGGCCCTCTAGCTTTTGTCAGCCCCAGCCACCATTGCCCATAGTCAGGGAAGGTGGGAGTTGTACTCCAACAGCATCTGGAGGACCAGGGGTTCCCCAGCCCTAGATAAGAAGCACCATTTAGAAATGAGGCTCCATGCTGTGTCTCTGCCTGAGTGCCAGCTCTGGCTTTTTATTAAGACTGATTAAAGCAGGGATAAGGAGCCTGTGACCCTCATCAGCCCCAGCCAGCATGTCCTATAGTTGGGGATGATGGGGGTTGTAGTCCAACTGCTGTTGGAGAGCCACGCTTCTCCATCCCTACAGTAGAGTAAGTAAGGATGGGTGAATCCATTCGTTTCAGCTTCTCAAAGTTTCTCATTTGTTCCCCAGTCTTAAGTGCCTTTCTCCACATTTCCACATAATTTTGCAAAAATTTTAAAGCCTCATGAAAATCCGTCATTTTACTGCTCATTTCGCCAGATATGAACATTTTGCTGGAAATGAACATTTTGCAAAGCCATTTCCCGTAATATGATGATTTTTGTGTCTGCTCACTGACATAAGCACACTTTCATATATGCATTTTTGTACATATTACTTGTTGGGAGAACTTGCATTGCACAAATTGGAAAAGTCCAGATTTTGAAGGATGGCTGTGTTTTAGCTAAGTTCACCTTTAAATCCAAACTGAATCAAATTTCTCCTCCATTCCTAGTTTCCCAGGAATGATGGGAGTTATAATTCAGCAACATACAGAGGCCCACACAAAATCCTCATCCTAGCTGTAGAGTAAGTCCCCTTACTCTTATTGGTACCCTTTCTGAGTAAATATGAATAAAATCTGAAGCAGCGTTGCAGTGGTATATTTTGAAGTGCAGGAGCTTATGATGACGGCCCTCCTCACCACCACCCCTAAGGAGAGTCCAAAATTGCAGGTAGCTGTGTCGCTGCATTATTACAGTGTTCTTCAACCTGGGGTTCCCGGATGTGGATGGACTACAACTTCCATCATCCTTGGACTAAGCTGGATGTAGATGATGGGGCTTGTAGTCCACCCACATCTGGATTGAAGAACACTGTATTATGATATATTCTCATGTGGGAGGGCAGCAGTACATAGGATGCTGCCCAGTTTATTAGGATCAGCAGGACTGCAATCCAGTGCATTGTCTCTTAGGAGTAAGCTCTGCTGAACCCATCAGTGCTTAATTCTGAGTGCATAGGCTCAACTTGTAAAACACACTGAGCTGTAACAACAGACATTCAGCTAGCTAAAAACACAACCTTTCACTTTAAATAGAAATGCACACAATATTGCAAAGTGGTGTTACCATTTAAACTGGGGGTGCCAGGTTTGAGTGGACGGGCACATTTGCAAATGGGAGAAATTGTTGTGGGCACTACACACTCATGCTGCAATCAGGCACAAACCACAACCTATTCTGTCGGCTACAATGAAATACATATTTCAAGCCTACTTGGTGTGTGGTGGGGGAGTCTAGGTGGGGACCTTGTGAGCAAAGGCCTCCGTGGGCACATGGCACCCACTTAGGTGACCTCTGATTGAAACTGCAAGGAACCCCCAAATAAGATTTTGGCCTCCGTGTGATTAGTTTCCACATTCTCTGAAACTATGCTGATCTGCGAAGGGTTGTAGTTTAGCCATGCAGCATCTGCTTTGAATGAAGAAGGACCTGGGTTCAATCTCTGGTATTTCCAGGTGCCGCTTGGAGAGATC
This sequence comes from Podarcis raffonei, assembly GCF_027172205.1. Lineage (NCBI taxonomy): Eukaryota > Metazoa > Chordata > Lepidosauria > Squamata > Lacertidae > Podarcis > Podarcis raffonei. The sequence continues at coordinate 73,392,439 of NC_070609.1, read as the reverse complement.
CCTGCCCAGGACCCTGGAGGGCCACTGCCGACCATTGCGGATAGTGCTGAGCTAGGTGGATCTATAGTCTGATTCAGTATAAGGCAACTGCCTATGCTCCTATGTCTCTAACAATGGTCAAACTCGAAAACTATGTTTTCACCTCATTCACCCCATGATTTTGGCAGACCTAATTGCTCCAGCTCTTAAACAAGCCCACTTTCTTGCATTTCCTTTTTCACTGCACCATGACATGGTGAGGAAAGCAACCCCCTGGATGTGAAGCCACAATTGAAAAGGACCTCTCTCTTGTCACTACCCTCTGAGACTCCCCCAGAGTGGGGACCTGGGGAGAGGCTTCAGGAGAAGATCTAAGGGTCTAGGTTGGGTTCATTTTGGGAGAGAGGATCCAGAAGATATTGGGGTCCTGAGCTGTAAAGAATTTTATAGTTCAAAACCAGCACTTTGAATCCATCTCAAAACACCTGGATAGACAAGGTAGAGGAAGGGAAGGAGGGAGAGGCTGCTGTGGTCTCTGTAAGCAATTAGCTTCTGGGCTCTGCATTTTCTGAGTTAATTTCTCATGGTTTGCCACCATCGGATGAGACACCATCAGATGAGAGGCAGCTGCACACAACTATAGATGTGTCACACTAAGCCAGCATTGTCTTTCAGCAGACATCAAAGGAACTGGGAGTTGTAGCTCCCATGAGATTCTGCATCCACCTCCTCACTATTGAAAACTCAGGCTGTGGGTTTGATTTAAGGCCTTGAACAGTGGTCGTCTGTGAAGGTGGCTGGAGAGTGGGGTTTGTTTTACTCAGAGTAGACCCATTGAAATACATGGACCTTTGTAGTCATGTTCATTATATTCAACAGCTCTACTTTGAAAAGGCTGAAGGTTGAATACAACTCTCTGTTTTATTGTGCAAGTGGAAGGTATGTTGTTTGTTTGGGAAGCTTATGAATCACCTTTATCTCAAGTTTGGGGTGATATACAATAAGTATAAAAGCAAAATACATCTAACACCAACAAATGTTTATATATTATGTATGATGGAATTAAAAAACACACTCATATATTTGCTCATTTTAAAAAATAGCAAATCATTAAAACACTGACTCATATATTGCTGCTAAACATATCATCATTATCTGGTATAGCCTATCAGGAATGTAGCTTATTAGGCTTCCTGGGGCTCAGATCAATAACTTTGCAGATCAAGCAGTGATTCGTGGTTCCTTGTTCTCTGAGCCATTGGAAGGAACTGCAGCCAGCTTAAACAAGAACATTCACACCCCAGAATCCTCCTAACCCAGGTGACACCAGGAGGCCAGTTCTGTGCCATTGCCTAAAATAATGGGTCCAGAATGGCTGCCCTCTCTTGGGCCCAAATTTATGTGAAAGGTGATCATCTGAAGCCCCCACCTTAAGTAAAGCAGGAAACATTGTAGTCCTGTTAGCAAAACCAGAGATTCATTTTAGGAGGTGCATGAGAGAAAGCAGATTGCATATCATGGGTCTCATGCAACCCACCAGTTCAGGGCAGGACTGGCAGGATCTGTCAGAGAAGAATTAAGAGTCTGGAGGTGGAGAGAGTCCATGTGATAAGTTAGGAGAGCTTTCTGACCCATTACGGCTGGATGTCCCAGAAATAATAGAAAACTGTATGGGTCAGTGTTTGCCCTCCCTTTGGACAAGAAGTAGCTGAAGAGGCAGCAAACCAATTGGTGTCGCTGGCTAGTCAAAGGCAGAAGGGTACCTGGGGTGGGGACTGACTTAGGTCCCATCACCAAGGACAAATCACTGTCTATGCTGGCACAGACATACCCAGCTGATCCGCCAAAGTACATTTTTGCACGCTTGGTCTTCTTTCTTGGGAGAAGAACCACACAAGTGACCTGCTGTATAAAGAAGAGCAGGAGCGACTTGTCAAGCACTGGGACAGCAACTTAGATTCTCCTGATCATGAACCGTAGAGATTTGTTGTAGACTTGTGAATCCTGTATCCTATACTGTTAGCTAATTCTGAGACTGTGTACTGATTTATTGAATAAAACTCTCAGGTTTTCTTGAGCTGAGAGTCTGAATATTGCATCTAAGGTGGAAAGCCAGGACATTGACGTATTCCTGCTGATTGGTTGGAGGGCATGTTGTTCACTCCCCCAGCCAGGTCCTTGAGAATCTACCTCCTGGGTGGCATGCCTCCACCTGGCTTGCACCATGGCTGTATGAAAACAAGACTTAATTTAATGTTGTGCTTTAAGAACTGGGACTGGCACCCCCCCTCTCTCAGTCACTTTCCCCACGAATAACAAGGAACATGCTATTAACACAACTGTTTGTATTGGATTATGTCCCCATGAACAGAAGAAACCCACTTGTAAAAGGCAAGCTTCTTCCGAGAAAGCTCTCCATCCTCTTTGATCTTTAAGCCTAATTTTATTAGAGTGAAGCTTCTACAATTTGGAGGTGGTGGGGTGATGGTAGGGGGAGAAACACAGGCTCAAAAGCCCACAGCTGGGGGTGAGTGGAATGGAAGGCATATGAAAAGACGAGTGCCGGAGGCTGAATGCCTATTTTTGTCTTACTTCCAACTGTTGACAAGTCTTGCTCCTTTCAACACTTTTAGTTTAGTTTAGTTTAGTTTAGTTTTTAGTTTAGTGAGACAACTGTTCACTCTGAGCATTATCAAAGTGTGTGTGTGTGTGTGAGAGAGAGAGAGAGAGAGAGAGAGAGAGAGAGAAGGAGAGGGAGAGGGAGAGTGTGTTTTCTTCATTTTGTCTGCTGTGCTGTACTAGTGCTCCATTGAGACTGGTCTATTGGGGCTTGTGGGGACCCTGCCCCCAAATCTCAATCTGCCCTCAGTCAGTCCCCACCTGTCTATCTTCTTACTTACAACCAGTCCAGGGAGAGGCACTGACTTGCTTCCTTCTTTCTCCTTAGTCTTAGCTTTGCCCTGCAGAGCTAATCAGGGAAGAGGTTGGGCACAACAGTGGAATTAGTTGGCTGCCATTGGCTCTGGTTCTACCCATCGTTGGCTCTAGTGCCACCTGCTGTTGGTCTCCTTGCCTTCCACCCTACCATTCCTGTGGGATACCAGCCACCACTGCTGGTGCTTTACAAACATTCTACCATTAAGAGAAGTTTTTCCTAAAGCCATGTGAGAACTGTTGTAGCGCAGTGTTCACAGCAGGGGTGTGAAACATTGGGCGTAGGGGCCAAATGCGGTCAACCGGGCCTCTCTGCCCAGCCCTTGCAACTCTGCAGTGCTTTCACTGAATGCTTTTGCCTGGATGGAATGTGTCCTTGGACTGTGTCTGTTGCCTCTTGGATAGAGCGATGTGTGTGTAGGAACCTGACTTGCACAGGCTGAAATGTAGCCTTTAAGAGTCACATCCATTGCTCCACCCACTTTTTCCACTGAACCCGCCCACCTCTGACATGTTGACTCTGGAATGGAATGCAGCCTTCGAGTGGAAAAAAGGTTTCACATCCTGACTAAATGGAGAGGTGGAGAACATTCTTAGCACTGAGAAGCAACATGTGAAGGTTTTGCCTAAGTTCCAAGGCAGGCTGCAGATGGATGGGGGACATAGGAGCCAGCTCCTAGGGGCCATGGGGGTCTTCGCTGCCACCCCCAATAAAATTACCGTGCTGCGCCCCCCAAAGTTAATGGACATTGCCATTCAAATTGTGTATGTGTGCTATGTCATGTGATCAATTGTGTGGGGCGGGGCTTACCTGTCCCCCCCCAAATATTTTGTTCTAGTTGGCACCCCTGATGGGGGACCTGGTTCTGGTTCAGGCAGGCCAGGTTCCTTAAGGCCCTGATTCTCCTGGTATGGCCAAATACAGACTCTGGATCAGGTTCTGGATCAAACAAGCAAGGAACACAAACTCAAAGACAGGTTGGGGGTCAAGTTCTGGATCAAGAAGGCAAGGCAAATTCAAGGCAAGGCATCTGTGTGTCTCCTCAGTTTCCCAAGTCACTGAGACTGAGCAACCAAACCTGGAGCAATAATTCTTTAGAGCCAGCCCAGTCCCCATTGGTTCCTCAGCCAAATTACTGTGCTGCAGTCAGTACCCACCATGGCCATTATCAGAGTGGCCATCACAGTATGTCTAGCACCAAGGAGAGCAGCCCAATGACTGGACCAAAAGGCGGCTCTACCATGTTTGTAGGACTCTATGCCAGGAAACCCATTGCCCTGTGAGTGTCCCTGCACTATGATTCCCATCATTCCTTACCATTTGCTATGCTGGGACTGGTGAGAGTTGGTGCCCAGCAACATCTAGACCAGGGATGGGGAACCCATGGCCTTCTGAGCCTTGTTGGACTCCAGCTCCCATCATTTCCTTACCATTGGCTATGCTGACTGGGACTGATGGGAGTTGGAGAAGCTGGAATAAGCTTTTAAAAAAGGATGGTGGCAGAGTTCAACTTCACCCAGTTTGGGGAATAAGTTTAAAAGGGGGCAGAGATGACACAAAGAACACTGCAGTGTCAATCTCACAATATTGCGTGATGCCAAATGAAGAGAGACCCACCTCTAGGCTTGTGTCTAACCGATCACTAAAGCACTTTCCTGAATGGCTGTTGATGACTGGTGGCTACTAGCTCTTGCACACCCCCCACTCCATTGGTGGGCGGAGGCTTGCGAGAAACTGTCTGGAGAGTTTGAATGTAACCAATGAAGGAGAAAAAAAGCCTGAGTTTTGCAGAAAGCAGCTTTTATGAAGGATAGATCTATCATTAGATTAGCAATTAGCCACAGCAGTTAAATAGAAATTCCATTTGAAGAGGTAGTGCACTGTTGTCCAAATGCCATATGCTGTGACAGACTAAGGGAGGACTGATGCCTTCTTGTAGCTGTGCTTAGAAACAGGATGCTGGATTATATGAGCATTTGGTCTTGTCCAGAAGGGTTCTTTTTGCAAGGAACAACGTATTATGCTGCCTGGGGTGGTGGTGATACTCTTCTCAAGACATTCACTGTATACCTGATCACCCGACCTTACCTTATTCATCCATAATCACAAACAGATATTACACAAACATCACCAGGCTTCAGTACTTACTTTTCACAAGGAAACTGGCCCCTAGGTTTTCCTTCCACTGAGGGAAGTTGGCAGAACCAAAAAACAATATATTTTCTCTTCTCACTCTCCCCCACCCCTTTTTCTTTCTTCCCCCCAGAGTCAGGGAGAAGCTTAAAGGGAAGTTGCAAAGTTCAGTCCTTTGGAGCATGTTGCTCCGAAAGAAAAGGAGAAGGGAACCAAAGCTGTCCACCATGACCCCATGAATGAAACAGATGTAGGCTCTTTTTACAAGAGCCCCTTTGGTTTCTCCAAACACATATTTGCTGACTTCTCACAGGCTTGAAAACACATTTGAAAAGGCGGCAGAGATAAAAAGGGAGAGAGAGGCAAATGGCGATGTCCAGATTTAACACAAGCCAAAGCTCCATTCTCCAGACGCACTCCTGGATGGAGAGGCCCTTTTCACCAGGTCCCCAGTTAATTTGTGGGTGAATAATAGGAGTGGGGATGGCGCAATCTGCACGCAGAAGGCAGAAAACAGAGTCAATTACATCTGTATTAAGAAGGCCTTGGAAAGAAAATCTCCTTACATGGCCCTTCCACAGATACTGTTCTTAATTATATTTGCTAAGGGGCAGAATGTGTTCTTCCAGCATGTGAAGGAATTCAGGGGTGGGGGGATCTAACGTTAAGGACCCGGACGTGCCCATGCACTGAACAAAAGGGGAAAACATTCCTCTGTGTTGGCTTGCCAATTTGTCCGACGTTGCAATCTGCAGTATAAGTCCTAGGACGCAAAGCTCAGTTAATCCACTGAAGTGAGTGGGAGCTGTGCAGGAGAGCTCTGAGGTGCTGTTGACCAGGAGGCATTGGCAAATCGCTACTTCTGAATCTAATCTACCCTGCAGGGTTGCTGTGAGTCGGAAGGGGCGAATCCATCATTTCCATTGCTAGTTTCCCCCCAATCGTACACTCAATTCTCTTCAGTTTAAGTTCAGTTCTCCCCATTTCCACACCAGTTTGCTTTTTTATATATATAAACAAAATAAGCTCTCCTGACAATTTATCAGCAGTTTAGTGAACATTTCTGCTAACATACACGTTTTTGTATGCAATTTCCCCATAGAATTTTTGCAAAGCATTTCCCCCCAATATAGTGCATTTTATAGGTTATTTTCATGAATTTATGCATTACTTTGTATTTTGGTATATGCATTCCTTTACTCATTACTTGGCATACTTGCACTGCAAAATTTGGAGAAGTGTAAATTTCAAAACATGGCTGGGTTTGTGTTTGTGTATTCTTGTGAAAAGTGTGAATTAGGTAAATTGACCCTTCAAATACAAACTGAATATACTTTCTCATCCATCTCTAGTTCTCAGGCTATAATCCTGTATGCCTCTACCCAGGAGTAAGTCCCAGTCAACACAGCGGGACTTCCTTTCAACTCAAGTACACATAAATACAATTGGACTGCAACCCCACTCCTCTGAACTCCTTGGAGGAAGAACTGAGAAAATTGTAGCTGGAACAGTGCATACTCTATGCTTAAAAAATAAATTAAAAAATCTGTCATTCTGTTCCCATGAAAGGCTGACTAATCAACCTTGTATAGCTTGTGCAAAAGTGCCCACTGCCCACATTATTTTGCATAATTCATGCTGCAATATTGACTCTTCCATCATTTCTCCCAGTTTTGCAAGGGATCAAGGGACTGTGCAATCTTGCATATATATATATATATATATCTCCAAGTATGGGGTAGTTTCTGCACTGTGTTGCTCACACTGTGTGGTTCTTTATGACTACACTTTCGAGGATGTTAGAATGACCTTCTTGATGAGGATCAGAGCTCTTCTGCAAAACCCTAGAAGCATAAGAAGCTGCCTTAAACCAAGTCAAACCCTCGGTCCATGTAGCTCAGAACTTGTGGACATCCGATGAAACGGAATGTTGGGAGATTCCGGAGAGGTGAAAAAGAAGTACTTCTTCACACAGCACATCGTTAAACTGCGGAACTCACCCCCACAGGAGGCAGTGAAGTCTGCCAGCTTGGATGGCTTTGAAAGAGGATTGGGCAAATACATGGAGGATAAGGCTATTAGTGGCTACTAGCCATGATGGCTATGCTCTGTCTCTACAATCAGAGGCAGTTATGCTTCTGAATATCAGTTGCTGGAAATTTTGGAAGGCGGGGAGTGCTCTTCTGCTTGGGTCCTGCTTGTGGGCTTCCTATTGGGAACAACTGGCTGGCCACTGTGAGAACAGGATGCTGGACCAGATGGACCCCCTTTGGCCTGATCCAGCAGTCTCTTCTTAAATCCCTATGTCTGCATTGACTGGCAGTGGATTTCAGACACGAGTAAGTCCATCTCAGCCTGACTGAATCCAAGACCTTCTGCATGCAGAGCTGATTCTCTGTCACTGAGCTATGCCCTTTTAGAAGGCCTATGGGCTGCCAAGTTAGCGTTGCAGACCTGCGTTGCTGCTGCTGTCCGGTGGTTGATTTTAATCCACTTTATTGTTACTTCCTTCATTTTGTTTGGTTGGGAGCCTCCTCACGGTATGGAAAGGCAGAATATAAAATGCTTCACATTCTGTTCTGTTTTTGTTTTGTTTTGTTTTGTTTTGCTTTACTCATTTGCTGTAAGCCACACAGAGAACTTGATGTTATGAGATAGCATACAAACGCTACAAGCAAGTTAATAAAAATAAGTATCTGGCTGGCAGCTGTGGGAAAGAGGAGCTGGACTAGATTGGCCTTTGGTCTGATTCAGAAGAGCATATTTTAAACATCATCATCATCAGTTCCATACCACCCTTCATCTGAAGATCACAGGGTGGTTCATAATATAAAAACACAAAAATTCATACCATAGTAACTACCAAAAACAATACCCTGCCCCAGTTTAAAATGCCATAGATTGTTTAATTAATCAAAGGCCTGGGAGAAGAGGAACATTTCTGCCTGGTGCCTAAATACATGTAATGAAGGCACCAAGCAAGCCTCCCTGGTCAAAGTATTCTACAAACAGGGAACCTCCACAGAAAATACCTGTTTTCATGTTGCCACCCTCCAGACCTCTCGTGAAGGGGGCACACAAAGAAGGGCCTCAAATGATGATTGCAGGGTCCAGTTTGATTCATATGGGGAGAGGTGGTCCTTGAGTTATTGCAGTCCTGAGCCGTTTAAGGTTTTGCAGGTCGAGACCAGCACTTTGAATTGGGCCCGGAAGCTAATTGACAGCCAGTGCAGTCAGACCAAGATTTGCATTATATGCTCAAACCGTCTTGCCCCAGTGAGCAGCCTGGCTGCCAAATTCTGCACCAGCTGAAGTTTCCAAACTGTTTTCAGAGAGAGCCCCATTCATGATGCATTGCAATAATCTAACTTAGAGGTTCCCACTTCACAGACAATAGAAATTAGATTATCCTTGCGCAGGTGGGGGTGCAGTTGGGCCACCAGTTGAAGCTGATGGAAGGCATTCCGCACCACCGAGGCCATTTGAGCCATAGGAAGTTGCTTTACACTAAGTCAGACTATTGGTCCATCTAGTTCAGTGTTGTCCATGCTGACTGGCAGTGGCTCTCCAGGTTTTCAGGCTTGGAACATTCCCAGCCCTATCTTTAGATGCTGAGGCTTGTACCTATGTTTTGCATAGAGACTCTACCACTGAGCTATGGTCCTTCCCTTAAGACACAGGAACATGGGAAGCTTCCTTATCCCAAATCAGACCCATGGCCTATCTAGCTCTGTATTGTCCACTCTGACTGGCAGCAGCTATCCAGAGTTTCAGATGGGGAACACTCCCAGTCCCATCTGGCGATGCCAGGAATCGAACCTTGGGACTTTCTCCATACAAAGCAGAAGCTCTTCCACTAAGTGACAGTTCTTAATTTAGAAATCAATTAGGTTATTAATTAGCAACTTAGTGTATTCTCACCTATTCTTCTGGAATTGAGGAGCACAAAGGGTTTGCAAGGTAGACCACCATTTACCAAGTGGTAATAATGGAGCTGGTGTGGTTGTCACTTGTCAGCCTCCCAAAAGCTGGTGAGTTTCAGCAAATCACTGCCTTGCCAAGCAGTTGGTTACGTGACTCCCATGGTCTTCTGTAGCCAGCCCTTTCCACATTCTCATTCTGTGGAGCTGACATGACTCCTAATGCTCTGATCTATTGAGAAATCAAGTATTGCTAACTTAATTAACTCGGGTGGTTCCTCCCTCTTCATGCCCCCCCTTCCCCGCCACCACGATCTTCATTCAAGAGCCCTCAAACTTCTATGTTACCCAAACACCCATTGGAAATATCCATAGTGGTCACAGGGACTTTCATTTTTGCCTCCCTTAATCTTATTAAGTGCCTGTTCCCATACCTGAAGCTTTTTATTTTTTCTTTAAAAAGCATCAATTATATTGGTTCTGGCTCCGAAACGATTTATCATCTTGTCATCTGTTGTCAAGCAGGCTGTATGACCCCTGTGTTTTGTCTGAACCTGCCTAACATTACGGCCTCTTTTTCTTTGGAATCTATGGCTTTTTCTCTCTTCCCCCACCCCTCTCCTCCCTTTCCCCCCTTTTCACTGGGGCTGTTCATGAGGTTGGCCTAATCAGATTAGCTCAACCCAGACACAGCAAAGGTAATTTATTCTCCCCTTTTTTTTAAAAAAAAAGGCTTGGCCGTTTTCCTCCTGCCTCCCCGCCCCCAAAAAACTTTTTGTAAACTTTTCTCATCTCGGGTGAAAATCTTTTGTAAGCTGTATCGAATGAACTCTTGAAAGAGACCCACGCTTCTCCTCAAAGAGGACCTGTTAGAATGGGTCACTAGGCCAAAACAGTGGGGTACCTCCTCTCCCTTTCAAGCCGGCCATTCAGGCAGCAGGAGCCTGGACCAGCTTATGGAGAAAGACCAGATCGAATCCCTAAATCGCTGGAACATTTAATTTGGTTCCTAAACTAAATGTTCTGAAAAAAGTCCATCTTGTTTACAACCCTAATGAGATAACACTTTTTTGATGGTTTGTTGGGAGAAGGAAACAGCTATACTCTGTTCTTTCTCTCCAGCTATACTTAACCAGCAATCCAATTCATTGTGTCTGTATATGTACCATTTTTAACATGCACCACAATCTTTGACCCCTTTCCCCCACAACACTCCTGTGAGGTAGGCTGCTGTTGCTGTTTTCCTCTTTGGGGCGGGGGAACCAAACCTAGAAGATATAGACCCACCTAGATACAAAAAAAATCTGATGAAAACAGAAATTCATTCATTCATATTCATAATTGTATTCATATGCCACTTCCCTACAAAAGGAATCATGCTCAAAGTGGCTCACGACAAAGAAAACAGGAATGCATTTCAAAAACAGTGCAAAACCAATTTCATAATAATGTCATGAAACAACAATACAACATTTTTTTAAAAAAAAGCAACAGCACCAAAACATTTCTGTACTTTAAATATAATAAGATTATGTTGGCACCTCCTGGCAATAGCAAAACTAATAAGGGAGCTTGACTGTTTCACTTTGGTCTTAGAAACACCCCTCCCAAAATGATGTTGCTAGCAGCCCTTCTCCTGCAGCAAATTGCAAGGCTTCCACAGACATGATGTAGGGTAGCTGGAAACACCTCTCCCATGATTCCCAGAACTGGGAAATGACGTTTATCCTTCACAGAACTACAGTTCCCATCACCCTGAAATAAAGTTCCTGGGATTCTTGGGGGAAAGCCATGTGTTTTGAATGTGCTTTATATGTGTGGTGTGGATGCGATCGATGACTAGATCATGAGCTATCTCCGATTCTTCCACTGCCCCAGGGCAGGTAAACACTGGCGTGTGTTTTTAATTGTTATTGCCCATTCCAGGAAAAAAGAGTGAGAGGCTAGGATATGCTTAAAACATTGCAGATATATTCTCTTTTCATCTCTCCCTCCTGCCTCTTCTTATAAAGAATTCATGCTGACCAATTTAAAGGCTGAGGGCTGCTGCAAACCGAAAGATAAGATTATCAATGCACACGTCACTTCTGGGATTCACTCGTTATCACAAGTGGTACTGGGTGAAATGACTTTTGAAGAAAGGTTGCAATAAATGCGTGGAGAATAGGTCTTTATCAATGGCTGCAAGCCATGAAAACTGAATGAAACATCCAAATCCGGAGGCAATGCATCTCTGAATGTCAAATGGTCGGGATAAACTGTCTGTAAGATATTGGATGTAGGAAAACAGATGATTGGAACAACACAGGAACCTGCCTTATACTGGGTCAAACCATTGGTCCATCTAGCTCAGTACTGCCTACACTGACTGGCAGCAGCTCTCCAAGGTTTCAAACAAGACCTTTCCCCAGCCATACCTGGTGGTGCCAAAGATTGACTCTGGAACCTTCTGCATGCAAGGCCTATGCTCTGTCACTGAGCTATGGTCCTTCCCTAGGATTAGAAGAAGCTCCTTCCAGTGGAGAAAAATTGCCTTATTTCCCTTGCCCCCCTGCATAGTGGGAATATCTTTCTATCGCATAGGATGGACTGGAGAGGCAGAAGTCAAAGCTGAGTGGTTAGGCACATGTTTTGCATCCTGAGTTCCCTAGCAACTCTTGATTTAGAAGGAAAGGGTCTTAAACAGCAGGTCTGAGGAAAACCTCTCTTGGTCACAGACCTGGAGAGAGGCTGCAGTCAGAGCAGACGATAAGCTGGGCTGATAAGCTTGATTCACTAAAATGCAGCTTCAGACACATGGTCCCACAGGAGGCAGTGATAGCCACAACCTTAGATGGCTTTAAAAGAGGACTAGATAAATTCATGGAGGAGAAAGCTATCAGTGGCTATTGGCCACGACGGCTATGCTCTGCCACAATCTGAGGCAGTGATGCTTCTGAATACCAGTTGCTGGAAACTGTATGCAAGTAGTTAGCTCATGCTTGCGTACTTCTCATTGGTACCTGGTTGGCCACAGTTGCTGGATCAGATTGGACCACTGATCTGATCCACAGTTGCTGGATCAGATTGGACCACTGGCCTGATCCAACAGGCTCTTCTTATGTTCTTATGGAGAACTTTCATAACCTTTATACCTTATATTTTTTTGGGGGGGGGGCTCTAAAAAGTTGTGTGGTTGGCCCGACTGAAGATGAAACTAGATGGCTCTTTGTGCTGTTCAACAAGACCATTCTTACAGATAACGCAAGCTCAGCACTGTGACTGAAACTATGACTAAGTTTGGAAGCACGTAAAGTCAACAACAGTTCTGAACGGTTTCTACAGAAGAAAGAACAAGCCTGGTCAGCGACGAAGGAGAGTTTTGTTACCTTTTGTGTGCTGTTCAAGTCCAGACAAAAGCTGGAGAGGATTAACATGATGACGGGGGCCGACACACCTCCATTAGCATCAGCCAGGAAGGAAACCGGAGAAGTGTGCGAATTCCCCCACAGGGAATTATTCGCCACCATCATCACCGCAGTAAGACTGTGCCAGCACAAACGGCATTGTTTAGAGATGGTGTAATGCTGGAGATCTTCTGTTTTCAATGGATGTCAAGAGTATCTTTGATCAAGAGTACTGTATTAAAAAAAAATCAAAGCAACTTTGGATTATTTACTTACTTTTTTTAATAGTTCCAGTTAAATGGGGCTGGGCAAATCTGTCAATTTCAGTTTCTCATTTCTTAATTATTTATTTTATTTACTGAATTTATATCCCACCCTTCCTCCTCAAAGGAGACCAGGGGAGTAAACAGATATGTAATTCAAAAACAAAGCAAAATATTCTTTAAAAGTAACAATTAAAATGCTGAATGTAGTTCTCCCCAATTTCCACATTAGTTTGCAATTTTTTAAAAAAAAATTATGAAAATTCATCAGCATTTTAGTGTGACTTTCACCTAAGATGTGCATTTTTACAAAGCGGTTTTCCCTAATGTAATGGATTTTTTAATGTTATTTTCACCAAAATATTCATCTATATGCACACTTTCCCGTAATATAATGACACATTACTTGATGGAGAAGCTGCATTGCAAAATTCAGGAGGAGTGCAAATTTCAAATGAAGGCTGTTTTTTGTTTTGTTTTTTCGTATCTTGTTTGAGAAAGTATGTATTAGATAAGTTTGCTCAGGTCAGGGTCATGAAATGGGCATAAAAATTAGAGTCTATCCACACCATAGTTTTAAAGCCCATGGCTTCCCCCAAAGAATAATGGGAACTATAGTTTACCCCTCACAGAGCGACAGTTTCCACAGCCCTTAACAAACTACAGTTCCCATGATTCTTTGAGGGAAGTGTGGTGTGGATGTGTATTGGTGGTGATGGTTTTTTTTTAAAAAAAATACATTAATATAAGTCGCATTGTCTTGTCCATATGGAATCATTAAGTTTTTAAGATGGTGGACGAAAGCCTAGATGCCAGCTTGCTCAGAGGCTTGATGAGGGCAGTGGGCCAGGCAGAGAGCTGGCAAGCTGACACAGTTCAGCACATTCAGCCACTGAATTATAGAGCCTTTAAAACAGGGATATCCAACTCCTACAGGTGTTGTTGGGCTTCACTGCCATTGGCCATGCTGACTGGGGCAGATGGGCATTGAATCCAACACTTGGAGGGCACCATATTGGCTACCCTCCTTTTAAGATTAAGAAACCTTCATAAAAGTTCTCAAAACTTTCAAATAAGTTCTCTTTTTGTGTTAATAAACTCAACAGCAAAATCCTTAAAAAAAAAAGACTTTTGACTTTTTCTTGCTTTTTAAAGAACAGGAAAAACTTCCCAAGAAGCTGTCTTCCTCATCATTTCTCTCCTCAATATCTTTCTCCATTTTCTTTTTTTTGCCAATCTCATTATCTGTTAATTATGACTTCTTTTTTAAAATGAAGTATGACAAAGACCACTTCTGTCACTCACACAAATGGCTGCTCCAATTGCTCTGATGCGACTGAAGAAGTGGCCCAGACAGAAGGGAAACAGTTTCTCAAGCCTGTTATCAAACCCCTTTATTGCCCCCCTCCCCACTGCATGATGCTGCTCAGTAAATAATTAATATGATAGCTTAATTGTAGATGCCACACCACATGGCTGTAACGGAAACCCAGAAGAAGAAGAAGAAGCCCGGGAAACAGAGCCTGAATTCTGCTGACAAAGGACAGGCACGTTAGAAAGGGAACTAACGGCTCATAGCTGCTTAAAGTTACCCGAAAGAGTTTTGCAAGCATCCCTCCTAATGCATCCCATGTGAATGCAACTCTCTCAAGCCGGATGGGAAGGGCAAACAGCCCTGGGGGTGGTACTGCAGCAGCTTCCTTTGCAGGCAGAAGGCTCCAGATTCATAGGAAGCTGCCTTATCACCCAGGAGCGCAGTGGCAAATTCCAAACGCAGAGTCCCTGCAGGATACAGCCATGGCCCCTCACAGCCAGACCTCCTCCTGGCCATGCTCCCTTCTAAGAATATGCAACCTGAGATTATACAATTGTCTTAAACAGTAATTATAATTAAGGATGCATTGCAACCATCAGTGCAGATCTCCATGCACTGCCTTTCAGCAAGATTTTCTGTAGATGGGCAAATGAACTGGAGTGCTGCAATATCTTCTTTCGGTGTGACTTAAGTTGTGTTTTCCATTGCACATAACAAAACTTGCACGTCTTGAAACTGAAGCCCCTTGTGTTCTCTTAAACGGGCAGAGAGATGAATGCAAATGCTATCTCCCTGCAAGGGACTAGCTTCTGTTGCAGATGCTCACCCCTGCCTCTATCCTCCACCCAGGCAAGCAAGAGGCACTAATGGAGGTCAAGGCCAGGTTAAAAAAACAACAACTCAAGGAGGGTGTGAAGTAGGGCAGGTGAGAAGTGTGTCTGAGGACAGGATGCAGCCAGAGGAGAGTCCCAAGAACACGATAGAAAAGCATTTGGCTCCTACGCCTGAGGTGCCCTTCCCTGGTTTAAATCTCTACAAGCTGATTAAGTACCTTTGGGCAAATCCTCATCTCCTCCACGTGTTTGAAATATGAAGAGTACACTCACTACTGTCCCACCTTGCAAGATAGTTGTAAAAATGCAAGGTAAGAGCTTTGATCCCACAAAACTGCAAAACGATGCTATGATTCTATGAAAACAAATGCCAAGTCTTCTGATAGTCAGGAAGCTCAGTCCGCCAGGCTCCTGCAACCCCTGGAAAGCTGCTGGTCTGACTCAGTGGGATGGTGTGACTCAGTATAAGACAGCTTCCTCTCTTCCTGTGGGTCTCAGCAGCTACAGCAGCAGAAAAAGACCACAGTGCTCTGGGGCAAGGCATTGGCCAGCTCTTTTTAAGGGCAGAGGCGCTCTTTCCACAATTGCTGCGGAACAGCTGCAAATTTGACAGGCTCATCTTTCTCCATCATATGTAATGCTCTGGAGGTGCCCCCGGAGGCCAGGGTCTTGGTCCAGGAGGTGAAAGCCTGTTACTAAAACCCACAAGAGTGTGGGGTTCCATGTGCAGCACAGTCTCAACAAGGTCACGCATACCGAATCAGCTTTATGTTTGCTGGCCTCCTAATACTCTAATCATTGCTCCTCTTAGAGAAGGAGCAGCAGGGATTGCATACTCACAAGGCACAAGTAGATCAGCAACTGCATCTGTAGATTCATGCTGTCATTGCTCTTCAGCCTGGACCTCTCAGCTTTAGGTGTTGGCTCTTTCAAGGATGCTCTACCTTCTCCTCTGACAGTTCCAAGGGCTCTTCATCAGGTATAAATCCACAGAGCCACTAAGGGCAGGCCATCCCATTCATGAGGTAGACTGAGGTGGCTTCCTTGGGCTGCAGAATCCCAGGGGTGGGCATGCCCTTTACCTCCACCAGAGAAGCAAGGAGAAATGGCTGCAGCAACTTCCAGGTTCTGGTGAAATTTTGCAAGAGCATTGGATTCAGGGGATCCTGGACCTGTTGAGTGTCTGGTCCATTCTCTAATGACTAGGTAACCGTATTCAGGGCTGGGAAAAGCTTTCCTGGTGAATTTCTGCCCAAGAGATGCTGTCAAAAAGCACACAGGAGCCCCAGGCAGGAAACACAACACAACTCTTCCCTCCTCCTTAGCAGGGATTTAATCAGTTAATGGATCAATTAAGAGCCTTAGTTGATTAAACCATGAAGGTCAATTTTCATTGCTGAGGGTCGGTTTTAATTGGTGGGGCTGCAAAGGAGAGAATATCTGATAACATGTTGAGGCTGTCTTCTGCCGGTGTTACCTGTAACCGAGAATGAATTGTGGTTGGCGGGGGAGGAGGAAATATGAAGGATAGTCTCCCTACAATGCAGGTATGCACATTTTGTTTGCTAAACTGTGTGCTTGCTTATATTTCCTTCAATATCTCTCCCTCAATGGGGGGTGGGGTGGTAGCTGTACTGAAGTTTCAGTGATATGCAAAGATGTTTCTTTTTTAAAAACAACAACAATGAACCAGTTCATTGTTTAAAGGCGGATGATTCATCAGCTCAAAATCCTTTAATTGGTCAATAGTCTGAGAGATTCTGAGCCAATAATCTACAAATTGTATGCAGAAAGTGGCACCACAAACACACAGAGGGGAGGAGGGAGAGGGAGGGAGATAAAGGAGGAAGCACAGAAAAGGTACATTGTATATGGGTTGGGGTAGAAAGGAGTGTTTTCTCAGATTTCTGAGAGCAAAAGAGTGGTCTATTTTTCAGTAAGTCTCCCATATTAAGGCCTTTGGGGGATTCAATGTTATTGCTTCCCCTGTGGCTCAGATGTGGGGCTCGTATCCACCAGCAACCATGCATTCAGTATTGTGTACCCAAATTTCACGAAACTCCCTTTTGCAGGAGACCAGACAGCCCCCCCCCACTGTAGCACCTACTGAATACTTTTTATTTATTATTCCAGCAGGCATTTTAACTGAATTTTGATGTATTTACTTTAACTGATTCTATTTCTCATTGTATTTTTTTGTACATTGCCCAGAGATTATAATAATTAAGCAGGATAGAAATTGTCATAATAAGATAAAATAACATAAAGCTTAACACAAGCTGACAGTGTGATTCAGCAGCAAAAAAAACCCTAATGCAATTCTCGGCTGCATCAACAGAAGCATAGTATCCAGATCAAGGGAAGTAATAGTACCGCTCTCTAATCAGACCACACCTGGAGTACAGTGCCCAGTTCTGGGCGCCACAGTTTAAGAAGGATATTGACAAGCAGAAATGTGTGCAGAGGAAAGTGACAAAGAAGATGATAAAGGTCCTGGAAATAATGAGGAATGGATGAGGGATTTAGCCTGGAGAAGACATGACTGAGATGATATGATAGCCCTCTTGAAATATCTGAAGGGCTGTCAACATAGGAAGATGGAGCAAGCTTGTTTTCTCCTGCTCCGGAGGGTAAGACCCAAACCAATGGATTCAAATGGCAAGAAAGGAGATGCTGACTAAACATTAGGTGGAACTTTCTTACTGTTGAAGCAGTTGGGCAGTGAAACAGACCCGCTCGGAGGGTGGTGGAGTCTCCAACATTGGAGAGTTCTTAAACAGAAGTTGGGTGGCTGTCTTGTTGGGGATTCTTTAGCTGCGGTTCCTGCATTGCAGGCGATTAGACTAGATTATGCATGGAATACCTACCAACTCTACAATTCCATGCTTCTGTATATTTCCTCTGAAGTTCAATCCTGTTTATTTTGTTGGTGTTAATATTAAAGCAAGCAGGAGTGTATTTAGAGGAGGGCACCCACAGCATCTCTGCATTACCCCCACTGGGTTGGCTTTCCTTCTTTCCAATGAGCCCCAGTAAGGAACTGGTGAATCTGCCATGTCTTTGAATGGATCAGACAATCACTCCCACTGCAGAGATGCCGGAGAATTATCTGCTGTCCATTGCATTGCTTTAGGCCAGGGGTCAGCAAACTTTTTCAGCAGGGGGCCAGTCCACTGTCCCTCAGACCTTGTAGGGGGCCAGACTATATTTTTTTGGGGGGAAATATGAACGAATTCCTATGCCCCACAAATAACCCAGAGATGCATTTTAAATAAAAGCACACATCCTACTCATGTAAAAACACGCTGATTCCTGGACCGTCCATGGGCTAGATTTAGAAGGCGATTGGGCTAGATCCGGCCCCCGGGCCATAGTTTGCCTACCCATGTTCTAGGCTTCCACAGCAACGGCCTTATACAATACTACTTGTCCACTTGGCCCAGTATTACCCAGTATTATCCATGGTCTTAGTCAAAGGAGAGTCTTTCCCATCACTTCCTACTTGGTCTTTTTAACTGGAGGTGCCAGGGATTGAACCTGGGACCCTCAGCATGCAAAGTATTGGTTGTTGTTAGGACATTTATATACTGCTTGATTACTCACATTTCTAAGTAATGTACATAAAAGCAACCCACAGAAAAGAGGACAATAAAACAATCAAAAGATATTGTAAAAATTGAACATTTCCTTATTTCCTTATTTATCTATCTATCTATCTATCTATAACAAAAGTTTCAGGGCAGGGTACAGCAATGTGAACATTTTAAAAACAACGCAAAACAATCATTAGAATGACTCAAGGAAAAACAACAAGACCTGTACGAGCCTGTTCTTGCTATTTACATTTGTCAGTTGCTTTATACAAAATTCTCAAAGCAACTTAATACGATAGCAAATAGAAATAATGTGAAACCAGAAAAAAATAAGACGATGAACAATTTTATTTTATGTATTTCATAAGATTTATATACTGCTTGTAATCAAGCCTCAAAGCGGTTTACAAGAAGAATAAAACAATAAAATTACCTGTTAAAAAAACAGTTGACAGGAACTACTTATTCAAAACAGTTTAAAAATAATTAAAATCAACAATAAGCTAACAACCATGTTAAAACGCATGTCAGTATTCTATATGTCTGGTTTAGCTGGCCTAAACAAAAATGTTTCAAGCATGCACCTAAAAGGCCACAGCAAAGGCACTTGCCTGTTGTCAATAGGCAAGAAGTTCCAAAGTAGGGGTGCTGCCACACTAAAAGATTGATTTCTTACAGATGTGGAATGGGCATTATTTGGCACCTGTCCCAATGCCAGTTTCATCAGGGGTGGACTTCGATAATATGGCACCCTGAACAGGGACAAAATTTGATACCTCCTCCCCTAAATATTTCTTATTTTCACAATTCATTTGGGTACAGTTGCTTTTTAATGGATCTTCTCTGTAAGTACCTGCATAAATATAGGTTGTTGTTGTTGTTGTTGTTTTGCACCCCCTCGACTTGGTGCCCTGTCTGAAGGAACTGCCTCTACCATCCTAAATCCAGTGCTGGTTCCACTCATGCAATCGCATGCAAATAAGGACGAGTCCCACCCACCCCACCATAGGGGGCAACTTAGTTAACCAAAGGCCTAAACAAACCAAAAAGTCTTAACATGGCTCCTAAAGACTTGACAGTGATGGTACCCAGCACATCTCCCTGGGGAGAGCATTCTACAGATGGGGGGGGTGGCACCACTGAAAATACCCGTTCTCATGTGGCCACCCTCCACACCTCCTTCGGATAGGGAGATGGAGATGGGCCTCTTTACCATTGAGCTACGGGCCCTTTGCTTAAACGTGTTTTTACACAGCAGACTCCTCTGAAGGTGGATAGATTTCATGCTGTACACACACACTTTTTTGAGTGGGTGGGAGGGAAAGAGTGAAATATGCTTTTGCTTTTAGTTCAGTTCAGCTTTCAGAAGTCTGGGAAGCACTTTTCTGAGAGATTGAGACTAGGAGGTTCCTGTGCAGATGGGAGGGAGCTGATGGAAGTGGCAAGAGCACTGGGAGAAAGGGGGAGGTTAAGACTCTAATGTGGTCAGTTTTATCTTGGCTTGGGTTGCTGATCATCATGGACAGGTACGGCCTGGCCCTTCCAGTAATGAACAAAGTTGAACTGGGAGATCGACCAATTCTCTTGTCTAATGAGTGAGTGGGGTTATGTGCTGGACAC
Source organism: Podarcis raffonei (assembly GCF_027172205.1). Classification (NCBI taxonomy): domain Eukaryota; kingdom Metazoa; phylum Chordata; class Lepidosauria; order Squamata; family Lacertidae; genus Podarcis; species Podarcis raffonei. The sequence goes on along the minus strand of NC_070609.1, from coordinate 73,372,462 downwards.
CCTGAAACTCACCTTTCATCTCTCTCTGACCCCACCCCTCCACTGAGCTGAGGGCAGCCCCCACTGGGACCTGGTCTCCCATCATGCACTTTTTCACATCACAGCTGCCTTTGAGCTGACCCCCCAGCACACAAGAGCAGGGATGTGGGCAAGTGAAAGTAATTGCCCAAACTGGAAAATTGGCCTGGGAGAAGGAGATCTTTGCTGGCTCGCTCTCACTGTAGGATCGTTAATTACCAAGATGGGTCAAGACCCTTGGGCTTTTAACCAGTTGCGTTTAATCAGAAAGGACGGCTCCTTGGGATGTTGAGCTTGCCTCTGTCAACTTAGCATTTTGTCTGTGGCATCCCTCCTCCCCTCCTCCCTCTCCTCTCCAAGTGGTGGGAACCTCCCAGAGCATACGGCTTTTTGCAAAGCCAGGGCTCCTTTCAAAACCCACCTGTAAACATAAACATTCAGGATTTTTCAGTTTCGAGAAAAGGCGAGCGACAGGTGACATGATCCAAGTTTGTAAAGTTATGTGTGGCATGGAGCGAGTGGATAGAGAAAGGTTTTTTGCCTTCTTCCATCATGTTAGAACCTGGGGACATCCAATGAAGCTGAGGACAGATGAAAGAAAGTGCTTCCTCACACAGTGCATAGTTAATCTATGGAACTCTCTCCCACAGGAAGCAGTGGTGGCCACCATCTTGAATGGCTTCAAAAGAGAATAAGACAAGCTCATGGAGAATAAGGCTATTGTTGATGGTTACGAGCCATGACTCCATGGTTGGAGGTAGTAACGCTTCTGAATACCAGCTGCCACAGGAATGTAGAGGGCTCTTGTGCTTGGGTCTTGCTAGAGGAATTCCCACAGGCATCTGGATGGCCACTGTGAGAGCAGTTTGGCCAGTTTGGTTCTTGCAGCTCTGCATTTCTACCTTTCCTTTCTAAGGACATAAGGAAAACCTGCTGGGTGCCTCCAAACTAGACATCTTTAGTGGACTTAGGGCTTCTCCACACTTACCTGCCCATCCAAACACCCCCACCAAAAGCCCCTCCCACCTGCCTGTCGTCTGCGCAGCCAGAAAGCCAGAGAGTGCAAGTTAATTAAGAATCTACTTCTGTTTTCTTAGGAGACATCTCCTTTGTTACCCGCTAAGGAGCCAGCTCGTTAGGGAGAATCAACAGCCCTTTGACCATCTGTCATCCGAGTATGTACCTGGCAGAAAGACCGGGGGTGGGTGGGGGAAACAGAAGCCCCAACCAGGGAGGGCTCCTAAGCCTCTGAAGTCTCAGCAAAGCAGACGATTCTTCCCACAATATAATTACATCAGGTCTGCCAGAGAATGACAGATCTAGTGAGTGGAAAATAGAAGAATGTAATTAAAATCTCAGGGAGGAGGAGGGACACACACACACACACACACACACACACACACACACACACACACCCCTCACACACACACCCCTCACACACATGGAGCGTGGGGGTGGGAAGAGAGAAAGGTATAGAGGCAGGGTAGGATGAAAAAGGAAAGGGATACAAATTTACAGGAATCTGTTTGACTTGTGGAATGTGTAGCATTTAACAAGTACCGAAAAAAGTTACACGGCCAAGATTTTCCTCTCTCCAAAACCACTCTTCTAACAAAATTGTCATCAAATTTAGATTGTCTTTTTTTTTCTTCTGTAAAATTTTGGGGTGGAGGAGGAGGCTGGCAGCCAGGATCACCCACAGGAATGGTTGTAAGTAAGGAGGGCAGGCCTAAGGCACCAGCCTCCACTGTGGATGGCCCCCGACAGCTTTGTCTTCCCCACACCTTGCTAGAGTTCCTCCAATTGCTGCCCTCCCAGCAGTTGCCGCCTGAGATGACTGCTTCAGCCTGCTTAATGGTAGGGCCGGCCTTTGGACAAAACCCTTTTATAGGATGCTCCCCTCCTCCCTAGCCTAGCTGCTGTTTCTGGTGAGGAAGCAAGACAGTGTTCATTTCTTCAATCACATGAAGCCAGGATACCTAAAATACTCTCTCACCCTTTTTATACCCAAAAAGGCCTTGGGCTGTTCGGCTCTGTCAGGATCTGGCATGGAAGCCCCAGAGGTAAGAGGAAGAGGAGGAAGGAGGAAGGAAGAAGAGCAGATACAGATCTGGAAGGTTGGTACACAGAGATGGAGGAGAGAGGTCCTCCCCTTGTGGCTGTAGATATCTGAGAGAGGGAAGCACACCTGCCCACTCTTCCCATTGCACCTTCTGCAGAGCTCGGAGCCTTGTCAAGGAGGGGGGAAGACATTGACCAGCCAGAGGGAGGGGCTGAACAGGAGGAGAAGGCAGCACACCTGGGTGCAGCAGGGCAGCAGACAGTAAAAGAATAATAGGTAAAGGTACCCCTGACCGTTAGGTCCAGTCGCGGACAACTCTGGAGTTGCACGCTCATTTCGCTCTATAGGCCAAGGGAGCCGACATTTGTCTGCAGACAGCTTCCGGGTCATGTGGCCAGCATGACTAAGCCGCTTTTGGCGAACCAGAGCAGCGCACGGAAACGCTGTTTACCTGCTCGCCCGCGTGGTACCTATTTATCTACCTGCACTTTGACGGGCTTTCGAACTGCTAGGTTGGCAGGAGCTGGGACTGAACAATGGGAGCTCACCCTGTCGCGGGGATTCGATCCACCAACCTTCTGATCGGCAAGCCCTAGGCTCTGTGGTTTAGACCACAGCGCCACCCGCGTTCCCAATAGAATAATAGAATAATAGAATCATATAATTGTAGAGTTGGAAGGGACCACAAGGCTCATCTAGTCTAACCCCCTGCAATGCAGGAATCTTTTGCCTGACATGGGGCTTGAACCCACAACCCTGTCATCACCAAGAACCAGGTGCTGCCTTTGTAGGTGGAATCAGATATACCCACCCAGATGGAGTACACCACCTTGTATTTAAAAGCTTGGTGGGAAGGGCATGTTAACTGCTGGGACATCTTTGTCACTTCCGTTCTGCTACAAACCTCTTTCCTTGCTCACGTAGCTTGGAATCCTGACTTCTGGGCCCTGTGCTTGCTGCTGAGTCTATCCTGCAATTAGTCTGAATAAAGAGCTCTTATTTACTCTAAAGTAATTGCAGAATACGCCAGCAAATAGAAAGAAAAAACATGAAACAAAAAGCCACCAGCCTGGAGAGGCCCACACACTCATTATGTAAGAGCCAGTTTCATTTCTGCAAATAGTTTTAACGTGACAGGAATATGATGGGAGATGAAACTTCATGCTTGCTCCACGTGCAAACCATTGACTGACATTTTGCAGTATCGTGAATATTTTAAATACTGTGGAGTGGAGGCTGCTCAGTGACAGAAAGTTGAAAAATAAATTGCAGCTTTGTAGCCGGAAGTGAGAGATAACGGCTTGGCAGGAGCAAAAATAAAACCACACGTCTGGGAATGGGAGTAGCTGTGTAGTGTTGGCAAGAGTTCTTGTCCAGGAGGCAAGGGGGCTGAAGGAATAGTGTGGATGTAGTGAAAAGTAGAAACCTGGAAGAATCAGTGTGTGAAGATTTTTCAATGGAGGTGGTGTGTGCAACAGAGGGGCTGGAATGGAAGAACTCAGATCCGTATGCAATGTTTCACTATAGTCAAACATAGTGGGGCCATATCAAGCTCATAGTCCTCTTTGTGATTAACATTTCCAGGTATGTGAGGCACAGCAAGGAAGACAAATGGTGTGCCCCATTTCCTAATGACCATCTTCTTGCCCCCCGCCCCTTTTGGGGACACTGTGATATGCATCCTAGCTTTAATTATTTTTCATGTCTCTCTCACACATGCACAATCTCGTGTGTGTGTGTGTGTGTGTGTGTGTGTGTGTGAGAGAGAGAGAGAGAGAGAGAGAGAGAGAGAGAGAGAGAGAGAGAGACCCTTTCCCCTGATATTGATGGGAAGAAGAAGCTGGCTTCTCATGAAAGGCACTCTCTTCTTCTTCCTCATCATTTGATGCTCGAAGTGCTTCAATTAGCCACATTGGCGTCGCCTTTGATGCTTTGTTCCCTGAGGTTCCTTTGCTGTGCACTCAGAACACTTCCCCCACCCGCGCTCTGATCCCGCCACAATCAAGTCCCCCCCCCACCTTTGTCGGCCTCTCCCGGGGCAGTTTGGGGGGACCCAGGTCTCCTCTGTGTCCTTGTCCTTTCTCCCGCAGCAGTCAACCCACCAGCGTCTCCCCGTCTCTCTTTTGACAGCTTTGCCCCCCTACCAACCACCACATCTGTTCTAAAACCAATATTGACTCAAAGAAAAGTAAAAGAGAGAGAAAAAGAGAGAGCGAAGGAAGCACCCCTGCCTGTTCATTTTAATCAAAAGTCCCCCTTCTCAAGCAAACGAAGTTTTTGCAAAGTCTCCAGGTGCTAGTCTGGGGAGGGTAGGTAGAAGGCACACACACTGTCCAATTCAGCTGGGAAGAGAGGAACCTCTCTCTCTCTCTCTTTCTCTTCTGGATGGGGAGTTGGAGACTCAGAAAGCGAACATTCACATCTGTTGGAAGCAGCACTGCAGAAACTGAAGTCACATTCGTACCATACATTTAAAGTGCTCTTATACCACTTAAACTGTCTTGTCTGGCTCACAGCACTACCACCACCAAAAGAATCCTAGGAACTCTGGTTTGTCACAGAGAGCTCCAGTTCTCAGTACTCTTAACAAACTACAGTTTCCAGGATTCTCTCTTTTTTTTAAAAGATATTTATTAAGTTTCCAATTTTATACAAACAAAAAGAAAAAAGCAAAAAAAATTAAAAACACATACAGTTCACAATGCTTGATTTTCAATGACATATTTCCCTGACCTCCTCATACCTCCCCTTCTTGTATTCCAATTCAAATTATTTACTCAGCAAATCCTTATCTCAAAACATTGCAGCTGGAGACCCCTTAATTTCAATCCAACATCATTCAACATTCTTTAATTTTACAATATTTCTGTAAATAGTCCTTAAATTTCTTCCAGTCTTCTTCCGCCGACTCTTCTCCCTGGTCACGGATTCTGCCAGTCATTTCTGCCAATCCCATACAGTCGATCATCTTCATCTGCCATTCTTCCAGAGTGGGTAAATCTTGCGTCTTCCAATACTTTGCAATAAGAATTCTTGCTGCTGTTGTAGCATACATAAAGAAAGTTCTATCCTTTTTTTAACACCAACTGGCCGACCATGCCCAAGAGAAAGGCCTCTGGTTTCTTCAAGAAGGTATATTTAAATACCTTTTTCAATTCATTATATATCATTTCCCAGAAAGCCTTAATCCTAGGGCACGTCCACCAAAGGTGAAAGAATGTACCTTCAGTTTCTTTACATTTCCAACATTTATTATCGGGCAGATGGTAAATTTTTGCAAGCTTGACTGGGGTCATGTACCACCAGGATTCTCTGGGGGAAGCCAGGACTGTGGCGGTGGTATTAGTGCTTTAAATATATGCTGTGGGTGCAAATTCTATTCTGGCACGCCAATGGAGTACTCACCCCCCCAATGTCCCAAGACAGCTTACAATGAAAGCACAATGTTAAAAGCAAACATGCCCTTTTCTTCCTGGAAAACCCAATCTTTGCTGCTGAATCGGAGCAAACGGCCATCAGATTGCTGTTTGCTCCAATGCAATGCCAAAGAGAGGGTTTTCCTGGGGGAAATGGCAGGACAAATAGAAAGCCACTCAGACCTGTGATTTCTAGGCACAGGAAAAGCAGAAGTGTGGACAAGCCCTCAGTGCAAAAAATGAGGCAAACTTCTCACTGATACACAATCTTCCCACCTATGTCTGGGTTGCTAGCAAGCAATGCTGGTTCTGCTCAGAGGAGACCCCATTCATATGAATGGAACTGATTGACCTAGGTGCATAAATTTCAGTGGGCCTACTCTGAGTAGAACATAGAAACTCCCACCCTGTCTCCATCTGCACTATGTATTTCAAGCAGTGTCATAAAACTTTTAACATTCATGGCTTTCCCCAAAGAATCTTTAGGGCTGTAGTTTGTTACAGGGTATTGAGGGATGTTAAGGGCTGCATTGTTTTTAAGGGCTGTCACTCCGAGTAGACCACCTGCTTTTGCATGCAGAAGGTCCCAAGTTCAATCCCCGGCATCTCCAGGTGGGGCTGGGAATATCTCCTGCCTGAAGCTCTGGGGAGCTGTTGCTGCCAGTCAGTGTCAACAGTTTTAAGCTAGAAAGTATCAGTGGGTTGATTCAGAGTAAAGCAGCTTCCAATGTTCCCATCTTAAGCTAGCAGCTTTCACCATAACTCGTCGTTCATGAATTTTATTGGTTAATTATGTGTTGCAGAGGTACCAAATTTGGGCACCGCTGTTCGAAAACAATTGCTGTGGGCTCTGATGAGGGGGCAGGGGGTAAGCAGCGACCCTATAAATATCGAGCCTCGTTGTTAAAGCTTTGACACATGAGCAGCAATTAGAAAATGCTACCAGCCATCCTTCTAAATGAAGTTTCTTTGATTTCCACCAAACCCCACCCTGGCTTTTACGGGGGAATGTAATTAGTTGGAAAACCAGCAGCCGGGAGTCAGTAGGGGGGCTCCTTTGCTTGAGATAATGGCCCAAATACCTCCTCAACCCAGCCCAGCATATTTCAATCTTCTGATGAGACAGGCCTGGTATTGCCTGGAGCCTAGATCTCCCCCTCCCCTCCATCTCACACCCTACCCTGAGAACCACTTCAGGCTATTGCAAATCTTGTGGATTTTTTTATTAACAGGCCCCAGGGCTTGGTTACTCGACAGGCTGCCTGGCTCCTGTTTCCTGGGAGGGGGCATGAGAAGGATGCTGAGACAGCAATATTTTTGCACAATAGCTTGCTTCCAGATGTCAGGCTAGCCTGGCTCGGCCCCTAGGTGAAGGAGCCGCTAGGCTCTCACCCCCTTAGGTAGCTGCCCCTCGCCAGAAAATGGCACTTAAAAGGATTGTCGTCTCTCTGGTCACATCCCCTCCATTTAAAGCACACAAGAAGAGCCTGCTGGATCAGGCCAAAGGACCATTTAGTCCAGCATCATATTGTCAAAATGGTCAACCAGATGCCTGTGGGAAACCCGCAAACAGAACTTGAGCACAAGTGTTCTCTCCCTTCTTGTGTTGTCCAGTAACTGGTATTCAGAAGCATTCCTGTCTCCCAGCTATGGAGGAAGAGAGCAAAACCATCATGACTCCTAGTCATTGATGGCATTATCCTCCAAAGCCCATCCAAGTTTGTGGCCATCACTGCCTCCTGTGGTGCAGAGTTCCATAACTTAACTATGTGCACATTAAAAAAATCCATGGCTTCCCTTAAAAAATCTTGAGAACTGTACCTTGTTTAAAGGTGCTGGGAATCATAGCTTTGGAATTTGACTACAGTTTTCAGAATTCTTTTGTGGAACACATGTGTTTTAAATGCATGGTTTGGCTGGAGAACTGCATTGTAAAATGTGGAGATGTTACAAATTCCAAAGATTAGCTATGTTTCTGGGAAGATGCTGGGCTCTCCTTAATAAGCAGAGGCTGGATGGTCATCCATCAGAAATGTTGTGGATGCAAGATCCTTGCTCTGAGTGGCTGGCTGGACTGAATGACCACCATAATTATCTTCTGGCTCTAAAATTCTGTGATTCTAAGTGTGAATGGGATTGCAGCCTTCATTGTGCATAGGTTTTCTTCCTTTAGGTTTGCATTGTGCATAGGTTTTCTTCCTGAATCTGCTGCCAATCCGTCTCATTGAATGACACCCCACAATTCAAGCATTATGAGAAAGATTACCAGATGTTCATCTGGTCCCCATTGCTGTCACAGCAGAGAAGGCTCTCCTCTGTCTCCACAGTCAGAGGCAGTAATGTTTCTGAATACCTGTTGCTGGAAACCACAGGAAGAAGAGTGCTGTTGTGCTCATGTCTTGTTTGTGGGTTTCCCATTGGGGGATTTGATTGGCTACTGTGAGAATAAGATGCTGCAATAGCTGGACCATTGGACTGGTCTAACATATCTGAAGGACTATTGTGTTTTAATATTTTGTTGGAAGCTGCCCAGAGTGGCTGTGGAATGAATGAATGAATGAATAAATAAAATAATTATTAACAAGGCTTTTCTTATGTTGTTAACATTCATGACCAGCAGTATTTAAGAGGGGCATTTATCTCAATGCTTTGAAAAGTTTCTGTTGCTGATTTTTTTAAATCATTAAGTTAAAGACACAAGAGTAAGACTGAACACTTTTCTGGTCAGTTGACAGCTCTGTTTAAGAGAAAAGAGGGTGGGGTGGGTATCTTTCACTCACCACTTTTCATAATTTCATCAACCTCTAACATGGCTTTTAGTCATTATTTCTCCTCTAAGTTAATATGCCTTAGCCAGACTTGACAGAAAAGGTTACTCCCCACCCCCACCCCCAAGAGATATTTTTCAGCTTTGTCTAGGTTGCCACGGACCCAGGGGTTTTATTGCTGGGAGACAGACTCCACCAAGTTAATCAACAGCCCGCAAGGGGAGTCAGACTGTTTTGCTTAAAAGCATTCCCTCTGGTCATCAGAGCTTTACGGCTCTTTTGAGGCTACAACCATGAAGCATCAATAGTTGACCACAGGAACATAGGAAGCTGCCTTATACAGAGTCAGACCATCGGGTCCCTCTGTGTCAGTACTGCCCACACTGACTGGCAGAGGCTTTCCGGGGTTTCAGACATTAACCTTCCCCAGCCCTACCTGAAGATGCCTGGGATTCAACATGGAACTTTCTGCATGCAAAGCAGATGCTCTACCACTGAGCTAAATTCCTTCCTTTAGTGTTAGGCAAAAATGCTGGCCATCTGATATTGTGGCCCTATTTGCAGACTGCAAAAACAATGGGGCGTTTGGGCAATTTTGGGGTAGCAGGGAATTTCAGAGATGCACATGGAACTCACCTGGAGGCCTCCTGGTGCTCACATGCTGCTGTTTGTTCGTCCCTGGGCTGATGCTACACCATAACCCCGTTTACATGTTAATTGGAATATGGGGACACAGGGAGCTGCCTTAAACAGACCATTGCTCCATCAAGCTCAGTATTGTCTACACTGACTGGCAGCAGCTCTCCAGGGTTTCAGACAGGAGTGTCTCGGAGCTCTCCTTGCCAGGGATTGAACCTGGGACCTTCTGCATGCAAAGCAGATGTTTTACTACTGAGCTATGGCCCTTCCTCAGGATTGTATGAATAGTAGGTGGGGAACAAGCCATCAGTGAGATGTCTAGACACATTTATACAGATGTCTGCAAGGAGCAGGAAGCTTACATGTTAACAGCCACTGCAGATGTCCAAGCCAATGTGTGAACACAGATTGAGGCTTTGGAAGATGGGGAATCATGATATTTCAAGTGGTGCAAAGCCAATTTTGCTTATCTATTGCATTTATATCACATTTCTTTCTCTAAGAAGTTCATGGTCTCTCACACACCCCCTTTTGATTTAATCCCCACAACAACCCTGTGAGTTAAGTTAGGCTGAGAGGCAGGAATGGCCCAAGGTCAACCAGTGAGCCTTGTGGCTAAATGAGGATTTGAACACTAGTCTCCCAAGACTCTAACCACTATGCCACATTTGTAGCATTATAGGAATTCTGAGGTCTCAGATATAGAATAAATGGTGATAACTGCACAAGGTAAACACACATACATAAGTATATAAACCACGTCTAAAATAGTACAGGAGAGCAATCCAAAAGCCATCTTGGCTCTCCTAAAGACTAAATATTTACTTTGCCTCCTTAATCCCCCCTGCCTGATAACAGGTAGGCAGATAGCAATCAGGGGAAGTTCCTGAAGGGATTCCTCTCCTATATCTATGAACCTCCTTTGTATTAATTGTCATTGTTTGCCCAGATGCTCTGCACTGAGGGATGTCTGAAGTATCCTGATTGTCTTATCAAATACTAATGTTTTGTGTAAACTGTGTCTGCATGGATGTAAAACTTGCCAAATCCTTAGGAGTATCACACTTTGTCCTGCCTGAGCCACAGTAACCCCACCTTATGAGTGATGTAATTTCTGACTGTTTGTAGAGGGGGACTATTCCAAAATGAAAATCCTTAAAAGAGATGTTTCTTCTTGGTTCTGGGTCTCTCTTGCCTCCTTTGCTAGGAAGGGAGGAAACTCTGTTGCAACAGAAAAATAAAGAACTGCCTTGCTTTCACTGCATCCTGCCTCCATCCATTCATCTTTGACCGATCATGGACTTAGGGGACTCAGTCCCTTGGGGAGTTGGGCTGCAAAAGCCAACCACCCCTATTTTTCTATATCAGTAGTTAAGCAAGGCCTGTATAGACACCCAAAGGAAGTTTAAAGTGGTCACATCTTCTCATTGCTTGATATCATGTTCTAAGTCCTCCCCAAGTGTGTGTGTGTGTGTGTGTGTGTGTGTGTGTGTGTGTGTGTGTGTAGGCAGGGGTGGACTTTGATCTTTCAAATTTCAGCAGCGCCCTGTACGAGGCCAATTTTTGGGCAGGGGGCTGCCTCTTACCTTCCATTTGTGTATGCACAATGCCATAGTTGCAATGCCCTGCAGCACCGCCCGTGGCTTGGCGCCCAGTGTGGGGGAACTAGTCATGCAGCCCTAATTCTGCCTTTTGTGTAGGCAACCTTAAAATGGTAAAATATAGCTGAAAAGCAACACATGGAGAGCTGCATTCATTGTAACTATAATTATAAGATTATTGTATAATCCTATAAGGGGGTGTGGCTGTGACTATAATGAAGGGACCCTGCATTTCTGAATTTATGTACCACTCCATTAGTGCAACTTTATGTGTGCAACCTGAATTTCTGGGTACGTGGTTGAATCCCATTGGAAAAGAGCAACGGCTCAGAAGTGCTGTCTTGAGAAGCACTAGGGTTCATTGACAAGCAATGCATAAAATGATAAAGAGCAAATATTACAAAGCAGTGCCAGCAGCTCCCCTCCCTTCCACGCATCTACCAGGCACGCTAAGGCCGTCTGGCTGACTGCATCTGATCGCTTAATTCCACCAGGAGGAAAGGGGGTGTTGGTTGAACCACAGGAGCCAAGGCAACACAAAACCAGAGCCGAGCCAGAGCAGGGTGGGGAGGAATCTAGTCCTGAACATTTGACCTGGCAACAGCTGCTGGCGTGGAGACAGGTCTTCCTCTCTCCCTTTCTGACAGCAGCTGCAACTGCCTGGAAGCCCGTGATGTGACTCTGGGGAGGCCAGCCAGTAAGAGGTTTGACCTCCAGGCTCGGAACCCAGCCAGTGGATTAAAGCAGCGGTTTTTCCAAACAAGCCCCAAGCGCTCCCCTTAGGCTGAGCGTTGCATCGGAAAGAAGAGTGGTGATAGGCAAGCTGTCTCTTCCAGGGATGTTTTTCTGCCGTTGATAGGCTTCTTGTCGAGGATGTGTCTTCATGGAACCTCAGAAGAGATGGCACACTTCTAAATGTCAAATGCGTGGGTGGGCGGGATGTCAAGCAAGATAGCTCAGTGCTAAAGTGTCTCTTTGCATATAGGATGTCCTGTGTTCAGTCCCCAGCATCTCTAAGTAATGCTGGGAATGCCCCCTGCCTGAAATCCTGGAGTGCTGCTGCCGGTCAGTGTTGACAAACCTGAGCTAGGTTCATAAAGCAGCTTCTTATGTTCACTTGCATGTTTACTTAAAAGCAAGTCCTTCTTTGCTCATTGGAGCTTTCTCCTTACTATGTGTGTTTAGGATTGCAGCCTTAAGTGGCATTTCAAGCAAAGATAGGGGCCCTGCTTCTGCTGATGCCGTCCTCCAGTTCAAATTCTACCCCCCCCCCCAAGGAATGAACTCCTGTTTTGCAAAGCCTTCATACCCAGCTCCCCACTGAATGGTGGAGTGGCACCAGGAGTTTGACCCCAATATGGGTTTATGGCGCTCAGCACAGCCAGAGGTAGAGACACAACTCCAAGGCGGTGTCAGGGGGCAGCAATGTGATCTCACATCAGCCACCAAGCTTCAAAACAACAGCTGCTCCGCAATAAAGAGCTCTCGTTCTTTCGTTCCTCCCACCCCACCCCAAAATAACTCATGCCCTCTAAATAATTAGTTAAATGCCTGTCCACACAGCAGGTTGCGTGTATGTAGCTATGTGCAGAAAGGGCCTTATATAGACCCTTAAATATTACAAAGAGTCCTGCAAGTTTCAGCACACAGAGATGTATTGCAGTCACCTCCTGGGAACCTGCATCCTGTCCTCACCGTGGCCAACCAGTAGCAAAGGGAAGCCTGAAAGAAGTATTAGAGTGCAACAGCAACTCTCCCCACAGCAATTGGTATTCAGAGGCATAACGTCTCCACCTCCAGAGATAGTGCACAGCCATCATGACTAGCAGCCACTGATACCCTTTTCTTATATCAGGCATGTCCAAAGTCCAGCCTGGGGGCCACTTGCGACCCCCGGGCTGGTTTCAAACAGCAATTTTGAAAAAGCAATCTCTTGCGGCCCCTGAACGTCTGCCCACCCAAAGCCATTTCCTTTTTGCAGACTCACCAGGAGCTCTCCTCTCTGCATGGGAGGTGTGGCTACCCCCCGCGACATTAGGGAGTCCCCAGCTGGGTCACTCTTTGGGTCAACCAATCTGGTTGGCTGGGGGGCGTGGCTAAATAAATAAATAAATAAATACTACAGTACACGTTTGAGATGTTGATGCTGCAGCGATGGCGGTGGCAGAGGGGCGGCCACCACCTTGACCCAGTGCCAGATTTATGTATAGGCTAAGTAGGCTGAAGCACAGGGCATCTAAATCTAGGGGGCCTCGCCAGCCCTCCTGCTCCCCAGTGGGCGGTCTCCCCTCTCCCAAAATTGCAAACCCAAGACTTCATGCGAGGGTAGGGCAACTCGGGCCTCTAAATCTAGGGGGCCTCGCCAGCCTGCCCGCTCCTGAGTGCCGCAGTCTTCCCTCTCCCAAAATTGTAAACCCAAGACTTCATGCAAGGGCAAGGCAACTCAGGCCCAGCAACTATGAGACTCAGGGCTAGCCAGTGGGGCCCAATTTGAAGCAGTGGGGCACAACTTGATTTTTTTTTTTTGTAGGGCCCCAGTTCACAGCCAAAGTCTGCAAAATCTTATAAATATAAATAAAATCCATCTAGATTGCCCTGGTTGGGGGGCCCCTTAGGAGCGACACACGGATCCCAAGTTGGCCAAATTGCTCCAATTGCCTTAAGGTCAGCCCTGATGAGACTGTGCAGGGGTTGGACTGACAAGCCCTGCACCTTCTAGGTCCCTGGTGTCACCATTCAGAGTACAGACTCAAGGACTTGTTGTGGAAATAAAGGGGGGGGCACTTATTGAAAATCAGTTTTGTCACCTCTTCCCCTCCAAACCCTGAGAAAATGAGCCCAGCCACCTTCTATTCACAGTCGCATAAGCACTACACTACAGCATGGCCATAAACCTGTACGTTCAACCTCTGAAATATACACCCAATATGTAGCAATGGAGATTTATGTTACTGCTTTATGAATGAACACTGTGTTTTATGAATGGACTCTGTATTTTGTGAATTACCTAAGAGCCACCAATAGGGAGTTCTAGAATCTGACAGCTAACCAATTGGGTACTACCAAACAGTGACCCCTATTGCTGAAAGCAGGAAACCACCAGGGAATGCTTCAGCTCAGCCTTTGCACTGTTGACTGAACACCCCCTGCTGTGCAGATAATGGAGAAAGCTTGTAAACTGTATTCCTTCTGGCATCCTGGCCAACTCTATCATGCTGGTGTAAACCCTGGTGCACCAGAAGCCCAGAATAGCAGCAAATAAAATCCGTTCATACATCAGCAACTGATAAGACTTGTCAACCAGTTCTTCCAAAGTCTTCCTAAATTATAAAGCTCCAAAATACAGGCCAAAAGAGAGCAGGTCTGGGAAGAGCGAGCCATATAATGGGCACCACCAGTGAAAAGGCCCTGCTCCGTGTAGCTCCTGCCCTGTCATTTGATAGGGTGCCCACTTGCCCTCCTTCTTGACATAGAATGCTCTCTGTTGGAGTCTCCAGGTCCAGTACAAAGACCATAAGAAGGGAGAGCAGGGACCTTGAAGTTCCCAACAGTTGTTAATCCAGCAAGCAAGCACACAGGTCACCTTTGTCACAGTCAGGATGCCTATGTCCTGGCCAGGCCTGCACCCAATCTTGTTTTTGTACAATCTTGTTTGTCCTCAGTAACCAAAATTATGTTATCAACATATACAAGCAGAAAAGTTGTTTTCCTTCATTTGCAAGAAATCGTACAAAACAAAGTGGCCCTAATAAAGAAAAGTTCCAGGGTGGCAACAGAAAGCAAACTAAAAATGCTTTTGCAGTTCATCAGAACTTTCCAGCAATATCAAGTTATAGGAAAACTGGTGCTATTAACAGTAACCCTTCTAGTTGGTTAATTGGTTCAGCAACTTCCATGAACATGACGTGTGATGCTAATTATTTTCCCCAAGAGTTAAATGATAACTAATCAGAGGCAGCTACCGTTGCAAATGGCAACAAAATATCTGTGAAAGGAAGAGGAGCAAATTTCTTCAAATGTGTTGCAGGTAGAAATACTGTTTGTAATGAAGTGAGAGCAGTAGTTTACTTGCTTGAATTAACAACTAAGAAAGTTTTGAGAATTTAAATTCTAGATTAAAATTGAATCATAGAATCATAGAATCATAGAGTTGGAAGAGACCACAAGGGCCATCGAGTCCAACCCCCTGCCAAGCAGGAAACACCATCAGAGCACTCCTGACATATGGTTGTCAAGCCTCTGCTTAAAGACCTCCAAAGAAGGAGACTCCACCACACACCTTGGCAGCAAATTCCACTGTCGAACAGCTCTTACTGTCAGGAAGTTCTTCCTAATGTTTAGGTGGAATCTTCTTTCTTGTAGTTTGGATCCATTGCTCCGTGTCCGCTTCTCTGGAGCAGCAGAAAACAACCTTTCTCCCTCCTCTATGTGACATCCTTTTATATATTTGAACATGGCTATCATATCACCCCTTAGCCTCCTCTTCTCCAGGCTAAACATGCCCAGCTCCCTTAGCCGTTCCTCATAAGGCATCGTTTCCAGGCCTTTGACCATTTTGGTTGCCCTCCTCTGGACACGTTCCAGTTTGTCAGTGTCCTTCTTGAACTGTGGTGCCCAGAACTGGACACAGTACTCCAGGTGAGGTCTGACCAGAGCAGAATACAGTGGCACTATTACTTCCCTTGATCTAGATGCTATACTCCTATTGATGCAGCCCAGAATTGCATTGGCTTTTTTAGCTGCCGCGTCACACTGTTGGCTCATGTCAAGTTTGTGGTCAACCAAGACTCCTAGATCCTTTTCACATGTAGTGATTGATTACTTAATTGAGATGGGGATTGTAACAAAAACACTGGGGCCTAATTTGAGGGCCTGGTATCTGGTGGGCAGACCAAAGCACTCGTCAGGAGAGCTATGAGATTCAGGTGAGGGTCAGATGCCTTGTGAATCCCAGCAGGTATATAACAGGAAGACCCTGCCTGGTCTCTTTTAAAGTTGGTGGCCATCATTAAGCCGAGAATGCTGCTCTTATTTCTGAGCTCAGTTTCTTGGTCATGTAGGAGTGTGATGGAATTTGGGACCAGTGTGATGGAATGTGACAGAACTGTCTGCTAGAGGGAGCCTGCAACAAAATGTTGCGGCATGGAGTCCTTGTGCTTTGGGATTCTAGCCATTCAATTCCTCTTCCCCTCTGTTCCTCCCCCCCCCCACACAACAGCCAGTCAGCATTCTGTGGCAACACAGCACTTTCATTTCTCATTGGCCTTTGTTGGAGAGCTCCCTCTCACTTAGGGTTCATATACATCTCGCTCTCCTTCAAACTCTTGGGGTTCTCCAAAGCTTGCTAGTGCCTTCTTCTTGTGCATGGGGGATACACCCTGAACATCAGCAATAGACGGGATTGTGATCATTGGATCAGGCCAATGGCTCATCTATTCCAACATCCTGTTCTCACAGCGACCAATGGAATGCCCCAGTGGGAAACCAGCAAACAGGAACCGAGCATGACAGCAACATTCACCTCCTGATGTTTCCAGCAATTGGTCTTCAGATGCGTACACCAGGAATAAGACACCAGTCTATAAGGACCTTGATATAATGAATTAATTCCCCCAGCCACTCTGGGCGG
The DNA here is from genome assembly GCF_027172205.1 of Podarcis raffonei. Lineage (NCBI taxonomy): Eukaryota > Metazoa > Chordata > Lepidosauria > Squamata > Lacertidae > Podarcis > Podarcis raffonei. The sequence goes on along the minus strand of NC_070609.1, from coordinate 73,356,329 downwards.
CTTCCAACAAATTAAAACACAATACGACATCAAACATTAACATTTGCTCTGGTGCAATGTCATCTAACCTCCCAGCAAACAACTCAGAATGAATGCTCCTTAAAGAGCCAGCTGTGGTTTCCTCTCCCTGCATACAAATCAGGATGAATGCTCAACAAACACCCATAGCTAGGGGTTTTCAACCCCTTTGGAAAGCTCACAAAAAAAGACCACGTGATAGTTTTCTTCAAATACCTGAAGGGCCGGATAGGTTATCTAGAGGGCAAAACTGTAATGGATAGGTGGCAATTGCATCACAGAAACAAATTAAAGCGGAATAACTCTGCCATTAATTCACCATCATCGTGTCACAGGTAGGTTGCAGAATACACCCACAATAAAAGACCAGCCTGCAGGAGATCTCAGAAGTAGAAGGCAATTGATGGCTACTAGCCATGATTGCGATGCTCTGCCTCGATGGCTGCTTCTGAAATCCAGTTGCTGGAAACTGCAGGAGGGCAGACTGCTCTTGCGCTTGGTCCCCACCTTGAGGATTTTCCACAAGCATCTGGTCAGTGGCCACTGTGAAAACAGGATGCTGAACTAGGTGGGCCATTGGCAAGTCTCTTCTTAGCCTCAGAAGGCATGTAAGTATTTTATTAATGTCATTGGACGAAGTGATGAGAGACCAGAAGCAACCTTTGGAGCAAATAAAAGGAGGGAGGGGAAAAAAAACCCTACCCCCAAATACCCTTTAAAGAATCCATCGCCTGCAAATGGCATGCAAATGGCACACCACACTTATGGCATCTGCGAGCTGCTGACTCTTTATATGGCAAACCTCAGAGGGCTGGGGCTCCCTCTTGTTTACGAGCTCTCATAATTTAGAGGAGGAAATGTGAGGCGCATATTTTTTTTAAAGTCCTGCAGTTTCTTCCCCCCACCCCACCCCACCCCCGCTTCTTCAGCAGATGCCTCTGCTTTGCTCAATTGCTTTTCTCCTGTCCCCGCCCCGGCAGCCCCCTCTCTCCTCCCAGCAGCTCAACCCTTTGCTCCTTCCGGGCAGCCGGAAGAGCAGAGTGTACTCAAATCCCCTTATGGGTTTTCCGCGCAGGCAGGGAGAGTTTGGGGAGCCAGAAGTCTTGTAAACGGAGGCAGCTGCAGAAGAAAAGACAGGTGGGGAGAGGAAGGGTGGGTGGATTGGCTGGGAGACTAACACTGTGTCTGCAAGAGGAAGGGAGGGAGGGCTGAGTCAGACCCATTTAAGATGCCCCAGGTGGCTCACTGGCTTTGGACAAGAACATACCTCCTGTCAGTTCAGCCTATTCATTGCTCTGCCCAGCTGAGTTTTGACTGTGCTTACAAGCAGCAGCTCTCTAGGATCTCAGAAAAGTGCTTTCTCAGCTGTACTTGGAGGTGCCAGGGACCTTCTTAAGAACTGCCTCTGCCCATTTAAAGCAATCCAGACCCTGCAATCATCATCTGAGGCCATTCTTTATGTGCCCCTCCACAAGAGGTCTAAGGGGATGCGGTTGGTGCTGTGGGTTAAACCACAGAGCCTAGGGCTTGCCGATCAGAAGGTCGCCGGTTCGAATCCCCGTGATGGGGTGAGCTCCTGTTGCTCGGTCCCTGCTCCTGCCAACCTAGCAGTTTGAAAGCACGTCAAAGTGCAAGTAGATAAATAGGTACTGCTCCAGCGGGAAGGTAAACGGCATTTCCGTGCGCTGCTCTGGTTCACCAGAAGCGGCTTAGTCATGCTGGCCACATGACCCGGAAGCCGTACGCCGGCTCCCTCGGCCAATAAAGCGAGATGAGCACCGCAACCCCAGAGTCGGTCACAACTGGACCTAATGGTCAGGGGTCCCTTTACCTTTACCTTTACCACAAGAGGTCTGGAGGTAGCGAAACAGGAATGGGCCTTTTCTGTGGTGGCTCCCTCCTTGTGGAATGCCCTACCCAGGGAGGCCGCTTGGTGCCTTTGTTACAAATCTTTAGGCACCAGCCAAAAACAGTAGCCTTTGGCTGATTAAACAATTGATGGCCTTTTAAAGTAAGTGTGTGTGTGTGTGTGTGTGTGTGTGTGTGTGTGTGTGTGTGTTGGGCAGGTTTATTGTTTGCTACTGTGGTGTGCATTTTTGTGTTTTATATTGTAAACTGCCCTGTCATCCTCGGATGAAGGGTGGTATAAAAATTCAATACATAATGGTGATAAAGGTGATGATGATGATGCAGAGCAGATGCTCTGCCACAGAGCTATGGCCTTTTCCTTAACAGATGGCAACACAGGAATACCACTGGTCTGTCTAACTCAGTACATAACTGGCTAGCAGCAACTCTCCTGGGTTTCAGGCAGGGTGGTTTTCCCAGCCCTACCTGGAGATGCGCAGGATTGAACAAGCACCTTCTGCATGCAAATCAGGTGCTCAACCTCCGGGTCACAGTCCCTTCCCAATGCTTACACTTGGAACCCTTGCCCTGTATTTGGCCTGTGTTTCCTCTTTCCCTATAACATCATTATACAGTTCTTTCCCTAGACTTCCGGTTGGCCTCAGCTTGAATAAAAACCACTCCTGCCTGCCTGCCTGCCTGCCTGCTACAGATGCAAATGGGCTGTGAGTGCATGGTGGCAGCTGGCGAATGCAGAAACTTTAGCACGCCCATGCAAGTAATTGTGGCCACCGAGGACCCACAATCTGACTGAGACGATGAATCCCCTGCAGCTCCTCCCAGCTGTGCTGAACCCCAAAGGCGACAAAATAAAGAGGTGGCCAAAAAAATAAAATAAAGAGATGGCCCTTTAACCAGCTAGTCAGCAATTCTAGGCAGGTGTAGTTTACCGCACATCAGGCCTGGTCAGCCTACATCAGCTGATACCAGCTCTCTGCAAAAACAGCTATTGTGTGTGTGGTTGTTTTTGAAGGGCGGGTGGCACTGTGGGTAAAAGCCTCAGCGCCTAGGGCTTGCCGATCGAAAGGTCGGCGGTTCGAATCCCCACGGCGGGGTGCGCTCCCGTTGCTCGGTCCCAGCGCCTGCCAACCTAGCAGTTCGAAAGCACCCCCAGGTGCAAGTAGATAAATAGGGACCGCTTACTGGTGGGAAGGTAAACGGCGTTTCTGTGTGCTGCGCTGGCTCGCCAGATGCAGCTTTGTCACGCTGGCCACGTGACCCGGAAGTGTCTCCGGACAGCGCTGGCCCCTGGCCTCTTAAGTGAGATGGGCGCACAACCCCAGAGTCTGTCAAGACTGGCCCGTACGGGCAGGGGTACCTTTACCTTTACCTTTATGGAGGTTCTCTTAGGTGGACTTGGGCTCAGGACTTGACAATCAGGTGCCTACAGAACTGGACAGCGGGGCTGCTTGGGGGAGAAGGAAGGTTGAAAGTCTGCATAGAAAGAGGATTCCAGAAGACTGAGAGCCTAAGAAATAGGTAGTCAGAGCAGAGGCATGGTGGCTGGAGAGAAAGTGTACCATAGTTTTAATATTGGCAAGGCTTGTTAGTGCCGATGGGAGTTGCGGTTTGGCAACATCTAGAGGGCCAAAGTTTCCTCACCCCTGCCGTATAGGCATTGACATGGGAAGTGATAGAAGCCCAGAGGGAAACCTGAGCAAAGGGTTGAGGGAATATGGGAGCAGGAGAAAAAAATCAAAGAGATGGGGTGGAGAAAGGTCACACCAGACCTAACTTGAACAACAGCAGCTGCAGGCTATTGGAAGTGGCTCAGCAAAGAAGGTTGTGTACAGACCATACATTTAGAGCACATGACCCCCCCCCCACAATGAATCCTGGGAACTGTAGTTTGAGCCTCATAGAGCTACAGTTCCCAGCACCCTTAACATACTAAAGTTCCCAGAATTCTTTTTTTTGTAATAATTTTTATCAATTTTCAATACAAACATACATGTAATACCATATCAAAGTTTTTCACAATTTTTCTCTTTTGTACTTCCTTCACCTTCTCTGCCAATCATCCATATTTAATTTTTCTTTAATTTCGCATTTCCTAAATTTAATATTGCCTTTTAATATACCCTTCCAATCTTATTTTCTTTTTTACAATACTCCTCGAACTTTCACAGAGCTTCTTGAAATGCCACTAGCGTTATTCTTTCATCACATATACAGTCCAGATAATCTACAAATTATCCCCAGTCCTCGATGAACTTTTGGTCTCGTAGATATCTAATCTTCCCTGTTAGTAAAAGTTCCCAGAATTCTTGGAGGAGGGGGGATGTGCTTTAAATGTATGGTGTGTACACAGCCAATATCTGGCTGAGGAAGCAGTATCAAAACAAAGAAGAGAGAGTAATGGTTGGGTGGAATTTCACATGTTGGCAATTTTCTGAGTTGTAAAATGGGATAGAATTATTCAATCGAACCAGCTGGTCACAGGATGCGGGTAACAATCTATCCTTGTTTATGTCATCCTGCCCCCTGGTGGGCACAGTAGCAAATGACCACTTTGGCAAAGCTGGAATTTTGACATTGAAAAAAACCCAAATCTGTTTTAAAAGGGTTAAGGGGGGAAATGGTAAAGTAGCAATGAAGTATAAACCTCCAGAATGGATTAGAGTGAGCAATGATGGGCTAGAGAGAGAGAAAAGTTTAAAGATAAGTGGAATCCCTTAACTGAATTTATGTGAAATAAATATAACTTAACTGTTGATGGGTATAATAGCTTTTCTAGTTGGGGAAGTATTAATATATGCATATCAAAAGGTATTGCATGTGTGTATTTAATAACTTCTTGTAACTACTGCATATCTTTGAGATTTAACAGTTTTTTAAAAATAATAATAAAATAAAAAGCAAAGCCCAAATAAATAAATAAATAGATAAATAGAAAATCTTTACAGTGCAATGATCTAATGCATTCTGCCTCCCCTTAGGCATGCTCAGGTGGGCTTGTGGATGGACACCCCTCATGTGAAGGTGCCATTTTGCATGAACCAGCACCGAAGGCTGAGTGAGTATGATTGTCTACATGACCATGAATAACTTTCCTGATTGTAAGATGCTTTGCGCAGCGGAGGAAAGCATGGACAGAAATTAAATGAAGCTAAAACTCAGCTTCCATCCTAGCTTTGATCAGTTTTAAATGTTCACATAGAATTAAAAACACATGATCTTTCTCCCTTTTCCCTTCCCCCCACCCCGCCGCCACACTCTGCTTTCCACAATAATTTCCCTTAAAAGACAAACTCTCATACTCTCAGCCAACCTGATACAACTGTTCCCCCTACTGGCGAAAGATAGCATAGCATTGGGCACACAGAACTTTGCTGCACGGAAAGTGCTTTAAGCACATTACCCCTGCTGTAACCTACATGGAAGATTGTCAACTGGCTTCCCACCCAGTGCTTTAGGGAAGGGCCATAGCTCAGTGCTCATGCAAAAGACGCCAGGTTCAATCCCCAGCCCAGCATCTCCAGGTAGGGGTGGGAGGGAGACCCCCTTCTGATATCCTGGAGAGCTGCTGCCGGCCAGTGTAGGTGTTACTGAGCTAGACGGACCAACGGTCTGACTCAGTATAAGGCAGCGAGCATCCTGTGTTCTAAATAGAAGCCCTTGTGTTAGCACAGTGGTCAGCTTTCTTCTCCGGAATTTCACTTGGCACGCCAACCAGCCGTTTGGCCTCTTGCTTGGAAAGGGCTTTGTCAAAATCTGAGCCAGAGGCTGCGGGGAATGGGAAGTGCTGAGGGATCCTTGGGCGCGGAGGGGGGGGAACAAGCCCTCAATGGCTCCCTAACATCCCCCCCACCCCGCGTTTCCTTGTACTCAATCCTCATTAGCGCGAAACCCCACTTCAATTAACACAGGGCTTGCAAGGCTCCTCCTCCCCTTTTGTCTTTCCCGTAATTGGACTGGTCCTGCTGCTTTAAGTAGGCAGCTTACATGTCCCGAGGTACCCTGAGAAAAGCTGGGCATGGCACGGAACGGTCCCTGTCCCCACTTGATGGATCTTGCAAGTGGGGAGGAAAAATGACAACATAATTGGAACCTCTTCTTTTGTGATGCAGACATCCCCCCCCCTAGTGCCCATTCATGGGTTGAGGGAGGAGAGAGGGTGACAGATGGGGACAGGATGGTATGGCATCAATGGGGCATGTCCAAAAGCCTTTTCATTGATCTCGCTGCCAGTCTGAACCTCTCCTACCCCCCCTCACTTCCCAGCTTTCTATCTGTTGACATCCAAACTCCCACCGGGCCAGTGAGTCATATTCTTTACCTCTTTTGTGCCACGGGACTCGCAATAAGTTTAACATATGAACATAAGAACAGCCTTGGTGGATCAAGCCATTGACCCATCTAGCCCTATATCCTGTTCTCGCAGTGACTAACCTGCAAGCAGGACCTGAGCACAACCTTTTCTTACCTGTTTTCAGCAACACATCCAGAAGTATTGCTGCCTCCCAACTGTGGAGGCAAAGCATAGTCATCGTGGCTAGTAGCCATCAGCAGCATTTACTTCCATAAACTTTCTTTTTTTAAATACATTTTTAGTGATTTTTAAACATATCATTTCCAACAATCATTTAACATAAATTCTTATCTTATACAATATTTTAGACTTCCATCAACAACCTCTGAAGATTTTGCGTTCTTTATCACTTATTCTGCATTTCTTAATTTCTGCATTACTTTTAATTATCATTAACTAATAATTCTCTTCATAATCTTCTTTGCAATATTTCACATAATCCTCCTTACAGAACTTCTTGCAGTTCTACTAGCGTAATCTGTTTATTACAATTGCTTTTTAGATAGTTCAAATATTTACTCCAGTCTTCTAAGAATCTCTGGTCCTGCAGGTTTCGAATCCATCCTGTTAATTTGTCTAATTCTACATAGTCCATTAATTTCATTTGCCACTCTTCTTTCGATGGTAATTCTTCTTGTTTCCATTTCTGTGCCAGTAATATTCTTGCTGCCGTTATTGCATATAAAAACAATTTACAATCCTTTCTGTTAATGTCATCCCCTACAGTGCCCAGTAAAAATGCTTCTGGTTTTTTAATATACTTCCATAAACTTTCTAATCCTCTTTGGGAGCCACCCAAGCCAATGTTCATCCCTGTCTCCTGTGGGAGTGAGTTCCATAGTTGAACTATGCGTTTCATGAAAAGAAGTGCTTCCTTTTATCAGTCCAACAATGGATGCCCAGGAGTGTGTGCGTGTTTTGTGGGGGCAGTGGTGTTGATGGAGGGGATCCCACAAGCAGAGTGTCCCATAGAGGTTGCCTTCCACAAAGCATTCAGAGTGGCTTGCTTCCCCTTGTAGGTAGGGATAGGGGGGAAATTTGATTCAATTTGCCTTTCAATGCAAATCTTAAAAAGCTAAACAAGAGGAGAACTTGAAACATCCATCCTTCAAAAGGCGCACTTCTTTGTCTTCTTGGTTTCTGAGACAAAAACTTTAAGAAAGTTTAAGAAAGAATGGGTAAAATTTTTAATTTAGTTAGCAGACCACTGTAAGCAGATGAAAACATTAGCAGGATTTTAACTTCACTTGTAATGTAACAAATACTATGGACAATACGGATAGATACAAAATATAGACTGTGAAATAATATGCAGTTGGAAATGTTGGCAATAGGACCCATGGAGGGGATGGGGGGAAGTCTCGAGATTCAGAGAAATCTCTTTTTATGGATATCTCTTTGGTATTGTGGGACGCGGGTGGCGCTGTGGGTTAAACCACAGAGCCTAGGGCTTGCCGATCAGAAGGTCGGCGGTTTGAATCCCCGTGACGGGGTGAGCTCCCATTGTTCGGTCCCTGCTCCTGCCAACCTAGCAGTTCGAAAGCACCTCAAAGTGCAAGTAGATAAATAGGTACCGCTCCGGCGGGAAGGTAAACGGCGTTTCCGTGTGCTGCTCTGCTTCACCAGAAGCGACTTAGTCATGCTGGCCACATAACCTGGAGGGAGCTGTACGCCAGCTCCCTCGGCCAATAAAGCGAGATGAGCACCACAACCCCAGAGTTGATTTCAAAAGTCGCACTTCTTTGGATTTTGGAATGCAGATCTCCAGCCAAGTGATGTGTACAAAAACATATACATTGGGACAAAATTTCCATGAAATGTATATGTTCCAGAAAACAACATGCCAGTTTTCAAGAACTGCAGGTGGGGAGAGCTGCTGTTGCACTCGGGTCCTGTTTGCAGGCTTCCCATAGGCATCTGGTTGGCCACTGCAAGAATGGGATGCTGGACGAGGTGGGCCTTTGGACTGATTCAGCAGGGCTCTTCTTAACGTTCTTAACCTGGAGTGCTGCTGGTGGTCAGTGCAGACAAAACTGAGTTAGAGAGGCTAAGAGTCTGATGCAGTATAAGATGGTTTCCAACATTCCTTGGGAAAGATAGTTCTTTAGATAGCCACTAATAGGCAAATTAGCCTGCCTGGTAAAGGTGTCTTCCTGGGCTCTATATCAGCCATGCTTAACAGAGACTTCCAGATTTTATTGAGCTGCTGCTACTGCTACCATCAGTCCCAACCAGCCTGGTCAGGGGTGAAGGGGGAGGGCAGAGAGGTCTTAAGCTTGGGATTTCTCACCAACAGCACTTCTGGCCAGCCTTGATTCTGTTTGCTACAACAACCGGTTAAAAGGACTGCAAAAGGGATACAGCTTGCACATCCTGCCGTCAGCCCCCTGTACAGAACCCTCAGTGTTCTCAGGTCACCTCCAGAGAAACTTGAATAAATCTTGAGTTCATTAAACTGCAAGTGCTTTTAAGCTGTTGTGACCTGGTCATCTGGAGGCTAGAAAGATTTGGAGCAATAACATGTCTCGGGTGCAGTTGGGGGAGGCAGATCACGTTGACCCGTTGGGGCCAAATTAGCACGTGCTGTTGCAAAAAATAAAATAAAAAACACAGTCCAGAGGCCGCAAATCTTCTGCAAAGCAACAAAGGGTGAGAAAGAAATGACAAAGAGAGCATCTGGCCTGAGGGCTGCTGGAAGGGTGTTTTCGGAGGAGGAAAAGCGGGCAGGCGGCACCCGTCGGAAAACCGGACAAAGCTGCTTAGCTGATGCCTCCTCTGCTAAATGACTCCTCAGCTTTTAAAGTGCCCAGCTGGGTGACTTGGGAACAGCCCCAGCCACCCAAAAAACAAAGGCAAGTAAGTTAATTTGCACAAAAGGAGCTGGGTCTTTAAAAGACTGTGTGGTGGCCCTGAGAGCTTGGTAGAATCCTATATATAGTGCTTCAGGCTGCAGGTGTCAGATGACCATTTTTTGAATGTGAAAAAACCCCACTGTCAGTAGAAAATCAGCACCCAAGGAAAAAAACATTTCCCTGCTGTGCTAGTTTTCTACTTGCATGGAGTTCATAAGTATATGACTGTTCATTTTGAGATGAAATTGAATGCCCAAAGCACGCAGTAGGGCTGGGCGATATCTGGTTTTCAACTTCTCGATATATCACCAGCTAAACACCACAATATATTGATATATCACAATGTCTGAAATCAGGATGGAGCTATGGAGAGGCATTGGTTGGCTTCATGTTTCCCTCCATATTTAAATTTTTGCATAGCACACACATCATGAATTTGCAATATATTGCCAGTTCAAAAATAAGGAAATCAATATCATGATAAGGACTTGAAACTGGTTTTGGGCTATATATCGCCTAGCCCTAACACATTTCATGATTCGTGACATATTGCTAGGTCAAAAATTAGGAAAGCATTATCACAAGATGGACTTCAATCCAGTTTTGGATTATATATTGATATATCGCCCAGTCCTAGTACACATAACCCAAAGCCCCTTCATTTCTCTGCCATGCCCCTGACACAATAAGAAAACTGCACCAGCCCTGGAGTTCAGAACCAATGGGAGGAAAACAGGGAGTGGGAGAGAGGGAAGACAAACATGAGCCACACTGGAATAATCTAAATAAAACCTGTCCCTTCCCCACAACTTTCCCCCTGGCTGGGGCAAGCCTTGAATCCAGGCCACTAAACTGTGGCTCCTACACAGATTCAGTGACAGTATAGGCTTGTTCACACATACACAGGTACAAGCTGTCTTGCATAAGATTGTAAAAAGAGCCAGCATCCTTTACAGTTCTGACTGTGGTCAACCAGATGCCTCCTAGGAAACTCCTAAGGAGGACCTGAGTGCAAAAGGAAACTCTCTGCTTGCGTATGAACATAAGATTCAGGAGACTATTACGTTCTTCGTTTGTTAAAGGTGCTGTTTTGTGAGAGGTAAACTACAGTTCTCATAATTCTTGCAGCAGAGGGAGCCATGTTCTTTAAGCATATGGTATGAAGATGTGACCGTACAACTTCTTGCTGCAGCAGCAACCGAGGATGCTACAATGTCATGTGTGTGCAGTGGGTATCCCTATATCCTCTCCTCCTGCCTCTCTTCATCAGCTACTGAATGTATCAGGTCATATATTCTGGAAGCCCTTTGCAGTGGGGTGGGGGAGATTCCAGATGGTGTCAGTTCCACCTCCACCTCTCCAGCCCTGTTGGGAGCACATGGGAGGCAGCTGGAAACAGAAGAGAAGCAGCCGCCTTCAATACTGTATCTTGCCAAGGACCACAGCAGGAAGCATGCCTGGACTGGGCCTGTTTCCCTGGAAACTGCAGTGTGGGGAACACAATGAGGACTGGAGGCTTTTTTTAAAAAACCACCACAACAACCCACCCCCTTTTTATAACCTCAGGGGAGCCAGGGAGGGTTAGGGTTTGCCCTTCTCGGACAGCCAAATGCTATTGTGTTTTTATGACAGTGGAACGTAGCAAGGTTGGGTTTCTTCGCAGCTGCTGGAGTGACTTATAGGGCTGCCCAGGGCGAGGCTGAGATTTAGGAGGGAGGGGGGTCACTCTGAGTTGCAATTCTCATAAGGAATTCCCTCCCCTGGTTTCGAATTTGATGAGGAGATCTAAGAGCACCAAGTGAGGCTTTGAGGCAAAGCAGCTCAAAGCAGTTGTGTGTGGGGGGGTATATTTTGAGCCAGGATCCTCTCCCGCCCCTAGAACAGAGTCCTACAACCCGTTCTTGAGGCAGATAGTCCCCGGTTCAATCCCTCCATTTAGGGCTGGGATAGACCCCTGCCTGAAATCCTGGAGAGCCGCTGCCGGTCAGTGTAGACAACACTGAGCTAGATTATCATTATTCTGACTCTGTATAAGGCAGTTTCCTATGCCTTTGAAGGCTCAGTGATAAGAGCACATGCAGAAGGTCCCAGGTTTGGTCTCCAGCATCTCCAGGTGTGACCGGGAATGTCCTCTGCCTGAAACACTGGGGGGCTTCTCTTAGTCAGCATAGCCCATGCTGAGCTAGATGGATCAGTTGCCCGACACAGTACTAGGCAGCTTCCTATGTTCCTGTCCCACTGTTGGCCCTGCCAAGTTTCTGAGGTCCCATCACCTGCTCAAGGATGCCAGATGTTGACACCAGCCCAGCCCAGGGCTCTTTTGCCAAGGCAGTGTGGCCAAGCGGCAGCATCAACCATTATTCTAGACCAGGGTTTCCCAACCTTGGGTCTCCAGCTGTTTTTGGACTACAACTCCCATCATCCCTAGCTAGCAGGAGGTCAGGGATGATGGGAACTGTAGTCCAAAAACAGCTGGAGACCCGAGGTTGGGAAACTGTTCTAGATAGTGCGATAGGGCATCTCAGAGAACCTCAGGAGGCCGCATCGGTGCAGTCGCAGCATGAGGCCTGAGATGTGTCCTCTGCAGGTAGAAAAAATGCCTCCCCCCACTACAAAAAAAATAATAAAATCTTTCTCTGAAGGCAACAACCCTGAGCTGGAATTGTCTCTCTATGAGGTCTCATACCCACTGAATCTGAAGATGCAGCAATTGGGGAGCTTGCCAGAATCTCTAGGTGTGGCCTCTACGGTGATGTAATTAGGTGAGGCTGGATGCTGTCACTGGGTTGCCAACTCCAGAAAGTGAAAAATCTGATACGTGGGGTGGACTTTGGAGAAGAGCCCAGCAGTAAAGGGGCAGAGCTAGGAATGTAGAGAAATACGGGGCATTTTCTCCTCCTCCTCTTTTTTTATTGTTATTAAAGGAATTGCTTCTAATTATCCCCCTCTAGTGGGGCTGCTGGTGTTGGAGACAGAATGACTCTGTACCAGTTGCTGGAAATCACAAGTGGGGAGAGTTGCCATTGACCTCAAGCCCTGTTCATGGCATTTCTGGAGCATTCAGTATGGACACTTTGAGAACAGGATGCTGGACTAGATGGGCCTCTGCCTATGATGACATACTCTTCTTGATTTGACATGTTATTGACACAATAACAGTGCATTAGCAGTGGAATAACTTGCTTTAGATGCTTGCCCAACGCCACCGCACTATTCCTGTCTGAAGGGGCTACAGAGCAACAAAAGTGGGACAAGGACCAGAACCTTCATGGGTTAAAAATATATATATATGAGGATTCAGCTGGAAGTTACTGATTGGAAATGTAGCACCGTGACTGCCCCAAAACTTTTGCAGGCACAAACCATACTGGAAGCAGGATCACATGTGAGACCATAATAATAATAATAATAATAATAATAATAATTATTATTATTATTATTATTATTATTATTATTATTATTAATACCCCGCCCATCTAGTTGAGTTTCCCCATCCACTCTGGGTGGCTCCCAATCAAATGTTAAAAACAGTACAGCATTAAATATTAAAAACTTCCCTAAACAGGGCTGCCTTCTGATGTCTTTTAAAGATAGGATAGCTGCTTATTTCCTTCACATCTGAAGGGAAGGTGTTCCACAGGGTGGGCACCACTACCGAGAAAGCCCTCTGTCTGGTTCCCTGTAACCTCACTTCTCGTAATGAGGGAACCGCCAGAAGGCCCTCGGCGCTGGATCTCAGTGTCCGGGCTGAACGATGGGGGTGGAGACGCTCCTTCAGGTATACAGGACCAAGGCCATTTAGGGCTTTAAAGGTCAGCACCAACATTTTGAATTGTGCTTGGAAACGTACTGGGAGCCAATGCAGATCTCTCACGACCAGTGTTATGTGGTCCCGGCGGCCACTCCCAGTCACCAGTCTAGCTGCCACATTCTGGATTAATTGCAGTTTCCAGGTCACCTTCAAAGGTAGCCCCACGTAGAACGCCTTGCAGTAGTCCAAGCGGGAGATAACTAGAGCATGCACCACTCTGGCGAGACAGTCTGCGGGCAGGTAGGGTCTTAGTCTGTGTACCAGGTGGAGCTGGTAGACAGCCGCCCTGGACACACACCTTGATAGCATCATAAACACAAAATACTATGAACGCACTTCAGAAGAAGAAGAAGAAGCTACTGCTACTGCAGGGTCTCTTTCATACTTTCCAGTGTGTTTCTCTATCACTTGCCTTACATAAGAAAGTTCAATATTTGGGAGTTTGTGTGGTTGTTGCGCAAGACCTCCCAATCAGTGATTACTGGGTAACCTGAATTTACTGGTATTTGATTGGATCTTTTGTGAAAATAGCCAGAGATTGGAAGTATCCTAGGAATGATATTGCTGTGGGATTCTTCCACAGTTTGAACAGATGTACCTGGGCTCAGGAGGGAGGAGAAATTTGTTTCAGTTAGGATTTTAATATGAACCTACCTAATTCACACTTCCTGAGACAATGTGCAAGTGGAAATGCAGTTTTCATGAGAAATTCTCTCTTCTGCATTTGTGCTGCTGTTTTCCAACCAAATAATGGGCCCAGAAATGTGTATATTAAAGGAAAGTGTGCGTAAAAAAAGAACATATAAATTGCATTGTATTAGGGGAAACTGCCTGCAAAAATGTGTGTATGGTGATGAATTTTCACAAAGACCTATTTTAGAAATCGCAAACGGGTGTGTATATGTAGCGAACTGAACTTAAGACTGGTAAAACGAGAAATTGAAATGGACGGCGTTCTCCATCCCTAGCCCTAAACCCCTCTCTCTCCTCCCCCACCCCCATTTATATCTCCCCAATGTGGTTTCCAGATGTTGCACAGCCTTCCAAATAGGTCTTGCCAGCATGCTGGCGACAGGCCTCTTGCCTTGTAAACCATGCCTTGTCTTTATCAAGAGGGGACTAAAGCAGAAAGCCAAACCTTTCTAAAGAGAGTGTCCCCTCTGCCTTTTTTTCCATCCAGAAGACCCACCCACAGAGGACTTCGGCATGACCTAGAAACAAAGAGCCAACTGTGTGTACCGTGTTGAGGTCAGTGACCTACCTTATTGTCCATGGGTTGGGGGGGTCACGCGCTCCACCTTTTGACAGACTTTCCCGTTGTCCACGTTCAAAAGGGAAGAAAAGAGGTAGAGTTTGCAGCGACAACAGGGGTCAGGACCTGACCTATTGTGTCTTCCCAAAAGGAGAAACAAAAGGCTCAGATGGGGTGCTCCAGCGAAACTCAGCTCCGTGAGTGATGGGGGTCCCCACCCTTCTGTCCAATTTTGGAACGACAAATGTCAGCCCTGACCTCGGAGGTTTGCGAAAACAACCTCTCTTTGGCCAGGACATGCTTTTCGCTTTTGTCCCTCAGAAGAAGATGAACCTCGGAGGTGTTTATGGAAGGCTTAGCTGGGCATAACTCAACAGAATACGAAAGAGGCCAAACAGTGCCACGGAAGGGAACACCAGAAGTGGAAGCAAGCGGTGTGGGCAAACAGCAATTCAGCAGACTTTTTTCTTTTCTTTTGCCAGGGAAGAATTGGCAACTATGAGTTCTGCTAACCCGGTTCAAAACCAGAACAAAACTTTCTTTCATCTTTCAGAGCTGGAGTGGATAACCTTTTCCACCCTGAGGGCCACATTCCCTCTTGCACGATCTTCTGGGAGGGGCTGGAGGCAGAAGTGGGTGGAGCAATGGATGCAGCTCTCACCTTCGTTACAGTAGGCTATATTCCAGCCATGCAACACACACACTCAAATACATACTCCTCTCCTTCCTCCATCTAGGCAAGCAATAGACATTATCTATTCGTCTAGACAGCATCTTAAAAAGCAGGGACATCACCTTGCCGACAAAGGTCCGTATAGTTAAAGCCATGGTTTTCCCAGTAGTGATATATGGAAGTGAGAGCTGGACCATAAAGAAGGCTGATCGCCGAAGAATTGATGCTTTTGAATTATGGTGCTGGAGGAGACTCTTGAGAGTCCCATGGACTGCAAGAAGATCAAACCTATCCATTCTGAAGGAAATCAGCCCTGAGTGCTCACTGGAAGGACAGATCCTGAAGCTGAGGCTCCAATACTTTGGCCACCTCATGAGAAGAGAAGACTCCCTGGAAAAGACCCTGATGTTGGGAAAGATGGAAGGCACAAGGAGAAGGGGATGACAGAGGACGAGATGGTTGGACAGTGTTCTTGAAGCTACCAGCATCAGTTTGACCAAACTGCGGGAGGCAGTGGAAGACAGGTGTGCCTGGCATGCTCTGGTCCATGGGGTCACGAAAAGTCGAACACGACTAAATGAATAAACAACAACATTGGTCATTTTAGCCAGGCAAAACCCATGTTGACAGCATGGAGCAGGGCTGGTGAGAAGGCACTACTCCAACTTCCATGTGACAACCCTCTCAATATTTGAAGATGGCTATCGTATCTCCTCTCGGTCTTCTCTTGGCTAAACATATCCAGCTCTCTCAACCATTCCTAATAAGGCTTGGTTTCCAGACCCTTGATCATCTTGGTCGCCCTTCTCTGCACACATTCTAATTTATCAATATCCTTCCTAAATTTTTGTGCCCAGAACTGGACACAGTGTGATCTGACCAAGTCAGAACAGAGAGGTACTATTACTTCCCTTATTTGGGACACTATACTTCTGTTGATGCAGCTTAAAATAGCATTCACTCTTTTTGCTGCTGCATCACACTCTTCACCCATGTTAAGCTTGTGCTCTACTAAGACATCTAGATCTTTTTCACATGTACTGCTGTCAAGCCAGATGTCCCCCATCTTATAATTGTGTGGCTGGCTATTCCTGCCTAGAAACTTACATTTGTCCCTATTGAAATTCATTTTGTTAGTCGTATTGAGCTCTAACATGTTCCTGATTTCTGGATTGCTCCACAAACCTGCCTCCCAGGTTCATTCCTGGCTACTAGCCTACCCCACAGCCTCCAGGTTACCTAAAAACATTAAGAAGAACCCTGATGGATAAGGCCAAAATCCCATCTACTCCAGCTTCCTGTTCTCACAATCTGATGCCTCTGGGAATGTCAAAACCAGGACATTACCTTGTGATTTCCAGCAACCTAGTATTAAGAGGCAGATTGCCTCTGCCAGTGGAGGGAGAATACAGCATTGTGTCCAGCAGCCGCTGCCAGCTTTATCTTCCATTACAGTGGTACCTTTAGTTACGAACTTAATTTGTTCCGCAGGTCTGTTCTTAACCTGAAACTGTTCTTAACTAGAGGTGTGCTTTCGCTAATGGGGCCTCTTGCTGCTGCTGCGCCACCGGCACACGGTTTCCGTTCTCATCCTGGGGCAAAGTTCTCTACTCGAGGTAACTCTTCCAGATTAGCGGAGTTTGTAACCTGAAGCGTTAGTAACCTGAAGTGTTTGTAACTCGAGGTACCACTGTACATCTTGTGGCAGTGCATTCCATAGTTTAACTAGTATGCTGTGTGAGTAAGTGCCTCCTTTTGTCTGTCCTGAATCTTCCAGCTTCATTTCATCTTCATTCATCTTCACTGGGTGTCCTTGAGTTCTAGTGTAGTGAGAGAAGACTGTTGTTCAGCTCAGACACACTAGATAAGCTGAGGGGATGGGCAGATTTCATGATGTCAGGAGCTACTTTGTCCAGTCATTCTGCTGCTGATTGTCATGACCCCTGTACCAACAGTGATCTGGACACAAGAGTCAGAGATTGCAGGGGAACCAGATCTGGGCCAGGGCTCAGAGCTGACTACAGAAGACAGGGAGGCCAGTGAGCCTGAGGTGTTTGGACAAGAACTCCTGGCAGAACCTCCCAAACCGCCAGGGCCTATATGGCCAGAGCCTGGACCCTCTCAGTCACCTTCCCCTGAGTCTGAGGAACAGGATGCCTCTCACCAAACATCACCAGTGCAGAAGTTCCAGGAGCACACCAGGAAGGAGGCTATTGAACTGAGGAGGTGTGCCCATCTTCAGGCCACATAGCTGGCTTTTTAAGGCTCTGAAGTTCTCTCAAGGGAATGGAGCTGGAGAAGGTGGTTTGGAGACAGACGCAAGAGGCCTCAGTCTGCTCCCAACTTTTCTTGGAGCACGCTGCTCACTCAGAGCTCCCCATGGTCCAGCAACCTTCAGCTAGCCTTGTCATGTGCCGTGTGGGTTCCTGCATCAGACCAGAACATAACTCTGCTATTGATGAAGAAGCGGGAGTCAGAAACCCAGAGCCGGCCCAAGTCATTTTGCAGCCTGAGGCAAAGGACAAAGTCTCATCTCCTCCTTGTTCTTTGTACAGAACCTGACTGGTCTAGCAATTGAATCTATCTTCTTGGGCCAAGTCAGTGATGGCTTACCCTTGAGGGTGTCTTGATTGACACTTGGTACACCAGCGTGGGCAATTGCACTGGCAGGAAAAAATGCTTGGCTCAATCATAAAAGCCTCAAGGATGATCTTGCAAGGGAGGTTTTCACGCTGTTTGGTCTGCTTTTATTTCCTATGTAAACAGGAACAGGCAGGGGAGAAGGCCATCCCAAGCACATGGGCACTCTCAAAATTAATGATGGATATGTTAGCCTGTGGCTTTATAGGGCCTGGTCAGCAGGGATTGGCCACTGAGGTCAGCTGACCATGCTGGCAGTGTAGCCTAGAGGGCACCCTCGAAGCACAAAACTCAATCTGCCAATCATGCAGTAGATACAGAGCATAGGTGAGGCCAGGGATCAAGGCTGCTGCAAGCCCTGCTTTGAGGCAATAGCTGTCTACACACTAAACATTTGATGCACATCTGAGGCACTTTCTTTCCATCCAAAGAATTCTGGGCATATTGAGGAAAACAATGTGTCTCAAATGTGCTTTAAAGCTATAGTGTGGACGCAGTCACACATGTGAAGATGCCTAATACCAGGGCAGATTGTTTGATCCATCTAGCTCAGTACTGTCTTCTCTGAATGGCAGCAGCTCCCTAGGGTTTCAGGACAATGTCTTTTGCCATCACCTAAATGGAGATAGATGGGGTTGAACCTACCACTGCAATATGGGCACACACAATGTTGTTGTTGTTGTTGTTGTTGTTGTTGTTGTTGTTGTCACTTTACTTATAAAATGTCTCAAAGTGACTTACAAGCACAGTGGAATTACTTAAACCGATTTCAATAAAACCTTTTTTTAAAAAACAACAACACCAAACCCCCTATTTATATAAATAAAAGGCAGGTCTTGCAAATCCTACTGCATCAAAAGAAACCACAAATACTTTAAAATTCTTCAAACTAAGGGTGGATAAAAAAAGGAAACTTTTTGCCTAGGAGCTACAATTAGATTGTCCAGGGATAGTCCCAGAATTAAGCTGCCCTGGTTTCTGATCTGATCCCAGACTGTCCTGCTTTTCAACAGGATGTCCCTATTTTCATCAGAAAAATGTTGGCAGGGATGCACGTGGGGAGCCACCACAGAGAAGGTGTTTCCTCATTTCCACCCTCCAGACCTCCTGTGGAGAGGGCACATGGAGAAGGGTCTCAAATCACAGGTTCCAGGT
This sequence comes from Podarcis raffonei, assembly GCF_027172205.1. Taxonomy (NCBI): domain Eukaryota; kingdom Metazoa; phylum Chordata; class Lepidosauria; order Squamata; family Lacertidae; genus Podarcis; species Podarcis raffonei. Next base: position 73,337,708 of record NC_070609.1, on the reverse strand, counting down.
TGCTTCATATGGGTAGAGGCGGTCCTTGGGGTATTGGGGTCCTCAGCTGCATAATGCTTTCTATACCTCAAAACCAGCATTTGGAATTGGATCCAGAGGCTGATTAGCAGTCTGGGCAGTCAGGCCAGGATTGGTGTTATGTGATCAGACTGTCTTGTCCCAGTGAGCAACCTGGCCACTGAATCGTGCATCAGCTGAAGTTTCCAAACCATCTTCAAAGGCAACCCCACCTATAACACACTGCAGTAATCTAATTTAGAGGTTATCAGAATGTAGACAACAGAGGTTAGGGGAATAGCTGTACAGACAGGGGCACAATTGGGCCACCAGCCAAAGTTGATAGAAGGCACACACCAACAACTTTTAAGAAGCTGCGTAGCAGGTGTTGTATGCACTAGAGAAACCCCTTTTGACTTGGGTCCTCTCCGCGGAGGATTTGGGATCATGGTTAACCCAGTTCAGCTTGGGAAACATAAATGTGGTTCTGGGGAAAACTTCCACCAACACTTCCAGGGGCAAAAGATGCAGGCTTGTGGCTGAGAATAGCTCTGGCCTCCCACCTCCCCTCTGGCCCCTCCACTTACCCAGTGGCGTCTGCGCTTAATCTTGGCCTCCGCACAGAATGAATGTAAGCAGGTGGTTATTATCATCCGCCCCTGCTAAGAACTGGCTGTAAGTCCCTTCTGTATGGGGACGTGGGCCAGCAGGGTGGGGGTTCTCCTGACAGGCTCATGGGACCGGCCGGGGCCTCTTAACAAGCATCCGCGCCCAGCCCTCCGGGAGCGGATGTGTTAACTGTTTCTGGTTCACTGGAGGGAAAAATGGGCACAATGGACGATGTACAAATATTGTGGGAAATCTATTGGCCCCTTCAGATTTTGCGAAGGCCAGGGCCCATTCAGCGGGATGAATTCCCCAGCAAGGTCTCATTCAGGCGGCGTCAATGGGAAACTTTTAATTGAGAGCCACTTCATTCAAGACCCCGTGAATGAGGAGGGGGCTTTTCTGAAGGGTGAACAGAGGCCTTCGTCTTAGCCGAGATAGGCCAAAAAAGAGAGAGAGAAGGGGTAGCATGAAAGAATAGAAAAGCCACTGTTTCCAACACTTAATGCTTCAGTCATGAGGGCTTTTAATCCTTCAATGTAAGGATGGTGGAAAACTGATTCCCTTATTTCTGGAGTAACAAAACTGAGCAGGGAAGAGGAGTGGCGGAGTTGAGGGTAAAAGGCCGTGGAAGACAATGTTGAGGGGGCAGGGGGAGCAGCGGCGTTAAACCCGGCTAGGGCCGGATGGAGACTATGTTTTGGGAGGAAAGCAGTGAGATAGCAGGGAAAATGAAATCAGGTGCTCTCCCCCCCCCCAGAAAAAAATATCCGTACACACATCCCTCATTGATTGTCACAAGGACTTTTCGCAGGTAAACTGATAGGAGCTTCCTAAGCTCCCGGTGTGTGCTTGTAATGCCTCTTTCATCAGACCAATAGGGTGGTCTCTTAAGTATCGTTGAAAAAAAGAGGAAACCTGTCGCCCAAAAAAGAGGGCACAGACCTGCGTAACTTTTGCATGTACGGTGGTACCTCGGGTTAAGAACTTAATTCATTCTGGAGGTCCGTTCTTAACCTGAAACTGTTCTTAACCTGAGGTACCACTTTAGCTAATGGGGCCTGCCGCTGTGCCGCTGCCACGCGATTTCTGTTCTCATCCTGAAGCAAAGTTCTTAACCCAAGGTACTATTTCTGGGTTAGCGGAGTCTGTAACCTGAAGCGTCTGTAACCCGAAGTACCACTGTATTAAGTTATATGGACTGATACAATTTTTGGAAACCATGGTTTGCTTGCATCCAACGAAATCCGAATCAGAGTAGACCAGATCTAATTAACAGACCTAAAATATTCATGTCCATTAATTTATGTGGGTGTGCTCTGAGCAGGATCAACACCGGGCACAACCCAATGACTATAACTTAAAATAAGAACAGATGCCTCCAAGGTCAGAGGCATTATACTTCTGATCACCAGTTGTGGAAACTGCAGGAGGGGAGAGGGTGTACTTGCAGTGAGTTCCTGGTTGTGTGCTTCTCCTAATGGGCTAATGCAGGGATGATCTGTGTGCTTGCTCAGCCTGCTGTCCAGGAGCTATTGATGGGCAGGTTTGAGACCCCGCGGCTCTCTCTTCTTAGGACTCATTTGGGCAGGAGGGAGGACTAGACTTGAACCTCCTTCAAACAGAGGATTGTGCTTTGCAAAGCAGGGCACACAGCCATCTTGCAGACCAAATGATCACAGCCAGAAACAACTCTTCTCCCTGGCTCACCTAAGACACTTTGCTGCCTGAAAGGGACTGGGAGACCAATTTTATTCAGATACATTTAATTTGTACTTTCTGAAATAATGCATGAACCAAAACACAGCCATCTATTGGGATAACAGGGTCCAAATACCTGTTGAAGCCCTTTCAAAAGGTGCAGCGTTTGGCTAGTGAATCTTGGTTAGAGAGATTTTACTTGTTGCAATCACACGTACCGAGATGCTTGTAGGCAAGGAAATAATAAAGTTGCTTATTGTAGGGAAAACATAACATGGATAGAAGAGTTTCTTGTTCTAGTCTAGCTAGTTTGGAGAAGAACATGGTAGCCATGCTTGCTCATAAGTTGTGTCAGAGGATAGTTAAAGATGACCTCTCATTTTGAGGTCCAAAAGAAAAGTGTGAGGAAGAGGAAGTTGTAAACAGGATGATAAGACGTATCATTTTTAAAGAACAAAGAGATAGAATCATAGAATTGTAAAGTTGGAAGGGACGCCCTGCAATGCAGGGATATTTTACCCAATGTGGGGCTCAAACTCACATCCCTGAGTCTCATACTTTACCAACTGAGCTATGTTGGACTATAGAGAAGTAAACTGAAAGGTAAAAGGTACAGGAATTGTTTGGGAATCTGCAGGCACCTCATACTATCTGTCTTAACCCCATGCAAATCCCTCTTTTGCAAGCTGAGTAACACCCAAACTTCCAACAGCCTCCTTTGACAGTTGAACTTCTCCAGATTTTGCAGAGCAGTTCTCCAGCCATGTAATAAGCATGAAAATGCATATTCTGGGGCAGAGTAAGCTTAAAGATGTGTATATTAGTGAAATCAACATATAAAAATGCATGTTAGGGAAAATCACTTTGCAAAAATGTGTATATAAGCAAAATTGCATACAAACATGTGTATATTAGGAGAAATTTGCACTTAAATGCCCACGAATTTTCTTGATGAGTTTAAAAACACACACACACACAAACGGATCTGAAAATGTTGAGAACTGATGAGCAGAAAATCTAGAAGGAAAATGAAATTGACAGATTCCTGCCTCCTACCCTTTGCTCAAAGTAGAATGTCTGCCTTGTATTCAGAAGATCCTAGGTTCAATCCCTGGCACCTCCAGGTAGCACTGGGAGACAGCACTGCCTGAAACCCTATAAAGCTGCTGCCAGTCAGTGTAGACAGTACTGAGCTAGATGGACCATTTATTTGACTTGGTACAACACAGCTTCAGGTCATTATCCTCTGTTGACACAAGGCCTCTTCTGTGCGCCCTGATCTGGGCTGGTGCCTCAGATGTGCTGGAAGATGCTATTCTGTCACCAGTGTTGAAATGAGATTCAACTGCAGTCCAGCCAGCTTCTGTACCAAGGTAAGGTGGGTATTGCCATCTCACTCTTAGTTTCAGGAAGCAGATTGTGTTCGGCTGGCCCTCTGTACAATTAAGAGCCTAAGAGCCTAAGGAGAGCCCTGCTGGGTCTGGCCAAAAGCCCACCAAGGCCAGCATCTTGTTCTCACTGTGGCCAACCACATGCCCACTATGGGAAGCAAGCGGGATCTAAGTGCGACACCCTGCTTTCCCCTTGTGACCCCCAGCAACTTGCATTCAGAGGCATGCTCCCTCCGACTACAGAAGCAGAGCAGAGCCATCATGACTAGTAGCTGTCAATAGCCTTATCCTCTATGGATTTGTCAAGTCGTCTTTGACAGCCAACTGGGTCGGTGGCCATCGCTAGTTCTGGTGGGAGCAAATCCCACAGCTTAACTATGTGCTGCGTGTGATTACGTACTTTCTTTTCTCTGTCCTGAAAAAATATTCCAACATTCTGAGTTATGGGATGCCCCCCCCCCCGAATTCTATCACTGCGAGAGAGGCTTTCTCCCTATCTGAAGCAGGGCTGAGTCAAAAAGACTCAGTGGACAGTGGTGTCAGGTCCACTGGGGGGAAATCATTTAAAGCCTCTTGCCTGCCCCAGGCCCAGAATTCTGTAAACGGCACTGCTTGGTCCCGCTGCTGTCTCTCAACCTACTTTGCTAGATGGTTGAGGAAATCAAACTGGGATCGCTGCCCTGAGCTCATCAGAGGAAGATTGGTACCCAAAAGTAATAAAAATATTGTGAAAGGCCTGGTCAAATGAAACCAGCTATTTGCTTCAACCTGTATATGTGGACATGGATGGATCCAAAGACCTTGCAAGTGCCCTTTCCAAATCTCCAAATCTGTTGTCTTTTCCAAATCTCTAAATCTGTGGAGCAGAGCTTCCCAGCAGTGCCACAGAAATCTCTTTCTTTAGGTGGTCCCAGGAATGAACTGGGAGGGTGGGGGCAGCTTGTGCATTCCTTCCCCGCTCCTCCCCCCTGGGCCAAAAAAAAGCGCCCCCCAGAAAAATAACAACGCATTTGTTAAGTCTGAAGTTCCCATCCCCTCGACAAAAGCTCTCAGATATTTTAACCGTGGACTCGGCCAGGCTGACAGCTCTGATTGTTAACCGCGCCACAGCGGCAAAGGTTCCAACACCCCCGGCAATCTGCAAAGAATAACGCTCATTAGCGCGATGCTTGGAGCAGCGTATCGGGGGGTGGCATCAAGGAAAAGAGAGGGTGGGTTGCATTCCCCCTTACTTGCTGGACAAAATTTTTTCTCACACTTAAATTCATTGAAGAAGAAGGGAGGGAAAGAGAGAGGAGCGCGGTGGTGTGTGTGTTGGGGAGGGGATTGGGAATGAGAGAGGACACCAAAGCTTCAAGAAAAAGTGGATGAGCAAATAATACATTGTTCTTGTTGCACAGAGCCCCCCACCCCAGATGTCCCTTTCGTCAGGCCTTCATGACGATTTGTGCTCATGAAACGATCGGGGTGGTTAAGCGTGACCCCCACCTTCCATACCGTTTTGCGCCTGCGAAATCTTGGGGGCAGGCATACTGCTCCGTGTCCATTCGGTGCGTCCCTTGTGAATTCCTGCTGAAATCCTAGAACTGTAGAGTTAGAAGGGACCACGAGGGTCCATCTTTTGTAGGAATATTTTGCCCAATGAGGCTTGAACCCACGTCCCTGACCCACATCTCAGACCCATGTCCTCAAAACCCAAAACCACAAAATGTTTGGGTTTCTTTTTCATCTCAGCATGAGAGTTCCCCCCCCCCCCATGGCAATAAAGTGGTGACGTCGGGTAAGCATTGCAGAACAGCTAATAAAGTGGAATGATGTCTGGACAGTCCAGCATAAACACACCATTAAGGAGCTGTCATTGCATTGGTAGACATGTTGCAGGACGCACCTGCCAATGCCACCCCCCTCCCAGAACACCAACCTACCAGTTTACACTGGTTTTGGTGTCATTTCCTTCCCTAAGAAGAATGATAGTTCCATAAGAAGGGCTCACAGCACATCTGCAGCATGTCAACAAAACTAAATTTCTGGAAATGTCAGGTAGGGACATGCCTTGATACAAAACTGGTATATAAATTCCTAACAGCCTTCACCAAACTGACACCCTCCAGATGTTTTGGACTACAACTCCCATCAGCCCCAGGCAGCAGCTTTCCAGGGTGTCCACCTGGAGACTCTCCTAGCCCTATCTGCAAATGCCAGGGAGTGAACCCGGGACCTTCTGCATACAGGGCAGGTGTCCTACCACTTAGCTGTGGCCCTTTCCAGTGGTAAGCAATTTGTCTCCTATCTAATTCTCCAAAAAGAATCAAGGCAGCTTCTCAGATTCTCTGCCTATCAACTGAATGATGAATTGGGGGTGAGTGCTCTCATTTCAGCTCTAATTACAGCAGCCAGTGGCTAATGAGGCTAATGCTGATAATCAGTAATAGCTGATACATTTATTGTAGTATTAGTTTAGTTGTTCACATTCTGCTTTCCTATTGAAAAAATAACCAGTGCAGCGTAGGAAAACACAACAAAACAATACACCCATTGGAACAACAGTAACAAATGGCCTTCTAGTTTCACGTTAACAGCTACCAAGGCACGTTTGGTCTCAAATGACCATCTCCTCTTACCCTTCCAATCAAAAAAACCCATGCACCATTCCTCCCCTCTATTGACCTGGAAATACTTTACACGTCCCAAGAGGTCATAGGTCAAAATGCTGCCATTTTCCAGGTCATCACACACTCCCTGAGTGTGACAGCCAATTAGCCACCTGGCTTCCCCACTGCCTCACCCAAGCCCAGTCCTACCCTCCGTGGGAAGGATTTAGGTCTGCTTCACCTTTAGAATCGCTGTTCTGTTTGCGGAGTGGGCAGGAGTGACCTGCAGTGGTATTGCTAGAAATCTCCCTGTGTTTTCTACTAGATATAGGGACTTCCAAAGGAAGGCCCATAAAGCATCTGTGGTAGAGCATCTGCTCTGCATGCAGAAATGTCCTGGGTTCAATCCCCACCATCTCCAGGTAAGGCTGGGGAAAGAAACCTCGGAGAGATGCTGCCAGTCAGTGCAGACAGTACTGAGCTATATGGAGCAGTGGTCTGATTCAGGATAAGGCAGTTCTCTATGCTCCTAGGGCTTGCCGTCAGAAATTCATAATCTGTACTCCGGTCAGTTACCTGGGTTTGTGTGTATTTTGAACTCAGAACCCTGTTCATGTGTGGGATGGAATAAAAGCAGCATCAGGAATGAAGTTTTGGGGTTGACCGGGCCTGATATAGAACAATAATGGCAAAACCCTGTACCTAGAAGAAGGGGTGTTTCCATTTTGCTGTGGTGGGTAACAGCACCTATATGATCTCTCTTGGGATAGGGCCATAGCTTAGTGGTAGAGCACCTGCTCTGCTTGCAGAAGGTCCCAGGTTCGATCCTGAATCAGGTAGGACTAGGAATATCCCCTGTCTGAAACCCCAGATACCTGCTGCCAGTCCGTGTAGACAATACATCTCCAGGTCCCTCATGTTAAATTTGACTACTGCCTGCCTAAGTAAGCACAAAGTAATTCACTGCATATGATTTCCCTATTTATGCCCTGCCTCCATTTTCCTCCCTTTCCTCTCTTTCCCCTGTGTCAGGCTTCAGATTGCAAGTTCCTCAAGGCAGGGACTGGGCCTCCTGTGCTCTGCAAAGTCCCACAAACAATTAGGGTGCTCTATTGAATGAACGCATGAATGAATGGCACTGGTTTTTTGGGATTAGGAGCCTAGGGCTGCACACTCACCATGCATTTAAAGCCCGCATCTTCTCCAAAAGAATCCTGGGAGCTGTAGTTTGCTAAGACTGCTGAGAATTGTAGCTCTGTGGGATGTAAACTAGTCTCTACTATTCTTTGGTGGCACAGGAGGAAACAGCCTTTAAACAGGCCTTTCAACACACGAACGGACCTTTTCTGCAGTGGCTCCCCAATCCAGAATGCGCTTGGCGCCTTCATTATACACCTCTAGGCGCCTGACAAAAGTTCCTCTTCAACCAGGCCTTTGGTTGACTAGCATCCTATCTCCTCTTGAATGTGCTTGAGGGTGGGGGTGAGTTATTGGTTTGTTTTGTTCTTGTTTTATTATGTATTTTGTGTTTTTATCTTGTATTTTTTATGCTGTGAACCACCCTGAGATCTATGGATGAAGGGTGGTATACAACTTCTTATAAAAATAAAAATAAATAAATGCACGGTGTAGATTGTAGCCAAAGAAAACAAGGAGAAATCGGGTTCTGTTAAACCATTGGGAAGTGGGTAATCTTTCAAACTAGCTGGGAGTCCATTTGCGAGAAGCTGCCAGAACTGTAAGGCAGAAGAGCAGTTTTCGAAAGCAGGTGGGGTGGAGAGAGAGCACTCTGTCTTCAAGGTGGTTCGTGAAAGAGTCCACTTTGCCTCCATATGGGACAATGCTGGTCTGTATGGTGATACACCGGCAGACATCTGGAACAACAGGAAGCGGCAACAAGGGTCGCCGCGGCAACGGTGCCTCTGTCTCTTTGATCCTACACCGGGAGAGCTGGGGAGCCGGAGAACCCGCAGGGCCCCGGCCCATTGAGCCTGAAGGGGCTGATTGATGGGCCGGCTTCAGTATGGAGGGAATACGATAAATCAAGGCTTCCACGCCTCCCCTCCCCTACTGGAAAAATGACAATACTGCTTAGCTCCGGCTGGAGCTTTGATGCCTCTCTGTATCCCAGAGTTCAGTCATGGAGTTGATGTGTCTCTCGAGCCCCTCCTGTGGAAAAGTTGTCTGCAGGAGCTGTTTTAATTCCACAATCCCACCCCCACCGCAACTTCTCTGTAAAAGTAGGCCTGCAATAGAGCAGTTCCCAGGTGTGGATGTGAATGATGATGATGATGATGATGATGATGATAATAATAATTTATTATTTATACCCCACCCATCTGGCTGGGTTTCCCAGCCACTCTGGGCGGCTTCCAACAAAACACTAAAATACAATAACCTATTAAACATTAACAGCTTCCCTAAACAGGGCTGCCTTCAGATGTCTTCTAAAAGTTTGGTAGTTATTTTTCTCTTTGACATCTGATGGGTGTTCCACAGGGCGGGTGCCACTACCGAGAAGGCCCTCTGCCTGGTTCCCTGTAACTTGGCTTCTCGCAGCGAGGGAACTGCCAGAAGGCCCTCGGTGCTGGACCTCAGTGTCCGGGCAGAACGATGGAGGTGGAGACGCTATTTCAGGTATACTGGACCAAGGCCGTTTAGGGCTTTAAAGGTCAGCACCAAAACTTTGAATTGTGCTCAGAAATGTACTGGGAGCCAGTGTAGGTCTTTCAAGACCGGTGTTATATGGTCTTGGCAGCTGCTCCCAGTCACCAGTACCTCTTAACTGTTAACACATAGTGGCCCATCCATGCCATGGGTTGAAAGCACTCTTATACCCCTTAACCAGCCATGGCTCCCCCTCAAGGAACCCTGGAAACTGTAGTTTGCTCAGGGTGCTGAGAGATGTTAGGAGAGCCCTCTTCGTCTCACAGAGCTACATTTTCTGGAGTGGTTTATCAATTCCTCTTCCCAGGGAACTCTGGGAATGGTAGCACTGTGCAGCAGGTAAGCGGTCTCTCAGCACTTTTAACAAATCACAGCTCCCAGAATTCTTTGTGGGAGGACACCGTAACTCTTCAAAGTGGTATGAAGCTGCTTTAAATGTACAGTGCAGACACGGGGTTGTTCTTTCCAAACCGGTAAAAAGAAATGCTCCATTCTTATACAGTGGAACCTCTACTTACAATCATAATCCATTCCGGAGGCCCGTTGGCTGGGCGAAACTGGATGCTAGTAGAGGCGCCGTTGTGCATGTGCACTTCTGCGCATGCGTAGACAGCGGCAGCCACTTGTGCGCACAAGCAAATGGCAGAAGCCGCTTCCGCGCATGCGCGAATTGCGGCAAACCCGGTGTTTACTTCCAGGTTTGCCGCGGTCACAACTTGGAACGTCCGCGAGAAGAAGCAGATATAAGCTGCGATTCCACTGTACTCGACTCCCATGTACATTTACTCAGAAGAAGCTGTGATCCACCCTGAAGGTCTTTTTTGACGAAGGACAGAATCTAAGGGTTGTCTCCAACTAAGTCCTACTCATCGTAGGCCCCTTGAAATGAACGAACCTAAGTTAGACATGTCCATAAACTTCAATGGGTCTACTCTGAACAGGACAAGCATTGGCTCCACCCTAAACTATTAAAAAGAAAACCACAAATGACTAAAGTCTTACTGTGTTCAGCGGGGGTCCTAGTGCTGGGTAACTGAGCATAGGATTGCAATTGAGCGTTACACACACACACACACACACACACACACACACAAAAGTACAGTCATACCTCATGTTGTGTCTGCTTCAGGTTGCGTGTTTTCGTCTTGCGTCCCATGGCAACCCGGAAGTACCAGAACAGGTTACTTCTGGGTTTTTGCCACATGCGCAGAAGCGCTAAAACGTGCTTTGCGCTTGCACAGAAGCGCTAAAACACACTGCGCACAGACGCAGTGCTTCGGCTTACGTCAGTTCCATGTTACGAACGGGCCTCCGGAATGGATCCCGTCAGTAACACGAGGTTCCACTGTAGTTCTAAACTGCCAGCTGTTGTTTTCTATTTTATAAAAAAGAACCACGTTCGTGTAACAATCATGTTAGTCTAACAATAAAATTGTTACATCATCATACAATTATAAAATCATAAAGTACAGAGCCAGTGACCAGCTCTGTCACTGTCATAAGTTCGTTTTATTTATTATTTATTTCTCATATTTACATTATTAATTAATTAATTAATTTCGATACCATTTTAAATTTTAAAGAAAAAAAATATCAAAGTGGTTTATGTCACCTTTTCCTCCAAGCAGCTCAAGGTGGTGTTCACAACAACCCTGTGATGTAGGCAGGGTGAGAGACAGTGACTGGCCCAAGGTCAGTGAACTTCACGGCTTGAGTGGGGATTTGAAGAATGGCCTCCCAAGCCCTTGTCCAACACTCTAACATTTGCACTACACTGGGCTCTAGCCCAAAAGTGCATTACAAGCCCCAGTGTGCTAAATGGATCAGCTTTAAGAATAACAACAACCCACAGAGATTCTGCCTGAGTTTCTGTTCTGGGCGTGCCTCTACATGCAAAGGCGAACATACCCAAAGCTGTGAAATTATTCATTCATGGAGAGAGGTCAACAAATTCCCTAACCCTACCCTACTCTAGACAATAACAAAACAACTTCATTTTCCCCCAAGGTGAATTGACTTTCACAAGACTTAATGATAGTGAGCAAGGATCTGCATTCAGCTCCCCCATGTGGTGAGATCCCCAAATTACACCTAGATGGACTAGATGGGTTTTTTCCCTGACCGGGTTCTTCTGAAGTTAAATAGGCAGTCACTCTGACCTGATACTAGGCAGTTTCCAACACAAGGGACCAAGACAAAACTAGTGAAATATGCATGGTCATAATAGACTTCTCTGTGCATTTTTGCTGTCAGAAGCTTTAAATGAACAGACACCTTTTCCCCTCCTTGCTGGTGGAGATGAGCAGATCTATCAGTTTCAGTTTCTCTCCATTTCTCATTTTTAAGAGCATAAGAAGAGCCTGTTGGAGCAGGTGAAAAGGCCTGTCATCCTTTTCTCACAGTGGCCAAGCAGATGCCCCTGTGGGAAGCCTGCAAGCTGAACCTGAGCAAAACAGTACTCTTGATTCAGAACAGCGAGCATGTGAAGGCAGACTTCCTCCAACAGTGGAGACAGAAATTAGCTGTAATGGCTAGTAGCCATCCATAGCCTTCATGAATTTGTCTAGCCATATTTTAAAGTCATCCAAGTTGTTGGCCATTGCTACCGTCACATTTACACAGTGGCACATTTACACATTTATACAGTGCTATTTTCACTACTATATGCATTTTTGCACACGTTACTTTGCTGGAGAACTGCATTGCAAAATTCAGAGATGTGCAGATTTCGAAGGCTGTCTGTCTCTTGGTTCACGTTATTTTCTTCGGAAGTGCAAATCAGAGTGGTTCGCCTCTAAAATATGAACCATTCCCACCCCCCATCCCTACATCACTGCACACTAAGCTCGTCCTCACACAGCACATGAATATGCCCTGCTAAGATGACCTTTTTTGTCTGCAATATGTTCAGTTAAGTAGGGGGTAGAGTGTTGGGTGGGGGGAGAGCACCTTTTGTAAAGGCAAAGGTATTTGAGGGCTTGTTATTGTTCTTAAGGCAATGGTTGGTGAAGGGGTCTGGAAAGGGGGCTTAAAACATATTAGAGGGTAGTTAATCCCCGTTGAGCATTCTTCAGGACCCACTCTGAGCCTGGATGTGCTCAAGGGTTTCCCCTTCTCCACTGCTCCACTCTCCCAAATAAAGTTTTGTGTTATGCGCTACTGCCCTCTATTGGCAGAAAGGTGGTGACAGCAAAACAATTTTGATTGAGTTGGTTTCCTTGTCCCATCTCCAGCTTGGCATGCTATCCAAGGCTTCTGTCTTTGTCTCTACGTCCCTTCAAGAAGCATGACACTGGACTTGATGGGCAGTTGCTTGGATCCTTTTTCTTCCTAGCTCTTACACTTTCTTAAAGGGATGGGCACCCCATGGCCCTTTGGATGTTGCTGAACTGCTACTCCCATCATCCTCAACCACTGGCCATGCTGGCTCCCAGGGTTGTTGTTGGGAGTTGGAGTCCTACAACATCTGGAGGGCCACAAATTCCCCATCTGATGTGGATGTGACCGAAATCTCCAAGCTGGGGTTGGTGGCGGGCGCAAGTTGTCCATAACACATATGCAGTAGTACCTCGGGTTAAGAACTTAATTCGTTCTGGAGGTCCGTTCTTAACCTGAAACTGTTCTTAACCTGAAGCACCACTTTAGCTAATGGGGCCTCCTGCTGCCGCTGTGCCGCCACTGCACAATTTCTGTTCTCATCCTGAAGCAAAGTTCTTAACCTGAAGCACTATTTCTGGGTTAGCGGACTCTGTAACCTGAAGCGTATGTAACCTGAAGCATTTGTAACCTGAGGTACCACTGTATTCACAAATGTACACATCACTTGAACGTAAAGGCACCGTGCAATGTGCTGTCTGGCAATTTGCAGAATGGAGAGTCTCATTTTGACATAGTATAGATATCTGACCATTGCCATCAATGAGCTTTTTTAGCCACTGAGAAGGGGTCTCCTCACCCCTTCGGGCTGATTGGAGCCAATCAGAGTCAACGGAGGAGACCAGACACTGAAGACTGATTCCTAGGGTCACTCTGGAGAAGGTGCAAGGGAAGAACACAGAGGAGGAGCTGTTCTGTATGTTGCAAAGCTCAGTGTTTAGGAGCACTGAAAACACAAGTTGATTCAGTTTCGGGAGAACAGTGTGCACTTTTTGCTCTGTACAATGGAACTTCCAGGAAAACCCAACTTAAAATATTGGAACATCCCAAATCATTTGCCTGTATACATACACGGGAAATCATAGATCTAGCTGAAAGGTTACACATGGAGATCTCCACTGATTGCTGCCATACACCCCTAATTACTATTATTGTAAAAAATTATTTTATAATCTTAGAGGGGTCTGGCTGTGAGGGGGTGTGGCTAATCATCATGAAGGGTCCCTGCACTTCTGAATTTGCCACTACAGGAGTGCTTACTTGGGAGTATGGCCTGCTGAACTCAGTGGGGCTTAGTTCTGCGTGGACACCTGCAGCAGATACGGGGAGCCTGTGACTCTCCAGATGCTGCTGAAGTACACCTTCCCTCATCCGTGGCCATGGACCATGCTTGCTGGAGCTGGTGGGAGTTTAGTTCAGCAACATCTGGCAGGCCAAAAGCTTCCCACACCTAACCTACTGGATTGTACTGTTCCAATGCAATTGGCCTTCAAAATATGCAGCTCCGTGCTTTCCAAGCTCTGGCGCAGATGTTTTCTCTTTCTCCCCTCCCACCCTAATAAAAATTAAAGGCAAAATTCATATCTGCATTGAAAAGGGGGCACAAATTATCTCAATCAGCTCTGAAACTTTGGGCCAGCCACAAGACACGGCAGCAGTTTTCCAAATCCCTGAATAGTTGTCCCTTGCTGCCCTCTAGAGGGCATGACTAGAGCCAATGGGTGTAGATTTTGGAGGAGCATTGTGATAAATTTATTGATGACACAAGCAGTTCAGCAATGGAACCAATTGTCTCTCCGTCCCCGCTCCCCTCCCACCCCTGGGCAGCCATTTCTCGGGAATGTGCTGCCCCGAGCAGCAGGGTAGACTAAATTACCTACAACCCCCCAACCTGCAACTCTGATTCTAAGAAAAAGTATGATGTGCTGCAATTTGATGCTCTAGGCTGCCCCCTAGTAGCACCTGGTGGTAAAACCGTCCCCTTCCTCTATGCTTAACTGTGAGCAACTAACAGCTCTGCTCTGCCTGCTCTAAATGCGGCTGGGTGGATTCCAGACAGAAATTGTGCCCAAGCTCAGTTGATTTACGAGGACAGAGGTTAATATATATTCAGATATATATTAACCTGCTGAGTCTACTTGGAAGAACAAGTGCTGGACTGCTGAGTCAAACACTCTTGTTTGAAATTAAATTCTTGATTTCCGTGGCCAAGCGAAAAGCAACACTCCCCCCACATAGCAACAGAAGTCCTTTTTTGTTTTAAATTCCAAGCACTAATAGAATTTATTGAGAGCTCATTTGGGGAGGTTGTTACTCCGTAGTCCCTTATCACAGTGCTTTTTTATAGGTGACACACTCTTTGTCCTCTTAAAACTGAAGGGACACTGCACTCTTAGGAACTCACCCCCCTTTAAATATTTCAAATGTGGAGATGTATGAATGTTCTCTCCACGCTGTAGCTTTGTCTCCTATATTTTATTTGCTTCTTAGTTGGAAAGAGGCAAGCCCAGAACAGTGATTCACAAGGATACAACGGGCAACCTCCTCTGACTAGGGGTAGTTCAGCTGCATCTCTGCATCGGATCAGCTGGTTGCTCCCCATCACACTTGATGCAGAAGATTCTGCAGAATGATGTGACCCCAGCAGAGACTGATTAGACAGCCAGGCAGAAGCAGTTACTCATGGGGTAGTTACTCAGTGGACAGTCTCCTTTGTTGGATGTGCTTCTCTGCCATTTGGGGTGGGAAGGCTGTTTGCTCTGATCACACCTGCTGCAGAAATGGGAGTGCCATTATCTGTCCTTAGTGCAGAGACACAGCAGGCAGCCTCCTCTGTGGGCAAGTAATACTGCTATGTCTCTGTATTGCGGGTGGTTGAATGCTTTACTCACACCCGCTGCAGCAATGGAGCATTGTAGCCTTTGCTCATACAGAAAGTGCTCCAGCTCCTTCCTCATTCAGATTGCTTTTTCCCCCTGCATCTTCCCTGTCCCCTCAAACTCTGCAGTATACCTATTTGAGATTTGGGAGACCCAAACTGTATATGGTCCTCTTAATGTGTCCACCCTGGAGATTAAAATAATGGTTTTATGGATAGCTGTGAGTTTCCTAATCATTCCTAACAAGGAATTTGCCTCTTTGGTGCCAGCTACTGTACAGAAGTTGGGGTGCAGCAAAGCCCTCCCCCCCGGACCTAGCAACAGTTCCAATTACTGGAGTGCTCATTCTGCAGAAATCTCTGCTTCCACGGCTGGTCAATATCTTCGGCAAGATAATTAATATTAAAGCACCCGCTTCCTGGAATTATGATGAGTGAGGGTTTGGTTCCTTGTTCCTAAAGGTTCCTCTGCAATTCATTTGGCCAACGTCTTAATGTGCCAGAGAGCCCTGAGCCAACCATTCACTTTAGCAATATTAATTCATTCTCTCTCTCTCTCTCTCGTCGGCTTTGCTTACATTGTGATTTTAATTCCTGCGCTGTCTATATTCTGTCTCGCTAGCCTTCCACCCCCTCACCATTTTCTGGCTTGATTCCCTTCTAGCAAAAAATGGTCTATGCAACTACTTCTGAGTTTAAAAGCCACATTGACATAATGCATAATGAATGGTTCGTTTGCAGGTGGCTGTTGCGCTTTGTTCATGCTATTTGTGCAGAGAGAGGATGAAGGCCAAACAGCAGCTGGGAGGCCTGCTGCTCTTCCTTTACATCAATCTTTCACCTCAGTTTTTTTTTGGGGGGGGGAGGTCCCTTTAGGGGGCATCTAGTCTGACCCCCGCTGTTTGTTGCAGAAAACTCAGTGCAAGAGCAACCCCAACAGATGGCAGCCCAGCTTCTGCTTCAAGACCTCCAGTGTTGGAGAGTCCACCATTCTTCTAAGTCACAGTTGGGTGACTTTTTCAGCCTAAAGGCCCCATTCCCTTCCTGGGTAGGAGTCCAGGGGCCATGGAGCAGTGGCGGGTGGGGCCACAAGCAGGAGTAGGCAGAACATTGAATGTAAATGTTTGCCTTTGCACAAGAGGATAGATTGTATGCACACGCAAGCACACCTTTCCCTATGCTCCATCCAAGGAAGCAAGAGGCATTATCAAGGTTCAAGGACACATTTACAGCCAAGGAAACTGTGAAGCAAGACCAGTGAAAGGTGTGTCTGAGGAGAGTCCTGGGGCCAGATGGAGAGGCCTGGAGGGCCGCATGTGGCCCCCAGACTTAGGATTCTCCACCCCTGGCTTGCACCGACTGCAAGCAGCTCTCCAGAGTTTTGGAGGTAGGCACCCTGCCCAGCTGTACCTGGAGAAGCTGGGGATTGAACTTGGGACATTCTACATTCCAAGCAGATGCTCTGTCACTAAGCTAAGTTCCTTTCCTTGAGACACAGCAATGTAGGAAGTTGCCTTATACTTAGCCAATCTTGCTCCGGGGATGCTCTATAGAGACTCACTGACCCTTTTGCCCAAGCCTACAGGGGATTGGCCTTGAATTTGACAAGCACATTGGCAAGGCAGCCAGGGCAATGGCTTGCCTCTCCAGAAGGGTATGGAAGAACTTGGTGCTAATGTCCAATGCCAAGGTCTATCGGGCTTGCATGTTGAGCACACAGCTTTATGGAAGTGAGTCTTGGACAACTTGCAATCACCATAAGTGGCGCCTCAATGCCTTCCACATGCACCACATCAGGAAGATTTTGGTCATCACATGGCAGGACAGAGTATCAAGCAAAGATGTGCTCTCCCAGGCCCACATTCCCAGCATGTTTGCATTCCTGTCTCAGTGACATCTGTCCTGTCTTGGTCACGTCCACAGAATGGAAGGTGGCAGAATCCCCAAGGACGTACTCTGTAGAGAGCTGGCTTCTGGCACCAGGCCAATGGGCAGACCAACTCTGTGCTACAAAGATGTCTGCAGAAGCAACATGAATGCTGGCAACATCAACCCTGCCATGTGGGAGTCCCTTGCAGATGACTAGCACCTGGAGACAGAGGTGGAATCTACACACACATGTTAAAAATGCTGTGAAAATGCTTTTATTTAAAACATTTTGTGTGTGTGTGTGTGTGTGTGTAGCTTGAGTCCAGGCAGTCAGGATGTGCATCCAAAGCAGTGACCAGAGGAGGAATGACTGTTGGGAAGAGCTCAGAAAGATGGAAGACCCTTGTGCATCTGCAGCAGCACAACCGGATGCCTTCCTCTGTCCCAGCTGCAACAAATCATGTCTCTCCCACGTCAGTCTCTACAGCCACCGCAGGCGCTGCAGGCTTGTGGCAGTTCGGCTTCACCCCCAAAGGCGCACTCTGCCCACTGTCTCCTGAGATAGACAGATGCCAACAACTTGCTCAGTTCTGTTGACACTGACAGGTGCCCCCCTGTCCCCAGTCCTACTTGGTGTTGCCAGAGATGCTCCACCACTGAGCTATGCCCCTTCCCTTAAGATGTAACGAGCTGCGTCACAAGGACGCAGGTGGTGCTGTGGTCTAAACCACAGAGCCTAGGGCTTGCTGATTGGAAGGTCAGCAGTTCGAATCGCCATGACAGGGTGAGCTCCCGTTGTTTGGTCCCAGCTCCTGCCCACCTAGCAGTTTGAAAGCAAATCAAGTGCAAGTAGATAAAGAGGTATTGCTCCAGCGGGAAGGTAAATGGCATTTCCATGTGCTTCTCTGGTTTGCCAGAAGCGGCTTAGTCCACGTGACCTGGAAGCTGTCTGTGGACAAACGCTGGCTCCCTTGGCCTGCAGAGCAAGATGAGTGTGCAACCCCAGAGTCGTCCGCAACTGGACCTAATGGTCAGGGGTACCTTTACCTTTATACAGAGTCACAGCCATTGGACTACCAGTAATGTCTACTGCCCAGGGTTTCAGGCAGGGGACGTTCCCTTCCCTACTTGGAGATATCATGGGGACTAAACCTGCATGCAAAGCAGACGCTATGGCCCTTCCCCAACTCTCTCCTCTTGCCTTGTTGCGAGGCTGTCTTCTTTGTCTGGGAAGAGGGGCATTTCATCTGAGAAGGTACCTGATGCCAGGCTGGGGCAGGGAAAGTCTCCATTTGTCGGTGAGCCTGGGAACACTGCCAATGAACTGAAAGCATTGCTCTGAGAGCGGCTGCGACTGGGAGCCAAGGGCCCTCCATGCGCTGTATATCTCTCTGTAGTTAGCTCCTGTCAGGAGGAAATGCATTTTTTACTTGCCTTTCTGGCACCCAGCTCCCCAGCGCCTTTCAATTAAATTAATTGCTCCAGTGAATTTTCGCCTCTTCATTACATTAAGCGCTCTCAGACAGGCTCCTTCTCTGAAGAGTTTCATTTGCGAAATGGTTTTAATTTTTTAAATGTGCGTGTGATGGTGGGAGAGGGGGGTAGAATTGGGCAGGGTGGCCAAGCAACTAGCATGTTGGGGATCCAACTGGTGCTGCAATGCTTCAGCACAGTGCTAATTCCAGGTTTGGGAGTGGGGGCATGAGCCAGGTGTTCTTGACGTGCACCCCTCCCTGAAGACCACCACCACCTCCTTCTGCCCATTGGCTCATTGCTGGCACTAACTGGCAGCAGCTCTCCAGTGTGTCAGACAGAGAGTCTTTCTCAGCCCTACCTGGAGATGCCGGGGACTGAATTTGGGAGTTTCTCCATGCTCTACCACTGAGTTATGGCATTTCCTTCAAGACATAGGAAGTTGCCTTGTATGGAGCCAGACCCATTGACCCATCTAGCTCAATACTGTCTACACTGACTGGCAGTGGTTGTGCAGGGTTTCAGACAGGGAGTCTCTCATGGCCTGCTTGGTAATACAGGGGAAAAGATAATGATCATTGGCTTTTTTTTTGAGTACCAAGAGAAAGCTTTAATTACTCCTTTGTCTCGGGACACACAGCAGAGTCATTAGGAATTGCATAAGGTTAAATGACTGAGCTGCAGCAATAAAACTGCTGGCACATCTGCAAAGCTAAGCAGGGGTTGGTATGGTTTGAAACTGGCCATGTGTTGAGATTCCTGCATTGCAGGGGATTGGGCTAGATGACCCTCGGGGTCCCTTCCAACTCTACAATTCTATGATTCTAAGTACCGATTCAAAAGTGGCTTCTGCTTCAAACTCACTAGGTAGCCTAGTGAGGCTAGCCACTCATTGACCTACCTTATAGGGGTGTTGTGAGTATTACAGCAAGATGTGAAATACTTTAAACACTACCCAGGAGCAATGTATACTTTTACAGTACTATCCATTTACCCTAACTACAGCACTGCAGTAATGCCTACCAATCAGAAGATGGCACTACACTTTACTTTTAGCTAGAAGCCAGGTTTCTCCATAGACGCTCCAATTCACTGGGGTTTTCTTTGGCAAAGATGCAGAATCCAGAGGGGGCACCTGCATTCTTGCAGTGCAGACACAGGATCAGATGTTATGCCTTATTGCTCACTCGCTTGAAACCCCAGGAGGGTTTCATTTTACAGAGGGACTTTTCATTCGTCCATACAAACTTATTCAGCCCATGGGCACATTTGCAAACCGGAGAAAGTACTGTAGGTGCCACATTTTTTATTATTAAGGAAAGGGGTATAGCTCAGTGGTAGAACATCTCTGCTTTGCTTGCAGAAAGTCCCTGGCACCTCCAGGTAAGGCTGGGAAACTTCCTGTATGAGACGCTAGAGAGCCACTTCCATTTAGTGTCAGCGAGTCCTGAGCTAGAAGCACCTACGAACCTGACTCTGTTCCCGGTACACTTTGACCTCTCTTTCCGGGAGATGGTGCAGACTGGTCCTAGCGGCTTTGTTCTGCCTCCATGGTGGGAGCCTGCAATACTTCTGAATACCAGTTGCTGGAAACTGCATTATCAGAGAGTGCTTTGTGTCCAGATCCTGCTTGCAGGCTTCCCTTGGACCTTGGGAGACCAGGGTTCAAATCCCAACTCAGCCATGAAGCTCACTGGGTGACCTTGAGCTACAGCCACAGTCTCTCAGCCTAACCTACTTCACAGGGTGGGATTAAAATGAGGAAGGGGGAGAACCATGTATGCCACCTCGATTTCTTTGAAGGAAAAGGCCGGATACAAATGCAACAAATAAATATTAAAATAAAATTGGCAGGCCAACTGTGAGAACAGGACGCAGGACTAGATGATCCGTTGGCCTGATCCAGCAGAGCTCGTCCAATCTCCTTATGCTGCAGTCTGCAACACTAGGGTAGTTTAATCTGAGTTTGTCTTAGACAACTGCTTTGCACTGGAAGTGTTTCTTTACTGTTTTAAGAAATCCAATTACCAGAAGAAAGAGAAAAGGGTATTAAGCAGCAAAGCACTCAGTCCAATGAGGCCGTAAAAGTGGAGCCAGGAGGAAGCACAGAAGACCGTCTGTTCCCCTCGTCCTTCTCGCTTAGGTCCTGCTTATTCATTCTCCTCTTTCTAAGTACTGGCTCCAGCAGACAGCTCCGCCACACTTTATCATCCCCAGAAATAGCAGCCGAAAGAGGGGGAGAGGGAGGGGGAAGAAAAGAGGGTCTCTTCACTGAGGGCATTTCGCTTCCCTCTCCCACAACACTTTATCTCCAGCACCCAGTCAAGGCATTTGCTGCCGCTGTCACTGGGGAATCTCAGATAGGCAACTCCAACCTGTGTCTCCTCCTTGCACACTGGGCTGTTGGATGACGTTATCAACTAGGGGCAGCTGCAGTTTTCCGGTACCTGTCCCCAGGTTGGCACTGCCAGGCACCTGCCGATGCCCCCACCCCAGCAAGCATTGGAGGCTTGTCAATTAGGGCAAATGAAGCAGTGTCCCACCAACCTCAATCTGCCCTCATAGGAAGATAGGTGCCTTATATTGAATCAGACCATTGGTTCATCTAGTGTGGTCCAAAATGGCACCATGCACCTGGGAGATAGCCATAGCCTTGGGGGGGGGGACCCAATGTTTGCAGAAGTACCATCCCCCCCACCCTCCAAAAAAATCTAGTAGAGGAGCAACTCTGTAATGCAACATTTGGTTGCAGGTTCCACTTATTAAAAATCTATTGGCAATTTTAAATTTAGTATTGTTGACCTTGTTGATCAAGACAATGGCAGCATCTGTTTTTATGTCCGAATCTGCCTTGCTGCACTCAGACCAGACCCCAGATCTATTTGCTGGATCACAGCTTTACCCTAGGTGGGTAAACTCTGCATGGTCATTGTCCTCAAACAACCAAGGCCTTTCATTTCCCATTAGCTATTCAGGAGGATTATACTGTATCTTGTCACTTTAAAACACAAAAACACAAATTTTGGTCTTTTGTAGACATTGCATAACGTTTTGATCCCTGCACCGGTGAGTCCAAATTATCATTTATATGAATAGAAATACATGTTAGGAACATAGGGAGCTGCCTTACGCAGAGTCATATCATTGGTTCATCTAACCTCTGAGCAATGGCTGTTTCCCAAATGCACCATTTAATGCATCATGTAAAAATGAACATGTACACAAAAGTTAAAATGTCTATAGACAATAGTGCCTTCATAAAATCACATTATTCCAAGTATTCAGCAGTCCTCAGTATCGCTGGTATTCAAATGTGCAAACACTCAACATCCATCTGGTAAACATTTGTCAGTAAATATTTGCTCTTTGGCAAACTACAGGATCCAACAATGGACTTTAATCCTACTGCAGGATTTTCTCCACACGTCCAGTCTTGAGGCCAAAGCACATATTTCTGTCAGTGGTGTAAGCAGTGGTGATGGTTGGGGTGCCACATTGTTGGTTCTGTGAAGCCCTTATCTCCCTTCGTCACAGTTGTCCCCAGATTGTCATTATTCTTTGGGAAGGTTCAAGCACAAACCAAAAATTCAAGTTTGTGCAATTAGGATAATAGAATCCTAGAATTGTAGAGTTGGAAGGTATCCCAAAGGTCATCAAGTCCAACCCCCTTCAATGCAGGAACCACTGGAATCTACAGTTAGTTGAATGGAGTGCCTTGCTACTCTGGGTGCAACAAACCCACTCTCTGAAAAAGAACAACAGGTTCGGTTTTATGCTTTGTTGGTTTTTTTTTTTTTGCAGTTAGGATAATACATGGAGAAGTGTGGGGTGAACGATTGAGGGAGAGTTGTTATGACCATAGTCCAAACAAATCTAGGTGAAATCAGGCTCATCGTTGAGTAACCTCCCTGCAAACGAATGAGAAGGAGTGCTCAAGAAAGACCAGACACCATTTAACCTTCTGGCAAACTTTGTGCAAGCAAATAAGAATGAATAGGTGCGGTAGGAAGCAAGAGCAGGTGCCCCCATTTTTATTTCCCACAATCCCCTGGAACGCAACCCCTTTGGGGGGGTTGTGGGTAATTAAAATGGCGTCCAATTCACAATCTAGCTGCTGTGTGTGTGTGTGTGTTGTGGAGAGGGGTAGCCCCAAGGCCAGTCTCAGCACATCAGTGCCCCCCCATCATAGGAACATAGGAAGGTGCCTTATATCAAGTCAAGCCATTGATCCACCTAGCTTAGCATTGTCTACACTGACTGGCAGTGGCTTGCCAGTATTTCAGACAGAGGTCTCTCCCAGTCTGGCATGGAGTTGCCAGGCAATGAAACTGGGACCTTCTACATGCAAAGCAAAGGCACTTCCACTGATCTACTGCCCCTCCCTTGCCCAAGGATGCTAAGTGCTGACTGGCCTGGAGCTATCTCCACCAAATATTTTATGCTTTCCTGCATGCTCTGCAATTATCGTAGGAGGTCCATAAATAACCTTCTCCCAGTGAAGGTAATCTAGAAAGTGAGCAGCAGATGATCCAAGTTAGGGATGGCGGTGAGGAATGGCTGCTTTAAAACACACCCACTCCCACCCTGCAGCTAGGATAATGTGCTGAGGAGTGCATGTCTTTTAAGAGCTGGTAATGAAGTCAAGACGAGGTCAGTTGTTGGAAAGCAATGATGGACCTGAACAAAGAGGCATGGCGGGAGGTTGCTTTTCCGTCCTGTGACAGCACAGCACGCCCAAGGCAGATTCGGGGAAGCTGTCTGCGCTTCTTCTAAAACAGCAACAGATTAGACCAGGGTGGAGGAGCCTATTTCCCCCCAAGGGCCGCATTCCCTCTGGTGCAACATTCCAGGGGCCATGTGCCGGGGAGGGGCAGGGGCAAAAGTGAGCAGAGCAACGAATCTGAATGTTGCCTTCATACCTTCATCCTCAAACAGCACTCTTTCCAGTTGTGATTTCCAGCACCTAACCCTAACCAGGTTAGTGGGGTGGTGGTTCTCCTGGGGGCTGAACGGCCATGGAAGGCTGACTTATGGATGGAATGGAGAAGCCTGGGAAACAGCAAGGTCAGCTGGCTGGAATCCCTGACAGGAGGAGCAGCCTGTGCTGCAACATTCTGTTGCAGATCCCACTCTTACCAGTCTGGACCAGCACCAAGGCAGGTCACACAAATAGAAGCCCCTCCCCCTCTGTTTCCAATGTCTCCTGCACTGGTAAGGAGCTTCAGTCGTCTCTCTCACACACACACCATTAGGCTGATCGCTTAAGCTGCCTTGCCCCATCTTTGAAGGAGGTGAGTTGGCAGGCACCTCGAAAAAGGAGATGGAGGATAAAATCCAGCTGTCTTTGGGTACTCTGCTTGAACTGAAAAAAGCATCAAGGGTTCTGGGAAAGAGGTTTCCAGTAGAAAGAGGTGATATTAAGATTCAAGGCACGGTTTTCTTCTTTTTTTGGCACAAGCCCCCAAACCGTTGAAATACCAGAGCTGTCTCTCATGGATGCCCTCCACGCCACAGGGCAGAGGACTGGCTGCTTACAAGAGTGCGGGGGTCTGGAATGTCCCTCCCACCCATTTCTCTTCCTGCCCCCCTCCCCCTCCCCTCCATGGCAAGGGGGTGGGGAGGCAAGGGAGGCGGAATAGAGAGATTTCCAACCCGCAATTCTGCAGTTCCCTTAAATCCATAAAAACAGGATTAATGGGTGCAAACTGTCAGGGAGAAGATAATTAAAAGAGAGAGAGAATTCTTGAAGTTTAGCCAAATACTTAATGTAACCATTGCCATTGCCATTAGCGTGGGCAAGAAAAGAGAAGGGTGAGGGGGAAGAAAAGCACTAAAAAAAACTTTAAAACCCCCCACCCTCCAAGCTCTTAAAAGATTTTTCTTTCTTCTATAATATATACATCAATTTCCTTTTAAGTCTTGTACAGAAGGAAGAGATTAGTCCATAAATAGGAGCCCCTCTTTTTTCTGGTCGCCAAACCTCAAAAAGGTTGTTATAGTACTAGAAAGGGTTCAGAAAGGGGCAAAGAACAAGATCTAGGGGTTTAGTGGAGCAACTGCATTGTGAGGAAAGGCTGGAACATTTGGGGCTTAGAGAAAGAGGGGGGCGAGTAGAGGGGATGTGATAGAGCTGTATAAAATGAGGGTGGGGGGCTTCATGATAATCACAGCCAAGCGCACCCCCTCACGGCCACACACTTTTCTAAGGTTTTTTTTTTTTGTTGTTGCTTAGTCGTTTAGTTGTGTCCGACTCTTCGTGACCCCATGGACCAGAGCACGCCAGGCTCTCCTGTCTTCCACTGCCTCCTGCAGTTTGGTCAAACTCATGTTGGTAGTTTCGAGAACACTATCCAACCATCTCGTCCTCTGTCGTCCCCTTCTCCTTGTGCCCTCCATCTTTCCCAACATGAGGGTCTTTTCTAGGGAGTCTTCTCTTCTCATGAGGTGGCCAAATTATTGGAGCCTCAGCTTCAGGATCTGTCCTTCCAGTGAGCACTCAGGGCTGATTTCCTTCAGAATGGAGAGGTTTGATTTTCTTGCCGTCCATGGGACTCTCAAGAGTCTCCTCCAGCACCATAATTCAAAAGCATCAATTCTTCGGCGATCAGCCTTCTTTATGGTCCAGCTCTCACTTCCATACATCACTACTGGCTTCTAAGGTTTGAATACTGTTATATAAGATAATAGTAATGAGGAATGCAATGCAGCAATGATCAGTTCAGATCCCCATGTGTTGACTTTCAGCTAGATCTTCTATTTTCTGTTCATGGTGGTGGGCAAATGATTAGAAGAGCTCCAATACCTTCTTTCGGAGTGACTTAAGGTGTGTTTCCCACAAAGTTCCGTTGCATGTAGCAGGCCTTGCACGCCATTCCCTTGAAACCAAAGCCCCTTGCGTTTTCAGTGAACTGAATGTTTAGCTTTGGGATGTACAGAACAACTCCTCCCTAGTGCTCTTCCAGCATGCCTTCTCCAGGGTGACCCTAGAAGCCAATCCTCAGTCGCTCACTTCCATTCTCTTTCATCAGCTCCAATCAACATTATCTACTTTTAAAATTGATCAGATTTAGGGTATTATCTTTGTGTGCTACATGAGCCTGTGGGGAAGGGATAGAGATCCAAAAACAGGAAGCCCTGAGGGGTGGAAGTCAGCAGCTGCTTACTCATGAGTAGCCCTACCAGCAATCAGGCAGGAAAGGTTGCAGCTGAGGAAGGGCCTGGGCCTGGTAAGATGCTGCAAGCTTCCAGGCTGAGGCTGATGGCTTATTGGCCTCAGAGGGCGGCTGGGAAGGAAAAGCATGAGCAGCTTGTTTTAATTCTTCCACAAACTCTAATCCAGAGCTTTCTGAACTGTGTGTCATGACATGTTTGTGTGTCGGCTGCGGTGTGTAGGTGTGCTGTGTCTGTATATCTTATAAGGGGTTAGTTTAACCTCTGGTTTGCTAATAAAACTGAATTACTGCGTTGCAAAATGATGCATGTCTAAAAAGCGTGTCACCAACATAAAATGTCTGGAAAGCTCTGCTCTAATCTGACAAGAAGTCAGCTGTGCACATATTATACCTTTGAAGCACATCATTTTCCCTCAAAGAATTCTGGGCACTGCAGTTTCTTAAGGGTTGCTGGGAGTTGTAACTCTGTGACGGGTGAACTACTACAGTGCCCAAAATTATTTGAGGGAAAGAAAAGTGATTTAAATGTATAGCATTGACACAGCCTGAGAAATTGGGCTGACCCATGGCTGGAAACAGTTTGAATGCCTGGGTGCATTCAGGATGCAGAGAGCAAGGAAAAAACAAAACTACCTATGAGCACATGCAGAGTATGGCAGGAAACCAACCACCACTACTCAGGTTTGCCAATTTTATTCATTTTCACAATTCTGCGTAGTGCTGCTAACTATAGCCCTTGCCATTTCCTTGAAATCTCAGGGGAGGCCAAAGGAAGAGAAAGGAGCGTGGAGACCTGCCTTATCCCCTGCCAGAACCATACACTGCAACATTTCTTGGATGAAAATAGAGACCATAATCATAATCATAGTAGCAGCAATATTTTATTTATGCCCTCACCCATCTGACTGGGTTGCCCCATCCACTCTGGGCAGCTTTCAACATATATAAAAATAATAATAAAACATTAAACATTTTTTTAAAAACTTCCATATACCTTCAGATGTCTTCTAAAAAGTTGTAAAGTTAGTTGGCTCAGGGATCGCATAATTCCATACCCTCCAACATTTCTCTGAAATGAAAATAGGGACATCCTAAGGAAAAGCAGGACATTCTGGAATCAAATCAGAAACCAGGACGGCTTCTGTAAATCTGGGTCTGTCCCTGGAAATTAAGGACACTAGGAGGGTCTGGTCCAGTAATAGCTGCAGTCCAGGAGTTGAAATGGCTGAAAATGGCTGTGGCCCCCCAGTCACAAAATGGGTGGGGTGGGGTGGGCAGAGCCAGTCACAAAATGGTGGCAGATGGAGGTACTGATGGCTTTTGCACCACCAACTTTAAACAGTGATGACTTTCCACAAAGAACCCTGAGAAGCATATTCATTAAGGGTGCTAGGAATTGTTTGTTTGCTGCATTTTGATTTCACTTTTTTCTTTAAGGAGCCTACATGGTTCTTTTCCTCCTCATTTAATCCTCACAACAGCCCTTTGAGGTAGGTAAGGCCAAGGTCATGCCGTGGCTGAGTGGGTATTCGAACCTTGGTCACAGCTTTCCAAACTCTGTGTTGCGACACATTAGTGTGTTGGCTGCAGTGTGTAGGTGTGTCGCACGAACGCTCCCCACACTCCTCCCGGGGCTGGAAATGGATTAGTTTAACCTCTGGTTTGCTACTAAAACTGAATTACTATGTCGCGAAATGATGCATGTCTAAAAAGTGTGCCACCAACATGAAAAGTTTGGAAAGGGATAAACTACAATACCCAATATTCTTTTGTGGTGCGGTAATGTGCTTTGAATGTGTGCTGTGTGTGTAGTACAGAGAGATTGTTAAGGCGGCTGAATTTGACAGATTGGTCTAAAATAACCAGCCAAACCTTTAGCTGTCAATCCTTATAAAACAGGAACTGTACGAAGCAATTTGTGTTACGGGAATGGTTTTTAAATAAAATGGCAAGAGGCCCTTTCTGCAACAGGGGGATTGTTGCTGTATTAGCAATCAATCAATATTCTATCATCCTTCAGATTTTATTATCTTAAAAAGTACCATCACGGAGGGGGTGTAATGTTTTATTTGATAAAGAGCATGGCTGCATTTCCCCCCTCTGTCCCTCAGACCTCCCCCCACTCTCGCTTAGCCCAATTTATCTTCTCCCACCGCTTTCAAATGCCTCTTTAAAAAAATTCTACAGGAGGAATTGCAGAAATCCATTTCCTATGATGCCGCAGCGAGAAAGAGAAGCGTTTTTATTTCCCTGTTATTAGCCCCGTGACAAGGTAAGTAACTTTGAGAAGATGGATCGCTCAATGAAGCATTTTTACTTTCCCAATTAATCCAGGCATAATAGTAATAAATCCACCAGGAGCGGTAATTAAATACAACCGGTCTGTGGCATCCCCTAGTTGCCAGCATGTCAGAGGTAATGTACAGGAACATCCTTCTCCTGGAATTGGTTGAGGGAAAAGTCAATTGTGATGGGATGCCGGAGGTGGAGGGTGAGGTGGGGGTAAGGAGAGAAGGATGTCAAAGGCTTGAGATCACGGGCTTCCCCCCTTCGCTGCTCCCATCTACAGAGAAGAGATTTATCCCATCAATCCCTGCTAGGATGCCTCTGCTGTTAAAGATGGCAGTCCAGCCCCAGTAATACAATTAACCTCAGTGCACTTTTAAAATGGGATTTGCTAATGGGGAACCCTTTTGTGTGTGCGTTCCTGGCATTTTCAAAATTAAAAGAAGCGCTCTGGCTTCTTCGGAACTTGATAGATTAGCTTGTGCCAGGCTGAAATGACATCTTGTCGCGACAAAACACGTTTTCCTGAACCCACGTCCACCGTTGGAATGCAAGTGTGTGTGTGTGTAGATGACATTTGTAATGAAAAGTCAGCTGGCAGGAGGAGAGGATGTGTAGCCTTTCCTACTTATTCTCCCCTGCAGTGACATTCAATAGCATAACTGACTTACAAAATTTGCTATGGTTGATATAAGAATACAGGAAAAGCCCTGCTTAGTTTGTGCAGTTAAAAAAGGTAAAGGTAAAGGACCTCTGATAGTTAAGTCCAGTCGTGTGACCTTAAACTCTGAACTTCGGTTCAGCGGTGGGGAATCTTTTTTTTCCCTTTCCAATTTGAGGGCCGCATTCCCTTCTGCATAGCGTGGGGGGGGGCACCTGCCAATGATGGGCAGGGCCAGAGGCAAACGTGGGCAGAGCAATGAATACAGATGTTACCTGTGCACAGGAGGGTAGTTTCTGCACAGACTCACATGTGCCCACCTCAGTCCCTCATCCAGAGATGATGTTCCAGCCAGCCAATACCACTTGATGAGGGTGCAAAGCAGAGCCAATAAGGGGTGTCCCCTGAGGAAAGGGGTGTGGCTGTGGAGGAGGTGCAGGCTGAGAAGAGGTCCAGATAGAGCAGGTTGAACAGCTGCAATTTGGACCCCAGGACTTGGGTTCTCCACCCCAGCTTGACATGGTCCTATCGCGGGGAAACTCTGCTTGAGATGTTAACTGCTTCACTCACTTCAAAATATCTGGAAGCTGTGGAAGATTGAGGATGTGGGTTTTAGTGCCTCATCTTGGAATTCTGCACATCTGTCCCTAGCATCACAGTTGCTTGCTTGCTCAGGTCTGACTCAGATATTGTTTTAACAAAAATAAAAAAATAAAAACCTGTTTCCTCCAGACCCTCCAAGATATGCCCCTTATCCCGGCAGACGCTCCATTCCGCCAATATAAACAGATCTGGGTTATGTAATGTTGATGGGGTGCTCAGCAGCCACAGGAAGTGAGCGTGATGGAGCAATTGCTCATGTGGGGCCAAAGGCTTCCATGGAGTAATGAGCTCTGATTTCAGTGGGGGTTACGCTACAGATCAACTTGAGCACAAGCTGTGAAAGAGCTCTAAAGAAACCCAGGCACTGCTCTAAAGATAGGAGGGGGCCAAAGAGAATTCTTTCACTAGGAAAAATAGGAAGCTGCCACATACCAAGTCAAGACACTTTGTCCAGCTCAGGGGTGAAGTTGTGGACTGAATGCAGCCCCCCCATCTCAATTCAGCCCTTGGAACTCATCCCAGACCACAACCTTCACGGATTCCACTGTGCACCCTTGAGTGCTCTTGGTTTATTTCTTTTTATTATTACATTTATACCCTGCCTCCGCCCCTCTGGGAGCTTGAGGTGGCATCCCCCTTCCTTACAACAACCTTGCAAGGTAGGTCAGGCTGAATTCGTCCTTGAGCTGAGATGGTCCCTCTCCCCTCCCTAGATGGATGATGGAGAGAGAAGTGTGTGCAGAACCCTCTGGGGTTTTGTGTGCTGTGAAATGTAGCCCTGCCACTGTTGGGCACAGGGCGCTGGACTGGAGGCAGCGATGCTGAGTTCTTTTGTTCTTAATTAAAACAAAGCAGGTCTTTCCAAGGAGAGGGCAAAGGAGCAACTTCTCAGCCTGGCCCATGCATCAGTTAAAAAGTAAAACAAAAAACCCAGGTGATTTATGTTTTTTATTTATTTCATCAAAATTACATCCTGCTTGTAAACAAACAAACAAGCAAACCTCAGCTAAACTGCAAACTGTGGTTTACAAAAGGAATAAGACAATGAAATCTTTAGTAAAAAAAGGAAAAAAACTTTCAGGAAATAATTAAAATCAGCCAGCTTAAGAGCCATGTCAACAGTCTACACGTCTGGATAGGCTTGCCTTAACAAAAATGTTTTTACGCAGCACCAAAAAGATGTCCTGGGAAATAGGGTAGTATCCCTCTCTTTGCTTCCCGGCCAGACCCAAGAGTCCTGACTGATTAAAAAGAGCCCCAGACACACATCCCCCACTTTACCCTCTTCTGACTCATTATTGCTCCCACTGTGATCTCATTAACAGATTTACTTATTTGGAAATCATTATCCAGGCAGACAGGCCTAACTAAGAAGCCATCTCTCAGGGGTGACTCCTTAGGGAAGGTGCTGGATTGCGACATCAGGAGATTTGCCTCAACGCTACACAGACACACACATGCAAGCCATTTCTAAAGAGGAAGGGAAATGGAGGGGAGAGGCAAACTTACACATTCAAACATATTGCCTAGCTTTTAGCAAAGATTTGAACACACCAATGTAAAAAAACCCAACCTCAGCAAGGTTTTCTAACATTGTTTATTTTATTCATTAGATTTCTTGGTCACTTTACTTTCCCCCCAAGGTCACTCAAAGCAACTTAGAATATATAAACAAGCAAACAAACGCATACATTTAAACCAGCAGAAAAGCAAAGCAAAATCTGAAAGACAATCCTGTTACTTTAGCAATGGGATTAAAACATCCCACCCACTCAATGAGGCCACAGAGAATTAATAATATATATACAAATCCCATCGTCCTTGGCCATTGTCCATGCTGGCTGAGGTAGATGGATGTTGGAGTCCAATATCTTCCCCACCTCTGGCCTATAACTCCATCCCCAACCATTGGCTATGCTGACTTGGGCTGATGGGAATTGGAGTTCAACAACATCTGGAGGGGCGCGGGTTCCTGAGCCCTGAAATTAATAATAATAATAATTTTATTATTTATACCCCACCCATTAGCAAAGTTTAAAATAAATAGAAAAATCTCCTGGGTGTTGCAGTTTGATCCTGGAGCTTGTGTGTACATACGATGATATATTCTGATTTTACCACATATGCTAACTCTGGTCCTCTCCATAACTTAGACTGTGAAGTCTTTGGGAAGGAAGGCGGAAAGACTGGCCCTCCTGTGCTCTGTGAAGCACCACAAACCATTATGGTGCTTTATTGAATGAATGAATGAATGAATGAATGAATGGAATTGATTTTTGTGATTCGTCGAGTGGGACTGTGTACACACCATACATTTAAAGCACATGACTTCTTCCAAAGAATCCTGGGAACTGACATTTGTTAAGGGTCCTGGGAATCATAGCTCTGTGGGGGTAAACTTCAGTTTCCAGGACTCTTTATTTTGGGGTGGGAGGGTGGGGGATTCTTTAAATGTATGGTGTGTACACTGCCTATACACACACCTACCTGAGAGTGAGCATACCCTCCAATATTTCCCTGATTAGAATAGGGACGTCCCATTCCATAATGATAATTTTTCTATTTATACCCCACTCTAGGCAGCTTCCATCATATATAAAAACATAATAAAACATCAAACTTTTTTTAAAAACCTCCCTTTACAGGATTGCCTTCAGACAGCCCGGGGGTCGGATAACTCCATATCCTACATCATGTCTCCAATGAAAACAGGGACATCCTAAGGAAAAGCGGGACATTCTGGGATGAAATCAGAAACCAGGGTGGCTTCTCTAAACCAGGGCTGCCCCTGGAAAATAGGGACACTTGGAGGGTCTGAGTAAGTCAAACTCCATTCAATGACACTTATTTCTAGGTAGACATATATAGGATTACAGTAATACCTCGAGTTGAATGTGCTTCGGGTTGAGCATATTCGAGTTGCGCTCCGCGGCATGTTACTTCCGGGTTTTGCCCGGCACGTTACTTCCGCGAGCACGTTACTTCCAGGTTTTCCCGCTCGCGCATGCGCAGACGCTCAAAATGACGTCATGCGTATGCGCAGAAGCGGCAAAACGCAACCCGCGCACACGCAGACACACCATCGCGTCTTGCATTCCATTCGGGATACGAACAGGACTCCGGAACGGATCCCGTTCGCATCCCAAGGTACCACTGCATTCTGTGAATCTGGAAAAAAAGGCTGCATGCTAATAATGCTTATTGCTTGCGAGAGTGGAGCATATGAAAGGCTATGGCGATTGATTTAATTTTTTAATTTTTAAAAAAATAGCACTCTGCCCCCATCTCCGCCTCCCCCGGTTCCCAGAGGCCTTTCTCAGCTCTGCTATGTAGATCCACTGCGTCAGCAACTCTGAAAGGTTTTTTTGTGAAATTGACTCAAAAGAGCGAGCCAAGGAAATAGTCTCACATCAGCAAAATCATATTCAATCCATTTGCTCCTCAAGTACCTCCAGGCAGGGGTGTGTGTGTGTGTGTGTGTGTGCGCGCACACACACACAATAAAGGCACATTCACATCATACATTTAAAGCACTATGATGCCCCCTTTAAGCAGCCATGACTTCCCCCAAAGAATTCTGGGAAATGTCACTTATTAAGTGTGCTATGTGTTGTTAGAAGACCGCTTAGTGCCCTCCCAGGGCAACAATTCCCAGAGTTCCCTGGAAGAGGGATTGACTGTTTAACCACTCTGGAAATTGTAGCTCTGTTAGGGGACTAGGAGGTCTCTTCTAACAACTCTCGGCCACCATAACAAACTACATACAGCTCCCAGGGCTCTTTGGGGGAAGCCATGACTGTTTAAAGCAGTACCATAGTGCTTTAAATATGGTGTGAATGAGGCCTAATGTGGGATTGGACCCCCTTTTCAACGTATCCCATATAAGCAATCTCCGGGTCAGATTATATAACCCTTTCCCATATATAAATAACCCTTGTACCGTAAACACAAATATATAAATATAAATATATACCTTTACCATAAACACCGGGTCCCTTTTAAAATCCCAACTCAAAGCTGGCTCCCTGTTAATTAGAATTACCGTATATTAGAAATGGAGGGTTTTGGTGCCAACCAAATCCAATATCACTATGATTAGAACTGAAATTTAAATATACCCAATCAAATATTTACTTATTAACATGCACATGAAACATTTAAGAAATAGAACCTTTGTGCATGTATAGTTTTATATACTTCTGAGGTCCAGAGGTATGGAAATGTGTGGGTCAACAAGAAAAAATAATTTAATGGGATAACAGCTAGCACTTAAAAGGCTAGATGTCTAAAATGATCCCAACTAGCCATGCTTTGCTAGAAGTGTTCAAGTGACCTGGCGGGTCACACCAAAGCTCTCCGTCCAGCCTTTCGTTCAGACAGTGACCAGCCAGATTTCTCTAAGGCTGTGTGCAACAGGCAACCTTTCCGATGATTGCGGTGTATAGGTCAAGTTCATGCAGAAGGACAAAAATCATTCTAGTATCTTTAATGGTTCTGCCATTGTGCCTTTAACAACAGCCTCACAAATACAGAAGTGATGCATCCACCAGGCCTGGGAATCTAATCCCAAATTGCAATCCCAGAATCTGGAGTGTGAATATTCCTGTTCTGCTGCCTTGGCTTATTATCCCCCCCTGCCCGGCCCCCCCGCACACACACTTCCTTCACCCCAAAATCTGGTTGGTTACCATGGGAAAGAGGATACTGGACTGGATAGGCTTTTGGTCTGGTCCTTCAGGACTTTTCTTGTGTTTGTATATCCTTACTTATTTATTGATTAAAAGATTTATAAATTGCTTTTGAGGGTGGTTGCTCTCAGAAGGTGGAATGCAAAGTAATTGCACCCTAAGCATAACAATATTTTATTCAGTGTGTGTGTGTGTGTGTGTGAGAGAGAGAGAGAGAGAGAGAGAGAGAGAGAGAGAGAGAGAAAGAAAGAAAGAAAGAAAGAAAGAAAGAAAGAAAGAAAGAAAGAAATTGGGGGTATAAGTTATGTATAGACTTGGGTGGCTTACACAGAAACACAACCTCAAAAACTTAACAATAGCAACAGTGTTCACAATCATTTCGAAAACACAAACCAATGAAAACAAAGTAATATAAAATCCCAGAAGTAGAAAACTGATTATTCTTAAAATAGCTCTCTAACAATGAACGTCTTATTTGCTCCAAAATAAATGGGTTTAAACGCACAC
This sequence comes from Podarcis raffonei, assembly GCF_027172205.1. Classification (NCBI taxonomy): domain Eukaryota; kingdom Metazoa; phylum Chordata; class Lepidosauria; order Squamata; family Lacertidae; genus Podarcis; species Podarcis raffonei. Next base: position 73,303,462 of record NC_070609.1, on the reverse strand, counting down.
ACACACTGCTCATTCAAAGTTTGCAGCATTGGGGTTAAAATCTCCTCCACAAGTGGGAAAAGCCTTCAAAAAAGTGAAAAGTTCACATGCAGTCTTAAGTGAATCCTACCACCCTATCAACCTCATTCTGTGAAATGGATAGAACAGACATGAACTGTGGAAATATAACAGGTGGTTTTGCTGTCTCTTCCCATGGTGATGGGGAAAACTTTGCTTGCTAGATTTCTTGTTTATTTAAAACATGTATACTGTATACAGCCCCCTCCTCCAGTTTGAGAAACCTCATCTGTAACTTTTACACCAAATGGGACAAACTCGCATTTGAGTACATCATCTTGATTCAAAATGGCATCAAACATAGACTAAGATTTCCGACCCCCAACTTGGGCCCCCTTGTGCTGGGTTTGGCGACAACATCTCAAGAGACGCCTAAACTTAGAGAACAGACGGGTGGACAAACCACAGAACAAAATATATAGTTGTGAAGTGTTGCAGGTCCCAGGAAAATAAATGAACGAATGGACAGTACTTGGTTCACCACTGGAAAGAAAGCTCTGTGTGTGCAATCTTGTGTACTTTTGCAGAAAGGCAGAGCATGAAATCAAATAATAATAACAGTAATAATAATAGACGTGACTTGAATATGATTCTGCTCTCAAACTAACCCCCCCTGTGATGCTGGATTCTCCAGAGCATCGAACTTTTGAGTATTTCCACTTTGGTCTTAATATTCTATAATCTTATTAAGGAAGTAAGTCCTGCTGAATGTGGCGGTGAGCCAGTGTGGTGTAGTGGTTAAGAGCGGTAGTCTTGCAACCTGGGGAACCGGGTTCGCATTCCCGCTCCTCCACATGCAGCTGCTGGGTGACCTTGGGCTAGTCACACTTCTCTGAAGTCTCTCAACCCCACTCACCTCACAGAGTGTTTGTTGTGGGGGAGGAAGGGAAAGGAGAGTGTTAGCCGCTTTGAGACTCCTTCGGGTAGTGATAAAGCTGGATATCAAATCCAAACTCTTCTTCTGAGTAACTTATCGAGGACCAGACTGGATGAGTGCATTGCTGTGTATGTGTGTGCAGCCATCTTTGTACTTTCACTGTCCTTGTTTTTCCTTTATTTTTCATTAAACTTATTAGTCACCTTGTTTGTCAATGCAGCTCAAAGTGACTTAAAACAATGAACAAACAGCATACATTTAAACCATCGTAAAACAAAGCAAGGAAACATCTTAAAACAATATCTTATTTTTAAAAGGCAGGATTAAAACATCTCACCCACTAAAAGAGGCCATAAATCATTTAAAGCCAAAGGCCTGATGAAAAAGGAATCTTTTTGCCCACCGACTATAGATATGTCATGATGGTACCCAGCCTCCCTGAGAAGAACATTCCAAAAGTAGGGTGCCAACACTGAAAAAACCTGTTCTTATGTGGCCACCCTCCAGACCTCCCATGGAGGAGGCACAGGAAAAAGGTCTCAGATGGTGATTGCAGAATCCTTGTTGATTCACGTGGGGAGAGGCGGTCCTTTGAAGTGCTGGGGTCCTGAAATGCATAAGGCTTTTAGGTCAAAACCAGCAGTTTGAACTGAGCCCAGCAACTAATAGGTGCAGTGGGGCCAGAATTGTTGTTATGTGCTCAGATCATTTCCCCCCAGTGAACAACTTGACTGCCAAATTCTGCACCAGCTGCAGTTTCTGAACCATCTTCAAAGGCAGCCCCACGTATAACACATTGCAGTAATCTAACCTAGAGGCTGCCAGAGCATAGACAGCAGATGTTTAGGCTGTTTCCAGACTAAACATGCCCAACTTCATCACCTGTTTCTCATAAGACTTGGTTTCCAGACCCTCGATCACCTTGGTCACCCTCCTCTGTGCACGTTCAAGCATGCCAATATCCTTCTTAAATTTTGGTGCCCGGAACTGGACAGTGTACTCTATGTGTGGTCTTACCAAGGCAGAACAGAGTGGTAACATTACTTCCTTTGATCAGGACACTATACATGTGTTGATTCAACCTAGAATAGCATTAGCTTTTTTTATTGCTGCATCACACAGTTGATTCTACTAAGACCCCTACATGCTTTTCACATGTACTACTGGCAAGCCATGTTTCCCTCATCTTATATTTGCTCAGCTGGTTCTTCCTGCCTAAATGTAGAACCTTACATTTGTTCGTATTGAAATTCATTTTGTTAGTTTTGGCCCAGTTCTCCAATCTGTTGCAATGGTTCTCAAAGGGTGTGACAGGAGAGGATTGCAAGTGTGGCAGGAAGATTCAAGGACAATCAAAGAAACATTTAAACATTCAGTATAGTATAGTATAGTATAGTATAGTATAGTATAGTATAGTATAGTATAGAATTATTTTTGCAGACTATGGATTGATATATTTTCAAAATGAGAGCAAAGCATTGGCTATTCTGCTACATTTTCCCATGACATATTGTTGTGAACTGGGATTTTCAGTTCTGAAAAATATGAAAGATCAGAAAAAAAGCTTCTTTGTGTTGATGAGGAAATGAGAGTTTGTCTCAAACTAGATCTGAAATAAATTAGGTTACCTGGCAAAAGCAAGCTCACATCTCTCATTGAATTTGTATGCATACTTAAGGTACATACCGTATTTTTTCGTGTATAAGACTAGGGTGTTTTTTTCTACCAAAAAATTAGCTTTAAAATTGGGGCCTTTTTATACACGGGTAGTGCTGAAGGGTGTTTTCTTAATTTGGAGTTCCCCCAAAATTGGGTGCGTCTTATACATCTTATACACGGAAAAATATGGCATGTATTTTGGGAATGATTCATGTTCTTATGTAGCTGCATTGTTTTATATTTCCGAAATGCCCCATGATCATATTATGAAGTAGTTGTGTCCTGTGTTATAAATCAAGCACAGGTTTCTTTTCATTTCCCCATGCATTTCTTATCAATTAAAAATTCGGGGTGGCACAAGCAATTTCCCCCTCTGAAAGTGTGGACCAGAGATAAGTTTGAGAACCACTGTGTTAAGGATGCATTGAATCCCAATTCTGTCTTCTGCATAAGCTATCCCTCCCAGTTTTGTATCATCTGCCAATTCCTTTGTCCAAGTCGTTTATAAAGATATTGAACAACAACTGTCCAGGACAGAACCCTGTGGCACCCCATATTTCACTCTTTCTGTGTGTCACTTTTTTCCAGCATGCTGAGGAACCATTAGTGAGTGCTCTTTGGGTTTAGTGAGTCTACCAGCTACAAATTCACTTAACAGCTAACCTCACCCAGCCCACATTTTACCATCTTCCTCACAATAATATCATGGGGGACCTTTGTCAAAAGCCTTACTGAAATCAAGATAACACAACATTCACAGAATTCCCCTGATCTACCAAGATGTAACTCTTAACGGGGGGGGAGGGGAATGAGATTCGTCAGGGATGCTTTGTTTTTGAGAAACCCATACTAGGTCTTAGTAATCACAGTACCCTTTTCTAAGTGTTCACAGACTGACCGTCTATCCTGGTATCAACGTCAAGCTGGTCAGTAGGTCATCTTCTCCTCTTTTGAAAATGGGGACAACATTTGCCTACCTCCAGTTTGCAGGGACCTCACCTGTTCTCCAAGAATTCTCTAATGATTTTTATTAAATCTTCCAAATTACTATATAACTCCAATTGTGTGTGTGTGTAGATACATAGATAGATAGTTCTCCAATAATTCTCAAAGGTTATAGACAGAGGCTCTGAGATTACATCTGCAAGCTGCTTTAGTACACTTGGGTGTAGCTCAACAGGCCCTGGAGGTCCGAATTCATTTAAAGTAGCTATGTGTTCCCTTACCACCTTTTCCTATATAGGGCTGTAGCTCCCTCCTTGCATTGTTTATTCTGTTATCACCAGATTGGGCATTGCTTTCCTTTTGAGTAAAGACAGAGGCAAAGTAGGTGCTGAGCACTTCTGCCTTCTCTCTGTCACTGAATACCATTTCTTCATTTTCCCTTTCCAGAGGGCCTGCTACTTGCCTGTTCTTCCTTTTGCTTCAAACATAGCTGAATAAGTCTTTATTATTATTTTCAACCTCTCTTGCAAGCCTGAGCTCATCCTGAGGTTTGGCCCGCCTGACCTTCTCCCTGCAACTGTTGGCTACTCGTGAATATTCTTCCTTTGTGATTTCCCCTTCTTTCCATTTTTTATACATGCCCTTCTTAAATCTCAGCTCATCTGTAAGCTCCTTATGCAGCCACACTGGTTTCTCTAGACGCCTCTCACTTTTCTTTCTTGTTGGAATTGTCTGCATTTGTGCTTTCAATATTTCACTTTTAAGAAACTCCCTTCCACCTTGCACTCCCTTCGCTTTCAGTATTTCTGGCCATGGGATCTTACCCAGTAGTTGTTCAACCTTTTTGAAATTGGCTTTCTTAAAGGCCAGAGTGCATGTCTGATTGCACTCAGCTTTATCTTATCTCTGTATCATGAGACCCAAGAGGATTTGGTCACTTCCTTCCAAGGTTCTCAATACTTCCGCTTTGTCTATCAATTCATTGTTGGTGAGGATCAGATCCAAGATAGGTGATGCCCTGGTTGCTTTTTCTACCTTCTGGGAAATGAAATTGCCAGCGAAGCAACTGAGGAATATGTTGGACCTTACATTTTTGGCAGAGTTTGAGTTCCAGCAAATATCAGGGTAGCTGAAGTCTCCCATGACTAATATCTCTCTCCTTTTTGAATGTTTCGTAGGTATTCTGCTCTAGGAAGGCATCATTCAAGTCTTCAGTCTGGCTTGGGGGTCTATAGCAGACACCTACAGCAAGGTCACTGTTGTTTCTCTCTCCTACAATTTTCCCCATATACCATCAATCTGCCTTCCATGCTCCAGGTCATGGATCTCTTTACATATAATGCTATTCCTCCTCCCTTCCTGTTTGGTCTATTCCTTTTGAACAGGTTATACCCCTCAATCTCTACATTCTAGTCATGAGTTTCATCCCACCATGTTTCAATAATGCCTATTAGGTCGTATTTGCCATCCTGTATGCTCAATTTTGTTTTGTTTCCCATATTCTGTGCATTAGTACAGAGACAACTGAAACTACAAGTCAGCCCTCCAGTTGCTGCCTTTTATAGTTGCCTGCCCTTTAGCAGGTTTCTGGAGCACCACCCCAGTTTCCTGTGCATCCATGAAGCTATTATCTCCAGTACCAGGTGTTCCCCTGCTGTTGTTCTTCTTCTTCTTCTTCATTGAATTTATATACAGTGGTACCTTGGTTCTCAAACGCCCTGGTATGCAAACAACTTGGAATCCAAACACTGCAAACCCGGAAGTAAGTGTTCCGGTTTGCATACTTTTTTCAGAAGCTGAACGTGCTCCGTTTTGAGTGTTATGCTTCCAATTGAGTATTACGTTTCCAATTTGAGTGCCACACTTGCCACACCTCCGTTTTGAGAGTTATGCTGAGGTCTGTCTGTTTTTGCTATTTATTTTGCATTTTTGTTTTTGCGGCTCTTTTTTGTGTGTGACTGCGTGGAACCCAGTTCAGCTACTGATTGATTGATTGTGTGACTGCAGTACATTGTTTATTGCTTTCACTTTATGGATCAATGGTCTTGTTAGATAGTAAAATTCATGTTAAATTGCTGTTTTAGGGGTTGTTTTTAAAAGTCTGGAATGGATTAATCCATTTTGCATTATTTTCTATGGGAAAGTGCACCTTGGTTTTGGAACGCTTTGGTTTTGGAATGGACTTCCAGAACGGATTAAGTTTGAGAGCCAAGGTACCACTGTAGCACCCTACACCCAGAGGTCTCAGGGCGGTTCACAGAACAAAATCAAAATATGAACCACAAAATATATAATCAAAATAAAAATAACAACCAAATAATGTCTGTAATAATTGTCTCCCTTCCGTTCAGGATTTTGTTTAAAGTTCTTCTGATCCAGTTAACGAGATTCTTAACAAACACATTTTTGCCAATAGTTGAGAGGTTCAACCCATCCTGTATAAGACAAATAGATAAACAAACAATTTAAAAATAATTATAAATATTAAAACAGTTTAAAACAACAGCAGCACATGCCTAAGATCAATCATTTCTGCACTCTTCAGGGTCCTTGTTAAGATGTATATAAACTGTTTAAATAAATAAAAGTAGTTTGTGCATTAGTGTTGCACACTCGTAGTTCTTCCACAGTAAACTATTCAACTTTCCACCCTTTGGCAGGTATTGTGCTTATTTATTAATTCATTATAAAAATTAGACTCTGCTTTGCCCTCCACAAAGCAGCTCAAAGTCGCTTACCAATAAAAAAGGAGAGGTCAAAAGAACAATAATCCGGCCATTAAAACACATTTGCAAACTAGAAAGAGCAAAACCCAAAGAGCACCACTCACAATGAATAAGTTTACAAAGTAAAATGTTTTTAGTTGCTATAAGAACGCAAATAAAGGGACGCGGGTGGCGCTGTGGTCTAAACCAGAGCCTAGGGCTTGCTGATCAGAAGGTCGGCGGTTCGAATCCCCGCAACGGGGTGAGCTCCTGTTGCTCGGTCCCTGCTCCTGCCAACCTGGCAGTTCGAAAGCACGTCAAAGTGCAAGTAGATAAATAGGTACCAATCCGGCGGGAAGGTAAACGGCGTTTCCGTGCATTGCTCTGGTTCGCCAGAAGTGGTTTAGTCATGCTGGCCACATGACCCGGAAGCTGTACGCCGGCGCTCTCAGCCAGTAAAGCGAGATGAGCGCCGCAACCCCAGAGTTGTCTGCTACTGGACCTAACAGTCAGAGGTCCCTTTACCTTTTTAAGAACGCAAATAACTTTATGCATTGATTTCCCCCATCTTTGGTGATTTTTATTCCTTTAAGAAGCCAAAGCCTGGTGGTATTCAACTAAGATTTACTCAGAGAAGAGACCCACTCAAATGAACGAACATGACTAGGTTAGGTCCATTAATTTCAAAGTGTCTGCTCTGAACAAAACACAACTGAATACACACCCTAGTGTGGAAGCACCCAGAGGATGAGGGTGACTTAAATTTATACTGTCAGATTATACATCTCTTCTGGAAACAAACAGAAGGTGGAGGCAGGCAAAAGCCCAGAAAAGAGAAATAAGGGGTTTTAAACAGGGTGCCCAAATAAGAACATAAGAAAAGCCCTGCTGGATCAGGCCAATGGCCCATCTATTTCAGCATCTTGTTCTCACAGTGGCAAACCAGATTCCTGTGGGAAACTCAGAAGCAGAACCTGAGCACAAGAATTCCCTCCTCTCCTGTGGTTTCCAGCAAATGGCATTTAGAAGCATTACTGTTTCTGATTGTTCTGGTAAAGCATAGTCATCACGGCCAGTAGCCACTGATAGCCTTGTCCATGAATTTGTCCCATCTTTTTTTTTTTGAAACAATAAAAAGCTAGGCTGGTGGTCAGATCGGAAAGAAGATGAGGGGCTTGTGCACCTTTAATTGTTGTGTTGAAGAGGGAACGCCCTTTTCTACGAAACTATTAAAGGTGCAAGAGCCCTCCCCACTTTTTGCACCCTAGTTTTAAATATATATATCACAAATAAAATCTAATTATCCAAGCAGAAGGTGCAAGCCAAGAGACCACATTGAGAAAGAAGGCTTGTGATTTTTTTTAAAAAATAAATAAAAATAAATCCACTTGAGGTCTCCAAGCAGAAGACTGCTCCACTTCCTCTTCTGCCCGTCTTAAGCTGCACCTTTAAAAGTCACATCACGTTTGGCGGCCTGATTATCCATTAACCTGATGTGAGCTGTATTTCCTGCGGGTGGCGTTTCTCCCCTTATTACTCCAGCTCTTTCTTTCTTTTTCTTTTCGCTTTTGCAAAGAAGACAGAAGCAGAGCAGCAGGCAGGGAGCCAGCCAGGAGCGAAGCTAGGCTTTCTCTTCTTCTTCTTCTCTCTCCCCCCACCCGCTTTTCCTTTTCGCAAACCCTCCCCTCCGCTTCCCCCTCCCCCTTTTCCTTATCAGCAATTCAGATCGCATGCAAATTCCCTCCCACCCCCCTTTTGCCTTTTCTCACACTGGAGAGAGAGCGAGCGAGAGAAGCAGGGGCAGGAAAACCAGGAGAAGCAAATCTCTCTTTCTCTCTGCCTCACCAGAGCTAGAAATCCATCCCTTTCTCCTCTCTTTCTTTTAGCTTTCTCCTCCCCTCACCAGCTTTCCTTTCAACCCCCTTTTGCAATAAAAGTAACCTTCCTTTCCTCCCTCTGCAAAATCCCATTTTGGGGGTGCAACTGTGCAGTTTGTAAGGGCTTGATCCTTTCGCCCCCTCTCTCTCCAGCAAAACTGTTTCCCGCCCCCCTCCTCTCCGCCTCCCTCCTGTTACCTTTTCTCCTCTCTCTCTCTCTCTCTCGTTCTCTTTTTTGCAAGCCTCCTCTACCCACCCACCCACCCCGCGCCCGGATTGCTTTTGTGCCGCGATGGGGTGGGAAAAGCGAGCCCCCGGGTCCCCCTTCGCTGGCGCTCGCCTCCTGCGCCTCCTCTTGCCGCCGCTGCTGCTGGCATCGTGGCTGGGCAGTTGCAATGGAAATTGTCCCGAGAGGGAACTGGAGAGGCGGGAGGAAGAAGCTAACGTTGTCCTCACAGGGACGGTGGAGGAAATCGTGAACGTGGATCCGGTTCATCAGACCTACTCTTGCAAGGTAATTCGGGGCAGAGGGAGGTGGGCTCACACACTCAATGGGCTGCGCTTCCTGGCTGGGTTGAAACCTTCACTGTTCCCCATGCCAAAGTCTCTGTGTTGTGATCTTCACTCTCTTGCAAAACTTTCTCTGTCTCTGCTTTTTTTTTTTTTTTTAAAAAAAAGGTAATTTGTAACACCCCCACCCCACCACCGCAACTTGTCGATCTCTTAACTGCAAACCTGCCGATGGGAACAAACTGGGTTGGGGAGGAGTCAGGCTTGGAAAAGATTCTTTTTCCCCACACACCCGCTCCTGTTTCCTAGTTTACAACTTACATCCGAGTAGCCCCACTGGACATCTCTGGAATTTTTTTTTTTTTTTTTTTTGCTGCTATTTCTGGCTGAAACAGGCCAACTTAGAAACAACTTTATTTCCGACGCCAGGCCCTGAACTGCCTCTTACATTGATTGCACCCCCCAGCAAGAAATAGTTGAGTTTTCGCGTGGGCGGGCATGGACTGAAATGCTATTTTTTCCCCTGTTCAATAAGTGAATGGACAAATACATCCGCACCTCCCCCCCCAACCCGCCGATTGCCACCCATTTCACAACTGTTGCTAGAACTAAAGGGTGATGTTGCTTTTTAGTTGAGTGACTTATCACTTTTGAAAAATTAAAAGTAGAAACTGAACATTTTAAAAACAAAAGGTGTGTCTGAGGTGTGAAGTTCATCTTTTGCTTGTTCACGGTTATGTTTTTGGTACATTCCTGGGGAGTTTTTAAAAGTGCAATATATATATATTTGCTCCCAAAGAAAATGCAAGGAAGGTGTTGTAGGAGAACAGTGCTCTTGGTGCCGGTGACAACGCTCACTTTGAGTCAGAATAGGATAAACAGTTTGAAATGGGCTGAAGTTCCAGATAAATAATTGCTATGTATTATCCCACCTGCCAAAAAAGAAAACCCACTGTAATACTATAGAACACAGAAAGCTGCCTTAAACTGAGAGTCAGACCACTGGTCTATCTTGCTCAGTATTATTGACACGGACTGGCAGCAACTCTCCAGGATTTCAGACAAGGGTTCTCTCCCAGACTTACCTTGGGGATTGAACCAGGAACCTTCCACAGGCAAAGCAGATGCTCTGCCAGTGAGCTACATGCCATCTCCATATGCATGAATACTTATGTGAGAGCAACCACCACTGGGTACAGCAAGGATTTCTTCTGAGGCCATAGGATTGGCTTTGTTAACTGAGTGAATATCAGTTCAGTGGAGCTCAGGCCTGGAATTATTTCCCACTTTCCCACTTCCTTCTGAGTAGTCTCAGTGGACTCCAGCATCTCACAGATATCTAAGACTGACTTTGCTCTGGGTCAGCCTACAATCCCACCTCCGTAAGTGTTAGGGGCATGAAGGTCCTCCTCTTGCAGTTGTACTTTGCAGCTGGTTTTTCTAGATAGGCTGCCTCAGAACATGGAAGTTCTATAGTTTTCACAACTAATAACCATTGACAGAACAGACCTTACCACACCCAACCTTGTCTGTAAGCCTTAGGCTAGTAAAAAAACAAATGCTTTCCATTAAACTAGCTTGCAAAGGAGGGATGGATCTCAGTGACCCTTGTCTAACAACCTTCTTGGTGTTCATGCTATCCTTGGAGGAAAGGATTTGGCATCCTCTGCAACTAAGGCAGAAATAGATGGCTGTCGGTGGGGTAGAGTGAGCCATCCCTGTTCTGCCAGCCTGTTCAAGTCCACCTGTGTGGAATTCCTTGTTGCCCACAGTGACCCCTTAAATAGTAATATGCAAGGCTGATGTAACCTTCAATATTTTCCCCCATGATCCTATGTTAAAGCCATCGCTTCATCCTTGCAACAATGAGTTCTGCAAATTCATTAAGCGCTGGGTGGTGAAGCCTTCTTCCTTCACCCTCTAGAATATCTGTACCCTACCACAAGATAAGAGGTTTGTGGGCTCTGTGGAGTCTTAACCCCCCCCCCCAAGTTCCGCAAACTTAATTTAAGTTGACACACTTGGGCTTCATCCAGTTTGGTCTCGGTGATGTCCAAGGGTGCGTACACACCATACATTTAAAGCACCCCCCCAAAAAGAGATATTGGGAACTGTAGTTTAACAATCACGGAGCTACAGTTCCAAGCACCTGTAAACTACAATTCCCAGGATTCCTTTGGGGGGGGAGGAAATAGGCACTTTAGATTTATGGTGCATGCACAGCCCAAGTGGCTAAATCTGCCTAGAACTTGGTGTGATGTCAGTTCACTTCTGGACTGCATTCAACCTTAGGACAGCATGAGGCATCTGAACTAAAAGTGCCCCTGAACATTGAGGGTGGAAGACTACCAACCTGGATGGTTTTAAAAGAGGATGAGACAAATTCATGGAGGAGAAGGCTGTCAGTGGTTATTAGCCGCAATAGCTATGTGCTCTGTGTCCACTGTCAGAGGCAGTACGCCTCTCCAGCAAATGTAGGAGAGGAGAGTGTGGTTGCGCTGAAGTCCTGCTTGCAAGCTTCCCATTGTGGCATCTGTTTGCCCACTGTGAGAACAGGATACTGGGCTGGATGATCCTTTGCCCTCATCCAGCAGGGCTCTTCTGATGTTCTTCTGTTCCGCTTCGAAGGTTGCTTCCTTCCACCTCTATGAACAACTGCAAGTTTAGGAAGCTGCTTTTATATACCATGTCAGACTGTTTGTTCATTGCAGTCCAGCAGTTCCTTCACCTGCTTCCTGATCCTGTTAACCGTAGATGCCAGGGGGAATTTAACCTGGGACTGTCTGCATGCAGAGCCACTTAATTTGGGTCTCCATTCTGTAAGTCTTAAGATGAAAGAATGGAGCACTTTATGTGACATAAAGCAACCTTCCTCCGACCCCAGATAATTTTGGACTCCAGATCCCATCAGCCGTGGCCAGCATGGCCAATGGACATGTATGATGGGAGCTGTAGTCTAGCAGTGTCTGGTAGGCGCCGCATTGGGGAGTGCTGATGTAAGGCATAGCGTCCCTGCAAGCTTGAATCACTCACTAAAAACAGTGCAGTCCTAATATAAGTATCTGCCAAGTTCATTTGCCTTTAACCAAATGGGTTTCCCAAACCTTTAGGCCCACTGAGATGGGAGGGATGCTTTATCCTTGTACCCAAGGAAGTTGATATATAAGATGCTGCTTGATACAGAGTGAAACCACTGGTCCAAATAGCTCAGTATTGCTACCTTGACTTGCGCTGTCTCTCCAGGGTTTCAAACAGGGGAATTTTCCCAGTCCTGCCTATAGATACTGGGGAATGAACTTGAGACCTTTTGTCCTACAGATCAGATGCTTTACCACGGAGATATGTCCCTTTGTTTAATAGAATTATAGGAAACTGCTTTATACTGAGTCAGACCATTGGTCTGTCTAGCTGAATATTGTCTACACTGACTCGCAGCGGCTGTCCCAGGATTTCAGGCAGGATAATATTCCCAACGCTACCTGGGGATGCTGGGGGTTGAAGCTGGCATGAAAAGCAGGCACCCTGCCAATGAGCTATGGTCTCTTCCTGACTTCTTAGGGTGTGTGTAAAGATTAAGAAGTTAATTACCCACCATTGGAGGAGCCCACCCTCTTAGGTTTCTGCATGAACCACCACCATCATAATGGAAGGAGGCAAGCTGAGAACACTGACCCACGTGGAGGCACAGCAGACAGCCTCTCATCTGTGAAGAGCAATTACTTGAACTTGATTGATTTAAATCTGTCTGTCTGTCCATCTCTCTCCCCCCCCCATTTCACAGTGGATTAATTTGGAAAGGTGAGTGCCACCCTCACTTCATGTTGCTTGATGTACTTATAAACCAGCTGATAACACACACACACACCCTCCTCACAATCTTGTCTAGATCTCAAAGTCAGTGGAAATGTAATCTTGAGAATCACTGCACCAGTATATTTCTGTTTTGATTGATGGCAGGTCTTTTCTTTGTAACCTTCCTTCTTCTAAATCTAAACAAGTTCCTTTTAAAAGAAAAAAGCAAGGACACATGTTTTTCATTGGGCGACTTGAAAAGCTTCAGTACATAATTATGTATTTTTAGATGGAGAGTAGCCTTCTTAAAAAGTGCGGCTAACCCCGGAGCAGGCAACATCTTTGCAAGACTGCTTTTAAGCAAACCCAATTCCAAGTGTCTGCAGTAGAGCACATTGCCTTTATACTTCCAGGCTGGGAAAGTTTCAAAGCCACCAGCTTGGAAGAGTGTAGTATGTTCCCTCTTCTTCCACTAAACCTGTGTAATTAAAAAAATAATAATGAATGACCCAGCATGGTTGCTGACAATTTCTTTTATTTATATTGCAGCGTTGGTAGGCATGGAGCTTTTCTAGAGTAGGATTAACCCAGAGAGCCCTCTGCCCCATGGAGCTCGCAATGCAAATTCTGGCAGGGGAGGAATTTTGATGGGAAGGAAAAGGTCACACCGACTGGGTGAATATGTTTGGACGCCATCATGCTGTAAAACGTTCCTCAAGATTGACCCCTGTTGCTGCAGACTCACTGCTTATTACCACTGCAAATAACCCCTGCCGCTACAAGGTATAGCTTGTGTTTGGTCTTGGAACAGAAATCTTGGTTAACTGCAGGAAGATCTTCTGTTTCTAAGTATGCCAGGAGAACTGGGGTCAGCAGGACCTGCACAGCCATACTGATGATGATCCCCCCCCCCTTTATGGGCCAACACAGCTTCCTTTAAAAATAATAATTAACCACACTATTATTTATAAGGATCAAGGGTATTGAGAACAGTGGAGGTTGGTTTCTCACAGGGCGAGTCCATGTGCCTAATTTCCTCCTTGCAACCTGACCAGAGAGTAGCCTTTGCTGTCACTCTGTCTAAGTACCACCCTAGTAGAATTTGGCAGGACATATTGTGAGGACAAGCCAGGAATTAGCTGGCTTCATCTCTCATTGGGTCTGACTCTGAATATCATTGACTCTTGACTTCACCTGCTGTTGGCCCTCCCGGGCTTCTGCCCTGTCACTCCCAGTGGCCACCAGTCAAGGGGTAATTTTGAACGTACCTTTTGTTGAAGAGTTGCTTTCAAGGCAGATTCTGCAGAGATTGGCAACCATTCCCACCATTAAGGCATTGGCATAAAGCAGGGGTGGCTCTGTTTGGGGAGGGGGACCCTCTGATCGAGCCCCCTCAAGTATTTCTTTCTGGAACTGTCCCCTTCTACCAGAGCCCCCCATTGATTTTGGTGGGGGGACAAAATGGGGAAAAAATATGGATGCAGAGCTGGAGTAGGCAGAGGCCAGCTCCCTGTTGGAGATGTCAGTGAACCCCTCCTGGCTCATCAGATCAGTCATTTGATGAGTGAAGAGCAGGCAGTAACCCGCTGTCCTCCGCTAATCAACCCAGATCTGCTGAGGGGAGTGGGTGACACTGTCTGCTTGTGTGTGAGCATGCAAGAGTGTGGGGTGACTGCATCCACCATTGGCATGTGCCCCCCTCCCCAGGCTAAATCTGCCCCTCAGGCCAAAAAAAGGTTAGCCAGCCCCTGATATGGAAGCCGTTGTTGTTTAGTCATTTAGTCGTGTCTGACTCTTCGTGAGCCCATAGACCAGAGCATGCCAGGCCCTCCTGTCTTCCACTGCCTCCCGCAGTTTGGTCAAACTCATGCTGGTAGCTTCGAGAACACTGTCCAACCATCTCGTCCTCTGTTGTCCCCTTCTCCTTGTGCCCTCCATCTTTCCCAACATCAGGGTCTTTTCTAGGGAGTCTTCTCTTCTCATGAGGTAGCCAAAGTATTGGCGTCTCAGATTCAGGATCTGTCCTTCCAGTGAGCACTCAGGGCTGCTTTCCTTCAGAATGGATAGGTTTGATCTTCTTGCAGTCCATGGGAGTCTCTTGAGTCTCCTCCAGCACCATAATTCAAAAGCATCAATTCTTTGGCGATCACCCTTCTTTATGGTCCAGCTCTCATTTCCCTACATCACTAATGGGAGCCGTAGGCTTATGAAATTAGCTCAGTGATAGTGTACACGCATTGCACACAAAATGTCTTCAGGTAGCACCACCTGGAGAGTATGGGGATTGACTGGGATCTTCGGCTTGCAGAAAAGATGTTCTCCTGCTGAGCTGTGCCTCTCCCCACATGTTTGTGTGGAGGAATGAACCTAGCGGATTCCAAATTTGCATGGCAGCTGTGCCTTCAAAGTGCGGAACATGGAGCGGGGGATGGACAGAAGCACACAGGAAGCTGTCTTCTACTGAGTCAGACCAATGGCCCATCTGGCTCAGTATTGTCCAGGCTCAGCAGCTCTCTGCTGTTTCAGACTGCGTTTGCCCAAATTGTTGTTGGCTACGGATGGCAGTGATTGCCAAGCTACTTCTGCACACCTTAAGGGCGCGAGGGAAGGCTTTGGGGGGGGGGCGGTTCCTGTTCTATCAAGTCGTTTTCGGAATGGCAGCATGTTGTAGTCCAAGAACCGCTTTTGTAAATGGTGTGTGTGGGAGGGAGGTCTTGCTGTTCATGAATGGGAACTTAAAATCTCCTCTGTGTCTGTGTGTGAGTGGATAAACCACAAGGGAGGGCGAGGAAAACTGGCCAGTTGCAGCCCATCTTCCCAAATGCCCCCTTTTGTCCGCACCCCAATAAAGATTGGAAGAGGGAGAACTGGGGTGAAATCCTTTCAGAGCTTTACACCTTTCTCTATCTGGGTAAAGTTATACTTTGGTAAATGTGTATTAGCCAAATACAGATGTGTATGTATGTGTTTTAGATGGAAAATTGGAGGGTGAGAGTGAGGCCTAATCCAGCACCTGCAAAAGACCTCCCTCCCACAAGCAGGGCATGTCTCTGTTCCAAAAGCTGGGCAGGGGGATGATGACCTGTTTAAAAATGGCTTGGGGAGGTTGTATTCATATGGGTAAATCAGCGGGTAGGGCATAGATAAGCCCTAGAGCTGCCAGTACCCTGCCTTTACTTACCAGATAAGTGATGTGAGTCATTGTGAATCCCGTGCTGGACTTGGCAGGTACAGTTGTGTCCTCAACCTAAGCTGCCTTGCAGGGCTGTTCTATGGATATTGCAGAGGAGAAGCAGTGGGGATGGTGGTGGACCCATCTGTGCCATTCTGAGCCCTTTTGGTGTGAGAGAAGATGAAGCCAAAACCAGGATCTCATAGAATCAGCATTATAACTAAGGCACACTATCACCACCACCACCACCACTGGATCTAGGCCTTTGCTGGTGATTAAACTGGTTTGCCCATTGCAGCTTCATGGGAGGGAAGATTGAGATTGTGCAGGCATTTAACGTATAGCATAGGTGTGTTGATTAAAATAAATAAATACAAATCTTTCATCGGCCAATTTGTACCTAATTTTCCTCTGTCAGTGATTGGAGGTTGCATAACGGATTGCATACAACACCCTGGTTTTTAACCTGTTTGAGGTGTTGCAGTGAGAACCTTTGGCCGGGCTGCTTCATGGCGTGATGTTCCCCCACCTGCCACCTCCAGTTCTGCTTCTCCCCCAGTTGGGAATGTTTTAATAAGGACTGGGTGGTCCGCTGTCAAAGTGCTCTCTGAAGATGTGCTGTGCATTCCGCTGAAGTTTCTCCGTCTCTGCTGGTTAAATCCTAACCCTCCCAGGATGAAGCCTCCAATATACACAAAAGATGAGTGAGATAGAGCCAATGAAAGAAATTAGAGCTAATGCTGTTTAAAGAGTTGCGGATTGCTTCCAGGCATTGCTTTCCCTGCCAACTGATTAAGAATCGAGGGGGGTGGGGGCGGAGAGGGAGGACAGAGGGCAAATGCTGGGATGGAGACTTGCTCATCTTGCTTCCCCATTGCTGGATGGAGTGACTAAGCGAGGAGAAGAATCGAGGTGTGTGCATGCACCCTTCTGTGCTGTTGACCCAGGTTCATTGTCTGCTCTCTGAGTCAGAAGCCAGTGGACGAAATACTTGTGTGTATGAGCTGTGCTCCCCCCCCCCTTTTCCCCTTTGCTCAGACCAGCTCCTGTGTGGAATGTTGTATCTTTTGAGTCACACAGGGCTCTTTATCAGCCTGGGGAGGGGGGGGGGGAAGAGGTTTCTGCGTGTGTTAGGTCCACAGTTAGTGCTTGCTATTTTAACCCAGGTGCAAAAGGGAGGTTGGCCTATCCAGTTCTGTATCAGGTATGCTAGCCTTTCGATCAAACTCGTCGAATCTTGACTCCAAAACTGGCAGCGAGACAGGGTCCTCTATTGCATCCTCAGGGGATGCATAAAAGGAGAATTGGCGGTAGTGGGAGCAGTGGGGGAACTGCTCCCGCCACCCCCCCTCATATGTGTTGCCTGAAAAAATTGCATCCCTCTGCCACATGTTGCGGACAGCTCTATTCCTTTCCTTCCTGTCCTGCTTTCCATAGCTGATGCTTCCCCCACCCCTGAGTATTTGGAATGTGTGGTGAATGTTCCGTGATGTCACAGCAGTCCCATGGGAGCGGGTTTGAGGGGTGGGGATGTGCAGGCAAAAGATAATGGGACTTAACCCTTGGTCTCCCTTAAAAGGCTGACCTCCCCCCTCCCGTGTGTGTGTGTGTGTGTGTGTGTGTGTGTGTAAGGAGGGGAATGACTGTCCAATTAACCCCACACACATTTTTAATAAGAATTCTCCATCCTCAGCTAATTGATTGGATGTACCCATTAATGCTCCCAGCTGTAATTTAAACGCAAGATATTTCGTAAAAGCATTTTTGTCTTCCATGGCCCCTGCTCTCGCTGTCTTTATAAATCTCTCTAAAGCGCACTTTTGTCGCTGGAAGGGTCTTAACTGCCACTGTTATCTCCCAAGCTTGATCTCCTTATGTCTCTTCCTTCACAGTCCCCCCCCCCCTTTAAAATAAATTCTTCACGTGCCTGGTGACTCACTGTGCAAGGAGTCTTAATTGCCCTTGATGAGTTCAGTGTCTCTACATATACTGTATGACCTTCACATCCCATCTATTCATCTCCCTCATGAGAAGCAGAGGGTTGAAAATGCTGCTTGCAGAGTTTGACCCAGCTCTCTCTCACTCTCTGCATATGCTGGAACACAGGTTTTTTGCCTTATACTGAGTCAGACCCTTGATCCATGTAGCTCAGTATTGTCTGCACTGACTGGCAGTGACCTTCCATGGTTTCGGGTAGGGTTCTCTCCTGGAGATGTTGAGAGTTGAGTTTGGGACCTTCTGCATGCAAAGCCACTGCTGTACTATGGAGCCACATCCCCTCAATTACCGTATTTTTCGCGCCATAAGGCGCACCGGACCATAAGGCGCACCTAGTTTTTAGAGGGGGAAGCCTGTCCGCTTCTCCCAGAGCTTCTGGGGCTGCCGGGGGAAGCCTGCCCCCCCCAGCCCCAAAGAGCAAAGAAGCCAAGACAGCAAGCGGGATCCACCCCACTGTCTTGGCTTCCTCTTTAGCCGTGCACAACCTCTCCAGCCGGGAGGGGCTGCACACGGCTATGCCACTACCCCCACCTTCCGCAAAAGCCCACAGGAGCCGCACACCCTTTAAGGAGCGCGCGGCTCCTGCGGGCTTTTCTACGAGGAGGGAGAAGGGACTGACTGGCCGCGTCAGTCCCTTCTCCCTCCTGGGGAAAAGCTCGCAAGAGCTGCGTGGAGCTTGTGTGCGGCTCTTGGAGGCTTTTCCTGCCTGCCTCCCCCCTGCATTCGCTCCATAAGAGGTGCACACATTTCCCCTTACTTTTTGGGAGGGAAAAAGTGCGTCTTATGGAGCGAAAAATACGGCACAACACAGAAACATAGGACGCTACTGAGGCAGACCATTTGTCTACCCAGCTCAGCATCCTCTGCATTGATTTGCAGTGCCTCTTCAGGGTTTGAGACAGGGGATATTCTCCCTGTCTTACCTGGGGACCGACCTCCTCTTTTTAAGGCATATGCTCTACCACTGAGCCACAGTGTACTCATGCAAAATAAATAAATAAAGCAACTTCTCTTTATCAGAGGTGGGCTGATGGAGATCTACTGGTCAATCTATAACTCATTTGCGGTAGATCAGCAACAATTCTGCCTTGCAATTGATTAACAGTACCAGCTAAAAAGAGAGAGGGCCCTCCCATCTAAATTACTGTGCTCAGATAAATTCTGCTTGGGGTGGGAATGACCAGGAGTTAGTGGGGAGGGCCATAGTTCAAAGTTTAGAGCATTTGCTTTGCATGCAGAAAGGTCCCAGGTTCAATCCCCAGCATTTCAATGTTGGTTTGGGAAAAAGACTCTTGAGACCCTGGAGTGCTGCTGCCAGTCAGTGTAGACAGTACTGGGCTTCCTTAGTTCCCCTACCTATGTGCATGGCGTACCCAAGCATCTCTTTGCACTCAAGCTGGGATGTGAGGCCAGTCTTTGCCTTTGCTGCTGAGCTGCAAATCCCTTTTTCTTGTGCCTTTGCAAATAAAATGGGTGGGGTTCATCCTGTGGTTTTCTTTTTTTCCTTTTCTCTTCCCTTGCCTCGACTTGAATCTGGGGTAAAGTGTACCTGCAGGGCGCACCTTGGCAAGCAGCTGGTGCGAAGGGCCTTTCATGCCTCCTTTGGCATGGTTTTGGAACTGGCTCCGTTCCCGGCGGGGAAGAGATGCATTCCATAACTCTCTGCGGCTTCAGGTGGCCCCTCTTAACCTGAGCTTCGGCATGTTTATTACCGCGTTCTCTGTGCCCTGTCAGAGGCAGCGAGCTCGCCCCAGATTTTTCGCAGGCAGGGAGAAACGGGCACCTTTGCTGGTGTTAAAATCATGGAAACAAAACCCCCAAGCTGATTACAGTGAGAAGTGGGGGACGGAGGACGGACAAGCTATGGTCTGTGATTGTTCCTCTCCACTGAAGTGGGTCTGGTAGTTCGCCAGTCTGTGGAAAATGTTCGCACCAGGAAAACAAGGCCTGCAGTTGGGATTTTTGACACTGAAAAGGGGGTGAGATTTGCTTTTAGGTGACGGAAGCTTGGCACTTTTCCTGTGATTTAAAGAGTAATGCTTTCCCTTGTTTGTTTGTTTGTTTGTTTGTTTTTTAAAAAATCGAGTGCAAGAGGAAGAAGAGGAGTTTTGTTACACCCTCTCTGCAGCTGTAACTTGACCAAGGCTATGCATCAGATTTGGGGGCCAAATGCAGACACCCCCCCAGGCCTCTCCACCTGGCTCACAGGGCTCTCCCCATGTCATGTGCCCCCCAGCTTGCTTCACACATTCCTCAAGTGTTGTTGTTGTTTGCCTGACTGGAATGTTCCCTTGAACCCTGACCATGCCTCTTGGATGGAGGGTTGACAGCGGTGTGTGAAACTAGCCTACCATAAGAACGAAAAATTTACATTTGTCGTTCTACCCACTTTCACTTCTGGACCCGCCCACCACCAGCATGTGGCCCCCAAAAGGTCTCTGTGAGGGGAATGTGGCCCACAGGGTGAAAAAGGGTCCTCATCTCAGCTTTAGAGTTTTCAATTTTTTGTTACAAGTGCCTGTTTTTTCCTCTCATGGAAGTAGTTCTGATATGACCGGCATCAATGGTTTGTAGTGCTGATATGGCAAACGTCGATGGTTTGTCTTTGCTGTCTCAGAATTGTAGAGGTTCTCTCTCTCTCTCTCTGTGGGTACTGCAGTAGGGAATCGCAAGTGGCCTCCTTGCAACATCCATGCCCATAATGACGTATGCTTGAGATGTGCCCAGACAGGAAATAAAAAGGCCTGCGGATTCGGTTATGGCATCAGATCAAGTCCTCCTGTGCTCCAGCTTGCCTCTCCACCCGTGCCAACGGTTCTCTTTCCTCAGTAGCAGAGATGTAAAGCCACCCCAAGGAATATGGGGCTGGGACTTTGGGGGGATTGGTGTACAGTGGTACCTCGGGTTACATACGCTTCAGGTTACATACGCTTCAGGTTACAGACTCCGCTAACCCAGAAATATTACCTCAGGTTAAGAACTTTGCTTCAGGATGAGAACAGAAATCGTGCTCTGGCAGCAGCAGGAGGCCCTATTAGCTAAAGTGGTGCTTCAGGTTAAGAACAGTTTCAGGTTAAGAACAGACGTCCAGAACGAATTAAGTTCTTAACCCGAGGTACCACTGTATATGGAATTTGCTGCACACGGACCTGGCCCAGTTTTCAATAGGGGTGGTCAATGTTGAAATATTACAGTGTTGTCCAAGGATGTCGGGTCATAGGAAGCTGCCTTCTACAGAGTCAGGCCATTGGTCCCATCTAGCTCAGTATTACCTGCACTGGCTGGCAGTGGCTATCCAGGGTTTCATGTAGGGGACAGTCCCAGCCATACTTGGGGATTGAACCTGCCATCTTCTGCATGCAAAGCAGAGCTACAACCCTTCAAGGATATAACACTTAACAAAGGTTTGTCATCACAGAAGTATTTACTGTGTTTTTCAAGTACATGCACTTGACAAAGTGATGTAAGGGGGCAGACATGTTTGTTTCTCTAAGGAGCTTTCCATCTTTTAAGTCTCAACTGTTGGGGATGGATAAATAGGAGCAAGCATTCACTTACGTTTAGGTAGCCTTTGCTTTACTAGAAAGGCATTCCCCCCCCCCCGAGTGGCCACTTGGATTCTCCTCCTCCTATTCCTGATATTTGGTGGCACACTGGTTCTGAATGTGAGGTCTCCCATAGCCCTGATTCTGAACCTGTTTCAGCCCAGAGGTTACATTTCCTTGTAGACAACATTCTGGGGGCCACATACCAGCAGTGGGCAGGGCCAAAAGTGTGCAGGTCAATTAATGCAAATTTCATCATTGCACAGTAGCCCAGTTTTTCCTCACACACAAACCACCACACACTGTTCCTTTGTCCAGGCAAGCAAAAGGCAGTTCAAGGGCACATTTCAGCCAGGCAAAAACACCTGAGGAGGGTGCAAAGCCCCAGGGATGGGACGTGAGGTGGGGGAAGAGTCCTGAGGTCCTGACAGAGAAGCCTGGAGCCGCCCCCTGCACCAGGCCTGAGGTTCTCCACCCCCTCAACCATCACATCATTGATGGGCTTTTGTAATAATAAATGTCCTGCTTTCTTCTTCATTCTCCAGGTGAGGGTCTGGCGGTATCTGAAGGGCAAAGAGGTTGTGACTCACGAGATCCTCCTGGAAGGTGGAAACAAAGTCATGATTGGGGGATTTGGGGACCCCTTGATCTGCGACAACCAGGTGTCTACAGGGGACACCCGGATTTTCTTCGTCAACCCTGCCCCGCACTATATGTGGCCTGCTCACAAGAACGAACTGATGCTCAACTCAAGCCTCATGCGGATTACACTGCGCAATTTGGAAGAGGTGGAGCACTGTGTGGAAGGTAGGTCTGTTGTTGTTTTTGCTGTTCAGACTTTGCCTAAAGTGTGCAGATTTCAACCTGCCTGTCCTGCACGGCTAGATTTTGTGTATGCTGAAAGGTTTCGGTCTGTTTGCGCAAATGCCCTCTGCAGTCTTGCATACCTCGAGCAAATAACTTGTTATTTCTGCACCACTTTTGCTGCTTTGTATTGTTTTTTTCTGTGCTGGACATTGAAGATCCCTCCCAACCACTAGAAATCATATTCAGCCACCTCTCCAACTTCTGAGATCTCACCAAAGGTCTCTCACATTCTTTAAAGCGCGATTTCACAATCACAAAGGACTAGGAACTTGATGTGTGTTCTTTAAAAAACCAGCATAGGCAGGCAGCTGAATATTCTGCACATGGTACCACATTTTGTGCTGCTGTGGTATATGATCCGATTACCATGTCTCATGAGGCTGTGGTGTTATGAACTTTTGGCTCGGCTGGATTTTGCTTTCCGGACCCTAAATCTTTTGATGGAATGGGAAGCAGTTCTGAGAGCGGCAACTGTAAATGGTTTTGCATCTCGCTGGGCATTAGTTGGAATCTTGACTTGGGAAGCAGGGCACAGGGTGAAATCGAATGTGTTCCAATTGGAGCATAAGCTTTAGATGGAGCTTCCATGTTCAGAGGCAGTTTACCTCTTGCTAACACTTGCTTTGGACGACGGAGTTTAAAAGAAGAGGTTGCTATTGTCTTTGTATACTTTTTCTTTCTTTCAGCCTCTGTTGGAAACAGGTTGCCGGACTAGATGAACCTTGTCTTCCAATTTGAATTTGGGAGCCTTGTTGTAGAAGGAAGCACACTTTTGCTCCCCTCTAGTTGACTGCTCCGATGTTTCATCTGATGATGAAAATAATATTGCTGATATCCTAATGCTGTGTTATACCAACCTATGGTGCCGGCCGCATTTGGAATACTGTGTACTGTTCTGGTCGCCTCACCTCAAAAAGGATATTGCAGAGTTGGAAGAGGAACTGAAAGGATCAAGGGGCTAGACCAACTCCCCTATTAAGGAAGGTTGCAATTCTGGGGACTTTTTAGGTTGGAAAAAATGTGAGTAAGAGGAGGAGACATGATAGAAGTATAGAATTATGCATGGCATGGAACAGGAGGCAGGGATGGCCACTAACCTTAGATGGCTTAAGAGGATCTGACACATTCTTGGAGGAGAGGGCTATTGATGGCTACTAGCTATACTTTGCCTCCACAACTGGAGGTGCTTCTGCTTATGAAAACCCATTGTTGGAAACTACAGGGAGGGCTCTTGTGTTCAAGTCCTGCTTGCGCGTTTCTCACAGGCATCTGTGAGAATGGGATGCTGGACGTGATGGGCCCCTGGCCTGATCCAGTAGGCTCTTCTTATGCTTTTATGATGTTCTTACTGGTAGGAGGTGGCCCCCAGTATGATCCATGATTAATCCAATGTCGCTTAGGAACACGTGGGCTTGCATTTCTGAAATGTACCTGACTTCATGCTTCTGCCCAAAGGCTGTATTGATTTTTCTGTGTGAGTTTCTTTTTTCTTTTTTGCAAAGAAATCCACTTCTCGTGCAGAGCCCAAAAATTCAGCCCAAGGAGCAGGTGAGCAAATAAGACAGAAGGCTGCTGGAATCCTGGTTGAGCCAGCAAATAAACATTCCAGTCAGTCTTTGCCTCTACTCCTCTCTTTCTGGGGCCTCTGAAACAAACAAGAAAGAAGGGGGGGAAGCCTCCTAAAGACTTGGGGCTGAAATGAGCTTCTTGCCATTATTATTAGTATTACTAGAACATTTTTATCCCTCTCTTCAGCTGAGAAAATTTCCCAGAGTAGCTTACATACAATTTGTACCTTTTTAAATTAAAAATAAATAAATTTTTACAACAATAATAAACTGCAGTGGTTAAAAAAAAAAGCTGTACAATTAAATGTAAGACAGCCCCTGTCTTCAGGTTTACAATCCAAGAGATATGACACAAGAGGAGGAGAGAAGAGAAAAATCCAGGCCAGGCACCCAAAAGGTTCAGGGGCCAAATCTGATTTTACAAGGGCTTCCATTATGCTTCTAAGGTATTAGAAGTCTGGGAAACTTTGGCATATGCATTTGATTCTTGAACTGGTGACTCTTTGGTTCAGAGCTGAGATTTCTAATGTTCTGTATCGGCTTCCCTCTTCCTTCACTCATTTGAAAGGTCCTCCCCCCTCACCCGACCTGACTAATCCCTCTCTGATTTCCCATCTGGATGACTGTCTCTTTATTTCCTTCCGATTGTTGGCTGCAAAGAAAGTTGAGTATTTTTTGTGTACGGCCCAAGTGCGGCTGACTCTCAAGTTGAGGTTTCTGTGGAAGGAAACGGAGATAAGAAAGAGGCGGGGGGGGGGGGAGAGACAGACTGCCCCGTGAGGGCAAAATGTCGACATTCCTATATGCAGGGCAACCTCGGTTCATTTCTGGGGATTTGACTCAGCTGCAGTTGTTGCTCTCTTAGTCATGTGGACCTTGAACCAAGCCGCAGAGCTTTGTGTCGCTTGGGTCAGGCACCTATCAAGCTGCTGGTGCCTCATGTTCTGTTGCACCTGTGGGATACAGCAATGTGAGTGGCAGATTCAGAAATGTGGGGTCTCTTCATGATGGCTACAGCCATACTCCTTTCTGTGATTGTTCAAGATTGGCTCCATTCAGCATAAAGGGTGAGAAGACTACTTCTCAGTGGCTATAGGGCTCCCCTTTCATGCTGATGGGATGGCTCTAGCGCCCTGGAGAGCACGCTGTAGAAATATAATCATCATCAATACATGCATCTTAATTTAAACGTATAAATCTTTACAAGTCATCCAGATAGGAATTTACATGAAGCTGACATTTATAAGAATTGTGTTCAAGTGTAGCCAGGGCAGCGAGGTCCTCACATCATTGCGTAATAGATGGTGGGTGTTCCTGCTTCCAGGCTCCAAGTGCAAAGCTTTCAAAATCCACTTCTGTTGTCCTGCCATTAATCCCCATGCTGCAGGAATATAATTTAGAAGCCCATGGACATCTGTAGAAATCAGTAGTTTTGCCAGTACAAATTTGACACTGAAAACAACTTCAGGCCAAAAGAATCTATCAGTGGATATGCCCACATAATTTCCAAACATTGCATCTCTAGAATCTTATCTGTATAAGATGGTGCAATCCAGTTTTCTAAATCAGTTCAGATCTTCCTTCCTAATCTCTTCTGCAGCACAGTGAACCATGGTTTAGCATGATGTGCTCAATCCCATCCTGACCTCAAGCTTGTATGCTCCCCTTTCCAATGTGTCATTGAAGAAAAATTCGGAAGCTTTCACTTCTGTTGTTGGTTAACTGCGGCTTGTTGTGCTATCAGAGCCTGACAGACTGTGGTTAATCTTTAACTATGGTTTGTCTGAAACGAGCCAACTTTAAACTGTGGACCTAGACATTAGATTTCAGCTGAAAACTAGGAGACATTTCTTGATGAATGAAAGCAGTTTCCCAGAGGGATGAGTAGAAGGGTGACTCTCCTAGGGGGTCTTTAAGCTGAGGCTGGACAGCAGTGTGCTGGGGAAACTCTGCCTCTGGATTTATCCAGAGGTCAGACTAGATTGCCTGCAGGGGTCCCTTCCAACTCTGATTATACCCCAGGTCAATCACGATTCCTGTCCTACCTCATGATCAGAAACAAGCTTCCAGATATCAGTACTTGTAGGGGAGAGGAGGAGGAAGTGGTGGGAATAATTTAAACGAGGGCATACAGAATGCCATTTGATGTATAATCCAGTCTGCGGTAGGTCCTGCTGAAACCTTGGTTTTATTTTTACAGATCGCTCAATGTTACTGGGTTAACATCTGTCTCTACATGTAACATCGTCTTATTTGAACATCTTGAACACCTGAAGAAGGACTCTGTATAGGGCACTTAACCTGATCAAAGAAATATTACTTGTTTGATTTTTGCGAATTTTAATCAGCGACTTGATTAAATCTGCATAAATCTTGTATATTAATAAAAGTACAGTTATGGAGCAAAGAGCCTCTATTTGTCTTTAGACGATGCATGCCTGTGTTGAGAAGAGGCATTCATTCTTTTCTGTGCACGAGGATGGGCGGATGCCTCTTCTAAATGCTATCTGCAGCATTCGTAGGTACGTAACAATTTCTTTACCCTTCCCAGAGTGGTGTACATAAAATAAATTGAAGCAAGACTGACCACTGGCTTACAATCTAAAAAACACGACCCAAGAGGGAGAAGAGATGTGGAGGGAAGAGGGGAAAAGCCCAGATTCAGAAACAGTTGTTGTAATGACCAACTGGCATAGAAACAGTTCCTGTTGGAACTGGTCTTTTAGCATCACTGATGGAATGAACCCTGCAAATGGGGTTGGTAAGTTTTGGTGTTCTGGTCATGTGTGGTTCATATATTGGGGGGAAACACGGCCCCTGTTCTGATTGCTGCTCTTCTGTTTTGTGTCTTGATGTCTTGAGCCGAGTTTTGCCTGTATACTTGCATGGACCTTCATATTTTCATAGGAGACCATCTTTCAGTTTTTCCTACCTAAAAGACGAGGTATGTGGTTACATAAGGAAGATGGCATTTTTGGAGGTGGCACCCCAATTATGGAATGCCCTCCCCAGCAATATTTGCCTTGTGTTGCCTACATTAAAGTCCTGATAGTGCCAAGTGAAGATCTTTTAATTTTCCTAAGCCTTCTAGATTATAGGCCTTGGAGCATATTACAGTGGTTCCTCAGGTTACAGACGCTTCAGGTTACAGACGCTTCAGGTTACAGACTCCGCTAACCCAGAAATAGTACCTCGGGTTAAGAACTTTGCTTCAGGACGAGAACAGAAATCACGCAGCAGCGGGAGGCCCCATTAGCTAAAGTGGTACCTCCAGTTAAGAACAGTTTCAGGTTAAGAACAGATCTCCGGAACGAATTAAGTTCTTAACCTGAGGTACCACTGTATTTCTGCTGGGTTCTGAATATGACTAAGGTGCTTGTGTTTGTCTTTTGGCAAAATAGTGAACTGATAAAAATAAAATAAAATAATCCCTGCCCTCCACGCTGGCCATTTTTGCGAGGAGAACCTTTGACCCAATAACTTCTGTGTTTTTGATTATTTCATCATACCCAGCCTTCAAGGAGGATAAAATATGGGGCCATTTTGTGCTCCCAACAACCCTGTGAGGTTGGAAAGGTTGAGAGTTCATAACTAGCATAGAGCACCATGGCCAGTTGGGGTCTTGGTACCCTATCCATCCTATCATGCTGGCTCTTTTTAAAATTTATTTTATTTATTTCACATAATTTATAGGACACTCAATTGTAAAAAAAACAAGCAAACTTCTTAAGTGGTTTACAAAAAGAATAAAGCATCTATAAAAGATATTTTTTATAAATAACTTATTTTAAACATTCAATTGATGATAAATTAAAAACCAGATTAAAACACATTTCAGTTTTCTCTGTGTGTGGATAAGCTTGCCTAAATGAAAATGTTTTCAGCAAGCGCTGAAAAGAGTTCAGTGAAGGCGCCTGCCTGATGTGAATAGGCAGGGAGTTCCATAGTGTGGGTGCTGTCAGACAATTTCCTACAGGTATCATGTGGCACCTGCAAACCAGCTGCGCAGATTAAAGTGCTTGAGTGGGCAAATATATGGGGTAAAGTGATCTCGCAGGTACACTGGCCACAAGCTGTTAAGGGCACCTTGAGAACACCTTGAGCTTTTAGAACAGCCATCCCCAGCAGCACTGGCTGGGGCTGATGGGAATTGTAGTTGAAAACATCAGGAGGGCACCCGGTTGGAGAAGCCTGCCTTGCCACTTGTCTGCATGATGAGATTGTGTGTATGTTTCCACTTTTACTTATTTGCTCTCTTCCTGCCTGTTCTTTATTACTTTCCATCCTCCTTTTCTTCCTTCTCTCCCCTTGCACAGGCTTCCTCTTAATACTGAGAGGCTTTGTTCTTGTAAAGCGGCCCGTGCAAAATTCCCTTTTCAGAGTCCTTAAAAGAGCTTGTAAGAGTCTCCTGGAGGGTGGCTCTGAGCAAGGAAATCGCTGGCATGGAGGCCAGCGGTTGGTGAATCTGGGGTCCCGTTCTTTCCCATGCTCCTGCCCCTGAGCGCGGCATCTCTCTCTCTGGAAAGCCTCCTGCTTTTCTCTCTCTTAATCCTTCCTTGGCCTTTTTTGTGGTGGTGTTCCTCCCCCCCCCCCAACCGATCCTTTTGGAGGCCTTGTTTCCTTAAAATGTGGGGTTCTGTTGTTCTTTTTGGCGTGAACGGGCTTCCACTGCATCTCCGAAAGAGGCTGAGAAAGTTCCTCCAACAGCTGTGAAAAATGGTAGCTTAGCTATGAGGAACTCCTGCTGCTCAGATTATTATGGGTGGAGGTTTCTGGTGTGGGGAGGGGGCTTAAATAGCTGTGGAGGCTTCAGGGGGCTACTGGATTCATGCCTGCTGCATGATATATATTAGAATATTTGCCCTCCTCAAAAAAACCTCCCACAATTAGTATCTGTCTAAATTAAACCAGAAAGATTTATTTTTCAATTCGGAAAGTTGTGTGTTTGTTTTCTTTCAGAATAATATGCAGGTGTACTCTCTGCAACTGAATGATTCCTTGCAACTGAAATAACCATCTATGGCCCTCCAGACCTCTCTATCTGGCCCTTGGAATGCTCCCCTCACCACACCCCTCACCGACCCTGCCTTACACCTTCCTTGAGTGGTTTTGCCTATCTGGACTATGCCCTTGATCTCTGATCATGTATGTCGAAAATAGCCTAGTGTACAAAGGTAAAATTTGCATTTATTCTCCCCACCTCCTTGGGCCTTTGGCCTCACCCACCACAAGTCTGCAGCCCCTGAAAGGTTGCTGAGGAGGAGATACAGCCCTCAGGCTGAAAGGGGTTCTCCACCTCTCTGTGAGACCAATACCAAAACAAAGCAGGAAATCAGTATATAGCACTGAGTGGGTGGGGCTAGTACCTTCTCTCTCTGATCTACTCAGTTTATGCAGGGATTGGTTTATTTTATTTCACGCGACTGCATGAATCTGACACCCCTACAGTCTGCAAAGTGGTGCCATAGAATAGAATCAAAGAATTGTAGAGGTGGAAGGGACCACGAGGGTCATCTAGTGCAGGAATCTTTTGCCCAATGTGGCAAACCCACAACCCTGAGATTAAGAGTCTCACGCTCTATCTACTGAGCCATCTGTTTGCTGTCGTCCACCTAAGGCTTTACCACTTTGTTCCACAGCCTGCCTTATTAATGGGCCCATTGGTCACTATGACCAAAGACTGTGGCAGCACGATGTGAACCACAGCTGGATGTGGAGTGGGGTTGCGTTTTAATCTTGCGTAGGAGGAAATTTGTCTGCTTCTTGCTCTTGCCTCCTACCCGCTGCACATGGAATTTTCTTCTTCTTCTTCCCCTGTGTGGGATCAGTAAAGACAACTTCTCCGGTTAATGACCCAGATGTCTTTTTTTATTTTTTAAACTCCTCTGTTTCCGTCTCTTCTTCTCCCACCCCTCCCGCCCCCCGAGCCCCCACTCCCACTCCCAACTGTTCTTGCTCTGGTAGCCTGATGCAATTTTGTCAGGCTATTTGGCCTGTGGCCCATGAGCTACTTCTGTTTTGAGAAGAAACATGTAATGTTAACAATTGGCTTGGCCAGTGCCTTGGGGTCACCAATGAAGATCTTGGCAACATCCGGCCCTCCTTTTCAGAATCACAACTCTTTTTTTTGTGGGGGGCGGGGGCTATACGAGGACTTTGAGCTTAATGTAGTCTTCCTCAACCTAGTGCCCTCCAGATGTTTTTGACTGCAACTCCCAACAGCCACAGCACCTCCCACCATCTGAGATGCTAGAGGGGTAAAGTCTGGGACCCTCCGACGCAAATGCATGCAAGATGAATATCACTGATATTCCGAAAACCAAGGGGAACACCAACCTCCAACTTTTCAGTGCAGATTTTAGCATGTGGAGTAAAAGAGAGAAACCCCGGTCTCATTCGAGCCCTAAACTACACTTCTCTGGTAAATTCTATTTTGATATGTTTAACCTGGAATCTTTTGAGTTTTCTTTTAATTATTATTCCTGCTTACTTCCCGGATCGCCTTACCCCACTTGACCGCTATGATCTGCAGAGCTGACATTGTTACAAGTGTCACATAATACCAATTCAGGACTTGTAAGAAACCGATGTTAGTGTGGTAGAACCTACACTTTGGAACTCTCTGCCTACTGACACCACATTTTGTTTAGGCAAGCCTATAGCAATGTGTACAACGTTGGCATGTGTTTTAATCTCTTTTTAGCTTCCTATTGATTTCCATTATCTTTCGAATGTTTTAAAATACCTTTTATTGATCATTTCAGTGTTTGCATTTTTTTATTTTTTATTGCAAACCGCTCGGAGGTTTTATTGCAATTGAGCGGCATATAAATTTTGCTAAATACCAAAACATTCGGCCGAAGATTGTCTTCCTCTTCCAACTTCAGCCTGTGTCCTCTTTACTTCGCACTGCTGTCCTGAAGTCCCTGGGGAAACCAGGCACCTCCACAGAGCTTGCCTGGGCTTGCCGTTTTCGCTCACAGCCTTGCCCTGAAGTGTGAGTTCGGCTTTGGTGTGTTTACCTTTGTTATATGTTCCGTATGCATCTGTGTTTAAAAACCCACATTCCTTGAACATGACTCCCAGGGACACCCAGGAACAAATTTGAAGGGAGGACCCTTCTCCAAGCAAAAGGGTCTCGGAGAATCCATTTTGATCTCTTTTCAGCTGGCACATCACACTTCCTCTCCTCCCTCATCAAAATTGCCTCTCTTTTTAATTTTTCTATATATTTGCCTCTTCAGCTATACACTGAGCCACTCTCTTTGATTAGCGGGGAAATACGATTCGAGACGCTTCAATTATTTATGCCCAATTTGGTTAATTCCCTGAGTGGGCTCTTTTGACGCCAAACTACAAAGTCAGTTAATATTCCCCCCCCAAGAAAAAAAACCCCTAAAAAACCATGCGGAAGGTAGTGTTTCTTCCCTCCCCCTCTTCAATAAATGTTCCCTTTTCTCTCTTTCCCCCTTCCCCAAAACTCAGTTTTACCCCCTGTTGACTTTAAAATCTTGCAAAGTTTGAACATGAGCTCAACAGGGACCTCATCACTATTTTCCAGTCTACATAGCACAAGTTTTGCATAAGATTTTTTTTCCACAGTGATATTCATCAAGCTGATGGGGCGATAATTGTAGGCTTGGCTTTCTTTCTTTTTTTCCTCCTTGTAAATGGAGATGATGATGAATCCCAGCCTTTGGGGGTGGGGGGGGAGGAACACCCAGTGGAATGAAGGGGATTAAAACATACACACACCTAGAGAGAAAAATATAGACACCTGCTAATCAAGGTGTATTCTTCGGAAAGGTCAGTTGAAATGGCATTTTCTGGTAGTGCCTTATTATCTCTGAGGGAAAGTGAGATACATTCTTAATGTCACAGTGTGATGCAAATGACTATGGTTCAAGCATATTAAAGTTTCTCATTAGGATTTAGATTAGCATTTAGGTTAAGTTACGGAAGGCTCAACCTTGACAGTTTCAGAACCCTGGGCAAGTTCTTGCTACAGACAAGGCTGCCATTTTGATTGTTAAGACCCTCTTGGGCACTGTCTCATCCAGGCCACCAGTAAGAATGCTACCTTTGGCAAGGTGGTGGCCTTACCTGCTTTCAGATTGTACCCTGAGACCAAAATGCTCTGTAGAGTTTCAATAGGTAGCCGACACCGCTGGGTTTTTGGCATCTGTCTGTCTCAAGAGACAATGGAGTGCGCTTCCTGGGGTGAAGTCAAACCACTGTGTTAGCAGCACCAAAATGACCTGTCCCCGGGGTGCAACCCTGGGCAGTATGTATGGAGGCCCTGGGCTGCCCAGACGACAAGACCCACCCTCCACCCCGGCGGTCCAAAGGAAGACAGAGCAATATATTTGGCACCAGCTTGGCTGCAGGAGTTGCTTGAAGGAGGCATTCAAGGCGCCATCCAACCATCTTAGGGACTCCACTCTGGATTTGTGTAGGGTTCCCTCCTTAGCCTTTTCTTCTGAAGATATCCCAGAAGGCAGTTGAGGCTTAGGATGAGCTTTCCTTTTCCTTTTCCCCGTTGACCCTTTCCTTCCCAGGTTGATGAGCCCCAGCTGCCCCTCAGTACAGCACAGGCAGAAACTGCCTTCTTGACCATTGGACCCACTATTGGTCTTATCTGCTCAAGCCAGTCTTGCATGCAGGGGAAGTCCGTAATTCACCAAGGATTGGAGACCTGTTGGCTATAATCACCTGTCTCTTAGCCATTGTGGACAGTGGGCCTTGTAGTCCAACATCATCCGGGAACCCAAAATTGGAGAATAGGACTGAGAGACAGGTTTATCAGCTTGGTAAGAACTAGGTTCTCTATAGGTGTGGGTTTTGGAACCTCAGGTCCAAATGCCAAATACAACCCTCCAAGTCCCTCTGTCTGGGCTTCAGGACTCTCCCCAGGCCACATCTAAATGCTGAATAAGGGTTTTAGGGGTGGGGGTGGGGGAGGAGATTTGAGTCAGATCGGTGGGTGCCTGGTTTACTTTAAACCAGGGCAGCCCAACTTTTCATACCAAAGAGTACTTTGACATGGAACTTGAGGGCCGCACACTGCCTTGTTGCATGGCGGGCAGGAACAAGCCTTCCTAAAGATGGCTAAGTGAGATGCTGGACTTTGGCAAGGAGACATGGGGTTTTGGCAAGGTCCTAAAGCCCTTGCACCTCCTTCCCAAAGCTGGGAAAGCACTAACTAGGCTTTGGGAAGGAGGACCCTGTCAGAGCCCTTATACCTCATTCCCAAAGCCCAGCACGCTTACCTGGCTTTGGGAAGGCAGGGTGGGTAGGTGCTCAAATGTTGAGGGCCACCAAAAAAGCCCTTGAGGGCCACATGTGTTCTTTTCTTTTCTTCCTCCTCCTCCTTCCCTCTATTCTGCTATGGCATTGCGGCTCTAAATATTCCTACAAGACTTGCGGTAAATTCATTCCCATCTAATATTAGTCTACCTCTGCCTGGACTCCCCCTCCCTTTTATTTTTGGCAGAGGATGTTAATTAGCCTAAAGTGATCCAGAGGACTGGCTGTGCCTTTGCCTATTTTGATTTGCAGCTGATTTTATTGTGTCTGTGTTTGTGTATGTCTGTCGCAGGGTGGGGATGGGGGTGCAGAGACATAAAGAAGCAGAGTTGGGGGGGTTTGACTGAGCCTTGTTCTTTCCCGCCAGCCTTGAGGGATTTTTGAGCTGCTTGACATTTTCCTTTCTTTGTGGATGTCCATTGCAACCATTTGGCACCCTGCGTTAGGAACCGGTCTAAGCTAGTGGAGAGAACTCAACTACCTTAAAAGATCAAAGATGCCCTGGTTAGCTGCTGGTAGCTCACATGGGTATCCTATAGAAAGGTGCCCTTACAACTTGGCAGGGCCTGGTTCAATGGGGCAGTGGGGCAGTCTGACCTCAGCCAGAAACCCACCTGCCTGCTTTCTTACTTGCAACCTGTCCAGGGTGTGGTCCTGGCTGTCAGTGTCGTCCTCCGTAGTCTCAGTTTTGCCCCTTGAAGAAGTCTGCAGATAAGAGGATGGAGGCATAACTAATGTGAGTTTGCTCTGCCAGCCATTGGCCCTGGCTGATTGCTCTCCCCACCTTTCACCCAACACTGTTCGTACTGAGTTGGGACCATTTGTCTATCTAGTTAGGTATTTGTTTTTTGTTTTTGTTTTTAAATTAATTTATTAACAAGCAGCAGCAACAAAAGTTGCAAGCATAACAAAAAGAAAAGAAACAAAAGAGTCAGAAATGTAAACCACAAAGGGTCACAGCCTGGAAGGACAAAAAGCACAGCTCCAGAGGGCTGATAAGTATTAATTCTTACCAAGGTTCCCTAGCTCAGTACACTGGCTGGCAGCGACTCTTCAGGGTTTCAGACAAGGGGCACCCCCAGCTCTGGCAGTGTGGTGGGGAAGGGGCTTAAAGAGAAGATGCAAACGAATCAATAGTGTGTATTGCTGGCAAACACGGGTGCTCTGAGCAAACCTAAACGGGGGCGTCTGGTTGGAAGCTATTAAAGGGAGCATCAAGGGGCCAATCTCTGGTGTGAATGGAGTTGTGCAAGTCAACTGGAGCTGTAAACAGCCCACTTGGGATCTGTGTTCAGTCTGAAAACATAAGATGGCCGTGAGCAAGTGCATGCTGCTCTTAGATTTTGCAGGATTATTGTAGGGTTGTCTGCTTGCTCCTGCATGGTAGTTTCATACAGATGGAGTGTGTATGGAGGTTTCTGTTGATTGCCCTTGGCCTTGGTTTTCCCCTGCATTTTAAAGAATTACACAGGAAACTGTCTAACGTGAGCCAGTGTCACCGGTCCATCTAGCTCAGCATGGGCTGCACTGACTGGCAGCAGCCCTCCGTGGTTTCAAGCATGAGCGATTTCCCAGCTCTGTTTGGAGATGCTGGGGATTGAACCCTGGGGCCTTTTTCAAAGAAAGCACATACTTCACCGTTCTTATGAGTGTGCTCTGCACACACATCCCTGACTGCAACCCTGGAGAGCTGCTGCCAGTCAGAGTAGACAACGCTGAGCTTGTATTCTGTGTAAAACAGTTTCCTATGTCCCATTCTCTTCTGTTTTCAAAATAAAGTTTCTGCTGCTTATAGTAATAGAGGAAAAACCACATGATTGAGCGTGTCTGTGTGTGGGGAGAACTCCCTAATGGTAGAAAAGCTAATGATTTATTTTTCAGAGAGAGCCGAAGGGGGCAAAGGAGTTTTAAGCTGAGTTTTAAATTAGTCCCCCAGCCATTTTTCCTCCTCCCAAGCAAACGGCAAACAGGTTCCTTAATCTATTTCTCATGTTCTCTCCTCTCTTTCTGTCTCCTTTTGTTTTTGCTGGTGCTGAATTTCTTTCCCCTTTTTTTTAAAGCAGCTGAGCGGGATCTCATTACAGGCAACATGATTAGCATATAGTTTAACTGGAGCGCCTAGTGCCCTACATCTTCAAAGCGGGGAAGTTGGGAGAAAATGACCCAAGAAACATCCAAAGCGATTAATAAAGCTCTGCAGACTGTATCTTGGCAAGATCATAAACACTGCGGAGGAAACAGCGGGCAGTTCTTGTTGGTGGGTGGGAAGGCGCTCTGGCGCTTTGCTTCTAGTGAGATCATTTGATTTAATTTCAGCCCTTCATCTGCTGGAACCAGTTTGGCTTTTGTTTTGTTTTTAAGCACAGAACCTGTGCAGCAGACAGGTACTCAAAAGGAGCTGCATCAGCTAATGAAGGTAGAGGTTTTTTTTCCTCCTGAGGTGTGTGGGGGGGTTCCCCCCTGCCCAGTGCTCTGGCCCTCAGGGTTATAGCCACTGCTATGGACATGATTAGATCTGTTTATTTCAGTACATCTCTCCTGTTGCATTGCAAATAGAACTTAGTTTGAAGCAACCCTCAATTTCTTCTAACATGGTAGATGCTATTCATGGGGGATCAGTGCCTACTATCCACAATGACTATATTCTTCTTGACTAGGTGGGCCACTGGCCTAATCCAGCAGGAAGCTGCTTATATAGGAGCTGGGGAAAGTCCTGTGACCTCATCAGATCTACCCCTCTCTTCTCTGCCTCCTCTGATGCTCCCTCTATTTATTAATATTTTAGCAGTTAATTTTTGGGCCAGATCTATATTGCACTACCTGCTGTTCTCACCATGGTTAAATCCAGGATTGCAAAACCTTGACTAATTAGCCATGGTTAGCGTTCAGCTGGGCGCACGGGTATTGCTAAATGTAAATAAAGCCCAGGTTTGCAAACCGCATCTTCAGCTCAAGAACCATGGTTAGCGCTGAGTTCAGTGCCCATGTTGCAAAGCTGTTCACTATCTCTCAGGGTTAAGTCAGCAGGCACCGTTAACCTCAGCACTACGGAGCTGATCCTCCAAGATCCTCGATCTCTTGGCTGTTATTTCATGAAGTACAAATAGTTCTCTCCCTAGTTACCTTTTGGCAGGTAGTGAAGTGGTAGTGGCATACCTCTCTGCAAACCACAGCCGGGGGTGGGGTTGGGGGTGGAAAAGGCGTCTCGCCCCCCAGCTGAATGAGCCAGCGGTGGGCTGGGAGCTCCGTTAACTGCTCAGCTGAGGGGAGCGGCAACTGTACGCCCCTCAGTGGAGCTGTTTCACAGAGCCCCCACCCCGCTGCTGGCTCATGAAAGCCTGTGGCAAGGCAGGGGCTCCATAAAACAGCTTGTCTGAGGCGAGGGCAGCTTGTTTCTCCCTCTGCTAGTATGAGGGCAGAGTGGGATGGTAGCTTAACTCAGCAGTAGAGAAGTAAAATTTGTGGAAATTTTGAAGCCATGAGAAAAAAAAACATTTTTTTTCCCGGGGGGAAGTGGAAATTTTGGAAAAAATGAAAAAAAGTCCATTGTGGAGTAGTTTTACAAATTGCATGAAACACAATGTAGATAAAAGTATTATGCTTGCAATAAAACAGGTAACCACCCCCTTTCCCTCAAAAGCAACAAAAAAAGGAAGAAACTAGCAACATAAAAAATAATCAGATTTTCCCCTTAGCACCAACAGCAAATAAAGTTAATGTCCACCTCAATATGTAAGCTCCATATAAGGTCTACCCTTTGAGTAGTGTTGGTTTTTTTAAATCAAAACAAGACACAACATACACATGCAGTTTATTCTATCTCATTTTCTGAACTACTGCTATCATTTTCCATTTCTTCTTGCTCTTCCTCTTTGTCATTTTTCTTATGGACTTCTAAAAAACGGCTTTGGGGAAAAAAAAACATTTTTCCAGTTTCCCCCCAGGCCTTTCTATCTCTACTTGAGGACAGCCGGGGCAAAGCATAAGGCAATTTTTTGGATGCCAGGCCCAGAGGTAACTAACATCCAGTTACTGAATAGTATGTTGCACTAAGGCTCAAACTCTGCTTGTGTGGTTGTTTTTTAATTGAACTTGTTATTATATATTATAAACCACATGATGGTAAGAGCTTTCTAAACAGTTTACAAAAATATACAACAGAAGATTAAAATGATTGATAAAACACAGCTAAAAGCAGGTATTTAAGAATATTCAAAAGATGATTAAAGCCAGCAGTGGTTAAAAAGAAGTACCGTATTTTTTGCACCATAACACTCACTTTTTTCCTCCTAGAAAGTAAGGAGAAATGTCTGTGCGTGTTATGGAGCGAATACCTCCGGGTGGCGGGGGGGATCTGCTGCAGTCGTGAGCAGAGGATCCATGGTTCCCCTTCCTTCCCTCCTCCGTGGTTACAAAGCATGGATCCTCAGGATTTTTGCATTGGGCTACTCCAAACTCACTGTCAGATCACATGTCTGTGGGCACAGCATGAACCACAAAAATCATATATCCACTATTTCGTTTAGAATATTTTTTTTCTTGTTTTGCTCCTCTAAAAACTACGTGCGTGTTATGGTCTGGTGCGTGTTATAGAGCGAAAAATACGGTAAATCACATGCAGCTTCTACATGTTCAGATGGGCTGGCCGTAATGAACATGTTTTGAGCAGTTGCCGGAAAGAGCACTTGCCTGGTGTCAGTTGGCAAGGAGCTCCAAAATGTGGGTGCTGGAAGGCCTGGGGGGAAAAAATGGAAAAATTGGGGGTAGGGGGGAGGGAACAGGTTTTTCCAGTTTTTTTCCAAAGCTTTTTTCCCCCCAGGAAAAATTGGGGGAAAAATAGTGTGTGGAATATTCAAACTATATCAAACTATTTTTTTCAATTTTTCTGGAAAAAAACGGCTTTGGGGGGGAAGAAAAGGAAAAAAACTGTTTTTCCCCCAGTTTTTTTCCAGGCCTTCCCATGTTTACTCCCCAGTATATTGCTGATGTTACCAACATTACAGAATTCCAGCTGTTTTCTATTCAGTCTTCACCAATACGTTCTCAAGCCTCGACCAAGCCTTCACCTATGTCTTGAAGGTGCAAGATCCATCAGTTAGCAGAACCATATGCTGTAAAGCTTGCTAAAATGTACCACCTCTGATTGCAAGTAAGGAATAACATGTTTGAATACTCTCTCATATAAAAAAGCCTTCTGCATATAGAACACTTGCAAGTTAGGGACACAATTGCTTTTTAATTATTTATTCAGTTGTAGTGGAGCAATGGATACAAGTTTTTCCTACTGTCCTGGGATTGGAAATTTGTGGTAATATCACAAATTTTATGGTCTGTTTTTCAGTGTGCCTAAAATCCTTTGCTTATTAGAGGCTACCCCACATTTTGTTCAAAAATTGCTTTGCACAGGTAACTACCATAGAGTTATCTAAATTTTCAAAAGTAGGGGGTCTGTGGCTTGGCTTTGAAAAATAGGGGGTCCTCCGTAATGAGCTAATTGGGAACCACTGGCCTAACACATTTCTCTATGTCCCTGAGTCTGATTAATGGTTGCTCTGTTTATTCTTGGCATAGATTTCCCTTTTTGTTATGAAATTATCCCTGCCTCTCTCCAAGCCCTCCCCCCCCATTTCTCCCCCCCCTTCCCTCTCCCATAGTGTGTCTGGCTTCTTATATTTAAATATCTCCTGATCTCTTTATGTATGAAGAGGTGATGCCCAGACCTGTGTCCAGAGGCAATATAGCATTCCGCTCATAGCTGGGGAATGCATGTTTCGGGAAAAGACGGCACTCAGGGCCTGAGGGCCTTGTCTCTGCAAAGGAGGGTGAGGTTGGAAGACAGACTATGGATATTCTGGGTGTTCCTGCCCAAGCCACCATTGGAGCAAAGGCACAGCTCAATTGGCACAGGTGGCATGGACTGGCACATACCTGCCAAATGTCTGGAGGAGGGGAAACTTTGCAGAGTGTGCATGAGGCTGCGCCAGGAAATTTTGGGTTGGCTTAATGTAACATCAGAAGAGCCCTGCAGGGAGGAACTGGTCAAAAGGCCAGATCTAGTCCAGCTACCTGTTCTCACCTTGGCCAACCAGATGCCTCAATGGGAAGCATGCAAGGACACAAAACGCTACCACACTTTCCCCTCTTGCAGGTTCCAGCAATTGTAGTACCTCGGGTTAAGTACTTAATTCGTTCCGGAGGTCCGTTCTTAACCTGAAACTGTTCTTAACCTAAAGCACCACTTTAGCTAATGGGGCCTCCTGCTGCCGCCGCGCCACTGGAACACGATTTCTGTTCTCTTCCTGAATCAAAGTTCTTAACCCGAGGTACTATTTCTGGGTTAGCGGAGTCTGTAACCTGAAGCATATGTAACCTGAGGTACCACTCTATTCTGCCTCTGAAACGTAGCGGGGGAACTTTTCCAGCCTGAGGGCCATATTCCCTTCGGAACAACCTCCTGGGGGCCGTATGCCGGGGTGGGCGGGGCCAGAGACAAAAGCGAGTGGAGCAATGAAAAGGACGTTTACTTTTGTACTGTAGGCTGGTTTCTAGATTCTCCCCTCCCCCTTCCCATCCTGTATCCTCCATCGAGGCAAGCGAGAGGCTTTGTGGGAGTTGAAGGACACATTCCAGCAGAAAGAAACACACCAGGAGGGAGTGCAAAGGAAGGCCAGTGAGCAGGGCAGGGGTTGTGGCCTGTGGAGAGTTTCAAGGGCCTGAGAGAAAAGCCTGGAGGGCCACATTTGACCCCTGAGCCCCACAAAGAATCTGGGGAACTGTAGCAGGGACAGATTTCAGTAAAAATTCACAATAATTCATTACCTGTATATTTAACTGTATCGTTGGCATTCGTCTGCCTCGAGAGACAATGGAGTGCGCCTCCAGGGGTGAATACGAACTGCTGCATTAGCAGCACTGCAGTGGCCACCTCAGGGCAGAAATCTAGGCAGTGTGTATGTGGGTCCTGGGCTGCCCGGACAAAAAGACCTCCCGTTCGGCTTCCCTGGTGTGGCTGAAAGCAAAGCAGAGCAATATGTTCGGTACTAGCTTGGCTGCAGGAGTTGCCGGAAGTAGGCATTCAAGGTGCCATCTAACTGTCTTAGGGACTCTGCTCCAGATTTGTGTAGGGTTTACTCCTGAGCCTTTTCTTCTCTTTTCAGGTCTTTAGCCAAGCCCCTTCTGGCAGGCAAATAAATTTGGCAACTGCAGTTACCACCCCTGTAGGAAGGTAAACTGTAATTGTCATAGGTGGGCAGGAATAATACTACCACAAGGTAGTTTGCTTTTCTTTTCGTGAGGAGGGGGCCATTGTAATGCTTGGGGGTTTCCTGCATAACCTGCAGGAGTTATGCATTAGAGCTCCTATTATTGTTAGAGACTGCGGGATTTTCCAAGCAGCTTCAGAGAAGAGAGGGGCTGCCAAGATCCTAGGTCCCTTTTCTTGGAGAAGTGGATGCAACTCTAGGCTGATTCCAGGCATATCAATACAGTGGTACCTTGGGTTAAGAACTTAATTTGTTCCGGAGGTCCGTTCTTAACCTGAAACTGTTCTTAACCTGAAGCACCATTTTAGCTAATGGGGCCTCCCACTGCCGCCGTTGTGCGATTTCTGTTCTCATCCTGAAGCAAAGTTCTTAACCCAAGGTAATATTTCTGGGTTAGTGGAGTCTGTAACCTGAAGCGTCTTTAACCTGAGGTGCCACTGTACAGTGTTCAAGGCTGATTTGCAGGGTGGGGAAGTTTCAGCTGAGGATACGTCTGGGTGGTTGTACTTCAGACTGAATGCTTTCACAGCAGACTTCCGCATTGTTGTTATTATTTATCA
The DNA here is from genome assembly GCF_027172205.1 of Podarcis raffonei. NCBI lineage: Eukaryota > Metazoa > Chordata > Lepidosauria > Squamata > Lacertidae > Podarcis > Podarcis raffonei. The sequence continues at coordinate 73,262,762 of NC_070609.1, read as the reverse complement.
ATTGCTTTATTTGATTTCTTAGCCGTCCTGTGCCCTAAAGGCCCCAACTGCCCTATACATCTAAAGCACATTTATATCACTTTAAAACAGTCATGGTTTCCCCCAAAGAATCCTGGGAACTGTGATTTCCAGTAATAGGCCTAGAGCAGCTGTGGGGAACATTTGGCCCTCAGTATGCTGCAGGACTACATCTCTCATCATCCCTGACCTTGGGAGTTGTTGTTCAGATGTATACCCATCTAGAGCTCCTTGCAGGAAAGGTGGAACATGAAACAAACAAATCTTCTCTTCCACAAGAGTGTGTTTGGGGTGGGGGCCAAAATCTCTGCTCTGTGAACAGTGCAAAATCAAAACGACCGAATGTTTTAGCAAACATCCCAATCTTGCTTGTGGGCTCTTCAAATCCTGGAGCCAGGCCCCGCAGCTGATTGGCACATGTTTTGAATAGAATTTGGTTCTGCAAATTAACATCTGCCTCCTTTGTATAATTGACAGTGTTTAATTTTTCTGGCTGGGCAGGAATGTTTGCCTTCTTTACAGTTTTGTGACTTTACAATCAGTGGAGATCCCCATTGTAAAATAAATCCCTTATAAGCAAATAAATCAAAGCTCGAGCACCCCCGGCCCTCTGCTACGTCCTCGTTGCTCCTAAATTGCTTGGAGAGGAAAAGCAGGCTTGTTCAATTATTTTTTCAAAAAAGTTTTAATCTCTTTGTTGAAAGAGAGGCCAATCATTTTTCCATTTACACCTGGGCTGAGTCGCACCCAGCACAGAGCAACATTGTTCTGTACAGGAAACGAAAAGGATGTAACTTTTAAAATCCTATTAAGAATAATCCAAAACTCTACTCCCCTCCACCAAATCTGGTCTTATTACATGACTCTGTCTGGCTTTTGTACCTCTTGTGTTGTCAATTTGTCACATTTGAGAGTTTGAAATCATATCTCCACTGCAACACAGTTATTGTCTTAAGAGGCAATTCATCTGTTTTGCTTGTGAAACCAGAGGGTTTAACAATGAAATAATAAAAAAGGGCTGTCTTCAGTGAAGCTATATGCAGAGTAGACATAGCGGCATTAATGTACATGAGGAAGGTAGCAATCTCAACTCTTTCGGCCCTTGGAATCTTGCTCGAAAGGGAATGTGGCCCTTGGGCTTCATAAAGTCCCACAACACTGCTGTATCTGGTTAAACAACTATAGTGGGAGAGAGAAAGAGGAAGGCAATGTGTATTTTATATTCATAGGATTTCCTGCTGCAAAGGATGGTGTGGAGCTGTCGTGACTTTAAAAGACCACTGGGCAAATTCATGGAAGATAAGGCTGCTGGTCATGATTGCCAGATGGAAACTCCAGATTCAGAGGCAGTATACCTCTGAATGCCAGCTGCTGAATGGCAGACAATAAGGCTGTCAACTTAGCACACTGCTCGGAAATTCCCAGGGGCCTCTGGTTGACTGTGCTGGGAAGCAGGCTGCTGAACTTTGGTATTTCCTGTGTGCAAAGCAGATGCTCTGCCACTGCTACCGAGCTACGACCCCCTTGCATGTTCTGCCTCAGTGCTCCTGAGCCATTAAATTGGTAGGTGCCTAATCTTTGCCTAAGAAGGAGGTCACACTCGCATCATAAAACACACGGGTTCCTCCCAAAGAATCTTGGGAACAGTAGTTTATTTGTAACCCTGTGTGTGTGTGTGTGTGTGTGTGTGTGTGTGTGTGTGTAAACTACATTTCCCAGGATTCTTTAGGGAAGAAGAAGAAGAAGAGTTTGGATTTGATATCCCGCCTTTCACTCCCCTTCAGGAGTCTCAAAGCGGCTAACATTCTCCTTTCCCTTCCTCCCCCACAACAAACACTCTGTGAGGTGAGTGAGGCTGAGAGACTTCAAAGAAGTGTGACTGGCCCAAGGTCACCCAGCAGCTGCATGTGGAAGAGCGGAGACGCGAACCCAGTTCACCAGATTACGAGACTACCGCTCTTAACCACTACATCACACTGGCTCTCATGTGCTTTAAAATTTATGGTTGTGGATGTTCCCCTGGAAAGATTAGAACTTTCTAAGCATAACTATATATATATAAATTAATGTTTATGAAATGCTTTTAAATACATAATGAAGTAAGACACTTCTCTCCCTCCCTATTGTTTTTAACTTTTAAAAGTGATTGGTAAATGAGGAGAGAGTCACAGTTCAGTGGTGGAGCAGCTGCTTCGCATTCAGAAGGCCCCAGGTTCAATCCCTGCCATCTCCATTTTAAATTACTATTATTATTATTAATTACCTGCCCATCACCCTAAGGTTCCAGGGCAGGTTAGAGCAAATTAAGTACAATGTTAAAAGCAATTTAAAACAGCAGGTGTTCTTTCAGGTGTTTGGGGCCTGGGCTGTTTAGGGCATTAAACACTAACATGAGTGGGCACCTTGAACTGGGCCCAGAAACAGGGGTTATATGAACTCTAAATGGAAGGGCAGCAGATGACAGGAAAGGCCTCTTTCTCTCTGCCTGACACTCTAGAGTGCTGCTTTAAGTCATAGTAGATAGTACAGGACTCTGTGGGCCAGTGGCCTGACTCTGAACAAGTCAGCTTCTTAGACTTGGATACCTCTATCTGCACTAGCTTCAACAAAACATGTCTCTCCTGTATTGGTCTGTACAGCCACCACAGGGGCTGCAACCTTCCAATGGTTTGATTTCACCCCAAAAAGGTGCATTTCTCCATTGTCTGCCGAGACAGAAGGATGCCCTGTCTAACATTTGGGGTGCATCGCTTAATACTAAACCCACCACTGCTTCTTCTTCACATCTTTCTCAAGTCCTTTTTCCTGGCTGGATTGCATCCTGGAATGTGTTTGCCTGAATGGAAATGTGTGTGTGTGTGTGTGTTTGTAAATTTCTGTCTTTTGCGCGGCTGGTATGTAACCCGGTATATACCAAGGTAAGAATCATGTCTGCTGCTCCACCCACCTCTGCCTCTTGCCCCACCCACCACTGGCATGCGCCTCTGGTGATGATATCAAGACTTAACAGAGATGCCTTTCACAGGGGATTAGGCAAATTAATGGAGAGGTTGATCAAGGGCTATTAGTCATGACAGCAAAATGGAACTACCCCAAGTTTTAAGAGGTAGCCTATCCTCAGGTATACTAGCTGTGTAATGGCAGATATTGGGAACAGGCAAATACTGCCTATCTTATTTTGTGAGGTGTCTTGAGCTGTTAGAGACAAAAACCGAGTACTTTCTAACATTGCTGATTATACAAGAATACCTTTATATAGAATAATTGCTGATAAATTTAACTGGTGTTTTTTTAGAGCAGTAGAATTGGAAATTGCAGCCAGAACATTTTTTATTTATTTTTAGGTCACAGACCTCAAATATCTACCTGAATATAAGTTGTGTTGAGATTAAGAGAACAGACCTGGAAAGTCTCATGTACAGATATTTGCTCAGACTGACTCTGTTTTTGGTAAGTCGCTTTGGGCCACTTTCGTGAGGAAAGCGACTAATAAATATGAATGATGATGATGATGATGATGATGATGATATACGTTAATAATAAATGCTGTATTCACAGTCTCTTTGTGGGCCTCTTGTGGGAATATCTGGTCAGCTACTCTGGGAAACTACATGGATCTTTGGCCTGATCCAGCAGGGCTTGTCTGATGTTCTTTGTGAGTTGTCCACCACCTTTAACCCAGAGGGCTTTGGGGTCTGTTTGTGAATGTGCTCTCATCTCCACCAGAACAATGCCAGATTGCAGGAATGTGATAAGGCTAGAGAGGAAATCGCCCTTATCATGGGGAAAATACCACCCACAGAGTGTGCTAGGAAGAAAAACCAGCAGGGTGATGTTGGTTGGGATAAGGTGAAGATCATGGGAGAGGTCTGCAGGGACTTCCTCTGGGTGTTTCCGGCAAGAGTGGAAGCCATCTGTGGACCCCCTGCCCTTGTTGGTGGTAAACAAAACAAAACTTTTCCCACGGATCTGACGTTAGTTTCCCCACTGTTTAAATAGGATGTTCCCTATTGAGCAGCTTGCTTTGTCTCCTTCCCATCCCCTCTCTTTTTGAAGTTGCTGTTGGGAGCATCGAAACCCTCCGTGTTGCTCCATCTGCTTTTAAAAATGGTCCATCTGGCTCTCAGTCATGCCCACACTGACTGGCAGCAGCTGTCTAGGATTGCAGGCAGGGTGTGTTCCAATCTGACTTGCAGATCATTGAACCGGGGACCTGTTTGCATGCAAAGCAGATGCTCCACCACTAACGCCCCTCCTTACAATCCAGAAATTTCATTATGTTATACATTTTCAACCCCCAGTTCTCCCACCAATCAATTCTGTTGGGTGAGAGGAAAACGATTCTGTTTTCTCTGCACCATGCATCATTTTATAAAGCTTTCTCCTTTACCCACTCTTAGTAATCTTTAACCACCTAAACAACAAAGGTCCAAATATTTTACCCCTTTTCTTCACACAGGAGTTGCTGCAGCAGCACCCCACGCCCCAGATCATTTTTCTTGCCCTCTCACCCACATTTTCCAGATCTAAGGTACCCTTTTTGAGAGGAGGTGGCTGGAAGTGCACCCAAATGTGGCTTTACTGTAGATTTATACATAAAGGCATGACTATACCAGCTCTCTTTATTTTCAGCCCCTTTCCTGATGAACCATATAGAATGGGTTTTTACTCACACCCGCCTACCTGCCACTACCAAGACAAGGGGCTCTTTACAAGTCTGGCCCAAAAGACAGAAAGAAGGGATGACAGGAGTGTCTTTTGTCTTCTAGATCATTTCAGAGAGGTGGAAATTTCAGCCGCTAGCCTCAAAAGGCAACTTGCCATGTGCCTTTCGAAAGCTTCTTGTCTCAGTGTTGCTTTTCAAATCGATGGTTGGTTTCGATATGGGCCACTACAAATTTTTTTTTGTCCAACTTTTCCAGTTGCGCCGGCTTTTCCTTGGAGAAGAAAAGGGGGGATATAAATATGGAATGAAACGATGAAATGTTAGGAGCCCCAGCTTGTTAAAACTTGAAACTCCTGAATTAAAAAATGTCCAGGAATTGCACTGCAGTGCAAAATCTGGGCAACGGCATACCAGGATGGTGTCATTTGTGGGGGCCCAGCCTGGTGCTCATTGCTACGATGACTGAGCCAGTATCGGTGGCCATTAATGGCTGGTGCCAGACTTGGGTGGGTCCTTGAAGCAGTGCTGTTGATGGGTCTCAACACAACTCCCCCAAACCAGGGGGAGCTGTGGTCCTACCTGGGCTATAGACCAGGTGTAGTGGTTAAGAGCAGTTGACTCGTAATCTGGGGAACCGGGTTCGTGTCTCCGCTCCTCCACATGCAGCTGCTGGGTGACCTTGGGCTAGTCACACTTCTCTGAAGTCTCTCAACCCCACTCACCTCACAGAGTGTTTATTGTGGGGGAGGAAGGGAAAGGAGAATGTTAGCCGCTTTGAGACTCCTTCGGGTAGTGATAAAGCGGGATATCAAATCCAAACTCTTCTTCATCTCATCAATACATGTCATGCATCTGTAGGCCAGGGCATGGCATTTTGGGAAACTTAAAATGGCGGGCAGCCAGAACTACTCATCAGTAGTATAGCCGTACAGGGCTGGTGCCAGACTTGGGTGAGCCCTTTAATCAGCATCCAGGGGCCCGGTGTGGAGTGCAGAGAATGGTAGCATGACCAGGTCCGTCCAGTGAGGTGCCCTCTTAAGCCCCTGGGGCCACCAGCAAGTGCCCCACCTGGCTTACCTCTGGTGCCAGACCTGCAGTCTTATCCCAGCTGTTCAGAAAATGGGGGCAGTACAGTTGGGGGAGAAGAGCCTGGGTCTGTGAGGGGGTGGGGTGGGGAACGTGTGTGTGTTTGCACATACAACTTGCAGGGCCTTCTTTTGGTTCAATGGGTAGCCAGCTGTGGTGAAAAGCAGCCCTTGCCCTCTGCTTGGAGTACAGCAGGAGCTGAGCTTGGAAGGGCGCTAAGGGGCTTCCTCCCTAACTTAAGCCATCTTCAAATGGGAAAGTGACCCAATGGATGTTAACTCATCTTACCCTAGGCTGTGCTTTCTGCAGGAAACCAACAATAATGGGGGGGGGGGGAGTAGAGTAGCAAGCTTGTAAAAGCAGCATTTTATAGGCCCACGGTGGTGAATTTCCATTTTTCGCACGCCTCTTTCCTTCTGTGAGTGTTCCCGCCCCATCCCCTGCCCTGGAGAGGGGGTGGCGCTGTGCACCGGATGCTGGCTTGCATGCCGATCCTAATCGAAGCCCGCGGCCTTGAGTGGGGGCGAGGGGTGCCACAGCGGGCAATGCAAACAAGTTCCACAAAGCCTGCCTGTGTGCTCATCTTTTCTCTGTAGCTGCGGGCTATTCTTTTCTTCTTTTGGGTGTGCTCACTGCTCGTGGTTACCTGCTGCCTCTGGTTTTCCCTCTTTCTCCTCTCCTCTGCAGTCCTCACCCCCCACCTCAGCTTCTATGGTAAGGCCAGAGAAACCAGATGCACAAGTTCATGGCTGCCTTGTTGGGCCTGTCTCGACCTGTGAGCCCAACTCCATTTGCAGTGGGTTGGAAGGAAGTGTTTCTCAGGCGGGGTGAAACGTTATGCCCTCGTCTCCCTAAACTAGGCATTCACAAACAGAACTGCAATTCCGCCACGTAAAACAGAATGGAGGACTAACTGATCCCATAAGGAGGTTGCCTGTTGTGTCTCTGTATGAGTCACTATTCTGAGGTAGAACCTTTTTTCCAATCAGCCTTTGCTGGAATTGGTCAATCTGTTGCTCCTTGTTTGTAACCTCGCTGGTTGATTTGGACAATGCTGAGCTTGATGAATGAATGATATAACTTGGTGCAAGACAGCAAACTATGCTGCTGTGTCCCATTAGATCACTCTTGATGCAGAAATTTAACTTTCCGTTGGAAGGAGTTTGCTCCCTTTGTTTCTGTGTGAGTCAGTGTTCTGGATTATGCCACCAGTTTGGAAGGAGATCAACCCAGGACAATGGTTTATGCAGTGATACAGTGGGCCACATCCTCTGAAGGTGGGTAGCTTTGCTGTGTCTCTGCATCAGGAACAGTTTGAATGATTCAGTAGACAGCCGCTTCATTTGTCCCTTGCAGGAGCTGACTAGAGGGTAGCAAAACCAGAGGCGTGAATCATACAGAGACTCTGCAGGAAGCCTCTCCTGTGAATGGATGGCCAGCTCAGAGGCACCTCTAATTAACTTATTTCTTACAATACAGTATACGACTGCTGTGCGTCTCAGCAGCTCCTCTCCAGCTTCAAAAAGAAATGATGTGCAACAGTGACTTTTTCCAGATATATTGCCTTGAGGGAATCCTTGTCACACCAATTTTTTTGGGTCTGCCTTGCAAAGGATTCTGGGATGCATAACGAAGGCAAAAACAATTTTGTGGAGCACTCCTAAGGCTTAGATCAGGCTAGTGGCAGACAAGCTCTCTCTCTCCCCCGCCCACCACCCCGGGAAGCTTTTCCTGCCGTTGTCACTCTCCCAAGTGAAGGAGCTCGACAGGTTGTCTGGAGCAATCCCCAGGTACCTAAGAACAAAACTCGAAAAGCACTGGTGTAGAACCGTTATGTCAAAGAAGAGCGGCTCGCAAATCTTTGGGAAAGGTTGCCCCTACCCCATGGAAACAAAATTGCTTCGTCAAACATTTTAAAGATGTGTGTGCATGAGTGCTTGCTTTCTTGAGATTATGTAAAATGCAGCCGGGTGGATCAGAACAGAAGGGGTGGGGCATTGGATGTGGTATATTTCCCCTTGTAATTATGGGCAGCTGTCTGCTTTGCACCTCGGTAAATTTGTTCACGCACAAACTTTAAATCCTTTCTGTTCATTGCTCTCTCTGTCACACAGTATGTTATCCTCTTCCCTCCTCAAACCCCAGACGATTTGTCTCGCTGTCTTTCTGCAAGAAAATGGCACAGAATTCCAATGACTCTGAGCCCTCTTCCTTCCCTTAACCCTCAGGTCTGCCACAAAAGTGTCTGCGTGAATTCCAAGGAAGTGTTTTCTGCTTAATTATCGTATGCCACCCATCCACCTGCTCTTCCCTCACCTCCCATGGCTACTCCTTAAAGTGATTATAACAAGCGCTTGGTAACCACAGCTACTGCTGTACTTGCAATTACAAGCTCCTTTCCTAGTCGCCTGTGGTGAGTAAGCACCGCTCCAGGTGACCAAGCAGGAATTCTCCCCCCCCCTGAACTTGAACTTGGTTATTTTTTGTCAATGGGTGGTATTCAATGATACAGTCATACCTCTTGTTACGTTTGCTTCAGGTTGTGCGTTTTCAGGTTGCGTCCCACGGTGACCCAGAAGTACCAGAAAGGGTTTCTTCCAGGTTTCGCCACATGCGCAGATGCACAAAATGACATCACACGCATGCACAGAAGCGGCAAATCGCGACACGCGCAGACACGGGTTGCGTTCTGCTCATGTTGCGAACGGGGCTCCAGAACAGATCCCGTTCACAACCAGAGGTACCACTGTATTCAAATAAATGTGCAAGTGGAATGATTTCCTCTTGTACAATAAGACTTTACTCCTTCCGCACATGTTCTGTCCTGTCCCTACATCTGCTCCAAAGGGTTGGGGGAAAACCCTGAACAGATTTAAGGGGTGCATGGGGGCAGGAGGGGGAAAGTCTGGTCACACAGGCAGAAGTTTTTCTGCGCTCACAAAGTGCTCTTTTGAATTCAGCCCAATGTGATTCAAAATATTAATGTGGACTAGTAACTTCCTTAGTCATATCTTTCACTTTGTCCCTGTTTTGCAGAAACAGTTCTAGTTTTCTGGTTCCCGGTGCTAAATTGTCCTAATTTTTTACTTCTGGGGTGCTTCCTCTTATTCTTCTTTAATTAGTTTCAAACTGCCCTTCTGGGCCTTGAGAAGTTAATTTTATATGTAGCCTGATTCCATTACTTAGAAGTGGGACTTGCTGTCAAGTAGATGTGCATAAGATTGTGATGCTAGTTCAGGCATAGGCAAACTCGGCCCTTCAGATGTTTTGGGACTACAACTCCCATCATCCCTAGCTAACAGGACCAGTGGTCAGGGATGGTGGGAATTGTAGTCCCAAAACATCTGGAGGGCCGAGTTTGCCTCTGCCTGTGCTAGCTGGAGAGTGGCTGCATCTTGATTGCACTGCATAGGGATGTTGATATAGGCACAGGTGCCCCATTAGATAGCTCTGTTGGTTAGAGTGTGGTGTTGATAATGCCAAGGTTTGTAGGTTCGATCCACGTAAGAGACAGCTGCATATTCTTGCATTCCAGGGGGCTGCACTACTAGATGATCCTCAGGGTTGCTTCCAACTCTATGATTCCAATGTGCTATATGATGGCCTCCCATTTCCTGTGAATCCTAGATTTGGAAAGGATCTTAGAGGTCGTCTGGTCCAGCCTTCCGCTACTACAGCATCCCCAATTGGTGCCCATCAAGTCTTGAATTAAAAACTTCTCCCAAAACAAAGACCACAGCCTTCCAAGGCAGCTGGTCTTGTACTGTCAGGCAGTTCTTTTCAGTGTTTCATAGAAATCCCCACCTTTTGTGCAATTTGTATCTGTTGGTTGGAGTCCCATCCTCTAGAGCAGTGTTTCCAACCTTTTTCCGACCATGGCCCCGTGGTCCTACCGGTAGAAAGGTAGCTATTTAAATGTTTGTAAATAGAACATGCTTTATTTATAATTTTTATAATTTATACAAAATATAATTATGTTGAATGATAGGAACATAATGAAACGTCGTTGAAGCAGAAGAACATAGAATTGTGGAGCTGGAAGGGACCCCAAGGGCTTTAGTTGAGCTTTATTTATTTTTTGTGGAGGGGGAAATTGCAAAAAAAAATGCTGTTTTGAGCTATTTTCGTGGGGAAATGGCACTGCCATACATCTAGATTTTCCCAGACATTTTCCTGATTTCCACCCAGACATGGCTGCCAACTGCAATATGGATAGTGTTAAGTTGTGGGCAAACATATCAGACGACACAGCGATTCTTCAAACAGCTCTTCTTTATTCTGAGGCCAGAACTGAACTAACTGAGGAGCTCAGTCAGCCTGCTTATATAGAGCTCCAGAACAATGTAACTGTTGCCATTTCCTAAAACTATCCAATCACTGAACGTCACTTTCGACCCTTCATTTGCATAACTATCTACAGTGTCCCCCTGCTGGCCCAGGGTGAGAACTTCAGTACATAACAGATATGTCTGGGAAAATCCGGACATATGGCAACCCTATTCTAGTGCAACCCTCTGCAATGTAGGAAACTCAGCTAAAGCATCCATGACAGATGGCCACCCAACCTCTGCTTAGAAACCTCCAAGGAAGGAGAGTCCAGAACCTCCCGAGGGATATCCATCTTCCATGTATTATAAAAATTAAACAACACTTACTTGACCCCAGTTATTTGACACAGAGGGGGTAAACTTCCAGATACGGTCCAAAAGGTGCACAGGGAGTTCTGTATATATGGGAGAATTTTAAAAAACAAGTGGTCTTCACTGACCTGATTCAAAAAGATATTGTCATCTGGAGGAGCCCTGGCTGCCTGGATAAAACACTATAGCCCCACACACCCTTACCTGGGAGTAAGGCCCACTGAGCTCAGTGTGGCTTTCTTCTGAGTAGACATTTAGTTATTTACTAGCAGCACCAAATGACCCCGCTCAGCTTGGGGCTGGGGTGATTACACCCTGCATCTTGCAGAGCCAGGCCGATGCTGCCAGCAGGCCCTGTGCCCCACAACAACATCCAAATTCCTTGATCCACTAGGCGCTGGGATGGATTGCATCCTGCACCCTGCAGAGTCAGGCCCAGGCTGCCAGCGGACCCAGCACTGGTTGCAGCAACAAGCAGCTCTGGCTTGCCCGTCCCTACCCATTGCCATCGTACCACCACACTTACCTGACCTGGGAGTTCTGTATCATGGGCTCTACCGGCAAAAACAGGAGCCTCGGCGATCACCCTCTCCCCCCGGAAACAAACCAGGACTGCTAAAAGAAAATGCACATGGCAAAAAGGAGCACTAGGCCCTGTGGGCTACCCCCAATACCGCTTGTATCCAAGCAGATAGCCAGCCGATCAGGACTTTCCCCCTTCACTTCTCACATCCATCTGTGGCCCCCTAGCCTCTTGCTGTGGCCCCCCTTTTACACATTTTTCACCTGTGGCCCCCTTATAATATCCTGGGACCCCCAGGGGGCCATATGGCCCCCAGTTGGGAAACACTGCTCTAGAGCAGGGATAGCTAGCAGTGTGCCTCCCAGATATTATTGAACTCTTAGCTCTCTTCAGCCTCAGCAAGTGTGGCTAGTAGTCAAGTATGGAGTTGCAGCTCTACAACATCTGTAGGCACCAAGTTGGCTGCCACTGGTCTAGAGCAACAGAAAGCAACACTTGCCCCTTGCCATCGTTGCCAACTTCCTATGTGCATGTTCCAGTTTGTTGATTGCCTTCTTAAACTGCAAAGCCCAGAGGCCTTACCAAATTAGAATAGAGCAATCCCCTTATGTCTTGTGATCTGGACACTATACATCAGTTGATGTAACAGAGAAGTGCATTAAAGATTTCTGCCTGCACATCACACACCCCTGATTTGGAAGTCTAGCTTGTGGTCAACTAAAACCCCTAGATCCTTTAGAGATGGACTGCTGTCAAACCACATATGCACATATTTCAGGACAATTATGGTGCTCTTTTCTTTTAATCCTCCAGAAGGTCTTTTAGCAAAAGAACAGACACCCTCTTTTTGCTTTTAAATATGTACAAGACAGACAGTCGAAAGTAAATGAAAGTAATGAATAGAGCATTCTGCAAATGGGGAAAAAACTTTGAGCAATGTGTAATAGTAATAGTGGGGAGGGGCGGTTGCTTGGGCACAGCTCTTTGGAATGGAGATAGGGGTGTTTCAAGTACACAAGAGTGTCTGTATTTTCATCTGTGAAATATTTAAGGGTATGGGAACTCAGTGGGCAGCAGATACAGTCATCGCTACACATTGTGCACCCAAAGTGATAACATTGTTCAGCAGACAGCATGGACGCATTGTTAGCACACTAATGCCAAAGATCAGCGTTCAAAATGTTCAATATTTTAAGTACCTTTTTATTTTATTTTTTAGAAAACAAAACCTGGCATTCAGATTTAAATTTCTGTGAGCACATTTATTTCAGAGGGGCCAATGCTGAGTGAGAAGAGTACCTGCTTTGCATGCAGAAGGCCCCAGATTCAATCCATAGCATCTCCAGGAACTTTCTCTGTCTAAACCTGCCAGTCAGTGTAGACAGTACTGAGTTAGATCGATCAATGGTCAGACTCAGTATAAAGCAACTTCTTACATGCCTAAGTTGGTGCTTATAAGAAGAACCAAAAGAGCTACCTAGCCCAACATCTTGTTTCTCTCAATGAACAACAGAAACCCCTCTGAATGGAGAAGCTCTATGGCTAATAACCTTGACACACTTTTCCTTCTCCTTGAATCATCTAAATCCCTCTTTCATGTCTCCATTGAAACATCTTGTGGCAGTGAATTCCATAAGTTAATCCAACACATTGTTTGAAGGAGTCTCTCTCTTGCTCATGCCAGATCAGAATCTACCTACCCATCAGTGCAAGAAAAAATCATGCTCCGGCCACATAGTTGACAGCTTATCTCTAGCCTTCAAACTTGGGCTGTGTCAGGCCTGGTGAAACCTGTCTCAGCCAAAGCTGTTTGAGGCCCAAACTAGATGTTGTGGGGGCAGTCATGCTTACGCAAGTCCCATGTTCAAGGACTTAGCTTTGGCCTTTGAAACGTGTCCAGAGGCCTTGGTGGATCCTTTTTTAATTTAAGACAAACTAGATATGCCGTGGCTGGGACAGCCGTGTTGGTTTATTCACATATAATACAGACGTTGGGTGTTTAATTTTTCACATGTCCATTGGATTCATTTAGGCCTTCAAAATGTGACTACAGTCATACCTCGGGTTGAAGTAGCTTCAGGTTGAGCGTTTTCGGGTTTCGCCACTCGCGCATGCGCAGATGCTCAAAATGATGTCACGTGCATGCGCGGAAGCGGCGACCCGCGCACGCGCAGACACGGGTTGCGTTCGCTTCAGGATGCGAACGGGGCTCCGGAATGGATTCCATTTGCATCCAGAGGTACCACTGTATGGCCCAAAACCCTGTCTCAGCTCAATATCTGAGGGCCAAACTACATTCCATGGGGGCCACCTTGTTTGTGGTATACATTGGTGAATACATGAATACACTCAATCTTAAGTGTAAATAAAAGAAGCGGTAAGATTCCCATTAAAAATCAATATGAACATTTAATGCAAGGGGAGATCTGCTGTCCTCTGTCTTCAACCACACACCCGCAGACATGCCACACAACCTGAATGAAGTCTGTTACCGTAGTTGTTTGCAGACCACAGTTTGGGAACCCCTGATCTAAGGGAGTGCTCACTGTTAATTGGTATTTGGCCTATACGCAGAATATAGGAGAGCATTTTTAATATTTGTCGGTAGCGTCCATTTTATCTCATGGAACAATTCAGTTTTATTTTTATGTTTGTATAAACTACAATTGTGCATTTTACCTTAACTCAGTCTTTTTGAAGTCACTTTTTCTTAAGGAGAGTTTGCAAACGAATAAGGCAAGCGTAAGGCTCTTTTTTTGTGTGCGAACGAATAGGGCAGGCAGGTGAATAAAGAGTTGGCAGGGGAAATCAAATTTTTACAGCAAAATGTGCACAAGGGCAAGAGGAGCTGAGTGCTCCCTCACACTGGACCATATATGCTATATCTATGAATCTATGATTTCACATGCTTTTCTCCTAAGCTGGACCTAATTCTCATGTTGGACCCAGGCTGGTAGAAATATTTAGGCTTTGGATACACTTCAAAGGCCAAAGTTAAGCTCTCAGAACATACAATCTCTCTCCCCATGTGTGTCTGTGTAGGAAATGGGCCCCCTGCCCCATTGTTTTCTATGTGAGTGCTGCAGAACATGAACAACATGGCTGGCCTTGGCATATCTAGTTTGGGCCTTGTGCAGCTTAAATTGAGACAGGATATATACACCAGGGCCTCTGGCCTTGAACACGTTTCAAAGGCTGGAGCTAAGCTCTTGAACATGTGCCTTGTGTAAAAAATAATAATAACCCCCCTACCCACTGTTTTAGATGTGAACAGAAAAAGCACATGAACAACAAATATGGCTGCCCTCCTGTCACATCTGGTTGGCCCTTAGTCAACTGCTTGAGGCCTGTGTTTTGGGTTTCACTAATCGTCATTTGGCCTGGTTTGGTAAGTTGGCCGGCATTCCCTTTTTTTGATTTCCTGAGAACCCAGATCCCTCGCTTGAAAAATGTTGTGCTTTTTGGCCAGGCACCCTGGAAGCAGAATTGGTTTTTGTCGTGCACCCAAATGATAATGACCCACTCCTGGCTTCTGTTTAATAGATCGCTTTGGATAGCTTAATGGGGCAAGCGACAGGCAATTGGGCAAATAGGATTCTGTGGGGAGGGGGACTTTCCCCTCTGTCCCAAAAAACCTCTCCACTCTCAAAACACCCTCCACTTTTTACAACAACATAGCCCAACTGCCGCCAGATTCTTTACTATTTAATCCTCATGCTGATGCGCTTACTCCCCTAGAGGCTTACTCTTCTTTACTCTCACTGCAGCTCCCAGGATACTTTGCCATGACTGTTAAAGTGATATAGTAGTGCTTTAAATGCGCGGTGTAGATATGGCCTTGAACCTGGGTCCCTGAAATCCAACTTGGCCTTCCCCAAACTTGTGCCCTCAGATGTTCATGCTGGCTGAGGCCAAATGGGAGTTGGAGTCCAAAAGCATCTCAAGGGCATCACATTCACAGGACATGGCAATTTCTCCAGCTGCCCTTGTGCTGGTTCCCTTGGACCTAATCTGCTTTGCTGCCGTCCTGGCAGTGGCGAATGTTGCTGCTGTCTCTCCTCATGCCAGTCGCTGCTCCTATTACTGGCAGGTGTCGGGTGCTCAATATGGCTTTTAACATTTCGGGAGCTTTAACTCATAGGGTGACGGCTTCTTGTCCCATATATTCCATGTTTCCTCCTCAGCAGTCAGCATTCCATGCCTGCTGAGCAAATTCATTCTCCTGGGCTGCTGTTGTTTTTTTATTCAGGGTGGGGGTGGGTCATACTTAGTTTTCTTCTTGAAGATCTGTTTTATTTTTGCCAACTTTCCTGTGTGTGGGTCCTGCTGTTTTGACTGCATAAGGACTGGCGCCCTCACACGTAGCATCAGAAATAGAGGGGATTATGCATGTGTTTTTATCTGTGGAATGTTGAAGAGTGCACCACTCTCGAAAGCCTCTCTCTCTTGGTCACCTCCGAGCGTGGAATACTTGACCGCTGATCAATGGAGCCTTCCATGTTGACTCTTCTGTCTCAAGCCTTCCGTCCTGTAGATTACGGCAGCTCTCAGGTGCTACTCCTCACCCCTCTCTCCATCACCCAGTTGGCATTGCAAGGCTTCATTTGAGCCAAACTTTTACAACTTTATTGGGATTCATTCTCTCTCTCTCTCTCTCTCTCTCTCTCTCTCTCTCTCTCTCTCTCTGTGTGTGTGTGTGTGTGTGTACACACTGTCATTTTGCCTTTTCAGATCTCAGCTCCTCAAAGATGTACAGTGGTACCTCGGGTTCCATACGCTTCAGGTTACAGACTCCACTAACCCAGAAATATTACCTCGGGATAAGAACTTTGCTTCAGGATGAGAACAGAAATTGTGCTCTGATGGCGCCGCGGCAGCAGGAGGCTCCATTAGCTAAAGTGGTGCTTCAGGTTAAGAACAGTTTCAAGTTAAGAACAGACCTCCAGAATGAATAAAGTACTTAACTCGAGGTACCACTATATCGACGGCCACCCACTTGGATGGCTTTAAAAGAGGATCAGACACGTGCATAAGGCTATCAATGGCTACTAGCCATGATGGTTAAGTTCCACCTCCCCTTTCGCCTCTTCAGTGCTGGGAATCACAAGTGGGGAGAGTTGCTGTTGCATTCGAGAGAACAGGATGCCAGACTAGCCCTTGGCCTGATCCAGCAGGACTCTTCTTATGAGAGCTTTTCCATTCATGCTCCCTGCCCATGGGATTCTGACTGTGCCACTGTTGGGAACAGGATGCTAGATTATTGATCGAATGCTAGATGTTGATCGAAACCCCAAGGCTCTTATGGCTTTTAAAAATGAAGGAAAGCAAACTCCAAGGTTCCAGCCCTTATGTATGTGAATATATATTTGCAAGTACCTGTATATGGAGGAGCGGGTGGTGCTGTGGTCTAAACCCCCGAGCCTCTTGGGCTTTTTGATTGGAAGGTCAGCAGTTCGAATCCCAGCAATGGGATGAGCTCCTGTTGCTCTGTCCCAGCTCCTGCCAACCTAGCAGTTCGAAAGCATGCCAGTTCAAGTAGACAAATAGGTACCATTGCGGTGGAAAGGTAAATGGCGTTTCCATGCACTCTGGTTTCTATCACAGTGTTCTGTTGTGCCAGAAGCGGTTTAGTCACATGACCTGGAAAGCTGTCTGTGGACAAATGTTGGCTCCCTTGGCCTGAAGCGAGATGAGCGCTGCAACCCCATAGTCGCCTTTGACTGGACTTAACTGTCTAGGGTTCCTTCACCTTTTTTTATGGGCAACACCTGTAGAAACCTCAGAAGCCAGAATGGCGGGGTCTGATTCCCAAAGGTCAGGGTAGAGGTGTTAGTGCCCCTTCTCCAAGATTTGCCAAATTACAATAAATAAGTAATGAGAATTGCTATGCAAATCAGGAGAAATAATGCACATTTTGCGTAATGTACGCAGGGCGCAGCTCTTCAACGTTGCTTGCTGCAGATATTTTTCATTTTAGCACAGTCTCAGACTGCTGGGCCCCATTGTTTTGGGACAGTCTTGAACATTTAAGATGTTAAATCCCGCATTCAGGATCCTAAATACCACAATCCCACCAAATACAGAATTCCACCAGACAGCTCTGTGGGAGGTGAAGACTCTGCTTACCCACCAGCACGCACTCATGTGCGCATTTCAGAGTTTCCTCCGCCCTTCCGCTCCCTCCCTCCTGATCTGTTTCCTAATCTTGCATACTGAGGAGGATTAGAATTCCTGAGGAGCAGGCAGAGCCCTGCATGGTGTTCCTATTTGCTAAAATCTTCCTATTTGCTAACATCTCCCCACCCCCACCCCCCCACCCCCCGCCTGTGTAAAAGGAGTCCTGAGATATAGCAGAAAAGCCGAAAAAATGAAACTTTTTTTTTTTGGCAGAAAAATAAATTAAAAAATACTGGAGCAGGAGAACATAAGGGGCAAAGATGTTTGATTTCTAAAAGAGGAATAATGGCTTGTTTTGCATTATGCTTCCCATCCTAAACATGTTGTCTTTGAAGTCCTATTAATTTTGGTGGTTAACTTTCTAGTGAGCACACTGAGGCTTGCTGCCTTATTTAACCGGTTATAATTTGTGAATGAATTTTATTATTACGGTCACAGACCAGTTCCGGCTCACTTACAATATCAGGAAAATCATAAAACACAACAGGAATACATTGAATTGCAATTGGGTATAACAGAGACAATTCAGATATAGCCGCAGTTAAAAATATAATTTGTATTTTGGAAAGTACTTTGCCTTAAGGAAGCCTCAGGGACCCAGCAATTGGGTGGCATTTCTTTGGGCACGAGGGCAAGCTATTTGCAGCCCCATTGTCTTCCCTCTGCTTGATATCAGAAACAATTAAAAGTTCAAATAATGGTAGAATCAAAAGGTGTGGTTTGCAGACCATTTACCATCAGTTGGTTTACTCAGATATTTCTTACCCTTGGGATCTGTTGGCATTTGCATACATGGGCAGTTAAATGTGTGAAGGGTGTTTCATTAGGGAACATGGGCATTCTGGCTGTGAAATGCAATAAAAAGCCTAGTAACCCGTTTAAGGCTAACAGACATATAATAAGGCTTCATGGAGCAATTACCAGTTTCTGCAGTAGACCATAGAATTCGGAACTGAACATTCATATACATTGGCGGATGAAGGTGGGGGCGGGGGTAGTGGCTTGACCTGGGTGCCATCCAGGGGGGTGTTTGACATCGCACCCGCTCCCGCCCCCTGGGATGCTCAGCGCTTGCCACGCACATCCCGGGACACGTGTCACGCCCCCTGGGATGCACGCCACACCCCCTGGGACACGCACCAGCCACGCCCCCGGATGTACGCCGCTCCCGGTGTCGGAGCAGGTAGCTCCACCACTGATCGTATATATTTTTAGTGTTACTGTTACCACCCAAGCAAAGTCGCAGTCTGAACAGGAAACTCTATACAGTGGTACCTCTGGTTACGTACTTGATTCGTTCCGGAGGTCTGTTCTTAACCTGAAACTGTTCTTAACCTGAAGCACCACTTTAGCTAATGGGGCCTCCTGCTGCCGCTGCACGATTTCTGTTCTCATCCTGAAGCAAAGTTCTTAACCTGAAGCATTATTTCTGGGTTAGCGGAGTCTGTAACCTGAAGCATATGTAACCTGAAGCGTATGTAACCCGAGGTACCACTGTATAGCCATTCCAGATCAGCAGGAGCCACTGGCCGGCCTTAACTCGATGGCAGGGCTTCTCTGCTTGGCATGCAGGAAGGTCCCAGGTTCAGTTCCTGGCATTTCCAGGTAGGGCTAGGAATGTCCCCTGCCTGAAATGCTGGAGGGCTGCTGCCAGTCAGTGTAGGCAGTATTGAGCTAGATGGACCATCGGTCTGACTTAGTATATGACAGCTTCTTATGTGGGTGGAGTCAGCCTAGAGTCCAGGAACCCTTTACTGGCCAGGGTGCATTCTGACCTACAGCACCAGTGGATCAACACTGGAGCTCCTGATTCCTCTCCAAGCTGCTTTACACCAGACCTTTCCCCAAACTGGTGCCCTCCAGAAGTTATGGACCGTAACTTCCCATCAGCCCCAGCCAGCATGGGATGATGGGCGTTGGAGTCCACAACTTCTGGTGGGCTTCAGGTTGGGGTAGGCTGGTCTAAATGGGGAGGTCATTTTGGGGGGGTGTTGGGTGGGAGACCCACAGTTCTGAGCTGGGCAGAACCAGTTTGGCGGAGGCTGCTTCAGACAATGCACAAAGTGACAACCTCAGTTGATGGGGTCCATGTTCATTTGTCCCTGGTTGTCTACAATGTTAGCCCTACACAGAGTAGACCTACTGAAATGAATGAGCATGTGTAACTTAGACCCATTAATTACAACGGGTCCACTCTGATTAGGACTTAAGCTACATTCACACCATGCCTTTAAAGCACCATTTGACCACTTTAACCAGTCTCTGCTTCCTCTAAGGAATCCTGGGAGTTGTAGTTTGTTAATGGTGCCGAGAGGTGCTTGGAGACCCCTTGCAGAACTACATTTCCCAGCAAGGCTTTTTTCCCAGCTGGAACTTAGTTCTGGCACCTCTCAGGTGGGTGCCATTGCCATTCCAAGAGAACGAGGGAGGCGTTCATGGTGAGTTCTGGCACCTCCTTTTCTAGAAAAATAGCACTGATTCCCAGAGTGCTTTAACAACCAACCCCTTCCTGCAAGGAATTCTAGGAATAGCTTAGGGAGGTCGCCTAACAACTCCTAGCACTTTCATCAAACTACAGCTCCCATAATTCTTTGGGGGAAGCTGTAACTGTTTGATGCCACTTTAAAGTGCTTTCAGTGCATGGTGTGAATGTGGCCTTAGTTGGTTACAGTCCTCCATTTCCAGGAGATAAGATAAAACTACCATCAAATGGAGTGCAGGGACCTGGTGGTGGTAGGAGAGACCCACAGCAGGAATCCACAGCTGGAGAAGGCACATTCTCGCCTGCCTCACTGTAGTCAGCTGTGGCCATGCGCCAGGCCCAAATCGCATTGTTAATAAGCTCACATACCATTCGTATCAGGACTGTGGAGGGGGAGATACTGCGGATTCTTTCTTTCTTTCTTTCTTTCTTTCTTTCTTTCTTTCTTTCTCTCTCTCTCTCTCTCTCTCTCTCTCTCTCTCTCTCTCCTAGTCTCCTTCTTCAACCAGCAGAAGGGAGGAATGCAGAGAAACTTCTAGCCATGCCTGAGAAAGAATATCTAGACCTTCGTGTGACATATTTCTCTTTATTGTTTTTAAGAGAAGGACTGAGCAGCAGAGGATCCTGCCGCCTCCTCCTCCTCCTTCTCCAGCATCTTCCCCAGTTCCTCGTTCGTCATTTCTCATCAAGCAGCTGCTCTTTCCTTTTTCCCTGGAGAAAACGGACGGCTGCTTTTCCTTTGCGGAGGGGCGAGGGGAGGGGGTCAAGGGTCGTGTCCATCTAACCCCAGTCACAATGAGAGGCTCTGTGGTCAGGGTCCCGTCCTGTGCTTCGCTAGCCTGTGAAAAGGGGCTGTGGAGTATTTATTCCTTCTAGTTTTTTCTGTTCATCCCCACCTGGCTTAGCCATTCAAACAGAGAAGGAGGGTTAAGTGCTGCTGTGTTTGTGAAGAGAAGCACTGCTTTTGAGAACGCCTTGCCAGTGTCTCGAGGCATGAAATTGTAGCGCTGTGGTTTAGGCTCCTCCCACTGGCCTTGGAAGCTCCGCCTCTTGACCTGTGTCAAGCTAATACCGTTGTATTTGTTCTGATCAACATTCCTACGCTGATATTGGTGGCATTTTGTGAGCCACTTTGGCTTGGCGGTTAAATCAGCCTGCATAATTGAAGTGGCAAAGCTTTTGCTGTTACCACCCCAGGCTGTAGACTCAAGAGGTTTAAGCTTTGTATGCAGAGAGAACTCCCTGCATCTAGAAAAATAACATGCCGGCAAGAAGTCTGCAGAGAACCTTTTCTCCCTTACATGCTGGCTCTCTAGGTGCAGGGAGATTTCCAAGACTCAGCAACAGCCCCCTGTAGTCTAGAGGTGTACAACCCGGGCACGGCGGTCAGACTTGATTCTGAGGATGTGTGGCCCTACAGGCAGGCACTGGGGAGTGGACTTGATAAATAACGAGAGAGGAGAGGAAAGGTGAGGTGTGCAGCCCGGTAGACAAAAGTGTCCTTGTGCTGCTCCAGCTCATGGGAGTGATTGGCTAAAAAGGTTTTGTTGTTCAGTACACAAAGCCCTGCAGCCTGGCAACCTGCTTTGAACATGGGCACCAGCTGTCTGGCTCTGTTGTGGCTTCTCTGGGCAAAGAGGAATGTTCCAAGCTGTGCTGATGTATCCATGCACTCTTAACTGCCCCTGTTGCTCTATTGACCAGGAAGAGGCCCCTGTTTCCTGCTTGCTTTCCTTGATATATTCTTGGTAAATCCATGCCGCACCCCACTTTTGCCATCTGGGGATCCCTTGGTAAAGTTTTGGGGTTTTATCACATTGGAACAGGTGTGTGTATGTTGCATAGCTTTATTCATCCTGACATGGAAAAGGGACGAAAAAGCTTTCTTTTCCCTTCTGCAAAATCCTGCTCAAACCCACTGATAGATTTTGGGATTCCACCAGGTGCGTTTTCCACTCCACTCCCCCCTCCCCGACACACTTTCAGGCTTTTTCCTACATCAATAAGGATTAGAAACTTGCTTCTTGTTTTTTAAATGAAAGCCAAAATTGTCCAGGTGTTGAGTTCTTTGCTCCTCTTAAAATTCTACACTTGCACTGAATTGCAGAACACAAATCTGTGTGAAATAGCCTTTGCAAAGAGGAGAAAGTGTGTGTGTGGGGGGGAATGGAAAAGTAATTGCCTTTGAGAAAATTCAGACTTCACCACCGCAAAGATGTAAACACAGCCTTGACCTGCATATAATTCGTCCCGCCAAGTGTGATCTTTGTAGAAAAGCCCAGAGGACATGATGAGAAAAGAAAATGGATGAGAGTTTTTTTTAAACAATAAAAAAAAGTCCTCCCCATTTTTAGCTTGTTTAACCCTGGGAGAATTACATCAAAACATCTCGTTTGGAAGGTATCCAAGAGCAATGGCCCACTGGAGGGAGAAAAGCTAACTGGCTGTGTTTGTTCCTAAGTGGAATGAACATCCTTGGAAATGAAGGAATCGTAGTAACTTGCACGGCGGGCGGTGATGGTCAGAATGTAAAAGCAAATAGTACTTTATTAACTTAATAAACAGTCCTTTTGGGGTCAGGAAGAGGCTGCAGCCTATGCTCCACAGGTTGAAGGTCCCATATCCAGTTCCTGAGCATGTTCAGTGGTCATGTTCAGTGGTTTAACTGAGCATGTTCAGTGGTCACAGAATGCTGAGTTGTGGGGGAAAGGGTGGTATGGAATAGAGTGGAATGGAATGGAAGAATGGCTGGCTGGAACCCTGAACTGGTCTGTTCTTAACCTGAAACTGTTCTTAACCTGAAGCACCACTTTAGCTAATGGGGCCTCCTGCTTCCGCCAGGCCACTGCTATACGATTTCTGTTCTCATCCTGAAGCAAAGTTCTTAACCCGAGGTAATATTTCTGGGTTAGCGGAGTCTGTAACCTGAAGCGTATGTAACCCGAGGTACCACTGTACAAGGAGTTCCTAGAAATGTTTTCTCTTCTGAGATTTCAATATTTTATTCGTCCTTGTTTTTGTACACTAAGAACATAGATCAGGTCAAGCCAAGTCTAGCATCCTGCTCTTACAGTAGCCAACCAGGTGCCGCCAAGGGAAACCCACAAGCAGGACCTGAGAGGAACAGCAACTCTCCCCAGTAACTGGTATTCAGGGGCGTCCTGCCTCCAATACTGGTGGTAGAACATAGTCTTTGTGTAGATTGTGGATGGGGAACCCCAGACCCAGAGGCTAAAGGTGGCTATAACCAGTGCTCTTCTTCTAGGAAAAAATGGTGCTGCTACTCACCATGAAGTTGTTAAGAAGGTGCCACACTTTTAACTAGAAAAAAGATGCCAGTACTGTGTACCCTTGAGTACCCCCGAGGGAAAAAAGCACTGGCCATAACCATTATTAACCCGTAAACACCAAGACAACTGTCTCAACCATTCTCTCTCTTTGTCATCCTTGTGATTTTTAGTTGTTAACAAACTGGATGCTGACACTCCTCTTTCAGCTTGGGTGGAACATTTAGGTAGGGGTTATGCCATACTCATGGGATGTGGGTGGCACTGTGGGTTAAACCACTGAGCCTAGGACTTGCCAATCCAAAGGTTGGCGGTTCGAATCTCCTCGACAGGGTGAGCTCCCGTTGCTCGCTCCCTGCTCCTGCCAACCTAGCAGTTTGAAAGCACGTCAAAGTGCAAGTAGATAAATAGGTACCGCTCCATCGGAAAGGTAAACGGTGTTTCCTTGCGCTGCTCTGGTTCGCCAGAAGTGGCTTCGTCATGCTGGCCACATGACCCGGAAGCTGCATGCTGGCTTCCTCGGCCAATAAAGCGAGATGAGCGCCGCAACCCCAGAGTCGGTCACGACTGGACCTAATGGTCAGGGGTCCCTTTACCTTATGCCATACTCCTCCTCAAAACAACCCTGGAAAGTAAAACTGAGAGATGGTATCTGCAGTCAAGGATTGTAGCTCAGTGGTAGAGCATCTGCTTGGCATGCAGAAGGTTGTAGGTTCAGTCCCTGGCATCTCCGGGTGGGACTGTGGAGACTGCTGCCTAAAACCCCAGAGAATCATTGCCAGTCAGCACAGAGGACACCCAGCTAGATAGACCAGTGGCTTGACTCAGTATAAGTCCTAAGCTTCATGGGTGGGTTGGAGATTTGATGCTGGGTTTCGCTAGATCAGATCCAGTTGCTTTTTTCCTGCTGCACCACAAGCTCAGGACTTCAGAAGCTCCTGAACTTGGAAACATTTGTATTTCAGTGTTTTTGATCTTCCGCCCTGACTAAAGAGCTGCCCTGCACTTGATGGCTTTCTCTCATTGTCACCTGTGCCAGAGTAAGAAATAAAAAACTGTCTGTTTTGGGGTGGGGAGCAGTATTTGAAGCTTTGCCCTCCGGAGATTCAAGCGATGCACCTGTTAAGTCCTAGGGTGCTTTTTGCTTTGCTTTTCTTGCACCATGAACAGACATAGCGGCAGCTCCCAGGCAGAGCATCTGGAAGGAATTACAGCTGTAAGCGAAAACAGCTGGCTGAACCCCCTCAAGGAAACACATGTTTGGAGGGAGCTGGGCTGCCAGGGGTGGCAGTGGAGGTTGGGGGCGGGGAGAGAGCAGGCTGGGTGGGTGGATTTTCCCAACGCTGCCGCCATGCCTGTTCAGAAGCCCAACATCTCTCACCCCCACAACCCACGAATTAGCTGCAACACGCCTTTGTCTGTGGGGGTGGGGGAAGCTGATAGAGGAACAGAACCGTCAGACACCTCAAATGCTGCAGCATTCGTATACTGCATGGTTAACTCAGCGGGTTTCAGACACAAGACTGACGGTGACTTTATATTTGTACAGTGGTACCTCGGGTTACATACGCTTCTGGTTACAGACTCTGCTAACCCAGAAATATTACCTTGGGTTAAGAACTTTGCTGCAGGATGAGAACAGAAATCGTGCTCCGGCAGCAGGAGGCCCCATTAGCTAAAGTGGTGCTTCAGGTTAAGAACAGCTTCAGGTTAAGAACGGACCTCCAGAACGAATTAAGTACTTAACCTGAGGTACCACTGTACAAGCAAAGATACTGGAGTTTATTTTATATCATATTTTTTTTTATACCACTATATCCAAGGAGTTCAAGGTGACATGCATGTTTCTCTCCCCTTCTGTTTTGTTCTCACAACAACCCTGTGAAGTAGGCTAGGCTCTGAGAGAATAACTGGTCCAAGGTCAACCTGGTCCAAGGTTATTTTCTGTCCAGATGCTCTGAGCAGCTCTAAGCCACTCCTTTAGAAGTATTGATGCTCTGAGGAATTGTGGGAAATTCCTTCTTGAAATATTATTGCCACAGCCTGGCCCATTCAGAGGCACTGACAGATGAGTGAGCCCATGAGACGCCTTTACCCAGATCCCCTCTCAAACCTATAGCTAGTCCTCCACGACCAGATCCGCTCCTTCCAACCCAGGTTCCCGTAATTCACCCCCTGCCTGTTCTTTCCTCCTCCTCTTCCATCAGAGCCTGTCATCCCAACTCCGATCCCAGCAGCGCTGGCTCATGACACACACGTACATATCTGCGCTAAGGCATAGCCATCACCTGTCCCTCATCCCCCATCGTCCTCATCTATTGGCACATTGCCCACAGTCCATTGACTTGATTAAATTGCATTGCATTAGCAAATGAACTAGCGAGGGTTTCCAGGACTTTTTGCTCTCTCAGCTCCTCTTGCAAAAACCGCTGCTTGGAAATCAATACAGAACAAGCTAAGAGACCGATTCGGATCTTGCCCCCATCCTAAGATGGTTTTTGTTTAGCCTCTCCCCTGTAGTGCTGGCATGAGGGCACTGCTGACCTACCTTCCAGGGTTGTTGTATGGCAGCCTTTGTCAAACTGGTGCCCTGCAAATGGTTTGGACCACAAGCCCCATAGGAAGAAGAAGAAAGTGGTGAAACCTCAAAACCAGGGAAACATTGTCTCTCCCAGGTCCTGAGTCCTAACCACTATGCCACACTGTCTCTTCTTTACACATAAGACTGAGCAACTAGACCTACCCTAGACGTTTAGCTATGTATGTGTGAAGATGGCAGGATCCCCAAGGGATTTGGCTTCAGACACCAGGCCCATTGGCAGAGCAACACTGTGTTACAAATATGTCGGCAAACTTGACCTGAAGGCTGGCAGCATCAACCCTGCCCTTGCAGATGACTGCAGTGCCTGGAGACAATCCGGTTGTGCATCCATAGCAATGGCTGAATGAGGATGAATGACCGCTGGAAGGAGAGCAGAGAGAAGAAACACTGTACAGTGGTACCTCGGGTTACATGTGCTTCAGGTTACATACACTTCAGGTTACAGACTCTGCTTACCCAGAAATATTACCTCAGGTTAAGAACTTTGCTTCAGGATGAGAACAGAAATCATGTGGTGGCGGTAGCAGGAGGCCCCATTAGCTAAAGTGGTGCTTCAGGTTAAGAACAGTTTCTGGTTAAGAACGGACCTCTGGAATGAATTAAGTACTTAACTCGAGGTACCACAGTAGTGTATCTGCAGCAGCACAACCGGACACCTTCATTTGCCCCAGCTGCAACAAAACATGTATTTCCTGTATTGGTATCTACAGCCACAGCAGGCGCTGAAATCTTCCATCAGTTTGAGGTCACCCCCAAAGTCCTCCATCTTCTCCTGAGACAGACGGATGCCAACAGAATAGCTAAGCTCTGGAATTTGCTCCCATGATAGATAGTGAGGGCCACCAACGTAGTTGGCTTTAAAAGAGATGTAGACACCTCCACTGTTGGAGGCAGCATGGGTCTGTATACCAGTTGCTGGAAGCTGCTGGAGGGGAGAGTGCTGTTGTGCTCAGGTCCTGCTTTTGGGCTTCCCATTGGGGCATCTGGTTGGCCACAGTGAGTAATGGGCTTAGCTGGGCTAAGTTGGGCTGCTGGCCTGATCCATCTGCAGGGCTCTTCTTGCGTTTTTACACTGCTGCATTACAGTGTCCCCTGCCCATTGGCTGTGATGGCAATCCAGCCACACCTGGAGGCTACAGGTGCCCACCTCCACCCCTGTTTTACATTCTGTAGCTGCTGAGCATCCTCTGTCCTTGCATGGTAGGTTTGTTTGGATTACAGTTGCATTGGCACTTGCCACTCGAAAGTTCAGTATTAGGAGGAGTGATAGCAGCCACTTGGGGTTTCTTTGAGACGTGAATCACAGGTAGAAATTTAAAAATAAGAATGAAACTGGGCCCCGCCTTTCATTGTGGGTGGCCTTGGTGCCTACCTACGTGTGCCACTTTTTTATTTATTTCCTAGATGATTTAAAAACTCTGGCAAAGCTGCTTCCTTCTCAAGCCGGTGAGAATGGAGTTAAAAAGAGCAGCCTGCCATCTGCCCTCTGTGGCACTCTTAGCAGTGACAATCCTCCCAAAGGGGAAGAGCAAATGAATTTTAATGAAAATCTTGAAAGACTTTAAAATTTCATGTTCAACTTCAATTATTCAAGACTTTTTGGAGAGGAACTTCCAAGCTTCATGTGGGAAGGTGGAAATTGGGTGGGTGGGTGGGGAAGAGAATAGGGGGCCCTCTTTATTTTCTTTAAGGGAGTAAGGGGGGGTTCCCCACACATTTTTAGACAAATCAGATTCTGTTTGGTTCTGCTTGAGTTTAACAAGGATAGCCTTTGAAAAGGCCCACTCGATTTTCTCTTTGTAGCCTCCAGCAATGGCACACTGCATGCTTGATAAGGAAGGTGGGGGAAGAGATCAAACTAGTTTATTTATTTTATTTTATTCCAGAGAAGAGGGCATGAATGGAGGGTGGAGCTAGATGCTATGCATATATTGCGGCATGTTGGAGAGGTGTGTGTCCTGCTAGGGATGGGTGGCCAAGTTCTGAAAATCCCGACATGTGCTGTCAGTAGCAAATGAATCTGTTAGGTAAAATACCATCACCTGCAACAGCTGTTGTGCCCCTTTGTCATTTGGCATCTGGTTCAGAATTTGGAAGCTTGTAGCCCTTAAGGTGTGAGAGCAGGTTCATAATGTGTCAGGGGGAAGTAACATGGTAAGAGGCAGTGACTTTGAATGCCAGGAAAGAAAGCAACAGGTAGATGTACCAGGAGGTATGGATTGACTCAGACGGGATATAATGCTTAATCAATGGCGACGTCATCCTATAACCTCTGTGCAAGTTTTGTGGAAAGAAATCAGGATGCATGTTCAGTAAGCAGGTCATCTGGAAGACCTCTCAATCCTTTTAACTGGAGGAGCCGGGGACGTTCTGCATGCAGGGCAGGTGCTAGGGCGCTCCCCCAGTTCTCCCCGTCATGCTAGGTCTGCCCCAGACTGAGTCCACTGAGGTTCAGGCTACACTTCCATCTCTCAGAAAGACGGAAAATAGATGCAGGATCTACAGCTCAGCAATTCCCTTACTGGGGCTTCTCAATTTTATTTCCCCGTCCTTCATTCCCTTTTCCTCCCAGATTCATGTACCTTCTCGTCTGATGAAGAACCTGAAAGCTGGACACACTTTGGGGAGCATTTTTTCCCCCATCACAGGGTGGGAGAACCCTTTATAGCTTAAGGGCCGCTTTCTGTTCTGTTCTAGGGGTCACATCCCAGGGTGGGTGGGGCCAGAGGCAAAAGAAAATGAAGCACCGGATGTGAAATTTGCCTGTGTAAAGTAGGCTAGTTTAAACCCACCCACCCACCCACCCTTCATCCAATCAAACAGGCATGACCAGAGCTTAAAGACCCATTTCCAGCCAGGAATAAGCAGGGTTTGAAACTTGGCCAGTGAGGGGTGTGGCCTAAGGAGAGGGGGTGTGGCTTGGCAGAGAATTCCGAGGACCAGACAGAGAGGCCTGGGGGCCATGATTGATCTCTGCAATAAGGATACTGGATTTGGATTCTTTTTTGAAAAGAAATCTCATTTGGCACTCCCCCAACGAGCAGGAAGGAATTATTTCCTGAATCCAATGTGGTTCTTTGCACCCTCCTCTTAAGCGCAACCCGGCTCAGCAGCTGTGCGCACCTCTGTTTCCCGGGCGCCAACAAGTTGTGGTGTGTGCGGCCATTCCCTTTTTTTGCGAAGTGCCTCTCCGGCCCAGGGTAACTCCGCAGGACAAACGCGTCTTTTATTCTCTGTGGCTGAGGGCTGCCAGCCCTGGCGCTCTTCCCAGTAAACAGAGAGCTGCGTTTGGAGAACATAAGCGCCTATTGTCTCCCTGCTGGGGACTTTGTTACGGGAGCTCCCGCTGGAGGGGGCGGGGAGAGAGGGATCCTTTGCTCAAAATAGGGAGTGGGGTTGTGGGGGGAGAGGCTGGCTCTGAGAAAGGAACATCAGGGATAAAAGCGGGAGAGTGGAGGCTCTTAATTGCATTAGTTTCACCAAAAATAAAGCTGCGGTCCTCTGTTTCACTTTGATTCCCTTGTGGGTCCCCACCCCCCAAGGGTGGTTCCCTCTTCCTCCCTCTCTCCCTCTCTCCCTCTCTCTCATTCTCTCTTTGTCAAAAGGAACATGGCTGAAACTTTGGCTAATGAGGCTGATTCTCCTGGGGCAGAGAGGTGCTATCTTGGAAAACGATCTGAGCTACAAAGCCTTGTTGGGAGGGTGTTATAAACAGAAGGGAGCCCTGGCTGCTGGATCAGGCCAATGGCCCGTCTAGTCCAGTATCCTGTTCTCACTGTGGCTAACAAGATGTCTTAGTGGGAGGACCCAAGAGCACCAGAAACACCCCCCCCACACTTGTTATTCACAGCAACTGGGACTCAGACACGTCCAGTGGTACCTCGGGTTAAGAACTTAATTCATTCTGGAAGTCTTTTCTTAATCTGAAACTGTTCTTAACCTGAAGCACCACTTTAGCTAATGGGGCCTCTTGCTGCCGCCACACAATTTCTGTTCTTATCCTGAAGCAAAGTTCTTAACTTGAGGTACTATTTCTAGGTTAGCAAAGTCTGTAACCTGAAGTGTATGTAACCCGAGGTACCACTGTACTGCCTTCATTAGTAGAGCTAGAACATAACCACTGGGGTTAGTAAATAATGAGAAATGGGACATGGGTGGGGGAAAGTCCATATTAGGACCATATGATGCTGTCCCAGGATTAAACCATGTGGTTGCTCCATTGAACACAGTATTGTCTCCCTTGTGCGGCAGCAGCTCCCCAGGATCTTGGCTAGATATCTCAGGATTCTCCTCAGACTTATCGGCCCTGCTTTGTACCCTCTGCACATGCTTCGGCCTGGCTGGAATATGTCTTTGAACTGTGATGATGCCTCTTACTTGCCTGGAAAGAGGGATGCAGAGATGCCCATGTGTGTAGAAACCTCTGGCTTTGCTTGGCTGGAATGTATCTAGCTGTGCACCTGTTGCCTCACCAACTTCTGCCTTGGGCCCTGCCCACCACTGACACATGGCCCTCAGAATGTTCTGCACAATAGGATGTGGCCCCTGAGTGCAAAAAAAGGTTCCCTTTGTGCATCTGGCAAAGTGCATTCCTGTTGAAGAAAGCGGATGCTGTAGTACATTTTGTTAAACTGCATACTGTACCTTTAATGCACATTCTTTCCTTTCAAAGTGTTCTCCGTACTGTAGTCCGATAAGAGGTTGCTGTGGGGAACTGTAACTCTGTGAGGGGTAAAACTACAGTGGCCAGAATTCTTTGAGGGAATTTGAATGTGCTTCAGATGTGCTTTAAATGCACAGTGTGTGTACGCAGCCTTTAAGTGCCACAGTTCTCTTTGATTCTGCTGCAACGCTTCTCTGCTCCTCCTGCAAAAGACGTTGGTGTGGTGGTTAAGAGTGTCAAGACTTGGACCTTCAAGACCCAGGTTCGAATCCCCACTCAGCCATGAAGCTTTCTGGGTGTGTGAACTCAGGCCAGTCTCTCTCAGCCTCACCTACTTCACAAAGTGGTTGTGCAGGTAAAATAGAGATGGGGAGAACCGTGTGTGCCCCCTTGAGCTCCTTGGGAGAAAGGCGGAAGGTGAATGTGATAGATGAAAGAGAGGAAACCAGGAGCCTATGCTTGTTTTCCTGCAGAAAAGTTGTCCGTTGCCATGTGAACAGATGCCGATCAAATAAGTGAATTCAGGGGCATGCGAAGTTTTCTTATATTGAGTCAGACCACTGGTCCATTTAGGGGTCAACAGAGTTTTTCAGCAGGGGGCCGGTTCACTGTCCCTCAGACCTTGTGGGGGGCTGGACTATATTTTGAAAAAATATATGAACGAATTCCTATGCCCCACAGGTAACCCAGAGATGCAATTTAAATACAAGCACACATTCTACTCATGTAAAAATACGCTGATTCCGGACTGTCTGCAGGCGGGATTTAGAAGGCGATTGGGCCGAATCCAGCCCCTGGGCCTTAGTTTGCCTACCCATGATTTAGCTCAATATTGTCTACACTGACTGGCAGTGGCTCTCCAGGGTTCCAGGCAGGGGTCTCTCCCAGCTCTAACTGGAGACACCAGGGATCAAACTGGGGCCTTCTGCATGCAAGGTACTGTGCTACTTTCATCATTTCCTTAAAAAACTTGACCCCTTATTGACTCGTGGTTCCTTTCTCTTAGTGTGGGAAGCCCTCAGGAGGGAAGGGCCCTGGCAGAGGTGCTCTCCTGGGCTCCCTGACAAGCGGAAGCAGCAGCCCACATATTTGTTGTTATGGCCATTTCACGACTCATTTACCCTCAATCGAGAAGGGCTCTGGGGAGGGAGAAGAGGCTGAAAGGAGCAGAAGGTGATTCCTTCCACTCCGCACTTAAGCTGCCTGAAAGCGCAGCGGCTCAAAACGGAACTTCCTACCCAGGTTCGGCATGCGCTCTGCGGTTGGGGACGCTGGTCCTCAAGGATTGCTGCCCTTACTTCACTGCCCTCACTCGTCCTTTGGATGAGGGATGATGTTTCCAAGGCATCGTTCAGGTGGGTTGCACTCAATAGGATTCGGCCTCATCGCTTGTGCCTGTATGGGATATGCGGAACTACCTGCTGCAAGATATTGCTAAGATCTAGTGTGATGTAGTGGTTAAGGGGGCTGGGCTGGGATCTGGGAGACCAGGTTTCAAAGCCTGACCTACTTCATAGGGTTGCTGTGAGGATATAATTTGGAGGGGGAGAAATAGCCTTCTCCTTCATGAATTTGTCTAGGTTTTTATTGGTGGTGGTGGGGAAGCCATCCAAGTTGATGGCCATCACTGCCTCCTGTGGGATTGAGTTCCATAGTTTAACTATGCGCTCTGTGAAGGACTTCCTTTTGTCTGTTGTGAATCTCCCAGCAATCATCTTCGGATGGCCCGGGATTCTAGTCTTATGAAGAGAGAGCTTAGGATGAAAGATTGTGACTGACTCATTGTCACTTGGTGAGCTCCACAGCTGAATGGGGATTTGAACCCTGGTCCCTTGGGTCCTGGTCTGAGTCTATTATTATTATTATTATTATTATTATTATTATTATTAAATTTCTGTACAGGGCAGTTTGCAACATAAAAACACAAACATGCTCTTATGTGTTTTTTTGGGAGGTAGGCTATATGCTGAAACCTTCTAATTCCTGGATCTAGCAAGTATTTAAAAAATCTAAGCAAGGATTCAAATTCCTGGAATAGCTGGGTTCCTGGTGAGGTAGTAGCCTGAGCCTCAATTATCTGGTAGTTAGAACGACAAAGGCCAGAGTTGAGAGTTGTGTAAGCTAGAAGCTGGCAGATTTCAGGCTGGGCAGCTGATAGTCAGTCATGCCTGATTTCTGTTGGAAACCAAGGTTGTGGCTATGGGAGAAGCAAGGCCCTCTTGGGGTGCTAATGCTGTGAACTCCTCCATCTCAGGCTGTATATATGTATAAATAAACCATATATCATATAGACACCACAATCTCCACTGTCTCTCATTCCGAAGGAAGCCAAACCCTGGGTAAGCACTTGAAACCTCCGGAATCTCACATCGCTTGGGTGACATACAACAATACATGCAATAATAACAAATACAAGCAATAATAACAATACATGCAATAATAACAAATGAAAACAATAATCCCCCCAATTTAAAAGCCCATAGATTGTCCGTATAGTGAAAGCCATGGTTTTCCCAGTAGTGATGTATGGAAGTGAGAGCTGGACCATAAAGAAGACTGATCGCCGAAGAATTGATGCTTTTGAATCATGGTGCTGGAGGAGACTCTTGAGAGTCCCATGGACTGCAAGAAGATCAAACGTATCCATTCTTAAGGAAATCAGCCCTGAGTGCTCACTGGAAGGACAGATTGTGAAGCTGAGTGAGGCTCCAATACTTTGGCCACCTCATGAGAAGAGAAGACTCCCTGGAAAAGACCCTGATGTTGGGAAAGATTGAGGGCCCAAGGAGAAGGGGACGACAGAGGACGAGATGGTTGGACAATGTTCTCAAAGCTACCAGCATGAGTCTGACCAAACTGTGGGAGGCAGCGGAAGACAGGAGTGCCTGGCGTGCTCTGGTCCATGGGGTCACAAAGAGTCGGACATGACTAAACGACTAAACAACAACAAGGTTGTTTAATTTGCCTGGCCCCTAAAGATATGTAATGAAGGTGCCAGGTGGTTACATACAAGCAGGGCGCCACCACAGAAAAGACTCTGTTCTCTTGTTGCCACCCTGCAGACCTCTTTCAGATGTGTATCTAGTGTATAGCCACAATTTTGTGGGCACCTAAAACATAATTTCATGCCAATCCCTGACTTGACTCGCCCACTAATCACTATATATGCAGGCTGTGTCACGGCCCTTTGCTTAGAGGGAGAGAGGGCTTTCAACCACCGTCATAGCTAAATGGAGATGCCATGTTCTAAATGTCAGTTGCTGGACATAAAAAGTAGGGGGTGATTCTTGCCCACTTGTGCCACTGTGGGAGTCTATTGCCCCAAATGAACAATCCTATGCCTGGGCCTTGATGGGGTGAAGCAAACTACAAGTGGCAAATCTTAACTGGGTTATCTTGGATGCCTGCCTGATGGAGGGGAGTGTTTGCAGATGGGACACACCTGAGACCACCTCTCCTTACCTCTCCTTTTTTTAGCACAGGAGCCTCAGTATTAATTAGCACTGAGCAAAAAAAATCCATCGCCCACACTTTCACAGCCTCATTTGCTGGGTGTGAAAATGTGTGTGGGCTTGTTTGTTTGTTTGTTTAGCTGATTGCTTAAAAAACAAAAATAGGGAGAGGGCTAGCAAAAGAGGGTAGGTGTGTGAAACCCACCTCTTATTGCCCAGGGCTTCTGCTGAAGGCTGTGATTTCCTAAACACACACACACACACACACACACACACACACACACACACACACGGGTGGGGGGTGGGACGGGACCCATTTGATTTCCACAAATTTGGGAGGGTGGTCTTCTCTTTTTCCCCCTTTTGCTGACACCCCTAATCAAGCTGGAAATTCCCTTTGAAGAATTTGTGGCTCAGAACTCAGCTGTTGAATCCGGGGAAAATATTGTGCCTGGGTATTTGGACAGCCTTGTATTTTAAAGCAACAGTGTCCCTCTTGTTTCTGCCCCCCTCCCCATTGGCTAGGCAGATGCTTTGCCTGCCCACCCCCAAAGTAGACAGGGGCTCATGCTCAATTCAGGGGGGCGGGACGTCCTGGTGTCGATGGCTCAGAAGGGAAACCTCAAATCCTTGCAAAGCAATTATGCCTAACGAGACACTTCCGACAAGTCTGTTTCCAATTCTGGAGGCCTTCAGAGGCGGCTCTGTTACAGTGCTGAATGTTTTGCCTGCAGTTGGTTTAGGCCGTCAGCTCCTTGCGAGAAGCGAGCAGGTTTTTCTCTTCGGAAAGGAGCACACCTTAACCCTCCAAGCCAAAGCAATTCGTCAACACTCCCCTCCCCTCCAACATTTCCCAAAAAATTGCACCCTCCTCCAGAGAGGGGGTGTGATTTATAGGCCTATGTTGATCGCTTGGCAGTTGATTGATATGCGTATGCTAGCAGGTGGAATGGGTCTAATTGCTCTGTAGTTTTACAAGAAGGAGAGGGCTTTTGCCTGCCTTCTGGTTGTTTGAGGGAAAAGGGTGTGCATGTGTTATAAGGAACCAGTCTGGAGCAGGAAAAAAACGAGAGAGAATGTTTTGGAGGAGTTTGAGACAGTCAGAAGAGCCTGGCTGCTGGATGAAGTCAAAGGGTCTACCACCTCCAGCATCTTGTTCTCACAGTGGCCAACCAGATGCCTGTGGAAAACCTGCCATCAGGACCCAAATACAAGAGCAACTCTCTTCCCACTTGTGATTCCCAGTTTCGAGAGGGGGACTGCGCTGTAGATAGTGGGCAGCCACCATAACCAGCAGCCATTGGTAGCCTTACCCTTTATGAATTTTATCTAATCCCCTTTTGAAGCCATCCAAGGAGATCGCATTGAATAAGACCGTCGGGAAAGCCCTGCTGGATCACCTAGCAGTTCGAAAGCATGCCATTGCAAGTAGATAAATAGGTTCTGCTGTGGCAGGAAGGTAAATGTGTTTCCCTGAGCTCTGGTTTCTGTCACAGTGTCCCATTGCGCCAGAAGCAGTTTAGGCATGTTGGCCACATGACCCGGAAAGCTGTCTGTGGACAAACGCCGGTTCCCTGGGCCTGAAAAGCGATATGAGCTCTGTACCCCATAGTCACCATTGACTGGACTTAACAGTCTAGGGGTCCTTTACCTTTTTTACCTTTACCTAGGTCTTTGCATAAGAGAAATGACCTTTTTATATAACTAGAAAAAGATTCTAAATTTGTATCTTTTATCAGTGCTGTCAATTTTGCCATCTCTGCATATTCCAAGATTTTCATCAATCCATTCTTCCTTGGAGGGTGTTCTCTCCTCCTTCCATTTCTGAGCGTAGAGATTCCTTGTTGCTGAAGTCACATACTGTACATAAATAGGCGTTGAGGCTTTCTTTCGGATTTCGCTATATAGTATACCCAGCAGGAAGGCTTCTGGCCTCCTGGGGAAATGTCACTTTAAAATTTCTATTAATTTCATTATATATCATGTTCCCAAAGGCCTCTGCCTTCCTGCGGGTCCACCACCTATGATACAATGACCCCTCACAGTCCTTACATTTCCATCCCTTGTTTGATGCACTTTTGTACATTTGTTGTTGCTTTTTAAAATAATTTTTATTGATTTTACAAATTAAGTCACACACTTAACACAAATAAAATTTTAAAATAAAAACAAGATTCTTCCAAATCTTAGGACTTCCATCATCTCATCCGTGGGTCCTTAAAATGTCTTAATCAACTGCATATTATAGTTTGTCCGAATTGTAGTCCTCCAAAATATCCATAGTCTTGATAATATTGGAAGAGTTATTCAAAGCCTGCCAAAGATTTCAAGTGTTTACACACTTTTGGTACATTTGAGCTAGCTTCTTTGGTGTTAAATGCCATCTCCTATCTCATCTTGTAATAGTTTTTTTTAAAAGCTATAACATGTTGTAAATTCCATTCCTGTTTCATACTTTCCTTGACTGGCTTTAAAAGGAATTTGACAAATTCATAGAGGACCAGGCTATCATTGGCTACTAGTCACAATGGCTATAGGATCGTAGAATTGTAGGGTTGGAAGGGACCAAGAGGGTCATTCGGTTCAGCTCCTGCAGTACGGGAATCTTATGACCGACATGGGATTTGAACCTGAGATTACCGTATTTCTTGCTCTATAAGATGCACCGGACCATAAGACGCACCTAGTTTTTGGAGAAGGAAAACAAGAAAAAAAATATTCTGAATCTCAGAAGCCAGAACAACAAGAGGGATCGCTGCGCAGTGAAAGCCAGAACAACAAGAGGGATAGCTGCGCAGCCTAAATTTGCTCTATAAGATGCACACACATTTCCCCTTTTTAGGAGGGAAAAAGTGAGTCTTATAGAGCAAAAAAATACGGTAAGTCTCATGCTCCTTGAGCTATCCCAAGGATTAATCTTCTGCCTTCACTGTTCTCTACACTGCTGTTGCCTTCTTGTGATGGCCTTTGATCAAGTTTGGAGATACTAGAATCAAGTATCCTCAACCTGCTGTATTTTTAACCTGACTGACCCAGGGCGCTTCATGGCCAAAGGTATATTTATTTCTATATTAAGTTATGAAGGTTGCACCTATGCCATTAAAGCAGTGAGCTAAATTTTAGTTTGATAAGTACTTATTGCCTGTATTTCAATCTTTCCAAATGATTTCTATTTGTGTGTGAGTGTGTAGGTGTAAAAATGGTAGGAAACATGCCCCGCCCCCATCCATTTCTGAACATGTTGCAACTCTAGAGTTGATCTTCACAAACATGAAAACTTCTCTATTCTGTGCCTCTAACACCAGTTTCGGGGAATCACAAGTGGTCCAGCTTTCAGGCTTCCCCTTGGGGCAACTGTGGTTGGCCACTGTGAGAACAGGATGCTGAACTGGACGGACCTTTGCCCGGATCCAGCAGAGAGGCTCTTCTTATGTTCTCTCTGATTTTGCACTTCTTTCATCTCCTTCCCATCTCTTCTCCCACTTGCTTTAGAACAGAAGTGCAGTCCAGACAGAATTCAACCCTGGCAGCATCTGAACCTCCTTTAAGTGCCGGTAGATCTAAACTCCCCTTTGATTCTGCCTCCCGCCCCCCCCCCAGCTTTCATTGCTATTCTGCTCAGAAAGCGCAGGTGTCAAGATAAAGAGACTGCAAGGAAAGTATTTTTTGTTTTAATGTGTGCAATATAGATAAATGCAATTAAAAAGAAAGAGAATTACGTAGGGAGAGAATTGTGCTTCTGTTTCAAGGGCAAGTGCATTGACTTTGAGACTTGCTTTTTTCAGGCTTGGATAGAGATGGGCCAGGACGAAGCGGGGGCAAGGATCTGTGGGGAAGGGCTGTAGCTCAGTGGTTAGAGCACCCGGTTTGCATGCAGAGGGTCCCAGGTCCAATGTCCAGTAGAGTTGGGCATGTCCCCTGCCTGAAACTCTACACAGTCCCCGCTGGAGGATTTGTAGTGCTGCATCGCAATCCTCTATTTGCATGAAAAAATAGGGTTGGGAAGGTGAAGAGCCAAACATTTTCGGGCCACCGCCCCTTTGGTTTCGTGAACTCATCTCCAGTGCCCCCGCCTTTCCCTATAAAAAGGGAAATAGCATTTTTGCACAACCCACTAAGGAAGATAATGGCACAATAAACGCAGTAACAATTAATTGCACATTTATTCAAAATCCAATTAAAACTGTTTAGTTTAATTAAGTCAACAAAATTTATGAACTTGATCCAGTCATACCAGCTTTTCAAAGCCTGATATTCATTTACACCTTCATCTGTCCGTTGCCTCTTAGGGCCCCCCTAAATAATCCCACTGCCCCAGGTGTTGGCACTGCCCTCTTTGTGAATTGCTGCTCCGAGTGGGTTAATGTGGGGTTGGTGGGCGGAGCAACAGAAGACAGAAACAAAGCAATTATAGTGTGATTTAAAAATCACACACAATTGCCGCCCATTACATTTCCTACAAGAGGCAGGAAAGTCATTAAGTGGTCTGCCAAGACCCTTAGCAAGTTTCAAGTGGTAGGTGGGGGGAGAGTTTGGGAACCCCTGAGAAAGGGCCATCTGCAATGCCTCCTGTGTTTGGGATAGACATGGGCCTTTGATCTGCCTCCCTTGTTTGGTTTAGAAGGTTCCTGTCCAGCCAGAGATGCTCAAAACAGCTCAGATTTTAAGACCAAGATCACAATCTCATTTGATTCAGAGCAAGGACTTCTGGAATCTCTCCCAACAATCTGCAAGTCTTCTCTGATCTGTTTCTGCTGAAGCTTTTGCTTCTCTTTTATTGGGGGTTCTCTGTGAGTTGCTAGAGGGACCCAGTGGTCTGACTCAGTGTCAGCTTCCTTTGTTGGCCTGGCTGCCCATGGGCCATTGCCGGTAGCTTGCTGGTCATTATGTTAATCCGGTGACGGTTCTGGTCTGTTTTTAAATCACTCATCTTTTGTATGTGCTCATGAAACAGCATCCTTCTCCTCTCTCACACGCACACACAAACTCTCAAAAGAACCTATTCATTCTTCCACCCCATCCCCAAAATAACCCTACTGGTCTGGGATATTTTAAGCCACCATAATCCTAGCCCAAAGCCCATGGCACGGGAAGTGGCCCGGGTTGCCAGCAGCATTGCATCATTGACTTGGCAGGCGTCCTCATTGGAGGCTTGGAAGGTCAATTTGGGAGGTTCTCCTCCCTTCCCTCATCATCGGTTTGTGACTCTTCCAAAGTCACGTTCACCCGTTTGCTCAGCCGCTTGTCTGGGAGGCTGCTGGCATTATCCGCCTGACGCCCGGGAGGGTGCAGGACCCCCTGGCCAGAGGGTTGCCACCCCACCCCCGCATTTCCTGTAGCAACTGCTCCAGCATACATAATGCCAATACCTCAGGAACTAGGGAATACCATCCCACTAAAAATAAAAATGAAAATCTGCATTTGAGCTATTTGAGCTCCGAAGTCTACCCAGACTGTCTTTTAGAAGCTGGGCTGTTGGAACTGCGGGCTCAATACTTCAGCGGCCGTCTGCTCTGAATTCGTTTTTTTCTTTCATCCTGTCAGGGATAGGATGGCGTGCAGAAACTTCTTGACCCCAGGAGATTTGCAATCCAGATTGGAAGATGGCAACCAGGGGCGTAAAGCAGGGCTTGCAATGCACAGCTCTCACAGTTAACTAAAAAGCTGCTCCTGATTAAATGGCTGGATTATTATTTTTTTAAAAAATGGGAGGATGGGAGTTGGAGTCCAGTGGCGGAACATCTGCTTTGCTTGCAGAAGGTCTCACGTTCAATCCCTGGCATCTCTCAGGTGGAGCTGGGAGAGATTCTGCCAGATACTCTGGAAAGTGTCTGGTAATAAGTGCAACACAGAGTGAAACAATACCTGCATATTAAGGCCTTCTGATTGCAAGGACTGTAGCTCAGTGGTAGAGCCATCGGCATTGCATGCAGAAGGTCCCAGGTTCAGTCTTCAGGGAGAGATTCCTGCCTGAAACCCTGGAGAGTGCTGAGCTAGATGGTCCAATGTTCTGACTCATTATAAGGCAGCTTCCTATAGAACTTCTGTCGGACATCAGCTCTGAGAGGACTACATATACAAAAAGAGAACTCGTTCTCCAATTGTGGATTGTTATGTAGCTGAAACTGTACCACCCAAACCCAACCCAACCTGAGAGGTATCATCATCAGGGTTAAGAGAAACTCTGAGGTTTGCAAAAGTTCAAAAAATATTTAAAGCAGGGGAATGGAACCCCCCAATGAATGAGACACCCCGAAAGCAGCCTAACTGAGCAGATTCTGTGGTCACAGAATGCTGAGTGATTATTGTGGGGCGGGGAGAGGGAGGAGATGGAATGGAGTGAAGAGGAAGCGGGCATGGCTGGCTGGAACCCTGAACTGGAGCATTTTGTCGTGAGTTTCACATGTTATTTTTTTTTTAACACAATGAGTTACTAGGAACGGGTTGCTTTCTTTTCTGAGAACTCCAGATCTCCTCTTTCCTCATTATTGCACACAAAGAACACAAGAGACTGGCTGCTGGTTCAGGTCAAAAGACCCACCTGGTCCAGCTTCCTAATGCTGTTTGATATAAGTCAGTACAACAGAGATGGAACATAGAGCCACAATGGTCCAATTAAGTTTCCAGAAAAAGTGTTTTCTTAGTTCCTTGGATTGTGATAATAAAAGATGCATCACAAGAATTAATGGAGGGTATTCTTTTCCTCTTCCCCCTTCCCTCTTATTCATCCCAGTTTTCCTTTTTTCTCTTTTTGTATCAGTATGTTTGCCGTTGTTTGTATTTTGTCTTTATCCTAATGATTAATCAAGTGTCTTTTTTTAAAAAGCCTTTGGGCAAGAGGTGGGCATTTGTGAGGAGACAAATAGCTTCCTACAGGCATCTCTCCGGCTGTCCTCTGTTGGAAACTGGGTACTGTTCTTGATGGATCTTTGGCATGCTCTGTCGGGCTCTTTTGTTTGTATGCATGTTTGGAATGGCTGTCATTGGTCCTTTCTGTTCTAACGCCTTATTTTCTCCTTTTTCTTCTTCCCTTTCTCCCTTCCCCTGCTTTCTAAAGAACATAAGAGACTTCTTGCTGGTAAGTGCTGGCATTGTTCTCAAACTCCTTCATTAGTCAATCCATTTGTCCTTTAATGGGGTATCAGCTCATAGTTCTTTTTCCAGACTTGTTCAACTAGTGACATAGAGGCTGGGCTCTGATCCAAGAGACTCTCAGTTCAAAATTCATCTCTCTCTCCCCGCTTAGCTTTCTACCTCTCCATTTGCAATGCGGAGAATATAATTCTGGCCTACCTTGCAAGGTTATTATAAAGCCTAGTGAACTAATGGGCATGAAAGAGGGCTCTTGGGCAACCCAAAACCTTGGTTCGGTTGATTTTATGAGTCTTAAGACTGCAACTATATCTACTCTTAACCTAAGATTATGCCCCATTGAACTCAGTGGGCTTATATTTGAGTAGGCAAGCATAGGGCTGCACTCTTAGTCCACTTGCTGGTTAATGAATTGAGTACATTGATTATGAGAAACGGTTTGTCTGAAGAAGAGAGGTGTACTTTGTTTTCAGTTGATACTTACAGCAGCTACTGAAGGAGGTATTGCTCTTTTTGTCAACCACAGGATAAAAATGCCTTTTTCAAGATGAGTTCCAAAACCCATCTTAAGGAACCATCTTCATTAGGGCAACCAAATTATCAGAAAATAGTGGGCAGGGTTTTTTTTATATTTTTAATTGCTTGTGACCTGGTTGCTATCGTTTTAATAAGTATTGGTCTTAGAAATTATAACACA
Organism: Podarcis raffonei; assembly: GCF_027172205.1. Classification (NCBI taxonomy): domain Eukaryota; kingdom Metazoa; phylum Chordata; class Lepidosauria; order Squamata; family Lacertidae; genus Podarcis; species Podarcis raffonei. The sequence goes on along the minus strand of NC_070609.1, from coordinate 73,221,377 downwards.
TTTAAGTGGCGAGGGATTGGTGGAACTTTTTTTGATATATTTTAAAATAAATTAATGAGTGAATGTTGCGGGCCTGATGTGAAAGAACAAAATAAACACTGATTTGCAATGTTTGAAAATGCTTAAGACCTCCAGAAGAGCCCTGCAGGATCAGGCCCATCTTGTCCAGCATCCTTTCTCCCCACAGTGGACATCCAAATGCTCTTCCGGAAAAGCCAGAGTGTGAAAGCGCTCTCCCCCCCCATGTGATTCCCAGCCACTGGCATTCAAAGGCCTCCTTCCTCTGACAGTGGACAGCTTGTCTCTCCTTCCTCTACAGCTTGCTTTCTGGAGAAGGCATAATTCCTAATCTGCTGCTGTTTGCTTGTTATATGCAGAAATCAAAGTTTTTTTTGCATTTGTTTTCATCCTTAACGGTGGCAACTTCGGATGACGAGGGCCTCTGGAAACCGATAAGGAATGTTTTGAACAATTTGGGCATGTAAACTTGGAGAAGAAAAATTAGATGAAGGGGAGACAGCATAGCAGACGTGGTGTAGATGGAAGGCCTTGCAGCTCAAGGGTGGAGCGTCTGCTTTGGGTGCAGAAGGACACAGATTCAACCCCCAACAGCATCTCCAGGTAGAACAGGGATGAGACACCCTGTCAGCTAGCTGCTCTGGCACCTGGAGTGCTGAGGGCAGGGCGAGCCGCCATACGCTCATGGGGGCGCTGTGGTGATCCGACCACAGAGCCCACCTGGTGGATGCAAGCCCCACGTTGCCGTTTCGGGCAGCGCAGGGCCCCGAGCCACCATGTCACTCCCAGGAGAGACGTGTGGCTCGGACGTGCTGCAGGCCAGGCCCCGCCATTTTGTCACCCCCTCAGGGATGATACCCGGGGTGGACCACACACCCCGCATCCCCCTTCCTATGCCCCTGCTCCCTGTCTTTCCATCCATAAGGACTAGAACAATGGAACCTCATGGGCCTCTTTATCTGGCTCTCACGACTCTTCCCCAAGTCACATCCCTCACCAGCCCTGCTCTTGGGTGCTTTTGCTTGGCTTGTATGTAGCCCTTGATAGGATAGAGAAGGGTGTGTGGAGAAACTAGCCTACTGCAGAGGTGAGATTTACATCCATTGCTCCACCCACTTTGGCCTCTGCCACCACTGGCCCCTGGCCCCTGAAGGTTGCTGAGAATGAAATGCGGCCCTCGGCATGGAAAAGGTTCCGTGGAAGTTTGCCCTTTTAGATTCCCCACATGCCAACGTCTGGGCTTTTTCCTGCTGAATTACTCCCCTCTTATTTACAGTTTCACCCCCTCCCCCAGCCTACCCAAACAGTGTGAGAGGTTGTTGCTCCAACACTGTCTTTAAAACCAGGATATCCGAGCTCTTGGAACAAGAGGGCAGGAGGCACAGAGAGCAAGTGGGAGGGTGTGACACACTGTCGGCCCAAACCTGGACCGTGGCCCGTTCATCCCGGGAACCCCAGCTCTGGGAATCCCAGGATGCCAAGGGAGTGTGTGTGTGTGTGGTGGAGCAACTGGCTTTGAAGAGAAGGAATAAACTGTCGGTCCCTTTGTTCAGTCGCTGCAGATATGGCTGGCATGCGAGGACTGGAATTTGGAATCTGGCCGGCTCTGCCAAGTTATGTCTTGCTCCTCGGCAAAGCGTTTCACATGCCTTTGCTTTTATCCGGTGGGCGACTGCAGCTTGCAGGGTTTCCAGCACACACACACACACACACACACACGCACACACACACACACCCTCCCGATAAGGGACGCCAGGCAGGTGGACCAGGCTGGTACATGAAACGGTGCCTCCTAGTGTCTGCAGCAAGGCAGACTATCCCTCCAGCAAAACATGTGCCCCATAGCTCAGTGTTAAAATATTTTTTCAGCATGCAGAAGGTTCCAGGTTCAATTTCTGGGTAGGACCTGAAACTCTGAAGGGTCCCTGCTAGTCAGTGTAGACAATACACTGTCCACACTGCAAAGCAGACCAGTATACTGTGTAAGTCCATCTAGTTCAGTAGGGATGCGGGTGGTGAGCCTCTTGGGCTTGCCGATTGGAAGGTCGGCGGTTTGAATCCCCGCGGCAGGTGAGCTCCCGTTTTGTCCCAGCTCCTGCCAACCTAGCAGTTCGAAAGCATGCCAGTTCAAGTAGACAAATAGGTACCACTGCAGTGGAAAGGTAAATGGCATTTCCATGCACTCTGGTTTCCATCACAGTATTCTGTTGTGCCAGAAGCGGTTTAGTCATGCTGGCCACATGACCCGGAAAGCTTTCTGTGGACAAATGCCGGCTCCCTCGGCCTGAAGTGAGATGAGCGCTGCAACCTCATAATCACCTTTGCCTGGTCTTAACCATCCAGGGATCTTTTACCTTCATCATCTAGTTCAGTATTGTCTACACTGCCTGACAAAAGCTCTTTGGGGTTTCAGGCAGGGAACTTTCCCAGCCCTCCCTAGATTGAACCCAAGAAATGCATGCAAAGCAGATGCTATACCAGGGGTCGGCAACCTAATGCCCATGGGCCAGAAGCGGCCCACGGAAGCCGTTTAACCGGCCCCCGAACTGAGCCGGTGAGTCCCCACACGCTGCACTAAACCGGCACAGTGTGGTGCAGGGACTCTCTTCCGTGGCTCTGGAAATTGCTTCTGCACATGGCCAGACGCTGAAAATCACTTCCGCATAGGCACAATTTTCGGTGCCTGGGCATGCGCAGAAGCGATTTCTGGTGTTGCGCTGCGCCGGCCCGGCCCACAGAGGATCTCTGTGGGAGTGATCTTGCCCATGCCCAGTAAGCCTTGCTGACCCCTGTGCTATACAGTGGTACCTCGGGTTACAGACGCTTCAGGTTACAGACTCCGCTAACCCAGAAATAGTACCTCGGGTTAAGAACTTTACCTCAGGATGAGAACAGACATTGTGCTCTGGCGGTGCAGCGGCATTAGCTAAAGTGGTACCTCAGGTTAAGAACAGTTTCAGGTTAAGAACGGACCTCAAGAACGAATTAAGTTCTTAACCTGAGGTACCACTGTACCCCAGAGTTGCAGCCCTTTCTGAGGGTGCCACAATCAAAATACTCTTTGCTTTCTGGATTGCTAAATGCTGCATTGCCGCTGGTGCTCCGAGCTCACCCCCGGAGGCAAGCCATTCCAATTTGTCTTTTTAATGCTTTTAATTCCTTGCTTGGTATTTGGGTGTTATGCCAGCAAGGAAGCCAAGGGTGATGCATAGCCTGTGCTTGAAAGCGGGGGTGGGGAGGGATTCTGCACTGAGATCCAAGTTCCAAAAATCGTCAAACTCAGCAACCTGCTGGAATTCTGCAAATAATGCAAATACGTGCAGAAAATGCTTAAAACTCTGGCTCTGGTTGATGCAGGGAGGGGGCAGTGCGCTACTCGCTGCATTGAACCCAGAATTGCCCTACCCAATTTTCAAGACTATTTCTGCATCCGTGATGGCCGGGAACTTAAGCTTTTCAGAGTGAAAGACAAAGTTCTTCAGGATTTAGTGCAGAGTGCCAGGAAGTTCCCCAACTGCACCCTTGTGTGCAACACATTCAAGGCCACGCCATTAGACTGGTTGTAAGTAAAAAAAAGCATGCAGGTGGGGTGTCTGGCTGAGGGGAGACTGAGGTCGGTAGGGCAGTGCCCTCCCCATTTCGCCTAAAGGACCAATCTCCACTGCAGTCTGGCTGCCCAGTTTGGCACAGCAAACACTTCTGACAGGGTTCGATTCCATGCCACACCAGCTTTGATGGGGATTCCCCCGATCCAGAAGGGCTTATACAGTGGTACCTCAGGTTAAGTACTTAACTCGTTCCGGAGGTCCATTCTTAACCTGAAACTGTTCTTAACCGGAAGCACCACTTTAGCTAATGGGGCTTCCTGCTGCCGCCGCACTGCCGGAGCACGATTTCTGTTCTCATCCTGAAGCAAAGTTCTTAACCTGAGGTAATATTTCTGGGTTAGCAGAGTCTGTAACCTGAAGCGTATGTAACCTGAGGCATATGTAACCCTAGGTACCACTGTATACGCATCAGCCAGTTGGAAAAGAGAGGTGTTAAGCTACAGGCCATGTTCCCTGGTGGTTAGTCTTCTGGGGCTGCATGGCTGGGGCCAAGGCAAAAGGGGATAGAAGAATAGATTTGATTGTTTAGCATTGTACAGGAGGCTCCATTCTAACTATGAAAAAGCCAGTGTTGTGTACACACACACACACACCTCCAAAGGTGAGGAACCAGGGATCCTCACAAGTCAAGGACATTTTCTGGCTTGGCAAAAGCACAGAGCAGGGCTGGGTGTGTGGCCCAGGGAGAGGGTCAGCCCAGGGCCAGATGCAAAGGTTTGAAGGGCCACATTTTAGCCTAAGGGCGGAGCCTTCTCACTCATGCACTAAGCAGATTATTATTTTCCAGTGTTAGAGGCTTGACCCCCAGACTATAAGAAGTCGTTTGTGTGTTCTAACTTCCTAGTCTGTGTGCAAACCATACATTTAAAGCTCATTCAGCCCCCACCTGCCCAGCCCCCTGGCAAAGAATCTTGGCAACTGCAGTTTACCGTATTTTTCGCACGATAGGGCGCACCGGTCCATAGGACGCACCTAGATTTGGGGGGGGGGGAATAAAGGGGGAAAAATTTACCCCCCCCCGCCAGGCGCGGGGCTGGGGCGGGGGAAGCCCGAGCTTCCCCCTCCCCCAGAACGGGACCCAGAGCCATGCCGAAGCTGCGCGCAGCTTTGGCATCGCTCTGGGAGCTTGCGGGGCTGGGGGAGGAGGAAGCCCTCCGCCAGCCTCCAAACCATGTCGGGAGACAGCGGGATGGCGCGCTGCGCCTCTCCCGCTGTCCCCCGAGTTTGCGGGGCTGGCGACGGGGAGGAGCAGGCTTCTCCCCGTCGCCAGCCTTCTAGCCAAGTCGGGGGACAGCAGGAAGGGCGCGCTGCGCCTCTCCCGCTGTCCCCCGAGTTTGCGGGGCTGGCGACGGGGAGGAGCAGGCTTCTCCCCGTCGCCAGCCTTCTAGCCAAGTCGGGGGACAGCGGGAAGGGCGCGCTGCGCCTCTCCCGCTGTCTCCCGAGTTTGCGGGGCTGGCGACGGGGAGGAGCAGGCTTCTCCCCGTCGCCAGCCTTCTAGCCAAGTCGGGGGACAGCGGGAAGGGCACGCTGCGCCTCTCCCGCTGTCCCCCGAGTTTGCAGGGCTGGCGACGGGGAGGAGCAGGCTTCTCCCCGTCGCCAGCCTTCTAGCCAAGTCGGGGGACAGCGGGAAGGGCGCGCTGCGCCTCTCCCGCTGTCCCCCAAGTTTGCAGGGCTGGCGACGGGGAGGAGCAGGCTTCTCCCCCCCGCCAGCCTTCTAGCCAAGTCGGGGGAGAGCGGGAAGGGTGCGCTGCGCCTCTCCCGCTGTCTCCCGAGTTTGCGGGGCTGGCGACGGGGAGGAGCCGGCTTCTCCCCCCCCCAGCCTTCTAGCCAAGTCGGGGGACAGCGGGATGGCGGCGTTCCGCCTCCCCGCTGTCCCCCGAGCTTGTGGGGCTGGCGGTGGGGCTCTCCTGAAGCCTGGAGAGCTAGAGGGGTCGGTGCGCACCGACCCCTCTCGCTCTCCAGGCTTCAGCGAAAGCCTGCATTCGCACCATAGGACGCACACACATTTCCCCTTCATTTTTGGAGGGGGAAAAGTGCGTCCTATAGTGCGAAAAATACGGTATGCCCTCACAGAGCTACAGCTTCTAGCACTCTTAAAAAACTACGGTTCCCATGATTTTTGTGTGGGTGTTTTAAGTGTATTGTGTGCATGAAGCCCCTCTCCCGTAAAGACCACTCCCTATCCCTCCTCAGTTGCATCACTAAGCCTCCTGGTTTCTCCAGGAGACTGGAAAGTTTCATTCCACGCAGCCAACCTTGAAAACCTGCACATTCGGAAGTAACTTTCCCTTAGCTGAATACATATCTATGTAAGAAAGTGTAGTGGAATTCAATAGCACTCCCTTCTGGTTGAAGGACAGAATGCTTCTCTTTTTCTTCTTCGTTTTTTGCCGGTGGCTTGTGGTTTGTTGACTGTTAATATTTTTTAATAGAAGCATAAGAAGAACCTGCTGGATCAGGCCAGTGGCCCACATATTGTTGTGAACAGAGATTTTCAGCTCTGACAAATAAAAGATCAGATAAGAGAAAGGCTTCTTTGTCTTGATGAGGAGATGAGAGTTTGTTTGTCTCAAATTAGACCTAATATAAAGGAGATTACCTGGCAAAAGCAAGCTCACACCTCTCATTGAGTTTGTATACATACTTAAGGTATATATACCTATGTAAGAGGCTTGTTTATAATTATATATTGGGAATAATTCTTGGTCTTAACATAGGTGCATTGTTTTATACTTTCTGGATGTCCCATGATCATATTCTAAAGCAGTTGTGTTCTAGGTTATAAATCAAGCACAGCTAGTTGTTGTTTCTTTTTGTTTTCCAATGTATTTCTTATAATAATAATAAAAATTCGATATGGCACAAACAAATTTTCATTCTGAAAATGTGGCCTGGAGAAGAAAGTTTGAGAACCACTGCCTTAAAGGAAGCTTAATGGAAAAGCATCTGAAATTAAAAGGGATCAGGTAGCAATCATAGAATCGTAGAATTGTAGAGATGTAAGGGACCAAAAAACCCCACCTAGTCCAGTCCCCTGCCATTCAGGAATCTTTTACCCAGTGTAGGGCTCGGACAGACAGCCCTGAGATTAAGAGTCTCATGCTCTACCCACTGAGCTATCCCACCTCAGGAGGTGATGAAGAAGACCTTTCTCTGCTGAAGACCATGGAGAGTCACACTCAGAAATGCTTTATTACAGTGTTCGAAACTCCCATCGTTCTAGGCACATTTTGGACAGAGAATTTCATTAGCGCGAGTAGTTTCTGAGTTCTGGGCGCAGTACTGCGCCTAAGATTTCAGATTAAAACTGCAGAGTGGAAGGAGGACCTTTTTCTGCCTCCCCACTTCCAGCTACTCTCTGAAGACTGGAGAAGAGACCCTCTTAAGAATATTAAGGGGGTGGGCAGGGGAAGGACTAGACCCTGTGAAAAATGAATGTAATATTTTAGCTGCAGTTCGTTCGTTTTCAGCTTTGTATTCTTGTTATAAAAAAGCGTGCCTAGACATTCCCTTGTTGCCAGGTTTAAGATGTCCAGGTTTAAGATGCCATTTAGCTCCTAGCTTTCATATCTCAGTTTCTAACACTGCTTTATTAATATTAATACTATTGTGGAGGGTTTCTGTTCACGTTCCCAGCCAGCCATGCCTTCTTCTGTTTGTTCTATCCCTTGCTCCCCAATTTCCTGTCCTCACACCCCCATCCTGCTCAATCTTCATTGGGCTGTTGTTGTTGTTTTGGGGGGTGTTACCCTCTTTAGCTTTTTCTCTTTAAGAAGATTTTGTGGACTTCTCCAAGCGCTTAGGGATTCCGCAAATCCTGCTGACACCTCCCTCTTTTTCCATGGATGGCGCTGTTTTTTAGGCTGCATAAGGAATGGTGCTCGCGCCATGAACATCAGAAATAGAAAGGGAGGATAAATAAGGTTGGCATTCTAGCCAGGGGAGGAAGGGTCGTAGCTCAGTGGCAGAGCAGCTGCTTGGCATGCAGAAGGCCCCAGGTTCGATCCTCCAATCAGAGTCTCCCAGTGAAACCCTGGAGAGCCACTGCCAGTCAGCATAGGCCAGGCACAGGCAAACACGGCCCTCCAGATGTTTTGGGACTACAACTCCCATCATCCCTAGCAAACAGGACCAGTGGTCAGGGGTGATGGGAGTTGTAGTCCCAAAACATCTGGAGGGCCGAGTTTGCTTATGCCTGGCTCAGGCAGTACTGAGGAAGATGGACTTAGGTATCTGACTCAGTCTCAGGCAGCTTTCTATGCTCATACAGCTTTCGGATTCCTTTTTCAGACTCTAGGTCTGCTGTATTACCCTGTCTCTTGAGGGTCCTGATATACGGCAATTGTTTGCCATTCTGTTCCCTGCTTAAACACCCTCCCTCCCCGCCGCCAGCCCATCATGGTAAGGCTGTTGTTAATTCTAAGCACCCCCAAGGGACCAATCCCACTTCCACTCCCTCGGCCTCCTCTGTGGCTTGTTTCTCCTTTATGCCGAGCCGTTAACAAGAAGCCTCTAAAATCCTCCAGCCAGGAAGGAGGTCTGCGTGCTTTAAATGGAAAGTGTCTGGTTTGATTTGGCCACCATCCCGGCCTCTGCGGTCAAGGAAGGGGCTGTGAGAAAACTTAACTCACATGTTGGCTGCCATGAGCTGCGGGATTAGTGGATGGGGTGGGGGCAGGGCTCATCTCCCAATTTCTTGGCTTGAAAATAATTGGCTGATCTCTTTTCCGAAGTTGAATCCAGGTGCGTCTTATCTCTGACAGGTCAGTAGGTGGCAGTGTTACTCTGCCAGAAGAGAAGGAAGAGCCTAAAAGAAAGACTTTTATCTGCCTGCTACAGTAGCCAATATTGTGCTCTCCAGATGTTGCGGACTACAGTTCCCATCATCCCTGATCACCGGCCATGCTAGCTACTGGGGATTAGGGGAGTTGTAGTCCACAGGTTCCCCAGCCCTGCTAGATTTCCTTTGGTTTTTGGTGGTGGAGAAGGGGCTGTTTAACTGAGGGAGTCTACAATTTTATTATCATCATCGACACTGTTAACAATAATAATTTATCATCATCAACTGCTCTTCTCCAGAAAGTCCCAGGGCAAGTCACAGCAGTGCCAAATACAACAGTAAAAACAGTTTGAACCAAATGACAATCACAAATAGGGTGAGTCCTAATATAGCTATACTTATAATGTTAGGGTGGCGCTGTGGGTTAAACCACAGAGCCTAGGACTTGCTGATCTGAAGGTCGGTGGTTCGAATCCCTGTGACGGGGTGAGCTCCCGTTGCTAGGTCCCTGCTCCTGCCAACCTACCAGTTTGAAGCACCTCAAAGTGCAAGTAGATAAATAGGTACCGCTCCAGCGGGAAGGTAAACGGCGTTTCCGTGCACTGCTCTGGTTTGCCAAAAGTGGCTTAGTCATGCTGGCCACATGACCTGGAAGCTGTACGCCGGCTCCCTTGGCCAATAAAGTGAGATGAGCGCCGCAACCCCAGAGTCGGCCATGACTGGACCTAATGGTCAGGGGTCCCTTTACCTTTTTATAATATATTGTTATGAGTTTGTGGGTGGCAGGCTCCCATGCATTCTTGGGTCTAGTAGGTGTTAGAACCAAGGCTGGGAGAGTCAACCTGGATTGCAGACTCCTAAATCCTTGGACCTAGCTTCCCATGTTCAGGAAATCACCTGGGGTGAGCGCCTGGTACCGCTGAAATCTTGCACCACTCAGAGATTGGGGTGGCACACAACAACATGTATCTCAGGTATCAAAAGCCAGGGAAGCAAGGCTGTATCATGACGGTGCCAGATGCCCCTCTGTGCAGAGGGAATTCAACTGCTTAGGGGCTTCCACAGAGAATGCACAAAAAGAATTGCCAACAGAGAACCCCCCCCCCCCAATTTAGACTCAACCTGTGGTGTTCTTTCTCCTTCCTTCGGTGTTTGTCTGTCTCTTCCTGATTCCCCCCCATGCCCCCTTTTTCTCCCGGGGCAGTATTAAATGACATCATTAAAATCCCTGCAGGCTAAAAGGGGGCAGGAACGGACTCTTCCCCCAGCCTCACCTCCTTTTGGTTGTTTTTCTCATTAATGCTGCTAATTAGCTTGTAAAAGCAAGGGAAGAGTGTGCAGTGTGTCTGTGTCTGTGTTAACCCATTAGCACTTCAGACAGGGCTCCTTGAGGGAGGGAGATTGGATAGAGGGGGCATCATAAAACCTGTTTATGCTGCCCGCCTGGGCTGCGGGATAAATACCAATTAGCTCTCTAGCCAAACTGGATTTTAAAAGACCCCAGTGCACAGCTGGAAAGGGATCAGGGATGTTACTGCCATTCTCTCAGGCTCACTGGCCTGCCGTCGGAGAGCGTGGCTGCTGAATTGGATTTCCTAAGCACATATACTAATAACAAAACTCATTTTCTGAGAGCGGGTGCTTCTGCAGCCAAGTTGCTAGTGTCTGTGTGCAGGAGGGGGTGGTCAACAGACCCCTGGGAACCTCAAACGTTTGCAGAAATCTCAGACTGGGAAGTTCTCGTAATGAGAGGGAAGGGGCTTTGCTGAGGCAGCAGGAGACCAGCAGAGGGGTTTCTATAAGCTTAAAATGCAGGATTTTTGGTGGTGGTGATTTATTATTATTTTTTAAATAGATTTTATTAACGTTTGAAAAAGAGTAACAAAGCTCAGCACCAAATATCTTTTTTATCAGATATAAAACCCCCCTAATCTATACAGGTTGTTTTTTTAAAAGTAAGGGGGGGAGCTTTCAACAAGGACTTTATTTATCCTGTAAGATTTATATGCTGCTTACGTGTAAAAAACAAAACAACCCAAACAAAAAATCTCTAAGTCACTGGTAGGCAAACTAAGGCCCAGGGACTGGATCCGGCCCAATCGACTTCTAAAGCCGGCCCATAGACAATCCGGGAATCAGCGTGTTTTTACATGAGTAGAACGCGTGCTTTTATTTAAAATGCATCTCTGGGTTATTTGTGGGGCCTGCCTGGTGTTTTTACATGAATAGAATGTGTGCTTTTATTTAAAATGCATCTCTAGGTTATTTGTGGGGCATAGGAATTTGTTAATTTTTTCTTTCTTTCAAAATATAGACCGGCCCCCCACAAGGTTTGAGGGACAGTGGACCGGCCCCCTGCTGAAAGAAGTTTGCTGACCCCTGCTCTAAGTGATTAATGAGGACTGAGCAGTAGTGTGAAGCGGTCATTGGGACTGGTAGGGCAGAAAGCAGGGAGCTTAACAGTAGGTGGCGCCAGAGCAGAGTCAGAGCTAATGACAGTCAGAGCCAACACATTCTAGTTTTGTCTCCATCCTCCTCCCAGCTGAGCAATATTGAGACTGAGGAGGAGGAAGCTGACAGCCCCTTCAGCTTGTAAGGAAGAAGGCAAGTAGGTGGGAGATTCCAGAGGTTGGTGGGGCAGTGCCCTCATTTGCCCCAAATGGACCAGCATCCAGTGGGACTGAGCAATGTAGCATTGACTATGTGGTGGGGGAATGGAATGGAGTCTACTGGGTGGGGGCCCCCGGCACCGCTTCCTTAAAAATCTGAACATGGAGGACTCCATACCACCACATTTAGCTGCAAAGCCTACCTTTTCAATGGATTCTCAGAGCAGGCCCATTGACATCAACAGACGCAGCGTACTTTGCTTCATTGGGTCTACTCTGAGGTAGAACTTATGAAACCACACCCTTGGCTGCCAGGCTGATAGATAAAAGGGAGGAAGAGTGAAAGGGGGGGGGGAGAAAAGAAGAAGCCCTAATCAGATTTTTCATCGTGCTCCCTCTGTTCTTCTCCTGTCTCTGTTTCTGGGTTGGGGCTCCTGTTTAGTCAAAAGCCAGACCAGAGCAACCAGCCCCTCTCCACTTTCTCTGCACTGCACAGAGCTTTACAAAGCTGCCATCAGTCATTGGTTTAATGGCAGAGGCTAGTGAATGCTGTTGAGGTGAGAGGCCAAAGATGGTTAAGAGCACAGGTGGGTGGGGACCAACATTCTGCGACCTCCATCCCCATCCTGGTTCTCTCCTGTCCCTCCGTCTACCTGCCCCATACATCCTTTGGGCTGTCTCTGGTGGCAAGCGAGCAGCTGTGGTCTCCCCATTGCTAGCATTTTCCTAACAAACCCATTAGCAACCCCCTGGGGCTGCTTGGCCACACAGTGGCTTTAATGCATTTATACGCTCTGGTTCATAAAGCTGTGGGGGGATGTGTGAAGTTAGGGGCAGGGCAGGAAGAGAGATGGGGGGAGAGAGAGAGGGAGGGAGGGAGGGAGGGAATGTGGGGGGGGCAGCAGCAGAGATTTGCCCCATGTCTTTCCCCTTTAAATAACATAACAATAGCTTCCCTGTTCATTCTCCTCTCTCTTCTTCTTATTGTTGTTGAGATGGGTGGACAGAACTTTTAAGTTTTTAATTTTAAGTACACATAGGTCCTGTTTACTGGAACACACAGAGCTAGAATCTCTGCCTGCCTGCCCCCCCATCCCCCCTCAACCAGCAAAAGGCAAACAGGGACTTTAAAAATGCACTCTGGTTGGATATCTGAATCTGCAGGGTGTATAGCAAGGTTTAGTGAGCGTTCGTAAAGCGGGACCTGGGTGTGCAGCCTCCCTGTTGATTTATACTGGTGATAATGATAGCCATTTTACCTATCCCTGCCCTCCTCTCATATCTATTTGCGTGCTTAGCAACCAACTCCGGCTCAACAAGGAGAAAGCTCAATAAGGAGTGTGGGCACATAGATGGGTGGGTAACCGTGCTAGATCTGTACAGTGTAAATTCCCAGCTGGCGGTTCAGTTCAATTGCTGAATATTTCATTTTCATTTCACTTATTGCTTATATCTTGCTTTCCCCCTCCTTCCCAGGGGAAGCTCAGAACAGCAAACAGCCAGCAGAGAGCAGCTCAATTAACACAAGATATCAAAATAACCAATATAACAAAACATAGCATATGTCAAAACATAAAGCAAGTTTACGTCTAAACAGTAATACAATACCCATCTGTTAAACCCTTAAGAATTAATTCAATAACAAGGATGTCCTTCTGGCTTTGATCCCCCCCCCCATACACAGCTTTATTTATAGGGGAAGGGCTGTAGCTCAGTGACAGAGCATATGCTTTGCCTGCAGAAGGTCCCAGGTTCAATCCCAAAAGCTGGGAGTGTCCCCTGCCTGAAACCCTGGAGAGCCTCTGCCTGTCAGTGTAGACAATGCTGAGCTGAATGGCCCAGTGCCCTGGCTCAGGGGTTGCCAAACTTTTTTCTGGCCCTTGGACACAGTTAGAATTTTGAGTGAGTGCCACTATCCGGTCTTGTCTCTCCTCCAGATCAGCCATGCCACTCCCACAAAAGAGATGAAGTGTGAACCAAGGGATCGTGGTAAAAAAGACCAGTACCGTGGTACCTCAGGTTACAGACGCTTCAGGTTACAGACTCCGCTAACCCAGAAATAGTACCTTGGGTTAAGAACTTTGCTTCAGGATGAGAACAGAAATCGTGCAGCGGCAGCGGGAGGCCCCATTAGCTAAAGTGGTACCTCAGGTTAAGAACAGTTTCAGGTTAAGAATGGACCTCCAGAACGAATAATTAAGTTCTTAACCTGAGGTACCATTGTAGAATCACTCGTGAGTCCTGGAACAGCACATAGATCTGAAGTGGGATAGACCTCCCTTCTTCCAACTTCCTCCTTCACCTCTGCGTACTCTGGTTACTTTTCCATCTATAAGATGCCCCCCATGTATAAGACGCCCCCTATTTTGGGGGACTCAGATTTAAGAAAAGGGGGGGGGAATATATCCTTGTATAAGACGCTTCCTAATTTTTGACATTTTTTAGGGGGGAAAACCTAGTCTTATACATGGAAAAATACAGTATTTGTGAATGCGGCCCACCTCCTGATACTACCTCCCCCTGACACTACCTCCCCAAGTTGGTGCCGGAGGAGACTTGGGAGCGGCGGGCGGGTGGCTCACTGTCGCCCCATGCTCCTGGGCTGCTTCCAGGGGGGCGGGGAGCCGTGCCTCTTTGCTGGCGGTGTAACGTCGCGAATATAAGCCGCACTTTAACTTTTCACGGCCTGAATTTTGGAAAAAAGTGCAGCTTTTATTCAGGCCGATACGGTATCTCATTAGGAACACATGATAGCGGCTTTGACAAAACGCAGAAGCAATACTTTAATTTCACCATGTTCTTTTGCAACCCATTACTAGGAGAATATATATATGTTCTCTTTAGGAATTTCTAACCCGCTCTCCCGACCAATGAAGACTTCCCAAAGGGGCATATATTATTAAACAAGTTGTAAATACAGTTAAAAGGAATAAAATAGCTTAAAGTTTTAACAAAGCCGTAATAAAATACAGTGTAACAAAAAATCAATTCTTATAAACAAATCCCTATCCATGAATGGGTTCACCTTTCTGGGAATTGTAAATTTCACTTTCAGATCCAATGTTCTGGCGGCTTTCCCCCTCTCCTCCCATCTTGGTAAATCAAATGTAACAATTGAAAGCTAAGCAGGGTCTGCTTTCAAACTGGATGGGGATCATATGTTAAGACTCCTGCATTGCAAGGGGTTGTACTAAATGACCCTTGATGTCCCTTCCAAGAGTATAATTCTATGATTGTATGATAATGACCTCATGCTTCTGAGAGGTATGCAGGAATGCAGTGGACGGATTGCGTAGTTTGCAGTGGTGGACAGCAGAGGGCGCCTAGGAGACAGATCTTTTGCACTGAAGAATCACAAGTTTCTAGGGGAGAATTTCTCTGTCTGCGTTGGCAGTTGTCTTGGACTACACAGCTCTGTTGGAATTAGGTGGCTGCTTGCTGATGAGCAAACAGAGACAGGAGATTCAGGAAGTTATTCACCCCCAACTCCCCTCATCCCTGACCATGATGACTGGGACAGGTTGGAGAAGTCTCAGGTAGACCTTAGCCCTGATTCCACAAAGCTCTTCTTATGCCAGCAGCAGTTCCCAATAAATCCATAGAATTTAATCATTTGAATCCTAGGAATGGCCCCAGGATATTGTGTAGTGTGGAGAACATAGATAGAGACCATTTTTTCCCTCCCTCTCCTAACACTAGAACTCTGGGACATTTGAATGATGGAAAATTCGGAGCAGAGTTCTTTGCACAGCACATAGTTAAACTATGGAACTGACTCAGTGAACTGGCAGTGATGGCCGCCAACCTGGATGGCTTTAAAAGTGGATTGGAAAAATTCACGAAGGATAAGGATATGGCTACTACCCATGGCGGCTAGGCTGCTGGAGGAAGTTTGCTTCTGAATGCCAGATGCTGGAAGTTGCAGGAAGAAAGAGTGCTTTTGTGCTCAGGTCTTGCCTGAGGGTTTCCTCAGAGGCATCTGTGAGAACAGGATGCTGGACTCGGTGAGCCACTGGCCTGATCCAGAAGGGCTCGTCTTGTGTTCTGCTTGGGAAGATGTCAATAGGTGTGTTTATGTTATTTGCCAAAAAGGAATAATAACAATAGTAATATGTGGAAAGGGAATTCTCCTGCCATTGCTGGTGTGCCTTTTTGACCACGCAAATTTGTGACTCTTCCTGTCTTACGTTTTCAGTGGTATGATTTGAGGGGTTTGGGGGGTGCTGCAGCTCAGTGGTCAGAGCACTTAGAGAGGTTTATCAATCAATTCCTCTTCACAGGGAACTCTGGGAATTTCAGCACTCTGAAGGGATTTGGGGTCTCCTAACAAGTCACAGGACCCTTTGGAAGGCAGGCACACTTTCCAGGAGTCTTGGAGGGGAGGGAGAGCCATGACTGGATTATTTCTCTGTTTGTGCAAGTTTGGGGCGAGACGGAATCACCTCTGAGCATGCACAGAGGGTTCCTTCCCTGGCCATAGGAGCCACCACAAGCATGTGCCTCTCTTTAACAGAGACCCAGCTTTCTTCCTTTTGGCTGATCTCCTATCTGTTCCTTTCACCATGCTTCCACTCCTCAGATCTGCCCTTTATCGTCTTGGTTTCTATCGAGGTGGTTAACCACAATCTAGGCTAATTCCATTTCATTTGGAGTTGAGAGGGCTGTAGCTCAGTGGTAGAGCATGAATTTTAAGTGCAGAACGACCAGAATGTCTAGGCAGGGCTGGGAAAAAACACTTGCCTAAAACTCTGGAAGGCTGCTGCCTACCAGTGCTGACAATACTGAGTTAGATGGACCAGTGACATGACTTACTATAGGGCACCTTCCTGTGTCCCTGTATTGCAGGAGGGAGATGTTCAAATGCTCCTTACATCAATCAATCAATCAATCAATCCAATCAATCAATCAATCCCTAAAGAGACAGGCAGGCAGGCAGAGATCTAGCATGTCAGGGGGAGACTTTCTCCTTGAGACTCTTTATTTCTGTGTGTAGGGATTGATTGATTGATTGTACGAAGGAATGTTCCATCTTTTGTGCCCTCCACCTGCAGTCTGATTTGGCCAGACCCAAAACAGATAGATATCACAGTTCGGGTTTCTGTTACAAGTCTGCCTGGACATGGTTCACTTCTGTCAGTGAATTACTCCCTTTCCCCTTCCCCTTCTCCTTTTCGAGACCATTGTCTGTGCAGGGGAAGGGGGGGTCATATTCTGCTGCCAAGGAGCGTGGAAAGGGACAGGCTTCTTCGCACCCTGCCTGCACGTATTTGGCGGGGGGCCGTCTCAAAGGGGCACATTCCTGCCGTCCTCATGAGATTTGCTAGGCTTGCTTTGCATATGGAAACATGCAAATGGAGGCATGCAAATTAATTGTTTGCCACTCCCCCCCCCCCATGTTTCTTCCAGGGGTGAGGAAGAGGGATGGGAGATTTAAAGCTTTTGGATTAGGTCCAACTTTTTCCAAGAGAGTGTGGCTTTGAAATCCAAGGCATTCTTGGCTAAGGCATGGAGACGGTCCCATAGGCTGATTAGGGTGTGTTTCTGTGTGTTTAACTCGTGCCTTATTGGTGCAAGACCTTGTTTCACTTTTAGGACACATTTTTATCCTTAGGCCCCTGTCGAAAGCACTGTGGGGTGGAAATGCTTCTCAGCCCCCTTTGTTGAATCACACCTCCAGGTCCTCTGCGTGATTCCTGGAGGTTCTGCTGTCAGGAGCACAATTTATAAGCGGCAGGGCCAGTTCTAGATTTGAGAGGGCCTTTGGCACAGTGGGGTCCCTCTGCCATTGTTTATTTCCCAGAATGCTCCAGAGAAATACTGTGTCAGAAGCATTGTGGGAAATTGAAATGGTCACGTACCACTGCCACCCTGTAGGAGGCTGGATGCTCTCAATAATGAGTTTGGGTGGTATGCAATGTACTTGACTATTTATCATTGTTTATCACATTTATATTCCACCTATCCTCCAACAGGGTGGCATACATGCCTCTCCCCTTCTCTAGTTTCATCCCCAAAACAGCCCTGTGAGGTAGGTTAGGATGAGAGGTAGTGACTGGGTCCAAGGTCACTCAGTGATTTGAACTCAGGTCTCCCAGGTCCTAGTCTGACATATCACACTAACACTAAGAAGCGCTCTGTGCACACAGAACAACTCACACGTTCTTCATGGGACAATGCTCCCCTCTCTTCCCGTAACACATTCCTTCCTAAATCTGCTCTAGGGCTTCCACACACCCTTCAGAGCAGATCTGGTGACTGCTGGGGTGCTCATGGGCAGATGAGGGGGGCAAAATTCCATTGCACTGGCAGGAATCCTTGGACTAGCTCCCACTAGTGCAGCGGTTAATTGAAACATGCTCATTATTACTATTATTTATTAGAATTTGTATAGCAGCAGCAGCTCCCATGGTGCATTAGAGCAGCCATTACCAGCTTGGTGCATTCCAGATGTTTTGACCTGCAGCTGCTGTGCTGCCAGGGGCTGATGGGAATTGTAGTCTCCAAAAATCTGGAGGGCACTAGGTTAGTGAAGGCTTTCACAAGTGTGTAAGATGGCAGTTTTAAGAACCTAAGACGAACCTTGCTGGACCAAACCAAAGGTCCACCTAGTCCATCACCCTGCTTCCTACAGTGATCAGCTAGGTACATAGGAAACTGCCTTATAGTGACTCAGACCATTGGTCCATCTAGCTCAGTATTGTCAACCCTGACTGGCAGCAGCTCTCTGGGCTTTCTGGCAGAGGTCTCTCTCAGCCCTACCTGGAGATGCTGGGGCCTGAACCTGGGACCTTCTGCATGCAAAGCCCCCTCCCCTTTTGTCTGCTCTAGAATCCCATTTTGAAGGTCACATCACACTCCATTCTTGTTATCAGTGCGCATGTGCGGGCTGTCGTAGCACATGTGCGCTAAGGCAGAAAATTTTGATAATTCCGACAGTGGGCAGACAGTGTTTCTGGGAAACTCACAAGCAGTTGTGTGGTGGCAAATGCTTTCTCATCAGACTTTATCCACTAGCAATCTGTATTCAGAGATATACTGCTTTGGAGCCTGGAAGCTTCATTTAGCTGGGGAAGAGGGGATAAACTATTGATAGGCTTCTCCTCTGAATATTTTTGTCAGTCTTAAAAAAAAAAAAAAAGACATCCCAGGCTTTGTCCCAGCTGAGAAGCAGCAGCTGAGAGAAAGAATGTCACTTGCAATGTGAAAATTTCCATCTCCTTTTATGAGACTTGGAGGAGGGTGTTTTTAATTCCCTCTCTGTTTTCACATCCACCTGGCTCACAACTCTGGGACGATTCCTCCTGCTTTTCTAAAGAGGGAATTCCCTTCCTTCAAAAAGTAGCGATCTCCTGTTCTGCCTTCCCATCCTTTCTCTCTGCCCCCCCCCACACCCTGCCCTGCGTACTCCATAACATCTTGTAACGCGATCCATATCGCTATCCTCCCCCCCCTTTTGACACGCCATCCTGCCAGGATCTTCCCTGGCATTTCCACTCACTCAAAAATACCAAAATAAAAAAATCAGCTCTTGAGGCGACCCAGCCTATATGTGCCTGCCTGCTGACAGAGGGTGCGCCTTTTGTGTGTGTGTGTGTGTCTGTGCGTGTGCAGAGAGGCGAGAAGCTCAGAGTGGCTGAGAAAGAGACACATAATGAGTTTTGACACTGCCTTCTCCGCCCCTTTCAACATCTTGAGTTCACAAATGAGACGCGGGGCTTGTCGAGGGGGGCGGGGGTTGGAGAGAGCGAGAGAGAGCGGAGGGAGGGGAGATAATTTCCCTTTCGCTCTCTTCCAGGGAGGCAGGGAGAGCTGAAGGGAGCCTTCCTTCCCCACCCCTCCCTCCCATCTCCCTGGAAATGCTGACAGGTGTCCGTAGCTCCAGAGGTATCTTTCGGAAGCAGTGGGGGTGGTGCCCGAGGGGTCCTGCCTCCTCTTTGCATGGCAGCAGCTCCCTCCGGAACACACCGCTATCTTCTCTCCTTTGTTTTTAACCGCTTCTCCACCTCTTGAGCCGCGGAGGAGAGCCTCCAACACCCCTCCTTGCCACAGCCGAACTCTTGCATTGTTGGTTTTGCTTTGAGGGAGACCCGGGTCAGGGAAGGATGGAACCGCTGACCGACGTCCGGAGATGGACAGCTCACACCGGGTGAGGACAGCAAAGCTGCAGCGGTGCCCAGGGGATGGCAACGGACAGCCAAGGAACGGCCGCGGACAGTCGTCTCGTTTCCTCGCTTGGAGTCGTTGGGGGGCGGCTTGAGAAACTTGGGCGTGCGTTGTACGCCTGTCGGTTTCCGATCCTGAGCTTTGCCGCGAGTGGCACCCTGTGTTGCCAGAACTCTTGAATCAGGGCTCTGTGCCCTTTTGCAAACCTGCATTTCACGTTTCCTTTCTTTTTTATGCTTCTTACTCTTGGGATGGTTTTATTTATTTCTGGTGTGTGAGGAATCGGTAGCGAGGGCTGGCGTGCTGGCTCTGTGCAGGGAGAGAAGGTGGCGGTGCGTTTAGCTCATCTCAGCAGCTGTTCCGGCATCGGTGAAAGGAGCTTGGGATCCGTCTCCCATCAAGAGAGCCCGTCGCCAGCCAGAGAGCCCTGCCGCCAGCTGCTGTCGAGGAAACCGCAGCTGAGCCCTCGGTGGACTTTGGAATCCCTTTGAAAGAGGAAGCAGAGAAAAGGGGATTCTGGCCCCGTCTCCTGGCGATAAGAGAATTCATCAGCTCCCTCTCTGGATTAAGTTTCGGGGTGTGTGTGTGTCACATGCAGGGGTCTGTTTTCATTCTCACTTCTTCTGTGTTTCTCTTCAACATGCGTTTCTCTGACAACACGCATTGTCAGAGGTGCGCATGGGCTGGAGGAACTCGCTCCAGCCCTGAGGACCACCCAACAACCGGGTCGACGGTTTAATAGTGAACCACGCCTTGTGAGGACCCCCCCCCAAAGACTCAACTAATGTTCACGGTTCTTGGAAGATCTCTCTCCCCCCGCTCACCCTCTAATTTTTCTCCACAATAGCATACTCCTCCTTGTCTGAGGGTTTGACAAGTCTTGAAAACCAGGATTATAACCCCTTTTATTTCCGCGAAAGCTGTCTGCTGAAGGAGTTACCGTTGGATGGAGTTATCCTGCATTGTTTCCCCAGCTGGCCTCTCTCCTAATCGGATGGTAGATTTGGGGAGCGTTCCAGAGTCAGGGGGCCCCTTCAGAGTCTCCCTCACGGTTTTTGCAATGGCAGGCATTGCTTGTTGAGGACGGAACCCCAGCGCTCATGACTGGTTCTGAGAGGATGACTCTTCGAATCCCTCAAAGGGGAAGCTGTCTGACGGGACACCAGTTCCTTTGGCTTAGGTTTCCCTTCGCCTAGATTTGGATTACAACCTCAAGATGGTCTGCGCGATGTTTGGTTCTTCCTCCTGAACTCTGAATCCCTCATGCCGGTCGGCCAGCCTGAGGATGTCAGTTCCTGAGAACACTTAGAACGCAGCCACCATTTTGGAAACGGGCAAGCGAGGGGCGAAAGCTTCCTTGTGCCCAGAGTAACCGCTATCCTGGATCTCCCAGTTGGGGCCTGGGCCCCAGTGAGCGGCATGACCGCTTGCCAGTACCCCATGGGGCCCGGCTCCTTGGAGAGGGACCGGATGTACCAGCACAAAGTCTCCCTAGTGGTTCGATATTTCATGATCCCCTGCAACATCTGCCTGATCCTCTTGGCCACCTCCACACTAGGATTCGCCGTCCTGCTTTTCCTCAACAACTGTAGGTGTCTCCCTCGGCACGTGGCGGCAGTGGCGGGGGAAAAACAAGGGGGAGGAGCTTAAAGGCAACATGGGTGTGGCTCGGAGGGTGTGGCTCTCTTAATTTGCTTGCTTAGTAAACCTATAATGCATTGCTGACACTTAAATGCAGGCTGAACGAACAGGGATGGCCCCATAGGACTTTGGGTTGCTTCCACTTGAGTCCTGTTCAGAGCAGACCCGCTGAAATTAGCAAGCCAAAGTCTGTCATCTTCAGTAACCTGCTCTGAGTAGGACTGACATGGGATGCAACCCCTTCGTGCCTCTTTGATTTCCTCCTGTCGATAAAAACTGTTTTGCACACAACAGCTGCGTTCTTCGCTCTGAGCTGTGTCTCTGAACTAATTCCCATTCCACGGGAGCAAGGGGAGATATGCCTTATGCCTGGCATTGATGCCCCACCTGAAATGGATGGGGGGGGAGCGCGTCGGGCTGCTGCTTGCTATTGGCTGTCATAGCTAAGCAGACTCTCCATGTGCAGAGACGGTTATTCAGAGGAGAGACCTTGTAGCTCAGTGGCAGAGCAGCTGCCTTCCATGCAGAAGGTCCCAGGTTCAGTTCCCGGCCTTTCTACTTGGGGCTATGAATGCTGCTGGAGTCTTAAACCCCAGGGAGGTGCTCTGCCAGTCAATGCAGACATTATCAGCTAGGTGGACATAGTCTTTGTCAAATTGCTGTGTTCACAATATGGGAAGAGCTGCAGCTCGGTGTGTGGATGGGCGTAGAGCATTGCGATGCATGCAGAAGGCCCCGGGTTCAATTTCCAGGTAGAACTGGGGGAGACTCTCTGCTGAAACCCAGGAAAGCAAATGTTAATCCTAACTCAATAGAAGACAGCTTCCTGTGTTGTTTCCTACAAGACCTGTAGCTCAGTGGCGAAGCACCCTCTTACATGCAGATGTCGTCCCAGGTTAGGGTTAGAAGGATCACGTACAGACGATGGGTAAGACCCTTCTCTACCAAAGCCCCCAAGAGCTGCTGCCAGACAGGGTAGACAGTACTGGGCTACAGGGACAAACACCTGGGGTAACGAGGCAGCCCCTTGCGTTTCCCAGTGCATCTCTGAATATCAAATGCTGGGGACAAGGAGGAGGATAACCGGGGCTGCCTTCGTGCACTGCTTGCAATCTTTCCAGAAGCGTCTGACTTGGCAGTGTTGGATACAGGGCGACGGACCTTTTGGTCTCATCTGGTATGGCATTCATCTTGCTTTCCTATCCCCAGATAAGTGGAATCGCTGCTCAAACACTTCCTTGGAGGAATCTACATTTACAGCCCCTAGAGCCTGAATGTGCTTATATTTAGTTGTGTGTGTGTGTTTAAGTGAAAGCTGATGTTCTCTGGGTATTGAATCTCATGTCCTAATGCATGGTGCTTTCTGTGCTGAGGGTGCATTGTGCGTAGCTCACAGCCCTGGTTAGGGAGGGGCAGTTACTAGTCCTGATGGCCAGATGGAACCTCCATGCCCAGATGCAGTATACTTCTGAATTGCCAGATGCTCAGGAGCAAACTAAAACAAAGCAAACAGATGCCTTTGGGTCTGATCCATCAGGGCTCCTTTTGCGAGCCAAGGTGAGGGAGGGCTCTTGCCTTTGTGCCCTGCCTCTGAGCATCCCTGAGCCATTGGACTGGCCTCTGTGAGAACAGGAAACTGGACTAGATGGGTCTCATTCACCAGGGCCCTTCTTTACGTTTTTAATATTGCATTTCAAAGCACTTCTGCGAATCACAGCACTCGTTATCAATATAAAGTTCTGCCCAATGATGCTCAAAAGACGGCCCGCTCTTTCCGCCAACCTAAATTTTACCCGGTATGAAACCTCATTTTCCACTGCTTCATTTTCTCATACAATTTTGACAGACACATCCTGTATTGGCCCCATCTCCCCTCATAAATTTAAAGCGCTATTTTACAACTTCCAGCAGCCACGGCTT
Source organism: Podarcis raffonei (assembly GCF_027172205.1). Taxonomy (NCBI): domain Eukaryota; kingdom Metazoa; phylum Chordata; class Lepidosauria; order Squamata; family Lacertidae; genus Podarcis; species Podarcis raffonei. Next base: position 73,198,638 of record NC_070609.1, on the reverse strand, counting down.
CCCCCAAATCATCCTGGAGAGTCTGTTTTTGTAAAGGGTCCTGAGATTTGTCAGGAGACCCCTCTACCCCGCTCAAAGCTACAGTTCCCAGAGTTTCCTGGGAAGAGGGATCAATTGTTAAACCACTCTTGAGAACTGTGTCTCTGTGAGGTGAATCAGTGTCTTCTCTCAGCACCCTGAAATGCAGCTCCCAGGGCTCTTTGGGGGAAGCTGTAGTTGTTTAAAATGGCATGATAGAGGTATAGCCCAGATTACGGGTGTAGTCAAGGGGGGCAGGGAGAGGCATTTGAAACTGAATCTCTGTGGGTGACAGAAACAGGGATTTGGAGCCAGGAGGCTTTGGGTGGCGAAATCTCCTCCCCATCACTTCTTTTTTCAGCTGTCCTCTCCCAATGTTGCTTCCCGTCAACAAGCAACCCTCTGCTATTTTTGTTTGTAAAGCAGGGATGGGGGACCTCAGGCCCGGGGGCCACATGTGACCCTCCCTGCCTTTCTAATTGGCCCCTGAAAAACTCTTCAGACCGCACCCCCTCACTGGCCCTGCTCCAAACCCTCCTTGAGTGTGTGTGGAAACTAGCCTATTATGCAAAGGTGAAATTTGCATTCCCTGCCCTGCCCACTTTAGCCTCTGGCTCCACCTACTGCTTGCATGCAGCCTTTGGGAGGTTGCCTAGGAGAGAATGCCGCCTTTGGGCTGAAGAAGGGTCCCCATGCCAAGTGTAACCTGTAGTAAACAACTCCCTCCCAAAATGTCTGGTGTTAGCTGCAGGCTACCTACGAGTAGTTCTTAATGACATCTTTTGACCAGAGTTCACACCTTTTGTCCTGGAAATCCCTAATCAGTTTTGAGTGGCAGCTCCCATCTTCCAGGCTTGGCTGGAAGTGATGGATGTTTTGAGTCCAACGATACCTTAGAGGGGCACTCTGTTGACTACTCTTGTTCCAACCCCACATACATAAGAAAAGGAGCAATGCTCTGCACAAGCTCTGGGGCACCATTGTCCTTCATTCTGACTTCACATGCCACAGGGCTGAGATCCTACGAAAGAAAATGGGGTTCCAGGCTCTGCCCTTGGCTTGGATTTTCAAGGCTCGCCTCTGTTTTCTGAGAATCCCTAAAGTGCTTCTTGTGCTGGATATAGAAGCAGACTGGGGTGTGGCAGTTAAGTGTGTGGGTGGCTTTTCTATCGAGACGCAGCTATTTTATACCCAGCGTTGTACAAAATGCTGGGGGGGGCGTGTATGCAAGTGTGTGTGGTCTGAGAGGAGATACAGACATACAGAAGCAGATGTGGAAATTTGACAGCTGTGGTTGGATTGTGACAACGGGTGTTAGCAGAGGACAAACATACACACCCCGGGAAAAGCTGTACTCATTTTACATTTCTGGAGAGTGATCTCTTTTTAGAGGATTGCTCTATACAGGCACGATGGGGCATTCTCTGTGATGATGATTTAAATGCAAGGCCCCCCCTCCAACCACTGGAAATAGTTATTACTGCTGGGCACACCCAACTAATATCACAGCCAAGACGACTAGAGCCTTGATTTCTTACCAAACCCTGAAAAACAGGGTCCAAACATTGCAGTGGTAGACATAGGGTATGTTAGCCTTTTTGTTTTTCTAACAAACTAGTATGCTGTTCTTTCCAGATGTTGCCTAGTTGTATTTATGACTCCGGTTTCTCTATGACATGCTAGCTTTCTACACACAGGGTGGGCCGTATTCGAGCATGCATCTTTCCGCTTTTAAATTGGCCCGCGCTTGCTGCCCGAATAGGGTCTTTACTCCTTGATTCTGCAGAACGAAAAAAAAGAGGTTCTTTTGGTCAGGGTTGTGGAGGTGGCAGTTTTAGTGCTGCTTATGCCTCTCCTGTCTTTTATGACACCCCCTCCTCTCCCGGCCTCCCCCAACCAAACTGGATAACAAGCGGCAGCTTTGCAAACACAGGCCACCAATCAACTCAAATGGCTTTGATGGATCAGTGTCTTGGGAGACCCTTGCACGATAGGTAATAAATAGTTTGATTTGCATCGCAGCTGGGGTCAGGAGGGGCCTTGACAGATTGACTTGCCGAAGGCAGCTGCTGTCACATCCCTTACCTCCCCCAGTGCTAGAAGAGAAATATATTTACTATTGGGTTTTTGTGTGTGCTTTTGTGTGTGGATACTGAATTAGCATCGGAGACGGGCATGGCTCCAAAAAAGGCTTACTTTTGGAGCCTTATTGACCTGCTCTCAAGGGAGCCTGCCCCTCTGACTCTGCATGAGTGCCTGTCCTTGGTAGGCTTCCCCATTGGAAGGAATCAAGCCCAGAATGGGGCATCGTTCAGAGGCACGACAGATTTACCTCTGCTTGAAGGCAAATCATATTTAGCCACATTGCTATACATCAGGGGGTCGCCTCCGGACTACAACTTCCAACATCTGTGACCATTGGCCATGCTGGCTAGGCTCTGCTGTTGAGAGGTGTGGTCCCACGGCAGCTGGGCCCCCCCCAGGATGGCTAACCCTGTTCTACATGATTGAATCCATCTATTACAGCTGCTGCAAAGACATGGCTGATTGGCAGGAAGCAGGTCCAGAACAGGTAGTTACTCAGGGAGGCAGCCAGCACCCTCATTTGTAGATTGGTGTTTAGGGCATACGGTTTAATAGTATGGAACGATCCAGCTTTGGAGAAACCATTCCAGCTGCAGTCACAGCATGCTCACCTGGAAGTAAGTCCCTTTGCAGTCACCGGGACTTACTTCTGAGTTGATCTGCAGATCGTTGAGAGGGATTCGGAGTTCACCTTGATGTTTCTGAATACTGGTTTGTTACAGTGCCATGTGCAAGTGAGGAATAACAGCCAACAGCTCTGTGGCTCGAAGTGTTTTCTTGAATCTCTCAACTAATGCCACCCCCCCAATCTTTTGTTTTGCAGACAAACCAGGGTACTATTTTCCACAGCCGCTGCCGACGCCACAGGACGGTGAGTAGTGGGACTAAAGCAAATTCCAGATCTTATCCCTAACATTTGGTTTTCGGTACTTGAAAGCTGATCTGGTGGAGTTGATACCTCCTGCAAAGGAACACTCCTTTGACCCAGTGATCTATTTCCCTGCCTCGTTGCTCCTGACTCCTCCCCCTTCCTCCCCACACGGAGCGAGCGCATTGTGCACCAATGTTCTGTTTGATACTGCTTTTGCCAGCTGGAGAGAAAAGACATTTCCCAGTAGCGATAATCTAGGAAAAACACCTATATATTTGTTGCAATGTGTGTGATGTCGTTAACATTGATGATTATACAATAGTATGCTGACGTCAACAGCATACTAGGGGCCTGGGTTCAAATCTCTGTTCGCTGAGTGATTCTGGGGACCTCATTCTCTCCTGCCCTGGTGTACTTCACAGGGTTGTGGGGATTTCAAAAGGGGTAGGGGAAAGACTCTGTTCAACCCTCCACCAACCGCTTGAATGACAGAATAGCTTTAAAACAAATGTACAAATCAAATGATTTATTTAAACTTTACGTACCAGAGCCTCAGGCTTTGCTTAAGTTCTCCCTGTTTTTTAAAAAAACGCCCAATATTTTAAAATATCTGTCTTTCAAATTCTTCATTGCTGCTGATGCTGCTACTCTGCTGCTGATGGCAATGATTAGTATCATGATACACTGTTTAAACCAGTCTTGGCTAGGCTGCTGCCCTGCAGATGTTTTGCACCACCAGCTCACACCAGTCCCAGCCAACAGAGCTGTGAGATGCCAGTGCTGTCACCCAAAACTTCCAGAGGGCGCCAGGTTGGCAAAGGCCGCCTTAAACCAATTAAAAGTCCACAGATCCCAGCCCTTTTGAAAAAAGAAGGAAAGAAAAGAAAATACTCTTTTTGCTTTATGCGTGAGAGTCCCACTTTTCTGTCTTTCTCTGCAAGGCCAAACATCCTGTTCTCTGCCTTTCTGGAGCACTTTTCAGTGAAATTCCAATTTGATAAGCAACCCTATGAGGACAGAGATGAGGGCCCTTCACACATTTACAGAAGATGACTCTCTCCCGCTGTCTCATTTGGTGAAGCTGCACACATCCTCTTGGGGTAATTCCCCCGGTGCATGGATGTGAGTTTGATGAAGATGCCTACTTCAGACGTGATGGTGTGCAACCCTGTGTGCCTCCTGTATAAAGACAGGCGCTCTGCAGTGCATGAATGCGATGCTGTCGCTTCCCAAGGGCTGAAGAAGGCATTTGGACCTGCCACCCCAATCTTCCCAACAGAAAACAACTCTCTAGCTATTGCATCACTTTTTCAACTGATGTTTAGGGATTATTGGCAGTTTATCCACAAACCAGAACAGTGAACAGTCCATTTGCAACAGCAGCAAGGAGACATGTGTTTGCGGGATGGAGAGGCCCCTCCCCCGTAATTTTAGGGTACATTGCCTGCAACTGTAATCTCTATCCCTCTCCTCCAAGTTTTCTCCCCTTCCCATCGTCTAGGATGCCACCCTTCCCTCTCCTTTCGTTATTCAATGTTGCTCATCGCACCTTCCTGTGACCAAACTGTGTCTGTAGATTCCATGTACTGAGCGTACATTTCCTCCATGGAATGCAGTGGGAAAGCAGCTATGGAAAGTGGGGAAACATAGGCTGGAATGAAATCTTGATGGGAGTGTGGCTGAGCCAACATGCAGTTTTTGTGGGAGCATGGGCAAAGTCAGAATGGAATCTTGGCGGGGACATGGGCGGAGTCAGAATGGAATCTTGGGGGGAACATGAATGGAGCCAGAGTGGAAACTTGGCGGGAGCATGGGTGGAGTCAGAATAGAATCTTGGCAGGAGCATGGGCGGAGTCAGAGTAGAATCTTGGTGGGGGCATGGGCGGAGTCAGAATGGAATCTTGGCAGGAGCATGGGTGGAGTCAGAATAGAATCTTGGCAGGAGCATGGGTGGAGTCAGAGTAGAATCTTGGCGGGGGCATGGGCAGAGTCAGAATGGAATCTTGGGGGGCATGGGCGGAGTCAGAATGGAATCTTGGCAGGAGCATGGGTGGAGTCAGAATAGAATCTTGGCGGGGGCATGGGCAGAGTCAGAATGGAATCTGGGGGGGCATGGGCGGAGTCAGAATAGAATCTTGGCAGGAGCATGGGCGGAGTCAGAGTAGAATCTTGGGGGGGCATGGGCGGAGTCAGAATGGAATCTTGGTGGCGGTGTTTGCCGAATTTTCCAGCTTTTCTATCTTCCTTGTAAAGCCATGCAGCCCAGTAAGAGGAAGCTGTATGTGGTAAGTGAGAAATCTTGGCTGTGTTCTGCACTTAGCTTTTATGCCAGCCCATGTATATATATACATGTATGTTAAATATAAATGTCATTTAAATTCACTGCTACTGCCAAAGCAAACCTACCTTGTGCACAGATAATGCACCAGGCGGGTCCCTAGCAGGCTGTGGTTTGCATTCATACAGCTTTTCCCTAATATCAGGATACATATATACGGCCTTAGCAAATTGCATCCACATGCCCACTGAACTGGCAAGAGATTGTTAATGGGTTTCTTGTATTCCCCTTGAAGAAAAAGAGAGCACTTTTGGAGTTTTGTGAGCCCTTGTCAAAATTATATGTTGTCTTTGAGTTTTGAAACCAAGAAGCATAGAGAAGACTTGTCATAATTGACAAAGAGGGAGAAGCAATGGTGATGGGTTTGAAACTGTAAAGTATGTCCGCCCACCCCCAAGGTGAATTTAGATGATGGTGCAGAAGAGGAGGTACTGCAAAGACACTAGTGCAGGGGTCCCCAAACTAAGGCCCGTGGGCCAGATAAGGCCCGAGGGACTCGTTTATCTGGCCTGCGGTGACCCCTGCCTCCCGCTCTTACCGGCACTGTGCTGTGTGGCTGCCCACTTCTGGGTTGGAGCAGCACTGGAAATAGCTTGTGCGCATGCGCAAGCGTTATTTCCAGTGCACATCCGGGTCGGAGGAGGCCCATGCACATGTGCACAAGCTATTTCTGGTGCTTCTCCGACCCGGAAGTGCGCCGGAAATAGCATGTGCGCACACGTATGGGCACACGTATGGGCACACACTCCCCCGCCCCTCGGCCCGCCGCACGATCGGCGCTTACTGAGGCATAGTAAGTTTGCTGACTCCTGCACTAGTGTGTTCCAGACTTTGAAACTGTCACACTTTCAGCTGCTCAAGTTCTTGTCCCTGCCAATTTGGAGAATCTTTCAAATACTGAGTGATACACCTGCAAAGTGTGCTTGGCAAGAGCTCAGAGTTGAGCTATCAAGCAGTTCAGTTTTAGCAGTGTATACCTGTATCAGTTTGAACAATTAGATGAGGATTTGTTAAAAATCAAGCTCTACTGTCATCTGGCAGTGGAGGACCTTCATCACTTAGCAAGGTTTGAGAAACACTCTGCAGGTGCCTTCCAGAGAAACTGAACTGTCCCTGCAAAGTGCAGATCAGTTTGCAGATGGGGCACATTTTTGTAGCAAAGTGTTTTGCTTGGTTCCCACCAGAGTCATTTGTTGGGCAGCTTAAACTGTCCATAAGTAATGGGGATTAAATCAAAACTGATGAGGGCAAAGGTCAATTGAGGAGACAGGATTTCAAAATGGGGGGGGATTATTGGGGTATCACTGCAGTGGGTGAGTGAGAAAAAGTGTTCCCTCCCGAATATTTATGACAGTAAGAGAAGCCTAGAACCAGAATGGAAAATGGCAGGTTTTGGGCGGAGCCCAAATGGAACCTGGTGGGTATGGGTGGAATCACAGGAAATACCAATTTACTTATTTTTTAGACTCCACTGATAATTTTACCTGAGAACACTGTTTTTCTTTTCTTTTTTTTATAATGATTTTTTATTACAGATTTTTATAACAACACAAACATATAACAAATACATAAACAAACAAAAAACAAAAACAGAATAAAAAACATGTACCATTTCGTATCTTAGTTTCTTATACCTTTCTTCCCCGACTTCCTCATGCCTCCCTTTTCTGTATTCCAAGTTTTTATCAATTACTCAGCAAATCTTCCCTTATTTTAATTAAAATTTAAACTAATCTTCCTTATTCTCCTTGTCTTAACCATTACTAATAGTAACCATTTACTTTCCAGTCCAACATCATTCTAACTTTCATTAATTTTGTAATATTTCTTTAAATAGTCCTTGAACTTTTTCCATTCTTCTTGCGCTGCTTCTCTTCCCTGGTTTCGGATTCTGCTCGTCATTTCTGCCAAGCCCATGTAGTCTATCACCTTCATCTGCCATTCTTCCAGTGTGGGTAAATCTTGCGTCTTCCAGTACTTCGCAATGAGTATTCTAGCTGCTGTTGTGGCATACATAAAGAAAGTTATATCTGTCTTTAACACCCCCTGGCCGACAATACCCAAGAGAAAGGCCTCTGGTTTCTTGGGGAAAGTATATTTAAATACCTTTTTCAGTTCATTATAGATCATTTCCCAGAATGCCTTAATCTTCGGGCACGTCCACCAGAGGTGAAAGAATATACCTTCCTTTTCCTTACATTTCCAACATTTATTGTCAGGCAAATGGTAAATCTTTGCAAGCTTGACTGGGGTTATGTACCACCTATAGATCATTTTCATAATATTTTCTCTTAAGGCATTACATGCCGTAAATTTCATCCCGGTGGTCCACAACTTTTCCCAATCAGCAAACAAAATATTATGACCAATGTCCTGAGCCCATTTAATCATAGCTGATTTAACCGTTTCATCCTGTGTATTCCATTTCAGCAGAAGATTATACATTTTTGACAAATTCTTGGTACTGGGTTCTAACAATTCTGTCTCCAATTTTGATTTTTCCACCTGGAAGCCAATTTTACTGTCCAATTTAAACACTTCATTTATTTGATGGTAGTGCAGCCAATCTCTCACCTTCCCTTTTAATTTCTCAAAACTCTGCAATCTCAGTTTGTCCCCTTCCTTTTCCAGAATTTCCCAGTATCTTGGCCACTTCGACTCCATATTTAACTTTTTAACTGCCTTTGCTTCCATTGGCGATAGCCACCTTGGAGTTTTATTTTCCAGCAAGTCTTTGTATCTGATCCAGACATTTAATAATGCTTTTCTGACAATATGGTTTTTGAAACTTTTGTGCGCTTTGAGAACACTGTTTTTCAGATAGGTAAAATAAATGCTCGTTTGTAACTTTACATGCATTAGTCCCCTTACCCCCAATTCAAAACATACTGGTGTTCAAACCAATTTAAAAAGCAGCAATCAACTAATGGTTTATTAATTCCTCTCTTTATCTTTTGTCAGAATGGGAAAGCGACGGATGCCATGATAAACAAAATGTGATTAATCTATAATTGGACCCAGGGTGTCTTGTTTAAAAATAAAAATGAACGTAGGTGTAGCTTGCATCTTGACGCTGTGAAATATTAATAAACCAAGCCTATCCAGATGACATGTTGCATTTTTTAAAAAAAACAACACATCTTGCCCTTATGTACTAGGCACAATCTCTTTCTGAGGAGGAGTCTGTAGCATATTGTGCCTCACATCTCTTGGCTTGCTGCGGAGCTGCTTTGCTTCTTGAAGAAAAACAACAGTATTGCCCTTTCTTTCCCCTTTTAAATTTAGGACCATGTTCCTTTTAATTTGCTGGGTGATCTTGTCTTATGTGGAAATGCTACAAGGCTGGGTTGTGTGTGCAGATGCCTGGCATGTATCTGAGGCCCTGATTTGGTGTAGGCAAGGGGACAAGAGAACTTGAAATGGAGACATCACAGACACTGCCCAATAAGCGCTTGCTCCCCACCCCCCGCACATACACTAAACTTTGCTTCAGCAGGTGCAGCATTCTTCCCCAAGCGGCAGCCATGAGGGCTAGAAGCTTGGTTCACATTTTAAAAATATCCTTGGCAGGGGAGCCAGATTCTGCACCAGGCTGCCAGTTGCAAAATGCCAGGATGGTGGTGCATTATGCACAATGAAGCAGCCCTCCCCAACTCCCCATGTCTCAGCTGGAGTCTACAGTGCCCCGGACTCAGAGATTTTGGCTGCAGATGCACCACATATCCTAGGAACTATAGTTTGTGGCAAATGGTAGCTCTGCGATGGGTAAACTACAGGTCCCAGGATTCTTGGAGGATGGGGGGAAATGTGCTTTAATATGTATGGTGTGCCTGCAGCCTCTGCTTTCAAATCGGACTCATCCTGCATCATGTGAAATTTCAGCTCTTGCCTTTTCCTCTCTCCAACTTGGCACATGTTAAGAACAATTTACGTCAGGTTAACATAGCTGGTCCAGGGGGCCCTAAACCCCCCCTTTACCTTCCTTTTTTCGTGTAACCAAGGGCAACAAGGCACCATATCCACTTGAAAGACTGCAATAATTGTTAGTAGGGCTTCTTTTTAAAAAATACTAATAATAGCAATAAAGGGGAATGGATGTACAAAACCAGGAGACCACACTGGCCTGCACATTTTGGGAGGAAGTGTTTTTATGACTTTTGTCTGCATAGATGATAACGGATGACAGCAGCAAGCGTGGGTAGAAGCCCCTTGAGAAGAACTAAATTGGTAGCTTGGGGAAGCTGTTGCTGATACGGCCCAATTGTAAGGATGTGTAAGGATTTGCTTTATTGGGTTGGCAAGTGTGGTGGGGTGGCCAGAGCACAGGCAAGGAACCGTTCCCAATGGGCTGCATTCTCCTCCCTTCTCAGCAACCTTCTGAGAGCCACATGACCATGGTGGGCGGGGCCAGAAGTAAAAGTGGGTGGGGCAGGGCTTGCCCATTCGCTTGCCCCTCCTCTCTTGAACCAATCCACATACAACCTGCTTGGTAAGGAAGCAGAAGGCAAGGGTTCCACATTGATATTCTTGCTTTCCATCCTTGGCAGGGATGGTAAGGAGAAACTGTACTACAAGCCCTCCTTCAGTGTGTGTGTGTGTGTGTGTGTGTGACAGTGCTCCCCCACCCCATCCATTCCCTTATAAGGGCCTTGGAAACAGCCCCCAAATGCAAAAACCACTCTCCCCACTTGTGATTCCCAGAAGCTGGCACTCCGAAGCAAACTGACTCCAGCAGTCGGATTCAGTCTGTCTTCCCCCTCTGGCCATTACAAGTTGGAAGTGGTAACCCCAACCAATCTGATGCTGGCAAGGCAAAACATTTCCAGCTGTCAATCACCCAAGTCAAGCATAGCCACTGCAATGCCTTCCAGGTGTTTTGGACTCGCCGTTCTCCTCCTGCCTTATTTTCTTAATGAGCCTCTAAAAATAGTGGAGGCGATATATAAATAATCTTAACAAGCAGCTGCTACTAGCCTTATCCTAGCTGTGAATTTGTCCAGATCCCCTTTTAAAGCCACCCAAGGGCAGTATGATAAATAAGCCACCTTGAACCCAAGTCTGGGGGAAAGGCGGGATGTAAAAAATAAATATAATAATGGTGACAACAACAACAATAATATAAGAGAGCCCTGCAGCTGGATCTGGTCAAAAGGCCCATCTAGTCCAGTGTCCTGTGCTCCAAGTGGCCACCAGGTGTCCATTATAAGAAACCCACAAGCAGGACCTGAATCTAACATCACCTTTTTTCACCTGTGATTCCCAGCAACTGGTGTTCAGAGGCATATTGCCTCGGACAGAGGGAAAGCATTGCCAACATGGCTAGTAGCTGTCAATAGCCTTGTCCTCCCATAGGATCATAGAATCATAGAATTTGAGAGCTGGAAGGGACCCCATGGGTCATCTAGTCCAACTCCCTGCAATGCAGGAATCTCAGCTAAATCATCCATGGCAAGTGACCATCCAACCTCTACTTGAAAACCTCCAAGGAAGGAGAGTCTATAGATTTGCCTAATCTTCTTTTCAAACCATCCATGTTGGTTGGCCATCACTGTCTCCTGTGGGAAGTGGATTCCATAGGGCTTCAATGCAGAAAATGTAGTGGGCATGTTCTCTGTTCTTCCAGAGACCAGAAGCTATGGGTGGAAACTATGGAAGAAGCAGATTTCAGCTGAACGTTAGGAGATGTTAGGAGGTGTTAGAAAATGGTACTGACTCTGCGTCAGGCAGGGATGGGCTTTCCTTCACCGTGGGGTTTGAAGCAGAGGCCAGCCGGCCATCTGACTCTGGGATGCCACCACCGCAAGGTCCTTTCATTCAGCTGCGGATTGATCTAAACGGCCTCGAAGGGTCCCTTTCAGTGATTCTAAGGAGCACTCTGGTGTTGAGAGCATCAACAGCCGGTGAAGCCAGCGCCAAGGGTTGGTTTGCACACTTTCTCTCTGTGACACACAGACACACACACATTTCCCGGCTTTCCTCCTAAATGAGGAATGAGCCAGGCTCGAAAAATATGGGTCACACACATGCGCGCGCGCACACACAGAGTGTGCTTCAGCAGAATCTCGCACTGCTGCTTTGCAAGGCGAGGAACTCTCTTGGGGCACAGCGAATGCCTTCTCTAATCGTGCCCTGCAGCTCTGGGTGAGCCTTCAGGGCACTTCAAATGTAGAGCTACTGGCGGCGGAGGAGAAGTTTAGTGAAAGTGGGGGTGCAGCCAGCCACAGAAGACTTGAGCGGGGGGGGGGGGGTGTGTATGTGTGAGCAGTTTCTAAAGAGAGGTGCTGCGATCGTTCCATCAACCTGCTTCCTTGGGCGTGCTGGCTTGTTTATCTACTGTGCGCAGGCGTTATCGATAATTAATGACGCCTCCGCGCTCATTTCCCAGGCTGTTTTCACACCCGGGTGGGCTCCTCTGATGTCTCAGCAGCCTGCTGCTATGCCATCCATTTTCCTGTCCTAATCCTTTTGGCCACCAGACCTGGCCCAGACTCTCCGCAGACTTGAGAGACCTAGGCTCTGAAGGTGCTTCCTTTTCCGACAACCGAGAGCAGTTCGCCAGACGTGTCACAAAGGGAGCTGAACCTCTCAGTCCCGCGCAGCCCTCAGCAGATATCCAGTTGGCAGTTTTGGGGAGGAGTGGGCGGGAAAGAAGCACCTTTGACAGCTGTAACACTGCTAGACCATTCGTTCATCTAGCTCAGTATTGTCTACACTGGCTGTCAGTAGCTCTCCAGGGTTTTGGGCAAGAGGCACTTCCAGCCGTACCTGGAGATGCCAGGGATTGAACCCAGGAGCTTCTTCATGCAAAGCACAAAGCCCTTCCTCAGTTTTATAGGAAGCTGCCGTATACTGTGTGGAATTCAACGCCACACTGTTCTGTCCGTGCAAACTTTTCAACTTGTGCAGCTGATTAAACAATACCTCCTCTTTCCCCCCTGTGCTGCTCTGGGGAGTCTACCAAAATGCACACCCTGAGCGAATTTTGGGGAGCATGGTGGGAGGGGAGCAGAGAAAGCCCCATTCCAGCAGCAGGTCTGTTTGGAGGTTTCCACTGACAAGGTTTCTCAGGTGAGAATCCTGCCTGCCGAGTCAAATCATAGCCTGTCTTAATTCAGAATTGTCCTCACTGATTGGCAGAGGGTCTTAAGAGTTTCAGAGAAGGGACACCTGTGGGCATTGCTGGAGAAGCTGGGGATTTCAGCAGAAACATTCTGCAGGCAGTGCAGGTGCTCTAACCACTGAGCTGCAGCACCTCACCAACCCTAACTAACTCCATCTAAGCTGTGGAAATGTCATGGGGGCACTTTCTTTCCTGCCCACGCAGCCGCGTGTTGGAAGGCTCTGCAGAAAGGCCTCCTCTTTACAGCCTCATAAACCCTCTGCTCCTCCCAGCAGTGACGCAGGAGGTAAAGCAGAACCACTTGATAAATTAAATATTGGAAAAACCACTCTCTCTTCCTTGTCAGCCCCATAAATACTGGGATTGTCGTCTGCCGCTTGCTAGCTTTGGGGGCATCCCGGGGCAAGGATGGGAGATGGTTTCTTTTTCACTCTCTCGCATTGAGAACCAGTTAACTGATTAAAAATGAAAGCATTGTAAATTCTCCCTGCCCTGCTCTCTTCTTCCATTTTCTTTAGTGGTATAATCAGGGCTTAGGTTTGCAGGCTGAGCTTTGGTTTCCTAGGGGTTTTGTGTGTGTGTGTGTGTGTTTACTTTGCCCTAATTGGCTAATTGATTAAATCTGCATATATTTGCATGTGGAAAAAAATTGGTTTGAACCAAAGAGCCATTATATTTTTTATTGTTGAAGGATGCACACATGTATCATCTTAGGAGATGCACTCCCTTCTGTATGTATGGGGGGGGACCTATGGTCCCCCAGATCTTGTTGGACTTTGGTGTTCAGGGAGGATGGGAGTTGTGGTTCAACAACACCTGGAGTGCCAGTGGTTTTACACCAGTGGTTCTCAAACCCTGGTGTAAAAGGTAGAGGGTTTTAATTCAATTATTCTGCTCAGCATTGCAGCCCAGATTTGTATAATGACATAAGAAGAGCCTTTCTGGATGAGGCCAGTGGCCCATCTAGTCCAGCATCTTGTTCTCATCGTGGCCGACCAGATGCCTCTGGAAATCTTGACAGCAGGACTGGAACACAAGAGCACTCTCCTCTCTTGCAGTTTCTAGCAACTGGTATTCAGAAGCATTACTGCCTCTGACCATGGAGGCAGATCAATAGCCATTAATGGCTAGGAGCCATTGATGGCCTTATCCTTAGATTTGTCTAATCCCCTTTGAAAGCCATCCAAGCTGGTGGCCATCACTGTCTCCTGCGGGAGTGAGTTCCATAGTTCAGCAGTGCACTGTGTGAAGACTGTAGCTCTCAAGGGCGACAGGCTGAGGTCTTTCCTAGCCCTACCTGAAGATGCTGGGGACCGAATTTGGGGCCTTTTGCATGGAAGATATATGTTGGGATACCACCTTTCTGAACCCATGCCTTCCCTGCTAGAACACCTCTGTTCACTGAAGCTCATCCTCTCCCCTCAGCACCACATGAAGCCATCTTCTTAGCCAAACAGAACATTTCTCTCCCGTCAGAGCGGCTGCACTGATCTTCCACATTCGCTCACCACCCCTTTCCCCCCTCAGGAGTTGGAATGATCATGAATATTCTATGAGTGCTCGCAAGATTGCTTAATACAGATTAATGACCTTCTTAGCAGGCTTTAACCACTTCTTTGGGTGCCCACACCACGGTGCTTCGGTCGGGTGCTATATTTTGTGGACTCCCCCCTCCCCGCGCTCCCCCCCCAATCCACACTCCCAAATAACACGTAAAGGGATCTGTAAGTGTTTCTAGTCTGCAGTTTTAATAATTGCCGGAACACTTCAGGGCGATAAAGCTGGAAGTGAAAATGCAGAGTAACGATCGGGACTGTCCTTCAAATCCTGTGGGAGACTGCCGTTATAGTGTTTCCCAAAGTTTAGATGCAGTTGGGCTCAGTTTTTTTCTTCTTCTGGGTTTAAAATTCAAAGCATGCTTCATTCTCAGACTCTAAAAGGTATTCTTGGGATTTCTTGATTGACTCCCAACATGTTGAGTAGACATCTCATTGCAGTTATGGGATGGGCCAATCAATACTGCCTCCTGTGGGCCTGGTCTCCCCTTTATCCATCCCCCAGGGCTCAGAAATGGGTCTCTTCCTTCTGGGCACTCAGTCCTTCATTTGCTGCTATTTGCTTCTGTCACAGGCACCTCAGAAGCTGCCAGACCAGACTATTACACAGGCTGAAATATATGTCTCATCTAGGTTGATGTTGTCTGCTCTGACTGGCAGTGGCTCCCTTGGGTTACAGGCAGAGAAGGTGCCTTTTCTGTCACCTAATACCTGGTTCTTTTTTTAACAGGAGATGCTAGGGATTGAACCTAGGACCTTCTGCATGCAAAGCAGACTCTCTCCCACTGAGCTATGGTCCTTTTCTTAAGACACAGAAACATAGGAATTTGCTTTATGCAGAGCCAGGCCACAAGTCCATCCAGTTCAGGGTTGTCTTCTCTGACGGGAAGCAGCTGTCCGGAATTTCAGATGGGGGATAATTCCCATTCCTACCTTGAGATGCCAGGGATTGAAACCAAGCCCTTCTGCATACAAAGCGGATATTCTCCCACCAATCTGTGGCCCCTTTTTGCAATTTTAATCAAAGATCTTTTGGTCCATGGGGGATGTTTATCTAAGCTTCCTCATCGCCGTTGCTGTTCCTTTAAAAAAAGAAAAAAGAAGAGGAAAAATCGATTTAATCACATTTATATTTAAATGGCTCAGAACTTCAACAGGGATTGTAGTAATTCCACAGCCTCAGACATTTCTGCAGGCTGGTCTGTGATCAACTAATGCATGGTAATGCAGTCCCGTGAGCTGCTGCTGGGAATCAGGTAGCGTGAATTTTTCTAAGCAATGAAGATCTACACCCCACCAGGACTACACATTTAAAGTACTGTTATACTATTTTAAACAGCCACGACCTCCCCCAAAGTATCCTGGGAACTGTAGTTTGTTAAGAGTGCTGAGAGTTGTTAGGAAACCCCTATTCCCCTTACAGAGCTACAATTCCCAGAGCTTCCTGGGAAGAGCGATTGATCATTAGGCTACTCTGGAAATAGCAACTTTGTGAGGCGAACTGGGGTCTCCTTACAGCACCCTGCAGCCTTAACAAACTACACTTCCCAGGATTTATTGGGGGGAGCCGTGGCCTTGAAGTGGCACGATACTTCTTTAAACGGATGGTTGTGGTTGTTTGGGGTTTTGTCCCATGCTACTCAGAGGGTAAGGGGTCTGCTTTGAGTAGAACTTAGCTGGAAACAACCCTTGATCATCTGGGTCAGCTCTCTTTAAGGGATCAGTGCAGAGTGTTGAATCCAGGCGCAAGGAAAAAGCTATGCAGAAATGTAGTTGATTCCACCCCTGGCATTATCATTCGTAATGCAAAGTTTGTATTATTGTCCTTGTGTTGGTTTTGTGCCTGAGCTGTTTTGCGTGGGCATCTGCCCAGAAGAGCATAATTTTGTATACTTCAAAGCAGTTAACAAACGGGAAAAAATTTATCATTATTTTTTAAAAAAAGTTGAAAGCTTTAACCCTTAAAAAACCCCGATGAAAAGCAATATAAATGCTAGGAGCACACAAGGGCAAAAATGCCTTCTGTCAGGACGGTGACCTGCCCTGGCCAAAGGACAGCAGGTGTGTGGGACAGATGAATGTCCTGATGAGACAGAGCAGGAGATGGGAGTGGTTATTTGAGTCAATGCTATCCTAAAGGATTAGGAGCTCAGCCGAGCAGCGGCCAAAACCCTTCTCTTCCCACGCCTGCCTAAGAAGCAAAGACCTTTCCTTTCCCGAAAGTGCCCTCGAGAGGAGAAATTCCTTTGTGGCAATTGTACTTGTGACTGGAGTTCCTAAGGAGGAAATGCAACAGGCAGGACGGATAGGAGGACCATTTAGTTTGGGGGGAGGCCCTCCCATGTGGCCTCGAGATGTCCGTTTTCTTCTCCTTGCCACCATCTTCGGCTCTGACCCTTCTGTTTCCTCCGCATTAAGCCTCTCCCAGCTGACCTCCTTCCCCCAGAGGGGAGAGGTCACGCCGGCCCTCTCTGGGGCCTTAAAGAGAGGAGCATCAGCCTGGCTTATCGTCAAAGCCACGTCTGTCTGAGAGAATTTGTTATGTGGAAAACTGACGCAGGTGGACACAGCAGCCCCGAGGCCTTAGCAAGATGGATTACTGCTGGGGTGGATCAATTTCTTCACTCAAGCTGTTGGAAGTCAGCGGCAGACACTTCAAAAGCCATGTGGATATCTGAGCATGTGAGTGTGTGTTTGCTAGCTGCCGCTGGGAATATGGAGAAAAAGGGCTGGCGAGCAGCAGAGAAGGAAAAAGGGCCACGGAACGTCTGCACTCCATTAAACCAGCAGCGGCGGTCGCCTCCCCCCCCTTCCCCTGGCCGTGAATTCACTTGGCAGAACACGACAGATCGCATTCGCCTGTGTCAGAGAAGAAATAGGCTGGGATTAGTCTGCAAAGCCGACGGGAGGAAAATAGATTGATCAGTTTGCATGTTTGATTCTCTCTCTCACACACACTGCTATTTTTTTTTATTAAAGTTAGATTTCTTTTTTGTCTTTTGAATAGCCTCCCTCTCAACTGATTGGGTTTTGATCCTTGCTGTCCCCAAAGGAGACGTGCGGAGGAATGGGTCGCCAATCTAATCGGGGTTGCCTTTCCATCAAACTGGGGAGCGGCATAGAAAGGCACACCATACCGAGTCAGACCATTGCTCCATCTAGCTCAGTATTGTATACCCTGACTGGCAGCAGTCTCTCGCAGTCCTACCTGGAGGTGCCATTGGGGATTGACCCCTGGACCCTCTGCAGGCATTACAGGTGCTCTGGCACCAGGCTACAGCCTTCCCCCATTTTGATACTCCATTATCTTGTGATAAAGAGCCCTTGAATTCAAGCACTTACTTATTTTACCTCAGGAGCAGGGAACATTTCCCCCACCCACCCATGAGGGCCGCATCCTCTCCTTCGCAGCCTTGCAGGGGCCGCATGAGTGGTGGGCGGGTTCAGAATCAGAAGTGGGCGGAGTCACGTACCTGACTCCTTTCTTTGTACAGCAGTGGTACCTCGGGTTACAGACGCTTCAGGTTACAGACTCCGCTAACCCAGAAATAGTACCTCGGGCTAAGAACTTTGCTTCAGGATGAGAACAGAAATTGTGCGATGCCAGTGGGAGGCCCCATTAGCTAAAGTGGTGCTTCAGGTTGAGAACAGTTTTAGGTTAAGAACGGACCTCCAGAAAGAATTAAGTTCTTAACCTGAAGTACCACTGTATTTTAGCCACTACAAAATGCAGGACTTTCTACATTGTTGGGTGAGGACGACAACCTCTGGCCAAATAGGCTAATCTTTGGCCTGTGAGGCCATTTACCCCCTCTCTAAGCCACACCCACCTTTGAATCACAAATGACGTCAGCTGACAGGTGGGAGAGCTGGGTTAAACTTCTGCGTTGGCTGAACGCACCTGTTCCCAGCAGGATTTAAGCCCCCGCTCATCAGCTTATGAGTGGGGTGGGCGTGTGTGAAATCCTGCTCGGTTTGACTGTGCTGCCTGTTTCCTGTGTGCAGCTATAGCAAGCACCCTGGAGGTTTTTATTTTTTTTAAATGCATCAGCTGTGAGAGGGTCTTCTCCCACACGCAGTCAGTGTTTTCAAAAGGCAAGTCTCTTTCTCCCCATCCCGCGCCAGCTGAGGAGGAGGAGGAGGGGAGAAAGAACCAGCCAGCCAACCTTGTGCCCAAAGTGCCAAGCAGAAAACTGGCCAACACGCCTTGCTCTGTGGTTTGCTTGCACTAGCTGTTGGGCACTTGGAAACCCCACACAAGGGGTTTTGACAGGTGGGCAGGACAACCAACCTGCCAATCATACCGTGTTGTGATGATGTCATGCGATTGACTGGTGGGCTGGCCAGAAAGGTTCCCCTACTTGTTCCGCACAAGGTATGATTGCTGTTGAAGGACAGGCTGAAAAGCAATTTGTAGGGCTGGTGAGGGGTGTGGCCTAAGGAAGAGTTCCAGGGGCCATGTAGAGAGGCCCAGAGGGCCACATTCCCTGCTTTACATGCAGATTTAGACAGTTCTAGTCTCACGTTTGCAGGAAAGCCATCGAAACAGGCAATGCAAATGTCTTACACCTCCCTGCCATACCTAAATGCTTGAAACTGCTCTCTACAATGTGTGGAAAAAGCCACGATGAACAATCTTTTTTTAAAGTAGCAGTTGTAGTAGTAGTAGTAGTAGTAGTAGTAGTAGTAGTAGTAGTAGTAGTAATTAGGGCATATCATCTCTGGAGAATGAGGCTAGGAAGATAGATTTTTCTCCTGGTACAGTAGTTATCATCTTCCAGGACTAAAATATTACCAGACATTTTCCAGCATCAGACACCTTGGTTGTAGCACGAAGGCAGGTGTAAATGTTTAAAGAAATTAATTAATTAGTTAATTAATTAGTAAATTTCATGGCTGTTGAGTGGCAGGTCATTTTCAAAGCTTGCAAGCATTATTCAGATGATAGGTTTATCAATAGGTCATCCACAGGCACTCCTTAATTATCGATCTGAACTACCAGTGTTCAGTGTAGACTCCTATAGTCATATCTGATACTAGTCCTATTCCAAGTAGACCCATTAAAGCTAATGGAAATGATCAACTTAGGTCCATTAATTCCAGTGAGTCTACTGTAACTAGAACATACACTATATGGATACAATCCCAGGTGTTATTTGGGAGTAGGGTTACTTTGGGAACACCCCTCTCCCTATGAAGCCACCTTTACTACCATTCTCACCCTCTGCTCCTCAGCCTTCTTTCTGCTATTAATTTCAAAGGTTTCTACTCTGAGTAAGATTATCATTGGGTACAGCCCTGCCTTTTTCCTTTGCCTGTTACTGTCTCCTCTGTCTGCTGAGGGGGTCCCCTTCTTAATGAAAATATCAGACACTGGATTCTGATAACAAGGGCATTCTTCATTCAGGTGTTGCTTTCCAACTGTGTAACTTGCAAACTTACCCAGAGTCCTAGCTTGGGAACCTCCCAGAAGTCATGCAAACCTTAGGAGCTCTGCCAAGAAAGCCTCTGGGGGAAATTCCAGTGAATTGCTTGAAACTTTGGGCACAGCCACCACCATACCTTTAAAACACTATCATACCACTTTAAACAGTCAAAGCTTACCCCAAAGAATTATGGGAGCTGTAGTCTGTTAAGAGTACCGAGAGCTGTTAGCGTACTCTGCGTAGAACTACAATTCCCAGTGTGACTTAACAATCTGCCCTTCCCAGGCCAGGGAACTCTTGGAACTGAGGTATAATTATACCACAACATAGAAAGATCTTCTTGCCTGGGAGTCTGCTGTTTCCCAGGATGAAGAAGCCCTTTCCCAGAGAGAAGATGTTCAGCACCTGTTTCTGACACTATGGATCACTAGGAGCTCATATTGGATTGTATTAATTGTTAGTTAGTTAGTTAATTAATTAATTAATTGTTGGATTGTATTAATTGTTGGGTGAAGACAGGAGTGCCTGGCGTGCTCTGGTCCATGGGGTCACGAAGAGTCGGACACGACTAAATGACTAAACAACAACAACAAATTGTTGGGTGTGTTTATTTGGTTTCCCCCCCTCATTGGCCTTACTTATATGCTGTTGTGTTTTTGGTATGATTATGGCGAGTGTAACATTTGCTGGTTTTTTAATGCTGTTCTTATTGTGAGCTGCGTTGGACTCAGCATTGTTGTCAGAAAAGTGGGATGTAAATATCAAATCAAAACTAAATTGAATGGTACGGATGTGGCCTTTATTATTATTGGGGGGGGCGTCGGAGGAAGAGGCAGGAATTTATCTTTCCCGAGCCTTTAGGATAGAGGCGGGCTATAAATCTAACTAATAGGCACAGGCTAAAAAAGGCTGATGACCTCCGTCTTAACAGTCTGTGCTCCCACGCGATGGTGAGTTTGCAAACTTTGTTCCCTCTGGAATGGAGTCTTGACAGTTGCTGGTGAAGGAGGCTTGTCCAGGATGGAATATTGCTTGAAGCCATGAGCTCATTATCCTCCTTAGCTGTGCAGCCTTACCTGGCTCCTTGTCAAATCAGATACTGCGTTTGAGGTGCTCTGCCTCTTCCCTTCTCTTCTTTCTTTCTTTCTCTTCTCTCTCTCTCCCTCCAGAATGCAGCATGAGACAAATCCCCCCCTCGAGGAATTCAGAATGATGTCTCTGGGGACGTCCCCCCCCCAAAAATTGAAGGGGTACTCTCTTAAGGGCGCTTTGCAAAACAGTCCTTAACCATGCCCTGGTTTTCTTTGCACGTGTGGGTTGACTTTGCACAGCTCCTGTTGACTTCAGCAAAGTCTGAACACAATAACTTCCCAGCAGACGGTAACCTTTTGTTAATTGGTGTGTGCAAAAGCGATGCCTTTCGGTTTACCCTCTTCAGACACCAACATTTCTGTTTATTTCTTGCTATGTTTTAGCCTCACCCTTCTTCCCAAGAAGCTCAGGCTAGAAATCATAGGTTCCCCCTGCCACCCTCACTGCTATTTTGTCCTCACAACAACCCTGTGAGGTAGGCTATCCCCAGAGCTAATGACCAGCTCACAGCCACCACCTGGTGAGTTTTATGGCTGAGCAGAGATGTGAACCCTGCTCTCCCTGGCTGCAGTCGCAGAATTCTGCCCAATATACATGAGCTCCATGTGGGTTGTGTTTTTTGTTTTTTTGTAGGCTGTCTTGTGTATCTGCATGTGGTGGGCTAGTCCCTTCAGATATTCTTGAAGTTGACATTTTCCTTTAATGTCAAGCACAGAGCAGTGCTTCGTGGGTGGTGTTTCCCGAATTAAAATTGGATGCCTCTTTCTTGGCCACACCCCAAAATGTTTTCTTTTGAGAGTGTGTAAGAGAATGACTTGGCTTCAGAAGGAATCCCACACCTCTGTGTTTCTGCACGAGTTCTGACTGGGAGCAGGCGACCATGCAGAGATGTGATGGGCAGCCTCTTCATTTGAGTAGAGGGAGGTTCCTTGAGCTCTTTACTGTGTGAACAATTGGATCATCCCGTCCCACCCATTGGAGAGAGACAGCAAAATCACTTTCCCCAAGTGGAGGTTGGTTGAAAGGAGGCAAGGGGACCTGATCCGTCACAGTTTCCACCCTTGCGAGAAGGTGCTGGCCTAACTTGAGCTGGAGATGAGCAGGCCTTTGGTTCTGGAGCTGGTGATGCTGAGGTGAGACAGCACCCTGGACAGGGGCAGAGGTGCTGATCCAGTGTGTTCAGTAGCTTTCATTCAGGACCATGGTTAGCAATCATGCAGCGGATACAGGAGGAGTCAGTTGACTCGGCTTTGGTCTGGAACAATTGTCAGGGGCTTTGGAGTCAAGGCCAAAAGCTCTGTTAAAGCCCCAGTGCTGTTTATGCAGCACTAGCTTCTTCTAGACAGTGGGGCTTGACGTTCAAGAGTCTATGTCTTGATCTGTTGAGGAATTTGCGGCCCGCTCACCAGAATCCAGTAACAGAGGTGCTTCCTGTGAGGCTCAGGGAACAGGGTGCGGATTCTAGTAGCAGTGAATCTGCTCAGGAAGGGCCGGCAAATAAACGGCAAATAATGTTTCTCAAGGACTCCACATCCTAGGGCTAAGAACATAAGAAGAACCTGTTGGATGAAGCCAGTGGTACATCCAGCCCAGCATCCTCTTCTCACAGGGGCCAACCAGGTGCCTCAATGGGAAACCCACAAGCAGGGTCCGAGCACAAGAACTAGCATTCAGAAGCATTGCTGCCTACAACTGTGGGCAGAGCATAGCCACCAAGGCTCATAGCTTGGTCTGAAGCCATGACCCAAGTCCTAGAGTAGTACATCATGCAGAGACAGAGCGGTTAACCTCTCATGGTGGATGCCCGACTATTTCAGGCACATGGAAAGCTGTATTTCTTGCGATGTACAGTGGTACCTCAGGTTACATACACTTCAGGTTACATACGCTTCAGGTTACAGACTCCAGTAACCCAGAAATAGTACCTCGGGTTAAGAACTTTGCTTCAGGATGAGAACAGAAATCGTGTTTTGGCAGCAGCAGGAGGCCCCATTAGCTAAAGTGGTGCTTCCGGTTAAGAACAGTTTCAGGTTAAGAACAGACCTCCAGAACGAATAAAGTACTTAACCCAAGGTACCACTGTACTGGCAAGTCTTTCTCAGCACATAGTTCAGTAATTACTGGGATAGATTCCTCTCCTCTGTTACTACTTGCTGGGATGTTTTTTCTCTCTTCCTGACCAGACTGTGATTGGGAAGGGAGAAGTGAGTGAGTGAAGAGGCTCATTTCCCCACCCCCTTGTCTGCACCCACCAGCCTTGGCTCTTAGCTGAGGGTGCTTAAGTCTGAACTGATTTGAGGCTGTTTCAGTGGTACTCTGCAGAGGGAGAGGGAGAGTGAATGCTAAACATAGCTCTTGAAGAATGCTGTGCAGAAAAAAAGAAAGCTGCTGGTGGTTAGTTATTAGGTACCACTTGTGATCTCTTGAGAATACCGACGCAGTGTGCGCCGTTTTCATCTTCTTTCCCACCTGTATTCACAAGCAAAGCTTTAGCAGCCTCTTGGGGATCAGCTTCTCCACTTTCTGCATGGCAAGGTGTCACTGTCGCTGGGGAGGGAATGAAGGAGAAAGTGGGAGAATCGTTTTGGATTTGATGGCATGACTCCTTTGCTCAGGTTTCATCTTTGACTGCAAAGTCCCCTAATCCTTTTCTCCATGTGTTGTTTCAAGTCCTCATTTTTTAAACTCTTGCCCTCCTGACATGAGCATTGCATTGGTTTCTGAACACGCGGTGAATATTTTCCTCCCTTTTCTCCAACTTAGGATCCTTTAGAAGGAGAAAAACCCTTTCCTGGATACCCTAAAGCAGCCTTCTGCAGCGTGGTGCCTTCCATATGTTTTGGATTACAACTCCCATGCGCTGGCTGGGGCTGCTGGGAGCTGTAGTCCAAAACATCTGGTAGGCAACAGCTTCTGGAAGGCTGCTCTAAAACCAAGCCGTGCTTATAGCTTACAGTTAAACTGGGGAACTCATTCCCACAGGAGGCAGTGGTGGCCACCAACTTGGATGGCTATAAAAGAGGATTAGATAAATTCATGGAGGAGACTGCTATTGATGGAAGCAGCAATGCTTCCGAAAACCAGTTGCCAGGAACTGCCACACGGGAAAGTGCTGTTCTGCCCAAATCCTGCTTTCAGACTTTCCACAGGCATCTGGTGGACAAGAAGCTGCCCTAGATGGGCCACTGGCCTCAGCCAACAATCTTTTCTTACATTCCTTAGCAGAAAAAAGAAAGAAAAAGATACAGCTCCCTTTTATATCAAGCTCACAGGGCTGGTGCTGAGGATGCATTTGATCTGGGCCCCTAGGCAGCCTGGGTTTGTCTCCAATGCTGTTCCTACTCAGAGTGGACCCATTGAAGTTAATGGGTATAATAACTGCCTTGGGCCAATTAATATCAGTGTGTTTAAGGTGAGTGGGTTTCAACCCATACTTAAGGGGCTCAATGGAACCTGCATATCCAAGAGCAGAACAGCACTGGAAATAATGGGAGAGGACAGTAGCCTTCATGCTCGGCTTGCAGGTTTCCCAAAAGAGACATCTGGCTGTTCACTCTGTGAAATAGGATATGGGACTAAACAGCCCCATGGCCTGAGCTGGTTGCAATCTTCTACCCAGAAGACTTAATTCTCATTACGCAGAGAGGCCTCAGTTGCCTCAAATCATCCCCTCCCTAAGGCAAAATTAGAAGCAAGACAGACATTTACTAGAGGCAGTCCCTGGTAAATAGGGATATGTCATCAGCTTGTGGCCTTAGCTTAGTGGCAGGGCATCTGTCCCAGGTTCAATCTCCAGGTAGGGTTAGGAGAGAATCCTTCTCTGAAAACCTGGAAAGCTAATCAGCCAAGTAATGCTATTTATATCACCATGGGCACCACCCACCACTAACATGTGGCCCTTGGAAGGTTCTCCTGAAGAGAATGTGGTCTTTGTGGTGGGAAGAGGTTCCTCACCCTGCCCCTGAAAACCCTCCATTAAAAAAACACACCTTCAAATTCAACAGTATCTCTAACTGAGAATGTCGGGAGGGAAGCATTCCGTCCAGGAGAAGGCAATGCTGGAATTTATGCAGGCAAATCTGAATTAGACAGTACATAGCAGGAAACCACCTCCCCCTCTAGTAAACTCCCCCAGCCCCAGGCTGCATGGGAGAGACAGCCTGGGGAAAATGTGTGGGTTGTAGCCAATGCTAGTCCTACTCAGAGTAGACCCATTGTATTCCTTTATTTATTATGTTTATATCTTGCCTCCAAGGAGCTCCAGGTGGTGTACATTATTCTCCCCCCCCCCCATTTTATCCTCATGACAACCCTGTGAGGTGGGTTAGGCTGAGAGACAATGGCTAGCCCAAGGTTGCCAAGTGAGCTTCATGGCTGAGCAAGGATTTGAACCCTGTTTCCCAGGTCCTACTCTAACCACTACACCACATTGGCTCTCTGATTTAGGACCATTAAATTCAGCGGGATTACTCTGCTTAAAACTTAGTTGAACACAATGCCGTGCGCTTTCAACCACTTCTGGTGTTGTCGTTTTTTAAAAATAAAATCTTCCATCAAAATGAGAAGATGCGAACAGCTCTGCTGACGGCCGGCCGATTAGAGGGGATAGGGTTAAGTGATGCAGATGCAACGGGGAGGGGGGGGTGCATGGGAATTTGGGTGCTGGCTTGAAACTGCAGGTGAATTGGCTGTTTTGCTCTAAATATACAATCCTCCCATTCTGTCCTTTGGAAGCACTTGGGCTCCCGTACTGCGTTGCCATGGTGAGGGGGGGGGAGAAAGGGAGAGGGGAGGGTAGAGAAGAGAGAGCGAGTCACCAAAGAACAAGTGGCACCAGAAGGGGACAGATGGGGGGACCAGCAGGTGACGTGAGAGTGGAAGTGACCTAGGGAGTCAGCAGCTGGTCCGGGGCTCTGATGGCCTCCCAGCTGAGCTCTTGATTGGAAGGATGGATGGATGGTGAGCCAAAAGAGAAAGAAAAAAGGATGCTTTTGCCTGAGAAAACTTCCAGGGACTCCCAGCATCTCTTCAAAAGGGTGTGTGTGTGTGTGTGTGTGAAGGAACATTAAAGAGCACAGTGGGGTCCAGGGCACACATTCCTGACGGAGGGCTCATGCATCGTCGGGCAATGTTTTCACTCAAAGGCTGGCCGGCTCTTCAACTTTCTCCAAATGCGGACGCTGATTGCCTGCTTGCTTCTGCCTGTCCCCCAGGTTCGGCTTTGTTCCGCTCAGTTTACACAGCAGTTTTCCAGGCGCCACATTTTTTTTTAGTTTCTTAAAAAAAAAAAAAAAGGCTGCCCAAATGTGGAGTTGGGGTGGGGTGGGGATTGCTCCGCCACAGAGCACTATTGAGCCTGATATTTTGCCTCATGAAGGGAAGGGCTGCAGTTCAGCGGTAGAGCAGCTGCTTTGCATGCAGAAAGCCCCTGGCTCAATCCTTGGCGTCTTTGGATATGGCTGGGACAGACGCCTGCCTGAAGTCCTGGAGGGCTGCTGCCAGTCTGTGTAGACAGTACTGAACTTAAATGGACCAATGGCCTGATTCAGTATCAGGCAGCTTCCTATGTACCTATGGCTTTCCACCAGTTCAGTCTACCAGCAGAAATCCTGACCCTTTATAAGACTTGGACCTACAACCGCCCTGGGGCTCTGTTTTCCCCCTTTTTTTAAAATCAAGCTTTATTTTGGTCACAGACAAGCATGAGATAAAACATACAGATAAACTGAACACATAAGACTTAAAACAGGTAAGGGATAAAAACTAGTAGTTAAAAGGTGATTATATCATATATAACTTAAAAAGATAGGAAACTAGGACAAACGGTTAAAAGTGACTATAAGGGAGGGAGCATGGAGGAGCACAGGTCTTGCATTTTGGGCCTAGTTTGGGACTCTGGGTAGCATCTCTGAAAGATAGCCACACACACACACACACACACACACACACACATATATATATATATAAAATCAGCTATAAAGAGAGAGATTCTGGTGTTGCTGTTCCCTCACCTCCCTACTCTTTCGCACGCCTCCCCTGCTCACACCCCAACTCCTTTTAATTTAAAGCATATTCCTTAATGTGCATCACGCTGCTTCCTGTGTTTTCACGGCTGATCGTTCCTCCAGGGCAGATTCCTCCTCTTGGCTGTGTTTTATTTCCAGTAAGGGGTGGGAGGCTGTGTTGTAGAGGTGGCGAAGAAGAAGAAGAAGAAGAAGAAGAAGAAGAAGAAGAAGAAGAAGAAGAAGAAGAAGAAGAAGAAGAAAGGAGAAATAAAGAGCAGAGTTATGCCAGAAGCCGGTTATTATAAAAGGGGAGGCTTAGCCGTGGCAAACCACAATGGAGCCAGCCTGCCTCCTGACCTGTGCTGCTTAAGCGCTCTCCCCCCAATCTTCACCTCACTACCCCCCCTCACGCTCTGCACCCCACACCCCAGAGCTGATTAATTCTTCTGGTGATTGAGAGCCAGCCCGCTAGCCAACCCTGAAGCCTTTGTCATGATGCAAATCATGACAAATGAATGAACACCATGTTCAGATTGTTTGACTGGCAAAGGTGGCATGGTTGCACTTCCTAATAATGAAAAAGCATCACCTGGGCCACAGCTGCCTGCTCTTGAGTGCTTCGTCACCCCTACACTCCAGAACCTTCTTTCATGCTCTCATTGCACCAGTTGCAACTAAGCTTTGCTTGTGGGAGCTCTTCTTATGGGGATAAACTCTTCACCCTCTACTCCTTAATTACTGAATCCTACATAATCCACCTTTCTTTCCCATTCCTCCCTGCTGTCCAGTTCTTGTGTATGCAGGCGGCCTGGAGGGAGTTTGCCGTGTTCCTAGATGAGACGTCTATGGTTCTGTGGTAGTGGCAAATTTAGAAGCGCAGGGTCCCTTCGTGATTGTCACAGCCACTCCTCCTCACAGCCAGGCCGCCTTCTGAGATTATGCAACCTTTTTAAGTTTATACAATAATCCTATAATTATACAATAATAATAATTAGGAATACGTTGCAATGACTGATGCAGATCTCACTGTGTTGCCTTTCAGCTATGTATTCTATTTTCTGTGCACGTACATGGGCAAATGCTTTGGAGTACTCCAATGTTTTATTTCAGAGGTACTTGAGTTGTGTTTTCTGTGAAGTTCCATTGCGTGTAACAGAACTTAACTCCCAACTCGCTTGAAACCAAAGCCTTCTGGGTCTTCAGTGTTCCTAAATGCTGAGCTTGGGAGCATACAGAACAACAACTTATTGGTGTTCTTCCTGCTTGCCTTCTCCAAAGGGACCCTAGGAGCCAATCCTCACTCCTTGACTCACATCCTTTCACTCTGATTGGCTCCAGTCAGCACAAAGAGTGCAGAGACGTTTTCTCAAGGCCTAAAAAGCCTTCATAAATGTACTTTCAGGCCTCTGAGAATCGTATGTTTGGTCCCGGTTTCGAAAACGGATCTGGCGCTGGAGATTTGTGAAGGTCTCACACAAGCTTTCCACAATATTTTTTTAAACGGCTCTGATTTTTGCAGTGGTGAGCCTAGCCTGGCTCAGTGAATCAAGGCCGCGCACCAGGCAAATGAGTGGCTTTAGAATGATGGAGGCAGGGACCTTGCTGCAGAAATACTGACAGGACTTTGACCCCCTCTGTGACTCCAGACCACTACATCTCTGGACATCTACCTCATTTTCTACATTAGGTTTTTTTTAATAACCAGAGAGTTGAGACATACTATTTGACTTTGGGTGATGGCCTGCTGCAAAGAGGAGAGGAGGGCTTGCGTGCCTTTAATAGTTTTGTAGAACAGAGCATTCCTTCTTCAGCACAACTATTAAAAGTGTATGAGCCCCCTCTTTTGCATCTAGCCAACCTATTAAAAACCCTTCGCTAGAAGACAGGGCTTCTGGACCTTTAATATCTTATGGACGAGGGGGTTTCAGCAGGTATATAGGTGTCAGGTGCTGAAATTTCTCTTTCTACACTACTATTAAAGGTGCAAGAGCTCTTTCTTTCTTTCTTTCTTTCTTTCTTTTCTTTCCATCCTTGTTTTGAAAAACCAAAATAGCCCTGCATTACATTTCATGCTACATACTGGGGAAGGGTGCCCTCCCAGTCAGTGGTTGTGGTGGAATCTCCCAGTATTTGATCTTTAAAAAGTGAGGATTAAGTTTGTTCACAGCTAAGAGGTCATAGAGTAATCCTGGGGGTCTCCCTTAATCTCTTGGTTTACAGAAGCACAAAGTGAACTTTCTCTTGCCATTTCCACAAAAGCATCCAGCAGAAAGAGACTGGGGCTATATTCATGTGAACAAACTGTGTTAAAATGTTTGTATAGGGATTATTATTTTAGAAGACGGACTTGGCTTCTGCTCTCTTCTTTGAGGCATGTATCATAAAATTGTAGAACAGAGTCGGACGAAATCTCAGTGGTCAAGTAGTCTAACCCCTTAGCCATGCACGCAATCTGCTGATAGATTGCTGCTCAGCCTCTTTTTAAAAAACTTATGACAAAAGAATGTCTGCCACCTTTCAATGCATCCTTTTCCACTATCAAACTCCTAGTGCTGCCAGGAGTGTTTTTTCCTGACAGGTCATCAAATTTTCCTTCCTTGTAATTCGGACCTCTTTGATTCAGGCTCCTGTTCTCTGGAACAGAAAATTATTTGCTCCATCATGTATTTGTTGTCCCTTCACATAGGTGGTAGTTGGAGATGGCTGCCGTCATAGGAGCCAACTCCTAGGGGCTGTGAGGTTTCAGCCCCCACAATAAAATACAGTGGTACCTCGGGTTAAGTACTTAATTCGTTCTGGAGGTCCGTTCTTAACCTGAAACTGTTCTTAACCTGAAGCACCACTTTAGCTAATGGGGCCTCCTGCTGCCGCCACGCCGCTGGAGCACAATTTCTGTTATTATCCTGAAGCAAAGTTCTTAACCTGAAGCACAATTCCTGGGTTAGCAGAGTCTGTAACCTGAAGCATATGTAACCTGAAGTGTATGTAACCCGAGGTACCACTGTATTTGAGGGGACCGGGGCCCCACAAAGTTATGGGCATTGGCATTCAAATGGTGTGTGTGCGTGTGTGCGAGCGCACGCACTGTGCCATGTGATTGATTAGGCGGGGCGGGACTTACCTGGGCCCCACAATATTTTATTCAAGTTGGCACCCCTGGCTGCCATGTCTAATCTCGAATCATCTTTTCTTCAGGAAAAAAAAACACCCACTGTGTCTCTGGTCAGCACCTAGTTATTCTTGAGGGCCACTTTTGGAGCAGGGTGTCTCTGAATTGCAAGTGAGGAGAGTGTTCTTGTGCTGAGATCCAGCTTGGGGGCTTCCAAGTGAGGCATCTGGTGGACTGCTGTGTGAACAGGATGCTGGACTAGCCCTCTTATGTTCTTAAAGGAATGTGCCCTTCTGATAATGCCTCCTGCATGCATTGAAGGAGGACAGAGAGCAGCTTGTACATGTGCCAAGTTTAAATCTGCATTCATTGCCCTGCCTACCTTTGCCCCTGCCCGGCCTTGCATGCGGCCCCCAGAAGCAAATGTGGCCCTCGGGGTGAAAAAAATCCCCTGTCGTAGAGGGGACTACTGTCAGACTGATTCATGTATGAGCAACAGACTTGCGCAGCCTGGATTTTGAAACTTTCCGACACATTGCTGTGTCCACGTGGCTTCAGCAGGATTCCACCAGAAAGCCTCAAATGCCTATCCTAAGTGATGGGTACCATCCGTACCCTGGTCCCAAGCTCCGAATGATGCCGCAAGGTGTCTGGAAGGGCTGGGTGTGTGAGCCTCTTGCCGTCGTCGCCCTTGTACGCGCCCGCAGTGTGTTTCTTCTGCAACCTGTATTTGTTTTCCCAAGCCTTTCCGCTGTATTTAAATAGGGCGGCCTCCAGCTGTTCCACCGGAGCCTGCAAAAACTAGCGGGAATCCTCCCCCTTCCTCGAACAAGCCTGGGGTGATATAATTAATATTGATGGAGGGGAGGGAGGGCCTGCAGTGGAGGAGTGACTGTACACTGTCTCAGTTGGATCTCCGGCCTAACAGGTCTCCATGGCAACGTACACCTCAGCCTCATGCAGAATTCATGTTGGCCTTTCCTGTCCTGTCAGTATGGTTCCTCTCTTCCCCACCACTCGTCACTGGCATCCCTGAGTGACTTTTTGTGTATGTGTGGGGTGTGTGTGTATAGGTTTTATTCCCCCCCTTTTTTGGGGCATGTGTATCCTTTGCAAAATACCTGTAGGAATAAAAACCCCATTGTCTTTGAAGCCCCTGACACTTCCAGGTTTGCTCGAGATGATTTGTGTTTTCATAGTAAGCTGCCTTGTACCAAGTCAGAGCGCAGCTCAGCACTGCCTGCACGGGCAGGCAGCAACCTTCCAGGGTTTCAGTGGCAGCTCTTGTAAGAGATGCCAAGGATCAAACCTGGAACCTTCTGCATTCAAATCAGATGCATGCTCTGCTATTGAGTTACGACCATTCGCTTGTCTTTCTTTCTTCAAAAGAGGAGGAAAAATTGGGGAGTGGAGAGGGATTGAGAGAGCGCAGTGTGGGCCTCAGACTCTTAATAAAGGCAGTTCTTCAAAGCCTCATTGCTTCCCCACCCCCAACTCCAGTGTTTGACATCAGGGAAATTTATAATGTACTCTCGGCTTGTGGTGATAATAGTGAAGATAATAGTGAAGGAACACGGGTCACCCAAAGGTTGAGGTTGTTCCCCCCCCCCCTTTTGGCTGTCAGCATTTCGGGTGCGATTGAAACACATACTGGCAAATCCAAGCTGAACAATTGATGTTGATTTGGAGCTCTTGGGCAGCAAAGCCACTACCCTCAAAAAAAAGTTTGTTGATGATGGGAAGTGATGGGGGAAGTGCCCTGTAAAGTGCAGGATAACAATGGCTCAGCATTGTCTAACCTCCCCACAAACAAATCAGAATAGATGCTCAATAAACAGGCTATCTGGAAGCAACCTGGGAATTGTTCAGCTCCTGTTGAGGGCTTAGAACTCAAATGCTAGATTCTGGAAATGCAAAATATTTTTGCAACCCCCAGTCAGGATTAAGAGGACACTGCTTGATTAAGAGGGTGCCATTTGTGTACGCCAGCGGAGGCCATAATAATTGACGCCAGAAATACTACCACTGCAATCCTGTAAATCACATTTCCCTATTTTTAAGATGTTACAAATGGTTGGCATTTTCATTGCCTTCCATTTCTTCTAATGTAGGGAGTTTCCGGATGGGTGTGTATTTTGGGATTGTTGCTTCTCATGAGTGCCTTTTGCAGCTTTTGCAGCTTTCACACAACATAGTTGGCATTAAAATGCCAGCCAGGAGCTCTTCCCCCTCCCCATTTCATTTGGATTTGCCCTTTCTGGAGTTGGGGCATCCAAGAAGGAAACGAAACCTTTTTCCAGTGACCCATTTGCGATACCTCACTGAACAATTTACAAATGACACTTTCAATAACACTTAAAATAATAATAATAATAACACCACAGACGGTATCTGTACACTGAAAATGTATATTTCCTCCTTTCCCCAGTAAAACTGGCATGGCATCCTGCAAATAATTGCAATTCTGTTCCAGGAATTGCAGTTTGGTCCAGGAAGCCCACCCCCTTTGGACCCACCTGCTGCTGGAATAAGGCAGGAGACAGGGAGAAGGCCCCCACACCCTTGCCTTAGAGAGAGATAGGCTTTATTGCAACTCTTTGTTCTGTGCATGCTGGTGTATTTCGAGTTTGTCTTTCCTGCCCTTACACGCCTACCAGTTACCTGGGGAATACATCCTTGAGGTATGCACAACCGCAACCTGTAGACAAATCTTGCCTCTGTGGCCCATCAATACCCATTAGAAGTAGAGAACAGCCTACTCAATTAGGCAGCCTATTTTCGGCCCCCTGCTGCCAAGGCTAAATTGCCCTCTGCAGAATATTCCCCAAAGCCTCTAGCAGTGTAACTTTTCTTTAAGGGGGCCAATCCTCCCCCTTTGTCTAACTGGGTTAGGGGGGGAAGGACGTAGTGTAACTCTGTGTAACTGGCCTAAAATATTTTTCTCCTTTCTTATACACTACTGCTGTATTCCTCCTCCTCTGAAGTACTTTGAAGCAGTTGTTGCTGACTATGAACCTAATATTTTGATTATTTGCTCCATAAACACATCTCTGCTTTAGTAGCCTTTTTGCTCAGCAGCCGGCAGCCTAGAGATGGGGAAATCTGTTTCTTGTTTTGTGCCCCGTGAACTGAGGATGTCAGTGGATCATACCTGTGCAGCTTGTTACCTATCACATTTGGGGACCTTAAGCTGAAAGATAAAAAAAATTTAGGCCTAAGGACTACAAACTTGTATACCGCTCCCTCCCTCCCGAGAACATCATGTAGTTCGCTAGCATATGAGTCTCCTGAAGCTCTGTTTCATTTGCTGTTTATGTGATGTCTTTACACTGTTTTATTGGTTTGAGACTGTAATTCTGTTTTAATGGATATTGTGTTGTATATGCTGTACACCATGTACCCAGCCAAGAGATTTTTTAAAAATATTAAGAGCTTTAGAAATATTTTAAATGAATGTATTAAATAAATATCAAGACACAGAGGATAGCATGGCCTCTGATGTGATAAATTCCTACGTACAGGGTGTGGTTTGTTTGTTTTTACTGCCAGTGAGCTTTCAAAAACAAACCCAACCCTTTCAACTGTAGACCAAAGCGGAATTTCTGCAACACATGCACCAAGCTTACTAGTCGGTTTTCTGGTGAACCTCGACATGCTCCCACTCAGAATCATCCCTAAGGTGTGACTTCGGCAGTAGGTAGCTTGTGCCCATTCAGATTGGCAAGGCAGAAGTACAAGGAGCCCAACAGTAGGCGGAGACCGAGCTAATGACAGGCGTGGCCAGGACCAATGACAGGCAGAGCCAACTAATTCTAGTTCCATCCCCATTCCAGGTGAAGGCTGGTTGGGGACCCTGTGAGGTTGGTGAGACTGCTCCCGAGCTATTCTAATGGACCAGCCTCCACTGGGCTTCAGCAAGCTCTTGCATTCCACCATCATTTGCAAATATGTACATATGGTAACCGAACCACGATATGATAGTTTTGCATAACTGCTAGTTGGTTCAATGTGAACGCTGGAGATGGTCCCTTTTGCTGCCTGTGCTGTAGGCTTTCTCTGTTCCCGCTCGCTCTGTCCCCACCCCTTCCCTTCCAAGAAGCATCTCGTTGCATGTTTGGACCCAGACGGAAGAGCTCTGTGTTCGTGTACACGCAGGAGGAGTGTTTATTTTTCCATCCCAGTGCTTCTGCCTTCGGAGACTTTTTAAGAGCTATGAAGCTAGGTAAATCCTACGCTCTTATCTCCCACCCTGGAGTTTTAATCGCCTTTCCTGCTGAGCTTTTCTGATTGTTTTTTCTACCTCATCCTGTGTGGCAAGGGATGAGTTTGTGTGTGTGTCTTTTGGTGAGAGTGTGATCTGGATCCCCTCCAGACTGGCAAATGGACATCATGCTTTAAATGAGAGAGATTCGGATTCAGAACAAAAGCCAGGAAGATTGCTTACCAGGATGGATCCCCTCTTTCCAACATAGGAAACTGAGTCAGGCCATTGCTCCATCTACTCTCTACACTGAATAGCAGAGAATCTCCTGGGTTTCAGGCAGGGTACATTCACATCCACACCTGGAGGTGCCAGGAATTGAACCCAAGACTTTCTGCACGCAAGGCAGATGCTGTCAGCTCAGTACCAGAAGGTTGCTGGGGGTTACCCAGAAGCCAAGTCCCCTGACCTCAAGGGAACTCTGCACATGCTTGAGGGTACTCTCTCTATTATTCCTTCCTATCTTCTCAAGGCTGACCTGTGGCTCTAGAAAACTGGGTTTGGGGACCAAGCTTCAAATCAAGCCCTTGCCCCAACTTTGTGTGGGTCTCCCTATGTGGGTCTTCTGGTGGAAGAAGGACTGATGTGGATTTACCTCCTGCAACACACCTTTGCGGCTGTAAAGTTGGCTTCTGTCAACTCCTGCACCTGTTTTCTTGAGTGAAGAGCTTGCTTTAAAAAAGGGAAACAGGTTTAAGAATCTATCTCAATGTTACCAGATTCTCCACTTAGAATTCTCACGCCAGACCCTTAAAAAGTATTGGGCATGCTATACTTCCATGTAGTGATCATTGGGCTCTTTCTAACTAAGATCTGCTTAGAAGAGACCTACTGTAAATAATGGACCACAAGTTAGCCATGATGGTTAATTTTAATAGCTCTACTCTTAGTAGGACTAACATTGGATACAACTCAATATCCCTGACCCCTGCAAACCACCTCTGACAGGGCCACCTACCTGTCAGTCACCTGACATCATTATGGTCCTGTCGCCCCCGTTAAAACTGGCCCACCCCAATGTAATTGATTCAGGGAGGATATTTTTTAGCATTTTAAAGGACACCACAACCCATTGCAGCATTTATCAGAAGTGCCCACTGAAATCAGGAAGGCTTACTTCAGAGTAAACAAGTTGGGCAGAAAACTAGCCAGCTGCTAAATTTGTTCTGCTGTTGAGACTTGCTATTTCCACCCCCACTCAGCTTTTGAAAATAACAATCGGTCTGCTTGCCTGCCTTTTTTCCACACTTTGCAACAAGTGCAGACAGGGAGGCTGCCAAAACAGAGGACATAAGCAGGAGAGAGTGGCTAATTAAATCTGCCCTGGTTTAATCTGACACTGCAGAACCCCATTCAAATTGCACAAAGATATCCTCCTGCTCTCCAACCCCTGCAGACATCAATTGGTGATCTGTAAGTTGAAATGTGTTGAGATTTCAAATATACCACTTAAGTGACACCAGTTGCTGGGAATTTTTCTACAATGTCACGATCAAGTGTTCTGACTTTGGATTTTCCTGCAGTTGCTTTTGAGAAGAGATGTATAGGATTACGCTCTTAGGCCATGATCCTATGCTCATTTAAAATGGGAGTAAACCCCATTTAACAACAATTTAACTGCGAGATTGTCTGACCCCGCATACAAAACTTGACTACTTTGATCTGTTACAATTGCCACATAATACTCATTCCGTACAGTGGTACCTCAGGTTATATACACTTCAGGTTACAGACTCCGCTAACCCAGAAATAGTGCTTCAGGTTAAGAACTTTGCTTCAGGATGAGAACAGAAATCGGGCTCCAGCGGCGCGGCAGCAGCAGGAGGCCCCATTAGCTAAAGTGGTGCTTCAGGTTAAGAACAGTTTCAGGTTAAGTACGGACCTCCAGAACGAATTAAGTACTTAACCCGAGGTACCACTGTATTTGTAAGAGTTCCACACTTTGGAACTCCCTGCCTATTGACATCAGGCAGGTGCCTTCACTGCACACCTTTTGGTGCCTGCTAAAAACATTTTTGTTTAGGCCAGCCTATCCAGACTTTTAAAAAAACTGTTCTTATCTTATGTTTATTTTTATTTTTTACTGTTTTAATTAGTTGTTTTTATCTGTTTTTTATTTACTATTTGTTTCATTGTTTCATTCTTTTTGCAAACCGCTTTGGGGCTTGTTGTTTGTTTTTTTTGCAACCAAGAGGCCTACAAATTTTGCGAAATAAATAAATGGAATGCAGTGGAACTTACTTTGAATTAAACCCACATAGGATTGCATCTGAGGATGGGTGGTGAAGTGCAAACAGTGACCCACCAGAAAACACTTCTTGCCATAAAAGTCTCCAGGGTTGGGTTGCATTAGGTGTTTTAGGACCGTGCAAGCCAAGATTCCCCTGCCCCCCTCTCAGAATTTAATCGGAGACGGAGATAAATCAGGATCATTCCTTTGAGCTCAGCATTGCCACCCTGAAGAAGCTCATTTCTGGTTCTGGAGAACTTCCCCAGAATCTCTCTTATCTGACCACAGTGAAGTTATTTCACAAGGGCCTGGAAGGCAGTCTCTGGAGATATCCTAGCGATTCAGGATTGCTTCTGGAGCTTCCTATCCACCTTTTGTTGTCTAATCTTCATACCTTCATATTGCTTGGCACACCATCCCCTTCTCCCTGCTCTGCTTGTCCCTGGAACCCTTTGTCCTGTTTCTCCGCCCCATTGTGGAAAAAAAGGCGACTCTGAAATCCCCCACAATGCACGCTCTCTTTTTCTTCTGGGGCCTTTTCTTGCTTTTTTTATTTATAGGGTTTCCAGCTGCTTCATTCCTGCCATTTTGCCCGTGTTACCAGGGCTCTGCCTGACTTGGAATAAAGACTCCTTTCCACGGGTCACTTCTGCTGTGGCTTGGTTTGTGTATGTTGTCGGTGTGACTGCTCTGGGAAAGCGAGGACACCCCCTCCTGTTTCAGTGGGGGGGGGCTACATTCTTTGGGGGTGTCTCCACTTGTCTGGGTGGGGTCTGGAAGCCATTCTTGTTAATTTGCTGTTATAACTGGCATTGGCACTCCGCTCCTCCATCTGGTCCCAGCGGGTGGGGGAAGAGGAGGCAGTGAATGCAGCCATCAGGACAGCTGTTACACCACAGAAAGTGACTCGGGTTACCTGTTTGAAGGGATGAGCAGTGACATCCATCTCCTCCTCCTCCCCTTGCTCAGCCAGGCCCAGGCAAACATCCTGCCCTCGCCATTCCGCACATGTTTGGGGTTGGGACCATCTCACCTTCCTTTGCCAAACATACCTCTCCTCAAATTATTCCCCTTGTTAATTCTTTCCCGCCCACAACCCTCCTGGAAACAGGTCAGTCAGTAGGAAAGGGAAGCATGCGGAAATTGGAGGTGCGTCACTGTTAGGGAGGCAAATTAGGAGTAGTAGGCAATCACACGCTTTGTTTCCCCAGCAAGATTGCAGACCCTGCATGTGCTTACTGACGAGTAAGCCTTAGGGATGTGGATTTTGTTTTGCCAAACCTTTGCCCCCTTTCTCTCACTCCCCCCTCTTTTCCTACAGCAACGGGTGGTGCTGGTGGTGAGGGCTGGAAAAGGTCAGCTACACAGCTCCTGCTCTCCGCCCCCCCCTCCTCTGTGGTCTCCACCTGCTAATCCAATGCTTTCCAGGCGTCTCTGCCGTTCTTGAAGGTTTTAGGCTAACACTATAATTGATCTTCTGCAACACGTCTCTTGTTCTTGCTGCCCCCACTCCCCAATACATAGGCTTGCTGCCAGACTCTGAAAAAACAAAACAGGATTGGGGTTGGAATTTGCAATTGCATTAAGCTGGGGCAGGTTTACTAGAATCAGGAGCTTCCCCTCAAGTCCAGTGCGTGCTTATTCAGCTACAGCCAGACTAGCCAATGTGGTTGTTGTTGGACCACAGTTCAAATCATGACACACACCCCGACTTTTTTTAGCACAATTATCCCTCCAGTGGTTCCAAACCTTTCTTACCAAGTCTTCCACCTGTAATATTGTCCATTCCCAACAATACTTGTTTATCAAGCTGTAATACTGCAAAATCCATGATGCAGTGCGACCTACTGTGTGCAAAAGCAAAGAAACATACGGTGAGTGGCCAGAAGCAAAAATGGGTGGAGCCATGGATGCGACTCTAACCTCTGTGCAGTAGGTTACATTGCAGCCACACAAAAGTCGGATTATCTGCAGACCTCCCTCTCTCCATCCAGGCCAGCAAGAGGTGTTATCACATGTTATCACTGGGCAAAAGCACACAAGGAGGATGCAGGGCATCAGTGTTGCCTGAGAAGGGAGTGGCCTGAAGATAAGGGGTGTGGTCTGGGAAAGGAGGTGTGGCCTGAAGAGAAGGGGTTGTGACCCAAGGAGAATTCTGAAGGCCAGATAGTCCTGGAAGGCTGCATCTGGTCCCCAGGTATGAGGGTCCCCCTTCCTGGAGTAAATGGACCAGTGCTCTGACTCCATAGAAGAGCATCGCAAGAAGGAAACAGAGAAACTGGAAGAGGTTCAGAAGAGAGCAGCAAAGATGGCTGTGGTATTGAAGGGAAGCTTGAAGGAACTGGGTGTGTTTATCCTGGAAAGGAGAAGGACTGATAATCACACTTCAAGTACCTGACGGGCTCTGTTGACACAGATCTGCTGTCAAGTGTGAAGAAAAGCCATAGTCAGTTTTGTATGTATTCAGCAGCCCGGAATCCCTGAAATAGGCTCACTCCCTAAGCGTCAGAAACAGGGATGCTGGCTGGCCTGGCTTTGACTCCCCCTCTCCCTCTCTCTTGAACCCGCTCAGCCTGCTGTGCACAAAGGCATCTTCCCTTGTCTGTGGAGGAATAAATGATTGCCATGGCACCTTTAGATGAGATTTCATTTCAGACGCAATAATCTAACAAGAATGTTCCCAACCCTTAACAGCCCACCTGCAGTTTGATATTTAATCAGGAATCGGCTGTCGCGTTTATTACAGTGGGAATCCCAAGACCATTTCGCATCACGCTTCGTATGGAGGATCCCCCGCCACCCCCCCACCCTTTCTCATCCAATTTGGGTTCCTCTTTTAGCCAGGCACACTCGAAATAAATGGGACAACCCCCCACGGTGCCTTAATTTAATTTAACTGTGGGTTTAAAAGCGTTGCTCAGTCCGCACCTTAAAACATTCATCCTTTATTTTTCCTGGTAAGTTTTCCCATTTGATTATTCCTTTCCCTTGCTTTACTAGACTCATTTCTGCCAAGACGCCTGGAATTTTGATTGCATATAAAGGACTCCCATTTCAGCAGTGTGGGGGGAGAGTACCTTCTGACTCAAAACACAGGCCACCATCGCCACCCCCTCTGACTTCCACCTGCAATGATGGAGCCAATTATTCCATGTTTTTAACATTTCACTGGGCGCATTAAAGCCTTCGTTTCATTTATTCATCCTGGCTTTTTAGAGGTGTCTTGGAGAGAAATCCATCTCCCCCACCCCCTGCTGGTGGAACCAAAGCTACGGATTAAGACCCCCTCCTTGCAAACACAGGGCATTCATTTATTTTATTATTTAGTGTGTTTGTGCTTCATTCTTCAGCCAAAAAGACTCCCACAGTGGCTTACATATAATCAATTGAAAGTTGACAGCTCCTGTCCACAGCCATGCAATCCAGAAGACACAACACACAAGGAAAATGGGACAGGAAGGGCAGAGGAAGCAAACCTGGGTGCCCATCCTTAAATCCAGATGGATTTGAATGTAATTGTAATGTGGGGGTCATCAACACAATACTCAATCCCAATTGGTTCCCCTTAAGATTTGGGTGTAAGGTTTTGGTATGTTGCTGTAAACCTTAGGATCTGCCCCTCACCGTTCCCTACCCACCTTGGGTATGCTTTTACCTCCTGCTTGTATTCTCTGTAGCCCTGTCTTGGCTATAATCCAGTTGGTGCTCACTACCTGAGGTTGCTATTAGAAGGCGTAGTAAAATGTCTTGCTAAATTATGTGGGGCACCTCTTTAGTCAGCTTAAGCTTTTCTTCATCCATTAAGGTAATTGATTAACTAGAAGGAGCAGCAGACAGAGAGAAAATAAGAGAGAGAGTTCAAGACTCCTGCACCCTTTACAGTTGCATCAGAAAACAGCATTGGGGCAGATGCATCTTGTCACTCCTATATTTTTTTTGGGGGGGGAGGGGGGAAGTAACCCCAGCCAATTGCTTTCTTTTGCAGAAGTATTGCGGGTACAGTAAACTAGCCTTCCAGTGCATCACATCACCCCCAGGGGCTGCAGTTAAGGAGGGGAAAGGCCGAGGTGAAAAGGGGGTGGCTGCTAGTCCTCCAGCTAAAAATCCAGTTAAATTAATTATTTCTTTTTTTAAAAAAGCCATTCCCATTGTTTCTTTCCCTGTGATGCACAAGGAAGTGGATCTTTCTTTGTTTGCTCAGTAGATTGGACCCCGACTGAGTCAGTGAGATATAATGGCCGATAATAAGCACCTTTTGCGAAGATCCAGGGACCTCTCTAATAAGAAGAAAAGGCTTCGGAGGGGGCTAAGTGCTCCTTGCCCTTTCTTTGAGAAGACCACCACTTAAGCCCCCCACCCGCCCACCCCAACCCCTTTCTCCTGTGTGTTTTAGGAGCAGAAGGTTTAATAACAGATTTCATTCCTGTACTCCTTTGGGGTAGCTGAGCTGCCCACTTTTGATTAATTGACCCTGACAGCTAAAATAATTTGTAGCCTTAAAAAAAAAAAGAGCTTTATTATTATCTCCTACTGTCTCAGTAACAAGTATGAGTAAGCAGCATCTTCATGTACAGCCAGAAGGGTTGGCAGAATGGAGCTGTCCTTCCTCCTTCCCTGACTCCCCGCCCTGTCTTCCTGCCCTTCCATCCCAGCAAACATCCATCTACAGCACAGCTGCGGCAAACCATCCTTTTAATGGAAAAGACCGAAGGAAGCGTTAGCTTAGTGATTGGAATTAACCCAAAGTGGGGGGGGGGGGTTGAAGGAATACACCTGGGCCTACCGAGGTGGCTTTCCTTCTGAGCCCACCACAATATATCACTCTTTGTTCAATCAAGGAGCAGCTGGCAAGATAGATGGCTGTTTTTCTCCCCCCCCCCCCCGCACCCACACTCCTCCCATGGCCCTTGACCCTTTGCTTCCTTTCAGAGATTTGCTCTGATTGTCAACATTCTATTGCTTGCATCTCACCAGCCGCCTCTGAGTGGCTAGGATGCTCACAAACATTCCGTGGCATCACAGTCAGCTAGCCAATGGCGAGGCGAGGCATGGTGATAGACTGCTTACGGTTTTTTTTAAGCTTTTCAGTTTGTTGGTTTCGATAACTAAAGACAGCCACAAGATTCCTTAGCAGATGCTCAGGAGTTTGGGGATAGGATGTCTGAAAACCTCCTCCATCCTTCAAAGGGTTACGACGATGACAGTGCTCTGGAATTTCTCGACTGCAGCCCAGTTCAGACAAGCACAGAATTCCTTGTGCGCTGTTTACTTACAAGATTGTCAGTTCATTCTCTCTGGACAGGGAACCATGCCCTTTCTGATGTTTTCTCTCATGTATTCAGGCACCCAGTTAAGCGTGCTGATGTAAGCATGTTCCTGGGTTATATACCCATCCTTATCGCAGCAGTGAGGAGCCAGAAATAAGCTGATATTCAACAGTACTTGCACTACTCTATAATTTTGTACACCAGGACAGGGAACCAGCAGGCCAGTTTTGGCCCGTCAGGGATTCCAGTTCAGATTGAGACGCTGGGCTTTGTTAAGCTATGCCCACCTGTCAGGTGATATCGCTCCCATGGGTGGGTAATGTTGCCTGAGGGCCGTTCAGTCCTCTGTCTCCACCCATCACTCCTAGGAGTCAAATTGGACAAGTGGGTGGGATTATTCACCTGTCAATCACCTGTCATCTTTGTGCTGCCCCCTTGTCAAAGTTGGCCCATGGAATGAGAGGAGATGGATGGAGGACACAGAGGAGTGTGCGAATATGCAACTGGCCTGCTGGACAAAGGCGAACACTTGCATTTGTTGCCCTGCTCAAACTTGCCTCTGGCCCCGCTCACCACTGGCATGTGGCCCTCAAAAGGTTGCCAAGAAGGGCATGTGGCCCTTGGGTCTACACTGTTTGGCAAGATCTCTCCAGAGTTTGCGGCAGATATCTTCCATCTGTGGATTGAACCCGGGGCCTTCTGCAGTAATCCCTTGCAGTGTGACTGTTGCGATGGTTCCCCTCAACCCTGCTGCAGCACTGGCTTGGGGCAGAGATGCTGGAGCAAGATACGGCTGGAGGGGATAAATAGGGTGCTGGGAGGACTGCGAAGCAACTCAGCCATATGCCATCCACTCCACATTCATATATCTTTCATGGCCTCCCCATCCAGCTGCGTCCTCGCACGCTCCCGGCCCTGCCAGGGGAGGCAGAGGCACGAGAGCCTCGCTGAACCTGCTCTGAATTATTCACCAGGCCTTGGCCCTGACAGAATGAAATAGGGAAAGGAGGGGAAGTTATCTCGCAACCGAGGGGATGGGCTCAGTCTCAGACCAACATGGGCGACAGAAGCAAAGCAGGGCGCCTGATACAGCCTTGGCCTTGGACTTTTCACTGTCTCTTGGGATGCACTCAGGGGTGGGAAAACTCAGACCCGGCCCTGCAGACTTCTCTCTCTGGCCCTCCTGAGTCTCCCTAGGCCATCTCCCTTCCCCAAGCAACACCCTTCACCCAGCCTTACTCCATGTCCCCTCCATAATGGCTTTTGCGTGGCAGGGATGTGCTTTGGGATTGTGATAACGTGTCTCTGTTACCTGGATAGAGCATGGGAAGATAGGTGTGTGTGTACAGGAATCTCTGGTAGAGCAGAAGATCCCAGGATCAATTCCTGGCATCTCCAGGTAGGGCTGGGAATCTTCCCTGTCTGAAACCCTGGAGAGCCACTACCAGTCACTGTGGACAATGGTGATGATAATTTCATTATTTGTACCCTGCCCATCTCACTGGGTTGCCCCAGTCACTCTGGGTGGCTTCCAGCATATAAAAAATGACTAAACATTAAAAACTTCCCTCTACAGGGCTGCCTTCAGATGTCTTCTAAATATTGTATACAGTGGTACCTCGGGTTCAGAACTTAATTCGTTCCAGAGGTCCGTTCTTAACCTGAAACTGTTCTTAACCTGAGGTACCACTTTAGCTAATGGGGCCTCCCACTGCCACTGTGCCGCCACCGCACAATTTCTGTTCTTATCCTGAAGCAAAACCCGAGGTACCACTGTAGTTGCTTATCTCCTTGACATCTGATAGCAGGACATTCTACAGGGTGGGTGCCACTACCGAGAAGGCCCCCTGCTTGCTCATGATGGTCATGATGACAGTTTATTCATGGGGCAACCCAGTCAGATGTGTTGCATAAAAATCAAACAATAAAAATAACAGCTATTATTATTATTATTATTATTATTAATAATAATAATAATAATAATAATAATATTACCAATGAATTCCTAAGGGGGCTTCTGTAGTCTTGCCTGATTGGGGTGTGAGTAGAAACCAGTTTAGTATGCAGAAATAATTTGCACATGTTGCCCTGCCCCGCCCACTTTTGCCTCTGACTCCGCCCACCACTGGCATGTGGGCCCCCCCCCGCCCCAAGTTTCCCGTAAGGGAATGTTGCCCTTGGGGTGGGGGAAAAAATGTCATCACCCTTTTCTGAATGGGAGAGTCCAGGGGCTGAACCTAGGACCTTCTTCATGCAAAGGAGATGCTTACAGCTCTTGCATCTAGAAGGTTTTAATCTGCAGGGATGGCTTCACTAGGGGATACACTGATTAGCAGGTGCTTTCCATGGATTCATGGAGAGAGTCTCTCCCAGATCTACCTGGAGATGCCAGGGGCGGCGTCGAACCCGGGACCTTCTGCATGCCGGGCAAATGCTCTAACCACTGAGCTACAGCTCATTTTTTTTCTTGACCATTGAGCTCCAGCCCACACAGCTTGGCAAGAGGTGCCTATGTGCCTTCGGACCTTTTCCCAACACGTATGTCTTCTCCCAGTGCCACCGAGACGCTTTGTCTTCTGTGCCTTCCTCGCTCTCGGAGTGACAGCTTGATAATGCACTACAAACTCTTTTAAGACTTCAGCTCCAGGAAGAAGGAGCACAAGGAGGATGGGGAGGAG
The DNA here is from genome assembly GCF_027172205.1 of Podarcis raffonei. Lineage (NCBI taxonomy): Eukaryota > Metazoa > Chordata > Lepidosauria > Squamata > Lacertidae > Podarcis > Podarcis raffonei. The sequence continues at coordinate 73,154,582 of NC_070609.1, read as the reverse complement.
GGCAGCCAGGGTGCGGGGGGGGGGGAGTGGGCTGGTTGGCTGGATGTGGGGGTGGAGAAAGGGAAGGAAATAATCATCAAGTCAATCCCTCTCTTGCTCTGCATTTTTAGACCCCCATTTTGCTTTTCTCGCCTCCCTTCTCCACCCCCTTATCTCACTGTGTGAAAATTGGGGGGGGGGGTGTTTCCAGAAAAAGACTCTCTCTCATATATATATATATATATATATATATATATATATATATATATATATATGCTGAGAAAGAGCCGATCCACAGAGCTTCATAAAAATGATAAATTGCTTTTAGATATTGGGCAGGAGCGAACGAAAGCTTCTTCTTCTTCTTCGTCTTCTTTATTTATTTGACGATATTAGTCTCTTAGCGCTGTGTATTGTTGCTGTGCATATGAGCTTAAACTCTCTCCAGGCAGCTGAAGCCAGGCGCCCAAGTATTGAAGTGTAAATGAACCGCCGGCAAGCGTGCTGTTTTTCTTTCCTTTTTCCTTTTTTTTAAAAAAAGCATTCCTCTCCCCTTTTATGATTTCTCTTTTCCCACACATTATCTTTTTTTATTCATTTATTTTTTATTTATTTCCGTTCTCCCGCTGTTATGTAGGCCAGACCATTTCCTTAGCTGGGCGCTTTGTCCGTAGAACGCAGCTCTTTGCGTGTGGGTCTGCGATGTCCCTATACAATTATAAATTAAAATATACATATAACTAAATCGGTAACGGGGAGAAATGCATAATAGGGGTGTGTGGGTGTGTGCATTGTGAAGGTGGAGAGGGCACGAGGGGAGCTGTTCTTAACACAGACAAACATTCCAGGGCATTTATGTGTTTTTGACATTTCTGCCCCAGCTCTCCATCCCCCAGGATCCACAAGGCAATGGTGAGAGAGATTTATTTGTTATTTATTGTGTTTATATCCCTGTTTTGTCCGAGGAGCCCAAGGGGCATTGCTCTCCCTCTCCCCATTTAATCCCTCAAACAACCCTGTGAAGTCTGTTAGGCCGAGAGAGGCAGTGACTGACGGCAAGGCCACACCCAGTGAGCTTCATGGCCAAGCAGGAATCTGAACCGTATGATTGATATATATATATATATATATATATATATATATATATATATATATATATGAGAAACATAGTTAAGCAGCAATATTTTTACAAACAAGCAAACAAGCAAAAATCAATCCTCACAGAAGCAGCAATAAATCAACAGAATTATTGAGGGCAATAATTAATTATGCCAATTCTCCTTCCTTTCTTCCTCTATTGATATCCCACCTTTACTCCAAGGAGCTCAGGATGGCATTCCTACTCTTTCCCCAGGTTATCCTGACAACAACCCTGTGAAGTAGGCTGAGAGACAAAGGCTAGCCCATGGGGAGGCAAACTAAGGCCCAGGGGCCGGATGCAGCCCAATCGCCTTCTAGATCCGGCCCACGGATGGCCTGGGAATCAGCGTGTTCTTACATGAGTAGGATGTGTCCTTTTATTTAAAATGCATCTCTGGGTTATTTGTGGGGCCTGCCTGGTGTTTTTACATGAGTAGAATGTGTGCTTTTATTTAAAATCCATATCTGGGTTATTTGTGGGGCATAGGAATTCATTATTATTTTTTCAAAATATAGTCCGGTCCAACACAAGCTCTGAGGGACAGTGGACCGGCCCCCTGCTGAAAAAGTTTCTGACCCCTGGCTAGCCCAAAAGCTTCATGGCTGAGTAGGAATTTTGCTACAAATAGAGAGGGGAAGGGAAGGGAGAGAGAGGAAGAAGTGATTGTAAAAGAAGCGGCAAGGAGAGATGGAAGCACTTGTCAGCTTGGGGAGGTCAAGGGGGTGAAGATCGGAGGAATGGAGAAAGCTGCTTTATACCCAGTCCATCTCGCCCAGTATTGTCTACATAGGCTGGCAGCACCTCTCTGGAACCTTCTGCATGCCAAGCAGAAGGCTTTACCACTGAGTTTTGGCCTTTAACTGTAAGTCAGGTGAGGAAGGAGACAGAAATTACAGCATCACTCTGCTGAACACTTTCCACCTAATGGGTAGACAGCATGAGTGGCAGGACTGTGGGTGTCACGGCGCCACCTCTCCATTAAGCCCGCAGCTCCCTGCCAGGGGGTTGGATTGCAGCCTTAGAGCCTGTGGATCAGGAAATCCTGCCTGAATTGGAGAGGCTCAGCACAATTCATCACATCAAGAGCACAAATCATCACAAAATGTGTGATAAAGGGCTGGCTTTTTACATTTGCAAAAAATGTACTATGGCTTTGTCCATTTAAAGCACATCTCTCCCTTCCCAAAGAATCATGGGAACTGTAGTTCATCCCCAGACCTACAACTCCCAGCACACTTGACAAACTACAGTTCCCAGGATTCTTTGAGAAAGGGAGAAGCATGATTTAAATGTTGTTTAAATGGGCAGTTTGGACGTAATAGGTGTTTGGAGGGGGCCCTTGTGTCTTTAGGCCACTTCCTGCCTCCCTCTTTCTACCCAGAAGGGCCCACATTCTGCACTGAGAGGAAAAAGACTGCAGATCTACGGAAGGTGCCAGAACATCTCCATTTGCGCAACGCTTTCCAAAGCGCAATGACTGCAGCTTAAAAAAAAACCACCTGAAATTTGGTTGTAAGGATGAGTATGTGTGTGCGAGATCAAAGATGCACAGAATCATCTCAGCTAAGAGCAAGTTGCCCAAGGCTGTTGGGGGCCAAATGAGGATTTGCTACCCTGGTGTCCGAGATCTGAGGCTGATGCTTTGGATAACGCCTCTCTTTGGAGGTGACATGAAAAGTCACACGCTACACACACACTGTGTGTGTGTGTGTGTGTGTGTGTGTGTACACTTCTCAGCTTCCCGTACCTGGCATTCCTCCCACCACCACCACCCACCTCCCAAATTAAAAAAGAACAGCCAAGCACCTCTCCTTCATTTGCAATTTAGATGGGGAACTGGCTGGTGCTGGCTCCTCTGATTAGCATGCGTGATAACAAGAATAGTGCATCTCTTATTAGGAAGGCGACCCACCCTCCCGCCACATTCCTAATTGCAATCTGTAATTATTGTGTGTCTATCAAGTTGGTGGTTTTGAGGCTCGAAGCCTTGAAAGTTCCCCTAGAAACTCCATATTTTAAAACAATAATAATAAAAAAAAACAGAATGTTTTAAAGGAGTTTGAATTTATGCAGCAAATATAACAAAAATGAGATCAAAGCAAGCATACAATGAACAAGCATATTTAAAAACAGAAGAGCCAAATTATTACAGTGGTACCTCAGGTTACATACGCTTCAGGTTACATACGCTTCAGGTTACAGACTCCGCTAACCCAGAAATAGTGCTTCAGATTAAGAACTTTAATTAAGATTTAAGAAAGCCGACTTCATAAAACTTAGGGAAGTGCTGGGTGAGATCCCATGGAGAGTAATACTAAAAGGAAAGGGAGTTCATGATGGCTGGGAGTTTGTTAAGAGGGAGATAGTAAAAGCACAACTTCAGGCAATACCAATGAGGCGGAAACATGGAAGGTGCCTAAAGAAGCCAAGGTGGCTATCTAAAGAACTTTTAACTGAGTTAAGATTAAAAAAGGATGTGTACAAAAAAATGGAAAAGGGGGGAAACCACCAAAGAGGAATTCAAACAAATAGCCAGCACGTGTAGACACAAAGTCAGAAAAGCTAAAGCACAGAATGAACTCAGGCTTGCTAGAGAGGTTAAAAGCAACAAAAAAGGCTTTTATGGGTATGTTCGTAGCAAAAGGAAGAACAAAGAAACAGTGGGGTCACTCAGAGGAGAAGATGGTGAAATGCAAACAGGGGACACAGAAAGGACTGAACTCCTCAATGCCTTCTTTGCCTCAGTCTTCTCCGATAAAGAAAACAATGCCCGACCTGAAGAATTTGGAGCAAAGGATTCAGCAGAGGAAACACAGCCCAGAATAACTAAGGAGATAGTACAAGAATACTTGGCTAGTTTAGATGTATTCAAGTCTCCAGGGCCAGATGAACTGCATCCAAGAGTATTAAAAGAACTGGCAGGTGTGATCTCAGAACCACTGGCAGTCATCTTTGAGAATTCCTGGAGAACAGGTGAAGTCCCGGCAGACTGGAGGAGGGCAAATGTTGTCCCTATTTTCAAAAAGGGGAAAAGAGAGGACCCAAATAATTACCGCCCAGTCAGTCTGACATCAATACCAGGGAAGATTCTGGAGCAGATCATTAAGCAAACAGTCTGTGAACACCTAGAAAGGAATGCTGTGATCACCAATAGTCAGCATGGATTTCTGAAAAATAAGTCATGTCAGACTAACCTGATCTCGTTTTTTGACAGAATTACAAGCCTGGTAGATGAAGGGAACGCAGTGGATGTAGCCTACCTTGATTTCAGCAAGGCATTTGACAAGGTGCCCCATGATATTCTTGTAAAGAAGCTGGTAAAATGCGGTCTTGACTTTGCTACCACTCAGTGGATTTGTAACTGGCTGACTGACCGAACCCAAAGGGTGCTCATCAATGGTTCCTCTTCATCCTGGAGAAGAGTGACTAGTGGGGTGCCACAGGGTTCTGTCTTGGGCCCGGTCTTATTCAACATTTTTATCAACGACTTGGATGATGGACTCAAGGGCATCCTGATCAAATTTGCAGATGACACCAAACTGGGAGGGGTGGCTAACACCCCAGAGGACAGGATCACACTTCAAAACGACCTTGACAGATTGGAGAACTGGGCCAAAACAAACAAGATGAATTTTAACAGGGAAAAATGTAAAGTATTGCACTTGGGCAAAAAAAATGAGAGGCACAAATACAAGATGGGTGACACCTGGCTTGAGAGCAGTACATGTGAAAAGGATCTAGGAGTCTTGGTTGACCACAAACTTGACATGAGCCAACAGTGTGACGCGGCAGCTAAAAAAGCCCATGCAATTCTGGGCTGCATCAATAGGAGTATAGCATCTAGATCAAGGGAAGTAATAGTGCCACTGTATTCTGCTCTGGTCAGACCTCACCTGGAGTACTGTGTCCAGTTCTGGGCGCCACAGTTCAAGAAGGACACTGACAAACTGGAACGTGTCCAGAGGAGGGCAACCAAAATGGTCAAAGGCCTGGAAACGATGTCTTATGAGGAACGGCTAAGGGAGCTGGGCATGTTTAGCCTGGAGAAGAGGAGCTTAAGGGGTGATATGATAGCCATGTTCAAATATATAAAAGGATGTCACATAGAGGAGGGAGAAAGGTTGTTTTCTGCTGCTCCAGAGAAGCGGACACGGAGCAATGGATCCAAACTGCAGGAAAGAAGATTCCACCTAAACATTAGGAAGAACTTCCTGACAGTAAGAGCTGTTTGACAGTGGAATTTGCTGCCAAGGAGTGTGGTGGAGTCTCCTTCTTTGGAGGTCTTTAAGCAGAGGCTTGACAACCATATGTCAGGAGTGCTCTGATGGTGTTTCCTGCTTGGCAGGGGGTTGGACTCAATGGCCCTTGTGGTCTCTTCCAACTCTATGATTCTATGATTCTACGATTCTAGGATGAGAACAGAAATTGTGCTTCGGTGGCATGGCGGCAGCAGGAGGCCCCATTAGCTAAAGTGGTGCTTCAGGTTAAGAACAGTTTCAGGTTAAGTACAGACCTCCGGAACGAATTAAGTACTTAACCTGAGGTACCACTGTACATAATAATAATAATAATAATAATAATAATAATAATAATAATATGCCTCTCATCCAACTGGGTTGCCCCAGCCACCTTTGCTCCCAACAAAAAATAGTAAAAGGACAATACAACATCACACTGTGTACTCAGAAATAAAAACAGCAATTCAACAGTTTTGTTTGGAGAACTGCCAGGTATATTGGCTTGAGAGGGCCTCTGCAACCAGGGATTGATTTATGATGTGTCTGTCCTCTCTCTTTTGCTTCGCGGACTTTCAGAAACAAAACAAAGCATGATTTCTTTTTGAAAACAAAACTGTGTGAGGTACCTGCATCCTCCAAGGGACCGTGTGCCAGCAGTGGGCGGGGCCAGGTGCAAAAGGAGGCGGGATTAAGCTAAAGAACGTAAAGCAAAGGATGTGATGCACATCTCTGTGCCGTCTTCTTCCCAGGCAAGTAAGAGGTGTTCATGGTGGGGGGAGTAGCTTGCCAGATTCCCAGAAGCATCTGATTGGCTGCTGTGAGAACAGGATGCTGGACTAGGTGGGCCCTTGACCTGATCCAGAAGGACTCTTCTTATATTCTTAGGGCAAATTCCAGGCAGGCAAAAACACTCCAGATGGCAAGGCTTGTGAGGGGCATGGGCTGGGGGGATTCCTGAGGGCCAAACAGAGCAGTCTTAAGGATCACATTCAGCCATCCCGCCCTGGTCTGAAGTTCTCCTACACTAGGTGTGCTGTACACACATATCTACTAACCTTGCTGCTGACTTTTGCTCCCAAATTGTCTGGTAACCTTAGGCTTGCCGTACATCAGGAGGGAATTTTCCAAATGTGAAGGGAAACCTGGATGTATGGCAACACAATGGAAAAAGCAGCGAAAACAGCTCAAAAAGCTTAAAGTCACTATTTTCGGGGTAGGTTTTGGTGGGTTTTTTGTTTGTTTGTTTTTAAAAGGCTCAACAATTTTGGGGTCTTTGCAGGTGTCAGGAATTTTATTCTTTTAAATATGGCAACCCTAGGTAACCTGTTCCTCAGATTCCGACACTCGCACCCAAAACAATCTGGAAGCAGGCTCAACCCCTCCCCCTGCAGCCTCCCCCACACCTCTGTTTTATTTATTTATTGCACTTATATCCCACCATTTCCTCCAGGGAGCTCAAACTGGCATCCATGGTTCTCCCCGCCCCCCCCCCCCTCATCTCATTCCCACAACAACCCTGAGAAGTAGGTTAGGCTGGCTGGCAGTGACTGGCCGGCCCAATGTCACCGTGGTGGATTTGCACCCCGGTCTCCCAGGTCCTCGGTCTCTCATTCTAGCATCCTGGTTGCTATGCCACTACAGCTCCCCTCCTCGCCAAACACACATTTTATTTGCAAAACTATCTGTGATCAGTAGACTATTTTGATTAATGTTGATTTTATGGCTATATTGAGTTGAGTCACTGGACTTTTTGGGGGGGGGGGTTGCTAATTGAGTTGTTCATTGATTATTGAGCGGAGGCTTCATGCGTTTGGTTATGTTTATCTTGTCATTATCTGCCTCAGGGCACAGAGAGAGAAAAAAGCAGGCATCTGTTCCTAAGCAGATAAATTTGAGAAAAAGCATGCCAAGGAAACTATCTATCTTTTGAGGAAGTGTATAGAGATAACCATCACCTGGAGTGCTAGGATTTAGTAAGGGGGGGGGTCCATTTAGCTTGGTGCTGCCTCCTCCTTTGGGAAAAGCCCATAGCTCCATGGTAGAGCATTGGCTTTGATGCAGAAGATCCAGATTCAGCCTCCAGCATCTTCAGGTAGAGCTGGGAATGTCCCCTTACCTGGAAAATTGAAGGAATGCTGCCAGTCAGTGCAGGCAGTACTGAGCTAGATGGACAAGTGGTGGCCAAAGGGCTCATGGCCTTCCCTCTGGGCATCCTGGCAGCAGGGGAGAGACTCCTGCGTGAAACCCTGGAGAGCCGCTGCCAGTCAGTGTAGACAACACTGAGGTTGGTGGACCAAAGTTCTGATTTAGCATAAGGCAGCTTCCTATGTTCCCGTTTCAATCCTTTATTGAGAGCCATGAGGACTAGAATCGTCCTTTATTTTCAGAGAAAGGGCTGTGGCTCAGCGGTGGATGTAACACGGGACAGGGGGATCTGAGGACGCAGAGTGAGCAGCCCGCCAGTGGCCGCCTTCCATGCTGTGGCTTCCCAGCTCATTTTTCTCAGACTTGGGGGGCTCCTGTGATTCCTGCATGGGACCCTTCCAACCCTACAGAGTCCTATGATTCTGTAGTTCTAGGACTCAGTATAAAACAGCTTCCCACCTTCCTGTTAAGGAAAGGGATGTGGATAAGAGGTAGAGCATCTGTTTTGCATGCAGAAGGTCCCAGGTTCAAGGCTGGGGGTGCATTCTGCAGTGTGCTCTATGATTCTGTAGAGCCAAGCCAGAAAGTGCCACACCTTGAAAATCATTTCCTTAATCCCAAATTGCCATTCTTACCACAATTGCTCCTCTTTCCATCACCTCCCGAGATCTCACTACACCCTGCTGTGATGTAGCATTCGCACAACACATATTAATTCACAAAGCCCTTCATTGACTTTAGTTGCTGTGCCCTCACAACAACTCTGTGAGGAAGGCCAGTGTTTCCATTTCACAGATGCTAAGGTTGAGAGTGACTTCAGGAAGTCCGTGCTCTTAAGCTAGTACTGTACCTTGCGTGTGAGTTTCTGAGATCCCAGTTCATTGTCTACACAGGCTTATTGGCCATAATTTTTTCCAGGCTTTTCCCCCATAGGCATCAGGACTAGAAACTTGAGCTGGAAACACACACCATATTAAAGTTGAGAATCATGCTCAGTTTTCCCTCTTTTGACAAACCAACCCTCATTCATTGCTTAATTATCTTTTTCTTCTTTGCCCTCCCATCCAGTGTGCCGAGGTGTGCTGTGTGGGTTTGGCGCCGTGTGCGAGAGGAGTGCAACGGGCCCCTCCCAGGGACTATGTGTGTGCAAGAAGACCACATGCCCCTCAGTGGTGGCCCCTGTCTGTGGCTCGGATTATTCTACCTACAGCAACGAATGCGAGCTGGAAAAGGCTCAATGCAATCAACAGCGCCGGATCAAAGTCATCAGCAAAGGGGCTTGTGGTGAGTAACTGAGCTGGGCCTTGACTCACTTGGGTCAGGACGAGCCTCCTTGCCTAGCATCTAATTCCCTAGTTCAGGAAGGTTTAGGGTTATGTTTATTAACTGCATACATTGCTTCCTACTGAAGGAAGCAATTTACAAGCAAAGGAAAAAAGATGCTATAATAAAATTGCAAAAACGTTACTAAAAAGAGATTCAACAGTACACTATCCTTTTAAACAGTACAGTGTCCTTTAACTGGTGTTGCACAAGAGGCCAGGAGAACCAAAATGTATTTGATTGGCACCCAAATGACAGGGTTGGTGCCAGGCAGGCCAACCTGGGGAGAGCATTCTGTAGACAGGGAGCCACTGCAGATCAGACCTGTTCTCTTCTCACCACTCTCCAAACCTCTGGGCATGTGTGAACACTGCCACCCTTCTTTAAATCTCACCTCTGTCACTTAACAGGTAGGGTTGCCATATGCCTGGATTTTCCTGGAAATAATACCCGGAATACTGCAGTCGAAAGCAGTGTCTGGGAGGAAATCGGCTAAATGTCGGGGAAAATCTGGATGTATGGCAATCAATGTCAGCTGTGTCATTTTTTGCCAATTTCCCTTAAAAATAGCTCAACAACTTTGGCAAAAAAATAAAGCTGACAGAATTTTCACTTTTTGAAATATGGCAACCCTATTAGCAGGAAGTATGTGAGTGTCAGGGACGCGGGTGGCGCTGTGGGTTAAACCACAGAGCCTAGGACTTGCCGATCAAAAGGTCGGTGGTTCGAATCCCCGCAACGGGGTGAGCTCCCGTTGTTCGGTCCCTGCTCCTGCCAACCTAGCAGTTCGAAAGCACGTCAAAGTGCAAGTAGATAAATAGGTACCGCTCCGGCGGGAAGGTAAACGGCGTTTCCATGCGCTGCTCTGGTTAGCCAGAAGCGGTTTAGTCATGCTGGCCACATGACTCGGAAGCTGTACGCCGGCTCCCTCGGCCAATAAAGCAAGATGAGCGCCGCAACCCCAGAGTCGGCCACGACTGGACCTAATGGTCAGGGGTCCCCTTTAGCTTTATGTGAATGTCTGGTGGGGCGGAAACAGGAAGTGGGTTTCTGGGTGCAGATGAAATGGGTAGTGGGTGCCTGGTGGGGTGCAAACAGGAAGTGAGCTTTAGCTGGAAATGGGAAGTAGGGGGGAAATTGGAAGCAGACATTAGCTGGGGGCAGTCTAGGGAGAATGAGGGTAAAGGAGATCGCCTGATAGCCTGTAGGGATACATGAAAGCTGAGCTGGGGAAGGAGGAGAGGGAAAATTGGGGGCACTTTCTCTCTGAGTCCTGAGTAGAATCCCTCGGCCAAAATTCCTGCTCCCTTTCTTGCCGCCACCCCAGCCTTCTCAATGACAAACAGGCCTGCTTCCTTATGCCTCAGGTCTACCTGCGACAGAAGCACTTTGTGCATGCACACAGAGTCTGATGTGCCTAAGTGTGGCTTGTGCCCCAGAGCAGCTTATTTCCCAGAGAGGCCCGGCCGTAAGTGAGGCTAATGGACCCTCCTTGGTAACATGGCACGCACCAGCTGCTAGCGAAGAATTGTGCAAATGAACACCTCCCCCCACCCCCCAGCCTGCATGTCTCCAAGTAAATTAAGTTGACCTTCCCTCCCTCCATTCTCAGTGCCCTCCCCTGATGAGGATCCCTCTCGGCTCTTTCGATAAATCAGAGCTTCTCGCCTCCCGCTGGGGGCTCTCCTGGAAGCAGGGAAGGGAGGACGATGCGAGTGCCAGAGTGATTTATTTAAAATAATAATGGGGGATTGGGAAAGGAGGAGGGAGGGAGGAGAGTGACAAATGAAAGGGGAGGGGTTGTAAATAAATAATTAAATAAATGAGGCTGTAGCCGGGGCCTATAAATAACATTTGGCCCATCCCGGTCAAATGTAGAGCAGCTTCTTGATGTCTCTTTCCTTCCCTCATTACATTTTGCTCATGGTGCGTTAAGAGATGTCCTGTGGCTGGCACAGTTTGGGGTTTCTTTGGCTTCTGACCACTCCTCCCCCCCCACCATGGGAATGCCGCCTTCAGAAAGACTGCCCAAAAGAGAATGTGGTCTGTAGAAGGTTCCCTGTTCCTGGCCAGGCTCATATAATATAACAAGACTACCGCAAACTCCTTCAAGTCTTTTATCCTCTCCATTTCCTTTTAGTATCAGTCATTTCATATCCCTAACTTCCTGCAAATAACGTTGTACTCAGAGCTATCCATATAAAAGACAATTTAAGCACAGGAGCACAATAGCCGTAACGAATCAAAGTACGCTACCGTATACCTCTGAGAACTCAACAATTACTGCTTAATTTAAAACATTGAAAGTTTAAATGACCACTAAGCATGCTAAGAGGTTACTTTACAATATGCAGTGCCAGTCATGTCAACATTATACCCACATAGAGGCCCCGTCTGCACATTTAAAGCAGTATCATACCACTTTAAACAGCCATGGCTCTTCCCCCCCGAGACTCCTGGGATCTGTAGTTTTTTAAGGGTGCCGAGATTTATTAGGTGATGGCCCCATTCCCCTCACAGAACTACAATTCCTAGAATGGCTTGACGATCCCTCTTCCCAGGGAACTCTGGGAACTGTAGTTCTGTAAGGTCTGTTTCCCACCATTTGGTGGGGATTCCCACCAAACATTATCATTTATTATTTCAGCAATAACCACATCCATCTCTAAGCAGTGTACAAAAAACCCCAATGCAATAAGACTAAAAAATGAAATATAACTATAAAATGAGAATTCAGTTTAAAAGCCTTCGGGGGGGGAGTCTTCAATAACTGTTGGAAGTTCAACAGGGAGATGAGGCCTCTCTGGCTTCAGCTGGAAGGGGGTTCCATAAAATTGGACCCCCAATACTGAACCCACAGGAAACCACTGACAGTGACTCCCCTGAAGACCTTAGTGATCTGGCAAGGATATAAGGGATCAAGTGGTCCCTGAGATATCCTGGACCCAAGTTGTTAAGCACCATTCCTAAGCAACATCTCCCCCACCATGCACACTTGCCAAACATTGCACCTCCCATCAGTTCCCTTGTTCAGTCATGCTTTTGCATGCTCATCAGTCCAGGCCCTGCGCCTCCTCTTCTTTCCCCAGGTTCGAAGGACCCCTGCGCAGAGGTGACCTGCAGCTTTGGAAGCACCTGTGCCCGCTCCACGGATGGGCTGTCAGCTAAGTGCATCTGCCCGTCTTCATGCAGCGGCGTGCCTGAGAATGTGGTGTGCGGCAGTGACGGCAAGGACTACCGCAGCGAGTGCCACCTCAACAGGCACGCCTGCGACAAGCAAGAGAACCTTTTCAAGAAGTTTGACGGGCCTTGTGGTGAGTTTTCTGGGGCTTCCGGCTGCCTCGCTGTTCTCTCTTTGGCCCTCCAGATGTTGCTGGGCTGCCACACCCATCTTCCCTCAGGCTGCTGCTCCCATTTTCCCTCAATGCTGGCTGAGGCTAATGCGAGTTCCCCACCTGTGTTTCAGTGCCTTAATAAAAGCCAGAGCAGCCACTCATGCAGAGGCACAGCAGAGAACCTCCTTTCTAAATGGTGCTCCCATCTCACCTTTAATCTAGGGATGGGGAAACTATGGGCCTTCCAGTATCGTTGGATTATGACTCCCAGCATCCCTGACCATTGGCCATGCAGGCTGGGGCTGATGGGAGTTGGAGTCCAGCAAACATGCAGTGAGCAACTGCTTGCCCACCTCTGCTTTAGAGCAGTGTTTTCCAAACTTGGGTCTCCACCTGTTTCTGGACTACAATTCCCATCATCCCTGACTACTGCTCCTGCTAGCTAGGGATGATGGGAGTCGTAGTCCAAAAAACAGCTGGAGGCCCAAGTTTGGGAAGCACCTTCCCACAACCTTGGTTCCCTAGATGGTTTGGGACTACATTTCCCATCATCTCCATACCATCTGGGAGTGGTAGGAGTTGCAGTCCAACCATACCTGGGGACTCAAAAGTTTGGGAAAGGCTGTCTTAGTATGAAAGTACTGTGAGGCTGTGCATAGCTAAAAGCTGAAACAAAAATGCTTTGTACATTCTCAAGGGAATTGTTTTCTGCTTTGTTTTTCCCCACTCGGGTAAAACAGCCTCTTGCCCAAGTACCCACCAAAATTTGTAACCAGCTTCAGTCGTGCTCTGCTGTGTGTTTTTGAGGTTAAAGAGTCCTCTCTCTCCCAACCCACTATATACATGTGTGGCTCTTCTAGTCTCCATGGTGATGTGTTAATCCTCCATCATCCCTTTTGGGTTTCTCTCTCTCTCTGGAGGGGCAGGATAGGAATGTAGATATTTCAGAGTCTTCAGATTTTATTTTATTTTTCAGAACTTGTGGGTTATGTTTGTTAGGAAATAATGCCCTTTTGTGCATATGTGTTGAATCAAGTTGGTTCCTCCCAGGTATTAGCTGGGCGCTGAAAATGCCCCTGTGGAGAGACAGAGAAGCAGGATTAGCCAATAAGTAGTCCTGTATCTTCGGTGTTTCTATAAAAGTGCCCAAGGGGTGAATGGAAGGCGATTTTGATAAACCCGGATTAGGTGGGAGGGAGCTGGAAGGCCAAGGATCTCCACCTGTGCTCAGATACCTGGGGTGTGTGAGAGATGGCTGCTCATGCACATTGGTTCTGCACATCTCCTTTCGACATGGCCCATGTCCTGGCCACCAGGAAAGTCTGTCCTTTCTAAGTGGTCAGTATCCTTCCGGGACCCTTGACTCACCTTTCTTGCACCCTGCAATAAGTCTGTAGGTGTAAACTCTTGCAAGGCTCTCTAGCCTCCAGCAAGTGGGTAGATTTCCATGGAGAATCATGGAGATCTATCAGGTAGCCATTGAGGGGATGTTTTTCTGAAACTGTGTGTGTGATGCGGTGTTGTGAGTTATGCCCATCCTATCATGGCTCCCCCCACCCAAAGAATCATGGGCACCATCACTTTTCAAGGGTGCTGAGATTAGGACCCCCCCCATTCCCATTGCAGAGCTACAGTTCTGAGTGGTGTAACAGTCAGTCCTTTTCCCAGGGAACTCTGGGAATTGTAGCTCTGGAAAGGGGAATAGAGCACCACCCATCCACCAGCACTTGTGCCAGGGAAAGACCCCCATCCTGAGACCCTAGAGAACTGCTTTCACTTCTACAGTGTTGGACTAGATAAATCAAAGGCAACTTCTGTGGAGAAACTATATCTGCAGTGTTGAGTCCCTAGCTCAGTGCTAGACAAGCAGTGTTACACACCGAAAGTCCCAGATTCAATTCCTGGGATGGTTGCAAGCTTTTTCCATACGCTCACATCATTCCTCACCTACTTTTTCCCAGACCCTTGCAAGAGCACCCACAACGACATGAACAGAGTTTGCCGGGTCAACCCTCGCACTCGGCGTGCTGAGCTCCTGCTCCGGCCTGAGAGCTGCCCGCTGAAGCGGGATCCAGTGTGTAGCGATGAGGGGGTAACCTATGACAACGACTGTGTCATGCTGAGGTCGGGCGCCATTCGGGGGATCGAGATCCAGAAAGTGCGGTCAGGACAGTGCCTGCTTCAGGGTAAGAGAGTCTAAATTCCAAGTTGTTACAGGTCTACGTGAAGGGTGTCTGAAACAAAAACCTCTAGGGACAGATTTCCGCAGTTGGAGGGGGTGGCCAGCACTGGAAAGGCCCCGTCCTTAGAATGAATCGCGATAGGTTTCATTTACATTTCCCCATACAAAAGTATTGGGACCGTTTTCTTCTTGAGGAGAAAAGCAAGTCTCCTGTAGGCAGTGAGGAGGAAAATGGTTGAAGGGGCAAAACAAATCAATAGAATCAGAACCCTCTTGCTTCTGACGTGACTTGTCGGCGTTCATGCTCTGTGGAAGATGGTAGAGAATGCTCAAAGCACCCAAACGTCATCCAGTGTTTCTCGCTGGTCAGAATGCATATTCTCCACTTGGAGACTTTGCACATTCACAGGCCAATGTGTACAATACACCACAAAATGTGACTTAGAGATTTTGCTCACCAACCAGTTTCTGCAGTACTCTGTTCACCATTTTAATATGCACATCTTTCTCCACAATGGCTTGAGATCTGTGCAGGGGCTGGTTCCTAGGCACCTTCTCCTTTCAACTGCCATTGATCCAGACATGTGTGTATGTGTGTGTATATGTATATGTATAAGTATATATTTATACACACACACACAGCCTAGCCACAGTGGTCAATACATTGGTAACCCTCAAGACTCGATTACCATAATGCACTGTATGTCAGGCTGCCCTTGTGTCTGGCCAGGAAGATGCAATTAGTGTAGAATGTGGTGGCCAGATAGTTTACTGGCAGCATGTCACTTCGCTGCTGAGAGGGCTGCAGTGGTTGCCAATTTGTTGCTGGACCAGGTTTGAAATTCCTGTGTTAATTCACAAAGACTTAAAAAACTTGGAACCAGAGTACCTTCAAGACCACCTAATTCCTTATGCTCTACTGCAATAGCTGAGGGAACCATTGGCAGTCCCACGCATGCCCCTGAGGGTCAGCTGGCTTTTATCGGGGGCTGGGGCTTTAGTTCTGCCAGCCCTGCCCTGTGGGACTCCTTGCAACCAGAGGTTCTGCAGGAGCTTCCTGTGAAAACCATATTATTCAAGATGGGCCTTTCAAACCTGAGATGCTTTGCCACTTGCTCTTACTGACGTTTTTGATGTTTCTGTTGCATTTTTAGCCTGTACACCTCCTTGTGATATTTTGCACAGAAGTGTGGTTTATAAATATTCAAATAAATAAAATATATTGTAACACGAGAGAGCTCTCAGTTTGCAAAATGCCTATCATTTATTCATCCTGGGCCTCAGGATTTACTCTGTCACGGAATTATAGAATCATAGAGTTGGAAGGAACCAAAGGGCCCATCTAGCCCAGCCCTCTTCAATAATCAATAACGGAAGGGACAGATTGGATGTGCCTCTTAATTTAAAGTGGCTACTGACCCACCCTCCAGTGCTGCTCCTGAATTTCACTGCTTTCTCCTGCCCGGTTCTTTTCCAGACAAGTGCAAGGACGAGTGTCGCTTTAACGGCGTGTGCCTGAACCGCCGGGGGGCTGCCCGCTGCTCGTGCGAGCGTATCGCTTGTGATGGCTCCTACCGGCCTCTCTGTGGCAGGGACAGCCGGACCTACGCCAACGACTGCGAGCGGCAGAAAGCTGAGTGCCAGCAAAGAGCCGCCATCCCGGTCAAGCACCAGGGCCCTTGTGGTAAGTGGTGCGAAACTGCTGGGGGCGACAGCTTCTCCCTGTCTCCCTAGCTGTTGAGAGTGGAAGAGGCCCAAGCCCTTCTCTCTCCCTGTATCATCCGTTTGATGAGTCCCCGCGAACCCAATTTTCAAAGGTAAGTCGCTGCTCGTTTTGCCATTTTAATGGGCCACTGGTGGCAGGTCTGATCTGCCGGCTCATCTCCTCTGAAGTGGTTGTGGCCCTGCGCCTGCTCTGTTCCTTCTGGCTAAGGTTGTCTTGGGATTTTGCCTTCCGGTCATCTCCTTCCTTTGCTCGCTCCCTCTCTGTAATGGGGAATGTTTGAATAACGGTGTCTGGAGTGTTCAGTCCATGTCTCCCTCCCACCCAGCCTTCCTCCCTTCCATCTGTCTGTCCATCCGTTTGTGACGTCCACCCGCCAACTCGCTCTGCCTGCCATGCCATTCAGAAGCAGCTCCCATTGCTGTCCTTTTGCACCACAGGTGATTCCTTTTCCCCCAGGTAACGCCACTTCGGGGCAGCTCCCACAATGCTCTCCACACCTTTTGCCTTCTCCCCATCTCCATTCTGCCCTACAAACCTTTCTCAGTTTACAGGTGTGATCTGTAGGCCATGCTTCTCGCCTTCGTCTTTTCTTGTCTGTCTCAAATCTGTCGAGAGGGAGAGAGCCTGATACACGTGAAACAGGTATTGATTTCCCTAGAGTAGACTTGCAGTTCTGAAGTGAGCAGGCCCAACAGAGCCCCTTGGGGGAGGGAGTGCCAAAGTTGTGAGGCCACCACTGAGAAGAGCCCGTCGTCCCAGCTGCCCAACAGGATTGACTCCAGGGATTGACTCACTGGCCCTATCAAAGGGGCAGGGAAGAGCTGGTGGGAACTTCAGTTAAGACAAAGCCTAGCAAGGAGAAGGTGCTGGCAAGGAATTTGAGGGGAGGAAAGTCCACAGGGTGAGGAGGCCTCAGACTATATCCAACAAGGAACTGCTGGAGTGTACTCCATGAGGGACTGATATTTGATGTAACACCCTGTCCCCCAGAAACAGCAGCAAACTGAACAACCCAGCAGTTGTGGCTGTTTGTAAGCACAGAATTCTGTGTCTGTCCCTTTGGAAAGGAGTGGGGAGAGTATCCACCTGTATCTTCAGCATCATTTTCAGACCTCACAGTTTCCTCCTCCTAGGAAGGGGAGAGAGCTGAGGAGTGGGAAGCCTGTCTCTTCACACACACCCCAAAAAACCCACCCCGTGGGAGTCATGATGTTGTTAGCAAAGCCCAGGGATTAATTTTGAAAGTGCGCTAGGCAAAGCCAATCAAAGGCAAATGGAACGCAACTACCTTTGAAGCCAAAGGCCCCCGAAGCCTGAAATCGCGGCACAGAGCTTGGCAGAGCTTCAAGGTTTGCTCCTGGCTTTTATCCGTACCTGGCAGAGGAGGCCAAAGGCTCTTCAGGGGCACAGAGAGCGCCTGACTCAGCTGTTCCTTGCTAGATCCAGGACAGGAAACGCTTGGAGGCATTTCTGTGTTCTCTTCCCCCAACTAACCCGCCTTGTTTTAGATTTTTAGAGGGCAGGCTGTTCTCGTGTGTCCTGGGTGGCCTTCTGCCCCTTCTCCTCTTCCTCCTCCTCTCTCCAGGGCATTGTACTCTGCCAACCCCAGTGGACTCAACATGATCTCCCCCCCCCCCCCCCGATAAAACAGCTAGGGAATAAATGAAACTTTTCCTGGGATATGCCATCAGCCAGGACTTGAGAGATGCTTCCCTCCCCAAGGCAGCTGCGCTTGACAGCTCAAAGGTTGGCCCCTAACCAGCAAGGCATGCCCTCTGTCATGTAAAGTGAGCCTCCTCCTCCCATTTGATGCGGACCCTCTGGAGATAGAGAGGTTTATATATATATTGCTCACAAGTCACTGGTCCAAAGTCCAGCTGAAGGTGATGTTCTGCTTGTGCTGCTCACAGCGAGGCTTGGAGGCAAAGCACACGCATTGCATGCAGGCTGTCCCAGGTTGACTCACCAACTAATAAGCAGGCAGGGACCCTGTAGGGCAGCTGCCATTCAGAGTAGGTGGCGCTAAACAAAGATGGGCAGACGTCCTGACTCTGTATGAGGCAGCGTCATGTGTTTAGCAGGATGCAGATTTCTCCTTGTTGTTAACTGCATGATTAAAAAGTGGGATGCTAACAGGACCCAGGTTTAGCTTGGGTGAATACTCCAGGGCAGCAATACTTGGGGGCAGTTTAGACTACAGTGACACCCACCCACACCCTACTCCATACACACACACTGCACTTCTGCTACATGTTCAGCTCACATTCCCAACTGCAGATGAGAACGTTCACAAACCGGAACACTCAGTTCTGGGTTTGCAGCGTTCGGGAGCCAAAATGTTTGACTTCCAAGGTGTTTGGGATCCAAGGTACGACTGTACTTTGCAGCATTTAATAAAAAGAAGAAGATAAGCTGCCATTCTTTATCATATGAAAATGCCAACTTTTGATGACTTTTGTTTTCCCCATCCTGCTATTATAACATGCTAAAACACTCTTGTAATTGAAGCTCTGCCCTAGAGCTTAATTCCCCACCCACCCCGCTTTCCACTCAGAACTGTCCCATGATGATAAGTTGACAAAACCTTTAGCAGATTGAACTGACAATGAAAGCTTGCAACTTGCCAGATTAGTCCCATCCCTGGGTCTTGGGTGCTGGGCTCTTCATTGCAAGAGGAGGGGAGGAATTAAACAGGGTATGTCTGAAGGGGGCAGAAGAGGGAGGTTGTCCATAGCTTTGTCTGTCTTCTCCCTCCCTCCTGCTCTCTCTCTCTTCTTCTTGTCTTTCTTTCTTTCTTTCTTTCTTTCTTTCTTTCTTTCTTTCTTTCTTTCCGTTGTGTGTCTTGTGTCTTCCAGCGTTGCCTGTTTGGAGAAAGGAGGCCCGTCCGCACAGTGCCCCGCCGCACCCCACCAGGATGTCTCTGCTCCGAGGTCGGCTTTCCACCCTTCCTGCCCCCCCCCGCTCACCGCCCTTCCTTAGCTCTGCCCAAGACGATCCATCCTCTTCTCTTTGTGCCCTTAGTCCAAAGGACTAAGCAACCCCTTCCCCACTTGGAATGGAAGTTTTTGAGCCTTGTAAAATGCTTTGCATTTCCTCTTCCCCAAGACGGGTTATGCACGCAGTTATGCCACCAGCATTTGCTTTTCATGGTTGCTGTCATTGCAAGAGGCCACTGCCACCCACCCACCCTGAACGGTGTCCCTTCTCTCCAGCACGCACTGTGTGGTTCTCCTGTTCCCTGCGAATGAGGTGATTTGGGCTGCTCCTGGTTGGTTTTTATGATATCCCTTTGCCTGGCTTCTTATCATGCTGTCTTCAGACCCTTTCTTCCATCTTTGCTGTGTTTCTCTCTCTCTCTCTCTCTCTCTCTCTCTCTCTCTCTCTCTCTCTCTGTGTGTGTGTGTGTGTGTACATGCATGAAAGCAGCCACTCTTGGGGGCGGGGTATACCTGGGGACAGTGTTCTCTCATGACAACACACTCACTTCAGGCACAGGAAGGAATAGCAATGTCCATTGTCTTTTTCCTTGACTAGCAGGCAGTAAGAAACCTTTGGATTGACTGGGCCTATTATAAATACCGGGAGCAGGATCTTCTGCATGCTGTACACCAATCTCCCAGTCCCAGCTCTTAACAACTTGAGAGCCAGTATGCCCGGAACCAGTGTCCCCACTGTGGAAGGACGTGTGGATCCAGAAATGGCCTCCACAGTCACTTACGGACTCATTGTTAAAACTGTGTTTATGGAAGACAATCTTACTCGGCTAGGAGTTATCGAAGAAGAAGAAGAAGAAGTAGTAGTTAGGAACTTGCATTAGGACCCGGTTAGATGTAGGCTTCAATGTGGATAAAAGCTGGGGTGGGACACCATATATGCCGCCCTGGGATCTTGGAGGAAGGGCAGAACATTGGAAGATTCAGGACAGACGAAAGGAAGTCCTTCTCACAGCACTTAAGTTAAAACTATGGAACACATTCCCACAGGAGGCAGCGATGGCCACCAATTTGGATGGCTTTAAAAGAAAGGATTAGACAAATTCATGGGGGAGAAGGTTATCAGTGTCCACTAGCCCAATGGCTAGTCTCTGCCTTCACTGTCTGATGCAGTCATGCTTCTCTGAATGGGAGTCGCAGGTGGGGCGAGTGTGGTTGTGCTCATCTCTTGCTTGTGCACATCCCATCAGGGCATGCGCTTGGCCACTGTGAGAACAGGATGCTGTGCGCTATAATGAGCCATTGGCCTGATCCGGTGGGCTCCTTTTTTTGTTCCTGTGTTCCTACGCCATGCCACCTGCTGGGCATGGAAAACCCTTAACTCTTTACGCATGCAGGAATAAATTCCCCGATTGTGGAGTCCAGTTTAGTTTATTTGCATCGATGGTGGCTCATCACAAATTCTTCCAAAAGAAGGTTCCAGTTTGCATACACTGCAGGGGAAGCCCATTAATGCCTCGGGCTCAGTTAGTTACATTTGTCAGAACCTTGAGCTTCTTGGTTGCTAGGGCAAGTAATGCTGTGCTATAAGGCAAACAAATAAGATATCTATCTCTGCAAGGAGCATTCAACCAAATGAGTTCCCATCTACAGTCTGAAGAGGTATAGCCCTGACACAAGGTTTCCGCTTCACTGAGGCCTAAGAGTAGTAATTGTCTATCCATTGCGCTGTCCATGCATCACACCCTCCTGTCTGTCTGTCTGTCTGTCTGTCTGTCTGTCTGTCTTCCATGTCTCCCACCTTCTTTCTGTCTGTCTCCTCCTTTCTCTACTTGTTCAGGGCTGTTGTCTGAACCCCATGGAATGTGGTCTCTCCTCCCCCAGCCACACGCACATACCGCCCCTGTAATGCCTCATCCCTGCCTTTGGCTTTCCTCTTTTGGCCTGTAAGCATCCTGAGACTGCATAGTACCAGCATATGGCCTTTGGCAGAACAACAGCAGGTTCCTCCCCCTCCCCACCCCTGCATTCACTCGCCCACCCTTTGATCCTGTTGCCTGCTGGTTGCATGAAGATTATGAATCCAGTGAAAACTCTTAAGCAAGAGAGACTGCTTTTGAAACACCGAACAACCTCCTGCGCGGCTTAGGGTGACCTTGAGGTTGAGGAGAACTCCTGCAGCGAGGAGGAATTCTAACTTAAGACTTGGCTGCGGTGGGAGGGTCTTGCCTGTGGATTGATGGGGGGCAAAGCACTTTCCCGTCCGCAATTCTATAGGCAAGCACAGAACTAGGCATCCTGAGAACCAGAGCTGCTTCTTCGCTACCGTTACTTAGAAGCAGCAAAGCTTCCAGCCCTCGTGAAACTTATGGGAGGTGATGTCACGGAAGGTGCAGATAGGGCTGAGCAAATCATCACAGAGCATCGAAGCCCACTGAGTAACTGTGGGGCAGTCGCTCTCTCTCAGCCTAGCCTACTTCACAGGACTGTTGAGAGGATAAAATGGGGAGTAGAGGGACCTGAACTCCTTGGAATAATAATACAAATGCATTATTATTATCATCGTCGTCAACAGCAACATTCGCTCTCACCCTCAGCAGGGGAGGGCCTCAGTGCCCTATAGCTCCTTGCCTCCCACTGCAAGCAGCAGCGACAAAATAAATGGAAAAATGCAGGTGTGTGTATAAATACACCCACAAGTTTGTTTCATGGGCATCATTAGTACCAGTTAGAGCGTTTAGCTTTTCACGGCAAAGAAATTTGGTTTACTTTGAGATAGCTAGTTTACTTTTATCTTATTTTAATAGATGTAGACTTCAGGGGAGGGGGCAGGAAAGCATGTTGGAATAGACTCTAATTCAGACAAGTAGGTAGGTGTTTGTGCTCTGTCAGCTTGGGGTAATTTGCTTATAAGGAGCGGGCGGCCATTCCCTCCCCCATCTCCTTTTCTCCATTTTGAAACCAAGAAAGTCGCCACCAAGCTTTCTCCCCCGAGTACATTGAGTAAGCACGTGGTGGCTTTTGGTTTGCCCAAAAGACAAATAGATTCCTATATTACCTCACACATCTTTTTGATGTGAGGGCGGTAGGGCGGCAGAACACCTCCACTGTCCCTCCCCTCACACTCACAATTAATGGCACCATTGCGGCTGCGACAGCAGGAGTCAACTGTGCGGCCATGATGGGCCTTCCCTCTGCCCCTTCGTCCAGTTTGCTTAGAAGCTCCAAAATGGAATTGGGAAAGGGGAGCAGGAGGGGGCGTACCTGCCCAGGTGACGTTGATAAAGGAGCCCCATTACAGAGCAGGTTCTGTTGAGGGAATAGATTACCCTTGGAAGGGACAATGAGGCATTCATGCTCATAAATAATGCTGTGTGAGGGGGAATCACCCCAGCAAAGTGGGGCATGGGCCTGAAAGGAAAGTTGGGATATATATACACACAGAGAGAAGATTTAGTAGACATTGTTTGTTAATGTATTTGTCCTGCCTTCCATCCAAGGGGTTCAAGGCAGTGTACATGGATGGCTCTCCTCCCACCATTTTATCCTCACAACAACCTTGTGAGGTAAATTAAGCTGAGAGAGGTCTATATATACAAGCTATAATTAGGCTGAGTGAGATGGCCGTCTCAAGCAGCTGATATTGGGTGTCACAGAAGGACAACCAATTGTTACTTTCTTTCCGTATATTTAAAGCACATGGCTTTCCCCGAGAGAAGCCCAGGAACTGTAGTTCCCCCACCCTTTGCAAAGTTAACAATTCCCAGCATCCTGGTTCCCATGATTTTTCAGGGGAAGCTATGCTCTTCAAATGTATGGTGAGAGGGTGACCTCCAGGGCAAAAGTAACTCGGCCAACCTTGAATACTATGCACCTTGACTCGGGAGGTGGCACGATTTTCCACTGGCAAAATGTATTGCACTGTCCCTAACTGTTCACACATGCAGGTTAGCTGAAGATCGGTTTTAATGAGAAATGTGTGGTGAACATGTGAGTAGGGTTAATATGTACAGCCCCTCTGGCCACTGGCCCAAGGTCACCCAGCAAGGAGGGATTTCACCCAGGTCTTCATGCTCCTAGTCAGACGCTTAGGCCACATACCATACATTGAAAGCAGATTTCTACAATTCTCAGCGCCCTAAACAAACTACAGTTCCCATGATTCTTTGAGGGTGACACTTTAATTGTATGATGACGCTGGCTCCCAGGAGTCCTTACCCTTTTGTCAACTGTAGTTCAGAAATGACACAGTGCACAAACAAAACCTGTGGGAACCATTCTCTCTATGGAGGGGAGAAGGCCCCCCTCAGAGGTGGCTCAAAATAGTGAAGTGCCAGAGGCAGATAAACAATCCACCCCCTGGCAGAAGTGTTTTAATCGTTTAATTAATTGGCCGTTTGCTGCCCTTTTAATGCATTATTATCCCTTAATCCTTAGCTAACACCACAGGCACCCTGGTGTAGGTAGTTCTGTGGTAACATTTATATATGGAACCCCCACAAAATTGGAATAGGGGAATAAAGTCCTCTTTACTGAGGAGTTGGTGCTCCCTCCTTGCTTTAACTTATGCCTCAGCGTAAAAAGAAGCTAGAAGTTAATACCCTGAAGGATTTGTGTTAACTTTTCATGCTTAAGACGGATGCTTAGGACAGGTGTGCAGAACATGGAGCCCTCCAGATGTGGGCTAGTGGTGATGGGAACTGTAGTCCTGCAACATCTGGAAGGCCAAAGGTTCCCTACACCTGGCTTAGAAAACATAGAAGTGGTTCTATAGGGACAGCCTCTTTTACTGGAAGAAGTTTTCTTTGCTGGCAAAAGCAGTCTCCCTTGCTCCCCACTTAGGACTGTGTTTCGGGCGGGTCTTTTGCAAATCTGAAGCAGGGTGGTAGTGGTCTTGATTTTATTGGGGATGTGTGTATCTGCCACACTGTGCCTCTTGGTGGAAGACAAGGGGGTGGGGAGTGAGTTGGGATAAGAGATTTAAAGTGGCAAAGGATTTTTGGATGTGTGATAAAGAGAGATAATCCTCTCCCTGACCCGCTGTCAGCTATGTGCTTCTGCCATGTATGAACAATAAAGGGTGGCTTTTGCCTAGTCGTGGTTGAAAAGGGAATGAATGGGCTTCAGAAATTCCTTTGGCTGACATCAGATGTTATCAACAAGGACTAGCTGCTTAGGGAAATCTGTGGTCCTGAGCAGCTGTGTCAGGAAATAAAACAGTACTACTTTTAGATGGCACATTGAAGATGCTTTTGTGTTCATAATGAAAGTTAGGAACAGTTTGGGATGCAGACCCATGAGTCCCAGTCCTAATTCCAAATTTCTAGGTGCTGGACTATGCTGATTCTCAAAAGTGGCATCATGTCAGAAGCTGGGTTTGATTACTCATGATGAAATAGTTAAAAAAAATATGTAAAGGGGTCAGAATTCTTCAAATATACTGTCTTGAATATTTCTTCCACCAGGAGGCAGTGTTTGGTTTGGGGGAGGTCATTGTTTTTTTAACTTGCCCTTTGACCCCTCTAAACCAAGGAAACCCTCCTAACTGTGAACAGAGGACAAATGAGGTACCCTAGTTTTCTTTTACACTGACAAGAGGCCTCAAAGCATGCAGGAGTCCTGATAAAATAACCAAGCCATCACTCATGAGATCTAGCTAACATGCCTTGCTGCAAAATTTTGGAAATGTGAATTTCAAAATACGCTTTTCCTTTACAAATCCAGGAAACACCCTTTTGACATTTGGGTTAGTCACGTGCTTCCAAATTTTGTTTTCCTCTCCCAAAAACCAGTGTTCAGGATTTCAGAATTCTGAATATCTTGGCTAAACTGTCTTCTACTTCCCCAAAAAGAAGGAGCAATATTGTGCTGACTGACTAAAAGGAAGAGCAGAAGCTTTTTGGCTGCACTCCAGGAGATTTTTCTTCAGTCAGATAGATTTATCGCTCCCTGCCAAATAGTGAACTGTGGAACCTATAATGAAGGGTTGGCAAACACATGCTAGACTTATTTCCATGTTTTGAGGTTTCTGGCATGGTAAGGGGTAAATGATAGCATCTATGCCTTGAAACCTTCATATAGTTGGATGACAGGAGCATGAATACAGACGGTCATATCCAGCATTTGTTTATCCTCTAGCTCAAAGCCACTTGCACTAGTGGACAGGGGAGTTCTAATGTTGCACACCAGAGGAATCGAACACAATAGCTGTGCCGGTGGAAATGTGTTGTGCAACAAGATTGCATGATCTGTTGTGCAGCAAAGTTACCACCGACTTGCTTAGGCATTTTCGCACAGCGATGTTCCTCTGACATAAACGTTTCGCCAGTAGCACAAGTTATAAGCTAAGTACCGTATTTTTCGCTCTATAGGACGCACCCGACCATAGGACGCACCTTGTTTAAGAGGGGGAGAACACGAAAAAAAATTCTCCCCCTCTCTGCTTGGGGCAGGCAGTGGGGGGAAGCGCTGCTTTCCGCCACCGCCAGCCTCAAAGATCCCTGAAGCCTTCGGAGTGCAGTGCGAGTTCCCGCTGCGCTCCGCAGGCTTTGGGTTCCTTTTGCTGAAGCCAGGAGAGTTTTGCTCTCCTAGCTTCAGCAAAAGGAACCTGAAGGCTGCAGAGCGCAGGTGGAACTTGCACTGTGCTCTGAAGGCTTCAGGTGGCTATCCCTGAAGCCTGGAGAGTGAGAGGGGTCTGTGCGACCAACCCCTCTCTCTCCAGGCATCAGCGAAAGCAATGCGAAGCCTCCGGAGTGTGGAGGAAGTGCTCCCTCTGCGCTTCGGAGGCTTCGTGTTGCTATCGCTGAAGCCAAGGAGCCTGCATTCACTCCATAGGACGCACATACATTTCCCCTTAATTTTTGGAGGGGGAAAAGTGCGTCCTATAGAGTGAAAAATACGGTAATTTTTAACTGAGTGATGCATTGGATGCAAACCATATTCCGCCCATTCAATCCGTACACTTGGAGATGGAGACCCTCCCTCACCTACTGCGATTTGTAGGTGAGCGAAACACTTAACAAGCTTTGCTTTCTCTCCCTACCTTCTCGATCCAGATCTTGGCACGCCTAGCCCCTGCCTGAGTGTTGAGTGCACTTTCGGGGCTACCTGCGTGGTGAAGAACCAGGAAGCGGTGTGCGAATGCCAGCAAGTGTGCCAGAGCATCTACGACCCGGTCTGTGGCAGTGATGGCCTCACCTATGGCAACCCCTGTGAGCTCGACGCCATGGCTTGCGCCCTCCGGAAGGAGATTAGGGTGAAACACAAGGGCCCTTGTGGTGAGTTTATAACCAGGGAGTGGGTTTTTTAGCCTCCAGAGTAGGAGATTTTCATCCTGATCTGTACGTGTATTGGATTTGAAATCGTTTCTACATATGAACGTTTTTTATATGTGCAGTTGGTTTTTACTGTTTTTTATATAACTGTTTTTAATATATGTCTTTATACATTGTTGTATTTATTTACTTACTTACTTATATACCACTCATCATAAAAAGGACAGCCCCACATAGAGTGCATTGCAGTAATCTAACTTCAAGGTTAATAATAGTAACAACAACAGTGGTGATGATGATGATAATACTAATACAGCCCTACAGTCACTGACCTAAGGTCACCCACTAAGAATGGATAAAAAATTGATAGTGGTCCTCAGTCTCTGGTGGTGCCTGCTGGTTTCTCAATTTTTTTGCCCCAGGCAGCACAGCCAGTGGCCAGGGATGATTACAATGATCAAATTTATATCCTTTTCATTTCACTTCATTTCACTTTTAATTTATACATCCTTTCTATATAACTATATACAAGGCAGTTTACAAGTTGAAGAAGCAACAACAAACATCACACACCTTGTAGCAATCTGATCTGATACAAAAAAGTTATAATAAAAGCATAACCTTAAAATTACCTATATCTAATTAAGTAATGCTGAATAATCCATCATAATAAAATAGGACACAGATTAATTAAATATCATCAAACAACAATTAAACGGAAATTCACTCTTAACATTAATAATAAATAATTACTAAACTGCAATCAATAAAAATAACAGCAGGTCACAATGCATAAAATACCACAAGTGATAAAACAATTAAAAACAACTCTAATACAGAGGCAGCCTGGGGATGTTCTCAACTTTAAAGGCTTGTTGGAAGTTGGTAGTCAATCAAAAAGACAACAAAGACAGTGCTGGCACTGGGAGCTGATGGGAGTGGTCTTCCAGCAGCATCAAGAGCGAAACAGGCTTTCCCCACCCCTGTTTTAAAAGCTGATCCAGGACAGTGTACCTTCAGAGTCCTTGGCACAGCAGGTTAAAAAGTATAGGTAATGATGCTGCCTTCTGCTGCTCTGTTTTTAAAATCGCTTGAGGTTTTACTTGACTGTTTGTACTTACTATGATTTTGTTGTATTTTTAAAGTTGTGGTTAAAATTAGTAGTAGTAGTAGTAGTAGTAGTAGTAGTAAACTGCCACAAGAGCCCGAAGAGACTGATTTGACAGGGTGGATTCCCACCTATTGCCATGCTCCTCATTCATTGTCCATTTCTCCCTTAGGTCCTTCCACCCTTGAGAAAAAGAGCCTTGATAGGTTTTTCCCTCCTCAATATACTGCATATCATGTGTGACTGAACTAACCATGCAATATAGGGAAGGGCTATAACTCAGTGGGGGGAGAGCTTGATCCTCCAACTCAGGCTGGGAAAAACTCCCTCTCTGAAACCCCAGAGAGCTGCTGCCAGTCGTCATAGCCAGTACTGAGTTAGATAGGCTAATGGTTTGACTTGGTGTACGGCAGATTCCTTTGCCTTAAGGGAAAGGCTGTAGCTCAGTGGCAGAAAGTGCTTCTTTAATAGAAAAATACTCACCATGAAGTTGTTACAGTAAGTGCCACACTTTTAAACAAAAAAAGGTACTGGTACTCTGTACCCTTGAGTACCCCCTGAAGAGGGAAAAGGCGCTGGTGGTACAGCAGAAGGCGCCAGGTTCAACCCCTAGTGGCATCTCCAGGTAGAACCAGGAAAGATAACTGCCTGAGACCTTTGGAGATCTGAGTAGACAGTACCAGTGATCTGACTTGGTTACATTCCAACATGAAAAACCTTCCGAAAGCGATATGCTGAGCTCGTTTGCTGGGGGAAGCATAGGAAGGGGAGCCTTCGTGTCTCAAAACTCTTACCTTGGCAGAAAGACACTCTTTGGCTTAACCGTTTGTGCCGGTGTCCTCTTGCATTCAGTAACCAAACTGCATTAAATCCTAGAAGAGCAGAAAGCGGTGGGGTGGACAGGGAGGCAGAACAAAGCCCTGCTGCTTTGAGCGGCGGTTACAGAATGCCTTGCTTTTTGGCTGCTAGTCAAAGCGGCTATGGTTACTTAGCAGGCGAGCTGGATGTGCAGGTGAATTTGTATCCCTCGGAAATGTTATTTGCTTCCCACTGATGCCCTAGCAATGGCATGTGATTATGTGCGGTGGAAGCAGGCCGTTTCCCAAGCGTGAACTATCTGTGCGGCAGGGAGATTTGCGGAAGGCGGGGGAGCAGTCCTCATGCCAGAGCATCCATTTGAGTTGTGCCCTTGTACAGTGATTCGCAGCAGCTGACAGCACATTGCCAATTTGAAGCTGTAATTAAATTGGCAGGCGACACACAGAGCGCAGGTTAACATGCTGGGCACGGTGCGCTGGGGGTGTGTCCCACACGAGCCCTCGTGGAAGTGTGCAGGAGCTGTGCATGTCAGCATCTCAGCTTTGCATCAGTGTCGCTCTGGCAATAACGAATCTGGGCCAACTTCGGAACATCAGAAGCTGCCTAAAGCCAAGGCACTGCGAGGAATTTAGTTTCTCTATAAAGACCTTGCTGCCTTGTGGGATATCTTCAGAAGGAGAAAAGGTTCAGGAGCAAGACCCACACTAATCTGGAGTCCCTAAGACAGTTGCATGGTGCCTTCTATGCCTCCTTCTGCCAACTCCTACAGCCAAGCTGGTGCCAAACATATTACTCTGCTTTCCTTCGGACCTCATTCCTGAGGCTGAAAGGGAGATCGTGTCATCTGGGCAGCTCAGGAGCTCCATATACTCTGCCCAGACTTGTACCCTGGGGTGATCACTTCAGTGCTGCTAACACAGAGGTTTGACTTCACCCCCAGAAGTGCACTCCATTGTCTCTCAAGTCAGATAGGTGCCAACAGGTATAAAGGCTCCAACCATCCAAACCCAAATAGCAGAAGCACTGAGCGGAGCTCCAGTTAGAGACCTCACAAAGAAACAACCAGGCGATCCATTCCTCCCTCCCTCCCTCCCTCCCTCCCCTTCTCCTTCTTCTTCTTCTTTCTCTGGGCACTAAAAGAAGTACGGTTTGGCGAATGAATTATGAAGACGAACTACCCTTCCCAAACCCCTCTTTCCCCCTTCCCGGCCCGCCCCATGCTGCGAACGCGCATTGGCTCGAGGAGATGGGGAGAAGGAGATGGCAGGAGCCGTGAATTATTGGTGTCATGTTGTAAATACATCCGCTCCCAGGAAGGCGAAGCTATTAAAATGAGAGAAAGAAGCCCGCAGGGTTGTAGAGCCTGTTTAGAGAGACACAAAGTGTTCATCACCCTCCGCCATGGATTTAATGGGCCCGGCGTGGACTACTCTCCTTTGGCTGCGCTCTGTCCCGAAAGCACTTTCCGACTGATGCTCTTGAATGGCAGTCTGTGAATGCCTCTCGATGCAGAGGAGGAGGAGGAGGGGTGTGAGAAGGGGTGCTATAGTGGATAAAATTAGCTTTGCTGGATCAAGGCAATAGTCTTGTCTAGTTCAGCATTCTGCGCCCAACCATTGTTTTCATCATTTATTTATTTTGAGAATGTATATCCCACTTTTCACCATCTAGGCCTTAAAGAGGCTTGCAGTGATAAAAATCTACCATGTACAAAATTCGACACATAAATTAAACCTCAAAATTTAGAAATCTTCAAAATTTTAATCCCAGAAATCGAGGTGGGGGGGAACGATGATGTTAAAACACCAGAGGAGCATTCATGGTGCAGAGACCTTCTGAAATAAAATGATTTTAGCCACTGAAACTTCCACTATCTTGACATCTAGTGGAAGGGAGTTCCACAGTGTTGGGCCCGTGGCACTGAAGACACAGCTCCTTGTTGACAGGAGTTGTGTTTCCTATCTATGTGGGGGGGGCACTTCTCCAGATGATTTTGGCAACTGGATTGGGGCATACAGGGTTAGGCAGTTTAGGGTGAACTAGAGCCTGATAATTACATTATTTATTAAATTTCTATCCTGTCCTTCCTCTCTAAAGTTGCTGAGGCTGTCAAGCAGCAAAGCAGTAAAACAGCACAATTAAAAATATAAGAAATAAAACATGAAGAATGTGTAAAAACATTTCAACTTGTAAGAGCATCTAAACACACTTTAAAGCCATCACATATCCTATTAATGTAAAGGTTTTCCAAAACGGGGTATTTCAGGGATGCTTTCAGATATTCCTCCTGATGGTTAATAATGTGGGAGGGAGACAAACCTCACTGGGTGGGGGGGGGGGGTGTAGGGGAGGCATTCCTCCACAAACAGGGAACTTCCACCTACTTCCCCTGCCCAAAGGAGGCTCCAAGCTGTGATTTGAGTGACTCGCCCCAAGTGGCAATTGCACAGAGAGCTCAAGGTTCCTGGTTTTAGCCTCAGTGTGGCTCCTGACATCTCAGCAGGAAGGACTATGAAGGGCTTCCCATTCAGACTATAACTTTTCACCGGGGTGGTGACACTCTTGACCCATGACAGTAACACATGGCCTGGTTCCTGAAGCAAACTTCTGGCTCTCGCTAGGCTTACTAGTGACTTACGGCTCAGCCCCGACAACGTGAAGAGAAGACGCCTGCCTTGGAATGCATGGCAGACAAACCATAGCTTACCAGTTCGTGTCCATGATGGTTTGGGGGGGGGTATCTCTCTGTTCTACATATTGCATTCACAGCACCAATTGTCAATATAACCAGGGTATGCTTGAAGGCCCTGCTAATGAGTCTGGCCCTTGTGATTAATGCATTGGTAACCTCAAGATTTGATTATTGCAGTGCAATCTATGTGGGGCTACCCTTGGGCATGGTCTGGAGCAGGCATCCCCAAACTTGCCCCTCCAGCTGTTTTGGGACTATAACTCCCATCATCCCTAGTTAACAGGACCAGTGGTCAGGGATGATGGGAATTGTAGTCCCAAAACAGCTAGAGGGCCAAGTTTGGGGATGCCTGGTCTGGAGACTCCAGCTAGTGCAAAATTCTGTGGCTAGATGGTTGATAGGGACAGACCATTGCCAGCACATAACTCCCATGCTCAAAAACATGCATTGGCTGCCCGTATGCTACCTGGCCAGCTTCAAGGTTCTTGGATTAATTTACAAGGCCCTTAACAATTTGGGTCCAGGATACCTCAAGGACCACCTAATCCCTTATAACCCTGCCTGATCATTGGGGTATTTGTGGGAATCACAGTTAGTGGTACCCCATGTCTCAGATGAATGGCTTATATACACCTTAGTCTCAGCGTTGCCCTTGTAGAACTCAGCAGGAAGGAAAAGGATGGGGACAAACCTAGAATTAGTTGATTCCACCTATCATTGGCATTGACTCTGGCTCCAACCACTGTTTGGGCTGCCTGTCTCCTGCCCTATCAGTCCCAGTGAACACCAGCCATCTAAGAATCATAGAATGGTAGAGTTGGAAGGGACCACCAGGGTCATCTAGTCCATCACCCTTGGACCCATGACCCTGAGATTAAGAGTCTCATGCTCTATGGACTAAGCTATCCCATAGCTAGTGTTGGGCGAGGCTCAAATCAAGCCAAGCTCTCCCTCCTCCACAAACTAAAACGGCTCCCTTTAATCTGAGCCAACGAATCCCAAACTGATATTTATCTTTGAAGTAAGCATCAAAAATCCAAGACATGTGTTTTCCCACTAGGAAATATGGCATTTTTATTCATGACCCATAGGCACTTGCCCTGGCCTTGGCAACCCTGTCCCCACCCCCATGGTCACTTTTGCAGCTCCCAATCAATTTAGGAGGGTGAGTGTGTGGGGGAAGATTTGCAGGGTGGGCCAGACAGATTGCAGGGACCTGCTCTAATGACAGAGCCACATGAGAGAGGACCCCGTGAGTACCAGCAAATTGCAAAGCTCCACATTTCTCTAGTAGATCTGGAAGGTCCCTTCCGCAGCTGCTGATTTGCAGTTGTGCTTTCCTCTTGATAAGAGCTTGTGGCTTAATACAGCTTTATAAGTGTGCCCGACCTGGCACTCCCTCCTGCCTCCCCGGTTTAGAAGCTTACAACAGCACACGGAGCTCGCATGACATTTTGTGGCTCTGGCTCTTGGCTTTGACAGATTTAATGGCTGGTTGTCACCCCTCTGTCTCTGAGCGCCCCTCTCTTCCCCTTCCTTGGGGGTCAGCTTCCCTCTGTGCCGGCTGCACTGAACTGAGCTGAAGCGGGGGGTAGGGGTGGGAGATTGTAGCAGGATTTTACGACCGCCCTGACACTTCATTAAGACGGAGAAGAAAAAGAGACGCTTGCCTGGCTCTCCCATTACCATATTCCATCCCCAGCCAAGACAGTGCTCAGGGTCAGCTGGAGGCTTTGACAGAGGCTGTTGAAGAAGGGGGTGCTGCCTCTTGTGAGTACTGAACTGCCCTCTGCTGGGTTTATTGCTGAGACACTAAGCTGAAGGGACCACAACTCAGGTAGAGCACCTGAGAAGGTCCCAGGTTCATTCCCTGGCACCCCAGTTTAAAAAGATCTCAGTTAGCAGGTGATGAGAAAGATCCTGGGGG
Organism: Podarcis raffonei; assembly: GCF_027172205.1. Lineage (NCBI taxonomy): Eukaryota > Metazoa > Chordata > Lepidosauria > Squamata > Lacertidae > Podarcis > Podarcis raffonei. The sequence goes on along the minus strand of NC_070609.1, from coordinate 73,121,760 downwards.
ATCTTCTACCAGTCAGTCATATGGGCAATTTGCAATGCCTTCTACGTAGGAGTTTCATAGGACATTCCCTCACATAACCTGAGACTGACCTGTACAGTTTGGATGACCGTAGTGCTTCCTTCATTAACCAGTGAGTTCCCTCTCCTTTATTTTTAGACCATTGTGGGAAATGTCAGTTTGGCGCCATCTGCGAGGCAGAGACGGGGAGGTGCATTTGCCCCACTGAGTGTGTCCCCTCTGCTCAGCCGGTCTGCGGCACGGACGGAAACACCTACGGAAACGAGTGCGAACTCCACGTGCGGGCCTGCACCCAGCAGACCAACATCGAGGTGGCGGCACAAGGCAACTGCAGTGAGTCCCTGCCTCTCTTTGCTCTAGTTCTCATCGAGGTGATCAGCCTACCCCTGGGTCGCAGCACTTGAGACTGCAGGCATGGTCTCACGGAATGGAACACTCCTGCCTTCACAAAAGCCACTGGAAGTTAAAACGCACCGAAAGCATGTGTGTCAAGGAAAATGGTTTGCACACAGCCTTCTCCCTGCAGTGCTACTTTTCTATGTGCAGATGTATATTTTGGGGGGTTATTTTTGGTATGGAGGAGTTTTCCATTCAGTGAGCCTACTCGTGCATTCTAGGAACCTAGGAAGCTGCCCTTATACTGAATAAGACTGTAAAAGTCCCTTTGTCATTGAAGCAGTATACAAATGAATAATAAAATTAAAAATAGTGTTATAACAACAACAACAACAACCAAATAATAATAATAATAATCAGTATTGTCCATGCTAACTGGCAATGGTCCTCCAGAGTTTGGGGCAAGGGACATCCCCAGCCCTATGTGGAGATGCTGGGGATTGAACCTGAGACCTTCTGCATGCAGAGCAGATGCTCTGTGTCCCTTCCCCTAAAGTGGCAAGAGCCACTGAGATCCCGCCAGTGAGAACACGACACTCTAAACTGTTTCCTTAAGGGGCAGCGCTGGGTTTGTGCGTCCTCAGGAACAGAGGAACCTCATTTGGGTTTCCCAGATAAAGCGAACAGCGAACTCTCAGCGCTGCCGCCGGGTGATTGGGTACTTGAATATCCACCTCGTCAGCACGAGATAACAAGCAGCTTGATTTCTCAAGGACTTTTGCCTCGCAGAGTTTGCAGGCTGGAAAAAACTCAAGGCAAAGATTTCTTCAGAGATAGTTAAGAGATTTATAAGGGGATCTCTACGTGTAATTGGATTGTTTATGTTTTTTAAAAGTTGCTTTATGGTTTTAATTGCCTTTTGCAAACAGCCTCGGGCGGGCAGGCGGGGGGGGCAGTCCTCCCTAGCATCATCAGCATGCCAGAACAATGTTGTTGCTTGTTGTTTGGTTTTTTGCAAGGGAAGCAGAAGGCCCCCGATTCAATCCCTGGCATCTCTCAGACAGGGCTGGGAACGTCCCCTGTCTGGAAACCTGGGAAGTTGTTGCCAGTCAATGTAGACAATACCAGGCTAGATGGACTAGTGGTCTGACTTTGTATAAAGCAGCTACCCATGTTCCCATGTTTTTAAGCCCAGGACGAGCATCAGCAGTGGGCATTTGAACTACAGCAGTTACCCAGTGCTGAAGCCAGGCCTGGGGCAGAGGGGACCAGCACCCACCAAGTAGCAGGTGGTGCAACTCTTCCAGATTAATGTTCGCCTTTCTGGTACCCCTTTTAAACTTTCTGAGCACGTGGTGATAAGACTGTTGGATGTACCTAAACAAGCTCTAAGGATGCCATAGATGGCAGTGGATTTAACCTCTAAGCTGCTGGGCCAAAGAGAATCCCTTTTCTACTTCCCCACTAGTCCAAAGCACAAAGCTTAGTGGTAGAGCATCTGTTTCGCATTCGTCTGCAGAAGGTTTGGGTTCAAAACCTGCCATCTCCATGTTATGTTATGTTATGTTCAAGGCTGCAAAGGACCCCTGACTTTGGGGAGATATTGCCCATCAGTGGAAACAATACTAATCTAGATGGGCCAATGGTCTGACACAGTGTAACTCAGCTAGCTTCCTGTATTCCCATGTTTGCCCCACAGGCTAATGATTCTCTTAGTATCTAATGCAGCTGCTTTTCTTCCTCTTCTCTCCCCCCCCCGGCTTTTCCCACCTCTAGAAACCTGTGGGACTACGACGTGCTCGTTTGGGGCATTATGTGTGGGTGGGCAGTGCATCTGCCCACGCTGTGAGAAGCAACCTTTGGCCCGAGTGTGCGGGAGCAATGGTGTCACCTACGACAATGCGTGCGAGCTGCGGGTGGCAGCTTGTCAGCAGAAAAAGGACATTGAGATATCAAGGACGGGCCCTTGCGAGGATGGTAAGTCTTCTCTCCCTCCTCCCAGCAGCAGGATGGTAAGCAGGAGTGGAGAACTGGATCTGGCTGGCATGGCAGATCCTACACCCATGGACCAACTTTGACGTGTGATCAGGGCCCACCCATCTCTCCAAATTCAATGGGGCTTATTGTAACTGCTATATCAGTGGTGGTAGGAGGCTTCTTTGAAGTCCCTTTACAGGGGCAGCTTTATGCAGCTGATCCCAGTAGGGCTTGCTATCAGTGCCAATAAGCTGATTGGCACTGACAGCAAGCCCTTCTTGCAAAGGAACAACCAGGAGCTCACTTTAAGTTCCTGCATCTTCCTTTGTAACCACATCCTTTCCCGCTCGGCACCTGACATCACATATGTCATCAGGTGCGGGGCAGGTGGGCATGGTTTGGGAGAAATGACACCATGGACCAAATTGAGATGCGTTCCAGGCCTCATTTGACCCGCAAGCCAGAGGTTTCCCACCTCAAAGTAAAACATTTTCCAGTAGATCCATTTTCCTTTCATTTCTGTAAAGCATAGCCCCATAACTTGTTTAATACTGAAACAAAAATTCAGAAAAATTACTGAATTTTCAAAACTTGAGCTTTGGAATCTAAATTTGACCTTGAAATTCAAAATTATTCTCTTTTGATCTGCTGAATGAATGAATAAATGAAACTAAATCCTTACTAAATTCCTGAGACAAGTCATCTTGGTCAAATATTGATACTGTCCCATGCAGGCTGTTACATGTCCCTTCACCCCACAACAAAACTTACTGATCATAAACTCCAAATTTTGCCTTGCCAGTTTAGCATTTGTAGCAAAAGACCGAGCACTGTGTGAATAGAATGAATCTTTCTGATAGATTCCAGGTCCCAGGGGCGTAGCGTGGGTTGTCAGCACCCGGGGCAAGGCAAGTAATTTGCGCCCCCTAACCCGTGGATTTGCGCCCCCTAACCCTAACCCCCAGATGTTGTGCCCGGTGCGGCCGGCCCCCCCTGCACCCCCCATGCTACGCCACTGCCAGGTCCCTGGCTTCCTTCTGTGGCCTCCCTTTGAAAGTCTTTTGCTGAAAAAACGATGGCTTTACGGTCAGCAGCAAAGGTGTCCCTGAGGAATTCAAAATGTTCCCCCATCTGTTTTTAGAAACTTGGCACATATATTTTTTGGCGTCAGGTTTTTGCCTGTTTATTCTTACACACAGACAGTGTGGCCTGTGGAGGAGGTTCTGACCCTCCCTTTGTGCCACCCCCTCACTTCCTCCCTCGTTGCACCTGAGCCCTATTGTAGGCCAGGTGTGCTCTCCTCCTGTTGCCTAGCAACCCCTTGCACACCTCTGAGTTTGGGGTGCGTGTGCTCGCGTGTGCACTCTGTGCGCGTGTGGAAGCTGCTTTGCTTCTCTGTTCATTAAGCTTCCCTGCCTCCCGGTTCTGTCACAAGCTGCTCTTCCACCCCCCCCTTTCCCTCCCATAACCCTCCTTCTCATTGTCTTTTTATCTGCCAATAATGAAAGGTGACGGCACGTAATAGGCCTCGGCAAAGAGGTTTATCAGTGCTTTAATTTCACACTTCAAAGAGTGGAGGGAGGTGGGTGGAGAAAGCACCCGGCTGCTGTTCTCTCCCCTTCTCTTTCTCGTTCCTCTCTCACTTTCCTATCACCGTGGGAGGAAGTTAGGACGAAAAGAGGACAAGGCAGGGCCCTTATTTGGCCAGGCCTCGGCTCCAGAATGGCACTGCCAAGAGCTCAAGCCTGTCTCTTTAAAGCATGTGAAGGAAGGAGAAAGGAGAGACTTTGAGAGCAGAAGGCAAGGATAAGGAACCTCAGACCCCTATACCATATATGTCCCCACTCCAGGGTTCTCTGTCTTGCTCTCAGATTAATAATAATAATAATAATAATAATAATAATAATAATAGATTTATACCCCACCCATCTGGCTGGGTCTCCCCAGCCACCCTTGGCGGCTTCCAACAAAGCATTAAAATACAGTGATCTCTTAAACATTAAAAGCTTCCCTAAACACACACTTCCTCCTTGAACGTTTTTGCCTGCTAGAATGTGTCCTACAACTCTGACAATGCTTCTTGTTTGCCTGGATGGAGGCTGGAGAAGGGCGTGTGGGTGTGGGTGTGTGGAAACAAGCCTATACAGAGGTAAAATTGCATATCATTTTATTTAAATTAAATAAATAATTTCTTTTTGTTGCTGCTGCTTAGTTGTATTCAGTGTTAGCCCTACGCGGAGTATAATAATAGATACGCCTCACTAAGGCTCATTAATTCCCATGGGTCTACTCTGAGTAGGGCTAGCACCGGATTCAACCTATAGTTATCAATCCGCTCCACACTCACTTTTGCTTCTGGCCACACACACACACACACACCACTGGTTTATTGCCCCGAAAGTTGCCTAGAATGAAATGTCATCCTTGGGCTGAAAAAGTTTTCCCTACCCATTGACAGAACGAGTGTATCTCTATGAGTGCTGGGTGTTAATGGGGAAGCCCAGCAAATAAAGAAATAAATCTGAGATTTGAGATGCCAGAGTCCGTGGGTAGGCTAACTAAGGCCCGGGGGCCAGATCCGGCCCAATCGCCTTCGAAATCTGGCCCACGGATGGTCCAGGAATCATCGTGTTTTTACATGCGCAGAATGTGTCCTTTTATTTAAAAGGCATCTCTGGGTTATTTGTGAGGCCTGCCTGGTGTTTTTACATGAGTAGAATGTGTGCTTTTATTTAAAATGCATCTCTGGTTATTTGTGGGGCATAGGAATTCGTTTATTTCCCCCTAAAAATATATAGTCTGTCCCCCCAAGGTCTGGGGGACAGTAGACCGGCCCCCTGCTAAAAAAGTTTGCTGACCACTGTGCCAGACCTTGCAGATCCAAAAATGTCATTGCTAGAAATGTTTGAATCCAGGCAAACTGGACCCTACAGTTTCCTGGAAAGAGAGGTTGATTGTCAAACCACTCTGGGAATTGTAGCTCTGGGAGGGGGGAAAGGGGTCTCTTAACAACTCTCAGCACTCCTTAACAAACTACAGTTCCCAGAAGTCTTTGGGGGAAGCTACAACTGTTTAAAGCTGCTTTAAGGTGTAGGTGGGGCCCGAGTCTGTGACGTTGGTTTCAGCATCTCTCCATCCCAGAGATAAGTCCTTGCCTTTGTCTTTCTCCATGCCAGTGAAGAGAATCTGCTCTCTCTGGGAGTCTTGCCTCTTGTTCCAAAGCCGCCTCTACCATGCTGCGCATGCGATTTAGCTGGGGCGGGACTTCACCAAGAGTTGGGCAAAGGCTGAGGAAGGGAGCAGGCAGCAGAAGATGGCATTTAATCAAAGAGTCCTCCTCATGGAATTCCAAGTTGCTGTCCCTCTGGGAGAAGCACTTGAATAATTCTCTGTGTTAACGCCAACTTCCTGCCTTTGATCGCTCAATAAAAAGAAAAAAAGGAAGAGGGGGGAAAGTATGAAGAGGGGGCACTTTGAAATTTTTTAAAATAAATAAATAGCATTTCATTCGGCGCAAATCAAGAGTAATGCAGGTAAGGCTGAGGAAACCAGTTGGAACTCAGCTCTGTGTGACCTCTTATTAGCGAGATGCTCCCTCATGCTGTGCAAGTTTGGAATTTGATACTGGAATAGCTCTGTGTGGGGATGTGGTTGCAGTTAATAAACAAAGCAATTCGTCCATTTCTCTGTGCCTAGGGAAATGTAAAAGTTAAATTCTGCAACCAGTGTCAATGAGAATGGTTGAGCGTGGGTTCCAAATCCATAGCCAGAAAGTCTGCAGAAGGATATAAGGAATCATGGCAGAGCAACCAAATCATACATGGATGATGGCCTAGCCTAGTAATTAAACCCAAATTCCCTCCAGGTGTTGTGACTCCCAACTCCCATCTGCTCCAGCCAGCATGGCCTAGAACAGGCACCCCCAGCTGTTTTGGGACTACAGCTCCCACAATCCCTAGCTAACAGGACCAGTGGTCAGGGATGATGGGAATTGTAGTCCCAAAATATCTGGAGGACCGAGTTTGGGGATACCTGGCCTAGGATAAAGGAGTGGGTGGGAGTTATAGTCCGCAAAAGTTAAAAGTAGTTTGACTAACTTGGCAGACAGCAAGTGAAAAGCTTCACCCTTCCTGCTGTAGCCTCCTGTATTTCCAGTGCTATTTTTCTAAAAAAAGAAGTGCTGGAAACTCACCACGAACACCTCCCTCGTTCTCTTAGAATAGCAGTGGCACCAACCTGAAAGGTGCCGGAACTGAGTTCCTGTGAGTTCCTCTTTTTAAAAAGCCCTGTGTCCTTCTATGCTGGCTGTGGAGGGTGGGGGGGCTCAATGTGCTTTTCTCCTTGACTAGCTCACTTGGATACTTGACTAGCTCACTTCTCCAGTAGCCCACTGCATGCAGTTCCTTGTCACGTATGGCTACCAGGCTAGTGTTTGAATGCAAGTCAATTTTATGATTTCTAAATGTATTTTTATTGAGTTTAAATATGATAACAATGTTGAGAAAACAAATGGCCAATTACACAGAGTTTGCAATGTATCAGTCTCGTTGATGTTCGAAGCAGTATTTATTGGGACAATTCTGTTCATCTAAAGTACTGTTTTCTATAGAGCCCTATGTACGGGGAGGGTGGGTAATATGTGCCTTTTGACAATGACACACATTCAATAAATTTGTAACAAACCATATGCCATTTATCTGTCATCGATACATACCTTTGTGCACTGACCTGGTAGGTGAGGTTTTCCATTAAAACAATTTGCCATTGTTCTTGATATCGGAATCCTAGGAGATTAAGATGAGAAGTCTTCCAGTGTTTTGCAATTACTAGTCTAGCAGCAGCTGCTGTTAGCATAATTATTAAATCCTTTAAGTGTGTATTCTTCACTGAACCTTCAAAGCTCATTAATAATAATTATTTATTATTTTATTAATTATTCCATGAAATTTATATACGAGTTTATTTTTTTATTTAAAAAACCCTCAAAGCAGTTTGCAAAAAGCATAAAACAATAATATTATTAGTAAAAAATTTAAAAAAACATTCAGAAAATTAAAACCAGAGATAAAGTAAACACTGATAATTGGGCAGGGTTATCTAAAAAAAAAGTGTTCTTAGCGGGCACTGAAAATAGTGCAGTGAAGACACTGCCTGATGCCATTAGACAGGGAGACCCAAAGTGCAGATTCCACCACACTAAAAGATTGATTATAAGAATGCTTTAGTCAGGTTTGGCTGTACGTTTTGACCAGTAATCTTGCTGATTTCATTGAAAACTTCTAACCAAAATGTTTATTTGCAAGACTACCACAAGTGGTAAAAAATGTCCAACGTTTCACCACAATTTCATAGCGCCATATTTTCCAAAGGTATGCAGTTTGGTTAGGAAGCTGCCTTGCCCCAGGTCTAACCTGTTGTCCAATTAGACCAGGCGTCAGCAAACTTTTTCAGCAGAGGGCCGGTCCACTGTCCCTCAGACCTTGTGGGGGGCTGGACTATATTGGGGGGGGGAGAAATGAACAAATTCCTATGCCCCACAAATAACCCAGAGATGCATTTTAAATAAAAGGACACATTCTGCTCATGTAAAAACACGCTGATTCCCGGACCGTTCATGGGCCAGATTTAGAAGGCAATTGGGCCGAGTCCGGCCCCCAGGCCTTAGTTTGCCTACCCATGATCATTCTAGACCAGTTTTAGCAACTCTTGAGTGGCAGCAGCTCTCCAGGGTTCCAGGCAGAAAGAGACCTTTTTGCATCCCACGAACTGAGCCGTTCTGCATGCAAATCAGGTGAGCTGTTACTGAGATATTACCACTCCCATCCCTGGGCCAATTAATCATTTGAGCCTGCCTTGTACCAGCCCATTGACCCATTTACTCCAGAATTGTATAGCCTGGATGTTTGTGGTTCTCCAGCATTTCAGGCAGAGATAAGTCTTTCTTTCCCATTAGCTGCTGCCTGTACCTTTTAGCTTGGATTGAACTTGGGACCTCCTGCATGCCTCTTCCCCTGCAAATTCAGCATAACTTGCTCTGCGGATCATGAGGGGGAGCAAAGAACTACACAGAGCATGAGATGCTACCTTATAATAAGATTACTTGCTTATCCAACCCAGTGACCTCTTGCTCTGACTGGTAGCAGGCCTCTAAGGTTCTAGCCAAGTCCAGACATAGGATGCTGCTTTGTGGTGAGTCTGATCATTGGTTCACCTAGCTCAGTATCGTCTGCACTGACTGGCAGCAGCTCTTCAATGTTTCAGGAATGGAATCTCTGTCAGTGAGCTACAATTCCTTTCTTACCTATATAGAGATGCCTCCTCCCTGAAGGTTCAATTAACTGGCTAAGGATGCTTGAGTTCTAAAATATAATTATAGTTTTAAATGAGCACTGGAATTTGAGCACCAAATTCCACATATTTCTTTATTTTTTTAGATTACTATAATATCCCAAGCTGGGTTTCAACAGCACAACAAAACAGAACAATTAACAAGTGTAAAATAAGAAAGGTAGTGGGGGGGAAACCAGTTCCATTTGGGAAAGCAGTGGGAAAACAATTCCACATATAAAAACAATACAAACGTTTAAAAACAATTCCACCCACAACAACAGCTACAGAACAATGATGCATGACTCAAACCTGCGCCGCCAGTACCTAACCACTAAGTTAATTGATTTACCAACGGAAACACATGCAATTAATCTGCTGTGATTGCTCCAGTGCTTAAATATAATAAGAATAAGACTATAAGTTCACTGAGTGCTAAATTCCACACATGTGTGGTGGGATCACATAAATGAGGACAACACAGTCCTGATTAAGGCAGTGTTTATGTAGGGAACTGTATTTTTTTACTCTGCTTTTCTTTTCTTGGGCAGAATGTGGATCAGGAGGATCTGGCTCTGGGGACTCCAACGAGTGTGACCGGGACAGCTGCCGACAATACGGTGGCTCGTGGGATGAGGATGTGGAAGATGACCGCTGTGTGTGTGACTATACCTGTGGAGCTGTGCCAAGGAATCCAGTAGGTGTTGAGAGCCCATGCTGTCCTTAAGCCTAGCTAATCACCCATGGCAGGGTTTTTGTAAGCAACTCAGGGTATTATTGCAGCATTTGGGGCTACTTAGTTTGTAGAAAAGGCAAGTGAAAAGGTAACATGGTAGAATCATGGAAGAAGCTGAAGGTGGCAAGAGACAAGGGCTGGGGTGTGAAAGGGCACATTTGCAGCAGACTGATTTTCTTTTATTGCATATGTGAATACAGCGGACAGTGATGGTCTTACAGCAGCTTAGAACATTTTCAAGTTGGTTCGATTACATACCGTATTTTTCGCTCTACAGGATGCACTTTTTCCCCTCCAAAAATTAAGGGGAAATATGTGTGCGTCCTATGGAGTGAATGCAGGCTCCTTGGCTTCAGCGATAGCAATGCGAAGCCTCCGAAGCGCAGAGAGAGCGCTCCCTCCGCACTCTGGAGGCTTTGCGTTGCTTTCGCTGAAGCCTGGAGAGCAAGAGGGGTCAGTGCGCACCGACCCCTCTCGCTCTCCAGGCTTCAGGGATAGCTGCCTGAAGCCATCGGAGCGCAGCGCGAGTTCCCCCTGCGCTCCACAGGCTTCAGGTTCCTTTCGCTGAAGCCAGGAGAGCAAGACTCTCCTGGCTTCAGCAGAGAGGGAGAGCTGCGCAGCGCCCCTTCAGCCAAGTGGGAGGAGAAATGGAAGGGGCTCCATTTCTCCTGCCGCTTCGCTGAAGGGGCGCTGAGCAGAGAGGGGGATAATTTTTTCCCCTTGTTCTCCCCCTCTAAAACAAGGTGCATCCTATGGTCCGGTGCGTCCTATAGAGTGAAAAATACGGTACTTTTTCTTCTTCCATTTTATTGGATCCTGATCAGCTGTTTTCCTTCTACTTGTAATATGTGCTGTGTTTATTTGTACTGAGTTGTACCTTTGTTGGGAGGGGTGCATGTGTTTGGTGCCTCGTATTTCTCTAGTAATGGTCAAGCGGTATGGATTACATCATAAATATTAATAACAATGATTTTTTAAAAAATGAGCAGGTGTGGGCGCAAACCTAAGCATAAAGTGATGCTTCCTTCCAAGGCACACCCTCTGCCCTTGGTAACTTTCTAAGCCTGTCTTGAGTGTACAACAGAAGAAGATGGAGTTACCTCCTCTTTCTCTTCCCTGCAGGTATGTGGCTCTGATGGTGTGACCTACGCTAATGAGTGCGAACTCAAAAAGACACGCTGCGAAAAGCGACAGGATATCTATGTGACGGGTCAGGGCGGCTGCCGAGGTAAACCTCTCATGGGGGTCTGGCAAAGCTTTCAGTCAACCCACATCCCTTTGTCCTGCGCTGGCATCTCATTCTCTTGTTTACTCCCCGCCCACCTCCCTAGATCAGGGATGGGAAACCCATGGCCCTCCATGAGTTGTTGGACTCCCAACTCCTATCATTTCTAACCTGTGTATTTTTGTTTTCTCCATAGGAACCACAATCCTACCTCCTCCACTCCTCCACTGCAGCCAGACCGTTTATGGATGCTGCCCAGACAATGTGACCTTGGCTCTTGGTGTTGGCTCTGCAGGCTGCCCCAGTGAGTTAAATATGTACTTCATTTTTTTCTTTTGTCTTGTGACAGTGGGGATGTTAAACCCCGATGCCATGGGGCTTCCCCGAGCTGAAGAAATAGCTTTCTAAGGCCAGGGAGTGATCACAGGCTGTCATACCTAGAGCTGGATCTGAAGTTGTTGTTGTTGTTTAGTCGTTTAGTCGTGTCCGACTCTTCGTGACCCCATGGACCAGAGCACGCCAGGCACTCCTGTCTTCCATGGCCTCCCACAGTTTGGTCAAACTCATGTTAGTAGCTTCGAGAACACTGTCCAACCATCTCGTCCTCTGTCGTCCCCTTCTTCTTGTGCCCTCCATCTTTCCCAACATTAGGGTCTTTCCCAGGGAGTCTTCTCTTCTCACGAGGCGGCCAAAGTATTGGAGCCTCAGCTTCAGGATCTGTCCTTCCAGGGAGCACTCAGGGCTGATAACCTTCAGAATGGATAGGTTTGATCTTCTTGCAGTCCATGGGACTCTCAAGAGTCTCCTCCAGCACCATAACTCAAAAGCAGCACCTCTAATGCAGAAGGAGCTGGTTGCAGGAGGCAGAAGACCTTGCCTGGAGCTTAGGCAAAAGCAGGAGACTAGATCCTGATATTTACATCAAGCCTGGCCAGTCCAGAGATCTGCCAATCCTGGGGGATGATGCTGAGCACAACCTGCTCGCCTCTCGTGACTGAAGATGGCAGGCACAGAGGGGGAACCCTGGATTTGTAGTCCCATTCTGAGCACATTCCTGCAGGCGCTCATTGTCTGAGTTTGCCATTAGAGGGGGTGATATGTGCATTCATTGCCTTGGCCCCCTCCCTTTCCTATAACCTCAGAATGTGCCCAGTGTTTTAAACTGCGTGCATCCCAATTGCAGGGCCCCCTTCCTTTTCGCCGCAGCCAGCCACATCCGCGAAGGTTTTATTAATATTTTATAAAATAATTAGCCGGAGACGGCTCTTTAACCTAACGAGATGAGAAAGCATTAGCAACATTTTTAACAGCTGAGGCTGACAGCCAGCTGGTTCACGGGTATCCATTAGGGCATTGGCTGGTCTGTGGCCATCGTAGGCGAGCGTGCCGAGATGAGGCAGTCTTGATTGGGGATGTAGAATCATTTCATGCGCCATATAATTTAATAAGAGGAAGCGTTCTGAAAGCAGCTTTAATCGCTCGGGAGCTCCTAGGCTGTGGAGTCACAGAGGTCACCAGTAAGGGTGGGCAGCAGGAGGGGCTGGCTGGCTTCTCTCATGGTGCCACACTGACTGCTTATGCAATGTAGCCACTAAGAGACTGAGCCATGATCTGGGCCTCATCTTGCTATCAAGGTTCAGAAAAGGGCAAGCAGAATGATCCGCGGGGTGGAGCAACTCCTCTACAAAGAAAGGTTATGACATTTGGAGCTGCTTCTCCTATTTTTGGTTAAGAGCAAAGATCTGTATGAGAAGACATCAGTGGCGTAGCGTGGGGGTGCAGGGGGGGGCAGCCGCACCAGGCGCAACATCGGGGGGGGGCGTTCGCACTCGCAGCTCTCTGCGCCTACCTGGCTCACTCAGGGTTAGGGGGCGCAAATTACTTGCCTTACCCCGGGTGCTGACAACCCACGCTACGCCACGGGAAGACATGGAGATAGAGATGTGCAGAATTCTGCATGGCACGGAGAAAGTGGAAAGAGAAAAGGTTTTCCCTGTTTGCATCTCCAGGAGATGCAAAGAGGTTCGGGGAACATTCTTTCATATGTGGTGGACTTGTAAAAGAGTAAATGAGTGTTGGGAAATGATCCATAATGAATTTTTAAAAATGTTTAAAAGTACTCCCCGCCCCCCCAACCAGAGTCCTTTCTGTTGGGGATAATTCAGGCTGAAATTCCCTGGTGTAAAAAAAGAAAGAAAAAGGTTATTTATGTATGCCACTACTGTGGCCCATGTTTTGTTAGCCCAAAAATGGAAAACAAGCGAGGTCCCAACCAAAGAAGAATGGCAACTTAAGTTGACAGAATATACGCAGCTTGCAGACTTAACATATAGAATAAGAGAACAAGAAGAACATACTTTTAGAGAAGATTGGAAAACGTTTATTGAATATATGGGAAATAACTGTGTACAGCTGAAAACGCTGGCAGCATTAAGATAAATTCAACAGTGTAAATAAGTTACGATGGATGTAATAATGGAATACTGAATGGTATAGTTTCTGAAAAATATTCAGGGATTTACGATATGTAAAATGAACCATGGAAAGAGATGAAAGGAAATCATCGATATCTTAAGGATGTAAAAATGAGTACTTTAAATTGTAAAACAGAAATATATATATATATATATATATATATATATATATATATATATATGAGAAAAGGTTTCCCCCCCCTCTCGTATAACACTCGTATAACCTGCTTCAGGGAATGAAGCAGAACGTTGGAAGACTTCAGGAGAGACCAAAGAAAGTCCCTCCTTTGGAATTTGCTGCCACGAGTGGCAGTGATGGCCACAAACTTGGATGGCTTTAAAAGCGGATTATATAAATTCATGGAGGACAAGGCTGTCAGTAGCTGCTAACCATGATGGCTTCATTCTACCTCCCCTGTCAGAAGTAATATGCTTCTGAAAGCCAGTCGCTGGGAATTGCAAGGGAGGAGAGAGGACTCTTGCTCTCATGTCCTGCTTGCAGGTCTCCCATAATGGGCATCTAGTTGGCCACTGTGAGAAGAGGACCAGGCAGGCCGCTGGCCTGATCCAGCTAGCTCTCCTTATGTTCTGATGCACCAGATGGGTTCCAGCAATGCATTATCTTGCAGCGCTCCATACCACGCCACCCACCTTAATGTGCAATATTGGGATAATAAGGCAGACCTACTGTCACGGTCCAGTCTATGAGCAATTGAAGTCCTGGCTGAGGACGTCGGGACTGGGGGCAAGATGGCAGGGTGGGAGCAGGAGCAAGAGTCCAGAGGCCAGGGGTCTGAGGGTCAGGAAGTGGGGAGTCAGGAAGCCAAGGTCCGAGGATCAGGAAGCAAGAAGCCAAATGCAGCAAGGCAGGAAACGTGTTGCTGTTGCAAAGAGCTGAAGGGAAATGCTGACCTTATATCCCTTCCCGGCTCTTGCCACCAGGTGCAGTGAGTTACCAAGCGGCCTCACCTGTGTGGCCGCGCCTTGCCTCTCCAGAACAAACTTAGGAAGGCCCCAGTCCTGTGAAGCCCTACTGGTCACAGGGCCTGGCTCCTGCACACACTCCTGACACCTACCTTATACGGCATGTCTCTGTGAGAGTTGCAAAGCTAGGTGTCTGTGAAGCAGCCATTTAAAAACTTGTTGGCTTTAAGAAGCCTTCACCATAACCTGCCACAAAAAGTGCAGGGTATGGCAGAGGCATTGTGGGGAGTGTTCCAGGCTGCATACTGCGTTGACATCAGACACCGGCCAGGCTTTTCAAGCCTCACTTTTCACCCTGCATGAACTAGAACGTGCCCAGAACATAATAAGGATTAGAAACGTGGCTTAGGAGATGATTGGCAGTAGGAGGGTGAGAGCTCTTTTTCAAGGAAGCTTTTCTGCTGTAATTGATCACTTAATTGAGGAACATCTGCAGAATCCCATCCGTTCAAAAGCCATTGCTCTTGATCAGGGATAGCCAGTGCAGTGCCCTCCGCTTGTTGCTTGACTCTGACTTCCATCTGCCCCAGCCGCCAAGGATGAGGGGAGCTATAGCTCCAGCAACACATGGAGGTCAACAAGCTGGCTGCCCCTGCTCTATTTCATCATTTTTATTAATTGTTGTTTTTTTTAGGTGATGATGGTCCTTGTAATGGCCAGTGTGTGGGGCTACATGCCATCAGGCCTGTGCATGTCTTCTGTGTCCCCATGGTTTGCATATTACAGGGAAAGGCCATAGCTTAGTGGTTAGAGCATCTGCTTCTTGTGCAGAAGGTCGCAGGTTCAATCCTTGGCATCTCCAAGTAGGGCTGGGAGAGGACGCAGTCTGAAACCCTGCAGAGCTGCTGCCAGTTAGTGTAGACAGTACTGAGCTAGATTGCCCAGCAATCTGACTCAGCATAAGGCAGGTCCCTAACCATCCGAATATCCATAGGTCTATGGTACAGCACCTGCTTTGGGTGCAGAAAGTCCCACATTCAGACACCATCATCTCCAGGTAGGGCTGAGAATGATTCCTTTTCTTAAAACCCTAGACAGCCACTGCCAGTCAGTGTAGACAGTACTGAGCTAGATGGGCCAATAGTCTGATTCAGTATAAGACATCTTCCTATTTTCCTGTTTGCAGAAACTAGCATAGGACTTCCCCACCTTGAGATCTTCTGCCTTAATGGAAGGTGGGATGGAGTGTGGGGAAAGGGGCAGTGATAATCCTCTAGGCTTGGAATTCCCACAGCTGTGAAGGTGAGCTTAAAAACATCCAGGTGTTGCGTTGTGAGATCTTAGAAGCCCTGGAAAGGACAAGAGGAAAAGCAATGATCATCAGGTTCAGAGCTACCCAGTTTTCCCCAGTCACTCATACCTATTGCTCATGGCGTTAGGCATCACTTCCCCGTTTGTCAAGCCCGCTCCATTTGCGCCCCCTTCCTAAAGTTTATCTGCTGTGTCTTGAATCAAACCTCTCTTTAACTTGTGTCTCGCTCATGCCCTTGCGCCCACAGCAGGGGGTATAAATCAAGATGTAATCACCGGCCTGAAAACTGTGCTGCAGGACTCAGATTTATTCCCTGCGGCCAGCTTCTGCAATAATTTCCCCCCTCTAGTGTTTTCCTGCAATGGATGGAAAACATTCAGCGTCACATAAGCCACTTTGGTTTGTCCAAGAATCTCTTTCTGGCCTGCCTCAAGAGTGAGCAGCTTCAAGGGGAATGGATTATCTGCCTATATCTGCCCAGGAACCAATATACTTGTACCTGCTCCCATAGAGGAACAGACAGAGGGTTGGACCGCGGGTGCATCCACATTTGATTCCCAACAGCTGGGAATTTGCCTGCAGACAGCAAGGAGCAGATGGACCTTGGCTGGGAAGTTTTGCATGCCAATAAGCCGATGAAATCTGAGAACAATCTCTTTTTGACATTGTGCGAGAGAGCAGCTCCACATAGCGGGGCAGAAAGTAAACAAGGATGGAAGAGGGAAAGCCCTACAAAATCGTACAGCTTGAAAAGTAGAGTTCCTTAAAAACCATGTACGGTTTTGTTTCAATTGCTAGTATTTCTCAAGAAACAATTTCACAGGAGAAATATGGAATGTGATAGTGGACATAGAACTCAGCTTTCTGAGAATCCCAGGTTGTTATTATTAGCTTCTTTGTCCTTCTCCTCCTCCTGTTCCTCCTCCACCAGTTTTCAGTGCTTATCGCGGCAAAGAAAGTGTTGGGAGGCAACTCAGTGTTGCCTTAGCTCCATGATACAGCATCTCCTTTGCATACAGGAAGTCCAAGATTCAATCTCCAGCACCTCCAATAGAAGGATCAGGCAGTATGTGATGGGAAAGACTCCGTGTCTGAAATGCTGGGGTTCCCCTGCCAGTCATTGTAGACAAACCTGAGCTAGATGGACCAGTGCTCTCACTCAGAATCAGGCAGATTTCTTTATTATTATTATTATTATTATTATTATTATTATTATTATTCTACCCCACCCAGCTGGCTGAGCTTCCAGCTAGAGAAGAGACTGAATAAAGCACAACGGCATACCTCCATTGCTCTCCAACCCCCCACTATAAATTATGAAAAGCAAATAAAAGTAGGATGCTGTATAAAATAAGACAATCACACAATCCTGCATAATTTAGATAGGTCACGGAAACTGGTTCATTTTTTAAAAAATATGAAAGAAGGCTCAGATTCTTAGGAACCAGAATCCTGTGGCTTTTCTGTGTCCTTTGTTGATTTGCAAGCATATACAAAACATTTCCACAGCTACCACTGTTCTTTCCCACCTCCATTTCTTTCTTCTCAATCACTATGTTTGAGGGCTTCCAAAGGTTGGCATAATATACTAGCTATTTGTTATTTGTGATCTGCACAAAGCCCTCTCTTCCTCTAAAGGGCTCAGGAGAGAGGCGAAACCTACTTTCATTTGTGCCAGGGTTTCGAGGAAATAGCAGGGTCTCTTCCAAGCCATTTGAGAGAGTTTCTGCTGTTTTCTGATCTTCACTTCAGCTTCTGCAGAACTTGGGGGACGGGATCTGTGTGCTGCTTAAGTGTTTTGCTTTGGGTGCTTGTCCTTGGCAAGTAGATTTGTAGAATACAAGGCAGTGGCTACTAGCTGAGACGTCTGTGTTGTATCTCCAGGCAGCGTTTCTCTGAATGCTAGGTGCTGGGAATCATAAGTGGGGAGAGCCCATTTGACATCAGATCCTGACTTGAGGCTTCCCAGAAGCATCTTGCTGGCCACTGGGAGAACAGGATGCTGGACCAGCCACAATGGCTATGCCATGCCTCCACAGTCGGAGGCAGTAAGGCCTGTGAATACCAATTGCTGGAAGCTTCAGGAGGAGAGAGTCCTCTTGTGCTTGGGTCCTGCTTGTGGGTTTCCCACAGGCATCCAGCTGGCCACTGATAAACTGGCCATTCTTATAACTAGATGGGCTATTGCTCTGACCCAGCAGGGCCCCTTTTATGTTATTAAACATATCCGACCTCCTACCCGTCTTTTGCAGGTACCTGCCACTGTAACCCCTACGGTTCCTATGGAGGCAGTTGTGACCCTGCCACGGGGCAGTGCTCCTGCAAACCTGGCGTGGGGGGCCTGAAGTGCGACCGCTGTGAGCCGGGCTTCTGGAACTTCCGTGGCATTGTCACCGACAGGAAGAGTGGCTGTACCCGTGAGTATTGCAGTCTCAACCACGAATGGGAAATTTTTGCCAGGAGATCCTGGAGGTTTGCATAACTCCTGCCCAGCATCAGCAAAGCTGTTTGGTGGCAAAGTGAATGTTGACGTTGCATTTTTATCGCATGCTCTTGGGAAGGTGCAGTAGATCAATAGTAAATCAGGCCCTTTGCATGCAGAAGATCCCAGGTTCATTTGTTTTCCAGCACCTCCATATTAAAAAAAGGGTCTGATGGTAAATCATAGAATTTTAGAGTTGGAAGGTACCCCAAGGGTCGTTTAGTCCAATTTTAGGAATCACAGCTGAAGAATCCCTGACAGATGACTATTTTTAAAACAGTGAAAGAGAGTCCACCACCTTTTGAGGGGGTCCGTTCGACTGTCAAGCAGCTCTTACTGTCAGAAAGTTATTCCTAACGATTCACAGAATCATAGAATTGTAGCATTAGAAGGGACCCTGAGGGTCATCTTGGCCAATCCACTGAAATGCAGAAATCTCTTTTTGTGTAATTTGAATTCATTAGTTTGGGTCCTGCCGTGTGGAGTAGCAGAAAACAAGCTTGCTCTATTTTCCATGTGGCAGGCCATTAGATACTTTAAAATACGAAGCTAATTGGATCCATGAGACTTGATATAAGGCAGTTTCACATATCCAATTGTCTTTTGCATGCAGAAGGTTATCTCCTTGTTGGGCTGGGGAAGACCTGCCTAATACCTTAGAACAGCCTCCTCCAACCTGGTGCCCTCCAGATGTTTTGTACTACTGCCGCCATCAGCAGACTCCCATGCTCTTTGTCTGAGGTCTGCTCATTTTCAGACTGTTTTGGCCTTGGCAGTCATACAAGGAGCAAACCCTCCTTGGAAGCTGACAGACTCCATGCCCTCTCCCTGCAAGACCAAATCTGTGAGCAATAACAACGTCCAGGTCTGGAGGTCAGGTCACATCCACTGTTTGTGGTGGCATGAAGTCGTTTTTCAAAGAGTTGCAGCACGTAGCCAGATTTACAAAAGGTCTGCCTTAGGTTCAACTTGTGCGTTAATTTGAAACAGATGAGCTTGTGCTTGTAAGATGTGGAGCAGGCCTTGCGGCAAGGGAAATCGCAAAGCCCTGTCAACAGGCTGGAGGAAGCTGATCTGACCAATTCCGTCTTGTTAGTTCGTGGGAGTTGAAAACTCCAGATGTTAAGTGGAAGCTTTCCCCCTCCAATCCCCTTCTAATAATAATGTTCTGCAAAAGCATACCTATCCTTTCCTCCAGATGGTAGAGAAATTTGTTCTGATGCCTTCCAGATGCTGGCCATGGGAGAAACCCGACACTCTCTTTTCCAGATGTTAGTAATAACCATTTTGGGTTTCACTTAGCCAGATGTTAGTAGTAGTCCCCATGAGAAATGTATTCTTGCTCTCCTCCAGATGTTAGCAGAAGCCCCAAATTTAATCCCGCCTGTTGTCTCCAGCTGTAGAAATGAATATTTTGCCAGCTGACTGAATAGGAATCAACCTACATTTTGTTCCTAGCTTGAAGGTGTTAGGTTTTCCTGCAGACTTCAGCCTTCCACTTCATAAGCTTTTAGTTCTTATTCCTGAGGTGACACGTGGCTGAAGGCTCAGTAAAACTGATGAACCATCCACCATGCTACATTTATATTTATTAATGTGAAACAACAACAAATATCTTTCAGAGTATCTACTTCCAGTGCAACTTGCAGTGATACGAAATTAAAAACAATAAAACAAAAAGAACAGATTCACACATACAAATAACTATATCAATGTTTTATTTAATTTTATTTCTTACATTTATACCTTTGTCTTTACTCTAAGGAGCTAAAGGAAGCTTATGTGTTTCTTGCCCCCTTCCTCTCCACTTTATCCTAACAACATCCCTGTGAGATAGCTTAGGTTAAGTGATATGATGGCTGTCCCAAAGCCATCCAGTGAGCTTCATGGCTGAGGGGGGATTCAAATTGCTACAACTTTCCAGTCTGACACACTAAACACTATATACCATATTTTTTGCACCATAACACTCACTTTTTTCCTCCTAGAAAGTAAGGGGAAATGTCTGTGCGTGTTATGGAGGAAATGCCTACGGGTGGCATGCCTACAGATTTTCCTCCTCTAAAAACTACGTGCGTGTTATGGTCGGGTGCATGTTATAGAGCGAAAAATACAGTAAGCACAACAGCATAGTAAAACCCAAGTTAAGTAGTGCCTTAATAAGAAGAGGGGGAATTAAAAAGGCTCCACCTAGTGGTTATGAAAGGAGGTACCAGGTAAGCTTTCTTGACCGGGTACCACAACTTAAAAGGTCGCCACTTGCCTAACTCTGGTCATCATAGGTCACTAGGTGAGTGGGGTGCAGAAGAGGCAGACAGCATTCTACCCCTCCTCTGGCAGCCCTCTGCATTCCTTTGCTAGGTGCAGAGGAGAAGGGTGTTCTACCTCCTCCACTCAACAGCAAGCAGTGCTCTGTCCTATCCTTGTCCACTGTATGAGCCCACAGTGCAAAACAGCAAGGTAGGTAGGCTGCTTCAGCACCAAGGAGAGCTCCTAGTAAGCAATGCAACTTGTGCTCCAACATGGAAGTGAACTGAGGATTTATTGGCTTCCAGTTCTATGGGCACTAGTGCTGCGGCCTTGGGTTCAGAGGGCTCCTGGTCTGCATATTCCATTTCAGGGCTAAGAACCCAGTCTAGCTCCTTAGCACCTAACTCTGAATCCTGGTTGTTGCTGGACTCTGGAGCCAATGACATGTACTGTTCATTCTTAGGAGTAAAAAAAATGCAGGCTAGTAACTTTTGGTTGGGTTAATTTAGACTCCAGGCCAATAGGCCAGTAGTTTGCTGGTGGAATGCTGTTTTCCTTCTGCTCACCCCTAGCTAAAACCCCAGCTCTCTGTTTCCCCACACCAGTGTCTTCCATTCCCCCCCCTCCATTTTGACACCCCAGATGGCCCCTTATATTTCTGTTGATAAATTGGGGCAAGGGATACAGCCCAATCTTGATCACTTTCCCCAGATCTGTATTGAGACTATTCCTCCGTGCAAATAAGGAAGTGAACTGCGATAGGGCAAGTGGTGGTGGTGGGGGTTAGGGGAGAGAGAGAGAAGTGGAGGCAGGGGAAGGCTGTGTTAATTTCAAGCTCCATTGGAGACAAAAGCAAAGGAATCGATAAGGTGGTGAACGGGGAGAGGGCGGAATTATCATGGGAAGAAGAGTTATTTGGAAAGGATAGCAAACAACAAAGAAGTGTGTGTGTGTGAGAGAGAGAGAGAGAGGGGGGGGGAAAATTATTATAGTGATACCATCCCCCTCTTCCTTTCTCTCTTGGGCGATGGATCCGAATTGTTCTGAAGCAGTCATTCCTCAAATGGAGATGGCTTTATCCATCCCAGCGATTAAAAACAACAAGCCCTTCCTCAGAGTTCAGCACTGAACTGGGAGTTGAGACTCTTGGGTTCCATCCTGGGTGCTGAGAACAAGTGTTACCTCATTAAAGTTATAAAAGCCCACGCTCACAGTAGGCTTAAGAGCTAATAAGATCACGCTGGGAATTGGGATGTGTGCATCTAATGGCACCACTCATTAACCACTGGAACTGACGACTGGAAGGGGATTGATGAATCCTCCACCATCCCAAACCCAGCTGTCCCTTCTCAAAAGGAACCCGCTGTCTGCAAAATGAACCAGAGAGTTTTGTTTTCCGTTGAGAGTTTTCAGACAATAAGTGGTTTTGTCTTATAACTTTTTGCCCCTCTCCCTCCCATTCCCTTCTTAAACGCTCGACAGAGAGCTGGGAAATTCATTGGGGGTGGGTTCGGGGTTGCAGTCAGGATTTGCCTGTCTGGTGTGCCTAGAGAATAGAGCCAAGAACATCTGCATTTGTGCTCATATGCCCTTTGATTTGGGGTCATGATTGGGAGTTTTACAAGACTGGCTGGGTGCAGAGGAATGGTGGGCGGCACCAGCTGGGGAACCCCCAAGGAAAGAAGACTCAGAGCCAGGAGATTGGTGATGGGATGACGATGAGTGGTCAGAGCGAGAAGAGGGAGCAGATTAGCAGGAGGAGGTGTTAGAAGCTGAAGAGGCAACAGGATTAAGTGATCAGGAAGAGGCTGTGGCAGAGAGCAGTCCAGAATCAGAGGCAGAAGTGGAGGCTGAAGAGAAGGAGGGCCAAGAGGCAGAGATGAGGAAGGCTAATGATGAATAGAAGGAGTCTCCCCCTCCAGGTGTAATCAGCTTCCCTCCCCCTTGGTTTCCCAGAACCTGCAGGAGTATGAAGAGGGCAGAGCAAAGACAGATCAGGCGGCGAAGTCTCAGGTTGCAACTGCCTCATTGGGGCAAGAACTACTGGGGAGTTGCTGTTCTTACTAGGCCTGAGCTGTTTTGTTTCTTTGAATAAAGAGTTAACTTTGCTGACACCTTGTGAGTTATTGTTGATCTGCACCCAGCTATATACATGGCCCTCCATGTTGACCTCAACTATCCATGCAGCCCATTAAGAATGTAAGAGGTGGCCTTAACTCATATGTAAACATTTTTGAGGTTTGCACTTCCACAAATGCCACACAGATGGCAGTTCCCGTCCAGTCCTGACAAATGATGGTCACATCCAAACCACACATTTGAAGCACTGTTGTGATGCTTTAGGAATGACTCCTTTAGTGTGGCAGCACCTGTACTTTGTGGAACTCCCTGCCCATTGATATAAGGCAGGCGTCATCACTGTACCCTTTTAGTGGCCTGATGAAAACTCTGCATGTTTGGCTGCATCTGTTCTTAATTTTTTCTTGTGTTTTAGAGGTTTTTAAATAAGTTTTTGTTTTATTTTAAATGGTATTTTAAAAAAAATCACAGAAATGTTTGCCCTCACCCCCACTCGGGGCTCTTTTGGGAGAAAGGGTGGGATTAATAAAGATATTATATTTAATAAATAAAAGGATATATTGAATATATAAAAGAACAAGAAGAGCCCTGCTGGGGCAGAACAAAAGCCATCTAGTCCAGAGTCCTGTTTCTCTCACAGTGGGTCCATCAGGTGCTTCTGGGAAGCCCACAAGTGGGGCAGGAAGGCAGTAGCCCCCTCTCATTGTTACTGCCTGATATTTTCAGTCGGTGGTGGAGTGGAGCACATAGCAAGAGGGAATGGTCTCTTGGCATTTGATGTACTTTCCCCCACTGACATTTGTTACCATTTCCCTTTAAAACTTTCGTATGGCAGTGAAATCTATAAGTTAAATGATGCATTGTTATGACAGTGCGCTAAGGGTTGTTAGGGGACTCAAACACCCCTCCATTCTCTTCGCAGAGCTACAATTCCCAGACTTCCCTGGGAAGAGGGAGAGTGATTTTTAAACCACTCAAGAATTATAGCTCGGTGAAGAGAAGAGGTGTGTGTGTGCCTCCTAACAATTTTCAGCACCTTTAGCAAACTACAGTTCCCAGGGGAGTAGCCATGGCTGTTTAAAGCAGTATCATAGAGCTTTAACTGGATAGGGCCAGAGGGAGAGGGGGGCATTTCTGTGTCATAAATTCAGTTTGTTCCTTCCCATCCTGTTGCTTTCCTGTGAAGCTTGCCACTGTGATCCCGTGGGCTCGGTGCGCGATGACTGTGAGCAGATGACAGGCTTGTGTTCCTGCAAAACCGGCATCACCGGCATGAAGTGCAACCAGTGTCCCAACGGAAGCAAGCTGGGAATGTCTGGCTGCGAGAAAGGTGAGCGGGGAGGGGCTGCTTTCTTCGAACCCAAGATTGCGGTGTAATACAACTGTTTGTGAATATGGCTTTAACACCTCTCTGGCTGTGTGCACCCCACACATCCTAAAGCGCATTGCTTCCCCCAGAGAATCCTAGGATTCCTGGCGCTCTTAACAAACTACAGTTCTTTGGGGGGAAGTCATGTGCTTTAAATGTGTTTTATAAATGCAGCAGTGTAATGGCAAAATCAGAAGTGCAAGGTCCCTTCATGGTAGTCACAACCACACCCTTCTAAGATTATACAATATTAATTAGGGGTGTATTGCAATAATTAATGCAAGTCTCCATATATTGCTTTTCAGCTAGATCTACTATTTCAGCATGTGCACGTACATGGACAAAGGATTTGGAGTGCTCCAGTATCTTCTTTCGGGGGGCCTTAAGTTGTGCTTCCCATGCAGCTCCATCCTACATAACAGAACTTGCACACCACTCTCTTGAAACGGAAGCACCTTGTGTTTTCAGTGTTCCTAAATGCTTAGCATGGGGGCATACAGTGGCTAAGAAGCTCCCCTTTCGTGCAGATTGGGTAGCTCTACGATGCTAGAGACAGGGACCCTGCTGCAGAAACAGTGACTTCTCGTGACCCCAGACCACTTCCCCACTGCTGAGATGTGTGGTGTGCATGCCGCCTCCATCATCGGCAAAGGAAGACCTACCAAATGTTAGTCAAAATCCAGATGTATGTGTTTTCATGCCATGCCTCTGCTGTTATTTATCCTACCCTACTCAGACCCATCTGCACCCTCATCCTGCACTGAAATGGTGTGTGAGTTTGGGGCATCCTGCGTGGAAGTAAATGGCTTTGCACACTGTGAGTGCCCATCTCCACTCTGCACGGAGGCCAACATGACCAAGGTAAGTAGACACAGTTGTGTCCATTCTCCGCCCTACTCAGCATAGGACACCCACCCACGCGCTCATGACATTAGTAGATCTAAGCTAGTCATGTCATTAATTTCAGTGAGCCTCTTCTGACTAGGACATCACATGGGAGACAACTCCTAGAATTTATTGTTCCCATTTTACAAATTGGGGGAACAGATGAGCTTATTTACAGCTGAACTCGAGTCACCTGTGGTCTTACTACAACCTGACCTTGCTTCACCTTCCACTGCCCTCTCTTCTCGTGTTAGCTGTTGCCAAGAAAGTACTTCTTCATTCAATGCACAGTTAAATCATGAAACTTGCTCCCTATCGCCACCAACTTGGATGGCTTTAAAAGACAACTGGACAAATTCATGTCGGGAAAGGCTTTCAGTGGCTATTAGCCACAGTGGCTATACTCTGCCTTCACAGTCGGAGGCTGTAATGTTTTTGAATATCGGTTGCTAGAAACCACAGGAGGCGCTTGGGCTCTGCTTGAGGGTTCCTGCAGGCACCTGGTTGGCTACTGTGGGAACAAGATGTTGGGTGAGATGAACCAATGGACTGATCCAGCAAGTTTTTCTTATGTTCTTGCACTTTTATGTTCCTATACCACCCCCCACACACACACCCGAATCCTACTGGGCTTTGATCTCTGTCCCTGTTGTATCAGCAGAGGAGCATCCCTATTGCTTCTCCACTGGAGAACCTGTCGAGCTCAATTGGTTAGTGCATGGTGCTGATAACGTCAAAGTTGCAGGTTAGATCCTTGTAAGGAACAGCTGCATATTCCTGCAGTGGACCGGATGATCCTCAGGGTCCCTTCAAACTCTATGAGTTTGCACTGTCATTATCTGTTTCACTCTCACTCATTCACACACACACACAGACACACACACACACACACACACACACACGTGAACAGGCTCAGGGCTGATGCTCAGCAGCCATTGGATTGTTTTGATTAATTGTTTTAATTTCTGCCTTTTTGTGTTTTTGATATGGCTATAATGACTGTGATGACCCCTTAATTTTTAATCCTATTATTACTGAGTGCTGCTTTCATCTCAACACAGTTGCTGTGGAAAAGTGGAATTACAAATACTAAATCTGATCAAATATCCTAGGTCTGCGGCTCGGACGGAGTGACCTATGGTGACCAGTGCCAGCTGAGGACCATTGCTTGCCGGCAAGGGCAGGTCATAGAGGTGAAGCACTTCGGCCAGTGCCAAGGTAAATACATGAGCACCATGTCAAGCTTCTTGTTTGGGCAGTGGCGTAATGGTTGTAGAGTGTTGAACCTGGACTTGGGGTGCCAGGGTTCGAATTCCCATATAGCCACAAACCTTACTAGGTAACCGTGGGCCAGTCACCATCTCAAAACCTAACCTACCTCATGGGGATGTTGTGAGCAGAAAATGGGGAGGGAGAAACCACGTATACCACCTTGAGTTCCTTGGAGGAAAAGTTGGCATATAAATTTAATTCATTAATAGAGAGATAAATAGGAACTTGGGGACAATTGATTGGTTGATTTTATTTGCACCTTGCTCTTTAGCCAAAAAGGGTCCCACAGTGGTTTATATGCAGCCAGGTAAAACAAGACATTCCCTGCCTATAGGCTTACAATCTTAAAAAAAAAAAAATGACATACAAGGGAAAAGGGACAGGGAGGGTGGTGGGTGGGGATCAAACTCGGGCATCAAATTTTAAACAGCTCTTTTTAACTACTACTGACAATCAGTTATGATTACCAGGGGTGCTGGGGATGCAGTTGTGGGGTTATGGACCAGCTAAAATGGACACAGGACTATATATTTATTTTAGCCTTTGTAACCTGCCTTATAGACCCAGTAGGTCCTCACAAAACGTGAATGGGGATACTGTGACCTTTCTGATGTTGGGCTACAACTCCCATCATCGCTGCCCATTGGCAATGCTGGGTGGGGCTGACAGGAGACAGATCCACAGCTAAAAATGTCCATTAAAAAAAAACAACAGTGGAAAGATCCAAATGTCAAAAGCTGCCGTCAAGGTCTGAGTTAAGGTCTGGGAGCTATTCAGCCTTCCGATGTTGTGTGAATGTAATAAGCAGGGCTCAAATCTTAATGACGAGCCTTCAGGTTTTTCGACCCTGTAATTGTCAAAAAGCCAGATATCAGATTTGTTCTGAAACAAAAGAGAGCAAATATATACACTCTTTTGAGCCTTGGTGCCTGATGAGAGGTTATTGATTTTGGCATGTGATATGCAAGCCAATCTGATGTACTCACTTGAGTTGCAAACAAAGTGGTATGGGAGCAGGTCTCAAATTCCAAAGGCGTGCTTTGGAAATCTGTTATCTCACAATCAGTGGTGGAGCTAAGTCGTTTTAGACTCTTGACTCCGTGGCCATTTTTTGTGTAGCAGGGTGTGGGTGGGTGTGTCTTTAAATAATAAAGTGCATTACTTCACCCACTCCAACATGCAGTCAGCACATCCTACTGTATTTGAGGTCCCTCCTGCTCCCTTCTGCCCAGTGGGGCCCTGGACAGGTGCCCCAAAGTCTTGATGGCACCACCACTAAAAGAGCTATTTTGCTCCAGTTTTAACATGGCGATGAAGAAGCACTATGTGTCACACATGCAAACTTGTCACCGATCTGAAAAGTAGGGAAGGCCCCTCATTCAGTGGTAGAGTGCCTGCTTTGCATGCAAGAGGTCACATGTTTAGTCCCTGAGATCTCCAGGTGATGCTATGAAACTCTGGAACCCTGGAGAGCCACTCAATGGAGATCATTCTTATGATAGCCTTCTAAGTGCTTTGCAAACTACAGACAGCCACACCCATGAGGTTTATTCACCCACTTCTCTGTCCCCATATGTGACTTGTGGGCTGAGCCAGCTTTGGCAGGTAATGTGTTCTGCAGGCCTGACTGGTCCTGGCCTGCCTCTTAACCACTGCCTTCCTTTTGCTTTCCCTTCAGAATCCATCACTCATGCCAGCCACGCTACACCACCTGCAACCTTGGGATCGCTTCTCCCTCCAACCCCTCAAGCCACCCCCCAGGTTCCTGAGCTGTCCAGGACGCCAGGCAGCTCCCAGCACTTTGAAGTCAAGGCTTCCCCACAGAGCCACCCAGTCACGCAGCGGATCAGCACCTCCCCTCGCCCAGCCACAACTGCTTGGACCACGCATGGTGTCCGCCAGACCACAATCCGACCTCTGTCGACTGCCCCGGTTGTCCCAGTCACCAGCCAGCCAGCTTACGTTGAGCCAGGCAGCGCAGAAGGCAGTGGGGACCCAGAGATGGGCATCAGTGGAGACCAAGAAGGCAGTGGCGCAAGCTCCACCGGTGAGCTGGCTGCGCCGTTTTGATGTCAGTTCTTTGTTGCCTGAGGACCATGCAAAGGGGTCGTATTGGCCTGGCAATGCATTCTCCCATGCATTTTATACCTAAAAGGGTATGCTGTAATCTGGGTGCCACTGCGGAGAAGGCCATGTCTCTGGAAGGGGGGAACCACATTTTTAGGCTGGCTTTGCTGATCAAGTTTTTCTTTAAAAAAAATTGTGACTACCAGGGTCTGGTTGGACCCTACATAGCAAGTTTCTTGTCCGTGTGGCTTTGGAGTGCAAGACACTCAATGGCTACTAGCCACTTAAGGCTATATTCCCCCTCCAACGTTGGAGGCGGAATGCCCCTGAATACCAATTGCTGGGAATCATAAGTGGGGAGAGTTGCTCTCATTGTCCACCTAGCAAGTTTCCCATCATGGTTGGTCACTGTGAGAAGAGGAGGGTGGACTATGATGGGCCATTGGCCTGTTCCAGGAAGGCTCTCCTTTCGTTCTTATTCATTGTATTCTCTTGGGATGGCTATAAAAAGTGGACTAGGCAAATTCATGGAGGAGAAAGCTCTCAGTGACTACTAGCCATGCCTCTGAATGCCAGTTGGTGGGGGCCACAAGGTGGGAGATTTGCTGTTGTGCTTGTGTCCTGCTTGTGGCCTTCCCATTGGGGCATCTTGTTGGCCTTGGTCCAGTATACCTGAAGGAGCGTCTCCACCCCCATCGTTCTGCCCGGACACTGAGGTCCAGAGCCGAGGGCCTTCTGGCGGTTCCCTCGCTGCGAGAAGCCAAGTTACAGGGAACCAGGCAGAGGGCCTTCTCAGTAGTGGCACCCGCCCTGTGGAACACCCTCCCACCAGATGTCAAAGAGAAAATTAACTACCAAACTTTCAGAAGACATCTGAAGGCAGCCCTGCTTAGGGAAGCTTTTAATGTTTAATAGGTTATTGTATTTTAGTGTTCTGTTGGAAGCTGCCCAGAGTGGCTGGGGAAACCCAGCCAGATGGGCGGGGTATAAATAATAAATTATTATTATATTATTATTATTGGCCCCTGTGAGAAAAGGCTGCTGGACTAGATGAGCCCTTTTGAACTGACCCAGCAAGGCTCTTCTCAGAGTCAAATTTGCAAATATTTTCCTCACAGTAAACGTGGTAGCCCTTTTATCACAGACCTGTCCTGCAGGAATCTGATTGAGGAAAACAACAGGATTTCCACAAAGAAACCTCTTGTGGTAGGAACTTTAAAATCCTAAAAGTTCTTCCTCTCCCCCCCAAAAGATTTAAAGCCTTCTTCCTGTTGTTATGCAGGGGATGAGGAGATGGAAGAAGCGAGGGTCACGAGCACCCCAGTTATAGAAAGGGCCACGTGTTATAACACCCCCTTGGGATGCTGCTCTGATGGGAAGACAGCTGCGGCCGATGCAGAGGGAAGCAACTGCCCAGGTAAATATAGTTTTGTTCAATTGTAGCCTGACTTCCATGGGCAAAGTGGTCCGTAACTCGCCTTAGTTGGGAACAGAATCCCAGCTCTGCTTAAAATCCATTAAACTGTCAGCCTGGGGACTCAGCAAATTGTAGTTTTGCAAAAGAGGGTACTGTTGTGCTCTGAGGTACAGCATGGCCCAGCCAGGGTGTGGGACAAGGTTCAGGCTGGAATGCAAGGCACATATTTGGGTTGGATGCAAGGCAAGGTCTAGGGACACAGAGCTCTGAAGCTGTTCTGGGAAGGAACAAGCTATAATGGAGCCCTGATATAGTAGCAGCAAGAACAGCCTTACCAGTAGCACCAGCTGCGTTTCAAGAGGCTGTTCTACTTCAAGGACCAAGTCGTCTCCAGTAACCCCCTGCTGTGACGGAGCAAGGGAGCCTCACGTTTTCCTGGGAGTCCTCTGAATCACATCCTCGGGCTGGGGGTGGGGGCCGAAAGCGCTTCTGGGGCTGACCCTGCATGCCCTCTTCTGCTTCAAAGTCCTTGCCCTCATCCCCTGGAGTTGAGGATTCAGACTCCAGGGTTATGACGGCCGTGCACCTTGGTGAAATTTGCTCAGCATTGTTACTCTGTCCTTGGTGACCTTTGAAGACTAGCTCATTTCAAACCTCTTTTTCCTGACCTACTTCTCCACTGCCAGTGAACCCTGGGTCAAGTAATTCTCTTTTAGGGACCAGGCCTTAAGTTCCCTCACAAAACTTCAGATCTTTCTAGGAGGCGAACCATGGCAGTCACCCCTGTTTCAGCCTATGTTCAATGGTGACAATGTAAACATTCCCTTGGACCAGGGATGGGGAAACCACGGCCCTCCAGAGGTTGCTGGACTCCCATTTCTGATCAGCCCAAATCCTCCTGGCCTAGTTTGGTCGGGGCTGAGGTGAGTTGTAGCTCATCAACATCTGGAGGGCCACTTTGCCAGCTGCCCTGAAGCTCCTGCCTGGCTCCTTGTGTGCTCTGCTGTTGTGGCCTTGGGGATAACAATGAGGGGTTTGAGGGCCAAGGCAGCAGAAGAGGGAGAGTCCAGTATGGTGGCTGGTATGTCTGGGTCCAAAGGCTCCTGAAGGTCTGACCATGGTGTAAAGGGAGCATTAGGGAAGGAGCTGATTTCGTAACCGTTTATAACGGTGTTATTATACCAGTCTTTGGTGTGACAGCATTTGGAATATTGTGTACGATTCTGGTCAGCACGCTTCAAAAAGGATATGGTAGAGCTGGAAAAGAGCAAGCAAAATGATCAAGGGGGTGGGGCAACTTCCCTAGGAAGAAAGATTCTACCATCTGGGACTTTTTAGTTTAGAGAAAAGGTGAGATTAAAAGGCGACATCATAATTTATAAAATTAAGGTAGGAAGTGTATAGAGAGGGGGGGTTGCCTCTCTCGTAGCACTAGATTTTGCAGGACTGACAGCTACAGACATCCCACTGATGTCTTCTAGGAGGCTGGCCTAATTGCTTCGTGTTTCCCCATTCTTTTGAAAGGATGCAGTCCTGACCATGCCCATTGTGATGCTACTGCTCATTGCCTGTTTTTCCTGGGGTTGGGGTTGAGTGGGCGGTCTTTCGAAGTCCATGGAAACATCAATGCGTCTGAGGAAGAAGGTTGCTTCAGACCCTCCTAGAGACTGCAGAGGGAATGAAAACAGGGCAGCCAACAGCAACCTAATGGGCTGAGTAGATTTGACTCTGCCTGATACCAAAACTAGACCAATCTGCCTAAGCGGCTTCTCGAGTCCAGCACTGTTCCTCAGCAGTAGCAATTACAGCAAAATGTCTCGTGGCACCTTAAAGACTCTTGGCTGTTTTTGCTGAACGACAAGCAGAGATGGCTGACGCCTCTGGAACTTGAGCAGAGATTGAGTCTGGGACTTCAGCAGGCAGGACACTTTTTGCTCAGCTACCACTGAGCTGTGGGTTAAGCTTCATAATCAGAATGTTTCCCAGGTGTGAGTGTCCTGATTTCCCCATGGACAAATGAAGTGGCTTTATCTTTACTGAAGGGAAGTGTATGCTGCCCTTCCTCCCAAAGGAGCCTAATAAAAATCACAATTGAAAACAAAACAAAACCACGTTGGAGCATTTCAAAATGTTAAAAAAAAAAAAAAGTCCAGCAGAACATCGAACACATATTTAAGAACAGATGTAACCAAATAATGCATTTGGATAGACCAGCTGAAGCAGCAAACCTGCATGGCTTTATTTGAGGAGTGATGTATTTCACAAAAAGTAAGTTTCTAGTGCCTATTGCTACAGAGGCGAATGTCAACATCCCTTTTTGTCTCTCATTATAGCTCTCAGCATAGAAAAGCATAGCAAATAGCCAGATATTTAGAGTTGTATCCAATGCTACTCCTACTCAGAGTCGACCTGCTGAAATTAATGGACATGAATCAGTGGGTCTACTCTAAGCAGGACTAAGCTGGGTCTAAATCCCCACCACCTCTCTTTTTGAGAAATTAAATTCTGTCCCCGGCATTGACAGCTTTTTCTGACAAACAATCTTTACTTTTGTCTTTTTGAAAATGTAGTAGAAATGTGGTAGAAAATAAGAGGAAGTTGCATCAGTAAAACTGGGAAAATAAGTGTCTTCCATCAAGACTTGTTTAAAATTAATATATTCATAATTCAACATGCACAAGAAGTCGGAAGGGAAAGGAGGCGTCATTATCAATACATCCCTCCCCCCAATATTGTGAAAGAAATAGGATGCTGACCGCATATAGCTGGACTGAGATGATATCAAACATAGGAATCCCACTAAGTCACATTGAGGATTAGGCTGGTAAAATGTTTGAATTGCTTTCATCACATGTGTCTCCTTTTTCTCCTTCATTTGTGTATTAAGGATACAGAGTACTCAGATTCTCTTTTGCTTTTAAAGGTGTTTTGCTATGTTGATGTGTCAGAAATAACCTGTATGTATAACAAAATGCTGGCGTTCGCAAAGGGGCCGTCACATTTCTGCAACAGAAATAATTGAATAGGGTTGTATCCAGCCACGCCCTTTTCAGAGTAGACCCACTTAAACCAATGCACCAGTGTTAGTTATATCCATAATCTTAAATGAATCTTAAAAGTAGAACTGGCATTGGATACAACCCTCAATTTTTAACATTTTTAAAACACAGGTTTATGGCTGTACTCTCATGCTGCCAATAAACCTTACCCTTACCTGACCGTAGCCACTCACTTCCACCCTTGTCCTTTCCCAGATCCCTTTAGTCCTTGCTCCTGTGGTTTCTTAGAGAATACCATGCGGCAGCTGTTTATGCCTCCTCTTTCCTTTCTCTCCATCCCTTTGGGAGTTTCCCAGAAGCCCACGTTTTCTGCATGTGAGCCCCGCACTCCCCCAGCCTTTGTTATGTGACATGTATTCCTTCTTCCAGCTAACCGTCTTGTTCTCTTATTACTCAGCCAGTCCAGGACAGCCACCATCCAGGGTGGAGCTTGGAGGAACCTGTATGGTAAACTCTGCCGATTCTAAAACACTTGGAGCCTTCGCCTTATTGACCCAGCATTCTCAAAATACTAACCTCCATAGCGCTGAACACCCCCACCCCCAACCCATCCAGACTAACCCCAGACTCTGGCACTACCCATATACTGCCATCTTCTCACTTCCCCTCCCCCGCCAAGGGACTGAACACTCTTTATGGTTGCTTTGCTGTGAATACTCTGTTGTTGTTGTTGTTGTTGTTCATTAATGCTGTTCGCTTCTCTGTTGAGCTAACAGATTTGTGTCTCCTCCTCTGACTTCCCACCCCTTCCCTTCAGCAACAAAAGTGTTCCAGGGGGTTCTCATCTTGGAAGAGGTGGAAGGTCAAGAGCTTTTCTACACGCCAGAGATGGCTGACCCCAAATCAGAGCTCTTTGGAGAGACCGCCAGGAGCATCGAAAGCGCGGTGAGCACAAGCGAATAGGAATAGGAATGTGCTGAGGCCCTAACAGCAGCCCCAGAAGCCCTCCTCTTTGGCCTACGATTTGGTTAGCGTGCATTAAGGGCAGGCCTCTTCAGTGGTAGCCTCCCACTTGTGGAATTCTCTCTCTTGAGGTTGTCTCCCTCTCGTTAAGTGGACCCTAAAGGAGCAACCAACGAGACCTGCAACAAAGTGTTACCATGTGGATGGTCTTTGTTCAGGATTCCAGATACTCCATTGAGATCTTCCTCCTACCCTTTGGTTTTGCATTCCCTTTCCCAATGTGCTGCAGCTGTTGGACATGCTCAGTCTACCTGAAAGGTCCGTCTGCAAATGTTTCTAAAGATTTTTCTTTCACAAATCACAGGGCTTCCTCAAGCCTGCTGATACTTCTTCTCTGGTGGTTCATAGCCTGAACATCAGTAACAGATGAGAGTACAGTATATTTTACAGCATATTCAAAACCATTCACGTACCTGTGTTATATATTTACTAAAAGACAGAAGTCATGTGAAATGGTACCACAAGTTTATTTATTTATTTATTTACGGCTATTAGCCCATAAAATATGTACAAAAATAAAAACACAGAGACATAAAAACCGATATATCCGACAACAGAAGGTGAACACCACTATGCAAGGGTGGGTCATTGAGCAGAGCCAAATGACAGCTTGGAGCCAGGAGAGCTCCAGGGGACGGATCACAGAAAAAGGAAAACTGAAGACGAAATCCGACATGCACTCTCATCATAACAGTCCGATTAGTTTTGATGTTGTTGTTGTTTTTTGGTGGTTTTTGAGTGTGAGATAACCACATTCAGGAATCTCGCCACCTGCAGAGTTACAGAAAGATCTGTATCCTGCAAAAGCAGTGCGGCGTGTGACTCAACAGGCCTGCCAACCAAGTGCAGTAAAGCAGGACCCAGGAATTTAGTCCTGGCTATGCTATGTAGGGGACAGTTGAACATTATATGTGTAAGAGATTCAACAGTTTCCCCGTCACAAGTACCTTTCCCTAAACCTTTCTTGCTTTCATTTTACTTTCTCACTGCCCCACCTGCTGGACCTTTAGCTGGACGAACTTTTCCGCAACTCTGACGTCAAGAAGGATTTCAAGAGCATCCGAGTGCGAGACCTGGGCCAGAGCAATGCCGTGCGTGTCATTGTCGAGTCTCATTTTGACCCAGGTGAGTGCCACACTCCCATTTCTGCTGGATAATAATAATAATAATAATAATAATAATAATAATAATAATAATTTATTATTTATACCCTGCCCATCTCGCTGGGTTTCCCCAGCCACTCTGGGTGGCTCCCAACAGAATATTAAAAGCACGATAAAACATCAAACATTCAAAACTTCCCTGAACAGGACTGCCTTTAGATGTCTTCTAAAAGCCAGAGAGTTGTTTATTTCCTTGACATCTGATGGGAGGGCGTTCCACAGGGCAGAACAGGGATCACTTTCACTGGGCTGACCCAACAGGTGCATGCCCTGATTCTGTGAGAACACAGACAATATATGGGAAGTGGTGGGGAAAACGCAGACATGGGAAGTGGTGTCTGGTATAGAGTTCCACCAGACACCACTTCGTGTGTGTGTGTGTGTGTGTGTGTGTGTGTGTGTGTGTGTACACACACACACACACACACACGGCTGAGTACAGCACTAAGACCTTTTAGATAAGTGCTTTATAAATGCTTTGAATTCCAGCTGATTTTTAATATGTGTTTCTTGCAGCAAAACAAAATTTTGTTTTAATGCCCTCCAGACCCTCCTTCTTTTTATTGGGTTACCTAAATCATTAACAGTCCAGGAACAAATTTTTACACTCGTGATGGTATTTTAAAAGCAATACAATCGCATTTTCCTTTGGTTGAGATGTTATAGCACTGACATTCATCCTTGTTCTTCTGTTCCATTTCCCTCCTGCTCCCTTCCAGCCAAATACAGCACTGCAGCTTAACCGTTAATAAGCCACTACCCTTCATAGAGTCTCCTTGGTAGAGACACCATCTGGATTCAAATGGTGAATCCATGGAAAAGGTGCATGGATTAGGGAATGAGTTAAACACCACTTCTACTGCTCTTCCTGAATATCAAACATACAACTTAATACACAGCAAATTAACAGGTCACCCAGGTATTATTTCTTACCATCTCCTGCACAGCTATTAAATGAAGGTTCCAAACTATATTCTAGGATTAAATTATGAGAATAAAATTCCATTCAAGTGTTCCATTCATTGTATTTGCTTTCCCATAGGATTTTTATACTGTTTTTCTTTTATTTACATTGCCAGTTGTATAGATCCTCATTTGCTTGTTCTTCCTCTTCTTCCTACAGCTATCTTCTTGGAATTCTAATTTTCCCAGCATTTGCCTGACATCGGCATTATTATTTTTGAGTCCAATTAGTTTAAATGAGTAGCCCCATTTGTATTGTATCCTAGAGTCAAAGAGCAAAGGCGTGTATTTTTTTAAAAAAACTCTTCTTTTCAGTAGCGTTTCAGCACACAAATAATTGAAGATTGAGACTTTTTGTCCCTATACAGATAGATCCAAGGAATCTCAGGCTGCTTTCATGATTTAGTCCTTTAAATAAAATCACACCATTTTGGCTATGAAGTCTCTCGGTCGTTGCCCTGCAGGCAGCTGAGGAGTGAGGGCTCTGTGAGCTCTTTCCACATCACTCAGGACTACTTTTAAGGCTGGAAATTGCTTGTTAAGCCATTCAATGAAAATGCTTTCTTTTCAGACCTTCAGTCCCCTCCCCCCAATCTAAAATTGCCCCTCCTGCTTTAACTCTCCCATGATTCTGTGTGTGATTGGAGATTTGTTGTAGTTTTGATTAATTTCTTAATGGCAGATTTATGTCTCATTCTGAGTTCCAATGCTTCATTGGCTGCGGCTGACAAATCTGTAAGTTTTGCAGATAGAGCCTTTAAGTTCCATCTTAATTTCACTTTTAAAATCTGTGAATGCCGTGTTCTATTGCTCTTTAAGGTCCTTTCAAAATTGCTTTAAACTGTCTTGAAAGAGCTCATAATCCTGTTTGGAAAAGTGCACAGATTTCCAGGCCATGGTAGGGTCCATTTCTTAATCTGTCGTGGCTGAGTTTCCAGTGCTGTCCTTGAGATTAAAGTAACTGCTCAGTTATTTTTCTTTTACTCCTTGAGAGGAGGAGAGCACAACCCTTGATTTGCCAGTAATTATTAGGATGTCCCCAAGCTTTGAGACTCTTAAAATTGCTAAGAAGGGAGGTGGACGGTCAGAGCAGATGGATTATTCCATAATCTTAGCATATGATGTCATCATACCCCCGAAGTTCCACTAAAAAAAAAAAAGAAGCAGCTTTTTAGGCCTTATGATTGTGAAGATACACTTGAAAATGTGTGAGTGATGCCTGACAAAGCCTCAGATGCCAGAAGGGTGGCTTAACAAGCATAAATTTGCCTTAGGTCATGGAGATGGTTTCGTACTTGTGTTCCAAACATGATTCCAGTTAGGGCAAAACTCTGGTTTGTCTCTAGCTAAGTTCTGCTCAGAGTAAACCTATTGAAATTAATGGACATGTTAGTCATACTTCAGTGGGTCTACTCTGGGTAGGACTAGCATTGGATGCAACCCTCTGTCTCCTACCTGTAGGATTAACATGGTGCAGAATGTCCATTTAAAAAGAATGAATGAAATAATAATAAGTACAGAGTCGACACACAGCCCTATATTTAACCAGACAGAGAGAAAAGGAGGCTCTTGCCTACAAGAAGGTCATTTGCAAGCTCAAAGCACGTCTGAGCCAGAGGGCAAAAAATACCTCCTCCTAAGATGTGCCTTTTGCCCTGCAGCAAGGACCAACAGGGGAGGTCTGTGGCTGGAACTGACTGTGCGCTGGCCCTCCGAACTCTTTTCCGTGGGAGTTGGGGGGAAATGAAAGGGGATGGTTTCCAAGGGTGGCGTGAAAAGGATGCCTCAAACCTTCCAATGCCTCATTCTCCCTCCCTCCCTTTCCTGGGTCCTTGCAGCCACCACCTACACAGCTGCCGACATCCAGAGGGCCCTTCTGAAGCAGATCAAAGCCTCCAAGAAGAAAACCATCCTCGTGAAAAGGCCCCAGCAGGAGAACATCAAATTCATGGACTTTGGTGAGTTCCTCCCCCAGGCCAATCCTCATCTGCATTCCCCCCTCCTGCCTTTTCCTTCCCTCTCTGCCTGGGTCATGCTTTTTTCCCTTTCAAAAGATGTCTCCACTTGGCTGCTTTCATGCCCGGAGCCTATCAAAAAGTGCTTACTGGCATATTGTCCCCCCCCCTTCCTTTCCACTTTCGTTTGGAAACACAGGTAAGTTTCTGTGCTGTTGAGCCGCAGAGATTCATCTGGACTCCCCTGTGTGTGGGGATGGGGGGGGGGAGATCTGCCTTTTTCCAGCCTCAAAGCCCTCCTTGGTTCCTTTTGGAAAGACGGGAGCTTTACCACAGTTAATGAGCATGAGATCTCCCCCGCACTTTTGATCCTCTGCTGTGTCCTCAGCAAAAGCGCGGAGGAACAATGTTCGCATTGCAATTGATGGGCTCTCTTAATGCAGAAAGAAGTGCTTGATATGTAAAAAGCACCCTTTGCAATCTGAGAGCTGGGACTGTTT
Source organism: Podarcis raffonei (assembly GCF_027172205.1). Taxonomy (NCBI): domain Eukaryota; kingdom Metazoa; phylum Chordata; class Lepidosauria; order Squamata; family Lacertidae; genus Podarcis; species Podarcis raffonei. The sequence continues at coordinate 73,084,007 of NC_070609.1, read as the reverse complement.
CAGGTGTGACGATACCTGCAGATTGAAAGATGCGTTTTTGAGCATGAATACTGAGGTCCAGGTGTGGCGACAAGGGTTGGCAAGCAGCCTGATGCCATTCCTGCTTTGTGTCGAACACCCCCCACCCAAAAGAAAATCAGAGTCAGCAAAAGAGAATTTTTGCTTTTCCTCGTCCAAGTTGAGATCATTCATGTTGCCTTTCCTGGAGGACTCCGAAAGCTTGGTGCTAGCAATGTATAGCAACATAGAAAGCAATCTTATACGGAGTCAGACCATAGCTCCCTTCAACTCAGCATTGCCTGTGCTGACTTGGTACTGTCTCTCCCAGAGTTCAGGCAGGGATCTCTCCCAGCCCTACATGGAGATGCCAGGGATTGAACTTGGGACCTTCTGAATTCAAAGCAAGTGCTCTACCACTGAGCCACAGCCTTTTGAGAGCCAGTGTGGTGTTGAGAGCCCGTGTGGTGTAGTGGTTAAGAGCGATAGACTCGTAATCTGGTGAACCGGGTTCGTGTCTCCGCTCCTCCACATGCAGCTGCTGGGTGACCTTGGGCCAGTCACACTTCTTTGAAGTCTCTCAGCCCCACTCACCTCACAGAGTGTTTGTTGTGGGGGAGGAAGGGAAAGGAGAATGTTAGCCGCTTTGAGACTCCTTCGGTTAGTGATAAAGCGGGATATCAAATCCAAACTCTCCTTCTTTCCCCAGAAGAAAGGGACCTCTTTCAGCAGTGCCCCCAAAACTCACTTCTCCTTTATTGGCTTTCCCTAGACTGGATCCCCCAGCTTTTCACCACAACGACCACCACCACGACGGCCAGCACCATGGCACCGGCTGTCGCCACCACCCGCCACTTCACCACCACCGCTGTTCCCCGGGCCCTGTACCCAGGGAGGTCCAATGGTAAAGCAACCGGGGCAGTCACCACCAAAAGACCTGTCACCACCGCTCCAGCCACCACCGCCAGGAAGAAGCCCATGCGCCTGACCCCAACCCCAAAGAAGCCAGCACGGCCCTGCGATTCCCACCCCTGCCTGCACGGCGGCACCTGTGAGGATGATGGCCGGGAATTCACCTGCAGTTGCCCGGCTGGAAAAGGAGGGGCAGTTTGTGAAAAATGTAAGTGTCTTGGTGAGGTGGTACTATGTTTGTTGGGGGGGGGGGACACACACAGCGGAGCCCTTTTAAAATAGCCTAGCAGATACGGTTGCCTGCAGTATGTGATTATGCAAAAAAAAAAGGAGTGGTACCAGGTTTGAAAAAAATTGACTGCCCAAAGCTAGTGAGAAGTACAGTGGTACCTCAGGTTAAGTACTTAATTCGTTCTGGAGGTCCGTTCTTAACCTGAAACTGTTCTTAACCTGAAGCACCGCTTTAGCTAATGGGGCCTCCTTCTGCTGCCGTACTGCCGGAGCCCGATTTCTGTTCTTATCCTGAAGCAAAGGTCTTAACCCGAGGTACTATTTCTGGGTTAGCGGAGTGTGTAACCTGAAGCGTATGTAACCCGAGGTACCACTGTAGCAGAGGATAAGCCTCACACATCTGTTTGCCCAGGGAGCAGGCCAGCATTTTGAAAACGTCTTTTGTCTCAGCACAGCAAGCCAAGTGAATCTGCAAGTCTCAAGGGCATTTGCTATAGCCTTGTCAGTTGCAGATCATTGCTGCGCCCTTGCTTGAATTGAAATGGGATGCTTTCTATCTTAAATATCAAAGACTCCAGATATATAATAAGGTTTTTGCGCTGTTTCTTTTCTCCCATTCTGCTTGCCTTTTTTTAATAATAATAAAAAAAACTCTTCACCTTTTACACTCTACCATCTCTGCCTGCCCTCTGCAGCGATCAGGTACTTCATCCCCAGTTTTGGAGGAAAATCCTACCTGGCCTTCAAAATGATGAAGGCGTACCACACCGTGCGCATTGCCATGGAGTTCCGGGCTTCTGACCTCAGTGGGCTGCTCTTGTACAATGGGCAGAACCGCGGCAAGGATTTCATCTCCCTGGCGCTGGTCAACGGCTTTGTGGAGCTTCGGTGAGTGGGCTTTGTTGTGGCTCAGGGACCACGCCAGCTGCAGGAACAGAGGGGAGGCTGAGAGAGACAACTTATCAGAAGAGCCCCGGCTGTGCCAGAGCAAAGCCTCACCTAGTCCAGCATTTCCCAGAGTGCTCAGCAACAGACCTATAGCAGGTGTGGGGAACCTCAGGCCTGGGGGCCATATAGTCCTCTCCATGTAGCCCTTGGAGAGTCTGGAGCTGGGGGCATCTAAACATCAACCAGGGTGCACTGGGACACTTTAAAGTGTGTCCTTCCTCAATCTGGGCATCTTCCCAGGTGGCGGTGTCAAGCATCAGTGGGAACTGCTATATCGCACAGTAGATACGATGACCCAAGGGCCACATTTGTCCTAGATCAACTCTCTGAGGGCCGTCAAACAGCAGTGGGGGGGCACTTCATACAACACATATGCACACTTACCTGAGTTGATCCATGCAAATCAGCTGCAGAGAAGAGTTGGGTGCTGAGCTTGGTGGGGGGTGGGGCTGCATCCATTGCTAGCCCTACTCAGAGTAGACCCATTGAAAGTTATGGACATGGCTGACTAAGGTCTGTTAATTTCAGTGGGCCTATTATTGAGTGAACCTTGGTTGGATACAATGCTTTTTCTTTTCTTGTCTTTGTGCCACTGCCACCCAAATTGGTGGGCCTAAAAGTCCTCTTGAAGGACCGGATCAGGCCTCTTGGGCAGAGGGTTAGCCACCCGATGTGCACAGGGTTTGTCCACCAACCACCACATTGAACTCTGTAGGTGGCAGAGTCTTCTTCCCAGGAAGTCTCACTTCTTCCCACATTGGTTCCGAGAGGTCGGTGGTAGAATATAGCCCCCTGATTCAGCGTGGGATGCAAAAAGGCTGCTGCTAAAGTATTCCCCATGTTATCCTCTGTGCTCTCATTCTCTCAAAAACTCTGCATCCTTTTGTGCCTTCCCTTCTCCAGCAGCCAAGTAAAACTCTCCCCTCCACTCCTGCTTGCTCTTTTCCAGGTTCAACACGGGCTCTGGGACAGGCATCATCACCAGCAGAGTGCCCGTTGAGCCTGGCAGATGGCACCAGCTGGTTGTCAACCGCAATCGAAGGAACGGCATGCTCTCCGTGGACGGGGAGCCACATGTCAACGGTGAGAGCCCCAGCGGCACGGATGGGCTGAATCTCGACACGGATCTCTTTGTTGGAGGAGCTCCAGAAGATCAAATAGCAGCGTGAGTAGTGGGTGGGCGGGTGTGGAATCTTCCCATTTTGTTTGCAGGGTTGTTCTAGAACCCCATGACAAGTAGAGGTTGAATACTTTTGTCTTTGTGGGGAAAAGCACTAATTAAAAAGAAAGAAACTCCCTGCATGTAGAAACGTAGCGCAGCAGGAGGGAGAGGCAGTTTAGAGCCCTTCTCTCCAACATACTATTTTAGTAATTGCTTCTGCTGCTGCTGTTGTTGACTAAATTTGTATTCCACCCTTCATCTGTAGATCTCAGGGCGGCTCACAACTTAAAATTACAGTATAAAAAACACAACATACATAACAAAAGTAAGAACAAAAACAAAACCACCCCTTCTATAATTGGACGAGGAATCAAAATCAGTCAATCCAAGTCTCCTTACATTACCTCACTCTGCACTGTTTATACCTAGAAGATACATCAATATTCCATAACAATGGCGCTGGTTATAAAAATGGATCATCAAAACTGGCAGAACTGCAGGAACAAACGATTCAAATAAGCAACTCAACAAGGGCTGACGTTCTAAGAACAATGCCTTATAGAATAACTAACAATGATAGAATGATGACACCCGCGAAGAGCAAGTCGCAATCTGCTTCTCCATGCTAGCAAAAAAAGGAGAAGATGCACAGCATCAGCAACAAAAACAAATACAGATTAAATTTCAATGTCAGTGTTAAGACAGGTGCAGTGACAACGTTAAAATGCACAGCTGAAAGCTGAAATTGAAAAACGGAATCTGTGATTTAGCCCACGTCCGGGAGGATGACTAGGACAGCTCACCATAATGCCAAACCAGGATTCTGCCACACGTGTAGACCAGGATTTTAGGCTATAAGCATCTGAGATTGGCAGTAAGGGTATCCTGAGCAGACACTGAGGTCATACATTTAAAGCATTAGGATACCACTTCAAGCATCCATGGCTTTGCCCAAAGAAATCTGGGAGCTGTAATTCTTTGAAGATGCTGAAAGCTGGTAGGAGGCCCCTGTTCCACTCACAGTGCTACAATTCCCAGAGTTCTCTGGGAAGAGGCGTTGACTGTTAAGCTGCCCTGGGAATCGTTAAAAGCCTCTGAGATTGACTGTTGAACCTCTCTGAGTGCAAACCACTCGCCCCACTCTGAAAAAGAGCCTTAATAGTTATTTTTCTCCGAAATATAATGTATACACTGTCCGGCGACTCTTTCCCTGCAGCATAGGGAAGGGCCATTGCTTAGTGGGAGAGCAGGCGCTTTGCATGCAGAAGGTCCCAGGTTTGGAGCTGGGACCCTGGAGTGCCACTGCCAGTCCGTGCAGGCAGTACTGAGCTAGGTGGGCCAGTGCTCTGACTATGGTATAAGGCAGCTTCCTGTGAAACTCTGGAGAGCCACTGCCAGTCAGTGGAGACCAACCTTCCCCAGCCTGGTGTCCTCCCGATGTTTTGTTTTTGTTTTTTAAAGTAATATTTATTAAGAGTTTAAAGATTACAAAAAGAAGAAAAAGAGTTAAACAAAGCAAAACAATACAATACAATGCAAAGAAAACAAAAACACTGCTTATCTTAACAAAACAAAAACAAGAACAGAAACAATTAAAAACACATCCAATATTTCCATATCTTGTCTTTCATTTACTTGTTTCAACGACCTCCTCACACCTCCCTTTTTTGTATTCCAGTTCAGTTAGCTATTTCAGCAAATCCTTTCCATCTTTCTCATTTTTTGTCCTATAATTTATCTTAACCCAATCTAACCTTGTTTTTTCCCCTTTGGCCCATTAAACAATCTATTCTTACTTAATTCTTTATAACATTCCTACTAAAGCCATATAGCTTCATTCCAACATCCTTCTAACATTCATTAATTTTACAATGTTTCTGTAAATAGTCTTTAAATTTTTTCCAATCTTCTTCCACCGACTCTTCTCCCTGGTCTCGGATGTTTTGAACTACAACTCCCTTCAGCCCTCGCTAGCTGAGACCGATGGGAATTGTATTTCTGGGATGTGTGGACTGGGGAGCACCAGACTGGGGGTGGCTGCTGTAGACTTTCCTGAGCTAGTAATTCTTTTGTCCCTATAAGATGCCAGAGATTGACCCTGGACCTTCCAGAGTTATAGCATGTGCCTTGGTCCCTCCCCCACATATCCCTCCTGGACATGGGATTTCACTGTAGCTGCCCTTCCAGCATTGCCCATCCAGCCACCCCTCCTGAACTTCGGCCTTGTTCTTCTGCCTTCCTCTCAGGGTGGCAGAGCGCACATCAGTCACAACTGGCCTGAAGGGCTGCATCCGCCTGCTGGACGTCAACAACCAGATGTACGACCTGAGGGAGAAGGGCAGCGACGTGCTGTATGGCAGCGGAGTGGGCGAGTGTGGCAACAACCCCTGCCACCCCAACCCCTGCCACCACGGCGGCCTCTGCCACGTCAAAGAGGCGGAGATGTTCCACTGCGAGTGCCTCAACGGTTACACAGGTTGGCCTAGCAGGGTGTGGAACGGGAAGGGAGTTGCCTGGACCCTTTTGCCTCTCATAGGCTCGTTTTCTTTGTGCAAAGTGTGGTGGGGAGGGTGACCTGAACCTTTCTGCTTGACATGATAGCTTTCCCGGTGCAGAGTTGTTACTTACCCGCCCTGAGGCCCCAGAGCAGCTTGTGGCAATTTAAGCAGGGGTCAGCAAACTTTTTCAGCAGGGGGGCGGTCCACTGTCCCTCAGACCTTGTTGGGGGCTGGACTATATGGGGGTGGGGGAATGAACAAATTCCTATGCCCCACAAATAACCCTGAGATGCATTTTAAATAAAAGGACACACTCTACTCATGTAAAAACACACTTATTTCCGGACCGTCCGCGGGCCAGATTTAGAAGGCGATTGGGCCGCATCTTAACAGTCACAAAAATAGGGCAGTTCTTAAAATATGCACCTCGAAAGGCGAGGTAAAGAAGTGTGTCTTCGGCATTCTCCGAAAGGCGCCAGGTGCATCTCTGTGGGAAGAGCGTTCCACAGCTTAGGGGCTGCCCCAGAGAATGCCCTATCCTGGGCTGCCATGCTCACTGAGCCTCAGAGGGTGGAGGAACTACCATGAGGGCCTCCTCTGCTGATCTCAGCCTCGAGGAGGGTCTGTCGGGAAGGATACCATCTTTCTGAGTTGCAGAGTGGTGAGGATGACAGCCGAAATCTTTCTCCCTCACATGCTGGCTTTCTATAAATGATGTTATATATTTGTATATAAGAGAAAACCCCAAACCAGCTAACAGGAACATACCAGGATAAACACAATTGTATCGAAACAACACGGCTGCTGACTTAGCTGACCTTTCTCTCCTCTTCCTTCAGGGCCAACCTGTGCTGACGAGAGGAACCCCTGTGACCCCAACCCATGCCACATCTCTGCCACCTGCTTGGTGCTGCCAGAAGGGGGCGCCAAGTGTGAATGCCCCATGGGGCGGGAGGGAGAGTTCTGTCAGACAGGTAAGTGGTGCTTTGTCTGATACACATTGGTTGGTGTGGAGTGAAAAACACTGCAGGGCTGAGATATGGTTAGAGAGAGAACACTTTTAGATAGGCGTTTAACATAGGTCAAATTGGACAAATGCAATGAGATACAGGAGCAATCAAACATAAAATTAACTTTGTTCAAGTGATTATTCCTTGGATCACCTACATTTATGTACATTCCTCTTCCAGCATGCTAAAATCAGTATATATTTGACAAGCAACCTGTATATAATTTTAACAACATTTTGTGTGTTTCCACCTTGTTTCCACCCCCTCCCTATAACATTTATTAATGTTGTATCCAATGCCAATCAGTCTCACAGTGGACCCAGTGAAATTAATAAACTTAGCTAACTTAGGACCCTTAATTTCAGTGGGTCTATCCTGAGTGAAAGTTAGCTGGGTAAGAAGTGTGCATGCTGTTGAGTTGTCATGTATTAAAATATTCCAGATTCCAGTGAAAGCTTTGAAATTGTTTTGATACAACATTTAAAATGCTGCTGTATTATACCCACTTACCTGTCAGTGACTGCCCATGAACTCAATGGGAACTACTAATGTGCAGACATCGACAGGAGGTTCTGAAAGGCTGCAATCCTGAGTACACTTGCTAGGGAGTAGATCCCATTTAGTTGGGTTAAGTGTAGATACAGGATTTCCCTGTAAGTGCACTTGAATGAATTTCACTTTCCCGCTTAATATTATAGTTCAACTACTTTCGACTACTGGCAAAAAAAATAATCAGATATTTATGCAAGCATGTGGCGTGCCTTGTTTGTTTTTGTTTGTTTGTTTGTTTGTTTACTAAATGTAAGTTAAATAAGCATGCTAAATCAGCATCAACTTAGGGCAGAAAATTTTGTGGTTCAAATTTCTTCAGAAAACCCACATTGTTGCTACTTACACTGGGGTGGGAGGCAGCAGTTGAGGCTGCAAGCCTTTACTCCAGGGATGGTGAACTTACAGCCCTCCAGGTGTTCTCTCAACAGCCCCGGCCAGCATGACCACTTACTTGGGTATAAGCTTCATTGGGACTTACCCAGTGGGACTTAAATTTGAGTGGAGGTGTATAGGATTGAGCTGTCAGCGTCCCTCTCTCTCTGTCTGGGACCATCCCCGCTGGCCACTTAATCTGACGTTTCTGCTGTTTGTTCCCTCCATTTCCCCCTCTCCTTTAGTCACAGAGCTGGACCAGACAGTTCCCTTCCTGCCAGAATTTAATGGGTTCTCCTACCTAGAGCTGAACGGTCTCCAAGCCTTCGTGCCAGAGCTGCAGTAAGTTCTGTTCCCTCTGCTTTCTCACCTCCCTTTCACCTGTGCAAAAGTGATTCAGTTTAATGGGGCATACATATCCCACTTCTGACACCAAATAAAGCAAGAAAAGAGGGGCTACCCTTATGCTATTCATATAATCAGTTATCAGTAATCAATATATTCACATATGCTCACACATAACAGGGCTTACAGTGATTTTATAAATCCATTTGAATCAAGAAAAGCTTTTTGCCTAAGCTAACTGCTTGGAACCGCAAGTCCAGAACCGACCTTTCACCTAGTACATCCTTGCACCCTAGAGGAAAGGGGAAGCCATGAATCAGAAGGCGCTGGTACAAATCTCCCCCTCAAATGCAGGCTAAAATGGTCCACAAAACAGGAAGGGCCAAACCACAAAAACTCCCTACATGAAGCAGAATGCATAGGGGGAGGTAGCGCCAGGAGATTCCCTCCCTGAGTCTCATTTTCCTGTTCTGTCAGAACTAGGGAAAAGGTCAGACTGTGCATCATTGTACAGACAATGGAAAGCAGAAGTTGGGAGTGAACTCTGCGTATGGCCAGGAGCATGGCAAGATGCGCTAATTGGTTATTTTTTGCTGGCGTTCGTGACTGTCTCATGATTGTCTCATGATCTGTGATTTGCTCAGGTATATAACCTCAGGACTTGTATGCTTCGGGGTCCCAGTCTTTTGGAAAGGATTCCAACTGGGTCCATTATTGCTCAGCAATAAAACCTCACCTTCTTTTTCTCCAAATTGCTGTGTCTGTCTGATCCTTGTTTCACCCTAAGTGGGTACTACTATATTTCACGTGCTACAACGGGAGCATTTGAAACTTGCCTTATACCAAGTCAGACCAGTGTATTGTCTACATTAACTGGCAGCCGCTCTCCAGGGTTTCACAGAGGGAGTCTTTCCCATCCCTCTCCAGAGATGTCAGGGTTCAAACTTGCCCTTGGCCTCTCCTGCATGAAAAACCTCTGTTTTTTGCTGCTGTTTAAAGTCACATCTCCACCCACCCACTCTAGCAGTATTCATAGGAAGCTGCCTCAGGCCGGGTCAGATTATTTGTCCGTCTAACCAAGTATTGACAGATAGCAGCAGCTGCCCAGCATCTCAAAGATCATAGGTAGAATATATTGGGACGTCGGAGGTGAGATATCAATTACTGTCTTATTCCCAACTGCTGTTTCTACACCTTAACCTTGAGTATTGCAAGAGAATTTGGCTGCATACACACCATACATTTAAACCATGTCTCCCCCCAGAAGACTCATGAGAACTGTAGCTTAACCCTCACAGAACTGCAATTCACACCTCCCTTACCAAATGACATTTCCATGGATTCTTTGGTGAAAGCCATGTGCTTTAAACGTAAGGCATGTATTCAACCCAAGTCACTTGTGAGGTCTTCAGAGACACCTGGTTAGGAACACAAGGACGTATTGTGGGTGGTAAGCATTAGTGAGGCTCCTGCTGCCCTTCTTTCTATGGGGAGAAAGACTTGAGACCTGGGTTTATGCTATTCCACAGGGAGAAGATGGCCATGGAAGTCGTGTTCCTAGCGAAGAACCCAAGTGGCATGATCTTCTACAATGGGCAGAAGACAGACGGCAAAGGGGATTTCATCTCCCTGGCTCTTCATGACGGCTACCTGGAATATAGATACGACCTGGGCAAAGGAGCAGCTGTAATCAAGTACGATCAACTTCCTTCTGAGGGTAGGGGTAAGAGTGGGGGTGGAGAGAGATGTAGCAGTAGTAGTTGTTGTTGATTACCCACCCTTCTTCTAAGGTCCTGGGGCAAGTTATAATAATTAAAACAAAATACTAAAACAATCTAAAACAACATATAATCACAGAAATAAAGTGGGTCTTAAAAAATATATACCTCAAATGTCAAAAGATGGACTAATGTAGGGCAGGTTTAGGTGAGGTTAACTCTATGTTGTGTGCATTTGATCACATTGCAAAAATGTATTTGTATATCATTACCTCGTAAGTGGTTTACAGATAGAGAAATAGAGAGATGCAAAGATAGCACACACACACACACACACACACACACACACACACACACACACACACTGGTGTGTGGGGGTGTGGGTGTGGGTGTGTGAGACAGAACGGGTATTCAAAACCACACCGAAATGAATTAAAAATCAACAGTAAGCAAAAAAGCGATTAAAACACATTCCATCGTTCTACAGGTCTGGATAGGCTTGCCTAAAACACAAAACAAACATGGAATCCCATGCTCATTCTTTCAGTGGTTGTTATCCTGGGTTATAATATCCTCTAGGAGCAGAATCCTGTGCAGGTTTGCTTAAAAGTAAGTCTCACTGTAGTTGGAGGGGCTAACTCCAAGCCAAGTGTGTCTAGAACTGCATCTTTAATCAGACCTGAGTAAACAAACCTTCTGTTCTCCTTTTTCTCCCCCCCCCCCATCATACACTTGCCACATCCCTTCTAGGAGCAAGGAACCAATCCCATTAAACACCTGGATCAGTGTATCACTAGAGAGGAATGCACGCAAAGGGGTGATGAGGATCAATAACGGCGAACGGATCATGGGAGAGTCTCCGGTAAGTGGGTGAGCCCTAAGCGTTGGTCCAAGGAGCTGAAGTGGTTTGTGGCAGCCCCTCTGACCTGGCTGAGCAAACGGAGTCCAGCGTCAAGAAGCCAGCAGTCAGTGGTGCTCTCCCTTCGGCTCAGACGAGGGGCATAAGATTGTCCACACACAAATCAGTTTGGGGTTCCAAATGGTTACTAGAGGGACAGGGAACCTGTGGCCCCTCCAGATGGTGTTGCCCTGGCCCAGTGGTCAGGGATGATGGGAGCTGCAGTCTGGCAACATCTGGGTTCCCTGTCCCTAGCTTTAGAAGACATCAAAGAATAATTCCATCCTGATATGTCTGGACTCCAGCTTCCAACAGCGCTGGTCAGGGATGATGGGAGTCATAGACCTGCAACCTCTGTTTTTAACACATTGGGGTTGTGTGATGTGAAGCAGACCCCAACATCTAGCCCAGTATTCTGTCTCCAACAGCATCCAGCTAGAAATTGTCACAAGCAGGAGACGATGGCAACAGCACTTCAACATTTCCTCCCTACTGTATTCTTATTTAGACATGAACAAGGTGGCTTCGTAGCTGTCACAATCTATAGATCACTCCTCCATGAATTTGTTTGATCCCTCCTTTGAAGCTAGCTAAATCAGTAGTCATTATCAGCACATGGCATAAGTAAATTACATCATGAGAGGGGACATTTTCTCTTGCCTGTCTGTAATCTACTGACTATTCATTTCACTGGTTGACTCCTGACGTCTGGTGAGAGAACCTGTGAACCAATCATAAATATATAAAACTGAATCATGTCCTGCCACTTCCCATCTTCACTCAATCTCTCCCAAAAATTGTAAGTTTTCCATGTAAGAAAGATCCTCTCATGCTTTCATCTTTTTGGTCGCCTCCTTTATGCCACCTGCACTCCATCTCAATTTTCTCCCTACGCATCTGAAATCACTAGTGCTGTTTGCATCGCTCCGTCCAGCTAAGTATTTCCAGCTGTCTGGCACACCCACTCCGCATACTAAGCACATGCCCTAGAACCTTCCCAGAATCCTCTGTGGTACGCAAGAAGAATTTGTAATGAAAAAGGTCCCCTGTACATAAGGTGGGTTTTGTTGTTGTCGTCGTTGAACAGACCAAGGTATACACCATGCCCATTTCTACTTTCAAAACACCAGCCTTTGACCCCTGTCTCCAAGCTTAGCCTAGTTATCTGAAACACAATGGTTTCTCCCCACCCTTCCTTTTAATTCTGGGAAGGAAACACACCTCCAAAAGGGGAAGCTGCAGAATAAAACTGTGCAGAACAGCAAACCGATAGGCCTGTGGCTTGTGTCTGATCTTTTACACATGCTCCTTTTTCTCCTCTTCCCAGCTTTAAAGCTTCCTTTTTGAAAGAGCTGCTGCCTCGTGTCTTATCAGAGCTGCACCTGCTCCTTCTCTGTGCCCCCTGCTCTGCTCTGTACCTTTTACTCTGCCAACGGCCCGCTAACCAGGGGACAGGGTTGCCGCTTGTATCTTGTGTGACTCTTTTCTGCCTGGTGATGTTATTGCACTGATCTTTTCTTTTGTCTCTTTCTCTCTCCGTCTTTCTTTTTGATTTTTGTTTGTGTTTCTTCCTTCTCCCCCACCCACCCCTTTCTCCTCCCTGCTGTCTGGATTTCAGAAATCCCGTAAGGTAAAGATAAGTATGACGGTCCTCATTACCATCTCACCCGACACTGGCTCATCCCTCCGCCCAAACCCTGTCGCTCTCTTCACTTCTCCATCCAGCCGCCAGTAATTTATCATCGCCTGCCTGCCTGTTCCATCTTACAAAAATCACCTGTTGGTTTTTCATTTTGTTAGAATAGCTTCTCCTCCTCCTCCTCCTCCTCCCTTTTTTATTTTTAAGGAGTCATTAAGTTCATTAACTATTTTGTTTGTTTCTTTCTCCTCTCCACTCACCCTACATTTCCCCCAGAAAGCTTGGCCATTTCTCCATTTTTTAATATTATTGTGCATTAGATTTAGCCTTTTTAACGCAACCAGAGGTGGCTTTGATGCCATGACTCACAATGGGGACAGTAGAAGCCTGGAAGGAAAGGGCTGGGGGGTGGGTGCCTTTCCTCTGTGGCTTCATGTCTGAGTCCCCCTCTGTGTGATATATGGATGGATCCTGGGGCTGTAGTTCATTAAGGGTGCTGAGAGTTGCTCAGAGACCACATTTCCCCTCACAGAGCTACAATTCCCAGAGTTTCCTGGGAAGAGGAATTGATTGCCAAACCACTGTGGGAGGGGAATTGAGATCTGGCTTGGAGGAGAGTTCCAGGGGCCAGGTAGGAGCCACATTTGGCCTCCAGGCCTGAGGTTGCCCAGCTCTGGTTCTTGCTTCCTTCTCTGTCCCAGGACGGAGAGGGATATGAGTTACAACCTGGGTCTTCTCCTTTCTCACTGTGTGTTTTTCTTTCCCCTTCTCCCCGCCCATCCAGCTTCCTCACACCTCCCTTAACCTGAAAGAACCCCTCTACGTTGGGGGAGCACCTGACTTCAGCAAGCTCGCCCGTGCTGCGGCTATTTCCACCAGCTTTGATGGTGCCATCCAGAGGGTGAGGCATATATGATCCCTGTCAATCGGTAGTGCTCCTCATGGGATGAGATCAAGGCTACGTAGTTTGTGTTTGCGGCCACTTGTGGTGTGTGTGCATCATTTAATAAGATATTATTGTCCCTCTGGCATAAGGAAACTTTTTTTTTGAGCCCAAGGGCCACATTCCCTTCTGAACAACTTTCATAGGGCCACATGCCAGAGGCAAAAGTGGGTGGAGCAATGAATGTAATTTATGTGTTCAGGAAGCTAGTTTCTACCCACACTCACACACACCCCTCTCTGTTCTCCATCCAGGGAAGCAAAAGGCTCAAGGACACATCCCAGCCAGGCAAAAACACTCAGTGAGGGTGTGAATCAGAGTTGGTGCAGGGGTGTGCCCTGGGGAGAGTCTCAAACGTCAGACAGAGAGACCTGGGCGGCCTGAGACTTCTCATCCTTCTTGTGTGTCAAAAAAGTTATGGTTTCACATTGAAATCTCCTAAACACCTATAGGAGGATCCCTGGCTCTGTTGCCTGGTGGAAAATGCTCACAATCCATTTTTACTAGAGATACCATCCATTAAAAATAAACACCTTTTTTTCATCTCCTTGGGGGCTCATTTGCAGAACCTGGCAGTCTTCCTTGCCCTCCTCTGAACCCTTTCCAAGAAGAGCATAAACCAATTGGAGCAGGTTCACAGGAGGGCAACAAAGATGGGCAGAATTATGGAAAGTAAGTCCTGCGAGAAATAGTTTAAAGAAACGGGATCTCCTTAACTTGGAGAAGAGAAGATTAAGGGGAGACATTATTGCACTCTCTGAATTGACCTCTAAGGCCTATTCTGTCTCTGCGGTGCTAAGACTTGGTTAACCTGCACATGTGTCCAAAGCCGGGTACCTAAAAGGATGCCTAGAAGACTGTCCTAACTCTTATATATCCAACCCATCACTGTGCTCTGCAGGAGGGGGGGCCCTGCAGATACCATCTCATCAGAAGGTCTAATCCATACTTGGTACAAGCCAGCCCTTCAGGTTGGAGGCACCTACCTCCCTCCCATTTGGAGATGTCAGACAGACACAGAATCTGTTGTCTTTCTGATGGCTACTGAAGACCTTCGTTTCTCAGCGAGCCTTTTACAAGGGAGATCCACACCCCAGTCTGCATTGGACCAGAAACTTTTCGCAAATATCCTTTTATTGTTAGATTGCTGCGAGATGTGGGAAGCGAATCATAAACGAAATAAAGTAAGAAGCCTGCAAAAATCACTGGGTTTCCTCATTCTCTGGCAAGGTGTCCCTGGCTTTTAATTTAAAAATAAAATAAAACTCACCCTGATTCTTTTGTTTCTTCTTTTTTCCTCCCTACCCGCTCAGATTTCTATAAAAAGCGTCCCAATTCTGAAGGAAGAGAACATCCGTGGTGCCGTCGAGATCTCTTCCTTCCGCTCCCATCCGTGCATCCAGAAGCCCAGCCCTTGCCAGAATGGGGGGATGTGTAGTCCTCGCATGGAAAGCTACGAGTGCACATGCCAGAGGGGCTCCTTCGGGGTGCACTGCGAGAAAGGTGCGGCTCTCTCACTCGTGCTAGAAGTTGCCGGTGAAGACCAGAAAAACGCTGCTTAACAGAAAGTAGAATAGTTGGATGTCATCCTAGAGTTGTACCTTGGTTCTCGAATGCCTTGCGACTCAAACATTTTGGCTCCCGAATGCCACGAACCCGGAAGTGAGTTTTCTGGTTTGGGAACGTTCTTTGGAACCTGAATCTCCGACGCGGCTACCACGGCTTCCGATTGAGTGCAGGAAGCTCCTGCAGCCAATCGAAAGCCGTGCCTTGGTTTTCAAACGTTTTCAGAAGTCGAACGGACTTCCGGAACGGATTCGGTTCGAGAACCAAGGTACGACTGTAATTTCTTTGACAAACAGAAAATCAGAAGCCGTTTTCCTCTCTTTCCTTTCTTTTCTTTATTCTTCTTTGTGTCCTCTGCTCTGGGCCGTTATTGGGGTCCGAGGATTACACACACATGAAGGTGGTGGATGGTTCTTGGAAGAACCCTGAGTGAGAGGCAGGGAAGTGAAGATCTCCCAGAGTAAGAGACTGGGAAGGGGAAAGGAAGCTCCCAGGTGAGAGCTGGGAGGGTCCACCACTTTCTGTGAGTGACAAGGGTTAAGAGCTACTTTTGATAGAGGATTCTGTGTTTTCCTCCCCCCCTCTTTTTTGCTCTGTTTTTGTTTTTATTAAGATTAGTTTCTTTTGTCTTTTACTGTCTTATGAAAAAAGCTCTAATAAAATCTTACTAGAAGCAGCAGCAGCAGTTGCCAGTGGGAGTCATTAAGTGGAGCTGAATGTTGGTCGATCATAACCAATCTGCCTTCTTCATCTTCTTCTTCCTCCCCCAGTCATCACTGAGAAGGCGGCAGGAGACGCGGAGGCCATTGCTTTCGATGGCAGGACCTACATAGAATACCACAATGCTGTGACCAAAAGGTAATGCCTTTTCTTTGGATTAACAAAGCGGGGGTAGAAAAACAAGCCTGTTGGCAGGAACTGAACTCAGAGCTTAACAATTAACCGTCTGAACTGGAGGAGTGGGGAAGAACCCCAGGGTCTTCTACAGTGGAGTCAGAGGGTGGCAGCGCCACATCCTCAGGCCAGGGAGGAGTGGGGCACTGGCCCTACAGGTTCTTCTGGCAGCAGTGCCTCCGTGTGCCCTTCAGGTTCATCCATCATCTGATGGAAGAGGAATCTGACTACTGGTCCCTGATAGTTCTTTATCCCCAGCATTACATGGAAGTTTCATTCAGCTGTGACAGAAGAAAGCAGCACAATAAGATCCCCTCCTAATCCCAGCCCTCCTGTCTGCCCACCTTTGTGTGTGTGTGTGTGTGTGTGTGTATTCTCTTGTCTCATGAATAACATTTTTGTGTGTCTTTAATCTTGGCTCCTGTACCACACATCTCTGCAACCCATTTGGGGGCAGGGGCTTCTTTTATGTGTGTTTCTTCTGGGCTCTGGGCATTGGACCCACCTCTGGTTTTTGGTCACCCCTTTGGAGACTGCAATGGGTTGTATCCAACTAAGTTTTACTCCTACCCGCTAAACTTGGGGCTATGCTCATCGTGAGCATTAATAGTGTGGTGGCACCTACCCTTTAAAATTCCCTCCTCTTAAATATGAGACAGGCGTCGTTTCTGTTGCCTTTTGGGCACCTATGAAAGACCTTCCCCTTCCAACAAGCCTTTTAGGAAAGAGATCTTTCCCAGTCTGCATCTGTACTGGAATTGTTTTTAAGGCATTTAATTTTTTTATGACTTCTTGTTTGCCCCTCTGGGCTGCTTTGGGGGGAAGGGCAGGGTACAAATAAAATAAAATAGTAAATTTCAATGAGTCTATCGGAAACACTGCCTCCTTCCCTACAGACCCTCTCCAGATCAGCACAGAAGGCCCTCTTGGTAGTTGCCCTGCCCTCGGAAGCATAAGGGGTGGCAGCACAGGAGAGGGCCTTCTCTGTGGCAGCCCCTAGGCTGTGGAACTCCACCCTGCAGAGGTGTCTCTCATTCCTATTATGGAGTTTTGCCATATGCTAAAGATGGGTGGCGCTGTGGTCTAAACCACAGAGCCTAGGGCTTGCTGATCAGAAGGTCGGCGGTTCGAATCCCTGCGACGGGGTGAACTCCCGTTGCTTGGTCCCTGCTCCTGCCAACCTAGCAGTTCAAAAGCAAGCAGTGCAAGTAGATAAATAGGTACGGCTCTGGCGGGAAGGTAAATGGCGTCTCCATGTGCTGCTCTGGTTTGCCAGAAGCGGCTTTGTCATGCTGGCCACATGACCAGTAAAGCGAGATGAGCGCCACAACCCCAGAGTTGTCCGCGACTGGACCTGATGGTCAGGGGTCCCTTTACCTTTACCTTTACCTTTAAAGGTGCATCTCCTTATCCTGGCCTTTGACACCTAAGAGGTGTGTGTGTGTGTGTGTGTGTGTGTGTGTGTGTGTGTGTACAGCCCACAGTTCGTTTTTAAAGGAGTTTGCCCTAGGGCATTTGGGTGAAGGATGAATAACAAATACACTCATTGTCACAGCAATAATACTTGGATTAGGACTAAAGTTGGATACAACCCTATGTTTCTTTCTTACTTGTGCTCTCTTGTCTTGTCTGTCACCTCACTTTCTCTCTCGCTCTCTGCGTCCTGAATGTCTTTGTTTCTTTGTTTTCAAGCCAACTGACCAATGAGATCCCAGCGTAAGTAGATCTCCTTCCTCGCCCTCCCACCTTCTGTAATCACCATCTCACATCAACCATCCTGCCGCCTACCAACCCCAACCCCAACCACGTCACTCAGTCACCACCACCGTTCACTTGGGAATAAGAACTGATAGTGAGCCTTCTTGGAGTGGGGGGACAGGGGACAGGTGGTCCTACAGGGGGAACACCCACACCTTCACTTTACACAGATGTGTGCACTGTATTAGACTTAAGCCACAGCACCAGAGCTGCCTGTCATCCTTACCCCATTCCCAGCACCCAGGAAATATGCCAAGGCATAGGTTATGCAAAAGAGAGCCGTAGTCTGAATTTTTTCAGCAGCTCACTGAGCAAAAAAACAAAGGGGGGGGTTATCCCAGCTAAACGGTTCCACTAACACAAGGAGTTTTAAAACATTTGTTTCTTAGTGAGAATTTATTGTTGGAAAGGGGGGAAATGCACAAAAAAGGGAAAACGAAACAATCGCTGGGTTTGTCAGCTCACGTTCACAATGCAGTGGTACCTGTAGTTACAAACTTAATTCATTCTGGAGGTCCATTCTTAACCTGAAACTGTTCTTAACTAGAGGTGTGCTTTCGCTAATGGGGACTCTTGCTGCCACTGTGCCGCCAGCACACAATTTTTGTTCTCATCCTGGGGCAAAGTTCTCAACTCGAGGTAACTCTTCCAGGTTAGCGGAGTTTGTAACCTGAAGCGTTTGTAACCTGAGGCATTTATAACTCGAGGTACCACTGTACACTGAAAATCAGTAAACGAGACATTAAGGTCTTCTGACCATTGCATAAGAGATGGTGAGTGTTTAATCCTTCCAGGAGTTTTAGCTGTGCCATGGTGCTTCCCCAGCCTCTCCTGTGTGCCCTGTAAATCTGCAGCAAATTTACAGGGCCTGCAAGGGGGGGCAGAAGGGAGGGGGGGAAGCTCCATTGCACACCTAAAACTCATTGCAGTAGCAGAACTGTTTGGCTGGACACCTTCTGTGAGGACTTCAGATCCATGCAAGGGCCTAACAGGCTGGAGTGAGGGAATTCCAACTCTTCATGCACTAAAACACCAAATCTGAAATGCCACCCCTTAACAATGGGCCTTATTATCTTGTTGTGGCAGTTTTCCCCATGAGGACTAGTGACCTGAATTAAAACTAACATTGTTTCAGAATCAGGGCATTATACACATATATAGGTTGGGGCCTCTGTGGATCTCCTAAGTAATCACACAGTTGCTTTTCTACATCTGTGACATCTAAAGGACTTTTTAAAAGAGAGGCACACACACAAAGTCTAACCAATTGTTGAAAATTGGATCCAGAACAAATACAGTGGAATGTTACTTTATTCCTTTATATATAGAAACACTTCAAATACATATAAAGAGAGAAGTGAGTGAAAGATTTTCAGTATGTTGACAATCCATCATGGTCCCCCCCACCTCGCTGCTCCTCTACAACATTAAGAAGAAGAAGAAAGAAATTGTTCACCAAATCACATTGAACGAGATGACTTGACAGCTGTGACCCAGCTTTAGCAGGGGTTAAGGGTCTCTGTACAATCTTTGCAGATGAAAACTACCATGGTGGACCTCAGATCCCATTCCAGAAAGGAAAAAATAGCAAATCTCTGTTATATCTCTGGAATTGAAAATGTGTTTTCCAAAAAAATCAAAAACCCTCAAGGTGCCCTTGTGTTCTGGTTAAAAAGTGGGACCAGCAGGTAGTTATAGTTGCTGAGGTTGCCTTACATAATCAGAGACATCACAGGTTGTTTAAAAAACGGCTGGTTTGGGGTTGTTCTTTTTTTCTGAAACAAGCTTTGTTGTTTTACATGGGCAGGCAACTCTGGTCCATCCCTTTTACTTGGAATGTCGAATCACTCTGAAGCCACCGCATGCTTGCATTGGTTTGAAAGAAACCCCCTTCTGCATACCTGAGATAATAATACGCTGCTGTACATGTGGTCACTTACTCTGATTTGAAATCGAGCCCCTAATTAATCGGGGTGGGTGGGTTTGAGGCTCTTTCCTTTGCTTTCCACTCCCTGCCCTGGTTTAACCTCTTGCGACTCCCCCCCCCCAACTAACCCCAGACTAAAGTGACTTCAAGGGTTTGTTATCTCATAACTGATCGTGTGAACAAACATAATGAAGCTATGTCACGAGCCTTTATTTAACAAAGAGATAGAGGCCCTTAATTCTTCATCATGTTCCAACCACTTGATCATGTAAACAAATCCAGGGCAGAAGCCTCTCACTTCTGCCTCCGATGATTATCCCTTAGCTGTTGCAAACAAGCTTAAGGGGCTATTATTTCAGGATGTGCAGAAACCCATTGCGTTGCCCCGTGGTACTACATTTCTCATTTGCAAAGATCTCACATCGCTGGGTTACATCCAAACTTTAAAGTCCTTTAAAGACCCCATTGAAATTAATGGACCTAGGTTAGCGGTCTCCATTAATTCCAATGAGGAGGGCTAAGGCTAGACACAGCCCTGCATTTAGAAAGAGCTGCTGGGATCTCTCAGAGGTTTCGCAGGGACTGGCCACTTCTCACTGTTTGCCTTGGGCGCTTATTGCATGCCTCCCCTTTCTTCCTGCTTCTAAGTCCTGATGCTCTGGACTACCCTCTGGATATCAGGTGAGTGTCAGCAAGGCTTCTGCTCTGGTGTCCAGATGTTTGCTTCCGCTGCCACCATTTCTTCACCTTTTAAAAATCTCCTCTGCATTCCGCTTTGCTCTGCATGATTGCTGCATTGTTATATCTTAATAATAATAATCACCAAGGGCCTAAAAATGAATAAATCGCAGAGAGCACACAGCCGAACCTAGCTCAGCAAGAGCGCTTTACCCATGAGCTCATTTTGAGACGCCCTTTTTCCATGTTCCTCCCCCCTTGTTTTGAACATGGTCATCATGTTCAAAACAAGGAGGAGAAAAAAAATCAGATGTTCATGTCTTTCATTTCTGAGCTTTGAGAGCAGGGTTTGCACAGAACGGTTTACCTGATTCAGAGTAACAAGAGCTGACATGATCCAAATTTCCCAGTTATTGAAAAGCACCAGGGATCTCAAGCCAGAGACTCTGTGGAGGGAACCTGGGTCCTTAGCTTCCTACGTTCCACCAGGGCAGAGGGAACAGCTGGTCCATTGAAATGACACCCCATCCTTCCATATCTCTAAAGCAGTTGTGTGGTGGGAGGATATCTATGGCCTTCCAGATATTGTGGACTCCAGCTCCCAACAGCCCCAGCTACACAGCTGGTGGCCAGGGATGGTGGGAGTTGTAGTCCAGCAACATCTGGAGGGCCACCAGTTCCCCATACCTGCTCTAAAAATCTAAATATTCCACTAAAGGGTGTAAGAAGAGCCCTATTGGATCAGCCATTGCTAGTCTTAATCTCTGTGCAGGTTTCACAAGTATGAAGCTTACCCGGTAAAATGGGGTTGTGGCAGTCACAATTGCAGACCAGTTGCTGTCACATGGTGCACTGCTGCAGAGCTCCCCACTCAAAAAGATAAAAGGGTTGGGACCGATGCTAGTCCTACTCAGTGTAGACCCTTTAAAATTAATGGAGGCGATGAACTCAGGGCCATTAATTTCAGCGGGCCTGCTCTCTGGCTGAGTGGGACTTGGCAGTTGACAATCCAAACAGCTTAGCAACATTTGGGAGCTTGGTTTCAATTACTAGATTGCCGTAACAAGCTAATCCAGATAACTTGCAAAAAAATAATAATAAATTAATTAAGAAAGGAAAGGCTGGGGGGTGGGGACCAGCAATGTGCATCCTATCATCCTTAATAAAGCTGTTATCTGCCGAGGCCAGAACAAATGAGAAGAATCAAATTAAGAGGTTCTCAATTCCATTCACGCAACAGATAAATTAAAGCCAGCATCCATCTCAAACAGAAATCAGCCAAGTGAGGATCTAAGCATGGCATAGTAGCCACTCCTTCCTGGACTAGCTGGCAGCAGAGTCAGAGATGGCATTCAGGTTTTCCTCTTGCCTTATTCCCAGATGCTGTTTTAAGAACAGAAGAAGGGCCCTGATGAATCAGACCACAATCTAGAGCAGCATCCATGGTTGTATCCAGTGCCAGTCCTACTCAAAGTAGACCCATTGAAGTTAATGCGAGTGGCTAACTTGGGTTCATTACTTCCAGTGGGTATACTCTGAGTAGGAGTTAGTTGAATACAACTGGGCATCCCTGACAGTTGAGGCTGGCACTGCCCCCGACCTCATCCAGATGCCAGCATCCTGCCTTCTTGTGTCCCTCCAGTCCTGGGGGTGGCCTTGCCTGCCAGCTTCTACCTCCTTAGCTTCAGTGTCACCCTTGTAGAACTTAGCAGGGAGGAGGAAGAGGATGAGGAGGAAGACCTAGAATTAGTCAGTTCTGCCTGTGATTGGCTCTGGCTCAGGGCATCCTGTCCTTCACCCTACCTGACTCAAAAATAATATAAGTGGAGCCAGCTGGGACAGGCCGAAGGCTCACCTAGGCCAACCTCCTGGGGAGCCTGAGAGGAAAACCTGAGTACAGCAGCCACCACTTCCCTCCACTGCCCCCTGGGTAGCTCACATGAATGGCTTTAAGGCCTGTTGGCTGTCCATCTTGGGTATTTAGTTAACAGCTTCTGGACACACAAGCTCCATTTAGCTAAGAGCCGTTGACAGACTTCTTTATGGGCTAGTGTCCTCCTCGTTAAAAATACTTGAAGCATTGCACACATTTTTAGTGGCCGTATTTATAAAGGGTGTTAGAACTCCTTTCAGGTCATTTGGTATTATTGGGTCATAGCTGGTGTTAATCCTACTCAGAATAGACCTCTTTGAATCAGTGGACATGACCGATGTAGGTCCATTAATTTCAGTGGTTATACTCTTGAGTTAACACACAGTTAACCTACTGTTATTTATTACATTTATTTGTCACTCACTACATGAAATGTATCAGAGTGACTTAAATGTTGTTGTCTTTTTAAAGAAACGCAAATGCAAAAGTTTAAAACGAAACATCAAAATAATAAAACATTATCTGCTAGAAGTGGTCATTCTCCAATATTATAAAAAAGGAGGAATCCTGCCCCACCCCACTGAACAATGAGCACCTCAACATTTGGTCCTATCCAAAATTGGTCCTACGTGGAACAAACCCATTGAAATGAATAAAGATGGCTAGCTAAGCTCCATTAATTTCAATGGGTCTCCTTTAAGTAAAAAGTAGTTGGATAGAACCCATAATTTTCTAGAACTGCTCGCCTCGCAATTCAGTAAATTCTCCCCCACTTTTCTAAAAGCTTCTGAATTTGTTTCAATGTGGAATTCACCAACAGCCACTGGCCACCTATTTCTATCCTGTGTCTGTTGGGGGATAAAACACTCTTCTTTTCCATGCTGTCGTGTGTCTCGTGTTGTGTGGTACATGCGTGGTACATGTGCGTCTTTGTGGCAGTTGAAGCTTGAAAAAACCCTTCTAAAGCCTATAGGCCTTCTATACGCTTGTCAAAGCAACCTTATTTCCTTCTCAGATATTAGGCCTGAGCTAGAAAAATATGGGACTTTCTCCGTGGTTTGGTTGCCTTAGTAGTCTACAAGGTGAAACGGGGTGTCCTTTTGTAGCGTTCTTCAGAATGCGAACTCCACCCCGTTTTCTGAATGGATGTTGTCACCTGGTGATGCTTCCACCTCAAATTGGCGTACACCGTTGAAACAGCGCTGAGAACTGGGACTCAGCACCAGCCACTCATCCATCAAGAATGCAGCTCTCCCTCCTTGTGTCATTATGTGGGCGTACAAGGAGTGGGGAGATCCCTCCCCCCCATCTCAGAATCTGACACCCCAATTTATCTCCATGCAGTGAGAAGGCCTTGCAGTCGAACCACTTTGAGCTGAGCATCAAGACCGAAGCCACGCAAGGCCTCATCCTCTGGAGCGGGAAAGGGCTGGAGCGTTCAGATTACATTGCTTTGGCCATTGTGGACGGCCGCGTACAGATGACCTATGACCTTGGCTCCAAGCCTATGGTTCTGCGTTCTACTGTCCCAGTCAACACAAACCAGTGGATCCAAATCAAAGCATACAGGTGAGGGACACTTGGGGAGAATGCTTGCTCACCGTATTATTTCTCAACCTCTTCCTTCAACCTTCAGGAAGATACTGTAGTTCAGGGATGTCCAACTTCTGAGAGACTGCGATCTGGTCCCACTAAAAAGACACTGGCAGTGCTCTGCACATTGTATTGACCAGAGGAGGAGCCAAAGTTGTTTGCAGGGGCATCAGGGTCCCACGATTGACCAGGGACACCCCGCAATTGACCAGTAGATCACAATCAACCTGCTGGAGTTCAACAGCAGAGTACTGGTTTTGAATGTCAAACGTCACACGTTTAGTCCTGGCATGCCAAGTTAGGACTAGGAAAGGTTCCCTGTCTGAAACTCTGGAGAGCTGCTGCCAGTCAGTGTAGAGAATACTGAGCTAGATAGAGCCTATGATCTGACTCGGGGTAAGTTGCCATAACTTCAGAAGTTATGTGAAGAATGGAAATGCAGTAGTTTGAGTCAGGACGGAGATCTTTCAGCTGTTTGTGGCCTGAGTCATCTAGGGCTTTAAACACTGGTGTGAGCAGCTTTACAGAAACCAGTAACAAACTGGCAACTAGTCCGCCATCCTGGGCTCTACCTGATTGAGCAGTTATTCCTGCATTGCAGGGGTTGGACTAGATGACCCTTGGGGAACCCTCCAACTCTAGAGTTCTATTATTCTAGTAAGGATGGGATATAGTAGTAGTGAAAACAATGGCAACATAAGCTGCTTTATGCCAAGTCAGACCATTAATCCATCTAGCTCAATACAGTCTGCACTGGCAACATTGCCTGAAATGGAATTGCCATTCTTTTCAAGCAAATTCTGAAAGTCCTTTGTCCAGCCTATTTCAAGTAGTCCAGATGACTAGCAATCGCTCTCAGGGGTCTCGGGCAGAAGTCTTCCCCAGCCCTACTTGGAGATGTCAGGGATCAAACCTGGGACCTTCTGCAAACAAAGCAGGAGCTCTGCCACTGAACCCACAGCCCTTGTCCCTTCCTGCCATGGTGTTCCCGATCCCAGATAATGTTCCTCCTTTCCTCTGCACCATGTGAGGCTAAGGAAGCAAAGGGTCACCCCTAGAGCTTGGCAGGTCATGCACACACAAACAAAAATAATCCTCGGGTGACTCAGGCTGCCTTTGGGCAGATCATGCCTAGACTTGTCCACCCTGGGCTCTAGGAAGAGGTCCCGAAGGGTCAAGCAAAAAGTCCCTTCCACTGCGTTGTAATGCCGATGGCTTTGGCAGTCCACCCCCATGAACATCTTATTTTCCCCGCCCACCTCTGGGTTTTTATTTTTATCTCAGATGTGTGGCTGGGATACCTAAAGCGGAGGGGGTGGGTTCTGCAGCTGCCTTTTGAGGTCCAGGATGGAGTGATGGGGGTGTGTGTGCTTGAATAACATGGGGCAAGGGAGAGAGAGGAGCTTATCCTCTGACCTTATGTGGCACCCTCTCCTTACTTAGCTCAGGGGTCAGCAAACCTTTTCAGCAGGGGGCCGGTCCACTGTGCAGGGGGGACCTTGTGGGGGGCCAGACTATATTTTTTGGGGAAATGAACAAATTCCTATGCCCCACAAATAACCCAGAGATGCATTTTAAATAAAAGAACACATTCTACTCATGGAAAAACACACTGCTGGCCGGATTTAGAAGGTGATTGGGCCAGATCTGGCCCCTGGGCCTTAGTTTGTCTACCCATGCCTTAGCTGCTCCATTTAGAAGGCAAGGAGGGTCCATGAATTGGCTAGATTGGGGAGGAGCCTGCAGTGGGGCTTGTAGTTATTAGAACCGTCTTCCCCACCTTCAATCCAGGGGGCCCAAATGGTGCTTGAAGGCAGCTGAAACCTTGAAACCAATCATGCAAATGAAGGCTTGTTTCCTGGGCTGTCATTCAGTGAAAGAGATACTAATTGATGAGTCATGCGAGCTTTTTTGAACCAAGTAATTGATTCATCAAGTGCTCTTAGATTTCCAGGAGCGTAAAAACATTTCAGAAGCAAAGAGCAGGCTTTACTTTGTTTTCAGGCAATGCACACTTAACATCACAGAATAATCTTAGAAGAGGTGTTCCTTCAAAAACATCTCAGAAATAGATGCCCCAGTTAATCAGGTAGCAGAATTTCCCCCCACCCCAATTGTCTTAGTTCTTAAAATTCCTAACGGCAAGAATAATTTTAGAAGACACATTCTGTCCCACGGTTGTGTGTGAGAGAGAAAGGAAACACCTCTTTAACTATGCCACTTGCTATTTGCAATTTTTATAAGCATTTGTATGAGAAATATATGAAATTAGGGAGGAAAACCAGGACACAATCTTAGTCAATCATTCTTCACTTTTCTTTAACTCCACTCTTCAGTCGAAAAGGTTCACAGAGCTTCTTGCAGGCCAAGGAAACCCAAACAGTCCCAGCTCTCAGGCTTAGTGTCTAAAAGATATGACTCACAAGGAAAAAGAGATTTTTTGAGGGGGGGGGGGCAAATCCAGGCACCAGTTCTTAAAGTTACAGATCTTTGTAACAAGCAGCTGGGATGGGAGCAGTTTGGATAGCCTGATGGGATGTCTGCCACTCAGTTATAGATAAAGAGGAAGAAAAGCCAAAAGCAGCTGGTTTTTAAGCAAGGCCAATGGAGTAGCCTTGCATCCCTTCTCTCTACTGCAGCCTGAGAATGGCTTCTGCTAAATGACAGCTGAAACAGAGCCCAAAGGTAAACTGGTCTCTCAGCAAAACCGTCAAAATGAATATGTTTTTAAACATTTCAACGTTTTTAGGAAAATGCCTCCAGGCTGTTCAAACAATGTTTACTGTTTTTATTTTTACAAGGTTTGCGGGGTGTTTAGGAAAGAAAAATGTCATAGGTACTGGGGGTAGGTTGTCTCTGTGAAACCGAGTGGCAAACGATTACCACCAAGGCAACCAAATCCCTCTAGAAGAAGGAGAACAAAGCAAAATTTCCTCCACCTGGTAGGAACCAACATTCCACACATGCAGAACCCTGAGCCTTTTAGCAACTGCTTGCGTTTCCCCCTATTTCTGCAGAGTGCATCGAGATGGGTCCTTGCAGGTCGGCAACGAGTCCCCCATCACAGGCTCCTCGCCTCTTGGAGCAACTCAGCTGGACACAGACGGGGCTCTTTGGCTGGGTGAGTTGAACCCCACTTAACCGAAGTTGCGTACTTGCCCGCCACACAGGGCGTTGGCTGGCAAAACCCTTCCTCCAGGTAGCCTGGTAGCTTCCAGAGTAGACTGTGGAAGAAAACACTCCACACTAAAGGCCCAAATTGCTGCTACTGTTACGCCATCAAAGCACATAGCATTTTAAAGAGAAGGTATTGTGACCAAATAGGTCCCACTCAGAGTAGACTCGTCGAAGTTCACAGACGCAACTAACAGGCCTGTTCTTTTCAGTGGGTCTAACTCTGAGTAGAACTTAGTTAAATTCTAACTTAGCCACGTCTATTAATTGGAACAGGTTTACTCTGAGTAGAACCATCACTGGATACAAGTCAGAGCAAGAAAAAGAGGGATGGCCTCAGTTCAAAGAGCATTTGTCCCCAGTGCATTTTGAAGAAGATCTTCCTCAGAGGAAACATGGCAGTTTTACCTCTGTCTTCTGACACTCTCCAAATATTCTTTTGCAAATGGTTCACCATCATGATTTGGAGTGTGCAGAGCATGAGAGTTATAGAACCCTATAGCTGTGAGGTTGGAAATGACCCCGCAAGGGTTATTTATTGCAACTGCCTGAAATGCAGGAATGACAGCTAAAGAATCCCAGGCGGCTGGCCATCCAGCCTCTGTTTCAAAAGCCCCCAAGGAATGAGAGCCCACCACTTTCCAAGGCAGTCCTGTGTTTCCCATAAGGAAGATCTCCTTCAAAAATGACGTTACTGTCATGTGCACTTCACAGAGTCGGGTCGCTGCACCAAGGAATACATAGTACATTTGGCATGGGGAGAGCGATACAGAAGGGAGGGGAGGAAGATGGAGACGTGAGTGAACAGAGCGAAAGAGGTGTGTTGCCAGGGGAGAGTTCACCTTAACCCTCTCCTTTGCTCTCCCTTCCCCACCTGCGCCCTCTTTTGCAGGAGGACTAGAGAAGCTCAGCGTGGCTCACAAACTCCCCAAAGCCTACAGCACCGGCTACGTTGGCTGCATAAGAGACGTCACTGTCGACCGTCAAGAACTGCACTTGGTGGAGGACGCTTTAAACAACCCCACCATATTACACTGCTCAGCCAAATAATATGGCCTGCGGCCCGCCCTCCCTCTCTCCTCCCTTCCCTCCCTCCCTTCCTCCCCCCTCCCCCCTCATCCTTCTGGCTATTGCTGTAATTATTTTCTATTTTTGTAAACTTATTGCTTTTTATATTTTTGTGGGGGAAGGGAGGGGGGAAAGCGAGGAGGCAGAGAAGAAGAAGAGGAGGAAGAGGAGGAAGAAGAAGAGACGGAAGATAAAACTTTGGGTTGGGGGGAGTCATTTTTGGTTACTTTTTTGGTGCACTGTTCTCTCTCATCCAAGCTGGTTGGACTCTTGAGCAGGAGCCAAGCCTCCCTGTGGGGTGTTTTTTTTTTTAATTATTATTATTTAGAAAAAGAAGAAGAAGAAATCCTTCCAGGCAATGACCAAGGAGCAAACATGCTCCCACCTTCTATATCCCGCCTTCAGGCGTCATCCTCTGCTGTAAATGCCGTACATACTTGAAACTTTTTCTTAAAAAACATCAGCTTTGGAAGTTAACACCCACAAGGAGGAAATCTTGACAATTCCTCCCGGACCCCAGGCGATGAACTGAAGCCCTCAAAGGAGCAGAAACCAGAAGTCCTCTTTCATAACAGCTTTGAACAAAAGAAGCAACAGCCGGGTGGACAATTGGAGGGAGGGGCAAGCAAGGGGGCATGTGGGGAAGGCCGCTAGGTGGGTGGGGGGAAACGGGGTGCCTGCTGATGAGGTCCAAGGAAGTTGGAACAAAAACCTTCAAACCAAGGCACCCACCTGCTGGTCTTTGCCTTATCTTTAGTCTTAAAGAGGTTTGCTATTATCTTCTTGTAACCACAAATAGGGTGGACAAAAGGTTGGAAAGCTCTCTCGCTCACACACACTCATTTTTTCTTTCAACGTACTTCCAATGCATATAAGTGAACTTGGGGGGGGGGCAGGATTCTCCTCTCTCCTGCAAGAATGTCTGGAGTTATGATCTTGCATTAGGGGGCTAAAGAGATTAGAGAGGAGACGGGATGGCAGTACTCCTGGGCAGCACCCAAGTCCTCCCAATGGCTGGAAGGTGACTTCTTCTTGAGTTTCCCAATCCATTCTTTGTTGACCACTGAGAAGAGCAGCAGTCTTCTTTTGGTTATACTTCATTAGCTCAGATTGGGTCCTCTCTCCCACCCCACCCCACCCCAAAAAAAGATGCTGGAACTGATAACTGTGGGTCAAGTGGGTGCTTTAACACTCTAGTGAAGGAAGTGGGGAGACTTCTGTGTCTCTTCAGATGTGGTTGGATGACAGCTCCTGTCTTCCCTGACAATTGGCCATGCCAATGGGGAGTGGTGGGAGGTGAGGGTTCCAACATCTGGAGGACCTTGAAAGGACCCCCATTGGAAAGGCTGTGGATGATAGCCTGTCTCCATGTGCTCTATAACACAAAGACTTGTATGGAGGCATAAAGATCCGCTTTTGGGGTCCCCTCCCCTAAAATCCCAATATCTCAAAGACAAAGCCTAGGGATTTGTTCTGAGTTCCAGAACTACATTGAGCTCAAAAGCCCTTTCAACACACAAGAAGTCCCCTTTCTGCAATTTAGCAACCTAACCTTGGTGGGAAAAGCTTTGATGTTTGCCATGGTTAAAAAAATTGGGAGTCAGAAAACCTCGCCATTCTGCTGCCCAGATCACCTCATAGATCTGTCAGTTGAGTTCCTGATCTAGTTTGTGTTCTGGTCGTACACCGCCCTGCACTTCCCATGGAAACCGCCATATGCGGGGTCAGAGCACAGGGCAAGCGGGAGCCACTCTGCCCACCAGCCCCTCCCAGATATCTATGGTGCTCTACTCCACTTGCCTAACTTTGGGTCTCCCTCCCAAACTCCCCCCCCCCCACATGGCTGTGTTTTATGGATGCCGGCCTGTTGATGGATGAGGAGGGGAGGGAATCTTATTTCTAAGGTGTGCATGTTAAAGGCAGATTGGGAGGGACGGCGAACCCCAAAGGCCTCTCTGGTACATTCCATACACAGTCGCCTCAGAGGTGGCCCCAAGTCTTTTGGGTGCCTGCGGCAGAAAATTCAAATGGCACCCTCCGCCCACCCCCTTTGGTGGTAAATAATGTAATAAAAAAAGACTTAAATAACTGAGATTTTCCTGGCTTTTAATGGTGCTTCACAAATGGGAAGAAAGAATGCCGCCATCCTGCCTAACAGTTTGGGTAGCCTGTGCAGATAACGTACCCCTCACCCCAAGACAGGCCTGCACAGAGAACCGCCCAAAGAGGAGTTAACAAGTTGGCAACCTGGCTTTTGTTTTTTAAATAACTCCCCCCACCCTATGCACACACACACACACCCCTTGGACTTGCACAGGAGCAGCTGTGAAACCTATTTCCACGCGTTATTTTTATCCAGACATGTCTCGACGCTGTGCGGCCTCGCCACTCTTTGTTGTTTACAACAACCCACCGACAGGAATAGGTCTGAGGCCTCAGACTTACTGCGGGAAAACGATCCTTGGAGATGTTCTCTGTGTGTATGTGCATGTGTGGCCGTCCCCCAAAAGAACAACTCCCAGGAGCCCTCGCTGCAAGTCTCAACCAGGCCCTTAAATAGAATATTCTGGATTGCTTTCCAGCTATCTGCCACTCTCAGATTGTGGTATTTATATGCCCCTACCTCATGCAACATGGGCTTTGGAATTGCCAGGTTTCAGAAGGGTTGTAGCTGTAGGGCTAGCAGAATTTATGGCTAAATTAAGTCTGGAATAGCACAGCTCAACGTTTTCATGAGCTGAGGGCAGTCACACTGCATGTACAGCACCTGGCCTGTTGCGTGAGCAGGTGCTACTCTTGAGCAGCTGACAGGGACCAAAACACCCCAGCCAGGCCCACCAATGGCATCTGATCTGGGTTCCCCTTAGAGTGCATGGGGGGGGGTAAAGCTTCTTATATTCCCACCCATGGTGAGTGGCTAGAACATCCCCCCCCCCATTGCCCCTAATCATGCAATGCCTGGTCTGGTCCCAAAGAGGTGGTCTCAGCACCAAGGATAGCTCCTATTCCTCTAAAGCAGGCTGGAGGCAAACCAAGCCCTTTTGAGCTGCTTCTGTTTCTCTCTTACACTCCATCTTGTTGGAGAACTGCATACAGTGGTACCTCGGGTTACACACGCTTTAGGTTACAGACTCCGCTAACCCAGAAATAGTACCTCGGGTTAAGAACTTTGCTTCAGGATGAGAACAGAAATCGTGCTCCGGCGGTGCGGCAGCAGCAGGAGGCCCCATTAGCTAAAGTGGTGCTTCAGGTTAAGAACAGTTTCAGGTTAAGAACGGACCTCCAGAACGAATTAAGTACTTAACCCGAGGTACCACTGTACTCTTAAAAGGCCACCTCTCTGGCCTGAAGAAAGGCATTTCTCTTCTGCTTTGTAGCCTTAGTATTTAGCATCATTGCACTGGCAATGTACTGTTGGGGAGGGCATGTGATGGTTCTGGCTCCAGCTCAAGGGACCCTTGTGCTTTGGGCTATGGCTTAGTGGGCTCCTGCCTGCCATCTCCCTGTTTTCCAGATAAATGCAAATACTCCCGGGCCGTATGTATGCCTCCCTATTTGTGCTTCCCCACATTGGCATATGTGCGCCGGATTTCTTTGTGAAAGGGAAACCACCCAAAATGCTGCTGCAGGAGTGTATGTGCAGCAGACCAGACTGCTGGAAAGGGGTGGTTGTGTTTGGACTCTTGGTCTCCGAGGACAAAATACAGAAATAAGTTGTGCTGGGTCATTTCTGGTGGCATTTGAATTGGTGCGATGGATTTGTGAAAAGGGGGCCATCAGAAGGATGGTGGGGCATCCATCGCCAGTCCGGGCTGGGTAGCGTCTATGGTGAACCTCGCAGGTAATGTTGGAATCTCTGACCATGAAATGGGCTTCATTCATAGCAAGTGGTGCCTACACAAGAATGCAGGCAGGTTGGGAGTTTCTTCATGCACCTCCACAGGTAGGTTGGTGTTAGGTGTGCTATATGCATGGGAAATGTGGCTGGATGCAGTAAGAAATTCAATTCACTTGGCATTTAAAGGTGAACTTGCCTTGTCGGCACCTTCCAAAAATAGTACACGGACCAAAAGAAGCCCCTCTTTCAAAGTCTGTGCTGCTTCGGATTTTGCAACGCAGCTCTCCCAACAATGAGCCAGTTGCACAAAAATGAATATATTGGGATAAAGTGGGCATTTGAAAATGCATCTGCCAGTGAAAAGCCACATGCAAGGGGGAAAGCAGCTTTGCAGAAATAGGTACACGAAGGTAAAACTGCATACAAAGATGTATCTATTAGGAGAAGATCCACACTAAAAGGCTGGTGGAATTCTCATGAGGACTTTAAAAAATAAGTATCACAAACCGATGAGGGAAATGGAATTTTAAGATTGGAAAAGTGAGATGGTGATAAGATGAAATGGACAGATTCATGCCCCCCTACCAGTGAGGGCCTCCACTACCTGAGGTATTTTGGTACATGAATCTCCCATTTATGGTGACGTGTTTGGTGTAGCATGTACCTATAATGCTAGGGAAAGAAGATGGGGATGAGGGCAGCCCCAGTGGTCCTTAGGGATAGGGGAATCCAAGCTGGAAGAGCACCTTCCTAACTTTTATTTGGATTACCAATTAAAAAGCAACACAAAACAGTGTTTTGAAATAACATTTTAAGAGAGGAGAAGCCCATCCTGCCATCTGTTTCAGTCTTCAGGTGGTGACTGAGGAATGTTCTTTAGAGACTATTCAGCTTGAATTTGGGTCCAGATTGGTGGGACAGCCGCATGGCTTGTGCCATGTTTATTAGAACCATTTGGAGTTTCCCCCATTGGCCTCACCAGATTTAAATGCACAAAATGTGTTGTTGGCAGTCGATAGCCTGATTACTGAAGAACCAGGGTTTTTAAAATGATTTTAAAAAAAAAATCTGGCATAAGGTTCATCCTAAACAAGATTTATTAAGCTTTGGCTTTCTGTTCAGCAATGTTTTATACACCCCCAAATACTGCTGTTTTTACAAAAGGAAAGATTAATTATAGAGGTTTGGATCTGTTCACTTGGGTCTTCTTTTTAACAAGGGTTTTGATTTTTTAATGTCCATCTGGCATCTGTTTTGGTTTGTTAGCTTCTTAGGGTAAACAAATGACTTACGGCCTGCTGTACGAATTCCGTGGGCTGATGATGCTCTAGCGATGCACTCTAGGGCAGATGTGCTCCCACCTTTAACCAAAATATGCATTTGGGGACCCACTTCTTAATTTTCTATCATGCATTTGTATGGCAGTCCTGACTCAACTTGGGTTAGGGAGCCTGGTTTAATAACCATTACTCATTGAGTTTTTATGTCAGTCCCCCAGAAATGGTTTTTTCTTTTCTTTCTTTCTTTTTTAAAATGGAAACCCTTCCATACATTTAAAAGAGAGTGTGGTCCATCTGTTTCAGGACAGATCCACCACCACAACCAAAAGGAAGTGCTTTCATCTATCAGCTCCGATAGCTAGATATTCTCCCCCAAGTTCAGAGGCAGTATATCATTGAATAAAGTATTTGGGGATCATGAGTACAGGAGGGGTAGTTCGCTTCCTACCAGCTGCTGGTAGCCATGGTGAGAAGCAAGATGTGGCGCTAGATAGGCCTTTGGTTGTGTGTCCATTTGTTTGGCCAGTTGGTTTTAGCCATCACTGTTGTGGGCAGATAATGGGTGTGCATGTGAAGACACATGCAGTGCTGGCAAGGGATGATGGGAGTTGTAGTTCGAAACATCTGGTGGGCGAAGACCAAGATAACGTAGGCAAAGTGCTTTTGTTGAGGACAGGAAAACTGTTCAAACCCCATTTGTTGCATCTGTCTTCAGCTATAAGGTGTTGCCTCTGCCTTCACTTGTGCCACCTGTAAAAAAATGCCAAGCAGCATTAATCATCAGCCCCCTAAAGTTTATTAACTGATACTAGGTTCTCTTCTAGTGTGAGCGGCACAGTTTACAGTTAGGTGCTTTTAATGGTTGTAAGGCAGTAGTGGGGGAATCTCAGGCCTGGGGGGCAAAGGCAGCCCCACAGGCCTCTGTTTGGCCCAGGGTCCTCTCCTTGGGCCACAATCCCACTTCAGGCCAAACCCATCACCGGCCCTGCTCTGCATTCACCTCTAATGCATTTGCTAGACTGGAATATGTCACTGAACTGTCTTAAAGGAAGGAAAGAGTTCAGTGTTAGAGCATCTTTGGAAGGTCCCAGATGGAATCCCAGGATCTCCAAGGATGAGAGAGTAATAGACCGCCCTACCTGGAATCCTGGAGAGCTGCTGCCTGCCAGTGTAGACAATACTGAGCTAGATGGACCATGTTTCTGACTCAGTACCAGGCAGGCCCCTACCCTTTGGCTGCACTGGGCGCGGCAGAAAACCGGATGGGCCTCTTGACTTCCTCCCCTGGCCTGCCTCTCCAGCTTGTAGTTGGCACAAGCCAGATGTTTTCATCCCCTGCCAGCAGACACCAGCCGCCGCCTCCCCCGAGGCTTGCTTTGCGTCAGACCCCGCAAAAGAGGCATGGATGTTACGAGCCGCCCGTACAACAAGGCCATTGTTGGGAAACTGCTGCTGCAAGAGGGCCAGGCGCTGGCAAAAACATGCAGGCGGTGCCAAGCTGTGCAGCTTCTCTTCCTCTCTTCTCTCTCTCTCTCTCTCTCTCTCTCTCTCTCTCTCCCTCTTCTCTGCCCAGACCTTGAGATTCAGTTTGATTCTGTGCATTGGGTCCCCTTTTTCGGTCAGCGGTGCAATTTTGGATTATGTTTGGAGGGAGTTATATTTCCACCACCTGGTCCGGAAAGCAACAAGCAAAATAAAATAAGCAAGCCATGCCTGAAGAGCCCTCTTGCTCCCCCTGTCGTGGCACCATCCGGACAGGATTTTAAGGGCAGACATCAAAGGTCCCTCAAGCAGAATGAACAGGAGGCCACCTTAGCAGCAGGGCTGACTTATTACATGTTGAAGCAAGTGAACCATCTGAATCAGGAGTGGGGGGAGCCCCAGACTGCAGGCTGGATTGCCCCCAAAGGTCCATTTCCCACCACAGCTGCCTGAGATGTTCTCTCACCCAATGGGTCCCTGTGCAGAACTGCAGGCTGCATCCTATTTGCTAGACTGGGGTTTGCAATCCCAGTTGGTTGTGCTCTGGATTAATACAAAAAGCGGCCCGATATATCTTGCTACCCAAAACAGCATCCTAATGGGCTACTGTTTGGCAGGAAATGGCCCTGAGGGGCTTAGCCAACCCCCTAATGGACAATCTGCAGCTGAGGACAGACATGGTCTGTTCGAACTGTCTGGCATAGTCTTGAATGCTCTGGGGAGAGAGAGAGAGAGAGAAGGGGCTGTTTTGTTCTCTTTTTTCCCTCCTCTGGGGACTTCTTTTTTAAATATAAAAAAACTGGGGATGGAAATTTTGACTCCTAGCTTCCGCTAACAATGGCACCTCAGTAGTCTCAGCGGAAAGCTTTTGGAGTGACAACGGAGGTCCCTCAGGGTTGGTCTTTGGGCAGAAACACAGGCTTAAAAGTCTCTCTCTGTGGGTCAGATGAAACCAGGTCATGGCTGCGGTGGGCCATTGCTATCAAATGTGATGAGCTCATGAGTGGATCCACATCCTCTGGATTTCCCCTAAGCAGATGTAGCCTTAATATAGATCCCTCAAATGATTATTCTGCATAGCTCCGTGGGACTTGTGGGTGGCACTGCGGCGTTGCTCGGTCGCCTTCCTCTCCCACACTCTCCTCTCCCAAACCCAGTCGCTGGTCATTTTATTAAGAAGGCAGTAACGTATAACAAGAGCCCTGCAGGATCAGGCCAGGGGCCCATCAACGTCAACCTATGTAGCTTCCAGCAACAGGAGGGCTTAAGAGTGAGGCCTTATATCCAAAACCAGCCTCCCTAACCACAGCTGCTGACCCCGAAAGAGCACCAGGGAGTGCTTACTCATGAGTAAACCAATCACTCTGGGTCTGTAGAAGCACACTGTGTTGTCAGTCTTTGACCTGGACCCGAAACCGCTGGCACTGCTGCTCTCAGGGACTGAGGGGGCAGCTCTCCCTCCTGCTCTGGTGGCTCCAGGGCTTTGTCATCAGGTATCAAACCAGAGGGACCCTTGAAGTGACCCTCAGCATTATATTTGGGGGCAGGGGGCTGCCTGTCCTCTGAGGACTCCATGCCCAGCACCAGGTTGGGGCTAAGCATGTGGCAAGTGGACTGGCCGCTTGAATGTTATCCCTCCCAACAATGTGGTCCAAAAGAGATGCTTTAAAGCAGGTTTTTCCAACTCCGCAAATTCCCCAGTTGGGAAATGCACGCAGCTCAGTGCAAGAGCTGCATTGCTGGCAGAAGGTCCCAGGTCCAGTCTCCAGGAACTCCAAGTAGGGCCTGGAGAGATTTTCTGCCTGAAACCCTGGAGAGCTTCTGCCACTCAGTGTAGACAACACTGACCTAAGATGGACCAATTCAGTATAAGGCAGCTTCCTATGTTCCCATCAGACACCGCACACCATTAAACAAGTGAAAGAAACTCGCTCTTCGCTTGCACCCTGTACCAGATGCAGTTTCTCCAAAGGGGCCCATCATTCTTACCTCCCGCACAGCAGCATTTATGAACTTGCCACAGCTGAGCAACTAATAGGCACGAGAAAGTACTTTTAAGGCTATTTAAAGGGATGTGACAAAGTGCCGCCTGCCCAGAGATGTAGGTGAAAAAGAGGAGGATCAGGCCCTCGAGAGGAAGGTGTTTTGATATGGTTTGGGCCATTTGTTTCAAGAATGGAAACTGAGCTCATTCTGCCCTTTATATAATTTGTGCACAGGCTGTCCCTGATGTGGCCTGTCATTTAAGCACTGAATAAACACATACGCCTAACAGGTCTAATTTCTCTCTCCCACACACCATTTTCCAAACCACATTATCAGCTCTCCAACTGCACATTTATTTGCAGCTTCACTCCCTCTCACACACAGAGGAGCTGCCTCTCCTGCCCCCCCCCCCCAGTTTGCCCATCTGGATCCAGTAGATCTCTCCCTACCATTAAGCCGAGTGAGGCAGATTCCTCAGGTGGCAAAAAGCCTGGGACTTGGTAGAAGGCAGCTTCCTATGAGTGGCATTCCACAAAGCTTGTCTCAGAGCAAGCCCATTGAAATGAATGAACACACGACTCAGCTAGGTCCATTCATTCCTATGGGGTCTGCTCTGGGCAAAACTTTGCTGAATACCGTCCTACGCTCCTACAGTCACAGTTAAGTACTATCCATCAGATCAGCTTTGCGCTGCGGCGGGAAGGTAATAATGTTATTTGTTTGATCATAAGCCGTGGCGAAACGACAACAACCCGTAAATCTGGCAAATAATTACAAAAGGATAACATTACAGAACGACAAAACCAATTGTCTTGACGGCAGCTCCAGGCGGAACCTAATTTATCGCAAAAACTTCCATTCTTCAAATGGCGCTCAGGCGCACTCGCAGCAATGCAGATTTCCTGCCCTTCTCCAGCGCCAAAACAAAAGGCAGGAGCTGTGACAGAGTGCAGCTGCTTTGCATGTAGAAGCTCTGTGGCTCATTCCCCATGGTATCTCCAGGTAGGCCTGGGAGAGACACATGCTCCTAGATGCTCCCAGTCAGTGCAGACAGTGCTGGGTTAGCTGGACTTATGATCCAATTCAGAATAAGACAGCTAACTCTGTCTTACGGGTTGTGGCTCACTATTAGAGCCGCTGCTTGGCAGGCTGAAGGGCCCATGTTCAGTCTCTGGCGTCTCCAGTTAAAAGGCTCTCACATCACAAAGCTAAAAGTAACCAGTTCCTATTGTCAGACCCAGAGGGCAGCTGCTGTAAGGCTCACATGTTTGTCCATAATCAAATGAGGGATATAATTTGGCCCCAGCAAAAGGCATCGAGATGAGGCTCACTTCAAGAAGACATGTTGCAAAACTCCAGCTCCCATCCTTGGTTATTGTCAAGAGCAAGCCAGCAGTTGGAATCCAACAAAATCTGGAGGGCTACATGTTCCCCCTACCTACCTGTCTCAGCATGTTGGGTGGGGCTTAAAGGTAAAGGGACCCCTGACCATTAGGTCCGGTCACGGACGACTCTGGGGTTGCGGTGCTCATCTCGCTTTAGTGGCCGAGGGAGCCAGCGTACAGCTTCTGGGTCGTGTGGCCAGCATGACTAAGCCGCTTCTGGCGAACCAGAGCAGCACACAGAAACGCCGTTTACCTTCCCGCCAGAGCGGAACCTATTTATCTACTTGCACTTTGATGTGCTTTTGAACTGCTAGGTTGGCAGGAGCAATGGGAACTCACCCCGTCGAGGGGATTCAAACCGCCGACCTCCTATCGGCAAGTCCTAGACTCTGTGCTTTAACCCACAGCGCCACCCGCATCCCTTGCTTGGGGCTTACACACAGGTAAATAAATCTGCCTAGGCCTGCAGTTTTCTTCACTTTGAACTCCCTTGCCCTCTAGTGGCCAGGTGGATATAACTCACTAGAACAACTCTTCACAGGCCCCATTGAACCAAAGGTGTGTGCACATGCATGCACACACACAATTGAACTGTCTTAACACGCAGGCATCTCCTCACCCCAGGCAACTCTAAGGGGTCTCTAACTGGGCATTATTTATTGCGTTTATACCCTCGCCTTCTTCTCCAAAGAGCTCAAGTCCATGGTTCTACCACTCATTTAATCCTCAGAACAACCCTGTGAGCTAGGTTAGGCTGAAAGGAGACAGTGATGGCCCCAAGGTCACCCAGGGAGCTTTCTTGTGGACTGGAGACTTGAACTGTGGTCTCTCCCACGTCCTGGTCTAACCACTGTGCCGCACTGGCTCCCCAGCAACCTCAGGGATGCCAGAACTGTGTTCTCTCTGTGTGTAAGAGACACACACATAGAGAATAAGGCCAGCAGTGGCTGCACGTTAGGGTGTCTAAACATTGCCTCCACTGTTGAATTGGAAGCAAGGAAGATGTTGCTGTGCTCAGGTGCTTTGGGGCTTCCCATTGAGGCACCTGGCTGGTCACTGTGAGAATAGAATATTGGACCTGGTGGACCTTTGACTCACGTTACATTCATATTTTTAGAACATCCTGCCCTGTGCAGAGTTCTGCATTGGTTGAAAGCTCACACACCACCTTGTGAATCTCGGTGGCTGGTAGGGTCATTTTATTCCATTGTTTTGCTGCTGTTAACAAATGTTGCATGCCAGCATCCCCAGTCTCTACTGAGCAGGAGCAATATTCCAGGGAATTCAAGGTTCTCTCCCAGGGTTGTGCTGCCATTCGGAAATTGAGGCCCATAGGAGACTAAGAAATAGGGTTAATTTTCACATATTTACACCCAAAGCCTAACAGCAGCAGCAACAACAACGTATTATTTATACCCCCCCATCTGGCTGGGCTTCCCCAGCCACTCTGGGCGGCTTCCAACAAAACACTAAAATACAATAACCTATTAAACATTAAAAGCTTCCCTAAACAGGGCTTCCTTCAAATGTCTTCTAAAAGTCTGGTAGTTATTTTTCTCTTTGACATCTGGTGGGAGGGAGTTCCACAGGGCAGGTGCCACTCCCGAGAAGGCCCTCTGCCTGGTTCCCTGTAACTTGGCTTCTCGCAGGGAGGGAACCGCCAGAAGGCCCTCAGCACTGGACATCAGTGTCCGGGCAGAACGATGGAGGTGGAGACGCTCCTTCAGGTAGACTGGAGAGAGTTCAGAGCATCACATCTCAAGAGCGGTGTGTTTCCCCAGCTCTGGATTTCCAAGGCATCCTGACCGCCATCTCATTGCCTCTGCCCCAGCCTGCCAAGGTGGTTCCGGCCCTCACAGCAGCTCCTGAAGTTCTGCCCACTTCTATTCTTCTTCTTCTTCTTCTTCTTCTTCTTCTTCTTCTTCTTCTTCTTCCAAAGAATGCCTGCTCCAAGCAACTCCTCCCCATCTGTCTGCCTGCCCCACCGTATCCAGAACTGTTGGGGGTTTTTTAAGAGCATTTTTCCTGTGTGACATCATGCCCGCCCTGTCACTTTGACAACTGGATGGTTTCCATTGATGGGTTAATGACTTGCTTCCTGGCCTGGGGGCGGGGGGGGGAGCTTTCCCTGTATTTTTCACTGGCCTGGCATCTTCCCTTCAAATGCTATCTAAATTCCATCATTTATTAATTTATCAACACACCTTAGCAGTTACGGGTGCCCTTGCACCCCAAAACTCTGTTACTGCAGATCTGTAACGCTACCCTTCTTTGGATTTTTGCTAAACACCTTTTTTGAAAAAAGAAGAAAGATTTATTTTCCTATCATCTGAAGCTGTCAATCGATAGGGTTCAGTCATGGAGGCTGGTCCATTAGGAGAACAGGAGGAGGAGGAGGACAAATCTAGAATGAGTTGGCTCCTCCTCTCATTGCGTAAGGGTAAAGGGACCCCTGACCATTAGGTCCAGTCGTGACCGACTCTGGGGTTGCGGCGCTCATCTCCTTTTATTGGCCAAGGGAGCTGGCGTTTGTCCGCAGCCAGCTTCTGGGTCATGTGGCCAGCATGACTAAACCGCATCTGGAGAACCAGAGCAGCACACGGAAACGCCACTTACCTTCCCGCCGGAGCGGTACCTATTTATTTACTTGCATTTTGACGTGCTTTTGAACTGCTAGGTTGGCAGGAGCAGGGACCGAGCAACGGGGGCTCACCCCGTCGCGGGGATTCGAACCGCTGACCTTCTGATCGGCAAGTCCTAGGCTCTGTGGTTTAACCCACAGCGCCACCCTACCCTCCAACATTTCTCCCATGAAAATAGGGACGTCCTGAGGAAAAGTGGGACATTCTGGGATCAAATAAGAAACCGGGAGGACTTCTCTAAATCAGGGACTGTCCCTGGGAAATAGGGACACTTGGAAGGTCTGTCATTAGCTCTGGCTCAGCCAATCATCTTCTGCTCCACTAGTCCTGATGGGCGTCAGCCAAGAAAGCTCAGTGTCATTTCGTCTGCCTGGCAGAAACCACCAAAGAATTTGAGCAGGGAGAAAGAGGCCTTTCCCAGCTTCAGGTTCTCAGCTCCTTTCAACTAGGAAAAGGGCAAGGAAATAATGTTTTCTATCTGCAAAGTACGTAGTTTGCTTCATCGCTCAGTGTTGGATCTCTCCCACCCCGGCAAGGACATGCTGCGTTAATAGTATAAATAACATTATTTAATCGTAAATATATAAATAATATAACAGCCCAGTGTGTACACAGATGTCTTTATTTAAGAACACACTACACCGTTTTACACTTCCCAAAGAAATAAAAATAGTAAATCTCTTAAGTGGTTTACAACTTGTCTTAAAATGTAAAACAGAGCATTGCAAACTATCAAAACAAACCATCACAAATGAAAACAGAAATGAAAGGCCCACATTTAAAGCAGAATAATTAATAAAAAACCTCTTTAAAATTTTTTTAACACCCTTAGAGATTTTTGAAACATGAATCAATGCTTTCAAATAGTTCAAAGCAGAAAAACAACTTAAACCTACAAAATAGATAGCCAGATAGATAATAAAACCACAGTGAGGCAGCATGGCATAGTGGTTAGAGATTAGGACCAGGACCTGGGAGACCAAGGTTCAAATTCTCCACTTCATCACAAAGCTCACTGGGTGACTTTGGGCCAGTCATTGCCTCTCTGCCTAACCACCGGGTTTGTTGTAAGGATTAAATGACGAGGGCAGGGGAGAATCACGTATGTCGTCTATATCATCACTTCGAGCTCTTTTGGGGGGGAAAGGCAATGAATAAATGCAAAAGGGTAGTGTTTGTGTGAGGTTATTGTTTTCTTTTCTTTTCTTTCTGTTCTTCTTATGTATTTTACTTTTTTATCTTGCATTTTTATGCTGCGAACAGCCCACAGATCTACGGGTGAAGCGGGGAATACAAATTTGTTAAGTAATAAATAATAAAAAAATGTTGAAGCTTTTGCAGAGGCGGCTGCAAAAAACAGGACAACTTTTTGTTCGGGAACCAACCAACCCCCCCAACCCCCAATTAACGCCCCCCGCTTAAAAACACCTCCTCCCCTCAAAAAATAAATAAATCCCCCTTAGTTAAAATAAACTTCAAACCCCCTACAAAAGCTTTCAAGGGCTGTCTCTTTAAGCGCAGCTCCTCCGTTGCCAGGCGGTGCCTGTTGCCAGGCGGCGTTGATTGGCGGATCGGGGATTCCCCTCTCACACATCTCTCTCTCTCTCTCTCTGCAGGGAGGGCTTTCCCCTTGGCTGACACGTGGG
The DNA here is from genome assembly GCF_027172205.1 of Podarcis raffonei. Classification (NCBI taxonomy): domain Eukaryota; kingdom Metazoa; phylum Chordata; class Lepidosauria; order Squamata; family Lacertidae; genus Podarcis; species Podarcis raffonei. The sequence goes on along the minus strand of NC_070609.1, from coordinate 73,041,992 downwards.
TTTGCCAGAGCCCCCGCTGGAGGAGCGCGGGGCGGGGGCGTGTCCTGGGCTGCTTCCATCCTCCGGCCAATGAGCGGCTTCGGCGTCGGGCCAGAGGGAGGGACTGGGCGCCCATATATGGAGGTGGGCGAGGGGGTGTGACCCGGGAGTGTTGCCCCTCCCTCTCTCCCTCTCTCAGTCTTTAGGGAAGCCGCTCCCTTTGGCTCCTTCGCCTGAACTGGGGCTGATGCTGCGAGAGGAGCGGACCGCGCTGTGAACTAGGGAAATACGCGCAACTTTTTTTTCTCCTTTTGGTGGGGGGGGCGTGTCCCTCCCGGGGCTGGAGCTGCGATGACCTCTCGCAGGTAAGATCCGCTTAATCTCCTGCGGCGCGTCCGAAATGTGCGGAGTTTTGCAATTTGGGGTTTTTCTTTGCCTTCGGTGGTGGTGCGGCGTGAAGCTCAGAAACGGGGCAGCGGACAGCCTCCGTCCTTCCTTTTCTTCCCCACACCGCTCCGTATCTATTGCTTGCAGGTAGACCGCCTCTATACATGGAGGATTTAGAACAACCTCCTTCTCCCCCCCGCCCAGCAAAAAGGCGGTGTACTTCTGCGGATGTTTTGCACTACAGCTCAGGTCAGTCCTCCGCCAGCGTGGGGGTGGGAAATAATCCCTTAATATTTGGAGGTAGATTGCCCCTTATCATGGAGGCTCTCTTTATTTAGATCATCCTTGGCTTCTCCAGATGTTTTGAGCTACAACTCCCGTCCGCACCCCCCGTCCCAGCCAGCCAGTGTGTTTTTGAGTTTGTAAACAAGGCACAGGTCTCTTCCCTCCTTTCCGCCCCACCCCCTTATCTGTTGTTATTTGGAGGTAGACTCCCCCTGATCGTGGAGGGTCTCTATATTTTTAGCTCAGCCTCCCCCCCCCCCACGTTTGCTGTCCTCCTCTAAATGTTTCGGACTACAACTCCCGTCAGAGCCCCCAACCCGCTCCAGACAGTATATGGCGAGGGGAAGGGAGAGTTGCCCAACTCTCCTCTCTCCGACCCTCGGTACCTAATATTTGCAGATAGACTGTCCGTGAGCATGGAGGCCTTTAGGTCAGCCTTTGCCAAGCTGATGCGACTCCCCCCCCCCATCGCTTTGCAATGTTTTGGACAACAACTCCCATCAGACCGGGCCAGTACACTGTTTGCACTGCGGGGCTGTTATTTTCAGTTTCTAATTTCTTCATTCTTAGTTGTTCTGACTAGTTTACCTTTAAAATAAATTTAAAAAGCTCTGTGTCTGTGTGTAAAGCAAACATTTGTAGCCAATCTACTCTGAGTAGACCCATTTAAATTAATGGACCTTGCTACCTTAGGTATGTTAATTTCCGTGGCTCTAAACTGATCAGACTTTGTTGAATTAATTAAATGGAAAGCAGCAGCAACCGCCTTTTTCTCCCGTCCCCCCTGCCTCCTGTTTGCGGTACTTGGAGGTAGACAGCTCTTATTCAGGGGCGTACCGTTTACCTGTTGTGTAGAATACTTTTCAACAGACCGATCTTATTTGTTGCTGTTGTTAACCTGCCCTTCGTTCCAAGGCCCCAGAGTTGATTATAGTTAAAGCATGATGTTAGAAACAGTTAAAAACAACTTACGATTATGGGAATAATATGTGTCTTAAAACTACATTATCAGGTCTCGAAAACTACATTATCAGGTCTCGAAATCCAGGGCAAAGAGGAACGATTTAGCTACTCTGGTCATTCCTGCATCATGTGGTAGGGAAGTCTTAAGTCAGACTGAGGTGGGTGAAAGAGAAAAGTTTCCTTCTGCCTCATCATCAGCTTCCTTTGGTCATTTCCACATTTTAATCTCTCCCTCCAACCCGCCCCAACTTTCATCTTTCGAGCTCTGGAGGCTGGGTCTTGGGTTGTTGTTTTTAATGTTTATTGAACTCTGAATCCCTCTAATGGATATCAACTGATACTCTGCATTGTGCTGTGTTGATATCAGTGTAATCTTTTTCCTTTTGTTTGCCTTGTTTAAATTAAAATATTTAAGAAACAAAAACAAAAAAAAACTGTGATGGAAGACCCTTCTTTTCATTCTCCTCCTACCCCCACCCAGATTAACCTCTTTTCCCTTCCATCTTCTTTCGTGGTTATAATGCAGATAACAGGTTTTTGTGGTGCAATTTGTTTCCTTTCCCCTCTTCCTCCTAAATATTTAATTCTGCAGTCGGGAGGTAAGCTCACAGCTTTGCTTTGAAAGCTGCCCTTCAGCGTGGGTGCGCCTGAGGATGTGCAGAGTGCAGAATCTGCAATTTCTGTAGTTGTGTAACTGCGATTGTGTAAATGACAGGCGCACCTCTGAGCCACTGACTTCCTTACTCACAGCTCGCTAGCTATAGATTCACACACATACCTCAATGCAAATAATCTCCAAATCAGAAAAGTGCCCTCTTGCAAGCTTTAACCCTGGAGCATTTTTTTTTAAAAGCATGACTTCCTTTCAGTTTAGCAACCATGAATGCAAATGAACATGTTTATGGTTAAAATAGTTTGGAACAGCTTGTCAGGTAGCATCTCCCCCCCCCCGCCACTGACGTCACCCTGTTTGACCTCATGTTCCTTCTGCTCAAACCCAAAATCTCGGAACCCAAAAAGGAACTCTGAATTCTTGGAACCCAAAAGCCTTTTGATTGTTGTTGGTACTCTATGGCCATTGCAACATTTGGGGAGGCCTAGACTGACGTCTGCCAAGCTTGATTAGAGGTTTGTGCTGAATGTTCTGTAACTTAAAGCTTCATTTTGCTGGGAGCGTGGTATAATGGTTAGAGCACTCTTGGCCAACCAGGTGTTTTGAACTCTTAACCCCCATCAGCCCCACCTAGGACAGGTTAAAATGTTGGACCTAATCTCCAATTACCACACAGGCCCAAACTCCAATGAGTGACCTTGGGGGCTGTTGCTTGTCATTAGCCCGCCTCTCAAGGTTGTTGTGGGAATGAGGACGTGGGAATGCATTGTGCATGCATTCAGACTTCCCCCTCAACCTAGTGCCCTCCAGATGCATTGGATTACAACTCCCATGGAGCTGATGGTAGTTGTAACCCAAAGCATCCAGAGAGGGTGATAGGTTGGGGGATGCTGTTGTAGACATTGGCCTAAGCTTTTTGCAGAAAGGGCAGAGATAAAAACGTAGGAAACAGATATTGCTTGCTGAGTCACTCCAGAGGAATTTCTTATTTTGATGATCTATTTTAAAATGGGCTGTCCTGCCGGTAGGCCAGCAGGCTCTCCGCGTTCTCTTAAGAATATATATATATATATATATATATATATATATATATATATATATATGTATATGTATATGTATATGTATATGTATATGTATATGTATACTGTAAGCGCCCATTCCACCCCCTGCAAAAATATAAACAAGCCCTTTCTTTGATTTAAGCTAGAAAACATCCATAGCAGCCTAACTGCTATGGTGCAGCTGTCCTTGTTTGCTTAGGGTGTTCCCTGTTTCCTCTCCATCAGGGTCTTCCATTGTTACCTTTCGAGGTGTATTATTACTATTAGTGCAGCATTTGATGCCATCCGTGAGCCCTGTATTCCACAGAGCAGGAGCAGATGGTCCCTGCCCCGAGGAGATGGCAATCTATAAGGTTCTGGCACAGAGAAAAGAACAAAGGGGAGGAATTTGTGGCAAGAGTTAATAGTGACTTTGTCCATAGTGGGAGCAAACAAAACATGAACCCCAACACAGTCTTCTCCTGGACCTTCCCCCCACTTTAAATGCAGGGGTTTTCAGTACTGGCCATTTTGGACTTTCCAAGGTTTGGGGGCTGGGGGAAATGTATTTAAAGGGGGAAAGGTCCAGGCTAACACCAGAGAGGGGAGGATGCCCTATGGGCACCCAGACATTAATGTGCAAATGACTGATGAGAATCCACTTTTTGCTTCGGTGTGGGCTAGTCCAGCCTGTGGCTGTTTGAGAAGCAAGTGCTCAAGTTTCCGATGGGACCAGGGAGCTTGTGTGACAAAGGCCCAGGTGTCCTGGAAGGCTGCGCCAAGCACATGGGGCAGCGAGGGAGAAAGGATGGAGTTTTTGGAGGGAGCAGGAGGCCTTGGGATGTCTGAGGCTATCAGAGCTACTAGCTATGGTTTGTGGTGGCTGTGTTCTACCTCCTCTGTCGGAGGCAGTGCACCTCTGAATACCAGTTGCTGGGAATTGTAAGCGGTTCTCGCACTCAGGTCCTGCTGTGGGGCTTCCCACTGGGGCATCCGGTGAGCCACTGGGAGGAGAGGATGCCAGACTAGATGGGCCTTTGGACCTGGTCCAGCTATAGGACTCATTTTGGGTTCTTGTGGAAAGGGGAGGAACTTGTGTTGAACCTGAGAGCAGACAGGACATCCTTGTAGTATGTTTCCCATGCTTGGGTATCCATCATCCCTAGCTAGCAAGACCGGTGGTCAGGGATGATGGGAATTGTTGTCTGTAAACAACCGGAGACCCAAGTTTGGGAAACCCTGATGTAGGGGTTTGGACAGGAGTAGTATAACACTGCAGATTTAAGTCCTCTTGCCTTGAGTCAGAGGCAACTGTATCTGACTCTGGTTGCACATGCATGTTAAATCTTGCACATGACCACAAATGCTGATGGTGCATTTTCCTTCTACTTCTGTATCTGTGTCTTTATATCTGTCTACCCTGTTAGTGTTTTTTTTTTATGAGGTGCATCTATCATTCTCCTTTCTCTTATTAAATTTATTACCCGCCCTTTGCCAGCGGGTACCAGGGTGGGTTACACCAAATTAAAATTCAGTATTAGAAACAGACCAGTCATTGGAATAGGGTAGGTCCTGAAAACAGCCATCTCTGGTATCCAAAGGTTAGCGCATGTTTGAAACTATAAAATGAAGGTGCCCCACGCACCTCTGTGGGGCAGGAATCTCACAACTCGGTCCTGCTCAGAGTAGACCCACTGAAAGTAATGGGCATGGCTAACCTAGGTCTATTAATTTTAGTTGGTCTACTCTGAGTAGGACTCGGTTGGCTACAACCCAATAAGTTTTTTTCTTCCTATATACATAAAAACGCAAGGTTGTCATCAGGCGGCTGTCCTTATGAGGACTTTTCAGGGCCACATCACAGTTCTGGATTTCATGAAGAAATGCGGTTGGGAAGGTGAAGAGTGAGCTTAGCAGTTGCATGGGATGGGAAGGGGAAACCCTAGGAGGGTAATGTGGGGAGAGTGGCAGGTGGGTTGGTGAGCAGAGCAAGCCCCTAGTAATTGTTATATTTGTTCATTTGATTCATTGTGAGCTGTGACGGTTTTGTGGCAAAGTGGCGTGCAAATGGAACTGACAATGAGTGGACATATTTGATTGGCACCTATTATGTACCAAGCAGAACCAGAATAAATATCCTATTACACTTTTTAAAAAGGAAAAAGGATGGTGTTCTAGCAGGTTAGTTAAAGCCCCTCATTTCAACATTGCCAGTGTAAGTCAGGCTGTTTCAGAGGAATACAAGTCTGGAAAATCTGTGACCTTCCAGATGTGATTGGACTTCAACTCCCAGCAGCCAGCATGCCTAATGGTCAGGGAGTTTTGTAGCTGGGTTGCAATGGTAAAAGATCAAAAATTGCAACGGGGAGATTGAAAAATCAATAAAATAACGTAAAAGTTTGAGCAGCAGAGAGCAAAAGCATATGACGTGATTCACACAGCATCACTAAAATCTAAAATTCAATGGATGAAAAGTGCACAGCTAAGGAAAGCCTGTAGTATAAAAAGGTCTCTTTTAATCCAGGGCTCAGAGCAGGAATATGAGGAAGGCAGTGGAGGACCTACATTTTGTGGGGCTCTGAAGCCTCATTAGTTCCACAGTAGATCTGCTTCTGGAGGACAGTGTCTGGTGAACGTCTCCAGGCTGGAGGCAAATAGCACAGGTGGAATCTTTTTCCAAGATGGTGGCATGTTGCTGACCGCTGTGGTAAATAGGATGCTTCAGGAGTTGGAATTCATAACATCAGAAAGTCACCCTTTGAGCTGCCCCCGATCCACCCACCCTGGGCTTTGTTCCGTTTACATCTCATCCTTTTTGATTCTCGAGTAGGTGGGACGGGCTCTGTCCTCGTGCGAGTGAGTCACGGCTGCATGCGCTCAATCTGTGGCGAAAGCACCTTTTTTAAAAAAATAATATATGAATTGAAATCTGTTTCCCCTTGTCGTCTTCACTGGCTGCTTCCTCCTCCGCAGAGAGAGAGCTGACTTGACGGAAAAGAGGCAGCCCAGACTTTTTCCACAGAAGGTGAAGGAGCAAGGAAAACGAGGTGGTAGAAAAGTTTGATGCGTTGTTTTTCTTGAAAGTTTCTGGCAGCTGATTCATCAGCGCTTTGGTTGTGGGGAAAAAGCATTGCCCTCTAATGGGGAAGAACCTCAGCTCCGTGGCGGAGCATGTGCTTAGAAGGTCCCAGGTTCAGTCCCTGGTATGTTCAGGTAAGGCTGGGAAGGTCCCCTCTTTAAAACGCTGGAGAACGTTGGCTAGTCGGTGTAGACCAGCCTTTCTCAACCTTGGGTTCCCAAATGTTGGAGGACTACAACTCCCATCATCCATAGCCAGCAGAGGCAGCAGACCCCACCACTGATCCAATGGAGTCTCTGGGTTCAGAGGCTGCATGTCATGGGAATCGACCATCATAAGAAGAACCCGCTGGTTCAGGCCAGGGTCTCATCTAGCCCAACATCCTCTCCTCATAGTAGCTGGGGCCGGACCAATATATTTTGCTGCCTGAGGCAAAGGAGAAGTTGGCGCCCCTCCTCACCTGCAGCCTAATCCATGTGTGCAAGCTGATCAAACTGAACTTTACATGAAGATTGGTGGTGTCCTCTACAGCAGCTGAGGGCAGCAGGCTTGCTTAGGGAACCCCAGTCCCCACCTCTCAGCAATTGCAGCCTGAGGTGCTTGCTGATCACTTTGCCTAACAGTAGGGCCGGCCCCAAGAATAGCCAGCAGCCTGATGCTGCAGCAAGGTTGCTCCAACTTCACAGCGCCGCCATCTGGAATCCCAACGCTTCGGGTGCATCTCTTCTGACAGCAGTGAGCGAGAGAGACAGAGAGAGCAGCATTCTGCTCCATCACACTCTCTGGCTTGCTCAAGAGGTCAGCTAAGAATAGCCCCCCCTCCTGCTCTCACGCTCCCCCCCCCAGCCAGCCGGAGATTAAGAGCCTTGTGGCGTGATGAGATGAACACATGCGGGGAGCCACGGATTTGCATGCCTTGTGGGCTGTTACTGGATCCTGGATGCCCTCTGCATGACGTTCCTCGAAAGGAGAGGCAGGGCGCCCTGAGCATTACTCAGCACCCTCCCACTCCCCCCGCCTCCCACTGACTCAGGACAAGGGGGGGCACCTGCCCTTGAGAGTGAGACGAGGCCTTGGAGGAAACCTGTGCTGTATAAAATTTCTTTGCCTGGATGGGTTTATTCCACACCCTCCCAGTGTCCCTGTTTTCCAGGGACACCTCCGGATTTACAGAAGCCATCCCGGTTTCTGACTGGATCCCTGAATGTCCTGCTTTTCCTTTGGACGTCCCTAGTTTCATTGGAGAAATGTTGGAGGGTATGTCCCAGTGCAATCTGGCTCAAGGAACTAAATAAATAATAAAAAATACTAATAAATAACCATCAACACATTACAGTGGTACCTCAGGTTAAGAACTTAATTCGTTCAGGAGGTCTGCTCTTAACCTGAAACTGTTCTTAACCTGAGGTACCACTTTAGCTAATGGGGCCTCCCGCTGCCACCGCACCGCTGCTACACAATTTCTGTTCTTGTCCTGAAGCAAAGTTCTTAACCTGATGTACTATTTCTGGGTTAGTGGAGTCTGTAACCTGAAGTGTCTGTAACCCAAGGTAAAGGGTAAAGGGACCCCTGACCATTAGCTCCAGTCGTGACCGACTCTGGGGTTGCGGCGCTCATCTCGCTTTATTGGCCGAGGGAGCCGGCGCACAGCTTCCGGGTCATGTGGCCAGCATGTCCAGAGCAGCGCACGGAAACACCGTTTACCTTCCCGCCAGAGTAACCCGAGGTAGCACTGTATAAATGGCAAGTAAAATGTATGGCAGTTGTTTTTAATGAGTTCTGCACAATTTTACACATATTTCACTTGCCAAGCAAAATGAAATCCTATTAATTTAACCCAAATGTCTTTTCAATTCTCATGTCATGTTGCAACTAGTTAGCACCCCTCATTTTGGGAAGTTGAAAAAGTCAACGTGTGCTATCGCCCTACCAGCAAAACGGCCGCAGGTTGAAGCAGGTAAGCTAGGTGTATATTTGCAGAAAGGCGAGCTGACAAATTTATTTGGCTCCTGGGCCTGAGGTTCCTCACTATTCCCCTAATCCTCAGTTCCTGTGAGCTGGATCTCATTCATTCCTCCTTGCGCAGCACCTCTAGAGGAGTGGCAGACTGATTCACTCTGGATCAGGCAGGAAGTGTTGCAAAACAGCAGCAGGAGCAGGCTGTGCGACTCAAGGCAAGCAGCAAAAGTGTCTCGCGCTTTTCCGTCTTCCCTGCCTCCAGGGTAAAGCAAGGAGGTGGAAGGCAAAAGAGGGAATTGGGGCGGAGCAACAGGAGCTCGTTAAATCAGAGGGATTTCATTGTTATTCACTGTCGTTTTCCAAGCAAGCTTTGAGCTGCCTCTCTTTGAACAGCCAGAAAGAACTCCGGAGCCAAAGGCTTGTGCTGGGCGGAAAACTCGAGGGTTTGGGGCCTTGGCAGGTGACACTCAGGAAATCCTGATACCTTGCAGGAAGGTCCTTTTGCATGCGTCACAAGCCGAGCACCTCCCAGTCTGAATGTTGGAGGAGTCAGGACAGATAAGAGAAAGTGCTTCCTCACATGGCACATACCGTATTTTTTGCTCTATAAGACTCACTTTCTCCCTCCTAAAAAGTAAGGGGGAATGTGTGTGCGTCTTATGGAGCGAGTGCAGGCTGTGCAGCTATCCCAGAAGCCAGAACAGCAAGAGGGATTGCTGCTTTCACTGCGCAGCGATCCCTCTTGCTGTTCTGGCTTCTGAGATTCAGAATTTTTTTTTCTTGTTTTCCTCCTCCAAAAACTAGGTCTGGTGCGTATTAGAGAGCGAAAAATACGGTAGTTAAACTATGGAACTCTCTCCTGCAGGATGGCCACTGACTCAGATGGCTTGAAAAGAGGATTGGACAAATTCATGGGGGAAATAAGGCTTTTGATAAGCACGATGGCTCGGCTCTGCCTCCACGGCTGGAAGCAGCAATGCTTCTGAATACCAGTTGCAGGAAATGACAGGAGGGGAGAGGACTCTTGTGCTCAGGTCCTGACTCTTTGCGTTGTTTTCTTGGTCAGTATTGTAACACAGAAGGGCTGTAGCCAAGTGGTAGGTCATCTGCTCTGCATGCAGAAGGCCCCAGGTTCAGTCCCAGGTTCAGTCCCAGGCATCTCCAGGTAGGACTGGGAAGGTCCCCTGCCTGAAACCCTGGAGAGCTGCTGCTGCCAGCCAGTGTAGATGACACTGAGCTAATGGTCTGATGGTTTTCCCAGTAGTGATGTATGGAAGTGAGAGCTGGACCATAAAGAAGGCTGATCGCCGAAGAATTGATGCTTTTGAATTATGGTGCTGGAGGAGACTCTTGAGAGTCCCATGGACTGCAAGAAGATCAAACCTATCCATTCTGAAGGAAATCAGCCCTGAGTGCTCACAGGAAGGACAGATCCTGAAGCTGAGGCTCCAATACTTCAGCCACCTCATGAGAAGAGAAGACTCCCTGGAAAAGACCCTGATGTTGGGAAAGATGGAGGGCACAAGGAGAAGGGGACGACAGAGGACAAGATGGTTGGACAGTGTTCTCGAAGCTATGAGCATGAGTTTGACCAAACTGCGGGAGGCAGTGGAAGACAGGAGTGTCTGGCGTGCTCTGGTCCATGGGTCACGAAGAGTCGGACACGACTAAACAACAACAACAACAAAAATGGTCTGATGCAGGATAAGGCAGCTTCTCCCCCCGGGCACAGTGTCTGCTTCCTAACACAGCACAGCACATTCAGCTGCTGGCAAGGTGGCCGGGGGGGGGGGGGGGAGAGACATGTGACACTGGATTGTAGCAGCCCAAACATGTGTTATGTTCTGATTTTCTCTTTTCGTCTGGTGCAACAGCTTGTGGCAGGAGCAGTCTGAGAACACGCTGGTTCGACAGCAGTACAGTGGTACCTCAGGTTAAGTACTTAATTCATTCCAGAGGTCCATACTTAACCTGAAACTGTTCTTAACCTGAAGCACCACTTTAGCTAATGGGGCCTCCTGCTGCTGCTGCTGTGCCACCGGAGCACAATTTCTGTTCTCATCCTGAAGCAAAGTTCTTAACCTGAAGCATTATTTCTGGGTTAGCGGAGTCTGTAACCTGAAGCATATGTAACCTGAAGCGTATGTAACCTGTATCGGGGATGGTTTGGCAGTAGTTCTTCACAAGGACCTGCTACTGGGGCCAGGCAGAGCCCACATTGCAAACAAAACCGGGCTGTTCAGAGTGAAAGGGAGCAGGATTGAATCCTGGCCAGCTGGTGAATGGAGGAGGGCCTGCTTTCTGCAGAGGTCTGCTTTACGTCTGCCTTCCCCGCCCCCAACCCCCCAGGAATGCACATGGGAAGCAGACCCCAGCAGGACCACACTGTCCGCTCAATAGTGCAACCCTGTTGGCTGCAGAGATCTCCTTTGCCAGGATGGTTCAATCCTGCTGGCTGCAAGGGGTCTACCTCACCAGTGCATTCCCAGCTGGGTAATTCCAAGGGAAGCAGACCCCTGCAACTAACAGGATTGCACTTTTTGCCCCCCCCCCCCCAGCTGGTGAGTGGAAGGATCAGTCCTGCTGTCTGCAGTGTGTTTGAGAGGCGGAAGGGTCTCTCTCTCTCCCCACCAACTCCTGACTCTATGCTTAATAGGCATTTAAAACCCTAATTAAACATTTGGACTCCCTCTCCCAATTGATTCAGGGCCTACAGCTGAGTTTGCCTGGGGCCAATCCAAATCCCCACATAAGGCCCTGCATTGGGGGGGGTGTATGTGCCTGCAGCCCTACTTGTTACTGGTAGGAAAGTGGTGGCCACTCCTTTATTACTGGTTTTTAAGCAAGAATTTTGTAGTCGCGGAGTTTCTGCAGCGGGTTGCACCAGATGACCTCTAGAGAGACCCAATTTTATGAATTGGGAGCCTGATCTACGGGGTTGTGCTGGTGGCAAAGTGTGATGGGTTATGGCTCTGTCTGTGGTTTGCCTTTTTCTTTTGCGGGGAGATGGGCTGAACCCACAAGTGAGGCTTGGTCTGCATGTTTCCTCCTGCACCTTGCCTCCCCCCCCCCCCGGTGGCTCGTGTCCAGGAAATGTGTCTAGGATGGTTGTTTAATCAGGCGGCTGGGCTTGTCCGCTCTGTGGGCTTCCTGCCCTCGGGTCTGAAGGGAAGATCGGAAACTCTGCTGCTTTAAAACAGGACTGGTAATCCGGAAATGGAGAATTTCCTGGATGTGTGTATCCCCCCCTCCCACTTTTGTGTAAAATAGTGGCATTTAATGGCTTTGCATTTTACCAGCTATAATGGTTGGAGGGAGAGAGGAAGCAGCGGGGCCAAGTTCCTGCTGATTTGCTAAAGCAATTTCTTATTTATTTACAAAACAAATTAGATGCCTTTTCCCCAAAGATCCAGGGAATGTGGAGCAAGCCATTAGAGCAACGTGCACGTTTTTAAAAAAACCTTTTATCATTCTTCGGTTGGAAGCTTGAGTTCTTTGTGCATAGAACCTCACAATGCATTGTGTGCTATATAATAGCAAGGCATGATACCAACATGTTGGAAAAGCCAAGATCAGGTGGTGTTGGTATTCTGATTACAGTGCCATCACTCCTTAAGAGTTGCATAGGTCTCTGCACCCAAGGATCATGCAATTGACAGGCGGAACAATGAGCAGAGCGCAGGACCAAAGGTCCTAATTAAAAGCAGGTGAATCTGTGCAGGGTTTTGCAGGTCCACCGTAACGAACGGGAAATGCGACAATGGGTTGCAGCACACAGTTAATTTCCCCCAGATATTATATTCCATCTTCCCTCCTGGTTTTCCGTCCTTTCTCTGCACACCGGCTGGTCAGCTGTTTGTGGCTACTGAGCATGCTCAGTCCTCTTTGGGCTGTTTTTCCGAAGTATTCTGCCCCGCCCAACGAAACTGGGTGTCCCCCTTTCCCAAAAAACACATTTTGTACTTTTGCAAACATTGAGTTCTCCCATGTCTGCTGATAACCTCTGCTCCCCTTTGTGCTTTGGTAGGACTCTCTTACCCGGAGAACATGTCTGTATACAACGACCACTGCAGCTGTTCTAGAATTTGAGTCATGAAGTTCCTACAGCCCACCTATAGTTAGCAAACAGGGATCTTGTATGTCTTGCAGTAGGAATGCTTTTTGAGTTGTTGGGGTTTTTTGTTTGTGTGTGGGGGGGGGGGAGCTATTCTTGCAGTCTCTGCAAAAGGTAGCCAGTTCTGGTTTCTGCAGAGTCCCCATTCCAAGTGCAGGGCTGTATCTGCTCAGCTAAGGTAACACTTGGCAGAGACCCATTGAAATGAATGGACCTAAGTTAGTCATGTCTGTTCACTTCAGTGGGTCTACAGTGAGTAGGGCTGGCATTGACTACAGCCTGCAATATTAATTCAGGTCTCATTATCCTCTCTGTGTTATAAGAATGTATATAAGAACCTGTGGCCTTCCAGATGTCACTCCACACCACTCTGATGAGTGACTAGTTTGGGGTTATTCCTGGAAAGTGTCACTAGAGACCAAAGCATCCTCTGTGCCTTTTACCATCTTCATCTGGTTCTCCAGCTAGGGTCAATCATAGACAGGGATAGCATACCCTCCAACATTTCTCCGATGAAAATAGGGATGTCCTATTCAATACTGTGCGGCTTCCAACATACATAAAAACATAATAAAATATTAAACATTTTAAAACTTGCCTATACTGGGCTGCCTTCAGATGTCTTCTAAAGGTTGTAGAGTTACAGTGGTACCTCGGGTTACAGACGCTTCAGGTTACAGACTCAGCTACCCCAGAAATAGTACCTCGGGTTAAGAACTTTGCTTCAGGATGAGAACAGAAATTGTGCAGCAGCGGCGCGGTGGCAGTGGGAGGCCCCATTAGCTAAAGTGGTGCTTCAGGTTAAGAACAGTTTCAGGTTAAGAATGGACCTCCAGAACGAGTTAAGTTCTTAACCTGAGGTACCACTGTACTTATCTCTTTGGTTCGGGGCGGGGGGGTGGTCACATAACTCCATACCCTCCAACATTTCTCCGATGAAAATAGGGATGTCCTAAGGAAAAGTGGGACATTCCGGGATCAAATCAGAAACCGGGACCGCTTCTGTAAATCCGAGACTTTCCCTGGAAAATAAGGACACTTGGAGGGTCTGGGAAAGCCTGACCACCATGGTCCATGCTCTGGTAACCTTGAGGCTAGATTGCTGCAATGCACTCTGTGTGGGTCTGCCCTTGGCCTTGGTTTGGAAGCTGTGGCTAGTGCAGGATGCAGCTCCCGGACTGCTGGTGGGGGCAGGTATCTGACTGAATACATTGTTAAAGCATCTGCATTGGCTACCCATCTACCAGGTTCGAGACCCTTGAATTAACTGAGAAAGCCTTAAGCAACTTAAGTCTAGAGCATCCTTAGGGACCACCTGGTCCTAGCTCAGTCATTGAGAGAGCACCTACAGGAGCATCACTGGTCATCCCCACGAGTTGGCAAGGCTCATCTGACATCAACACAAAACTGAGCATTTAGTGTTGTCCACCCAATTTTGTGGAATAGTCTGCTGACAGATGTTCAGCAGGCGCTTTCTGTTTCAACTCTGAAATGCGTGCTGAAAACTTTTCTACACTGTCAGGCTTATGCAGGTGATTAAAAGTGCACCTTTCCGTAACAGTTAATCTCCACTTTTTTAAAAAAAAATATATTTTTATTAGCAATTACAACATAACAACTTATCAAAACATATCATATTATTTTCCCCCTTCCCCCCCTCAAACCCTCCCTCCCCTCCCCTAGAGACTTCCCTCAGCTCCTCTCTCTGATTTCTCAACACATATTATTCTCTGCATGTTATAAAATTATGCAAATCCTTACATTTTCTATCTACCATGTTATCAATCAATAAATTTGTGTATGTTTATTCAAAATAATCTCCACTTTTTAAATACACCTACCTGGTTTTTATGGTGCGGTTTTGCATACGACTCTTGTGAACTGGTCTGGGTTTGTTTTATGAATGCACATATATTTTTTTATACATAAATAAATTGCCCATCCTGGTTGGGGCTGATGTAACCCCTACAAAATGCACAGAGCGTTAAAATAAGTTAAATAAAAACCATTCAGCTGTGCTCCAGACGCTTGGGTTGCTTGAGAGGGCTTTGATGCCTTGCAGGGGACTAGATCATCGTTTGGGTCTCTGCAATCCTGTGCTGACCTTTGCTGGCTGGTGGCTGCTGTTTAGAGTTCCTTCTGCCTGTTTTCAGGCACGGGAGCGAAGTTGGGTTAAAAGGACGGGGCGTTTGTGAAGTGTGTTTGCTGGGTTGCCTGAACACAGTCACGGGCATTTAATCCCAGCCGGGACATTGCAGGGGGTGACCTGCTAATCTCTGATATTCTTAATATAGGAAAGTCTGCTCTTAAATAAACCCAGGGTTGCTATCTCCAGCAGCAGGGGAGCTAAATATAAAGGAAGATTCTCCCTCGCTCCTTTCACCAGCTCTGGTTCCCCTTAGTAGCCTTGGTAAACAGAGGCTAAACAAGGGAAAGCAGTCATCCCCGGAGGCAGCCTTGATCCCTCTGTGCAGGATGCTCAGCCTCAGGGAGGAACAACGGTGATCCTCTGACCCCTCCTGTCTTGGGAGCTGGGCAGTCGCCAATTTGAATGGGGAAAAAAACCCACACTGTTAGCCCGAACAAAACCCCTCTGTCTTTCAAGCTTGTTGATAGGAACAAATAAAGGGACATAGGAAGGAACCTGCTTTAGACTGAGTCAGACGGTTGCTCCCTTTAGCTCCATATTGTCTACACTGGCTGGCAGCAGCTCTCTGGGGTTTGAGGTGAATGTGTAGGGGATTGAACCTGGGTTTTCCCAGGTGCTTCTGAGCTACCACTTTGACACTTTCCTACTCAGGTAGGAAGCTGCTTCCTATCGAGCCAGAGGGTTGGCCCATTTAGCTTAGTATTGTCTACCCTGACTGGCAGCAGCTCTCCAGGGTTTTGAGATAGCAATGTGCCCCAGCCCTGCTTGGAGAGGCCGGGGATTGAACCTGGGACCTTCTGCATACGAAGCAGATGCTCTGCTGCTGAGCTGCGGCCTTCCCTTCCCACCCGTGCCCAGGCATAGGGCAGCCGAGTGTTGATAGGCTTTCTGTAACGTGTCTTGATTTATTTAGCTCCCAGGCAAAATGGCTCCCTGCAAACTCACTATCCTGTTTGCAGGTGACAAAATAGGAGCTGGTGAGGGGGTTGCATATTGCAGAATATTCTCTGAAAGGTTTTGTAGTAGAAAGATCTCTCCTGAGAAATGTTGGCTGGGCATGGAGCTTGGAAAGTTGCTGCCAGCCTGTGTACACAACACTAAGCTAGGTGTTCTAATGGTTTGACTCTGCACGATGCAGCTGCTGCTGATGTTGCTGTGTTTGGGGGAAGAGTCATAACTCAGTAGTAGAACATCTGCCTTGCGTGCAGAAGGCTCCAGGTTCAACTCTCAGCATCTCCAGGTAAGGCTGCGAAAGGTCTCAGTCTGGAACCCTGGAGAGCTGCTGCCTGTTGGTGTTCTCTGACTTAGTTTAAGGCAGCTTCCTATGTTGGGAGCTGGTTCTTTTCTCCTCATGTCTTTCTGAATCTCCTGCTGCTGAGTCTCAGTGTACTGTATAATCTGCATAATTTGAAGGGACCTCAAGAGTCATCTAGTCCAACCCTCTGCAATGCAGGAACCGCAGCTAAATGACCCCTGATTCAAATAATATGAACCTGTGGGCAATAGGGAGCAGGGCATCAGCTAAATAGTGGACTCTGTTAGATAGCTTCTGCATGAACGCCAGGAATATATATATATATATATATATATATATATATATATATATATGGCATTTCCCAAATGCAAAAAATAGGGTGGCATGATTATTTGGTGAGAATGGCTGGAAAATATCATCAATGGGAATGCATGAGTGAAAACTGGTGTTTTCTTTTTAAAAAGAAGTTATTATAGAGAGGCATTGAAAGGTGTCATTAACCTAATTTTGTCAGTGATCAAAAAACCACAACACGTTTATTAGAAACGTTTGTGTCTGGGCTGCCTGCCAGAGGTGGTTTTTTTTTATATTAAAAAAACTGGAACCAAATGCTCATAATAATAACCTCTGACTTGTGCTTAGCGAAACCCAATAGGCTTGGGCGCATAAACTTCTTGCTGAAAAGGAGAGAAAATGTCTCTGCCTTGAGCTTAACATTTGAGCCTCAGAAGCAAAGTCATTAGCATCTCCCTTAATTAGCCAGGCTGGTGTTTTGTTACGGTTAGTGAGCAAAACAGCAAGAACTCTCGGCTGTGGGCAAGGGACCGTCCTCCTAGTGATTTAATAAGATTCCCACTGGATCGTCTAGGGGTAAAGGGCAACCCACAAATTCATTGCATCTTTCCAAAAACGAGAAGTCAGCAGGTTTGGACGTAGGCATATTTTATGAGTGAATGAGCACGCGTTCGCGCTTGGTCTTCGCCAAAAGGCAAAAGAAAGCAAAGTGTATAAATAAAGCTGAAGCAACACTCTGACAAAATGATCTCCCGAGTTATTCAGCTGGTGAGGCGGTCTGGTGTAGTGGTTAGAGTGTCAGACTATAAATGAGGAGCGGGGAGAACCATGGCTGCCCTCTTGCGCTCCTTGGGGCATGGGGGGGAGATATAACTGCAATAAAATATTATGAGGCAGCCTGTCTCTCCTGGGTCAGGGAATGGTGTATATTACAAAATACAGACCTTCAGGACCTAGAAGGACATGACAACTGTTATGGCTGGCAAGCCTACTTAGGTTACGATAAAGTCAAGATCTATAAAAACTTTCCAAATCACATTATAAGGCAATCTCTCTATATGGTTTGGGCAAAATACAATGATTTGCTCGAACCTAAAACTCCATGGTGGATATCCCTGCTTGAAGCATTAGCAGTAAAGAAAAAAAATATGAAAGGGAATTGGCCAATAAAATAGAATAAAATAAATGAAATGAAATATCATTCTTGACAGCAGAGTATACTTAATGCAGAAATAAACTAGTGGATTGATCCATCTCCTGGGCTAAGGTACCCTGACCCCCCCCCAAATGATACCCCAAATAACCATCAGTAGCAATCCTGCTGCTTGGAAGTCCTGGGAGGTGTTCCGTATTGACATCGTCCTTTCCTAAGCAAGCAAACCAGCTTACTTATTAGGATTTGAATATAAGAAACTGAGTGGGTGGGTTCTCTTTTTCCCTTCTGAGCCTTTTTGTATCTAAAAGTTCCATTTAAAAAATAAACGCCCTGTTATATCTTCAAGGATGGAAATTAGCCTTGTCGCAATCTATATTTCTGACTGGTCATCATGCCCTGGCTACAAAAATAGACCTTGATCTGGAATTGGCTGGTACAGGGTGTCTTATCTAAAAGCCCTGGGAGGCTTGTGATAAACCTGAGCGATGGTGTGTGTGTGTGTGTGTGTGTAGGGGATAGCAATAGTTGTTGCTTCCTTGATCCTAACTGCTTCGTCAGTGTAAATATTGAGGTTTTTAAACGTTTCTTCATTACTAAGCCTGTAACGTTTGGTGGTGGTTGTTTTCAATTTGTTTATTTTATTTATTTTATTTTAGGGGGCGGGGAAACCTCTGTTTGAAGAATGTACTCGCTACCCAGCAGAGGAGCCAACTCTCAGGGGCTGAAGGGTCTTTGTCCCCCAACAAAATATTTGAGGGGGCCGCCGCCCCCCCCAAAAAAGTTGATGGGCATCGCCATTCAAATGGTGTGTGTTCACCACATCATGTGATCATATACCTGCCCCCCCCCATATTTTGCTCTCTAGCACCATCTGGTGTTGCATAACGTATTCAAAACGCTGTTTTTTGACTAATGTAGCAGAGTCCTAAGTTTGACTAGGAGTAGACTTGTTGAAATTAACGGCTCTAACTTTGTCATGTTCAGTGAGTCTGCTCTGAAGCGTAGTAGCGCTCCACCTTATTTATAACATTTCTAGCCCACCTTTTGCACTTAGGAGGTCAAGGTGGTTCTCCTCCACAGCACGTTCCTCCTCACAACGAAACTGTGAGGTAGGTTAGCCTGAGAGACTGTGACCAGCCCAAGGTCACGCCTGGCAAGCATCATGGCTGAGCAGGTCTCTCAGGTCCTAAGCCTGGCTCTCTTACTCGATGGAGGTCATTTTGCCCTGAAGGGTGTTCAAAGAACGCTTTCTGCTTTTCATTCTGCAACACATCTCTGATGTCACAAACCCACCTGGTTCCGACTCAACCGAGTCTGTTCACTGCTGGATTGAGGGGCAAAGGCTGTTCTGAGGGGCTTCACTGCTTCAGGCATTCACACGGAGTGGCGTCCTGTCATAGCCCTGGAGAATATCTTTAACCAGATTTTATTTCCCACCTCTTAAATTTTGCTTCATGAGGTAAGATGTGCCTTTTCGGACCAGTGTCTTCTGGAGGAATGGTTCTCGTTTTTGTCAAGGCTGCAGAAGCTGATGTGTGAGGTGATTCTAGTTACCGTATTTTTCCACTTATAAGGCGCCCCCATGTATAAGATGCCCCCTATTTTTGGGGACACCAATTTAAGAAAATGGGAGGAGATCTATCCCCCAATTTTGGACATTATTTTTTAGGGGGAAAACCTGGTCTTATACATGGAATAATATGGTAAACTGTGAAATTTGCCGCCTTAAGAGGGAGTGACAGCCTCGATCTTGGATGACTTAAAAAGAGGATTAGAGAAATTTGTGGAGGATGTAAGACTGGGTTCCGCCTCTGCAGCCATGCACCCTCCAAAATTTATTCAATGACTATAGGGGCATCCTATTCAATAATAATAATAATAATAATAATAATAATAATAATAATAATAATAATACCCCAGCTTTATACTGTTTATTGCCCCAGCCACTCTGGGTGGCTTCCAACATATATAAAACATTAAACATTAATACAGGACTGCCTTCAGATGGCCTGGTGGGTTGGATAAGTCCATACCCTCCAACATTTCTCTGATGAATATAGGGACGTCCTAAGGAAAAGTGAGACATTCCAGGATCAAATCAGAAGCTAGGATGGCTTCTGCAAATCCAGGGCTGTCCCTGGAAAATAGGGACACTTGGAGGGTCTGCTGTCAGAGGTAGGGCGCCTCTGAATAGCAGTCCTGGGCATCACAAGTAGGGAGAGTTGCTCTTGAGCTCAGGTCCTTCTTTTGGGCTTCCCATTCGGGCATCTGGTTGGCCACTGGACTTAGAAGCATCTTTGGCCTGATCCTGCGGCAGGGCTCTTGTTTGGGCCTTATGGGCACTTGAGAAAACAACAACTTCTGCTCAGCATATCGGGAAAAGAATTCTGTTCCGCGCCTGTGGCGCAAAGCAAAACTACTCTGTGCATGCTCGGTTATTCTCACTAAAAAGCATGTGCCGATTCTGCTTAAGTGGGGAGGTGTTGCAAACTGGGTCTTCTCTATCGGGGTTTTCGGAGTCAGCTGTCCTAACCAAGTCACAGATGCTCTGCAACGACCTTTATCCCCAGACATGGGAAAATTGGAAGGTGCCTTTACAACAGAGTGAGTCCCTTTGGTCCCCTTAACTCAGCATTGTCTATTGACAGGCAGCAGGTCTCTGCGGTTTCAGACAGGTGTCCCTCCTAGCTGTACCTGGAGACGCCATTAGGAATGGAGCCTGGGACCCTCTGCACACCAAGCGGATGCTCTTAACCACTGAGCCGTGTTCATTTCTACCCCGCTCTTAACACGAACACCCTTCTCCTTCTGCCCGCCCCCCCAGCTGTGTTGGAAGGAAATGTTTGACTGGGTAGATCCTGTCTTGCTCTCTCTCTCTCAAAAAAGAAAAAAAAGTCATTTTAGCGGCAGCTGGACTCGTGCTGATAAGAAAAGACTTGGTTTCCTTCATCCTCCCCACCCACTCTTTCCCTTTCAGTATACGTGTCTGTTCTCCTCTACCCCGCAAAATTAATCACCTGCAACTCGACTGAAAAACATGTGTGTCAGCCTGGGCACCCCAAGCCCAAGCCCTCTCTGAAGGGCAAATCAGTGTACGCTGCCAACTTTTATCTCTTTTCAGTGCTCCTCCGTGTATTATTTCGCACCCGGCGCGTGTGCTTTTATAGAATAATGTGAGTAAGCAGCAGCTGTGAGGTCTCTGCTCCCCCGTTTCTGATCGTGGTGTGAGCCAGCCAGGCCCTTTTTTCAAGTTACTCCGTTCCATCCCTCTTCCCCATTATCCATTCCGCCCATGCAAGACCAGCCAGGTATGCTACTGAGCATGCTCAGAGCTGTGTACTTTTTTGGGGTGTGTGTGTGTTATTTTCTCAAGACTTGCTGCACTTCTGCAAAACCCTTCGCTCCTGCCGATACCTCCTTCTTGAGTGGTTCTGTCTGTGCTACACCAGGTTCCATGCTTAGAGAATAATTAATATAATTTTGTACTTAATATGCAGGATTTCTCCCTTATTCCGCTCTCCCCCTGTCATTTTTAGGGAGAGGAAAAGAACTCTCTTGCAGGGTTTACCGCTATACAAAGGTAGGAAAAACACTGTAAAAGGCCAAATTCCTGGCACAAGGCACTCATAACAGAGGTGGCTTTTTCTCTCCCCCCCCCCCCCCGTTTTGGTAGGAATTCTAAATTTAGCATCCCGTCAGGGAAACCTCAATGACAGATTTACACGCTGTAGTGTCTGTCACTGGCTGCAGTGTCACATCCCAGGACGATGGAGACGCTTTCCTTCAGGGCGGAAGCCAGACAGTCCGCATCGACTGAACGGATCCCGTTTGGTGGGAGGGAAGTGTGTGTGTGTGTGTGTGTGTGTTAGGAATGAGCAAACAATGGGTTGTAGCCAACTAACATTAACTCACGAGTGGAACCAATGCAATGGGTGGACAGGACTCACTTAGGCCTATTCATTTCAGTGGGCCTACTCAGAGTAAAAGTGCAACCCAAACGTCTTAGAATCAGGATTATGGAGTTGGCCGGGATGCCCAAAGGCCATCTAGTCCAACCCCTGGCAATCAAAGCTAAAGAATCCCTGACAGATGTTCTTCCAGCCTCAAACATGACTTGTTTTTTGAGGCCTGAAAATTAGGTCTCCCTGCCTCCCCACCAAATCATCTATGACAGAGGCAGCTCCAAGCTAAAGCAGGTTAGACGACGTACTTGGCCACTGAGCCTAGTATTTTCCTCTCTGGCTCGCAAAATCTCCCTAGAGTCACAGGCAGAGAAGTCATATTTTTTCCAATTCCATGTTAGCTTGACCCTTTCAGCTGCAAATGTTGGAGGTTGACCCCGGGACCTTCTAACATGCCAGCCAGGTGCTCTAGCACTGAGCAACGACCTTTCCCTTAAGATATGGGAACAAAGGAAACTGTTTTGTACTGAGTCAGACCATTAGGTCCACCTAACCCAGCACCGTCGGGCGTGGGGAACCTTTGGCCCCTCCACATGTATCTGGACTACAACTCCCATCATCCCTCTCTCTTAGCCATGTGGCTGGTGCCCAGCAACATTTGGAGAGGGCCACAACTTTGAGTTGAAATCCCATCCCATCATACTGTTAGGCCTTTCTCATTAGCAGCAAACAAAGCCACACCCATGAGATCCAGTGGCATGTTTAGTTAAGGCTAACATAGTTTTGACACATGGGATTTAAGGTTCTGAAGATTCTGTGTTCCCTGCTCTCTAGATCAGCCTCTGCTAGTCAGGCGCTTCCCACCCCTGGCACGCTGGCTGGGACTGATGGGAGTTATAGGGCAGAACGCAGGAAGTTGCTGAGTCAGGTCATTGTTCCTTCTAGCTCAGTATTGCTGGTGCTGGCTGGGCTTTGCAAGATTTTGGGCAAACTGTTTTTACCAGCCCTTGGGGACTGGGAAATGCCGTTGGGGACTGAACCTAGCACATTCTGCTTGTGCAGCAAGGTTCCCCACTGGGCCTAATCCAGACCAATCAAGTGTGCCACGCTATTTCCCAGCATGCCTTTTGCTTTGGCACTCTGATTTATGAGTAGATAATACTAAACCACAGAGCCCAGGGCTTGCCGATCAGAAGGTCGGCGGTTCGAATCCCCGTGACGGGGTGAGCTCCCGTTGCTCGGTCCCTGCTCCTGCCAACCTAGCAGTTCGAAAGCATGCCAGTGCAAGAAGATAAATAGGTACCGCTCCGGTGGGAAGGTAAATGGCTTTTCCGTGCATTGCTCTGGCTCGCCAGAAGTGGCTTAGTCATGCTGGCCACATGACCCGGAAGCTGTACGCTGGCTCCCTCGGCCAATAAAGCGAGATGAGCGCCACAACCCCAGAGTCGTCCGCAACTGGACCTAATGGTCAGGGGTCCCTTTACCTTTACCTTTAATACCCCTGTTGCTCTGTGCTCTAAATGTGTGGTTTCAGTTGAGATTCCTGCATTGCAAGGGGTTGGACTAGATAACCCATTGAGGTGCCTTCCAACTTCACGATTCTATGACCAGGATTGTACAGCAGCCTGTTCTGCATGTAGCCACCTTCTGAAGTTCAAAACTTGTGGGAAAGTTTCCTGTCTCTCCACCGTTCTGCCCCTGCTTTCCTTCTAATTTCACTGCCCTCCATTCCCAGTTAACTCTGGAGGGGCTCGGAATTAGAGCAGAAACATTATTAAGATTATGATTTCTTAGAAATGGTTTCCCTTCCTCCAGAAATGTCAAAACAAGGGGGCTCATGCAGACAGTTCCATTTGCAAGGACCACCTAGCTTTTATGTTTGCCGATAAACCATACGGAAAATGTGGAGGCGAGAGAATGATAATGCCTCTTGTAAACAATATGAATGGCCGAGGAAAGAACTTGGCCTTTAGAACTATGTAAGCTTTTTAAAAAAACAAAACAAAAAACAAGAAGGAGAAATTGGCATGAGAGTAAGTCAGTTTGAAATGGGACGAAGGACAGCTGCAAGTCTACCCCAAGCATATGAGATTGTTTTGCATTCTGGCTGAAATAGGTACCCACCCTGGTCACAAACATTCTGAGCAAAACATATCCTGAAAGAGCAACTTGCAGAACTGTAGATCTGAGCCGTTTGTCTAGGAAGTACTGTAATGGAAGGAGTTTGCACTAGAGTTTACCTTCAGGCCTTCTTGTTTCTTTCAAAGCAAGAACAAGGACAAAGAGCATCTGGGAAATGAATGAGGCAACAATGAGGCTTTCAAGTTTGCTTGCGGCAGATTTAGGATAGGTGAAGTTGGGGAATTTGGCAAAGAATCAAGGCTGGGTACTTCTTTCCTTTCTTTTGATGGGGTCCCTGCTTCATGCTAGCCAGTATAGACAGCAGCACTTCTTTGCATGATTGTCTGCCTTTCTCTCTGAAAGCCAAAGGTTGGGTTTCAGCTGGCAGAGGAGCTTTTGTGAAAGCTCAAATGTGTTCTGCATGTTGAACCTAGGCAGCCAGCAGGAAACCTATTATAGAGTCCAATGGAGCTTACTCCTAGGCAGCTATGGATAAGACTGAAGTTATTCTGATCCAAGTAAATTGCATATTGTGCATTGCTGCTGAGTAGTATATTCTGCCCATGTTTGCTCCTGGTCCCACCTACCGCTGACATGTGGCCCTTGGAATATTGCCCAGAAGGAAATGTGGCCCTCAGGCTGGAAAAGGGTTCCCAGACCCAGCTATAAATCCTCTGCTCAGGAGCATCCAGAAATACCTGAGTGACCACTCTTGGAAGCAGTGAACTGGGCTATGTGGTCAACCACTTCCTTTATCTGACCACATTCAGCCTTTTAATCTCATTTCAGAGTCCTCATAGCTGCTCTTGATAGGCTGCATCTCTTTGATACCAGCTAATGGTGCTGCCTGGCACTCCGTCTTCCTTATGGCCTTTTCTTCCTAGTGTGCTAGAACATTAATCCGTGATGTTCAGCCACTCTGTCTCATCCTTAAGTCTCATTAAACCTCATTATCTGGTTCTTTCAGCTGTGGCAAAACAATGTTTAGAGGGGCAATTCTTTGCCTTGCCGAAAGCTGCCTTTTCTGGAGAGGAAAAACAAAATTTTTTTTCCCTTCCAGTAGCACCTTAAAGACCAACTAAGTTAGTTCTTGGTATGAGCTTTTGTGTGCATGCACACTTCTTCAGATACACTGAAACAGAAGTTGCCAGATCCTTTTCTGGAGAGGGTCCTGGTTACAGAGCAGGGCATTGCGCCACTGCTGCCAATCGTATCAGGCCCTGTTCACACCACTCATGTAAAGCATCACGATACCACTTTAAAACAGTTGTGGCTTCCCCCAAAGGATTCTGGGACCTGTGGTTTGTTAAGGATGGTGATGGATTTTAGGAAGCCCCTATTCCCCCACACAGAATACAATTCCCAGAATCCCCTGGGAAGAGGGATTGGCCGTTAAACCACTCTGGGAATTCCACTGAGGAGGAATAAGGGTCTCCTCAAAACGCTCAACATCCTGAGCAAACTGCAACTCCCAGAATCCTTTGGGGGAGGGAACTAATGACTGCTTAAAATGATATCACAGGGCTTTAAATGTATGGTGTTAAATGTGGCCTCGGAGATCTGGGCTGAAATTTAGAACTGGGCTTTCTGGCATGAATTCGGGGGGGGGCAGGTACCCCTGTGCATTTTACTGCAAAAAATCCATTTGAGAAAATAAAATGGGAAAGGGGGCCAGGTGTGTTTGATCTGCTCTCATTGCACAACATACATTTGCTTGTATGCGATTGAGCCCCACCTCCCCACTTGAAAACAGGAAGTGGCCTAAATTCGGTGCTCGAAAATTACGAGGCCTGCCTCTCTCCTCGGCCTAATCGCTTCTTGGCATGGACTTCAAAAGCCTTCTAGCCTCGGCCAGGACGATCAGCTTCACATACCTCTGTCTCTGCCGGTGTCTCGCAGCAGCTATCAGCAGTCTTCCTCTCCTGTAAGCGCTGTGGATCTGGACCCATAACCCTGTTGTTGGGATACTGCAGGGGAGACGGGGGCATTTGGCAGGCCCCCAGCTGGCTCCAGCCACCGGCCGGCAGCCGGGCAATCTCCGTGTCAATCAATGACACGAGCCTCATATACATTTAGAGACTCGGCACACTCTTAGCAGCAGAGTGAATAACTTCTCACAACAAAAGTGGCGGACAGAGACATGTGTAAGCGTTATTTACAGGTGTTTATTCAGCATAGTTCAGGAACAAAGGAAAAACATGTCTGCTTCCCTTCATCTCCAGCAAACAGCAATACAAAAGCAATATACAAACGGAAGTTCCCAGCAGACCTGTGCTGGAAGTAAACAGGCATGTGATGCACAACAGTCATGCCTGCTCCTTCTAAGGTGGAACGGAACTATATCCTAACAGTCTGCACATGTTGTGGCAATGGGTTCCCAAGTATGCACAGTATGGAGAAGGGTGTGTGTTGGGGGGATGAGGGCCCTCCTCTCCAATGGGTCTCTGCCCCCAAAGCAGCATCTCTATGGAATACATTACATCTGGAAAAGTGCCAAAATCGCCACTTGCATTCCCTGTGAGGCAAGTTGCTGTTTGTGGGCTTCCCATATAGGTCCCTGGTTGGCTTCTGCGAAAATAGGATGCTGGACTAGGTGGGCCTTTGGCCTGATCCAGCAACCAGCAGGCGGCTCTTTACGGTCATCGAAATGACTCTGCACTAATTATATCGACTTACATTTTGTTTGATTGCCGGAAGCTTCCTCCAAGTGTTTTGGGAGAGGCAGGTTCTATAAATATTTGGACCATTTTTGTAGCATCCGCTTAAAACATATACAATTTGGAGTTGTTTACCACCCTAAGAACCTTCCAATCCCCTTAACCTCCTTCCTTTCGGCTCCATCAAAAGGGCCGTGCAACATTTTTCTTTTTTAAAAACTTTCTTTGCTTTTATTTTCTCTTATTAAAGTAATCACTCACTCTGTTGCAAGCCAGGACATTAAGAGGAGGAGAGTCCTGACCCTTTTTGACAACCTTATTTCAGAGCTAATGGCATTAAAACTGGTTGCCTGGTGCTATTTTAAGCTGGCTCCCTCTTCCTTCCTGGTGATCTTCCCATCGCTGAGAAGTGAGTCATTCGCTGTGTGATGGTCAGATGCCTTTTCTAGTTTTTCAGCTGCGATGGAGTGATAGCGGGCTGGTCAATGGATTCTTTGTTGATGGGTTGCATTGATATCCCCACCTTTTCCTTCACGGAGTTCAAGGCGGTATTCATAGTTCTTCTGCTCTCCATTTTATCCTCACAACAACCCTGTGAGGTAGATTAGGCTGGCCACTCCCAGTTCACTTCATGGCCAAGTGGGGATTTTAACTCTGGTCTCCGAGGTACTAGTGCTACACTCTAACCACTGCTCTGTAGATGAAGTTGTGTGTCAGGTAAACTGGTCCATTAGGGTGGAAGTGGCACTGCAGATTTATTTATTTCAAAGGCTTTATACAGTGGTTGCTTGTAATCAAAGCTGTAAGTAATGGTTGGCAAACTAAGGCCCGGGGGCCAGATCCAGCCGAATCGCCTTCTCAATCCGGCCCGTGGACGGTCTGGGAATCAGCCTGTTTTTACCTGAGTAAATTTTTTATTTAAAATGCACCTCTGGGTTATTTGTGGGGCCTGCCTGGTGTTTTTACATGAGTAGAATGTGAGCTTTTATTTAAAATGCATCTCTGGGTTACTTGTGGGGCATAGGAATTCATTCATTTCCCCCCTCAAAATATAGTCCGGCCCCCCACAAGGTCTGAGGGACAGTGGACCGGCCCCCTGCTGAAAAAGTTTGCTGACCCCTGCTAAGTGGTTTATGAAATAAAAATGCAAGTGTTAGAAGGAGGTATTTTAAGAATGCTTAAAAGAGAATTAAAATAAACTGTAAGCAGATTGGAAGGCAGGTTTGCATTCTGTCAGTTATATCCAGGGCTGGTTGTTTTCAGAATAGACCAACTGAAACTGATGGACGTAAGTTCATTTCCATTGGTGTACTCTACTTAAGACTAGCATTGGAGGCAACCTGTTTTTCTGGATATGCTGTTGGCCTAAACAAAAAATGTTTCAGGGAGATTCCTATAAAGAATAGATGGGGGTTCTTTCCTGACGCCAATAGACAGGGAGTTCCAAAGTGCTACAGCAGAAAATAAAATGACCTGGCTTTGATGGATATCTGTGTATGGCAAGAGGGAATCTCTCACTGACCCTTGCACATTAGGGTGTGTTGAATTTTTCAACTTTCAAACTCCCAAATGAGGGGTGCTGAAAAGTTGTAGCATGACTTGGGAATTCGAAAGATACTTGGGTTAAATGAATATAATTTAGTTTTGATTGGTAAGTAAAATGTATGTAAGATTGCACAGAAATCATTAAACATGATTCCCAAGTTTTCCATTTATATTATACAGTCGTACCTGGGAAGTCGAACAGAATCCGTTCCAGAAATCTTAACACTGTATATCTGACCTGGCGTCAACACCCAGCATCCTCGACCCCAACCCATTGTTATTGACCCCAACCCTGGACCCCTTTTTAAACCCAGACTCAGCAGCTGAGTGCCACCATCTTAATTTCCTGCATTGCCCTGAGACAGTGTTGCTCTGTAGGTATTATGACAAATTAAAATGGTGGCTCATTCAGAGTACTGCCGCTGCCCACCACTGTCAGGTGAGCCCATGAGGTAGCACAGAGGTAGGAAGGAGCCCATCAAACTTGGAATCAGCCCTGCTCTGTACTCCATAGGAACCTGTGTCCCTTGAGACAACAGTTCCCCACATCCCCAGCTGCCATGAGCAATGATCCTATATGGGTGCTGTGAATCAGGCATAGGCAAACTCAGCCCTCCAGATGTTTTGGGACCACAACCCCCATCATCCCTGACCACTGGCCCTGTTAGCTAGGGATGATGGGAGTTGTAGTCCCAAAACAGCTGGAGGGCTGAGTTTGCCTATGCCTGCTCTAGATGTTGTTTGATTGCAAACCACCCCCCTTCCTTAAGGGAATGGATAACAATTCCCCTAGTTTCCTCTGGAACTCACTCCCACAAGAAGTAGAGTTAAGCCACCAAGTTGGCTGGCTTTAAAAGAGGCTGAAATAAATTTGTGACAGAGAAGGCCATGAATGGATACTACCTGTGACGGCCCATGTTCTACCACCATTTGAAGTAAATATTCCTCTGAACGTCACTTCTTGGGAATCACAAGTGGGGAGAGTTGTTGTGCTCAGATCCATCTTGTAGGCTTATGGCCTCTCCAGTGACTTCCCTCATCTTCCCTCTCTGGTTTGTTACAAAAATTGTTATCTTCTGCATGTTAATATACACAAAATATCATTACATTATCTTCTTCCATGTTTTAATTAAATAAAATTGTGGGTGTTTATTCAAAACCTGCCAATGAGTCCAATTCTTTGTTATTTTTGTAAATAAACTGTGAAAGATTCCCATTCATTTTTAAAGTTTCTATTGTCCTTTTTATGCAGTTTATCTGTTAACTTTGCTAATTCTGCATAGTTCCTCAAATTTTCTTGCCATTGTTCTTTCGTTGGTACTTCTTCTTTCTTCTACCCTTGAGCTAATAAGATTCTTGTCGCTGTTGTAGCATACAAAAACATTTTCCATTTTTCTTTCAGCAGTTCTTGACCAGAAATGCCTAGCAAAAAGGCTTCTGTTGTTTTTTTTTAAACAAATGTTATTTTAAACATTTTTTTCAATTCATTGTATATCATTTCCCAGAAGTTTTTTTTAAACAATTTTACATTCCCATCACATAGAGCTCTCCTTATTTTATTGTGTTCTGAAATAAAACAATCAGCAAATGGGTTTTGGAGGCAGGGCGTGGGAGGGGAACCGAGCCAATGCCGGCCACAGGTGCCGCAGAGCTATGCAAAATAATCATTTGTGGGATCTATATTAAGGCTCCATCTGCCTAGGGGAAGCCCAGAGGACGTAGAACCACCCGTAAGCTCATCACATTTGATAGCAGTGAGCCACGATGACCTGGTTTCATCCGATGCACACGGAGACTCTTAAGTCTCTGCCCAGATACCAACCTAGAGGGACTTCCGAAAGCTTTCTACTGAGAATGCTCAGGTGCGATTGTTACAGATGCAAGGAATCTAACTTTCCATTCCCATTTTTTTTAATGAAAAAAACAACAAGTGGGGATATTTGCTGTCCTGTTTGCCAGCTTCTCATAGTTATCTAGCTGGCCACTGGGAACAACATGCTGGACTAGGAGGAATTTTTGACCTGGTCCAACTTCTTCTATTCTACTTGGGTGGCTTTAAAAGTGGGGTTGATAAATTCATGGAGGATAAGGCTTGTCGGTGGCTACTTGCCACAATGGCTATGTTGTAGGCCAGCATCGGAGGCAGGATACTGCCCAATACCAGTTCCTGGGAATTGCAAGAAGGGACAGTTGCTGTTGTTGGCTGGCAACTGTAAGAACAGGATCCTGGGCTAGGTGGGCCTTTGAGCTGATCTAGCAGGACTGTTCTTAAGTGTGTATCCATCCCCTATCCTTGGAAGAATGCTCTGTGTCATCTTTTTATTAATGCTGTGGTTCTCTTCTGCTTTTGTCTCCCCCCCCCTCCAACCTCAAGGTGGTTTCACCCAAACATCAATGGCATTGAAGCGGAGAAGTTGCTGTTAACCCGAGGAGTCCATGGGAGTTTTTTAGCCCGGCCTAGTAAAAGCAACCCGGGAGACTTCACCTTATCCGTCAGGTATGAAATGTTCAAAACCAACAACTTTGGGGTGGACGGGCCAGCTTGGAACCAATAGCATGGTGCCATGTTCTCAGCGGAACAAATTAGGAGTGTAACGAATCTGAAGGAGAATCTCCACCCCAATCATTCAGCCTGGACGCTGAGGTCTAGCTTGGAGGGCCTTCTGGCACTTCCCTCACTGCAAGAAGCCAAGTTAGAGGGAACCAGGCAGAGGGCCTTCTCGGTAGTGGCACCCGCCCTGTGGAACGCCCTCCCACCAGATGTCAAAGAGAACAACTACCAGACTTTTGAAGACATCTGAAGGCAGCCCTTAGGGAAGCTTTTAATGTTTGATGCATTACTGTATTTTAATATTTTGTTGGAAGCGACCCAGAGTGGCTGGGGAAGCCCAGCCAGATGGGCAGGGTATAAATAATAAATTATTATTATTATTATTATTATTATTATTATTATTATTATTATGTAACATCAAAACATTTGCTGTGCCCTCACCTTCAGTACACACCAGACATTCAGAGTTTTCCTCCTCACCCACAAGAAGGATGGAAAGACCAGTGGCAGAGCTGCGACTCTGCATGCAGAAGATACAACCAGGCAGGGCTGAAATTCTGGAGAGACTTTGCTGGTCAGTGTAGACCAGGGGTGTCAAACTCAAATTCATCGGGGGCCGCATCAGCAGTTTGGTCACCCTCAAAGGGCCGGTTGTATTGGCCTAAAATATTTGAGCAGGCTGAGACCCCCGAAGTTGATGGGCTTTGACATTTAAATGGGGTGTATGTGGCATGTGATAAATTATGTGAGGTTCGAGCTGGTCTTTGACCAGTAATAAATTATGATGATGATGTGAGGTGGGGCCTACCTGCCCCCCCTCAATATTTTATTCAGACTGACATCCCTGTTATGAAAGATTACTAAAGCCTGCCCCTGTGGTGATGTATCATAGCATTGTGCAGGCCCAGTCTGAGGGCACCTTTACTGGACTGCGTCTTGTGGCTGGGGCTTGTCTGCGCCTTCTCTTCCTTCTCCGCCTGTTGCTGCCTCCTCCCTGTGCCAGGCGCTGGTGGGGGGGGAGATGTGCCAGTTGCACCCCAGTTTCTGACGGGGGCCAATGCTGCTTGTTCCTCCCTCTGCTTTTCAACACTGCAATAAATCGCTACCGTATCACAACATCACTATCACAATGTTGAAAAGTTGGTATCGTCTGCTTTTAGGGGCTGAGGGGCTTACTCAGTACGGACAGGGGCACTCCTAGGAATTTATTGGATTTCAAATCCCTGGATTTCAAATCCCATTGAGGGGGGACAGGGGCGGACTTTGGTAATATGGCACCCACCCTGAGTGAGGACAAAATTTGGTGCCCCCCCAATAGAATAAATAGGCATCGTTATCATTATTTTGTGCTCCCTTGGCTTGGGGCAGGTGAGGCACCCACACGGCCCCAAATCTGACGCTGGTGGAGGAAGTACATTTCCACAACCGGCCGAGCTGCCCCTGTGGATCCTGCTGCCTGAGGCAGCCGCCTCCCCTTGCCCTCCGTGGCAAGCCGAGGCTGAGGGGGACGTTCGCTTGCCCAGGCGCCGGGCTCCCGTCCACTTGCTCCGGCGCGCCCGCTGCAGCCCTGCTGCCAGTAGCCATCGGGGAAGGCGGCCGGCCGGGCTCCAGGGCTCGGTGGGGCCCGCCGGCAGAGGGTGGCGCTGCGCCTCGCCTGGGCGTGGAAGCCCTGCTGGCACGTTGTTTCCCACGCCGCGTGTCCGCGCCGCGCTCCTGCCTCCATCTCGGCTCGCTCCCTCCTGTCCTCCGCCTCCGTGCCCGCCTCGCCTGCCAGACTTGCATCCCTGCCTGCCGGCGGCGGCGCAGCAGAGACCGAGCATGGTGCCAGCAGCGGCTGCCGGGGCGCACGGAGGAGCGTCCGGCCGGGCAGCTCCACTCCGCTTGCTGCTGCTGCTCGCGCTGGGCGCCTCCTGGGCGGTGTGCCCGCCGGACCGGGGCAGCCGCCAGAGACGCGGCAGCCCGCGGGACGAGGCGGGCGGCCTGCGGGGTCGCGCCGGCGGGGGACCTCCGGAGGCGGCCTCTCTGCTCGCCACCTCCTTCGTGCTGAAAGGCGATGCGGCGCACAACCAGGCAATGGTGCACTGGACGGGCGAGAACAGCAGCGAGAACGGCGGCTACATGGGCCACATGACGAGGTCTGGCGGGCCGGATTTGGCCCGTGGGCCTTGTGCTTGACACCCGTCGTGTAGACCAATGTTTCCCAAACTTGGGTCTCCAGCTGTTTTGGGACTACAAATCCCATCACCCCTGACCACTGGTCTTGCTAGCTAGGGATGATGGGATTTGTTGTCCCAAAACAGCTAGAGACCCACGTTTGGGAAACATTGGTGTAGACCAATGATAGCCAACTGGTGCCTCACCTCCCCAAGCTACCAGCTTGGGTTGCTTTCAAAGAGGACTAGACAAATTAATAGAGAGGAAGGCTATCAGTGACTGCTAGCCAGGACTGGCGATGTTCTGCCTCCATGGTCAGAGGCAGAAACACATCTGAAAACCAGTTTTGTTTTGTTTGAAAGTTGCAGGAGAAAAAGAGGGCGTTTGCACTCAGGTCCTGCAAAATGAAACTGTTTTGGTCAGGTGGAAAATAACTCTTGTGCGAGAGATGAGGCACTCTGCTCATGCTCAGAGGCACCCTCTGCATGGGTTGCTAGTGTTCTTGCAGCTGCAAATTGGCCAGCTTCCTTGGGGCTGCTGCCAAACCATCCGGTGATCTCAGGGCAGAGTCCGCCGGCTTGGAAAAACCCCTCTTGATCTTTCCAAACCTCTGAATGTTTAGCTGCTTCTTGTGGGGGGAGGGCAGGGAATAAGCTCATCCACTTACAGCTGTAGCTGGATCTCGGTAAATAATTTAAAGAGCAGGAATTGGTGCTCTGTGCATTTCTGTAAGAGGTGTTTGGGCCGCAAGCCAGCCTTCGGGGAAACGCAAGTGCCAAGGAAAGGGAGCTTGAAGAGCCTCTGGATGAGGAATCCATTTAACATGGAAAACGGGGGACGTTTCCTAAGAGCGGCTTTCATGTTCTTGGCTGCAGCTATAATGCAGATTATTTCAGGGGGAGTGGGGAGGAGATATTGCTAGATAATAGTGTTTCCGCCTCCTCTTGCATATTGTCATATGGCTACAGAAATTTCCCTTTGTGAAAGTGGCCCCTATTTGCTTACACGCTAAGCAGGTGCAGGAATATTTTTGTTGTTGTTACATTCCCCCACTCTCCCCCCCCCAAAAGCTCCAAGTACAGTGGTACCTCAGAGTAAGTACTTAATTGGTTCCGGAAGTCTGTACTTAACCTGAAGCGTACTTAACCTGAAGCGTTCTTAACCTGAAGCGGACTTTCCCATTGAAAGTAATGGAAAGTGGATTGATCCGTTCCAGACGATGAAAAAACACCCCCTAAAACAGTAATTTAACATGAATTTTACTGTTTCACGAGACCATTGATCCATAAAATGAAGGCAATAATCAATGTACTGTACTATAAAATAAATAAGACAGTATTTTAGATGAAAAAAAATTATTTCCAAACTCACTGCTTGGAGGGGGCTCAGGGTCCTCTTCCACAATCACAATCGGCTTGGCTCCCTGCATTCGCGGAAGCCTCAGAGAGCTCCGTAGGCCCCACCGATGTCCGGTTTTCCCGCCAGGCAGTGGCAAGGCCTCCGAGAGCTTGGACAACTTACTTCCGGGTTACAATCGTTCGTAACCCGAAAAAACGTAAGTTCAAGCGTTCGTAACCCGAGGTACCACTGTATTTAAAGACTCCAATAGTTGCAGTGCTATCCCAGAATTTGGTTTCCTTTGAATGGACTAGTGGAGATTCTGGTGCCTGTAGTAGGACATACGGTTTTAGTTACACATAGATACAGCCTAAGCCTAGGATGGAAGTACTCGCAGCATTAAGACCCCCAGATACCTTCCTTCTCCATCAGGTGCTGCTCTGGATCCTGCACAGAGCAAGCACATCTCTGCATCTCCAGCCTCATGCTCCTCTCTCTGGTGTCTGTGCTCCTACCTAGCAGCCAATTCTGTGAAACTTTTATTCCTAGACTTCTCTCTCTCTCCTCGTGACAATCCTGTGAGGTAGGTTAGGTTGGGCGGGATATGAACTCGGGTCTCTGCAGTCCTCTTTACCGCTCCCCTCGCTGTCTTGAGCTCCAACCAGCAGGTGAACACATTTCCCACCCCCCTCCACTGTGAGTCTTACAAGGAACAGTTTTGGCCTCCGTCAAACATGGTATTGATAGAGACACCTGTGTGCGTTTTTGAGGGCAGCACGGATTTATTGCCAATCGGCTGGCAAGGGCACCCCATCCCAGCACTCTTGGCGGTTCAGCTTTCATATCTCGGAGAGCTTTTGAGGTAATTAGCAGCTGCAGCTGTGTGCTTCAGAGAGGGAAAGAGAGCCGTCTTCCTT
Source organism: Podarcis raffonei (assembly GCF_027172205.1). Lineage (NCBI taxonomy): Eukaryota > Metazoa > Chordata > Lepidosauria > Squamata > Lacertidae > Podarcis > Podarcis raffonei. The sequence goes on along the minus strand of NC_070609.1, from coordinate 73,007,534 downwards.
TCTAAAACCGCGCCAAGACGGATCTGAGGGCGACGGAGGTTCTTCTCCCGCGAAGCGAAATTTGCAGCCGCAGCCGTTTTCATGTAATTATTTAATCCAGCTGCTGGTTTGGAGAGGGACCCTGCCGCCTTCGCTCAATAGCTGCCTCTGTGGCGAGGCCACAGGTGTCCCTTCTTTGTGCAGAAGCAATTTTGGCATCAAACAAATTGAGCGTGACTCCACGGAAGCATTGTTGGGCGTTTAGATGTAGGCGGTTCTGGCAGAGAAGCATTTGTGTGGTGGCCTGGTCATTTGCAAAGGATTGTGTGTAATTTCCTCTTTTATTCCCCACCCCGGTTTTAGAACTGCACACTTTTTTCCAGGTGTTAGCATAGCCTGCCCATTTAAAAACATTTCCTTTGCTTTTGCCACATTCATTCACAGCTCAGTAATGCTCCAGGATCACTCAGGAGCAATCGTGTCAATGAGCATACGAGATGCCAGGATGAAAGATGAGGTTGCTGGATCCGTCCAATGGCCCCTCTAGCCCAGCATCCTGTTCTCATAGTGGCCGACCAGATGCCTGTGGGAAAACCCACAAACACGGTTTGAGCACACAAGCCCTTGTGGTTTCAATGCAGAGCCATCGTGGCTTGCAGCCATCAGTGGCACTCTACTCCCTGAGAGAATCTGCTTATAAAGCCATCCAAGCTGGCTGCCTCCTGTGGCGGTGAGTTCCATAGTTTCAGTGCTTTGCAAGCAGACGGTCCCCAGTCCAGTCCCTGGCACCTGGGAGAGACTCTGGTCTGCAAACTTGCAATATTTGGGTTTGAAGATTGAAAAAATACAGTGGTACCTCGGGTTACATACGCTTCAGGTTACCGACTCCACTAACCCAGAAATAGTACCTCAGGTTAAGAACTTTACCTCAGGATGAGAACAGAAATCGTGCTCCGGCGGCGCAACAGCAGCAGCAGCAGGCCCCATTAGATAAAGTGATGCTTCAGGTTAAGAACAGTTTCAGGTTAAGAACAGACCTCCAGAATGAATTAAGTTCTTAAGGTACCACTGTACTGGTTTCTGGAAAGTAGAATCTTATTGTGGAGCAAATGTTTTGAATAATTCTTTGTATGTAACTGACAGATAAAGAATTGGAAGCCTTCCTTTTCCTTTCCTTTCCTTTCCTTCTTCCCTATCACCTTTCCTTTTTTCTTTCTTTTCTGTCCCCCCCCCCCATGCATGCTTCTCTCTCTCTCTCTCTCTCTCTCTCTCTCTCTCTCTCTCTCTCTCTCTTTCTCTCTCTCCTTTTTCCGCTTTTGTTTTTATATAGATTAATTTTTGTATCATTAAAAAGCTTTAACAATGACAATAACAATGCAAAGAAAGACACCGGTCTCTGATGCCCCAGAGGGATGCTGGACACCCTGTAATATGCTTACCATTTTTTAAAAACTTCATCAAACCAGTTAGGATGGAAACAGTGGTTTGTGAGCAACTTCCTGTCTTCTTCTTTCCAGTGCGGAATGGGTTAATCCCATTTGGCTATTAGCAGTGCTGAGAGCACAGGCACAGTCCCATTGGGGACCCTTTCTGGCCTTTTCTCCCCTCCCTGGCTTTCCTAAGAGGAGGGAGGCTAATTGCATTTAAAGGCACTTAAGAGGCTGCCTGCCTGCCTGCTGAGATGGCCCCTTTAGGCCTCCAGATGCCTGATGGATGAGTTCAGTCCGGGAGGGGTTGTCTGCTTCTAAAAGGCTTGGTGGGCCAGTGAATTTGGTCACTCCCAGTTGTGGGACTCCAGTAAGATTGGCAGCAGGGGACTGTCCCCTAAGAGCTGGGCTCATTTAGGAACACGGGGAACTTCCTTATTATACTGAATTAGACCTTTATTCAGAGTCTTTATTCATAGTGCTGACAAATGCTAATACTATTTAAAAAACAAAAAAAATGCACATTAAACAATAAAACAAAACCTTGCATCGGTTTCTGACCCTCCTGGCTGTGCAGATATTCTGATGCTGATGTTTATCCCACTTTTGATTTAATTATTATTTATTGAATTTATATCCTTCCCTTCCTCAACTGGGAGCCCAGAGCGGCAAACAGATACACAATTTTTAAAAAGATAGCATTTTAAAACAAATGAAAGCATCCTACAAAAAAAACCAATTGCAAACGTCTAAAAGCAGTTATGGTCAGAAACGTTCTTCCATCCAGTGATTTTGGGGTTGCCAGGAACAGGGTTGTTCAGCCAGGGGGAGCAGGAATGCATTTCCTTCTGAAGGTTAATGAAGGGCATTCCACAACCGGGGAGCCATCACTGAAAAGGCCCTGTCAGCATCAAGGGGGAAGTCCCTGGTGCTGGCACTTGATCCAGGAATCTCAGAGCAGCGTGCGTGATTCTACCCCACACATACCAAACTTGTCTTCATAACAAGTGTGCAAGAAGAGAGAGAGAGACAGACAGACAGACAGACAGACAGACTGGCTAGAGTCCCTCAGAGAGTTTAAAGGCCAAGTGAAGATTTGCACCTGAATGTCAACCTACCACTCTGCCTCATGTAGCCTCTTGCTTCCAGGGTTTGTTTTGCAAACAAGTATTACAATCAGTTGTTAGCTGATTTTTAGACCCCACTTTTCCTCCCTGCACAAGAACCCTGTTCGGTAGAGTGACAATGAGTGTCACATAAACTTCAGGCCTTGGTGGGGTTTTGAACCCAAAGCCACATTCACACCATACCTCTCAAGCATCACAATGTCACTTGGAACAGTTACGTCTTCCCCCAATGAATTATAGGAGCTGTAGTTTGTTAAGGGTGCCAAGAACGGTTAGGAAACCTCTGTTCCCTTCACAATATTATGTTTCCCTGGGAAGGGGGACTGGTAGTTAAACCACGTTGGGGACTGTAGGCAAGTAGTGTGTTCAAAAATGTATATACGGGGGTCAAGGGTGCATATAATAAATGCATATATTGGTGAAAATAACATGGGAAAATGCTTTATATCACAAGAAACCACCTTGCAAAAATATGTATATTAGGCAGTGCAAAATGAGCCCTAAAATGCTGATCAATTTTCATGATTCTAACCCCCCCCAAAAAAACAGAGTTCACAAACAGATGTGGAAATGTAGGGAACCCAAGGTTGCGGGGGGTGGGGGTGGGACTGCAATGGATTTGCCCCCACTCATCATTTGCCCTTGGGCTGGTTGTTTGATAGGTCACTGAATATGATGCTTTTGTTTGTCTTTATACCCAGCGTTACAAATTCTGTTCTCTTCTTTCTCCCGCTCACAACCACTTTCCGGCTCCAGGAGGAATGACGAAGTCACCCACATCAAAATCCAGAACTCTGGGGACTACTACGACCTGTATGGCGGGGAGAAGTTTGCCACGTTGGCAGAGCTGGTCCAGTATTACACTGAACAGCAGGGTCTCCTGCGGGAAAAGAACAGCAACATCATTGAGCTGAAGTTTCCTCTCAACTGCCAAGATCCCACCTCGGAGAGGTAAGCCGGGGGCTCCTGCCCTAGATCAAACCTTGTTTGCATGCTGTGTTCTCATCCTGACCTTCCCTGGGCACCGTCCTGGCCTACCTTACAGGGTGGTTGTGAGAGAGACAGAACATGCGTGTAAACTGCTTTGAACCTCAAGTGTCGTATAAATACAAAGAATCATAGTTTCTGCTGCGGCTTCCTAGATCAGGGATGGAGGATCTGTGGCCCTCCAGCTGTTTTTGGACCCCAGTGGCCAGGGATGATGGGAATTGTGGTCCAAAAACAGCTAGAGACCCGGGTTTGGGAAAGCCTGACCTAGAGGGTCACAGGCTTCCAGAGAATGGGGAGCCTGTGGCCCTCCAGGGGTTGCTAGACTCCAGCTCCCATCAGTCTTAGCTAGCATAGCCTCTGATCATGGATGATGGAAGTTGGTGTCCAACAATATCTGAAGGGCCACAGGTTCTCCGTGTCTGTTATAGAAGCAGCTCTCAGCATGCTGCTGTGTTAAGGGCCCCATCCTGTACCACTTGGACACCTCCGTAAGGCTTACCCAGCACTTTCTGATGAGGTGGGCACCATGTTTATTTCCCACAATGCCTCTGGTGTTGAATCATTCTGGGGCTTTGTGGGGGATTTAAAATGGCAGCCTCCTGACACTGAGGAAGAAGATTAAGGAATGGGGAGGAGAATAGGGCAGGAGTCTCTGGCGGGTCCTGGCATCTGCTTGGCGATACCAGACCTGGGCCCTGGGTCTGTTGGCAAATTTGGGCTCCATCTGCATTATACATGTATTGTACCACTTTAAACAGTCACACTTCCTCCAAGGAATTATGGGAGTTGTAGTTTGTTAGGGGTGCTGAGAGTTTTTAGAAGATGCCCAGTCACCTCACAGATCTACAATTAGCATCGTAATCGTTGATTTATTACTTTCTGAACCGTGGTCTCAAGGCGATTTATACATAAATTAATTAAAAACTATTAAAAAGCTAGTTTAAATTCCTAGAGTGGTTTAACGATCCATCTGTTTTCTCAGGGAGGTCTGGGAATCGTAGTTCTATAAGGGGAATAGGGGTCTTCTAACAACTCTCAGCGCCAATCCACAAACTACAGCTCCCAGGATTCTTTGGGGGAAGCCACGACAGCTTAAAGACCTTGGTTTCCACGTGTTTGCTTAACTCTTGTTCCTATCTCTTGATTCCTGCATTTCTTCACAGCCAGGGCTGATGACATAAAGATAGGAACCTCTAGGACCCAGGGGCAGAAAGTATACCTCCATGTTGAGGGGTTTGTTTTGCTGTGCGGGGAAAGAGAGTCACTCCTCAAAATAGGCTGATGGCGCCATCTAGGGATGGAGGGGTAGAGGTTCAAACTTACAAGAAAGAGGTCTTCCTTATGGGGCAAGCTGAAGGCCTAGTGCTGGTGTCTGCCTCAGGTGTGCAGTCAGGATGGAGGAATCTGACAATCATGCTTTTTCTCGTTTTCTCATTTTTCCAGTTTTTCATTCAGTTCTCTACATTTCCATAGCAATTGGCGATCTCCCAACCCCATGAAAACCCATCAGCGTTTTCATGTCAAGTTTCTCCTAATGGACACATTATTATATGCAGTTTTAACTAATAATATACATTTTTGCTGCAACTTCTCTCCTTATGTAGTAATGCATTTTCCCTGTGTTATTTTCAAACACACATTTTCCAGCACACTTTCCCTCCCAGTATATGCATTATTTGGACGGAGAGTTGCATTGCAAAATTCGGGGCAGATAGAATTTTTGAAATATTATTGGGTTTTGGCTTGTGAATTGGTTCAAGAAGTGTGAACTGGGTATCTTCTCACTAAAATGCAAATAATCAGTTTCTCCCCTATGCTTAGAATGGACAGGCTATTATTATAATTATTATTACTACTATCACTATCACTATTATTATTCGTATCTGCTCACCACATATAAAGTAGGCATGTGTGTAAAAAATTTACATGAAGAGGCAAGCTAAAGCCTCATGTATTATCACATCTGTGAGGCCCACTGGTCAACTGTAGGTGGGTCTAGAAGGGAAAGGGGGTGGAGCTTGCAGGACTGCCTTCTCTCTCCCTTATACACCTGCACCCCCATGATGCAAGCAGGCATGGAGGAGAATTGCAGGCCAGGATGGCCCTTGAGGTTCTTTCCAGACCACACCCCCTACTAAGCCACACCCACTTCCCCCAGGCCACACCCCTCTCCAGCTCTGCTTTGTCTCCTTAGTAACACCGTAACTTAACACTGAGGTTGAATTCCAAGCATCATGCCTAAAGCCAAAATCGCATATAGTCAAAACACATTGGGTGCAAAGCAGGTGGGATTGCCAAAGTCTTTTTTAATCTGCCCCCCCCTTTCCACTTCCTTTTTTAAAAAAAATTTAAAATTGCCAAGTGCTGAATGCACACAAGTTAAATGTGCACAAGTTGCGGGCTTACTATATTAATGCTAACTAATACCCTTAGTATTTCCCCCCCCCCTGCCTGGAACATGTCCTTGAGCAAACATGTTTCACAATGTTGAAATCGACTATAAATATATGAAATTTAGCTGTGATTAAATGTAGTTCCAACAACTGGTATTTAGAGGTCTACTGCCTCTGACAGTGGAGGGTGGAACATTGCCATTGTTGCTAGGAGCCATGACTGTCTTTGGTCCAGGAAAGGGCTGTAGCTCAATGGCAGAACATCTGCTTTGCCTACAAAAGAGTCCAGGTTCAATCCCCGGGATCTCCAGGCAGGACTGGGAAAGATGTCTTGTCTGGAACCTTGGAGAGGCAGACAATCAGTCAGTGTGGACAATACCAAGCTATATGGACCCAGGGGTCTGATTCTGTATCAGTGTCCTGTGTTCCTGCCCATTAACTTCAGTGGTGCAGAATTCAGTGGCCAGGTTGCTCACCGGAGCAAGATGGTTTGAGCATATTACACCGATCCTGGTCAGACTGCACTGGCTACCAACTAGTTTCCTGGCCCAATTCAAAGTGCTGGTCTTGACCTCTAAAGCCTTCAATGGCTCAGGACCACAGTACCTCAAGGACTGCCTCTTTCCATATGAACCAACCCAGACCCTGAGATCATCTTCTGAGGCCCTTCTTTGTGTGCCTCCTCCTCAAGAGGAGGGTGGCAACACGAGAACGGGGCCTTCTCTGCAGTGGCTCCCCGTCTGTGGAATACTCCCCCCAGGGAAGTTCGCCTGGCGCCTTCATTATACACCTTTAGGTGCCATGGAAAAACATTTCTTTTTAACCAGGCCTTTGGTTGATCTGATTTACATCTTATGTCCTTTAAAGATGGTTTTTTGGGGGGGGCTATTGGGTTGTCGTTTTCATTTTTATTAGGTATTTTGTGGTTTTATATCTTGAGTTTATTCTGTGAACTGCCCTGAGACCCCAGGGTATAGGGCGGTATATAAATTCAATAAATAATCATACTCTAGACAGAACTTAGGTAAAGGTAAAGGGACCCCTGACTATTAGGTCCAGTCGTGGCCGACTCTGGGGTTGCAGCGCTCATCTCACTTTATTGGCTGAGGGAGCTGGCGTACAACTTCCGGGTCATGTGGCCAGCATGACTAAGCCGCTTCTGGTGAACCAGGGCAGCACACGGAAATGCCGTTTACCTTCCTGCCGGAGCGGTACCTATTTATCTACTTGCACTGGTGTACTTTCGAACTGCTAGGTTGGCAGGAACAGGGACCGAGCAACGGGAGCTTACCCCGTCGTGGTTATTTCAACCGCCAACCTTCTGATCGGCAAGTCCTAGGATCTGTGGTTTAACCCACAGCGCCAGCCGTGTCCCTAAGTCCCAGAACTTAGTTGGCCATAACCCCTGATCTCTTGGCCTACTGCACCACCCCAAACTCTCTCCCTGAAGCTCTTTGCCTTCCTAGATGGTACCACGGCCACCTGACGGGCAAAGAAGCTGAGAAGCTCCTCACTGAGAAGGGCAAGCCCGGGAGTTTCCTGGTGAGGGGCAGCCAGAGCAAGCCTGGAGACTTTGTCTTGTCGGTGTTGACGAATGAGGACAAAGCTGATACGGGGGACCGGAAGCCCCGGGTGACTCACATCATGATCCGGTACCAGGTAAGGTGTTGTGAAAGCAGATTGTCAGACATTCCTCAGAGGTTTCTAGTTAAATTCCCCCGGGGGGTAGGAATCCAACATGAAGTTTCTCCTTGCCGCTGAGCTTTAATCCATTGTGCTGATGGACAGGCATTGATGCTACAGTGAAAGGTTTTGCCATTCGCCTGTTTTGAGCCAATGAACTCTCAAGACTGTAAAATGCCAATAACTGTTCTGTCTGCATCACTAAATACAGTGGTACCTCGGGTTAAGTAATTAATTTGTTCCGGAGGTCCGTTCTTAACCTGAAACTGTTCTTAACCTGAAGCACCACTTTAGCTAATGGGGCCTCCCACTGCTGCTGCGTGATTTCTGTTCTCACCCTGAAGCAAAGTTCTTAACCCGAGGTACTATTTCTGGGTTAGCAGAGTCGGTAACCTGAAGCGTCTGTAACCCGAGGTACCACTGTGTAATAATAAAAAATAGCAATTGCGGTGAGCCAAATTATTATTTATTTATAATAGTAGTCTCATATCCAGTGTCACTTGGGGATTCAAAGACCCCCCCAAAAAAGTTCACTTTTGTGAGGTACGCCATCTTGATTCAAAATGGCACCCAGTTGTACACAAACGTAGATTAAAGCCCTGCTTCTTGATCTCAGGAACCATTATGCAAAATATACCATATTTTTCGCTCTATAGGACGCACCGGACCATAGGAGGGAGAGAACAGGAGGGGGGCAAATCTCCCTCTCTCTGCTCAGCGCCCCTTCAGTGAAGTGGCAGGAGAAACGGAGCCCCTTCCATTTCTCCTCCTGCTTGGCTGAAGGGGTGCTGCGCAGAGAGGGAAAACTGTGCAGCGCCTCTCCAGCGAAGCGAAGCCTGGAGAGCAAGAGGGATCAGTGTGCACCGACCCCTCTCGCTCTCCAGGCTTCAGGCGGCTATCCACAAGCCTTCAGAGTGCAGCGGGAACTCCTGCTGCGCTCGGAAGGCTTGCGGATAGCTGCCTGAAGCCCCCGGAGCACAGCCTTTGAAGCCTCCGTAGAGCAGCGGGGTGAAAGCAACCCGCCGCCCTGCGGAGGCTTTGCGCAGCCATCCCCAAGCTAGAACAGCAAGACAGAGTGCTGTGCAGTGCTCCATCTCGCTGTTCTGGCTTCGGGGACAGCCTTTGAAGCCTCCGCAGGGCAGCGGGGTGCCTTCTCCCCGCTGCCCTGTGGAGGCTTTGCGCAGCTAACCCCAAGCTAGAACAGCGAGACAGAGCGCTGCGCAGCTCTCCGTCTCCCTGTTCTGGCTTTGGGCTTAGCCGCGCAGCCTGCATTCGCTCTATAGGACGCACACACATTTCCCCTTAATTTTTGGAGGGGAAAAGTGCGTCCTATAGAGCGAAAAATACGTTATCTTAAGTGAGATTCATATGCCAAGCAAACCAACAGTTCTCATATATGTATATGTATATGAGACAGGATTAGATTAGATTTATAAATAATGGCACAAATTGTTCCTTTCTCCCCTTCCGCCCTCAAAAAATAAGTAAGTCTTATCCTTGCAACAAATCTAAGAGGCAGAAAGCCTAGCGAAGCCTCTTGGATGAGGCTGAACTTTGGTTTCCCTCGACTAACATGCTTTTCGCTGCACTACACAGCCTTTTGAATTAGGCCAAGGTGAGATCTGAGATCATGTACGGAGTGAGGATTTGAGTCAACATTGTCCTAGTCCACATCTTGTTCTGCCTCTACCTCAGTCTCTCTGTGTGTGTTCATTTCTGCAGTCATAACTCTGCCTTCCCCCCACAGCTGGATGGAAAATACGACGTTGGAGGTGGCGAGCGTTTTGACACCCTCACGGACTTAGTGGAGCACTACAAGAAAAACCCCATGGTGGAGAAGTCCGGGGCAGTTGTACATCTGAAACAGGTAACATGGCAACAGTTATTTAGGTGGGACTGAGTTGTCCCTGATTGGAGAAGCCATCCGAGGAAGGGGCCTGCCTTCGCTGAGTACTCCAGGGATGTCCTTTTTCTGGTTCCTGCCACCCCAACTCAACCCCTTTCTCTCTTCTTGGCCCTTCATGTTGTGAGGTTGTCTTCTGCGCATCCCTGTCTTGCAGCCTTTCAATGCCACACGGATCATTGCCGCCAACATCGAGAACCGGGTAAAGGAACTGAACAAAATGGCAGACCACAGCGAGAAGGCCAAGCAAGGCTTCTGGGAGGAGTTTGAGGTACACAAGAAAAACAAGAATTAGATAACAGAAACTACAGTCTCCACACAAAAAACCCAAGTTTGGCAAATACTGCACCTGTTTTTATTTATTTATTTATTTTAAACATGTACAGTGGTACCTCGGCTTACATACGCTTCAGGTTACAGACTCCGCTAACCCAGAAATAGTACCTCAGGTTAAGAACTTTGCTTCAGGATGAGCAAAATGATTTGCTTCAGAAATTTGAACAAAGATCATCAGAAATAAATAATTTTTTTGATTGCAAAGGCCTCCTGAAATAAAATGGTTTTAACCATAAACAAATGTGAGGCCATGGAGGGTTAAGAATAATAAGAATAACAACAGTAATAAAAATAGAAATATTTCTTTTCTTTTTATATTTCATTATTTTTAATTTTGTTAAATTTGCAAATAAAAAAGTAAAGAAACCATCAATAAAACAACAAGTCCATCATAGAACTGAACTAAACAGTTGTGAGTCCAACTGTTTCCCTTTATTATTATTAAATATATTTATTGAAACTTATTCAAAGATACACAAAAATACATACCCATGACAGAGTAACAGCTACTTTAGTCTAAAAGAGAAAAAATAAGGAAGAAAAGACAAGGAAAGGAGAAACCTGAAGAAAGAGAAAGCGAGAGGAAAGGAAAAGCGAGGACAACAGTTTTCAATGTAACCAAATCGCCTTGACAGCAGTTCCCATCCCATTGCTCACCTGGGTGAGCCATTTGCTCCCCTCTGTGTTTCACCCAAAGGAGATCCCCTCCTGCCAACAGATTCCCAATCCAGTTCTGATATTACACTTTGCCAACTAGTGGTTTTTAATACTTTAGCGCCCCCTGTTTGCAGTCCTGGGGATATTGGCCTACCTTGCAGGTAAAAAAGGTAAAGGTACCCCTGACCGTTAGGTCCAGTTTCAGACGACTCTGGGGTTGCACGCTCATCTTGCTTTACTGGCTGAGGGAGCCGGCGTTTGTCCGCAGACAGCTTCCGGGTCATGTGGCCAGCATGACTAAGCCGCTTCTGGTGAAACCAGAGCAGCGCATGGAAACGCTGTTTTACCTTCCCGCCGGAGTGGTACCTATTTATCTACTTGCACTTTGACGTGCTTTCGAGGTAGCTTGTACAAATTTCGCTTCAAGGTTTACACTCCCTCTTTGAAAGCACTTTGCGGATGCGGAGTGTTTTTCAAAAAGCAAGCTTTCTCCCTTTCTTGTTTCTGCCCTCGCAGATGCTGCAGCAGCAGGAGTGCAAGTTCCTCTACCCCCGGAAAGAGGGACAGCGTGCAGAGAACAAAGCCAAGAACCGCTACAAAAACATCCTTCCCTGTAAGCATCACAGCTTTTTCACTCGAGGGCCACATCCTTTCCAGGGCAACCTTCCGAGGGCCGGGTGCCAGTGGTGGGTGGAGTCAGAAGCAAAAGTAGGCAGAGCAATGGGTCTGATGTGGTGGAGCGATTAGGATTTGTATCCGGACTTAACCATCTTGGGACAGTGACACGTGTTTGTGTGGTCACTTTTTTGTGTCGCCATAAACTGCCTTGCATGGTCATTTGTGAGGGTTATCCAGGAGACAACCTATAAATACATCTGGGAATTGCTGCAATTTTCTCCCCAAAATATCATGCCATGTTTCTCTTTTCCTGTAGTTGACACGACGCGAGTGGCTCTCCGAGACGTAGATGAGAGTGTCCCGGGTTCCGATTACATCAATGCCAATTATATTAAGGTGAGCAGAGGAGGCCTTATGCCAGGGAGGGGAGGGCCAGAGGCTTGATCTTAACCTGCAAAGCAATGGGTGGCAAAGTAGCAGGTGTCTCTGAACATGGACAAAGGGCCTTTCGTTCTCAGCACTACTTTGTGCAGAGAGCCAGTGTGGTGTAGTGGTTAAGAGCGGTAGTGTCATAATCTGGGGAACTGGGTTCGCGTCTCTGCTCCTCCACATGCAGCTGCTGGGTGACCTTGGGCTAGTCACACTTCTCTGAAGTCTCTCAGCCCCACTCACCTCACAGAGTGTTTGTTGTGGGGAAGGAAAGGAGAGGAGAATGGTAGCCGCTTTGAGACTCCGTCGGGTAGTGATAAAGCGGGATGTCAAATCCAAACTCCTCTTCTTCTAAGCTGTGCAGAGAGGTAAGATATTGGGTCCTGTCAGCCCCCAACTTCAGCACTCTAATTTAGGGCAGTCCAGCTTTTCACACCAAGTGGGCCGCAAGAGTACTTCAACATGGAACCCACAGCCCACACAGTGCCAAAATTTGATGGGAAATTAGTGCTGGGAAGCCACTAGCTAGGCTTCGGGAAGGAGGTGGGGTGACTCTAGGACCCTGCCACAGCTCCTTCCCAAAGCCCAGTGCCTCGCTTACCCGGCTTCAGGAAGGCTGCTGAGGGCTGCGGACACACAACATTGTGTGTCAAATGTTGCCAAGGGCTGCCAAAAAGGCCTCAAGGGCCACGTGTTGGACCACCCTGCCCCTGATGACTCCCAACTCCCAATAGCCCCAACTTGCCCAGCCAAAAGCAAGGCATGATGGGAGTCGTAGTCCACCAACTTCTGGATGAGGATAGGTTCCCCATTCCTGCTTTAACTACTGCTTTGCCACATTGGTGCTCAATTAGATCAACTTGGTGGTCCGGGCTTCCCCCAGAGGGTCATGGGAATTATTTTTAGTTTTGTTAAATTCTACTTTTTAAACTTAAACATGTACCATTTTGGCTGTGGGTGTACAGTCGTACCTAAGATCCCGAACGCCTTGCAAGTTGAACATTTTGGCTCCTGAATGCCGCAAACCCGGAAGTGAGTGTTCCGGTTTGTGAACGTTCTTTGGAACCTGAACGTCCGACGGGGCTTCCACAGCTTCCGATTGGCTGCAGGAGCTTCCTGCAGCCAATCAGAAGCCGTGCTTTGGTTTCCAAATGTTTTGGAAGTCGAACGGACTTCCGGAACGGATTCTGTTTGACATCCAAGGTACCACTGTACAAGCATTTTTATCGTGTCAGCCTAATACTTTGGCTTCTGTTCGTTTAAAAGTTTAATGTGCCAGACAAGCAGATGATTTTGTTATTGTTGGGAAAATGGAGTCTTTTATAAATTATTGGACTAGCAAGGCAATGTAAACCCACATGTAGTACAGGGAACTCTGTGACCCTAACATTATTATTATTATTATTATTATTATTATTATTATTATTATTATATTATATTATATTTTATTTATTAGCTGAGGTGATTAAACTTTTTCATTTAGTATTTTATTTTACATAGGTTTTCCCCCCTTTTAAATGTGTCTGTACAGTAAAGAGGCTGTAGCTTTGGATGTCATAATTTAATCATGAAACAAATACATTAAAATGGGATGGGGGAAACCATAATTTAGGGTGACATTCAACTCATTTTTACTCAGAACAGACCCGCTGAAATTAATGGACCACACTTAGGCATGTTCACTGATTTCAGCGGGTGAAATTAATAAATTTAAATTAATTAAATGAGCACAACGAAGCTAGTCATCCATTAGGGCTTGTCTTTCTGTTCTTCCTTATTCTCACCAATCTCTTTTTGTGTGTGTGGGTGTCCCATTTCCCTTACTTACCAACACCCCCTGCCCCCCTCCCCACCCTGTTCTAGAATGTTCTTGAAGACGGGAAGAGTTCTGAGCACAGCAAAGTCTACATTGCCACCCAGGGCTGCCTCCAAACCACAGTGAATGACTTCTGGGCGATGGTCTACCAAGAGAATACTCACGTCATTGTCATGACGACCAAAGAAGTGGAGCGAGGGAGGGTGAGCCATTCAGCAACCTAGTAGTGCAGGAGCGGAGTGGGGGGCTTTTTCTCAGCATGAGAGCCACATTCCCTCCCCAACAACCTTATGAGGGCCACATGCCAAGGAGGGAAAGAGTCAGAGGCAAAAGTCAGCAAAGCAACAAATGCGAATTTTACCTTTCCAGAGTAGGCTAGTTTCCACACACGTGCTCCCTCCCCCCCCGCCCCGGCCAAATGTCAAGTGGTGCTCCGATGGTGTCAGAAGTTGTGCTGTGGCTCATAACCTTTTTGGTTTGAAGTAACGGCTCAGATGAGCTGGCCAGGGCTCCCTTTTTCTTAATTTTTGTCCCCACCTCTGCATGTCAGAAAGAGCAAGTGGGTTATAATTAGCTGATGATGAGCTTGAACAGCCTCTTCAAACGGAGGCTTGAAAGGGAGCCAGCACAGAACCCAGCCGGTAATTGCCACGCTGGCTGAGAGCCTTATTAACAGCCTTGCCTCTCAAAATGCTGGTTTCATTACCAACAACGCGAAAGGGAAATCGCAGTGTTCGTAATCACTTCCTTGGTACCCTCCAGCTCTGTTTGGAAACTTGTTCATAGGACGCTATCTTTTTTTTTAATATAATTTTTTATTAGTTTTTTTAACATATCATTTTCAACAGTAATTAAACATACTTTTACATATTATTCAAATTTTTGACTTCCATCAATCCTGTCTGAAAATTTTCCAATCTAATCTCTCAGTATGCATTTCTTATCCTCCCTATTACATTTCAAACTCATAACCAATATCTCTATCTTTTTATACTTTGTAACACTTTGTATATTTCTCCTTACAAAACATTGTAATCCTACTAGTGTAATTTGTTGATTACAGTTGCTCTTCAAATAATTCATATACTTCTTCCAATCTTCTGTAAATCTCTGGTCCCGCAGGTTTCGAATCCTTCCTGTCATTTTGTCCAATTCTGCACAGTCCATTAATTTCATCTGCCATTCTTCTTTCATCGGAATTTCTTCTTGTTTCCATTTCTGGGCTAATAATACTCTTGCCGCAGTTGTTGCATATAAAAACAATTTAACATCTTGCCTATTAATGTCCTGACCTATAGGTCATAGGATGCTATCATAGCCTGCCCACCCACCCATCCACCAACCACTTTAAGCTTGTATTTTTTCCTCCTCTTTCGTGGATAACAGATAGTTAAGGGACCGTCTTATCCGGTGATGTAGCAGTCCAGGATTGTGGGAATTGAAGATCCCTTACGATTTGTGCGGCAGGGCCCCTGTCTCCAGCATCCTAGAGCTTGCCCAATCACAGCATGGAAGGGGGAAGATTTTTAGCCATTCTCACCCTTTTTGGCTGATCGGAGCCAATCAGAGAGAGAGAAAGGAAGCGAGTTAGCCAGTGAGAATATGCTCCTGGAGTCATTTTGGGGAAAGGTGTGCAAGAGAACACCAAGGAGGAATTGTTCCATATGTTCCAAAGCTAAGCATTTGGGAGCTCCGGAAAAACAAGGTGCTTTCCTTTCAAGAGAACAGGGTGCAAGTTCTGTTATGTACAATGGAAACCACGACTTCAGTCAGCGCTGAGATACTGCAAATCATGTGCCTACAGAAAATAGTAGACCTAGCTGAAACACATGGAGATCTACATTGATTATAGAGTCAGAGAATTGTAGAGATGGAAGGGACCCCAAGAGCCATCTAGACCAGCCGTTCTCAACCTGTGGGTCCCCAGATGTTTTTGGACTACAAACTCCCATCACCCCTAGCTAGCAAGGCCAGAGCTCAGGAATGATGGGAGTTGTAGTCCAACAACATCTGGGGACCCACAGGCTGAGAACCGCTGAATTCTAGACTATCCCTGTACAATACAGGAATCACAGCTGAAGAACCCCTGACAGGTAGCCTCCCAGCCTCTGTTTAAACACCTCCTGTGAAGGAGAGCCTGTTTGCACTGTCCTATCAGAAAGTTCTTCCTAATGCTTAGCTAGAATCTCCTTTCCTGTCATTTGAATCCACTGGTTCACATCCTTGCTTCTTGGAGCAATGGAAAACAAGTTTGCTCCCTCTTCTATGCAAGAGCACTCCAGATATTTGAAGGTGGCCGTCCCATCACCTCTCCCTTTTCTCTTTTCCAGGCTAAACATACACAATTCCCTCAACCGCTCCTCATAAGGCTCTGTTTCTGGACCCTCCATCATCTTAGTCACCCTCCTCTGCACACATTCCAATATCCTCCTTAAATTTTGGTGCCCAGAAATGGGCACAGCACTCCAGGTTGGGTTCTGACCAAGGCAGAATAGAGTGGCACTGTTGTTTCCCATGATCTGGGCACTGTCCTTTGTTGATGCAGTCTGGAATTTTGCTTTTAATGGGATTTAATCTCTCTCTCTCACCACAGAATAAATGTTTCCGCTACTGGCCGGATAAAAACTGTGCCAAGGAATATGGTTACATCAGCGTGAGGAATGTTGGCGAACGAGAAGCTCAAGGTTATCACATCCGAGAGTTGGAGATTTCACGGATGGACAGGGTGAGAGGTCACCTCTTTAATAGCCCTTTTGCATGTGCTGGTGTTTGCTTTGAGATGGCATTTTCGTCTAATCTCACTGGATCATCTGCCTATAGATACACTCCCAGCCTGGAAAGACCCAGGAATGAGTATACACTGTTGCCCCACAAGGGTGTGGGAAAAGTGGAAAATTCTGCAGAATTCAGAAATCCCTCTGATCTTTAAAAAAGTAAAAAAACAAAAAATCAAGTTTCTATCTAGCCCTTCAGAAAAATGAAGCTTCAGAAGAGTGTGTCTCAGCAAAGCTGGCTGCAAACTCAGTGCAATCTTTTAGCAGTTTGCATTGTGATTCCAGTGCCTGTTGTAGATCTTGCAGATCATTCCTCCTGCAACCAGCAAAATTGAGAACCCCGCCGAGCTAAATAATACAAAGTAGAGGCATAAGGCAAGCTGTTTTCAGTTTTGCATATGGCACACAGGTGACAAAATCTTCCCCACTCAATCCATGCGCCTCCTGCTGTCCTCTGCTCTACCACCTCACAGATGTTCATGAATCAGTGGTGTCAGGCAAGAGAGTGTATATGCACTTCTATATATACATTGAACGCTTGGAACTTATCTCCTGTGGAAGATGCAATCATGGTATACAACTTCCTTTGCGCCAGAGTTTAGTACGTGTGCAAACATTTTCCTAGTTTTGTCCCCCACCTCTCCAATTCCTTGACAAATCACCCCACTACCCATAACACTTAATAATAATAATTTATTATTTATACCCCGCCCATCT
Organism: Podarcis raffonei; assembly: GCF_027172205.1. Classification (NCBI taxonomy): domain Eukaryota; kingdom Metazoa; phylum Chordata; class Lepidosauria; order Squamata; family Lacertidae; genus Podarcis; species Podarcis raffonei. Next base: position 72,990,685 of record NC_070609.1, on the reverse strand, counting down.
GGCTGGGCCTCCCCAGCCACTCTGGGCGGCTTCCATAAAAACCAAAAATACAGTAAAATATCACACGTTAAAAACTTCCCTGAACTGGGCTGCCTTAAGATGTCTTCTGAATGTCAGGTAGTTGTTTATCGCTTTGACATCTGCTGGAAGGGCGTTCCACAGGGCGGGCGCCACTACCGAGAAGGCCCTCTGCCTGGTTCCCTGTAGCTTTGCTTCTCGCAATGAGGGAACCGCCAGAAGGCCCTCAGCGCTGGACCTCAGCGTCCGGGCAGAATGATGGGGGTGGAGACGCTCCTTCAGGTATACTGGACCGAGGCCGTTTAGGGCTTTAAAGGTCAACACCAACACTTTGAATTGTGCTCGGAAACGTACTGGGAGCCAATGTAGGTCTTTCAAGACCGGTGTTATATGGTCTCGGCGGCCGCCCCCAGTCACCAGTCTAGCTGCCGCATTCTCGATTAGTTGTAGTTTCCGAGTCACCTTCAAAGGTAGCCCCACGTAGAGTGCATTGCAGTAGTCCAAGCGGGAGATAACCAGAGCATGCACTTAACAGTTCCCACTGCCACTATTTCCCTAAACCAGGCAGATCTGTGTTTCTCTTCCCTGACCTGCGCTACTCAGAGCTGCATATGCATTTAGCCTTACAAAACTATCTCCTCCTCCTCTCCAATGTTGCAGGAAGAGCGCCCCAGGCAGATCAAGCACTTCCAGTATTTCAGCTGGCCGGATCACGGGGTCCCCAATGAGCCGGGGGGAGTCCTAGGCTTCCTGGATCAAGTCAACAGGGCCCAGAGGAGCGTCCCGGACACTGGGCCTATCGTAGTGCACTGCAGGTGAGTGGCCAGGAGGGGGCAATGCTTGGCTGAACTGGCTGTGGAGGCTGGCAGTGTTGGGCATTTGCCAGAACTCCTCCAATGAATTTTCTATGGATTGCTCAAGTAATAATATCAAAGCACTCTCACTTTGTATGCTCTAGATTTTCTAGGTTCCCCACTCTTTTAAAGCCATCTTGTGGGAGTGAGTTCCATAGTTCCACGCCGCATGAAGGACTTTCTGTTATCTATCGGGGATCTACGCTCCTCCCTTACAGATTATAAACCAACATAGAGAATGTGAACATCTTAAGAACGGGCGATGGGAGGAGAAAACAGTGATTCTGGGATGGTTGGAGTTCAGCAGGACTGGGGGGTGGCAAATAATTACAAGGCTTACGATCCTTGCATCAGGAATCCCATCAGTGCTGTTTTTATGCCTGCCTTGTAATCTCCTTAATGGCAGTAATCTCAATGTTAAACCCTCTAGAGAAAAGGGTTTAAATGTTTGGCGATTGATTTACCCACCCACCCTTTCCTTGAATGTTGTCAAAGTTGGCTGATGCGAGCTGGAGTCTACCAACTTCCTGGGGGTCCCAGCCTTCTTCTACCTGTTGTAGCCATTCTCACCTTGGCTGACTAATGGGCTAATGTCTGCGCTGGGCTGGCGGTGACTTTGCCCTCCTCACCTCTCTCTCTTTCCTCCCCCAGTGCCGGGATAGGACGAACGGGCACCATCATAGTGATAGACATCTTGGTGGACACTATTCACAGGCAAGGTAAACAATAGAACTTTGAGGTTTAATGCAGTCTTGTAAATAATAGGCAATCACCTATAGCGAGCTGGTACTGCATCCAGGCGACCAGTTAGCAGAGAAACTTTCTGCTTTAGGTCACAAACTACTAACTGCTCTGGGCAAGCAGGCTTGTAAGCTCTGTGGGTGTTTTCAGGGCTGAAAACTCTGAAGATGCCTGACCAGTGAGCTTTTATGCTATAGACTTGACCCCATTGTTGTTCCTCTGGAGCTTGCCCTCTTCCCTTCATTCTTGCTGGCCGCCATGCAGTTAGTTAGGTACTCAGCAGCTTTTTGTGTTCCAAAAGGGATTTCAGGATTGTTCCGGATGATCCTAGGGACACAGAACTTGAATTTTAACTACATCATTATGGGAAAGTTGAACACTTCCCACCTGGGCGTGATTCTCGTTTTATAAATAAGTTGGCCTTTCGGAGCTGCTCACAAGAGTGGTCGCCAACAGACTGTCACTGTTTTACGGAAGGGATTCGATCATCTACTGGAACTGTTAAGGCTGCACGTTGAATTCAAGGGATGAAAACCCTCTGTTGTATAACCTCCCCAAAAACAAATTGGGATGAATGCTCAGTAAAGACAGGGCATAGTCTTGACCAGTGCTGGATTTACGTATAAGCTAAACAAGCTATGGCTTAGGGCCGCACTCTCTTGGGGCCCCTCAAAAAATTTAAAGGGAAAAAACAACTGGATGTACATTTCCAAAATATAAGATAAAAAACAAATAAAATAAAACCTATGTACAGCAACAGTGTTTTGTGTTGTGTAGGCTCCTATTTGTTAAGTGCGAATGGCTTTTAGGTCCCTATTTTAGGTACCCATTAGGTCCATAAATTACCATATAGCATATATTCAACACGAAAAACAGCGACAATTTGTTGTTGACAAAGGACAGCTGGACATATAAAGGGCCCCATTACCTTCAGTAGCTTAGGGCCTCATCAAACCTAAATCCGGCCCTGGCCTTGACTACTGATTAAGCATTGTGCAAGGAAATCTGAGTGAATATTCAATGAATATATCATCTGGGGTTCCTGTGTGTCCACCATAATCTCCTTTTTGGCTCATATGCCCTTCCCTAAAACATTCGTTTCCACCAAATAATTTTGGGATAAGTTGTTTTCTTACACCTTCTTTAAGAGGAAGCCATCTTGGCTGTATGGTAAAGGTAAAGGTAAAGGGACCCCTGACCATTAGGTCCAGTTGTGACCGACTCTGGGGTTGTGGCGCTCATCTCGCTTTATTGGCTGAGGGAGCCAGCGTACAGCTTCCGGGTCATGTGGCCAGCATGACTAAGCCGCTTCTGGCGAACCAGAGCAGCACACGGAAACACCGTTTACCTTCCCACCAGAGTGGTACCTATTCATCTACTTGCACTTTGATGTGCTTTCGAACTGCTAGGTTGGCAGGAGCAGGGACTGAGCAACGGGAGCTCACCCTGTCACAGGGATTCAAACCGCCGACCTTCTGATCGGCAAGTCCTAGGCTCTGTGGTTTAACCCACAGCGCCACCCGCTGTATGGGTGTACCCCCAATTCTAAATCTGCCACAGGGAAAAATGCTCTCTTTCCACATCACACTTTTAAAGCACATGGCTTCCCGCCCCAAAGGATCCTGGGAATTGTAGTGTACAGAGCTGCAATTCCCAGCACTCTTGATGGATGACAGTTCCCAGGACCTTTTGGGGGAGAAGCCACATGTTTTAAGTGTACAGTGCGGATGTGACCTAAGGCTGCCCCACCTTTCTTGCCCATAAATAGGCTTGGACTGTGACATCGATATCCCCAAGACCATCCAGATGGTACGGAGGCAGCGCTCTGGCATGGTGCAAACAGAAGCGCAGTACAAGTTCGTCTACATGGCTGTCCAGCAGTACATTGCCACAGAACAAAGGGAGCTGGAAGAGGAACAGGTAGGGGACGTCTCATTTGCCCACCAAAAGAGGGGCGGTTTGACCTGAAGAGTGCTTAGGGATGGGACCGGGGACTGGATCGCACCAGGCCACTTTGGGATGCAAAGGAATGGTGGGAGGAACCAGCTAGGGAAAGGAAGAAGGCTCAGAGACTGGGGAGTGGTGGTGGAATGACCATGGGTGGTCAGAGAGAGAAGTCTAGGAGGAGGAGGTGTCAGAAGCTGAAGAGGTAACAGGGCTTAGTGAGCTGGGAGAGTCTGTGGCAGAGAGAAGCCCAGAATCAGAGGCAGAAGCTGAATCAGGAATGTTGGGGAAGGGATACCAAGAGGCAGAGATGAGTCCAGCTGTTGAAGAGTCACGGGTGTCTCCCAGTCCTGCTGCAACCAGCTCCCCTCCTGTCTGGTCTCCCAGAACCAGAAGAGGGCTGAAATGGGTGAAGGAGAAGTTGGCTTCATGCAGATGCAGTCTCCGAGAGGAGAGGACCTAGACTGCTGTGGGGAGGTGGGGACTTTCAGTCTTGGCAACTGATCCATGGGGCAAGACCTGTGCTCATTAGGCCTGACACTCCGCCAAGTCTGTGCACATCATGCTCTTGCCAATAAAGAGTTAATTCCAACTTGAAGGGAGTGATTTACTGCTGGCTTGCTCCTGTCACCAATTGCTTTCTGAGCTCAACTCCCAAGATGTTTGCTCTGAAAGCGTTTAAACCAGGGATGGGGAACCAGACTCCCATCTCCCATCAGCCAGCATGGCCAATGGCCAGGGATTGTGAGAGCAACATCTGGAGGGCTGTAGGCTCCTCCCTGAACTAGACTATCACTTGCCTGTATTTCCCTGAGCTGCCTCCATCACAGCTCTGCCTTTTTTTTAAACGCAGGAATAAGGAACCTGCGGCTCTTCAGAAGTTGCTGGGCTCCAACCTCCATCAGCCGCAGTTGCATCCAGTGGTGGTCCTACTCAGAGTAGACCCATGGAAGTAGGTGGACGTTGGCTAACTCGGGCACAGTGATTTCCATGAGTCTGCTCTTGAGTAAAACTAGGTGGGATGCTGCCCAATGAACCCAAGTTAGTCTCGTCCATGAATTTCAGTGGGTCTGCTCTGAGCAAGAGTGGGTCACATTTTAGAAATGGCCGCAAAGGTTGGAGGAGCTGTGGAACCAATCAAATCTGTCCGGTTGTCATGTTTCAGAGAAATACGAGGAAGGAGAGAGAGTACTTGAATATCCGATACCCGCCGATGGAGCAGCCCAGAATGAAAGCTCGTCCCCCGTCACCAAGAGTCCAGACAGGGTAAGGTAGAGCTGTGGGGAAGAGGGCCTTATTTGAAGGCAAAGCGGGGGGAATTGGGGAGACAGCGTAGACTTGAAGCCTTGGCTACAGAGAACATTCTTTTCAGAGTTGGGGATGCCAGAGGAAATGGTGAGAGGGCAGAAATACAAATTGTTGTGAGCAGCATAGCATCCAATTGTCATGTTGGGAGGCTGGGAAGCCAACAGTTCACCTCCATGCCCAAAGGCCTCCCAGCAAACATTACTGTTAAGGAACCCAATCATTGCCTCAGTTCTTTGTCTGTAAGATTTAGTGTTTATTTTGTTGTTGCATTTCTATACCACCTTTCCTCCAAGGAATTAAAGGTGTCTTACCTGGTTCACCTCTCTCTCCATCACTGCAACAACCCTGTGAGGTAGGTTAAGCTGAGAGGCAGTGACTGGCCCAAGGACACACACATGCGCGCGCACACACACACACACCCGGTGGCCGAGAGGGGGATTTGAACCCTGGTCCTCCAGCACTCTACCCATTACACCGCACTGCCTCTCAAGATGAGAATGCTTTCATAGACAGGGGAAGCAGCAGCAAAACGCCCATGTGGTTACAGCTAGATAATAGATGTGAGATGCTTTGAACACTCGAAAGCCCCCAAGAATGCAAAATGTGATGTCCCAGGCATATTAGCTGGCTTAGTTGTTGCAAGACTTCTTCTCTTGCCCCCTCTCTTCTCCACATCCTGCTTCCAGAAGTTTTTCTTGGGGGGGGGAGGAGGGTTGGAGGATGGGAGTTTGCTCTTGGTTGATGTGTTCCAGCCCCCTTTCTCCTGTTTTGTGCAAGACGAGGGTTGAGCTAGATGCCCCACTAGACCCCTTCCAACTCCACAATTCTGTGTTTCTCTAGAGTCGACGAAGAATCTGCCTCCGTATACGAGAACCTCAGCGTTAAAGCCACAAAGGTCTCAGGTTTAAGCAGCTCAGGGAGATAGCAGCTTCGGAGAGGGACGTGTACTTGGTGGCTATAAAACAGGTCTGTGGTTTGTTTGTTTAACTTTAACACTGTTTTAAGGGACCAGTGGGATCTGCAACAAAAATGTTGCAGCGTGGAACATTCCTGTTCCGTATGCCGTAGAGGAAGAGAGATTCCCCGCCCCCCTCATCACCCAATATTCACTGCCCCATTCACAGGAGACAAATTTTAGGCAGGGGGCATTTTGAAAGGTTTTCTTTTCATTTTCAGTGGTGTGGTGGTGGTGTTGTTGTTTTAAAAAAACTCTCTGAAAAGGTTTGAAGGTTATTTCTGGTAGTACCATTGTCGAGTTTTCTTTTTTTAAAAAAAAAGGAGATCCAGTTTGAGCGGAACTGCTTCTGGGCATTTTGCAATCCCTCTCTTCCACTCTCCCTGCCCAAATGCCCCAGGCATTGTATATTTGAGGGCAGAGAAGGAAATGGTATCCACCTCAGCCCACAGATCAGGGATGGGGTACCTCAGGCCATGGGATCAAATGTGCCCCTTCCAGACTCGCTTGCATAGCCCTCAGAATTCCCCCTGGGCAACGCCCCCTCTCAGCAGACCACACCCCCTGACACATAGGCCACACCCCTCTCCACAGGCCACGCCCCCTCCCTGGCCCTGTTCCACATCTTCTTTGTCAGGCTGAAAGTGCCCTTGCAACTCTGATTGTGCCTCTTGTTTGTCTGCATGGAGGATAGATCGGGGTTTGTTTGTGTGTGTGGAGATTAGCCTACCCCACCAAGATAGAATTCTGCTTTCATTGCTCCACTCACCATTGGCATGTGGCCCTCAGAAGGTTTCCCCAAAGGGGATGTGGCCCTTGAGCTGAAAAGCATTCCCTTCCCCTGCCAGAGAGAGAGAGAGAGAGAGAGAGAGAGATATGGACTAGTGGCATGCAGGGGCGTAGCTAGGGGTGGTGAGGTGAGCTCCCGCCAGGGGCGCAGGCGATTGTGGGCCTTTATGGAATATGTCCATAAATATAAATACAGAGGTACCTCTGGATGTGAACAAGATCCGTTCTGGAGCCCCGTTCGCATCCAGAGCAGAACGCAACCCACGTCTGTGAGAGTCGCGATTTGCCGCTTCTGCGCATTCGTGTGACGTCATTTTAAGCGCATGCGCTAATGGCGAAACCTGGAAGTAATGCGTTCCGTTACTTCCGGGTCGCTGCAGAGCGTAACCTGAAAACACTCAACCTGAAGCGACTTTAATCCGAGGTATGACTGTATTGATTATTGCCTCATAAGAAATGGTTGAATTGAATGGGTGGAGGAGGGTTGTTGGAGGAGAGGCGGAAAGAAGAACTCATTTGTCCATGGCTAGGGGGCGCGATCTGGGCGGTTCTGCCAGGGGCAGAAGATCACCTGGCTACAGCTCTGGTGGCATGACCTTAAAACAAAGCAATGCACGTGACCAAAACAGAGACACTTGCTATTCTGTCTCTGTTAATACTGTGATGTTCAAATTGCTGGGAGGCAGAGTAACCTCCATTGGTTCTGCTGTGTGACAGGTCAGCCCCCATCAGTTTCCTCTCCCCATCACTGTCATCTAGGGGGCAGCTACTCCACCCAGCGGCTTCAATGGGAGAGATAGCAAGCAGAAGGCTGGTTTCATCCACGTTGCTGGATGCTCAGCTGCATCAAGCACCTTGCTATCATTTGGTCATTATAGGAACAAGAGTTTAGAAACTGGTGTTTTGAGCTTTGATTTTCCTCTTCCCTCCCTGTCCCTTTCTCCTCGTGTGTTGTGTTTTGTTTTTAGTCGCAAGCTTGCAGGTAGTTTTGGTTCGACTGTAGGCAAGCTGCTCTGGGAGTGTTTTTTGGTTGAACAGTGGGGTACAAATGCTCAGAGCAAATAAATAAAGCGAATACCTCTTTCCCCCTCCCTTTTTTCCTACCCTTATATTAGGGGTTGCTGAGAGCCGCATCTGCACGTCCTCCACAACCTTCCATCGCCACCTATTGCTCGTTTTCACCACTTGAACCTTGGATTCAGCACAGAAAACCAAAGATTGACCCAGCATGCCACCTGTCAAGGGAGGAGCTGTCTATGCTTTAGGAACAAATCTTGGCCTAACTTATTCAGGAGAGAGACAAACTCCCCCCCGTCGTGCACAAATTCCCATTTATCTGCAAGTGCCTCTGGATGTCTGTAATAGAGCCTACGAATCTCCTTTTAACTTGTTTTTTTTATAGATATATAGATATATATATAAGCACAGTAAGCTAATGAGTGTCCTTTTTTGTGGGGTGGGGTGGAGAGGGGAAAGTTGTTAAAACGTCACAGAAATAGGAGGCAAAAGCACATTGTTGTGCATGGAGTGTGGTACGGTTTTCTCCTCAGTGGGGTTGGGTTTACTGAGCTGCAGAGGAGAGAATAGTAGTAGTAGTAGTAGTAATTTATTATTGATATGCCTTCCACCTGGCTGGGTTTCCTCAGCCACTCTGGGTGGCTCCCAACAGAAGATTAAAAACACGATAAAAGATCAAACATTAAAACTGTCCCTAAACAGGGCTGCCTTCAGATGTCTTCTAAAAGTCAGATAGTTGTTTATTTCCTTCACTTCTAATGGGAGGGCATTCCACAGGGCATGCACCACTACCGAGAAGGCCCTCTGCCTGGTTCCCTGTAACTTCACTTCTCACAGTGAGGGAACTGCCAGAAGGCCCCTGGAGCTGGACCTCAGTGTCCAGGCTGAATGGTGGGGATGGAGACGCTTCTTCAGGTATACTGGGCTGAGGTCGTAGTATGTTGCAGCAACTCTTGTTTGTGACTTTTGCTCATTTTGCCCATGCCCCCCCAATTGTGACTCCCTAGTAGGCTATGATTGGCTAGCTAACAAAACGATCCATGCTGATCATGGCTTGCTAGGGAGCTACGGGCATCCTTCCACACACCTTGTTCAGAAACAGCTAGTTGAAGCTTCCTTATTGTCTTATTCTTCCAGGAGAGGAGCAAAATAGGAGTGGATCGGGCGTCACACTTAAGTGTGATGCTTGCTTCAGAGAAACCACATTATGGCAGAATCGGAATTGTAAAGTTGGAAGGGACCCTGTGGGTCATCTAGTCCAACCCCCTGCCATGCAAGATTCACAGTTAAAGAATCCCTGGCAGACAGCTGCCCCCAACCTCTGTCTAAAAACCTCCAATGAGGGAGAAGTCCATCACCTTCAGAGCAGCTCTGGCTTACTGTTATGACTGAACATGGCTGTGCTACCTTACAGTAATGCCACGCCTTTAGTCACTGCCTGGTTTACCCTTATATGGAGAAAATGCCAAATTGCGTCACCATTTTGAGAATATTAGGAATGCTTCTCTATGTTAACGAGAGGTTTTTTTAAACGGGGTACCTTTTTTCCACACCAGGGATGGCTAACATCTGTGGCATTCCAGATTTTGCTGGACTCTTAAATCACACCAGCCCTCTGACCACTGACCCCATCTTGGGCTGGCAGCAGCTCGGGTCCTGACCTCTTTTGTTTTGCTCTTCAAGATATGGCAACCCTATCTTAGTTGAAGTTGTCTTTTTAAAAAGAGTAGTCTCGAGGTGAGAAACTTCCAAATTAAACCTTGAATGCTAGCAATAAATAAAGGGGCCATGCTGAAAGCTGTAAATGGGTGCAAGTTGCCAGGAGCTCGTCCTACTCTCGAGTAGGACCGCCATGTGAAAGACAACAATCCCATGACTGCAATCACGGAGCAGGAATTCTAACATAAATGTCATGGCATTTGCAAGACACCGTGTTTCCCTGCCTTTGGAAAAGGTTAGGGGGGAGTCTCTGCGAGTTGCTTCAGAGCTGCGATGTCTTGCTGGTGCGTTTTGTTTCTGTGTGCTTAAAACAGAGTTGGGAAAAATGACCACTGCTAGCTTAAAGGGTCATGATTTGTTTGCGGATGTCTCAATACAGATCAGGCTTAAGAACCCACTGGGTGGTGATGGTTGGGAGGGAGGGATTGTTTAATCAAAACACGAGTTTTTAAAAGTTCGTTCTTCTAGAAAATCTTTCCGAAAGTTAGTTGCTTGCTGAGAAACCTTCTGCGTGTGGCAAAGGATTTGCAGTGTGTGTGTGTTGTACAGTGTATTCATGGTGCATTCTCCTAGGCTAGTCATACCAGTGATAAACCACAAAGGAACCTCATTGACACCCATCTAGTAAGATGAGCCCTGCTGGATTGGGCCAAAGCGTGGCCATCTAGTCTAGCCTCCTGTTCTCACAGCAGCCAATCATATGCCCCCAATGGGAAGACCACAAGTGCAGGTAGCCCCTCGTAACCTCTTTAAAAACCATTCTCTGCTTGTTTTCTCTCTCTTTCAATTGTGCACTGCTACCCAACCTTCGGGGGGGGGGGGAATCCTGCAAAACACCGACACATATTTAAGTCAATTTAAAGAAACTGCCATATTTGTAGAATACCACACACCATCTATATAAAATTGAAATGTTTAATAACACATATAAAATTAAATACGTTCTCTTCCCACTCCAAGATATAATTGCGCATAGGCTTCATTCAAGCTGTTGGTGAAGGGAGTCAGTCTCTGGGGGAAAGTCCTTTTTCCCATTGTCCTTTCACATGTAATGGGCCCAGGGGACAACACTGTGCAATTTTGAATAGTTGGCCTCTTATTTCTGCTGGTATGATAGGCATCATTCCAGGTAACTCTTTGGTGGGCATCCTTCAGAGAAGCAGGTGTTGACCTTGCAAAAAGGTTCACCTCTGCTCTCTGCATTGCCATGGGAGTCACAAACTGGGTTAACACAGCAGAACCCACAGGGCGTATGGAACGGCAATGTCTTTATTTAAACGTTTCCAGAGGTTCCTCAAAAGAGCAGCACGAGCGTGTCGAGAGAGCAGAAAGCACCGATGTCCCAACTCAGAAAGCCAGGCCGTTGGACCACCTAGAGTCTAGAGTTGTCCGCTGTGACAGTCTCAGGCCAAGAGGGTTTTGTTCAACTCGGAGGTACAAAATATGTACCTCCTGCATGCAAAAGATGTGCTCTGCCCACTGAAACACAGTCCCTCCTCCCTCTCTGGGGCTCACCCTAGCAGGTCAAGAATGTCGCTCATCGTTGGTGCTGGGGTGGTGGTTGGAGGCGGTGGCACATAGTGTGGCCTGCTCAGCGTGTAAGTCCTGGTGAAGCAGCGGAGGTTGCCCGTCTTCAGGGCGCACTGGACCGGCCACAGGATGATGCAGAAGAGAATGATGATCAAGGCCGAGAGCAGCATGATGCGTTTCCAGTCATCGCACATGTCGCAGCGGGCAAGCCTGCTCATGAAGCTCTCTGGGGGCACCACAGGGATTTCGGGTTTGCTGGGGGCAACGTCGATGCTGATGCAGGGCTCGGCACTCTCCGGGTCGGACGACTGCCTGCAGCAGAGGCGGGTGCCCTCCATCCAGATCATTTTCTCCTTCTGTAGCTCAGGAGGCAGGGTGGCCAAGAGTTCCTTGCTCGTCTGGAGGCCCGGAGGCCCTTCCAGAGGGATCTCGGTGATCTGGCGGCAGAAGGGACAGGGGAGCTGGTCCTCGACTCGGTGAGGGGGGAGGGTGGCGGTCAGGCGGGCCAGGCACTCCAGGCAGAAGGTGTGTTGGCACTGGAGGACCTTGGGCGTCTTGAAGAGGTTGTCATAGGTGTTGAAGCAGATGGAGCACTCGATGGGGGAGCCCGGCTGCGGCGAGGTGGGGGAGCCCAAGCGAACCTTCCCGGAGGTGGGAGAACACACCGGTGAGCAGACACGGGGGCGGCCTTCTGAGGTGGGAGACATGATCACGATGGGGCTGAGGGGGACGGGGATCTCGTGCGGGGCAGCCGGGACGGGGCTGGTGGGGCTGGTGGGAGGAGAGTTGGGCACTTCCATGTGCCACACGTGGGAGAAGCAGGACATGACGGAATCTGCAGAGAGAGAGAGAATCTGTATTAAGGGAGGGCAAGACAAGGAAGAACCAAAATGGGATGGGTAGATACGTGAGCTTGCATCTTGTAGGGGGGGGGGGGACACATGCAAATGTTAGCTATGTACAGTAGGCTAGTTTCTACACAAACACACTCCTCTCTGTCCTCAGGTTGGAAAAGCGCAAGGGCACAAACCAGCCACACAAAAGCACTCAAGGCAGGTTTGAAGCAGGGTGGGGTGACGGGTAGCCTGGGGGAAAGTTGGAAGGGCCACACAGAGAGGCCTGGAGGTCCACTTGTGGCCCCCAGGACTGACATTCCCCATAAATATCCATAATGGAAATGACTTGATACTCCAATCCAGTTTTAGGACAAGTATTACTAGCTTTAAGGAATTCTGTTTTTCCTGGAAGGAATTAGATTAATTGGCAGAAGAGAGCATCTATCAACAGCTACAGACTGAGGGGGCTGCTTCTATATACCTCTGAATACCAGTTGCTGGGGATGTATGTATACACACACACAGTTCCTCCACCCATTAGCCGGGGAGGCTGGCCGAATAGGAGGGCACTGCTACAACCAACCTCAGCCAGTCCCTCGCCTGCCTGCCTTCTTTCTTCTAGCTGGGCAGGGGGTGACTGTGCCTGACCTTGGCTCTGGCTCCATCCACTGCTGGCCTCCTCGCCTTCTGCCCTTCCAGTTCCACCAGCCACCAGGGGCAGAGCTACCGATAGAAAAGTGTAAAAACATACCCCAGCCAGTGCTTCTCCTAAGCTGAGAGGAGAGAAGTGTTGCCGTCTCCATGAAATCCACAAGGGATCTCTCCAAGGTTGGCTATCTAGCCTGCTCGGTGGTGGTGGAGGAGGAGGAGGAAGTGGCGACGGGCAGCTTGCGCAAGAGCCTAAGACAGACAGACAAGTCCATTCAGAGCTGGAGGCAAGTACTAGCACCAGAGAGTAAACACAGGTCTCAACTATTTAGGTGGTCAGGAAGGCACACAGTGGGTCTTGAACCCATAGTTTGTAAGCCACAACAGATCCCTGTGGTGCTTACAGCGCCACTAGTGGGTGGAGGCTGGTACTGCAGTGGCCCGTTCAGCAGGGATCACCAGCTAGAAGAAGCCAATAGGGTTTGGGGGCCTGGCATTTTCTGTCTTTGAAATAACAGCTGGCCCTGGTTGTGGACTTGCCCATCTCTGTGCTGCCTGGAATTTCTGGGAGTTGTAGTTCAACGCCGCTTGCCTGGGCAGCACTTTGGGGAAGGTTCTCATCCTAAGGGACAGGAAGGGTTTTGCTTGTGCTCTTAGCCCCAGTTCTGGCAAGCCCGTCCCCGTCCACTAGTTTACGGCCAAATTAAACCTTATTTAATAGGCTGGGAGTTTGCGTAGGCAAGATTATGACTGTGTCTTAACGTAACCAGCTTCTGTCACATATACACACACACACTTCCATTTCCAACAAAACATTAAAAGGGTGTCTTCTGACAACAGTCCAGTTCCTAGAAGCCTGGTGTAATAAAGTTGCAGTGTTAGGCACTTCCCAAAAGGAAGCCAGATGAGACTATGATCTTTTCCTGGGGAAAGACCATGGCTGGGTGGCAGAACTGTTCAATCCCAGGTAGGGGCGGGGAATATCCCCTGCCTGAAACCCTGGAAAGCTGCTGCCAGTCAGTGTAGGCATCAATGAGCTAGATGGGCCAAAGGTCTGGTTTGGGAGGGCTTCCTCCTAGAGTCGTTTAAATCTCACTTCCTAGAAGGCCAGAAAGGAACGTGGGAATTAATGACAATCAAATTCTTGCAACAATTCTAACTCAAACTTAGGCTGCATATGTTGCTAAACTACAACTCCCACCTGCTAAGCTTGCTGGAGCTGATGAGAGTTGTAGTTCCCATCCTTCCTAATAATTAAATTCATTTTTTTTCTTTTGCACTCAGAAGATCTACCTGGCTGTTTTTATGCTGTCTTTCCTCCATGGAGCTGAGGCTGAGTGATATAGTTCTGTTTCCCCCTTCCCACCTTTTTATCCCCACAGCAACCCTGCAAAACATGGAAGGCTGGGAGATTACGATTGGCCAAAGGTCACCTGGCAGCTTCATTGGAACCCAGGTCTCCTCGCTTGTACCTCTTGCCTGCTCCCACACTCGGCTTGCCCTGTGCAAATCCAGGAAACTTTAAACAAAGCTTGTGCCAAGTCACAGCAACTAATCCTCTTTAGACATCTGGAAGAATTTGGCTGTGTTTTAAAAACATCCAGTGAGGTGTCTAATGGGACAGGCTCCCTGCGATCAGGTGAGATGCTCAGAGCCCTGAAGCAAGGAACACTAATTTCCATGTACAGTACTCATGGAACTAGCTCAACCTGTTTTTGAGGCTAGGCTGAGCTGGGAAATAATTCAAATTCAACCAGGAGGATTGAGTCACCCCAATTCAATGGAATTGAATGCCTCTGCTACATGCTGCGGCTCCAGGTTAATTAATCTGCACCCGTTTGCTTCTGCCTGTTCATGTGCCTCAGTCACATGCCAATTCCTGGAAGAAGATGCCACTATAGCCCTTGGCATGGCAGGTTTTACCTTACCCAGAAGCAATAGCAAGGACTCCTACGCACTCAAGTCTAGCCCGCATTAAGTAACTTGGCAGATTTGGGCTAAAAGCTTGATGGCAGAGTTGCTCAGATCCTGCCTGCAGCTTTCCCATTGAGGCATCTGGTTGGCCACTGTGCAAACAGGATGCTGGACTAGATGGGTCTTTGGCCTGACCCAGCTTTAAGGCAAGAGTACCTCCGATTACTAAACACTGGAGACAGAGGCAAATGAATGGGACTTGTGACCATCAAGTATTCCTGTTTTATTCAATGCAACAATTATGTAAGGGAGGTGAATTTTACAGCCGTGTGAAGATTTGAACCTGGATTCACCTATTCCTGCCTCGACACCATATTGATTCTGTCAGATGTCTTTAAAGGACGTGCAACATATGAGAATTTATCCTGGAGAAGCTCATCCCTCATGCATCTGCATGAATCAATACATCAGGCTTGACTCAGCCTAATCAGTGATTCACACCCAGTTAGGTGACTCATACAGAGATGCAGCAGGGAACCTTCTCTGAGGGCACGCGATCAATTTCCAACTCTGAACTCGGGATTAGTGCATGGATATCATGCTCAATGCAGAGGCATGTGACAGAATCAGCTGTGGTGCCACATGAGCAGAATTGGAAAGAGGCAATGTCAGAGCAGTGAATCGCAAAGAGAAGCAACAGGGAAACTCCCAATATGGGTGGGTGCTCCAAGTCACGGCATGTGTTTGTTTTGCTTGCGGCAGACCCAGCAATAAGTTTGGGAATGATCGGAACAGGCTGTGAACCAGCTTTTGCAAACTCCATGCACCAGACACCCAGAAAACCAGTGTGGTGGACTGGTTAGCATGTCAGATTAGGAGTGGGATTAGGAGCAGGGGATTTACTCAACAACAGTTTACCATTTCTGCTGAGGATCTGATATATGGAAAGGGCAACAACTGCATTAAATGGAGGGGGGGGAAGAATCTGATTGCACGTCTATGAGGACTTCACTGTGTGGACGCAGCACAGAACCTGCATGCAGGAACAGCGCCGAGCCCCCCCCTCAAACCTTGCCACCCTCGGCTCCTTTGGGTGGAAGTCAGGGATATAAATTTAATAAGTAAAACAAACAAATGCAATAAATAAAACTGCTGTGTGGAAGCAGTTGGCCACTGCTGGCCCCACTTCAAATCTGTATTGCAGGGATGGACATTTTGATAGGTGGACAGAACCTCCCACCGTCCCTTTGTTGTCCCTCTGCACCACTGTTTCCCAAACTCGGATCTCCAGCTGTCGTTGGACTACAACTCCCAGCATCCCTCGCTAGCAGGACCAGTGGTCAGGGATGACGGGACTTGCAGCTGGAGACCCAAGTTTGCAAAACACTGCTCAGCACTCTCAACAAAACATCTGCATTGAAAGCAATGGCTATTATCCAAGGGCAGGGTTTGTTTTAATCTACACTGGAAAGCAGGTGGGTGGAAGACGGTCTTGGTATATAAGGCAGCTTCCTGTATTCTTTCCCTTTACAAAGCCCACCTAGCTTGGTATTGCCTGCACTGACTGGCAGTTGCTCTCCAGGGGTTTAGGCAGGGAGTCTTTCCCAGACCTGCCTGGAGTATCTGAGACCACCTTTTTATTATTCACAGTAGTATATTTGTACACCACCCTTCATCCGAAGATCACAGGGCAGTTCACAACATAAATATACAAAATGAGAACATGAAATACCAGTTTGGAAGATGAGCACACCACACACACACACACACACACACACACACACCAATTTTCTGGCCTTACGCTCTTCTGCATGCAAAGCAGATGCTCTGAGAGTTCACTACTGCCCTCCTTGAAAATAAATCTTCCTTTGCATGACAGGCCTATGAAATACGAAAGATATCCCCACCCTTTGCCCCCTATCCTATGCCTGATGTGTCAATTTCATCCTCCATGTGTCATTTTCATTCCTGCTCCACGGCAGGCGTCTGTTGGCCTGCCTCAGTCTGGCAGGCAGTTTGCCATTGAATGGACCCATCGCCTCCCTGCATCAACATCCTCCTCTCTCCTTCTGATGTCACTCAATTGCCACACTTGGGATGATGGCAGGATGTTTGTCTCAAAAGTGTCAGGAGGTGGAGTCACTGAAAGCCCAACGCTCAGAGGTATCTTTTGGGTTGCTGCCTCCGAGGCCTTTCCAGAAATTATACTTCTAAGCATCTCCCGGGAGTGGTTTTATCTTATCTGCTTTGCAAAACTATGCCGGAATTTACATTCCACACCCTCGCTTCCAAGAGAGGCCCGGTTGCCTCAGGAAAGCGTTCACCGTTAGGAAAAGAAAATTTCAAAGCCCAACACATCTCTCTTGGTTCTGTTCATTACTTAAGCTCAAGCCCTTTGCCCCATCCACCGCAGAAAACATTTCCGATCGCAGGCTCTTTCTCACACAATTTTGCATCAGTTCTGTTGAGGATATTATTAGATAATAACCTTAATTCTGGGTGCAGGCTGAAGAATGGTAATGCACCACAGCTACCTTAGGAACTCTGTGGCAGAGCTGGGATGTGATAAAGTTTTTCTTCCGGTGGATTGGGCCCCATAAATTACTAGAAGGGAAACCATTTGGATTTTTTGGGGGGTCCTCCTCTGGCCCTAAAAGTTCCCATGGCAACCTTGAAGTTAGTTTGGTCTTTTCTGCTGACCCAGAAGTTAGGAGAAAGCAAAACATCAACTTACCTGTCCGAGTGTGCAAAATCTTTGAAGTAGTTCTGTTCCTCTTCACGGCATGCTGGTATGTTTCCCTGTTATAAACCTTCCCAATACGCTGCTCTTAACTTGTCCTGGTGCCTTCTCAAAGGACACCATCCACACCACTGGCCACTGGGCCAATTACTCAGGTGTCTTTTATACCTTCTGGTGTAGCAGGATGACTTACCTGATCAGCATTACCTGTCTCTCCTGATTGTCAGGCAAGGCCAGCGTTGTCATTGGCCGGCTTTGCCCAGAGGGCGGGGCTTCCAGTGTTGACAAACAGGACCGGCTGGAGCAGCTTCTGAACAGAAGAATCAAAGTTCCTGAGAGCCCTGCCCACTTCGTGGAAGTTTTGTCCTTTTGGAGATCTGGCAAAGGAAATACTTTTTTGTTCCGGTTTCAAGCAGCTCAGCGAAGGCAATGGACCTCTGGCATATATATTTTCTGGTGCTTTCAGGCCCAGAGTTAGATCTGTTGTGTCTATGCCACCATTTAGAAAGAAAAGAGAACTTTGCGCCTTTTCATTTAGAAAGGTTTATGTTAATCAACAAAAACCTCACAGCAGTTTACATGAAATGTATAAAATATTCGTTAAAATCCATACCCTCCAACATTTCTCTGATGAAAATAGTGACATCCTATTCCATAATACAGTGATACCTCGGGTTAAGTACTTAATTTGTTCCGGAGGTCCGTTCTTAACCTGAAACTGTTCTTAACCTGAAGCACCACTTTAGCTAATGGGAACTCCTGCTGCTGCCACACTGCCAGAGCACAATTTCTGTTCTCATCCTGAAGCAAAGTTCTTAACCCGAGGTACTATTTCTGGGTTAGCGGAGTCTGTAACCTGAAGCGTATGTAACCCGAGGTACCACTGTAATAGTAGTAGTAATAATCATCTTATTATTATACCCCACCCATCTGACTGGGTTGTCCCAGCCACTCTGGGCAGCTTCCAACAGATATAAAAACACAATAAAGCATTCAACATTAAAATATTCCCCTATACAGGGCTGCCTTCAGGTGCCTTCTGAAGATTATATAGTTATTTATCTCCTTGGCTCAGAGTTCGCCTAACTCAGTACCCTCCAACATTTCTCTGATGAACATAGGGACGTCCTAAGGCAAAGTGGGACATTCCAGGATCAAATCAGAAACTGCAACCGCTTCTGGAAATCTGAGACTCCCTGGAAAATGGAAAGACTTGGTCTGCTGATCTAGAGCAGGGATGGGGAACTGTTTCCAGCTAGTCAGCCACATTCCTTTCTAGGTAGTAGTAATAATAATAAGAATAATTGATTATTTATACCCTGCCCATCTGGCTGGGCTTCCCCAGCCACTCTGGGTGGTGCTGAGTAGAGCCAGAGGCAAAAGGGAGTGGAACAATAAAGGTAAACTTTAACTTTAAAACTTTAACTTTATTTAGGCTAGTTTCTACACACATCCACACACCCCTCTCTATCCTCTGTTCTTTCTGGCTTAGGAACACACCAAGCTGACTTAAGGGCTCGTCTGTTTGTCCACCTGTCACGAGAAAGTTTGTAATTTAAAGATAACCCCTTAGCATTAAGGAGCTGGCAATATGAGGATTTGCCCTAAGGTCACATGAGCCAGGCAGTTCCAAAGTTGCTGCACAAGTTTGTCTTAGAGGCTGGGAAGAACAAAGCTGTCACCAGCCGTTCCTCATTCCTGCAGTTTGTCTGTGGACCCAGAATCACTAGACCACCCAGCTCAGCACTGTCTGCTCTGACTGGCAGCAGCGATCCAAGATCTCAGGCAAAGAAAAGTCTTTTCTCTCACCTGCTTACCTGATCTATCTTAGGAGGAGATGCTCAGCATTGACCCTGGGGCAAAATGTGTGCTATACCATAGAACCACAGTTTCAGGTTTTTTTGCTTTGCCAGCATATTTTTGCAGCCCTTAAGTGCTAGAAACTTGCAATTAAAAAAAAGTGATTTCTTTTTTTTAACCTTTTAAATAGTATCATCTTACGTTCCCTTATTCCACAGAATCTTTTGAAGTTGTAAAAAGGTAAAGGGACCCCTGACCATTAGGTCCAGTCGTGGCCGACTCTGGGCTTGCGGTGCTCATCTCACTTTATTGGCCGAGGGAGCCGGCGTACAGCTTCCGGGTCATGTGGCCAGCATGACTAAGCCGCTTCTGGCGAACCAGAGCAGCGCACGGAAACGCCGTTTACCTTCCCGCCGGAGTGGTACCTATTTATCTACTTGCACTTTGAGGTGCTTTCGAACTGCTAGGTTGGCAGGAGCAGGGACTGAGCAACGGGAGCTCACCCCGTCACGGGGATTCGAACCGCCGACCTTCTGATCAGCAAGTCCTAGGCTCTGTGGTTTAACCCACAGCACCACCCGCGTCCCTTTGAAGTTGTAGATGCCACCTTTTCGTAGCAAAGTATCTTGCTTTTCTACTTTCCGCCCTTCATGCACATATATTATGTTGCACAAATTTCACAAAAGGCATCCCTTCGAGAGCTCTTCTGACATCCATTGCAGGAAAGCGCCCTGAGAGTTCTTCTATTAATTGTGGAGGAGAAGAAAGGGAAGACTGCTCAAGTGCTTTACGCTAACAATAGCTGTTAAAAAATCTCTCCCCTTTGTTGATGCACATAATAGGCACATGGGCTTTGCAAATGACATGGATAAAAACCAAAAACACAACCTCATGTATATATTTCTGCTTGGCGGTGTCATCTGCATTTTGTATGAACATCTTTGTGCCTTTCAGACAAGGCTGCATCGGATGCTAAATTAATAAGGAGAGTTTGTGCAGGTGATCCTAAATTGGTGATTCCTCTTAGCCAGGGGCCAGCAAACTTTTTCAGCAGGGGGCCGGTCCACTGTCCCTCAGACCTTGTGGGGGCTCGGACTATTTTTTTTGGGGGGGGGATGAACGATTTCTATGCCCCACAAATAACTCAGAGATGCATTTAAATAAACGCACACATTCTACTCATGTAGAAACACCAGGCAGCCTCACAATAACCCCAGAGATGCAGTGGTACCTCGGGTTAAGAATTTAATTCGTTCTGGAGGTCCGTTCTTAACCAGAAACTGTTCTTAACCTGAGGTACCACTTTAGCTAATGGGGCCTCCTGCTGCCGCTGCACGATTTCTGTTCTCATCCTGAAGCAAAGTTCTTAACCCAAGGTACTATTTCTGGGTTAGCAGAGTCTGTAACCTGAAGCGCCTGTAACCCGAGGTACCACTGTAAAAGCATTCTACTCATGTAAAAACATGCTGATTCTCGCACCATCTGTGGGCTGGATTTAGAAGGTGATTGGCCCAGATCCGGCCCCTGGGCCTTAGTTTGCCTACGCATGTTCTTAGCACCTGCTTCTGGTCCCCATGGCTGATGGAGACGAGCAGGGACTGTGCAGTTGGTATTACTGAGCCACTGAAAATTTCTGGATCAGGGATGGAGCAGAACTTGGTTCCTGATAATTGGCCTTGCTGGCTGAGGCTGATGGGAATTGTAGGCTAATAGCACCTGCCGGGCCACAAGTTCCCTACCCCCTGCTACAGATTACAGTTTAAGCAGCAAGCAGCCTGGAGCTTAAATCTCACCTGGCCCTTCAATTATCATCTCTCAACCTGCTTTCCATTGCTCTGCCTCGTATTCATTTTTTACCACACACAGGATGGGAAATGAAGACACAAGCATTTGAGCAAAAAAATGAGGAGGGGGGTCTCTCCCCTTTGCTCACACTTGCTTCTTTCCTTCTCACTCTGAACCACATCAGGGACCATGAAGGAGAAGAGCAAGGGGAGTGGAGGGGAAGGGAGAAAACAGCCTCCCCTGTTGTTTCCCAGGGTCTCACCAGCAAAACAACAGGGCCGCCCCACCCATGAGGCAAGGGGAGGTGACTGCCTCAGGCAGCAGATCTGGCCTCCAAGGAATGCCTTGCCCTGCTGTGACAGGAATTGAGGCAGCACACGCCTTGAATGCCAGATCTGCTGCCTCTTAAGCAGCCCTAATGATGATGATGATGATGATGATGTACCGGTATTTATAAGCTGCCTCTATAGTGGTGTCTTGGCAAATATGAGGCCCTGCTGCTCTCCTCCCATCCCTAGGAAGGAAATGGCAGGGGTTGCCCTTTGGGTGTCTCTTGTGGGGGAGAGGAAAGGAGATTGTTAGCCGCTTTGAGACTCCTTAAGGGAAGTGAAAGGCTGGGTATCAAGTCCAAACTCCTCCTCCTCTTCTTCTTTTTCTTCGTCTTCGTCTTCTTCGCTCTGCACCCACCTGCCATGATTCAGAGCAGGCCCCTTTCCCTCCTGCGATGGCCTTTGATTTCTACTTCAGTAAGGTTGTTCTGATTCTTCACCTTGTTCCCAATGTACAGTGGTACCTCAGGTTACATACGCTTCAGGTTACATACGCTTCAGGTTACAGACTCCGCTAACCCAGAAATAGTGCTTCAGGTTAAGAACTTTGCTTCAGGATGAGAACAGGAATCGTGCTCCGATGGCGCAGCGGCAGCAGGAGGCCCCATTAGCTAAAGTGGTGCTTCAGCTTAAGAACAGTTTCAGGTTAAGAACGGACCTCCGGAATGAATTAAGTACTTAACCTGAGGTACCACTGTATATCTTCACTCCCGGCTCGTTCTTGATATCAATCTTCACTCACCCCCGTCTTCCCTGGCCGAGATGGGGGGTGTATTGGGATGGTCCTGCGGAACAAGTTGGAGTCTTTTGGATTCCTCCATCCGAAGAGTGCTGGTGCAGAGCTTGTTCCAAACGGCATCTGTATCGGCACAGGTCTGGCAAAATCAGTTGGGGACACATTTGTTTAACCCAAAGTTAAGATCTAGGCTATGTTTTCTCTCTCTTCCCCCGCACCCCACTTTCCAGAGCTTGAAAGTGTAAAATGGTTGTAAACAAACCCAGTTCAGTCCCACCAGTATATGCAACTGTCTGGCTCATTTAAGATGATATAGAACCTCTGTTTTCAATAATGATAGAATCCACAGGTGGAGAATACTTCTGATATATCTTTATTATTTGCAGAGGGAACCTTCGTATGAGGCACTGCTTCGTTATCCCTTTGGAGCTGAGCTGCATCTGTGTACTTTTGTCCTTCTGGGCTGTGTGGTTTAAATTTTTCATTCTTTGTCCTGGTTGCACTTTTTTATTGTTGCTAACAAATCAATAAAACATATATTTAAAAAGCAATTGAATACAAAACAAAGCGAGCTGGCAAGTATATAAATAAAGGAATGTTAGCTGTTTTAATGCACTAAGGGTTTTCTGCTTCCTGTGATCAGGGGATGGAAGAACAGACATGAGTTACTCTTGTGTGTGCACTTTTTAAACATGTCTGCTGTGTTCATGCTTCGGCTTTCTGCTCCTGATCCATATGCAAATGACATGTGCAGGAAAGTCTGGATGTGGTCCAGGGTCTGGTTGCCTGGAGGGGAGTATCAGATCCATATCACGCACAATGGCACGTGTCTCTCCCACAGAAGCCACTCTAGGAATGCCAGGAGTGATTCGTCACCAGGCAAGGCAAGGAAGTCTCCAAAGAGGAGCAGGAGTTGGCTTTCATCACAGATCTCCTTCCAGTCACTTAGAAGAAATGTGGCGAAGAAACTTTGAACTGTCTGGCTAATTCAAGCCATCCTCTGAGGTTCTGTCTTTGCCAATATCCTGGTATAAGGAGAATAGAACTTTTGCATTGTATTTCAATGCCAACTTTTTTGAGTTCTCCATGCCTGCTTTTAGCACTTTTCAGGGACATTAACTGTCCCCCCCACCCATGTTCCACAAGGCACAGTTTTCACAAGAAAAATTCCACAATGCAAAAATTCGGCTCAGACACACACACAGAACAACAACAAAGTGAGAGGAATATACAGTGGTACCTCAGGTTACATATGCTTCAGGTTACATACGCTTCAGGTTACGGACTCCGCTAACCCAGAAATAGTGCTTCAGGTTAAGAACTTTGCTTCAGGATGAGAACAGAAATCATGCTCCGGCTGCGCGGCAGCAGCAGGAGGCCCCATTAGCTAAAGTAGTGCTTCAGGTTAAGACAGTTTCAGGTTAAGTACGGACCTCCAGAACGAAATAAGTACTTAACCTGAGGTACCACTGTAGTTGGAGAACCAAAACAGTTCTCTGTAATGCATTGGTAGAGCAATACTTAGGACAATTTTTATGGGGAGATCTGATCACGAGTCTCCAATTTATCTACCAGGCGGACAAAATAAACATTCAGCTGTGAAGGCTATGCATTTTCTGCAGTTTAACAGATAAGAGGAGAAAGCTCTTAAAAAGAAAACACTGTTCTTAAAGAGAGGCTGCTGTGCCTTGTCAGGGAAATTCAAGATTTCGTTTTACGTCTTTATTCAATTAGGTTTTACATAATTTCATTCAGATTTGCATAAATTCATTTTACTCGGTCCTGTTTTATTTTCTCTTCCTGCTACATGTTAATATTTTTCGAAACCATTATTAGCTAATAAATACAGTAACAGCAACAATAATAAATGTGATCGGAAAAGGAAATCTGACACTACACCTTTGTTTATATTGTAGTTTATTTGGGCCTGAGTTAACGTCTACTGAGGTTATCTTGTGTGCCTTCCAGCCAGTGGCTAACAGCTGACTCAGAACTGGTGTGGGCCAGAGGAAACCAGGTGTTTGTCGAAAGCCATGGTGGGGAATCTGTGGCCCTCCAGATGTTGCTGGAAAACCCCTTCAGCACTAGCCCACATAACCAATAGTCAGCAGTGATGGGAGCTGTAGTCCAGTAAAGACATAGCTGAGCTGCTGAAAATACAAAACTAAAGTTCAGGGGTGGGGGCGGGGAAACTAGACCACAAAAGCTATCCTTCTTAATCATTGGCCATGCTGCCTGGAGCTGAAGGTCGTGTCTGTTTGTTTTTTTAATTATTAGAAACGGCTAATCAGTTTACACAAAACATAAAATACACACCAGGATTTTCAATAAAAATCAGGAGTTAAAAGCAAGTTGGCCTAAAAAGGTAACTCACGTATACATAAAATCCACTGCTCAAAATATGCATTACTTCGAAAAGGAAAATTTGCCTATTAAGATGCATATAAATCTCATTTTTAAAAACCTGTTTTAAAATCTTTATACTGCTTTATTGTCATGAAACAGGGCCCTGTGGAACGCCCTCCCATCATATGTCAAATAAACAACTATCTGACATTTAGAAGACATCTGAAGGCAGCCCTGCTTATGAAAGTTTTTAATGACTGATGTTTTAATGTATTTTTAATCTTTTGTTGGAAGCCACCCAGAATGGCTGGGGAAACCCAGCCAGGTGGGCAGGGTATAAATAAATTATTATTATTATTATTATTATTATTATTATTATTATTATTATCATTATTACCTGCACTCCACTGTACTAACACACCTGGAAGGAAATCCTAGGTCCCTAATTATGTGAGAATATGCTGCAATGTCTCAGGCTGGGGAAAGGCATTCTGCCCATGTTCAGAGGAACTCTTATATAACGCTTTGAAAGAAAAGCCAGTGTGTTTGTACTTTGAAGGGCAGCTTGTTTTCCTTTTATTCGTTTCCTGCTTATGTGGCTCAATGTCAAGAAGGTTGAGTCAGCGATTCTGCAAGCAGGTATCACTAAAGATCAGGGGACACCCTACTCCCAAGCCTTGGTTAATCTGAGCACATGCCAGCTTTTGGATCCTGCTCCTCCTCCCATTACACACTCTTTGGCCAGTCTTCATTTCCTGCTGATGGTCGGGGAGACTGCCCTAAACGATTATGTAACTATTATAATGGGATGAAAGGTGCAAGGCAAGTGATGTCACCCTTCAGAGCCAGGTGACTCATTAGTCACGGCTCTGCTTCCCAATTACAGGAATAGCAACCATTCTCCCGGGGTGGATGTCAGGTTCTTTTCCCACGCAATTACTGGTCAGGAGGCTATGATCGAGGCATAGCTTGAGAGCAAAGGAAGCAGCAGCCTTATGCAGAATTTCAAATGACTGATCCATCTAACTTAGGAGTTGGGGAACTGCCGGCCCTCCAAGCAGACTCCGTGCAACCACCTCCTTTAACTTCATCATTAAAACTCACTCTTTCTAGTCTAAATAAATTCAGATCAGATCCTCATGCAGAGACACGGCAGGAACCCTATTATTATTATTATTATTATTATTATTATTATTATTATTATTATTACCCGCCGTTCACCTAAAGTCCCAGGGTGGGTTACAACACTAAAACTCAAGGTTAAAAGCAGTTTAAAACAATTTACAGTGGCACCTCGGGTTAAGTATTTAATTTGTTCCGGAGGTCCGTTCTTAACCTGAAACTGTTCTTAACCTGAAGCACCACTTTAGCTAATGGGGCCTCCTGCTGCCGCTACGCCACCGCCACATGATTTCTGTTCCCATCCTGAAGCAAAGTTCTTAACCCGAGGTACTATTTCTGGGTTAGCAGAGTCTGTAACCTGAAGCATATGTAACCTGAGATACCACTGTAATGGCTTTCAGGAGCCTGAGGCCTTCGAGATGCTGTTGAACTACAATTTCCATTATCCTTCGTCCATGCTTTGGGAGGATCTGGAGGAGCAACTGTTGTACTGGACAAATTCACAGAGGATAAAATTGTGGAAAATAAATTTGAAATTTACAGATTGTTCTCTTTTGAAAGAAAACTATATGAAAATGATGTATAGATGCCAACTCTCACTTCTTGAGCTAATACTGGAACCAAAACCTGAACATCTATTGAAATTCACCCTTCTCATAATTTTGCGGAGCAGTACCCCAACCAACTCATGTGTAGGAGAACGCGCATATTAGAGTGGAAATAGCACAGTATTGCTTGCAAAAGTGTATATTATTAGTGTTCTAGCTTAGATTACTACAACACGTTATGTGTAGGGCTGCCACTGAAGATAGTTCGGAAACTTCAGCTGGTGCAGAATTCAGCGGCCAGGTTGCTCAGTGAGGCAAGACCGTTTGAGCACAGAACACCAACCCTGGTCCAACAGCACTGGCTGGTTTTGACGTATAAAACCTGAAAAGGCTCAGGACCGCAATACCTCAAGGACCACCTCTCCCCATATAAACTGATCCAGACCCGGCAGTCATCATCTGAGGCCTTTCTTTGGCTATCCTCCATGAGAGGTCCAGAGGGCAGAAACATGAGAATGGGCCTTTTCTAAAGTGGGACGCTTGCCAGGCACCTTCATTACATATCTTTAGGCACCAGGCGAAAACATTTCTCTCCAGCCAGGTGTTCGGCTGATTGATGTTCTATGGCAAGGGTCAGCAACCTTTTTCAGCTGTGGGCCGGTCCACTGTCCCTCAGACCTTGTGGGGGGCCGGACTATATTTTGGAAAAAATAATGAACAAATTCCTATGCCCCACAAATAACCCAGAGATGCGTTTTAAATAAAAGCACACATTCTACTTATGTAAAAACACCAGGCAGGCCCCACAAATAACCCAGAGATGCATTTTAAATAAATGGACAAATTCTACTCATGAAAAAACACTCTGATTCCTGGACTGTCCGCGGGCTGGATTTAGAAGGCGATTGGGCTCACGGGCCTTAGGTTGCCTACCCCGTTCTATGGCCTTTTAAATGTGTCTGTGGGAGTGGAGTTATTGGTTTGTTTGTTTTTACAGACGCTTCAGGTTACAGACTCCACTAACCCAGAAATAGTGCCTTGGGTTAAGAACTTTGCTTCAGGTTGAGAACAGAAATCGGGCGGCGGCGGCGTGGCAGCAGCAGGAGGTCCCATTAGCTAAAGTGGTACCTCAGGTTAAGAACAGTTTCAGGTTAAGAATGGACCTCCGGAACGAATTAAGTTCGTAACCAGAGGTACCACGGTATTATTATTGTGTAGGGGTTTCTTGTTTTTTCATATTGTGTTTTATGTTGTGAATGAACCACTCTGTGATCTTCAGAGGAAGGGTTGTCTACAAATTAAAACAAACAAACTGTATACAAAAATATGTATGGTAGGGAAAATTTGAACCGAAACACTGATGGATTTCCCATAAGGATATTTTATAATTATGAGTTCTGTGGGAGTGTAAAGAATTTAAGATTTTTTGGGGGGTGGGCATGAAAACCACAGCTGTCAGATCTCTCCATCCCTACCAATGAGCTGTCCCCCCCCCTCTCCCCACACACGGTAAGGCCTTTGAATAAAGCATAGCAACAGGGTGGGACATTCTCAGGTCTGAGCTTCAGCACTATCCTTATGGACTGGCCCCTCTCTGCTTTTATGCAGGGCCCAGGGAGGCGCACCGATGAGCCAGAGAACAGTAAAGAGGCAACACCTGATCAGTGCATGAGAACTCGGGATAATTGTTATCCCCAGGTATGGCGGGAATGTTCAGAAGGATGCCTATTCATAAGCAAGGCGTCCGTGATCATGCACAGCAGCAAAACAGGGCCTGGAGCAACTGGCAGTCACGGTCCCATTAATGAGTGCCAATTAGTCAGCGGGCCTCATTAAAGAACCACCGTTTGGAGGAGGCAAGAGGCAACAAGCCCCGAGATCAAATCAATTAGCCACATGGCTATTTGCAAATCCCTCTGACTGTGCTTTCAGTACTTACTCACTCCCTGGGCTCTCAGTGTTTCCATAACCTGAGCTTGGGCAGCAGACGTTTCGATGTAACGGCCATCTGCTCCAGCTGTCCCCATCTTCTGTTTCACATCACTCCCTGGTAAAAAAAAACAACCAAAACCCTCCCTCCAATAATTCTTTTTGGGAAGACACAGTCCGCCTCCGATTGCTAGTTGCTGGGAATCAAAAGCAGGGAGAGTGCTGTTTTACGGGGGATTCCTAACACGCATCTGGAAGGCCACCATAATGATAGGAGGCTGGACTAGATGGGCCTTGCGCCAGATCTAGCAGGGTTCTCCGTGTGTCCTTAGGGAGATGATCTAGTAGAAGAATTTGGATTTGATATCCCGCTTTATCACTACCCGAAGGAGTCTCAAAGCGGCTAACATTCTCCTTTCCCTTCCTCCCCCACAACAAACACTCTGTGAGGTGAGTGGGGCTGAGAGACTTCAAAGAGAGACTGGCCCAAAGTCACCCAGCAGCTGCATGTGGAGGAGCGGAGACGCGAACACGGTTCACCAGACTACAAGTCTATCGCTCTTAACCACTACACCACACTGGCTCCCTAGTCACAGTTATCCATGCCCCAATAACATTTTGGCTGGATAACTGCCAAGTTGGGGTTCTCAGCTTGGCACCTGCAGACCCCCAAGGGCTCACAGATGTTTAGTCAGGGGACTCCACCAGGTTCTCTTTGCATGAGATAACTTAGATTGGTTCTGTGGGTTTCTCTTCCCTCCCCCAAGCGCTGCCCAGGGTATCAATGGCTATGTTCCCCCAGAGGCAGTAGGTTTCTAAACACCTGTTGCTGAGAATGGCAAGTGGGGAAGAGTTGCTGTTGTGCTCAAGTCAGGGCCGGCCTGCTCATTATCCACCTCAGGCGGCAGGCTGGGCACAGCAGGGAGAGGCGACAGAGCCATGCTCCATAGCATTGCACTGCTCACAATGGAGTAGGGGAACTAGGCCAGTCCCCTAAATGTGCCCCTAAGCTTCTGCCCAGCTTAGGGAGGGAAGCACTATGCTCACATGCATGATGTCAGGACATCATGACATCATGTGTATGATGTCAACCCCCCAATTGCCCTTGCAAGCTAGTGCCTCTGGCCCTTACTGTTCCCCTATGAAAAATTTCACTGCATGCCACTGACTGATCTCCTCCTTCTCTTGTGCTTGTAACCTGTGGCCACCTCCTGGGAAGAGAGGGGAGACCTGCTGCTGCCTGCTTCTCTTTGGCCTCCTTATTTTTCTCCCACCACCTTCAGTGCACCTGGGCTTCCCTTGGCTGCCTCCGGTTGCCTCAGGCAGCAACAGCAGGGGAGGGAGGCACCATTTTCTATTTTGCCTCAGGTGGCAAAATGTCTTCAACCGGCCCTGCTTGCATGCTTCCCATAGGCTTCTGTTTGGCCAATTTGAGAGCAGGCTGCTGGACTAGATGGGCCATGGGTTCAATCCAGCAGGGGGTTCTTGTGTTGACATCTGCACACTTTGACCATCCTCTCCTTCCTCTGCAAACTTAAGACTCCCGGTTCCAGATGAAACACGACTGAACTGCACCAGGCCATGATGGTGCCTTCCTTTTTTCAGTTCTGTTTGTTTCCCCGGCGGGAAATAGCTGGTTTTTTTATTTGTTTATTCAGTTTTAACTTAACTATTGGCCATTAAGAAAAGGAGCCCCTCGCCTTATCTCTCTTCAGCCAGGCCCCCTAGCCAGAGAACTCGGCTTCCAAGCCAAGGGAGGCTATATATCTTTCCTTATACAAATACCAGCACTAT
The DNA here is from genome assembly GCF_027172205.1 of Podarcis raffonei. Lineage (NCBI taxonomy): Eukaryota > Metazoa > Chordata > Lepidosauria > Squamata > Lacertidae > Podarcis > Podarcis raffonei. Next base: position 72,961,283 of record NC_070609.1, on the reverse strand, counting down.
CTATGACAGCTCAATTCCTGCTTGCAGAGCAATAAACTGTTTGCAGGCTTGCAAGAAGTCGAAAACCCCCAACATAACACTTAAAAAGGAGAAGAAAGCTTGTGAGAATTGATTCACATGAAACAACAAAAAAAGCACTGAACTAGGCTTAATTTCAAGTAGTGCTGATGCCCTCCAGAAATTGTCTCAGTGATCAGAGATGCGTATTGTAGCAAAGCAAACCTCTTAGCCTGGAGCAATTTCCTTTGGCGCAAGGGTTTAATAGGATTAAACTTGTAGTACTGTGGCTTAGTGGCTGAGAGCTTGCAGCACTGTAGAAGCATTCCACATACCCCGCCAACGAAACTCACTTCCGGCATATTTACTCAGTGCTGTCAGCACACAGGCCGCATTAGAGAGCACAAGAGATATGGATCCCTGCCCCAGGGAGCTTACAGTCTTAAATTTACTACAAGGGAATGAAAGGAAAGGAAGGTAAGTGGACAGGGAGAGAATATGTGTCTGTTTCAGTTAGCATCTGCTTAGACTTCGTTACAGGTAGGGAAAGGCAAATGGTTTCTCACCATTTCTCAGTTCCCTAATCTAAAATTCAGTTTTCCACATTTCCCAGCAGTCTGCAGATCTTTTTCTTTTTTTGAAAGAAAAGAAATAACAATCATTATTTTTTTTTTCATTTTTTAGCAGGGGTTTTCCCTAATCAGCATATTTTTGAATGAAGGTTTGACAAATACTGTACGCACATTTTCTCAAGCAGTTTCTCCTTGTCGTTTAGTCGTTTAGTCGTGTCCGACTCTTCATGACCCCATGGACCAGAGCACGCCAGGCACTCCTGTCTTCCACTGCCTCCTGCAGTTTGGTCAGACTCATGCTGGTAGCTTCGAGAACACTGTCTAACCATCTCGTCCTCTGTCGTCCCCTTCTCCTTGTGCCCTCCATCTTTCCCAGTATCAAGGTCTTTTCCAGGGAGTCTTCTTTTCTCATGAGGTGGCCAAAGTATTGGACCCTCAGCTTCAGGATCTGTCCTTCCAGTGAGCACTCAGGGCTGATTTCCTTAAGAATGGAATAGGTTTGATCTTCTTGCAGTTCATGGGACTCTCAAGAGTCTCATCCAGCACCAGAATTCAAAAGCATCAATTCTTTGGCGATCAGCCTTCTTGATGGTCCAGCTCTCACTTCCATACATCACTACTGGGAAAACCATAGCTTTAACTATATGGACCTTTGTCAGCAAGGTGATGTCTCTGCTTTTTAAGATGCTGTCTAGGTTTGTCATTGCTTTTTCCCCAAGAAGCAGTTTCTCCTAATTCAATGTATTTCTGTATGCTCACTAATACAGTCATATTTATACACACACATATCCCCCAGGTGATATTGCTGGCCTCTGTCTCGAGAAACAATGGAGTGTGCCTCTGGAGGTGAAGTAAAACTGCTGCGTTATGTTACGGAAGGGGGGGGCATGTCTTCTTCACCTTCTTCTTCGCTACAATATATCCATTTATTCCCAATTGTCAATGTCAAAAGGGACAAAAATCTATAAAATCCATAGAAAATCAACGTGCCAATTTGCTCAATTTCTCTAGGACTCCATGACACCTCCCCTGTCCTCCATAATCCCTCAAGTAAGGTGTCAAGACCCCAATCCTGTCAAATCACTCTGCCAAGCCTTTCCTCCGGGCAATGCCAGGTGGCAGACTATGCATACATGGACCATTGTCTTCCCATCACCGGCACTCAGGAAGCGCTTATCCGCGCATATCTCCAGCTCTGCATATTCCCCCTCCCTCCTCCATATGTTAATCCGGTGTAACCCAACCTCTCCTTAATGTATTCATGATGTAACTGGGATGTATTTTGCACTGTATTCTGGGACATGGAGGGAGTTTCAAAAGTTCATGACACCCCTTTCTCGCGGTTCAATCTCGTCTTGAACCTGTTGCGCAATAAACTTGGATCTTCTGCAGTTTGCTCCTGTGCCCGGCTGAGCTCATTTTCTTCCGCAGGGGCCCGCGGACTTAGTCCGACGAGCTGGGTGGCAGAGTAGCCCCGCACCCAGATTTTAGCTGTAACAGTTAGTAGCACAGAAGTGACCTCTCTGGGACACAAGCCTGGGCAGTGTGTATGGAGGTCCTGGGCTGCCCAGACAACAAAACTCCACTCTCAGCCTCACTGATGTGGTCCAAAGGAAAGCAGAGCAAGACATTTGGCACCAGCTTGGCTGCCGAAGTTGCCAGAAGAAGGTATACAAGGCGCCACCCAACCACCTTAGGGACTCCACTCTGCATTTGTGTAAAGTTTACTCCTTAGCCTTTTCTTCTCCCAAAGATATCCTGCAAGGCAGTAGGGGGTTAGGATCAGAGTTTTCCTTCTTCTAGAATAGATGGGCTACCTTCCCAGGTTGATGGGCCCCATCTGCCCCTCACTTTTTCTCTTGAAATAATTTTTTTTAGGTCTTATATATAAAAGATAAATGCTCATAACTGCATGTATAAACCACATGCCTGAAATCCCACAGAAAAAGTCATGAAACCATTTTGTCCCTCTCAAATTGATCTCTGCAAGGTCAAAGGAAAATGGAAGAGCCTCCCCATTGTTTTTTCATTCATAAATCCTGTCTTAAGGGTATGTCTGTGTATGAATAGGGTGAACCTGTGACCTGGCTCAGGAACTAAGTATTTGTCATTACAAAAGACTGGCCAGGCTCCCCAGGGTATCCAATCAAGTGACCATTAACAGGTAGTCTGTCAGACGAGATAAACAACACACTCAGATTTCTGTTGTAGACCGCCTTTTCTGTGATGTAGGTATGATGTTTCTGGGGGTGGTCTTGAGCGCCAGGGAAGGCAATTAAAAATGTCTGTATAAGGGCAGGCACACCTTTGTTTGGTGTCCTCCTCCTTTCCTGTGTGTGAGGGGAGCACCCTGTTGCAACAGTTTCAATAAAGATCAGGCTTACTATCTGCTTTGCTTCTCAATGTTCTCTGGTTGGCCTCTGTTATTTTCTCCTACTGATGGAGAACCTACAAAGGACTCTATAAGGGCTCTTGTGTCCCCCATAAGGGAATAAGGACATTTTTTGTTTATTACACTCTGCACTGACTGTTGGACCCCCTGTTGGTTTCTTCCACTCAGTCCTCTTAAAACATAAGAAGAACCCTACCAGATCAAAGCAAAGGGTCCTCTAGTCCAACATTCTAATTCTTCACAGTGTGTCTAGTCAGGTGCCTGAAGGAAGCTTACAAGCAGGAACCTAGGTGAAGCAAACCTCTTCCATGTGTGGTTCCATGGTGTGAAATATAGTGGCACAAATACAGAGGTGCCTCTATTTTTTCCAAATAAAAAAATAAGCAATCTGATAGAACAAGAACATTGCAGAGGAAAGTGATAAAACAAAGTCATTAAAAGTTTAACAGCGAAAGCAAAAAATGCATCTACCAGCTTATGAGAATTAAAATAGATTTCTTAATATGATGTCTTAATATGTTAATCAATCAGGGAAAATGATAAAACATTAATATGGCAATAAATAGGATTTGTAGATAATGGCAAGAGTGTATCATGAATAAATAACATTATTAAAAAGAGGGAGAAAATATAAAAGACAAATTAATGGATAGATTACTTTGGGTAATGAAGTACCAGATTGGAAGAGGAAATGGGACACCTGCAAGCACATTCTGTTTTGTGTTTTATGGGTTGTGCTCAGAGTTGTTCTTGTTATTAGTTATTATTTATTGAATTTATATACCCCCCCATACCTGGAGGTCTCAGGGCAGTTCATAGAACAAAATCAGAATATAAAACCACAAAATATATAATCAAAATAAAAACAGCAACCCAATAACGCTCCCCCTTGTTGGCGTCTTACTGAGAGTAGACCCACTAAAATTCATGGCCATTTGCATTACATACTTAAAGTAGGATCATACCAATTTAAACTGCCATGGCTTCCCACAAAAAAAAAAAAATCCTGGGAACTATAGCTTGCTAAAGGTGCTGAGCATTGTTAGGGAACCGCCTCACAGAGCTACAGTTCCCAGAGTTGTTTAAGGGTCAATCCATCTTCCCAGGGAACTCTGGGAATTGTAGCACTGCCAAGGGTAATAGGCAGTCTCCTAACAACTCTCAGCACCCTTAACAAACTACAGCTCCCACAATTCCTTGGGGCGGAGGGGAGCCATGTCTGTTTAAAGTGGCATCATAATGCTTTAAATGCATGGATTGAATGTGGTCCTTATATTTTCCTCTGGGCTCCTAGCCCACTCCCCAACTCCAGCTGCTGGTAGTAAAGGTGTTCCAAGGGTCAGTTACTCACAAGTAGACCTCTTGCTCAAGAGCAGACCCCTCATGAGCTGAGCAACAACTCTGGGAATGCAGTTTTGTTGTTGCTCTTTGGGCTACTCCTGGATTATTATTTTTTATGCTTGCTTTCTTGATGGCTGGTTGCATCTCCTCCTCTGATATCTCCAAGGGTTCTTCAGTAGGCCTCTCTCCAAAGGACCCTGCAAGGGGGTCCTCAGCACTTGTTTCAGGAATCCCTGCCTGCTCCTCAAGCTCCTGGGACCTGTGGAGTGTCTGGCTCATCCTCTGAGGACTCTGTGTCTAGCGCCAAGTCAAGGCTATGCTGGTCAAGGGATGAGATCCAGCTGCACTTAGCTCAGGGGCACAGTACCTCCTTTGCATACAGAAAGCCCCAGGCTCCATCTCTGAGGCCTCCCATTAGGGTTGGGAAAGACCCCTGTGTGAAACACTGGAAAACTGCTGCCAGCCAGTGTAGACAGTACTGAGCTAGATGGACCAAAGTCTGACTCAGTGCAATGCAGATTCCTATCTTTCCTCCCCTCCAGAGAACAGAACTATCAACGGTTTCTAGCCACAATGCCTCCCTCTTCATGGGACATTGCACCTCAAATTACAAGACTTCGCATGTGAAGTCCAATGACTTCTGGAGGGCACTAGGTTCCGATCCTGAAGTAGGCTTCGGCCTACTCCAGAAACGCAATTGTTCCATCTTGTTGTTAAGTTTCTTCTGCCTCATTGTTCTTCTCTACTTTTCACCTTGAGAGAGAAGGGAGAATGAAAGAAAGGGGGGAAAAAATCTCTTTCCCAGTATCACAGCTCATTCGATAGACGTCCTACGGCAGCAGAGAGGCCCCGTCTCTTGTGAGGAAGAGCAGTTAGTGTTGGCGACATTAATTTCCCCTCAGCGTCTCCCGAACGGCCCGAGTTCCTAAGTAGGGTTGCGATAAGGGAAAGCCGGCTCGCCTGGCCGCTTTATAGATAAGCGCCGTTCTGTATAAAAACTGCCGCTATGGAATTTTTGTTTCTAAATGAAAGGGGGAAATGAAAAAAAGCACCCAGCTCGTGACAGAGTTCGAGAGAGCAACCGACGGGAAAAAAGAGGATTAAGCTATTGATACAAGAGCAACGCTGCTTCAAAATGCGGGAAGGAGAGGGAAATGTCATGGCTGCACTACCGGAGTGAGCCAACCATCAGGAGGGAGGAAGGGCTGAGCTCACATTTTGCCTTCACTGTAGAATCATAGAATTGTAAAGTCGGAAGGGACCCAAAGGGGCATCTAGTCCAACCCCCTGCAATGAAGGAACCACAGCTGCAGACTCTCTGACAGGTGGCCATCTGACCTCCATTTAAAAACCTTCAATGAAGGAGAGCCCGCCACCTTCCAACCTAGTCCGTTTCACTGTCAAGCAGCTCTCACCTCCAGAAAGTTCTCCCTAAAGTTTAGCCATTTGAATCTTTGTTTGGGTCCTACCCTCTGGAGCAGCAGAAAACAAGCTTGCTGCATCTACAGATATTTGAACGTGGCTAGTGTTAAGTTGTGGGTGAACATATCAGACGACACAACGATTCTTCCAAAGCAGCTCTTTATTTGTAAGCTGAAACAGAACTGAACCGAAGATCTCAGTCAGCCTGCTTATATAGAGCTCCAGAACAACGTAACTGTAGCAACTTTCTAAAACTATCCAATCACTGAACGTCACTTTCGATCCTTTATTTGCATAACTATCTACAGTATCCCCCTGCTGGTCCAGGGTGAGAACTTCAGTACATAACAGCTAGCATACCACCTCTCAGTCTTCTCTTCTCCAGGCTAAACATACCCAGCTCCCTCAATCAAGAGTTTCCAGACTCTTGATCATCTTGGTCGCCCTCCTCTGCACACGTTCCAGCTTGCCAAAATCCTCCTTAAACTGTGGTGTCCAGAATTCCTCCCTATCTGCTATTTGACAAAGGGACAATTTAACAGGCTTTGAAGGACACTCAGCATGGTTTCAATACTGGAAGGAGAAGTCTAACCAATCCACCCTGATGATAGTGGACGGAGGACATGGCTCAACTGGCGGTTCATGAGGTGACCACCTGCAAACAAAAGAAAGATCAGAATTTGTCTGCTATATGTACTCTTTTTGCAGATCTGTTTGCTTGGATGTCTGAGCACTTGCTTGGTCTGGACCACCAGCCATTTCCCTTCTTCTTCCCCATCTCCTCCTCACCATAGCTGTCAACTTTTTCCTTTTCTTGCGAGGAATCCTATTCAGAATAAGGGAATTTCCCTTTAAAAAGTTGACAGCTATGCTCCTCACTTGCAAACATAGAACATGCTGTCTTGATTCATTAACAATTAGATTGTATTGCTTGACTGTATTTGTTTCTTTTGGGAAAATTCAATTAAAAATTATGAATAACAAGGAAGGAAGGAAGGAAGGAAGGAAGGAAGGAAGGAAGGAAGGAAGGAAGGAAGAAATGGAGAGGATGGGGTGACAACCAGGAAGCCATGACGGAAAAGGCCCTCAGCATCAAAGTCAGAGAGCTGAATAAGACCCCATGAGGATTATATTAACAATTTGAAAGTTCATACGGGTGAAGGCGGTCCTTTTGGTAAGTTCAGTCCCAAGCTGCATGAAGCTTTGAAGTGTAATAATAACTAGCAATCAAAGCTCTGCTTGAAAACTGATTGTGAGCTTTGGGGACACTGAGAAGGTAGCCAAGTACCTGTTGAAGATTCATTCCCCATGTCTGCAGTCATGGGATTGTTGTCTTTCACATGACGGTGTATGTTTTGACTCCACAGAGTGGGAAGTGACAGAGACAGGATGTTTGTGTTACTGTGTTCCGTGAAGTGGGGCTATTGTCCTTTGTTTTTTCTTTTTGCTGTCTGATGCTAGAGATGTTGCAGTGCTCCGTGTTTGTTTATAGGCAAATAAAGTAGAATAGCCAAAATGCTGAGTTGCTGAGGTCTGTTACACAAACTGCGAACACTCTGCGGATCCCTAAGTGTGCCGGTGTCTGTTGGCATTGGTCGCTGTGATGTTTGGGCAAAAGAAAGCTTTTGAAGCTCCTGAACAAACGACCAGGAGGGAGAGAACATGCCAGTCTGGCATGTGTCTCTGCCAGGGTCCTACTCGAGTGTAGGACGAGCTCCTGACAGTACCATCTGTTTAGCCTGGCTTGCAACGCTTCCTAGGTCACATTCCCAGCATGCATTTAAAGCACCATGATGCCACTTAAATAGTCGCGGCTTCTCCCCCAAAATTTTAGTTTGTTAAGGGTGCTGAGATTTGGGAGGAAACCCTCTATTCTCAGAGACACAATTCCCAGAGTAGTTTAACAATCAATCACTCTTCCCAGGGAATTCTGGGAATTGTAGCTCTGGGAGGGGAAGGGGGGTTTCCTAAGCAAACTACCCTTCCCAGAATTCTTCGGGGGAAGGCGTGACAGTTTAATGTGGTATCAAAATGCATTAGAAGTATGGTGTGAATATGGCCCTAGTTTCAGCTGCGTTTCCCAGCGCAAGCACCCAGATCCTTTTAAACTAGTGATGTCCTGGATTGAACCAGGGAACTTTGGCACACAAAGCCGGTGCTTTGCCACTCAGCTACTGCCCTCCTTCTCCTGCCTTCAAAACATAGAGCCGAGAAACTAGCCGAAGCAGGACGAAGCAGGAGTCATGTTGTGGCCAAACACATTATTGCTTCAGTTGCTCCAGCAACCAAAACACCCACAATCAGCTCTGGGCAATTAAGACCCAATGCATGGTAGGCAAACAGGGAGCAGAGGGCATGTCTGTTTGTGCATGTGTGTAGCATGAATATTTCCTATCCCCGACATCCAGTTTGGTTGACTCACAGACTTTTGTCACCATTCTGCTTTCTCAGGGCTGTCTTAAGCATATCTGGCACCAGGGTGCAAAGATTCCTCAGGCATCCCACCCCCTGTTTCCCAGAGTTGTCAACCTTTTCCCAAGCCTCTGAGGGAATTGCTCTCCTCCTGTGGAAGTTTGGGAGGCAAGCTGCATGCCCGCCAGCCATATGGTTGATGGGGCGCAGCTGACGGGCATGCAGGAGGGAAAGGGGGAGGCCGCCGGCAAAGCTGCGCAGCTCCCCCACTTGCTGGGGTGCCCCTGAGAGGTTGGCGCCCTGGCGCAATGTGCCAGTAAACCCAATGGGAAAGATGGCTCTGTGCCTTCTGCTAAAGCAGGGGAGGGGGATGTTTTTCATCCTGAGGGCCACATTCCCTTCTAGGCAACATTCAAAGGGCCACATGCCAGTAGTGGGCAGGGCCAGAAGCATAAGTGGGCGGAGCCACACATTAATTCACTGGTGCGTTCCTCTCCACCCTCCATCCGGGTGAGCAAGAAGTGTTATTTTCTATTGGGATCACTGCAGGATTTCCATCGCCCGAGGCAGCTGCTTCAGTCTGTGCTTAAGGGTATCCTGAACCCAAGTTTTTCAGGGCTTCGTAAATTAATACAAGAACCTTGAACCTGGGCCAGTAGCATACAGGGAGCCAGTGCAAGCTTTTGAGCACTGGAGTTATGTGCGGGTGGTATTCTGTGCCCATAAACGGTCTAGCCACAGCATTTACCACACCAACAGGCACAAGCATAGCTCTACATAGAGTGCATTGCAACAACAACAACAACAACAACAATTTATTATTTATACCACGCCCATCTGGCTGGGCTTCCCCAGCCACTCTGGGTGGCTTCCAACAAAATATTAAAATACAGTAATGCATCAAACATTAAAAGCTTCCCTAAACAGGGCTGCCTTCAGATGTCTTCTAAAAGTCTGGTAGTTGTTGTTCTCTTTGACATCTGGTGGGAGGGTGTTCCACAGGGCGGGTGCCACTCCCGAGAAGGCCCTCTGCCTGGTTCCCTGTAACTTGGCTTCTCGCAGTGAGGGAACTGCCAGAAGGCCCTCGGCGCTGGACCTCAGTGTCCGGGCTGAACGATGGGGGTGGAGACGCTCCTTCAGTCTTAAGCTTACACAGGAACTATATAAAGCCTCTTAAATATCCAAGTCCTGGGAATTAGGTACCAGATTCAACCGAAAGAGATGATGATCCCAGGCTGTATGTAAACCCGCCTGTACGTAGAAATGACACAGCCACACCCACCTCCTCTGCCAGCTCCTGCACATGCAAAGCGCTCTCAAGAAAGGAGATGGGCAGATGTTATTTGGGCCATAAATGTTCCTTTATGGAGATTTATAAAATGCGTGACGCAGGGAAACAACGGTGGCAGAGCAATAGAGGTTTATGAGCAGTACTTCTGAGACCTTGCCGAGCTTTCTGGGAACCTTTAAAAGACAGTGGGGACAGAGTTGGTGTGGACACTCCAATAAGGCAATAGAAATAAAAGTGAGAACAACATTTATTTGTACCCTTTGAAAGTTACATAACCGTCCCTTCTTTTTCCAGTCCTCAGGCACGAGCATAGTTGTCCCAGGTTTGCAGAAGTTTAAAAAAAAAAAGTTTTACTAAGAGTAAAGATAAAGGTAAAGGGACCCCTGACCATTAGGTCCAGTCGTGGCCGACTCTGGGGTTGAGACGCTCATCTCGCTTTATTGGCCGAGGGAGCCGGCGTACAGCTTCCGGGTCTTGTGGCCAGCATAACTAAGCCACTTCTGGCAAACCAGAGCAGCGCTCGGAAACGCTGTTTACCTTCCCGCTGGAGTGGTACCTATTTATCTATTTGCACTTTGACGTGCTTTCGAACTGCTAGTTTGGCAGGAGCAGGGACTGAGCAAAGGGAGCTCACCCCGTCGCGGGGATTCGAACCGCTGACCTTCTGATCGGCAAGTCCTAGGCTCTGTGGTTTAACCCACAGCGCCACCCGCGTCCCATTCTACTAAGAGAGGAACCCCCAAAAGCAGCCTGGTGGGAAAAGATGCTCTGTTTAGCTATCATGCCAATTAATTTCATTTTATTATTATTATTTCATCCAAGGGACTCAGGGTAGCACCCATGGTCTCCCCTGTTTTATCCTTGCAACAACCCTGGAAGGTAGTTTAAGTTGAGAGCAGTATTCCAAATTTGCATTGTTCTAGGCACATTTTGCGCCAGGGAATTTCATTAGCGCAAGCAGTTTCTGAGCTCTGGGCGCAGTACTGCGCCTAAGATTTCAGATTAAAACTGCAGCGAGGAAGGAAAGGGAGACCTTTTTCTGCCTCCCCACTTCCAGCTACTCTCTGAAGACTGGAAAAGAGACCCTCTTAAGAATATTTGGGGGGTGGGCAGGGGAAGGACTAGACCCTGTGAAAAATGAATGTAATATTTTAGCTGCAGTTCATTTCAGCTTTGTATTGTTATATAAAAAAAGCATGCCTAGGCATTCCGTGGTTGCACCCATAACCTAGGTTTAAGGTCTCAGTTAGCTCCTAGCTTTCATCTCTCCGTTTCTGACACTAGTTGAGTAATAATGACAAGGGCAAGGTAACTTTAGGGATGGGCAAATCTGTCAATTTCAGTTTCTCTCGGCTTCTCGTTTTTCCAATCTTACACTGAGTTCTCCAAATTCCCACATCAGTTTGCGAATTTCCCTAATAGAATGCATTTCCATGCAGTTTTCACTAATGTATGCTTTTATGCTTGGCCAGAGAATTGTATTGCAAAATTCAGATAAATCTAAATTTTGAGGGATGGCTGTCTTCCAGTTTGCATATTGTTTCAGAAAGTGATCCTCCCCTGAAGTGCCAAACTAGCTTTTTTAAAAAAACAACAAAAACAAAAACAAGCCCAAGGCCCATCAGTATTACAGAAATCCCAGTGTAAAGAGCCATACAGTGGTACCTCGGGTTAAGAACTTAATTCGTTCTGGAGGTCCGTTCTTAACCTGAGGTACCACTTTAGCTATGGGGCCTCCCGCTGCCACGCAATTTCTGTTCTTATCCTGAAGCAAAGTTCTTAACCCAAGGTACTATTTCTGGGTTAGCAGAGTCTGTAACCTGAAGCGTCTGTAACCCGAGGTACCACTGTATTTAATGAATAGAGATTTGTGCTACGTGCAGTCCAACTCTCTTCTGGAGCTGCGCCAAATCACCATAGCATCACGAGCTGTTGTGCAATTGTCCTCTGCGTTCTTGTCAGGTAAACCAGAGCTGAGCCTGCAACACTTATGGAGAAATCACTGCTGTTACTAAACTTAATTTTACATGCAACCTCTTGAGCATTTTTCATCCTGCTGGAGCCATATGGTACTTTGAGTACCATTACTGTGGAAGAATGGCACTCATTCTGTTTTGCAATTTTGATCTGCCCAGGTTCTACTACACCTGACCTTTGGTTTAACCAGGAAGATATCTTATACCGAGTCAGACCATTGGTCTATTAAGCTCAGTAGTGTCTAAACTGACTGGCAGCAGATCTCCAGGGGTCTTTCCCAGTTCCATCTGGAGTTGCCAGGGATTGGACCTGGGACCTTCTCTGGGCAAATCAGGTGCTCTGGCACTGAGCTATAGTCTCTCCCATAGAAGGGAATTTTAAAAATTACTTCTGAGCATGCTCAGTTTGCTGCTACTTTCGGTTCCTTTCTCACTAGTTTTCTGCATGGAAAGGTTTATTTTTAAAACCTGGGAGGATATTACAACTATATACGGCAACCTCCTACATCCCCTCTGCAACCCAAAGTGATGGACTCCACTTCTTACGGTGTGAATCTGTATGCCACAGGTTTAGTTTCCTGGGTTTATTGCTGAGTATCCTGGATGCTGTTGTTGTTGTTTAGTCGTTTAGTCGTGTCCGACTCTTTGTGGCCCCATGGACCAGAGCATGCCAGGCACTCCTGTCTTCCACTGCCTCCCGCAGTTTGGTCAAACTCATGCTGGGAGCTTCGACAACACTGTCCAACCATCTCGTCCTCTGTCGTCCCCTTCTCCTTGTGCCCTCAATCTTTCCCAACATCAGGGTCTTTTCCAGGGTCTCATGAGGTGGCCAAAGTATTGGAGCCTCAGCTTCAGGATCTGCCCTTCCAGTGAGCACTCAGGGCTGATTTCCTTCAGAATGGATAGGTTTGATCTTCTTGCAGCCCATGGGACTCTCAAGAGTCTCCTCCAGCACCATAATTCAAAAGCATCCATTCTTCGGCGATAAGCCTTCTTGATGGTCCAGCTCTCACTTCCATACATCACTACTGAGAAAACCATGGCTTTAACTATACGGACCCTTGTTGGCAAAGTGATGTCTCTGCTTTTTAAGATGCTGTCTAGAGTTTGTCATTGCTTTTCTCCCAAGAAGCAGGCGTCTTCTAATTTCGTGGCTGCTGTCACCATCTGCAGTGATCATGGAGCCCAAGAAAGTAAAATCTCTCACTGCCTCCATTTCTTCCCCTTCTATTTGCCAGGAGGTGATGGGACCAGTGTCCAAATATCTGAAGGGCTGCCACACACAAGATGGGGCAGACATATTCTCTGTTGCCCTGGAGGGAAAGGCCAGAGCTGTGCACTGCATTTGTACATGGCCCCAATCCTGAGTCAAACTGGGCCCGTTTTGTGGTGGTGGGGATCTGGGCCTTGTTCCACTTGGATTGAGACAGGCTGGTAAATAGTCACATTCCAGGATTTGACATTTCTATAAAGCCATCTGGATTTAGAAAAAAAAGGGCAGAGGAGTGCTTTGACCTTTGCTATTAATTATCAACTCCTTACTGCAGATGAGGCACGTATGCAAATTGACCTATACGGTTATTGGAGAATATGGAAAAGGGCTTGATGTGTCAGTCTCTCTTCCCGTTCACACTCACTCTGACATAATGGGCGTTGCCCAGACCGGCAGCCCTCACATGGTCACACTGAGCAGCGTGTCAAGTGACTGATGGAACAGAATTTCAAATCATGCGAGCTTTGAGCCTGGCGTCATATTGCCAAGTTCTTGGGAAACAGCTGTGACCACAAAATAAGTTTTGATTTTGTTTTATTTATTAGGTATTTTTTTAAAATGAAAACCACCTTTTGACCCCACAGGTCCTCAGGGAGGTGGAAGACACCATCCTCTTATGCCATTTATTTTGGACAGTTTTGGAATTGAAAGAGCAGCCACAGTGATCAAGGGAACCACATATTTTCCCTAGGAGGAAAGACTGCAGCACTGGGGGCTTTTTAGTTTAGTGAAAAGGCAAGGAAGAGGGGACATGATAGAAGTTTATAAAATTATGCATGGTAAAGAGAGAGAGGATAGAGAAGTTTTTTTCTCTCGTAAAGCTAGAACTTGTGTATATTATTATTATTAATATTAATATTATTATTATTACTGTTGTTATTGTGTCTATTAATATACAGTGGTACCTCAGGTTAAGTACTTACCATAATTCGTTCCGGAGGTCCGTTCTTAACCTGAAACTGTTCTTAACCTGAAGCACCACTTTAGCTAATGGGGCCTCCTGCTGCTGCCGCACCGCTGGAGCACGATTTCTGTTCTCATCCTGAAGCAAAGTTCTTAACCTGAGGTACTATTTCTGGGTTAGCGGAGTCTGTAACCTGAAGCGTACGTAACCCGAGGTACCACTGTACTGTCCTTTATCAATAGATCTCAGGGCGGTGTACAACATCAAAAACACATTACAGAACATCCGTGCTAAAAACATAATAAAAAGCTTACTGACAGGCAGCCTAATAATAAAATACAGTGGTACCTCAGGTAAGAACTTAATTCGTTGTGGGTGGCATATGATGAAGCTGGTAGAAGGCAATCCTAGCCACAGAGGTTTTTGTTTTGTCCTTCTGTTGCCCCAAGCCAGCTAATACCTTCCTCTCGGGCATGGGTGGTGACACTTTGACTACTTTTTTTTATTTTTAAAGAGGATCTTTATTGATTTTTAAAATTACATACTATACATAAACATAAGGGATGCAGGTGGCGCTGTGCGTTAAACCACAGAGCCTAGGATTTGCCGGAAGCTGTATGCCGGTTCCCTCGGCCAGTAAAGCAAGATGAGTGCCGCAACCCCAGAGTCGGCCACAACTGGACCTAATGGTCAGGAGTCCCTTTACCTTTACCTATACATGCACATATTACATTATATTTTACATTTGTTCTTCCTGTCCCGAGCTGACTTCCCTCCTTACTTCTTCAGGCTTTTTTGTGTTGTCTTTAACTTTTCGCATTGTCTTTATCCATTTAGTATATGGTTGTTCTTCTTCAATTTTTGTCCATGAAATGTCTGTAAACAAATAAATCTTCCTATATGTATATTCTTGTTGTCTGTCTATATTCATTTACAAATACTGTTCAACAATGGTCATAATATACATTTTTAATTCATTTTGATATTATTATCCAATAAAATTCTTTGTATTTTCCCGTTATGAGGTTTCTTTCAGTTCTGCTGGTTTCCCTATTTCACATAGTCTTCTCTATATACAACATAAATTTTCCCCATTCTTTTTGATATGTTTCATCACCCTGATGTCGGATTTTTTCTGTTAGTTTGGCTATTTCCGCATACTCCATAACCTTGTACTGCCACTCTTCTATTGTAGGTAATTGTTACTGTTTCCACACCTGGGCCAGCAATAACCTCACCGCTGTTGTTGTGTACAAAAACAGTTTCTGGTCACTTTGACTACTTAAAGATTGGCACTCAGCTCATGAATTTGCTGTTAGCGTGTATAGGACTTGCAAAGCAAAAAAAACCACATGCAAGTTAATAAAAGCAGTAAATGAAAACACATAAGGTGGTTCGGAACCAGAAAGACCAGGACTTCCTTAAGGATTGGAAGAAATATATGATTTATTTGAAAGACAATTGCATTAATGTAACATCGCTTTACAATAAGTTTTGTAAGGAGGACTATATAAATTATTATAAAATGATTTAGGAAGGAAATAATTAGGAAACGAAGTTTAAAAGCATTAATTATAATAATAAAATGCAAGACCAGATAACAAATTTGAAAATCACTAGACAGGATTGACGGAAGTCTCAGGCTATAATAGTCAAAATGAGGATGATGTGATGTGAAGTTTTGTTTGGAAAATATATGCAAAAACTAATAAAAATGATTTTTAAAAAACATAACGTGATACAAATTCCTAGATGCACCAGCCAGGACCCGACAGAACAACAAAACTGTTTTCACCCTTGTTTTCTGATTTATTTTTTTCTCTGGATCTTCTCCGCCTCCACTCAGAGCAGATTCCATTTGTAAGAGTTTTGCCATTCCGGTTGCAAAATAGATAGGACTGCAGTCAAATGATGGACGAGACACTGCAGGAACTGGTCATGACCAAGTGATCTGCCTTTAAAAAAAGAAAAAAAGCCCATTGCATAATATGGGCCATGACTTCACAATATCAATTAGCCTTCAGCCCTCTTTGATTAAACAGTAATTGCAAGCAAATTAGTAGTGACTTGAGTGACAAAGGCCTCTGGTGTTGCAATAGACAGACATGCAAGTCGTGGGGAGTTGGAGGTGCTTAATGCATATCATGCTGCTGGACTCTGGTTGGCCAGCGAAAGAACAGGATGCTAGACTCAATGGGCCCCTGGCTCTCCCTATGTGCTTATCATATGAAGGCAGGTCTTATGGGGAGATGTCCAGGGCTTCACTCTCCAGAGTGAACAGGAGGGCTGCCACTTCAAAAACAGCAACCCTGGCTTACCATAATTTGAATGCAATAAATAATACCATTAAGTTCAGAATCATGATCACAATTCCTTTTAAAAAAGCAGTTAACTACCCACTTTTAAGGGACGCGGGTGGCGCTGTGGGTTAAACCACAGAGCCTAGGACTTGCCGATCAGAAGGTCGGCGGTTCAAATCCCCGTGATGGGGTGAGCTCCTGTTGCTCGGTCCCTGCTCCTGCCAACCTAGCAGTTCGAAAGCACGTCAAAGTGCAAGTAGATAAATAGGTACCGCTCCGGCGGGAAGGTAAACAGCGTTTCCGTGCTCTGCTCTGGTTCGCCAGAAGCGGCTTAGTCATGCTGGCCACATGACCTGGAAGCTGTGTGCAGACAAACGCCGGCTCCCTTGGCCAATAAAGCAAGATGAGCGCCGCAACCCCAGAGTCGGCCACGACTGGACCTAACGGTCAGGGGTCCCTTTACCTTTACCCACTTCTAAATTTGCTTTTGAGAGTGAGCGTAGGTCAAATGTTCAAATCTAAATGTTCAAATCCTTGGAAGTTCCTGAACAGAATAGGGACACAGCAATCGTACTAAGTCAGACCAGTAATGTCTACACTGGCTGGCAGTGGCTCTCCAGGGTTTCAGACAGAGGTATCTCCTAGTCCAGGGGTCAGCAAACGTTTTTGGCCAGGGGCTGGTCCACTGTCCCTCAGACCTTGTGGGGGGGACGACCAGATTATATTTTTTTGGGGGGGGGGGAAATTGAACTAATTCCTATGCCCCACAAATAACCCAGAGATGCATCTTAAATAAAAGGACACATTCTACTCATGTAAAAACACACTGCTTCCCGGACCGTCCGCGGGCCGGATTTAGAAGGCAATTGGGCTGGATCCGGCCCCTGGGCCTTAGCTTGCCTACCCATGTCCTAGTCTTTACCTGGAGATACCAGGAATTGAACCTGGGAGGGTTTTTTTGCATGCAAAGAATGCTACATACAGCTGGTGTCAGCCATTGACTTGATAGTCCATCTTTCTTCAAATAATAATAATAATAATAATAATAATAATAATAATATTTATTTATATCCCGCCCTCCCCAACCGAAGCCGGGCTCAGAGCGGCTAACAACAGTAAAATGATAAAACATTCTAAAATCATTTCATTATAAAATCATTTCAAATCAGATTAATGGCAACCATTGGGCTAGAGTTCTGTGAGGATTGCCAAAGGAGGGGGTCAGGCTGTGCCCTGGCCAAAGGCCTGGTGGAACAGCTCTGTCTTACAGGCCCTGCGGAAAGATGTCAAGTACTGCAGGGCCCTAGTCTCTTGTGACAGAGCGTTCCACCAGATCGGAGCCACAGCTGAAAAAGCCCTGGCTCTGGTTGAGGCCAGCCTAACCTCTCTGTGGCCCGGGACCTTCAAGATGTTGGAACTAAAAGGTGGGCTACACAAGTATCTACTGAACTCTTGGGTTCAAAAGGGCTCAAAAGATTGCTCCTCACAACATTTCCTGCTTCATGCATGGAATCCCCTGCAGGGCTATTTTCTTTTGACTTTGACCTGCCCAAGCCAAAGAGGAAGTTGTACGATTCATCCAAGATCCAGAAATTCTCCTGCTGTGCTGCTCGTAAGCACCAGGAAACGTTCTCTAGAGCCAAGATCCAAGGCCACCAGGTAGAACTTCAGACCAAACTGTTCCTGGAACTGTTCAGTCCAGCTTTCATGCCAAGTTGTTCGTGATTACACAATGAGCTTATCTACATTAAAAAAAAAGACGACTCAAGCATCTTTATCCCCAGAATAAAAGGAGGCGAGGGTCAAGGCCCTTCTTTGGGAAGGATAGAGCAGAAGGCAGGGAGCCAGAGTCAAGGACAGGCAGAGGCAAGGGGCAAAGCTGAGAAGAGGAGGAAGCTCATAGCCAGTGCCACCCCAAGCCTGAAACTCTGGAGAGTAGCTGCCCGCCAGTGTAGACAATAGTTAGCTAGATGTACCAATGGTCTGGCTCAGGGAAAGGCAGTTCCCTATGCCCCTTATGTCTGTCCTGCTCTAATGTCCACCATCAAGTTCCATCTCGCAACAGGCAGGAAGACTTAGGCAACTCTTTGGCTACAAAATTCAGTCAGCTACCGTATTTTTTGCTCTATAGGACGCACTTTTCCCCTCCAAAAATTAAGGGGAAATGTGTGTGCGTCCTATGGAGCAAATGCAGGCTCCTTGGCTTCAGTGATAGCAACGCAAAGCCTCCGAAGCGCAAAGGGTGCGCTGCTTCCACGCTCCGAAGGCTTCGCGTGAACACACCTTGAACGCACAGAACGCACCTTGTTTTAGAGGGGGAGAACAAGAAAAAAAAATCTCCCCCTCTCTGCGCAGCGCCCCTTCAGCAAAGCGGCAGGAGAAATGGAAAGGGCTCCGTTTCTCCTGCCGCTTCGCTGAAGGGGAGCTGAGCAGAAGGGGAGAATTTATTTTTCTTGTTCTCCCCCTCTAAAACAAGGTGCGTCCTATGGTTGGGTGTGTCCTATAGAGCAAAAAATACGGTAATTATGAGTTGTGCGGATAGAAGTGCTTTGCAGCTAATATGGAAATGAGTGCTGAATGAGCGCTGTATTTTTCACTATAGGTCCAAAAGCGGCTTTTACATCTTGTGGAAGCTGAAATGTAATGCGGAACTAATGGGGAAATGTGAAAATGGAATAAACTGCCATGGGAATGCAGCCATAGAATGCCTGACTTCAGCAGGGTGGGAGAGAAGACTGTGGGCACAGGAGAGCCCATGGGCACCACATTGGCAACCCACGTCGTGGAAAATTATTGAGCTATGTGGACCAGTAGCCTCAGTACAGTGGTAAGGTAAAGGTAAAGGTACCCCTGCCCATACGGGCCAGTCTTGACAGACTCTAGGGTTGTGAGCCCATCTCACTTAAGAGGCCGGGGGCCAGCGCTGTCCGGAGACACTTCCGGGTCACGTGGCCAGCGTGACATCGCTGCTCTGGTGAGCCAGAGCTGCACACGGAAACGCCATTTACCTTCCCGCTAGTAAGCGGTCCCTATTTATCTACTTGCACCCGGGAGTGCTTTCGAACTGCTAGGTTGGCAGGCGCTGGGACCGAACAACGGGAGCGCACCCCGCCGCGGGGATTCGAACCGCCGACCTTTCGATCGGCAAGTCCTAGGCGCTGAGGCTTTTACCCACAGCGCCACCCGCGTCCCTCAGTACAGTGGTACCTCGGGTTAAATACTTAATTCGTTCCGGAGGTCCGTTCTTAACCTGAAACTGTTCTTAACCTGAAGCACCACTTTAGCTGATGGGGCCTCCTGATGCTGCCGCACCGCTGGAGCACGATTTCTGTTCTCATCCTGAAGCAAAGTTCTTAACCTGAAGCACTATTTCTGGGTTAGCGGAGTCTGTAACCTGAAGCGCATGTAACCTGAAGTGTATGTAACCTGAGCTACCACTGTATTTTTTCCCTTTTTTAAAACGGTCAGTTCTGTACGCTGTGCGAAAACACCAGTCAGTGTTTCAGCTGAAACCCCTCAGGGCAAAAAATATTGGTGCAGTGTGTTCTTTTTAAAGAGGACATTTCTCCTCTCGACAATAACCGTGGCATTTTGTTCTTGAGTCGCTAGCGAGAAACTCCCACTGCAAAGCAGCACAGATGTTGCTGGTTATTTGATGCACAGGCTGCCGCCGCTGCTGCGCCCCCCTTCCCTTTGCGTTTTGCTTCAGCCCAAGTGTCAGGTTGCTGGCAGGAGAAATTCTGAAGAAAGCCTAATTGGGCATCAGCCTTCCGGCACGCACAGCGCCTTTACAACTTATTGTTTTTAAAGTCATTTTGCCTGTCGCTTTCTCTTTGAGGCATGCAACGGCAGCTCATGTCACAGCTGTTTTTTCCCTTCCTAGTGGGATGGTATTAGGGGCAGGGGAATGGGGGGGGGCAACTTGTTTCAGGTATGCAGAATACGCCGTGGGTGCTGTCACCCACATCTTACCCTCGTTGTTTGATTCCTGTTCTTTCAAGCAGACACCTAACAGCTGGGACTTCGCGCCTGTCATCTTGACGAAGGTCATTCTGTTTCGGTCAGGGGCTGGTTAACTGACAAATTTGCCTTCAAGTGCTTTTTAAAATGATTTCTCTCTCCCCCCCCCCCACTCTTCATTCTTCTTTCCCCCGATATCACTTCACTTTGAATAGTAAGTGATCATCTCCTTGCTTTGACAACACAGCTTAGTGCAGTTTTCACAGTGGGCCACACACACCCCTCAAAAGCTTTTCAGCTAATATTTTACAGCAAGACAGACCTTACAGGGTGAAAAGAAAGAAAGGGTGTGTGGGTTTTTTTGGCGCTCAAGTAGATGTTTTCAACACCACGCTGTTCTCCCGCTACCTTTGGTGGTTTTTAAAAAAACCCAAAATTGATTTTAAGCATTGTGTAAATCAAGCTGCTTTGGCCGTGTGTCAAGTTTTTCTTTTTCTGCCTGTGTGTGGCTCATTCAACTTTCCCTACACCGCTGTGAATATTTTATGAACAAACTAGAAGTGTTAGGATGACAGCCTCTTCATTTTCTCCCGCAGACGCCAATAAGGGAGCCAGTAAAAGCATTAACATCCCCCCCCTCCAGCAAAGAGAGTTCCAAGAATGCTTCTTTCCTTTCCAAACTGACTCTGAATTTGCTAAGGAAGTGAGAGCTGGACCATGAAGAAGGCTGATCGCCGAAGAATTGATGCTTTTGAATTATGGTGCTGGAGGAGACTCTTGAGAGTTCCATGGACTGCAAGAAGATCAAACCGATCCATTCTGAAGGAAATCAGCCCTGAGTGCTCACTGGAAGGACAGATCCTGAAGCTGAGGCTCCAGTACTTTGGCCACCTCATGAGAAGAGAAGACTCCCTGGAAAAGACCCTGATGTTGGGAAAGATGGAGGGCACAAGGAGAAGGGGATGACAGAGGACGAGATGGTTGGACAGTGTTCTCAAAGCTACCAGCATGAGTTTGACCAAACTGCGGGAGGCAGTGGAAGACAAGAGTGCCTGGCGTGCTCTGGTCCATGGGGTCACGAAGAGTCAGACACGACTAAACGACTAAACAACAACAACAACTACCATGAGCAGGAGAGCTGAGTGTCCTCTTGGAAGTTGCCCCAGGGGCACATATGTAACTGTGTATTTTTGTTATATTTTGTTTAAGCTGTCTGTTGTTGCTTCATTTTCTTAGAGATATCTTTCATATATTAAGCGATATAGAAACTAAAAAATCAATCAATCAATCAATCAATCAATCAATCAATCGTCTGGTTGGATGTTGTGCAAAGAGAATGATGGATCCTGCTGGGCTCATTTGATGCGATCTTTCTACTCTGGAAATGAATGGTTGTCCTTTCTAAGGTAGCTAACCACAGTGACAATGCTCCCTCTAGAGGGCAGGAGGGCACATGACACCACAAGGACCACAACTTCCACTACCAGAGCCAGGAACTGACTTTAAGGGCAAATTCGCACCATACTTTTAAAGGCAGTATCATGCCGCTTTAAACAGTCATAGCTCACCACCTCAAATCCTGGGAGATGTAGTTTATTAAGGGTGCTGAGAGTTGTTAGGAAACTGCCTTCCCCCGCCTCAATTTCCTTCACGGAAGTACAATTTTCTAGAATGGTTCAATCCCCTCTTCCCTGGGAACTCTGGGAAACATAGCTCTCTGCCCCTTCACCTACTTTCGCCTGGTTGGAAAGTTTCCTTGAACTGTGGTTATCTTTCCTGCTTAAAAATACTCTTTTAAGACTTTTGCACAGATGGTGCAAAGGGAAGAGTCACGTTCATTGCTCTACTTCCCTATGCCTCTGACCTTTCCCAGCACTGGAATAGTGTCCCTGGAAGATTTGGAATGGAGCCCTTGTTCCAAAAAAACCACAACCCCCAGTGCGTTTTATGATGTTTCCCCACCCATTAGCAGTACAGATGAAGAGTAGGCTATAATCATTTGTTCATAAAATGCAAACAATTTAGTCAACTTGCTGAGGTGCACTCACAACCGTGAGGTCTGAAGACACTGGTTCCTCAGTTGTTGCCATTGACGTTGGACTTCCTGTGATGCAACAAAATGACATAGGATAAGGCAGTTATTAGTGGATGGAAAGAGGTTCAGGGGAAAGACCCAGCTAGTTAAGGCTGCTGGGAGCTGTTAGGAGACCCCCCTTATCACCCCACAAAGCTACAATTCCTGGAGGAGTACCCTGGGAAGAGGGACTGATGATTAAACCATTCTGGGAATTGTACCTTTGTGTGAGGAATAGGGGTCTCTTTGCAACTTTACAGCAAACTACAGTTTCCAGGATTCTTTGGGCGAAAGCCACAAAAGTTTAAAGTGTTAATCACGGCACTTTAAATGCGTGGTGCGGATGTGGCCCCAGCCATGCAGCCTGCATAGAAAAACTGCCATGAGAAAGAAGTCTGGCAAGATCTGGTACACACCTCACCTCTGCTCTTCAGCCTCAAGTCTGTAGGCCTCATGTTTGCCTACAGACAGCTGCTATATTGGATCACCCCCTTTTGCTAAAGAACTTCCAATAGTTTATTTATTATTACTACATCCATATCCCAAGGAGCGGAGAGTGGCGTACGCACTTCTCTTCCTCTCCATTTAATCCCCGCAACAACTCTGTGGGATAGAGGTTAGGCTGAGAGGCAATGAGGTCATACCCAGTGAGGTTTATTGCTGAGTGGGGATTTTTTTAAAAAATAATTTTTTATTAAGTTTACATTTTGATATTCAACACATTTATCATATAAAAGAAATGCAATAAAACAAAACTCCCCCCACCCCATGACTTTCCCCACCTTCTGGTTCATTAACTATTTGTTGCTTCTGCTTAATTTTTGTCTGATTTTCCATCTTTTAATTAAGTGCTCTTATATTCTTCATCCCAAATTTTCTTCAAATTACCTCTTACATTTAATTTCCATATTGTTTCTTCACGTTGTTCATGTTTTCTTGGTTTACTCAAACCCTGCTAGCGAGTCCATTTCATTACAATATTTCTGTAAATACAACATAAACGATTCCCAGACTTTTAAAAAGTCTGTTGTCTTTATCTCTAAGTCTTCCTGTAAGTTTTGCCATTTCTGCATATTCAATAAGTTTAACTTGCCATTCTTCTTTCGTTAGTATCTTGTTGTCTTTCCATTTTGGGGCTAACGGAGTCATGTAGCGTACATGTAAAGCTTATTCTGTTCTTTTGGAAATTCCTGTCCTATAATAACTAATAAGAAAGCTTCTGGTCTATGGCTGAATCGGGATTTGAACCCTGGTCTCCCAGGTCCTAATCCAGGACTCTAACCACTACACCACAGGGACTAAGTTTAGATGAGCCCTGCTGTATCCTCAATACAATGCAGGGAACTTTCATTCACCACTGAAGTGGGAGGAGTAATCTGTTTTAAATGGATATATACATGGGATTTAACTGATATGACAGGATCAAGCTTTGCATGGAACCGCTTCTCGTACTGACCACTGGTTTAGGGCCAAGCTATTCAAGCAGATCTTTAAAGAAAGCCTAAGCATATGCAAAAGAGTCTTCTATCTAAATACAATATACAAGCACCGCATAGTGCAACAGGTTGCAGTCAACCAAAGTCCTATTAAGAGCAGACGCACAGAAATTAATGCAGTCACTTGCATTAACTTCAACGAGTCTACTCTTGAGTAGGACTAGCACGGGCTACAACCCTATTATATGGTCGCATTAATACAGAAAGTATTTTTATGCAGTTAAAAATAATTCATGGTTGTGCTGGTTACTTAGGAAGCCTGGAGTTTAAATATGTATAAGCGTGAGAATATATTATGCACATTGTTTTTTTAACATAATCGGGGGGGGGGAACACCCCACTAACTTGCTGATTGTCAAGATCAAGGAGCAAGATGGGAATAAAGACAGATCTGCATGCATAAGCTTGACAGAGACGTCAGAAAATCGAATCCCCATTTGCCATAGGAATGGTAATTTGTCCCCACGATGCCCACCTCTGACCTGAAGAGGGAGAACTCCTAGCAGCTTGTTTCCAAAACTAGGGGCAAGTGCCCAAACCAGCCAGCTTGAAAAATTAATACACCGAACTCAGGACTTTGTGTGCTTTTATTAAAAGCAAGGGGAGGCTGTTTCCTTGCATGGCATCATTGCATAGTAATATGTCCACCCAGGGGGGGAAAAAGAAGTTGTTTTGGAATCTCCACTGGTCTCTTCCCAGTCGCGTTTTCACTTGCGGGGAATCTGAGAGATTGTAAAAGGATGGGGAGAAGAAGAGAAGCTAATATACAAAAACCCCTCAGGATTCTGATCTCAAGAAATGGCACCTGCATTTAAATAAAAGATATAAATATAAGCAAGTGAAGGTTGAGGACTCCCCATACAGAAATAAAGCATTTGCCTTTGGAGGAAGGTTCTGGACTGCAGAGTCTTCTGTGGGGACCAGGTCAGAGATACCTCCTTGGGTGGTTCTACATTGGATTTGTAGCAATCTAAAAACTCGGGGAGGTGTGGGGATGCTCAAAAGCATTGTTTAAAAACAGAAGAAAATGAGGATGCTCCCAGCTTAGGAAGGACCATTTCAAAGCTACATCTTAGTTCATTAAAATAAATGAGAGGGCTGCATCCAATGATGTCCTACTCAGAGTGGGCCCACTTATATGAAGGAGCAAGGCTCAGGTTAATTTCAATGGGTCTACTCTGAGTAGGAGACAACCCAAAGAGATTAAAGTGCCCCCACCGTGAGACATTCCTGCACTTATCCTGACCGCATCCTGTATCCTCCTTGGACAGGCAAGGAAAGACCCTTTAGTCTGTGAGGGTCAAAAAATGCACCTGCGTTGTGAAATCTACGCCAGAGGTGGGGAGCAGGTTTTCTGGCTCTTAGGGAGACGAGAAACATGGAGGCAGAGTTGACACTGCGTCTCCACCACTGAACGGTACTGTAAAAGGTACCAGGCATCATCTAAAACAAGGGAAGCCATTCCGGGGCCCTCCAGATGTTGCTTAACTACAACCCCATCAGTCCCAGCAGGACGGCCAAGAGCCAGAAATGATGGGGGTTGTAGTTCCATCAAAGCTGGAGAGCACCAGCTTCACTACTGCTGATATAAAGGATACAGAAAGCCAGGGTGGGGAACCTGTGGCCTTTCAGATGTTGCTGGATGTTCCCAACCCTCGCCAGCCCTAAGACACACAACCAACAATCAGAGACGATGGGAACTGTAGTCTAGCGGTCTGGAGGGCTGTAGGTTCCCCAGGATGGATGCAGAGCTCGAGGAGTAGGAAAACAAAGTACAAAAATACAAAACGAATGGATCAACTATTGCAGTATTTGCAAATTCCCACCTCTCCTGTTCCAAACATTTGGAGATGAGAGGCCACCGAGTGTGCTTCTTGCTCACAATGGTTTGGCCACCCTTGCCTCTGTGCGCTGTCAAGCACACACATCAAAAAACCAGCAGAGCCTCCTAGAGGTGGATGTGCTCAGCGGATAAAGCTGGAAGGAAATTCTACTGCCCACCATCATGAAATACAGAGGAGGGGGGAGAAGAAAATAAAATCTTTCAGCGGCTCGGCGATGACAACACTGCAATAAGCTTAAGGCCTCGTTCAAAACCCACTTGTTTAAAAAGAGAGAGAGCAAGCGACTTGCATGGTGTGCTGGAAGAGCAGTTCCTGGCTAGCAGCCCAGCTCGCATCTCAGAACCTGAAGGCATGCTGCAAAATTTTGCATTACGAGATGCCAAACGCTTCCCACCGGCATTAAAAAAACATGGCACTTTTGTGTTTCGCACTGAGCAGCGGGCACCGCAAGCCAGTTCACCTCCTCAAAAAGAAATGGCCCAGCAGTGCAGGAGCCAGGCTGCCAACCAGACCTCCGAATCCTGACAGTCAGAGAGACGATGGTGGAGCTGGAGCGGCCGTGCAGTGAGCACGCAGTGTCCCAAAAGGGGAGCGGAGAGTCTTTCGCTACGATCCAGGAAAGAAAACAGAATTGGCAGCCTGCCTGAGAGCAGTTAACTGAACTGGCTCCCCTCTCTGGAACTCCTCTGATCGTGAGTCTTCGTTCCATGCTTCATTGGCACAAGCCCATTGGATGCAAAGCTGCTGGCATCTTTTCCCCCTTCCCAGCCGGCCACTTTCTCAGCTGTTTTCCTGGCACTTTTGCTAGCAACCGGGTGCATGGGCACCGTGCCGCCCACGCCAGTATTTACAATCCAAAGACTGGCTGCTACACATTGCTGACTCTGGTCTCTGCAGAAATAGTTGTGCTGGTACCGGATGTCATCAGTGACCTCTCTCTTCTGACGTAGCGGGGTTTGCGGACTGCAGAAAAGGAAAGTGTAAAGGAGATGCTATTACCTTAACTGCTTAAGATAGGAAATTTGGGGAGGGATTAGCTTTAGATGTTGATTTTGCTTCCTTGCACCCCAATTTTTTCTTGATTTTTGAGAGGGGGAGAACTAGGTCACTTCGCTTGTGGCTGGAAGTTATTTAAGATCCCTGGTCAGCACCGGGTTTTCCTAGAGCAGAGGTGGGAGAACCTGTGGCCCACCAGAGGGTGAAAGACTACAACTCCCATCATCCATATCTGGCTGTGCTTGCTAGGAACATAGGAAGTGTACGGTGTCCAGTCAAATTTGTACATCTGGCTCAGTAGGGTCTACACTGACTGTTGCTCTCAATAAAAACAATTAACACATCTGAAAAACAAATTCCAATACAGAGGCAGACTGGGAAAGATCTCTCCAAAAAGCATTTGTTGGATGAAGTAGCCCTTCAAGCAGGCACTGAAAAGACAATTGGCTTCCATTGCCAAATATCTGACTCATTTACACCTTTTTTTGATTTTGTGATTACTGCATCACAAGAAATCGCTGACCCAAAATATAAAATGTAGGGGGCAGAGAAAGGATTTCTGGATTAAGAGCCACCCCCCCAAAAAAAATAGAAAGCCAGGGTGGTATAGCAGTTAAGAGTGTCAGACTAGGGGTCAAATCCCCAGTTCAAAACTGCCACAAAATAGTCACTGTCTCTCAGCCTAACCTGTAAGGATAAACTGGAAGAGAGGGAGAACCATGTATGCCAGACCGTGAGCAGCTTAGGAGAAAAGGTGGGATATAAATGGAAAAATAAAACACGTGCACTTTTTTGTTTTAGAAAAATCATTATGTGCAAGGGTTTCTTGTACGAACAAGCTTTAAAGAAGAAATATATTCCAATTAGACTACATGCACTTCTAGGGAATAGGAATGGTTTCGAGCATCAAATGCTTTTTATAATTATTTTGTAGAAGAAAAGAAATCATGGGTGGGCGGGGTGGGAAGAACTCAAACCACCCCCTGTATTTTTTGTGTTCCATCTGTCATCTATTCTGAGCTGTATGACACGTTTCAATCCACCGAGACTAAGAATGAGCCACTTGGGAACCTGGGAGACAGTCTGAGCTGCGAGAAGCCCGGACCAGCTCAGTAATTCTCTCTCAAGCGCCCATAAAACCCTTCGCTGCCTGAAATCCATCTACTTTTAAAGCACACCCCCCTTAGGTACCAAATATGCTATTAAAGCGGGGGGAAAGAACCTTTTCACGAGGCAATATAAGCTTTGCATTTATGACCGGAGAGGGGCCTGATTAGCAGTGTTAATGCCGCAAGGTGCCATCGAGAAAGGTTTTGGTTTTTAGGCGATTATTGTAAGGAACTCTCCACAAATCAAGATGCAAACAAAAATGGCACTCTAAAAGGGGGAGGCCGTATATCTCTTTAAAAATAAAGTTTCCAGGCAAGGGCTCTCAGTTTTCCTTTCCCTTGCCACCACTTGACAAAAGGGACTTTGAGCAAAAACCAAAGGGATGGGGTGGGGGTGGGTGGAATCGTTACCTGAGGACGGTGGAGATAACATTGATGCCTGAAAAGATAAGAATGAAGATTAGGGTATCTCAGAAGTTTCGGGGTAGTGAACTTTCTTCTAAGTTTCATACGACTTCCTCCAAACTTTCCAGTGTATCTGAGAGCCAATTCTACACATATATATGTGCACACCTCTAAGGTGGTACAGTCCTCCCCAAGCTGCATTAACTTTCCCCAATTCCAGTGAAACTGCATTCTTGGAACTGCCCCACATCAAGCACAAATTTGAGAGGTTTTGAAACCCAAAACACAGTTCTGCTACAATTCAGTCATCAGACTGAAGCAGTAACCCACAACCCCAAAACAGATGAACTAGGAATGGTTTCAACAGAAGCGATCAACAGAGCTTTAATGAAGCTTGAAGCCCGTGTCCAGAAACCCAGACTTATTGCTACTCCTGTTAAGCAAGATTAATTATAAAGGCTGGAGTTTTACTTACTGATTCAGCAGACTGTACAACAGACCCTAAAGAGGAAGGGTTAGAAAAGAGAGAGTAGTAGTATTAGTGATCTAATTGGTCCAATGTCAGTTGCAGGAATTGCAACACAAAGCTGCCCTATACTGGATGCTTGTTTCAAAATGACCTGGAAGTAGTTCTGGTCAGCTCAAATCCCCAAAGACTGGGACAAGGAAGTGCTGCTTCTGTGTACTCATGGAACTCACTGCTACAAAACTTGCTCTCTCTTGTTCCAGATGGCAGAGCTAGAAGTGATGGGTGGGAGTTTGCAAGGAAGTAGACTCAGCTGAATGTCTCAGCACTAAGAACTGCTGGGCAGTGGAACAGTCTAGCTTGAAAGCCAATGCCTCCTTTGGTGTACTGAAGTGTACTGAAATGCAACTTCCATCGGTCTCGGGCAGGATGGGCAATGGCCAGGGATGATGGAAGCTGCATTTTAACTACGTCTGGAGAATACTAGGTTGGGGAAAGACTTATTCTAGGGCATGGACTGAGGGCACACGGTGCTGCATCTTGCTGAGAGTTAACCAGGCCTGGGTCTGGTCAATGCCTAGGTGGGAGACCTCCTGGGTGACCCACATAAGCCATCCTGAGTTCCATGATGGAAGAAAGATGTGACGTGACAACACATTGATCTGGATCCAACCCCACCTCAAAAAAAATTCAGCTAAAGATGGAAGCGACAGAAGCAGCATACCTTTGTTCCTTCTGTAGAAGAGATTTGGAAGTTTGTTGGCACGTTTGAGGTAGAAGAACGAAGCAACGCACAGTATGAGGAAGAGGCTGATGACGAACGTCCCAAAGATAAGAGAAGCAGCTACTTCTGGGCCCCCTGTGAGGGAGAGACAAGAGAGAGGCTGAACAGGCCTCCTAGCATCGTCACAGGCAAAACTGGGTCCCCACAACTATCACTATTTATTCAGAAAAAATGTATATGCCACTCCATCAAACAAAAGCACACACACACATAAATAAGCCATTTCCCATAAAACGGTGCAATGCATTCATTAAAAACAAGCAATTAAAGCAGACTTTAAAAAGTCATAATAAAATTATAAAACCAGGTAAAATCAACAAATATACACAATGAAATTATGTGTCAGACACAATCTTCAGGGTTGTTGGGGTTTTTTTTAGGGGGTGACAGCAACTGGTTTCCAACAGCAGGACACATACTTTTGTTAGAAGAGGAGCAATTTCATCTTTAATGGTTAAAAAAAAAAAAAAAGAACTGTCAGAGATGATGGATGCAGTCTGGACTCTGGAGGTTTGTTCATTTCCAAATTTGTCTATTTAAGGGTGCTATATCCCATTTCCTTTTCCAGAAGCAAAGTGGGAGAAAATCTCCCTGAGGTGGGATGGGAGGGGGCTATGAATGTCTTAAAGCAACAGAAGTATTAACAGAAGGGAGATTTCACAGACAGAGCAATTGAGGCCGCTGATCTGGCTCAGATGGTGCGAAGGTGTGGGGCAAAATGGAAGTAGCCTGGCGGGTGGTTCAAGGCCATAGCTACCTGAACAAACACTGGGGTGTCAGCAGCCCTTTCTGATCCAGCCCCCTTCATTATACACAGCCCACTTCCAAGAATTACTCACCTACACCCAGAGTAACTGGGGTTACGGTAGTTAGATTCATCTGGGAATTCATTCCTCTGCCACCATCTGCAAGGGAACCAGTGGGGGAGAGGAGCAAAAAGTGTTACCTAATTCACATTAGGTTCAAGTCAGAAGTGGTCTACCTATTACACACACACACCGCCCTTTAGTCTGCTTTAGGTTTTGTGCTTACGTATAATGCAACAGGCTGAGACTCCCCTCCTTGAAAGATACGAAGGAAGCTGCCTTAAACCATTGGTCCATCCAACTCAGTATTGTCTACACTGACTGACAGCCACTCTCCAAGATATCCAACCATATTTGGATAATTCAGGGACTGAACCTGGGACCTCCGACATGCAAAGCAGGTGATGCTCTGCTAAGGAGCCACTGGACTGCTATTTACTAAACACATTCCCTCCCCGCCTCCCTGCCCCATGACTAGTGTTGATTCGGTATTCACAGCACAGTCTTACTTTTGCAATTCTCTCTCTATGTAACTTTGGAACATTTGGGAGCACCTCCCATTGTCTCCCAGCGTAAAGCAGCCAGTAATTTCCCCCTGCGGCTAACGTGAAGTGGGAAAAAGAGGGTCGAAGCTAAGCTTTGTCTGTTTTAAGGCCGTCTAGGGATAAGATAGGATATAAACTTGAGAGGCTTCGCAGTTCATGGTCATTTCACTAATTTCAATGGGCCTACTCAGAGTAAGAGACTCCGGATACACCCCCAAGCATCCGTTACACCTGCTCTTTGTAATGCACCATGTGCATGGATGGCACTATAGGAAATATGCAGCATGGCTAACAGAAGAATGATTACAACTTTGAACAACTGTATCTCAGGAAAGTAAGCCTAAAAGTGCTCTGTAGTGACCTCTGTTGGATGGTTGGGAGGAAGCAATCAATCTAGAGAATAAGGGCATCAACAGGATGCTTGAGAAGGAATTTAAGAAGAGCCTTGGAGCTGGATCACCCTAATGGCCCATCAGGATCCAGCATCCTGTTCTCACAGTGGCAAACCACTGGGAAGCCTGTAGGCAGGGCTTGAGTGAAACAGCTCTCTCCACTCTTGCAATTCCCAGCAAAGGGTCTTCAGAGGAATACCGCCTCTGGCTGTGGAGGTAGAACACAGCCATCGCAGTGATAAGCCTTATCCTCCATTGATCTGTCCAATCCTCTTTTAAAGCCATCCAAGTTGGCTGCTATCAGTGGGAGGGAGTTCCACAGTTTAACCATGTGCTGTGTGAAGAAGTGTTTTCTTTTGCCTGTGCCGAATCTCCCAAGCTTCACTGGATGCCCCCAAATTCTCCTGTTATGGGAGAGGGAGGGAAGGTCTTCCTGTCCACTTTCTGCATGTGACACGTGACTTCATCCACCTCTGCTGTGTCACCTGTTCTGCACCTTTCCTCCAAACTTAGAAGTCTAAACTAAACTAAGGGAAGCACAGAAAGAAGCCCCTATGAGCGCCTTTCCTATAAAGGCTCAAATCGGGGAAGAACACGCCGCATAGATGGCTTACTGTTTCGGCAGTCAGTCAGGTTGTACGCTGGCGTGGCAGCGACAGTTTCGTTATCACATTTGATGCAGCTGCTGCTGCCATCTTCATTCCACCGCCTGTAGCAGCCTGCATGCGAGGGGGTGGGGAACAAAAGGATGAAGGCAGAATGAGAAGAGTAAAAAAAAGAAGCCTCAAAAGTGCCTTTCATGCACAAACAAGCATCGGATGAAACCCGCTTCATTCGTCTGACTGCCCCAAAGGCCCATTTCCTCACAGCTCCTTGCATAGCACCTGGGACACTCGCATGAGGTCTGAGTGACAGAATTCAAATAGTTTCGTGAGCAAGAGGGCCCCGACCCAGGGAATGGAGAGGGGTTTAGGCGCACCCCGCAATGTTTTCGAATTTTCACCTACGACAGGTTCTTTCCCTGCAAACAGCTTGAAAACACAGCAGTTAGCTGTGGTTGCTGGTGCCCGTTGTGTAGAAAGCAGGGGTGTCAGCAGGAGCTGGAGGCAGAGCCAAGCACGGACAGAATCCGTCCCTCACCAGTTGTAAAAAAGAGGGCAGGCAGGTGGGGTTTGGCTGAGGTTGGTGGGGCAATGCCAATCGCCCTAATGTCTCCGCCTTCACTGCCGATGAGGCAGGCAGCAAAAGCAGGGTGGAGAAGGCAAGCGCCTTTCATTTTTGAGAAACACGCGAGTCCACCACACTCCTTGGGAACATAACAACTGCATCTTTGGAACGTGGCTGAAGACTTGCCCCATGAACTGCCAGAACCTGATGGATTTGTGTGCTATTATTGCCCTGTAAGCCCCAGGTCAGAATGGATGCTGGGTAAAAAGGAGAGAGTTCCAAGTTGGAGAGTAGGGGTGCCCAAACCTTTTTCAAAGAGGGCCACATTTGATGAAGTGAACATGCGTGAGGGCCGATGCATGGGGATTGAAGTTTTACCCTGAAGTAAAATCAACCAGAGGGCTGGATTAGACCCCCAAAATGGACTTGTTCTGGAACAACTCCACCCATCCCAAGCATTCATCCCTTGTTAGCAAGGAAGAAACAGGGGAGGTTTACTGCCTTTATCTGCTGCTTGTTATCTTCACAGAAGCATCTAGCTGCCCTAATGTAGGCAAAGCTCTGGTTTGGGTGGGTCTTTGATTAAATCATGCAGGGGAGTTCTTATGCCCATAACCATCGCTGTCAACTTTTCCCTTTTCTTGCGAGGAATCCTATTTGGAATAAGGGAATTTCCCTTAAGAAAAGGGAAACGTTGACAGCTATGCCCATAACTTGTAAGCTCCTCAGGGGGCTCTGTCCTTACTTTAACGTGGCACTCTGCAATGCAACACGGAAGGGGGCAAAGCTATTTTTCCCCCATTCAACCTTTCTGGACAAATGGTTGGAGTGCATCAGCCGTGGAGAGCTGCTGTTTTGATCTCAGGAGCCCAAACCGGCTGCCTAGTAGCCTCACCAGGGCAGCCCTCCGCAGCCAACGATGGGGATCAATTATTCCATAAAGCACATGATGAGCGAGGCACTGATTGGGAAACAAACACGGCTGTTCCGCTTCCCTCAGCTGGAAGCGGCACATTAGATACCCTTGGTGATAAATTACATCTGACATTTAATCTAAACATAAAAACAGACCTACTGGGAGGGCAAAGCTATCTGACAGTAATATAAAAAAAGGAAGGAGAAAATGACAACAAAGCTCTTTTAGTGGCACTGAAGATTGTGATCGATTAACCTTTTGAAATATATGAAAAACCGAAATCTGGAATTTATTGGCAACTGTTCAGCAGCTCCCCTCCTCGATACATCACTCTCAACAACAAAACCTCAAAAGGTTATGTTACGACATTAATGTAACCCAAGACAGGGGGGAGCTAGCAATTTATTAACTTTTTAGTTTTAAAATGGGCCACTGATTTGTCAACCAGAATTTTCTGACACGTTCTTTGGTCATTTGACTGGAAGTCCCTATGCCACTTACCTTCCCTACCGTGCCCAAGATGCAAGGCTACGCTCAGCAAAAATTATCAGCTCATTCTTTGGAAAATTGTATTTCTGGGCTGTGGCAAGTGGCTGTACGCAGGGTTGGTTGCGCAGAAGCATGTGGACATAATTGCTGTGATATAGAATATAATTAAGCCAGACAAGCACCTAAAGAATCAGTTTGTACTCTGCTTTCCCCTACCCTAGAAAAAGGGTCTGCAAGGCTAGATAGAAGAGGCTTGCAACTAAATATGTGGGTCTATACTGCAGCTTTGTCTGGGAGCGGTCTCCTGATGCCCTAACATACATCACCACAGGGCGAAAGTTATCCAATTAAGGCTGGGGAGACTCTGGTTTAAAACCTAGGTTGACACTGGGCCAATCCCCATCATTCAGCTTAGTCTACCTCACAGGGCTGTTGTGGGGATAA
Source organism: Podarcis raffonei (assembly GCF_027172205.1). Taxonomy (NCBI): domain Eukaryota; kingdom Metazoa; phylum Chordata; class Lepidosauria; order Squamata; family Lacertidae; genus Podarcis; species Podarcis raffonei. Next base: position 72,927,510 of record NC_070609.1, on the reverse strand, counting down.
AAGTGTAGGAAGAACCACCACAAATGCTCCTTTTTATTGCTTCTTTTATTTCTTATATATTGTATTCCTGAGGAATACAATATAGAAAAATAAATAAAAGCAGCTGCTTAAAAGTGCAATTAAAATCCATACAGAGTGCAATACGATGGCTAAAGTGGGAAGAGAAATGATTAAGCGGTTCAGCAAGACCCTCAGACATTTTCAAGTGCCCTGTAGGGAAAGGAGTTTGGGAACCACTGGATTAGTGTGTAACAACCACCAATAACTTACCTGGACTGCACTGGTTCTCGGCTAGACAGGTGGTATTGGTCTCCATTGCATCCATACAACATTCTAACTCTGATTCCTAGAGAGGGAGAGGGGAGAGAAAAATAAAGATTCTCAGTTCATGTAAAAATTTCCATTCACTTTCACACCAAGAGAGCAAGCTCAGCTGAACTCCAGTTTCATGACATTGCCTAATAAGTAGAGGGGAGCCTCACAACCCACACACAAGCATGAATAACATTGATTTGGGGGGGGGGGTTGAGTAACAACTGTGTGTGGAGGAAAAAAGCTTAGAGGCTAGTATTCCTTGCAAAGTGTACACAGCACAACCTTTCCCAAAGGGGTGGCTTTAAAAACATTCAGCGGTAGGAGGAAAGAAAGAAAACAAGAACGATTCATTCTCATAGGGCGGATCTTCACATCTGGAATGAACACCCCCCCCCCCCAAGTCGGGTTCTCACAGCAGAGATTTGCACAACCGTTTATGCACACGAAGAAGACCAAGCAGTTCCTCCTGTATGCAGTCACAGCTAACTGGTGAGGAGAATCTGTAGATGCTCAAGGATGGGCGTGCCTTGCTTTCAAGTCCTGTTCACCTTTACCAGAGGAAGTTGTGGGTCTGCAGGTGTTGCTGATCCAGGCTGTGTACACACACCACACCTTTTCCTGCTACAAACCTACCCATTGTAATCCCGTCACCAGATTTATTCATTTCAGCAGGGGGCAAGGGGGCGGGAGAGAAGGAAAAGCCCCTTTTGTTGTGCCAATTGTTAGACCAATTGGGAGACAGAAACCCTTTGCCGGCCTATTGCAAATTATCCAGAGATCTACCAGCAGAACCCAACTGACCATTTTTCACCCCTGTTCTATGTTTGCCAAGTGGGGAGCAGGGGAAGGTAGTATTCATTGGTAGAGTATCTGTTTTGCATGCAGAAGACCTGAGGTTCAATCCCTGGCATCTCTAGGTAGGGCTGGGAAAGACTCCCTGCCTGAAACCGCTGAGAGTGGCTGCCAGTCAGTGCAGGCATTACTGAGATTGATGGTCCAATGATCTGACTCAGTAGAAAGCAGCTTCCTATGCATAACTCTAACCCTGTGCCAGAGTGTCACAAACTCCCAGCTTGGGCCACTGGGTCTGACTGGCTAACCATGCTATAGAAATAGGGTCCACATGCTCTGAAATGGCCCATCCAAAATGGCACCTGAAGACAAGCAGAGAACCAGAGGAAGCAGGGGTTCAATGTACTTTCAGAACACGCAGAGCATGAGTGGAACATCAAGCTTTTCCAATGTTCACTGGGTGCAAGCGAAAGTGCCAACACAGCATAGGGGGGGAAGCAACAACACGCCAGCTCTTCTTCAGGCAAAAACGCTGTGACGAGAAGGCGGATGCCATATATTTCTTGTCAACAACATGCATGACATTTTGAAGCAAGGGATGAGGTTGTGGAGGAGGGCGCATGTTTGCACGGACGCACACTCACACATACATTGGCAAGGGAGCTGCTCCTTTCTGGAATATGCAGAGATGCGCCCAGACAGTCATGACAGACAGTATCTATAAACCATATGTATCCTTTTTGCTATTTGACAGGAAACTGGCCTAAGATCTCTTCATAAAATCGTTCTGTAAAGGGTTCAGAAAAGTGAAGCTTCCACCGCTGAAGATCCTTGCTAATTATTAATTAAGTAGCTTTATGGAGCTCGGGCCAAGGAAATTTCCAATGACATGAGAGACTCCAATTACTAAGAAACCCGCCACTGCGCTTGGCGAGACAACGTCGGGAGACGTGGCCCTTTCAAGTGAGCCGTCAAGGTCTCTTCAGGCAAGCCTTTTTATGACTAAGGTGCTGCCCAATTGCCAAGCTCTTTGTTTCCTTCTCTCCCTTGACAATGTTTTATTGCTATTGCTGCAACTTTATTGGTACTTCCCCAACCCCACTTTAACAGTAACCTGCCGCCAGAAGAATTGCGGAAAAGCAGGCTATGAAATTTGCCGACTAAATAAATAATAATTTCATTTAGACACAGCACCTGCCACTGGCACTGTGCGTTGAATTTTAAGCTGCTTTGCGGAAATACTATAGCCTGTTTCACAGATAAAAATCACAAATGAAAAAATTGCTATCTCAAATGTCTCTTGCTTCAGGCGGGTGAAATGGCAACCTTGGGCGGGCGTGGGGGCATACCAGTGGTGGGTGGGCACCAGAGGCAAACATGGGCATAACAAGGGATGAGAAACTTGTAAGTAGGCAACACCCTCCCATCTACACCCACACCTCTCCAGCGGTCAACAAGAGGCAAGCAAGAGGGCTCACCCAGTTCGAGGGCACACTCTAGCCCCACAAAAGCACTTGAGGTGGGTACAGATCAGAACCAGCGAGGGGTGTGGCCTAGGAAGAGAGGGTGTGGCCTGAGAAGGAGGCGTGGCTTGGGGAGGGTCTCCAGGGCCAGACAGAGAGAACTGCATTTTAACCCAAGGACTTCAGCTTCCAAACTCCTGGTCTGGATGAGATAACAATCTGTTCTGGGTTCTTAGTCAAGGTAGAGCAGATCTTGGGAAGTAGTCCCTATTCGTAATCTAGCACATTTATACTCCACTTTAAAAAAGCCACACACCCCACTACAACAATTAAATCAAGCTTTTAAAATAATTTAAGGCCCAAATACAACCTCAATGAAAAACACTCCTGGCTTAGCAGTGAGTCCAGCATGGTTTAAATAGGCGAAGGCCGATTATGAACCTTAGATCTCATGCAGGAAAGAACTGCTCAGCTGCAGTTCCTCTCCCAAGACCCCACCTCTGGTAGCCCTGACCTTCAGAAGTGAAATGGGTGGCCGGATAGAAAAAGGCATTTGTAAAAGATCCTAACACGCCAAGCAGGTTTGTCTGGGAGGAGGAGGTATTCTGGACCCAGACAGTTTAGGGCTTTCAGAAAAGGTTAGATCGAACCCTTTTTGAGTTGTATCTGGAAGCAACTCGATAACAACCTGGTGAGATTGTGAGGCGTTGCAACAAACGGCTATCCTCTTACCGAGAACGGGATTTTCTTCAGCGAAAGAGGGCAGGTTTTTCTAAAATTAGACTACAAGCTTGCAGCTCAGGGAATTCTTCTGTTACTGTACAGTACAAGTAACCCACCGTCCTCTTCCCTAGAGGCTCTAAATCAAGATGAATATGATGAGTCACCCACAAACAAACAGGTAAAGGAGATTAAAAGCACACATGGGGGAAAGAGTGTATCACTCAGCCTTGATCGGCTTTGTAAATCAAACCTGTAATGATTGGGGCAGGCTTCATCCATCTGGTGGAAGGACAGAAGGGGAGGAGGACACAGAACGGCACACACAGAAAGCATAATATGGATTACTTTTACAGATGTGCGGGCTAGGTTGCTCTGCTTCAGAGGAGAAAGATTCCCCACTTTGCACAGTTTATAAATGAGGAGTGTGGAAATACTGTCCTATATATATATATTTATATTAAAAGAATCCTGTAATAAGGACATCTGGACTGCAATAACTGTATAAAGCAGTGGTAGTCAACGTGCTGCCCTCCACGTTGCTAGAGTACACCTGCCATCGGCCTCAGCTAGTATGGCCCAAGGCCAGGGATTATAGGAGCTGCAGCCAAACAACATCTGGAGAGTCAGTTCCCCCTAGCATAAAGCATGCAAAGCCAGCCGATTTGCAGAGATCTACATATGTTGAATAGTTTAATGCTGTTTCTAAGCAGTAATGGGGCAGGAGAGATGGTAGACGCTGGCCCATTAGGGCAAATGTGGGGAGCACTGCCCCACCAACGTCAGACAACCTCCACCTGCCTGCCTTCTTACTATCAGCCAGTCCAGGGGTGGCCCTGGCAGTCAGCTTTATCCTCCTCAGTCTCAGATGCGACCCGTGTAGAACTCAGCAGGGAGGAGAAGGATGGGGTCAAAATCAGAATCAGACAGCTCTGCCTGCCATTGGCTGCATTTGCACCTGTCATTGGTTCTGGCTCCACCCACTGTTGGGCTCCCTACCTTACACCCTCCTCGTCCTGATGGACACCAGCCACCACCGCAAACAGGTGAACAGATGGCTAGGCACAAAACCAAGTCCCTGCTTCCCCTACCCTAGATGTCATGCATAGCTCACATCTGGCTTTTGGAAACTTACCAGGCAATGCTCGCCAGCTTTCAACCATATATCAATGGCTTATACCAACCTGGTTAAAAAGAACTGGCATCCTCCCGCATGATCTAATATTTACAAGTGCATGCCTGGGAGGTGCATTCTTAAAAGAAGGGCTCCTCCTTCACTTACACGTAGCAGAGACTACTCTAATGTAGAGGTGGGAAACCTCTGACCCTCCAGATGTTGGACTCCAATCCCCATGTGTCCCAGTGATCACTGCCAAAGGACAGGGTTCTGGCCTATCAAAAACTGGCATGTCACAGATATCCCCACCCTGGCTCTAAGATGTTGCTTGCTGTGACTGGTGTTCAAAATTTGCCAGGCACATTTTGCATCTGCCTATCGGCCACTTGTGACCAAGTGATGATGCCCAGGTGCCAGGATGGCGCCCGACTTCTCCATCATCTGGATTTGCATGCCTGGGGATCCTTGGATCTTGACTGTTTTCACACACTAGCAGAGGTCACCGTGTTTCTCAAATTCTGGATAGGCAACAGGACTCAAAAGATAGAACTAGCCTTGTTTAGAGGCTTTTAATTCACTGCAAAATACATACCAAACTGTCAGAGGATTTGCTGTTTACTTCCACCCCAAGAACAGTTAGGAGGAGAACACATGGCACAGCCATACTAAATAAGGAGGGAAGTCTAAAAGAAAGAAAGAAAGAAAGAAAGAAAGAGAAATAGTTCAGCTGCAGAGAACGTACGAATAGCTCCCATAATCCCCACTTCACACAAGAACCGTGGACCAAAGATCTCAAGGGGGGTGGGGTGGGGGGAAAGCAGGCACCTTACCTTGTTTTTCATTTTAAAAAATGGTGCTAATTTTTTTTTTTTTTTTTTAATAATATTTATTGAGTTTTTTTCATAATATCTCCAATCATACAATTTTAAACATCACTTATTTTAACTTATCCGACCTCCCTCAACTCCTCTGACAATCATCCATACTTAATTTCTTATCTACACATTCCTTAATTATAATATTACTATTTTGATACATTTTCCATCCTCTTTTACATTTTTGCAATATTCCTTGTTTTTTTCACAAAGCTTCTTTGAAACACACTAGCGTTATATTTTCCTCACATACAATTTTCAAATAATCTCTAAATTTCCCCCAGTCCTCTAAAAACTCATGGTCTCTCTGAAATCTGATTTTCCCAGTTAGTTTATCAAGTTCTGCGAAATTTGTCAGTTTTTCTCTCCATTCTTCAATACTTGGAAGTTCTTTCTGCTTCCACCTTTGGGCCAGTAATGTTCTCGCAGCTGTTATTGCATATTGGAAGATTTTGCGATCCCTCCTCTTTATATCATTTCTAGTTATTCCCAACAAGAAGGTCTCTGGTTTCTTCACAAAGCTATATTTCAGCATTTTCTTTAACTCATTATAAACCAGTTCCCAGAATCCCTTCACTTTTTTGCACTCCCACCACATATGTATAAATGTACCCTCCTTCTCCCCGCATTTCCAACATTTATTACAGATTTTGTACATTTTTGCTAATTTAGCAGGGGTCATATACCATCTGTATACCATCTTCATGGTGTTTTCCTTCAACGTAGTGCATGCTGTAAACTTCAAGTTTTCATTCCATATTTTTTGCCAATCTTCCAAATCTATACTGTACCCTAAATCCCTGGCCCAATGGATCATTACTGCTTTAACTTCCTCATCCAACGTATACCATTCCAATAGAATTTTATACATTTTTGAAATTATCTTACAATCATTATTAACAATTTCTATTTGGAATTTCGAATCTTTTTCCTTATACCCTCTTTCTTTCATATCCTTTTTAAACATATTACTTATCTGATAGTAGTGCAGCCAGTCGGACACATGTTCTTTTACTTGTTCGTATGATTTTAATCTCCATTTCCCATCTTCTTTTACCACTAAATCTCCATAAGTAATCCAGTTACTTCTCATATTGATTTTCTTAACTCCCATAATCTCTAGTGGGGATAACCAGTGTGGGACTCCCATTTCCAATATGTTCTTATATCTGTCCCACACTTCCATTAATGATTTCCGGAAGATGTGGTTTTCAAACGATTTATAGCCCAATTTCTTCCCTTGCCATAGATGCGCGTGCCACCCAAATCTGGCATCAAAGCCTTCTAAATCCAATAGTTTGGTATTTTTAAGTTTTATCCATTCTTTTACCCAGCAAAGACATGACGCCTCATAATATAATTTTAGATCTGGCAGGGCAAAGCCTCCTCTTTCTTTTGCATCTGTTAACAATTTATATTTAATTCTCGGCTTTTTGCCCTGCCAGACATATCTTGAAATCATTCTTTGCCATTCCTCAAATATCTTTACTCCTTTTAATATTGGGATCATTTGAAATAAGAATAGCATCCTTGGGAGCACGTTCATCTTTACCATTGAGATTCTGCCCCAAAAAGATAATTTTAACCTCCCCCATCCCTCCAAATCTTTCTTAATTCGATTCCACACCGGAACATAATTATTTTGATACAAATCGATGTTCTTTGGTGTTATCCATATTCCCAGATATTTAACCTTTTTTACAGCTTCAATACCCACTTGTTGCTGCAGCACTTCAGTCATTGTTTGGTCCATATTTTTGATTATAATTTTAGTTTTTTTCCTATTTAACTTAAAGCCTGCCACCTCACCAAACTTTTCAATCTCCTCCAACACTTCAAGGGCACTATTCATCGGATCTTCCACCATTATTACCAAGTCGTCGGCAAAGGCCTTGACTTTATATTCATTTTGGCCTACTGCCACCCCCTTTATCCTTTCATTTTTCCTAATTGAATTCAGCAAAACCTCCAAGACCATTATGAACAGCAGGGGTGAAAGCGGACAGCCCTGTCTGGTACCTTTTGATATTTTAATTTCTTCTGTTATCACATTATTCACTATCAATTTCGCCTTTTGATCAGTATATATTGCCTTAATTCCATTCAAGAAATCATTCCCCAATTCCATATATTCCATGTTTTTCAACATAAAATCCCATGATACGTTGTCAAATGCCTTTTCGGCATCAACGAATATTAACATTGCCTGTCTTTCGTTCCTAGCTGTCAGATATTCTAAAGTATTTATTATATTCCTCACATTGTCTCTCATCTGTCTGCCAGGAAGAAAACCCGTTTGGTCCTCATGGATGATTTCTTGTAACACCTTTTTTAATCTCTTCGCCATTATTCCTGCAAAGATTTTATAATCCGTATTTAATAGGGAAATCGGTCTATAATTCTTTACTTGTGTTTGGTCCGCATCCTCTTTTGGAATAAAGGTTATAAATGCATCTTTCCAAGTCCCCGGAATCTCTCTCTCTTTTAGAATATTGTTCATTACTTCTTTTAATGGTGTTGTTAGGACTGTTCTCAACTCTTTATAGTACCTTGCTGTAAACCCATCTGGTCCTGGGGATTTCCCATTTTTCAATTCTGTTATTACCTCCTTAATTTCCTCATTATTAATCGGGGTATTCAGCCTTTCTGTTACCTCTGTTGGAATCTTTTGCACCTCTTTTCCTTTTAAATATCTTTCTATTTTCCTCATACTGTTCTTTTCTTTGTTCTTATACAACTGTCTATAAAAGTCCAAAAATCCTTTTCTAATACCCTTAGGGCTAGTTATCTCTTCTCCATCCACATTAATGTTATTTATTGTACTTTGTTCTTTCCTTTTCTTAATCTGCCAAGCAAGCCATTTTCCTGATTTATTTGCAAATTCAAAATTTTTTTGTCTAAATCTTTTGATGTTCCATTCCACTTCTTTGTTTATTATCATTGCAAACTGAGTTTGCAGAGCTTTAATGCTTTGTTTAATTCTTATATTATTTGGTTTTTTAATTAGTTTTTTCTCATTTTCCGTAATTTGTTTTAAGATCTCTGTCTTTGCTTTCTCTCTGTTCTTCTTTTTGAATGAATTTTTCTGTATAAAAAACCCCCTCATCACTGCCTTGCTTGCGTCCCATACTATACTCATCTTCGTTCCTTTATTACAGTTATCCACAAAGTAATCACTCACTTTCTTCTGTGCCTCTTGGATAAAATTTTGATCATCAAATAGGCCTTCATTTATTCTCCACCTAAATGATCTTTCTTCAAAGCCTTTAAGTTCTAATTTGATTGGGCTATGATCTGAGATTACTCTTGGTTCAATTTCCACTTGAGTAATTCTTGGAGTTAGTTCACTCGAAATCCAGACTTGATCAATTCTGGACATCGACTGATTTGGTTCTGAATAAAAGGTAAATTGTTTTTCCAGCGGGTGTTTCAGTCTCCAAATATCAATTAGGTTACAATCTTTAACCATTTCGAAAAATGTTTTAGGTAATTTACCTTCTTTTGTCCCACTGTCTCTCAGTCTGTCCATTTCTATTGACACTACCCCGTTCATATCACCCATCAAAATTATCTTTTGGTCTACATATTCCAACAGTTTTTCTTCCAAATTTTTATAAAAGTCCGTTTTGTTTCCATTAGGTGCATAGATCCCAACAATTATTAGTTTTTCACCTTGCCAGTTGATTTGGACAGCTATAATTCTTCCCTCCTCATCCTTAAATACTTGCTGAGCCTCAATTTTACTTTTTATATACAATATCACTCCTCTTTTCTTTTTTTTATCTGATGATATAAATTCATTTCCAAGTCTTTTATTAACCAAAATTCTCCTATGCCTTTTCGCCACGTGTGTCTCCTGCAAACAGATTATATCTAAATTTTTTTTCTTTAGAAATTGTTCCACCTTATTCCGTTTTTTTTTATCATTCAGTCCATTAATATTCCAGTTCCACAATTTTAACGCCATTTTATTTCCGAATAATCAAAAAAAAAATTTTTTTTTTCCTATAAAGTAGTTCTTTATAATCTTTCTTCTTCTTCCTCCTCTTCCTCTTCCTCTCCCTCCTCTTCCTCCTCTCCCTCTAGCCTTTCTCCCAATTTCTTCCTCTCCCCCAAATCCTTCACACCTTTAACCTCCACTCCTCCTACTGCTCCTTTAAGTTCTTCTTCTTCCTCTATTAACAATTCCTTATATTTCCTCTGAAATTTACCTATCTCTTCCGGGCTGGTCAATCTGTGTCTCTTGTTTTTGTAAGTGAAGGAGATCCCCTCCGGGAACTCCCATTTGAATTCTATATTATTCTTTTTAAGAATTTGCACCTGTGGCTTATAAGGGTCTCTTCGTTTTAGCAGTCTAATTGGAATGTCTTTAAAAATAATTATATAACTCCCATCTATCATTAGTCTTTTTTCTCTATTTTTTTGGAGTACCAAATTCCTCATATCTCTATCCTTAAAGGTTATCAGACAATCCCCAGGCAGTCTTCTTGCCTTAGTCGTTCTCACTTTCATTCTAAAAACATTCTGTACCATGCCTGCTATCTCTTCTATTTGGTACTCCAACCATTGTGCCAATTCTGTTACTAATTTTTGTCTAATATTTTCACCTTGATTTTCTGGGACCCCTCTCATCCTTAAATTAATTTCCCGTTGTCTAAGTTCGTTCATAGAGATCGCATCCCACATTTCTTCTTGTGATTTATTAGTTTCTAAGAGGCCTACTCTAATTTTATCATCTTCACGTTTTAGTTCTTTCATTTCCAATTTTGTCTTTTTCATTCCCTCCTCTAATACATGAGTTCTTTTGGATACCTCTTTAATTTGGCCTTTCAATTCATTTACAGTTTCATCTATTTTCTTATCCATTTTCCCTATCTTTAAGTCTACTTGTTCTATTTTTGTTTCTAGATTCTTCTCACTTTGTCTAATTTCTGCAAACATTTTTAAGATTTCCGATCTGAAGTCTGATTCTTGCTTGGACCCCTTTCTTTCTACTGGAGTCCCCCCATTCCCACCTTTCTTTGGTGGGTAGGACATTTTCAATTAAATGTAAAAAGGTAATGATAATTATGATAATTCAATTCTATAAATCTTTACAAAACTCACAACCAATTCCACTAAATGATTTAAGGTAATACTCCAATAATTCCCTCTTGGTGTCACCAATTAGGTTAACCCACTATAAAGTAGTCCAACGTCCCACCAAGAAAAAAAAAGAAGAAAAAAAAAAAATAAAAGTCCCAAAATCAAAGTTCAGGACTTAGATCAGAGTTCAAATTATATTCCAGTCATAATATCCGAGGTTTGAAGCTGGGCCAGATCCGTCGGTAGTTAAGTCAATTCTTCCTACCTCAAAATAGTCTATTCCTTATGATATCTTTTGCAAAGAAGAAAAAAGATAAGAAAAGAGAGAAATATCTTTTTAATAGAACCACTCTTTTTCTTCTTTATCTTCTTGCCCTCAATTGGGCTAAATTCCACTGCGAATGAGATCAACAAGAGGGTCCCGAAGAAGTTCAAACATACCAACTTTCTTCCCTCATGTATTTAAGTCCAACTTTCAGAGACGTTAAGCCAGCCCAGAGAGATTAGCAAGTACTATCAAAATGAGTTGTAGTTTCTCTCCCGTCCACCAGGGGTCTACCAACCACAGAGTAATAAAGGACAGCACACAGAAAAGAGAAAAAAAAGAGGGGGAGAGGAGGGGATTTTCCAATTCCTTTCCTCAAAGAGGGAAATGCAGTATCCGCTGCAGTCCGTCTATTTAAATTGCTTAGTTCCACCTATTAATATTTCGGAGTTTCAAAGCTTCAGGGGGAGGGGGAGAGAGCACCGACGCCGTACCCTCCCTTCCCTCCCTCCTCTGAGACATGCAAAAACAGTAAGTAATGGCGTCCACGCCGTAACACAATGGAGTCTTCCGTTCCTCAGAGCTTTCAGGAGAGAGGCTGAATTCCTCCTCTTTTCCACTATCTCAATAGAGGGCTGGGTCGTATCAAATAGTATCCAAATGTTGCCTCTTTGCTCCCCCTCTACTTTCCTCTCTTGCCAGTTATTTTGTATCCTCTAAAGTAGTCTTAAAGAACGTAGAGCGGGGAGAAGAACTTTGACCGCTAGCGTCACTTACACTTTCCTCCGCTTTGTTTAGGTCTCTGCGTCCACGCTGATTTCAGATAAAAGTCGAGCTCTTTTTGACTTCCTCTTCTTCGAGTCTTTCCTTAAATGACATCCACTTTAATTTTATCCTTTTTAAGCTCGAATTTCTTTCTTTTGAGAATCCAGCGCTTCTCCTGCAGGCTCGGGGCTTCGCTTTTTCGGAGACAGCTATGGCTTCCCTCAGCCCGCTTCTCCCCCCGCTGTACTCTTCGCTCCGAAACGGAGTTACCTGACGGCCGGGAGGTCCGCTTTTTAGCTCCGCGGGAACCAGTGTATCTGAACGCCCACCAGATACTTTTCAGGGGACCACGGCGCCCTGTGGAACCCCTATTTTCTCCGAAAAGCTCGGGATTCTTCCCTAAGGAAAAAACCCCCGCCTAGCTCAGAGTCATGCTGAACCGGAAGCCAAAAAAATGGTGCTAATTTGGAGACATTCAGGATTGTCACTGCTACTGCAGTAGGACAAGCTTCTGCTCATGCAAGACATGTGTGGTTGCTAAGAAACTGGGAGCCTTATCAGTTGGGCTCAAAGCAGAGCCTGTTCCACACCCGGAATCAATGAGGTTGCAGATGGGAACAGCAACTGCCTGGCACCGTCGCCGATAAAAACCTCATTGGGAGCAGAAAGCAACTGGGTGCAGCACTCAGCTATACCGGATCAATACGAGACAGGGAGAGAGAATGACCAAAAACACAAATGGCTTTTCAGACAGCACACACAACACACTCAGCCTGTCCTCCCTCCCAGCCAGGAGACAGACCTGAAGACTTTACACAAGTTTGCACTTCAGATTACAAACTGCAGCAGCTTTGCTCAGCCTTGCTGAGCTGGTGCACAAGTCTCAACATGGACGTTAAGCAGATTTTAGCGAGCTTAGTCAGCCACACCTGGAAACACAAGAAGCTGCCCTATGCCGAGTCCAGCTTTGTCCTTCCAGCCCTGGACTGTTTGCTCTGACTGGTGGGGGATGCTGGAGACTGATAACTGGGAGCTTTTGCATGAAAAACAGGCGCATGACGACTGGGATGCTGCCATGTTGGTTCACAGACGCCTGCCAGCCTAGTTGTCAGGACCAGGAGGCAAATTTCCACCTGCCATTAAGAAGCAGGCAAATGGCTGTTTACAAGGCCTGAGAATCCCCTGCCTTTGCTTTCACAGGCAGTACCAATTAAATGTTAATTGCTCTGAAGGACCCAAGAGAGAAGAGTTTCCCTAGACTTTGCTAATTATATGCATTCACCTCCCAGCTTAGTCTCAGCAATTCATCTATCAGAAGCAGCGCCTGGTTCTTGATTAGGCCAGAGGCCCACCTAGTTCATCATCCTGATCTCACAGTGGCCAACCAGGTGCCCACAACAAGCCCGTAAGCCAGACCCAAGCATCACAGCTCTCTCTCCACCCAAGATTCCCAGAAAATGGCATTCAGATGCAATGGGCAGATATCGAATCGGGGGGACATGGGAACCCTGACTTCTCAAGGGTACACAGAGGATAAAGAGACAACCCAAATGAAAGTTCCACATTAAGTACTTTGCACATTGCACATGAATACGCGGCATTTACAAGGTAGTAAGCTATGCCTATTCTTTCTGAACTACTTGGAAAGGCTTTGCATCTTAAGGGGAGAGGGAAGAGGAGGTTTGGGAGGGCTGGGACAACTTTTGCTTTTGCCCTTCTTAGCTTAACTGACCTTACAGTCTTGTTTGGTGGCAATAATGGGTATGTGAGGATAATATTGTGTGTGTCTGTGCTTGTGAGAGAGAAGACTATGCTATCGGGTGCTTCTTAAAAGATGGGCGAGATAAAATAAAATTCCATTAATGAAGCCTTACTGTACCAGCAAGATGCTCAATGTTATTTTAAAACCCCAGTATGGATTTTATTTGGAATGCTTCTATCCCGCTATATAGCTCCCCCAAGGCTCTCAAAGCTGCTCCACAAAAGATTATTGGAATAAAATCAAAGCCACATTTTAAAGTCTGGTATAAGAGATACACACATGGCAGCCCTATGGTGCCATGATTATTCAGGTGGCATTTCCTGCCCTCATTCAACATTTGACCTCTGCCTGCTAGGCAGCAGAGCCCACAGACAACCTCCAAGGCAAGGAAGTGGGGAGGCTGAGCGGCTGAAACTTGCTCAGTCCATGATGAACGAAAGTCTAGGAAATAAAAACTTTAGGAAAGCGCTACGACACTATCAAGATCTAGTGTATCAGCTCAGGGATGGAAGTCACCATTCTCTGTGTGACCTCTTTCTGGTGCATGGGAGAAGGCCAGTGGCGACTACAAGTCATGAATGCTATGCTCTGCCTCCATGGTTGAAGGCAGTAATGCTTCTAATATCAATGCTGGAAATGGCAAGAGAGAAGAGAGCTCTTGTGCTCAGGTCCTCCTTGTGGTTTTCCCACAAGCATCTGACTGGCTACTGTAAGAATAGGATGCTGAGCCATTGGCTTGATCCAGCAGCCTCTTCTTGTGTTGTTAGGCTTTTTTAAAAGAAGAGGAGGAAGAAGAAGATTCTTTCCCTTCCACCCTGTGCCATGAGTAACATAAACTGAATTGCCATCCAGTAAAATTTTGTTTGCTAATAACTTGTGTGAACCTATTTATGAGGCTGTTATTAAGTTCTAATTTTATATTCACAAACTGAGAAGCTCCCAGTAACATAAAAGCAATCTTGGCCAGATTCAAAAGGAAGGCGGAGAGGGAACAAAATCTGAAAAGGAAGCCACACCATCTAAACAGAACAAATTGGGTTTTTGATAAATCAAGATTAGGGAAAAATGCTTCTCTTAAGTGATAATTGGATGCTTCCACCCCTCTTCTGCCCCTGTCTTCATCCTTAGAAGATGAAGCATTCCCTTCATCTCCAAAAACTTCACTAAATTTAGCTTGCTGAGCTCAAGGAAGGAATAAACATTCTTCATCCATCATCTTCCTCGTAACCAGCCCTGCCTACTCACTTCTAGGAGTTCTGACACATCAAGGGGGTGATACAGGCATATTAAAAAGAGGGAGATGGGAAAACCTGAAAAAAGACGACGTGCAGAGCTACTGTTCCTGTGCCTAAACCAAACAGAGATATCAAAGCTTGTACTCCATCAAAGTCCAACGCTTTTCATGCTTTTGACATTTGGAGCGTCTAAAGGAGACATGTACAAGTTTAGATTGCGGGCCCTTCGGAGACTTGTTCCTTTCACAAAGAAGAAAGGAAGAAATTGTTGTTACCTGATATAGCTAACTGCCTGGGGTTAAGCCAAATCTATAAACTCAAATAACTGGTGCATCCCAGAGACAACCTTTTGTGACGATTTCATCACATTCCTTTTAAGTCAGAGGGCCGCCTAAAGATTCAGGCCAAGTTTGGAATGTTTCCATTATAAAATGTGAACAATGGTTGCTCCGCTAGTGTTTCATTGCCAGGGGGACAGAAGGGCCTGCAGATAAAAGGAAGATCCAAGTTGGCGGGTTGATCTCTTCACTATCAGAAACAGACAGAGCCCATTGCACATTCTGTTCCCTTCCACTGGAAGGAAGAGATAGTTAACAAGTTCCAGGTTCCATCAGGGACCAGAAATGAGAGATCGCACCTATCTACATTTCCCTATTGTACCTGGCTGCTGGATTTTAAATGTTGTAAGCCAATTCTTGCCCAAAAATCAATGTATAAATTTAATAAATAAATCCTGAGGTACTGGCTGGGTGAGTGCCATACTGCTACTGAATTCCACTGGCTGCTTGGTGGCCACTGATTCCTTACAATGCCCAGCAGGTCCTGGGGAGCCATTGAAGAAAGGGCTGAGACAAGGGCAAGATAGAAGAGCATAAAGAGGCCTGGCAAGACAGCAGGGAGTTCATGAGATCCCTCTTGCAAACAACACATAAGATTAAGCCTTCCGCAGATGGCTTACCAAGTCCTGTGAGCCATTTAAGTGATGGCTCTGAATAGTTTTAAATACACTTGGAACATTAAAAGTTGCCCAATACTGAGCTAAGCCACTAGTCTACTACAGAGACTGGAAGTGGATCTCCAGGGTTTCAGACACTGCAAGCCCTACCCGGAAGTGGTGTGGGATCAATTCCAATCTGTTACCTCCGAGGATGTGGACAGGCTGCTTGGACGAGTGAAGCCAACCACCTGTCTCCTGGATCCTTGCCCATCCTGGCTTATAAAAGCTAGCCGGGAAGGACTGGGCGATGGGCTTCGTGGGGTGGTGAATGCTTCCCTCCGTGAGGGAGCTTTCCCAGACCCGCTGAAAGAGGCGGTTATTAAACCGCTTCTTAAAAAACCATCTTTAGATGCGGCCACGATGGCCAATTATCGCCCAGTCTCAAATCTTCCATTCTTGGGCAAGGTGATTGAGTGAGTGGTTGCTGAACAACTCCAGGCACGCCTGGAAGAAGCAGACCATTTGGATCCCTTCCAGTCGGGATTCAGGCCTCATCATGGGACTGAAACTGCCTTGGTCGCACTGGTTGATGATCTCCGGCAGGCTAGGGACAAAGGTGAGAGCTGTTTCCTAGTTCTGCTGGATCTCTCAGCGGCTGTTGATACCATCGACCATAACATCCTTCTGGACCGTCTTGAGGGGCTGGGAGCTGGGGGCACTGTCATACAGTGGTTCCGCTCCTTCCTCCTGGGCCGTGTTCAGAAAGTGGTGGGGGGGGATGAGTGTTCAGACCCCTGGGCTCTCACTTGTGGGGTGCCTCAGGGTTCTGTCCTCTCCCCCATGCTTTTCAACATTTACATGCAGCCACTGGGAGAGATCATCAGGAGGTTTGGGCTGGGTGTTCATCAGTATGCGGATGATACCCAGCTCTACCTCTCTTTTAAATCAGAACCAGTGAAGGCGGTGAAGGTCCTGTGTCTGGAAGCGGTTGGAGGATGGATGGCGGCTAACAGATTGAGGTTGAATCCTGACAAGACAGAAGTGCTGTTTTGGGGGGACAGGAGGCGGGCAGGTGTGGAGGATTCCCTGGTCCTGAATGGGGTAACTGTGCCCCTGAAGGACCAGGTGCACAGCCTGGGAGTCATTTTGGACTCACAGCTGTCCATGGAGGCACAGATCAAATCTGTATCCAGGGCAGCTGTATACCAGCTCCATCTGGTACGTAGGCTGAGACCCTATCTGCCTGCAGACTGTCTCGCCAGAGTGGTACATGCTCTGGTTATCTCCCGCTTGGACTACTGCAATGCGCTCTACGTGGGGCTACCTTTGAAGGTGACCCGGAAACTACAACTAATCCAGAATGCGGCAGCTAGACTTGTGACTGGGACCGGCCGCCGAGACCATATAACACCGGTCTTGAAAGACCTACATTGGCTCCCAGTACGTTTCCGAGCACAATTCAAAGTATTGGTGCTGACCTTTAAAGCCTTAAACGGCCTTGGTCCAGTATATCTGAAGGAGCGTCTCCTCCCCCATCGTTCTGCCCGGACACTGAGGTCCAGTTCCGAGGGCCTTCTGGCGGTTCCCTCACTGCGAGAGGCCAAGTTACAGGGAACCAGGCAGAGGGCCTTCTCGGTAGTGGCGCCCGCCCTGTGGAACGCCCTCCCACCAGATGTCAAAGCGATAAACATCTACCTGACATTCAGAAGACATCTGAAGGCAGCCCTGTTCAGGGAAGTTTTTAATATGTGACATTTTAGTGTATCTTTCATCTTTGTTGGAAGCCGCCCAGAGTGGCTGGGGAAACCCAGCCAGATGGGCGGGGTACAAATAAATTATTATTATTATTATTATTATTATTATTATTATTATTATTATTATTATACCCACAGATAACAGGGACTGAACTTGAAATGGGATCAGAAAAGAATGTGTTTTTCAGGTCCCAGATTCATTCTTTACAGGAGATGCCAGAAATTTGGCCAGATGGCAGCCGACGCGAGAGACCTCTTTGCCCAAGATCCAAGAGAGAAAGAGTCAGAGTAATTCTGGGCTAGGTGCACAAATAGTCTGACTTGCTTTAAGGTAGCTTCCGATGCTCCTGTGCTTTGCCAACATTGGCTGATGTGACAGCAACAGGCAGTCTCTGTATTTGAAGCTGGGTGGCGCTGTGGGTTAAACCACAGAGCCTAGGGCTTGCCGGTCAGAAGGTCGGTGATTCAAATCCCCTCAATGGGGTGAGCTCCTGTTGCTTGGTCCCTGCTTCTGCCAACCTAGCAGTTCTAAAGCACATCAAAGTGCAAGTAGATAAATAGGTACCGCTCCGGCGGGAAGATAAAAGGCATTTCCATGTGCTGCTCTGGTTCGGCAGAAGTGGCTTAGTCATGCTGGCCACATGACCCGGAAGCTGTACACTGGCTCCATTGGCCAGTAAAGCGAGATGAGCGCTGCAACCCCAGAGTCATCCGTGACTGGACCTAATCGTCAGGGGTCCCTTTACCTTTACCATTAATGTTTGTTCACAACAGCTACTATCCTAACTGGTAAATGGGTCGATACATTGCAATTGAAATGTTCAAGCCAACAAAACACACCACAGCCCACCTACCTACTTCCAGTGACAAAGTGTATTAAATAACTGTTGCTTTTTCTTTAAGCGACTCCAGCTTCTCTAAAAATGTGGAGATTGTTGCCTCAAGATGTTAAAAAAAGAAGAGATTGGCAAAGAGAAGAGCGGCTCTGTTTACAGACATTTGCTAACACATCCATCATCATCGTGGTTACTTTGCGCAAGCTGCCACCGGCCCTTGCTTCATTTGCGGCAGAGAACCTGAAGAGGATTGTTTGAACAAGCATGCTCACCACTCATCCAAAAGCATCTATCTTCAGCAACGTACAACAAAAAATCCCTCGAAGCCACAGCATGTGTAATCTATGTGTAATCTATGTAACTAACTGCTGTTGGAATGACCGATGCACCGTCAACAATCAGACTCACTGGTTTGACCTAGGAACCTCCATTTCCCAGCCTCAATGCTCATAATGGCACTTATCAACCAGACAATGCATTTACGAGCAGCAGCTTTTCATAGCTGCAAATTATTATACTAAAAATTGGGATATCTGCCCCAAGGCTGTTTCACCAAGGACAGGACACTGGATTTATCTGCATTTGCAGAAGAACTGATATGCCTCTCTCTTTGACTGAACTGTTTTGTGTTTTTCACTCTGTTGGAGCTTATCTTTTGTTAAGGGACATGTTAATTGCTGGGGGACCAGCATGCCTACTGGAACTGCTCAAGGTCAGCTTGGCCTCAAGATTCACTTCACAGCATCATACTGGATAGATCCAATGAGAGGGCTCCTTAGAACGTATTGAACACTTCCAGAGTGATCAAAGGGCTTTGATATACACAGTTCTCAGTCATTCTTACCTCACACCTATGGAGTCAATAGTCCAGTCAGTTTCTCAGCAGTTCTGTGCCTCAGAGGGCAGATGCCCTTTTTAAAGCTTCCCCCCAATGGAGCCAGATTCCAGATTACTTTGTAGCCTGGGATAAGGAAATGGAACCTGTTATATGGCACCCAAAGCAGCCTCTTCTAGACAACCCTGGGATCTTGACAAAGGGATAGGGCCACTGCTCCATCACCTCCTGGGGGAAAGGCTGTAGCTCGGTGGTAGAGCATTTGCCTTGAATGCTGAAGATTGCATTTTCAATCCCAGCATCACCAGGTGGGGCTGGGAGAGACTTCTTGCCTGGAGAGCTGCAAACAGTCAATGCAGACTAGATGGCCATGGACCAGACTGAGCTAGACGGCCCAATGGTCCAACTCAGCATAAGGCAGCTTCCTAGGTTCCCCTTTATAAATACTACTTGGGAAGCAGCCAAGATGTTCCATGAGATCTCCAGGACCTGCAAACAGGCCAGCAACTTCTCCTTTGTCACCAAACCCACAGTTGGCCACAAATCCAGCCTGTTTCTTCCCAGTAGTTTTGACATTGGTAGTTTGTCCTCTTACTTGCTGTCGGGGTGCCGACTTGGCCCCCCGATTGTGGGTGCCCAGTGGCACCTGTGATGTAACGTGATGTCATGACATCATGTTACACTGGCACCACAGCAGCGCTTCCAGGGCCTCAGAGGTCATGTTGGAGGCCTCGCGAGACCTCTGATGCCACTTCCGGTTTCTACCGGTGGTCACTTCTGAGGCTTTGCATGTAGAAACTGGAAGTCGTATCAGAGCCCTGTGGTGTGGGTGTTGAGCACCTACCAAAAATTTGTGTGCACCCTGGCACACAGGGACCCCTAGATTGGCACTAGTGCTGGCTGTCATCTTGGTTTGACTCACCAGCTCCCCAGGCAGGTTCCCATACCCAGCAAAGAAGTCAGGGACTATGGAGGCCAAGAGATAGCAGCGTACCCAAGACCAACAAATAAACATATGGTAGATTTATGATTGAAACGGAAGACTTGATGGACCATGGTTAAGCTCCAAGCACCATGCAGACAGAAGACATTGTCATTGTTTATTAATTTATAGACTGCACCACTCTAAACTGGAGCAGTATATATACTGTGTATATGCTGTCCCAGTTATTCAGGGACCTATCCCAGGGGCCCTTCACAACAGACAGGCAAGAGGTGGGACGTTCCCAACTGAGCCTATTTACTCTCCCCAAGAGAAAAATGGCAGGATCTCCCTCAAACGTTACAGTTGTTCAGCAAAACGCATGAAGCCAACACAACGTACACAAGGTTACAGTTATTCTGCTATGCTAAGCAATCCTTCCTCCCCCTCCTAAAGTAGGTTTCGGTGATAGTGGCTGTAAAGATATCTAATGCTTCAGTATTTAAGCTGATTAAAATAAAGAAAAGACTGTCAAAGCAGGATATTAACTAGGATTGTGGCTCAAACAATGGTCTTTGAAGGCTCATCTATTAGGAGCAGACAAAAGGCACAATTCATTTGACTTGAAAAATAGCTGTTATTACCACCAGATTTTAAACTTGTTATTTAGCTGGAATTAAGCTGAAAATGAATCCTTTATGCACAAATCTTGATTCAGACCATCAGGAAAGCATCTTGGGCTGGCATGCTCCCTCCCCCCCACTGACACCCCCGCAACACATTCTCTCACCCCATTCTCAGTGGCTCTAACCACACTTTGCTGAGACATCTGAATCCAGCAATAATGGTTTGCAAGTCCACTTCAAAACCATGATTTGGAGGTTAATGCTAACCACAGTTTGCCCTGCTCAGACACCACAGCAAGCTATGCTTACAACAACATGCAAATGGAGAATGAAACTGGTCCACCAAAAAGGGGAAATTCACAAGCCGATGGCTTGCTCCCAGTCCTTTAAACAAAACCCAACACAAGTTGCTTCCTCACTGGCACTATTAAACCACAAACCCACCCACCCCAAGCTTCTAACCTTACAGCAAAATTGGTACTATATGCCATGATAAGCTGAGTTTCTTCTGGATGCAGTACTAAAAGCACCAGCGAGCTAACTCTGCCCATCACCAGTTGCATCCAACTGCAGCCTTATCTGCTCAAGCTATGTCAGTGTGCAAGAAAACACCATAAGCCACATACAGGAAGAGCACTAGTCAAGTAATTCAGTGTTTCTCAGCCCATTTGAGCTTGAGGTGAGGTTTCCTGAGTTCATTGCACCTTTTGTGTTCTCCCACCCCTCTGCCAACATCTTTCCCCACAAGTGACAATGCAGAGATCCTGGCAGACAGGCAGGTCCATACAAGCTGTGGGAAGCCAGGACTTGTGGACCGGGCATGAATCTCAATACTGGCACTAGAAGAACAGAGCAGGATGTTTCTGAACCCTCCCTAAAGAGAGACATTAAAATAAAGCAACAGGCTTGCAAGAACAATGCTCTTCCCTAATCAGGTGGGGACAGGGCAGTTGGGATGCAGTGATGGCGGCAAGTTTGGAAGCAATAGGCTGCAGCTAGACTGCTAAGTGGGAAACCGTATAACACCAACATCACCAGAGCTGAGAAAAGGGTGTTAGCTGCTGATTTGCTCCAGAGCCAAGTTTAAAGGTACTGGTGGCAACTTTCAAGGCCGTACACAGATTAGGACCACGTTATCTGAAACAATGGCTCCACCTGTGTAAATCTACCTGCACACCACAGTGATCAGAAGAAGCCCTCTTGGTCCTGCCTCGTCCTGCTGATCTTTATCTAATGGCCACTTGGAGACAGGCTCTCTCCACTGGCACCCCCTTTGCAGAATGGACTCTCTCTCGATATCCAGGTGACAGAATATATACAGTATTTCATTGACTAGTAAAAACTCCTCTTCAGTTAGATTTTCCTGGGCCTTTGTTACATTTTACCAGTTTTTACTGGCCCTTAGATACCGCAGATGCAATTTTAAAGAACCGTAATGCTGTTTCATATGTTTTAGACTAGAGGATCATCTGCTGAAAAGGTTTATATTCTGCCAGGAGTATGCAGGATATTAAGAGTACATGTTTCCACAATGATGAATTTATATCTGTTTTAAACTTTTTTTGGTATTCATTTATGAAATTCATTCATTCATTTATGAAATAGTATCCAAATATTTTTCTAAAAACAAACAAACAAGTTTTGTTGTGGACCACATTGTTAACTTCTGGTTTAAAAGCAGCATATAAATTATTTTAGCAATAGATATATTTAACTGGCCTGTGCCTTTGGAAGGAGAGGAAGAAGGTGCCACCCACCTCAAGGTCCTATTCCTCACTGGAACTTTATTCACACATACTTTTCATAGCATCCCGTGCCAGGAGTGCCAACTTCAATAAAATATTGGGGGGGGGGGGGAGAGCCAGGTAAGCCCCACCCCACAAAATCGATCACATGACACGGTGCATGCACACCATTTGAATGGCAATGCCCATCAACTTTGGGGGGACCCAGTCCTATTAAATATTTCATTGGGGGAACTGAAGCCCCCTTGGCCCCTAGGAGCTGGATCCTGTGCTCTCACATCTCAGGTTGCCCCACAGCTCCTACTGTCAGCTCCTACGGGGGGGGGGGGGAGGAATCACGTCACCCAAGACCATCACAACCTTCTTCTCTCAAACTTTTCATTGTCATTCCTTAACCTTCGTCCTTCTATTCAGAATTCATCACCTTCGACAATTAGACCAGCTTCTGCTTCACCTTAAATGTCAACTGTGTCGTCTTTCTTCTCTCCCTCACAAATCCAACACAGCCTACTTGTCATTTTACCTTCAGAGTCTATCTCCCACTTTAAAGCTCAACTTCTCTGTGAAGTCATTCCACACAAACCATTAGTTTTTGTAAGAGATGTGGGGGGCACTAAGACCACATATGGGTAA
Source organism: Podarcis raffonei (assembly GCF_027172205.1). Lineage (NCBI taxonomy): Eukaryota > Metazoa > Chordata > Lepidosauria > Squamata > Lacertidae > Podarcis > Podarcis raffonei. Next base: position 72,904,828 of record NC_070609.1, on the reverse strand, counting down.
CGGAACAGTATGCATATATATATATCCTCCCCCTCCATTGACTTTTCAATTTTCAGCTCTTTGGGGAAGGGATTTTTCTGTGTTCATTAATCTGTATAAGTGCCATGCACTGTGATGGCATAATAATGGCATGCATTTTACACAGCAGGGTCACAGAGTTACACTCGTGTCCTGTTTGTGGGCTTCTGGTTAATCACTCTGAGAAAAGAAAGCTGGACTAGATAGGCCTTTAACCTGTTCTTGTGCACAAGGGCTTTCTGGCTATATCTGAGAAACACAGGCTCTTGTGGGTCACTATTTAAAACCCACACACCCTCACATAGGGGTGAGTGGGAAATGGAAGTAGGAAAACGGATATAAATTAGGGTCACTAACAGAATAGCATCTTAGGCTGTAAAACGTGACATGCAGGAGTCGATAAAACCTGCTGCTAAGAGCAGAATAGAAAGCAATAAAATTGGCAGCAAATGGTTTTTGTTTTTTTAAAAGTTATTTTAAAAAGTTCAGAAGTTGCAAGGAAAGTCAAAGAAAGAAGAATGTACAGGTCCACCCCATTATCCAAGATAGTGCCCAGAGTAATGAGGTTTCTGGGGCCCAGGCAAAAAAAAAAGCAGTAAGGTTGTTTCGGAAGTCTTGAAGAAAGCATTGCAGCAGACAATAGAAACCAAGGCTTGACTATTGGGAGCATGAACACCACCTTTGCACTTCAGGGCTTTCTCATTAGCAGAACCTGGTCCACTTTGTGTGAAATAAAGGTTCAAAATAATAGAGTAAATGTAGGGCAGATCCTCAAACCCTTTTCAATTCCTGAGCTTTCGAACACACACAGTCAATGTGTTCTCAAAATTTTCCAGGGCTGACCGTAGACAGTTTTGTATCTTAAAGGAAAAGTTATATATCTCTCTCTCCTTCACACACACTGCAGAAAGAGGAATGTCAGACTTTCTGTAGAACTCACTGCCTAAAGCAACTACAGTGGTACCTCGGGTTACATACGCTTCAGGTTACAGACTACGCTAACCCAGAAATAGTACCTCGGGTTAAGAACTTTGCTTCAGGATGAGAATGGAAATCGTGCTCTGGTGGCGCGGCAGCAGCAGGAGGCCCCATTAGCTAAAGTGGTGCTTCAGGTTTAGAACAGTTTCAGGTTAAGAACGGACCTCTGTAATGAATTATGTACTTAACCCGAGATACCACTGTACGTCATGCTAAGGTCTACAGTGAACAGTGCCATTTATTTCACCAAGTTCTAACCCTTAAGGTTGTGATCAGAGTGTAGAGCCTCAGCAATGATTATCTGTGTTGGAAATTTGGTCACCATATCCTAGGTGCATCCAGCACAGGAACACAGGAAGCTGCCTTATATAGAGTCAAGAGACCATTGGTTCATGCAGCTCAATACTGTCTGCACTGACTGGCATCAACTCTCCAGGTTTCAGATTGGAGGCTCTCCCAGCCGTAATTGGAGATGCTGGGGATTGAACTTGGAACCTGCTGCATGCAAGGCAGATTTCCTACCACTGAGCTACTGTCCTTCCCCAAAGAATGTTCCCATGGCTCTGCCATTTTTTCAGGGCAGCTAGGTCTCTCGGCTAAGTTTCTAGACAAGAACACACTAAGACTGACAGGGCTTTACTTGCCAAAGCACAGTGAGATGACTCAGCCATTGGCATTTTGGAAACTTCTGCTGTCTCGAGAAGGGGTCACCCCCCCTTTTTTACAGTTTGGCACAGTTGCACAGCCTGCTCTGCTGGTAGCTCTAGCAAACTTTGACTCATCACGATTCTTGTACAGCTGCAGGAATTAGTGCAAACACAACCCAGAAAAACTCAAGACTATGTGGGACTTACAAAATGCACACAGCACAGCGAGAGTTGCAGATGCAGAGAGAATACCAGACTCTAAAGCCCCATCTAGATAGTTCAACCTTCTTAAAAGGATTGAAACACTTTATTTGAAATCTGCCTGGCTAGGACTTATCAGACAACAGGATATTGCAGAGAATGGCTCAGAAGTCAGAGAAGCCAAGAAAATTCAAGGCTGTCACAGCCCCTCTCTTAACTCAAAGTTTGGAATCCTTTTCCTGCCAGAAATGTAATGATTCTCCACCCACCCCTCTATTTCTTGCTGGGCCTTGCACTGTCTGCTAAATATACCAACAAATTTTCCTTCATCAACACCTTCAAGAAGTTTGAATGGCACCCCCTGCCCATTCCAGGAATCTGACCAATTTATTATTTAAGGTGGCATGCCCTTTCCTCTCCCCTTTGGACAGCCTTGCTTCCAGGAGTAAGGGGGACTTATTTCAGTTTGGTGTATTAAATTACACAGCTGTCTTTTATGTAATAGTCATTTAAATAATAATAATAAAAAAACCTTTAGCTGCCATAGCTGGATGAAACTTTTGCTACAGGACATCCCCAATACGAAAGGTTTCTCTATCCAGGGATGGAGACATACAAAACAAGGAAACAGAATCAAGGCCCAGCAACCCCCAGTCCTGCTCCAGATCATTTTTCATAGAATCACAGAATTGTAGAGTTGGATGGAATCTAGTCCAACCCCCTGCAATGCAGGAATCTCAATTACATCCTACATGACAGATGACCATCTAACCTCCGCTTAAAAACGTCCAAGGAAGGAGAATCCACCACCTTGTCCATTCCATTATTGAACAGCTCCTACTGTCTTAAAGTTCTTCCTGATGTTTAATTGAAATCTCTTTTCTTGTAACTTGTAGCCATTGGCTATCACATCTCCTTTTAGTTTCCTCATTTCCAGCATAAACATACCCAATTCCCTCAACCATTCCTCATAAGGCTCCAGATGTGGTCTGATCAAAACAGAATAGAGTAGTAATATTCATTCATTCATTGAATTTATAAACTGCCCTATACCTAGAGTTCTCAGGACGGTTCACGAAAAAAGATCACAATACAGTGGTACCTCCGTTTCTGATCTTAATTTGTTCCGGAGGTCTGTTCTTATCCTGAAGCTGTTCTTAACATGAGGTGCGCTTTTGCCAATGGTGCTTCCCACTGTTCACGTGCCTTTGGCGTGCAACTTCCACTCACATCCCGGGGCAAAGTTCACTTCCAGGAGCACCTACTTCCGGGTTAGTGGAGCTGGTTACCTGAAGCGTTCACAAGGAGGATGGTATGTAACCAGAGGTATTACTCTACATAAAATCAAAATCAAAACAATAATCCAATAACGCGGCCCCCCCAAAAGAGCCACATTTTAAAACTTCCCTTGATCAGGACACTATACTTCTGTTGATTCAGCCTAGAATAGCATTAGGTTTTTTTGCTGCTACATCACACTATTGACTCATGTTAAGCTTGTAGTCTACTAAGATCCTTTTCATATGTACTACTGGCAAGCCAGGTGTCCCCCCATCTTATAGTTGTATAGCTGGTTCTTCCTGCATACATGCAGAATCTTACATTTGTCCCTACTGAAATTCATTTTGTTCGTAATTTTGTTGTTTCTTTCACTGGATAATTTATGCTTGTCCTGCTCAATAAGGAAGTCACGTTTATAGTCCTCATGGGTACAGGGTCAAACTCCAAAGCACAGATGCTTCCACTCACCTATGTAAGATGCTCGGGTCTCACCAAGCAGTTCAAAAATTAAGGAACCTTCGCAGCAGTTTCCATTTTTATTACACATACCTCAAACACACCCCAATTAGCAGGAAAAGGAAGAATTGGATATATGCAGTTCAGAACATGAAGCTTTTTCAGAACAGTACTCAGTAGCTGTGAGAGTTCCCATGACACACCTAAAAGCATTACTGAATTGTAGAAATGAGAAAATTTGCAACAGCCACTGCCAACTTTATCTATAGATGCAGAGTACAGGCTGTATTGTCTAGTTGCTCGTATATCCATTACATTCTTTGCCTGCTGCATGCACATGGTACCAGGTAATTTTCTCCACAAGCACACTACCAAAATGAGTCAGTTAATCTTTTGAGATGCCATGTGTTGCTTTTCCTTTAAAACTGCAACACAGAAACACGAAAATGCTGTTTATACTAGGCCAGACCCAGTACCCAGTCAGCAGGTCTAACTAGGCCCACCAAACTTCCTCATTTGGTCCATGAGGCATCAGGTGTGCACCAGGTAAAGCTCTCCATCTTGCCCAGTATTGTCCGCTCTGGCTAGCAGCAGCTTCTCTCAGGCACTTTCCCATCACCTGATCATTTAAAAGTCAAATTAATAAGGGAACCCAAGATATGTCTCTCTGTAAAAATCAGATGCCAGAGCCAAGATACTCACCGCCCCACTTCAATAAGAAGTAAAGACATTCTCACTTATTTATCATAAATTAAATTCAGATGGGGGAAGTGAACCCACAACAAACACCATGCAAAACTTTTCTTACAATGGTGAACTTGAGCCGGTCACTATCTCAGCCTAACCTTCATTACAAAGCTATTCTGAGGACAAAAGGTACCTCACCTTGTATGCCTTGGAAGAAGATGGGATATTAAGTGCAATTATAAAAAAAAATAATATTCTCCTTATTGGAACTTGCTTGTTTTACAGACCCACATAGTTCTGTTTAGAGTGTCTGTAGGGAGCCAGACATACAGGTGTGAGGCCTAAAACACTCTCCCTTTTGAGGGGAGCTTCTCTTCATTTTGATAGGTGAGTAGGTGGGTCAACCCTGAGATCCAATATTGGGCCATTCTCTTTGTGAGAGACTAACTCCTTTATTAAATATATTCTTGAAGGCCATGTCCTCACAAAGCAACATACAACCCAAAGCAGGGCAAGTTATAAAGATATGGCATCCACATTGCCAAGCACAGAATAAAACTTTTAACAAGCTGCTCTGTAACTCACAGGCTAATTAGAATCTCAAGTTAAATACAGCATTGGAGAGGAAGGTTTTCAACACTGACCTAAACAACTGGCTACACAGAGCAAGGTGAGGACCTCGGGTCCAGGATCACCATCAAGAAGGCCCCACTTCTTATGCACAACTGACCTTAAGGGTAGGTACCGAAGGTCCCCTGACTCAGGTTGGCAGCGGGGAGTATCCAGTTGGCAGGTCTAACTAGGCCCACCAGACCTCCTCATTTGGTCCATGAGGTGTCAGGTGTGCACCAGTTGTTCAGTGGAAAAGGGAGGGGGCAGCTGATTGGCAGTATATGCAAAGCTCCATATAATAATAACAATGATTTATTATGTACCCATCTGCAGGCCGTCCTTCAAATCACCCCCCAAACTAGCCCACTTCTTTCTCCAACCCCCCATAGCATCTATCAAGGTGCGTATGAAAAGAAGAACCAAGTTTCATAACAAATATAGATGGGAACCTTCTGTCCCAAATATTTAACAAGTCAAGAGGACACCGTCCCATAAGGACGGGAGAGCAAAGCTTCACCCTTGGTCCCTAAAAATATAGATGCCAAAATGCTCCTGGCAAAATACCCCCCTCCTCCCAAAAAAACCCCCAACCGTGTGTATGTTCACAGGAGTATCAAGACGAGACTCCCCCAAATATGTGTGTGTGTGTGTGTGTGGAGGTGGAGGTCAGGGTTAGATTATAATAATAATAATAACAATAATAATAGTTTTTATTTATACCCCGCCCTCCCCAGCCAAGGCCGGGCTCAGGGCGTCTAACACGAAATAATAAAAACAAGTTGAATGAATACAACTTAAAAACAAGATTAAAATACAACATTAAAATATAGAAACATTAAAATATTAGCCCAAATGCATAGGGGAGGGGAGGAAATAGTCTAGACTAGACTCCCCCAAATATATGGGAAGGGAAAGGGGGGCAAAGCTAGATGCCCACAAATGTTTGTCTGTGGGAGGTGGGGTGGAAGGGTCAAGTTGGATCCCCCCCAAACGCCAATGTGGGGGAGGTCAATGCAGGTGACCTCAAGGCGAGATTCCACCCGACCTCCCCACCTCCCGACCCCCCAAGCAGGAAGCGCCACCGCCTGAGCCTTCCATGCTCGCTGAGGGACAACAGGGGACCCTCCTCCAGCTCTTCAGGGGCTCTACCTTCGGAGAGGAGGAGTGGGGGGAAAGACGGGAGACAGCCCCGCCAAGCCCCGCCCACCCGCGCCCCTTTCCCGGCCTCACCTGAGCGAGCGGACCCAACAGCCGTTGGCAACAGCGGACTCCAACCGGCTCCCTTTCGTACCCCCCGCCCTGAGGCGGCGCCCTGCCCCGCTCCCTCCCGCTCCTCTCTGGGATTTGTAGTCCCGCTGGGGCCCTACGGCCCGCCTGCGTAGCTGGAGCCTCCTGCTCCACGGAAACTACACCTCCCATCAGCCACCGCGCTTCCGTGCCTCACCTCGTCCAGGTAAACGCGCTTCGCCTGCCCCACTTCCCCTCTTTCTACCGCGGCGCCTCTTGGGAAGTGTAGTTTCCAGGCGAGAATGAGACGCCGCCGTTAAATGCAACCCTGGACTACAACGACCAGAAATCCTTCCGGGTAGAGAGGCCATCTTGAGCGTTGCTAGGACACGGAGACGCCCCTGGAAGAGGTGGCGGTAGTATTTGGAGGAGGAGGGATCAGGTGAGAGAGAAAGATTATTTTGAGGATGGGGGAATAGGTGTTAATTTTTAGGGGTGGTGGTCCACGAAAATCCCTATGCACATACGTTCCATATAGAAAAAGCTATTCTTACATTAAAAATAATAGTACTAAATTATGTTTTCAATATTACATGCTAAGCAGTTAAGGAGAAACAATAGCACTGTATTCTTATCATTATTATTAACAATAATATTCACTATGCAATTATGCAAACATAAACTGAGTAATTTTTTCCACATTACAGCACAAGTCTCAATCAGTTGAATCGTAGAAGATTGTTCCCTTTCCTTAACTCAGGCAGAAGGGAAATGAAACACAGTTCTAATTCACCTTTAAGCACACAAAAGAAAAAGAGAGAGAAGAGGTGGGGGAACCAAGCTGCAAAGTATTTAAAAATCTCAGATTGGTCCATTCACATATCTGCAAACTTCTGTCTAAACAAACTAACATACAAGCAGTCTGTGTAATACTAGTGCAGTGATAAATTTTGCATTTATTGCTCCACCCACTGTTGACTCTAGCCCTGCCCACTGCTGTCAAGTGGCCCCTGGAAGATTGCCCAAGATGGGAATGTGGCCCTTGGTGTGAAAAATGTTCCCCACAAAGTTTTACTCAGAGTACACCAATTGAAATTAATGAACCTAATTTAGTCGTGGCCACGAATTTCAGTGGGTCTACTCCTGAGTAGCACTAGTGTTGAATACATCGCATAACACACAATCAATACCCATCCTCCATCAGCTGGTTAGCAAATAGAATTCCACTGCCCGGCTGGCTTTGCAGCTAAAGCTCCCTCTTTGGTTTTGCACCGCTGAAAGACATCTCAACATGAAACCCTGATTCTTATTATATCCAGGAAGGGGTGGAGAGAAGCCACAACAGTGTTTTGATGTCACCGAAGAATCAAAGGCTGCTTTGATTCAATAGATACCTTTGATTTTTGTAGGGTGGTGTGGTGTGAGGAAGGGAAAAGGTGAAGAGTCTTAAAGCCAGCGGAGAGAATAGGGAATCCCCTTCTTTCCTGTAGCTTGGTCCAACAAAACACAACTTCTCCTGAAGACAAAAGGGTTTAACATGCAGCTCTTTACACTGTGATTACTGAAGCTCGCTGTTTTCAGCACTGATTTTCATTTTTTGGGGGGAAAAGAGAGATGTTCTGAAAAGGCCAATTGGCAGGTGACAACATTTCTATATGGATGCCCCTTTAAGAATAATTATAATAGTTATAAAAAAGTGACAAAGAAATAACAATTCTTCATCACCCATAAAAGGTGGCTCTGTAAAGTATAATAGGTAAAGGTAAAGGTACCCCTGCCCGTACGGGCCAGTCTTGCCAGACTCTAGGGTTGTGCGCCCATCTCACTCTATAGGCCGGGGGGCCAGCGCTGTCCGCAGACACTTCCGGGTCACGTAGCCAGCGTGATAAGCTGCATCTGGCGAGCCAGTGCAGCACACGGAACGCCGTTTACCTTCCCGCTAGTAAGCGGTCCCTATTTATCCACTTGCACCCGGGGGTGCTTTCGAACTGCTAGGTTGGCAGGCGCTGGGACCGAGCAACGGGAGCGCACCCCGCCGCGGGGATTCGAACCGCCGACCTTTCGATCGGCAAGTCCTAGGCGCTGAGGCTTTAACCCACAGCGCCACCCGCGTCCCTTGTAAAGTATAATGGAAGCCCCTTATTTTTAGAATGATAACCATGGCTACCAAACAGCTCCCCCAAAATGCCAACCCTCTTTTGAAGACAAGGGGACAGAGACTAAGATATGGCATGACCAAAAAGTGAGAAAGGTCTGGACTGCCACCTTCTGAGAGGGCTGGCAATTTGGATCCACCAGCTGGTTCAATAGGAGGTAAAGTTGCCACCCTTCTTGGTTTCAACCTCCATCCTCAGGGTCTCCAGTAAGAAACAAGGGAGCAGCCTGCTTTTTAGTTGGCTCAAGTATTTGGAGACTAGTTCTGTCCCTGTGTTCATCAGGCTGCACCCCTGAACCACAAAGTAAAGCCATGTTCTCCCTCCTGACTCACCATCTTGCCATACATACACTACTAGGATGTGTTCCTACCACACAGGCCTCACCTGCTCACTTCTGAGCCTCAGGAGACATGACAACTAATTGGCTATTGAGCCAGTGGTAGGATTCTGTGAGCACCTCAGCAACATTGCCTAGACCATGGGCCGGCAAACTAAGGCCTGCGGGCCGAATCAGGCCCAATTGCCTTCTAAATCCGTCCTGTGGATGGTCCAGGAATCGCCGCGTGGATTGCCAGCGCGTGGATTGCCAGTGCACATGTGTTCTTCTCCTCTCCCTCACACGGTGGCGCCGCCTCCTCCTCCCTCCTTCCCTCCTCCTGGTTTCTCCCTACCCTGCCTAGAGGAGGAAGGGGGCTGGGCTTTGTTGGTGCCAGCCTCTCTCCGGAGCCCTTTCGCGCTCTGCTCATCATCCCTCCGCTGCCACCACCAGCCCCTGCCGCTCGCAAGACACAGGAGCCGTGGTTGGCTGAGAGCCCCTCTCAAGCAGCGGCCATTAAAAGCAGCCCCTCTCCAGAGCCCTTTCGCGCACCGCTCATCGTGCCTCTCTGTGTGCAGTGTGCATAGGAATTCGTTCATTACCCCCCCCCCAAAATAGTCCGCCCCCCAAGGTCTGAGGGACAGTGGACCGCCCCCTGCTGAAGAAGTTTGAGGACCCCTGGCCTAGACTAAGATGCTAGGGCAGAGTGAGTAGCAACTACAGTGGTACCTCGGATTACATACGCTTCAGGTTACAGACTCCGCTAACCCAGAAATAGTACCTCGGGTTAAGAACTTTGCTTCAGGATGAGAACAGAAGTTGCACAGCGGCAGTGGGAGGCCTCATTAGCTAAAGTGGTGCTTCAGGTTAAGAACAGTTTCAGGTTAAGAACGGACCTCCGGAATGAATTAAGTACTTAACCCGAGGTACCACTGTATATAAGACCAATTGGAACACAATTGGTGCCTTGTGTCACCTGAGTCTTGGTGGCCCAGTAACCGCACTACTGCCTTCTGGCCATCTCTGGTGGCTGCGCTGTAAATATCAGAGCACCACATTGATGCTGGGAGTAATCAGGAGTGGGAAGACTTTTTTTCAGCATGAGGGCCACATTCTCTTCTGGGCAACCTTCTAAGGGCTGCATGTCAGTGATGGGCAAGACTAGAGGTAAAAGTGAAAGTCAATATGACCATTATATAGTAGGCTATTATTTATTTATTTGATTTATGTACAGCACTTTATCTAAAGATCCCAGGGTGATGTACAACATTAAGGAGACAATTTCTCAGCCTTTGGGCTAATATCAAGTCTAGTGAAGAAGATAATTTGCACAGCATAATGATAAAATAATGGTAATAACTTTCCCTCCGCCCCCCATTTAGCAAGCCATAGATTATTTAATGGTTGAATGGTTGGGCAAAGAGGAATGTTTTTGCCTGCCGCCTAAATCCATGTAATGATGCTCCCAGGAGAGCCTCTCTGGGGAGGGCATTCCACAGATGGGGAGCCACCACCAAAAAGGCCTGCTCTCGTGTTGTCACCCTCTGAACTTCTCATGGAGAGTGGCAGACATAGAGAAGAACCTTGGATGATAAGCACAGGGTCCGGGTCAGTTTGTATAGGGAGAGGCCTGAGGTCCTGAGCCATGTAAGACTTAATAGGTCAGCACCAGCAGTTTGAATTGGGCCCAGGAACTAATTGGCAGCCAGTGCAGTTGGGCTGGTATCAGCGTTATATGCTCAAACTCTCTTGTTCCGGTGAGCAACCTGGCTGTCAAATTTTGCACATGAAGTTTCTGAACTGTTTCCAGAGGCAGCCCCACATATAATGCATTGCAGTAATCCATTGACTAGCTTGTATGCACACTCACAGACTCCTCTTTACCCTGCATCCAGCAACCAAGAGGCAGTATCAGAGTTGAAGGGCACGTTGCAGGCAGGCAAAAACAACTGAGGTGGGACTTAGGGCCAGTGAGGGATGTGGTCAGGGGAGTCTCCAGTTTTGAGGGCAGAAAGGCTGGGTTGTGCGTGGGGGAAGCACTTGCAAGCACCTTTGCAAACATCAGCCAGAACCATGGAGCACGGGAGCTGGTTTGTTTCTTGTTTAGCAATCAGCTTGAAAATTGTTTGCTTGTTTTTTGTTACATCTCTGTAAATGAAATGACTTGAGACTCACTTTTACTGAGAGAGAGAGAGAAATAAATAAATAAAAATAAAAATTGGAGGGGCCCAGCATATCCACTCTGTTAAGGCTGCTCAACTTTCATGCCTACTTGGTAATCCAGCCAGACATTTGGAGAAAGCCGTTAAAATCTTGGAAGAACACACACAGTGACATTTTTACAAATATTTTAATAGACTAGGTTATTGGTCTTGTGCACTACTGAGCGAAATTTTAATTATCTGTGTAATGAGGCTAGGACAGATTTAAGTGCTTCCCTGCCTGTCTTTTCGAAAACGGTAGTCATTTGTTCCCGCATTAACAAGCAGCGAAGGACTTCACTTCTGCTCCGATCATGGAGTCATTTCAATAGGATTCAGATTATGGCTCTTCCTTCCCAGAGGTGCCCCCCCCTGCAAAGTAGGAGAGGGCAAATCTGTTCATTTTGGTGTCTCACTTTGCCAGTCTAAATATGAGTCTTCCCCATTTCTGCATCAATTTGCAAGTTACTTTTTTTTTTAAGTCCTCATGAAAATTCATCAGCATTTTAGTGTGAATTTTTCCTAATATACATGTTAGTATGTAATTTCCCCTAATGTGTACATTCACGCAAAGTGATTTTTCCTAATGGGGTGCATTTTCATATGTTGCTTTCATTAATATAAGCATTTTTATGAACACTTTACCCCAGTGTGTACATTTTTGTACCCATTACTTGGCTGGAGAGAAGCGTGAATTTTGAAGGATGGCTGTGTTTCAGTTTGTGTATTGTTTTGGAAAGTGTGAATTAGGTTGTTTCACCTTAAACTGTACACTGAGTCAAATTTCTCATTCAGCACTACCCAAAAACAAACATGATCTCCCTCCACTGTCAGAGGTAGTTCAGGCCATTGCCATTCTGTGCACATTCAAAGTACCCACGACTGCATGTGTGCATTGTCATGAACCCAGAAGTGGCATGATGATGATGATGATGATAATGATGATGATGATGATGATAATAATAATAATAATAATAATAATAATAATAATAATAAATTATTTATACCCCGCCCATCTGGCTAGGCTTCCCCAGCCACTCTGGGCAGCTTCCAAAAAAATATTAAAATACTCTAATACAGCATAGTTACATAGTTATTGAATTACTACACTATGTAGTAGTGATTTCATTAAAACCCACAGATACTTTAAAGATCATTAGGGTCTTGACTGCCTTTCATATCCAGGTGTAAAAGATGCTGCCTAATACTTAAATATACAGAATCCAATGCAGTAGTCTTTGTCCACCTAAACATGTACAGTAATTCATACATCCAACATTGGTCCCACTGGACAGAATGAAGTAGGGAAAGTTGGCATTTAGAGGTGAATATCTCATTTAAATTACAGGCAGAGTAATTTCTTGGTGGAAAAACTTAGAAGTTCATTTTTTATTTCAACACATCAAAGAAAAAGGCATAAAAAGGGGGCGTAACTGTGCAGAGCTAGCTTATACACACTCCAACATTGTGGGGTTACAATGACCTGGAATGCAATCCCCCTGCAAATTGGGGGTTGCTTGTATACCTCTGAATATTAGTCACTGGGAATGGCAGGTGGGGAGAATGCTCTTGCTCTCAGGACCTGCTTGTGAGCTTCCCATAGACATCTGGTTGACATTCTGAAACAGGACTAGATGGGCCTTTGGTCTGATCCATCAGAGCCCTCCCTGTGTTCTCGTTTCCTTATGAGGTGGACCACTCTAGGAAGTAGTCTTCCAAAACTTGGTTGCGGTGGAATTAAAATGTGAATTTCTGGCAAATGACCATTTGAACTTCTTTGTACGGAAGGTACGAAAGAATGATGGCATCGGGAAGGAAGAACAATTACTGTGCTTTCACAGTAACTCTTGAGGAATCTGATGATGAAGGGAAGGAGAAAAGAACAGATACTGAGAGCATGCAGGAGGCTTTCGAGAAGTTCAGAAGACGGCGGCAGGTAAGGGTGAACAGTGTTGCGGCTTGCACAAAGGCATTGAGATCAGTTGCCTGAATGTTGCTGGCTTTCCGCTAGGCATCAGAAAGCAACAAATGCTCACCTGTTAATGTTTGATATTAGCAGAAGAGGTCAAAACAGTGTAACCTTCCCATCTGGTTACAGTGATCTGTGCCTCATTCCTTTCTTGATTATTGTAATGCGCTATACATGGGTTGCCTTTAAAGACCATTCAGAAACATCAGTCACTTCTGAATGCTGCAGCCGCACTTCTTACACAGGTGGGATTATAGGGCTCATACGTCTCTTCTCCCCCATCACCCCCTTTGTAGCAGCTGCAATGATGGCTTGGTTATTTCTAATCGCAATTCAAAGTGCTGGTTTCGAAAGCCCTAAGTGAAGGCAGTGATGTGGGTTTTCTGGAAAACAATCATATGCAAATTAGAGTAAAAGATTGTCTCATGCATTTTATGCCCAACTGATCACTGTGCTCTGCAGGAGAGGGCCTCCTGCAGATACCACCTTGTCAAGACTTTCGTTCCGTACAATGTAGGGATTAGGTCTTCAGCATGCTGGCAACTTCCCTATAGAATGCTCTCATGTTATATATTTGAGGGGTACCGGCCCTCTTGTCATTTCAGAAGCTCTATTAGAAGACCTTCCTCTTGTGACAAATCTTTTGGGGGGGAGATCTTTATCCCAATCGTCATCTGCTGTGCAATTGTTTTTATATATAAAATTCGTTATTTAATGTTTTAATTGCATTGTCTTATCATTTATGTGTTTGCCACCCTGGGCTCCTTTGGGAGGAATGGTGTGTTAAGATTTTATGCATAAATGAATAACATCATTCTAGTTACAGGTAGGTAGCCGTGTTGGTCTGCCATAGTCAAAAAAAAAATCAAAAAAAAAAATCCACTCCTTATTGGTATGAGCTTTCGTGTGCATGCACACTTCTTCAGATACACTGAAACAGAAGTCACCAGACCCTTATATATAGTGAGAGGGTGGGGAGGGGTATTACTCAGAAGGGTGGTGGGAATGGGTGATTGGCTGATAGGTGTGGTAAACCTGTTGACGACTGTTAATGACTGCAATTGGTCTTGCAGGAAAAAGCAAGGGGTGAGATGGCTAAAAATAGCTTTATCATGTATAATGAGATAAGAATCCAATGTCTCTATTTTTATTAAAATGCTTTTCAAGTGCTGTAGACAGCACAGCAGTTGGTACATAAATTGGTGGATTTCCTCTTTATCTATGGGCTGGTATGCTGGATCAGATGTTACATTTTACTTAGATCTATCCTGCTATGTATACCAGGAAGCCCTGTCCAATTCAGGTAGGTGCTGGAGGTGTAAAACTGTAAATACCTCTCTGAGACACAGGATGTGAGCATGCCCAGTGATACTTCTTTTTCATCAGAAGTTGTCATCCGTATCAATTTTGTATTGGCAAGATCCTTGAAATTTTCAGATGTTTGTGTAGTTTTAAATCGTATTTCTCACATGGAGATTAATGGTGGGACAACAAGAACGGATGCTGTGGGCCCTACTGATCACTAAGAGACTTATTATTTGAGCCTGAAAGGATAAATATCGGCTATTTCTTTTGCGATGGTTTGATGACATTAACACTCTTGTTACAATTGAGCACGTTTTATATAAACACCAACTCTTGGATACATAATTGGACATTTAGATGGCATATATTGATCTATATGTGTAAACTAAGATGGATGTGTTGATGTTTAAATGTATTGTCAATGTAAGCTGAGGGTTATTCCTCCCCCCCATTTTTAAAAATAAAACATGTGCAATAAAAATCAATGATAATATTAGTTTTAAAGATGCATAGCAGGAAGCAAGAGAGTGCCCTCCTTCCCTGCTCACCTGGTGTGCCCACCCTGCCTCCAACACTGCTGACTGCTCATATGTGGGTGTCAGCATTTGAGAAGGACCTCAGGAACAGCCTTGCAGGAAGAGGCGTCTCTGACCCAGTGGAGGCTGGTCCATTAAGGTGGATACTACTACCAACAAAACACTAAAATACAATAACCTATTAAACATTAAAAGCTTCCCTAAACAGGGCTGCCTTTAGATGTCTTCTAAAAGTTTGGTGGTTATTTTTCTCTTTGACATCTGGTGGGAGGGCGTTCCACAGGGCGGGCGCCACTACCGAGAAGGCCCTCTGCCTGGTTCCCTGTAACTTGGCTTCTCGCAGCGAGGGAACCGCCAGAAGGCCCTTGGCGCTGGACCTCAGTGTGGTGCGGCGTCTGTGGTGGGTGCCACGGAGAGGGATTCCTGAAATATATTGTTACATGCCACCCCACCCTCCAAGCAGTGAGAGGCGCAAGGGATCTCAAGCGCATCACCCAGGGTTTGGTTTCCTTGGAATGCAAGTTAGCAGAAGGTGTGGTGTCTTTAGGGCCTATGACTTTATTTCCACATACAGTGGACGCTCGGGTAGTGAACATGATCCATGAGGGAAGCACGTTCTCAACCCGCAGCGCCGCGTTTGTGCACATGCGGTTGCAATTCAGCGCCTCTGTGCACACGCAAAGCGCGATTTAGCGCTTCTGCGCATGGACAAGTGCCGAAACCCAGCAGTAACTCATTCCAGTACTTTTGGGTTTGGCGCGGTGCGCAACCCGAAATCGCGCAACCCGAAGCGTCTGTAACCCCAGGTATGACTGTAGATACAAACTGAGCATCGGATGGAGGGGCTCTCAGTCTTAATACCTCAACAGATCCAGCACAGAGCAAAATGCCTGCAGTTTCTAGCATTTAGCTTTTCATCTCTCTCTCTCTCTCTCTCTCTCTCTCTCTCTCTCTCTCTCACACACACACACACACACACACGACCACCAACTCTGGCTATTGTTCTTTTCCCTACCTAGGATTGCATGGCCTCTAGCCGGGTGAACACAATGGGGTGGAATGTCTTCCCCCCTTTCTTTGGCACTTCCTTGACAAAGGGACTAGTTTGGCAGGCTTCCTCTTACATATTCTGCCCCCACAGGTATTTTGTTGTTGTTGTTTAGTCGTTTAGTCGTGTCCGACTCTTTGTGACCCCATGGACCAGAGCACGCCAGGCATTCCTGTCTTCCACTGCCTCCTGCAGTTTAGTCAAACTCCTGCTGGTAGCTTCGAGAACACTGTCCAACCATCTTGTCCTCTGTCGTCCCCTTCTCCTTGTGCCCTCCATCTTGCCCAACATCAGGGTCTTTTCCAGGGAGTCTTCTCTTCTCATAGGTTGAAGGTTTGGAAGGGAACCCAGGGTTCCATCCAGACTGACTGGCGCCCCCCCCCCAAATCATAACAATAACACTACATACTTTGAAAGTGCATAGAAATCGATTTGCTGACAACTCTGCTGGAGACACTGGCCCCGTTTCTCAGCTTACAAAGTTTTAGACAGCCATAAACTTCCAGGAACAAAAGCATCCCTTGATGCAAAGCATCCGTTAGAAGAAGAAGAAGGAGAAGAAGAAGAAGAAAATCTAAACAGGTTTATCTTAAGCCCCAAATGGTATTGTGCAACCGGACACAGATTGAAAAGATGGATATGGAAATAACCAGTTTAGTCCACTGAGAGAGACATTGCTGCGAGTGTGTACGATATTCCGTTACCTGGTGCGAACATCCGCTGCATTTTAAGGATCCAGACAAGCTGGCTCTCCCCATTCATATTTAAGGAAAGAAAGTTTAATTCTTCTTTGATGCCTCCCAAGAGGTGAAGCTGTTGTCTTGATGCTGAAAACTCATCTCGGCACATAGTAATTCTAGGCATTATTAAAATTAATGATTGTTTTTCCTCCTTATAGATTTGTGCACCCGCTTGCAGATTAAAGCTCTGTGCACAAATTGTATTGGCTTGTCGTTTTACCTATAGATTTAATTGTGTGTCTTGGCAACAGCCTGAGTTGCTAATTAAGTCTGATGAAGATTATTCCTATATTAGTTTTTCCTTTGTGGCATTTGGTTTTAATTTTTGCTTAAAAGCAATTTTAACTGTTTCGGCCATGCCCTGCATTTGACGGCTTCAGTTGCAACCCGTAGCTGCACAGTGGATTAGGAAGGTAAAGTGGGGCAGTGCAGTGCAAACTAAGACACTATTAATGGGGATGGGATGGGTTTTGAGGAGGAATCTGGCAGTGGGAAGCGGAATGTAATCAGAAGAAGGGGAAGATCTACAGCAAGTTGGAGAGACCTTTCAGGGACAGCAGATAGACGGCTAATCCAGCAAACTTTTAAAGGCTCAACTTCAAAAGCTCAATCTTTTAAAGGCCTTATAGCATTGAACTGCAGCATTAGAAGGGAACTTGGTGGTCATGTAGTCTAACCCTGCCTCCATAGTGCATGAAATATACTTGGAGTCGAGTGTGAATTTCATGCTCTTTATTCAGCTCATAGTAGTGAGGAATGCAAGTTCCCCTGAAATGTCTGCTTTATATACATTATTTATACAATGGGCGCCATGTGATTGGCTAATTCCAGGATTCTCCTGTAGGCCAATCAGGTTGTGGCTTCACTTCCACCTGGAGTTAGATTGGGTGGCTCCTGTGGACCAATCAGACTACTGCATTCTGGATCCTGTTGCTCTAGGACCAATCAGACTGCTGTAATTTGGATCCTCTTCAACTCAGTACATAACAGTGCAAAAACAAACAAACCCAAAACCCTGTTGCGTCAGCATCCAGATAGCTGGTCACCCAGCCATAGCTTAGAAACAGGAAGGCAGCAAGGGTGTGGCACGTCCTTGCATTTCTCCAGCCTTGGCTCAGCTGGAAGTAAACACTGGAGCGTAGAGGTTTGGAGAGATGCAGTGGAAGCTGGCTGCGGTATGTGCCTATCCCCTTGCTGTGGCCGTATAAGAGCCTGTCGGCAGGAAGGGAAGTGCAACTCAGCAGCGAGACAGGCGGGGAATGTAACTGGGGAGGCAGGCCCAAGGAAACTGCAGAAGGTTGTCTCCAACAAAGTTCTGTTCAGAGTAAGGTAAAAGTAAAGGTAAAGAGACCCCTGACCATTAGGCCCAGTCACGGACGACTCTGGGGTTGCGGCGCTCATCTCGCTTTATTGGCTGAGGGAGCCGGCGTACAGCTTCCGGGTCATGTGGCCAGCATGACTAAGCCACTTCTGGTGAACCAGAGCAGCGCACGGAAACGCCGTTTACCTTCCCGCCAAAGTGGTACCTATTTATCTACTTGCGCTTTGATGTGCTTTCGAACTGCTAGGTTGGCAGGAGCAGGGACTGAGCAACGGGATCTCACCCCGTCACGGGGATTCAAACCGCCGACCTTCTGATCGGCAAGTTCTAGGCTCTGTGGTTTAACCCACAGCGCTACCCGCGTCCCTTCCTGTTCAGAGTAGATCCACTGAAATGACTTAAACACACAATTCCTAGTAGCTCCCTATGGCTAGGCTGATGCACGCCTTCTTCATTCAAGCCTCTTATTTGCCTCCTAAATGTTAGCACAGGAGTAAGGAACCTCAGGCCCTGGGAACAAATGTGGCCCTATGGACCTCTCTACCTGGCCCTTGGCATTCTCCCCAGGCCACACTCCTTCCACCCGTTGCTCTGCTTCCTTAAGTTCTTTTGCCTGGCTGGGAAGTGTCTGTGAAATGTTGACAGCACCTATTAATTTGTCTGGAAAAGCCCCCACCCGCATGCTGAAAGAACACAGGGCGCCACTTTATACCAAGGCAGGCTTGGGCAGTGTTCACACTCGCAGAGTTTCCATTTCTGGGTTTTTAACCCGTTTCCGCACGACATTCTCCCAAATGCTCATGTAGCCTGTGCTTTGCTTTAAAATACTGCTGTGGGATGCTTTGTTTCTCAAACCGGCTTCACACCAGTTGGAGTCCTCTAGCTATTCCTATTTTGTCTCCAGCCAAGGTGCAAACACCCTGGCATAAGGGTAAAGACATGGTTGCCCTGTGCACACACAGACAGAAATGAATCTGACACTAATGAAGTCCTGTGGATGTGAACAGCTGGGGAGAAAGCTGTTAACGCACTGTAACAACTCCACACGACTTCACTACACTCTAAATCGGAAATGTGAGCCCCCTTTAGCTGTCCCTATCTAGCCCAGTATTGCTTCCATGCCTGACAGCAGCACTTTAGGCTCTCAGGCAGAAATAGGGACTCCATCATCTGCTTCCTGGTCCTTTTGAAGATGCCATGAATCAAATTCGGGCCCTTCTGTATGCAATGCATGTGCTTTACCGCTGAGCAGCTGTCCCTCCCTAAAGGGACGGCGTACTGAGATGCGGCATTCAACATACATCTTCTAAAGTCACCCTGCGTGGCACATAAACAACAGCTGATTTTACAACGGTTGGTAGAAAGAAGGGGGGGCTCTCTGCGTTTGTGGGGGAAACAATTGAGATCGAAGCAATTATCTGAGGGGGCCTAAGTTAGCTGAGCTTGATATATAGCCATTGTAAAAATCCTCGCCACAGTGGGGTTAATTATTTCTGGGCTGTGGTTAATTTGCCAGAAAACTGCGGTGCCTTTTGTAAGGTGGTAACGGTGGGGAGCCTGGTGCTTTCTGCGAAAGGGGGGGGGGCGCAGTTGGGTTGCCTTTCTCGTTTCATTAAGTAGAGACCAAAGTGCCGTGTCAGGAGGCCGTTTGCAGGGAAACCAGAGAGATTACACTAATATCACGGTCCCACCTAAAGGCCTAAATGGATTTAGGATGCCCAGCAGAAGCCGGTTACCTCCCACTGAGCACATTTTCTTATCTCTGATCCATGCCTTGTACTCTTAAGGCGGGCGCACAGCATCGCCCACCGATAGGGAAAGCGAGCCCGTTTAACTACATCTCTCAGCGTGAAATCCAAGCTGTTGGAAAACAGCTTGTGATCTCTTTTTTTGTTGTTGCCGTAGCGCAGTCTGGTTCAGTTATTTCAGTTTTCTTACATTTTCTTGTTTCCCAACTACTCTTGTACCATCCTCGCCAACATTACATTGGAAGCTGCCTTCTGCTGAGCCCAGGCCATTGGTCCATTTAGCTCAGGACTGTCTACACTGAGTGGCAACAGCTCTCCAGGGTTTTAGACAGGGGTCTCTCCTAGCCCATACCTGGAGAAGCCAGGGATTGAACCTGGGCCTTCTACACACAAAGCAGTCCTGATAAGAATTCATCCCCTTGGGTCCCCAGATGTTGCTGGACTACAACTCCCATGATCCCTCAACATTGGCTAAGGTGGCTGGGGAAGATGGGAGTTGCAGTTTTGCGTTTTGTTGCACCTTTTGATCTCAACTTCTGACTTGGCTCACCTAGTTTGAAGGGAGGTTATATAGGAACATAGGAAGCTTCCTTACACTGAGTCAGACCACTGATCCTTGGTCAGCACCTAGTTTTCCTAGAGCAGAGGAAGGGGAACTTGTGGCCCTCCAGATGATAATAGACTACCACCTCCATCACCCATAATGGCTGTTCATGCTGCCTTGGGCTGATAGGAACATAGGATGCTACCTTAGTTGGTCCCTCTGGTTCAGTACACTGATTGGCTGTGGCTCTCCAGGGTTTCAGGCAGGGGATCTGCCCCAGCCCTAACCAGAGATGATGGGGATTGCACCTGTGGCCTTCTGCATGCAAAGCAGATGCTCTACCACTGAGCTGTGGCCTTCCTCTTAAGACACAGGAAGATAGGGAGTCTCCAGCAGCTTTTCCTGAAGATGCCAGAGATTGAACCCGAGGCCTTCTGCACGCCAAGCAGGTGCTCCAACATCAAGCCGGGTCTGCTTCCCTTGCTCTTTTGTCCTTCCCAGATGTGGTCCAGCAGAAGCCTCCTCCTCCTTTCATCTGGGCCTCGTCCTCAGCTTGGCATCGTGACTCGGCTCCCACTCCCGTGGAGAAGATGAAATGTCAAGCCAAGGAAATATTGGCGGAATGAGGGCCTTGTATACAATTTGTCTCGCTGCAAGAATATGCCTCATAAAGTTGAAATATGTGGACAGCCAGGCTGACAGTAAAAACTGAAGGCTCGTTACATTGCTTTTTGCTGTTGAATTCTCAATTACCAAAGCTGACAAGGCAGAATGATCTCAAGGAAGGAAATTTGGAGGGGGGGGCATTTTTTTTTTTTTTGCCACAAAGGCAACTAAAATAATAATTTTTGTTATGTGTAATACTGCTGGGGGGCTTAGATTTGCATCTGCCTTCATCCATCCATAAACAAATGTTGCCTACAAAAATACTTAGGCTAGAAGAAATCACAGACACTTAACTTTGCAAATAAGTGAATGTTTTATTCACAGATTTTCCAGAAGTTACAGTAAGCAAGTCTCCATTGGCAGTAAAATGAAGATGAAAAAGGTTCCAAATGACTTAAAAGGAAAAGAACTTGGTTTCCTTACAAAAAGGACCACGTAATCTCTGGGTTAGCAAAGGTGCAGGCTTTAAAATCTCCATTTTGGAGAGATTCAGTTCACTTGGGTTTTTGTTTTGTTTTTTTGCAACTGGGAGCCATTGACCACATGCCTCCTTGCTCTGGGAAGCATAGGAAAAAAGGAGAATAGCAGGAAACTAAAAGGTTGCAGGGAGTCTGCTAAGCTCCACCCCCATGGGCAATTCAGGGTTCATGCACTCAGGCATGAGTCAGTAGCTGTATATTACAACATATTGTAGTTTCAATATTTCTTCATTCAAGATTGATTTCAGCAATTTCTAAGTGCTTAATTACAAATGTCTCTAGGCGGTGTGCAAAGAAACTCAGTGCAATTAGTTAAAACCAGGAAACTAGAATTTATTTGAAATGCCTGCAGGAATAAAGAAGTCTTCTGTAGGTCCTGGAAGGTCAACAGGAAGAGGGCCTGTCTGACCTCAACTGGGAGTTCCATAAAACTGGGCTCACAACACTGAACATACAGTTCCTGGTGAATATGAGTCATGCATCCGGGCCAGGGGGATCACTAAGAGTGACTTCAAAGATTGGGCAAGGATTTAAAGGTTCAGGCAGTACCTGAGCTCTCCTTGACCTAACAACTTAAGGGCCTTGCAAATTATTACAATAACCTTGACCCTGACCTGGTAGCATATGGGCACCCAGTGCAAGCTTCTGAGCACCAGCTGTCAATAGTCTGTCCCCATCAACACTCTATTCACAGTACAGTGGTACCTCAGGTTACAGACGCTTCAGGTTACAGACTCCGCTAACCCCGAAATAGTACCTCGGGTTAAGAACTTTGCTTCAGGATGAGAACAGAAATCATGCAGCAGTGGCGTGACGGCAGTGGGAGGCCCCATTAGCTAAAGTGGTGCTTCAGATTAAGAACAGTTTCAGGTTAAGAATGGACCTCCAGAATGAATTAAGTCCTTAACCCGAGGTACCACTGTATTTTGCAGCAGTTGGAGCCTCCAAACCAGGCCCAATGGGGAGTCCCACACAGAGTGTGTTGCAAGTCTTGAGGTTACCGATGCATGGCTCACTGTGGTCAGACTAACTGTCCAAGGACTGCTATGGGCATACCAGCCACAGCTGGTAAAAGGCACTCCTAGCCACTAAGGCTACCTGAGCCTCCAGTATCAAAGATGGATGCAGGAACACATACCCGCCCACCAATTTGAGCAGACAGGTTGGACCTGCTGACGCCCAAGATCCTGTCCAACTCTAAAGTTCTGTACCCATACTTTGAGTAGACTATTGACTATGAATAAGTGATGTCTGTTAATGTCAGTGGGTCTAATCTGTGTAGAACACAGTTGAACACAACCCAATGATTCTCATTTCCTCCCTTTCTCTCGACCTTTTCGGTGGCCCAAACCCACAAGAATTCTCCTTAAGTTCTCCTCTGATGCTTACACACTCCCCACCACTTTCTGCTGCTCCCATCAGATGCCTAACATTCTTCCAAGTTGAGTCTCCATCAACACCTGCCCATGTTCAGTACTCATTTTTCCAGAAGAGGCCGAGCTAAGCTTGGCTTAGTCTGCTCACAGCACTAGGATAAGACACCATGGTTGGCGATAAGGGAAACAGAAGGAGAGAGAGAGAGAGAAGGGCTCCCAGGAGACAAGAAGCTGATTGAAGCTTCTCGGAGGGAAATGGCTTGTTTATCGCAAACATCATGGATCATTAGCAAAAGTGGCAAGGAAGGTTTTGAAGAAAAAACAAACCTTGATTGTTTATTGAGTACCGACGACGAGCTCCGCATCTTGCAAAGGCAGAAGGGAGAAGCCGACTTCATTTCTCGTGCAATTAAGAAGTGCATAATGCTTCTGAAGGAAGAAAGGCATTTGGAATTTTGCATGCAAATTTGCATGGAATAAATAATCAAGTGTGTGTGTGCGTGTGCAGGGGGTGGGAAAATGCCTTTGCATAAACACACACACGATTTGCCTGCTTGGCGTGCAGTTCCTGTTTCTTTTTCCCAGAGAAGGTTTGGAGCTGGAGGACTCCCTCGGAGGACAAACTGCCCCGTTGTGGTTTAACACTAGAACTCGTGGAAATCCTAGGAAGCTGAATGTTGGAAGATTCAGGACGGAGAAAAGGAAAGACTTCTTCACGCAGCGCGTAGTTAACCTAAGGAACTCGCTCCCACAGGGGCCAAACCCCCCCAGGAACTTACAGGGGGAAACTGACAATGATGATACTTTAAATAGAGGAAGAAAGAGAAATTTTCTTGTTAGAAGGAATGCTTTTATAAATCCGCTCCTTGACATCGGAATCCCTGCTAAGAACATAAGAACCAAAGAATATGCTCCAGCACCCTGTTCTCACAGTGGCCAACCAGATTCTGCAATGGGAAGCCCACAAGCAGGACCTGAGTGCAACAGCCCTTTCCTGACTTGCAGTTTCAAGAAACTGGCATTCAGAAGCATTTACTGCCTTTGGCAGTGGAGAACATAGCCATCATGGGTAGTAGCCATTGCTTGCAGGGATCAATCAATGGGAGCGTTCCCCTCCATCATAAATTTTAGCTCATTTATGTGTGACAGTGAGTGGAGGCTTCTTTCATCAGGATCAAGGCAGGGGAATGTTTACCGTTCCCTTCTCTGCGTGCCGCAACCTCCATCGAAATCTCCACCCATGTTTAAGATGGAAGATACAAAAATGCCTGACATGGCTGCAAGCTGTTCTTCACTAGGTCCTGAAACCCTGCAGGGCTGCTGCCAGTCAGAGAAGACACCACTAGTCTAGACGAACTCAGCCTAAGGCAGCTTCCTATGTTCACAGCCACAAAATACTTAGTTACCCTAATAATCCCAAGTAGCCCAATAAATTTGCACGACGGTGGGGGGGGGGGGGAGTAGATGACGCTGCCATCACTGCAGGCAATTCCTCTCCCTTTGTCTCATTAACTGAACGGATGATTGTCAGCACCTGGGCGAGCCTTCCTTCCGAAAGAGATCCGTGTGTCAGAAACCGTTTGCGGGCAGAGCCTGACTCTGGAGATGAAGTTATAAATTAAGCTTTTATGAAGGCATAGAAAAGCATCCTGATGTCCTTTTTATAGCTACATATCTGAGTAATGGCAGTAAATTAGCTGACATGCACCCAAGGACATCTTACCCTTGTGCCACCATTGATTGCTTGGTTCTATAAATCCCCCCCCCCAGCAACTTGTTGGAACAGAATTTATCGTGCCGAGGCCCTTAATATGTTTATGATGAGCCTAGATTAGGATGCTGTGATTTTCTGTCACTCAGGCAAAAATCTGGGAAATGGAGTCAAAGCTTGCCACCGCACGCGCATACATATCTCCGATGTTTTCTCCACCGCTGCAACGGGAGCACTGTTGGGCTGCATGAAATGTGCTGGTTTTAGTGTATAAAAGCCCTTGAACAACTTGGGATCAGGATACCTTCAAGATTGTCTCCCCCTTATATGCCCAACCAATCACTATGCTCTGCAGGTGAGGGCCTCCTGCAGATACCTTTGTTCTGCACAATGTAGGCATCACACCCCAGTGTTGTGGTACCTACTCTTTGGAATTCCAGAGGCACTGTCTCTGTTGGGTTTCCAACACCTGCTGAAGACACTTCTCTTCCAACAAGCCTTTTCAGCAGAGATCTTTCCCCCATCTTCGTCTGTATTTTAAAGATGCGCTTAGATGTTTTATCATTTGTGCCTTTGCAGCCCTGGACTAATTTGGGAGGAAGAGTGGGATATAAATGTATTAAATGTGAAACAAATAAGTAAGTGAAGAGAGATAAACCACCTCTAGGCTTCTTCTTAGCTGGCCATGAAAGATGGTTCTATGCCAGGCATAGGCAAACTCGGCCCTCCAGATCTTTTGGGACTATAAGTCCCATGATCCCTAGCTAACAGGACCAGTGGTCATGGATGATGGGAGTTGTAGTCCCAAAACCTCTGGAGGGCCGAGTTTACCTATGCCTGCTCTATGCTGTGTCCAGGCTAGGCTAAGGAGGTGCTTGCTTTGATGGCTTTTGATGTCTGGTGGCTGCTTGCTAGCGGACACCCCCTGCTTCCATGAGTATGGGCTGAAGTAGGGCTGCCATATGTCCAGAATTTCCCGGGCATAGCCAGGGTTCATCCATCGCAAAAGGCGTTCAGGTGGAATTTTCAGGAAGTGGCTAAAATGTCCGGAAAACCCAGGTGTATGACAGCCCATATTGGAACCTCAACAACTTTTGTTTTCAGGTTTTCACTTTTTGAAATATTGCAACCCTAGCTGAAGACTAAAAAATAGGGTAGGCTGTTGGGACGTAGGAGAGAAAGGTTTGCTAGCAAGAAGGAACCCGAATATGACATTGTGTGGGGTTTTTGGAGGGTGCAGAATACATGCTTGCCTGCCACCCTCTTGCATAACATATATGTCTGCAAATAAATATTGACTCCTTAACTCTCAAGTGCTTCAGGAAAGAGAATCTTTAGAAGGCTTTCCCTTCCATTCCTACCAAAACTTTGCACAGCTCCAGAAAGCAAGGGGCATAAAACAAGCCCCTGGCAGAACCAGCCCAAGCCATAAGCAGCATTATCTGCCTGTAAATGGAATACTGGACAATAAAGGAAGCCGAATGGAGGGTTGTGCAGGCATAATTACTGGAAGGCAGAGGAGCGGATTTGCTTGAGTTATGTGCCGGCAGCAACCCAAAACGTCACCCATGAAATAGCTTCCACCCTCTTCCGGCCAACTGAAGACCGGCTCAAGTGGTATTTCAGAAATGGGAGGGCCACAAAACAAAAATACTCCCACTGTATATCGCAGCCCGTAAAAATGCCAGAGTCCGCTATATACTTGCAGGATTTCTGGCCCATCCAGCGTCTCTGCAGGCAGGGACTCGGGGCAACGATGTGAAGAAAAGGGAAAGAAAGAAGAATGTGAGTATGTGCGTGTGTTTAAAGTAATCTAGGGGATTTGAGAGCAAAACAACAATGAGAAGCAGCCATTTCCCCATTGTGACAAAGTCGTGGGGCTTGAAAAACGGATCCTGCGTGCTGGCCCAAGACTGTCGTGAAAACAGCACCGTCTTTCCTTGGCAGAGATGATTTTGTGGGGAAGAGACGTGGTCTCACATTCACGATAGCTGATACCCTGATAAATTTGAAAGTCTTTCAGATGCTGTACAAAGCTCACTGGGTCATTTTCAACTACGTACAGTAAGTCCTACACTCACTGAAATGAATGGGCCATGTTAATAATGTCCATGAACTTCAATAGATTAGACACTCCCTTTTATTGTTTTAACATTATCTACTGTGTGCGGCTTCCTGGGCAGCAACCAGCTTCCGACTTCAGCAGACTGGCTTCCGGCTTTGAATTCCAGGCTCTTGTTCCACAGTTGCATCAAGTCCATTCTCTTTCAAAACACCTTCATCTCCAGAAAATAAAATGAAACTCTCTCCAGCTAAGCAGCTCCTGGAACGCTTTGCCCCGTGGCACACAATAGCAGGCAATTCAGAGAGCGAGCCTCTCCAGCTTCCTCTGGGAAGACAATCCTCACGGGTGAATAGTGTTTATTGTAAAGGAGAACATTTCCCCTGTGAAAGGACGATCATTTCTTTTGGCCAGCTTTAACCCTTTGCATACGTTGCTTCTGACAAGCCACGGTGGAGCGCATCTCGAACTCACCGCCACATTGTTTCCCACAACTTGCTCTGTTTTCCACTAACAATGGTCCTTTTAGAAAACAATGGCTGGCCAGGTCGAGTTGTTCTGGCGCCCTACTTTCTCGCGTCGAGACAGTCTGATTATCCTTGGCACCAGGTTGCCTTCAGCTCTGAAACATGCAGCAAATGGAAGAAAACACCTGTAGCTAAGTTTTGCATAGACTCCAGTTGAGTGCCTGGATTTTGAGGCAAGGAGGTTTCAGCAGGGCCTGTTAAGCTAGAAGATTCAGGGCATGCAAACTCGAGTACAGTCATACCTCGGGTTAAATATGCTTCGAGTTGAACGCGTTCGAGTTGCGCTCCTCGGCAACCCGGAAGTAATGGAGCGCGTTACTTCCAGGTTTTGCTGCTTGCGCATGCACAGACGCTCAAAATGACGTCACGCGCATGTGCAGAAGCGGCGAAAAGCGACGTGCACATGCACAGATGTGCCATCGCTAGCTACGTTTACCTCTAGATGCGAACGGGACTCCAGAACGGATCCCGTTCATATCTAGAGGTACCACTGTATTTCCCCACATTCTCTCTTTGTTGGGTGGCCCATGCAAAATGAGCATCAGGAGCTGCCGGGTTGCCATGCAGCGCTCCATACAGTAGACCTCTGAATTGCAAGAGGCATCCTTCTCAGTGAAGCGCCTTTAGGCTTGTCAACCCAGGTTGGCCATTGGACTCCCTGGGATATAGAAGGGGCTTGCAGCTCCGGTTGAGTGTTGTTCAGCTGACAATGTCTTCCTGAGGTCTGGCATGTCCCTGCAGGCTCTCCCTCCTCTGTCAGAGGCAGCATGACTCTGAGCACCAGTTGCCAAGTATCCAAAGTGGAGGGAGTGCTGCAGCAATCAGGTCCTGCAGGTGGCCTTCCCAGAAGAGGGATCTAACTGGCCACTGTGAGAACAGAATACTGGGCCAGATTGGCCTTTTGACATGGTCCAGCAGGGCTCTTCTTATTTTTTTTTATAAGATATTTATTGAGATTTTACAAAAAATAGACAAAAGTTTACAAAGAAAAATAAAGAAAAATACATAAAAGAAAAATACAATAATCATAAAAGTAAAAACACATACTTAAAAGAAAAGAAAAAAATTGAAAAGAAAAATAGATCCATCTTTATGCCTTTTGCTTCATTTACTAGTTTCTTTGACTTCCACCCGCCTCCCCTTTTTGTATTCCCATTTAGCTAATCAATTCAGCAAATCCTTGGCCTATTTTCTTTATCTTAACTCTTTATCTTGACATATTTATAAATGAATATTTTCATCCTTTGTCAATCTATATTTAACATATTCTTTTTAACTTTGTTGCTAACACCTCTTATTTTCAATCCAACGTCAAATTAACATTCTATAACTTTACAATATTTCTGCAAATAGTCCTTAAATTTCTTCCAATCTTCTTCCACCGACTCTTCTCCCAGGTCACGGATTCTGCCAGTCATTTCAGCCAATTCCATATAGTCCATCACCTTCATCTGCCACTCTTCCAGGGTGGGTAAATCTTGCGTCTTCCAATACTTTGCAATAAGTATTCTTGCTGCTGTTGTCGCATACATAAAGAAAGTTCTATCCTTCTTTGACACCAATTGGCCGACTATGCCCAGGAGAAAGGCCTCTGGTTTCTTCAAAAAAGTGTACCTAAGTACCTTTTTCATTTCATTATATATCATCTCCCAGAAAGCCTTAATCCTTGGGCACGTCCACAAAATGTGAAAGAATGTACCTTCAGTTTCTTTACATTTCCAACATTTATTGTCGGGCAAATGATAGATTTTTGCAAGCTTGACTGGTGTCATGTACCACCTATATATCATTTTCATAATATTTTCTCTTAAGGCATTACATGCCGTAAATTTCATCCCAGTGGTCCACAACCGTTCCCAGTCAGCAAACATAATGTTATGTCCTATATCCTGTGCCCATTTAATCATAGCAGATTTGACCGTCTCATCCTGAGTGTTCCATTTCAACAGCAAGTTATACATTCTTGACAGTATCTTAGTTTTGGGCTCTAACAGTTCTGTTTCCAATTTTGATTTTTCCACCTGGAAGCCAATTTTTTAATCGAAATTAAAAGCCTCTCTTATTTGATAATGAAGCCAATCTCGCACTTTGTCGCAGGGCTCTTCTTATGTCCTTATCCTTGATTTCTGCTCCAGTCCCAACTTACAGCTTGCTTCTTGACCTGGTTGGCTCTCAGGTCCTGACTCCTGGCTGGCCTCCTGGCTTACCTTGCTGCCCATGGTCCAGACTTGGCAAGAGCCCAACACTGTATACTAGAGGACACACATGGGAATCTTCTCCGTGGTTTGTTTTCAAGTGGAAGAGGCAAAAAGTTCCATATCTGTATGGAAACACAGACAGTGTGGAGTAGTGGTTAGTGTCAGGAGTAGGACCCTGGCAGAAACACATGCCTGACTGGCATGTTCTCTCCCTTCTGGTCGATTGTTTGAGAGGTTCCTTCACCCCGAACATCACAGCGACCAATGCCAGCAGACATCGGCACACTTAGGGATCCGCAGAGTCTTCGCAGCTTGCGTAACAGACCTCAGCAACTCAGCATTTCGGCTAATCTACTTTATTTACATATAAACACTCACGGAGCACTGCAACATGGCTCCCTCTCTCTCCAGCATCAGACAGCAAAGAGAAGGAACAAAGGACAATAGTCCCACTTCACGGAACACAGTAACACAAACATCCTGTCTCCGTCACTTCCCACTCTGTGGAGTCAAAACATACACCGTCATATGATTGACAAAAATCCCATGACTTCAATCACGGAGCAGGAATTCTAACAGTTAGAGTGTCAGACAAGAACCTGGGAGACCCGGGTTCAAATCCCCATTCAGCCATGGAACTACTTGGGTGACCTTGGACCAGTCACTCACGCTCAGCCTAACATAACCTCACTCTGCATGTTCCCTAGCATGGAAAGGAGATGCTGGGGCTGCCTGGTGACCCCTGACACAAGTCCAGAAGGGTTAGGCTAGAAGACATCCAGACTCCTCCTGATTCTCGTCATTGTTTCTACCTGGTTGGGCAAATGGGGCATTGCCCAACCAACCTCAGTTTGTCCCCACTTGGCACTTGCCTATCTTCCTCCCTGCTTACCACCAATGCAAGAGGTGGCGGCAGTGGCCCTTCCTCCTCCTTCGTCTCAGTTCTGCCCCTTGTAGAATTTGGCAGGGAAGAGGAAGGCAAATCTAGAATGCATTGGCACTGCTTGTCATTGGCTCTGGTTCTGCCAATCACCAGTTCTGTATCCGCCTACTGTTGGGCTCCTTGCCTCCCCACTCTCCGTCTCAATGGGCACCAACGCATAATAAGATAGGCTACAGTTTTGCAAAGTTGTTGATACTGACCCCCCCCTGGGTTGGTAGGAATGTACAGGGGGCAAATGAAGAGCCAGGGTGTTGAAAGGGGGTATATAAAGGGTGAGGGGCAGGAAAAAGGTTTATGCAGTAAAGTGTGAGAAAATCAATTAGGAAATGACGAACCTCTGAAAGAAAGGGCATGTACAGATTGCACCTTCCTTGCCAATGTGGAGCTTCTGCATTTAATAAGATGCTTCCACTGGACAATATCCGCCCTTCTTTTCTTTTCAGATTGCTAGTAATGGTGACAACAATTCTATGGTTCTATAATACCTTCCTAAGAATTTGGGTTGGGGCTGATGACAGTTTTATGAGCTCGGCAAGGGGGGGTCAATGAGTATTTCGGAAACCTTGATATAGGCCAACAGCCATTCTTGTGGCGTTTATAGCAGTCAAACAGTGTGCGTTCCAGCAAAAGGCATGCTCAGAATAAAAAAAAAAAATAGCAGTGCGCCGCATATTCTTAGGCTGTAGTTGAGCACATGGTTGCTTGGGAGTAAGCCCCACTGAACTCACTCGGACTTGCCTCTGCATAAAACCTCTGTTAGGCAGTCAAAACTTTGTCCTATAACCTATAGCTATGTAATGATTCATTCTGCAGAGGCAAACCAGAGCAGGGGGACAGTGACAGAGTGCCACCTAGTGGCCCAGCTTTTGATTGACAACCCCAGTCAAGTCCTGATTTCTCATCTGAGAAATTCCTTTAAAGCTTCTGGATGTTTGGTACGACGGAGTCCTTCTCCTCCCCCTACAACCTGAATTCTGGAATAAATACCTCCCATTCAAATTGATTTTTGTGCGTGTGATGAAGAATGGGGGAAGAGTGGTACGTGTGTGTGTGTGTGTGTGTGAAGCAGTGAAGTTACTATCTATTCCTTTTGTGCCACTGTGCATCACAAAGAATGAAGCTCATAGAATTTCAAGCATATATATGTTAAAAAAACACAACCGAGCAGGCAAATCAAGCTCTTTTGATACGTGAGATGCTTTCAATAAATATTCCTTTCTGAACCAGGGTCCCTTTGCACCCCGCAGTGCAGACAGCATGAACATGCAAGGTATCAGCCATCAAAATGTATTGGGGGCGGAGGACCCAGCCTTTTGATTAGGTGCCTGCAACTGCTGGGTTGTTTTTTTTTAGCTGATCAAGAATTAATTCGGCACGAGCAAGCATTTGAAATGTTAATTGGCTAGGTTTCTGAATAATTCTAATATGCAAGCCCCCAGATGTAACAAATAAGCAAGCTTTGCTATCATCAGTCTACTCCCCCCCCCCACAATACACAGGCACAAACACCCCTTGCAACTCCTTGCAGATGGTCTCCTTCGCCCCCGCCCCAACAATGCAATCTTAGCAAAGGGAATTTATTTCCGGGTGATCACAAATGTCATAAATAGAAACCTATTATCCACAGCATTGATGGGAGCTGGGTCTTGTATTAGAATAATGGGGAGCCAGAAGAGGAATAGATCTCATGCTGCAATTAACTCCGGCTTTCAGTCCTAAATTCTGTTTCGGGAAGGGATAAAGAGGGGTGTGTGTGTGTGTGCGCGCGCAGAGGGGAGGGGGTTGGAATATTATTTGAGAATCTAATTGAATGCACCTGCTGTCCTCCGATAACACAGTCAGAGATAATCTAGTGCCACAGGTAAATACCCTTTTCATAGGTGCGGCGCAATGAAGATGAATGGTGCATGTAATTTCCTGCATTATCCACATTTCCGCTCCAGAGCCAGTATGAGAAGCTGCATTCTTCTGATCGCCCTCAATGAAAGGGAAAATGTCAGTGAACTTCTGTGGCCCAGGAAATCCTTCACTCTGTATGCTTCTCATATTTTTTTCTTCCCTCCCTCCTCGTTTCTCCAGACCAGCTCTTGTGAAGATGGTTTGCTGAGAATAGGAGGTGGGGTTCTTTCCTTCCATGTCAGAGCAGAGTTAATGAAAACAGCAGCTTCCTCTTACCTCCAAGCAAGCAACTAACCAGGGGTTCCCAAACAGAGTCATCAGTTCACCAGGGGCGAACATAAACTGGCGACTGATGCCTACTTCTCTCCAAAGAAAGAGACCCCCTTCACTCCCCTAAATTCTCTTCTCGTTGCCTTCTGGCATGTGAATATTTAGGTGCAAGGACGCAGAAACCTATCAGTTTTGCTTCTTTCAGTTTTTCATTTCTTCAGTCTTAAATTCAGACCTCCACATTTCTGAAGCAATTTGTATTAAAAAAACCCAAATTGTGAAAATTCCAGTCTACTGCACTGGTACCGCAGCCTCCCGGGTCACATCCACACCCTACATTTAAAGCACATTTATTCCGCTTTAACAATTACAGCTGCCCCAAAGGATAGGGGGAACTGTAGTTTACTTGTCACATATCTAAAATTCCCAGCTCCCTTGACAAGCTACATTTCTCAGAATTCTTTTAGGGAAACCATATGCTATGGGAGCCAGCGTGGTGTAGTGGTTACGAGCAGTGGGCTCGTAATCTGGTGAACCGGGTTCGCTTCCCCGCTCCTCCACATGCAGCTGCTGGGTGACCTTGGGCTAGTCACACTTCTCTGAAATCTCTCAGCCTCACTCACCTCACAGAGTATTTGTTGTGGGGGACGAAGGGAAAGGAGATTGTTAGCAGCTTTAAGGCTCCTTAAGGAGAGTGAGAGGTGGGATATCAAGTCCAAACTCCTTTTCTTCTTCTTGAACGTGTGGCATCGGTGCAACCTTCGATTGTATCTTTGAGGAATGTGGTTTGGTCTGCAAAGCTGGTGGTAGGAATCTGACTTTCGTGGCACAGAACACAAGGAGCCCCAGTTCACACCACCAGTTGTCTTACTGGTACTCAGTTTTCTTTAGCCTCCTTTCAGCCATTTGCTCTCCAAGAAAGGGGTTGATGCATAGAGGGATTGGGTCATGCACCAGCCGGACTCCACTCCCAACACCTCTTTTTAGCTGTTCTTATTTTTATCTGAAGGGACGTGGGTGGCACTGTGGGTTAAACCACAGAGCCTAGGACTTGCCGATCAGAAGGTAGGCGGTTCGAATCCCTGCAACGGGCTGAGCTCTCGTTGCTCGGTCCCTGCTTCTGTCAACCTAGCAGTTTGAAAGCACGTCAAGTGCAAGTAGATAAATAGGTACCGCTCTGGCGGGAAGGTAAATGGCATTTCCGTGCGCTGCTCTGGTTCGCCAGAAGCGGCTTAGTCATGCTGGCCACATGACCCGGAAGCTGTACGCTAGCTCCCTCGGCCAGTAAAGCGAGATGAGCGCTGCAACCCCAGAGTTGGTCACGACTGGACCTAATGGTCAGGGGTCATAGAATCATAGAATCATAGAATCATAGAGTTGGAAGAGACCACAAGGGCCATCAAGTCCAACCTCCTGCCAAGCAGGAAACACCATCAGAGCACTCCTGACATATGGTTGTCAAGCCTCTGCTTAAAGACCTCCAAAGAAGGAGACTCCACCACACTCCTTGGCAGCAAATTCCACTGTCGAACAGCTCTTACTGTCAGGAAGTTCTTCCTAATGTTTAGGTGGAATCTTCTTTCTTGTAGTTTGGATCCATTGCTCCGTGTCCACTTCTCTGGAGCAGCAGAAAACAACCTTTCTCCCTCCTCTATGTGACATCCTTTTATATATTTGAACATGGCTATCATATCACCCCTTAACCTCCTCTTCCCCAGGCTAAACATGCCCAGCTCCCTTAGCCGTTCCTCATAAGGCATCGTTTCCAGGCCTTTGACCATTTTGGTTGCCCTCCTCTGGACACGTTCCAGTTTGTCAGTGTCCTTCTTGAACTGTGGTGCCCAGAACTGGACACAGTACTCCAGGTGAGGTCTGACCAGAGCAGAATACAGTGGCACTATTACTTCCCTTGATCTAGATGCTATACTCCTATTGATGCAGCCTAGAATTGCATTGGCTTTTTTAGCTGCCGCGTCACACTGTTGGCTCATGTCAAGTTTGTGGTCAACCAAGACTCCTAGATCCTTTTCACATGTACTACTCTCAAGCCAGGTGTCACCCATCTTGTATTTGTGCCTCTCATTTTTTTTGCCCAAGTGCAATACTTTACATTTCTCCCTGTTAAAATTCATCTTGTTTGTTTTGGCCCAGTTCTCTAATCTGTCAAGGTCGTTTTGAAGTGTGATCCTGTCCTCTGGGGTGTTAGCCACCCCTCCCAGTTTGGTGTCATCTGCAAATTTGATCAGGATGCCCTTGAGTCCATCATCCAAGTCGTTGATAAAGATGTTGAATAAGACCGGGCCCAAGACAGAACCCTGTGGCACCCCACTAGTCACTCTTCTCAAGGATGAAGAGGAACCATTGATGAGCACCCTTTGGGTTCGGTCAGTCAGCCAGTTACAAATCCACTGAGTGGTAGCATAGTCAAGACCGCATTTTACCAGCTTCTTTACAAGAATATCATGGGGCACCTTGTCAAATGCCTTGCTGAAATCAAGGTAGGCTACATCCACTGCGTTCCCTTCATCTACCAGGTTGTAAATTTGTAGATTTAGAAGGCCATTGGGCCGGATCCGGCCCCCAGGCCTTAGTTTGCCTACCCATGGGCTAGAAGTTCAGCCCTACTCCCCGTTATCCACAGGCTAGTAAGATGTAACAAGGTATCAGTTTCCCTTCCAATGTGTTTTCATCGTATGCAGCACTGTTTCTGTTCTGCTTCAGTTCGGCTTCCGACAAAAACGATGCTATCCATTTCACTGTCTGCTGTGGCGAAATTTTACATGATTCACCGTGTTATAATTATGTTATCCCACACTGTCCAATGCGAAGAAAACAGAAACTGGAGGTAAAGCAATCCATTTTATATCATTACCTATCGTTTCCAGAATGAAAACAACAATAGTGAATGGTTATTGTATTTCCTGACGCAGGTGGCGCTGTGGGTTAAACCACAGAGCCTAGGACTTGCTGATCTGAAGGTCGGTGGTTCGAATCCCCGTGATGGGGTGAGCTCCCGTTGCTCAGTCCCTGCTCCTGCCAACCTAGCAGTTCAAAAGCACGTGCAAGTAGATAAATAGGTACCGCTCCGGCGGGAAGGTAAACGGCGTTTCCGTGTGCTGCTCTGGTTCGCGAGAAGCGGCTTAGTCATGCTGGCCACATGACTCGGAAGCTGTACGCCGGCTCCCTTGGCCAATAAAGCGAGATGAGCGCCGCAACCCCAGAGTTGGTCACGACTGGACCTAATGGTCAGGGTTCCCTTTCCTTTATTGTATTTCCTGGATTGATTTCTATTCGGGACACAAGACGAATAAGTGAACTACAGCAATTTACACTCTAGTTTCCGTTTTGGGTTCGAATTCTCCAACATCCCTACGTGTTTTCCCTTTGCTTGGCTAACACGTGATGAGGGCTGATATATTTGTGCGGAATGCCAAGAGCAGCGTCGTGGGATCCACGCTGCTCTGATGGGTTGCCCTTCTCCACAGCGCCAGAACCTTCGCCACGCCGTGACCTTCCTCCGCACGACGGCGTCTTCCGCTCTGAATTGAGAAACAGGGCGCAGAGTTATTGAGCGGGCTAAATTGAGATTAGAGAACCATTTGGTTAATGGCTAGTAAAGTTTCCTGCTCTTCAAACGCCGACCGCCGGGCTGAGGAAAACATAAAACTGACAATGTCGCCGCCGAAGCTGTACAAAACACAGATAGACTTGAAATTAGCTCTCCGTATGCAGGGCCTGAAGTAATTACATTTTTATGAGAGAGTGAATGTTTAATGTCATTCTTTAATGGTGTCTCTCAGCCTGCAGAATGCAGTTTTCAAAGCACGTGCGTCCCTGTCAGATGCAGACATTTCTCTTGGCGGTGAACAGCTACATCAGGCTTTTAGCCCAAGGGTTGATCACATTGGAATTATTATTATTATTATTATTATTATTATTATTATTATCATCATCATCATCATCATCATCATCATTATTAATTTTAGGGATGCACCTAAGGCCAGGATGAGTAGTTTATTATCTTCTTCTATTTATAATGTGCTTCATCGGCCCAGGATTTGCTCCCAGAGCAGCTTAGAACAATTTAAATTCCTCACGAAACCCTTAATTTCATCACTCCATTTTCAGGCTATGCAATTGGGGAGAATGCGGCAATTTTGGGGGGCAGCAGTTTGCGATTCCAAGGCAGAGCAGTTGCCAGTACCGCCTTGCAGCTTTGGTCAGCTGCCATATATTCCACACCCCAAAATGCCCTGGTCCAAAAGATATTCCAGAGGGCAGCTACCAATTCACCCCTCATAAAAATGTGAAAGAGGAGAAGTGGTTTCTCCCCATTTTTGCCCCTGTTCCTCTTAAGTCTGGGCTAAACTTTCAATAATGATTTAAAACCATTTCAGTAATGAATTTAGACTGCCTGGAACTAGAGATGGGCAAATTTCAGTTCCTCTCAGTTTCTCGTTTCTCCCAACCTTCCGTTTAGATCTCCCAGTTGCTATATCACTGTATAAGCTTTCTTTTTAACATCCCTCAATAAAAACCCACACACATTTTGTGTGCATTGCAATTAATATACGCAATTTGCACGCAATTTAGCCTAATATATATGTTTTTCTAAAGCTGTTTCCCCTAATATAATGCATTTTTGTGCATTATTTTCTCAAAAAAGAAGCATTTTTTGTGTGCATTTCCTCCTAATAGACACCCTTTTGTATGCCTTTTTTGTTTGTTGGCAACAAGCTGGATGGCTTTAAAAGAGAATTAGACTAATTAATGGAGGATAAGCCTATCAACGGCTCATCACCACAACGGCTAATTTCTCCTTCTATTGTTGGGGGCAGTATGGTTCTGAACACCAGTTGCTGTTACGCTCAAGTCTAGCTTAAGGACTTTGCATCAGGGCATCTGGTTGGGAAAGGATGCTAGACTAGATGGGCCACTGGTCTGATCCTGCAGAGCTCTCCTTAAGTTTTACGGTTAGAGAACTGCATCACAAAATTCGGAGAAATTCAGATTCTGAAGACTAACCTTGTTCCAGCTTGCATATTCTTTTTTATTCTTTTTATATTTCATTGAAGATGTACAGTGTACAAATAACGTGAAGGAAATGAAACAAAAGAAAGAAAGAAAGAAAAAGAAGTGCTTGGAAGTGTACAATACAATATATAGATGTACAAATAATGCTATTATTCCAATGAGTACACAGTTATCCTAAACCACATACCAATGATATGGGGCTGACAGCTGGTCTACGTAGATCAGCGTTTCCTAAACTTGGGTCTCCAGCTGTTTTTGGACTACAACTCCCATCATCCTTAGCTGGCAGGACCAGGGGTCAGGGATGATGGGAATTGTATTCCAAAAACAGCTGGAGACCAAAGGTTGGAAAACACTGACATAGATGAACTCTTTGCACTCTTACTTTGGCCAAAAGATTGATTTTGATTTGTTGGAATATTATGGCTCCCTTTGATCAATGGATAGAAGATATAACTTTTGCAACATAGGAACGGGTTGCTTTTATGCCCTGGCTGTGTATGACTAAATATAACGATTTTGGGAATGCGTGTATAAAAATTATGATGACTTGTTAACACTTTGTATATTCTTCAGGGCAGGGTGAATTAGATTTGCATTAAGATGACCACTGAATGAATTTCTCCTTCATCCTTACCTTAGATCCTGGAGAGTCATTGCTGGACAAATTTATCGACCTGGTAGAGGGGAACTTTCTATATTTTCTATATTCAATAATATATCATAGATTTTTTTGTGGTGGTGGTGGGGGGGAGAGATCTTTATTTCAAAATTAGCATTCAGCTTGTCTTGTTCATGGAGCTCTCTAGAGAGATGAAACTTCATAGGCTGTGATCAACGAAAGCTTCAAAATGTGAGCATGTTGAAATACAGGCTACGGTGCTTCAGTTCTACAGCCTTTAAGATCTTGATAGCATATAATATTGTTAAGGAAAGGCACTTACGGAACGAGAGCATCCATATTTCCTCCTTGCCATTTCCTCCATGAACCTGTCTGATGCCCTTTTAAAGCCATTCAGGTTGGCCATCGCCGTACTGCAAGGAAGCAAATGCCATAATTTTAACTATGTGCCTTTTTTCTGTTGCACATTATTTTCACAAATATATGTGTTTCTCTTCAGTGCATGCATTCTTTTTGTACACATTCCTTAGTTGGAGAACCATGAGTTTTGAAGGATGGCTGTGTTTTGGCTCTTGTATCCCCCTCCCCGGAAGTGCAAATGGAGGAAGTTTTGCCTTTCTGTTCAGACACGGTCCAATTTCTCTCTCACCACCCCTAGCTCAGCATGTTCTCCCTTGTTCTGCCCAGAATCTTCAGCCATCCAGGTTCAGCGTGCGACCCTGGGTTCTAGGATCATTGGAGAGGGAGAAACGCTTCTCCCCAGCCACTTCCTCCATACCCTACATAATGCTAGGTGTTGCTCTTGTAATTTCACATACCTCCATCATCCTTACTTTCCCTTCCCCCTAAATCATGGGCCAAACTTGGCCCTCTAGCTGTTTTAGGACTACAATTCCCATCACCCCTGACCACTGGTCCTGTTAGCTAGGGAAGATGGGAGTTGTAGTCCCAAAACAGCTGGAGGGCCAAGTTTGGCCCATGCCTGCCCTAAATTAAAAAGCCCCAAATGTTTCCTCATTAGGGATTTGCTCCAGCCCCCTCGTTCTTTTGACTGCTCTTTTCTGCCCCCCTCCCAGCGCTACAATATCTTTTTCGAGATGCAGCATCTGAACATGGCATTCCGAGTGTGATCTCGCCATAGATTTGCATAAAAGGCATTAGGGATATTAGCAGCTTTATTTCCTAACAGTCTCTACCACAAAACAGTTCCCCCTCCAGCTGCCGCAGCTGCGTCACTGTTTTCACAAAGCAACACAGCGCATAGGGAAAACTCCAGTTCGAGGGCAGCCCTACGTGAAAGGACTCTGCAGTCGTCTAGCCTTGATCTTCCGAAGCCCTGAAAGACAGGTGTCATGGCTGCACCCATGGGGAAAAGCCTTTCCCCTTCTCACCAAGCAACAGGGAGCTCTCCTGAGCCGCAGCTGCAGCGGACGCTGAGGACTGGAAACTTATGAAATCAGAGACCCAGCAAAGGTCCACGGCTCTCAGAAAGGGTTATGGAAAACAAATCCATTGTGCTGGAAGCTCCTAGAAGACCAGTTAATGAACAGGTGAGGGGATACCTGAGCACTTCTCAAATAAGCTCTCGTGATGACTTTGGGGCTTCAGATTTCTGGCTCAGGGGAGGGGCAGAGGCGGCAAAACCAGGCATCATCCGGCGCAATTAGCAGCCTGCAATTAAAAACGAACGCCTTAATTATCATGTTTACATTTTGTAACCTCTGGGCGAAGATCAAATCATGCCTTCCCTGCATATCAAGTTGGGTGTAAACATATTTTGCATCTCAGGCTCGATTCTCCCACCATCTGATCATGCACCCAGGGCTATTTTTTTGCAGGCGTGGGGAGGTACAATATCCTTTATCTGAGCCGGTTAGCTTCATAAAGGAAAATACAGAATGGGGCCAATATGCAAAGGAGAAGAGTGAAAACGCAGGTGGCAGCCATCTTTCCCCTGGACAACAGACATGTGCTGCTGATTGCTGACACTCAGCATGAGCTCATTTGGATGGCATTCCCTTTTCAAGAGTTCAGATTAAAGAACCTTATGTTAAGAAGACTTGATCAAACTCAAGGTCCATCTTAGTCACCGAAGGGGAACCTTTCCTGGCTCAAGGGTGACGTCTGCTTTTGTGGACGGCCTTCTGGGGCCTGCCTGTCAGTGGGCCAGAGGTAGAAGTGGGCAGAGCAACAGATCTGACTCTCTATCTCTGTTTAGCAGGCAGTGCATGCAAAAGTTGGCGAATTCTGCCCACACATCCCATCTATGCATCCATCTAAGCAAAAGGCATGATCACAATTTAAGAACGCATTTCATATAAAACAAATAAAATACGTCTAAGTCAGGCACAAATCAAGAAAGGGTTTTTTTCTAAAGGTTCGGCAAAATTCTGTTTGTCTCTCTGTGCTATATTTGTTCAGGTATGCTAGGGTTCATTTTGTGATCCTGGGTATTAGGATGATTAAAAAGGTAAAGGTACCCCTGCCCGTATGGGCCAGTCGTGTCCGACTCTGGGGTTGCGTGCCCATCTCGCTTAAGAGGCCGGGGGCCAGCGCTGTCCGAAGACACTTCCGGGTCACGTGGCCAGCGTGACAAGCTGCATCTGGCGAGCCAGCGCAGCACACGGAACGCCGTTTACCTTCCCGCTAGTAAGCGGTCCCTATTTATCTACTTGCACCCGGGGGTGCTTTTCGAACTGCTAGGTTGGCAGGCGCTGGGACCGAGCAACGGGAGCGCACCCCGCTGCAGGGATTCGAACCACTGACCTGACGATCAGCAAGTCCTAGGCGCTGAGGTTTTACCCACAGCGCCACCCGCGTCCCTATTAGGATGATTAGAGAGGGTGAAAAACTTCTCCTTTTCAACTTCCTCTACACCCTGAATAATTTTATGCACTGCTGCCATATATTTATAAATTTTAAAGCCCCAGTGTTTCCCCATTTGGGAGTTGCTTTTGATTTCTCTTTTTCTGTTAGGGGGTTCTGCTTCATTTGGGTTTCCGGGAATAAATGTCCTCACTGGTGCAGCAT
The DNA here is from genome assembly GCF_027172205.1 of Podarcis raffonei. Taxonomy (NCBI): domain Eukaryota; kingdom Metazoa; phylum Chordata; class Lepidosauria; order Squamata; family Lacertidae; genus Podarcis; species Podarcis raffonei. The sequence goes on along the minus strand of NC_070609.1, from coordinate 72,864,020 downwards.
TGTAACTCCTAATGCAAGCTCCTTCGCGGTGAAAAATAAAAGATGCCAGTTGTCAGGACAGCAAAAGTAAAACAAAACCAACTGGGGGGAGGTTTATAGCTCAGCAGTAGGGCATCTGCTTTGCATGTAGAAGGTCCCAGGGTCAATCCCCAATGGCATCTCCAGGTAGGGCTGGAAAACTCCCCTGTCTTCCACTGCCTCCCGCAGTTTGGTCAGACTCATGCTGGGAGCTTCGAGAACACTGTCCAACCATCTCGTCCTCTGTCATCCCCTTCTCCTTGTGCCCTCCATCTTTCCCAACATCAGGGTCTTTTCCAGGGAGTCTTCTCTTCTCATGAGGTGGCCAAAGTATTGGAGCCTCAGCTTCATGATCTGTCCTTCCAGTGAGCACTCAGGGCTGATTTCCTTCAGAATGGAGAGGTTTGATCTTCTTGCAGTCCACGGGACTCTCAAGAGTCTCCTCCAGCACCATAATTCAAAAGCATCAATTCTTCGGCGATCAGCTCATAGCTCATAGGTTTGAGCACCTGCTTTGCTTGCGGAAGCTCCCAGGTTCAATCCCTGACTTCTTGAGATGCGATTGGGTAAAGGATTCCTGCCTGAACTGCAGTTGAGCTAGATAGACTAATGGCTTGACAGTATAGGGCAGCTTCCTATGACTTAAGGGAAGAGGTGTAGCTCAGTGATTTGCATACAGAAGGTCCTGGGTTCAGTCCCAGGCAGTTGCAGGTAGGGCTGGGGGTTAGATTCCTTCCTGAGCTGTCAAGCAGCTGTCAAGCAGCTTCCTCTGCTCCAGTGCTGCCCCTGCCCCATCCCTGCTCCTGATCTTGGCCTGTTTTCCCCTGTCTCTCCGCCCCCCAGGTGTGTGAAGTCAGACTCAATGATGCAATCTTTTTCGCCCTGTTGCAAAGCCCAGGCTTCGCTCCTGGCGAAGCTGCTGACTAAATCTCCCACCCCAGCATTTCACCCAGAAGAATGGAACAACGCTTGAGAAATGCATGATTGCTTGGAGACTAGTTACTAAATTCATTCAGCAACACCCTGGCGGCAATGTCTCTTTCTCTCCCCCGCTTCACTGCTCTCGCTTGGAAATCACAAGCTGTGGTCATGATCCTGGCAATAGAGGGTGTTGCTGTTGACCAGGCAGAACCTCTAACCTGAAAAGTAACCTTCCTTTTTTCTTTCTCATCAAGGAGAAACAGAGGAGGAAAGGACAGTACAAAATCTAGAGGTTAACCAACTGAATGAAATCAGAAACAAACAAACAAAAATACCAAGAGGCTTCTGTGTGCAGACCCTGCAGAAAAAAATCTAATGAATGCAGAGATATACAGTATTTAATTTAATCAAGAGCGGAAGCAAAACACTTAACAAATCCATATATTTGAATGCGCCCTAGGGACTTTTCTTTTGTTGTCTGAAATATTTGTGTAAGCAATAAAGCTCCAACAGTTTCCCACAAACGTGCCTCTGTGTTTATTTCCCCTAGCTGTTCTTGGTTTACATGCATGCTTTTCTGCTACTGTGCTGTTAAATGAGTTCCTTTAAGATCCTTCCGAAATGACAATAGTCATCCGCACAGCTATCCATATTTCTCAATCAAGTCTTATATTATTAACTGTAAATAAATTTAGTAGAGCAAGCTCTGTGGTGTCTTCCTGATTTTTTCCCATTTCATTTAAAACTTGATGCCAGAGTACCCATATCTTGACACATGTCCACCATGCATGTATATTCAGAAATACCCTTTCTGCAAGAGAAAAAAAAATCAGTTATGTGAAAAGCAAAAAAAAAAACTGTGTCCAACAACCCGTTTGTGATAGCTTAATGACCCACTTAAAATATTAAAGCCTCCATCTGGAAGCACACATGGTTTATATCAGGCCTGACACATTTTTGCAGGAAATTCTTTCTCAGGGGCATATTTCTCTAGCATCAATTTTCAACCACAGAGTGATGCTGTAGTGACTGTGGGGTCCCTTGCAGCTGAGAATTGTTGCTAAAAACACGCCCCCAAGGAAGGATCCTTCCCCCCCAAATGATTTGATGTAGAATTAAACCACATTTTTTGCACCTAGAGTTTGCACACCCTGCTTCTCAGTGGTGCTACCCCACTTTCTTTCGTTGGTTTTCTGCTTCCTCCCTCCACTGTTGAAGGCAGGATGCCTCTGGATAGCAGGTGCTTGGAAACAGAAGTGAAGAGAGTGCTCTTGTGCTCAGGTCCTGTCTGGGGGCTTCTCGCAGATATCTGCTTGGCCACTGTGAGAAAGGGATGCTGGACATGGTGGGCCTTAGGCCTGATCCAGCCGGGGTCTTTCTATGTTCCCTCCTATAAAGGTCATTGAGTCTGTTGAAGAGGAAATGTATATGCAAGCAACTCATCATGTAAAATGGGCCACACAGTGCAGAGCTGAACAATGGACTACACTAGCACAAGATGGTGCGATGGCCACTGTCTTGGCTTGGATGGTTTTGAAAGAAGATTTAGATGCATTCATGGAGGATAAGGCTATCAGTGACTACTACCCATGATGGCTGTACTTCATCTCCACTGTTGGAGGCAGTATGCTTTTGAATACAGTGGTGCCTCAGGTTACATACGCTTCAGGTTACATATGCTTCAGGTTACAGACTCCGCTAACCCAGAAATAGTGCTTCAGGTTAAGAACTTTGCTTCAGGATGAGAACAGAAATGGTGCTCCGGCGGTACGGCAGCAGCAGCAGGCCCCATTAGCTAAAGTGGTGCTTCAGGTTAAGAACAGTTTCAGGTTATGAACAGACCTCTGGAACGAATTAAGTACTTAACCCGAGGTACCACTGTACCTGGGAATCGCAGGTAGGCAGAGTTTCTGTTGGATTCAGGTCCTGCTTGTGGGCTTGCCAGAGGCATCTGATTGGCCACGGTGAGAACAGGATCCTGGGTTAGATATGGTTGCCATATTTCAAAAAGTAGAAACCACGACACCCCGAAATGCAAAAAATGAAAAAGGGAAAAAAAGGGAGGGAAGCCCTAGGTTAGATGAGCCTTTGATCTGATCCAGCAAGGCTTTCTTTACATTCGTATGTTCCTGAAAGGGCTTGTAAGAAGGCAACTGTTTCATTTCCAACTTGTATTCATCACAACCAGTGCTGTTTCCATTTTGCTGCAGTTCAGTTTCCACCAAATAGCATGCTATCTACTGTTTAACCTTAGTGATGTAGCGTTTGTAACTGTGTTCCATAACTTATGTAAATAGTCATGTGAGTTACACAACATGCAAAGGAAATGTCAAAACAATGTAAACAAAGGTAACTAATTATGTATTGTTTTAGGACTTTAAAAAAATCCACAGCAGTAATGTGAACGACTACCAGTCATGAGCGCCTGACTGGTTCCCATTCCTGATTGCAGATGAACATGCAAACTGCAGCAATTTCCTCTTCCTTTTCCATTAGATTTCTGCAACGTCCCCAGTTCCTGGTCAAGGAACTATTAGCCAGTTTGTGTGTGCAGAATATCTCAGGAATGCTAATGAAAACTCTAACTTCTTCTAGCCACCGTCCAAGGCAGCAGCACACAGATCCATGGACTTTCAAGTCCTCACCTTGGAGTTTCCGATAGTCTTAGTTCCAGGTCCTTACTGGGTAGCCATGAACTGAGTGGGCAAATGAGCTTCACCACTTCCGATCTGCAAAGCCCTGTGACAACACTGCCTCCAACTGGGAAGGAGGTAGGGCTCATTCACCCACACAATCTTTGGCTATGCAAGTTCTACAGGTCAGGCAAGTTTCACAATAGATAAACTTGCTACATTCTAGTAAAGAGCACGAGGAGCCGGCTCCTCTGCAAGCTTTGCAAAACCCAAGCTGCTTTGGGTTGTGAATTTGGCAGTGGCTCTCCTAAATGTGAGTTGTTAGATAGCTTGACCTTCCGAAACCATAACCACTTTGCCAAAGCAACAGCCACCCCCCACTCTGCTGTTTCACCCTTTTTGCAAACTGGAGGCCACTTTCATAACCTACACCCACTCCTTTCCATTTCACCCTGCCTGTATATCATTTCTAGAGGGACCTATCTCCTTGTATAGTGGTACCTTCATAGTTGAACAGCTTGGCTCCCGAATGCCACAAACCCGGAAGTCAGTGCCGGTTTGCGAACGCTTTTTTGGAAGATGAATGTCTGATGTTGCTTCCGCTTGAATGTAGGAAGCTCCTGCAGCCAATCAGAAGCCACGCCTTGTTTTTCGATCGGTTCTGGGAGTCGAATGGACTCCTGGAATGGATTAGATTCAACAACCAAGGTACCACTGTACTTCGTTAGAGCATCCTGCACACTAATGGCGCTTTATAAACAGTGCTACAATTTGTTCTGCTTTATTTTTATCTTGGCTTTGATCTTTCTTTCATAAACTGCCTTATGGCATCTGAATCTTTAAAATAATTCTTTTTTAAAAAGAGAGAGAGAGCACATTGCTATCCATGTTTACTCAAAAGTAAGTACTATGGTGTCCAGCAGGTCTTGTTCCCACAAATAAGTAGGTTTAGGACTGCAGTCTAATTAGCATATAAGCATATAATATATAGAGTGGTACCTCAGGTTAAGAACTTAATTCATTCTGCAGGTCCGTTCTTAACCTGAAACTGTTCTTAACCTGAGGCACCACTTTAGCTAATGGGGCCTCCTGCTGTTGCTGCGCCGCCGCCGCGCGATTTCTGTTCTCATCCTGAAGCAAAGTTCTTAACCCGAGGTACTATTTCTGGGTTAGTGGAGTCTGTAACCTGAAGCGTATGTAACCTGAGGTACCATTGTATGTGCAAACAACCAGGATGCCATATGTAGGTAAAACAGCAAGTGACCTACGCACAGGATTTAGGATATCTGCAAAATGAGGAGTGACCAGTTACTGAGCATTTCAGTTCAGAGAACCACAACTTGGCAGATTTATCAATCACTGCAGTAATAATAATAATAATAATAAAATAAAAATAACATTTTATTTATATCCCGCCCTCCCCAGCCAAAGCCTGGCTCAGAGCGGCTAACAACAGTAAAATAATGCAGCATTCTAAAATCAATTCATTATAAAATCAGTTCAAATCAAATTAATGGCAACCACTGAGCTAGAGTTCTGTGAAGAATTACCAAAGGAGGGGGTCAGGCTGTGCCTTGGCCAAAGGCCTTGTGGAACAGCTCTGTCTTACAGGCCCTGCGGAAAGATGTCAAGTCCCGCAGGGCCCTAGTCTCTTGTGACAGAGCGTTCCACCAGATCGGAGCCACAGCCGAAAAAGCCCTGGCTCTGGTTGAGGCCAGCCTAACCTCTCTGTGGCCCAGGACCTCCAAGGTGTTTTTGTTTGAAGACCGTAAGGTTTGAAGACCTACCAGGAGAGGCGGTCCCGTAGGTACGAGGGTCCTATTCTGTATAGGGCTTTAAAGGTTAAAACCAGCACCTTGAACCTGATCCTGTACTCCACCGGGAGCCAGTGCAGCTGGGTGAATGTGATCCCGTGGTGAGGACCCCGTAAGGATTCTCGCCGCGGCATTCTGCACCCGCTAGAGTAGAATTGCAAAGAGAGAGAGCTTCTGGATGTACACCCTGAACACATTAATGCCACATGGCTTCAGCAAATGAGACCTTTCTGAACATCCCACCCTCAAAACTCTGCATCTGCCACCAGACCATCTGACAAAGGCAGATTAGGAAGCATTTTGCAGCCAAAATTAAATCTCTGCTTTCTTAATCACAGTATTTGCACCTCACTTTTGATCCCCCTTGAATGACTAATTTCTCCTTCTGCCCCCAACTGCTTCTTGGCAACTGAAGATTGAGGGCTGCCAGCACACACCCTTTGCACTCTTTCCAACTGACATGAGAGTTTTCTTGAATTCCAGCCAAAACAGTAGTTCACCGAGTTCTTTCTGGAAGGCAAAAGTTGAGAAAGGCAGGACTTTGCTGGGGATGCTTCAGGGTAACAGGATGTGAAGAGATCCCATCAAAACCCAACACCTAACCACACAAGTATGTGTCTTGAAAACATGTTGAGAAACAGATTTGAGGATACTTGCGGTCCGTCCCCCCATTGTCATTTATGGTTTAACTACTCTTAGAATGCTGCGTACAGTTCTGCTTCTTACACCTCAAAAACCTGGAAAAGGTTAAGAAAAGGGCAACCCAAATGATGATGATGCTCAGTCTGTAGAGCATGAGACTCATGCCTGGGACTCACGCTGGGCAAAAAGAGTCCTGCGTTGACGGGGGCAGGATTAGACAACCCACGTGGTCCCTTCCAGCTTTACAATTCTGTGATGATGAGGAGGATGAGGGTAATGAACTACCTGCCCTTCCCCCTAAGGTCCCAGGGAGGGCCACACCAATTTAAAATACACTAAAAAAACCATTTAAAAACTTGCAATTTCAAAAATAAATATCACAAAAATAACATTTAATACATTTTTACATTTAGAGTACAGTGGTACCTCAGGTTACATATGCTTCAGGTTACATACGCTTCAGGTTACAGACTCCGCTAACCTAGAAATAGTGCTTCAGGTTAAGAACTTTGCTTCAGGATGAGAACAGAATTCGTGCTCCAGTGGCGCAGCGGCAGCGGGAGGCCCCATTAGCTAAAGTGGTGCTTCAGGTTAAGAACAGTTTCAGGTTAAGAATGGACCTCCGGAATGAATTAAGTACTTAACCTGAGGTACCACTGTATATCCCACCTTTCTCCTCCAAGAAGCTCGAGATAGTGTACATGGTTCTCCTCCGCTTCTCCTTTAATTCCCACAACAGCCTTGTGAGGTAGGTGAGGCTGAGAGGCAATGACTCGCCCAAGGTCACCTGGTAAGCTCCATGGCTGAGTGGGGATTCGAACTGTGGTCTCCAAAGTCCTAGTCTGACACTCTAATCACTGCACCACCACTAGCTCTACCCCAATAGCATCTAATATAATTAACAAAAGTTCATATAATTGCTTGTATTATACGGTGGTACCTCAGGTTACAGACGCTTCAGGTTACAGACTCCGCTAACCCAGAAATAGTACCTCAGGTTAAGAACTTTGCTTCAGGATAAGAACAGAAATTGCGCGGCGGCGGTGCAGTGGCAGTGGGAGGCCCCATTAGCTAAAGTGGTACCTCAGGATAAGAATATTTTCAGGTTAAGAACAGATCTCCAGAACGAATTAAGTCCTTAACCCAAGGTATCACTGTACTTAGATTTCCAATTTCCTGCATTACTTACTATTTATCTGGTTGATTCTGGAAGGTTTATACCATCTGAGAACTGGCAGATAGTTTCTTCTGCTATCAGCCTGATTACTATTATTTTTTACTTTAGTTTTTGAGTGTTTTGAGCTGCTGTTCAGGAAACTGATTGCTTCTCCATTGTGGGCATCTGTTTTCTCATTAGTGATCATGATTAAGGAGATGGAGCAACTGCAAAGAAGAAATGGGGCGGGGAGAGCTTTTTAATTTAGAGTGGGGGGCGTGATAGAGGTGTCTAAAATTGTGCAGTGTCAAGAAAGTGCATAGAGAGAGGTTTTCTCTCCTTCTCTCAAAATACTAGAACCCAGTGCGGCCATCCATTGAAACTGAAGGTTGGAAGATTCAGGATAACCATAAGGAAGGAGTTCACACAGGGCAGAGAATCCACAACCACAATGTCTAGTGATGGTTCGAAAAGGGGATTAAGCAAGCTCATATTCTGATGACTAGTACATACCACCTCTGGGATCAAGGCAGCATGCTTCTGAATACCAGTCGATGGGGAGCAAAAGAAGAGAATGCTGCTGTTGAATGCAGTACCACAGTGCAGGACACAAGTACAGCATCTCTGGAAGATCAAAGTACAGTGGTACCTCGGGTTACATATTGTAAAGGGAATTGGGGGTTGCTTGTGCGTAAAGGGTGCTGCAGCTCTAGGCAACGTTGCCTGGCTAAACCTTTCCCTGGCTGGACAGCCCTTTCTCCACGGCTGTGTCAGTCGCTGGCAGAATCCGTCAGTGGGCGTTTTCTGAACTTCTTCTAACATAAAAATTCTTTGACCCCAAGTCTCCTCCTAGCCTCTCTGCGTGGAAGTCTCCTGCGCAGAGTGGGCGTGCCCAGCGGAGGTCCTGGGCTCTCCCCGCTGCTCTCTGTGGAAGAGTCTTGGAGCCCTCTCTCCGCAGTCTCCCCTTGCTTCCTGGTGTCCCTCCTATTTCCTTCCTCAAAGGAAGTTTGCTCTCTCTCCCTGCTGGTCCCTTCTCCTGCATAGTTAGGGAGCCTTACCTCCACTCTAGGCTCCGATGGCAGTTCCCTGACACATATGCTTCAGGTTACATACGCTTCAGGTTACAGACTCCGCTAACCCAGAAATATTACCTCAGGTTAAGAACTTTGCTTCAGAATGAGAACAGAAATCGTGCAGCGGTGGTGCAGCGGTAGCAGGAGGCCCCATTAGCTAAAGTGGTGCTTCAGGTTAAGAACAGTTTCAGGTTAAGAACAGACCTCCAGAACAAATTAAGTTCTTAACCCGAGGTACCACTGTAGGCTTTCCTTAAATCCAGGGTTACAAATCTGTTTGCGCTAGTTTTCCTCTTCCCTCCTCACCACCTTTTCCTTTAGTGTCTTACATCGGTACGTTTGCAGGCACAGACTGGTTTCTTTTTCCTCAATCGTACATCAACCACTCTAGAAGCCCACTGCCTTTTAAAGCAGAGTGGAATAAAAATGCATGTATTTATTTATTTTTTAACTCCACCTCACAGTGTTGCTTTGAGGATAAAACAAAGAACAAGGGGCAGATAAATTTGTATGTTGCTCTGAGCTTCTTAGAGGACAGATGTGTTTTGTTTTGTTTTAAAAATGTCATTAAAAATATTATCAATAACTTACAGTGCCATGTAATTTTTTGCTTGAAAAAAAAAGCTGTTCCTTGTTAGCTTTCTTTCAGACTAAATGTCCTTATGCTGAGAGACAAATATTTACCCTCTAAATTGGGCCAAAAGCCGGAAGAAGGGAGAGAGATTTCTGGGTTTTAATTGCTGCAGGTTGTCAGGTTATTCAGGCAAATTGATCTAAGAAAAGTTACTTATCTAGTTGGCTGCTCAACACTTGCTAGACCCCCCCCCCAAGAGTTGGTTGAAAGTGTGTGTGGGAGAGAGAAGGCAAATATGAGAAGAGAAGGGAAGAAAGAAGCGGAAACATCAGTAGGTGCGGGAAATGAAAGCTAAGCTGACCCAAAGCCTGGATTTCCTGTGTTCAATCACATTTGATCTCTCAATCCTGTAGACCCTGGAAGATTGCAAGATCAAATTGAAAAGTATAGAGGAAACTCCCTATTTTCCATCAGGCAAAATACTAACTATCTCCTCCCTGCTTCCTCTCCCTCCTCTATTTCTTTTGAAACTACAGTATATATAAAGGGGGCGGACCACCTTAAAAAGCCGGGGGGGGGGGAAGAGAGGAGGAAACTAACTTAATGGAAGGATGGAACCTGTTCATTGAACGTTCGTCCTGATTTGTTTGGAGTCCAACAATATCAGAAGAGCCACAGGACATGATAAATCATGACATTAAGACAAAAAATTAAGTGACTTTCCCCCAAGAGGCCAGAATCCTTTTTGCTGTAGATAAAGGTAAAGGTAAAGGTAAAGGGACCCCTGACCATTAGGTCCAGTTGTGGCCGACTCTGGGGTTGTGGCGCTCATCTTGCTTTATTGGCTGAGGAAGCTGGCGTACAGTTTCCCAGTCATGTGGCCAGCATGACTAAGCCGCTTCTGGCGAACCAGAGCAGCGCACGGAAATGCCGTTTACCTTCCCGCCGGAGCGGTCCCTATTTATCTACTTGTGCTTTGACGTGCTTTCGAACTGCTAGGTTGGCAGGAGCCGGGACCAAGCAACAGGAGCTCACCCCGTTGCGGGGATTCGAACCGCCGACCTTCTGATCGGCAAGTCCTAGGCTCTGTGGTTTAACCCACAGCGCCACCTTTCCTGGGGATACTAGACAGCAAAATCCTAAAGACAATCTCAACAGTACTTATGTATGTGACTTCAGCAGCAAGGATTCTCTACGCTCAGAAATGGAAGGAGAAGAGAACATCCTCAAAGGAAGAATGGGTTGATGAAAATCTTACAATATGCAGACATGGCAAAATTAACGACACTGATAATAAATACAAATTTAGAATCTTTTAAAGAAGACTGGAAACACTTTCTAGTTATATAAAAATTTATTCCCCATATGCGAAGACCACCGCGGGGTTTGAAGTGTAAGAAAACAGCAAAATATATTAAGAAACATGTTAGAGAGGATGAAATTAGATAAGACGGAACCTTAAAGTGCAATTGTTTGTAATTTGGTTTATAGACGTTGATGCTGGGAAGTCGCTCGTTTTGTTGAATTGGAATATAATGGTTGAGTAACAAAAGTGACTTTCTATATGGAAGAAAGAATAGAATATTATAAAAAGAAGAAGAGTCACGGGTTCCCTATTTCTGTTTTTACCAGCCAGAGTAAAGGTAAAAGGTAAAGGACCACTGGATGGTTAATTAGAATGTCCCAGATTCCACCTCTGGCACCTTAGACCCAGGAGAGCTGCTGCCATTCAGTGCGTGAAATATTGAGCCAGATGGACATGTGGTCTGTTTAAGCCAGGGGTCAGCAAGCTTTTTCAGCCGTAGGCCAGTCCACCGTCCCTCAGACCATGTGGTGGGCCAAACTATATTAAATTTTTTTTGGGTGGGATGAACGAATTCCTATGCCCCACAAATAACCCAGAGATGCATTTTAAATAAAAGCACACATTCTACTCATGTAAAAACACGCTGATTCCCGGACCGTCCGCGGGCCGGATTGAGAAGGCGATTGGGCCGGATCCGGCCCCCGGGCCTTAGTTTGCCTACCCATGGTTTAAGCCATCTTTCTGTGTTCCTGCACTCGTCTTGCTTACTGTGGCTTCATCATCTGCAAGGGAGCTTGATGCCGCTAGACAGTAATGGCCCTCCGGTGGGAACACTCAAGCGTAGCTTTGGCGGATGGATTTGATCCCACGCCGAGCGCTTCCGAGAGTCGTTTGCTTTGTCTTTGTCAGCTGATGGGAGGAGGCCAACGAACCATGACATGGCCTGTATTCCCTCGAGGCCCTGTGTACTTTCATGTTGCTGGGTCAATCGCTGCCCTCCTGACACTCCGCAGAGGTCAGCTATCAAAGGTTCCCATTCGATCTCCCCCCCCCCCGATAATGACTTCCTTGGATAGTCTCCACATCCGCACCTGTGGAGGTTCAGGATGCACAACTGCACACTTGGGGGCGCTAGAGTGCAGAGCACTTTTGCCTTAGTAGAAAAGAAAAGAAAGTTGAATGCAAGGGAGAGCCCAATAAATACTGTAATGCTTAGTAATTATGCTGCAGATTTGGGGTTCTCAAGCATTTCATACATGCTGTGGTGTTGTGGTTAGAGCGTTGGACCAAGAACTTGGGTGACAAGGGTTCAAATCCCCACTTGGCTCACCGGGTAACCTTGGATCAGTCACTGCCTCTCAGTCTCACCTACCTCACAGGGTTGTTGTGGGGATTAAGTGAGGAGGGGAAGAGCCATGTACACCACCTCAAGCTTCCTGGAGCAAAAATGTGGGCTAGGAATGCAGTAGGTAGCGCTGTGGGTTAAACCACTGAGCCTAGGACTTGCCGATCAGAAGGTCAGCAGTTCGAATCCCTGTGATGGGGTGAGCTCCCATTGCTCGGTCCCTGCTCCTGCCCACCTAGCAGTTCGAAAGCACGTCAAAGTGCAAGTAGATAAATAGGGACCACTCCGACGGGAAGGTAAACGGCGTTTCCGTGCGCTGCTCTGGTTCGCCAGAAGCGGCTTAGTCATGCTGGCCACATGACCCAGAAGCTGTACACCTGCTCCCTTGGCCAGTAAAGCAAGATGAGCGCCACAACCCCAGAGTCGGTCACGACTGGACCTAATGGTCAGGGATCCCTTAAGTAAATAATGCACATAATTAACAGGAAGGGTAGATTTTGTTTGAATAGTAGGATATAGTTACTTGCCGGACAGGGCAGGTCACAATGGAAGGGATCACACAGGCCTGACCTGTGAGAATATGTAGTCCAAAGGATGAGAGAAAAAGTCAACCCACTTGGTATTTAAATATGAATCTACAGTGGATGCTCGGGTTGTGAACATGATCCGTGCGGGAAGCATGTTCGCAACCCACAGTGCTGTGTCTGTGCACGCGCGGGTTGCGATTCAGCACTTCTGTGCATGTGTAAAACGCAAGTTAGTTTTTCTGCGCATGCGCGAGCTCCGAAACCCAGAAGTAACCTGTTCCGGTACTTCCGGGTTCGGCGCAGTGTGCAACCCGACAACGAACAACCCGAAGCATCTGTAACCTAAGGTATGACTGTACTTCATTTGCGCTTTCTAAAACAGGACACAGACCAAAGCACGACCATATTTCAAAATTCACACTTCTCTGAACTTTGCACTCCAGCTTTCCACACAAGTAAGATGTGCAAAAATGCACCCCTCAGTATATAGTGAGCGGGAAAATGCACGTATGAGTGAAAATAATGTACTAAAAGGAAAATTGCTTTGCAAAAATGCGTATAGTGGGAAATACCGCATACAAAGTTGTGTTTACGTGGAGAACCAAACATGGAATTGGAAAGTGAGAAGTGGAGAGTGACCAAAATTAACAGTTCCAGCTTCTCCCTAATAGCTAGTGTATATTAAGGAGAACTTCTGGGCTGTCTAAAGATGCCAATACACTAGCAACTGCAGCAGACAGCACTGCTTCCTGTGAAGAGCTCACAGACCCTCCAAGTGTCCCTATTTTCCAGGGATGTCCCTGATTTAGCAAAGCCGTCCCAGTTTCTGCTTTGATCCTGGGATGTCCTGCTTTTCCTTAGGATGTCCCTATTTTCATCAGAGAAATGTTGGAGGGTATGGAGTTATCTGATCCCCGAGCCATCTGAAAGCAATCCTGTATGGGAAAGGTTTTCTTTTAATGTTTAATATTTTATTATGTTTTTATATATGTTGGAAGCTGCTCAGAGGGCTGGGGCAACCCAGTAAGATGTGTGGGGTATCAGGAGTAAAATTATCATTATGGAATGGGACGTCCCTGTTTTCATCGGAGAAGTGTTGGAGGGTATGAACTCAGCACCAGGGGGGCCAGTCTCCAACCACATGTGTTTAAGAGGGCTAGCAGTCCTGAAGCTCAGACCTTGAGCAGTTGGGGGTGGAGCCTGGGAGCCAAGGGGTGGTGCCTAGTGGATCAGGGGGTGGGTCTAATAGCCTACTGATGCCTGATTGGAGCAGAAGATGGCACCTGGCAGGACAGGGAGGAGCCTGCTTGAGCCTGGGGCTCCTTTGCCCCAGAGCTACTGATAAGGAGGGCAAAAATTGAAACTTTCTGGTCTAATCCAGAAAGATTTTTTCAAGTCTTGGTTGATTCTGACAGCACTTTGTCATCAATTCAAAAGTGTTAACAATCCCTGGTGTATATCACACCAGCCACAAGGCTAGTTCAGCACAGATAGATGCACTGCAAAAATAACATATTTTTTTCCCCTTAAAAAAAAAAAGACTTTAACAGTTGGGACCAAGCAAGGCCAAAGGTCACAGATCTCAGTTGCCAGCTCATTATGGCTTCCTCTATTTGCTAACTGTCCTATGAAGGGCAGATTCGTTAATGGCACACACGCCAATCTCTACATTTAACGATATTTTCTCACTGTCTTCTATCTTATCAGAAGCAAGATAAGCCCAACATGTGGGCATTAGGGGCTATAAAACACCACCAGCCTTGTACTCACTGCTGCCCAGGAATTCTAAGAAATAATAATAACAATATGGGACAGTGATGGCGAACCTTTTAGAGACCGAGTGCCCAAACTGCAACCCAAAACCCACTTATTTACAGTGGTGCCCCGCAAGACGAATGCCTCGCAAAACCCGCTAGACAAAAGGGTTTTCCGTTTTGGAGGTGCTTCGCAAAACGAATTTCCTATGGGCTTGCTTTGCAAGACGAAAATGTCTTGCGAGTTCCTGCGGGGTTTTTTTCCTCCCCCCCCTTTTCCCAACCCGCTAAGCCGCTTATCAGCTGATCCGCTAAGCCGCTAAGCCGCTTAACAGCTGATCCGCTAAGCCGCTAAACAGCTGATCCGCTAAGCCGCTTATCAGCTGATCCGCTAAGCCGCTTATCAGCTGATCCGCTAAGCCCGCTAAGCCGCTAATGGGCTTGCTTCGCAAGACGAAAAAACCGCAAGACGAAGAGACTCGCGGAACGGATTCTTTTCGTCTTGCGAGGCACCACTGTATTGCAAAGTGCCAACATGGCAATTTGACCTGAATACTGAGGTTTTAGTTTAGAAGGGGAGGTTGGCGCATCCATGTGGAGCAATACAGTGTTACCTCGGTTTTCAAACTACTTGGAACCCGAACACTTCAAACCTGGAAATGCTTGCATGCAAGTAGGAGTGGGATTGGGCAGCTCAGCTGGGGCACGCGAAGCCTCCACTCCACTTCTGACTCCACTCCCATTGGCCCCGGCCGGAGGGTGTGTAAAGCCTCAACCTCGCAGCAGCAGCAGGAAGGCGGCTGCTCAGAACTCTCAGTGGCCCACCAAGGCGGCAGCGCGCTTCTGAGCGTGTGCATAGCGCTGCGCCCTCCCCACCCACAGCGGAGGCTCCCCAAGGGAAAACGTGCACCCTGGAAGTTGTGGCTCCGTTTTGCACACTCACACACCCCGACGCCGCATCCGAGGCGCTTCTACTCGGACACAAGTTGAGTCGAGGACTCAACACGCTGCCCTCGCCTTCTGCCGGCTCTGTGCTGGGGCAATGGCACGCATGCCCACAGAGAGGGGTCTGAGTGCCCCCTCTAGCATGCATGCCATACGTGCACCACCACTGATATAGGATGTGGTTATAGTGTAATCCTTAAGGGAATTTACTAGCTCCACTAGTTCTCATGCAGGCCTTAGGACAGTGGATTTCAACCAGTGTTCCATGACACCCTGGGGTGCCTTGAATGATGTTCAGGGGTGCTGCGGGCAACACTGGCCTCTGTCCCTCTTTCCTTCCCTCCCTCCTTCATCTCCCAAAGGCTTGTACAGCTGTAAATCCGTCCCCGGAATGTCCCCGGATTTCATTTAATGTCCCTGGATTTATATTCTAAGTGTTGTAGATTTATTAGTAGGGAATGAATGTTGTGTGATTGGTTCAACGGCACAAGACACATCATATGGGGACTTCTGGCGAGGCAAAATGGCGGGCGCCACGGCAGCAAGCAGCTCCTGAAGCCTGCCAGAGCCAACTGTTCTACCAGGCTGGCTCCGGGCTGCTGAGACTGCCACTGCCACCGCCACTGCCGAGGGGCAACTGGGGGCGCCTGGTGCATCAACTGGGGAACCGCTGAGCCCCCCGCGACCCAAATCGAGCCAGGAGTGAGAGAGCCCGGCCACCCGGCCAACTGCCCAGCAGCGCTCCGAGCCCAGGAAAACCCTGGAGCCGACACAGGGAGAAGGAGGAGAGGAGAAGGAGAAGGAAGAGACAGAGGAAAGAGAAAAAAGAAGGGAACCCCGACCTTGCCACGCCTCTGTCGCTGCTGAGGAGGAGAGGTAGGAGAGCACTGGGAGGGCAAGGACACGCGACTGAGCCCAGGTCTGACCAGAGCCTACTCCATGGCGGCTAGCACTCCAAGAGAGCAGGCTGGGGCCCAGAGGAAGGCTGTGGGACAGAGGAGACCACAGAAGAGAAGATATTACTTTTTTAAAAAATAAAAACTTAAAAAAAAATAACTTCCCCCCTCTTTTTTTTTAAAAAAAAGTGTCCCCAGATTCTTTGAAAAAAAATAATCTGGTAATCTTAATGTAAATAGGTCTGCTTTGCAAAACCTAACTGGATACAGAGGTGCTTTTGTGTCTAATTTGGAAGGTGCCATGCTAAGGAATCTCCTGACCCACCTTTCTCTCCCCAGGAAACACTTAGCTTCTGCTGAATTTTCACTTTCCCCCCACTAGGGGATGGAAACTCCCACCATGCAGCTTTAAAAAAATAGCCACTCTCTGCACTCTGTGGTTCCCCTACTTTGAGCATTTCACCCCTGTACATTAAAAAATAGAGAAAAGGGTCTGCATTGTGTTATTGGAATGTGACAATAGCAGTGCTAAACACATAATCAACTTCTGTTTGTCTGCTTCGTTTTATGGGAAGCCAAACACTTTTCAGGAGTCAAAGAGCAAGAAGAAAAGAAAATGCCTTTCTTTAGCACAATGATCTGGAGCTCTTCCTTTGATCTTTCTAGCGAGCGAATAATAGTTATTCCTAGCAAAATGCTCCCCAAATGGCGGCGGCGGGGGGAGGTCTAAAATCTACAGCATGGGTATTCTAGCACTTGGGGTTTCCAGAGGTGCACGTGGGGGGGGCAGAATGAAACATTTCATCTTTTGACCGCTGATGTCACAGCTAGGGTTGTAAGAGGGCAGCAATCGTAAGAACAGAAGGTGAACCTTCAGGATCAGGCCAATGACCCCTTTAGTCCAGCATCCTCTGATAATGTCTCTTGCTTGACTGCATGGAGGACAGAGAGGGGTGGGTGTGAATGTGTATAAAAAGCCAACTGTACAAAGATAAAAACATAAGAGGAGCTCTGCTGGCTCAAGCATCTAGACCAGCATCCTGTTCTCACAATGGCCAGCCGGGTGTCTGTGGGAAACCCTCAAGCAGAACTGCTGAGCAGAAGGGCACTCTCTCCTTCTGCAGTTTTCAGCAAGTGGTATTCAGAAGCATTACTGACTGTTTGTGGGAGAAAGTCATAGCTGTCATGGCTAATAGCCACTGATAGCTTTCTCCTCCATCAATTTGTCTCATCTTCCTTTAAAGCCAGTGGCCATCTCTGCCTCCTGTGCAAGCAAATTCATCTATGTGCTACATCAGGGGTGGCCAACTCCCAAGAGACTGCGATCTACTCACAGAGTTAAAAACTGGCAGTGATCAAAGTTGTTGAGCTTTTTTTTTAGGAAGGAGGAGATCCCATTTTTTAGGGGTTCAGGTCAAAGTTGTTGTTTTTAGGGAGAGGAGGACAGCACCGTTTTTATGGGCTTCAGGGCTAGAATGTTGATGAGCTTCTTTGGGGGGAGCCAGGGATCTACCAGGGATCTATCAGGGATCTACCACAGATGTCCAGTGATCTACCGGTAGATCACAACCTACCTGTTGGACGTGACTGTGCTACATGAAGGACTTCCTTTTATCTGTCTTGAGAATCTATTTCCATCCTGCCCTGGGTTTGCCTCAATCGGTGCTGTTTCCCTTCTGATGTAGTTTGGCTTCAGCTAACACCCACATCATGGGTAGGCAAACTAAGGCCCGGGGTCCAAATCTGGCTCAATCACCTTCTAAATCCGGCCTGCGGATGGTCCAGGAATCAGCGTGTTTTTACATGAGTAGAATGTGTGCTTTTATTTAAAATGCACCTCTGGGTTATTTGTGGGGCATAGGAATTTGTTTAATTTTTTCTCCAAAATACAGTCTGGCCCCCCACAAGGCCTGAGGGACAGTGGACCGGCCCCCTGCTGAAAAAGTTTGCTGACCCCTGGCCTACATTATTTGCCTCGCTATCTGCTACGGATGAAACTTACCTAATTACATAATTAATTCAAATGGGAGGGAAATGTCAAAATCAACTTAATAAGAGACATAATTATTGATGTAACATTTGCAGCAACAAGCAACAGCAAATCCTGCTTGTGATGGTCTGCCTGGTTTCCGCTCCTGACCTCTGACAAGCATGCGGATAGTGGGAATGTCTACTCACATTTCTTTTCCTGTTGCATTTCTCTGACATCCTTAGTCACAACTCCCCTTTGCTCTTCTTTGAGAGAGCCCTTTCCTGACTGGTGTTTCTGGAGGGGGAGTGAGTGAGCGTGTGATGGAGGACTCTCCTCACCCCCACTGAAATATCCCAGGTCCTCCAGACACCGTTTATAACTTTCACACCCTCTGATACTTTCCCCGGCTATGATCTGATACAGCTCCGCAGTGGTAGGAAATGGGTAGACTTAATAGCTTGTGCACAGCCCACAGGCATCCAGAACAATATTGCAGAGATGAATCATTTCAACAGCAATTTTCTATGTCCCACAACTTCTCATCTGATTCAGTGTGGCTTCATCCCTGTAGGTTAGACTGGAAGATAGTAATGTTGTGAATCATTCTGCCATGTTGGGCAATATGACGATGTTCTCCCTTGGCAAGACATGGCCAGGCCATTAATGGAGAAGCCAAGGGGCTCTTCAAGAAGCCCTGTTCATTGGGAATACCTCTAGATCTCTTTGCACAAAGGTTTCATGGCAGTCTGGCAATGGCCCCTTCATACATCTTTTGGATGGTGCATTCATGACTATTTGTGCTCATTATGCTATCCGGGAGTTCGTGTGTGATCTCGCTTTCAAGACTGTGTGCCTGCAAATGTTTCAGAGTGGGCATACTGCTCCATTTAAAGCTTTGGTGGCTATATTCCACCTCCGCTGTCAGAGCCAGTGAATGCCCCTGAATTCCAGTTATTGGGGACTGCAGGTGGGGAGAGTTGCTGTTGCACTCAGGTCCTGCTTGTGGGCGTCCCATAGATAGACCTCTGGTTGGCCACTGTGAGAACAGACTCCTGGACTAGATGGCATACCCTTCAAGTGTCCCGATTTTCCAGGGACAGTCCTGGAATTACAAAATTTCCGCAGGGCCTGTAAGACAGAGTTGTTCCGCCTGGCCTTTGGCTTGCAATCAACTTGATCCCCTCCCCCTCTTTCTTTTTTCCTTTCTCCTTCTGTGATGGAACTCCTATTTAGGAACTTCCCTGGCTTTTTTCTGGCCCACGTAGGACCAGTCTGGATAGTTAGCCTTGGTGAAGACTTGACGTTTGCATCCCCCAAAAAGTTTTTGATTTGAGTTTCCACTGAAATAAGGCTGCATTTTAATGTTTTAATGTTGTATTTTAATCTTGTTTTTTAAGTTGTATTTCAATCAATTGTTTTTATATCTGGTGTTAGCCGCCCTGAGCCCGGTCTTGCCTGGGGAGGGTGGAGTATAAATAAAATTTATTATTATTATTTAAAAAACCCCACCATGGCTTCTAAATTGATCCCCGAATGTCCCTATTTCCCCTGCTAGTGCTGCTGCCACTGAGCTCAGAGAAGAGGATAAGCCGGCGCTTTGCCCGAGCAGCAGTGGCAACAGCGGTGAGGGAGCACCCTGTTACCTCTCCATGGCATTTCCACAGCCACCGCTGCCAGCCCCCTCCCTTGGGGAGCTCATAGTGGATGCTGAAGAGCAGGCGAGGAGGAGAGGCGGCCTCCGCCAAGGCCCAGCCCCATGTGACACTCCAGCTCCGAGGGGCAGGCAGAGGGCAGGGCTACCCTGGGTGGGAAGAAAGAGGAAGAAGAGTCGTGCACAAGGAGTCTAGTTTTTTTTTAAAAAAAGTTTGTGTGTCCACGTCTAATCTTGCCCCTTTCTAAAAAAAAATTATTGGTGTGTGGGGTTTTTTTAATCTACCAAAGAATAGAATGAAATGAAATCAGGATTAAGGGGTTTTCTCAAGGAAATGCTCTGCGTTGTGTGTGGGGGGGAGGGGGTGGACGACAAAAAAATGGGGATCAAACAGGGTCAGCTGAGAGGAATGGGAAATGTCCCTATTTTCATCTGAGGAATGTTGGAGGGTATGAGATGGGCCTGTTCCAGCTTCAGAGTTGGAGAGGGGCTCCTGCCTTTATGCTATGTTTGTGGGCTTCGCAGACGCACCTGTTTAGCCACTGTGAGATCAGGGTATCAGGAGATGAGAACCATGAGAACAGAATGCTGGACTATGATGGGCGCTCCTTTGCCTAATCCAGCTGTTGGCCTCTTCTTACATTCCTATGTTCTTAGTTCACTGAAGCTGCCGACCCCATTCCCCCTCTGTTAGTTACACTTCTGAGTGGGACCTGGGGGTGGATGGAGCTGCAAGTCCAATAAAATAAAATAGTATGATTCATTTTTGACCAAAACCAGGTCAGCCACCATGGGTCTTGTGTTTTTTGTTGGTTTTTTTTTGCTAAGTTTCCTCATCTTTCCCCCTCCGTCTTTAACTAACAATGTTGATCTACCAGCCAAACAGGATGGCTCTCTTCCCCCTCTGCCAAGCATGAATTTTCATCTATGCAAATTCTAACAGACGACAGGAACTAGCAGTTCGGGAAGCTTGTTTGTTGAGGATTAAATAATGCCAATATGTTTAGTGAGGAGAGACGGGCTCTTGCCATAGGTGGGTGACGGCAAAGGGGGAGATCTGCATTAACCTGTGTACATGAATGCATGTGGGTTCTTGGAATGAGCAAGAGCCCTCATTTCTGTATTTTTGCTAATTGCCTGAACAACGTTATATCCACAATGCCCCCATAGAGAAACAAGTAAACAGAGCTTGCATTGTCACTGCTGAAGCCCTTGCTCTCAACGTAAGGCCTTAAGCTTTCCATGTGGGAGCAAAGCCAGCTCCACTGTGACCTCAAGGAAGTAGAACGTCCCAGGGCGTTGCCGCAGGGCCCACCTGAGAATAGTCTTTGGATTGTCAGAGATATTGCAAAACTGGGCATCCCAACCCTTTCCAAAGCTTGTTTTGAATGTAAATAGTTGCGTTTTGTTTAGGGATTATGTTTCGAGAGGAGACACTAAAGGGAGGTGCTGGAAAAGTCGGCCTCTATCACTATTCTGGAAATGTAGGAATGTAGGAACTGTTGGCTATTTGCAGATTAGTTGCACTGCAGAGAGCTTGCTGGGGAGACCACACATTACAAGGAACATAAAATAACTTTAGCAAGGTTTTAATAACAAAAACAAAAACTCCTTTTTCACTAAATATATCAATAAGCATGACCCATCTACTGACCCAACCACCAGGGTACTGAGAGAGCTAGGTGCTGCTCTTTATATACTATACCCAATTGCTGACACAGCTTAATTAACACAACTTAATTAACACAATTAACACAAGACAACCCAAACTGAGTGGTCTACTGCAGGCCAGTATCCTCTTTCTATCAGTGGCCAACCCGATGCATCTGGGAAGCCCACAAGATGTGAGTGATGGCCACAGCCCTTCCTTGTTGCTTGCACACCAACCCACTCATGCGTAGCTCAAGACAGCATCTATGGTCCTTCTACCCACTTTATCCTCACAACGGCCTTGTGAGGCAGGTTACGCTCAGAGGCAGTGACTGGTTGAAGCTCATCCAGTGAGCTTCATGGGGCGTGGAATTGAGTGGAGGCCCCTGCCTGCCATGCTCAGTACCCAAGCCCTACAATGCATTGGCGTTCAGTGCCTGTGAACATGAAGTTTTCATCAGAATGTAGAAAGCTCCCTTTGTGCTATGATGGACCAAGGTCCATCTCTCTCAGCATTGGAGATCCTCTGGCCTTGGGGTCCATTGCAGCTTCCCCAGGTGACTCTTTCTGCTCCTCAGGACTCTCCCCAGGCCATATCTAGACCCTACACCAGATTGTTCCGATTTTGGCCTGGTTGGGATGTGTCCTCAAATTGTGATAATGACTCTGGCTTGCTTGGATGGAAAGCAGAGAGGGTGGGTGAGGGTGTCTAGAAACTAGCATACTGCGTGAAAGATGAAATTTAAACTCGTTGCTCCACCCACTTTGGCTTGTGGCCCCGCCCTGCCCCCATTTTGTGTCCCCTGGATGGTTCCCCAGATGTGTATGGAAAAGATTTGCTACTTGTCTACACTGGCTGGTGGTGAATATCCAGAATATCCAGGCTTTCAGACAGCTGTTTTCCCCAGCCTCACCTGGAGATGCTGGGGCCACCGACATTGCAAAATCTGGAGAGGTGCCAGTTTGAAGGGATGGCTGTGTTTTGGTTCACTTATTGTTTCAAAAGGTGCAGATTAGCTAGATCCACCTGGAAATGTGAACTGAAGGGAATTTCTGCCCTGTACACCCTGGAACAGCATTAATCTGGCTACTGGTGTATCATGTCACCAGTATGAAATGGAACCCCTCTCTTTTAAAAATGCACCAAAACCCTTCCTAGATCAGGTGTGGGGATATTATGACCCTCCAATGTTTCTGAGCTATGACTCCCATCAGCCATTGCAACTCCCAATGGCCAGGAGTGATGGTAGTTGTAGTTCAGCAACATGTGGAGGGCCAAAGGTCCCCCACACCTATTCGAGATGGACAGTGAATGGGATCCCGGTAATAATAATAATAATAATAATAATAACAATTTATTATTTATACCCCGCCCATCTGGCTGGGCCTCCCCAGCCACTCTGGGCTGCTGCCATAAAAACCAAAAATACAGTAAAATATCACACGTTAAAAAGTTCCCTGAACAGGGCTGCCTTAAGATGTCTTCTGAATGTCAGGTAGTTGTTTATCGCTTTGACATCTGCTGGAAGGGCGTTCCACAGGGCGGGCGCCACTACCGAGAAGGCCCTCTGCCTGGTTCCCTGCAGCTTTGCTTCTCACAATGAGGGAACCGCCAGAAGGCCCTCGGCGCTGGACCTCAGCGTCCGGGCAGAATGATGGGGGTGGAGACGCTCCTTCAGGTATACTGAACCGAGGCCGTTTAGGGCTTTAAAAGTCAGCACCAACACTTTGAATTGTGCTCGGAAACGTACTGGGAGCCAATGTAGGTCTTTCAAGACCGGTGTTATATGGTCTCGGCGGCCGCCCCCAGTCACCAGTCTAGCTGCCGCATTCTGGATTAGTTGTAGTTTCCGAGTCACCTTCAAAGGTAGCCCCACATAGAGTGCATTGCAGTAGTCCAAGCGGGAGATAACCAGAGCATGCACCACTCTGGCGAGACAGTCCGCAGGCAGATAGGGTCTCAGCCTACGTACCAGATGGAGCTGGTAAACAGCTGCCCTGGACACAGAATTGACCTGTGCCTCCATGGACAGCTGTGAGTCCAAAATGACTCCCAGGCTGCGCACCTGGTCCTTCAGGGGCACAATTACCCCATTCAGGACCAGGGAATCCTCCACACCTGCCCGCCTCCTGTCCCCCAAAAACAGTACTTCTGTCTTGTCAGGATTCAACCTCAATCTGTTAGCCGCCATCCATCCTCCAACCGCCTCCAGACACTCACACAGGACCTTCACTGCCCTCACTGGTTCTGATTTAAAAGAGAGGTAGAGCTGGGTATCATCCGCATACTGATGAACACCCAGCCCAAACCTCCTGATGATCTCTCCCAGCGGCTGCATGTAAATGTTGAAAAGCATGGGGGAGAGGACAGAACCCTGAGGCACCCCACAAGTGAGAGCCCAGGGGTCTGAACACTCATCCCCCCCCACCACTTTCTGAACACGGCCCAGGAGGAAGGAGCGGAACCACTGTATGACAGTGCCTCCAGCTCCCAGCCCCTGAAGACGGTCCAGAAGGATGTTATGGTCGATGGTATCAAACGCCGCTGAGAGATCCAGCAGAACCCCTCTTTTGAGGGGTTGGAGAACACTTCGGGCTCACCAAAGCTTCCCCTTTTTGCATCAAAGCTCTTAACTCATCCCTGGCTATTCACAGTACAACTTAGGTAAAGGTAAAGGGGCCCCTGACCATTAGGTCCAGTCATGGCTGACTGGAGTTGCGGCGCTCATCTCGCTTTACTGGCTGGGGGAGCCGGCGTACAGCTTCTGTGTCATGTGGCCAGCATGACTAAGCCACTTCTGGCGAACCAGAGCAGCACATGGAAACGCTGTTTACCTTCCCGCCGGAGCGGTACCTATTTATCTACTTGCACTTTGATGTGCTTTCGAACTGCTAGGTTGGCAGGAGCAGGGACCGAGCAACGGGAGCTCACCTCGTTGCAGGGATTTGAACCGCCAACCTTCTGATCGGCAAGTCCTAGGCTCTGTGGTTTAACCCACAGCGCCACCCGCGTCCCTACAGTACAACTTAGACTTCCTTAAAGCCTTGCGTCCTAACATCTCAAACATATTTCCCCATCAAATGAATATTTTGGCAATCACTTCTTTTCCATGTGGGTAGGCGTGCTTCATTACCCTTTGGTTTAAAAGAACCCCCCTATTTTCTAATCACATACACACACACTTTTTCTCTTTCTCCCTTTTTTTGCAGAAAGTCTCTAAGCCAATAGTACCCTGAGAGCTCTGTTTTCTCCCTCTGCTAGACAGTAGAAGTTAAAAATTATTCAAATCAAAATTCCTGGCCTGTGAAACAGTACCAGGCAAAGATTTTCACCAGTGTTCTCTTGCATAGCCAAGGCTGAGATAAGACACTTAAATGCACTTGGTGGGAATAAATCTCCCCTTTCCGAGGCTTCATCAAGGCAACTCATCTTATACCTTTGTCCTCCATCCCACCCCTCTCTCCGCCTTTGCTTCATAAGATATTACCCAGCCTGTAAGGTGGATATTTGGCAAAAAAGACTTTTAAAGATGCAATTAACTAAAGAAAAACCACTGCTGATTTTTTTTTCTTTGCCCCCTCCCATCGGTTCACGGAACAAGCCTCACTTCAAAGGCTAAGTAAGTAGTAGATTGATTATTTTTTAAGCAAGGCTGCTTTTCACGAGCCAGGGAACTTTGCATTGTTTCATTCCTTGCGAGTTTGGGAAACTGGGGAAGCGTGTGGAGGAGCAACATGGGAACTGATGCCGGATCCTCCAGGCGCCCCCCCCCCATGGACCCGAATTCCCAGGACCTCTTGGGCTGTTTGTTGTTTTTCCTGCCCTTCGTCTTAAGACAAATCACCTGGCGATGAAACTAACGGTGCAGTTTCCCCTCTGGTCGGCGCGTCGTTTGGGGTGTTTAAAAGGATGGCGCTAGGGAGTCAGAAGTGTCTCTTGGGATTGTTGGACGGCTCCTGCAAAGGGTCGAGGATCACAGTGGTTCTCCTGGGTGATGCAGCCAAGGTAGGGGAGGAAGGGAGCTCAGCAGTTTTGGAAGGCAAACACTGCTTAAAAGTTGGACTGATCTGGTGCAAGTATTGGGGACAGTCACTAGAACATGTGTCGGTTTCTCTAGGAGATCATCTACCTTACCTGTGGCTCATCTGCTCTTCACTCATGGCATGGCATGAGATTGCATTTGTCAATTATCTCATGTGGGGGGGGGCTCTTAAATGGCAAAGGGGGGGTGCTACTGTGGAATATAGTGTTGAAGCAATTTGTGATTGTCATTTGAGGCTTTTTTGCTTGCCGTTTGGTCTAAACTGGGCCTGCAATGTGACTTTAAAAGCAGAAAGCTCAAAGAGCTCCTGTTTCTGGAGCGTTCATCCTGATCTGCTTTGCACAAAGCTTGCATGCAGGTTATACAAGGCTGGCTCTTTATCCGTTCTGATTTGTTTGGAGGGATGTTGTAGGACCATAGTCATTCACCTTGAATTTTTTTTTTAGCGTAAAGCTTGTATCGTGGTGATACAAGGCATGCTCTTTATTGGCTTCAACCTAGCATGCATTTTGTGATTTATTCCATAACATATATACACCGCTTGATTGTAAAAAAATAACAACTCCCTCAAATAAGTTTGCAAAAATGGGGATGTGATACCCCTTTGCACCATGAGACTTTAGGGAAGTTTTTAATGTGTGACATTTTAATGTATTCTTACTCTTTGTTGGAAGCCGCCCAGAGTGGCTGGGGAAACCCAGCCAGATGGGCGGGGTACAAATAAATTTATTGTTATTGTTATTGTTATTGTTATTGTTATTGTTATTGTTAAGTTAGTCTTTAAAACACTTTGTGATGGTGTCTGACTGGATGCATCCCATGGCATGGGGAAAGCAGTATCTTTTAAGAAAATGGCCTTGAATATTTATAATGCTGAAATATTAGAAATCTAAATATCATATAAACAATTTATGAACTTCTGTTATTTTTATTAGCTGTTCTTGTTTTCTTTAATTAGATATTATTTTTGTGATCGTAAGTTTTTTAAAAAACCTATTTTTATTGCTGTGTTTTAAATTGCTGCAACCTGCCTTGGGACTTTAGGGTGAAGGGCGGGTAATAAAATGGCAACAACAGCAGCCAGTATAATTCATTCCGATTTGTTTGTGAGGTTGTTATATGACAAGCAACATTCATCCTGATATGTTTACAGGGAGGCCCTGTGTCTTCCCATCAGTTGATGTTTATTCCACATCTTTAAGTGCATTCCTCCACCACTGTCCTACCCAGGAAAAAACCATTGCACTGGAGCACTTTATTTCTACTCTAATTTTGATTGAATCCCTCCAGCAAAATAGTGACAGTCTGCAGGTGACCGAGAAAGGTGTTTGTTTTAACCAATGGGAGTCCTTGGTTAAAGAGTCGACCCATTGAAATGGATAAGGCTAACGTATGTCCATTAATTTGCATGGGTCAGCTCTGAGCAAATTTTTTAAAAAAAATTTTTTTTTTATTAAGATATAAAACACATACATATACATTTACACAAAGAGTGCTGTTTTGCTGTAAAGAACATCATATGGGCTGCAACTACGGCAGCAAGGTTCTTGATTGCCAAAAATTGGAAAAGCAGCAGTGTCCCAACTAAAACAGACTGGTTATCTAAAATGATGGAATACTTCCATATTGCCGAACTAACAGGGAGGATAAGAGGAGATACGGTACAAAAAGTGAATAAGGAGTAGGCTATCTTTAAGGAACACATCAAAATTTATGTGGAAAAAGTAGAATTTCTGACAGATATTGAGTGAATCCAGAAAATGATTAGAGTGAAAGGAGAGTAAGGTTAAGATAGAAGAAGAGATTAAAGAAATAATGAAATGCGTTTAAGCTTGTTGGAAAAATAAAGTAGTGTAACCAGAATGGCTGGAAGTCAAGTCACTTGGTGGGTGTCCATGTGGGGTAGGTGTGTAGGTATGTTGATATGTATAGTATAGGTAGGTGTTATATAGAGTAATGTAGGTATATTTTATGTTATGAAAATAAGGTAGTGTGTTGTGTACGTGTATTCCCAATGAGCTCACAATCTAAAATTTGATACTGGCGGTCAGGGAGGCAATGGAGGGAAGGAAGGAAAGTGTCACAAGGGTAACAGGAGCAGAATGCATGCTGTGTTCAGTACTGGTATTTTTAAAATCCCTGCTGTTATTAAAACCACACAAACTTAGAAGCAATGTGGCATAGCGGATAGAGACTTGGAACAGCTCCACCTGCTGAAAATGCCCTCTTCAGCACAACCATTTAAAGATGCGGGCAGCCTGTCCTCTCCTATCTGGTCACCCAAACTCTGTGGGTCTGTGCCTCTGGCAAAGACCGGGGCCATTTATTATAGAAACAGAAGTATGCTCCACAAAAGAACTGTGTAAGACCCAGCAAGAACTCTCTGGCTCCGTGTAACTACAATATTTCATAGCAGTGTCGCTTACCGATGAGGTTTTTTTATATACAGTGGTACCTCGGGTTAAGTACTTAATTCGTTCCGGAGGTCCGTTCTTAACCTGAAAATATTCTTATCCTGAGGTACCACTTTAGCTAATGGGGCCTCCCACTGCCACTGCACCGCCGCCGCGCAATTTCTGTTCTTATCCTGAAGCAAAGTTCTTAACCTGAGGTACTATTTCTGGGTTAGCGGAGTCTGTAACCTGAAGCATATGTAACCCGAGGTACCACTGTATACACAAAGAGAGAATTTGAGGCACTAGCCGATTGGCTGGCTTCTGCCAGTTTGTGAGCAAATTTCAGCATGAATCTGGAAGTGGAGATCGATAAAGTTGCGCTGAAGATGGCTGTTGGAGGCAATCTGCCTCTGGATACCTATTGGGGAGAATCACAAGTGGGGAGAACATTGTAATAGTCAGCTCCTGCTTGCAGGCTTCTCAATGGGGCATCTGGTTTGAGGATGCTGAACCAGATGGGTCTTTGGCCTGAACCAACAGCCAGGCTTTTCTTAAAGGTAAAGGTAAAGGGACCCCTGACCATTAGGTCCAGTTGTGGCCGACTCTGGGGTTGCAGCGCTCATCTCGCTTTATTGGCCGAGGGAGCCGGCGTACAGTTTCCAGGTCATGTGGGCAGCATGACTAAGCCACTACTGGCGAACCAGAGCAGCGCACGGAAACACCATTTACCTTCCCGCCAGAGTAGTACCTATTTATCTACTTGCACTTTGACGTGCTTTCGAACTACTAAGTTGGAAGGAGCAGGGACCGAGCAACAGGAGCTCACCCCTTCGCAGGGATTCGAACAGCCGACCTTCTGATTGGCAAGTTCTAGGCTCTGTGGTTTAACCCACATTGCAGATGTGCAGAGCACATAGCTCCATAGTGACCTATCTAGCACAGCCACTAATGCACAAGGCTGTGCAGCTCTCTCAGTTTCGGCTTCTCTCAGTTTCTCATTTTCTTTCAGTCTTAAAATTCAGTTCTCTGTATTTCTGCAGCAATTAGCATATTTGTTTTTTGTTTTGTTAAATCCTCATGAAAATTTGCCAGCATTTTAGTGCAATTTTCTCCCAAGAAACACCTTTTCATGTGTCATTTTAACTAATACCCTAGATATTTTTGCAAGCAGTTTCCTCTGCTATGCTTTTTATGCTACTTTCATGAAAAATACAGTTTTGAGCAAACGTCCCCCTAGCTTATGTGCTTTTGTGCATATTGACCAGTTGGAGAACTGTATTGCAAAATTTGGAGAAGGGTGAATTTCAGTAGCTATTCATGTTTCAGTCTGCATGTTCGTTGGAGAGGTGTGAATTAGGGCTGTGTTTCATTAAAATGCAAACAAAATCAACACCCCCCCCACTTAGAACTCATGAACCCCCTGGACACGACAGAAACCCCCTATGAAATGGATCACGAAAGCAGAGGGCAAAAGAGGACAAAGGAAAAAGAAACTGCTAATTTATAAGGATAGATGCACATTTAGTATTGCAATAATTTAATGCTGTACAGTGGTACCTCGGGTTAAGAACTTAATTCTTTCTGGAGGTCCGTTCTTAACCTGAAACTGTTCGTAACCTGAGGTACCACTTTAGCTAATGGGGCCTTCTGCTGCTGCTGCGCCGCCAGTGCACGATTTATGTTTTCATCCTGAAGCAAAGTTCTTAACCCAAGGTACTATTTCTGGGTTAGCGAAGTCTGTATCCTGAAGCGTCTGTAACCTAAAGCGTCTGTAACCTGAGGTACCACTGTACATCTTACCATAATGGGGGAGGCTGTGGCCATGTGACCTGCTTGCCTGCTTAGTCTGCTGCCCAGGTGTTGAGACCTGTTGATGGTCAACTCCAAGGTCTCTCCAGATCTCCCTTTCTTAGGGTTTTTAAAATAATTTTTTGACTTGGACCACATGGCCTTCTCAATAGAGGATTGTTCTCTGTATAACTAGAGGCATGTCCAGTCTAGGGCAATAGCCACACCACAAATTGAAGGCTCTCAAGTACTCATATCACTTTAATAGTCATGGTTTCCCCCCAAAGAATCCTGGGGACCGTATTTGCTAAGACTGCTGGGCATTTTGGCCCTGTGGCAAGGAAACTACACTTCCCAGGATTCCTTGGGGGAAACCATGGCTGTTAAAGTGATATAAGTCATGGTGTGGTTGTGACCTAAGTCTGCATCCTGAGGTTACTGTGGTGAGAGGGTCAGATAGTGATGTGGCCAAATCCCATGCATGTTTACTCAGAAGGAAGTCCCAGTGAGGGTCTTTCTCCTGGGGAAATGTGCTCAGAGGATTGCAGCCAAAGTGTGAGACCTGATAAACAGCAGCACCAATACAAATGCTTCTTCAACACTGGAATGCTGTGTTTATTTTGGATCATTCATGGGTTAATGTTAAAAAAAGAGAGAGGACTATATGAGGTTATCGCCACATTTCTGTCTTGCTGGAAAGTGCTGTTAATGATTTACCAAACACAATTTGTTCCCACAATAGTTTTCTGTCTCCTCCTGCCCTCACCCCACCCTTCTTGTCTCAACGAAGTGGCTTTGGGTGAGTCTGGCTTTTTGTAAAAAGGGAACTGGAATCAAATGAAGAAAAGGCGCTGCTGAGTCAGACTGCTGGCCTACCCAACCCCCTATTTTCCCAGCCATTGCGGCGTAAACTTATGCATGTCTACTCAGGTTGAACTCAATACGACTGACTCCTGGCAGGCAAAGTGTACGGCACTCCAAACTCAGACTCTGTGACAAAAATATTGCAGCAGCATTGAATTAATTTATTTCTGAAAATGTTTATATGCTGCTCATTAATTCATAAAGAAAATACCAAAGCAGTTCACAACAACTTTACATAAAAAAGCCATATAAAAAGTCAAAATCAGAAATCAGATAACCATTGTGGAAAGCTGTATTTTTAATTGCCTGTATAAACCTTACAGAACAGAAAGGGTACCCTTGGGGTCCCTTGCAGCTCTACAATTCTATGAGTCTATGAAGCTTTTCGGAGGCATTTAAAAGTTGGAACGGCTCTATTGGCAGAGCATGCAACAGAACGGGGCTGATTGCACCCATGCCATCTTCTGGCATATGTCATTTCGTTCCTTTCCTCCCCCATTCGCTTCACTCCAGCAGTCACTTCACTCCGCAAGGTGCTTAGATTGGTCTCAACTAGGAGACTTCCGGGTTGGCGCCTCCGGCAGTGGCGGAGCTCCTCCGATTGGGAAGAACTTGCTCCGTGGAAAGCAGGGTCTGACCGCCACGGCGAAGGCGGAGACCCGCTGAAATCACAGGCGGGAAAAGCTTGTGAACTTGGGATTCGGCTGGCACCTTTTGCGCCTCCCCTACTCACGGGGAAACCCTGTTTTGGGGATCCGGAGCGACGTGGGGTGAGTGGCGCGGTGCTTTGAATCGACTGCTTCTTTCATGGAGTGAAGCCGCATTGCTGTTGCTGGAGAGCGCTGACTTTTTCCTGTGGACAATTGGATTTTAAACAACTACCCGTGAGTAGAACGGAAAATTGGATCTCTAAATACCTTAATTTGGCATCGTAACGGGAAGGTTCTAAACAGGAAGTCCGCTTTCCTCTTTTGTAAATAGTTTGAAGCAAAGACGTTACAAGCTAAAGTCTTGGAAAGCCTTTGGCAAAGGATTAAATTTCCATCAGTTTGAATTACAAAACCCCCCTTGGAAGCAGGAGAAGAGGGGGGGAATTTTGGATCTAGTCAGCCTGCAGGAGAGAGTGAAAAATCAAATTACCACTGCTCTGAACCTGGAAACGGGCTGCCAGATGACGTTTTGGGAGAGTTCATTGACAGAACGTATTTGACAGCTAGCTAAATAAGAGTAAGATACTGTTTCCATTGTCCTCTTCTGCGTTTAAAAAGGAGGAAAAGTATCTGAAAATTGAAACTATCGTTATTGCTTGAGTTGTGCTTGAAAGGACCAATACAAGTGGAGACTGTTTCCCTCTAGAGGGAGCTTTTGAAACTGTTACAGGAGTGTAACTGGGGGATCTTCAGCTGCAAGATAAGGATTGTGAGAACTAGAGATTGACCTTGGACCATTTAAAAATGTTGACAGGGGAAGCCATAGTGACTGTTTTATGTAAGATAAACTATTCGCTGGAACAGCTTCACAAGAAGACGGATGACATGGCTATTAAAATTGACAACTTGGAACAAAAAGCGACTAATTTGAGACAAAAAGTGAGCACCAATACAGAAAGTGTTCAGGATTTGGTTCAGGAATCTACTTTGGCAGGACAATTCGTGGAGGAGAAGGAGAAAGCTGTCGTTGTCGAACCTAAAGTAATACAAGCGGGATCCTCAGCCTTACAGAAGCAAACTGACGACTATAAGCTGAGGCCTTTTATGATTGAATCTAGAAAAAGTCAGATTCTGAGGATCGGAGCCTGGCTTGGATTGGAGAAGGAAAGTTGGAAAGATCCCTCTATGCAGGGATTAATGGACTTTTGGGATATGGACTTGGGTCAGGAGGAGATTGAAGCTCTGTGGGCCTTTGGATTTGGAGGAAGCCTGAAACATGTTCTGAAATACTTTATGGATCTTAATTTTAGCTATGGAAATTTGGCTGACCTGTCGAGAAGGAATAAAAGCATTGTTAGGTTGGAGTCTCCCCGAGATTTGCTCTCTAGCATTAAAGAAAATAAAGAAGATCTGCAGAAGGGACTTGGAAAAGAGTTAAGAGCCTCGGACATAAGATCTCCAGGTTGATGGACTATATGGAATTGACGAAAAGGACTGGCAGAATCCGAGAGCAGGGAGAAGAGATGGTGGAATAAGATTGGGAAACTTAAAGTTTCTTTATGGAAATACTGTAAAATTAATGAGTAATAGAAAAATGTTGGAATGAAATTTTATGGCCTTAGTAGAAATGTTATTAGGAGTTAAGCATATATAAGTATTCTAGTTTTAATGGAAAATAAGGTTAAAAATATGTTAAGATATTTATAGTATGACAGAAAATAGAGAAATATGGAAAGGATTTGATGAAACAATTAATAGAAGTGGAATACAAAAAGGGAGGTGAGAGGAGGTTGATGAAACAAGGGAATGAAAATAGAGTATGGAAAAGGTGTGATGTATGTGTTTAAATTGTTTTTGTTTTGTTTAGTGTGGGGCTAGGGTTAGGGACAGGGTTCTGTTTAGTTTAATGTGTTTAGTTTAATGTGTAAAGGTTATGTTGTGTATTGTATATATTTTGTATTGTATTGTTTTTTCTGTTTGTTTCTTTTGTTTTTCTCTTTTGTTTTTTTTCTTTCTTCTTTTCCTTTTTTGTAAATTCTAAAAGTAATAAATATTATTTGAAAAAAAGAAGAAGATTGGTCTCAACTAGGGCCAGGGCCTTTTTAGTACTGGCCCCGACTTGGTGGAACACTGTCACAAGAGACTAGGGCCCTGTGGGACTTGACATCTTTCTGCAGGGCCTGCAGGACAGAGCTGTTCCGCCTGGCTTTTGGTTTGGACTCTGTCTGACCCTTATGTTTCCCTCCCCTTATGGTTTTGATTTATGGGCTGCTATTAAATTGTATTTTAATCCGCATTTTAATAAACTGGTTTTTGTTTGTTTGGCCCCCCATTATGTTTTATTGTAATTTTATGGGTTTGATCCGCCCTGAGCCTGGCTCTGGCTGGGGAGGGCGGGGTATAAATAAAAATTTATAATTATTATGCAGTTAGCTTTCCGTACCCGCTGAGCATGTTCAGTCCTCATTTGGATTTTTTTTTCTCCTTAAAGATTTTTTGTTCTTCTGGATACTTAAGAGTTCTCATTTTGCCTTCTGATCGTAAGGATGGGTTGAGGGGGAGAACTTCTATTCACTTTGTATTCCATGCTGAGTGGATTGATTTTGTGCTTTCCCAAACAATATTTGAACCGAAACGCAGCCATCCTTCAGAATTTGCACACACCCGAAATTTGCAATGTAGTTCTCCAACCAACTAGTGCTTACAAATATGCATGTATTGGAAATACATGCATGGAAAGGAATACGTTAGTGAAAATAATATACACAAATGCCTTCTAGTAGGAGAAGTGGCTGGCAAAAATGGGTTTAGGTGTAAAAACTGTACAGTGGTACCTCGGCTTAAGAACAGTCCGCTTTAAGAATGATTCGGTTTACGAACTCCGCAAAACCGGAAATAGTGTCCCAGTTTGCGAACTTTACCTCGGTCTAAGAACTGAATCCAAATGGTGGAAGGGCACCGGCGGCAGGACGCCGCATTAAGGAAAGTGCAGCTCAGTTTAAGAACGTTTTTGGTTTAAGAACGGACTTCTGGAACGGATTAAGTTCGTAAACCGAGGTACTACTGTACAGTGGTACCTCGGGTTACATATGCTTCAGGTTACAGACTCAGCTAACCCAGAAATAGTACCTCAGGTTAAGAACTTTGCTTCAGGATGAGAACAGAAATTGTGCTCCGGCGGCATGGCAGCAGTGGGAGGCCCCATTAGCTAAAGTGGTGCTTCAGGTTAAGAACAGTTTCAGGTTAAGAACGGACCTCCGGAACGAATTAAGTACTTAACCCGAGGTACCACTGTATGTACAAATATGCTTGCTAGGAGACATCCACAGGAAAAACATAAGAAGATCCTGCTAAATGAGGCCAATGGCACCCTGTTCTCACAATGGCCAACCAGATACCTCTGGGAAACCCTCAATTCAAGATTGGAAAAATGGGGAACCGACAGAGTGAAATTGGCAGGTTCTCTCATCACAAGTTGGTGATGTTGCATCCCTCTCGAGGTGAAAAAGATCCCAAAGGCTGTGGTTTACTAGTGACCAGAAACCAGCAGTTTAACCATCAGTCATTATGGGCGTGGAGAGTTGGAAGAGACCCTGAGGATCATCTAGTCCAAGGCAAGGCAGGAATATGCAGCTATCCCTTACGGGGATCAAACCTCCAACCTTGGCATTATCAGCACAACGCTCTAACCAAGTGAGCTATAGAAGCATGAAATGCTCGTAATAAACGTGTGACTTACGCTTATCCTTAAGTCAGGCTTGACTACTGTAATTCGCTCTACGTGGGGCTGCCCTTGAAGCTGTCCCAGAAACTCCAGCGGGTGCAGAATGCTGCAGCGAGGCTCCTCACAGGGTCTCTGCCATGGGAGCATATTCACCCAGTGCTTTTCCAGCTGCACTGGCTCCCGGTGGAGTACAGGGTCAGATTTAAGGTGCTGCTTTTGACCTTTAAAGCCCTTCATGGCCTAGGACCCTCGTACCTACGGGACCGCCTCTCCTGGTATGCCCCACGGAGGACCTTAAGGTCCATATATAGCCCTAAAGGTCCCGGGCCCTAAGGAAGTCAGATTAGCCTCAACCAGAGCCAGGGCCTTTTCAACACTGGCTCTGGCCTGGTGGAATGCTCTGTCTCATGAGACCAGGGCCCTGCGGGATCTGATTTCCTTCTGCAGGGCCTGTAAGACATAGTTGTTCCACCTGGCCTTTGGCTTAGAATCAGTTTGATTCCCTCCCCCTCTTTCTTTTTCCTTTCTCCTCCTATGAAGAGATTGCACCCTAATGTTTTAATGTTGTATCTTAATCTTTTAAATTGTATTTTAATCAACTTGTTTTTATTATTGGTTGTTAGCCGCCCTGAGCCCGATCTTGGCTGGGGAGGGGGGGTATAAATAAAATTTTATTATTATTATTATTATCCTTGCCATCTCTTTCTCTTTTTCTACCACGTTTCGCCGTGTCTTGATCTGCAGGCATTCTGTTTAGCTGGTGGGGATGATTCTCTGCGCATGGTTAAAAAGGGTCACCTGGTGAGTTCTTCTAGTCGATCTGCTGCAAACAGCTCAGGATCAGGCCAGCCCTGGGTGGGATCATTGCATGGCCCCCCCCCGGTCAATATGAGCACAGTTCTTGCCATTTGCCTGGCCTGCAGGGGGTTAACAAAGCCCTGCCCGGAAGCCAGTCCTCCTCTCTCCCTTAGCATTTCCTTCTTGAGAGCGGCCTGCTGGGGCTTGTGGGTGCGTCGCTTCCCCCCACCCCCAGCACCTTGGCCCGCTAAGCTGCCAATGGGAAGCCAGTGCGTGTCAGCTCTGAGTCAGCACTTGTGTCGGTTTGAAACCCAACACCTGTCTCTGGCCTATGCCAGGTATGTAGGCCAGGTGGGGCACTCTCTGCTCTTTTGAAAAACCCACACACCCCTGCCCTGCAACACAGCCTCCCCTAACAAAAGAAATTACACGTGTTCCTTTCTGGAATCGCCGGCGAGCCGAAACCTTGATAGCGCGTGAGAGAGGCTTGATCAACTGCAGTGCTCAAAAAACGGCTGTCTACATTTGGAAGGAACCACATTGTTGCAAGATCTTAATGTGGATGGCTTTTCTCTTTCTTTCTTTCTTTCTTTCTTTCTTTCTTTCCTTCCTTCCTTCTTTCTTTCTTTCTTTCTTTCTTTCTTTCTTTCTTTCTTTTGCTTGGAAAGGTGGAAGGCCTTTGCTTGCAGGTGAAGGCGGAAAAGAAAAAGGTTGCTAATTTTATATATTATAAAGTGGTACCTCGGGTTACAGACGCTTTAGGTTACAGACTCCGCTAACCCAGAAATAGTACCTCGGGTTAAGAACTTTACCTCAGGATGAGAACAGAAATCGTTCGGCAGCAGCGGGAGGCCCCATTAACTAAAGTGGTACCTCAGGTTAAGAACAATTTCAGGTTAAGAACGGACCTCCAGAACGAATTAAGTTCTTAACCCGAGGTACCACTGTAATTTTAGCCGCGCTCCTCTGTTGTCTCCTGAGTCAGAAGGATGCCAACCATCGTTTTATAATTTCAGTGTCAGACTAGGTCTAGGGAGCCCAAGGTTCAACTCTCAATGTGGCTACGAAGCTCTCAGCCTAACTGACCTCACAGGGTTGTTGTGATCTCCTTGGAGGTAATAAATAACACATACACAAACACAAACAGACATTCTCTGCTCCTGAGCCAGAGATTTCAGGCAAGCAGAGTCATCCCCAATTCATCCACAGCAGTCCCTAGCACATTTCTGACTGTTGGAGGTTCAGGAGCGTAGGACTTGAACCCATGGATTCAAATAGCAAGAAAGGAGTTTCCATCTAAACATTAGGAAGAACTTTCTGGCAGTGAGAGCTGTTCAACAGTGGGATAGACTCTCTCAGAAGGTGGTGGTCTCTGCTTAGATGTTTTTAAACAGAAATTCAATGGCCATCTGCCAAGGTTTCTATAGCTGGGATTCCTGCATTGCACGGGTGGGCTAGATTGCCTCTGGGATCCCGTCCAACCATAGAATTCCATGATTCTGTGATTCACAAGCCCTATTCAAAAAGAGACGAGAAAAAAACAACTGCTGGCTAGGAATGCCAATTTCAGTTTAGCGCTATTCCTCTTTCATTCCAATATTCAGTCTGTCACATGTCCACATCCGTTTGCTCTTTAAAAAGCTCTCATGAAGATCTCACAACGTTTTAGTACAGATTTCTTCTAATATGCACATTTTGGTATGCAGTTTTGCCTGCTATGCTATGCACATTTCTTCATGCAAAAAAGGCAAAGGGACCCCTGACCATTAGGTCCAGTCGTGGCCAACTCTCTGGTTGTGGCGCTCATCTCGCTTTATTGGCCGAGGGAGCCGGCGTACAGCTTCCGGGTCATGTGGCCAGCATGATTAAGCCGCTTCTGGCGAACCAGAGCAGTGCACGGAAATACCATTTACCTTCCCGCCAGAGCAGTACCTATTTATCTACTTGCACTTTGAGGTGCTTTTAAACCGCTAGGTTAGCAGGAGCAGGGACTGGACAACAGGAGCTCACACCATCGTTGGGATTCGAACTGCCAACCTTCTGATTGGCAAGTCCTAGGCTCTGTGGTTTAACCCACAGCACCACCCGCGTCCCATTTCTTCATGCAGTTTGCCCTAATATAATGTATTTGCCCTAATATAATGTATTGTAGTTTTGGGCAATATATGCATTATTTATTTATTTAATCATTACATTTATATCCCACCTTTCCCCCCCAAAAGTTTGACTCGTCTCCCCCTCCCCTTTTTTCATCACAACAATCCTGGTTTGTGTGTTGTTGTTGTAGTTTTTGTGTGTGTTGTGTATAGTGTGGTGGCTTGTGGTAGAGTAAATAAAACACCAAATACAATGAAACACACAAAATATCAAGGGTTGTAGCCAATGCTGTTTTTACTCAGAGTAGACTCATTGAAACTAATAGACATTACTAATTAGGGTTCATCCACCAACTCTAAGTCCGTTTACATTGGTTTTGCAGAGGCTTAAGTTTTTATTTTTTATTTAATTGAAGGATTTATATGTTGCCATCTCACATAAAACATCAACATGGTGTACAACAACTTTTAATTGCCTGCTGAAAACATTTCTGTTCCTCCAGGCTCAGACAGGCAGTTAAGAATATGTATTTCCGCAATAGTTTACTGATGTTTCATTTTAACTTCTTATATATATATATATATATATTTATTTGTGGTATGGCTTTATGTACTGTTGTAAACCACTTTGACATATTTTTTCCCCATGAAATAGCAGTATATAAATATCTTTATAAATAAATAACTACAATTACAGTGAAACATAAGTGCCCCCCCCAAAGTATCATGGAAAACTGTAGTCAGTCTTCTTGGACGTTCTGTTACAGCTTCAAAACTTGCCCTGCGTCAACAGAAAGGGAGACTCCGCCCTGAAGCTGCAGAGTTGGAAAGAACCTGCAAAAGATTTGATGCCATCAGACTTGGGCTCAACAGGGACTAGGAGTGCCTTGTTGGCTACAGAAAGTCCTTGTCCTACTTAGGTGTTGGATCTACATCATCCATCTTGTTTTGACAATTTATAATCTTGGAAAGTCAAAGACACACCTAGCCCGACTGGATATTGTCTTCTTTTGTGTTCGATCTTGTTTCCATGTGTGCTGTGAATAGTAATGTGACACACACGTCTCGCTTAATCTCTCTGAGCGTTCTTGCATCACCTCATAATTGTCTTCACTCTCCTCCAGGCTCTTCTCTTTGAACCCGTGTGCATGCGTACAGATATTTATATTGGTCGCTTGACTGAAAACCATTACGTAATTATTGTTAATTTTTAATAACCGCCTTCTTTTAAAAAATCTAAATACTTTCAGTGTTTAACAGGGCACTCCTGGTATACAGTCGTACCTCGGAAGTCGAACACCTTGCGAGTCGAACGTCTTGGCTCCCGAATGCCGCAAACCTGGAAGTGAGTGTTCCAGTTTGCAAACATTCTTTGGAACCCGAATGTCCAATGCGGGTTTTGATTAGCTCAGGCACATGACTAGCTCAGACCTGTTAATTTAAATATGACTCTTCGGAGTAGGTCTTAATTCATATCTGTCAACTTTCAGATTTGAAAATAAGGGATCAGCAGCACAGCTGTCAACTTTCGGATTTTAAAATAAGGGATCAGCAGCCTCACCTGTCCTGGAGACAGTCTACGGGATATCTAACAATCCAGGATAGCAGCGGGAAGCAGCGGGAAACGGCGCTGAAATAAGGGAATTTCCTGCAAAAAAAGGGAAGGTTGACAGCTATGTCTTAATTGAATACAGCTCAATGGGACTCCCCTGAGTTGGAATAACATTCTGCAACCTGCTGAATTCAATAGGGTTAGCTTGTGAGTAGACACAATTAGGATTGTACTGCCACGCAGTAATGCTATAGGCATTTACCTGGGAGTAAGCCCCATGGAAATTGACTCCCTTCTGAATGGGCATATGATAGAGTGCTGCAAATAATCTAACTGTTTGGCAACGCTTTAAAATGCAAAATCTTTCTTGCATTTATTTGTGATATTTTTTTTCGTTGCAACCTGCTTAGAGCTTCCTTTGAAGCATGAGGTGTATATCTTCTTGCCTCTGTATCAGTGATAAGCTGCAAAGCGGTTTACAAAATCAATATCCAAACATAAAAGCACACAATGAAAACCACAAAATTAAATACAGTAGCATCTCTCCCCCGCACCCCCTTCCCGCTGCTCCTCCAAAAAGAGCTCCCAGAGTAGCTTACATAAAATCAATAAGAGCAAAGAACAAGCAAGACAGTCCCTGCCAGCAGGCTTCTTGCAATCTAAAAGATGCATGAGTCAAAAGGGGAAAAGGTTGCGGCAGTCCCATCACTGCAGGTGTCATGTGAAAGACTTGACAGAATCTGACTAAGGAGTAAGGACCACTGAGGTCATGTGACTCTGATTGGCGTGAGAATAGGGAGGCAGAGATGTGTCGATTTCTGTTTCTCTCAGTTTCCCACTGGTACATTTATTTATTCATGTCTTTATT
Source organism: Podarcis raffonei (assembly GCF_027172205.1). Lineage (NCBI taxonomy): Eukaryota > Metazoa > Chordata > Lepidosauria > Squamata > Lacertidae > Podarcis > Podarcis raffonei. Next base: position 72,824,364 of record NC_070609.1, on the reverse strand, counting down.
TAGACTATCTGCATATTGCTTAACGTATAAAAATATCTCTTCAGCAGTGTACAGAAAACTAAAGCAGCGACAGCCTCAACGTTACAAATAGGCATGAGGTTATAAAAATTCAATATATATATAAACAAATAGGCATGAGGTTATGAATGCAAATGTTACATCGGTAGAAATTATGAATAAATATAGACCATTATTCATTCTTCTAACACACCTCCACTTCCAGCCTCCTGGCTCTCACCCAGGGCCCAAACAAATTCACAGCTCACTTCAAAAGTCTTGCAACTAATAAGGATCATAATAACATACAAAGAGGAGCACTGGATCAGTCCAATTGCCACCCAGTCCAGCCTCCTATTCTCACAGCAGCCAATCAGATGCCTGTGAGGAACCACCAAGCAGGCCCTGAGCACAAGAGCACTTTCTCTTCCTGCGGTTTCCAGAAACTGGTATTCAAAAATGCTCTTGTCTCTTAACATTGGAGGGACGTGGGTGGCGCTGTGGGTTAAACCTCAGAGCCTAGGGCTTGCAGATCAGAAGATCGGCGGTTCAAATCCCTGCGACGGGCTGAGCTCCCGTTGCTCGGTCCCTGCTCCTGTCAACCTAGCAGTTTGAAAGCATGTCAAGTGCAAGTAGATAAATAGCTACCGCTCCGGCGGGAAGGTAAACAGCGTTTCTGTGCGCTGCTCTGGTTCGCCAGAAGCGGCTTAGTCATGCTGGCCACATGACGCAGAAGCTGAACACCGGCTCCCTCGGCCAATAAAGCGAGACGAGCCCCACAACCCCAGAGTTGGTCACGACTGGACCTAATGGTCAGGGGTCCCTTTACCTTTACTTATTGGAACCATAGTGGCTAGCGGCCCTTGATAGCTTTATCCTCCATGAATTTGTTGAATTCTCTTTTAAATCCACCTAGGTTGGTGGCCATCACTTTTCCTCCTGCAGCATACCCTCCAACATTTCTCCAGTGAAAATAGGGACACCCTATTCAACAACGACAACAACACCCCACCCATCTCACTAGGTTGCCCCAGCCACTCTGGGTGGTGTCCAACATATATAAAAACATAATAAAAGATCAAACATTTAAAAAACTTCCCTGTACAGGGCTGCCTTTAGATGTCTTCTAAAGGTTGTATCTCCTTGGTTTGGGGGGGGGGTCACATAACACCATATACTTCAACATTTCTCTGATGAAAATAAGGGATGTCCTAAGGAAAAGTGGGACATTCCAGGATCAAACCAGAAGCCGGGACAGCTTCTGTAAATCCGGAACTGTCCCTGGAAAATAGGGACACTTGGAGGGTCTGTTGCAGCAGAGACTTCCATCCTTTAACCATGCACTGCACGAATAAGTGCTTTTTTTAAAGCTGCAAATTGCTGGTGCCATGCTGAAATTTTCCAACTTTTAGGTCCCGTGCTCTATGTTTCTCCATCAGTTTGTAATTAAAAAACATTTAATCCCAAAACACCGCCAGCATTTTAGTGTGCTTTTCTACCACTACACGCATTTAATTTTGCAACTATTTTTGCCTAGTGTAACGCATCCTTGTCTCTTACAGTAGTTTTAGGCACACTTGCCTGTAATATAGGCATTTCTACGCATGCTGGAGTGTAAAAGTTGGAGAGACGTGCATAGCTGTGTTTCAGTTTGTGCACTTTTTCAGCGAGTGTAAAGTTCATAGGTTCGCATTAAGATGTGAATCAAACTGGGGGCTCAGCCCTTCACTGTTAGGGCAGGATGGCCTCTTATTTCCTCCTGGGAGGAAGATAGAGAAAACCTTTGCCTACGTCAGCCTGGCATGGAAACAATCTAATACTTGGAACATGTCCAATGAAGAGCTGTTAAAAAGGAACCCCAACCCACATCTCTGATCTGACCTGCCGCTAAGATTAGACCGAAGGATTTACAACATGCTTCAAAGCGTATGTTAAGAAAAATCCCACTCTTTCTTTTTCTGGCACATCGTGTGGTTCATCAGCAGAACTCAGACTGGTTATCTTATCACTTGGGAGAATCCTAACGCCCCAATTAAAGCATTTGCCTTCTTCCACTGCCAGGCATCCCTTTGCTAGTCAAGTCTCCTGTTCTCCATTTGTTGCAGAGCAGATTAGATTTCCTGACACCCTGCTTAGAGAGCCCCCAGCTGTGGCCAGCAGAAATCACAATTCTACACTACTCCTGCTCCTTTAAGAGCACATACATTCCACAGGGAAGGTTTCTCCCACTGCTGAGGTTGCCAAGTGGACTTGCTTCTATGCCTTAAGCCAGTGGTTTTCAACCAGTGCGCCGTGGCACCCTGGGGTGCCTTGAACGATGGTCAGGGGTGCTGTGGGCAACACTGGCCTCTGTCCCTCTTTCCTTCCCTCCCTCCGATGTTCTCTCGCGTCTCTGCTTCCCAAAGTATTGCGTGGCTGTTTGTTGCAGCAGCCCTGGCTACAAGCTCCCCAGGCAAATGGTGCCTCTGGGAGGTACCTTTCTTTGGGGTGAAGTGGGGAGCAGCTCAGAAATGTAGCAGCAGGATCTGTTCTCAGCAAGCAGATACATGATGTGTGTTGCCAGCATCTGCTGATCTAGCAGCTATGAAACAGTCAGGAGAGTGGGCTGCTTGAGAACATTGGCACATTGACCCACCAAAGCTATTCTGCAGGTGAAGGCATAAGAATTTAAGAAGAGCCCTGCTGGATCAGGCCAATAACCCATCTAATCCAGCATCTTAGTCTCACAGTGGCCAACTAGAAGCCCAGAAGCAGAACTTGAGCTCAACAGCAACTCTCCCATCCTACAGATTCCAGCAACTGGGGTTTAGGAGCATTACTGCCTTCAACTGTGGAGACAGGGCATAGCCATCAAGACTAGTAGCTACCAATAGACTTCTCCTCCACAAATATGTCTAGTCCTCTTTTTAAACCATCCATGTTGGTGGCCATCACTACATCCTGTGGAAGCGAGTTCCATAGATCAACTCTGGGCTGTGCCAAGATGTTTCACCTGCTCTGCCTCTTCTCCTTCCCTTCTTTCTTGAATAGTGATGGAATTGCCTTTGCTGCTTTTTAAGGCTGCTTTTATAAGGCACAGGAGCAAGGCCAATTTAAAAAAAGAAAGAAGTGGCAACCTGATATGAACCTGATCTCTGTGCCAGGAAGATGTGGTTTCTGCCAATCCTGCAGCCCCAAATGTTGCTTCTGCATTCTTTAAAGCCTTGATCCATTTTAAAAAATCCCATCCTTCTGAGTGGCTCAGGAAAGGATGTATGATTTCCCCACCCACTGTTTTATCCTCCCAACAACACTGGAAGGCTAGGAGGTAAGGCCGAGAGATGGGGACTGGCCTAAGGTCACCTCCTGAGCTTCATGGCTGAGTGGGAATTGGAGCCCAGGTCTTCCTGGTCCTAACCTGACTCCCTAACCCAGGGATGAGGAACCTCTGGCCCTCCAGATGTTGTTGGACTTCAGCTCCTATCATAGCTGGCAATTGGTCCTGCTAGCTGGGGATTCCCTCCCCACAGAGCTGCATCTGGACATTTTGTATTTTTCATTATATGCTGAAGAAGCACCTCTTTACCCTGTCCTTTTGATTGATCTTAGGAACCTATTTTAGCATTGTATCATTAAATTGTTGTAACATGCTCTGGGACCTTATGGTGAAGGGCGGTTAAGAAATCTTAATAAATGAAATCATCATTATGTGATTTCTCCCCATGGCTGAGCAACTCTATATCTATCTGTCTGTCTGTCTATCTATCTATCTATCTATCTATGCAGAGAGATTTCTCTCTCTCTTTTATCTATACCGTTTACAAGCCTCTCAGCAGCCCAGTCGTTACACAGCTTTGGTCATTCTGTCTCCTCCCTCCGTGGACACACCTATAAAAAACAAACAGAACAATCTGCTTGCGGGATCTAAAATTCCTACCATCCCTCCTACCCTGGAGGATGAATTCCAGAGAGTTCCTGGAAAGGGAGAGGCTTGTGATTCTTTTTGGGAGCTAGGAGTTTACACAAGCCAGGCTTAGCTAATACCAGATGGTGCCAGAGCCGACTCCTGTGCAGTCAAGGGCAGGGTGAGGCCAAAATACAGAGCTGGGAAGCCAGGAGAAGGCCAGAGATCTGTTGAATGCCAGGAGATGTCAGGCTCCTGTAGAGGCTGGTCCATTTGGGCAAATGGGGCAGTGCCCCAGCAACCGCACTCTGCCCTCAGCTTGTCCCCACCTGCCTTTCTTACAACTAGCCTAGGAGGTGGCGCTGGACGACAGCTTCCTTCTGTCAATGACTGTGGCGCCACCTACTGTTGGTCTCCCTGTGTTCCGTCCTACCAGTCCCAATGTCTAGCTCTACAACCCTGATCCTGGAAGCTATTATGGGTAGAGTCTTGGTGTATCAGCTGACACACTCTGTCCTATCAGCAAAAGGCAAGGGCACCCTTTTTGTCTCCGACCTAATGAATTGGTTAAAGGGCAATTGGATAATGGGAGTTTACCTGTCAGGGAAGATGATGGGCCATTCAGTCAGGAGTGAGGAACTTTAGGACTGGAAGATGAATGTGGCCCTCCAAGTCTCTCAGACTGGCCCTTGGGACTCTCCCCAGGCCACACCCCCTCTTCCAGGCCACACCCCTCACAGCCCCTGCTTGGCAGCCTCCTTGATGGTGGCATTGCACAAGGGAGAGCAGGGGAGGAGAGACTGCTTCCCCTTTCCTCCTTCAAAAGCATCTGGGAAGCCACAAGCAAAATACCAGCATACACAAGGAGCCAGTTATTGCAATGACCTGGAGACTCCACTGCCTTTCTAACGACACCTCCTGATCTCCTTTCAGCATCTCACTCAAGCCAGCAAAGTGCTCCGTCCAGTTTGACGTCTCAATTGGAGACCAATTTTGCATTCGTTTGGAATGCGCACAGCACCACAGATGCTGTCTTCCTTCAGATGCCTTTTATAGCAATCTGAGCAGTTGGAGAATTGGGAGAGGATGAGGAAATCCAGTAATTCTCGTAGGCTTGTTTATTCCTTTCATTTTGCCTGTCTTGAATCTTCCAAAATTCAGTTTCACCACATTACTCCCGATTTCTAGTATTACGGGAGCGGGGGTGGGGGAGAGAATATATTATCCCCATCCATTTTCTCCACACCATGATGCAGAAGGAGAGTCCAGGCAGTTGCAGGGGAAATGATTTCACGCTCAGAGAAGGCAGTTGAGCAGGCAGCCTCAGCAATAAGGGGGATCAGTGGCCATGGTGGCAAGGCCAGGAGTTGACTGGGACCCTGGCAGGGAGGGTGGGCCTTGCCATGCCCCCAGCCACGCCTACCTCTGCATGATAGCAGAAGACTGCCTTTCTGCCATGCCCCCCACCCAACAACCCCAGGATTCTCTAGAGCTCAAGCCTGGATCCTTCCACTGTATCTGGTGAAGTACAGAGCACCGGAGCCACCACAGAGTTGGCCCTGTTCTAGATCCCCCACCAATCTAAAGGTTCCTGGCACTGCAATGCTAGCCAGGAGGGCTCAGAAGGTGAGAGGCCCACTGGAGTGAAAAGGACAGCTTGGAAATAAACAGATTTTGGGGGGGAGGTGGGTGGGACGGAAACATATGTCATAATTTGCAATGGAAATCAGAGAAGGAAGAAGAGAGTGCAGTGATTCAAATCAACTGTATTCAAAGTATTGATTTTGGTTATGAAATCCAGGAGCAGGATGGGACCTGATGTTTCTGTGGGACTTTTTTTTAACCCCTTACTGGATTATGCCCATCCAATCCAGTAATTTATAGGGAACAGTGCATGAAGGCAACAGGTCTCCCCTGTCATTCGCTCCCACCCTTTGTGATATAGAGGTATACTGGCCCTGAAAGTGAAGTTTCCCTGTAGCTAAAAGTCATTCATGGGGGCCTCTATGAATTTGCCTGTGTTCTCCACCCCACCCCAGGGTTTCAGAGGCAACACAGTCATAATATTTCAACAACAGCTTCACAACATTTGATACTAAAGCCAGTGGATCTGAAAGCTCATACCATAAAATGTAATGATTTGTGGGCAGAAGAATTTGGATGCAGAGGAGATTGAACTGCCGGTGGAGGCCACACATTACCCACCGCCTCCTGGGACATTTTGGTCATCAGCGTGGGATTTTGCCCTTTTGTTTTTCAGTCCCTGCCCCAGTGAAGGGCATTATTTTAACCTGACATTATACCCCTCCAGATACATTGGCGAAGTGAACTCTGTGAAAGGCCACAGCTCAGCGGTGGAACTGTGAAGAAGAGCCATAGCTCAGTGGCAGATAATAATAATAATAATAATAATAATAATAATAATAATAATAATGGTAAACTTTTATTGTACCCCACCCTCCCCAGCCGGAGCCGGGCTCAGAGTGGCTATAAATAATACAATATTTATATACTTTGAACACAGAAGGTCCAAGGTTCAATCCCTGACATCCCTAAGTAGGGCTGGGAATGTCCCCTACCTGGAACCCTGGACCGACACTGCCTTTCAGAGAGGACAATACCAACTGAGGCTCACTTCCAATGGTGCATGTTCAGTCCCTGGCATCTCTAGTTATACGGGTCTGGCGTCAGGCAATGAGAAAAGACCCTTCTCTCCCTAAACCCTGGGAGGCTGCTGCCAGTCCGAATGGGCAGTAGTGGGCTCGATGGATCATTAGTCTGCTTTGGTATAAAGCATCTTGTGAAGAGCTTTGTACTGGTGGGTTTGGCCATGTTTTCCCCCCTACCGCGCAAACTCAGAAGAATCTGTTTCCCTTTCCTGCCCTGTCATGCAGCCCGAAGCCTGACTTTGCACAGAGTTGTGTGATTCATTCTCTTGTTCCCCCTCCCTCCCTCCATTCCCCCTTTCACCCAAAGCAGCCCTAGGGCAGGCTGCATCAGGCAGGGAGTGGCTACGTAACCCTTTCCTCTCGGGTCATTTTGCAGCTCAGAATTGCCCTGCCCAAGCTGCTCCGCTTCCGACTAGTGAAGGGGCAACAGTGACTGTGGAGCTCCCATCTTCCTCTCAACTCCCTCCAACACCTGCTAGTAGGTAAAAAAAAAAAAAGCCGCTTCGGAAGTGTGGTTTTGAAGTGGTGGAAATAAAATATGGGTCACAGGCAAAAAGAAATAAGTGGCCTCTTCTGCAATTTTCTCTAGTTCGGAGGCTTATGCCCAGGTTTTTTAAAAAACACAACCTAACCCACGACACCACCCGGGGAGAGAACTGTGGAACTCCATGCAGTATGAGCCTCTGTTGAGTCGCCAAACAAGACTGGCTTCTTTTTTCTTTTCTCATTCTCTGTATAGTTGCATTCATCACCATCAACCTTTATTACGGTCCAGCGACCCAGCAAATCGTTACAAAGCAATACACAATGCATACAGCCTACCTCCAGGTTAAACAAGCATTTTGTTCAGAATATAGGGATCGTTGGTTCTTGCAACCACCGATCAAAACTTTGCCACTGCTAATGTTCTAGCGTTTGTCTGGTCTTCCAATAGGAACCTGACATAGTGAGCCTCTGATTTTCCCGGGAAAGGTACCAGCAAAGGTAATATCAGTTCAGCCCTGGCTTGCTTATATTTTGCACAGTGCAACAGTTGCATTCATTTCCTACTCTTTTCATCCAGACCTTTTACTGCAGAGCAGCCTTTGACCCTTGTCCTTGGTACAAGACAGTGCTCTGCTGCTCGGCATGCAAACAGATCTGAGAGGAGGGTGGGGATTTGTCACAAGAGGGAAATGTCTCAAGGGAAAGCAGTGCTAGTTCCCTCCTGTGCTATTCCTTGGGCAAGGGGGCACTGGTTACAAATTCTCTAAACATCCTCTTTTAGATGCCCTTCCCTCTTTCAGTTTCTGGTGTTAGCTTCCTCTGCCTGCAATGACAAAGGGATCCCAGAACGGAAAGTTGGGCAGACAAATGGGCATGCAAACATATGGGGCGTAAGAATGGGTGAATAGTTCGTTTTTGGTTTCTCTGGATTTCTCATTTTTTCAATCTTCAATTCACATTTGTGATTTTTTTTTGGGGGGGGGAGAGTAATCATGAAAATTCACCACCATTTTAGGGCAAATTTGTTTTCATAACACTGACAATAACGAACAACAACGCAACTGAAAGCAACTGATTGGCTACATTGCACATACGAACCCGTCATGTAGACAGTATTGTACATTTCAGTAAACATTCTGAAAACAAAGATAATCTTCTCCTGTATCCATCTGTGTTTATGAAACCTTTCATTCATTAGGGCTTGAGATCCTCGCCCCCCAACGGATGTGCAAATATGAAAATCTGAACTTCATATATTAGAAGGTTAGAAAAACCAGAAACTGAGAGGAAGTGGAATTGAGAGATTTGCCTAGCCTTGCTTTCATGTCTGTTGTATTTTGGCTTGCTTGTGGGAGCAAAACACTTAATAAGATAGTGGAGCCCCCCCCCCCGCAATCTTTTGCTATCCATATCACAGGAGAAAAAGGGTTAAAGAGTCCTTTGCTTGGAACCAGTTGGAAAAGGGACTCTGCTAGAGCCTCACTCAACATCTACATCGGGGGGGGGGGGATGACTTAAAAGAGCCCTTTGTCCATCTCAGTATGGAAGAAAGCGACCAAGATTCATAACGGGGCAAGGGGCTCTGCCAAAGCCTCCCTTTCTGTACAGACTTCAGGAGAGAAAAGAGCCCTTTGCCAATATTGCTCAGCTTAGAAGTGGATGAAGTGCACAATAATGTTCACGCTCTTGTCATCAGAAGCTCTTCTGGTGTTCAGATGGGGGGCTGGATACGGCCTCCATATTTCCTCTCCTGCCTCTAATGGGAAGAGGGGAAATTACCAATCTGTGTGCCCTAGCATGGCCGATTAAGGAGTTAACAAGCCGTAGAAAGCCACCGCCTTCTATTTGCCTTGGATTGGTACCCATTTATGTGAATCATCTTGTTCAAACAGTAGGCTGATACTGGAAGAAAAGAGGCCACTCTGTACCAGGCAACAAGATCTGTTGGAAAGAAAGCAGGCCCTCCTTTGGAAATGAAGCGAGCTCTGTTCAGATCTTTGGAATCGTCAAACAGAACCGCAATTGATCCCAGACAATGTGCCAAAAAAGTTGGGCAGAAGTTTGGCAGTTTCAGAAAGAGATGAAACTCCCAAACCGTTCCCAGTTAAGCTGCTTTGTTCAATTAACGGCAGCACCGAAACAACTTCACGCCAACGCAGCAATGCAGTGTGAGCAAACGCTGGAGATATTTTCTTTTTCTTCCTTGCCTGGATATCTGAGCTTTCTCTTTCCTCATTTAGAGGCTTTGGGAAGCAAAGCAGGAACTTAATGTGCTGGGTTACCTGAGCGAGCCCTCCCCCCCCCCCGCAAAAAAATCCAGGATTCCAAAAGCAACCAGCTTACAGGTTTTTCCTGTTCAACCCAGGCTTGAACAGGAACCTAACTGAGCTCTAGAACCGGATCCACTACCAGCTTAGAGGCTGGACCTGGAAAAAGATCCCTGGAGTGTGTTAACCCTTTGCTTGGCAGTCTATGCCTCTCTCTCTCTTGCTGCTTACATATCTTGGGGTAAAAAGAGACAGGGTTGAGAGGTGACATTCAGCGAGGGAGTAACTCACACAAGGGTAAAAATAATGCAATAACAGGACCTGTTGTTCAGGAGAATATCCAGCTGTCCATGTGGGTGAGTTGTCATCCATTAGCAGGTGTTGTTCAGTTTTCTTAAGTGGGCGTACCACCTGAGATATTAAAATGTGTGGTGCTGCTGCCTCTCATAGGAGCATGGGAAGCTGCCTTAAGTTAGACCACTGGTCCATCTAGCTCAATATTGTCCACACTGACTGGCAGCAACTCTCCAGGATTTCAGATCAAGAGGCATTTCCGCCTCTACCTGGATATGCCAGCGATGGAATCTAGGACCTCCTGCATGCAAAGCAGATTTCTGCCGAGCTGCTCTGAAGCACCACAAGGTCAGAGCTGGGCCAAATGTCGCCACATTTCAGCCCAATTTGAAGAATGGTTTGAATGAAATTGGGAGACAGGGAGTGAACCCCTGGAGACATTTTGGGGCTGGATAAGCCTTTGGCCTGATCCAGCAGGCTCTTCTAATGTGTCTTACCTTGACTCCATTTTTGCACGGTAGAGAATTCACCTGCCCATGTATTTCGTTTCTTCTTCCTTTTCTCACCCTCCTCCCCTTCCTCTTTTAAAAATAACCCACCTTAAGTTCCGCTGCCCCCATTTCTTCCCTCATCTTCCGAAAGCCTGGCTTTGAGTGTTTTGTTTTGCCTTATCTCTCCACCCACAGTCTGGCTGGATGTGCAAAATCTCTTCCAGAAACTCACCAACACACACACACACAAACCTACATAACTTTAAAGCTTGCAGCATGGCTTCACGGAACAATACAATCACATTATTTTGTGTGATTCCTCATAGGTTGCCTCCTGCTCAGATGCCTTTGGGGCACACAGTTGCCATGGCGAACTCTTTGCCTTGTCCTTGGCTCCCACATTCTGCCAGGAAGGGGAAGCGGCAGAGACCCACTTCCCCCTCCCCATGTCCTCCCTCTGTGGGGATTCGATCCAGGTTACTCACATGAAAGGCAGTGCAGTGTAGTGTAGTGGTTAAAGGCCAGGGTTCAGATCCCCTCTTGGCTGCAAAGCTCTCTTTGGGCGACCTTGGGCCAGCTCCTCACTCTCAGCCTAACCTATCTCACAGGTTTGTTGTGAGGATCAAGCAGAGATGAGGAGAACTATGTGTGCCACCTGTATGGGACAGCTGCATTGCAGGGGGTAGGTCTAGATGACCCTCAGGTTCCCCCTTCCAACTCTATGGTTCTATGATCTTTGATCTAAGTCTTCTGCAAAACCTCGATTTCCTTGAAGGAAAGAAGGTGAGAGACAAATGCAGTAAATACTAAGGAGGCCGCTTTACTGTGATATGATTGGTCCATCTATTTATCCATTTTCACTTAACAACATTTATATACCACTTGATTGTAGCAAAACATCCAGATCAGTAGGTGGAAGTAAACACCCCCCCACCAGCCCCTGGGACAAGATAGTAAGTGATAAAGCTTAGGATGCCATGGGCTAAAGTGCAATGGTTGGCAGGTATCATGCTTCTGCTTTTGCTTTGTGGAGAAGGATCCTGCTCTAATTAAAAAAAAAAATATGGAGAGAAAAAGAAAAGGCTAAGGGAGGAAAGAGTTTCTAGTGGTTAGGGTTAGAACAGGCTCAGAGTCAGGCTTCGGGGAATCCTATCCCTTCCACGGTGGCAGCAAAGATGCAGAGAAAAACGAGGAAGAGTTCTTACCAATTAGTTTATTCAATGATCATAGCGAGAGGCAAAGGAATGTGGTCTCTCTCTCTATAATGACGTTGCTCCAGGTAAAGTCCTCCCCAATGTAGTCCCTATTCTGCGTCACCCTTGAGTTGGCTAATCTGCCCCCCCATTTTTAAATGCTTTATTAATCTGAACTTCCTGCCTCTGAGCTCTCTGTTCTACTACCCGCAATGCACGCCAGGTCCTGGGAGAGGGGGGTGGGATCAGGAACGCTGTCCAAGGACACTGAGTCTGTCAGCTGTCTCTCCCCTAGTGCTGCTTCTTCTGCCTGCTGTTCCTCTTCCAATATCTCCCAGCTTTCCCCTTCTGCAGCCTCTGAACTATGCCCTTCTGCAAACCACTGTTCTAAATCTATACTGTTCTCCTGTTCTCGGGAAGGTTCAGGAGAAGGGGAGGGCGCTCCCCACCATTCCTCCTCAGTCCAGCCCCTGACACTCAAGGGGGACCTGAATTCAAATCCTTCCTCCATTGTTGGAGGCAGTATGCCTCTGAATTTCACTGGCTGGGAATCACGGAGGCTGTTTGGGCTCACTCAGGTCGTTCTCTGGGGATTCCCATGGTGGCACCTGGTTGGCCACTGTGAAGACAGGATGCTGGGATGCAGTGGTTCATTGACTTTATCCAGCAGGGCTCTCCTTATGTTACCCACCATGAAGCTTGCTGGGCAGCCTTGAGACAGTTACTCTCTCTTTCTCAACTTGAACTCCCCTCATAGGGTTGTGATGACAAAATGCCTTTATGGAGGGGGAAGGCACTCGTATGCTGCCACCAGGGATTGAACCTGGGACCTTCTGCATGCCAACCAGCTGCTCTAACCACTGTGCTACAGCCCCTCCCTTAGGACGTGGGAGCCCAGGAAACTGCCTTATACTGAGACTCATTTATCCATCTTGCTCAGTATTGCCTACACTGACTGGCAGCAGCCTCCCCAGGTTTCCAGGCAAGAAGCTTTCCCAGATGCCGAGGCTTGAACCCTGGGCCTTCTGCGTGCAAAGCAGGTGCTCTTTCACTGAGCCATGGCCCTTCCCCTCACACCCAGGACTATAGGAAGCTGCCTTTGAGACAGAGATCAACTTCCAGAAGAAGATGCAGGGAAGATAATGAGAAACGAAGACGATCAAATGTGCTCTCACCACATAACTTGAGTGTTTCAGCTGCCTGCCACTGTGGAATTTCAGAAACAGTGTGATGACTGAGTGTGTGTGTGTGTGTGTGTGGGAGGGTGGATTTTCTTTTTCTAAGCAAGAATGAGCAACTTCTGAGTGAAACGGATCTAAAAGAAAAAGGTTAACTAGGTCTGCCAAGCAGTGTGATGGAGATAATTGGGGGAAGTTAATCATGCACCAGGAACGAGTAGAGTGGGTGGGAATATTCTCATTCCCTGGTAAGAGTTAACCATTGCCTCAGCCACTTATGTTTTTCTGAGACAGTGGGATTATGTAGACAGGCAGTCTTCCAAGCTCACAAGCCAGATCCCTGCTTCCCCCAGTGAAAGGAAATAGGAGCCAGGGGAAGCTACAGGCTTCAACAGCATATGCTACCTCGTGAGGAAAGCGACCTGGAAAGTCACATCATAGCATGCTTGCGTATTATATAGCACGTTTGTGTGTGCGCACACGACTCCCTTGTTACAACAGCTCCACTGTTTGCCGGTCAGTTTCTGGGCACAATTCAAAGTGCTGGCTGCAAAGCTATATACAGTGTTACCTCAGGTTAAGTACTTAATTCGTTCCGGAGGTCCATGCTTAACCTGAAACTGTTCTTAACCTGAAGCACCACTTTAGCTAATGGGGCCTCCAGCTGCTGCTGCACCGCCAGAGCCCGATTTCTGGTCTCATCCTGAAGCAAAGTTCTTAACCTGAAGCACTATTTCTGGGTTAGCGGAGTCTGTAACCTGAAGCGTATGTAACCTGAGGTGCCACTGTACGGCTTAGGTCTCTGTGGGACCGTATTCTCCCACATGAATCTGCCCAGGATCTGAGGTCTTTGAGGGAGGGACATGGGAGAGGGCCTTCTCGGTGGTTGCTCTCAGACTCTAGAACTCCCTTCCTAGAGAAGCTAGACTGGCTCCCTCCTTGTAGCCCTTCCATCAGCTGAAGACTGTTGTATTCTATTATTTTTATTATCTGTATTTGAATAGATTTTGGGGGGTATTGTTTTAATTCTGTACATTTTAAGGATTACCTTTGACATCTTTGTAGCTTTTTGTATTTTATCTGGCTTGTGTAAACTGCCTTAAGTCCCAGTGTGGGGAAAAGGCAGGCTATAAATGAAATAACAACAGCAACAATAACAGTGAGATATCTGCTTACACACACACACACACACACACACACAGCAGATAAGACTGAAATTTACACTCCCAGAGAATCAGTATTAGTCCTAAAAACAGTATCAGGTCCCCACAAAGCAAACAGCATGTCTCAGAGGTCTCTTCACCCACAGAGAGAGTTTCTTGACAATCAGCTGCAGGTCTTTGCCAATTCCGTTCTAGCTCCAAAGTAATTTATTTCTAACCATCCATGCAATGCACACCTCAAGCATACACTGGAAGAACACCAAAGCCTGCCTCCCCCTCTTTTCCCTACCCCCAAATTGAGCAGGTGATGTATTACAGCCACATCTAGTAGCCGCCAGTCATCAACAGTGGCCAAAAACATCTTCCAGCTGTTTACTGGAAGCCTAGATAAAGAGCCATCTCACTTTGCAGCGGCTACCATATCACAGAGGGGTTTTCATCTATCAGGTCACATGCACCAACCCCTACTTGGTGACTCATTGTACAGGTTGCCATGCTTTCAACAGAAGGATAGGATGCCAAGACACACACACACACACACACACACACACACACAAATGTTTTCGACTCGCTGATCCAACTACCTAGGCAAAAAGGGGGTCAGGGGGCTGGAATTTCCATGTTTTCTTTGAAACCAGCTGGCAAAATGCTCCGGGCAGGGGGCAAAGCAAATCAGCAGGAGGCCCCACAGGCATTAGCTGAAAACATTTCATTCCTAGGAGATGAGGCTCCTCTGAGGACAAGTGAGCAGAAAAACAAATTATAGATGGAAGGCAGGAAAGAGAGATGATGAAATCATGGTGGCAAGGGTGAGGTGGAGGAGGGGAGGACTAGGCAGAGCACAAGAAAGTCAATGGCACCCGGAGAGTTTCTGATAGATTTCAAAGACAACACCCCCCCTCTGCCATCCACACACCCTCCGAGTCATAGGAAAGAATGGCCATCTTCAAATCAGACAAGGGGCAGCAACTGTGAGCCTGCAAAATTCCGGCCATGTAGCAGTTTTATCTGCTACCTGTTCTAATTAAGGAATGGTTAAGATAAAGTAATAAAAATGTGGCCCAGTTTCACTCATAAGGAAAATATATATATTTCCACTTCCCTATCATTTGCTTCTATATCTATCTTATTTATTTAGCTATGTGTATATATAGCTATATAGACCAAGACTAGACCCACTGAAACTAATGGATTTAATGGCAATGGTTATACCTGGAGTAGAACTAGCTTTGGATACCCAACATGTATGTTATCATGGGAACAACCCGAGGTCTGTGGATGAAGGGCGGTACACAAATTTAATAAATGAAGATGATCTGGCGAGAAAAGGTCATGGCGAGAAAGGTCAAAGAGGAAGGGACTGCCAGGCTGGGCTGCAATTTATCCCCCATGGCAACGGGCCCAGGCAGCACTGATTGGCCGGCCTGGGCCCACCCCCCCCCCAGGGAAAGCCCACCCAAGACCTGCTGGCTCAGGCCAATCACACGCAGGCAGTCAGTCAAGTCCTCGGCCCCTTCCTTCGCAGGGCCTGTGGCTTGGCTGCAACACAACCCACCAGATAAGGTGTGCAGACTTCTCCACATTTATGAAGCAATTTGTGAATTTAAAAATTCCTCATACAATTCATGCAAATAGTCCAATTTTCTCCTAACAAACACCATTTTTGTTTGCAGTTTTGACTAGTGTACACATTTTTGCAAGCACTTTCTCGTAATGCAATTCATTTTTGTATTGTTATTGTTATTTTCAGTAATAATGCATTTTTGTGAATGATGTTGGTTGGGGAACTGCATCGCAAAATTTGGTTATGTGTGAATTTTGAAGGATGGCTATGTTTCAGTTGGCGTAGTGTTTTGGAAAGCGCTGGTTTGATAGAGTCACCTTTAAATGCAAACCAAATCAAATCTGTCCTCCATCCCTCTTCCCATGTGTACAGCAGGAATTGAGAATGGGGGAGAATTTGGTTTGCTTCGACTTTTAAAACAAACCAACTTAATTCACAGTTCTTGGATTCATATAGAAATTGGAGGGTGCACTTTTACCCAGTTTTGCAATGCAGCTTTGGTTCCAAATAAATGCACTGTTTAGGGGAAAAAACACGTAAAAGCATTAAAAGATGCATCTTTCAAGCCACATACTAAATGTGTATCTTAAATAAGAACTGTATGTGTGAACGTGTGGAAAACTGACATGGAGTATTATCTTTACAATTGGTTTGTGCATTGCAAAACTAACACAGGCATTGCCTTAAAACACTTTGTAGGTGCCTTTTGGGTATGGAAGAGTTTGCAGTTGCTGCCCCTAACAGTTTAACCATTTTGGGCACTTTAATCGTATTCATCAACCTCTTTTTTCACACCTTCTTGACGTTCACCTCTTCCATGGGCATCTTTGTCTATGAAATCGAACATCATGATAATTAGGACTGCGCTGAATATTTGAGTCTTGTATCGAGCTGATACCAGCGAGGCAGGAATTCTTCCTATAAAGCGCATTCTGTGCAAGCGTTTGCCTCTCAGCACTCTTCCTCCTGCTTCTTTATGCTTCTTGAATTAGTTGCCATCGGTGAGCCCACCCAGTCAGGGATCACTTGTGAATGGGATGGTGTTTTTGTCTTGTTAACTGATGGGGTGATGTCTTGATGTGCCTTCTTTTAAATGAAAAAGTTAGCTTTATTTTTTTGCACTTCAGCCCTGGATAAACATAGCATTTACCTCTTTGGTGCAGCTGCCAAACAGTATGATGTAATCATGTATAACACCCAGGTAAACTATCAGGGAGCAAATCAACAAGGAGGCAAAGGGCAGAGGATGTAGCATTCTGCTACTGTGTCATGCCTCTAAACCGTTTGTGTTCCGGATTCTCTCCTGGGAACATTTGAGGCTGCCATATATAGAATTGGATCTTTGGCCCATTATAGCCCAATCAGGGCAAGAGCTCTCAAGCCTGAAACCTCCTGCATTCAAAACACATTTTCCCCCACCAAACTGTGACACCTCATTCCTAATAAAATGCAGTCTAGACATATGAAGGTGCTTTAAAACTACTGGGGTCCTTTGAGCCCAACTCTGGCTATGCTATTTGACAGTGACTCTGATCCAAAATCTCAGCCAAGGGCTTCTCCAGGCTCTGTTGCCTGAGGTAATCTAGTCTAAGCCCCTGCTGATGCAGGAAATTCACTGCTACAGGGATCCCTGATAGGTGACCACGAGTCAGCCCCTGTTAAAAACCCTCTTGCAAATGGGTGAATCCACCACCTTTCTGAGGCAATGCGTCTTACTGTCAAACTGCACAATACCTTCGGAAAAAAATACCATCCAAAACATTTGAACCCCACTGGTCCAGATCCTGCTTTTTCAGAGCAATGGAAAACAAATCTGCCTCTCTAGTATTTGTTTTAATTGGTGGTGGCAGGGATGGCCCCCTGGGGAACCTTCTGCTCTGCCGCTGAGCCATTGAGCCCTTTGCAATGAAACCTCACGCGATCTGAAAATGCAAGAGGGACTACAGATCTCCCGCAGTCCTCTGCAAATGATGCCCTCTTTTTTTCAGAAATAGCTTGCAGCTGCTTCCGTACAGAGAATACCGCATCTGTCTGATGCAGCAGCAGAAAGCTCAGGTGTACTGTGTCCCCCCAAAAACTTGATTACACCTGTCCATCAAAATCCAAGTTGTCAGCGGATATATTTGGCTGATGGGTGGTTGGGTATTGGGATGCTGAGCTGTTTCTCCCCCATCTTCCTTGTTCTTGCCGGCACGCCACCAAGGGCATATTTCTGTTTTTGTGTGTGTGTGTTTTTTAACTTATTGCTCTGCTTGTTGTTTTGGAGTTGGATCACCTGCTGCGGAGACAGTGCCTCAGAGGAGGTCTTTTAATTGGGCTCGCAGCAAACGCCTCCCCCTTCCCAGCCTGAGATGAGAACAACAATTCCCCCAGGGGGTGTCTCTGCTGATATCGCCTTCCCCATCGCTCCTGAACAAGAAATGGCTGTCAAACGAGTCTTTCTTCTGATATGTACATGCAAACAGTGGACTTCTGGGGTCAAATCACCCCCTTCAAGCAACAGTAGGGACCTTATAGGGGTAACACTTGAAAACAATGCCTTCTGGCCAAATACTGGCAAATATTTATTGATCCTTACATGAGTAACCTGCCTTTCCTCCAAGACAGTCAGTGGGGGCTTCCCTCTCTATGGCTTATCCTCAAAGAAACCCTGTGAGGTACACACAAACAAACATACTTAATTTTATTTGCATGCCGCCTCTCCATAGTTCAAACCATGCTCAAGGCGGCTTAGAACATGAAAAAATACATAACTACAGTGGTACCTTGGGTTAAGTACTTAATTCGTTCTGGAGGTCCGTTCTTAACCTGAAACCGTTCTTAACCTGAAGCACCACTTTAGCTAATGGGCCCTCCTCCTGCCGCCGCGCTGCCAGAGCACGATTTCTGTTCTCATCCTGAAGCAAAGTTCTTAACCTGAAGCACTATTTCTGGGTTAGCAGAGTCTGTAACCTGAAGCATATGTAACCTGAAGTGTATGTAACCCGAGGTACCACTGTACAGCAGAACAGAAGCTGTCCTAAACAATAAATTAAACATTAAAAAATGCAAAACCAGACTGAGTAATTGCCATGTAAATTGCAACAAAATCTAAACTGAAGATACAAAAACTTAGCAGCAACAACCCCCTCAAAAGGATCACCACATCTTGAAGAGCAAAAAAGGAGGACAGCTCAAGCCGCTGCCAGCCCAAGCTGGCGAAACAGGTGCACAGGGCCGCCCAAGCCATCAGAGCTGGAGCCCCCAAACCCCCCAAAGCCCAGACATTTCCTTTAAAATGTAAAAATCCACCCGGATGAGCATGTTGACCCCCCAAAAGGGGACATACCCAAGTTTTTCTGGACATATGGAAACCCTACCAAAACCCTCTGAGCAATACTCCAGCCCAAGAGTCTGTTCAGCAGCCTTAGCTTTTGCAGTTGGAGTCTGTCCGGGCCCCACCCTCCCAGGCCTGGGGGGAAAGGCCTGCAAGGCAGGGAGGAGGTCTTCCAGGACTCACAGCCAAGGTGGTCTCTGGTCTCTTCAGCCTCAGCCTTTGCAGCTGGAGTCAGTCAGGACCCTGCTCTCCCAAGCCAGGCGGGAAAAGGTAGATTAGGCTGAGATGCAGCGACTGGCCCCAGGTCACCCAGATGATTTGAACCCCGGCCTCCCAGATGAAGCGAAAGTTCATGCTGCCCCTGAGTCCATCATTTTGTGTTTGCAAAAATACCAGCACCAGAGGCTAAGTGCCTCTGAGCACATGCGGAGTGTCTTCCTTTTGCTTTCCCCTCGACAGCATTGCACAGAATCAGCTCTGTCCCCTAGATCAAATAGACCGCTCCTTTATGCTCTGATCACTTCCTGCCTTGAGTGTAGTAACTTTCCCCACTCTGACCTTTCACTGACAGCCATGTTGCCCTGATCAGATCTTTGCTGCCAAAATCGTTTGCCTCGCTTACCGTTCAGACTGTGCAACGGGCGGCCCATCCCATTTCGCCACCTGAGGTGAAACAGGAGCGGCCTCTTCCTGCCCCCTCACCGCGCCACACCCCGCAAACTTCCGCTGCCACACCACGCGCCATTTCTGCTGGCAGTGGAACACCCTGGCTCTCACAAAACTAGGCAAGAGCTGGGGACGGGTGCCACCTCTTGCGTTTTCGTAGCCTGAGGCAGGTGTTTCAACCCGCCTCATGGGCAGGCCGGCTCTGCTATGCAACGTAGCTTCCTAGAGCTCTGGCTTCAGAATCCCCCCCCCCAATGACTCAGGGTGGCAAGTTTGAAACTCAGGAACATCAGTCGGTCTCAGGTTGCCATCTTTGACTCAGGAGCCTCGGTGTGGGGCTCCAGGCAAAAAGGAGCAGAGAAACAATGGGAATCTGGGGGCAGTAGCGCTTCCGAATGCTAGTTTCTGGCAACACACAGGAGGGGAGGAGAGTTGCTGTTGTGCCTAGAGTCTGTGTTATGTACTGAGTTGAATAGGATCCAAAATGCAGCAGTCTGATTAGTCCTAGAACAATGCAGCAGTATGATTGGTCCACAGGAGCCACCCAATCCAGCCGAAGATGGAAGTGAATCCACAACCTGATTGGCCTACAGGAGAATCCTGGAATTAGCCAATCATGTGCAGCCCATTGTGTAAATAATGTACAGTAATTTGTTCTGGATGTCCGTTCTTAACCTGAAACTGTTCTTAACCTGACTAACAAGTACGTTTCTGCCAGCAATTTTCCATAATGGAATGCAACTTTTGCTGTTATTTTCACGAATACAGTGGTACCTCGTGTGACGTACTTAATCCGTTCTGGAGGTCCATTCATAAGAGGAAACTGCTCGTAACATGAGGCGTGCTTTCTCTAATGGCACCTCCTGCTGCCAGAGCGCTGCCAGAGCGCGACTTCCGCTCACATCCCGGGGCAAAGGTCGCAACAAGGGGCATCTACTTCCAGGTTAGCAGAGCGCATAACCCGCAGCATTCATAACCTGAGGTACTACTGTACAGGCCTTTACACGTGCACCTTGCCCCCAGTATATGCACTGTTGTAAGAAGGGCCTGCTGGATCAAGCCAATGACCCATCTGGCCCAGCATCTCTGCTCTCACTGGGTCCAACCAGATGCCTCAATGGGAAAAACCACAGGCAGGGTCCAAGCATAAGAGCCCTCTCCTCTCCTGTGATTTCCAGCAACTGATGCCTCTGCACCGTGGACGCTGAGCACCACTGTCATGGCTAGTCTCAGTCTCCCACACTGTGGATTTTTTAGCAGGTATTTACTGAGCCTTTTTTGCAGGAGCCACAGGAAGTGCTGGCAGGTGCCGGTGGGCACCAGGTTGGCAATCCCCATGCTAGAACCTGAGTGGTGTTGCTGTGGTTGGGATGGCTGCCTTGGCAACACTCTGTAGGTCAACTAGACCTAGAAAGAAGCAACGGACAGGCATTGTTCCCAAGGCTGGTGTTCACTCTTCTATCTACTGAGAATGACAAAAAGCAAGGGGGTTAAATCAGGGTCTGGGGGCTCACTGCCCTCCGGATTCTGCCTGGCCAAGCTGCATTTATTAAGTGATCCAGAATAGTTATAAAATCAAATTCTTTGTAACCAAATAAAATAAGCATTCCAAATTTTGTTTTTTAAGTGTTTAAAGGATTTCATGTCTGGGGGTTTAATCTGTTACAGGTCTACTTAAAAGAAAGCCCCACTTAGTTCAAGGGAAGTTACTCCCTGGTAAACCAGCACAAGAAATCCATATGCCATTAGTCTTCTTCATATACTATCAATCAATTTTATCCACTTCAGCAGTCTCTAAAGCCTTGAGCAATTATCCCTTTGTAGGCGGTATAATTATTTTAGCCAGGTATTGGAAAACTTACAATCTTAGCAGCAATTAAAGGCTTAATAATAAGCAGTTTTAAAGGAAGCTGAATTCTGTTGTCCCAGATATGGAATGAAGGAACAGAGGAGCGCCGATAAAAGTTCCCTTCCCTACAGTTTGATCCAATATGCTCAAGATCTGTGACTGAGAACCCCAAACTCAAAATTACAACCCCACTGAAGAAGCGTGGAATCAACACGACCTGAGAGTATCAGTGCTGATGGCTCTATTTGCAGCACAGTAACTGCGGGTGGTGCTGTGGGTAAAAGCCTCAGCGCCTAGGGCTTGCCGATCGAAAGGTCGGCGGTTTGAATCCCCGCGGCGGGGTGCGCTCCCGTTGCTTGGTCCCAGCGCCTGCCAACCTAGCAGTTCGAAAGCACCCCCGGGTGCAAGTAGATAAATAGGGACCGCTTACTAGCGGGAAGGTAAACGGCGTTTCCGTGTGCAGCTCTGGCTCGCCAGAGCAGCGATGTCACGCTGGCCACGTGACCCGGAAGTGTCTCCGGACAGCGCTGGCCCCTGGCCTCTTAAGTGAGATGGGCGCACAACCCCAGAGTCTGTCAAGACTGGCCCGTATGGGCAGGGGTACCTTTACCTTTACCTTTAACTGCCTGTCACCTCACTCTGGCCCAGAGAACCACATCTCCTGCTTTACAGAAAACAACCCTGTGTTTATTGAGTCTTCTATGGCAGGAATAGGAAGCCACAGGTATGCAGGGCAGACAACTCAGTGGTAGAGCTCAGAGGTAGGGCATCTGCTCTGCATGCAGAAGCCCTTGGTGGTGGTGGTTGTTATACCCCACCCATCTGGCTGGGTTTCCCCAGGCACTCTGGGCGGCTTACAGAGTATACAGAACATAATAAAGCATTGAACATTAAAAACTTCCCGATACAGGGCTGCCTTCAGATGTCTTCTAAAAGTTGTTTACAGTGGTACTTCAGTTTACAACTGAATATAATCCGTTCCTGAAGTCCATTCTTAAACTGAATCCGTTCTTAAACTGAGGCACGCTTTCCCAAATGAGGCCTCCTGCCACCGGTGCCCTTCCACCATTTGGTTTCCGTTTGTAGACCGAGGTAAAGTTCACAAACCGGGACACTACTTCCGGTTTTGCGGAGTTCGTAAACCGAATCGTTCATAAACAGGGCTGTTCTTGAACCAAGGTACCACTGTAGTGCTTTAATCCCCAGCATCTCCAAGTAGGACTGAGAAAGACCCCTGTCCAGAATCCTGGAGAGCCGCTACCAGTCAGTTCAGACATTACTGAGCTGCAGACCAGTGGTCTCACCAGGTATAATGAAGATTCCTATGGTGATCCCATGCTAGAGCAACCTCTGTGAAAGCAGAAGGTCCCAGGTTCAATCCATGCAAATTCCTGGTAGGGCTGGAAGAGACCTCTGCCTGAGACCATGGGGATGTGCTGCTGTACTAGATGCAGCAACAATCTGACCTTGTATAAAGCCCCATCCTACGTTCTATAGTTCAAATGCGGCCCTTTGGGACTCTTTATCTGGCCCTTGGGCCTTTCCCCAGCTGATGCACCTCCCCCCCCTCCATAACCCTTCCTCGTGGGGTGCTTTTCTCTGCCTGGAATGTGCCCTTGACCTCTGATCACCCTTGCTTGCCTGGAGGGAGGCTAGAGAGGGATGTGTGAACGTGTTCAGAAACCAGCCCACTGTACAAAGGTGAGAACACGAGAAGAACCCTGATGGATCTGAACAATGGCCCATCCAGCCCAGGATCCTCTTCTCCCACCTTGTTAGTCAAAACCACATCCAAAGACAAATGTTTTGGAAGAAATTCACACTAAAATGCTGGTGCATTTTCATTATTTGATTTTTTTAAAAAAACAACAACACACAAATAAATGCAGAGAACTTAATTTAAAGTGGGTAAAAATGAGAAACTGAAAGAAAGTGAAGTTGACAGATTATTTTATTCCTACTTCCTCTCAACCCCCAAAGGGCTGTTCTGGAGGCCCCTTTCTGTCCGTGTGACTCCCTTTGAATGCCTTGCTGAGGTGTGCAAGACAACCTGAGTCATGCCAACCCACGCCTCAGATCAACTGGGTGTGTGTTGCCCTTTTGGAGAGCTAACACAGTGCGTCATGACTGCCTGGTGCGCGGCCTCGAATCACTGAGCCAGGCTAGGCTCACCACTGCAAAAATCAGAGCCGTTTAAAAAAATATTCTGGAAAGCTTGTGTGAGACCTTCACAAATCTCCAGCGCCAGATCCGTTTTCGAAACCGGGACCAAACATACGATTCTCAGAGGCCTGAAAGTACATTTATGAAGGCGATAGCCCTCGCCGGACCAGTATTGAAGGTATATTTGCCTCTTTGCTTAGAGGCTCTGCAAAGATACTATGACTACAGTCATACCTCGGGTTGAATGTGCTTCAGGTTGAGCACTTTCGGGTTGTGCTCCGCGGCAACCCGGAAGTAACGGAGCACGTTACTTCCGGATTTCGCCACTTGCACATGAGCAGACGCTCAAAATGACATGTGCATGTGCGGAAGCGGCAAAACACGACCTGCGCACACGCAGACCCGCTGTCGCGTCTTACATTCCATTCAGGATGTGAACGGGGCTCCGGAACGTATCCCGTTCGCATCCCAAGGTACCACTGTAATTGGTTCTGGTGCTAGCAATCTGTGACCAGAAGCTAGTGCAGGAGCCGACAAAGAAAGAACCCTGTTGGATCAGGCCATCGTCCTGTTCTCACAATGGCCAACCAGATGCCCCAGGAAGCCCGCAAGCTTCCTAGGAGCAACAGCACTCCTTGCTCCTGCAGTTTTCAGCAACTGGTATTCAGAAGCATCACTGCCTCCTACCATGGAGCTAGGCAGATTCTGCCCATTCCTACTCATTTCATGGACATGACTGATCAAGATCCATGAATCTGAACTGGTCTGGGATGAGTAGGACTTGGTTGGGTTCAACCCTTTGTCTATCAAATTCAGTGGGTCTACTTGATTCCCTCCAACCGGAACGCGTGAAAAACCCAAGTGCGTGTCTTTCAGGGCCACACTCCTTTGTGAGTCACATGACCCACGCAAGATCACAGCCCCCAAAGATGCATGAGAGCATGGCACACAAAAACACGTATTTGGGGGAGCAGCACGAGATTTTAGCCTTGGAAAAAAAGCACTTTTGGGGGGTGAGATCGTGGCGCCTAAAATGGGTGCTGTGCTCTCACATGAAAGCGCTGGATGTTCTTGTTTGGGATAGTTGAAGGGTATGCTACTTTGAGTAGGACTAGCATTGGCTGCCACCCGGTGTCCTCAGACACGCTCCTTCTGAGCTTCTGTCGGCTTCTTCTCAGGCCAGTTTCTGATCCAAAATAACGAGCATGAATGCCTGGGACCCCAAGGCAATGCTGATGGCAGTTTTTCACATCCGGCCCACGCACAGCGCACAGAGGCATCTGCCTGGCAGCCAAGGCTACGGGGGAAGGAGCAGGTGCTCCCATCTGCTGCTTTCAAAAAACGAAAGCCGGTTTTTGTCAGATGATGGAAGAGCTTTGACTCCGTTCTAAAGGTTTATAAAGAAGAAGTCAGGACTGGCTTGCGTGGGCGGTGGTGGTAAAGAAAGGGAGAAATGAAATGGAAATTAACACATGCACAAGTGTTGTACACAAGTGTTATTTTCCTCCAGCCTCAGAGGCACACAACCACACCTGAGGGTTCCCCCCCTTTTTTTTCCCTGAGGAGGCCAATTACCTCAGGTGAAATCTCAGACACAAAAGCTGTGTTGCTAAGGAGGCTGAGAGGGGCCTGCGGGTTTCTGAACATTGTCTCCAGAGGGGTGAGCATGGGAGAACTGGCACAGTTAACTCTTTGCCGGCCGTGGGAGACAGCCTTTCTTGCAGACAACAGGGGAAGTATCCCAGGAATGCAGAGTTGCCGACTTGGATGGAATTTATATAAAACTTTCCTTCTCAACCTATCCCAGGGAACCATGGCAGGCTCAATTTACGGAGAGTTGGGGTGCCGAAAGAGGCTTCCAGAGTGGCTTACAAATATAACTGATAAGACAG
This sequence comes from Podarcis raffonei, assembly GCF_027172205.1. Taxonomy (NCBI): domain Eukaryota; kingdom Metazoa; phylum Chordata; class Lepidosauria; order Squamata; family Lacertidae; genus Podarcis; species Podarcis raffonei. Next base: position 72,799,293 of record NC_070609.1, on the reverse strand, counting down.
TTCCTGCCCAGAAGCAGTTAAAGATATGGCACAAAAGGAAAAGAGTCTGGGAGGGTAGAGGTAAAAGGCAAACTCAGTCACTGGTTCTTAGTTATAGAAGGTTATATCTAACTTCGCTGCTGCCTGCCAGCATTTTAAAAGCTCCCGGGACAGCGGAGACTTCTCCGCTGTCCCGGGGCGATCTGAAAATGCTGGCGGGCGGCAGCGAAGGCTGCGCTGCCGCCCGCCAGCATTTTAAAAGCCCCCGGACAGCGGAGACTTCTCCGCTGTCCCGGGGCGATCTGAAAATGCTGGTGGGCGGCAGCGCAGCCTTCGCTGCCGCCCGCCAGCATTTTCAGATCGCCCGGGACAGCGGAGAAGTCTCCACTGTCCCGGGAAGGCAGGCGGGGGGAGCAAAGACTTTTGCCCCCCCGCCGGCCTTCAGAAGAGGTCCAGGACCTCTTCTGAAGGCCGGCGGTGGGCCAAAGTCTTTGCTCCCCCCCCGCCTGCCTTCAAAAGCCATCGGGATAGCGGAGAAACGCGCTGCGCTTCTCCGCTATCCCGGGAAGGCAGGCGGGGGGAGCAAAGACTTTTGCCCCCCGCTGGCCTTCAGAAGAGGTCCAGGACCTCTTCTGAAGGCCGGGGGAGATTTCCCTATGGGCTTTCTTCTTGCGAAGCAAGCCCATAGGGAAATTCGTTTTGCGAAGCACCTCCAAAACGGAAAACTCTTTCGTCTTGCGAGTTTTTCGTTTTGCGAGGCGTTCGTCTTGCGGGGCACCACTGTATATGCAAACAGGTGACTGTCAATAGGTGCCTTCCATTGCTGTTTTTCTCTTTCCCACCTTGGTTCAAACAAACCATACTTGGAATTTGCGGAACTGATTTTTTTCCCTAGAGCTCACGTGAGGTGACAAAAAGGTAACTGAGTGCACCAAGGGAGATTTGAACCATCCCCTGTGCTGTTCTGAAAGTGTTTGGTCGATTGTCAGTCCTGAGAATGACAGCTGTAACCAGACCATGGGAAAGGCAGCCTTGCCCCTAACAGCCGCTCACAACTTCTGTGCCCTTTGCATGGGATGGGCGTTATTTATTTGATATCCAAATCTGATGAGTGGATGAGCTGTCAGCTGTTGCCTCCTTCGTTTGTATCCCCCATGCAAAGCTTGTTTCTCTGTTTCCCCTCCTTCCTCTTTTCACCAGTTCTTTTTGTGGTGGTGGTCTGTGGCATAATTTAATCTGCACCGCTCTCATCTTGCTTGGCATCGGGAATTTTATAGGCCCCCAGGGAGGAGGCTGTCAGTGGTCCCCTTTCACCCCAAAAGAGAAGGAGAAAGAGAATGAATGTGGGAATGAATGTTCCAATGAAGCTGAATGCTGGACTATTCAGGGCACTGCATGTAACCAAAAGAAGAAACATGATATTGAAGGTCCACAGGAGGCAGTGACAGCCACCAACCTAGATTGCTGTAAAAGAGGGTTGGACAAATTCATGGAGGCTCAATTAGTGCCAGCGCCTTCTGTCAAGAGCTTGGGTGTAACTGTCGATGCCTCCCTTTCCATGGAGGTGCAGGTTGCAGCCACAGCAAAGGTAGCATTTTTCCATCTCCGCCGTATCAAGCAGTTGGTCCCTTACCTTTCTCGCCCTGATCTGGCCACGGTGATCCATTCGACAGTCACCTCCAGACTTGATTATTGTAACTCACTCTACGCGGGGCTGCCCTTGAAGCTGACCCAGAAATTCCAGTGGGTGCAAAATGCCGAGGCAAGGCTCCTTACGGGGTCCTTGCTGCAGGATCACATTAATCCAGTGCTTTACCAGCTGCACTGGCTCCCAGTGGTGTACAGGGTCAGGTTTAAGGTGCTGGTTTTGACCTTTAAAGCCCTATGCGGCCTAGGACCCTCATACCTACGGGACCGCCTCTCCTGGTATGCCCTGCGGAGGACCTTAAGGTCCACAAATAACAACACTTTGGAGGTCCCAGGTCACAAGGTGGTTAGATTGGTCTCAACTAGGGCCAGGGTCTTTTCAGTACTAGCCCCGACTTGGTGGAACGCTCTGTCACAAGAGATTAGGGCCCTGCGGGACTTGACATCTTTCCGCAGGGCCTGCAAGACAGAGATGTTCCACCTGGCCTTTGGTTTGGACTCAGTCTGACCCTTATGTTTCCCTCCCCTTATGGTTTTGATTTATGGGCTACTATTAAAATGAGGCAGCATTTTAAATTGTATTTTAACCCGTATTTTAAAAAACTGGTTTTTCTTTGTTTGTTTGTTTCCCCCTGTTATGTTTTATTGTAATTTTACTGGTGTTAGCCACCTTGAGCCCGGCTCTGGCTGGGGAGGGCGGGGTATAAATAAAAATTTATGATGATGATGATGATGATGATGATGATTACATGGAGGAGAGGGCTATCAATGGCTGTTAGCATGATGGCTATGCTTTGCCTCCACAGGCAGAGGCATTATGTCTCTGAATATAGGTCAGGAGAGGGCTCTTGTCATTGTGATCTGCTTACAGGTTTCCTATGGGCCACTGTAAGAATAGGATGCTGGAGTAGATAGGCCGTTGGTCGGATCCAGCAGTCTATTCTTACATTCTGGAGGTGGAAGAGCTCTTGAGAATGTACATAGTTCTTCCTCTATCCACTCCGTAACCACAGCCAGCCTCAAATCAGCTGAAATTTAGGCAAGGGACATTTGGAGCAAAAGTCACCCAGTGTTGTCATCAGGGGAAGACTTCTGCAGCAGAAATCTAGGGTGCCACTCAACAAAACAGGGATGGGAAAATGGGTGCCCAATGGGTGTGTGAATGTGGCCCTCCAGATCTCTCCATGTGGCCCTCAGGACTCTCCCCAGGCCACACCCTCTCCCCTGTTTTGCACCCTCCTTGAGTTCCTACGCCAGCTGGAAGGTGTCTTTGAACTCTCATCATGCCTCTTTCTTGCCTGGGGGGAGAGGGGAGAGGGGAGTGTCTGTGTAGAAAGTAGCTGACTGTACAAAGTTAAGATGTCCACACCGTTCCTACCCAGCATGACCAGTAGCCAGAAATTATGGGAGTTGGTGTCTACAAACAGCTGGGCAGCCACAGGCTCCCTTCCATGGACCAAAGGGCCCAGGGAGCTCCCTGCTGTGTCTCTGCATAGTGACTTTGCTGGTTTTTATTAGGGCCGACTGAAACAGGGATGGGGAACCCGCGGCCCTCCAGAAGTTGTTAATGGTCAGAGATTATGAGAGTCCCCAAACATCAGGTCTCCTCTCTCCCTGCCTTTTGAGGCTCAACAAGTTGAATCTGGGAAGGGGATTTCAATTGGATGAAATGTCACTCTGTTCCAGTGTTAGCTGTTTGGTTTTTTGCTTTGTTCTTTGCTTTTATTCCTCGCTCTAAACCCCAGGATAAATGGAAAGAGACAAAGCAAATGCATTTCACGGTGGGAGCGGCACAGTCACCATCAATACCTGAATCCTCTTGTTCGCTTGACATGGAGCAGGTGTACCTGTTTGCCTCTTTCAAATGTTGTTTGCGGGGGGGGGGAAGAGTATGGATATTGGGAGAGAAGAGGCAGAGATGTAAAAGATCAATTGAAAGAAGAGTATCCTCTTTGTCTTGTCCTACATGCTTTCTATAGAGAGAGAGAGATATATAATTAAATCTCTTACGAGTTCATCTAGGGAAACAAGTGTATTTGTACTGTCAATGCAGATGGCTGAATAGTCAAACAAGTTGTTTGGCGGTATTGTTTCCTGTACACCTGCAAACAAGAAAGGGAGAAAGTGGCCTGTGGTGTTTGCATCCCCCTTCCAGCTATCTTTCATGTTTGCTCGTGCAATTTCAGCGCACGGAACAGCCCCCACCCCCCCTACTGGCACCTCTGCCACGGCCCTTCTGTGTAATCAGGGGTGAGGTGTGGCTCAAAAGGTTGATCTGAGGTTTAGCAAAAGCTGGCTTCCTAGCTGCTCAGAGCAGTGAGAAGAAACCTGACCCTGGAAGCTTTCACGGGTTGCAGTTGCACATTACGAGGGGTGTGTGTATAATGCAGCAGTGGCCCCCAGGCCGCTTGATCTGGCCCCCAGAATTCTCTGCATCCCTCGCCAGCCTTGCTTCACACCATTCTCGAGTGTTAATCTTCCCTGCCTAGATCCTTTGTTCATTGCGCTATACAGGCAGCGGCCATTTTATGCGCATCCGATTGATGCTCGATCATTCACACGCTGGTTGCTGCCGACCTAGAAGTGGCTCAAAAATGGAGCAGAACCAGGGGCAGGGGTGGAACGGGGTGGGATGGGCTTATATGCGCTCCGCAAATGCTTGCAGGTGTCAGGAACGGAAGCCCTGCGCAAAATGGTTGCCACCTGTATATCAATCTATACAAACCTATAAAATAAACGAAGAGGGCAAATGGGGGAGCTGAGGCTGGGGAAGAACGTGGCTTTCTGAAAGCCACCTAATGAGAACATGGCCAAGGTGAGGTTTCTGGGCTCACTCCCTTAGCACATGAGAGCAGGGCAGGCACCAGGCAAATGGCTCTGTCCAAAGGCAACAGTTCCTAGAGCAGGGGTTAGCAAACTTTTTCATCAGGGGGCCAGTCCACTGTCCCTCAGACCTTGTGGGGGGCTGGACTATATTTTGAAAAATATAAATGTCGTGCAAGCCAGTCCTGCAGCTGCCTCCGGACCTGGAGGAGGAACGCACTCTGCACGTGCTCAGGAGCACGTCTCAGCGCCACCCGCTTTCCGGCGTTGTTGACGAGCAGCAGCTGCTCCATCGGCCCGGCGCCATGGAGCTCCCAGATGGCATGCACCATGCGCTGTGGCCCGTCATCCAAGGCCAGGTCGGCGGGCAGGCCACACACATGGAGTGCTGGGCAGGCGGCGCACAGCTTGCCCTCCAGCTGCTCCAGCGCGGCTGCCAAGCGCGCCACCAGCAGCAGCGCTGGGTGCCAGGCACGCGCCAAGCTCCAGCTGAAGCCCTGCGACCCGCCTGTCATGATGCCCATGGTGCGGCCCAGTCCTGCTGCCCGCCCGCCAGCCTCTCCGTCCATGGCCGCGCCAGGCTTACCTCAGCACTCAGGTGGCAAGGCTTTGGATTGGCTGCAGGAGTGTCCTGCAGCCAATCCAAAGCCGTGCTAGCGTCGCCACCCGGCCAGAGGCGTCCGCGCTTCAGATTGGCTGCAGGAGCTTCCTCCAGCCAATCCAAAGCCATGCCAGCGTCACGGAAGTCAGCCCCCATGTGACGAGGCGTCTGCAGCTCGTGGGGACTGACCGAGCGGGTGGCAAGGTCCGTGGCCCGGATTTATGAGCCTGGGGGGCTGCATTCAGCCCCCGCGCCTTAGTTTGCCGACCCCTGTCCTAGAGCAAACCTTTTGGCAATGATCTGTCTCAGACCCATGGGCTGGATATGGCCCTCCAGGCGTCTTTGACTGGCCTTTGGGACTCTCCCCAGACTCTCTCCAGCCCTGCCTTGCATCTTCCTCAAGTGTTTTTGCCTGGCTGGAATGTGTCCTGGAACTCTTCTTGATCACATACCCTCCAACATTTCTCCAATGAAAATAGGGATGTCCCATTCCATAATGATAATTTTACTATTTATACCCCACCCATATTATTGAGTTGCCCCACCCACTCTGGGCAGCTCCCAACATATATAAAAACATAATAAAACATTAAACGTTTTAAAAAAACTTCCCTATACAGGATTGCCTTCAGACGGCTTGGTGTTTGGAGAACTCCATACCCTCCAACATTTCTCCAATGAAAATAGGGGCGTTCTAAGGGAAAGTGGAACATTTCAGGATCAAATCAGAAACTGGGGTGGCTTCTCTAAATCATGGACATCCCTGGAAAATAGGGACCCTTGCAGGGCCTGTGATCATGCTTCCTGCTGGAATGAGCAGAGGACAGAGAGGGGTGTGTGAGTGTGTGTATAAGCTAGGCTACTGTACAATGTTAAGGGTGCACATCAGGGCTGTGGTGCGGGGAGAAGGGATGAGGGCTAGCGGGAGAGGGGTGGCATACCACAGCTTTCCCCTGGGCCTGAGGCTCCTCATTCCCGATCTAAATGATCACTGGTACCTGAACGGCCATGAATAGTGCTGGTTAAAAATAGCCCAAACATATTATTCCATTTGTTTAACTTAGGTACACTCAAGGTTTAGTGTGTAAGTGAGCCCAGAGGGGCAAGATGGCTGCAGAGATTGAGGCTGTGCTTTATTTGCCTTGGTGAGTCCAAAATTGTATTTACCCCCCCCCAAAAAAACCCCTAACTTCAGGAAGTAGGATCGTTTTAAAAACAAAAGCAAGGGGTGTGGACATAATGCCTGTGTTTATTTGTTCGCTGGGGTAAGGCGCTGAATGCCAGCGTTGCAATACATTGCTGTGTTCCCTAGGACAAGGAAATTCAGGCGTTTTATCCTGAACTGGAGATCAGGTGTGGCCAGCTCTAGTTGTAAATGGAAGGAACTGACTTTCACCGTCAGAGTCCTTTACTGAATATAGGAAGAGACCCAGTAGGTGAGGCCATAGACCCATCTACTCCATCATCCTGTTCTTACAGTAGCCAACCAGATGGCTGTGGCGAACCCACAAGTAGAAGATTTAGAACAAGGTGTCCATCAATATGCAAAGGCCACCCAACTCTATTTGTCTCTTCCTTCTGAATCAGGTGTGGCTGATGAGGGTCTGGAACTGTGTGTGTGGAGGTAGCGATGTGCTGGATGCGAATCCAGACAAGATGAAGGTATTGGAGATAGCTGGTTCCCAGATCTCAGTTGGCCTATGCTTGAGAGGGTTGTGCTCCCCTTGAAAGAACAACTGCGTAGTTTCGGAGTGCTCATTGATTTAGCACATAAGTACATAAGCAGAGATTGCTGGATCAGGCCAGTGGCCCCTCTAGTCCAGCATCCTGTTCTCACAGTGGCCAGTCAGATGCCTGTAGCAAAACCTCAAGCAAGACCTGAACCCAAGAGCTCTCTTCCCTCCTTCAGTTTCTAACAACCGCTATTCAGAAACAAACTTCTTCCAACTGTGGGTGCACAGCATAGCCATCATGGCTGGTAGCCATTGGTAGCCTTATCCTCTGTGAATTTCCCTTTTTTAAAAAAGCCGTCCAGGTTTGTGGCCATCGCAGCCTCCTGCAGAAGTGAGTTCCGTAGTTGACCTATGAGCCATGTGAAGAAGCGCTTTCTTTTCTCTTTCTGGAATCTTCCGACGCTCTGTTTTCTTGGATGCCCACGAGCAAAGCAGGTGCCCACGAGTTTGAGTGTCAAACGTCGCCTTGGAGGGAGGCGACTGGAGGAAGCTTTGCTTGAAGCTGGCACAGGAAATGCAGCACGGCGGGGGTGGAATCTATTCACCAAGGCCCTTTGTGTGCCTCTCTGTGAGTCAGTCCTCCCGCTAGTCATTAGTGGCGCAAAACAAGCCGGAGCTTGGAAAGAAAGGTGAAGGAGAAAGCAGCGGCGGGGGTGGGGTGGGGAGGAAGGACTCCCCTGGCAGCGGAACGGGTGAGGCAGCTCTCTTGTTAATTCTCACCCCTCCTGGCACTCGGTGACAGTAAAAGGCAGGCTACATTCAGAGTCACGCGATGGTCTGGAAGAGGAGCGAAGCGCAACCGGCGAACAGTTTCTCGAAATTTCTCACTATGGAGTTTCGTTTGCCACATTTCTACATCAAGGCCCCCATCCGCACAACAGCTTTAAAGCTCGATGATCCCGTTCTAAGCCGTCACGGCTTTTCCCAAAGAAATCTGGGAACTGTGGGCTGTGAGGGATGCCCAGAGTTGTGAGGAGACCCCCGTTCCCCTCGCAGAGCTACAATTCCTGGAGTGGCTTAACAATCAATCCCTCTTCACAGGGAACTCTGGGAATTGTATCTCCAGGAGGGGGATATTGGGGGAGGGTTGTCTCCTCACAACTCTCCCTTCCTTCAATGAACTACATCTCCCAGAATTCTTAGGGGGAAGCCATAACATTTTAGTTTTTTAAATAGCTGGTGTAGTGGTTAGAACATCAGATTAGGGCCTGGCCAAAAAGCTCCCTTGGTCCATGTACAGAATCGACACAGTTCAAACTCCACACCATACTTTTACAGCACTTTCATTACCACTTCCTTTAAATGGTAATGGGGCTGAGAGTTGTTGGGCGACCCCTCAGAGAGCTACCATTCCTAGTTCCCAAGGAAGAAGGATTGGCTGTTAAACTGTTCTGGGAATTGTAGCTCTGTGAGAGAAGTAGGAGTGAGCCATCAGATTTTAGTACGCTTTGCAAACTGCAGCTCTCTCAGAATTCTTTGGGGGGAAACCGTGACTCTTTAAAGTGGTATCATAGTGCTTTAAATGTTTGGTGTGAATGTGGCCTGATTTGTGAATTTTCTAAAACTGTCATGAAAATTCAGCGTTTTCATGAGAATTTTCCCCAATGTGCACATTTCTGCATGCAATTTTGCCTAGTATACATGTTTTTGTAAAGCATATTCCCGCAATACAGTGGTACCTCAGGTTAAGTACTTAAATCGTTCCAGTTGTCCGTTCTTAACCTGAAACTGTTCTTAACCTGAAGTACCACTTTAGCTAACGGGGCCTCTTGCTCCGCTGCGCCGCCGCTGTACGATTTCTGCTCATCCTGAAGCAAAGTTCTTAACCCGAGGTCCTATTTCTGGGTTAGCGGAGTCTGTAACCTGAAGTGTATGTAACTTGAAGTGTATGTAACCCGAGGTACCACTGTATTTATATTTTCCATAGTAGAATGCATTTTGTACGCTATTTTCACTACTGTGCATTTTTTGCACACATTAATTAACCGAAGAACAGCACTCCAGAGTTTGGAAAAGTGCAAAATGGCTGCATTTCAGAAACAGTGAATTAAGTAAATTCTGCTTTTAAAGGTGAACTGAACTGAACTTTTGCCTAGTCCCTGAGTTCTCCTGCTTGCACGTTTCCTACAGGCACCTGGTTTGTTACTGTGAGAACAGACTACTTTGCCTGATCCAGGAGGCTCGTCTTATATTTTCTGGCTGAAGCCAAGCAAGTTTGGGCCCCAGAAGTCAGACTTCATTGGGAGGCAATCCAGGATTCATACTTCATCCAACTGGAGATCTTGGGAGGAGGAGAGAGTTATAATGTGTAATAAAATAAAATGCTTCTATGATGGAGGCAGCAGTAAAAGAGAAGGTCGGGGTTTAGTTCTAAGCCCTGATTTACCACCCAGTGCCATCTTCTGTTCTTGATTTGATGCTTGCGGATTTTGTTTCAGGCTCTGTGTCTAGACCAGAAACTGGCAATAATGCAATGAGAGATGTAGGTCTGACTTTGATGAAGGTGGCTGACCTGGGTCTGGGCTGGGCCACAGAGGAACATAGGAGGTTTCCCTCCATCGGTCCAGAGTATTGTCTACTCTGATGGTCAGCAGTTCTCCAGGGTTTTGGGCAAGGCATCTTTCCTAGCCCTACCTGGAGATGCCATCAAGGACTGAAGCTGGGACCTGCAAAGCAGGTGTTTTGCCACAGAGCTAGGATTTCCTTTCATTTCTCTCTGTGAAATCTTGTGGGACTCAAAATAGGAAGGAAGAGCCAAGGAGGCTATTTTTCATGTCTCCACTGTCTCACCCTCCTTAAAATGTGTGCAGTGGAAGGATAGGTGAATATGTCAGTGTCTCTTTCAGCTTCTCATTCTTCCAGACGTCAGTTCAATTCTTTCTGTATCAGTCTGTGAAATTTCCCCAAAAATGTTCATGAAAATTTCCCAGCATTTTACTGCAAATCAATCTTTTTTTTTTTTTTTGGCAATTCCATCTCCCCTAATTTGTATATGTTATTTTCACTAATATATGCACATGCATTTCTGTACATATCGCTAAGCTGGAGAACTGCAGGGCAAAATTGGGAGAGGTGCAGATTTCAAAGGACAGCTGCATTTGGGTTCTCAGGTTGTTTCGTAAAGTGCAAACTAATTTGCAAATTAAGGGCAAGTTAATTGTTAAATGAATCCAATTTCTCACCCACTAGTAGCGGGCAGGTGTAGAGACACAGCTTGGCTCAAAGGACAAAAGTCGTGCTTTGATGGCCGCCTTCTAATCCTGCTTTTAATACCGCATTTGGAATATGGTGTACAGTTCTGATCGCCTCACCTCAAAAAAATAAAAGCTGAATATTGGATGGCTCAGGATGGATAAAAGAAAGTACAGTGGTTCCTCGGGTTAAGTACTTAATTCATTCCGGAGGTCCGTACTTAACCTGAAACTGTTCTTAACCTGAAGCACCACTTTAGCTAATGGGGCCTCCTGCTGCTGCCGCGCCGCCGGAGCACAATTTCTGTTCTCATCCTGAAGCAAAGTACTTAACCTGAAGCACAATTTCTGGGTTAGCGGAGTCTGTAACCTGAAGCATATGTAACCTGAAGCGTATGTAACCCGAGGTACCACTGTATTTCTTCAAGCAATGCATAGTTAAACTAAGGAACTAAGGTATGACCCCCTGCTTGGATGGTTTTAAAAGGCGATTAGACAGATTCATGGAGGAGAAGGCAATCAATGGCTGCTAGCCATGATGGTTATGCTCTGCCTCTATGGTACAAGCCAGTCAAACTTCTGAATACCATTTGCTGGAAACCACAGGAGGGGAGAGTGCTGTTGAGCTCAGGTCTTGCTTTCTGGTTCCCCTCAGGCATCTGTGGGGTCACTATGAGAATAAGATGCTGGACTAGATGGTCCTTAATAAATAGTACACTACCCACCCCCCCCACTTCTTCCAGAGGGAAGGCAGCACAATCTGTGCATGCTCAGAGGTACTCTTTTCATTTGTACTTCACATCCTGCCGATGGGATGAGGGAATCAGATTACAAATGACAGCAGGTTCCTTGGGTGAACATTAAAAAAATAAAATAAGAACACTGTTCCAAACCCTTCCCATCTCCTGGCTCCCGTTGCTTCTTTTTTCCATTGCTCCCCCCCCCGGCACCCCCAAAACTTTTGTAAGGTGGAAATGGAGAGCGGTGAGGGTTGATGGGGAGGAGATGATAGAACAAAGGAAGGAGGGGAGTGGGGTGGAAACCCAGCAATCCTAAGTGCCTTTATGAATGGTTTCTTTTTCATTGCTTCCGCATGGAGAGCCGATCGGAGCCTCGCCTCCCACGGCAAGTCCTCCGCCCTCGCAGGAGGTGTGGGTGGGAGGGAAAGCTGTCTCCCATCACCCATCTGGAACGTGAAAGCGGTTGCTGGGACCATAGGCGTGTACAGGAGATTAGCGGCGGAGGAGAACACCTGCTTCCACTTAAACGATCCTAGCTGGGAACAAAGGGCGAGAAAGCCTATCGCCCCCAAAGCTTGCCAGATCGGGTGGGAGCGGAGAAGAAGCTGGTTCTTGGCAAAGGCGCCTTCCATTTAGGGGGAGGGACACCGGGCAGAAGGTGCAAGGTGTTGTTGGATCACGGAGGAGGATGCCCCCCTCCTCACCCAGGGCAACCCTTCGCCCCGCAACCTCCACCTCTTGGGCTTGTTCGTCCTGACTGGAGTAAAGGGCAGCGAGGCAGCAGGAGTGGCTCAATGTATAAATGCAAGGGTGGGGAGGATTAGATAGAGCCAGGTGGGTGTCTGTGCCAATAGGGAGTGTCTTCCAAAGGGCCTCTAAATCAGTTTTTCCCTTTTTTTCCTGCTTGGGACGTGGCCAACTGGAACAATGTAGACCTGCTCAGTTTTTTGGTTGGTTTGCTTGCTTGCTTGTTTGGAGGGGAATCCAGCCTCTTAATGCGATGTTTCCAGGAATGTGAGGCTGCCACAGAAAGCAGGACCACAATGCACCTGACCCCCCACCCACCCCCACCCCACATGTCTCCTCCTTCCTGGTACCTCGGGTTAAGAACTTAATTCGTTCTGGAGGTCTGTTCTTAACCTGAAACTGTTCTTAACCTGAAGCACCACTTTAGCTAATGGGGCCTCTTGCTCCGCTGTGCCGCCGCTGCACGATTTCTGTTCTCATCCTGAAGCAAAGTTTTTAACCTGAGGTAATATTTCTGGGTTAGTGGATTCTGTAACCTGAAGCGTATGTAACCCAAGGTACCACTGTACAGTCATACCTCGGGTTACAGACGCTTTGGGTTGCGCACCACGCCAAATCCGGAAGTACCGGAATGGTTACTTGTGGGTTTCATCGCTCGTGCATGCGCAGAAACACTAAATTGCACTTTGCGCATGCACAGAAGCGCTGAATCGCGACCCACGCGTGTGCAGACGCGGCGCTGTGGGTTGCGAACATGCCTCCCGCATGGATCATGTTCGCAACCCGAGTGTCCACTGTATATTTTTTCTTATTTAGAACAAAAAGAATGCACTCTGCTAGTTCTTATGGCTGTGGCTGTAAGGAGGCAGACTTCAGCAGTCTCCTGTGTAGATGAGGGCAAATCTTCCAATCTGCTTTCTCCACCTTCCTGGACCTTTGTTTCGGGCCATTCTAATTGTGCATAACAAAGAATGGGCTAATGGCCCCATTGATTCATCTCGTAGAATCTTAGAGTTGGAAGGGACTCCAAGGGTCATCTAGTCCAACCCCCGGCAGTGCAGGAATCTCAGCTAAAGCATCCATGACAGATGGCTGCCCAACCTCTGCTTGAAAACCTCCAAGGGAGGAAAGTCCACCACCTCTCGTGGGAGTCTCTTCCACTGCCGAACAGCTATTATTGTCAGAAAGTTTTTCCGAATGTTTAGTTGGAATAACTGTTAAATGCCAACTTTGACAAAGGTTTGGGAGTGCTTGGAGTCATGGGTGTTGATACATGATGCTGCGTGGAACACAGGCTTTTAGCTGCCTGATCCTTTACAGATACTGCAATGCCCAAGGCCCCTCCCTTCCCCCTCCTTGACCCCCCCCGCCTCTCTTCCCCAGCTCGCTTCACATGCCAAGACACCATTCACTGCCTTTTTGGCTTCAGGTACTGTAAGGGCAGGTGGGGCCCTGAGCTGAACTTTGCTCCCATGAAAAACAAGCAGGAGCTCTGAAATGCCTTAATGCCCCTTTTAAGCCTGCAATGATTTTCACCTCCTTCCATCAGCTATCTCCTGGCCTCACACGTCTTTCTGCTAAAGAACTTCGCCCAGGTGGCACAGCCAGAAAACAGCAACGCTTCCAATTTCTTCTCTGTTTGGAATTCTGAGTTAAACCAGTGGAACCCCCACTGAAATAAGCAAAACGCTTCTGCTCAGGGTTTCAGCCAGCCAGTTAGCTGTGCCCTTTTCCAGGTACTCCATTTCATTTGAATCCCACCAGGTTTTCCATCCTCCCCACCCTGCCCCGCTACCAAACAAAATTTCCAGCATTGTTGGGATAGTTGGGGTGGGAGTCACATCCCCTTTAGGATTGTTTCCTTACATTTTCTTTTCTGCTAATACCTCCCTCTTGTGCGTGGGTGGTGCCATCTTGACTACGAAAGGATCCACTCTCCAGGAATTTGCTCCCGCAAGGTGTACTGGGGGCCACTGACTTGGATGCATTTAAAAGAGGATTGGACACATTCATGGGGGAGAAGGCTATCATTGGGTGCCAACCATGATGGCTGTGCTCTGTCTCAACAGCTGGAGTCAGAATACATCTGAACACCAGTTGCTGGGAATTGCATCTGGGGAGTGCCCTGTTGCACTCAGGTCCTTCCCATGAAGTTCATCTAGGGAAAGTAACTATCTTTGCCTCTGCTGCTGTTCACCCTACTTTGTATTTGTAGGACTAGGTCGTATGAGTCTGGCAAGGTTCGACTGAATCTTGTCTTAAGGCAGAGCCTCCGTGTCCCAGTCTCAGATTTACAGAAGCCATCCCAGTTTCTTATTTGATCCCGGAATGTCCCACTTTTCCTTAGGACGTCCTTATTTCCATCGGATAAATGTTGGAGGGCGCGGAGTTATGCAACCCCTAAGCCAATGCTGTAAGTAACTACACAACCTTTAGGAGACATCTGAAGACAGCCCTATAGAGGGAAGCTTTTTAATGTTTTTATATATGCTTGAAGTCACCCCAAGTGGCTGGGGCAACCCAGTTAGATGGGTGGGGTATAAATAAATAAAACAATATTATGGAATACCACATCCCTATTTTCATCAGAAAAATGTTGGAGGGTATGTTAAAGTTTTAGTTCTCCACTTCCAGCCTAGCTTAGGAGTCAGGCAGGGATGGAGATGAGGTGAGAGATGGCCTGGCCTGGTGGCACCTTGAACTTCCTGATTTAAGTAATAAAACTGTATTATACTGAGAGTGTTTGTGAATGAATTGACTTATTGACATACAGATCAGAGAAGGGGTGGGGAACCTCCGGCCCAGAGAGAGGGGCTAATGCAACCATCCAAGTCTCTCTATCTGGCATTGGAACTCTCCCCATACCACTTTCACTGTTCCGCTTCGTACTTTATCACTTGGCTGTTTTGGCCTGGCTGGAATGTGTCCTCAAGTTTTGACAATGCTTCTTCTTTGCTTGGATGGAGAACAGAGAGCGGGTGTGCTGGAGTGTAGAAACTAGTCTAGTTTACAGGAAAGGCTCTGCCCACTTTTGCCTCACAGGGTGCAGCCCCTGGAAGTTTACCCAGAAGGGAATGTGGCCCTCCAGTTGAAAAAAGGTTTTGCATTCCTGGGTTCAAGACTCATTGCAAGGTGGCTGCCATTTTGTTCTGTGGCATTGTGGGTAATATAAAGGGGGGGGGGCTTGCAGCCATCTGTGACGTGGGCCTGAGCCCAAGGATGCCAATTTAGCCTGCTTCCCCTTGCCAACTCTCGGTATTGCCTAGTCACTTGCTTCTCCCTCTGGGCCCAATCCGCACTATCTCACAGGTGTGGAGGGGAGGCGACTGCTTAATCTTGAAGAGAGCAGTGCACTTCTTCACACACAGTGTAGTTAAACTATGGAACTCATTGCCACAGGAGTCAGTGGTGGCCACTGACTTGGATGACTTTGAAGGCAGATTAGACAAATGCATGGAGAATAAAGCTATCTGTGGCTATTACCCATGATGGCTGTGCTCTGCCTCCACGGTCAGAGACAGTAATGCTTCTGAAAACCACTTCCTGGGAATCACAAATTGTGAGATAGTGCTGCTGCGTTCTGGGTCTGCTTGTGGGATTCCACAGAGGCATCTGGGTGGCCTCTGTGAGAACAGGATGCTGGATGAGATGAATCAAACAGGCTCTTCTCATTTATGTTCTTAGTGATAGAAAGAAGGCGCAGAAGCCCAGCAGGCTTCAGATTCAGAATTGGGTCCTCCCCAGGGCTGTGCACCTTCAACAGGTGACTAGGAATGCTGGTATGCCATTGATGAGTGAAAAGCCCATCAGGGCAAGCCCCTGCCCCGCTCCTTTCGGTGATGCCCAAGATCTGCCACTGCATGCACAAAGAGGCGTGGCTTTCAGCAACACAGCAGCCTTGTCAGGAGGTGAGATCTGCAGAGGTCACCGAGCCCCAAGGTTGTTCTCATCAGACAAAAGCAAAGGTGTTTACTGCTGTCATGACTACAAGGGACCGAAGGGAACTTCAAAGGGGCTCATGCAAGAAGAAGGAGGGGGGGGGAATCAGATCATCATGATAAACACAATGACACATTTCATCCAACGTTAAAAATGCTGTATGTTGTTGTTGTGAAACATACTCTGGAACCTGTCAGCTGTTTGAAGTTCCTTTCTTCTTTTTTGCTCCACAATATTTTATTTATTTTAATTTCTAGCTCATTCCTTCAAAGACACTGTAACCAGTTCATGGCTTAATGGTGGCTTGAGGAACCAGGTGCCCTCTAGTTGCTGTAGGACTCCAACTCCCAGCAGTCCCTGCCAGAGTGGCCAATTGCCAAGGCTGATGGGAGTTGTAGCCCTGTGATGTCTGGAGGGCCAACAGCTTCGCTATCCCTTGGAGTAGTGTCCCTATTCAGTAAAAATTGGGGCAAAGCTAGAAGCAACACAGAAATTGGCTTTCTTCCCTCAACCTTCTTCAGTTTTGTCGTGCCTTCAAGCGATCCCGAAGCTAAAACTCTGAAGTGTCAAGGCCAGACTTTGAGACCCACCAACTTGACGCTGCCAGTGCCAGATTAAACCCTGCAGAAGCCCTGAGGCTGTTGAACTTGCAAATTTATCTCGAAGCTTCTTCTTGGCTTGATTGTAATTTTCTTTCAAGATCAAATCAATATTATTTTGATTCATTGTCGAAGGGCCCCTAAAAGGCATGGGGCCCATAGGCCGGTGCCTGCTCTGCCTCTTTGGTAATCCAGCACTGCTTGCTGTGTTCTTTCCCCAAGTATCTCCACAGCTCAACATTGTCCTCTGAGTTCTCCTGCAGAAGACAAATTGTTCCATTCAGCATGCAAAAGCTTTCAAACTCTCGGTGCGTGCGTTCAATTTGCTGGGCTGCGCCTTCTGGGGATTTTCCAGGTGCTTCTTCTAATTAGCATGATAATTGGTCATTTCATTAAACAACATCATCCATGAGAAGCTAGGGACCGAACTCCCTTAAAAACAAGGAGAAAGGAGAAAACCTGCAAGGTTGCATTTCACTCCTTTATTTTTTATTCGTTTGAGCAGAGTATATTGTAGTTACGGATAGGCAAATCTGTCAATTTCAGTTCCTCCCCATTTTTCAAGTCTGAAGCTCCATTCTCCCCATTTCCGCACCAGTTTGTGATTTCTTTATTATTATAAAGTCTTCGTGAAAATTCACCAACATTTTAGTGCAAATTCTCCTAACCTACACATCTTTGTATGCAGTTTTGCTTCATACAGACATTTTCACAAAGCAAGTTACCCAAATATAACACACTTTGTACATTATATACACAAATGTATGCATTTTATGCACACATTATGCATCTTTGTAAGCACTACTTTGTGAGAGAACTTGCACTGCAAAATTCAGATAAGTTCTGCTTCAGAAAGTTCAAATCATGTAGATTCGCCTTTAAACATGAATGTAATAGAGTTCACTTTCTGAATCGTAGCATTAAATGTACAGGACAGCTAAAGCAACAGTTTGAAATCCAACATCATATTCCCCATTAGGAATAGATCAATCTGTCAATTTCAATTTCTTTCAGTTTCTCATTCCCTGCCCACAACATGAAGTTTAGCTCACCCCATTTCAGGTTGTGATCATTAATTTTTACAAGGTCCTCATGAAAATTTGTTGGGTTTTTTTTATTTTTTAAAAAAGGCTATCTGCCCTATATACATATATTTTGCAAACTATTTTCCCTAACCCCATGTATTTTTGAAAGTTATCTTCACTAATATTTTGCCTTTGTGCACACTTTTTGCTAATAAAATAAGGCCATAGCTTTCATTGATGACACACATTCCTCCCCCAAATAGATTAAAATCCACTCATACACAAAAAAAGATTGATTCTTAAAAGGTCTGAGGAGTCTGAGGCAGTTCACTTAGAGGTACCACTGTGTCTCTGCAGGAGTCCCTGTTCTGAGCATGGCTCCTGATTTCAATGCACTGAGCCCAGAACTGCAACTCATGTAGGGACATACTGGGCATCCTCCTCTAAGGTTTGCTTTGCTTCTGTACTGGGAATAACCAGATCAGGCTTGATTCAGAGGCGGGGCAGACTAACTCACCCTGATGGAGACTAAATGGAAGGAAACACATTGAGGGCAGTAGATCAGGCAGAGACAGAACAGGCACACTTTTCTGTAGATGAGCCACAGTTGAGTGGTAGAGCACTGCTACAGAACCCCGAGTGTGTCTCAGAAGATTTGGGCATGCTCAATTCATGTAGACTCCTCTCCCTCCAGTGTGCATAAGCATGGGGAAGGACCCTTGATCTGTGAACAGAGCACAGGCTTTGACCCTCCGTGTGGATACTTTGCAATCACAACATTCATTAAATTCTCACAGGGTAGCCACATGCCCCATTACATAGGGGCCAATTCAACACTATAATCAGGTATGATCTGTAGCACTCAAGGAAGTGTTTGCAGGGGCTCCTCCAGAGGCACTATGCCTCTGAATACCAGTTCCTGGGAATCACAGGTGGGCAGAGTGCTGTTGTCCTCAGGTCTTTCTTTCGGACTTCATCAGGCTGCAAAAATAGGATGTTGGACTGGATGAGCCATTGGCATGATCCAGCAGGCATATCTTATTTCCTTAAGCCCTTTCTATTGTACAGTTATGGGCCTGTATTGAATGCTAGTCCTGCTCAAAGCAGACCCATCGTTGTTGTTGTTATATTCTGCCTTTTCCCCAGAATGCAATTCAAGGCGGCTTCCACAAAATGACACTGATAAAAATATTGGAGGTGAATTTTTCAACAGTGGGGGCATATTTTCGTCTGAAAAAGGACTGCTGGGCACAACCATTGGCGCTATCCACTATCACTTGGGTGTGCAGGAAAAGGGCAAAGTTATGATCCCACTCCCCTCTTCTCCAGCGGAAAAGATGCTTTGGTAGAATCTTGGGCTTTTTTTCAGCTGGAACCCAACAGAACTCAGTTCTGGCACCTCTCATGTGGGCACCTTTACTATTACAGTGGTACCTCGGGTTACATACACTTCAGGTTACATATGCTTCAGGTTACAGACTCCACTAACCCAGAATAGTACCTTGGGTTAAGAACTTTGCTTCAGGATGAGAACAGAAATTGTGCTCTGGCGGCACGGCAGCAGCAGGAGGCCCCATTAGCTAAAGTGGTGCTTCAGGTTAAGAACAGTTTCAGGTTAAGAACGGACCTCCAGAACGAATTAATTACTTAACCCAAGGTACCACTGTGTAAGAGAACAAGGGAGATGTTAATAGCGAGTTCTGGCACCTATTTTTCTAGAAAAATAGCACTGGTGCCTTGAGCCTTCACGTTTCTCTCGCAAGGCCTGCAGGAGAGAAGGGGTTAAAGAGCCCTTTGTTGCCAGGAGACAATATCCAGGTGACATCATAGGACATGGGGTTCTGCCAGCACCTCCCTTGCTGTTCAGGTTGTAGAAGTTGGCCTTAAAGAACACATTTACTTTGGGCGAAAAGTGATTTTACATTTTTTTAAAAATATAATAGAAATTAACAGCCCTTTGCCTATGTCTCAGAGCATCCCAGGTTCCAAAATAGGCCAAAGGACTCTCTCTGTCTTGCTGTTCACACTGCAGGAAAAGAACTTAAGAAACCCATTGCTTGTGTCCCAGTTTGGGAGAAACTGGCTGAGAGAAACTGGATAATAGTGTTTATGACCTTTGGGTTTAGGAGTTACGTTGCTGGCTAGATGGGGGTTGGGGGGTTGGATTTGCATTGAGGGTTGGATTTGCCTACAGTGGGGGCTTGTGCCTATTGAGATTGGTAGGGCAGGAACCCAAGTGCAAGCAAAGCCAGAGCAAATGATAGATAGAGGCAGAGATGATGACATGTGGAGTCAACTAATTATAATCTTGCCCTCATGCTCCTCCTCGATGAGTTCTACAAGGGCAAAACTGAGACTAAGGAGAAGGAAGATTACAACCAAGACCTCCCTTTGTACTTGTTGTTAAATAGGAAGGCAGGAAGTCTGGGCTGGCTGAGGGCAGGCTAAGTTTGGTGGGGCAGTGCCCCATTGGCATGAAGACACACACCTCCAGTTGCCCAACCCTATTATATTATAGAGAACCGCCTCTTCCTTCTGACACTTGGGAAATTCTCTCAATGCCTACCCCCAGTTCCCAAATTTCTGTAGGTTCTTGTCAAGAGTACTAGATGGGAGGGGATCTTTGCTCATCCAACAAGGCATTCCTTCAGCTCCTAAGCAAGGGCATATATCCAGAAAAACTTCACATATTTTAGTTTGGACAGCCCATAGCTCAGTAGTAGAGCACATCGCTTTGCGTATGGAAGGATCCAGGTTCAATCCTCAGCATCTCCATTAGGGCTAGAAAGAGACCTCTGGCTGGAGCCCTAGTAAGCCTCCAGGACCAGCCCAAGATATCTTGCTGCCTGAGGCAAAGGACAAAAATGGCGCCTCCCTCCTCATTTGATGTACAGAACCCAGATTGGACTGGTAGATTAATCCAACATCAACGCTGGTGATGTACAGACTCTCATTTTGTATATTTAGAAGACAACGGTGGACCATAGGGATTCTAATGACTGTCAGTAGCGAACAGGAACCTTTTGCCACCCTTTGGGCCATTCATCCAGATTTTTCTGGACATTACTGGGATTTCAAATGTGGAATTGACATATGGGGAAATTTTCTGAAAGACAGCGCTTTGTCCTGGATCTTAGGCAAGTCAATCGAAAAATTGCGTTTTTGTAAAAAAAGCTCAACAACCTCAGGGTTTTTCTTGTAAAAGCTCAGCGACTTTTGGAGTGTCTCGGTTTTTACTTTTTGAAATATGGCAACCCTAGGCACATTCTTTTCTGGGGGCCACATGCCAGGGGTGGGCAGAGCCCAAGGCAAAAGCAGGCAAAGGCACAAATGTAAATGTTTAGCTTCGTACAGTTGGCTCGTTTCTACACACACTTCTCTCCATCCTGGCAACCATGAGGCATGATCAGAATTTAAGGACACATTCCAACCAGGATCCGTGGACCAGGTGGAGAGGCCTGGAGAGCCACGTCTGGCCTCTGGGCCTGAGGTTCCCCATTTCTGATGCACATCATGGAAGGGTGGAGTTTATCAACCCACATCTGCAAGAAACCTGCAACCTTGGATGACTCTGACTGAACGCTACAGAAAGTGACTTCCTTATTTGAAACCTTCCCCTCCTTCCCTGGCTTATGGCAGTCGTGGCAGCTTGGAGGGGGAGACTAACTGAACTTCTTTTGCCAGAAGGTTATACACCCTGCTGGTGGCAGGGACCCCTTTCCAACCAGTTAGCCTACATTTCTTAAATAAAAGAACAGATATGAAGGTTGAGGGAAAATGGGAGCAACGGGCCGTGCTAGGTTGGTAGGTAGGTAGATAGATACAGTATGCATATGTCACACATCAACTTAACTTCCTCCCCCCCCCCCCGATATTTGAAAAGATCCTTTGGAGGTGGGGAGGCTCCGAAAGCCTATTGTGTGGGGTCCGTGGCTACATCACGCCTGACGGTTCCCCGCCTGGCCTATCCCAAGATGGCAGGACACACCTGTTCATGGCTAGAGGCAAGGAGATTGGTCGGGAGCAAAGAATGCACCTGCTCAGGGAGGGGTCGAGGAAGTACATGTAAGCTGAGCCGTTAGACATTCTCCGTCTCTCCTGTATTCCAGCTTAAACAAGTAAGATGCTTGAGGCTTCCATGATGGCCGGGCAACATCGCGGCTCCCCCTTCCTTTTTTAAAAAATTTAATTTTATTTTAAGGATTTTCTTTTCTTTTTGGTAGCGTAGATATAGCAAAGCTGTTCCGATTCCTTGCGTGCTTTCTGCAGCACCACCCCCCAAACTCCCAGCCGTGTCTACGTCCTGCGAAACTCCTTGCCGAGAAATCCCGAGAAATTGCTGAGACATGGGAAGAGCCGACCCTCCAAAGTCACTCACAAGAGGCCTGCTGCGACTTGCTTTTTCAATGCATGTATTTATTGATTTACGATCCTTGGCGGTTTTGGGTTGGGAAAAGGTTACCTGGCACCTTGCGCCAAAGTCGTTGTAATGGCTTCGCGGTCCTCGTATGCTGTAGGTTGAAAGATTCCCACCGTGGATGTGCACTAAACGGGAGTTTAATGGTGGTGGTTGAGCTGCAGTAAAGTCTTCTTGCTTAGGTGTGCTTCCCCCCCACCCCCTTCTATCTTTTGTCTCTTTTCTTTCTCCAGGTAGACTGAAGGAAGTTTTGTTTTTTTAAAAAAAGAAGTATCAGGTTTTGTCTGCTTTGAGATGGAAGGTGAGGGGGGTGGGGATGGCTGAAACCTCGCAAATCCAAACGTTCACCTTACAACTGGCCAAACCAGTTGGGGCAGGTAGAAGCAAAGTTGCAAGGCATTCAATAGGAGGCAGCCAATGGGGGGGAACCTTAGTCTCTCGTGCCCTGATCTTGACAAAGGAGGCAGATTTGGGATCGGTGGTGATGACTGAATCACGGCAGTTAGGCGAGGGGGGTGGAAAGCACTCAGTTGACCAAGAGATGAAGAGCGATCCAAGCAGCCCATGGTTTGTATCTCTCACTGAATCCTAAATGTCTTTTCCCTCCTTGTTGGCGAACTGTGCCTTGCTTAATTCTTTCCCATCTTTATCCCTTCCCCACTGCTAAAAGAGAAATAAACGGTTGTGACCCTGTTTAACATGGACAGGGGGCAGTTTAAGCGCAGGTGGGGTAACAGATATTTAAAGGCACATACATTGGAAAGCAGTAATTTCTGTTCTCTTAATGCTAAAATGGTAAATAATGGTGTGATGTGTAAGTGGTAAAGGGGATGGGATTTGATTCTTGGATTAAGGTTTTGGAAATTAACTAGAGGATGCAGAGATCTTGATTCTGTCCAGAGTGTTTGCAGTTTGGCTTAAAGGAGCCATTTTGAGTTGGTCTCCTCGTTCTTTCCTCTCCACTGCCTCCTATAACCGCTGCAGGTCTATCCGTGTGTTATAAGAGAGCCTCTTTGCTTCCTCATAATCTCTCTTCCAGTTCTCTCACCAGAGCTCCGCTTCCATGCCTAACCTGTCTCTACTTGCTGCTTTGAGTTGGGCACTGAGAAAGAAAGAGACACCAGATTCTCTTTCGGAGGGGGAATATCTCCTCAGATCTGAAGCCTTCTGTGCCAGTCGGTGTGGAGGGATGTTGAGTGGATCAAAATGGTTTGCGCAGGAGGAAAACGATTGAAAGAATGGCTTTCAAAGAAAAGAAACCCTAGACTTTTTGTCAGCTTTTCCTTTGGCCTGTTGGGCTGCTGATGCTTATGTGTGTGTGTGTGTTTGTGCTGTTGACACAGTAAACCGGGTGAGAGTTTTAAGACGTGTATGTGTGTGTGTTTTGTAAGCACGCAAAAATGGTTCTCGTCATCCATTGTTGGCTCCAAAAGCAGGAAAAGGCAGTTGGGCGTTGTGGACTTTAGGGGAGTTGACGCAGAGCGCTCTGTTCGGCTTTCACTTCTTGGAAAAGGTTCTGGAAGGTTCCTCTGTGTCTGCCTTCACCAACCCGGTGCCCTCCAGAAGTTTGGGAATCAATCCAAAACATCTGGAGGGCACCAGGTTGGCAAAGACTGCTTTGTGTGTTCTTCCAAAGTGGGGAGTGGGGGTGGGGATGGCCACACAAGACAAGAAACGGTTTTGATTTGCTTGGTGTTCTTTGCTTTTTTTCCTTTTTCCTTTTTCGAAAGGTCTCCTGAAACCAATCTTGATTTCAATACTATCCAATCTCATTACATTTCAACACAGAAGCCAGGAGAAAATGATTACAGAAAAAGAAGGGATCTGTCAGCAGGGCTAACTTCTTTTATATTTACCTCCATCAAAGCCTGTTAATTAGATTTCATCCCTTTCCACATAGCCCTTCTCCAGTATAAACCTGCTTCTAAAGCTGCAATTCTTCAGACAGTTACTAGGGAGTAAGTCTAGGGATTTACTAGGGATTTACTCCTGAGTAAGGAAGCTTAGACTTGTACTGCATGGCTAGTGCCGATATTTAACGGGGCCATTATCCTGTTGTGCCTGCATAAGCCTTACAAAGTTTATAGGATTGCTCCAGGCTGATATCTCACTGAACTCAAGGTCAAAACTCCTACCTGGGTTTGAATGGATAATAAAAATACTTAGCAGGAATGTAGCATTCTTGAACGTTTCAGGCGTTCCACACGTATATGCTCTTGTTGCCTTCCTTACGGCCGTAGTATTATCATTTCCATGCTGCAAAAGCGGGGTGTGGGGGCACGAGTCTGAGGATGCAATCTTATTCAGGGCACCTGAATATGCAGGATAAGGCATTTGCTAAAATCAATTTGCAAAAACAAATTTGGTGGGTTTTTCCTTTTTTTCCTTTTTTCCTTTTTTGTAAAGGCCCTCTAGTGAACTCGTGGCAAAGGTGAGATTACCGGATTTGTTACGTTCAGGGGCTTTCCATATATTTCCCGCTCTTCCAGATATTTCTGAATTATCAGAAAGGCAACCAGCACAAGCTGTTTGTGCTGTATCAAAAGAGCTCTTGTCTGAAATATGGGGAACTTGTGACACATCGGTGCTCCCTCAAATAGGCTTATGGCACACTCCTGCCCAAGTCTTTTCAGAAACAAGTCCCGCTGGTTTCAATGATTATTTCTCCCAGATAAGTGGATATAGGATTGCAGCCTTTAGAGAGCTATTAATTTGAAAACGAAATGTGGGTCTTAATGTGTACACTAAGGTATGATGGACAGTTTTTGAATGAACAACTCTGCAGTCCTCCAAACTGGTAGATAGTTCAGAAACGGCTGTTTCCCCCGTGTCTGCGACTCTAAAATTCTGTAATATCTCACATTCACATTTTAAACCCTATCAATAAGATCCTACACCTTAATAGTGCCTTCAACTTGAATGGTATTACTTTTGAAGAAGTACTCGCTAAATTATAGCATGGGCACCTGATCCCAACCATATTTACTTTGGAGTAAGTTCCATTCCCCCCCCCAAGTGGGAAATAGTATCTTTAGGACTTCCATCCTAGAGCAATGTTTCATGAAAATCCATGACATTCCCAAGAAAACCTTTCTTAGATGAAAATCAGGTTAGGGTGCTAAATGTAGGTTGCTTAATTTTGTGGATTCAATTACTCAGTAGTACAGTAAGTTCCACTAAGTGTAATATGACCTGAACCCCAACAAAGAGCACATAGTATGTTTCCCCCCCCAAAACAGTTTGGAATTTTAACTGTGCAACCTTGGAAGTAAGTTCTGTTGTTTTTTTTATAAAGATATTTATTAGTGTTTTACAAAATGAAAAAGAAAAAAGAAAACATACAAATAAAAAACAATTCCATCTTTCCATCACATTCTTTCATTTGCTTGATTCCCGGACCTCCTCAAACCTCCCTTTTTGTATTCCAGTTTAATTTGTTAGTTCAGCAAATCCTTCCCCTCTTTACTTATCCTAATCTTTAATCTTAAAATAATATAACAATCAGATTTTGTCTATTAATAGTCCAATTTTTTTCATCCTCCTTATAGCATTATAGCTAAAAACCACATAATTTTTCATCCAACCTCATTCTAACATTCATTAATTTTGCAATATTTCTGTAAATAGTCTTTAAATTTCTTCCAATCTTCTTCCACCGACTCTTCTCCCTGGTCTCGGATTCTGCCGGTCTATGATTCTATGATTTCTGCCAATTCCATGTAGTCCATCACCTTCATCTGCCATTCTTCCAGGGTGGATAAATCTTGAGTCTTCCAATACTTTGCGATAAGTATTCTTGCTGCTGTCGTAGCGTACATAAAGAAAGTTCTATCCTTCTTTGGCACCAATTGGCCGACAATGCCCAGGAGAAAGGCCTCTGGTTTCTTCAGGAAGGTATATTTAAATACCTTAATCCTTGGGCACGTCCACCAAAGGTGAAAGAATGTACCTTCTGTTTCTTTACATTTCCAACATTTATTATCGGGCAAATGATAGATTTTTGCTAGCTTGACTGGGGTCATGTACCACCTGTATATCATTTTCAGTTCTGTTGACATCAGTAGGGCTTATTCTCAAGTAGGTGTGCTGAGGACTGCACCTTTAAAATCACTATTATTATTATTTTTAAAAAAGAAAAACAACAGCAGCAGCTGTTGAGCTCATCTAAATGTTGATGAATGACACAAATCTTTATGTGTTGGTAGTCTATCAGCAGGTATCCAAATATCAAAAGATTGCTTTCTACAATCCTCTCTAACTATAAATACAACTATTCATTTAAATCTGCAGTCTTGTATTCACTAACCTGTTGAACCCAGGGTTTCTTATTTTGAAAATAATCTATGCACATGTTTGTGCCACAAGTTTCCATTTTTATATACTGTTAACTTCCCCTTTCAACCATAGCTGAGCTGAAATTTCTCAGAAAATAATTTGCTGGTACATACTGTTTATTGTTATTGTTTTTCACGCTTCTCCTGAACGGTTGGAGAATTTCAGTCCTCCCCTGGAGAAAATTCAGTCAAATGCACCCCTGACCAGTTTCACCATTTGCATGGATCCAGTTTTAATATTCTTTGATATTATTTTAATATCATGGAAGGAAGTAATGGGCTTGAACCTTTCCCCCTTCCAATCCTCCTTTCTCTGCCCACAACTTCCCTCATCCACCAATATGAACTAACAGTAGAGTTTTCCTTCAATTTTGTCTAGCATGAAATGAGCTGAAATTTCTCACAAGAGAATTTTCTGAGGGGGGGGGACCTTGTCTCACCTCCTCCCATCAAGAAACCTGTTGACATCCACAGCAAATAGCTTTGAGAATTTTGGAGTGCCCATTTTGCGCAACAAAAAATTCAATCTGTTGGACTAAAACTAGGACTAAAACTACGTGTGTAGGTCAATGCCTGACTGGGTAGTATAACATAATCATTCCCCCTTGAGTTCTTATTGTAATCTGATTTAACAATGGATAGACTTTCATAGATATCAAGGTTCCCTATGGCATGTGTGCGCGTGTGTGCGCGCGCACACACACACACACACACACACAGAGGCTATTGTACTAGGGAATCCCACAATACTTATTGAAAATAATATTGATCCAGGCTTAAAACTGAGCAAGGTTTAAACTCCAAATACAGCCTTGCTGGTGCCTGTTTCTGCTCATGCAGTGCAATCTTATTCATGTTTACTTGGAAGTAAGTGGCACTGTGTTTAACACAGCATTTTCCCAGATCAGTATGTATAGTAAGCCTGCAGCCTTAAGAGAAGTTTTGATGTGAACAGTTGAAACACCCTGCATTTATACAGCTTGCCCTGAGCAAGTGATGACAGAAAAATTGAAACTGGCAAAACAAATAATATAATAACAATAAATCTTTGCTGAAATTGGAAGACGTAAATAAAATAAAATAAGAACAAGGATGAGGTTGCTGGGCGTCCCCCTCTCCCACCCTTAATAGAAGAATCTAAATTGTAAATTCAAATATGCTTAATTATCTCATGCTGCGTTCTGACAAAGTGTTTGCAAATTGCTTTTGGTAACAATATCATTTTCCCAGAAGCTGGTAAATGTTTGTTTTGATGGTTCTCTGAGGAGCTCTTAGGATTTCTTTCGAGGCTGCATTGGGTACTTCCCCCCCCCCTCTCTCTGCTGAATCTTCACAAACGAATTCGGGGCTTCCACACATCCCCTTTACCAAAATCTCCTGAAACGAAAGGTCAAGGGTGTGTGATCTCTGGCTGCCTGTCTCATCGGGAACCCTGTAACGCATTTGATTTTCTTTTTTCTTTTACTGCAAATTGGAAAGCAATCACATGTCAATTTAAGAGCTTTCTTCCGTGTGGTGTGTTTTTGCAAGAGCGGCTAATTGGAGGTTTTGGAATGTGTTTATCAAGAGGTGAAAGACGCAAGGCACCCTTGTCTATTACAGGGGCCATCTGAATCCAGACCGCTTGCTAGCTAAACAGATTGTTACAGCACAGTGCTGCACACGTCCACCTGGAAGTATGTCCCAATGAATCTCAATAGGGCTTACTCCCTGGGTAAGTGAGTACAGGACTACAACTTTAAAGGAACTGAGAACTAATCCCATGGAACTCAGTGGAGCTTACTTCTGCGTAGACATGCATAGGCTTGCTCCCTTAAGACACGCAGAAAGAGACTTAATTCCAAAATTACCCTGAGATGCATGTTTTGATTAGAGTTCAGGGTTTACTTGGTTCCCCTTCTTCCTCTGCCTCCTAAAAATAATGATGGTGTTGGGAACAAATTAAAATAAATTCAAAGCAAGAATGCTATCACTGAAGTGTAGAGAAGCCACAGAAACATCCCTTTGCTCCCTCTTGAACTCGGAAAGGGCTGAACAGGCCAACCTGTCCCTTTGGACTCCAGGTATGGCTTATCTGATGGGGATCTGAGATAAGGGCCCGGCTTTTCTTCTGTGTTTGTTCTTTGTTCCTTTCAGAGTCCCTGGCTATTGATTAAGGCTCAGGCGGGCAGGTTAACTAACAAGTTAGAAGTGCGGGGATCCCCCTCCCCTCCCGTTTTTCTTTCCTCTCAACTCACATTCCTCTCTGGACCTTGAGCAACCTGGTGCAGTATGAACCAAAGGCCCCACCTTTCCCATTTGGAGGAGAAATGATACTTGGCTATTTGAAAAGCGCTGCTCAAAACTTGGCTTTTCTGTACAACAGAAAGGAAAGGAGGAATAAAGACCAGCGGGGAGGATGACATGAGGGCAGATAAAAGAACGGGATAGATAGAGAAAGTAGTGGCTTTTTATTTTCTTAAAGTTCTTTGTTTCCTCCCCCCTCTTTCCCCCACACCTTTCCTGCCACCCCTCTCCTTTTGGGCCCTGGTCATCATGGTGATGATTAACTAAATGAGGTCTGTAACCCTGGTAACGAATAGGTTGGTTTTATGTTTCATGGGTACCCAACAGCTGGAAATAGTGTGCTTGCTGAGGGCTTAAAAACAGAGAGCTTTTTTCGTTTTATGATTTATTTATTTTTTAAAAAATGATGACCTTATTTGCTTTAATCTTGTGCCATGGTAAGGTTACAGCTCTTACCTTCTTGCTGTCCTCTTTTCTCCCTTCCTTCTCCTTCCGTGTCCTGAGTGGATAGACCAACCTTAAGCATTCACACCTTACTGCAGGTGCCTGCGGGTGGAGGGGAGGAACTTCCCCCTCAAGGCCTTTCCTTGCTTCGCCCACCTCTTAGTATTTTATGACAATGACCAGAGAGAGAGAGAGAGAGAACACCTCTTGAATTGAAACTGCTTCCACTATCATCCAATCCCCTGACTCACTTAGCACACAGTATCTATATGCCTCTTATTGCTTATGGCCATGTTGGCAGTTAAGGAAATGGCCGAGCATATGCCCAGTGCGTGTCGTTCATCTTGCTGATGGGAGCCTCCGATGGGCTCTACGCCGAGAGCCATAACGTGGAAAGGTTGGTTTATTTTTGTTTATTTTTTGCCCTTGTCGAAATGGAGGTCTTAGCACGGTCAGCGGGCAACACCGACCGGGGATAGGAGAAGAATTATGTGTTAAGGACAGGCCATCTCAGTTCAGCTGGGAAAGGGGGGAAATAAAACTTTGCTGGATGTTTTGGAACGGAGTCAGATCTGCTTAAATTGGAAGAAGCTAAAGGAGCATGTTTTTGGGTGCGAGAGAGGAATTCAAATGGGGGAAATGAAAGGTAGTGGTTTGCTTTCCTCTTCCATGCTGGTTGTTTAATGGACTCCATAATTCACAACTTAATGCCTTTGGGGGCATTCCATTCTGTTGAATCGAGGAAAGAGTTCTGCTGTGTCCAACAACCTCAAATCCCCAAATGTCCTTCTTTGGGGGAGACAGTCCACCCTAAGTGGCAGGTTTGGGGGTGCCATTGCAAGGCAACATGCTGTCAATAACTTCATCTCTTATTAAAGAGGAGGGATAAGGAGGTGTCCCCACTACTTGTGCCTTAATCCTTGGAAAGTTTAAGCCAGATGAGACTTCTGTTGCTGAAATTCCTAATATTATGTGCCCTTTGCTGAGAGAGCAAGCCAATAAAATACTTAAGAAACAAGTGTTTCACCGGGGATGGAGACAAATCTAATTGCTTTAGCCCAAATAGAAGAGAGGGAGGAGAAATCACATTGGTACAGCCCATTTAAGCCAGTAATTATGAAAATAAACTAGCAGTTTAAGATAATAATTGCTCCTAAGCTTGCATTAATTACCGTGTAGAGGCCACGTATGTGATGAGAATGGAGAATGCTACCTCCTCAAGGGTGTGTGAAAATAAAAGATATTAAAGGCAGTGACGTAAATCCATTGTAAATCCTTTCAACTTCAGTGGAGGCTTCCAAAATCTAAGATTTGACCTCTGGGTCTTTCAGATTCCTGCATGCGTGACTTAAAAAATAGCTTGGCAAAGGAAATGGCAGACAAAGTTTTCTCCCTTTGCGTCCTTTCTGTTCTCCAATCCCCTTGGTTTCCTACCACAATGCCCCTTTCCATTGAGTTCTTAATCTTTTAGGAAAATCTAAGGCAGACAAATATATTATTGTATATGTTTTGGCAATAGGTGAGGTGGGACAAGAGTACAGAGGCTTCCTTGACTCTTTATTTTTGCTCTGTGTATTGCTGTTTGTGCTTGAGCAAGACGATAGAAGGATTAGCTAGCTGTCGGGTGGATTATACAGCCGTAACAGGGAGCGATGGCAAGATCTTCAGGCTAGCTTGTGAAAAACACTGCACTCTCTCTCTCTCTCTGTAGTTTTTAAATCAGATTTTGGCAACCCAAAATCCCACTTCTGCTGAAGTCTCCCAAGTGCCAACCAGGTAGGGAAGTCAGGGCCAGTCTTTTGCATGCTGATCCGTGTCCAGTGTACAAGACAATGACTCAGCACAGCATACATGCAAGGCTTGTGTTCACTGGATCTAATGGGGCAGAAGGTAGGGAAACCAACAGTAGGTGGAGCCAGAGCCAGTGACAGGCAGAACCACACCCCATTGGTTGGAAATAAGACAGCAGGCTTCCACTGATTCCCCTTTGAAGCCATTTAAGGAGAGTATGATAAATAAGAACACAGAAAAGAGCCCTGCTGGATCAGGCCAGTGGTCCCGTTCTCACAGTTGCCAGCCAGATGCCTATGAGAAGCTTGCAGGCAGGACCTAAGGACAACAGCAACTCTCCCCACTACTGCCTTCAAATTATCCCAGGCTGCTTTTGACTGTGGAAGAATGAATGAAGGAAGAAAAAGTGTTTGATTCTCCTGTGTGGGGTAGTGGTTAAGAGCGGTAGTCTCGTAATCTGGGGAACTGGGTTCGCGTCTCCGCTCCTCCACATGCAGCTGCTGGGTGACCTTGGGCCAGTCACACTTCTTTGAAGTCTCTCAGCCCCACTCACCTCACAGAGTGTTTATTGTGGGGGAGGAAGGGAAAGGAGAATGTTAGCCGCTTTGAGACTCCTTAAAGGGAGTGAAAGGCGGGATATCAAATCCAAACTCCTCTTCTTCTTCTTCTTCTTCTTCTTCTTCTTCTTCTTCTTCTTCTGTTCAGGGTCAAATGTGCCCTGCAAGAGCAGCCCCCAACACTGAGCCATGGTCAATTTCCATAACATCTGGATATCGGGACCAGAACATGATTCTGTTTTAGATCTTCATCCCTGTTCACAGAGCTGCCAACCCAGTCTTTCTATAGACTCACTAATGAGAGCCATCATCTAGAATTTGAGGACATGGCCCCCATACAACTCAGAATTCTGAGCATCTCCCCCGTTTGTAAATAATCTCTGCTGGTGGGGCAGCTAAAATGCTCAGCCGCGGCTGGATGGAGAAAGGAAGGGAGATGAAGGGAGATGGTCACCAGTGTCATACTGCACCAAGCAAGCCCCAAAGAACAATGCTTGACTGTCCTGTGCTTGCAAATAATTAAATAAATAACAAACCTGATATTAGGGGTTTGGTAGACCACAATTAAACCATGGTTCTTTCAAAAGCCGTATATGTTTGAGGGTTAATGCAGAAGTATGAAATTAAGGGTTGGTGTTTCTGTTATGGGTCAGTGGTGTATCTATACAGAGATGACATCTGGAGTTGGTGATAACACTCACTAATTATTCCTGTGATGTGTTTACATACCCCTCTAGGGTAGCTATTCACACATTACCCCAAAAAAAAGCAGAAACGAATCACAGATTTGCATCGTGTTGGCATATGTTAATTTTTAGGGGCAGGTGTAAATTTAGTGACTCAGAACATATCCAATGACTCAGAATAAACCCACTGAAATAAACGGACCAAAGCTAAGTCATGTCCAGTCATTTCAGCGGGTCCACTGTGAGCAAGGCTAGCGCTGGATGCAACCCTGTATTTCAAATAGACAGGGCGGACATCTCAGCATGACTCTGAGCAAAAGATCTGTGTGGTTGCTTAGTCTGGGGTCCAGAGGCCAACTGCTGACAGACAACTCCAAGGTTTACCAGATCTCCCTCCTTAGGGTTCTCAATCTTTAAACCACTCATAGACCAGACAGCCTTCAGGTAGAGGACTGCCCTCTGAAAGACAGTACATGTGGCAACTCTGTAGACCCCTGATAGCTTAATAAGGCAGTCCTCTTCTTTAATATTGATCATCCTTTTGATATGAATTTGTAAAAAATGCATGGCTAGCACTTCCTCTTAATAGCTTGCATCAAGATAAAGCAGCTATTGTGTCATTCAATGCAAGCTCTAACCACACTTGGGATCATTAAGGCCTCATTCACAGCATGCACCTTTAAACAGTCATGGATTCCTCCCAAAGAATTCTGGGAGTCACAGTTTTTTGAGAGTGCTAAGGAGTTGTCAGGAGAGCTCTATTCCCTCAACACAGCTACAATTTCCAGACTTCCCTGTGAAGAGGGCTTGATTGTTAAACAACTCCGGGAAATTGTAGTTTTGTGAGGGGGATAGGGGGTCTCCCATCAACTATCAGCACCCTTAACAAACTACAGCTCCCAGAATTCATTGGTGGAAGAAGCCATGGCTGTTTAAAATGGTATCCTAGTGCTTTAAATGCATGGTGTGAATGTGGGTTTAAACCCTCCAGTATTTGGACTTCAACTATTTACAGATCTTATACATGTTTACTCCGAAGCAAGTTGCACCATAGTCAATGGCACTCACTCCCTGGTGCTAAGTGCATTTACCAGATTGTGTCCTTAATCCCCCCTTATTCACTTTAATTGGGGTCTAGCTGGCACCAGTGCCCTTTCAGTAAAGTCCTCCTGTTTTTAAAAAGGGATGATTAAAGCTGATTAATTTGCAAAACATCTACATATCTCCCTTTTGTTACAATGTCTTTCCTGGACCTGATAGACGGAGATTTGTTCTCTGATTCGCCTCTCCTTACCATGTAATTATTTCGACCATGGTCATTTGTGCCAATTTGTTAGCTAACATGTCACCAGCGGCTGTTATAAGATCCGCAGTGTCAAAACACTAGCACTGCACCATTGTCCTTACAGAACAAAGCAGAAATATTTTAAAGAAAAATAACACCCCTGAATTGAAACTTATTTCTCTTTTTCTAATGTAGAGAGAGCATCTGCTGCTTAAATTTCTCACTGGTTATAATCTTTTTTTCCTTTTAAATCCATGAATTATTGATGCTGCAGGGGGGTGAAATGAACATGGCGGGGGGAATGAAAGGGAAAAAAGTCTGTCTTTTGTGCAGGCTAAATGGAACATGGCTGCCTGTCGACGGGATTTGATTTGCTTTGTCTTTTTTGACAGTTACCTAATAACTGGGAGGAGAGGAGGTGTAGCCATGCACTTTTGGGGCTGGGTGGTGAAGAGAATGCAATAGCTTCCCTCAATGGGTTCACCATTTGCAAGTAGGACCAAAACTAATTTATTCTTGAAAAATTCACCTCAAAATTCTCCTCTTGTCAGTTTGGATGTTGAATACTCTACACATCACCCCTTAGCAATCGTGACATTTGCTCAGTGTTCACCTGATTGTTGGCTGATCCATCTGGAGTCCCATGATGCCTATCTTCAAAAATTTGACAAAACGTATTTGATTAGGAGTGGACATTTGTCAGCCATCTTTGTGGGCCACCCTTACAAAATTCTCCAGGTGGCTCACGACAGGGAAACAAAGCAGTTAGCCAAACAAGGCAAAACCCAACCCAACAATGATAGAGGACAACACGGAATAAGGCTTTGCACTTGTCAGGATTGCATCTCTGACCATGAGATGATGGTTTGTGTCGGATGGTTCCAGGGAGCTGGTGGCTGGTCAGAGCTTGTATTTCTCACCTGCCGATGTGATCAAGCAACAGTACTCAAATTTCAAAATTCTGAGGTAAAATTTACCTCAACATTCTGAGGTAACGTTTACCTCAGTATCCTGAGGTAAACTTTCACACTTGGGGAGCGAATTCCTATTGAAAGGGGGCAAATGTTAACATCTGACATATGTTGAATCTTTACAGAATAATTTGCTTCAGCTCTGAATTGAAGAGGCAAGAACTTACTGTGTCAGAAATATTTGGCTCCTTGAGCTTTATACATGGGGGAATGCAAACTTGGTCCTTCTGGCATTTTCTGTTCTGTGGTTTATTGTCTACACTGGCTGGCAGCAGCTCTCTAGGCTTTCAGCAGAAATCTTTCGCAGCCCTACCTGGAGGTGCCAATATTTATGTTCAGGGCCCAAACAGGTGCTCTGCCATTGGGCTGCGGCTCTCGCCCTAAAAAGACTCTAGTGCTTATGGTTCTGAATAAAGAACTGGTTTTAAAAGGGAGACAGGAAGCTCCAGATGTTGTTGGACTAAACTTGCATCAGCCCCACAAAGCATGGCCAACTATCAGGAGCAATGGGAGCTGTAATCCGACTCCCAGAAGCCCCACAAAAGCATGGCTACTGGTGTTGTCCACCAAGCAACATCTGGACGGCCAAAGACTCTCTATTCCTGCTGTACATTGACTGGCAGGGCTCTTTATGAGGTTTCAGGCTTTGCCGGTCCTACCTGGAGGGGTAGGAGCATAATAAGAGCCCTGCAGAATCAGATCAGAAAGCCCATCTAGTCCAGCATCTTGTTCTTACAGTGACCAACCAGTGGCCAACCAGGACCTGAGCACAACTGCAACTCTCCTCATTGTGGGTCCCAGTAACTGGCATCCAGAGCCATGCTGCCTCTGGCAGTGAAAGGAAAGCACGGCCGTTGTGGCTATTGGCCATTGCTTGCCTTATCCTCCCTGCATTTGTCTAATTTTTTTTTTAAAATCCCAGGCAGATTCCATAGTTTAATTGTGAATTGTTAAGCCTGGAACCTTCTGAGCACAAATCAGAGGCTCTTCCACATTGCCGATGAATCTTGAATATTATTTTTCTGAGAATCTTTTTGCCCTTGCGTGCAACTGAAAGCCATTTGTCCCTCTAATAAAATATGAAATGTACCCCTACATTCTATATAAGACAGGGATACACATTCACACACACACACAGGCTTGTTGATTTCATGTACCTGGGGCACTTTGCTGAGATTCATAGTACAATGGCTTAAAAATTTATGCCACAACTCCTTTTTAAGACATCAAGGTTCAGCCTCTCGTTTGCAAAGGTCACTTTACTGCCATGGTCCAAAACACACACTTTATAGTTGGGTTGGGAAGGAAGTAAGGACTAAAATGGTCTATCTGATGTTAGAGCGGGCCCAGTAAATGGACATGACTTAGGTTCTTTAATTTCAATGGGTCTGCTCTATGACTTAATTGACCAGGAAGCTGGTTTAGATCAGATCACCAAGCCTTATGAGGAAGGGTTGTGGGAGTTTGGTATGTTCAGCCTGGAGAAAACTAAGAGATGATATGAAAGCTAGATTCATCTGTCTGAAGGGCTATCACATGGAAGATGGAGCAAGCTTGTTTTCTGCTGCTCCAGAAGGTAAACCAGTGGATCCAAATGACAAGAAAGGAGGTTCTGGGTAAACATTAGGAAGAACTTTCTGACTGTAAGAGCTGTTCGACAGTGGAACAGACTGTCTCTGAAGGAGGTGTGCTCTTCTTCCTTGGAGGCTTTTAAACAGAGGTTGGATGGCTATCTGTCAGGGATTCCTTAGCTGTGATCCCTGCAGTGCAGGGGGTTGGAATAGATGAGCCTTGGGGTCCCTTCCAACTTCTATGATTTGTCTATCTAGCTGGGTATCTACTGTCTATCTATCTACTTGACTGGCAGCTGCTGTCCAGGCTCCTAGGCAGAAGAGAGGTCTTTCCCACAATCCGTGATCTGGTCCTTTGAACTAGAGATGTGATCTGGATCCCATGTGTTTAACTGGATCCCTTGCAGCCCCCTCAGATACTTTTTTGCCTGGGTGCAATGTGTCCTTGAACACTGATAATATCTCTTGCTTGCCTGGATAGATGTCAGAGAGAAGTGTGTGAGTGTGTGTGGAAATATAAGAATTGGAGGGAAATGGGAAATGGAAGAAGCTGTATTCGAAATATTTTTTTGCAAGCTGTTGGTAAAAGATAATAAAGATATGTGAATTCTGCCACGTGGATTTTCTTCCGTTGTAATATAGCATCTAATTTGTGGCATGGAGAAAAGGTAACAAGACCATCTTAGCATGTAGTGCAGTGACACTGGCTTTTAGGACTCTGCCTGCACTTCACTTTCCTTGTCACATTCTCTCTCCTTAACATTTCCTTTTGATAACTAGCCCCCTATTCCGGCTAATTGTGCTCACTGTTCCTTGCACGAACAACGATCCTGGGATGTCATTGCCATCTTACTGGGCAGCATTGGATGTTTCCTGTCTTTCTAATACTGCCTGGTAATGATGATTATGGCCTCTCATGCCCAGCATTGGAAAACGCCAACGGAGAATGCAGAAGCCAGAAGGTTAGTGACCAGCGAGGGTAAGGCGGGGAGGGCAATGCACGATAACAATTCAGATAACTGAAGGATTGGGGTGGGGGGTGAGGGGTGGGAAAGGCCCTGATCAGTCATAATAATGGCATACCTAGCCTTGCAGTTGGCAACCCACAGGAAGGATGCTCCGCAGAGTGTCCTGATCAGATGCTTCTCTTGAACCCAAGGTCAATTGGTTGAGCAGTTGGCTGGAGCTCAAGATGCACTGACTGGAAATTTAGTTGGAGCCCAGGACCCAATGATTGGGCATGTTGCTGGTGTCGAAGATTCGTTGATCCTCCCTCCATCCCAACATGGCTACTCTTCTCCCTTTGCACAAATTCAGTTGGAGGAAAACTGTGAATTTGTGTCTTGCAGGAAGAGGTGGGCTAATCTGTTGATTTCAGCAGTTTCTCATATCACAGATCCTAGCTTCAGTTCTGCATATTGCATCCATCTGCATACACCGTAGTATGCCGTTCTGCCTAACATACATGTTTTTGCAAAGCGATTTCCCCTGAAGTAATACATTTTGTGTGATATTTTCACTAATGTGCACACTTTACCCTAGTGTAAGCATTATTGTACACATTTTTTTCCAGCTGGAGAACTGCATTGCAAAATGAAGAGAAGTGCAGATTTTGAAGGATTGCTGTGTTTCAGTTCTCATATAGTATTGGGAAGTGTGAATTAGGCAGGTTCATCTTCAAATGGGGAATGAATCAAATTTCTCCCATCATCCCTATTTACATGTTAAGGAGACTTGTGGTTGAGGCAGGAGGCCTTGCCTGAAGATTTCACCTCCCTGTCAAAGCCTTCAGCTGGCTCTGTTGATCACAATTCAGAGCAAATCTGAAGTCAGGCTCCCAAGCACATAGAATTCCTCTGGGTTTGACTCATTTCTAAGTTTGGAGCTGCCTTCTCATGGTCTTCAGGGTGAAATCATAGTATTGTAGAATTGGAAGGGACCACAAGAGTCATCTAGTGGATGCAATGCAGGAATTTTTTGCCCAGCGTGGGGCTTGAGCCCAGAACCCTGAGATTAAGAGTCTCAACTGAGCTATCTACATGATCCCGAGAAGGAAACCCTACGTGGCCGCCACTGAACCCCGATCCTGATGGATCAGGAAAAGACCCATCTAGTCCAACATCCTGTTATCATGGTGGCCAGCCAGATGCCTTTTAGAAGCCCACAAGAAGGAACCAGGTGCATCAGCAACCTGCCCCACCTACAATTCCAAGCACCTGCTATTCAAATGATAGCCTTCAATGATAGCGGTAGAACACAGCCATCATAAGTGTTGAACCAAAGGCTCCCTTGCATTAGGGATGGGGCACCTGTGACCCTCCCAGTGTTCCCCTTAGCCATGCTGAGGCTGGTGGGATTTGAAAGCAGAACAACATCTGGAGAGCCACAGGCTGCCAATCTCCCCCACTCTCAGATCCCTCTTTCATCTTTTTCCCTCCCTAAGACCTCAAACCACCAGCTTCCTTATTCAAAGAAGCTGTAAATAATGATTTACAAGGGTGTCTTTGGGAAGCTGCTATTGCTGTTAGATATTTCAACTCTGATCACAGGTGTTCTTCCACACCTGGCAGGTGCAAAGTGAGAAATAAATCTCTCTGTGGGTCTGTCCCTCATTCTCTCAAACACACACACATTCCTCTGGTACTGTTCATTTAAATTACTGCCCACACGTACATTGGGGGTGTTATTGAAAAAGAACTTAGATACCTACCACAAAAAATAAACTGTATCCTTGATAAATGTAAACATGAAATATAAATATAGTTTCATAATATCATGGATATATGAGTCAGTTGCTGCATACACAACATTGCTTAAACTTCTTAGGTATTCTTGGTTACAATTATATTTTAGGCTCAATGTCAAATTATTGGAGTGAAAATAATATATAAGGATGGGCAATGTTTTTGGCATTTCACATTCTAATAACTAGCAGATTGATATGTTTTGGGTGCAGGTCCTTCAGTATCTATTTTCTAATATGTAAGTTTTGTCAACAATGCTGTATCTTATACATTTTTATTTTACGTTTGCAAGCTGTCATCTGACTTCCAGTTTCTTGCTATGACTAGTCTGGCTGCAATGATCACAGCTGTTGCAGGTTCCCAATCTTGCTTGCTTACTGTGCTTTGCAGATTCAGAGAGAGAGAGAGAGAGAGATTCCCCTGCTTCCAAATCTCTGCAAAACACCAAATCTAGGCACTGTTTTGCTAGCGATAGATAATAGAATACTTTGCTTTAAACTGTTAACCTTTCTGACCATGTAAATGGGTGGTGAGGAACCTAATAAGGGTCAGACCCTTCTTAGATCCTAGTCTTGCAGGCCGGATTTGACAGGTGGATGGGACAACCCACCTGTCAATCACCTGATGTCACAATGAGGAGTGTTTTGAAGACCTGAAGTCGGGACTCCAAAGAGCCTTGTGTGGTGCTTTAAAGAGCCTGAGAAATGGGCTTCACCACCCATCAGCTGAGCTTTACTTTAAGGCTCCTGAATGTCCATTGGCAGCTGTGTCTCTGTCTGCCCTGTACTTGACTTCAGATAGGAAGGTGGACATGGGCTGTGGAAAATACGCTTGTGGGCTGAGTGTTGCCCATGGGGGCCAGAGGTTCCTCATCCTTGACATAGATGCTACCAAATGGAGATCAAATCCAACATTCCCATCTTCATTTCCTTTGGTTGGGTTCTTTTAAACCTCTACCCCCACCCCCTAAAATAATAATAATTGATTTTTCCACTCCTTTCTTGGAAGTCAGATCTCCAGTTTATCCATTGTACATAAAAGGTAATTACTTCATGATCCAGATGGGAAAGGGGGGATATTTTACTCATAGATTTCTATAAGAAATGGATTCCTGTGAGAACATTAATGGATGCCCCATTTTGCCACCAGCCGCTGTGATGATGCTCCTCTGTGGGCATCTTACTAGACAGTGCTGGATTTTCTGAATCTACTCTAACACTGTCTGGTAACGATGTTTAAAGGGTGAGCCAAACTGCTACAGTCATCAGATGACTTCCATGACCAAGAGCAAAGAGGTAAGTCTGGGTGGAACTGACATCTGGTGCCAGTGGGCAGCAAGTTCAGGTAGATGCTTGGGCCCCACTCTTGGCAGGAAAGGTATAGTGGAAACTTGGTCAAAACCAAATCAATCATGTAGCCTTTATATTCTTCTTGGCTTTTGCTAGAATTGTGGTGTAACTTAAAAGCAGCACTCCTGTGGAAGGATGGTGGAACAGCCCTCTAGGTACCCCAAGGAGTGGAAGCTGTGTGTTCCCTGTCCCTTTGCATATCCTACCCGTTTCCCCCTTTGCTAGTTAAAAGAAGTCTACTTTTCTCCAGGGAATTCCCTAAATTCTGAAGGCAGCCCCCAGTCAGCACAAAGTAAAGGGACTTAAAAGGGCCTAAAAGGAGATAATCATTATGCATGCTTCCTAGAACTCTTTGCAAGAAATAATAATAATAATAATAATAATAATAATAATAATAATAATAATAATAATATCTTTATTGTCATTGCCCCCTCTCAGGGACAACGAAATTACTCAGAAAGTTGGGATGTGCATGCCATTAATAATAGAGATTACTGGAGTGGTGGTTTCACCCAGTTTATTCTGTCTTTCCCAAAGCAGGGAATAAATCTTTCTTCCCGCGTTGTGTTTCAAGAAGCTGGAGTGACCTGCAGGAGGTGGTGCAAGTGAGTTAGTAGCCCAGTGAGTCATCTTGGGTCACACCCAATTAGGCCCCTCCAGAAACTTGGCTCTTGTTCTGCAGTTCCACCTACCTTCTTCCAGGAATCATGAAGATGCCGTCCCTGCATCTTTAGAGTTATATCAGCACTCCTTCAGCTACAACCTTAGATAAACTGCATCCCCTCATTTGACTCAGGAGCAACCTTTCCCCAGCATTCTCCTTTCTTGGGAGCTGATTTATTTGAGAGCTTAGAAACAGTGAATAGGTTTATGCCACACCCAGCTGTAGACTTAAGAATGGTTGCTTGTTGGCAGGACTTGTTTTGGCAAGCATGAGCAGCAATCGCAGGAAGCTAAGCCACCCCGTCACTCAGGCATACCATGACACCAGCATTATTCAGACTCTGGGCTACTTCAGCTTTGCATGTATCTCTGGATCTTCTCGTGTGTGTGTGTTAAGCCCCATAAGTCTCCCACAATGCACTCCAAACATACAAGAGGATCTTTCATTGCTTACACTGTCATGCTGGAGACTGACAAGGAGAGCGTGGCTGATGGATCAGGCCTAAGGCCCATCTGGTTCAGCATCCTGTTCTTCACAGTGGCCAGTCAGACGACTCGAGGAAGCCCACAGTCAGCACATGGAGGTAACCACACTCCCTCTTGGTTACTCATAAGAACATGAGAAGGGGCAGTCTGAGGTCTGTGTCAGCCAAGGTGCAAGCAGGGACTTGAACAGAGCAGTGAAATGGAGTGCAAAATTCAGGTGCAAAATTCAGGTGAATTTTGTAGCAGGAAATGTGTAAGTAGGATTTGGCCAAGAGATCTGATTCCCCAGAGTGGAAAAATCTGTGGCTGCTTATTGATGTGAGGCAGTCCATGGCAGTGCTGCTGCTGGGGAGTGCTCTTGCACATGAAAATGAAGACGAGGTGTGCAACATCATTTCCATGCACTGTGAAGTATGGTCAATAGAAAGTTATCAGTTACATGGTCTAAACCACTGGGAGATTCTCCTTCATCTCAAGCCGTATTGAAACGAATGGGGGCCAGGCAAGTTGTCCAGTACCCAACATCTCTTCCTTCCCCACACCCTATAATCCATGCTTCTGGTCCTGGTGCTTTTCTCAACCTGGTGCCTTCCAGATGTTTTGGGTGGCTGCTGCGAGTCATAGTCTGAAA
Source organism: Podarcis raffonei (assembly GCF_027172205.1). Taxonomy (NCBI): domain Eukaryota; kingdom Metazoa; phylum Chordata; class Lepidosauria; order Squamata; family Lacertidae; genus Podarcis; species Podarcis raffonei. The sequence continues at coordinate 72,758,054 of NC_070609.1, read as the reverse complement.
ACATCTTGGGGGAACCTGGTTCAGGAAGGCTATTCTGTCCTACAAATTGATATTGCGCATGCACCACTGTTCTGAAGCTTGAAACGCTGCTCCCACAATAGACATATGAAGCACATTAGTTCCCCACAAGAATCCCGGGAGCTGTTGTTTACCCCATCACAGAACTACAATCCCCAGCCTCTTTAACCTACTACGGTTCCCCGGATTCTTTTTGGGAAGCCGTATGCTTTAAATGTGCTCTAAATGGGTGGTGTGGATGCAGCCAGAGACTCTCCTTCACCCAAGGAAACAGCCTTCTATGCATCAGCGTGGAAAACGGGCATTACATTCAGATTAACAGCCAAAACTGTTGGACAAAACTTTTTGAGAAGAGGCTCTGTGTGCGCCTGTGTTTGAATGATGATTTCAGGCCCACTCAACCGACGGTCGGTGCCATTCCAGAGTTTTGGAGAGACTTTCGGAAACAGCAGCTGCTTGGAATAGAAGAGCTATTTATTTTTGTCTCCGCGCTAGTGGGTTTGCACTCGATGGCTGGCTGCTTTTCCTTCTTCCTTCTTCTGAGGATTTATTACTCATGGCAAACGCTAAGTAGCCAAAGGAGAAGGGCGGGGAGGGAGGGAGGGAGGCAAGGGGGAACCGGACCAGCCATTGAGATGCCTTGTTACTGATTAACTGCTCGCAAAACAGTTGAGGAAATGGTGTGAAATGTGGATTGACCCTGCAAATTGACTTTTGTCGGAACAAGAGTTCTAAAGCAGACCAATATTATTATTTTCACCTTTTAAGGAAGCCCCAGCACGTAAAAAAAGAAGACTCCCAAATGATTTGTATGGATCAAGAGACACACTTGAGTCAAATTTTCTCCCATAATACTATAACTCACGGGCATCCATTGAAGCTGATTGTTGGGCAATTCGGGACAGATAAATTGAAATCTTTCTTCATGTCGCTCATAGTTAAACTATGGAACTCACTTCCACTGGAAGCAGTGATGGCCACCTACTTGGATGGCTTTAAAAGTGGATTGCACAATTTTTTGGAGGAAAGGGCTATCGGTGACTACAAAACCACAGGAGGGAATAGTTCTCTTTTGCTTGAATCCTGTTTGCCAGTTTCCCACAGGTCAGTCACTGTGGGGACAGGATGCTGGACTAGATGGGTCATTGACCTGATCCAGCAGTCTCTTCTTATATTCTTACATTTACTCCTGCATGGAAAGCAGAGTTGTAGAATTCTAACTCAATTTTTTGTGCTCCAAAATTCATGCGTGTGTGTGGTATGCAAGTTTACCCAAGGTGCCTGGATGTCTAGTTTGTTCCTTCTCCATCTGCCATTGACAACTCTTGCCTTCCCACAGGGCCGATGGCGTGCCGATCGCTGTCTTACCAGACAAAGTTAGATCTTAGCTATCCCTGTCTAATACTGTCTGGTAATGCCGTCGATGGCACTGGCAAAGTCTTCGCCGTGAAAGAAAGAGGAAGACAGGTCTGTTTTAGGCGGGCAGCTCTGGGGTGTGTGCCAGAGGTTGTTCCATCGGGTGCCTGGGTGTGTTTGAAGTGCCCGTTTGAGTCTATGGGCCCAAAGTCCACCTTTATCGCTCTCATGTCAGCCCCATAAAGTCTTAAAGAGAGGAATAAAACCCTTGATAAGAGAGAGGTTGTACAGGTGAACAGCCTCGCATGTCCCTATCACCCAAGCTTGCCTTTTCTGATAGGAGGTGGTTCTTCACCTCCAGCATACACAATATTTAGCTGTGTCAACAGCAACACAGAGGCCTCTTCCTGTTTTCCTAGACTGTAAAGCTGAAATGAGACACTTACGGAGACAATCTGGCTGCTGCCGTAAGCGGAAGAGCTGTGGTTTGTTGACAGAGCACCTGCTTTGCATGTAGAAGGTCGTAGGTTCAATCCCTGGCATCTCCACATAGGGCTGGGAATGTCCCCTCTCTGAAACCCTGGAGAGCTGCTGCCAGTCAGTGTAGACAATGCTGCTGTAGATGGATCAATCAATCAATCAATCAATCACCTGGCTCAATTTTAGACAGCTTCATCTTGTCTAAGTTGTACCCAGCTGCCTGTCACTACTCCTACAAAGGTGTAACTGCATGTACCACATCCCTTGCTTACCCTTCCTTGCCTTTGTACCCATATGGACTAGAAACTTGCACTGTTGTTGTCTTAATTAAAAGATGAGATTCTCAAGAAGCTTAATTCTACATCCAATACAACTTTAAGCACTTTTTGTTTTATTTTTTGCATGCCTGTGGTGTCACAAACCACTGAGCCACAGTGCCTGCTTTGCATGCAAAATGAGCCAGGCTCAATCTTTGGCATCTCCAGTCAAAAGGATTGCATTTCTTTGGTCTTTAAGGTGGCATCTTAAAGCAACTGTTTGTTGCTTTGATTTGCATGCATTTGCATGGCCTAACTAAAGAAGGAAAAGAGATCAGTGCTGGGCTCAGCCATTCTGTTGCTTAATGCTACAGTAACTTTCCTTTGTCTCCATTAATTTTGTGTTGTCCATATGAAGTTCTCCTCCAAATCATTGCCTTCCTACCCTCTCCCTTTCCTCAGCTTGCATTCTTTTTACACCAGGGGTATTCCCAAAAAAGAGAGGGCATGAGAAAATCCAGACCGAGGTAGGGAAAGTGTGGTTTGGAGGACATCATGTGGACAACAGATAATTAATAGAGGCATGGGAAGATTAATTCTTTAAGCTGTAGTTCCTGCATGGAAAGGGGTTGGGCTGGATGACCCATTGGGTCTCTTCCAACCCTACAATTGGATGAGCCTTGAATCTAGCCTAGCCTTCTCCAAGCATAGCTACTTATACTGAAGAACAGAAAAGCAGGAAGGAGTTAGCCAAATGGTAAGAATTGCCAGCTAAATAATGCTGCTTTTCTCACTTCAGAATGTGAATTTCCCAAGTGTGAAAATGTTAATTGTTTATTTTCATGAACACACACACACACACACACACAGCCCTGACTTGGAGCTGTGAAAAAGTTGCAAGCATGAATATTTACTCTGGAAAACCTAAGTGGCAGCATCCCTTGCCGCCACCCCCTCCACACACCTTGCCGTGCAACTAGCACATGGCCCGGGAGGCAAATTTTCTAACCTTCCTCCACATAGGAACGGAACTGAACAGACATTAAACAAAGAGATCTCTATGGAGAGTTTGGGGAGAACAAAGGGTGTCCTGTGCTCCCTTCTCTGGTCAAACAAAACTAACTCCCGAGAGTGAACTTGGGACCATTTCCCCAACTGACAAGGGCCCCCCTTCCATTCAATGAATGATTTCTTTGACCAACCCAGTTGACCAGACTGGCTGGTAGGCCCCCCTCTGATGTAGCCCATGTGAGCACACACTAGGTCATTAAAAAAAGAGAGAAAAGCTAACTCTAATAGGCCAGGGGTTTCTCAGGGATGTTGATTCAAGTAGGCAGGTTGACTTGTGAGCTAATCTCTCTTTCTGTCTGCCTGTCTGTCTCGCTGGACCCCCAGGTACTGTCCTCTTCCCCATCAGATGCTTCCAGGCTCCACCCAAACCAAACTCTACGCCCTGATCTGCCAGGCCAGGCATCAACTTTTAGTTCCCAGACTCCACCCCCCAAAAGAGTCTCAGAGTCTAAGGAGGCTCTGCAAACCCTGCTAGGGACATCCAGAATCTCCGAGATGTGGACCTATCGCTCCATGTCCCTCTTCAGAAAGGCCTACGAAATGGAGGCAATGTTACACCATAGACTCCCCAAACAAACCTAACTGTTTGTGCTCAGCTTCTTCCTTTTGTAGGGGAGAGAGGGGGAGTCTCACATTCCTCCGGGTGGTTCCGAGCTCCCCCTTCCCCACTGCCTCCTCCAAGCGTCTTTGAAGTATGCAAGTGTGTTCTCCGAATTGAAGCAAATTGGCCATCTTTTCTAACATTTGCTCTCTGCTAATTACCTTAAAGAACCTCCAATGTCTCCGAGCGAAATATGTTCTCTGGTGAGATGACTCACAAGAATCTCTCTCTCTCTCTCTCCCTCTCTATCCAGCCCAGCCAGTTTGGGAGGACGGGTGGGGTGTGTTTTATGAAATGCTCCAGATTGTAAAGCGAGATGGGGGGGAGAGAGAAGAGAGAAGGAGACGGCAGCTTTGCCTTCTCAATTACCATTAATTACCGCATTTCGTATTGATGGATTGAATATTGTGCTGCCAATATTCCAGGCCCTGTTTTATCACCAAACACCACATGCCTGGGAGGGAGGTGCCTGCATCCCATCTGTTTTCTTCCTGGTTCCGCAAATCAAATGCGATTCCGTTGACTTTGGGGGCTGCTCATTTATATTCCTGAGCGTGCTGTAAAAATTGTTTGGGTTTCTTTCTCTTTTTCTTTTCATTTCTGTATATAAAACACTCCTTAGCTGTACAATTCAAATAAAATGTGACGTTCCAACTCGGTTTTCGTATTGCATTTATTTTTCAACTTCGTATTTAAAGCATTTTCTCAAACAGAGAATACCCTTGCCAGATAGCTGGAATTGTACTGAACCTGCCGGTTTACTCTCAGGCGACTAATACCTGGGTCTGAAAACAGAGGAGCTTTTGCGCTTCGTCAGGAGACATTTCAAAGAATCAGGGGGTCACCCAATTGTAACTTTTGCCTCTAACACAGGATCTGTTGCAAAGGCAGAACCTCAGAGTAAAGGCAGTAAGAGTGCCATTGGCAAGCAAGGTGCACCACACAGGTATTCCCGCTCTGGAGGACTGCAGTACAGAGGCACTACAGCGTTGACAATCCAATTATTATTTATTACATTTATATCCCAGCCTTCCTTCAGGGAGCCCTGTGTAGCAAACTTGGTTCTCTCATTCCCCATTTCGTCCTCACAGCAACCCTGTGAGGTAGGCTGGTCAGAGAGGGAGGTTAGTTCAAGGTCACTTTGTGAGCTCCATGACTGAGAGGGGATTTGAATGCAGGTCCTATACCAACACTCTCTGGGAAGAGAGACTCCCGCTCCTGTTGTATCACCCAGTGGTCATCTCCTGTTGCCCTGAAAACTGCCTTCCCGCCTGGAGACCAGTAGGATACAAAGCCAGTATATTAGTGAGAATATTCAGCTATAGAATATTTCCCTCGGACGTTCTCATTTCTAGGTGGAAGTTTTCCTTAAGAGACATCGCTTGGCTTTCCTAATGAACCACCACCACCACACACCCCTGCAGTTTGCAGTGGTACAATCCACAGGAGTGGCCACATTAAGCGGAAGGGGACAGAAACCTTTGCCCTACTTTGATGCCGGGGGGGGGGTATTAAAAGCTTAAATGGAATTTAGCTTCCACCCCGCCGCATGTTCACGCCTGCAGCTGCTTCCTCATTCCACCGCAGCAGCCCGCGGATGCATTCATAGCCTTTTGCACAGTGGTTAAGAGAACGCATGCTTTGCACGCCAAAGCCCCCAGCGTCATTCTCTGGGTAGGGCTTGAAATTAACCCCCCCCAAAAAAAACCTTGGGGGGCCATTGCTGGCCCATGCAGATACTGTGCTAGATGGACCAGTGGTCTGACTCGCAAATAAAAGCTGGATCCGCAGGGAAATCATTTTCAGCCCAGGTATGCTAGCTTTCCACTTGCAGAGAGATTTCTCCGTAGGGAAGCATTCAAAAATGTGGCTCCCCCCACCTGGAGAAGGTCCCAGCACCAATCGCCAGCATCTCCAGGTTAGCAAATCAGGAGTCTTCCTCATGTGCTCTCTGTAACTGAGCTATGGCATGCTTTCCCAGGTAACATCCCCTTTCTTTGCCTGCCAGAAATCAAAGATTCCTCAATGCTGTGTCACCTCAGCCCAGCAACAACCACGTAACACTTAAGCCGAGCGCTATCCTCCCCGGGAAATCCAACCCCTTGCAAGGAATTGTGGGAGATGCAGTTCTCTGCCTGCAAACATTGTAAAATCCGAAGATGGGGGGGAAAGCTGAAGGGAGTAGCAGTAAAGCACACACAAACTACAGATATGTACGTTTGCTTTGCTATTCATAGACTCCAAGCCTCCGAGGACAAATATTAAGCCACTGTTATGAGGCTGGTGAGCCAAGGAGAGGCTCGACAAACAGAAGGAGTCACTTTCAGTTAGAGCAGTGAGTTCTGTTTACAAGCCAAGGTCTCCTTTACCCCATCCATCGCAAACCATTCACGTCTGCAAGAAACTGTGATGTGTCACACAAAATGATGGTTAGACAAACACAGAAAGGAGGGGAGGTGTATGTGATCTATAGAGCAAGGGGAAAAGGTATACTCTGAGGACGGGAGGATGCAACTCTCTTGATATCCGGCAGCCTTGTTTCCTTTCCCGGACCTTGAGAATCTTGCATTGTGTATGGAATATTCTAGGTGGGTTTTTTTATTAAAAAAAGGTATATTCTAATACATGGATACCTTGAATGTTAGATATAGATATAGAAACAATTGCACATCATGCTGATCTCTGAGTGGTGCTTGATTCCAGGTGTTTATTCAGGGTTTGGTCTCCTTGGATTGAGGCACAGCGGAGACAGTGGCGTCTTTATGATATACTGTTTAGTTAGACAAATATACAACCTGAGGCTACGATGGAGGGGCTTGCAGCATTAACACCCCAAAGATGTTGCTTCTCCCATAGCCACAGATTTCACAAGGGGAAATCAAGCATCTCTCTCTCCCCCCCCCCTCTCTCACACACAGACTTCTGCCCGCCTTTTAACCCAGCCCTCACACACCTCGACTGTCCCTTTTGTCCTTCTAACTGCCAGCCAGTTGAGGGAGCCACCCCTTTGCCCTCTGGCACAGAGCCACTTCCTTTATCATCCTAAGAACCCATACTCAGGGCCATTATCAAGAAGCTGGACTGGCTAATCCAACAATTGTATCCTTGCTGGTTCAAGGAATTAGAAGGGACTCGGGCATAAAGCCTGACCCCTCTTCCACCTGCAAAAAAACCAAACAAAGCCTCACAACAATATATTCCGCCTTAAACCTTGGAGAGCCACTGCCAGTCAGTGTAGACAATATTGAGTGGCCTGACTTGTTATATGGCAGCTTCCTATGTCTTAAGCGAAGGGCTGTAGCTCTGGGGTAGAGCATCTGCTTTGCATGCAGAAGGTCCCAGTTTCAATCCCCAAAATCTCCAGGTTGGGCTGGAAGAGACTCTGCCGGAAACACTGGAGACTTGTCGCTGGTCAGGGAAGACCAAACTAAGCTAGATGAACCAATGGTCTGTATAAGGCAGCTCCCACTGTCCCGCCCACCCAAATAAGTTGTGGGCCAGGGGTGCCAACTTAAGTAAAATATCGGGGGGGGGGCAGAGAAGTCCTCCTCCACATAATCAATCACATGATGTGGCGTGCACCCCCCCCATTTGAATGGCAATGCCAGAGTACTGGGTGACAGGGCTGATATTTTATTGAGGGGCGCCAAAGGCTCCTATGTCCTCCGGACCTTCTAGGGCAGCTTCAGGATTTGAACCTGCAGCCTTCCGTGACCAGAGCTGCGCAGCCACTTCTCAGAAGACAGCATCAACTGTAGGCAAGAAGCAGAAATCCAACCGGGGCGGGCAGGCTGCTGCCTTGATGCCAGGGTGTTGCACTGGTTGAATGACTGGCTGTTAAAAGCACAAGAGTACATGTGGGTTAGGTGTCAAAGCTTTCACCAGTAAAACTGATGCAGATACCAAAGCAGGCAGGCACCATTTCATCGCCTGCACCTGGCGCCTTGGAAGCAAAATTAAACCCGCGTTGGCCAGCCTTTTTCTCTGGCTGATTCCAGGTCATGCATTCCTGGAAACAAACTAGACTCTCCCACGCACAACTGCGCCAATTCCCAGATGCAGCTTCTCAGCCTCCCTCCATTCCTTCTGCCTGCCCCTTCACCCTCTTTGAAGAACTCTGCCCTTGCCCTCCCCTCCCCGTCGACTCCATCCCGGGTAGCGTCTTTGTTCTGAAGATCAATAGGCTTGACCCGCCTCAGTCCCAAACATTGCCAGAAAAGGCTTGGTGGGCCTTCCGTCCGAGCAGAGGAGCCCAGAGTGATGTTTCAAGCAAGTTAGACAGTCCCCAGATCACAACCAGGTCTTTGTTGTTGGTGAGTACTTGGCAGATAGCAGAAAACTGGGGGGTGGGATGCCCAATTTCTCTCTCCCCTGCCCCTTGCTCTTTCTTCCCCTGCTGTTTCCAAAGCAGGTGGTTTGCAAACTCATGGAAAAGCAACAGAAAACTCAATATTTCAAGGGGGGCCGTCCTTCACCACTCTCTGTGGCACGCAAGCTTTAATCCTGTGTAATTGACCAACTGCTGATAATAAGCACATCAAATACTGTGGTACCTCAGGTTACATACACTTCAGGTTACAGATTCCGCTAACCCAGAGATAGTGCTTCAGGTTAAGAACTTTGCTTCAGGATGAGAACAGAAATTGTGCTTTGGCAGTGCGGCGGCAGCAGGAGGCCCCATTAGCTAAAGTGGTGCTTCAGGTTAAGAACAGTTTCAGGTTAAGAATGGACCTCCGGAACGAATTAAGTACTTAACCTGAGGTACCACTGTAAGTACATTTGTATACGAAACATCCATCCACTTTATTGGTAGGTGAATTAGGTTTTTAGAAGTGCAAAGATACACTTTCTCTCTCCACCCACCCTGGTCCTCTTTTATTGAAAATGGCAAAAGAACTTGATCTCTGGAGGGCTTCCCTTTAGGAAGGGAGAGGTGAAACTTGCGAGAGGATGTCACAGTGTGGAGGTCCAATCCCAGGTGCTTGCCAGCCATGACCACTTCCCATATACTCCATTCCATGATCTCTTCCCCGTGTGTGTGTGTGTGTGTGTGTGTGTGTGTGTGTAAAGCGAAATGTGAGTGGTTCATGTGCAGAACAGCAGGCCATTGTGTACATTTGCACCCCTTCAAGGAGCTCAAGGTGGCAGCACACATGGTTCCCCCCCTTCTCATTTAACCGCCGCAACAACCCTGTGAGGTAGGTTACGCTGAGAGGCAGTGACTGCCCCAAGGTCACACAGTGAGCTTTGCGGCCAAGTGGGGGATTTGAACCCAGCCTCCCAGGTCCTAGTCCAGCACTCTGACTACTATTATGCAAAGGCAGCACTGATACTGAATAATAATAATAATAATAATAATAATAATAATAATAATAATAATTTATTTATACCCCGTCACTCTGGGCAGCTTCCAACAAAACACTAAAATACAATAACCTATTAAACATTAAAAGCTTCCCTAAACAGGGCTGCCTTCAGATGTCTCCTAAAAGTTTGGTAGTTATTTTTCTCTTTGACATCTGGTGGGAGGGTGTTCCACAGGGCGGGTGCCACTACCGAGAAGGCCCTCTGCCTGGTTCCCTGTAACTTGGCTTCTTGCAGCGAGGGAACCGCCAGAAGGCCCTCAGCACTGGACCTCAGCGTCCAGGCAAAACGATGGGGGTGGAGACGCTCCTTCAGGTATACTGGACCGAGGAAGAGAGAAGGAAGCTGGCAGGCAGGGTTACCCACTGGGCTGGTTGTAAGGAAGGAAACAGGCAGGTGGGGACTGACTGAGCGGGAACGGAGGTTGATGGAGCAGGGCCTCCTTCACCTTAATAGACTGAGAAGGTCCAGGCACAATACCTTTGCAGTTTGGCAGCAGAGCAAACTCCATCTTTGCTGCAGCGCACTCCCCCCCAAAATCCCAGTGTTCTCAGGATGCTTCCTGTCATCTCATTCTGCATCTTGCTTGGCAAACTCAAGGTCACCTCTCCTTAGACTTTACGCGCTGGGAATGTTCTCTGACAAGCGAAATTGAAGGACATCAGAAAAGCAGCCGCTTCAGATGCCTCCTCCGCTCAAGTCTCCTTAACCCAACACAGTCTCTTCCATTTTCCTTCCCATTCACCCCCACCCTCGGCAAAGCCGGGTACCGCAGCACAAATAAACATCTGAGAAGCGTACTGTGGAACTCCTGAGAGCGGACCAAGGCACTCCTGATGTCATCTGTGTCTTGGTTATTTCTTTCACCTGCAATATTCAAAACGAGAGGGAGGAAATTGCCCAAAGCAGGACCCACAGTTTAAAATCTCTGTAAGAAACACCATAAAAATGTAATATTAAAAAAAGCAAAAGAGAGAAAGAAGAATCGGCTGTATATTTTGAAAAGTGGTTTGTCTTGACTGCTGGTTTCTTAATAATAATAATAATAATAATAATAATTATTATTATTATTATTATTATTTCTACCCCCCTCATCTGGCTGGGTTTTCACTTCATCACCAAAATCAACACGGTGGGGACGACCCTTTTCCTGGCAACTGGGATGCCGGCCACCATTTTGAATCAAGATGGAGGGCCCAAATGTTGATTCGGTGAGGTTTTGCCTGTGTTTTTTGTTTTGTTTTTTGTTTCGGCATAGGTTTGACCGCCTCTTGAGACATCATTGCCAAACTTGGCATCGGGGTTCCTGTGAGGTAGGGGTGGCAGTCTTCATCAATGGATGTCAGTCACCATTTTTATTCAAGATGGTGGACCAAACCATAGCTCACCTGTTTTTAAGCATACATTTGGCTTCCTCTTGAGACACCATTGCCAAACCTGATGTGGAGTGGGGGTCTCTGTTGACGTTTGGATTCCAAGCGCCATTTTGAATCAAGATGGCAGGCCAAAACATGCCTTTGACATGACTTTACCCATTCTTTGGCACAATGGTTCCAAACTCACAAATTACACTATCCATTAAAAGACAGTGGCTTGAGCAAAGTTTTTCTCCTTCTCTCATGACACTAGAACTCACTGGCATCCAACAAGGCCAAGTGTTGGAAGATTCAGGACAGATAGAAGAATCTGCTTTCCTTACACAGCTCATAGTTAAACTATTTCCACAGCTCATTTCCACAGGAGGCAGTGATGGCCTGGTTTAAAAAAAGGATTATTCAAATTCAAGGCTATCAAGGGCTACTAAGCAAAATGGCTATGCTCTCACTAGGAGTTGCTGGAAACCACAGATGGGGAGGGGCCCTTGTGCTCAGGCCCTGCTTTTGAGCTTCCCAGAGGCACCTGGTTGGCCATTGTGAGTACAGGAGGCTGGACTAGATGGGCCATTGGCCTCATGCAGCAGGCTTTGCTTATATTCTTAAATGTGATAAATTAGGAATGGCTTAAGGGCTACAGTCAGGGATGTGGGTGGTGCTGTGGGTTAAACCACAGAGCCTAGGACTTGCCGATCAAAAGGTCAGCGGATCGAATGCCTGCGACGGGGTGAGCTCCCATTGCTCGGTCCCTGCTCCTGCCAACCTAGCAGTTCGAAAGCACGTCAAAGTGCAAGTAGATAAATAGGTACCGCTCTGGCGGGAAGGTAAACGGTGTTTCCGTGCGCTGCTCTGGTTCACCAGAAGAGGCTTAGTCATGCTGGCCACATGACCTGGAAGCTGTACGCCGGCTCCCTCGGCCAATAAAGCGAGATGAGCACCGCAACCCCAGAGTCAGCCACGACTGGACCTAATGATTAGGGGTCCCTTTACCTTTACCTTTAAGGGCTACAGTCAGTGTGAAGATGGTTTGAGGAACAACACATCAAACAGTAGTATTTTACTTTAAAAAAAGGAGAGGATGCAAACACATTTTGGATAATGTCATGCGATTAAAACCCAGCCCTGGAAATGCTGCGAGGGCATTGTTGGGAGTGGCCGTTCAGCCACATCCCAAGGTACCAAAGACCTATCCTATGCAATTAAGTCCAGAGGCGACCTCTGGGGTGGGCCTTGACTTCGTACGGCACCTGGGACTGCCAGGCCGTCTCCTTCTCCCTCCAGCACAACCTGGAGATGACACTTCCCTTTTTACGCAGCTTGTTTGAGCATTAAACAGTGGCTGATGCAAGGCTGGGGTTTGGACACAGAAGAAAATCAAATATATCTTGCAGGCTTCAGGAATCCTTACCCAGAACTCAGCAGTGGACAGAATGCAATCAAACAAGCCTGTGATCCTAAGGAAGATGCCTGGCAGGCTTCTCGCTTCAGCCGTGCTACGCTGGAAGAAGTCCTCCAGTCTCCCATAAGTCTTCTTCCCCTCTGAAAGAGGCATCTGTTGTTTGAATCTTTCATTCTCAGGGCACTTCAGGGCATTTCAGCCCCTCCAGGGCTCCCTGTTTTCCAGAGACAGTCTTGCATTTACAAGAAGCCATCCCAAGTTTCTGGTTTGATCCCGCTTTTCCTTAGGACATCTCAATTTTCCTCAGAGAAATTTGGGAGGGTATGGAGCTATGCAACTGCTGAGCCAAGGAGATAAGTAACTCCACAACTTTTGGAAGACATCTGAAGGTGTTACGGCAGCCCTGTATAGGGAAGTTTTTAATGCTTTATTATGCCTTTTATATATGTTGGAATCCGCCCAGAGTAGCTGGGGCAACCCAGCCAGGTGGGTGGAGTATAAATAATAAAATTGTTGTTGTTGTTGTTGTTGTTGTTGTTGTTGTTGTTGTTGTTGTTGTTGTGCAGTAGGCCATCCATCCACACCACCCATGTAAAGAACTGTTAAAACAACTAGATACAGCCATGGCTTCCCACAGAGAGTCCTGGGGACTGTTGTTTGTTAAGGGTGCTGTGAGTTGTCGGGAGACCCCCATTTCCATCCCAGAACTACAATCCCCAGAGTTTCCTGGGAAGAGGGATTTACTGTGAAACCGCTATAGGTACTGTAGCTCTTACGCTCAGGTCCTGCAAACCATCTTCCCACAGGCATCCCACTGGCCGTTGTGAGAACAGGATACTGGACAAGATAAGCCACTGGCCTGATCCAGCCTTAGTACTTTTCTTATGTTTGGGGGGAGTGCTTTTGAGGAGCGACTCCAGGTCCACTTCTTTTCAAGCCAGCCTCACTTCCCCTCTGCTCTTGGCTGCCGCTCTGCAAGCTGGAACCTGTCCTTTGGGCGCCTGGCGGGATCTGGAGCAATGTCAGGGAAAGGTAGGCTAACTCCACCCAAAGTTGAGGCTGGTTGGGAATGGCAGAGAGGGAGGAGGAGGAGGAGGAATCCCCAGCTAAAGCCCATTTCCTGATTCTTTCACTTCTAGTCATGCAGGGCTGTGGTTTTAACAGCTCAGCCCCCACCTCAAACTGATGGAGAGCATCCTTTCCGGCACAGAGTCCTTGAGATCAGTGCAGCTGGAGCAGGAGACCAGAATCACAGAATCTTAGAGCTGGAAGGGACACCAAGGGTCATCTAGTCCAACCCCCTGCAATGCAAGAATCTCAGCTAAAGCATCCATGACAGATGGCTTTCCAACCTCTGCTTGAAAACCTCCAAGTAAGGAGACCGTTCCACGGTCAAACAGCTCTTACTGGCAGGCAGAACCAACTGATTCTGGTTTTGCAGCCATCCTCCAGTTCCCCCTGCTGAATTCTGCAAGGGGCAACATTGAGGTTGAGGAGGAAGAAGATGGCAGGCAGGTGGACTGGATCTAAGAGAGAAGGCAGGCAGGTGGAGGCTGGCTGGCGGCAGGCTGAAGTCGGTGGGGCACCTCCCCATTTGCCCCAATGCACCAGCCTCCACTGCTTAAGGATGAGCTTTCGGAGGGGGGAGACAAGGTTGGCGTAGGGACTCAGAGGCCTGCTTTTCTTCTGGCTCCCCCCCCTGCTTCGCCCTGCCTCCGCTTCCCCGCCCCTCACAGTTGCAAATATAAGCATCAGATGTTATGTACTGGTTGCTATGAAGCTACACCCGCTAGGAATATGAGTGTGGGTAGCATGCCAGGAAGCCGCGGTTGGCAGGTGACTCCCACATCAACAGAGCTACTGAGATTTTAACCTGCGGCTGCCAGGAAATGCAGGCAGGGAGAAGAACAAGAAGACAGGAACTGGCTGTGTCATGTTTTTTGTTTTGCCTTCCACACTCCCGTGTCACCTTCAAACACGGGATTCTGGGTTCGGGGGTTGTATCCCTCTCACTTGCCACACACTCTGTCCCAGGGCTCCTCACAGTGGTGGCTGGTTGCACATTGGGGAAGAAGGCAGGGAGCCCAACAGTAGGTGGCGCCAGAGCCAATGAGAGGCGGAGCCAATGAATTCTAGTTTCGTCCTCCTCCTCCTCCTCCCTGCTGAGATTGACAAAGGGAGTCTGAGGAGGAGGAGGAGGAGGAGGAAGTTGACAGGCAGTGCCATTCCCTGGACTGGTTAAATAAGAGGCAAAGGCAGGTGTGGGTTGGCTGCGATTGGTGGAGTATTGCCCCATTCGCCTTAATGAACCACCCTCCCCTGGCTCTCTTAATACAAGTCTGCAGTAGGGTTACAAACAAGGTTATATACAGCTCCCTGGCAGGGCTGTTAACACAGGGCTGCACAAAGGCGCCTCTCTAATTCAAGAGAAGCAAGGGAGGGAGTGGGTAAACTGGAGGCTAGATTTCATGGGACAGTGCATGCAGTCAATTCACTGTGCTAGTGCACAGCTTAACAGTTTAGCAAATCTCTCTGTCCTTGAAGAATGGAAGGCCAATCTTCCGCTTTCTGTAACATACTAGAAGCAAAGTAGCTTTTAAAAAATAATAATTAAATTGGGGAACCCTTAACTTCCAATCCTGCTTATTAAAATCACCCCTTGCTTGCTGAAACTGGCCCCTACTGGTCAACTAAAGTAGATTAATCTCGTTTAGGAGAATGGGAAAACTCTCGCTTTTGCAACTGCGTTTAGTGAGGTGTTTGTGATCTTCCCAAAGGCTGTTGGACTAGATACGGTATATATCTGTCTTCTAAACTTGAGGGAGGTATATCTTATCTGTGCCCCTGGTAATTAGACCCGCTCCCGGCCCCCAGATTTCATGGTTTAACCAAGTAAAAGTTGCCAACTTTCCTCCAGCTCCTGTGTTTCTAAACATAAAAGTGTGTGGTAATATGCAGTTATGATCAAGGATGATGGATAGCCGTGCTGGCCAGGAACATGCAGTCCCCCGAAGTGGTGAAGGCCCTGATGAACAACGTTGTCTCGTGTGACACTTGAGTACAGAAATGCAACTTCATTGTCATTCCAAAACATCTGAGAAGCACCAGGTTGAGGAATGCTGGTCTTTACCAGCTCTAAACTACAACTAGGTCCCTCTCAGTTTTGCCCTTAACAAAGCCTCAGATTTATAGTTCTTACCAGGGTGTATGTGTGTTGAATATGCACCTGCACTGTCAGTGATTTCCCAGGCATTATTTCGTCTTTGCATCTTGATTCCTGAGCCTTAAAGGAATTGAGGGTCTTTGAGAAATGCACTCTCTGCTCATCCTCTGGCAAGGGGAGAAGGGGAACAGAGCAGCAACAGACACACATCACCAATGAATTATTGCCGTCAGATTGGTGGTTAGACGGGAGAGGGTTAATGGGACCAGAAGGCCGGCTGAAAGTTGGTCAAACCTGTCTGCTGGCTCCAACCAGGCACCTCCTATTGTTAGGTAAACTAAATACTTAGGTAACTGGTTTTGTGATGCAGGACTATTTGGGGAACAGTTCTAAACAAGTAGATTCCCCCTCAGAAGAGAGAGGAAGACTTCCTTCTCCTCACTCCCAGCTAAGGATGAGGTAACCCAAGTGCAATCTGAGGCTGTCTCCTAGTAAGTTTTAGTGAAATTAATTAATTCAATTAGACATAATAGAAGCCTGCTGGAGCAAGCAAATGGCCCATCTAGTCTAGCATTCTGGTCCCACAGTGGCCAAATTCCACACTTTAGCCAAGTACTTTCTTTTATCTGTCATGAATCCTTCAACACTCAGCTTCATTTGACACCATGCCTGTTCTATTCACTGGGTCTACTCTAAGTAGAAAACCCTCCTCCTTTGCACTTCCGTGAGCCGAAATGCAGCCAATCCTTCGAGATTCACCCATTTCCAAATTTTGTGGTGCAGTTCTCCAGCCAAAGGCATGGCAATATGTATCTAATATTAGGAGGAAGTGTGCACATATATGCATCTATTACTGAAAATAACATGAAATACATTCAGTTGGGGGGAAATTCCTTTGCAAAAATACACATGTTAGGAGGAGAAATGTGTGCTATAAAATGCTGGTGGATTTTGTCAGGCCTTTAAAAAAAGGTCTCAAACTGACAGGGAAATGTGGCAAACTGAATTGAAGACTGGGAAAATGAGAGAAACCAAAAGGACCGATCTGTCCATCCCTAAGTCTGAGTGAGACACAGAGAGTTAAATTTGACCTCCAGACCACCTGGATCCGCCTGGGTATCTTGATGTGGAAGCAGAGGACTTTTATAGTCTGTTGGAGAGTTTGGGCTTCTTGCCTGTGCTTAACCCAGTGCTTTTTTTCGGGGGGGCGGGACGCAGGGGGACGCACACCCCTAATCATTTTGTAAATCTGAGTTTGGCCTCATTGAGGGGCAGTATTTCAATATGAGTAGGAAGGTCGGCGGTTCGAATCCCTGTGATGGGATGAGCTCCCATTGCTCGGTCCCTGCTCCTGCCAACCTAGCAGTTCGAAAGCACGTCAAGTGCAAGTAGATAAATAGGTACCACTCCGGCGGGAAGGTAAACGGCGTTTCTGTGTGCTGCTCTGGTTCACCAGAAGCGGCTTAGTCAAGCTGGCCACATGACCCGGAAGCTGTACGTCGGCTCCCTCAGCCTATAGAGCGAGATGAGCACACAACCCCAGAGTCGTCCGTGACTGGACCTAATGGTCAGGGGTCCCTTTACCTTTGCCTTTAGGAAAACAAGAGTACCCCTAAACATTTTTTTAGAATAAAAGCACTGGCTTAACCTATATATTTGCAAACACACACAAATATTTGGAAGCACCAACAATCTCCCCAAAGACCCCCTTCCCCAACAACCAAACCCAAGTGAATGCTTGGACTCCTTACTTGCTTGGGAAAGGGGGGTTGAGCATAAGAATACAGTATTTTCTAGCAAGAGCAGAGCAGGTGGGAAGGAAACGGAGACGACTCTACAGTGCCATCTTGTGGCCTCTGTTGAAATCAGCTTATTTGCCAGCCTGCATGGCCTTTTAGGAGATTTCCCCTTCTCCTGTACTCACATTGACAGAGTTAAGCAGCAGCTGGTGGACATTTGCAAGGGCTCGTGCAAGAGGATGTCTCACATTGCTCTTCAGAAATGCACAGAATTGAGTCAGAGGAAGGAGAGGCATGTCCGAAACCCTGAAGAGCCACTGCCAGTCTGTGCAGAACTGAGGTGGAGAAGTTGTAGCCCTCCAGATGTTGCTAGACTACAACTCCCATCATCACTGGCCCTGCTGGTCAGTGCTGATGGGAGTCCAGCAACATCTGGAGGGGCAAAGGTTCATCACCCCTGGTGCAGACTAGCCTTCCACAATCTGCTGCTCTCCATATATTTTGGCCTACCAGGTCTGAGACCTCCAGATGTTGCTGAAGTGCAGGCAAAAGGTAAAGGACCCCTGGATGGTTAAGTCCAGTCGGACTTTCAGGCTGAGGGAGCCGGCGTTTGTCCACAGACAGCTTTCCGGGTCATGTGGCCAGCATGACTAAACCACTTCTGGCACAACAGGATACCATGATGGAAACCAGAGTGCATAGAAACACTGTTTACCTTCCTGCCGTAATGGTACCTATTTATCTACTTGCACTGGTGCGCTTTCAAACTGCTAGGTTGGCAGGAACTGGGACAGAGCACCGGGAGCTCACTCTGTCATGGGGATTCAAATCGGCAAGCCCAAGAGGCTCAGTGGTTTAGACCACAGCGCCACTCGCATCTCTGAAGTGCAACTCCCATGCTTGGCCACAAAGGCTGGAGCTGATGGGCATTTGAGTCCAGCAATATCATCAGGGCTACATGTAGGGACGGAGGAATCTGCCCATTTCAATTTCTCTCAGTTTCTCGTTTTTTTCCAGTCTCTAGCTTGCTTTTCCCATTTCCACATAATTGGGATTTATTCACTGAATCGCAGAATTGCAGAGTTTGAAGAGACACTCCAAGGGTCATCTAGCCCAACCCCCTGCAATGCAGGATTTGTGTCGGCTTAGTTGGTGCGGTCCTGACAGCGGCGGCAGGTCCTTTTTTGTAATCCCAGGATGGCTGTGTGTGTGTGCCTTCCTCTTTCTCTCAAATCAGCAGGATTTAACAGGGAGCAAAGCAGCTGTTCCGTTGTTGCTAACCGAGGACTCGCTCCCGGGTCCTGGGTTCAGGAGAGGAGGGTGGGGTGGGAGTGGGGAAATTTCTTTCTTTTTAAAAGATCCCTCATGAAAATTCATTGGTAAATCTTGCCTAATATTCACATGCTTGTATGCTTCTTTGCCTAATGGTTGCATTTCTGGCCTGCTTGTGGACTTCCTGGAGACAGCCAATTGCCTGCTATGAGAGGTTCAGCAAGGGAGGCCTCTGGCCCGATCCAGCAGAGCTCTCCTTGGGTTCTTTATGAGAGAGGGAGAGAGGGAGAGGAAGGAAGAGAGGCTTTAAAGGTTCTTTTCATATCACGTACAGCAATGCGCCCCAAAGTCCGAGCGATCATTAGTTTGCTTCCATTTTACTCCCCGCTCTCTTCCTTTGGTTCTAGGAGGAACTCAGGAGAGTTGCTCGGAAGAAAGTGCCTGTACCCAGAAATCTGGATCCGGATGACCAGTGGCAACTCCGGATGAAGTTTCTCGAGCGGGCGAAGAGTTACATCGGCGTCCCTTACGCACAGAAATACCATCAAGCTGGAAGTAAGAGCCATTTGCTTTCCCAGGCTGTTTTGTTTTCGAAAAGCGAGGGTGTAGGAGACTCCCTGTGACACCAAAATACTGCTGAAATAAGCAATCCGTCTGAACACTTCTTTCGTAAGGACATCAAAAGAGCCCTGCTGGATGAGGCCAATGGCCCATCTAGTCCAGCATCTTGTTCTCACAGTGGCCGACCAGATGCCTGTGGGAAACTCGCTGGACGCTGGAATTTCTTCTTACCTGGGGTGAATCTACATGCAGGGAAAGAAACACTATAAATAAGAAAGAAATTAAATCATTGAAAGGGGGGGGGGAAACGCTATGAAAAACCGCTTAGAAATTATTTTGCTCTCTGGTGCCATCTGGTGTTGCATGCTGTTTTTTGACTAACGTTGCTGAGTCCCTGGTCTGCTCATCTGTTCCCCATTGCTCATTTTCCTTCTGGACGCTTTGCTTGAGGTTGCCATTTTGCTTCAACAATATTCCACTTTCCAGCTGACCTTTGCTTCAATTTCTTCCCCAGCTCCAGAATACAACTCTCCGCTCTTCCTGGACTGCTGCGGGTTCATCCGGAGAGTAATGTGGGACCTGACAGAAGAGTTTGGCTTCTGCATGGGCTTAGGAAACCAAGCTTATCAGTATGACACTCTTCCTATTACATTACCCAGCGAGGAATATCTGAAACCAGGAGATCTCATCTTCATTTCAGGAACTTACTTTGACACACAACGTAATGTGGCCTGTGCTGTCCATCATACTCCTCTTCCTGTCCTTTTCTGATTCTTCCTCCCATCCTTTTGCCTTTCTTCTTATCTCAAGCTCACCAGTTGTTGTTGGGGTTTTTTTTGGGGGGGGTTCGCATGGGCACATTTCTATGTTTCAGCAGGTGATATCTGAACACTTCTGTCCCTCCCATCCCTCAGGTCAACTTCCCTGCTCCGAAAAAGAAACTGAGCAAGCAGGAGCACACACACACACCTGGCTTTTCCAAGGGAACTGGGCAAAAGCGAGATCCAATAGACTTAATCCGAGCCTTGAAAAGCACACTGAGTTGAAAAACAAAGTGGGAAAAAGTGTCGCTCTCCAAACTTCCTCCTTCAACTCTATGTACTTTTCCAAGGGAATCGAAGGTTGTGAGGGGAGCACTGAACATCTTTGTGGGCACCAGGGGAAGGCCTTGCAAGCACCGCTGCAGCCAAAAGGTGCCATGTTGGTGATATACCACATCCCCAGCAGCCATTTTATAATATGCCATAACCTCATGGCAGCCATTTTGTGATGTTCCGCATCGCCCAGGGCAGCCATTTCATGACCGCCCACAAATTCCAAATGTGCCTGATGGCCTCAAAATCTTGGCTTCGAAATGTGTTGCCACTCCATTCAGACACCGGTTTCTGTCTTCATCTGAACCCTTCAGCACACGCACACCCCTCATGGGACCACCTGAATCCGCTTTCTTCCTCTTCCTAGGGCAGGCGCTGAGGGGATTCTCCAGTGCCAGAATTTTGATGCATTAAGGCTCCCCTCTTCCTCACCCCCTTCCGGGTGTAGCTAAACACGCCAGTTTTCAAAGGCTGCTTTCCAAGATGTACTCCTTCCCTCTCTGCAGGAAAAAGGCAGCCCCACGACATTGTCCACGTGGAAATCTGGTTGGGGTATGGAGAGCGCAGCCTAGGGGCCAGGTGGAAACGGGGCAAATCACAAGTCTTTGATTCCTACAAGTTTGTCTCCAGCACCTATGGGGACATGGAGTACCACTTCAAATCCATCGAGACGTGGCTCCAAGGCATCTGTGTCAGGCAAGTGTCTGCCCTGTTGAACGCTGGGAGATTCGGGGCAGGCAAAAAGGAGGACTTCTCCATTCAGCACCTAGTTAAATTATGGAACTTGCTCCTGCAGGAAGCAGCGGTGGCCACCAAGTTAATTGGCTTTAAAAGAGAGTTAGCCAATCCACGGAGAAGACTATCAGTGGCTACTAGCCATTATAACTATGTTCTACCTCTCCTGTTGAAGGCAATAGTGCTCTGAATTCCACCTGCTAGGCATTGCAAGTGGAGAGAATATTGTTGCGCTCAGGAATCGCCCATCGGCTTCCCATGACTGGCCATTGCGAGAACAGATTAAATGTTTCAAATATCCCTGCACCTAGAAAAGTAGCAGGTCAAGGAAAGGCATCCTTTCAGATTGTGCAGAGAGAAGAGTGTTTCTCCCTCTCACGTAACACTTAGAAACTCCTGGACATCCAATGAAGCTGTTGGATGATTTGCAATAGATAAAACTCCTTCTTCACGCGGCATATTGTTAAACTATGGAACTCCCTCCCACAAGAGGCAGAAACGGCCACCAACTTGGATGGCTTCAAAAGAGGATTAGATAAATTCATGGAGCTACCAGTCATAGCTGTCAACGTTTCCCTTTTTTAAAGGGAAATTCCCTTATTCCGAATAGGATTTCTCGCAAGAAAAGGGGAAAGTTGACAGCTATGCTACCAGTAGCTACTAGCCCTGATGTCTTTGTTCTGCCTCCAATGCCAGAGGCATTATGCCTCTGAATACCAGCTGCTGGAATTCACAGGTGGGCAGTTGCCGCAGCACTCACGTACAGCTCTATCAGGCTTCTCACAATGGACATCTGGTTGGCCCCTGAGAAAACTAGCTGGGCCATTGACACGATCCAGCCATTCTCATCTTACAGTCTTTCAATGGGGCACTCCCAGGGTCCCCGCTGAAAATTCATCTTCTGTCCGTCATGCATGCTTAATTTGGGATGTGTGTGTTTCTCGCAAACTTCCAAAGCGATGCCTAGTTTCCAAAAGGAAGCAGCAAGCGAGGTTTGTTTCGATCGCCTCCACAGCTCTGGACTTCGCAGCCCTCCCCGGGTGTGTTTTCCCCTAACGCTCCCCGCCACCCTGCCATTGTCATTCTGTTGGCGTCGAGGACCGTATAATTTTTCATCCCCAGCACGGCGCCTCTGGAAATGGTCGACGCCCACCATTGTCTCCTGAAACTCTCCCTCCCCCCTTTCCCTCTCCTCGCTCCTGGTCTCCGGTGCCCTGGCCTCCGCCTGCGGATTGGAAATCAAAGGTGTCATTACAATTTCAAAGGCTCTGCCTGAGCCGCGCTTTAAGCTGCTGCTGCTCAGAGGAGAAGGAACAAATGATGATCTGAAAAGCTTGGTTGCAACCCAGAAAGGCCAGTGAACCTGGTGTGCGTAATACCAGCTGCAGTTCTGCAAAAGTGCTTGCGGGCCTAGCGGAGGCTGGTGCTTAGACCAACCTCAGTCTGCCCTGAGTTGGAACCCACCTGCTGGTCTTCTTAGTTCCACTCAGTCCAGAGGGTCTGTGTGCTTCCTCCTGCTCCTTAATCTCAACATTGCCACTTGTAGAACCCAGCAGGGAGGAAGATGGGGACAAGCCTGGCATTAGGCTGTTGGTCTCCCTGCCATCTAGGACACGGGTGGCGCTGTGGGTTAAAGCCTCAGCGCCTAGAACTTGCCGATCGAAAGGTCGGTGGTTCGAATCCCCGTGGCGGGGTGCACTCCCGTCGTTCGGTCCCAGCGCCTGCCAACCTAGCAGTTCGAAAGCACCTTCGGGTGCAAGTAGATAAATAGGGACCGCTTACCAGCGGGAAGGTAAACGGCGTTCCGTGTGCTGCGCTGGCTCGCCAGATGCAGCTTTGTCACGCTGGCCACGTGACCCGGAAGTGTCTGCGGACAGCGCTGGCTCCCGGCCTATAGAGTGAGATGAGCGCACAACCCTAGAGTCTGGCAAGACTGGCCCGTACGGGCAGGGGTACCTTTACCTTTACCTCCCTGCCATCTTTCCTCACCAGTATACCTGAAGGAGCGTCTCCACCCTCATTGTTCTGCCCAGACACTGAGGTCCAGTGCCGAGGGCCTTCTGGCAGTTCCCTCACTGCAAGAAGCGAAGTTACAGGGAACCAGGCAGAGGGCCTTCTCGGTAGTGGCACCCGCCCTGTGGAACGCGCTCCCACCAGATTTTAAAGAAATAAACAACTATCTGACTTTTAGAAGACATCTGAAGGCAGCCCTGTTTAGGGAAGTTTTTAATGCTTGATCTTTTACCGTGTTTATAATATCCTGCTGGAAGCCACCCAAAGTGACTGGGGAAACCCAGCCAGATGGGCGGGGTATAAATAATAAATTATTATTATAATATTATTATCACCAGTCTCAGTGGGCACTGAGAGGGTCTCTTGCAGTGACGCTGTTAAGGCAGGACTTTGGAACACACTCCCATGGCCCCAACTGAGGAGAATGAGTAGGGGCGCCTGCAGATGGTCCGGATTTTGCATTACGCATACAATCGCATAACTGGAAATTTGGGTTTGCAGAAGTAAAGGGGATTACAGCACCCTAGCTCAACAATTTATAATTTATTTCCTTGGTGTTGAGAATTTGGACATTTGAGGACTTGCCCTAAGGTCACATGATCCAGGCAGTTCCAGAGACCTAGACGTTGTTTCAGAGGCTTTGGAGAATAGAGTGGTTTTGGGCCATTCCTTGTTCCTATAGTTTGTAGACCCAGAATTGTTACATGACCTCATTAAGTGCAGGATGGGGAATGCTCTGGGTCCACACCCTGTCCACCAGAGAGCATATCAGAATCATGATGGTATCACCATCCCACAAGCAAATCAGGTATGACTTCCCCAGAAACCAATAAGAGAGAATGCTCCATCAATGCTGTAGTCTAACCTCTGCATAAGCAATGTGCAAGGGAATCACGATGAATGCTCAATAAAAAGGTCATCCAGAAGAATACTTCAAATGTAATAGACTTGCCACATATTGCAGTCAGAGGAAGGACTTAAGCTCTGCAGAATAAGGCCAAAGGCTCATCTAGTCCAGCATCCTCTTCTTGTGGTTGGTCAACCAGGTGTCCCAGTGGAAAGTCTGCGAGTAGGACCTGACTTTAGCAGTCCTCGCCCCACTTGCAGTTCCAGCAACTGGTATTATTTAGAGACAATTTGCCTCCGACATTGAAGGTTCAACATAGCCATTGTGGCTAGTAGCCATTGGAGAGTCTCCATGAATTTGACTAAGAGCTCATCCACACTTACTTTTGCTCAGGTAACAGGTCTGGGCTTTCTTTTTCTTTCTTTTTTTACAAAAAAAAATTATTGGATTATTTTTTTTTACATAAAGTACTGTAAGAATTAGGCTAATCTACAAAACAGGAATAATAATAATAATAATACCAGAGAAAAAAGAGAAGAAAGAAAGAGAAAGATACCCATAAGGCCCTTTACCATATTTATATCATATATCCTGTCATTTTTCCACACTCGGAGAGGTAGAGACGCCCCCCCCCCATCTCCCACTTTCCAGGTCCATATCTGAGTGCTGGTGTTTTGTTGCTGTTTTCCCCCCTGGTGAAAACTTGTTCTTTACTGCTGAACTGGAGCAAATGTCAATTCCGTGGAAAGCCCTAATTGCCATTTGCTCCAATTCAGTATTAAAGAGCGGGTTTTCATGGGGGAGGCAGGGTCAGGGGAGGAAGCGCTGGGACACAGTGCTTTAAAACAGGGGTCGGCAAGGTTTACCTTGCCTGGGACAGTTCACTCCAGGGGAGATCCCTCTGTGGGCTATGATTTCCGGCGTTTGCATCTGCGCAGACATGATTTCCGGTGCTGCAAAAGCGAGTCCCCGTGCCACGCTGCGCCAGTTTATCGCAGCGTGCGGGGATTCACTGAGTGGGCAGCTTCGTTCGGGGGCAGCTCGGGGGCCAGTTAAATGACCCCCATGGGCCTCTTGTGGCCCATGGGCCTTAGGTTGCCGACCCTGCTTTAAAACATGGACCTGTTCCTATAAAGCACAGGGCAAAAGGTAAGAACGGGGGAGCCCAAATCCTCTTCTTAAGCCATCCGAGTTGGTGGCTGTCGCTACCTTCCATGGGAGCGAATTCCAGAGTTTGACCATGGAGACCTCACACCAAAGGAATCTTGCTATGAGCATGTGCACAATCACATCAAGTTGGCTGTTGAGGTGGCGGCTTTTCAATGTGCACTGCTGATGTGAACGGGGGCGGGACATGAACTGGGACCCTGTGCCAACGGGGCATGCACAGAGCTCTGTACAAAACCCAGCAGGTTCCCAATGCCCTTGGTGTTGCCAGGATCTACACACAGCTGCCCCGTGTGGCGAGCCTTTGAACTGCAGGTGGCAGCCTTCTCTGCAAAGAACCTTCAGGACCCGGACTGACTCCGCCCACTCAGGCTTCCGCAGCCAATTCCAAACTCACTTGTTTTTCATTATGAGTGACGGGGAAGGGCAGATCTTCCCCAGGTAGGGCTGGGAAACACCTGGAGCACCACTGCCAGTCAGAGTAGACAATAATGAGTTTGATGGACCAAGGCCATCGTATAGATTTGTGGAGTCCTGCTGTCATTCTGCCTTCCCAGCATTCCAGAGTGGAAAGTTTTCTGTGGCAATTTATTGGGATGCCTTGGAACAAGTTTGGCACACCACTGGCTCATGGTAGTGAGGACTTTTCATGATGTCCAGCGCCAGCCCTGTTCTGATAGGGCCTATGTGCTCCCATCTCCTTGGGCACCCCACTTTCCCTTTAGTTCCATCCCCATACCCAGTACTGACTGCCATTTTTATTTCCCACAATGCCTCTGGCTCTCATTGACCCAGGGCATTGTGGGAGGCCGGGCAAAGGCCTACCGGGAATCAGAAGAGCCCACTGTGACGCTGCAAACCCGGAGCCCTCAAACCCATGCACCACACAGTCCCTGGGGCAGAAATCAAGCCTGCTCACTAATGCAGGAAATCCTTCACAATTCTAGCAACAGTTCCTAGGCAGCAGTTGCTAGGCGACTGGCCCTTGTTGATAGTGCTGAGACCTGCCTTTGAGCTGCCCAGGAAGAGGGGAAAAT
The DNA here is from genome assembly GCF_027172205.1 of Podarcis raffonei. Taxonomy (NCBI): domain Eukaryota; kingdom Metazoa; phylum Chordata; class Lepidosauria; order Squamata; family Lacertidae; genus Podarcis; species Podarcis raffonei. The sequence continues at coordinate 72,732,507 of NC_070609.1, read as the reverse complement.
AGTTTGCTGCCTATAGATGCTCAGAGTGCCAGGGCTGGGCCGCTTGAGACGCTGGTGTCGCCTGAGCGCAGAGCAAAAAACACACACTGAGTCTCCGAAACCCCGAGCCTGCTTGGGAAGCAGGGAGTTTGGCCGGCTTTAGACTTCCGTATGGCTCGGCTGGAATACAAACCCACAAATGCTTTATTAAAGCACTTAGGGCGTGCCAAGTTAAGGTTAGAGCTTCTGTTACTTTGCTTTCTGTTTGGGTTGGGTCTTTATTTATCACATAGGCAAGCTGCCTTACCCTGAGTCGGACCATTGGTCTGCTTAGCTCAGTACTGTTTACACTGACTGGCAGCAGCAGCTCTCCAGGGTTTCAGGCAGGGGTCTCTCCCAGCCCTACCTGGAGATGCCAGGGACTGAACTTGGGACCTTCTGCATGCAAAGCAGATACTCTGCTACTGAGCTTTGGCTCTTCCATTAGGAAATGGGAACGCAGAAGGCCGTTGGGGAGTCAGACCATTGGGCCATCTAGTTGTGTAGTGTCTAGGGAGAGCCCTATTCCCTTCAGGAGTTGCAATTCCCAGAGTGGCCTAACAACTAATCCCTCTTCACAGGGAACTCTGGGAACTGTAGTTCTTTCATGGGAATAGGAGGTTTCCTAACAACTCTCAGCACTCTGTGCAAAACACATCTCCCAGAATTCTTTGGGCTGTTTAAAGTGGTATTACTGCACTTTAAACATACGGTGTGAATGTGGCCAGAGTATGGACTGTTCAGTATAAATCTACCACTAACATACTGTTATGGCATGTGGCAGAATTGGGGTGAGGGGGATTCTATTCAGTTCACATTTAAGGGCAAACTCTGATTCACACTTTCCAAACAACACGTTGTGAACTGCCCAGAGATCTATGGATGAAGGGCAGTATACAAATTGATAATAATAATAATAATAATAATAATAATAATAATAATAATAATGCTGCAAACTGAAACGTAGGCATCCTTCAAAATTCACACTTTGAATTTTGCAATTCAGCTCTCTAGCCAAGCAATGTGTACTAAAATGCATATACCAGGGTAAGGTGCACATTAGAATGTGTATATTAGTATAAAAATATATTATATTTTGGAAAATGGCTTCACAGAAATGTGTCTATTTGGCAAACCTGCATGCAAAAAGTGTGTGTGTGTGTGTGTGTGTGTGTGTGTGTGTGTGTGTCTTATTAGGAGATTCTTTTCCTTAAAATGTTGGTGTGATTTTAGAAGGATTAAAAAACACACACACACACACATCTCAGATTGGCACAGAAATGTGGAGAACTGGGTTTAAGATTTGAAAATTGAGGAGACAGAGAAGCGAAATTGACAGACCCATCCATCTCTAGGCAGTGAGGGTTGGTTGGTTGGTAATGGATTAGATTTATATCCCATCTTTTCCTCCAAGGAACTGAAGGTGGCAGGCATGGTTCTCTCCCCCTCCCCATTTCATTGCCACAACAACCCTGTAGGGTAGGCCCCATGCTGAGGCAGGGCCTGCCCCAAGGCCACTCCAGTGAGCTTCACAGCGGGGTGAGGGATTCAAACCCTGGTCTCTTCCGCATTGGCTCCATTGCTATCTGAAGTTGCAGTTCCTCTTTGGTTGTTTCCACAGCCACTGTCCGGAGCACAGATGGGCGTCGGCCATGGAGCTCCCCAGCAAGCGATCAATCTTCTGTCTTCCAAGCGAACAAGGCAAGGATGTGGGCGCTGAGGAAACCAGGCCGCAGCCTCTGCTGAGGTCGGAAGAGATGGCCATCAGACTGGAGCCCATCGCGGAGACAGTCAGCAACTTTGAACTGAGCAGCAGTGAGCAAGCGGAGGCCTTGGGCCTCCAGAGTCCCTCTGGAATGAATTTGGGGGACCTTGAGACAAACCCAGTTAAAGGAGACCCGGTTACAGGGACTGGCCGAGCCCAGAGACAGTCTCCGGAAAGGACCTCGCTGGAGGCTGCCGGCCCGAGGGCGGGAGGCAGCGAGGTTTCGCTGGAGGGGAGCTCGGCCCAGGAGGAAGGAGGGTGTGAGGAGGGTCCTGCTCATGGCCAGGAAGCCGGCGCAGAGGCGAGGCCGCCCGGGCCCACTCAGCACTCCGTCAGAAACCCACTCCCCATGTCCCACTCCATCTCGAAGGTAAACTCCAAGGGGGTCTTAGCGGGCGGCGCTGGCAATCGGAGGAAGAAGCGCAGAGGACGAGGAGGTAATCAGAGCCCTTGAGGGATCTCCAGGGGTGGCACCAGGAGAATCCTGGGTTAGATAGAAAAGCAGGGTGCGGGGGGAGGACAACCGATCCTAGCAACGCCCACCTCGCCTCTACTGGTTGGGCGCAGGGGAATGGTGGGAGGAACCAGCTGGGGAACCACCAAAGGTAGTGGGGCAGTGAGGAGTGGTCCGAGGGAGACAAAGGGGTGGGAGCTTGTCGCAGCAGGAGGGGGAGACACCCTTGACTCTTCACCAACCTGACTCATCTCTGCCTCTGTGCCTCCTTCTCCTACTCCCCTGCTTCATGTCCGCCTCTGATTCTGGACTCTCCCAGCTCACAAAGCCCTGCTACCTCCTCAGCTTCCAACACCTCCTCTTCCTGGTCTTCTCCGGGACTCCCTGTTGTCCCACCGCCACTTCCTGGGCTCCGAGCCTTCTTCCCTTGGGGCTTCCTCAGCTGGTTCTTCCCATCGTTCCTCAGTGTCCGATCTGCCCATGACACTACCCTACTTTTGGCTTGGGTTGGCCTCTCTGAAAACCATCCCTCCTACCCTGTAAGTGGCGTCCACACAACAGGCTGCTTGCACCCTTTTGAAAAAAACGAAACCCCAAGTGTCATTCTCTTAAATTGTTACCTGCCTTCCACTTTGAGGCCTGTCCCAAGGCAAGTTGCGACAATGGAGAATTCAGTTTGAAAGGGCCTAAAAACTTCCAATAAAATATCACCACCAAAAAACAGGGTGAGGATTAGCACTGGACACAACCAAATGCTAATCCTACTCAGAGTAGACCCACTGAAACGCATGGATATGGCTAACCTGGGTCTGTTGAATTCAGTGGGTTTGTTCTGGGTAAGACTAGCACTGGACACAACCCAGTGGGGCAGAGTCAACTAAGTTGCTGCACTAATGGAAGCCAGCGCAACAGAACCTGCTAGCTCAACATGACTCTCTCCCCTGTCCTTCCCTTGCGCCCCCCTTGGAGGTGCTTGGGAGATTTGACGAACCCCCAGAACAGCCCATGGAGGAGGAGAGGCGGGATCATCTGGCCCAGATGACTTCTGTTGTCAGACAGGCCAGCAAGACAATGTCTGAAAAGGGAGCTGCAAAAATGGCACATTATACTGTACAACTCGTGCTTCCAGGTGCCAGTAGATAAGGTGGCAGATCGGTGGGCATTGCCAGAGGCTGATATTCATGGGATGCACCAGGTCTGCTTCCATGCATTTTATCTCAAGTGGACTAGTTTTGGGATTGTATTCCACATATCCGCTCAGCGTCTATCAAAAAAAAGGCAAAAAAGAAAAAAGGCAGAGGCTTCGTTCTCCCTCCCCTTGCCAAGAACTTCATAAAACCGAAATCGTCCAAGTGAGACTTATAAAAGAGCAAATTAGAAATATGGGGAAGGGGTATATAAAAACAGGTCCCATTAGCAGGCAATTTGGCTAGGAGCGAAGATGGTAGCTTCATTAATAGGGCAATTTAGCTGAGGGGGTTTTTTAGAGGGGAGGGGCAGGTGTGTGTGCGCGCCACAAATATTTGTATGCTATAAAAATGCAAAAAGACAAAGACAAAGCCCTGTTATTTTATTTCCCTGGCAATATTGGTTTGCTAATTGTCCTATTACAGTCCTGGCAATAAAGTGGATATTGGTTTATCGCAAAAGAGTACAGGTTGGAGACATTTGAATAAAAGGAATAGCACCTGGAACTGTGCAGAAATTGAGTTTGAAACAATGGAATAATTTGAGGCCACCTGGCAACATGAGAACATAGGAAGAGCCTTGCTGGATCAAGCCAAAGGCCCATCTAGTCCCAACATCCTGTTTCCCCACAGTGGCCAATCAGATGGCTCCAGGAAGCCCCCAGGTGGGGCATGAAGGCAGCAGCCCCCTCTCACTGTTATTCATAAGAGCAGCCCTGCTGGATCAGACCAAAGGCCCCTCCTGTTTTCACAGGGGCAAAGGCCTCTGGGAAGCCTGCAAGCAACAGAGCTCTACTGACTTGCATTTTCCGGCAACTGCCATTCAGAGGCACACTGCCTCTGCCAGCCAGACCAATTGGGGCAGGGGCCCCAGGTTGACCCCCACATTGGGGTCACGCCCAGTGCGACATACCACTGGGAGAAGGAGGCGGAGGGCGGTTCTTGCTTGGCTTCCTCTTCCCCGCATGGGGAGTTAGTCATGATGATTGTTAAGTTGTGGGCGAACATATCAGACGACACAGCGATTCTTCCAAAGCAGCTCTTTATTTATAAGCTGGAACAGAACTGAACTAAGGAGCTCAGTCAGCCTGCTTATATAGAGCTCCAGAACAACATAAATGTAGCAACTTTCTAAAACTATCCAATCACTGAACGTCACTTTCGATCCTTCATTTGCATAACTATCTACAGTATCCCCCTGCTGGCCCTGGGTGAGAACTTCAGTACATAACAATGATCACCATATTTTTTGCTCTATAAGACGCACTTTTTCCCCTCCTAAAAAGTAAGGGAAAAATTGTGTGCGTCATATGGAGTGAATGCAGGCTGCGCAGCTATCCCAGAAGCCAGAACAGCAAGAGGGATTGTTGCTTTCGCTGCGTAGCGATCCCTCTTGCTGTTCTGGCTTCTGGGATTCAGAATATTTTTATTCTTGTTTTCCTCCTCCCAAAACTAGATGCGCCTTATGGTCTGGTGTGTCCTATAGAGCCAAAAAGAGAGTCTGCTTTGAGGAGGTCTAGCAGTAGCCACAACTCAACAGTGGCCTTCCCATTAACCTTTCCCCTCCTTTGAGTGCAACATTTCAAATTCCGGACAGACAACCTTTCTCTTAACTGGAGGCACCAGGGATGGAACTGGTGACCTTTGGCCTTTGGCTCTTCCCCCAAAGTTGACACACAGCAGGAATAGGCGAAGCCCAGGTTAGGGCGGAGCCAAGATGGAACCATATGGTCTCAGGGGCGGAGCCTGGCACAGTCTGCTGGGTCTCTGTTGGAAACTGGATGGAATCAGGAGGCGGAGGAGATCCAGGGCAGAGCAAAATGCAGATTTGACTGCTTTTCAGACTCCAGTACTCATTTGCCTTATAGAACAAAAGTTTTGCAGGCAGAACCAATGCAATACCAGCTGGTTAGGGATCAGGGATGGAATCAGCACCTGGTAGCATTGGACAGCTCCTTGGGTCAAACCACTTGACAGGGTCCACCATTAATTTATCTGCCCTGGCTCAGTCCTTGAAGCTGCGCTGGGTTGCTGGGTCTAGCTGCCATCTGGGTTTCCCACTTGGCCTGGCTGCCTCCTCCCTATGAGTAGAGCATCTGTCTGGCTTCAGTTTATATAAGATGATTCCAAACTCAAAACCTCTGCCCAAACTTTTTGGGTGGTATTCTGTTGACGCACTGAAATTACTGAAACTCGGTTTGCCAGTTAAGTTCAATGCTCTGAGCGGGACTAGAACAGGATGTAACCCCTTGCTTCCCATTCTCAAATGCCGGGAGCTGCTAGCCCTCGTGTTGTGCCATGTTAAACATGGATTTACGAACCAGCATATCCCCAAAGGGCCTACAAGGCTTCCCAGCGCTTTGACTGTCATGCTTAGTGTTGCATCTCCAGTTTGAGCACAGGATGTTAAATTTGGTAGATAGTCTTAATTTCTAATTTTTAGAGAGACATTTCAAGAGAGGACGAGTCTAAGGAAAGTCATTGCTATTTACTGTACAGTCTAGCACCTGAACTCAGTGCTTGCTCTCCTCTTTTGCCACAACGGAAGATAAAAGCCAACAACACAACCAGCAGCTGGTATTTTTAAAACCCAAATTAATACTTTGAATACACGACGGAGGGGGCGGGGAGGATTGTGGTAATAATTAGCCACCAAGAGAGGTGGAGAGAGCGGGGGGGACTACAAATGCAAAGTCTGGGAGGGAGAAAGGTTGGGGGCTTATAATGTGTGTCAAAATATATACAGCAAGCCTGAAAGTGCGTCTTTAATCTTGAAAGGGAAGAATCCCGGGGGACAGCCCTCTTTGATCTCCTTATGTTTGTAATTACGGAGCCTCCCCGTATTAGGTAGAGACGGGGACGTGTTTCAACGGAACGGGAGCTCCTTCCCCTCTTGCGCCTCCTGTCACTGATGTGTGTATCTCTCGAGCCAGGGTTTCAGGATAGAGTGTCTCAAAATGGCTCTTAACCGCCACTGCCATGGGGGGGGGGAGGAGGAACCAGGAGCAGCAATGGAGGTGGAGGGGTGTTTGAGAAAAGAAGCAAAAAAAGAGAGAGGTGTTTAAAAAATCAGCCCACAGCAGTTATTCAGACATGGCTGTTGTGTTTGCATCAAGGATATGCAGTTAGTCCCATGTGTCCTTCTCATGCATTCACTCGTTTTCCTCTGCCCTCCTCTTCCCGTCTTCCTTATGTGTCATGCCTTCTTAGATTGTAAACCTGAACGCAAGGACTGTAGGTTAAAAATAAATAAATCTGTAAGCCGTTTTGGCTGAAGGGCTGAGTATGATATTCCCTTTAAAAATAAAAATATAATAGTGTATTGACAGAGAGATACACAGAGAGAAAACAATGTAATTAAATGAAAATGAAAATTACACACACACACACAAACAAGATACACATTTGGGTATTCTGGGGTTAATATAACGAACAACCTAAACAAACTTTGCCAAGTTAATGTTATACCCCTTATATGAGTGGAATATAAATACTAGGGCTGTGCATGCAGAACAGACCTGATCCAGGGCCCTGATCCAGACCCCCAAATCACTGGGACCTGGGCTGGACCTGGGACCACCCAACCCAGACTCAGTCAGTCCTGAATCAATCTGAGGGCGAGGCTGGTGTTTAATTAGGGCTCTGGTCGGTTTTTTTTATAAAACACATCTTGGGTATAACATATTCTGCTTCCTCTGATTATCACAGTGCAGGGTTAAAAAGCAATTTAGTGGGACTATGTTGTGTTGTTGTTGTTGTTGTTGATATTAATATTTAAATTTGTTTACTGTCCTATACCCACAAGTCCCAGGGAGGTTACTATGTACCAGAACTGGTCAAATCGTGGATCCTGAACCAAATCAGACTGATTTGGGTCAAGCCAGAATTCGGCAAGATTGGGTTGAGGAAGCCCCAGAACACCCCAGGTTGTTTGGGTATACCCTGAAAGCTCCACTGGTGTAAGAATGTAATGGGGGGTGGGGCGAAGAGACACAGGCATACTTACTACAGGGGTTAATCAGGGGTTAAATTCAGATCAGGGTAAAAGCTGGATCCAGCCCTCAAATTCAGGACCAGTCCAACTGAAGCAGCTGCTTATGACAGCACGGTCTTTGCTGTTGTTCACTTATGTTGATCTGCAAAGGAGGAAAGGCACATAATGATAAGCTGAACGCCCTGGAGGAGACAGTAATTAATAAAGTATGCAAAATAAGAAAATAGGTAGTGGAGTGATTAAGTCATTATGCAAACCTCTGTTTGCATGGAGATCAAACTAGCTGCACACGGTGAGCCATATTGCGGCATTGCCGTCTACACAAGGATATTTGAGACAGGAGAGAGAAATTTGACTCAGTATGCATTTAAAGGAGAGTCTAGCAAACCTGCGCTTTCTGAAACCAGAAGTGAGCTGAATCAACCATCCTTCAAAATCTGCACTTCTCTGAATGTTGCGGTGCATTTATCCAGCCAACCAATGGGAACAAAAATGCATATACAGTGGTACCTCTGGTTATGAACTTCATTCGTTCCGAAGGTCCATTCTTAACCTGAAACTGCTCTTAACCTGAGGTACCACTTTAGCTAATGGGGCCTCCCACCGCCACCCCCGCGCGATTTCTGTTCTCATCCTGAGGTAAAGTTCTTAACCCAAGGTACTACTTCCGGGTTAGCGGAGTCTGTAACCCAAAGTATTTGTAACCCGAGGTGTTTGTAACCCGAGGTACCATTGTACTAGGATAAAGCATGTATGAAAATGTGTATGTTTGTGAAGATAACATCTGGGGAAATACAAATATTTATGCCTTGAAATACTAGGCAGATTAGGCAAAACTGCAAAGAAAAATGTGTCTGTTAGGAGAAATTTGCACTGAAATGCAGACAAATTTCCATGAGGACTTAAAAAAAACAACCACACAGATGCGAATACGAATATTATTTATTTGTGTGGCTGAAGCCATTGCAGAAACCCAAAACGCATAAAACAGAATAAATCACAGTCTGCAGTTAAAATAATCATGAAAGCCAGACATTCCATCAGATAAGAGTTTGCTCCCCTGAAGAATTTCACTGATCATCCCCACAAACTTTTCTCCTTAAAATTGCCACTCTAAAGGCAGCACAGGCCGCCTTTTCAGAACTGTAGAGTGACCTGCTCCCTAATAAAAAGTTGATCAGATACCCAGTTGTATCCAGTTGATTTCTCAACTGGGAGATTTAAATCTTTGAACAAGGCTGCTCATGAATCCTCACAGATTGGAAAACCAGTAAGTAGCCAAGTAAATCTTCAGGCGCATTCCCCCTGCACATGGGCAAATGCTCTCTTCATAGGGGATCTGTCGATAGCGGCCTTCAGCTATGGCAGAGTGCATAGACTGGAACCGCAGAACTAGAAAGGCTTTTCTTTGACATTTGTTGTGCTTGCTACACAGCGGGGGCGAGGAGTCTGAACGGGTTGTTTGGCATACCGTGGGGGACATTGGGAGAGGCAGGCAGGAGTGCGATCAGCACAAAAAGCCGTGCTTCAAAATACAAGATTTCATGCAGGGAGAAGCCATCGCAACCGATGCAGAGAACTGAGCTAAAGGCAGGGAAAATGCAAAACGCAGATGAATGAAAATGGACCGATTCACTCATCCCTAATGGACATATTGGATTTTGGAAATGGAACTCTCTTAAAGCACCCCCCCAAGTGCTTTTGGCATAAACCTTCATCCTGGCCTGAAGCCTAGGGAGGTGTAATTTATTTTCCTCACTGCCACTCCTCTGGCCTCTTCTGTCCTTCCTGTCTCTCTCTCCATTGGCTGCTAAAACGTTAGACTGTAAGCTCCTAGAGGGCGGAGGATTGTCACCATCTGCTTAGACTGTTAAAGCATCAAGGTACAGCATCGATGGTGAGCGAAAACCATTGCCATTTTGTACCCAATGCCAACCTTACTCTAAACAGCCTCGGCCCAGTATACCTGAAGGAGCTTCTCCACCCCCATCATTCAGCCCGGCCACTGAGGTGCAGCTCCGAGGGCCTTCTGGCGGTTCCCTCCCTGTGAGAAAAGAGGTTACAGGGAACCAGGCAGAGGGCCTTTTCGGTAGTGGCGCCTGCGCTGTGGATGTCAAGGAAATAAACAACTATCTGACTTTGAGAAGACATCTGAAGTCAGCCCTGTTTAGGGAAGTTTTTAATGACTGGTGTTTTACTGTGTTTTTAATATCCTACTGGAAGTTGCCCAAAGTGGCTAGAGAGAGGCCTGGACAGATGTGCAGGGTATAAGTAAATAATAACAACAACTCTGAGTAGACCCATTGAAGCCTGTGCACATGATTAACTTAATTCCAACTGGTGCACTCAGAGTAGGACTTAATTGACTGCAACCCATATTAAATCAACAAATTGTGGATTCAGGCCCGTGGCCCATCTCCCTCAGTATTGTCAACACTGACCGGCAGCGACTGTCCAGGGTTTCTGACAGGGGACAGCACTACCTGAGGATTAAACCTGGGACCTTCTGCATGCCAGGCAGGTGCTCTGCCCACTGAAGGAAGCTGCCTTACGCAGAGGGCCCAGCTGTCTTATAACTGTCCACTCTGACTGGCAGCGGCTTTTCACAGGATGGAAGCAGAGGCAGGTTCCCAGTCACATCCCCTCCTCACTTGGCCAGCCAGGGGAGAGTTCTGGAGAGGGCAGGGCACCTGAGTCAACAGGTGACATCACAGCCTCCCCATTATGATCTGCGTGCGAGTCAGCTTCTAGAGGATATGGCTTCAGAGCGGGAAGGAGCCTCAACACCGACTCCCCTTTCACAAAAGGTCTGCAAGAAGAAGCTCTACAGCTTCCCGCCTCTCTTGACACTTCGAAGACCAACGTGCTTCTCAGGTCAGCCCCACAGCCCCAGATCCCAAGAGAAACCACCTTGACACCCCACTCCCACCCACCTCTGGCTGCCCTCCCAGTGGGATCAGAAGGGCAAGAGGTGGCGGGGCCACACACGCACCTCAATTTTGGAGGTTGGGGGACCCCAGGCAGAAAATCCCACAAGCACTTCTCCCTCACAAATGCAGCAACAAATTAGGCAACCGCTCCCCACACCCAAAATCAACCACCTGAAGCGGCCTCTGCACTTGCCTAATGGTAGAGCCGGGCCCTGCAAAGGGATAGTTGTATGACAAGACCGTTTCCGCTTTGGAGGAAGCTGCCCCAAGAGGATTTGTTTTTTTGAAAAGAATTCTTTAATTTTCCATGAGCCTTTGCTTCTTGAAGACACAGCTTTACTCTTGAACACAGAAAGCGCCTCTTCATTAAGCGGCGAGAGGCAGTTGAAAGAACTAATGAGCCTCGAGTGGAGATTCTCCCTTGGCCAGGCGACGTTTGGCTCAAGAGCTTTGATTAAATAATTAAATGAGCCGATGTGCAGGAAGGAGCAGCTCAAAGTGCCGAACTCTTCAATGAGTCATCAGAAGGGATCTCAGAGGCTATTTAGGCCAATCCCATTTAGCCAATGCAGGAAGTCCCTATTACAGTGTCCCTTCGCAAGTAAAATCTGCTGCGAGAGTATCCCTGATTGGTAAGATCCTCACTACAGGATCCCTGATAGGTAAAATCTGCTGCTAGAGGGAGCCGGCCATTTTCTGCTTTAAAACAACTAGCAACATGGAATTCATCACCTTGCATTGAAAGAGCTTGTGCCTCCATCCATTCAATTTTTGAAATTGGCCACAAAGTGAGGTTATATTACATTTTGTGCTTAGCTTCATCCTGGGAACCCCTGCCAGGAGCCCAATGGCATCACTGCTCCACTTTAATTTTATTTATTGAAATTCTTATAGACCACACTTTTTATATATAAACAACAACAACAACACAGAGAGAGAGAGAGAGCGTGCGCAAGGCTATATACCACAGTTCCATTCTGATAAACATCCATTAAAAGCATTGATAAACACTAGCAGGTAAAATGAAATTCACGCATCGAAGGCGACTGAATAACACAATTTTTCAGAGGCATCCAAAAGAAGGCAGGAATGAATCTTGCTGAACCTCCATTGGCAGGCAGTTCCACAAGAAAAGGCCCACCACATTAAAAGCTTGGTCCCTTGTAAAGGTTGACTGAACCATAAGAATGCCCATCAGAGGAACTTTGTGATCTGCGCATCTTTCCATTCAACTGTTCTTCAAGGCACTGGAGGAATTACGCAAAAGAGAGAGCTGTAAGCGGAAATATTTATCCCGGGGCCCATCGGCACTGTACACGTAAAGCAGTATCATGGCTTCCCCCACAGAATCCTGGGAGTTGTAAGTTGCTAGGTGTGCTGACAGCTGTTAGGAACCCCCCTATTCCCACCACAGACCAGCCTAAAGTTATTGAGGAGCTGGGAATTTGAGCCCTGGTCTCTACTACATCCTAGGCTGGCACTCTAACCACTCGGCCGCGTTGGCTTTCGAAACAAGAGCCAGCGCCCTCCCGGTTCTGACCAAATTGCTCTGGCTTATGTAGGATGGATGGATGAAAGGCCTTTGGATGCCAGTGAAAGAGCAGCCGCCATCAGCTTAGGCTTCCGTTGGTATCCGTACTACACCGAAGCAGGTGAGGCCCGCAAGGGGAGAGCCGCGGCGGGAAGACGCCTGGGAAATGGCAGGCGGAGGGTTAAAAGCGCCCCGTCCAATAGGCAAAGAGGTGAGCAAAGAGACCGCCTCTCGCACCAACCTGAGATGGGCCTGTGATGGCTGGTAGGGAGGAAGGGGGCGCCCAGAGTAGGCGGAGCCAGGGCCCATGACAGGCGGGGCCGGAGCCAATGGCAGGTGGCGCCGACTGATGGTCCCTCCCCGCTGAGTTCTGCAAGGGCCAAAGGGAGGCAGAAGATGAATGGGCAGGGCTGGTTGCATGAAGGCAGGTGGAGGTTGGTGGGAGAGGGCTTCATTCACCCACAATGGGATGGTTCCACACTTGCTCCAACACACCTCAAATTACCCGCATGCTGCAACTGGGCTTGGAAAAAAGTCTTCTATTAGCAAAAGAAAATTTATTTGGAGTCTAAGTTTGGAGGGTGGGGCAAAGACAGGGGACGGCAGCCTAGGCACTACTATTAGAATAATGTGTTTGTGGGAGAGGTTTATTGTTTTGTTTTCATTTTTAACTATTTTGTGCTTCTATCCTGTATCTTGTGAACTCCTCTGAGATCTTCCAATGAAGCATGGTCTAATAATAATAATAATAATAATAATAATAATAATAATAATAATAATAATAATAATTTGAATTTGAATTTGAATTTGAATTTGAATTTATATACCACCCTATAGCCGGAGGTCTCAGGGCGGTTCACAGAACAAAAATCAAAATATAAAACCACAAAATATATAATCAAAATAAAAACAACAACCCAATAACCCCACCTCAAAAAAAACAATAATAAAATAATAATAAATGAACAATTTTTTTTTTAAAAAAAACCTAATACTAATAGCAGGCAGTAAGCACCGCTAAAGTTTCCATTTTGTTAGGTGAGGTTTATCGAGTGGGATTCTTGAATTTATGTATCGCTTCCCATTACCAAAAATAAATAAAACCCACCCAACTCCCAAAGCGATTTTCAAGCAAGTAAAGAATACGGTCATAAAATCACATGGACGTATTAAAAACAGATTTAGCAGTACAATCATATCAGTGATGCTGCCCAGATGCCCAGGAAAACAAAACAAAATCTTCTTGGGCTGGCTCATAAATAATGACAAGGCTGGAGCCAGGCATACCTCCTGCCCAAGCAATGGCATTTTAATCTCGGAAATCCATCTGAGGCTTAAGACAGCTGCTTATTGGATTTGCAGATTATGGTAGAAATGAATATCTAACTATTAACTATGAGAAGTCAGAGGTTTCCACATGGACAGCCAAGTATTCCTGGACTGTGAATGTCCACAGACTAGACCAAGCCAGTTTTTACGAGTCTCGGGTAGAAAAGGACAAAAGTGTCAATTTCAGTTGCCATATTTCTTTTTCAAAAAATGACCCCCACGGAAATTTATCAGTGTACATTCCCTTTAATATACATAGTTCTCTATTCAAATTTGCCTGATATGTCTGTCTTTCTCTTTTTTTGCAAGCAATTTCCCTAATATAATACATTTTCGTTTGTTTTCACTCATAATTGCATTCTTATGGACACCTTTCCTCAATGCATAAATTTTTGGTCCACATTTTGTGGCTGGAGAACTGCCTTGCAAAATTCAGAAAAGTGTGGCGATGAGCTAGATGGACCGATTGTCCGAATTTCTGAAATGCAAATTAGGTAAAGGGACCCCTGACCATTAGGTCCAGTCGTGGCCGACTCTGGGGTTGCGGCGCTCATCTCACTTTATTGGCTGAGGGAGCCAGCATACAGCTTCTGGGTCATGTGGCCAGCATGAGTAAGCCGCTTCTGGCAAAGCAGAGCAGTGCACGGAAACGCCATTTACCTTCCCGCTAGAGTGGTACCTATTTATCTACTTGCACTTTGATGTGCTTTCAAACTGCTAGGTTGGCAGGAGCAGGGACCGAGCAACGGGAGCTCACCCCGTCGCGGGGATTTGAACCGCCGACCTTCTCTATCGGCAAGTCCTAGGCTCTGTGGTTTAACCCACAGCGCCACCCGTGTCCCCACAAATTAGGTAGGGGGGTGTTAATATGCAAACTAAACTGAATTACTCCCCACGACCACCTCTGATCTCGGGCTGCATTTCATGAACAGACCGAGTGGAAAGTGCAGGATAATTACAAAAGTTCGAAGCAGAAGCTTCAGTGGGTGCATTTCTTTTGGGGAACGGCCACAGCTTAGCGGCAGAGATTTGCATTCAAGGTTCAATACTTAAAAGCAACTCCAGGTAGGACTGGGATTATCCCCTGCCTGAAACCCTGGAGAGCTGCTGCCGGTCAGTGTGGACAATACTGAGCTCGATGGACCAATGGTAAAAAGCGGCTTCCTTTGTTCCTAGGGGAAAGTTGTGACCCAGATTTTCAAACCTGGTTTCCAGGACTTAGCAAAGAATTCTGTCCTCCTTTCTCTGAACTTTATTGAATCCACCCACTCGCATTTCTGGTGCTGCCCTCGATTTGGAAGCTGGCTGTGTCTCATTAAATAACTTGGCTTGGGCGCCTCCTGTTCATTATTGGCAGCAAATTGGCCGCTCTGCCTCTCAAAATGCTCTGGCAGATCAGGTGCTGGTCGACTCAATGAGCGAGCTAATGGGCAGAAAGGTGTGCGGTCCCTTTCTCTCTCTGAAAAACAAGCTCGTCCCTTAGTGGCAGGGCCGCGGCTCAGTTGAGGAGCATGCAGAAGGTCTCAGGTTCAATCCCCGGCCTCTCTAGGTACGGCCGGGAGAGAACTTTATCTGAAACCCTGGAAAGTCGCTGTCAGTCAGTGTAGACAATCATAAGCTAGATGGACCAATATTTTGACTCCACATCTTAAGGGAAGGGCCTTAGTTCACTTGCTTTGCATGCAGAATGTTTTTTTCCAAAAATAAAAACAGAGATTGAATAGCCCTCTGTCAGGGATTTTTTCGCTGTGTTTCGTGCCTTGCAGGGGGGTTGCTCTAGATGGCCCTTGGAGTCCCTTCCTGCTCTACAGCTAATTCTATGGTGCTTTAAATATACAGGGTGGGTGTGGCTGTGCTGAA
The DNA here is from genome assembly GCF_027172205.1 of Podarcis raffonei. Classification (NCBI taxonomy): domain Eukaryota; kingdom Metazoa; phylum Chordata; class Lepidosauria; order Squamata; family Lacertidae; genus Podarcis; species Podarcis raffonei. Next base: position 72,717,439 of record NC_070609.1, on the reverse strand, counting down.
GGAACAGTAGTGTAGCCACCACGGACGAAACGTTGATTTGAAGCAATTCCAAATGAAAAGGCACAAAATATGAATGACCACGAAGAGCCCACTGCCACGTCCCTCAGAATCCTCCAGAATTTAGAAGGCAAACGTTGGGGAAGATGGGTCTTTTCGCAAAACCATTTATCTTTGAGTATTGTGGTCAGTATTGGTATTATTAGTACAGTGGTACCTCGGGTTAAGTACTTAATTCGCTCCGGAGATCTGTACTTAACCTGAAACTGTTCTTAACCTGAAGCACCACTTTAGCTAATGGGGCCTCCCGCTGCCGCCGCGTGATTTCTGTTCTCATCCTGAGGTAAAAATAGTACCCGGAGCACAATTTCTGTTCTCATCCTGAAGCAAAGTTCTTAACCTGAGGTACTATTTCTGGGTTAGAAGGGTATGTAACCTGAAGCATATGTTACCTGAAGCGTATGTAACCCGAGGTACCACTGTATTGGTTCAGGGCCCAATGGCTTTTTCTCTCCTCCTCTTCCTCTGCAGATTCCAAGTGTGTCGCAAATACAAGGGAGAAATTCATGAGCATGTTTGAAAGCCAAACTGACAAAGACTTGCAGCCAGAGAAGCAAAGCAGTAGGCACCCTCTTGCTTCCCCCAATGTGCCCTCCCTGCTCCACTCCTCCCCGACCCACACTGTCCCCAAACCCAGACCCATATCTGGCTGCCTGCATGTGTAAAGCGAAGCTGGCGTTGCTCTCACAAAGGACTCGAGCATGAGAATGGGAGGCCTTCAAAGAGGCAACTGCCAATTAGTTCTGACCTGATGGAGCCGACTCTCTTCCTGGGCGGGTGTCGCACAGTTGCAACGACCCCCTCCCCAAATTAATTGGCACGATGCTACACCCTGGTCTCTGGAGAGCAGACTCTGCCTTCCTTGAACGCTTTGTGAACTTTGAACAACTCAGCGGAGACCTGTGAACATGGGCGTCAAAGCAAGCGTATCTGGGGAAAGGGTCTCTTCTGGCAGGGAGCACATACCGTATTTTTTGCTCCATATGACACACTTTTTACTCCTAAAAAGTAGGGGAAATGTCTGTGCGTCTTATGGGGCAAATGCGTGGTCCCTGGAGCCAAATTGCCTAGGGGCAAAAAACAGATTGTGGTGGGTTTTTTTAGAAAGATGGAAGCGGGTGTTGAAACAAAGTTACTGAGCAGCTGATCGGCAAGCGATTGGGCAGGAGATAAGGCTGCCGGAGGAGTGGGGGGGGGGAGTAAAGACAGCGAACTTGCAAGGAGAGGAGACAGGAATACTAAAACAAGCAATGAGGAGAGAAATTAGAAAAAAAAGGAGGAGCAAAAAACTGCTCCAGCTAAGGAAAAGACACTAAGGCAAACAAGAGGGAAGGGGGTGTTGAAAGGAAGCCGCTGAGCAGCTGATCGGCAAGCGATCAGGAGGGAGATAAGGGACGCTAGCGATAAAGTAGGCTGCCTGGGAGGGGGGAGGTAAAAGCACATGGATCCTCAGGATTTTTGCATTGGGTCACCCCAAATTTACCATCAGATCACATAGCATGTCCATGGCTACAGCCTGCACCAAAAAAACCCACACATCCATTGTTTCGTGGGGCCACAATGGCGCAATATCGTGGTTACAATGCACGGATCCCCATGGATCCTCAGGATTTTTGCATTGGGCTAACCCAAACTCACCGTCAAATCACATAACATGTCTGTGGCCACAGCATGAACCACAAAAATCATACATCCACTCTTTCGTTCAGAATATTTTTCTTCTTGTTTTCCACCTCTAAAAACTAGGTGCGTCTTATGGTCAGGTGTGTCTTACGGAGCGAAAAATACGGTACTTTAGAGCAGGGTTGGCAAGGTCACACCAGGCCCATCAAGCTTTCAGTGGCCCACCCACAACAGCTGGAGGCCGGAGGCCCCTGAATCCCAGTTGCCAGGAATCACCAACGGGGAGTGTTGTGCTCAGGACCAGATTCTGGGCTTCCCATAAGAAGCATCTGGTTGGCCACTGTGAGAACAGGATGCTGGCCTGATCCAGCCAGGTCCTTCTGAGGGTTGTATGCATGACAGCGAGGGTGGGCTGTTGCCTTCATGCCCCACCTGTGGGCTTCCTGGAGCCACCTGACTCCCCCATGCTTTTCTCTCTTGGTTCCAGGCAATTCCAACTTAGCCGAAGGGGAGCTGGCAAACGAAACCAAACCCAAAGGGCAGAAAGGCGTTCCCAAAGCATCGCCCCGAATGAATCACCCAGAGGAGAAGAAGCCAGAGGAGTCTCCCAACCTGGGGCCTTTTTATTATATTGGAGGAGCAAACGGAATCGATATGTAAGGACGCCTGCAGAAAGAATTGCCCCTCCGTCATGGGTGCTTCTTCCTGTGGCTCCCCAGAGTCTTGTATTTCCTTATTGACAGCATTTCTATGCTACCGTTTAGTCCTCAGGGCCTCTGCTCACAGTGTAAAACAGACACAGCACACAAGGAAAGAGGAAGAGGAGGGAGGAGGGAGAAGCAACCTCTTCAACTTAGTGATTGAAGTCACAAGTGATGTCAGTCCTGGCTGTCTCCCTATTGGTTATCCTGGGGAAAATAATAATAATAATAATAATAATAATAATAATAATAATAATAATAATAATAATATTTATACCCCAACCATCTGGCTGAGTTTCCCCGGCCACTCTGGGCGGCTCCCAATCAAGTATTAAAAACAATGCAGCCTTAAATATTGAAAAACTTCCCTGAACAGGGCTGTCTTCAGATGTCTTTTAAAGATAGGATAGCTACTTATTTCCTTCACATCTGAAGGGAGGGTGTTCCACAGGATGGGTGCCACTACCGAGAAGGCCCTCTGTCTGGTCCCCTGTAAACTCACTTCTCGCAATGAGGGAACCGCCAGAAGGCCCTCGGCGCTGGATCTCAGTGTCCGGGCTGAACGATGGGGGTGGAGACGCTCCTTCAGGTATATAGGACTGAGGCTGTTTAGGGCTTTAAAGGTCAGCACCAACACTTTGAAATGTGCTCGGAAACGTACTGGGAGCCAATGCAGATCTCTCAGAACCAGTGTTATGTGGTCCCAGCGGCCACTCCCAGTCACCAGTCTAGCTGCCGCATTCTGGATTAATTGCAGTTTCCGGGTCACCTTCAAAGGTAGCCCCACATAGAGCGCGTTGCAGTAGTCCAAGCAGGAGATAACTAGAGCATGCACCACTCTGGTGAGACAGTTTGCGGGCAGGTAGGGTCTTAGCCTGCGTACCAGGTGGAGCTGGTAGACAGCTGCCCTGGACACAGAATTAACCTGCGCCTCCATGGACAGCTGTGAGTCCAAAATGACTCCCAGGCTGCGCACCTGGTCCTTTGGGGGCACAGTTACCCCATTCAGGACCAGGGAATCCCCCAGGGAATGGCTTTTCTGATGTTCTTATGAGTGAAGGAGGGCTGATGCCTTCATCCCCAGCTTCCTTCAGCCATCAGATGATTGGCCCCTGTGAGAACAGCAGGCTGGACTAGATGGGCCTTTGGTCTGATCCAGTAGCCAGACTCTTCTGAGGGTGAAGGCAAGGGCTGCTGCCGTTCTTTATTTTAAAAACAACAACAAGTTGCTGGACCTCATTGTTTTCTCTCCTTCCTCTGAGCAGACTGAACGCCTTCTGCAAGAACAAAGGCTGGCAGCGTATCTATGACAACCGGAGGGATGATTACATCCTGAAGTGGTGTGAGACTAAGTGCCGGGACACCTATTTCAACTTCAGAGAAGGTAAGGAGGCCTGGGGGAGCCACCACCAAAAAGACCTTTTCCCTAGTGGTCTTAGGGCACGGGAGTGGAGAACCTGAGGCTCGGCAGATGTTGCTGAACCTCCATCAACCACAGCCAACAGGACGAGTGGTCAGGGATGATTTTCAAACCCATTGAAATCCATGGACATGACTAACTGAGGTCTATTCATATCAGTGGGTCTACTGACTACCATTAGCTACAGCCTGATGGGTGCTGTTCTTCAGAGAATCATAGAGTTGGAATGGAACCATGAGCACCATAGAGTCTAACTCCCTACAATGCAGAAAAGCTGATGAGCATTCCCATTCAAATGGTGCGTGTGCACCATGTCATGTGATCGATTATGCGGGGCGGGGCTTACCTGGCCCCCACAATATTTTATTCTCATTGGCACCCCTGCAGTCCAGCAGCAGCTGGAGTCGGCAGGCTCTCTGCTCCCTTGTTGTTGGGCTTGGCCCAAAGGTTATCAATAAAGGATGTGTTGCGTGTGAGAGAGGTTGAACCAGCCTTCATGCTCCACCCTGGCTCTCGCTATTCCTCCCTTTGCAGGAGAGCAGCTTCTTTACCAGATCTCTAACAACAAGATCCTCACTACCAAGATCGGCCTTTTGATGAACTTGAGGGAGTATGAACGGGTGATGAAGAAGATCAGCAGGACCACAAAGTGAGCCCTAAACTCTTAAGCACAGCCTCCCTGCGCCTTATGTTGTTCAAGGGGGAAGGGTCTCGAGCTCAGAGGGGCCAGACGTGGCCCTCTAACCCTCTCTAATCGGGCCCTTGGGATGTTCCACAGGCCACACCTTCCTCTCGCCAAACCACGCCCCTCGCTGGGCCTGCTTCACAATCTCCTTGAGTGTTTTTGCCTGGCTGGAATTTGTCCTCGAACCCACATAATGCTTCTTTCTCAGCTGGTTGGAGGCTAGAGAAGGGTGTTGGTATGCATGTGTAGCCTACCATACAAAGATAACATTCACATGGCTTGCCCCACTCATTTTTCATCTGACTTTGCCCACCACTGTAATGCGGCCCCCAGAATCTTGCCTAGAAAGGACTGTGGCCCTTGGGCAGATGAGGGGCATGTAGAGGGGGCAGCAGAGTGGCATTTATCATTGGGCATAAAAAGGAAGATGACTTGATTGGTAGTGGGGGTTGTTGGGGGGGTTGTTCCTTTAACAGCTCCTTTTTGATGCCAAAACTATTCACTGGGGAGCATATGGTGCAGCTGTAGTGAATTATTAAGTGCAGCAAAAGCGAACATCGCAACATTATGCAAAAGAAGGTGAAAATATGCATAGAATTTGCAAAAATTATGCAGGCTGCAAAATTCTCTCTTGCTTCTTGGTAGCTGTATTCCCAGTAATGGGTGATGTTTGCTTTAGGAGGCCAGGAGACGCCTCAGGGACAAAGTTTAGTAAAAAAAAAATTGACTATGGGAAGTAGGTATAATCTAACTGCCTCTCCCACGCACCCTGCAAAAAACATCCCCCAGCCGTAGCCAACTTTCCAGAACAGAATGTAGTCTGTGCCGACATTCAAAACCTCAAATCCAGATGTCAGCGTGTGACAGGGTTTCAAATCTGGAGCTATTTGGCTTTGTGGCATGATTGTGTTCCATGATTGGTTGGGATCACATCATGAGGAATCATGTGACACACAGCTGAGGGTATGGAGGTCTATGAACTGCCTTGGCTGAAGAGGAAAGTTGTCCAATTTCCACACTGGGGGGGAGGGCATGTCAGCAATGGGGCCCCCTAGAAATATGGACCCAGTGTTTCAACAGTGTTGGGGTAGGGTGTGTGGAATATACTGGATTCAGTTTCCATTTAAAAGCAAACCTATTTATATTATTTTTATTAATTAAATTTATATACTGCCCTTCGTCCGAGGCTCACAGGCCAGTTTGCAGTATATCTAGTAAAAATACAGAACGTAATAAAAAGCAGAACACTTTCTGAAACGATACGGAAACCGAAACACATCTATGTTCCGAAGTGTGCCCTGAATTTTGCAGTGCAGCTCTCAACCCAAGCAATGTGTGCAAAAGGTGCACAGACTAGGGTAAAGGATACATTTGAATGCATCTATTTCTGCCAAGACCATACAAAAAAAAATGCATTGTATTAGGGGAAATGGCTCTGCGGAAATGTGTACGTCAGGCAGAATTGCATACAAACGAGGGTAAAGTAAAGGGTAAAGGGACCCCTGACCATTAGGTCCAGTCGTGACCGACTCTGGGGTTGTGACACTCATCTCGCTTTATTGGCCGAGGGAGCCGGCGTACAGCTTCCGGGTCGTGTGGCCAGCATGACCAAGCCACTTCTGGCGAACCAGAGCAGCACACGGAAACGCCGTTTACCTTCCCGCCTATTTATCTACTTGCACTTTGACGTGCTTTTGAAATGCTAGGTTGGCAGGAGCAGGGACCGAGCAACGGGAGCTCACCCCGTCGCAGGGATTCGAACCGCCGATCTTCTGATCAGCAAGTCCTAGGCTCTGTGGTTTAACCCACAGCGCCACCTGCGTCCCTTGTATATTAGGATAAATTGTATATTAGGAGGGTATATTAGGAGAAATTCGCTGTTCAGTATTCAAGAGGGCTTTTAAGGTAACTAAACAAATGGCAAACAGGTGTGGAAATATGGAGAACTTAACTGAATATTGGGAAAAGGCGAAACCCAAACTGGGAGGTTGTTCGCCCATCCTTAGTTGGAGAGGCGCAGATCCCTTCACGAGAAGCATCCAAGTTCCAACCCCTTCTTCTTATCCTGGGCTTTTGCAGGGTTTTGAGAATGGAGGACTTTTTCCCCGAGACTTTCCGCCTGGATACCAAGGACGAGAGAGAGATATTCTTTGAAATATATGAAGGTGAATGTCAGGAGCTTCAGAGCTAAGTCACATCCTCCCAAGCGGAAATAAATTCATTTGACCATTTTCCTATCCTGCCAAACTCCTGCTTAGCTCAGGCCGGTACCGTCTGGTTTTGGATCAGATTTGGGCTGTGGCTGTAGATTCCAGATAAAGGAAACTATTCCCAATGGAGATGGTTAGAATTCCTTTCCTTTTATTGCTGCGTTTATCTCCCACCTTTTCTCCAGAGAGCTCAAGGTGGCAGACATGGTTCTCCGCCTCCCCATTATATTCCCACAGGTCCACAGGCTGAATCAGAGCAGTGGCCCACCCAGCCCAGTATTACCTGCACTGACTGGCAGCAGCTCTCCAAGAGTTTCAGGAAGGGGACATCCTCCATCCTACCTGGAGATGTCCTTGGGGATTGAACCTGGGACCTTCTGCATGTGAGACAGGTGCTCCACCACTGAGCTACAGCCCAGGAGGCCATGATGGGCCAGATAGACCCATCAGGCACCTGCCTGTGTTTCTCCTCTTCTCCACAGAGCCTCAGATCTGGATCTGCAAGCCCACCAGCTCGAACCAAGGCCGGGGGATCTTCCTCCTCAAAAACCAATCCGAGGTCAACAGCTTGCAAGCCAAGCTCCTCAGCATCGAAGAAGATCCTATGTACAAGAAACTGCCTTACAAAATTCCCCCGGCGAGGATCGTTCAAAGGTAGAGAACGCAGTGATGTGGAGGTTCTGCTAACCCACTGCCCCAAGTTTCCAGCTGGCTGGTGAAAGATGTTGCTGGATGGTCTTTGGGGAACTTAACTAGTGCGCTTGAGGTGAAGGAAGCCTGGGATCTTGGGTGGGCTGGGGAAATCTCCTTCTCGGGCCGTCATCTTGCAGAAATGTGAACTCCTGGAAAGCAACCAGGACGGCAGGAACAGGCAGCTTTTTTCACCCCCGGGGTCCGCATCTCTTACTAGGCTACCTTCCAGGGGCCACAGGCCAGTAGTGGGTGGGGCCGGTGGCAAAAGTGGGAGGAGCAACTGCTGCAAATCCTAACCTTTGCACAGTGTGCTGCTTCCTGAACACAGGACACTCTTCTCAACCCTCCATCCGGGAAAGGAAGTGATGCTGTCGAGTTCCGTGACACATCCCAGCCATTCTGGAGGACGTGAAGCTTGGGTGGGGAGGGGTGTGGCCTGGTGACAGGGGGTGTGGCCTAGTGAGAATCCCAAGAGCCATTTGGCAGCTCTTCTGGGCCTGAGCATCCCTCCCCCCCCCCATTATGGGCTGCAAAAGTCGAGACTTGCATCAAACTCCCCATTAAACACCCCTCATACCGGGGGGGGGGAATAGCAGAGTGTGGCATCCTGGAGGCCTCCTGTTCTAGATTCCATTCTAGCACCTAGAATTCCTGTTCTAGATTCCATTCTAGCATCTAGAATTCCTGTTCTAGATTCCATTCCATTTATGGCTCCTCCAAACATTCAATCAGCATTCCACAGCCGCTGAGCTTACTCAGTCTTCACTGAGCTTTTTTGCGATGTGTGTGTGTCAAAAAACCATTAAGTTCCCCTCCCCCAAATGCTTTTGTATTTGTGCAAATTTCAGAGTCTGAACAGAAGGTGTTAACAAAGTGCCATCCCGTTTTCTGCAATTGCACGGGATTCTGCGTTTTGCGTAAGAGCAACTGCGGAAAGTCTTAGTGGGTGGGTAAAGGTAAAGGGACCCCTGACCATTAGGTACAGTCGTGGCCAACTCTGAGGTTGCGGCTCTCATCTCGCTTTATTGGCTGAGGGAGCTGGCGTACAGCTTCCGGGTCATGTGGCCAGCATGGTGAACCAGAGCAGCGCACGGAAACTCCGTTTACCTTCCCACCTATTTATCTACTTGCACTTTGACGTGCTTTTGAACTGCTAGGTTGGCAGGAGCAGGGACCGAGCAATGGGAGCTCACCCCATCACGGGGATTCGAACTGCCGACCTTCTGATTGGCAAGTCCTACGCTCGGTGGTTTAACCCACAGCGCCACCCGCGTCCCTTTTAGCGGGTGGGTACATTGGGCCAACAGCAGGATATCCACCCCCCCCTTATTCCTTTTATTTCTCCTGGCATATAGAGCTCGAGCGTTCCCGGTCTAAGGACTTCCTGTCGTTTGTATGATCAGAGTCCTTTCCTCAGTTTAATTTCCAGTACCTTTCTCTCTCTTCTTAAAGTTCCGTGTCATCGGCACAGACAGATCATTAGCATTTTAACAGGTGGTGAAGAGAGAGAGAAAGAAAGAGAGACAGATCAGAGATTATTTCTGTCTGGGCATCTAAGGAGAGCTTCAAAGGGGGAAATGCACGCCAAAGACTTTGCATTGTGTGAGCTGAATAAGTCTCTAATGCTATATACCAAAGCTGTTAGAGAGCTGAGCAGCTGCACTCACCTGCCCCCGCCCCTCCCCGTCTAACTGGCTTCCTACAGAAGTGGAAATGCAAAAATACACACACACACACATACACACACACGGGTCGGATTTAGGTTTGATGAGGCCCTAAGCTACTGAAGGTAATGGGGCCCTTTATATGTCCAGCTGTCTTTTGTCAACAACAAATTGTCGCTGTTATTTGTGTTGAATATATATGCTATACAGTGGTACCTTGGGTTACATACGCTTTAGGTTACAGACGCTTCAGGTTACAGACTCCGCTAACCCAGAAATAGTGCTTCAGGTTAAGAACTTTGCTTCAGGATGAGAACAGAAATCAGGCTTTGGCGGTGTGGCGGCAGCAGGAGGCCCCATTAGCTAAAGTGTTTCTTCAGGTTAAGAACAGTTTCAGGTTAAGAACGGACCTCCGGAACGAATTAAGTACTTAACCCGAGGTACCACTGTATGGTAATTTATGGACCTGATAAGTATCTAAAGCCATTTGCACATAACAACTTATGTATTTTATCAAAGTAAATGTTGAGCTGAAATACAATTAAGAAGAAGTATATTAATAGTGAAATACAATTAAGAAGAAGTATATTAATAGTGAAATAATTTTTAAGCTGTAGGTTTTATTTCATTTGCTTTTTATCTTATATTTTGGAAATTTAGATCCAGTTTTTTTCCCTTTATTTTTTGGGGGGACCCCAAGAGAGTGGGGCCCTATGTTATAGCTTGTTTAGCTTATACGTAAATCCGGCACCACACACACACACACACACACACACACACACAGTGCCTCAGGCCAGAATAATCAAATCAAACAAACATAAGATCAGCTAATGCCCGCTTTCAACATCAGCTAATGCCCACTTTCCTTGCAAGCATGACAATTGCATGGCTAGTTTAATCAGTCCACTTACGACTATCAAAAACAATTCAAGCAGTATTTGAAAAACGGAAGCATTGTGTGCCGTGCACAGGGCTGGGAGGTCTATTCCATTTTCTCTAGTTATTCTCTGCCAATCTTACAAATCTGGAAAGCCTTTATTGGCTATACAAGCATAAAGGATCATAATACCCACTTCCTGTCCTCAATATATTCTAGAGCAGCAGTTCCCAAACTTTTTCAGGTCACCGCCCCCTTGGTTCCACAAACTCAACCCTCGTGCCCCCAACCCAACCTTTATTATTCATTATGCTGGTTCACACAATCCAGGAAGGAAGAATAATAATACAGTGGTACCTCTGGTTATGGACTTAATTCGTTCTGGAGGTCCGTTCTTAATCTGAAACCGTTCTTAACCTGAGGTACCACTTTAGCTAATAGGGAGACCCGCTGCCACCGCACCGCCAGCACGCAATTTCTGTTCTCATCCTGAGGTAAAATTCTTAACCCAAGGTACTATTTCTGGGTTAGCGGAGTCTGTAACCCAAAGTGTTTGTAACCCGATGTGTTTGTAATCTGAGTTGTTTGTAACCCGAGGTACCACTGTAATGCAATACAGTTTGAAACAGTAATCATTAGCTGCACATGCATTCAAAAATCCAATTAGTTTAATTAATTCAACCAAATGGATGAACTTGAAACCCACCCACCCCACCCCAGGTTATCCCACCACCTCTTTTGGGAATCTGTGTTTTAGACTACGGACCTTTTGAGTTATCTTTTCGCCCCGAAACCCTGGAAAGAAGAATTTTGCCTGGAAACCCCCCTCCAATAAAGAAACTGTAACGGAGGAAGGAAATATTAAGAGAATGAGGATGCATAGTTATCGAGCTGTCTTGTGCCTGCTGTGTTAATAAGTTACCCTTTCCATGCGCTTTCTCTGATTTATTTTGAAATTTATATTTAAAATAATAAATAAATAAATAAATGAAATGTAATAGATTAGAACATAAAAAATAAAATAAGCAGATTGGCATGAGCGAGACTTGAAGAGCCTCAGAAGCTCAGGTGCCACAGAGATGCATATCCTTCCGGTTCCTCAGGTATATTGATAAGCCGTTGCTCTTAGAGGGGAAGAAGTTTGATGTTCGCTCGTACCTCCTCATCGCCTGCACATGCCCCTTCATGCTCTTCTTTGGCCACGGCTATGTCCGCCTCACATGCCTCAACTACGACCCCAAGTCGGAAGACCTCACTTCTCATCTGACCAATCAGGTGAGGGGGGAGAGAAGGGGGCGGGATTTGAGCGGGAGGCAGGTTTCTGTGGACCAGGAAATAGTTGGGCCTTCTCTCAAACGTGGAGCGTTGCGTTAAAACAGGCATCGTACCCAAACAATATGCGAAGCCAAGCATTCTTTGAAATTCGCACTGCTCTGAATGTTGCGATCTGGTTCGGAAAGTGTGGGGAAAGTGTGTAAGAACGCGATCTTAGAATGTGGCAGCATGTAGCCATTGGAACTCCCTGCCTGTTGATACCAGGCAGGCCCCTTCACTGCCCTCTTTTTGGTGCCTTCTAAAAATCTTTATTGTTTGGGCATGCCTATCCAGACGTTTAGAAAGTTGGTGCAAGTTTTAATCTGCTTTTAGTCTACTGCATTTTAACCTTTTAGAAGTCTGTTTGTTTTATCTTCATTTTCTTTTCTTTTCTTTTGCAAAACTGCTTTGAGGTGGTTGTTGCCCGTTTTGCAAATCAGGCGCCGTGTGGGTTTTATGAAATAAACAAATAAGGGCATCTATCGGTGAAATTAACATGCTTCCAAATGCAGTACCGTATATTAAGGGAAATTGCCTCCAAAAAGAAAATGAATGGTAGGCAAAATGACATGTTAAATTAGGGGGAAATGTAGACTAAAATGCTGGTGAGTTTCCATGAGAACTTGCTTTTTTAAAAGAAGAAGAAGAAGAAGAAGAAGAAGAAGAAGAAGAAGAAGGAGAAGGAGAAGGAGAAGAAGAAGGTATTTGCAAATCAATGCGGGAAGGTGAAGAACTAATCTTTAGATTGCAAAAAGCAGGAAATTGAAGAAAACTGAAATGGAATGATTCGCCCGTCCCCAAGCCTAACCCTCAAAAACAGCTGGTGCTAAATTTAAGTAGCTGGGCCAAAGTCATGAAAATATATGACGATACCTTCGGGCTGCAATACATTGTTTGAGTCTGTCAGCCTCAATCCAGCATCACTTTTGCTCAGGGGTGATAGGAGTTGGAGTTCGACAGGGGCAGGATCTGTAAGACCTGCCTTTTATTCCTGCAGAGGCGCATCTAGGTTTTATTTGCTGTCCCTGTTGTGACTGGTTTTGTGTTTGTAGGTCACTTGGGGCCACTGGAGTGAGGAGGCAGCTGATTAATACTAATTATTACCATTATTAACAGCAGCAACAATGTCCAGAGAGCCACAGGTTCCCCGCAACCTGTGCCATAAACAATACCTACCCCCTTGACCATCTAGATTTCTGTGTGCAGGGAAGGCTTGCAAATTCATCCATCTCCCTTCGAGGGCTCGGGTGAGATGAGAGAGATTTAAATGTGGCGTTTTTGTAAGCCGTCCAGGTAACATTTTGCAAACCGCTTTGAGGTGTTGATTTGGGAGCAGGGTGTTTACGATTAAGCGGCATATAGATGTTTTGAAATAATTCATAAATACTTTTCTGAGGCCTCTTAAGCAAGAGGCATGATCAGAGCAAGGCCTGAAACGGGGCTTTTTGATTATGAGGCTCCCCCATTTGTTATCAAATACGTCACACTCGCCCAAGAGGAGAAACACAGACAGGAATTGATTTCTCAATTTTAGTATATGTGCTGCCGAAGCGAGCACAGGAATTGATTTCTCTTCTCGCTCCGAGGACGGGCACCACAAAACAAGGGCCATCCATCCCTGGTAAACAGGGACAGCTGGAGCATATGTTATCCCTGCCAGCCCAGCCCACTTGGTATCGCCTTCCTGCAGCTTAATGGCTTTGGCAAGATGGGCGCCTTGTGTGTGGTTTTTTTGCCTTGAACAGAGCTGTTTGCTCAGCTTGGGATTTGGAGCGCTGCGGTGCCATGCTGGCTCTGGAGAGACCCCGCTGCCACAAAGGACATGAAATGAGGGCCAGGTGTTGTTATTCAAAAGAGTACCTGCAAATCTCATCAGCGGGGGGTGGGGAGGAGGCCAGGAAATTCATGGCAGAGCAGGTGGCGGCGGCGGCACAGAAATCTGCCTCTCCGCCCCCACTTGTGTCCCACCTGAATGGGTGGAAGCGAGGAGGGAATGGTTTGAATTTTCATATTTAAGAAGTGGGGATCCGCCAGGTGGATGGAATCAAAGGGGAGAGACCTGGAGGCTCCCCCTGTTGCTGCCCCTTCGCTGAGAAATGCGTAAACAGAAGGTCCGTGGAAGACTCACCCCTTTGCTTTCTGGAAAAGTGCTCGTTTGATTGAGGTTCCTATATTTGTGTGCCGATGCCTTTTATTTTAAGGACAATATTTGCATGTGCACCCAATAACAAAAAAACTTCTCTTTGCAGCTTGAAACAAGAACATCGTAGTATAGTTGTAAACAGTAAATCATAATGCATCATGGAGCATCCCGTATGAATTTGGCCAGTCCTCTTTTAAAGCCGTCATTACCTGTTTGGGGAATTAATTGCTCCGTTTAGTTCTGGGCCACGTGAAGAAGGCCTTCCTTTTGTCTGCCCTGAATCTCCCAACATTCAGCTTCATAGAATCATAGACTAGTTGGAAGGGACCTCGAGGGTCATCCAGTCCAACCCCTAGCGATGCAGGAATCTCAACATGCGGTTCCCCATCCAATTTGAAACCAGACCAGACCCTGCTTAGCTTTGCAAGTGTGCTAGCGGCTTTATTGCTACACCATTTGGAGGGCTACTGGATGAACCCCTAGGGTACTCATATTATGTGGGAGAGATAAATTGCAGAAAATTCTGCCCCCCCCTTTTCAGCCAACGTTAAAACAAATTGAATCCACACAAAATCTGATTGAAATTAGGTGGAATCCAAGGGATTCAAAGCATCAAACAAATGTCAAATGTTGATCTCTCTCTCTCTCTCTCTCTCTCTCTTTATGTGGTTTTATTGTCTTGTGGCTCTGGGCTCCATCCAAGGAGGAAGGATGGGTTGTAAGAGCTGAAATAATCAGTCAATACATGCACCCTGCACCTGGTTAAACGGTGGGATCCACTTCATCAAGAAGTAGCGGCAGTCACCAACTTGAATGGCTTTAAAGTGGGGGGGGGGTAAGAGAAATTCATGGCGGGTTAGATTCCTGGCCATGACGGCTGTGTCCAAACTCCACCTCTGAATGCAGTCTGAATTCCAGTTCCTTGGAAACGCAAGAGGGGAGAGTTTCTGTAGCGCTCAGGTCCTGCTTCCCATCGTGGCATCTTCTTGGCTACTGTAAGGCTGGGCTAGATGGGACTTTAGCCTGATCCCACCTTAGGTTCTTATAAGCAATCCTAGCGGCTGCCCCCCCCCCGCTTGCTTTGCTTGCCCACCCTCCTGCTCCCCATCCTTCAAACCCGCTCCCCCTTGCTCCTTGCCCAGACCCTTGTCCTCTGGAGGGGAGGCACAGATCCAGTGCTACAATGCACAGCCCCTAACAAGGGCGCCTGTTTTCTCTGCCAACTCCCTGCAGTACGTTCAGAAGAAGAGTCCGATGTACAGCCACGTCAAGGAGGAGACGGTGTGGCGCATGGAGCGCTTCAACAACTACGTCAACGAGAGGTTCAGGCACATCAAAGGGCTCCCCAAGGACTGGGTCTTCAATGGGTTCACTGTGAGTTTCCACACTTCCACTCCATAGCTGCTGCTGTAATATCTGCGGCCAGTTCTCCAGGATCAGGCTGTCACGCTGCTCCACTGTTTCTCTATTATTATTTATTGTATTTGTACCCATGGTTCCCCCTCCCTCTTATTTAATCCCTGCAGCAGCCCTGTGAGTTAGGCTGGGCTGAGAGGCTACTGGGTCATCCAATGAACTTCCGGCCAAGTGGCGGATTTGAACCCTGGTCTCCCAGGTCCTAGACTGATGCTCGAAACCATGGGTAGGCAAAGTAAGGCCCGGGGGTCAGATCCGACCCAATCGCCTTCTAAATCCAGCCCGTGGACAGTCCGGGAATCAGCATGTTTTTACCTGAGTAGAATGTGCCCTTTTATTTAAAATGTGTCTCTGGGTTATTTGTGGGGCCTGCCTGGTGTTTTTACATGAGTAGAATGTGTGCTTTTATTTAAAATGCATTTCTGGGCTATTTGTGAGGCACAGGAATTTGTTCATTTTTATTTATTTTTTCAAAATATAGTCTGGCCTCCCACTAGGTCTGAGGGACAGTGGACCGGCCCCCTGCTGAAAAAGTGTGCTGACCCCTGCTCTAATCCTTTATGCCCCCACTGGACCGCATAAGCCAACACCACCAGCTGACCAAATTGGAGAGCCTCGTGGAACTTGATTGGTGCAGATGCCCATATGACTGTACCTGCCAATGGGCATCTTGGGGATGTTGAGAAAGTGCTCCTGGACACCAGCCACAAAATGGCTGCCGTTGAGGGTTCAGTCTAACACAAAATGGCTGCTGTCGGGGCGTGGCATGACACAGAATGGGTGCCACCTCTGAAAGAGTAGGGAAAGGGGGTTGGGAAAGGGTGGGGGCCGCTCTTGCTCATGGAGAGAAGCTCTTTGCACTGGGTAAAAAGCCATTGAAATGGATTTGATCCCATTGAGAGTTGGTGTGGTGTAGTGGTCTGGGTGTCGGACTAGGCCCTGGAAGACCAGGGTTCAAATCCCTTCTTGGCCTAGGACCCACATACCTACGGGGCTGCCTCTCCTGGTATGCCCTGCGGAGGACCTTAAGGTCCACAAATGACAACATTTTGGAGGTCCCAGGTCGCAAGGTGGTTCAGTAGGTCTCAAGTAGGGCCAGGGCCTTTTCAGTACTGGCCCCAACTTGGTGGAACGCTCTGTCACAAGAGACTAGGGCCCTGCGGGACTTGACATCTTTCCACAGGACCTGCAAGACAGAGCTGTTCCGCCTGGCCTTTGGTTTGTACTCGGTCTGACCCTTATGTTTTCCCTCCCCTTATGGTTTTGATCTATGGGCTACTTTTAAAATGAGGCTGCATTTTAAATTGCATTTTAACCTGTATTTTAAATTGGGTTTTCATGATTTTACTGTAATTTTACTGGTGTTAGCCGCCCTGAGCCTGGCTCTGTACTGGGAGGGCAGGGTATAAATAAAATTTATTATTATTATTATTATTATTATTCTCGGCCATGAACCTCACTGAGGATGACCTTGGGCCAGTCACTGTCTCTCTTTGCCTAGCCTACTTCGCAGGGTCGTTGTGGGGGAGGACTATGTACGCCACCTTGAGTTCCTTCAGGGAAGAAGAAGTTGGGGTGTAAAAATAAATAAATATAAACCATGAGTGGGCAAGCGTCTGTGACTTCCAATGGGTCTACTCCGAGTAGGGCTGAGCGGGGGACCACCGGAGGGCTGGACATAAGCGGATCCTCTAATCTGGATCTTTTGTGGCTTCCCCTGACTCGCAAGAGGTCTTGTGGGGCAGGGGGAATCTTTCCGGGATCATGCCG
This sequence comes from Podarcis raffonei, assembly GCF_027172205.1. Lineage (NCBI taxonomy): Eukaryota > Metazoa > Chordata > Lepidosauria > Squamata > Lacertidae > Podarcis > Podarcis raffonei. The sequence goes on along the minus strand of NC_070609.1, from coordinate 72,700,866 downwards.
CCCTTCTCTGTCTTTCAGAAGAGAATGAAAGAGATCATGCTGCAGTGTTTCCTGGCGGTCAAGTCCAAGCTGGAGTGCAAGATGGGCTACTTTGATCTGATTGGCTGCGACTTCTTAATCGACGAAGACTTCAAGGTACAGTCACACAGCCGCATCCTCGGCTGAGTGGGCCATGGATCAAGAGGCACAAGTCTCCAGAGTCAGGGCTTGAGGAGGACAGTCAAGGGACTCCTCTGATGGATAATGAACCCATAGATCTGGGAATGGTGGCTGTATGGGGTGAGCCTCCGGGTCTCTCTGCCTAGTCACATCCCCTCACCAGCCTTGCTTCACACCTCCCCTGAGAGTTTTGGCCTGGCTGGAATGTGTCCTTGAACTCAGATCGCGCCTCTTTCTTTCCTGGATGGAGAGGGGCGTGTAGAAACCAGCCCAATGCGCAGAGGGAGAATTTGCACTCGTTGCTTTGCACACTTTGTCCCTCTAGACCCACCCGCTGCTGGCCTCCGGACATTATATGGCATGGGTATACTAGAAGTCGTGGACATTCAGTGAAGCTGAATGTTGGAAGATTCTGGACGTACGTAGTGCATAGTTGGACTACGGAACTCCCTGCCACAGGAGGCAGTGATGGCCACCAGTTTGGATGGCTTTGAAAGAGGATTAGGCAAATTCATGGAGCAAAGGCTATTTCTGAAATCCAGGTAGCTCTATAGGATAATAACAATAATAATATAGGTCAATGAACTTTTCTTATTATTGACCCACTGAAATTAAGGACCACGACACACTTTGATTTCAGTGGGTCTACTCAGAGTAAATGTTCGTTGACTACAACTCTTTGATGATTGATCATAATAATGGATTTTATCCCATTTTCGTTCCACTCAAAGTAGACTCGTGGAAACTAAATGGGTATGACTAACTTAGGTCCATTCATTTCAATGGGCATGCTCTGAGTAGGGCTTGTTGCACACAACCCAATGATTATTAATAGAGAAATATAAGAAGAGAGATTTGTGTCCTATTTTAGCCCTACTCACAATAGATGCATTGAAATCGATGAACATGAGAAACTTGGGTCTGTTACTTTCAGTCTACTCTGTGTAAGGCCTAGGTGGATATATGATTTACATACTATGTACTGCCCAAATGTTTTCTAAGCAGTTTACAAAACACATACACAAAAAACATTTGCACTGCATTGTTTAAAATAAGGAATAATTTTAAATATATATATCGTAGGCAAAACCCACAGCAAAACTATCTTGTTTAAACATTAAACTATAAATGGCCTTGATGAAAATGTGCAACAGAACATCCCCGTTAAAACAACACAGCAATTAAAACTGGATATTCAGGCCATGAGGTCAAAGGACATCATAATCTTCATTATCTTCAGCACCCAGTTAAATAAATTATAGCCACTTATGATTAATTCAAACTACATATGCATAAAAACAATTCTATATGAGTCAAATGTTTTGTGGATATTTTTCACACTTCCAAGAAAGCCACCGCTCTCCTGAATCCACCGCTGCACCGCTCATTTTTTTCACTGCTTGCAGAAATGTATGGCTGGCACTTTCCCCTTAAACTCTTAGCTTCCTTGAACTTGTTTATATAGCCTCTGTTGCAACAGGAAAGATTTTTTGGGGGGAGGTGGTTACAAGAGAAAATAGAAATGACTTTACTGCCCCCTAGTGGCAGTCATAAAACATTTTGACTGGTCAAATTGGAAAACGGAAACAAATTGTGGGGAAACAGAACACAGAATCATTAAACTGTGGAGTTGGAAAGGACCCTGAGGATCAGCTACTCCAACCCCCTGCAATGCAGGAATATGCAGCTGGACTGAACCTGCAACCTTGGCATTATCATCACCATGTTCTAACCAAGTGAGCTATCAAGAATCACCAAAACAGGGATCACACACATGCCTTTAAAGCACATCTCTTTCCTCAAAGAATCCCAGAAATGTTAGATTGTTAAGGGTGCTGGGAATTATAGCTCAATGAGCGGCAAACTACAGTTTCCAAGATTTGTAGGGAGCCACGTGCTTTCTTTAAAAAAACAACAACCCTGTGTTGTCGCACAATAATTCTCTTGCAGAGTCTTAGATCCAGGATTCAAAGGCAGGATCCATGGATCGTGAGGCTTTAAACTAGACGCACACCTTGGCCCTGATTTGCAGCCTGGATTTCAGGGCCAGAGCTGGAGATCCGGCAACTCAGCCTGTATGCAAAGAAACAAATGGGTTTCCTGTTAAGTTGTGGGTGAACATATCAAATGACACAGCGATTCTTCAAACAGCTCTTGTTTATTCATAGGCCAGAACAGAACTGAACTGAAGAGCTCAGTCAGCCTGCTTATATAGAGCTCCAGTACGTTACTGTAGCAACTTTCTAAAACTATCCAATCACTGAACGTCACTTTCGATCCTTCATTTGCATAAAAACTATCCAATCACTGAACGTCACTTTCGATCCTTCATTTGCATAACTATCTACAGTATCCCCCTGCTGACCCAGGGTGAGAACTTCAGTACATAACATTTCCCCCATTTTTTTCCTTTTAAATCAGGTCTGGCTCCTGGAGATGAATGCCAACCCTGCCTTGCACACCAACTGCAGCGCCTTGAAAAGCATCATTCCCACGGTGGTGAACGAGACTCTGGGTAAGCAAAGCTGAGCAGCCATGAGGGAAATGGAGGGGTTCAGGAGCACAGAAACAAGCCGACTCCGCCATGAACAGAGTTGACCAGGTGCCCAGGACTCCCATGGCTTCTATAGCTGTGTAGGGGAACCGGCATCAGGAATAGGCACTGTTGGGCAATTGCCCAAGCTGCCAGGAGGACTTCGACTGCCGATCAGCCCATCCAAAGTACCAGCTCCAGCCAACTGGACCTGGCACACTTTGTGAAGCTCTCCTTTGCCCAGTGTTGGTGCCCAGGTGGCTGTAGACTGGCTCCTAGGGAGGAGCGGGTGGCACAGTGGTCTAAATAATAATAATAATAATAATAATAATAATAATAATAATAATTATTATTATTATTATTATTATTATTATTATTATTTATTATTTATACCCTGCCCATCTAGGTGGCTTCCAACAAAATATTAAAATACAGTAATGCATCAAACATTAAAAGCTTCCCTAAACAGGGCTGCCTTCAGCTGTCTTCTAAAAGTCTGGTAGTTGTTCTTCTCTTTGACATCTGGTGGGATAGCATTCCACAAGGCGGGTGCCACTACTGAGAAGGCCCTCTGCCTGGTTCCCTGCAACTTCACTTCTCACAGTGAGGGAACCGCCGGAAGGCCCTCAGCGCTGGACCTCAGTGTCCAATTTCTGAAAGATAGCTAGCTTTGGGCTTTGCCTTTTAGAAACGAGAATCAGGTAAGTTGCCCTTAAAGGTGGAAACTGCATTGGGTCTCTCCCCACACCACCCCTATTCCTGACACTCTCTCTCTCTTTCTGTGGGCCTTTCCCAGATCTGGCCATCGAGATTTTCACCAAGAGCCAGAAGATCCAGAACATACTGCCCTTGGAGTCGCTCTGCCACTTTGCCCTGCTGTACAGCGGGGTGGGCACAGACAGCAACCAGTCGCGGCCCACCAAGAGCAGGACGTCCCTCCGCTCTCTCAGGAGCCACCGGTCCCTCACCGAGAACAGCAGCTTCTGCAACAGCACCTACAACATGAGCCCCGGGCGCCCGGCAGAGAAGCAGCCGGTCAAATCTCCGGAGAAGCCAGCCAAGGGCGAGGCACCAGCCCACTCTGAAGGGGTCACCATCGTGCCCAGCAGGGGGGTCCCCAGGAACACTTTGCCCATGCCCCAGATCCAGATCTCCATCGTGCCCAACCTCGCCTGCTGCCCGTCCGTCAAAACCATTCTTCGGGGCAACCAAGTCTGCAGCAGCGGCAACCAGTATATCATCAAGCATGTCCCACCGGTCTCGGACAGGCCCCCGGAGGCCGAGGGCGATGACGAGAGGGCCAGAGCCGCTGGCCTTGCTGTTGCCGGAGTGCCCTCCAAGGACCGGTCCTATGCGGCTTGGTTCCAGCAAACGTTTGGGTCCAAGTTCCTGGCGGCCAGCGGGAACGGGGCAGGCAGCCCCTTGACCAGCTCGCAGATGGTCTCCCTCCATCTCCAGTCCAGCCTCCCGCCAAATCTCCCGGCCTCCCAGGAGCAAGCCAAGCCTCTGCGCCAGCTCATGAATTACTCCAAGATGCCCGGGGAGAGTGGCAAGGCCTTGGCAGCGGGCCAGAGCTGCGGCGAATCCCTCCCTGAAGAGAAGAAGCTCTCTCACCGGGGCTCCTAAAAGCAAGATCGCTTGTGTATTTCCAAAGCCCTCCTTCTTTTTCCTATAAAGGACGATGAGAAAAAAACCCCAAAGCAACCTCAGCCCTTGACTTCTTTCAGCAATTCTAAAAATGGAATCTGTGGCATCCCTTATAGGATGTCAAAAATGATTGGTGTTGGGTTTTGGTTTTCTTACACAAATTCTTCTTGATATGTTTTAAGGGAGAAGAAAAGCCTAATAACGAGTAAACCTGACACAAATCCGGAATGGAGTCGCTAAGACGGTTGCAGCCAAGCTGGTGCCAAATATTTTGCTCTGCTTTCCTTGGACTGCATCAGCGAGGCTGGGAGGGAGGATCTTGTTGTCTGGGCAGCCCAGGACCAAACTGCCCAGGCTTGCACCCTAGGGAGGTCACTTGCTAATGCAGAGGTTTGACTTCACCTCTGGAGGTGCACTCCATTGTCTCTCGAGACAACAAGAAGAAAAGAAAACCTGGTGTAAAAAAACATGCATCTGCCCATAGTCAAGACCTAGATTAATTCTGGGATTTTGCTTGACTCCTGTGCCTTCCCTTTGAGATTGATATTCAGGGGTGGGGCGGTCAGTAGCATGATGGAAACTGATATCATTGCTCTCTTTCCTTCTCTGTGTGATGTGGAACATGCAATAATGCCCTGCTTGATCATTCGTTGAGCAGAGCACAGAATCGCAGAATCATCGAATTGTAGAGTTGCAAGGGACCTTGAGAGTCATCTAGTTCAACTCCCTGCAATGCCAGAATTTTTGCACAATGTGGGGCTCAAACCCACAGCCCTGAGATTAAGAGCCTCATGCTCTATACCAACTGAACTAGCAAATGAGTAATATTGTTGCATGCCACCCCAATCTCTGAACAATGCCAGATTCCAGGGCCACCAGGTGCCCTTACCAAGGTCTGTGTTTCCTTTCGGACAATGAGGCACAGCAGGGACTGTGGTGTCTTTATGATACATGGTTTATTGACACATATATACAACCTTGAGCATAGGGTGGGTGGAAAGCTTTGCATTCCAGGAGGGTCCTGCCTCTCCCATGGCAGCCACGTTGGATTCAGACTGCCAGCCCATGTTGTGCTTGCAAATGCCAGTATTTTTCCTCTTGCTTACATCAGCCCCTGGCAATTCTGAAACTCCCCCCTCCCAACTCTGCATTGTCTTATGCTAACTACCCAGAGTGATGGCTACCAACCTAGACAGCCTTAAAGAGAATGATACAAAATTCATGGAGAAGGGTATCAGATGGCTATGCGCTGCCTCCAGATGTAGAGTACAGTGTAGAACTTTTTCTTTGCATGCAGGAATTCCCAAATCCCAGCTCCAGCAGCATAGCATGGGGGGGCAGAGGGGTGGTGGCCTGGGGCACAAAATTCTGAGAGGGGCACAACCAGGCACCCCCACAACAGGCTCTCCTATTGAGGGCATGTGGCTGAGCTCCCAACGCCTTCCAGAGCAAGAGGGAGGCAAGTCACGTTTCGGGCCTGGGGTGGCGCCACCTTCTCCTCATGGCCCTTAAAGGGATGCCCGCATGCCAAGCCAGGAGGCAGCAGAGCCGCCAAGCCGAGAAGGTGCACAGCCAACTACCACCAGCAGCGGCAGCCATGTGTCTTGCAGACTCAGCACACACACACCCCTGGTGCATGCTTCCACCCAGCTGCCCAGTCCACCCAATTGCCCTGCCTCAGCCCCAGCAACCCACGCTATGCCACTGCCCTGGCAACTGCAGGCAAAAGGGAATCATGCTTCCACCCAGCTGCCCAGTCCACCCAATTGCCCTGCCCCGGCCCTAGCACCCCACGCTATGCCACTGCCCTGGCAACTGCAGGCAAAAGGGAATCATGCTTCCACCCAGCTGCCCAGTCCACCCAATTGCCCTGCCCCGGCCCCAGCAACCCACGCTATGCCACTGCCCTGGCAACTGCAGGCAAAAGGGAATCAGGTCACTGTTGATGGGAGGGTTCCTTCTCCATCTTACACTCTGGAGAGCTGCTGCCAATCAATACATCCTCTACACTGACTGTCAGCGCCCCTCCAGGCCTTCAGGCAGGGATGTCTCCCAATTCTTCCTGAAGATGCTTATGATTGAACCCAGGACCTTCTGCATGCAAAGTTGATGCTCTGTCACCGTGTTACGTCCCTTCACATAAGGCTGCCTTATACAAGTTAGACCGCTGGCATGTCTAATTCAACATTGTGTAAGCTGATGGGTAGAGGGTCTCCAGTGTTTCAGGCAGGGGACATTCCCAGCCCTACTTGGAAATGCCAGGGATCAAACCTGGGACCTTCTTCACGCAGAGTAGATGCCCCACCACTGAGCTGCGGCCAGTGATGCACACTGCCTGGCCAGCTGCCCCTACTGAGCCTCTGGGTAAGCCAGCAGTCCAGCTTGTGACCTTTCACCGTGAAATCCTCTCTTTAACAAAACGCCAATAGCAATGTATGATCTTTACTCCGGTTGTGCCCAAACTTTTAAATCCACCTTTCATAAGAATGCAGGAAGCTGCTTATCCCAAGCCATACCATTAGTCCATCTAGCTCAGTATTGTCTGCACTGACTGGTAGCAACTTTCCGGGGTTTTGGACAGGGTGATTCCCGTCCCTGCCTGGAGATGCTAGGGATTGAACCAGAGGCCTTTTGCATGCATGCACCGGACTGTAGCCTCTCCTTCCTCACCCTATTGCTTTTCTTTCCCCCCCCCGCCCCCCTTGTGGAAATGCCAGCCCCACCTTTGGGAGATTAACGCATCTTCAGAATCTGAGCAGGGTTGAAAGAAGCTCTTTGAGAGTGTGCAAGCGCAAAGCACACCCCCAGCTTCCAGCCGGGTAACAAAACCATCCTTTCTTCAGACTGGTCCTGAAATTCAAGTGGGGAAAGCACCTGAAGCCGTGAGTCACGGCAAACGGTTGAAAACATTTTAGAGAGGCACGCACTCCTTTGCAGGGCGTTTCAGAGAAAGGGAAAGTGCCCATGAGGTCACCTGCTATCACAGTCGCGAATTTCCACAGTCTCTTTACTAGCAGCGGAAAGAAAGAAATGAGTGAAGCTGAAGCTTTATTGTTTTAACGGAGAATTGTCAGTTTCACAAAGGAAGCGCAGCTCAAGGCTCTGAGGTTGCCCCCCCCTCTTCCTTTTCTAAAAATTAAAAAAAAGAAAAGGCGATTCTCGTTAAGAGATGGGGGTGGCGCCGCTGCTTTGGCGATGAAAGCAAACTTTCTTCCCTTGCGTCAGAATTGCACCCTTTGAAACTGTGGAAGAAGCAGCGGAGTAAAAGAGAGAAAAAAACGCCTTCAGGTTTCCCAAAGCAGGTTTCTCGAAACAAGGAAAGCTCACGGCAACGACCTCCAGAACAGAGCGTGAGGAGGGACGTCATTATGGGGGTGGTGAGATAAGCAGAAAAGTCTCCAGGCAGCCTGGAGTTGGAGATACACATTGTGCCAGAGGGTGGGAAACAGCTCAGGGGAATCCTGTAAGATTGCCATTTTGCAGATTCTAAGCTGAGGCTTGCTTACCAATCACCTCTTGGAGCAGGTGTCTCCAAGCCAGGGGCCCTCAAATGATTTAGACTACACCTTGCATCACCCAATGGTCAGGGATAATGGGAGATGTTGCCCACAACATCCGGAGCGTGCCAATCAAGGGAAAGCTGTCCTAGGCATGAAGGGCACGTCATTCTATCTGAGTACCGCAAATCATATGCCTGTGCCCAGGCCATGTCTTGCCACCCCCACCAATATACATAGACAGGGGTTGCTAACTGGCTGGTCGATTGCTGATCTGACCAGCGAAATGGCATTCTGGGCTGAGCTAATCCTGCTCAGAGTAGATCCCTTGAAGTTAATGGGCAAGACTGGCTCAGGTCCATTCAGTTCAGTTAGCCTGCTCCCAGTGAAATGTAGTTGGAGAAGACCCTCCTCTCTCAGAGAACCAGGAAGGAAGTCTGGGAAGTCAGATGCTGCAGGGCTCTGTCCGCAACCCTCCCAATCACATTCTGGCTCCACCTCCAATGTACGCCAGACTCCGCCCTGCCCTCTGGCCCCGCCTTCCCTGGCTCCATACCCATGGAGTAGTCATAGGACCAGTGTTTTTGTAAAAAAAAAATCGGACGTCAGCTGCCCTACCCTCGAGGACGTCTGCTGCATTCTCCAGCTTCCAAACCCTGCCTAGAAAAGCGAGGTGGGTGGCTTGTTCCAGCAGTTGCAACTGGGGATGGGTGAATAGGGAAAGCAGGGTTGGGATTTCCATCTCCTGGAGATCCTTCCTCGTACCCTGATTTCCCTAGCCAGCAAGGAAAGCTTTCATAGTCACAGGGTGTAGAGCAGGTGATCTGATCTAGAGGCAGCTAGTAGCAGTGAAGGAGCCAACCTAGAGGGAAACAGCTCAGGCGCCCAAAGCCCCATCATGCCACAACAAAGATAATAGCTGCCATTCATATAGTTCAGCCGCCTAGATATTGCGGGGCGAGTTTTGCACGTGCTTGTGGATCCGCCCCAAGTTCTTTCAATGGGCCAAAGAGATCTGCGAGGCCTTCCATTTATCCATGTTCTCCCCATGTTCTTCCTCTGGGAACTGGCAACTGCAGGTGTCTTCATGATGAGATCCTAGGAAGTTTGAAGGGTGGACGGATTCAGGCTCTGCAGGACAAAGGTACCAATGGTAAGACAAGGAGGAGGGATGTCTGAGGACCACATTCCTTCCTGGGAAATGTGGCATGCCCCAGAGGTGGGCGGGGCCAAAGGCCAAAGTGGGTGGAGCAATGAATGTAAATTTTATTGTCATGCAGTAGGTGGAGTACCCTCCAACCAGGCAAGCAAGGGTTAATGGGCACAAAAAATGAGGACATGCAATAATTAAACCTGTGGTTGGGAGGGGTGTGGAGGGAGAAGGAGGTGCTGGGTTCAATCCTGCTGGGTGCTGCTTTGATAGCACATTCCCTGCAAGGAAGCCCAGCCAAAGCAGACCCTGCAGAGACTGCCTGCATCTTCTGTTTCTCCCCTGCCTCATAACCAGCCCAACTTCTGTCAGGTCCAGATCGCTCTGGGTGGGACAACCCAACCTGAGTTGACTGGGGCTGTCTCTCCGCTCAATGCAGGGTGATTTGGCGCTGGATCCGGGCTTGGGTCAGATCCAGAGCACAACCCTACTGGAAGTTGGTGTAGTCCAGGTGTCATGGACAAGTTGGATGCAGAGGAATGGTGGTGGTGGGGAACCAGCTGGGGACCCACTAAGGGAAGAAGGCTCAGAGAACGGGGACTGGTGGTGGGACGATGATGAGTGGTCAGAGGGAGAAGATTGGGAGGAGGAGGAGGAGGTGTTGGAAGAGGTAACAGGGTTTAGTGAGCTAGGAGAGTCGGTGGCAGAGAAGTCCAGAATCGGAGGCAGAAGCTGAAACAGGAAGAGGGGGGAGAGAGGCCAAGAGGCAGAGATGAGTCAGGCTGGTGAAGAATTGCAGGTGTCTCCCCCTTCTGCTGTCACAAGCTCCCCTCCCTGCTTGTCTCCCAGAACCAGAAGGGGGCTGAAATGGGTGGAGGAGCAGCAGTCTGCACGCAGGCGCAGTCTCTGATTACTTGGGGGAAAGGCCTAGAAAGGAGGGGACTTAGCTGTGGGGAGGTGGGGGCTTTCGGTCACAGCAACTGATTCGTGGAGTAAGACCTCCCAGAGACGAGCTGCTGTGTTCATTAGGCCTGACACTCAGCCAAGTCTGTGAGGATCGCCTTTTTGCTAATAAAGGAATTAGTGCCAACTTTGAGCACTGTGATTTACTGCTGGCTCGCCCTTTGACACTAGGCTTTTGACTGATACCGCCATGGCTAGGTTAGGAGGGAACTCTGGGTGTGCACCAGGAGGGGGTCAAAAAGCTACACTCACCTTCCACCAGGGGCACTTTCTTCTTCTGTGTCCATACGCAGATGATTAAAAAGAACGTCAGCAGGATGAGAAGAGAGAGGCCCGTTGCTGTCACAATGGTCAAGATAGTCGTCACTGTGGAATCTAAAGAATTAATGTGCATAGATTTATGTATTTATAAGAGCATTATTTTACCACCATATCATAAAACACCCAGGGAGTACTCAAACATAAAACACCATTCAAATAAATAAATAAAAACACATTAAAGTGACTGGCTGCTAAATAATAATAATAATCTGCTGCATAGACCTGTCGACGGAACTTTGGCTGAGCTCCAACTCCCTAGATGGGCTTCAAGGGCGTCATCTAGGCTGCAGTACCAGCCACCTGAGCATTCTGTCAGCTGACCTCCCAAGGGCCAATCCCAGCACACCAGGCCCTATATAAGCTCAGAACCTGACCACTTGTTCCTCATTCCTACCGTGAGGACACTGCATAACTCCCTCCTCTCTGCAGCAGGCTTTAAAAACAAGCACTAGATTTTTGAAACAAGGAAGCTGAAGAAAACACTCCTCCGTATAATTCATTCTCATATATTTAATCCATTTTGTCTGATTTAATTGGAGTTTAATTGGGTTGAGAGTTTAATTTATAGAATTTGGAATTACTTTAATCTTACATAGCATTTTAAGAGGGTAATTTATCTGTAATTAATCTGTGTTCATAATTTATATTTTCTAACCCTCCATTTCATTGATCTTTTCATTAGTTTTTTTCTCATATTAATCTATATCATTATTTTCTTTCTTGAGCATCTATAGATTTAAATCTTCTTATAAAAGATGAGAAAAAATATTTGTTTAAAGGTATCCCCCCCTTTTCTTCTTCTTAAAAGTTAGGTATTATTTTATATACTCTTCTTTACTCAGTTATTAATGGGCTCATAATATTGTAACAGATGAATTAATGATATCTGTTTCTAGGACATTCTTTATTTAACAATATCTTTTTTTCTCCCCCTTCGTTTTCAGGTTTTTTGATCAGATAGACACTAACATAAAGCAGTGATGACAGCCTTTACCAAAGGTGTCATGGGCTTTGAAGACACTCGAACTCAGGACGCAAGGGAGAAACGTGCTAAGAGGAAGGCACGCTTGGCAAATCCACACTGTGATCAATTCCCGCCTGGAAACCAATGTCCCCACTGTGGAAGGACGTGTGGGTCCAGAATTGGCATCCACAGTCACTTACGGACTCACTGTTAAAACCGTGTTTATGGAAGACAGTCTTACTCGGCTATGAGTGATCGCCAAAGAAGAAGACCTGTTATACATTGTGATATTGAAGCGTATTTATGAACCTAAATATATAAAACAAAAAAAACACCAAAACGTGTCTTTAATATTTGATGCCCCCTTCAAGAGAACTCTCTTGCTAGCCGTGACCATCATTCCTGTGCCCCAAGAACACCCATTTCTGTCACCAAGGAGAAGCCTCCCCGTCGACATCTTTGCTCCTGTCCCCAGAATAATGCCCAGGTCACCCTCCCATTTTCACCACCTGCATGGGCCACATCAAAAACGTGTGTCTCCAAGTGTGAGATTTGGCAACAGCCGTAATTGGAATCCAGTCCCGCTTTGTCCAAATTCTCCCTGTGTGTTGTATTCAGTGCAAGCTGTACTCAGAGTAGACACACTGAAGTGAACAGGCACCACAGACAGATTCATTCATTTCAACAGGTCTGCTTTGAGTAGAACCGTGTCGGAGACAACTCTGCGATTCCCATGTGTAGGTCTTTTAGGCCCATTTCGCATACAGAAAACAGAACCGTACCAATTTGCATAACCACAGTGATGGGTCTCGTGTCGCCACATTCCACGTTATGAGTTGTGTTCCCTGGTCGTCGAACTGGAAGCCCCAACGTCTTGCAGCTACAAAGGAAGGAAAGAATGATGGTTGGAACATGGGTGATGCGCTCAAGGTGTGCTACAGCTTAGTGGATGAACATCAGTTTTGCTTGTGTCTTCAGGCTTGGAGAGTCCCCTGTCTGAAACTCTGGGGAGCTGCTGCCAGTCAGTGTAGACAACACTGAGTTAGATGGACCAATGGTCTCTCTCGGTATGTTCCTATAATAAAATAAAAAGGTAAAGGGACCCCTGACCATTAGGTCCAGTCGTGGCCGACTCTGGGGTTGCGGCGCTCATCTCACTCTATAGGCCGAGGGAGCCGGCGTGCAGCTTCCGGGTCATGTGGCCAGCATGACTAAGCCGCTTCTGGTGAACCAGAGCAGTGCACGGAAACACCGTTTACTTTCCCGCCGGAGTGGTACCTATTTATCTACTTGCACTTTGACGTGCTTTCGAACTGTTAGGTTGGCAGGAGCAGGGAGCTCATCCCGTCGTGGGGATTCGAACCGCCGACCTTCTGATCGGCAAGTCCTAGGCTCTGTGGTTTAACCCACAGCGCCACCCGCGTCCCTTTCTATAATAAAATAGCATTATTATTATTTATGCTGCAAAGCAGAGAATGACTTACTTTGCCCAAGGTCTGCAACAGCTGCCTTTGGCATCAGAGAAAGTTCCATTAGGGCATGGGCTGCAGAAATATCTGAAGTCAATAGTGCCTGGAAGAAGGAAGAGGGGAGGTGGTTACTTACTGCTGAGAGGCTCCTAGCTGTGCTTTTACTCTTTCTAACAAAGCAACATTTTCTCTATTTCGGCTTAGTAAATGTCTGTACAATCTCTCCAAAACAGTTTTCAATAAGCGGCGAACTATAAAATTGAGTGAGATGGTATAACAATTTGATACGATAAGCCAATACTCAGTTCCAAAAAAAACCCTAGTAAAACATATTTATTATTATGTTACAAAATTTTTATACCGCCTTATACACATCCAATAATCTCCCCCCTTCCACAATATATTTTATAGGGTATTAGATGTCAGTCACGCCTATTGTTCAGGCTCGGAACCTGGCAGACCCCACAGGCTCCACCCTCAGATCCACCACACCCTGCCAGGCTCCGCCCCCTACTCTATCGCATTCTGACAGGCTCCAACTCCTGGCCCACCACATTCTGCCAAACCAGACCCTTTAACCTTGCTAGGTTTTACCTCTTGTCCGTCTTGTCTTCCATACGCTGTTAGACTACAACTGCCATCATCACTGACCCTTGGCTCTGCTGGCTGGGGATGATGGGACTTGTAGTCTCACAAGACCTGGAGGACCCAAGGTTGAAGGCCTGTGACTTAGAGCAAGAAGGGATTGACGCAAGGGTTACCTGAACATCTCAGTTCCTGCCCTTCTGGACACGTTGGCAGTGCCCGGCATTGATGGCATAGCTTGTCCTTACAGCACTTCCCACCACCACATTTGCCACAGGATTTTGGGGGAATTCCTGGTGATGAAGAAAGCACAGGTCAAGCCAGGAGGGCAAGGAAAGAGGACTATAAATACGTATTTCTTTGCAGCTGCCCCTTTGAGTCTATGATGGGCACTGTGGTTTAGCCCAGGCCCTGGGGGAAAAATACAGCACTCCATTGAAATCAATTAACTGAAGTTATTTTATTTATTACAGTTATATCCTTCCTTTTTCTCCAAGGAGCTCAAGTAGGAGTACATGGCTCCCCCCTCCTCATGTAATCCTGACAACTCTGTGAAGCAGGTGAGGCTGAGAGCTTTTGGCTGTCTCAAGGCTGTGTGGCGAGCTCCATGGCTGAGTGGAGATTTGAACCCTAGTCTCCCAGGTCCTATTCTGACATGCTAACCACTATGCCGCATTGGCTTTCCAGTGTGTTCTTTAACTTCAATGGCTCTACTCTGAGTCCTCCAGCAATGGCAACTTTGAGGAGATTATGAATCCACACCTTCGCCCATGTCATGTGGGTTGGTGGGCACCAGAGCTTGCCTCCCCGCTGAACCCTGCAGTGACATCTCTCTTGACAGCCTTTGATCACTGGTTCACAGACTCCTTGGGAGATCAAGAGAACCCCAAACAAAGACTGACAGAGCTGGAAACTCCATTGCCTCAAAGAAGCCAACAGCGACAGAAGAAGGCACTGGCCTGAAGGGGCACTCAGGGGGTGGGGATTCCAGTTAATGACTACCTAGCCTTACTATAAATCCTCAGCTGGTTGCTTGAGGACTTTGTTGAGAAGACTTGGGTGACATGTCTCGCCTTATGGGGTGCTATCCGTGGTCCTGAAGCCTTGCCAAACTACTGGCCACTTCTTGTTTCGGCCATCATTCTTAGTGGAAGACATCCCTGTGGATCATGACACACCCATCCCTTGAAATGGGTCATTACTGGGAGAAGGGGAAAGATGCTGACTACCAAACCAATTGGAGCAGTATGGAAACTGAAATGTGTCTGCCCCCTGAAAACAGCCCCAAATCCCTCCTTCTTTTCATGAAATTATTATGGCCTAACCCAGCACTAATTGCTGCCACTTAGGCTTGCAAATGGACACCTAGTCTGGTGGTTTATGGCAAACAAGAACTGCGCCAGATGTACCCCATTTTGTCCAGTGGAAAGTTAGGCATGTTGGTAGTGTATAATTCTGATTTTCAGCTGTTGCGGTTTCAGTGTTTTAGTCAATGGGAAATGTTTAAACCACCACTTGGCTCAATAACAAAATGATAGATGAGATTAGTTGTTTTAAATTGTTCTAATATTGTTTTAATGCTGTAACCCACCCTGGGACCTTAAGGTGAAGAGTTCGTAATAAATTGATCACCGTCACGATAAATAAGATCTGGAAAGATAGAAAAGAAGGAGGCAGCAGGATTGGGTGGCAGATAGATTGGCTGTCTAGGTAGTATAGATTGGATAGCTAGATTGATATACACGGCAAGCAAGATTAAATTATATAGAGATGGATAGAAAATGCACACAGTTCAATAAACAAAAGGATAGAAGGGACTGATAAGAAGACAGGTTGGAATATTGTAAGTAAATAGAATAGATTTAATGGACTGACAATGATATATAGAAATGGTAGAAAGGATAGTTCTGTAAAAAAAATAGAAACCAGACTTTAAACTTTACTATGAATCAGCAGCATTCTGCTGGTTGAAAGACTGGCTGCTTCTTGAGAACACAGACATTCTGGATTTAGAAGGTTTAAACAATGTTTTTGGGTGGCATGCATATTTGTGGTACGACAAGGTTAAAGCACATAAAGCATTTAAAAACCATATTGTCAGGAAAGCACTGTTCAATGTTTGGATAAGATATAAGGACTTATTGGAAAATAAAACCCCAAGGTGGCTGTCACCAATGGAAGCAAAAGCCCAAAAAAAGCTCAATATGGAGGCCAAATGGCCGAAATATTGGGAAATTCTGGAACAAGAGGGAGACAGACTGAAATTGCAGAGTTTTGAGAAATTAAAAAACAAAGTGTGAGATTGGCTTCATTATTATCAGATAGTGGAGGCATATAATTTGGACAAGAAAATTGGCTTCCAAGTGGAAAAATCAAAATTAGAAACAGAACTGTTAGAACCCAAAACTAAGATTTTGTCAAAGATGTATAACTTGCTGTTGAAATGGAATACCCAGGATGAAACGGTGAAATCTGCTATGATTAAATGGGCACAAGACGTTGGACATGACATTATGTTTGCTGACTGGGAACAGTTATGGACCACAGGTATGAAGTTTACGGCATGTAATGCCTTAAGAGAAAATATTATGAAGATGATATACAGGTGGTACATGACCCCAGTCAAGCTTGCAAAAATCTATCATTTGCCCGATAATAAATGTTGGAAATGTAAAGAAACTGAAGGTACATTCTTTCACCTTTGGTGGACGTGCCCAAAGATTAAGGCTCTCTGGGAAATGATCTATAATGAAATGAAAAAGGTATTTAAATATACCTTCCTGAAGAAACCAGAGGCCTTTCTTCTGGGCATCGTCGGCCAATTGGTGCCAAAGAAGGACAGAACTTTTTTTATGTATGCTACAACAGCAGCAAGAATACTTATTGCAAAGTATTGGAAGACACAAGATCTACCCACTTTGGAAGAATGGCAGACGAAGGTGATAGACTACATGGGACTGGCAGAAATGACTGGCAGAATCCGAGACCAGGGAGAAGAGTCGGTGGAAGAAGATTGGAAGAAATTTAAAGACTACCTACAGAAATATTGTAAAATTAATGAATGTTAGAATGATGTTGGATAGAAATTAAGTGATTTCCAGCTGTAATGCTTTAAGAGAAGGTGAAAAAAGGGATATAAATAGGTAAAAATCTAATGGTAAGGATTTGCTGAACCAATAATTTGAAGTGGAATACAAAAAAGGGAGGTATGAGGAGGTCCGGGAAACAAGCTAAAGGAAAATAAGCAATGGAAACTTTGTGTGTTTTTAACTATTTTTATTTTGTATTTTTGTTATTTTTTTCATTTTTAGTGTAATACTTTAAAAAATCTTAATAAATATCTCATAAAAAAATAAAATAGAAACTAGCACACAGGTCAATAAACAAAAGGATATAAAAGACTGATCAGCTCTGTAAAGATGGAGAAAAAAGAGAGAGGATACAATAGGAACAGATCGGATAGACAGATAGGCATGCGATTGTAAAGTTATGGAATTATAGGTAGAAACTAGCATGTGGGTCGATAGACAAAATATAGATAAGATTGGTAAGTTGCAAATATAGAAAATAAAGGATAGCATAGGAAGATAGGTAAAATAACAGATAATGCATTTGACAGAATAGAAAGGGAGATGAAATGGATTGAACAGATAGATTGACATTTATGGTGAAGAGGATAGTTAAGTTGTGCAAAGATAGAAAAACAGGATATATAAAATAGGTAGACAAGGTAGAATAGGTAAGATGGATAGGATAACTAGACATTATATCAGCTATGGCAAAGTGTAGTTCTTAGGAAGTTCTCAGTATTACAAATAAAATTATCTCAGTGAACTTTGGTTTAACCACTGAACCGCTTGGCCTGTCTTATGTAAGAAGGCTTTCTGTTGCTCGTTATGCAATAGTTCTCTTGAACCCTGAGACGAGACTTTGGAAATGGGAAGACACATTCCGAACACAATGGTCTCTTTCCTCCCAACCATTAGGCTCATTTTCAGGGTATCAAGACAAGAACACCCTAGCTGAAGCCTCTGGCAATGTCCTAAGCTTCACGTTGAAAATTAGTGGTGATCCCCTGCAGTTGTTTTTAAAAAGATACAGGAAAAATGAGTGGGAATAATTTTCACAAGTCATCTGCTGGTTTCCTAAGCTTAAGAATGTCAATTTGACATTTAAGGGCTGTAGCTCAGCAGGAGTGTAACTGCTTTGCATGCAGAAGGTCCCAGGTTTGATCCCTCGCAACTCCAGGTAAGGTTGGGAGATACGACCGGTCTGAAGCTCTGGATAATACCTGCTAGTCAGAATCAGTGATACTGAGCTGATTGGATCAGTATAAGGCAACTTCCTATGTTCCTATAACTTAAAGGAAGGGCTGAGCTCAGTGGTCGAACTTTGCATGCAGAAAGTCCCCAGTTCAGTTCCTGACGTCCCCAAAGGAGGGTTGGGAAAGACCCCGTCTGAAACCCTGGAAAGCTGCTGCCAGTCAGTGTAGACAATACTGAGCTGGATGGATCAACAGCATGACTTGGTTTAAACACTTTCCTATGTTCCTATGAAAGGCTGAGTCAATAATTTGGGCACTACCTGGGTAAAGATCATACATTTCTACTGGGAAAGACCCCCTGCCTGGTACCCCAAAGAGCTGCTGCCACCCAGTGTTGACAGTACTGAGCTGAATGGACCGTCGTCCTATGTTCCTACGCTGCAGTGGGACATCTGAAATGAGGCCTCTGAGAACGCTAGGCTTTTACTTCTGAGAATAGCTAGCCTCAGAATCTTCAAATTCAACAGGGCCTTGGAGCATATGCAGAGTGCCACCTCAGTCAGAGATTCTTTAGCATTGCAGGGGGTTGGACTAGATGACGCTTCCCGTTCTAGGTAAAGGTAAAGGGACCCCTGACCATTAGGTCCAGTCATGAGCGACTCTGGGGTTGTGCGCTCATCTCACTCTATAGGCCGAGGGAGCCGGCATTTGTCTGCAGACAGGTCATGTGGCCAGCATGACAAAGCCGCTTCTGGTGAACCAGAGCAGCACACGGAAATGCCGTTTACCTTCCCGCTGGAGTGGTACCTATTTATCTACTTGCACTTTTACTTGCTTTTGAACTGCTAGGTTGGCAGGAGCAGGGACCGAACAACGGGAGCTCACCCCGTCGTGGGGATTTGAACCGCCAACCTTCTGATTGGCAAGTCCTAGGCTCTGTGGTTTAACCCACAGCGCCACCCGTGTCCCATGGTTCTATGAACTCCCCTGGACTACAAGAAAAGAGTTATGAACCCAGGCAGTCCAAAACCTCAAACCCTAAGGAATATGAAAACTCTGATCCAAACTTACCAGCAAGAGTTGACGAGCAACAAGGTCTCCCTTCCTGTTGACCATCAATGGTGGATTGCGCTAGCTCCACACACAGCCAGAGCATCGCTAAGCAAATCCAGCGGCCATCTAATCTGGGGTGAAATTTGGCTTCCATTTCCTTTAGTCGCCTCTTCACTTCCTCCGCTGGGGGTGGAGGCTCACAGTTCTCCCACAACTAGCCCTCTGGTGCGCTGGCTGGGAACGCTGTGCCTGTTAAGGTCTCTCACCTCTTCTTCTCTTCTGTCTCCCTCTCGCTTCTTTCGACACATTTTTGTAGCAAAGAGCAGCCCACGTGTTTTCTGTGGAACGAAAGCCATGTCATTTCCTGTATGGTGTGTCCTTATGGCCCTCTCGTACCACAGCTCTTAACAGGAAGCATTGAGGCGAGAGACATGAGGGGAAATCTGAGCCCAGCAAGAAGCCTTCTCTCTCTCTCTCTCTCTCTCTCTCTCTCTCTCTCTCTCTCTCTCTTTCTCCTGGCAAGGAGTCCTTCACAAAGCTCATAGCTAAACTGCGGCACTCTCTCTCGCAGGAGACAGAGACAGCCACCAAATTTGAATGGCTTTAAAGCAGGATTAGATGTGGAGAAGACTATTGAAGGGGACTAGTAATTCAGTCACCCTAGCAGTTCGAAAGCAGGTCAAAGTGCAAGTAGATAAATAGGTACCGCTCTGGCGGGAAGGTAAACGGCGTTTCCGTGCGCTGCTCTGATTTGCCAGAAGCGGCTTAGTCCTGCTGGCCACACGACCCGGAAGCTGTACGCCGGCTCCCTCGGCCAATAAAGCGAGATGAGCGCCGCAACCCCAGAGTCGGCCACGACTGGACCTAATAGTCAGGGGTCCCTTTACCTTGACTAGTGATTCAGGATGCTTCTGAATGCCAATTGCTAGAAATCACATGGGGATAGATGCTGTTGAGCTGAGGCCCTGAAGGAGCGTCTCCACCCCCATCGTTCAGCCCGGACACTGAGATCCAGCGCCGAGGGCCTTCTGGCGGTTCCCTCATTGCGAGAAGTGAGGTTACAGGGAACCAGACAGAGGGCCTTCTCGGTAGTGGGGCCTGCCCTGTGGAATGCCCTCCCTTCAGATGTGAAGGAAATAAGCAGCTATCTTTAAAAGACATCTGAAGGCAGCCCTGTTTAGGGAAGTTTTTAATATTTAATGCTGTATTGTTTTTAACACTCGATTGGAAGCCGCCCAGAGTGGCTGGGGAAACTCAGCCAGATGATCGGGTTATAAATAAATTATTATTATTATTATTATTATTATTATTCAGAAGCATCCAGTTGGCCGCTGTGAGGGTGCTGGACGAGATAAGCCTTTGGCCTGATCCTGCTTCAGAACTCTCCTTACGTTCAAAGAGCAGCAGGCATTGTTCGAGTGATACAGAAAAAGGCAGCTGTAGCCTAATAAAGGGCAATGATCCTCTGATCTAGTGCTTCCCAAACTCGGGTCTCCAGCTGTTTTGGGACTACAGCTCCCATCATCCCTAGCTATAAGGGCCCGTGGTCAGGGATGATGGGAATTGTAGTCCAAAAACAGCTGGAGACCCAGGTTTGGGAAACACTGATTGATGAACTCAGGGGCATGTCTCAGATGCTCAGCGCCGCTTTCCTGCCTCCTTGGGTCTTCAGCAGGAGATGTTTACTGAAAGTCAGCACAGGAGGGGCAACACCAACGTGTCATGGCTAGGAAAGGCAGCCGAGCGAGGGCAGGGAACTCTGCTTGAATGGTCCTGGAACCACGGGGGAAATTCTGATGTTTTGAGGGAGGAAGCTCTGCGCCTCGGGAGTAGAGTATCTGCTTTGCATGCAGGAAGTCCCAAATTCAATTCCCGGCATCCTCAGGTCGGGCTGGGAAAGACCCTGAAGAGTTGCTGCCAGTCAGTGTAGACTATACTGAGAGAGATGAGCCAACAGTCAGATCCAGTCTAAGGAGGCTTCTTAAGTTTCTGCGTCTCAAGGATAGAGCATCTGCTTTGCATGCAGAAGGTTCAATCCCCAGCATCTCCAGGCAGGGCTGGGAGATGCCCCCTATCTGAAACCCCAGGCAGCTGCTGCCAGTCAGTGTAGACAGTACTGAGCTAGATGGACCATTGGTCTGGCTCAGGTTAAGGCAGCTCCCTATCCATTGCTTCACCCACTTTTGCCTCTGTCCCCATCTGCTACCGGCATGCGGCCCCCAGAAAATTATCTTTGAGGAAATGTGGCCCTCATTATGAAAAAAAAGGTTCCTGGCATGCCTCTTTCTATGGTCATTTATCAATTCGGGAAAATGTTTTCTAGAGGGAGGTGAATATCTTGCTCCTCTTTTCGTTGACAGCATGGATTTATCTTATTATTAATAGATACGGATCTGCAAACTAAGCTTTCAAGCATGTTATCTGGGAAAATTCTGAAGCCAGCGCAGTGTCTGGGACCGCCTCTATTATACTTTTGCCATTTGTAATGCCAGAAAGATTTTTTTATATATATAAAATATTTATTAAGGTTTTACAAAAAACAGAGGTTTACAGAATAAAAAGAAAGCATAAAAAAAGAAGAAATAAGAAAAAATACAAAAAATACAAAAATACATAGAAAAGAAAAAAGAAAAAAAATACAAGATACAAAAAGCAAATAGTTAAGAAAAAATTAAAAACAAATCCATTTTTTGATATCTTTAAGCTCATTTGCTGGTTTCCTTGACCTCCTCACACCTCCCCTTTTTGTATTCCCATTTACATAATCAATTCAGCAAATCCTTACCCTCTTTCATTTATCTTAACTCTATATCTTAACATATTATAACTATATATTTTCATCCATTATCAATCCATTTTTGCATATTCTTATTAACCTTGTTGCTAATGCCACTTAATTTCAATCCAGCATCATTTTAACATTCATTAATTTTACAATATTTCTGCAAATAGTCTTTAAATTTATTCCAATCTTCTTCCACCAACTCTTCTCCCTGGTCTCGGATTCTGCCAGTCATTTCCGCCAATTCCATATAGTCCATCACCTTCATCTGCCACTCTTCCAGGGTGGGTAAATCTTGTGTCTTCCAATACTTTGCAATAAGTATTCTTGCTGCTGTTGTTGCATACATAAAGAAAGTTCTATCCTTCTTTGGCACCAATTGGCCGACGATGCCCAGGAGAAAGGCCTCTGGTTTCTTCAGGAAGGTATATTTAAATACCTTTTTCATTTCATTATAGATCATCTCCCAGAAAGCCTTAATCTTTGGGCACGTCCACCAAAGGTGAAAGAATGTACCTTCATTTTCTTTACATTTCCAACACTTATTATCGGGCAGATGATATATTTTTGCAAGCTTGACTGGTGTCATGTACCACCTGTATATCATTTTCATAATATTCTCTCTTAAGGCATTACATGCCGTAAATTTCATACCAGTGGTCCACAACTGTTCAAGGAAGTTTTCCCCAGATGAAACTGATCACAACTGGGCATGGGTGATGTCTTTTGGCCGTCATTTCGACTCATTTCTGCTCAGCGACAAGGTAGGCATCTCATAAGGCAGCAGAGGTTTAGGATTAGAGTTTTGCTTTTCCTACATGGGGTACCTTCCCAGTGTTACGGAAAAATTCGGGGTGCCCAGCTCATCGAGGTGCCACTCCCCCGCGGGTCTCTCCTGGTCAGCAAAAGAAGGAATCTCCAGCCAAGTTAAAGAAGCAAACAGCGGTCAGTAGATCTGATCTTTATTTGTTGCAACAAGGTTCAAACACACAAAGAGTAGGAACCCTGGGCATGGGGTTGCATGGACTTTTAAGACCTTCCCATAATACATTTCCAGATACATCATCAATACATCACCAACGAGTCACTAAGAAGGAGGGAATCTTGCACAGTAACATGAGCCCATAGTTCATCCCTGTTATCAGATTCAGTTCCTGAACACCTTCTAAGTACCTACCACCAAGTGAACAATAAAACTATTTACACCAATCCTTGCCCTCTGGGCTTTCCTGAAGATGGGCTTTGTGAATACCTGGCTTCAGCAAACTCCATCAAGGGATATTTGTCTGGTCCATTGTTATCTTTTTCCTATTCCCTGGGGAGGGGGGAGGTGTACGTGACTCTATGTATCAGGGATTATGGAGGCAGGGGAAGCCCTGGACCCCCCCCCCTTCCAGAGGAGTCATTAGCCATTGGAACCAACTATTGAATTTTGGCAATTATTTGATTCTATATTGGATAGATTTTGAATTATGGTGCTGGAGGAGACTCTTGAGAGTCCCATGGACTGCAAGAAGATCAAACCTATCCATTCTGAAGGAAATCAGCCCTGAGTGCTCACTGGAAGGACAGATCCTGAAGCTGAGACTCCAATACTTTGGCCACCTCATGAGAAGAGAAGACTCCCTGGAAAAGACCCTGATGTTGGGAAAGATTGAGGGCCCAAGGAGAAGGGGACGACAGAGGACGAGATGGTTGGACAGTGTTCTCGAAGCTACCAGCATGAGTTTGACCAAACTGTGGAGGCAGTGGAAGACAGGAGTGCCTGGCGTGCTCTGGTCCATGGGGTCACGAAGAGTCGGACACGACTAAACGCCTAAACAACAACAATATTGGATAGTCAGGGGAAAACAGTACAATACATGGTATCCACTTATTGCTACCAGTGCCAGATTTACGTATAAGCTAAACAAGCTAAAGCTTAGGGCCCACTCTCTTGGGGGCCCCCAAAACATTTAAAGGGGGGGAAAACTGGATGTGCATTTCCAAAATATAAAACGAAAAACAAATAAAATGAAACCTACCTACAGCAACAGTGTTTGTGTTGTGTAGGCTCCTATGACGTAAGTAATGGGCCCCACCTGCTCCCTAAAATATCACTGGTTTGCTCATTTCTATATACAGGGTGCCTACATTCTGCATGGACTGGTTGCAAATGGGCAAATGGCTTTAGATACCTATTAGGTCCATAAATTACCATATAGCATATATTCAACACAAGAAAACAGCGACAATTTGTTGTTGACAAAGGACAGCTGGACATATAAAGGGCCCCATTACCTTCAGTAGCTTAGGGCCTCATCAAACCTAAATTCAGCTCTGATTGTTACAGTTTTCTTTTCTGATATTCTTTGCTGTTTTGTGTGTGCAGTGCCTGTGTCAACGGTCATTGTCCTGGCCTTAGTTAGAGGCTGTGGTGGGGACTTGGGAATTCGGGAAAGTCATTTAACTGCCCCCTCTCCCCGTTCCTGGTTTTAACACCAGGTTTGATGAGCCCCAGCTGTCCCTCACTACTTCCCTCTACAGCACAAACAGAAACCGCCTTATTGACCATTGGTCCAGCTATTGGTCCACTCAAAGCAGAACTGGCCCAAACCTGAAGAGGAACTCCCAAATGATAAGTGCTGTTCTGTTCAAGCCTCAAGGTGTCCTGGGCTCCCCTTTGCTGGAGGCATTTAAGCAGCCAGAGATGCTTGTGGCTGCCTCCTGTGTTGCAGATCTTGCAAAGACTGGGGTGGGGTTGTACTGGGTGACCTCCATTATCTTTTTCTAGCCCTATGATCCTATGAGTCAAAGGGGGTGTGTGTTAGATCTGGAAGAGGCAACCACCACCGCATCAAACGTTTGTGATAAAAAACAGTAGAGGTAATTGATTCAAAGTTTCTTCTCAAACCCAGAGCTGCTTAGTTAGGTGAGCTGATCCACATACTTCTCTGCGGTCAATGAGTTTATCAGAAATAAGAATCTTAATATTAAAGCACTTTTTGTACATGTACCAGCTAGGGACTGAGATTTGCAGTTGTCGTGCACATCATTTCACTGCCAAATGGTGAGGTGCAGCCATGAGTTGTGACTTTAAGAACTTTTGTGCGCACAGAACTACAAGATGGCTGGTCATTATTAACTTCCAAGATCAGAGAATCCTAGAACTGTAGAGTTGGAAGGGACCACAATATGGTTACCAGACGTCCCCATTTCTCGGGGACAGTCCCCAGATTTACAAATCTGTCCCTGGACAAAATCCGTCCCCGGAATGTCCCCAGATTTCATTTAATGTCCCCAGATTTATATTTTAAGTGTTGTAGGTTTATCAATAGGGAATGAATGTTGTGTGATTGGTTCAACGGCACAAGACACATCATATGGAGACTTCTGGCGGGGCAAAGTGGCAGGCGCCATGGCAGCAAGCAGCTCCTGAAGCCAGCCAGAGCCAACTGCGCTACCAGGCTGGCTCCGGGCTGCTGAGACTGCTGCCACCACTGCCACTGCCAAGGGGGAACCAAGGACGCCTGGAGCTTCAACTGGGGGAACCTCTGACACACACACCCCCCCCCGCCACGACCCAAATCAAGCCAGGAGGGAGAGCATCTGGCCACCCAGCTGACTGTTCAGTGGTGCTCCGGAGCCAGGAAAACCCCGGAGCCAACGCAGGGAGAAGGAGGAGAAGGAAGAGAGAGGAAGAGGAAGGAGAAAAAAGAGGGGAGCCCCAAACTTAGTGTGCTGCTGCCACCGCCGCCGCTGAGAAGGAGAGGTGGGAGACCACTGGGAGGGCAAGACATGCAGCCGAGCCCAGGCCCGACCCAAGCCTACTCCACGGTGGATAGCAGGCTGGGGCCCGGAGGAAGGCCATGCGACAGAGGAGACCACAGAAGGGAAGGTATTACTTTTTAATATTTTTTTTAAAAGAACATTTTAAAATAACTCCCCCCCCTCTTTTTTTAAAAAAATTGTTCCCTGATTCTTTGGAAAGAATCTGGTAACCTTAGACCACAAGGGACCATATAGTCCGGGCATGGCTAAACTTGGCCCTCCAGATGTTTTGGGACTGCAACACCAATCATCACTAGCTAACAGGACCAGTGGTCAGGGATGGTGGGAATTGTAGTCCCAAAACATCTGGAGGGCTACGCTGAGGCATGCCTGATCTAGTCCAACCCCCTGCAAATGCAGAAGTATTTTGCCCAACATAGGGCTAAATTGACAGACTTTCCTGTCACCCTAAGCATTGGCTGGCTTATAGAGCCTGGCCATAGCAACCTTGAAATTAGCAACTGGGAGCATATATGGCTGTTTTGAAATGATTTTAGATGTTCTTTATAAAAAATAATAAAAGATGGTTTTTAGTTGTTTTAAAAATGTTTTTATGTTATTTTAAAATTGTGTTGTTTTTAACATTTTGATTTTTGCTCCTTTAGGAGGAAGGCTGGAGGAGAAATTTAATACAGACAAATAAATATTGCTCAGCGTACAGTAAGAACTGAGATGGGTGTGTGTGTGTGTGAGGGTTTTAAGCCACATAGGGCAGCAAAAATAAGACACACTGGCTCCCAGCTAGTGCTCACTAGTGTTGCTGACATTTCCTGTAGAAAACCCCCAAGTGTGTGGTTTATGTGACAAGGGCTCCATCAGACACTGAGCTCTCTATGTGTGAGAGAGGCGGGGGAAAGAAACCGTGCAGGCCCAGAAGGTAAGAATTTACTCAACTTGACGTCAAACTAACCACCAACCTTGGGAGTTGACTCCAGAAATGTCAGCGCATGGACTCTGTGTTGTCACTCCTCGCTGAGGAAGCCCAGTGCATTGAAGTTTAGATGTCATTCTCATCACCTGTGCCATGGGGGAGAGACGTCAGAGACTGCTTGTCTGCAGAAGTCAGGGAGTGGGGTGGCCCCTTCGTCAGAAAGGCACCCTGGCGTCTCTGCAGGTATCTCAAAATGTCAACACAAAAGGCCAGGCAGGTGAAGACTCATGTCGAGAAGGTGAAGAGGGACCAAAAGACTTCTCATGATTTCTCTCCTTCCCTCCCTCTTTCTCTGCAAAATGTTGCCTAGAAACTACACTGAAAACCACACGAGTCCCATCACCTTTCTCTGCTCGTCAGCTGTGGCTCAGTGGTAGAACATCTGCTTTGTGGTCAGAAGGTCTCTGTCCTGACCTGTCTGTGAGAGACTCCTGCCAGCTGTCTGGGCAATATTGACCCAAGTGGACTGGCGTTCAGACCATAGCTGTCAACCTTCCCTTTTTTTGCAGGAAATTCCCTTATTCCAGTGCCATTTCCCACTGCTTCCCGCTGCTATCCCGGATTGTTAGATATCCCGTAGACTGTCTCCGGGACAGGTGAGGCTGCTGATCCCTTATTTTCAACTCTGAAAGTTGACAACTAAGGTTTGGACTTGATAAAAGACAGGTTCCTGCGTCTTAGGGGTTCACTGGCGTGGCATCTGCCTTGCATTCAGACATTCCCAGGTTCAGTCCCCACACTGGCCAAGCGGCCATTCAGTGAGGGGGCCGGGGGCACGACGGTGAGGTCAGGCCAGCCTCTGGGGCCCAGAGACCCCCAGCAGCAGGCAGGGCAGGACGGGGATCCCGGTGGGGGTGGGGTGCCTGGCTCACTTCCCCTAAAATCGTGCACCTGGGGCTATGGCCCCTCTGCCCCCCCCCATGCTATGCCCTCTGCAGTTTCCTCCATCGTCTTGCACTTGCACTCCCAGTGCACATTTTCAAGAATAATGACACCACAGTTTGGCACTCCTGTTTGGAGCCCTAAACAGCCTCGGCCCAGTATACCTGAAAGAGCGTCTCCACCCCTGTCATTCAGCCCAGACGCTGAGGTCCACCTCCGAGAGTCTTCTGGCAGTTCCCTCCCTGCAAGAAGAGAGGTTACAGGGAACCAGGTAGGGGGCCTTCTCAGTAGTGGCGCCCTCCCTGCAGAATGCCCTCCCACCAGATGTCAAGGAGATAAAGAACTACATGACTTTTAGAAGACATCTGAAGGCAGCCCTGTATCGGGAAGTTTTTAATGTTGGATGTTTCTACCAGCATGAGTTTGACCAAACTGCGGGAGGCAGTGGAAGACAGGAGTGCCTGGCGTGCTCTGGTCCATGGGGTCACGAAGAGTCGGACATGACTAAACGACTAAACAGCAAAAAACAACATATGTGGTAGAAGCTGCCCAGAGTGGCTGGGAAAACCCAGCCAGGTGGGAAGGGTGTAAATAAGTGGTGGTGGTGATTTCTGGCACATCATAGTCCAAGATCCTCTTTCCCACAGCGGCCAATCAAAGGGCTCCAGGAAACCCTTATGCAGGACATGAAGACAACAGCCCTCTTGGTTAAGACAAGGAGAATAAGGAAGATTAGCTTGAATTTTTATTAAAATAAGGGAAGATTTGCTGAGTAATTGATAAGAACTTGGAATACAGAGAAGGGAGGCATGAGGAAGTCGGGGAAGAAAGGTGTAAGAAACTAAGATATGAAATGGTACATGTTTTTTGTTTTGATTGTGTTTTTTGTTTGTTTATGTATTTGTTATATGTTTGTGTTGTTATAAAAATCTGTAATAAAAAATTATTATATAAAAAAAAAAAAGACAACAGCCCTCTCTCACTGTTACTCATAAGAACATAAGAAGAGACCTGAAGGAAACCAATTAGAAATACGGGTATTAAAGAGAATGTGGCCCACAATATTGAAGTTGACATACTACAGGACTGGCAAGGTCCAATCCAGAAAAAAGGTTGGAACCTGATACTAATCCCTCAAAAACTTGTATTTGTTTACTACCCACAACCGAAGGGCTTCCTCTCACGGATAGATTGCATAATGCATTTCCTGAACATCCTGAATGATATGTTGCCAGGAGTAGTAAAGCCAAACAATATTGTTTCTATAGAGTACTTATATTACGATGGTTCCTCAGTACGAGCAATGTTCACCTTTCAAGATCAAAATTTGGCCAAACTTATCCACAGATCAGGGATGCGGGTGGCGCTGTGGGTTAAACCACAGAGCCTAGGACTTGCTGATCAGAAGGTCGGCGGTTTGAATCCCCGTGACGGGGTGAGCTCCCGTTGTTCGGTCCCTGCTCCTGCCAACCTAGCAGTTCGAAAGCACATCAAAGTGCAAGTAGATAAATAGGTACCACTCTGGCGGGAAGGTAAACAGTGTTTCCGTGCGCTGCTCTGGTTCCCCAGAAGCGGCTTAGTCATGCTGGCCACATGACCCGGAAGCTGTACGCCGGCTCTCTTGGCCAGTAAAGCGAGATGAGCACCACAACCCCAGAGTTGTCTGCGACTGGACCTAATGGTCAGGGGTCCCCTTTACCCCTTTACCTATCCACAAATCAAGACATCTACTCTTAAAGGAAAGGATAGCAATACTAAGATTCTTTGAAAATTGACCCCCCCTCTTTGATGCCCTGAAGGATCAAGCCAGTGGCACAATCTACAGCTGCATCCTACTCTCACAGGGGCCAACCCGACTTCCCAGTGGGAAGCCCACAAGTATTTCCTGAGCATAATAGCAACTCTCCCCACTTGTGATTCCCAGAGACTGGTATTCAGAAGCAGACTGCCTCCAGCAGTGGAGGTAGAAGATAGCTAGTAGCCTTTGCTAGCCTTCTCCCTCTAGAACTTGTCAAATCCCCTTTTACAGCCCTCCAAGTTGGTGGCCATCGCTGATGCTTGTAGGAGTGAGTCCCATATTTTCACCATGCACCATTTCATTTGTGATCGCTGTATTGTATTATTTTACGTTGCAAGAGGCATTATCAGAGGTCAAGGGCCCATTCCAGGCAGACAGAAACACCAGAGAAGGGTAGGAATGTTCAAAGGACCAGACAGAGAGCCTTGCGGTGGGATACTTTTGATCCTCAGGTCTGAAATTCTCTTCCCCCACCCCACCCCGATCTCCTGCATTCAAATCAATCTTCATTGCTCCAAAGCAGAGAATAGTTTCAACATTTCCCCCAAAAACTGAATTATCAAATTCATTTTCTGTGTCTTCCCCGATTCTTGATGCAGAACGTGGACGCCTAAAAATGGAATCCGAATAATCTGTGACATTTTGCTTTTGCTGAATCAGAAAGCCGCAGGTACGCCAATGCTCTCTTAACCCCAAGTACCCAGAAGTGAGACGTTTGCTAAAGTTGCATTTAACCAAATCTTCTCATCTTAAATGTTCTCAGCTTCGTATCTTTAGGTCTGTACCTGGAAACCAAGTGTCATGACTCTGCACGAGACGGTGACCGCAGAGAGGGCCGCTTCCTTTGCAAAGCGGTGTCATCCGTGTACATGGCATCCGGTCGTGAACGTGAAACCCCAGTGATGGACGGCCGATCTCTCAGCACATTTGAGAAGATAA
The DNA here is from genome assembly GCF_027172205.1 of Podarcis raffonei. NCBI lineage: Eukaryota > Metazoa > Chordata > Lepidosauria > Squamata > Lacertidae > Podarcis > Podarcis raffonei. The sequence goes on along the minus strand of NC_070609.1, from coordinate 72,671,119 downwards.
TCTCTGACAAGAGTGAGAAAAGATAACTCTAGCATCTTGCCAAAATATAGAGACACTGAGTAGTATCCAAGTGTGCTGGTCCCGGGGGAAGGTTACCGTGAGGTGTGGTCAGAGTCCGGTCCTGGGTCGAGGGTCTGGAGACTGTCCACCAAGGGCGAAGCGGGGTCCAAAGCGAGGAGCCGGGCAAGGTCGGGAACTCTGGAAGAACAGGTCTGGGTGCTGGCAGAAACAGGTTTCCAACGACGTTGCTCCCGCAACCTGGGACCGGGCTGACTGGCCTTTATCTTCTCTGAGGCCAGGGGCGGTCCCGGCCCACAGGTGACCCGCCTCTCCTGGCCTTAAGGCGAGCACTCCTCCTGGGAGAAACCAGTTCCCTCCGCCTCTCTGCCCTGAGCCTCTGCAGCTCAGGAGAGGTTGGAGGGTTACTGGACCCAGGGGGAGGCTCACCTTCCCCTGACAGGGCTGGGAGAGGCGCACCTGTGGGCAGTGGGTCCTCAATCACCTCCGGAGCCAGAGAGGATTCACCTGGTGCCTGCTTCTGAGGATCCAGCACAGGTGCAGGCGCTTCAGCTTCAAGGCCCTTCCCTGGCTCAGCCGGCCCTGGAGGCGGGGACTCCTGTGCAGGCTGGGATTCCTCCGGTTCAGCCTCTGAATCAGATTCCCAGGCCATCACACCAAGTAAGCTACACTGAGAGTCAACCCACAGAAATAAGTGGACTGAAATTAGTCATGTCCATGGTTTTCAAAGAGTCTACTCTGGGTAGGACGAACCAGCAGGAGACCTTGAGGTCTCAGATTTCAGCAGTGCCCTGGGCAAAATTCAGAGCTCCTGCTTCTCACCTTCCATTCTCCAGCATAAGTTGTGGCTGCCCCAATGGCAACCCTGAGGCTCCGCACTCAGTGTGACTGAACTGGTTGTGCTCCTCTAAATGTGCCTCTGGACTAACATTGAATGCAATTGGTGATGGATGAATCTGTCAATTTCAGATTTTCCAGTTTGTAAATTCTATTCTCCACATTTCCCCGTCAGTTTCTGGTTTTCTTTTTCTTTTTAAAAAAGTTATGAGTTTGTGGATACCAGACTCCCCTAAATCTCTGGGTCCAAGTAGGTGTTAGAATTTAATCAAGGCACATGTTAAAATATTAGCCAGGCCAGTTTTCTGATGAGTTAATCGCCTGGGAGATGAGCCATTTGGAGAACAAAGGGAAGGTAATGAGCCATTAGGAAAGTTGACAGAGAAGGGGGAGCTCTGTACCAGATGGGAGACTGAGTTAGTTAGAAGACAGAGTGTAGAGTCTTAGAGTTGAATTTGAGGTGACAAGACCTAGGGGGAAATGTGGCAGACTGTTAAAGTCAGCAAGCTGGAGAGAGGGTCAGTGCACGATGGCCAATGTCTATTTGAATCTACCCCTGCAGTTATGGGAGAAGCAAGACCCTCTTGGGGTGTCAATGCTGTGAACCCCTCCACCATAGGCTTAGGCTGTAGATACAGTGGTACCTCGGGTTACATACGCTTCAGGTTGCATACACTTCAGGTTACAGACTCCGCTAACCCAGAAATAGTACCTCGGGTTAAGAACTTTGCTTCAAGATGAGAACAGAAATCACACAACGGCGGCACGGCGACAGTGGGAGGCCCCATTAGCTAAAGTGGTGCTTCAGGTTAAGAACAGTTTCAGGTTAAGAACGGACCTCTGGAACAAATTAAGTTCTTAACCCAAGGTAGCACTGTATGTGTAAAGAAACCATATATCATAAAGACACCCCAGTCTCTGCTGTGCCTTGCTTCCGAAAGGAAACATGGATCCTGACGCCTAGAACCCCTGGAATCTCGAATCACTTGGAGGTTGGGGTGGGATGCAACTACACACATGTCTGTATGCCAGTTTCCTGATATGCACATTTTTGCAGAGCAATTTCCCCCCAATGCAAATCATTTGGGGATACTATTTTCCCTAACATTTTATGTACTTTATGCACACTTTCTATGCATTTTTGTACACATTACTTGGCTGCGGAACTGCATTGCGAAATGCGACCGGCTGTCTTGTAAGCGCCTTGTGCTACTCTCAGTTGCAGCTGCACAGCTGCTGTTGCTTGCATTTTTAAACTTAATCCAGGGAACTGGATTTGAGTAGAGGAGTCAAGGTCACATAGACATTTGACTTCCGGGTTAGCGCCATTGGCTAATGGCGGATTCCCTCCGAGCTCCGGAGGGAATCAGCTCCGCAGGATTGGGTCTTGACCACTGCGGCGACGCGGGGACCCTCAAAAATCACAGGTGGTGAAGCCTGTGAACCTGGTGACTCGGCGGGCACCATTTGCGGCCCCCCGACCTGTGAAGGAGCCTTTTTAAAGGCTTCGGAGTGGGGGACGGGGTGAGTGGCGCGGTGCTGAGAGTCAACTGCTTCTCCTGCGGAGTGAAGCTGCATTGCCATGGTCGGAGAGCACTGACTTCTTTTTGTGAACAATTGGACTTTAAAGCAACAACCCGTGAGTAGTACGGAAATTGGAAAGAATTTTTTTATTTTTTTTGAATTAGGCACGATCGGGGAAGGCGCAAACAGGAAGTCCGTCTCCCCGTCTTGTAAATAATTTAAAGCAAGGACCTGCTAACTAAGGTCGAGAGAACCCTTTCTTTTTTACTTGGTAAAAGACATTAATTTCACGATTTGGCAATATAAGTAATCTTACTGGAGGATAAAGAGCTAATCTTGGGAGCTGAAGTGCCACCCCCCCGGACCCGGGAGTGCTCCGCGAGAGAGCCTGCTGATGAGGTATTGAAGAGTTTGACAGCTGTCAAATTTAGCTGTCAAGACGGGAAAAGAGAACTTTGTTTCTGTTGTTTCTGCTGGCTATATTTGTTACAATTTGGTTACAATTTGTTGAAAACAAGGAAGAACTGTTACAAACTAACTTGATTTTTGGATTTGAATTGGAAGGAATATTAAGTTACCAAAATCCCTCTAGAGGGGGATTTGGGACATTACAAGAATGGCTGGAGGAGGGAAAATTCAGGCTGGCTTGGACAAAGTTTTTGTTCTCTTTGGAAAGTTACAAGGCCAAATTGATGTTTTGGCTACAAATGCTGCAACTCTGAACTTAACAGTAAATAACATCACTGAATTTGATAAGGATTTGACTCAGGAAACCCATGCAGCTGGACAAAAAGAGAAACTTGAGAGCTTTGAGAGTGTGGAGAAGGAGATATATGTTGTTCCTGAGGAAAAGGAAGGAGGAGCTGTAACTTTGCAGATGATAAAGGAGAGCCAGAGGCCTGACATGATGGCTACAAAGGAAAATAAGAACTTGATGTCGAAAATCTGGCTTGAATTGGAGATTGAAGAATGGAGAGATCTGCTCATGTGGAGATCTGAAGACCCAAGGATTACAAATTTGCTTAAGGTGGAAGTTGGAGCTTTGGGGACATTTGGACTTGAAAAGAATAAGAAACATGATTCGGGCTCCACTTTTAAGTATGGAGGTCTGGCTGGAAGAAACATGGATCCCGTTGGGCCAGAGCTTCTCCGAGATCTGGTGTTTAATATTAAGGACTATAAAAAAAACCGGCAGAGAGGAATTGAGAGAGAATTAAGAGCCTCGGATGTGAGATCTCCAGGCTGATAGTAGACTAAGACTGATGGACATTTGTTGGGGATTGAAACCGGGAAAGGGGGGGTGGAGTTTGGGAATCCAAAGGGTGTATAGTTACAATCTGTTTTATTTTTATTTTATTTTGTTATTTGTATGAAAATTGGGGAATTCGTGGAAGGGAAATTGGGTCGACGTTAGAAAAATGTTTTAAGAACAAGTATTGATGCATAAGTATTGTGTTTAAGTTTGGATAAGGCAAAATTACTTTTTTAAAATGAACTAAATAGAAAAAGGTTAAAATTAGGGATAAGAACTTGCTGAACTAACATTTTGAATTGGAATATAAGAAGGGGAGGTGTGGGGAAGTCAGGGAAATATGTTATAGAAAAATAAGGATTGTGAACTTTATGTGTTTTTAAACCTTTTTGTTTTTCCTTTTTTGATTCTTTTTTAATGTATTAAAGTTGAAAATTTCAATAAATATCTTTTTTTTAAAAAAAAGGTCACATAGACATTTGATTGAGGAACCAGTGGCCCTCCAGAAATCGTTGGGACTCCAACCTCCATCAGCCCCAGGTTCCCCATCTCTGAAGAAGGCCATCACTTGCCTTTAGTGCCACCAGCTCCCTCCACCACAATTCTGTCTTCTTTTGGCGTAGGAATGAGGAACCTGCTGCCCTCCAGACATTGTTGGATTTCAACCTCCATCAGCACCTGTCAGGATGGCCATTGCTCATGGATGATGGGAGTTATACTCCATCAACAGTTGGAGCGCATTGCAGGCTCCTGAGCCTTGCCATGAATGGAACATACTTGCAAACCTCCTCCCCACCCTGGCATGCTAGATTTCTACATGCAGGGAAGGTGGTAGGGATGGACAGCTCTTTCAGTTCCTTCCGGGTTTCCTCCCACTCTTTCCCCAAGGGCGCACAGATTCACCTATGGTGGGAATGCCCAAAGGTACACCTGTTTTGTTTACTATACAGTCGTACCTTGGTTTTCGAACAGCTTAATTCTCGAATGTTTTGGCTCCCGAATGCCGCAAACCCAGAAGTGAGTGTTCTGGTTTGCGAAGTATTTTTGGAAGCCGAATGTCCGACGTGGCTTCCACGGCTTCCGATTGGCTGCAGGGGCTTCCTTCAGCCAATCAGAAGCTGTGCTTTGGTTTCTGAATGTTTTGGAAGTCGAACGGACTTCCGGAACGGATTCTGTTCGACTTCCCAGGTACGACTGTATTAACCGACCTCATATCATAAAGGTATTGACATGGAGCCTGGTTTACTCTATATTTTTTATTAGTATAAGTATAAATATTAGTATTATTATTAGTATTAGTATTAGTATACCACCTTATGCCCATAGATCTCAGGGTGGTTCACAATTTAGAGGTCATTATAAATATATCCCGTAGAAGTTGTTAAATCATCTCCTAATGGCGGCCCGCATGAAGATAGCCTTCTGTTTGAAGAACGCTGATAAGGACTACCTGCAGAAGACATGGAAGGGTCTATGGAAGGGTCTATGGTGTCTAGTCTTCACTGATAAGCCCACGCAGTTGTAGGGTGATGCATGGTGAAAACCACAAAGATCGTTCTGGTATGGAGTGGTTTATACCGATTTCATTTCTTAACTCTCATCTTCAGAAGAGTCTCAACTTTCTGTAGCTCATCACTGTGCTCTGGTAACTTCTGGACTGGATTGCTGCAACGCACTCTATGTGGGGCAGCCCATGAAGATGACTCAGAAGTGTCAACAGGCCCCAAATGCAGCAGCCGGGTCCCTGCCTGGGGGTTCCCTTCCGATCTCCTTGTTTTAAAAACAGCCACACTGGCTGCTAGTTCGTTTCCGGGCGCAATTGAAGGTGCTCACATGGGTGTTTAAAGCCCTAAATGACTTCGGCCCCAAATATCTGGAAGACGGCCTCCTTTCCTACAGACTCTCAAGGGTACTGAGATGGCAGAAGAGATCTTCTTAGTAGTTCCTCCACCCTAGGAAGTTTGAGTTGGAGGAATGGCCTGGGGCAGGGCCTTCTCTGGGGTGGCTCCTAAACTGTGACACTCTCTCCCCAAGGAGGTGTGTTTGGCACCTTCCTTACACAGCTTCCAGATATTGCTGAAGATGCACCTCTTCCCCCTGGCTTTCGACACTTGTGCGTTTTTACTGTATTTTATATTTTACTGTATTTTACCTCATTACTGTATTTTAATATTTTGTTGGAAGCCACCCAGAGTGGCTCGGGAAGCCCAGCCAGATGGGTGGGGTATAAATAATAAATAAATAAATAAATAAATAAATAAATAAATAATTATTATTATTATTATTATTATTATTATTATTATTATTATTATTATTATTTTAGGATGCACCTTATTTATATGATTGTGAATCATTTTAAACTGATTTTAGTATTGTGTTTTAATGTTATATCCCACCCTGGGTGAAGGGCAGAGAATTAATAACAACAGCAAAGCAGCAGCAACTCTTTCTGGCTGAGCTACCTGAATTGAAAATATGTTGTTATTTTATGACTATATTTGTAATACTGAAACTGATTTGAACCTGTTGACTGATGCACTTTCCCCCCTTTGTATTATTTTGAATCAAAACACACACATATATCTGTATGTATATTTATATTTATATGTATATATTCTTCACATTCCTGCATGGAGTTTTGACTAGTACACTTTTTCTTTTTCGCAAGCAATTTCCGTTAACGCGGTGCATTTTTTCATTGTGTCCCATGCTAGCCCTACTCAGAGTAGACCCACTGAATGGCTAACTATGGTCCATTCATTTCAGTAGGCCTACACTGAGTAGAACTTACTTGGAAGCGACTCTTTTATGTTATTTTCACCGGGTGGCAGCCCATTCTTGTTCAATTCAGAGTGAGCCCATTGAAATGAATGGACCTCACTAATTTATGCCTGTCAGTTTCAGTGGTCTGTAGCCTATGCTAATCCTAGATCGATTGAAAAGGTATTGCGATCATGGTTAGGGGTCAGTCACAATCCCTGCTTGCCTTGCTACTTTTCCCTGGGGAAACCCATTGTTTACCACTAAATGGGAGGAAACATCAGTCCTGTTTTCTCTGGATTGACGTTTTCTCTGATTTAGAGCTAAGAATGCAGACCCTCCAAAGGTCCCTATTTTCTAGGGATGTCCCTGATTTAGAGAAGCCATCCTGGTTTCTGATTTGATCCCAAAATGTCCCACTTTTCCTTAGGATGTCCCTATTTTCATTGGAGAAATTTTGGAGCGTATGGAGTTATCTGACCCCTGAGTCGTCTGAAGGCAATCCTGTATAGGTTTTTGTTTAATGTTTAATGTTTTATTATGTTTTATATATATGTTGGAAGCTGCCCAGAGCGGCTGGGGCAACCCTGTAAGATGTGCAGGGTGTGTAAATAGTAAAATTATCATTATGGAATGGGACGTCCCTATTTTCATCGGAGAAATGTTGGAGGGTATGAGAGTCGGGTTTCCAGTGGGGAAGCTGCACGGCAAAAACTGCTCAGACCCATGTCTAGAAAGTAGGGAACAAGCAGGAAACCGCTCAAAACTCTACAATCTGTACGGTCTTTTCATTAAAATGAAAAGGTGACAGAGCCACAGCGGGGAAGTCTGAGTGCAAGAATCAGCTCAGCTTCCAGCTATTGACGGTTCCGAGATTTATCAGGAAAAGGTTTTGTTTGCATTTAGTTCCCCTAACTAAAATAGTGAACTGCAAAAACCAAAACCAAACCAAAACAATTCCTAATATTGTTAGGAATTGTATGTACCGACATCCCAAAGGAACAGAAAAGACTCTTCATGTATGCAACAACAGCAGCATAGATGTTATTAGCCCAGAGATGGATGGAAGGAGGAGTCCCTACTAGAGAGGAATGGCAAACCAAGCTGTTAGACTACGCCAAAATGGCAAAACTGACCGGAAAGCTCAGGAACCAAGAAGACAAAAACTTCAAGAAAGAATGGGGAAATTTTATAATTTATTTAGGAGACCATTGTAAGCAGATGAAAAAATTCGTAGGGTTTTAATCTCACTTGTAATGTAACAAATACTATGGACAAATATAGACTATGAAATAATATCCAGTTGAAAACACTGACAGTAGGACCTAAGGAGGGGGATGGGGGGGTCTTGAAAGTCAGAGAAATCTCTCTGTATGGATATGTCTTTGGTTTTGTTATAAATTTCTACCTGTAAAAATCAAATAAAAACGTTTTCACAAAACAAAAAAAAGTCCCTGTGCTTTCTAGTCGCAGGACGAGTGTAAGTGTGGACAAGCCCTCACTCAGGCCCCACAAATCCGTTAGGTCTACTCTGAGTTTACTTGGAAACAACTCATTGTCTCTCTGCCTGACCTACCCACAGGGCTGCTATGTGGATAATAAGGGGGAGGAGGGAGAACGCTGTCCACCATCTTGAGCTCCATGAAGGAAGATGCAACCTATTGATGTACAGTGGTACCTCTGGTTACGTACTTAATTCGTTCCGGAGGTCCGTACTTAACCTGAAACTGTTCTTAACCTGAAGCACCACTTTAGCTAACGGGGCCTCCCGCTGCCGTGCCATTTCTGTTCTCATCCTGAAGCAAAGTTCTTAACCCAAGGTATTATTTCTGGGTTAGCGGAGTCTGTAACCTGAAGCGTATGTAACCTGAGGTACCACTATAATAACAAACCCTAACAGTAAATGACCAATACCACCATGACCATGACTGATCCTTCCTTTTAACAGCAATCATACATGACAGCGATTCACGGCTTTCTGATGTCCAAACCTCTCTGCATACTCTACGTTGCTGAACCCTCACCCTGTAAGGTTGACCAATGTTGCTATCCCTGAATCACAAGATTTAAGGGCTGAGGGGGGGGGCTCATTTTATTAGCCACATCTCTTCGCTAGTTTGATCCCACTCCTTATGCACCCACTATTATTATTATTATTATTATTATTATTATTATTATCCCCTCAACAACCCTGTGAGGTAGGGTGAGGCAGACAGACAGTAACTGGCCAAGGTCACACACAGTTTTGTGGCTGAGTGAAGATTTGAACCCAGGTCATCCAGGTCTACACAACTACACAACACTGCATTTGGGAGGGGAGAGAGCAGCGGGTCTTGCTGCCAACATAAAACTCTTAACTGACAGTCAGGCTGCTTGGAAGACCTTAGGGTGAGAAGTCAGCATATGTTTAGGGAAGCTTTTAATGTTTAATAGATTATTGTATTTTAATATTCTGTTGGAAGCAGCCCAGAGTGGCTGGGGAAACCCAGCTAGATGGGCGGGGTATAAATAATATATTATTATTATTTTATTATGATGATGAATATTTTAAATATATAAAGTACAGTGGTGCCTTGGGTTACAGACGCTTCAGGTTACAGACTCCGCTAACCCAGAAATAGTACCTCGGGTTAAGAACTTTGCTTCAGGATGAGAACAGAAATTGCACAATGGCGGCATGGCGGCAGCGGGAGGCCCCATTAGCTAAAGTGGTACCTCAGGTTAAGAACAGTTTCAGGTTAAGAACGGACCTCGGGAACGAATTAAGTTCTTAACCCGAGGTACCACTGTATTGTGAATCATCTGTTTGGCGAACCTCACTGTTACACAGGTTTTGATTGGGGAAGGGCTCCCCCCTCTGCTTCCTATAGATACTACAGCCAATTGAACATTTTATCCCCTTTTCCAGCCATAAAGGTAAAGGTAAAGGTATCCCTGACCATTAGGTCCAGTTGCGGACGACTCAGGGGTTGCGGCACTCATCTCGCTCTATAGGCTGAGGAGGCGGCGTTTGTCCACAGACAGCTTCCGGGTCATGTGGCCAGCATGACTAAGCCACTTCTGGCGAACCAGAGCAGCGTACGGAAACGCCGTTTACCTTCCCACTTTGACGTGCTTTCAAACTGCTAGGTTGGCAGGAGCTGGGACTGAACAACGGGAGCTCCGATAAATTAGTACTGTAGGCCACCTAACAAAGTGGGTCTCTGTAGTGGTTTCGTGGCTGATGAAAGGATCTTATTCTTCACCGGCTGTGTAATTTAGTTACAGAAGGCTGCAAGGTTCAACTCAACAGGAGACCCCTTAAAACTAATGGGCCCTAAGTTAGTCAAGCATATTACAGGTACGGATATCCCCAAGGGCATAAGGAAAAAAAAATTGTATGCAACCACGGCTGCAAAGGTGATTATTGCGACATATTGGAAAAATGACAAACTCCCTACCAGAGTTGAATAGTTATCCAAATTGACAGAATATGCGGAATTAGCCTCTTTTTCGTAAAGAATCAGAGACAAGCCCAGACAGGAGTTCATTCTAGAATGGGGTAATTTCAAAAATTATTTGAAAAGCAGCTGTAATCTAAACACGGTTGTTGCCTTCGAATGATTTCTGTAAATGATACATATGATGGAATACGATATCGAAATAAAAAAGTGAATTTTTACAAAATAGGAATGATGAATTAAAGCAAGATGTTTAATATAAAGGAAAATATGTAGAGGTTCATTGGTTCGTGTAGAAAGCACGTAAGTTGAAATTGTATGTATCCTTTGTGATATCTTTATTGGACTGACTGAAACGAAGATGACTACCTGTTGTATATATATGGAAAATGAATAATAAAGCATTTAAAACAAAACAAAACAAAAAGTTAGTCATGCCCATTTTTTTCAATGGGTCTACTCTGAAGAGGACTAACCTTGTAGATAATGCAGAATTCCCACTGGAAGGAGATAATATAATGTATGTAAAAATCCCAATCAATCAATCAATCAATAAAGCAGAATTCCCTCAGAAGGCGGAGCTAGCTGCTCCGGCACATGGAGCTGCGCACATGCTATGCACCCAGGGGCACGGGGCTAACTGCCCACATGGGCGGGGCGAGCAACCCGGGGGGGAGCGATGTCACTCCCCCTCAGGAATGACACCCAGGGCGGATCGCACCCTCCGAACCCCCCTTCCTGCGCCAGTGAATTCCCTTGCCCTCCACTGCCTTCAGTGGCTTAAAATGTGGGTTTCACAGATTCTTTGCCCTTCGGGCGCTGATGATAAACTTTTGTCAGGAGTGCGTGCAGGAGCCAGGCCCTGTGACCAGTAGGGCTTCGCAGGACTGGGGCCTTCCTAAGTTTGTTCTGAAGAGGCAAGTTTGTTCTGAACAGGTGAGGCCGATTGGTAACTCACAGCACCTGGTGGCGAGAGCTGGGAAGGGATATAAGGTCAGCATTTCCCTTCAGCTCTTTGCCACAGCAACACGCTTCCTGCCTTGCTGCGCTTGGCTTCTTGGTTCCTGATCCTTGAACCTTGGCTTCTTGACTCCCTGCTTCTTGATCCTCGGACCCTTGACTTCTTGCTTCTTGATCCTCGGACCCCTGACTTCGTGCCTCCTTGCTTTCTGACCCTCGGACCCTTGGCTTTTTGACTCCCAGCTCTCTGACCCTCAGACTCTTGACTTCCTGACTCCTGGCTTCTGGACCCCTGTTCCTGTTCCCACCCTGCCATCTTGCTCCCGGTCCTGACGTCCCCTGCCAGGACTTCAATCGCCCGTGAACCAGACCGTGACAGCTTTGCAAGACCGCCCTCGGCCAATAAAGCGAGATGAGCGCCACAACCTCAGAGTCGGTCACGACTGGACCTTTACCTTTATACCATTAAGTATTCCATCCATCAAAACACTGTTGAATCTATCTTAATGCTGCTCTTGGAAGCAGGATGCTGAGCTAGATGGACTTTTAGTAAAATCTTCTGACACTTCTGACTGAACTTAGATAGAGGCCTCTGCTTGTCTCGGAAGCCTCATTCTGCAGAGAGCAAAGCTTGCAGGCTTCATCTGAGAACAGGAAGAGAAATTGTGCTGATACCAGTACCTCTAGAAAGGTAAAGTCCCTCTTCATGACGCCAACAATAAGATCAACGGTGGCAGGATGAAGGCAGCCGCTCGTTAGCTATTTTAAGAGCCAGGAAGCTGCCAGATTTTTTTCTTTGCGTAGGCAGCCTCTCTGCCCGAGCTGTTTCTTATGGAAAATGGGGTAGGAGGAGAAACACTGAAGGATGTCTGTCACCTAGCGAAGCCGCCAGCCGGCAGATGTCTGTCTGCCAATAGGAAACATCTCGGGCTGCCACAAGATGTTGTGTTGGCAACAGAAGGAGAGGGTGGGAAACACGACCATTATTGTCCTGCTTAAGAGCTTCCCAGAGGTCTGTTCACTTTGGGGGAAAGGATGCATTAATATAATTAATATAATATAATATAAAATAAAATAAAATAAAATAAAATAATATAATATAATATAATATAATATAATTTTTACATCCTTAAAATATCAGTTCCATTCTTCTCTTTCCATGGTTCATTTTGCATACCATAAATCCCTGCATATTTTACAGAAACTATACCATTCAGTGTCCAGGGTGGCGCTGTGGGTTAAACCACAGAGCCTAGGACTTGCCAATCAGAAGGTCGGCGGTTCAAATCCCCGCGACAGGGTGAGCTCCCATTGCTCGGTCCCTGCTCCTGCCAACCTAGCAGTTCAAAAGCACATCAAAGTGCAAGTAGGTAAATAGGTACCACTCTGGTGGGAAGGTAAACGGCGTTTCCGTGCACTGCTCTGGTTCGCCAGAAGCAGCTTAGTCATGCTGGCCACACAACCCGGAAGCTGTATGGCAGCTCCCTCGGCCAATAAAGTGAGATGAGCACCACAACCTCAGAGTCGGTCACGACTGGACCTTTACCTTTATACCATTAAGTATTCCATCCATCAAAACACTGTTGAATCTATCTTAATGCTGCCAGCGTTTTCATCTGTGCACAGTTATTTCCCATATATTCAATAAACGTTTTCCAATCTTCTCTAAACGTATGTCCTTCTTGTTCTCTTATTCTATATGTTAAGTCTGCAAGCTGCGTATATTCTGTCAACTTGAGTTGCCACTCTTCTTTGGTTGGGAGCTCGCTCGTTTTCCATCTGGGGGCTAACAAAACACAGGCTGCAGTAGTGGCAGACATACACAACCATTTTTTGACACCTGGGAATTTCAGTCTGAATTATCCCCAACAGAAAGGACTCTGGGTTTGGGGGTGGGGGGAGTACAGTGGTACCTCGGGTTACATACGCTTCAGGTTACATACGCTTCAGGTTACAGAAATAGTGCTTCAGGTTAAGAACTTTTCTTCAGGATGAGAATAGAAATCGTGCTCTGGCGGTGCGGCGGCAGCAGGAGGCCCCATTAGCTAAAGGGGTGCTTCAGGTTAAGAATAGTTTCAGGTTAAGAACGGACCTCCGGAACGAATTAAGTACTTAACCCGAGGTACCACTGTACTTTAAAACATTTCCCCCCCAATTCATTATGGATCATTTCCCAATACGCTTTTACAAGTCCACCACATATGAAGAAAAGTTCCCTCGACCTCTTTGCATCTCCAAAGGGGGAAAGGATGTTCAGCTATGGACAGAAACAGGTCTGTTTACTTCAGTGGGTCTACTCTGAGTAGAGTTCATTGATATACAACCCCTAGGACTGGGGAAAAATAATGATATCCCACCCTTAAGAACATAAGCCCTGCTGGATCAGGCCAAAGGCCCATCTAGTCCAGCATCCTGTTCTCACAGTGGCTAACCAGACGCCCCAATGATAAGCTCAAAAGAAGCAGGATCTGAGCACGAGAACCCTCTCGCCTGCTATGGTTTCCAGCAACTGGTATTCAGAAGGTTTGCTGCTTCCAGCTGTGTTGGCAGAGCAGAGCCATCATGGCCAGAAGAACAGCCTGGTCTTCTGTGAATTTGTCTAACCCTCTTTCAAAGCCATTCAAATTGGTGGCCGTCCCTGCCTCCTGTGGCAATGAGTTCCATAGTTTAACTAAGAGGTCCTTCTTCCTTTTGTCTTGTCTGGAGTCTTCCAATGTTCAGCTTCCTTGGTTGCCACCCAGCTGGACTGGTCTGGCCCAAACAAGGCCATTCTTTTATTCCGGATGAATTAATCTGGATTAGAAACTAAAGTGGGGTTAGTTTAATCACCACACAGACAGAACTGAATACGTTTTTATTTGTTACGGTAGCTGCCCAACATTCAGGTGTTTGTCACTCCCATGGTGCAAGAGCTGGCTGTGTAGAATATCTGCCGAAAAGCAAAAGGCAAAATATATCTATTCCACAGGTAAATAATAATTAAAAAAAACCCACCTCCAAGTGAATTGTCAAAATTCAAGATGCATTTCAGGGGGTTGGACTAGGCGACGCTTGGGGTGCCTTCTGACTCTTTAATGCTCTGCTTCTCTGTTAACTCTGACATTTGGGCTGCATTTAAAAAAACAACTTAATAGGTATATCACAGCCAGGACTGCCACTATAAGATTAAAAAAAAGAGGTGACAGCCTACTGGAACCTCTAATTCAAGCATAGGCAAACTTGGCCCTCCAGATGTTTTGGGACTACAACTCCCATCATCCCTGAACACTGGTCCTGTTAGCAAGGTATCATGGGAGTTGTAGTCCCAAAACATCTGGAGGGCCGAGTTTGCCTATGCCTGCTCTAATTAATTGCACTCCTGCATTTGTTCCCAGAGGGCCAATTGTATATCTTGGGAGAGAGAGAGTTCTGTAATCATGGGGACACCACAGAAAAGGCCCTGCCCCTTGTCGCTACCAGGCTGACCTCCCTTCCTGTATGCCCAACATAGTAGGCAGAGCTAGGGGACGACAACAACAGGCAGAATCAGGACCAATGGCGGCCAGAGCCAACTAATTCTGGTTCTGTCCCCATCTTCCTCCCCTGCTGAGTTCTACAAGGGGCAAGTCTGAGAATTAGGAGGAGGAAGTTGGGAGTTGGTAAGAAAGCAGGCGGGTGGGGGCAAGCTGAGCTTAGTAGGGCAGTGCCCCCTTTTCCCCACTGACACCCTCTTTGGACAGTCCCAGCAGGCTGGTAAAATAAAAAAATATTAACGAATTAATTAAAAAAATTACAGGCTAATATATTTAGTACACTTAGTTGCAAGGATGGTTTAAGAGAACGCCCCTAAAATATTTTACTTATCTCTGGGTCTTTCAAATTCCCTATCTGGAACCAAACATATTTCCGAAAGGAACACGGAGTAAATTTGCTGCAATCTGTTTAAGCAATCGTCAGTGGCGTAGCGTGGGTTGTCAGCACCCGGGGCAAGGCAAGTAATTTGCGCCCCCTAACCCTAACTCCCAGATGTTGCGCCCGGTGCGGCCGGCCCCCCCTGCACCCCCCACGCTACGCCACTGGCAATTGTCAAGCGAAACACGCCTTGCGAGAAATTCATAGGCAATCATTGCTTTGAAGTGTTTTACCCCACAACCAAACATTAAGTAAAAAAAAAGGTTGACCGCTTCTCCTCAAATGCACACTCCGAAACTCCACATGGTATAACGTGGAATAACTGCCGTGTTTATTACATATAAAGCACCTGAAATAACCAGGTGCTGTACAAAATAAAATAATAAAATACAGATACACATTTTCAGGACCTGTGGTGTTAAGGTAACTTACAAATGCCGACTGAAATGGCAGTAAGAAACTTAAAAGTTGGATATAACGCCCCCTGAGCTCACACTGGAAGCAGATAGGAAAACATGGGTCTATGTGCCTGCACAGCCATAGCCAATGCTAGTCCTACTCAGAGTAGACCCATTAAAGTTAATAGTGATGGCAAAGAACATAAGAAGAACCTTCTGGAAGAGGATCCTGTTCTCACAGCAGAGGAAGAACATAGCCATTTTGGCTGGTAGCCATCAAAGGCCTGCTCCTCATTGGATTTCCTCTCTTTTAAAGCCACCACTGGCTCTTGTGGGAGAGCGTTCCACAGTCTATTACGCTGTGTACTTCTTTTTGGCTGTCTTGAATCTATTCCTGAGTTCTAGACTAACCTGGCTCCCAATGGTTTCAATTGGTCGACCCCAAGTGTAAGCTACTGATGGTTTTTAAACTATTATTACTAAAGGGATCAACGCTTAGTCCAACCTGATACAGGTAACTAAACATCCCTAATGCCGCCAAGCTCACCTTTCCAATGTGGAAGGAATCCCTTGGGGCTGGTGGAAGGGGTTGTCCTCCAGACATGAATTTGTTTTAAAATAGGGAGATTACTAGATCTACCAATGGACAAGTTGGTAGAACGTTAACAATGCATTGTTATCACATTAATGTAACTTAAGGCATTGATGCCAACACAGGTCTATAGGGCTGAGGTGAAGAATCATGTTGCTGGGACTCTAACTCCCATCAGCCCCGGCAAGCATGGCCAATGGTCAGGGACAATGGGAGTTGTAGTCCAGCAATATCAGGCATTCTCAAATATTGCTTTAAGGCAGTGTTTCTCAGTTTTATTTTTTTAATAGCCACTTGTAGCTAAAATAAAAGATCCCACCACACTCCTTTCAAACCTGGCTCCCCTAATTCGTTCTTTTGAATTTTCAAATGGATTGGAATTTTGTGACTTTTGATTTTTCTTATTTACGTAGATTTACTTTTTTGTTGCTGTTGAAACAAACACACCCAAGATCTTCATATGCCCACCAGGTTGAGAAACATGGCTTTAAAGTATAAATAAAACAAAAAAGGGATGTTAAGTAGGTGTGGGGGGGGGAGGAAGAATGACCAGGGGTCAAATCTGGGGAGAAAGGGAGGGGAATCTTGAAGTCCGTGACTTCTGGCTCAGAGGTTAAAGTTGCGAATTTTTCTTCTTCATCAGGTTAGTTTTGCACAAAGGTTGATTTGCTGTCGACTTGCTCCTCCTGGATGGGAATTCGGTAACTGCTTCTTCCGTCTGAAAGATGAGGAGGAGGGAATTGTAAAGGTGAAGGTGGAGAAGACAGGTAAGCATAAGCTTCAATATCTGGATGATCCAAATTGGGATGCTTGGGGTTTTTTGGTCCCAAGCTCTCGCAGGAACTAGTTGACCAGTGTCAGAGCGTGAGACCAAAAACTGAACCCCTTTTGTTCTGGTGCGCTGGCGCAAGCCAGCTCACTCCTCCAAGAGCACCAAACCCCAAAAACCGGGACATTCCAGGATCCAATCAGAAGCCAAAAATGACTTCTGTAATTCCGGGATGTCCAGCTTAAATCAGGGTATGGATAAGGTGTGAGGAAAAACCTGTGTGCAGAAAGCATATCTTGTTTCTAAAACTGGAGAAGGTCATCTTAGAACATGGACTTTCTGATCCAGATCAGAGCCAAAGAACAGGTGGTCGTCTATAAATTGTTGGGTTCTGGTTTCCAAAAGCTCCAACCAGGCGACAGGAGTTATAGTCCCACAGTTTCTGAAGGAAACCAGATTTGGGAAGCATCACCGAAGCCACATTCACTTTAAGCGCTGTGATACCACTTTAAACTGTCATGGCTGCCCCCAAAGAATTATGGGAGTTGTAATTTGGTTAAAGGTGCTGGTTGTTGTTAGGAGACCCGCTACTCCCCTCAAAGAGCTGAAATTCCCAGAGTTCCCTGGGAGGATAGGGGTTGATGGTTAAACTACTCCTGGAATTGCAGCTCTCTGTAGGAGTTTTGAAGGCTAGCTGTGTTTCGGTTTGCATATTGCTTCAGAAAGCACATAGCCAGTGTGGTTTAGTAGTTAAGAGTGTCAGGCTAGGACCAGGGTTCAAATCCCCCACTCAGCCCCACAGCTCATTGGGTGTGACTTTGGGCCAGTCACTGCCTCTCAGACTACCCTACCTCACAGGGTTGTTGTGTGGGGGTTAAACGGAAGCAGAAGAGAGAACTATGCATTGCCACCTTGAGCTCCTTGGAGACAAAGGTGGGATATAAATGTGAAATAAAAAATTTAAGGCTATATATATAATAAATGTTCATAACCGCATATATAAACCACATGTCTGAAACCCCACAGAAAAAGTCCTGAAACCATTTTGTCCCTCCCAAATTGACCTCAAATATTTCTCTGCAAGGTTGAAGGAAAATGGAAAAGCCTCTCCATTGTCTTTTCGTTCACAAATCCTGTCTTAAGGGTATGTCTGTGTATGAATAGGGTGAGCCTGTGACCTGGCTCAGTATTTGTCATTACAAAAGATTGGCCAGGCTCCCCAGGGTATCCAATCAAGTGACCATTAACAGGTAACCTGCCAGACAGGAGATAAACAACACACTCAGATTTCTGTTGTAGACCGCCCTTTCTGTGATGTAGGTATGATGTATCTGGGGGGGGGGGGTCTTGGACTCCAGGGCAGGCAATTTAAAATGTCTATATAAGGGTAGGCACACCTTGGTTCGGGGTCCTCCTCCTTTCCTGCGTGTGAGGGGAGCACCCTGTTGCAACAGTTCAATAAAGATCAGGCTTACTAGCTGCTTTGCTTCTCAGTATTCTCTGGTTGGCCTCTGTTATTTTCTCCTACTGATGGAGAACCTACAAAGGACTCTATAAGGGCTCTTGTGCCCCCCATAAGGGAATAAGGACAGATTTCTGTTTATTACAAATGCAATGCATAAACAAACAAACAAACACTGCTGTTTGATTTTTGTGTCATTCATTCTCGCTCTGGACATACCTTCCTGAAGCATTCTTGACAGCGCCTCAGTCCTTGCCTTGACCTCCACCTTTTTCCTTTTGGATTTTCCCCAAATTAGAAAATAGGCCACCCCTCCCACTGCAAGAAGCAGCACTGCAGTGATGGAGATGATCAGTACCAACACTGAAAGACAGAGGAGAGAGGTCAAACATTAAAGCTGTCCAGGGGGAGATTTTAAGGGCTCATTGAATCAGCTATTAAGCTAGGAGTTAACTCTCCAAATGCCACCTCAGAGTGGCTCAGAGACGTTCCGAATTTTCCATTAAAAAAGAAAAAAGGTAGTATGGGAAACAGGCCTACTGGAAAAATTAACTAATAAACTGAAACTGACACGGGGACAAACAGAAGAAGACACCTTCACCCCTGTATGGCTCCCCTTTATCACATACACAGCCCAACAGGACAATGACAATAATCCACCAACAGCATACAAATCAATATGGCTAACCTGATCCAAAACACCCACCCACCCCACCCCACTCACACACGAAAACAAAGATCACCACAGCCAATCACAAACAAACAATCACACCCTAGGCCAACCCCAAACTCTCTCACCACCAAAGGAACACAAGTGAACAACACAAACAACGCTGACACCAAACTCTACATACACTAAGCATAATAGAAACACCACCACCTGACCCCACCCCCATCCATCTTCCCTCCCTCCACCCCCTTTCTTTTTCCTTTTTTTTTTCTTCTCCCCCTAATGCCTCAACAAATGAAACGGATTTGTAAAAATGTTACATGGGGGGGCGGGAATACGAGGCATTACACTTCTGTAAAACAAGAAAATCCTAAATAAAATATTTTATAAAAAAAGGTGTGGATGATTGGAAAAAGGGAAATAGATTCCAAATTCAGTTTGGAATCATGACTTAAGTCCTGTTGCGGGGGGTTGGGCTAGATGTCCCTTTGTGCCCCTTCCAACTCTTACCATTCTGTGGTTTCAATGGGCGCAAAGTGCCCCTAAGTACAACCTTATGCTTCTCAACTCAGCAGCAAGCCCCATTTAGTTCAATGGGGATTACTTGCTAGTAATCATGGACAGGATTGCTGGTAATCATGGATAAATCATGGATTGCTGGTAATCATGGATAAAGGGACCCCTGACCATTAGGTCCAGTCGGGACCGACTCTGGGGTTGCGGCACTCATCTCGCTTTATTGGCCGTGGGAGCCGGCGTACAGCTTCCGGGTCATGTGGCCAGCATGACTAAGCCGCTTCTGGCGAACTAGAGCAGCGCATGGAAACACCGTTTACCTTCCCGCTGGAGCGGTACCTATTTATCTACTTGCACTTTGACGTGCTTTCGAACTGCTAGGTTGGCAGGAGCTGGGACCGAGCAACGGGAGCTCACCCCGTCGCAGGGATTCGAACTGCCGACCTTCTGATCGGCAAGTCCTAGCTCTGTGGCTTAACCCACAGCGCCATCCGCGTCCCAATCATGGATACTGAGACACATTAATATGAATGACCCTAAGTTATATCAATTAACTTCAGTGGGTCTGATAATTTCAGGGCAGGTGCTCAATGCTACTCATGGCTAACTAAGATTTATTAATTTCAATGGGTCTACTCTGAGTAGGGTAGCATTGGCTATAACCCATAGTCTGGGCCCAACCCTACATGTTTTGGAATTGCTGCATCTATTAAGTCATTTTGGGCTAAGTTTTTAAAAACGTATATTTTGCAGAATATGTGTAGATTATCTGCTTTAAAACGGGATTGAGAAAGAATGAAGTACAGGCCAGAGTGAGCACATGGAAAAATAGAAGCAGGAGGTGCCAACATTTTTTGGTTGGGGAGTACATTTGGACTTTTGAGCAGCTCCTCTGGTCACTTCTCCCTTCGCCCAAGAGACAGAAAGTGGGCACACACAAATCCTTTGGAAAAATGAGTTGGGTGATTGGTGGAGCCAGCAGGGCTAACCTGAGCCTTGAAAAGCACATAGAGCTGAAAAAGGAAGTGGGGAAGAGTGTCGCATTTCCAACTTCCTCCTTCAGCTCTGCATCATTTTCAAGGGGGATGGGGCTCAGAGTCTTTGTGAGCACCAGGAAAAGACCTTAAGGGCACCATTGCACCTACAGGCACCATGTTGGTGACCCCCCAATTGAAAGCAACGGAACAAGAGAAATTAGCAGAAGAATCGGCATTTCTCCCCCTTACTCCGGCTCTCGGGTCCTAACGCTCCGGATACTCCTGGATCCATCACTTTCACACGAGTGGACGAAACAGCGCGAGTAAATGTGGGGTCCGTAGTCGACACACCACGCCCCTGTTCTGAACTAGGCTGATGTGTGACAGTCGTCACTCTTGGATCCACAGAGGAAAGTTGCGAGCAAAAAAGAAGAAGAACATTTCAATATTTTTAGGATAATTCAGGCACCATCTGTATTGGCATTCTGCCGGTTTCCAAAGACGCGCCCATTTGCACAGGTGTTCCCTTGATCTCATGACCCCAAGTCTCCAGTTTAATTTTCTATATTTTGTTTTAATGGGATTTCTCAATTACGTTTTTAAATGCTTATATTTTAATGCCTTCATTGGATTGTCTTGGTACCCGACCTAAGGAGCTAAGCCTTACTACTTTTAACACCTGAGGAT
Source organism: Podarcis raffonei (assembly GCF_027172205.1). Lineage (NCBI taxonomy): Eukaryota > Metazoa > Chordata > Lepidosauria > Squamata > Lacertidae > Podarcis > Podarcis raffonei. The sequence goes on along the minus strand of NC_070609.1, from coordinate 72,650,366 downwards.
GTCTATGTTTAAGACTACAGCAATTGAAACAATTACAACAAGTAAAACATGACATTAGTATTAAAACACGATATTAGAACAGTTTTAAACAACTTAAAATTATAAAAATGACTACAAAATTATTATTGTTATTATTGATATATGTTTAAATTATGGAGGTTTATGTATTAAAATTTGTGCAATGAGCTTTTATACATGTGAAACCTATTTTGCCATTAACAAGTATATGTTTTTTATAAAATAAAATGGTTATAACATTGGGCCAGTCACTGTCTCTCAGCCTAACCTACCTCACCAGGTTGTTGTGAGGGGGAAATGGGGAGAGGAGAATTCCTTATAAGAAAATGTACATAAATGTAATAATTAAATGTAAATCTGAGTATCTATCATCTATCTATCTATCATCTATCTATCTATCTATCATCTATCTACCATCTATCTATCTATCTATCATCTATCTATCTATCTATCTATCTATCTATCTATCTATCTATCTATCCCAATTCTGCTGACCCTACCAACATCAGCTGCCCTTAAACATTATCTTTTGCTGGACAATACTTACTCTGGCCAAGACTGACATTTCACATCCCCTCTTTTGAGAAACTGTCCACTGGGGCAGGGTTTACAGACTGAAATGATAAGAAACAAAACAGTTTTTAAAAAGCGAACTAACGGCTTGTCCACACTTAATTTTTACCTGCACTTTGCAGACACAGGGCCACACTTTAAAGCTCCAGAGCTTTCACTGCAAAAACCTGTTCTTTAAAGCTGAATCACAACAAACAAGCAATTCAGGTTTTCCATGGATTAACGTTTCTTCCCATTCAGCTGTAAAGTGCAGGTTTTTGTGGGAAAACTGCACAAACAAACAAACAAACAAACAAGTGCTTGGCTCATTCTTGCAAAGTGCGAAGGAAAGGTAAGTGTGGATAGTCCTGTTAATTATAATAGTTTAATAACTGACACTGAAATTAGAATGCCTAAATGTGTATTGGTGAAAAGATTTAACGTGGGGACTATCCCCCATTATGAAAGCCCAGAAGAGCACTCTGAACTCTTGCTGAGTTGATTATTAACTAACTAATTGGTGTTCTTTGGTAGCTAACGTGTGAGTGTTGTAATCTTAGATCATGCGATGAAGGTATTGGGTTGCAAATCTCCATTTTGTGGGGAGTTGCCTTCGTGTCTTTTGTCTCAAGGCTCTGTGAAGTAAGAACATGTGAAAGATCCTCTCTGACGGAGAGAGAGAAAACAGCTCCAGGCTAGAAATGGATGCTGTGGGAAGAGACAGACCTCTGCTTCTAGGTCTGTTGAAATTATTTCATATTTTGTAAGATGCTGAGCATGTGCTGGACAGCGCAAGACATTTTTTATGTACATTTGATGTTTTAATTCTGTTACTGTAATGGTTATAGGGGTTGCTCGTGCGTAAGTTGCCGCCACTCCTGGCTAGGTTGCCTGGTTAAACCTTTTCTGTCTGGACAGCCCTTCACTTCGTGGCTGTTTCAGTCGCTAGCAGAATCCGTCAGTGGGCGTTTCCTGAACCTCTTCCAGCACAAAAGTTCTTTGACGCCAAGTCTCCGCCTACTCTCCCTGCACGGAAGTCTTCTGCGCAGGGTGGGTGTGGGTAGCGGAGGACCCGTGCTCTCCCCACTGGTCTCCGGCGAGGAGTCCTGGAGCCCCCTCGCCGATTCCCCCATCTGCCCCCCTTTATCCCTGGTGTTACCCTGATTTCCTTCCCCAGCCGATGAGCTACCTCTCTCCCTGCTGGGCCCTTCTCCAGCATCGCTTGGGAGCCTTGCCTCCGCCTCTGGCTCCGATGGCAGTTCCCTGACAGTTACGAAGCAAGTTCTGCCAGTAAAACTTTGAATCATATCTTTATGGGTCTGGAGAATGATTTCTCCCGAAAGGAGTCAGTTCTTATGCATCCAGTCGCTTCAAACTGTGCGGTATTAATATCTGCAATAAATCCCTAAGAAATAAGGCAATACTGGAGCAGGCTGGATTCGTGCTGGGCAATGTCACTACCTACTTTGGCTAGGAACAGTCAAGAAGTGGCTTCTACTATCAATATATTTAGACAGGCCATCACTGGCCTTGGACTTCAGAAAACTCAGTACTTACTCTTTTCACCAAAATTTCCACTGGCTGGAAAATGGCCTGGGAGGCATGTGCAGACTGTGTTGGAGGTTGTTTTACATGACTCCTTCTCCCGGAGTCCCTTGTCTGCAGAAGAAAAAAGAAAAAATTGAAGATGGAACGAGGTGTGCTAGCTGAAAAGAAGGAGGCTCCCTGCTCCTGTAGGCGATAAACCGCTGGCCTGATCTGGTGGAAAGCAGATTTGGGGGGAAAGATGCCATAGATCAGTGGCAGCAGAGAAGAGGTCCCAGGGATCAGGATTTGGCTGAGAGCCTATGCTCAGAGCAGACAGAGCGTAAGGCACTTGCAGAGAAGGTCCCATTAGGAGTCTGGAGGGCTGATTCTGAACCTCCATTCCGGTCCCGGAAGATGTAGTGGGAATTATAGTATATGCTGGGATAGATAGACTACATGTGATGAGAGGTGCACACGAGTGTGCGAGAGGATATTGTTCGGAGAACCTCCTTACTCAGAGTGTCTTAAGGACATGTCAAGAATGTTTGTGCAGGAAGGACACAGCCTTGAGATGGTCTGACAGAAAGTAGGCACCATTTTCTTCCCGCCGAATCAGGCGTCCAGCTCTGATAATGCAGGCATGATTTGTTTCTGAGAAACTAAGCTAATTTCTATGCACATGTAAAACTAAGGTCCAGGAATGCCTCTATAAAAGCCTGTGTAATTTACAGGCCTTTTGTGGGAGTGTTCCCCGGTGTCTAGGGATGCAGGTGGCGCTGTGGGTTAAACCACAGAGCCTAGGACTTGCTGATCAGAAGGTCGGCGGTTCGAATCCCCGCAACGGGGTGAGCTCCCATTGCTCGGTCCCAGCTCCTGCCAACCTAGCAGTTCGGAAGCACGTCAAAGTGCAAGTAGATAAATAGGTACCACTCTGGCGGGAAGGTAAATGGCGTTTCCGTGCGCTGCTCTGGTTCGCCAGAAGCGGCTTAGTCATGCTGGCCACATGACCCAGAAGCTGTACGCCGGCTCCCTTGGCCAATAAAGCGAGATGAGCGCCGCAACCCCAGAGTCGGCCACGACTGGACCTAATGGTCAGGGGTCCCTTTACCCCTTTACCTCCCCGGTGTCTGCTGTTATTATGTCGAAGTAAAGCTGCCTCAAACATCGTACTGGTGTGTTTGTTGAAGATATCCACCACTCTTTGAAAGAAAACCCACCAGTCTAAATAATAATATGCTCTATTCCACCCCAATCTCTGAGCAGGGTGATATCCCAGGGTTCGTGTTTCCCTTTGGAATGAGGCACAGCGGAGACTGTGGTGTCTTTATGATCTATGGTTTATTTACAAGCTGAGCCTGCAGTGGAGGGGTTCATAGAATTAACACCCCGAAAGGGTCTTGTTTCTTCCAAAGCTGCAGCCTTGGATTCAAACAGAAATCAAACATTGCTCTCAGACATTGCTCTGACTCTCTCTCCAGTTTGCTGCTTTAGTTCCAAGTCATGCCACTGCCCCTTTCAACTCCAAACTCTGCCCTTGAGGGAGGGATTTGCCATCTCACACCAAGCCTCACCAGCAGGCTAGCCTGGCTATTCCAAGAATTAGACACCTTGATTAAATTCTAATGCTTGCTGGGATTAGAGGGGTCTAGCACCTATCTTAGCACCCCAACTCATACTACTACTACTACTACTACTACTACTACTACTAATAATAATAATAATAATAATAATAATCTGAAGTTCAGTCTGGCTTGGTGTCTGCTTTACTCTCTCTTCTGGGGCAACAGATCTGTCAATTTCATTTCCTCCCATTCCCAGTCATGCTCATTTCCCCACGTATTCTGAGGCACATGTGTGTGTGTGTGTGTGTGTGTGGTTGTGAACAGGACCTCACCTTTGGAGCAGGTTGTGCAACGCTTGCACCTCGATTCGGTGTAGCCCTCATTGTAGTAGCCGTGGTCGCATGGCTCACAGGTTGAGTCGGTAGACACCGTGCAACGTTTTGCCAACTCTTTTCCTAAACAGAAGAAAAAGGGGTGCTGAGAAAAAGGGGCGAAGGGCGGGGACACACACTGGTGAAACAATCCCCAAACGTTTCAAATGTAGCTGGATGTTTCAGATTCTTGTATTTTCACCCAAACAGTCTGGAACAACGTGGAATCACAAAAAGTGGGCCTGAAAAATATACTGTACACCTCAAAAGCCAGGGGGAAGAGGTGTGTCTTCAGCATTCAGTGGAAGCATGAGGAGGGAGTTTCACAACTGAGGGGCCACCACAGAGAAGGCCCTCTCCTGGACTGCTACCCTCACTGAACCTCTAAGGACGGAGGAACTACCAAGAGGGTCCCCCTCAGACCAACTCAGAAACCCAGAGGGTCTGCAGGGAAGGAAATGGTCTTTCAGTTATTCGGGGCCTGGGCCACGGAGGGCTTTAAACACCAATGTGAGCACCTTGAATTGGGCCCAGAATGAAATGGCAACCACTAAAGCTGTTTCAAAACAGGGGTTATCTAAACAGAAAGCTAACCAGAAATCTGGCTGCTGAATTTTGGACCAATCAAAGTTTCTCAGTCTTCTTCCATTGCAGCCCCACAAAGAGTGCATTGCAATAAATAAATGAGTAACAAAATCCCGTTCCATTATAGGGTTTTCCCTCCCATTCCCTGCAATCCAGATTATCACTATTTTTGGATTTAAGCACATGCAGGCAAATCAAGGTTGCATAGTTGGCGCTCTTATGCACCAAACCTTCTTTCTGCAACCCCCCCCCCCCCCGATAAAAGGTTCAGAGGTTTTGCCATGAGGAAACTAATGGGGAAACACATGAAAGGCATGGGATAAAGATCCGCTTGAAGTAACATCTAACCACCCCACAAACAACTCAGAAGGAATTGATCAGTAAATACCTGACATTGTCTAATCCAGGGCTTCCCCAGCTCTCACCACTACTTCCCACCCATGGAAAAATGGCTACAGGTCTTGCTGGACCAATCCCTTCTCCTTCTGCACCAATTGCAGTGCACTGTGCTAGACGCTGTATCATTTCTCATTATATTTTTGCTGCATCAAATATATCTCTTAGATGTTGAATCTGATTGTATTGCAACTTGAATTCCAATAGACTTCTGATCGTAATGCAAGAAGAGAAATGAAAGAAGCAATAACAACACAGTTAAAAAACCAGTGGGGATACAGTGGTACCTCGGGTTAAGTACTGAATTCGTTCCGGAGGTCCGTTCTTAACCTGAAACTGTTCTTAACCTGAAGCACCACTTTAGCTAATGGGGCCTCTTGCTGCTGCCGCGCCGCCGGAGCATGATTTCTGTTCTCATCCTGAAGCAAAGTTCTTAACCTGAAGCACTATTTCTGGGTTAGCAGAGTCTGTAACCTGTAGCGTATGTAACCTGAAGTGTATGTAACCCGAGGTACCACTGTATTTTACGTGACGGGTGTGTCACCTCCTCCTTCAACCACAAATCCACAGATGTGGTGCGAATCCCCTGAGTGAGGCATGGGTGGCCAGAGGACCAAAGTCAGGTCTAATCTCCCCGCAAACAAATCAGGATGGGTGCTCAATAAACAAGTCTGAAAGCAACCTTCCTCTCTCTCTCTCTCTCTCTCTCTCTCTCTCTCTCACACACACACACACACACACACACACACACACACACTTTGCCATTTAACCTCAACTGGAGAATCGGTGGTACACCAGGTGTTGCCTTGAACCAAGCTGGCTGGCGGCTGATGAACGTTGCAGCCCAACATCTGGGGAGTCACAGATTACCTGCCCCTGTTGTGTTTCGGAGACCTTTTTGCTAACTAACATTCTAGTCCGTATGGCTCCCCCAAATGCCAGACATCCCTGGAGGATGTTGGACCGCCCAACCCATCTTCCCCATCCGTTGGGCCAAACTGGTTGGGGGTTGATGTGAGAGAGTTGGGGTCCAATAGCATCCACCTGACTTTGCCAACCACCTGACACCCCACCTTCAGCGTTAAGTTACCTGCTGGACATTTCCTGCAGCACTTTGAGTTCCAAAGCGGGTATTCGTTCTCGGCACACTTTAAGCCCCCCACGGTTTGCATGGGCAAAATGAAGATCAAGAGCAGAGCGAGTCCCAGGCTGTAGTTCATGGCCAGCTTCAGCGTGGCTGTGCCAGTTGCTGTCTTCATCGAAGCAGAACAGGGAGAGAAAAGCATGCAGACTCTGGAGGCTGACTGGCAAATTTCAGCCTTGAACCAGAGGGAAGTTCCCAGCAGAAGACCTTTGTTGCTGGGTTTTTCTTTCTGAATGGAGACCAAAATCCATTTCCTCTTTCTGAGTCAGCTCACACTCGTTCCGTTTATATGAGTAAATTGTAGCGATCAGCATTTCTTCTCACTTACTACTAAATTACTGTAGTTTGTTTTCAACCAGTGGTGCCTGGTGTGCATTGCGTCTGGTCGGGAGCCCAACAGTAGAGAGAGCCAGAGCCAAGGACATGCAAAAAGGATCTAGTGGTCTTAAGGTAAAGGGACCCCTGACCATTAGGTCCAGTCGTGACTGACTCTGGGGTTGCGGCGCTCATCTCGCTTTATTGGCCAAGGGAGCTGGCGTACAGCTTCCGGGTCATGTGGCCAGCATGACTAAGCTGCTTCTGGGGAACCAGAGCAGCGCACGGAAACACCGTTTACCTTCCCACTGGAGCGGTACCTATTTATCTACTTGCACTTTGACGTGCTTTTGAACTGCTAGGTTGGCAGGAGCAGGGACCAAGCAATGGGAGCTCACCCCGTTGCAGGGATTCAAACCGCCGACCTTCTGATCGGCAAGTCCTAGGCTCTGTGGTTTAACCCACAGCGCCACCCGCGTCCCATCTAGTGGTCTTAGTAGACCACAAACTTAGCATGAGTCACCAATGTGATGCAGTGGGGGGCGGCGGGGAAGCTAGCCCAGTTCTCGGCTGCATCAACAGATGTATATTGTCCAGACAAAGGGAAATAATAGTATCACTATGTTCTGCCTCGGTCAGACCCCCCACTTGGAGTACTGTGTTCAGTTCTGGGCACCACAATTTAAGAAGGATATTGACAAGCTGGAAAGTGTGCAGAGGAGGGCAACCAAGATGATCAAGGGTCTGTGAACCAAGCCTTATGAGGAACAGTTGAGGGAGTTGGGCATGCTTAGCCTGAAAAAGAGGAGATATGACCGCCATATTCAACTATCTGAATATGGAGCAAGGTTGTTTTCTGCTGCTCAAACCAATGGATTCAAATTATAAGAAATGGGATTCCAACTAAACATTAAGAGTAACTACATGGGAAGATGGCGAACACTCCTTCATTGGAGGTCTCTAAATAAGGCCCACATTGTCCATCTGTCAGGGGTTATTTCACTATGATTCCTGCATTGCAGAGAGCGGATTAGAAGACCTTCTGATCCTATGATTTTATAACAGATTTGTCTATTCCATACCTCTGAATGTCAACTGCTGTGCAGTACCAGCAGAAAGGGGTTATATGCCCTACAGGACCACCGGGCTGGGCCCCCTTGGAAGCAGGGAGCTAAGCTAGGTGGACTTTTAGGAAGATCTTCTGGCGCCCTTCACAGAACTTGGATAGAAGTCCCTGCTTGTCTCGGAAGCCTCATTCTGCAGAGAGCAAAGCTTGCAGGCCTCATCGGAGAAAAGGGACAGGAAGAGAAATTATGCTGATACCAGCACTTCTAGAAAGGTAAAGTCCCAATGATTCTGCGGCAGGCAGAGGAAACTCATTCTAGTTTCATCCTCCTCCTCCCGGCTGAGTTGTACAAATGCAACAAGGTGGCTGCTGTCTGCAAATAGGTTGGTGTGGCAGTGCCCCATTTGCCCTCATGGACCAGCTGCCACTGTTACTCAGAGCAGACCCACTGGGATTAATGGGCCCAAGCTAGTCATGCCCATTCATCTCAATGGGTCTACTCTCAGTAAAACAAATGTTGAAGGCAGCCCAGATGCTCAAAGGCCAGCATGGAGAACTTTGGCCTCATTGCCCTTCCCTTCCAATCCATGTTTCAGTTTCAACAGGTCTCCAGGATTTCAGCGATTGAACCTGGGACCTTCTGCACTCAAAGCAGGTGCTCTGCCAGTGTGCAACAGCTCTTCCCCTGCAACTAAAAGAAGAAGCCGCCTGGTCTTCATGGTTCTGAATGAAGGGCACCTTTAAACAGCAAAACAAGAGGCTCACCTCAGTTCAGACAATTGGTCTATCTAGCTCAGTACTGTCGACACAGACTGGCAGCAGCTCTCCGGGGTTTCAGGCAGGTCCCTCCAAACCCTACCTGGTAGCGCTGGGGACTGAGCATGGGACCCTCTGAAGATGCTGTCCCACTGAGCTACAACCGTTCATGGGACATCGATAAGGAGCAGTACCCAAAGGAAGGACTGCCCAGTGTGTGAACAGCGCCATCTCTTTGAATGCTTCCTCTGGGCATTTAAAAGACTCAACCTTACCTCCCTGACCCCTTTCCTCTGCATTTTCATTTTTTAAAAGCTCACCAGGGTTCACCAACGTAGTGCTTGCTGGGTCACCTTGCCTTCTGCTGGAGATAAGCTTCAAAGCAGTATCCTATGGTAGCCGACAGGTTGCAATGTGTACTTGGTTGTGGTGTGTGTGAAAAAGACGTCCACAAGTTTCTCCAGTTTGCAGGTGAACCCACGAGCCCTGAGACACCCGGGCAACTGGTTTAAAACCAGTACCATACAGAGCAAGGCTGCTGTATGCAGACGGCCAGGAGACAATTGCCAAGCAGTGAGTCATAGCAATAACACAAGATGCTGCCTGCTAGATCAGACCCTCTTGCCCAGGATAATCCACCGCTCTGACTGGCAGCAGCTCACTGGAGTCTCAGGCAGAAAACGGCCACCCCCATCTCTTCCCACCTGAACAGTGGCGAGTGCAGAGACTCTGCATGCACTCATCACTCAAGTGTGCTTTTCTTCCCCATATACCCAAAGGAGCACCCCCTAAAGCATTTATACAAGCTGTTACAATTGGGAATGAAAATCTGTGGCCCTCCAGAGGTTGCTGGACTCCCGATTCACGTCAACACCAACCATTAGTCATGCTGGCCATGGCTGATGCGATTTGGAAGTGTAAACAGCAGCCCCTGTTTTAATTAGTCTTAACAGAAGCCAGAACAGCTACTCATGCAGAGACACAGCAGGGAGACTCCTTTCTGAATGGCTCTTCCCCCTTCCCAGAAGCCTTTAGTCCCGAGATGGAAAGCCTGTGCCCCTCCAAATTATTATTATAATTTTTATGATGTGCCCTTCCCCAGCAGGTCCCAGAATGGGTTACGTTACAGTAATTTAAAATTGAGAATTAAAAACTGGTGGAACATATTAGGCTCCATGAATCATTTCAATCCCAGCTGGTTCTAATAAGAGCTGTGACTTTTAAGAACTGGTGCCTGGGCTTGCATTTTTCCCTTCTCCCTCCCAATCCTTTTGTCCTTATTTGCCATGTCACGTCAAATATTGCTGGACTACAACTCCCAACATCCCTGACCATTGGTGATGCTGGCTGGGGCTGACGGGGGTCCAGCAACCTTATCTAGAGGACCACAGGTTCCTCTTGTTTAAATAAAGCAGGGGGTGTTTGAAAGAATAAAACACACACACACACAGTTACATGTATTTACATTCTATTAAGGAGGGTAACATCAGACACCTTAAGCTGCAATTCTTAAAAGAACAGGGTTGTGTTGGTGTTTCTGTATAAAGGACAGGAGCAGAATAAACCCATTTAAATGAAAATTGAAATAATCATGAATGTAACCCTCATCAGGGAAGCAACTTCTGAACTTGAAGAAGGGAATCGTTCAGTCTTCCTGTAGAAATAGTCTTCCACCAGTAACTGGGTTATTTGAATTTATGTATTCCTGAGGAACAACTCCATCATCCAACTAGGTTTTGACCGGCCAGAGACTCACCTGTAATCTCCCTCCAATTCACTACCTGTGACTTTTTATGATTTGATGCCTTTCCTCCAGCCCTCTCCTTAAGATTACCCTTGTGTCAGATCCAACACACACCAGGAAGTCTCTTGGTTACAACTCTCACTTCTCGCAGTTCTGGATTCACTGGGCTGCTCCACTTTGCTAGCAAGAGCATCTTCATGAGACCTCTTCCTCAGCCTGCATTCCACCCACTTTTCCTGCACCACTGCATTCTGAACGGCTCCCAAGCATGCACCTATACTCGGCATAAAGCAAACGCTCTGTGGCAAGCACCCATTTGAGACCACGGGCCAGGCAACTTGGGTTTGCATAGCCTATAGAAACAAGTGCACTCTTCAAGCGCGGGTAAACAGGGCATTCGCAGGAGCACGGAACAAACTGATGCCTCTGAAGCTACCCTGGATTGCTCAGTTGGTTAGAGCACGGCGCTGATAACACTAAGGCTGCAGGTTCGATCCTTGTATGGGCATTGCAGGGGGTTGGACTAGAGGGTCCCTTCCAACTCTACAATTATGGGATACCCCTTTTAGGTCCTACGGCAAGGCAGGATGTACCTAGTGAATGCTGTGGTTTAGAGCTTAACCATATCCCGCTGCCCATTTTGGGATAATGCCAGAGAGGCCGACCCACCCTTATTCCATCTTTGAACAAACATGAGGGGCACGTTTGTCGCTTGCAGTGCATTAACTCCCAGGCACTGCTGAAATATAAAAGAGCGCTCACAGATCTCTTCTTGACAACCTGCACTTGCACATTTTCTTTTCTCAAACAAATCATTTTTATTAAGAGACAAGTGCACCCACCTCTTTCTATGTAACCGAGAAGCAGATGCTGTTCAAACACATCCCTAGACCCCATTCTAGAAAAGCAGCCCATGCCCCTGGCATTACCTGGTGCCTGCCTGCTTAGGGAACTTGCTACCGGGTTGTCCTCCCCCTGGATCTGTCATGCTATACAACTTGAGATGGGACTTCTGCCCATTGGAGGGTGTCCTCTGCACAGTGACTTGGGCTGTGATCAGCCCAGATGGTTAAAATGCACTTTCATGGTGCTTTTGTCCGTGAGCAAGAGAACATTCTTGAGGTCTATCTGCTGGGGGGTGGGGGGGAGTGCTCGATAGCAAGGGGAGCTGCCGCCAAACTCCAGCCAATGAACGCTGAGTATTGCCTCTTCCACAGGCCGCGCAGTGCGAGATGCTGGCACATGAGCAGCTCAGCCCTAAAGACTGGTGTCTGTAGTTACGCCTGTGTGCCTAGGTCCCTGAAGAGATGCCTCTATTGAGACATTTGCTGCCTAGGAAAGAACGCCTCAGCTGGCATGCGAGTGGGACTTGATCGTGAGACTTGTGTGATATTAACTCCAGCAGAAGCAGCCACTGGAGTGTCCTGCCTCAAGGCACTAAATCTATGCAAGATATTGTCGTTCCTTGAAGCCTGCTGCACTGTGGTTTAGGATCGCTTGAGTTTTGGCGTGTGTTGAGCCAGGAGGAAAACGGAGAGTAAAGGAAGGAGAAGAGACAGTGCTGGACCTGCTTGTCATGTGGGCTCCTGCCTGGGCAAGCGGAAGGACACGGTCCACTGCAAAGCTGACTCTGCTAATTTTGCTGGGGGAAAGGCTGCATTCTAACCCAGTACTGGCCCACCATCCGGCTGCTTGCAAAGGGAACCCAATGCTGGTTTGAAAGGATGTACTTGGTGTGGGAAACTGCTGCAATTGCCAAAACAGAAACTTCAAACCAATGCAAAACCAAACAAATGCAGCCCGTGAGTTCCTCGTCCCCCTACCCCTTCCCCCCAGGCAAAGATAATGGTCCTCAAATACTAAAAGTGCCTTCTCAAAGTCCAAACCATAGAGCAAGAACAACTGGGCATTTGCAGGGTACAACCGAGTGTCCTGAAGGAGGGGAATAAAAAGAAGTTGCCGATCGACAGCACAGGCAAGAACTGGTGCGGACCCTTCCCTGTAGAAATCAGAGAGCACTTTCCTCTTGAAGGCAAGCGAGCTGTAGCTCTTTTTCATTTGTGGACGGCTTTCGTTCAAAAATAAAAAAGTAAGTCTAGAACACCGCACTGTATACACACAGAACACAGATATAGCAGCAAAAGGTAACCTTGTGTTTTTTTTGGGAAAGCAAGAAGGTGCATCGAGACAGAGAGCGAAAGAGAGAGTGTGTGAGAGAGAGCCCCTCTCGGGTCAATTCCTCAGAATTCCTCGTGGACATTTCGTGCGTAGTCCATGAGCTTGCTGCCGGTGAAATACTCGCTGTATTTCAAGATCTCCTCTTGCTCCAAGTGGTGGTTCTGGTTCTCGTCGGCCACAGCAATCATCTGCTTCGCTTCGTTCAAGGCGTTGTATTCGTTCATGGGGTCCATGTATTCCTGGGGAAGGGAGAGAGAAAGCAAAGGGCATAAGAGCAGGCTGCTGGATCCGGCCAACAGCCCGTCTAGTCCAGGATCCTGTTCTCACAACAGCCACCCTGTGGGAAGCCCTCAAAAGCAGGACCCAAGTACAAAACCACTCTCCCCCTCTGTAGTTTCCAGAAACTGGTGTTCAAAAGCGCCACTGCCTCCGACGATGGACTGGTAAAATGGCTGCGTCAAAACCAAGCCAGAGGGGGAGGGCCACTTTGCAGCTGCATCAGCAAAAACTGGTCCGGGGCAGGATGGGAGGAAGCTTGCACCTTGAGTTTTCTGGACAAAGGGGATCAGCGGAAGTTATCGTAACTGGCAGAGGACCTGACTAGCACACAGAATGACCCAGGTTGAAATACCCTGGCATGTCCGGTAAGAAGGATCAGCTGTTGAGCGATGGGAAAGGCCTCTCTGAAAGAGCTGCTGCTGCTGCTGCCAAAACAGAGGTTTGTTCTGGCTGGTCTAGTGCTTTGACTTTGTATAAGGCAGTTTCCCCACATGATTTAAGAAAATCAAGCCTTGCATTTGCTGTACCAGGACAGGCCAGTAGTAACCACATCTCAATCTGAGGTGTGTTTCTAGAACTCATGGTTTTACTCTGAGTAGGACCAACGCTGGACACAACCTGATACAGTGGTACCTCAGGTTACATACGCTTCAGGTTACATACGCTTCAGGTTACAGACTCCGCTAACCCAGAAATAGTACCTCAGGTTAAGAACTTTGCTTCAGGATGAGAACAGAAATCGTGCGGCAGCGTTGCGGCAGCAGCAGGAGGCCCCATTAGCTAAAGTGGTGCTTCAGGTTAAGAACAGTTTCATGTTAAGAACGGACCTCCGGAACAAATTCAGTACTTAACCTGAGGTACCACTAATCTGAAAATCTGGACTGAGTTAATTCTGCTTCTGATGCGGTATACTTGCAGAACTTGGCTGTCTTTGGTGTGGAGCTTGAGAAGAGGAGAGAAACTTGATTATAAGTAAAAAATCTGTGCGTACGGAAGATTTTCTTTTCTTCAGAATACTAAACCCCAAAAATGAAATGTATGGCGAGATATACAAGAAACCCTAAGCCACAGCCTCAGTGGCCTCGTCTGCAGGAAAACATTTTATCAGATTCACGGTCACATTATCAGAAAGTATTTATCAGAATTTATCAGAAAAGTCCCCAAACTTCCTGCTGTGAGTCTCCCTTCTCCGAAACACAAAGAGCTTTGTTATGGAAGGACACAAATGTGCAGATTCGCCCAGGGTTCAGATACCCAAAACTTTGTTTCAGAACATAGCCGAAAAAGGTCTAACGGCCTCCGTAACACACAGTGCGCTAATTTCACTTTTTCCAATGTGGAACTGAGAAAGGGTTAAAGTGACGTCAGAAAGAGCACCAAGCAAATCTCGTTCCTAAGCAACGTCTCAGGAAGCGAAGGGGGCCCACGCCGGCGCTGATCACCTGCTGCGATACAGCTCAAATGCGAGACAGTAGGAAGTTATAGGTAGAGCTCTTTATCTCCCTTTGGCATCTGAATTCTTTGTGGAGCAGGGTGCACGACCAGCAGGGGGGTGCGCCTGCTTCTTTCAAGGGGGGTGGGAAGCAGCTTTTTCAGAAATCAATAAGCTTGATTAAAGGTCAGAACATCACTTGACACTGTTAACCTGGTAACTGTTAGAGGCAGCTTTATAATTCTAATTAACTTGACTTCGCCTTTAAAAAATAAATAAATGTTGGATGCTAATTTGAGATAACAATACAGTTCAGTTTCCTGTATTATAATTTATATACCGCCCTTCATTTATGGAAGAACGGTAGCCTCTTTTTAAATGGAAGATTGTAGGCCCCTTTTTTTGGACTATTTAGGGAAATATCGTAACGTGATGAATTCGTGAGCAGGATTTGAACTACGAGCAACAGAAATAATGAGAGATGGTTGTATTATGGTTATGATATAAAAGGGGGAAGTCACAGGGTACAGCAATGAGATAGAATTTAAAAAAAACACTACGCGAAATGGAATGGGAGGACGAAAAAAATATTATTATGTATTGAAATTTGTGGAAATTTAATGAAATATATTTATCTATACAGTTAGCTAAAGTGGTGCTTCAGGTTAAGAACAGTTTCAGGTTAAGAACGGACCTCTGGAACGAATTAAGTACTTAACGCGAGGTACCACTGTACTACCCTTCTTCTAAGGATCACAAGGCAGTTCACGGTATAAAAATTCAGAAGTGCATAACGTTGTGTATATATAGAATATTTTGTTTAGTGTTCCTGGAAATATATACTGCACAATATCTTTTTAATTATTTTTAAAGTAAAAATCTGTATTTCTTTTTTTTTAAAAAAAAGGATCAGGGCAACGGGGGAAGCGGGGGAAATGTAACAGTGCGTGTGCCTCTCACATGGGATTTCAACCAAGATACGTGAAAAAGTTCGCAATTTGAGCGTATGCAGCTACAGCCGATTCCCAGCACACACTAACCTCCAGCTCTTCCATAGTGACGATGCCGTCGTGGTCGGCATCAATGACTTCCTCAAACTCTTTCTTCCTGTCTTTCACCCAGTCGTCATCGATGTCCTGAGCCTGCTGGTTCTCCACGGTGCCGACGGGCAAGGAGATGAACTCGGAAAGGGTCAGCTTCTTATCGCCGTCCTGATCTGCAAAGATTACAGCGTTTGACAGTAAAAATAACGGGACACGCAGAATTCAGCATGCGAGTTGCAACCAACGTCCCACCATTCTGGACTAGGTAACTACCCACATGTTCAAAGTGCATGGCTTCCCTCAAAGAATCCTAGGAACTGTGCTTTGTTTAGTGTGGTGGTGATTTTAGCTCTGTGGCTACAGTTCCCAAGAAGCTTAATTTTATTCTTTTAGCGGGGAGCTTTAAATGTACAGTGGTGCCTCGCAAGACGAAATTAATCCGTTCTGCGAGTCTCTTCGTCTTGCGGTTTTTTCGTCTTGCGAAGCACGGCTATTAGCGGCTTAGCGGCTATTAACGGCTTAGCGGCTTTAAGAAAAAGGAAACAAACTCGCAAGCGGTTTTTTCGTCTTGCGAAGCACGGCTATTAGCGGCTTAGCGGCTATTAACAGCTTAGCAGCTTTAAGAAAAAGGAAACAAACTCGCAAGAACTCGCAAGACGTTTCGTCTTGCGAAGCAAGCCCATAGGGAAATTCGTCTTGCGGAACGACTCAAAAAACGGAAAACTCTTTCGTCTTGCGCGTTTTTCGTCTTGTGAGGCATTTGTCTTGCGAGGTACCACTGTATGATGTGTAGGTAGCTCATTGCTTCCAGCAGGTTGTTAACTGGGTTGGGACAGGAACCTTTAAGAATATTTACAAAGGAAGCATCACCGCTTCTGCCTATCAGCTGGGCAATACTGGCCCAGTACTGGGCGATACTAGGTATACTGGCCCAGAGGCCCAATATACTTTCTGCCAATGGATAGCGAGCTGGAACTTGGGCTGGGGAGACCAGAGTTCAAACCCGCTCTCCTCAGAGTGAATCCGGGTTAAATTGTTCCCTCTTACCTTAAAACCAGCGCTGGGGGCGGGGGGACCCTGTGGCCCTTCAGTGGTTTCTGGACTGCATTTCCCATCATCCCCAAAAACAGGCTAATTTAGATAAGGATGATGGGAGCTGCAGTTCAACAACATCTGGAGGCCAGCAACCCTTGGCTTAAATTTAAAGTTTGTTGCAATTTCATAGCAATGTACAGAAGGAGAATTATGAATGCTGGCCAAAGCTCCATGGATAAAAGGAAAAGATAAAAATGCAACAATTAGGTTCGAATGCATATCCTATAATCATCCACCTCTGTTTGGACATATAGGGTTGTACCCAGTGTAAATTCTACTACGAACAGACTCACTGAAGTTAATGAACACAACTAACTTAGGTCCACTAATTCCAGGGGGTCTACTTTGTGTAGAGCTTAGTTTGATACAACCCACAAAACTGCTTATATTAATATAAGCATTCATATCAGGCTGGCTGGATTACTTTTTTTATTAATGCAAGCTGAGAATTTCTTTGTTATATTTGCTATGCTGCCATTATTATTATTATTATTATTATTATTATTATTATTAAGTTTTATCCAATTCTAGTCCTACTCAGAGTAGGGTTATCTTAACAGACATGACTAACTTAGGTTCATTAATTTCAGAGGGTCCCCTCCAAGTATAATTTATCCCCCCCCCTAGTAATCTTGAGAGGGGCGGGTAGCAACTTTTTCCATAGAAGACAAGGACAAGGTAATGCAAGTGAGCCAGTGGGATCTGGAGCCAAGAGGTGGACTAGGGTGCCACCTTCTGGCCAAGGAGGGTGCTGCAACAACAATTAATTAATCCCTACTTGGAATTCTAACCATTTTACATGAGAAATGTAGGAGGTGAAATTTCTATTATCTCTGGAAAGGAGGTGAAATTTTTAAGAGTTTCAGAGGTGTGGCAGCTGGCCAGAAGAGGGAGAAGCGTTTTTAAACTGCTCTCCCCAACACCACCTCTTTTATATCCCCAGCTGCTTCAATGGGCCTGGCCCTACCCGAGAGGCCACAGCCTCAGGCGGCAGTTGCCAAGGGGCAGGCAGCAGACAGAGCCATGTTCCCCCTGCAGCTGCCCGTGCCCTGCTTGGCTCCTGTCTTCAGGCGCAGATTATGATGCGGCTGGCGCTGAACCGAGATACACTTGCCTGCCCGCTTGGATTTTGCAATGGGAACGCACTACCTTGCCCTTCGGGGCAGGCACTGAAGCAGAAAGGCAGCCAGCCTGGCCATCGTATTCTCCCGCAATCCCTCATTCCGAAAGCCATGGCACAGCCCCAGATGCATTGTGGGAACAAAGAAGACCAAAAGAGGCCACACCATGGCTCTGCCATGGAGACTGTAACCCCCCTTGCCTCTGACCAATTTAAAAAACTTGTCTGCTCCCTCACCCCATGAAAATATCCCCAAAAGGTGCCCTTTCGACTTCAACAGGTATGGAAGCTGTCTCCAAAAGCTGGAAACTGGAATGTAGGAATCTGCCTTACACCAAGTGAAACCACTGGTCTCAGTAAAGTGGTACCTTGGGTTGCATACGCTTCAGGTTACAGACTCCGCTAACGCAGAAATAGTACCTCAGGTTAAGAACTTTGCTTCAGGATGAGAACAGAAATCGTGCTCCGGCGGCAGCAGAAGGCCCCATTAGCTAAAGTGGTGCTTCAGGTTAAGAACGGACCTCTGGAACGAATTAAGTACTTAACCGGAGGCACCACTGTACTGCCTACGGCATGGATGGGGAACCTGTGGCCCTCCACATGCTGCTGAACAACTTCCATCAACCCTGGCCAATGGCTGGGGCCAATGGGAGTTCAGGAACATCTGGAGAGCCAAAGGTTCCTCAGCTCTGGCTTGCAGCGACTGGCAGCTGCCCTCCAGGATTTCAGATAGGAGACATTCCTGGTGATCACAGAATTGTAGAGTTGGAAGGGACCTAGAGGATCATCTAGTTCACCCCTCTGCAATGCAGGAATATGCAGCCATCCCATACGGAGATTGAACCTGCAATCTTGGCATTATCAGCACCATGCTCTAACCAACTGAGCTGCAGGGGATTGACTACATGAAAAGAAGATGTTCTGCCCCTGAACTATGGGCTCTGGATGGTTTCATGGGAGCCGACTGAAACTAAATCCTTTGAAGACAGAGGTCCTCTGGCTGGTTGGGATGGTATGGGGATGAGGGACCAACTCCCTTCTCTTGCGGGGGCTGCCCTTGAAGCTGTCCCAGAAACTCCAGCAGGTGCAGAACGCTGCAGCGAGGCTCCTCACGGGGTCTCTGCCATGGGAGCATATTCACCCAGTGCTTTTCAAGCTGCACTGGCTCCCGGTGGAGTTCAGGGTCAGATTTAAGGTGCTGCTTTTGACCTTTAAAGGCCTTCACGGCCTAGGATCCTCGTACCTACGGGACCGCCTCTCCTGGTATGCCCCACAGAGGACCTTAAGGTCCATAAATAGCAACACCCTAGAGGTCCCGGGCCCTAAGGAAGTCAGATTAGCCTCAACCAGAGCCAGGGCCTTTTCAACTCTGGCTCAGGCCTGGTGGAATGCTCTGTCTCATAAGACCAGGACCCTGCGGGATCTGATTTCTTTCCGCAGGGCCTGTAAGACAGAGTTGTTCCACCTGGCCTTTGGCTTAGAATCAGTTTGATTCCCTCCCCCTTTCTTTTTCCTTTCTCCTCCTATGAAGAGGCTGCATCCTAATGTTTTAATGTTGTATTTTAATCTTGTTTTTTAAATTGTATTTTAATCAACTTGTTTTTATTATTGGTTGTTAGCCGCCCTGAGCCCGGTCTTGGCTGGGGAGGGCGGGGTATAAATAAAATTTATTATTATTATTATTATTATTATTATTATTATTATTATTATTATTCCCTTACTGGGAACATAGCCAACTGCCTTGGAATTAAGAAAGACTATTGGCCCACCTGGGACGCGGGTGGCGCTGTGGGTTAAACCACAGAGCCTAGGGCTTGCCGATCAGCAGGTCGGTGATTCGAATCCCCGCGACGGGGTGAGCTCCCGTTGCTCGGTCCCTGCTCCTGCCAACCTAGCAGTTCAAAAGCACGTCATAGTGCAAGTAGATAAATAGGTACCGCTCTGGCGGGAAGGTAAACGGCGTTTCCGTGCGCTGCTCTGGTTCGCCAGAAGTGGCTTAGTCATGCTGGCCACATGACCCGGAAGCTGTACGCTGGCTCCCTCGGCCAATAAAGCGAGATGAGCACTGCAACCCCAGAGTCGGCCACGACTGGACCTAATGGTCAGGGGTCCCTTTACCTTTATTGGCCCACTTAGCTGATGATTGTTTACACAGACTGGCAGCATGGCTCTCCGGGCTTTTAATTCCCATCCCTAGTTGGAGATGTCGCAGACTGAACCCAGACCTCCTGCATGGAAGGGAGATGCTCTTCCAGTGAGCTATGGCTCTTCCGCAACACTGTACCCAATGCTACCTTTCACAGGACACAACCCACACTCCTCTCTCTGTGTCCCAAGTCTCCCTCTGCCCACTACCAGCAGCCAACAGGGGTAACCATTTGGCATCCTCCGGGATCTCGTCCCCATCGGACATCTCTCCAGGAGGCACTCCAGCAACATTAGTAGCTGGGATGAGGTCAAGCTTTCATGAGATTCTGCCCGTGACGGCTTGGAAACGTACCCAGGTCCCGGACGATTTCCTTCACCATAAACTTCAACATTCCCCTGCTGTGCTCTGGGTGAAGGAAGGACAGGAATTCTTCCTCATTCAGCAAAAGGTCAGTGGGCGGATTGTCGGCTTGATACCAGCGGTCTTTCAAGTTGTCAAGGACTTCCTGTGCTACAGATCGGGGACAGACAAACAGATTTCTTTCTTTCCGTTTTAAAAATCACATTCTCTCTAAATTTGATTTGCATGTTTTGAACACGTATTGCAAAGTTTTTCTTCTTGCGAAATAGCATGGTTAAAAAAAACATCAACAAGATCAAGACTGACCCAATGTAGGCTGCAGACTGGAATTTCCCCAACCCTGATATATGCCCTATAATACTGGAAGTAGCCATTACCTTAGTGGCAGGGCACCTCTTTGCATGCAAAAGGTGCCAGGATTCATCCCTGACCTAAAAACAAAGTAAGTGCCCGCTGGGTCAGGCCAATGGCCCGTATTGTCCAATATATTTCTGTCAAAGTGTCCAACCAGAAGCCCCAGAGAGAGGTCCGCAACAGCACCTGACCACCACAGCAGAGAGTTGTTAAGAGACCCCTGTTCTCCTCCCAGAGCTGCAATACCCAGAATGATTTAACCGCCAACCACTTTTAGCAGGAAACACTGGGAACTGTAGGCTTGTGAAGGGGACAGGGATTTCGTAACTCTCAGCACCCTTAATTAACCATACTTCCCATAATTCCTTGGGGGAAGCCATGGCTGTGAATGGTGCAGACGGGGCCTTTTATTTCCTTTTTTATTAGTGCAGTGGATTGTTTTAATTAATAAGTAATAATAATAATAATAATAATAATAATAATTTATTATTTATACCCCGCCCATCTGGCTGAGTTTCCCCAGCCACTCTGGGCGGCTTCCAATCGAGTGTTAAAAACAATACAGCATTCAATATTAAAAACTTCCCTGAACAGGGCTGCCTTCAGATGTCTTTTAAAGATAGGATAACTTCTTATTTCCTTCACATCTGAAGGGAGGGTGTTCCACAGGGTGGGTGCCACTACCGAGAAGGCCCTCTGTCTGGTTCCCTGTAACCTCACTTCTTGCAGTGAGGGAACCGCCAGAAGGCCCTCGGCGCTGGATCTCAGTGTCCGGGCTGAATGATGGAGGTGGAGACGCTCCTTCAGGTATACTGGACCGAGGCCGTTTAGGGCTTTAAAGGTCAGCACCAACACTTTGAATTGTGCTCAGAAACGTACTGGGAGCCAATGCAGATCTCTCAGGACCGGTGTTATGTGGTCCCGGCGGCTACTCCCAGTCACCAGTCTAGCTGCCACATTCTGGATTAATTGCAGTTTCCGGGTCACCTTCAAAGGTAGCCCTACATAGAGTGCATTGCAGTAGTCCAAGTGGGAGATAACTACTTTACTACGATGGCTAACTTCTTTGCAGGCCTGGGTTTGATTAAAGACGGTTCATATGCATTATAACTTATAAATAAAGGTGTTCTTCTCCTTTCTCCTCTCCAGAAGTGGGGATGAGATAACAGAGGAAAGCTACGCAGCATGCCAAAGAGCTCCAGATCTCCCCAAAGATGCCTTTGGGCTGGGTGAGGAGGCCTGGAAACGACACTTCCTGGTCCATGTTTGAAGGGGGCCTATGCATTGAAGGACAGATCCACACCATTTAAAGCACATGACTCCACCCTAAGAAACCTGGGGAACTGTAGCTTCCCACCCAAGGGAGCTGCAATTCACAGCCCCACTGTGAATTTACCTATAGTTCCCAGGATTCTTTGGGGGAGCTCATGTGCTGCAAATCTGTGGTGCGGATCAACTCTGGGCAAGACTGACTTTTAAGCTCCGTCTTTTAAGGAGTGTCTTACGCCTCCAGCAAGCTTCTTGCATCCGAGCGGCTCTGGCAAAATGAGCAACGGCAAACCCCTAAGGGGAGCAATATGGAAGAGGGAAGAGTCTGGAGATGAGGCAGCCGGCTTCCTTTCATGCTGGAGTGGCAGCAGATGGGCTTCCCTGCTCCATATGGCGCACTGCTCAAGACACAGTTGATTAAGGCAGCGTGTGCGTAATGCATAGGGATGAGATTAAAGGCTTGCATGCAACAAACGCCGGCAGCCTCGCTTGAGATTGGATGGCACAATATACTTGCGTACGCGTACGCGTGTGCGTGTTTTCAAATTCGACCATGCCTGTTCCTGTTCTAGCAATACGTTACTCCAAAGAAATACTGCTTTGGTCAATAATGCCGCTGGAAGTGAACTTTGTGAAAGGACATGTCTCTCGTTTAGCAGTTCACGTGGTCAATGCATTCAGTGAACCGCCCTGAGATCTTATGAGAAAGCGCAGTAGAATAAATCCAATAAATAAAATAATGAATGAATAAGTTTCAGAGCCCTGGTAGAATTGGCAGTGGACATAGGGATGCCATTCCATATTACAGTGGTACCTCGGGTTAAGTACTTAATTCGTTCCAGAGGTCCGTTCTTAACCTGAAACTGTTCTTAACCTGAAGCACCACTACAGGTTAAGCTAATGGGGCCTCCTGCTGCTGCCGCGCTGCTGGAGCACGATTTCTGTTCTCATCCTGAAGCAAAGTTCTTAACCCGAGGTACTATTTCTGGGTTAGCGGAGTCTGTAGCCTGAAGCGTATGTAACCTGAAGCATATGTAACCCGAGGTACCACTGTAAAAGTGTTAGAAATCCTGAAACAGCTGCTAAGGGCAGGGCGCATTCAGAGTTCTGTGGCTTTATAGAGTACAGTTCTGACTGTTCCGTCTTAGAAAGGGTATCATGGAAAGAGTAGAGGTGCTTTAAAAAAAGTAGGCAATTAAAACAATCAAATTAAAAGAAAAAGCAGCAGGGTTAAAACATCTGGGACGTTTTGGTTTGGGAAAAGGGAACGAAAGAAGGCCGGGACATGATAGACACAGACCGTGTCTATCAGACTGTGTCAAAAGGACACAGAATGATTACCAGAAAATGCTTTATCACACACTTCTGGATTGAACATGACCCTGGTTTGAACCCAAGCCAGACTACAGCGCTGGTTCCTTTAGCTCAGAGTACACTATCTGATAGGGGCTCTCTGGGGTTTCAGAGAGGGAAGGTGTCTCCCAGCCCTACCTGGGGACTGAACCGGGCAACCTTTGTATGAAAAGTGTGTCCTCTGCCACAAAGATACAACTGCTCTGTGTGCACTGTAATCCTGTAGTAGCACAGAATGAAATCCCCAAACCCCGCTGTTTGGGTGCTCAGAGTCCCTGCTCTTGCAGAAGAAAATGCAGGCATCTGCGGGGAGAACCCAGGCCATCCTGCTCGAGTGATCTAGCTTCCCGCTTCCTCATCCAAAGGCAACCCCCCCCCCGGTTCCTTTTCTCCCTTTGAGCTTGACAGAGAGTTCTTGTGCAGCCCCCTTGGGTAGCCCCTCTGAAAGAGTCTCCTTCCTGCCAGTGGAGTGAGTGAGTGAGTGAGTGAGTGGCGTTAGCCCATTCTCAACCCCTTGCCTCCTCTGCAGGCAAATGAGATACTGGGCCGATAATTCAGCTTCCAGAGAATCTTTTCTAAAAAGATGCATGATCTTAGCTCTTACAGTTGCAAAGTGGGGGGGGGGGGGAATGCTTGCTGAACTCTCAGAAGCCCATGGGGTGGATGAACACCGCTGAGAACGGTTAAGTGCGGAGCTCCTTTCCTTCCCCTGTTGTTAGCTTCCCCCAAAGAATCCTGGGAACTGTAGTCTGTTAGGGTTGCTGAGAGTTTTTTAGAAGACCATCACAGAGCCACATTTTCCAGAATGGCTTAAGGATCAATATTTCTGCCCAGGAATTGAAGCTCTGAAAGGGGAATAGGGGATCTCCTAACAACTCTCAGCACCCTTAAACTACAGTTCCCAGGATTCTTTGGGGGAAGCCATGGCTGCTTAAAGCGGCATGATACAGCTTCAAATGTATAGTGCAGACGGTCCAGTATACCTGAAGGAGCATCTCCACCCCCATCGTTCTGCCCAGACACTGAGGTCCAGCGCCAAGGGCCTTCTGGCGGTTCCCTCGCTGTGAGAAGCCAAGTTACAGGGAACCAGGCAGAGGGCCTTCTCGGTAGTGGCACCCGCCCTGTGGAACGCCCTCCCACCAGATGTCAAAGAGATAAACAGCTACCTGACATTTAGAAGACATCTGAAGGCAGCCCTGTTTAGGGCAGCTTTTAATGTTTAATAGACAATTGTATTTTAATATTCTGTTGGAAGCTGCCCAGAGTGGCTGGGGAAACCCAGCCAAATGGGTGGGGTATAAATAATAAATTGTTGTTGTTGTTATTCTACTGTTCCATACTGCTCAGTATTAATACTGACTCGCAGTGGCTCTCCGGGATTTCAGGCAGGGGACATTCCCAACCCCACCTGGAGATGCGAAGGATTGAACCTTGCGACTTTCTGCAGGCAAAGCTGACGCTATATCCCTGAGCTGTGGTCCCTCCCCAATTCAGACATCACAAGTCGCAGGAAGCTTCCTTGACTATATTTTGGGGAAACTTTCACTGAACACTGAACTATCATCTCACAGTCACATGATTGTTGCAAGCATAAGTTGTTTAGTTTTTTGGGGGGGGCAGGATGACGATGTACCCTCTTCTGAGCTTTCTGAAGGAAGAGCAGGATCAGTTTACTCGATTTTTATTTTATTTTAGGTGCAGCTGCTCTAAAACGAGCAGCCCAGCTATTAACCAGTAAAATCTGCAGAGATCTTGTCTACTTTGAAACTCAGTCAAAACAAAAAAATTTTTTCCTTCCAGTAGCACCTTAAAGACCAACTAAGTTAGTTCTTGGTATGAGCTTTCGTGTGCATGCAGTGTATCTGAAGAAGTGTGCATGCACACGAAAGCTCATGCCAAGAACTAACTTAGTTGGTCTTTAAGGTGCTACTGGAAGGGAAAAAATTTTTTGTTTTGACTATGGCAGACCAACACGGCTACCTTTCTGTGATTGAAACTCAGTGCCCAAGCTAGCCTTTCAACCCATTCCAGGAACTGAAGGCAGAACACGACAGTTTTCATGTGGTCTTTGGGGGAGGTGGGCAGAGACAGAGATACCAGCACCACTTACTTTCCTCGTCTATTTTGAGTTCCTCGTTGTTTTTGATTTTTTCAGCCACCTCCTTCTCGTTCATCCCCTTGCTTGCCAAGAACTTGATTTTGTACTCATCCCAGGACACGTGACCTAGGGGGAAAAAAAGGAACCAGTTCAAATGAAGAATATCCAAGCAGACAAAGAATGTTTTTCTTTTTAATGCATGGCATGAAGGAAGTGGATATAGGATTTCCCCCCTCTCCAAACACGAGAACTTGGGGACATCTACTGAAGCTAAACGTTGGAAGATTCAGGGCAAACAAAAAAAAAGGACGTCACACAGAACACCATTAAACTACAGAACTTGCTCCCAGAAGAGGTACTGATGGCCATCAATGTGGAAGGCTTTGAAAGAGGACAAATTCATGGTGGATAAGGCTGTCATTGGCTACTAACCCTGATGGCTGTTGTCAGATGGCTGTTGCGGTTGGTCGAGAGTAACCAGGCAGGACTCCAACCTGTCTTTTACCGGCTTTATTTTGGTGCAAACTATTTACAGTGAAGAGCGTCATAAGTTCGTGCCTGGCTCAATCGCTAGCAGAATCCAGGAGTGGTCAACATAAAAGTTTCATTACCCCCAACCGTCTCCGCCACTCTCTGCGCCTCAGACTACTGCGCAGGATGGGCGATGGCAAGGGCTTGCTTCCTTCCTCTCCGGCTTGCTCAGGAGCGGTGTTAAGGCTCCTACTAGCATCCACTGGTCCTTGCACTCTTCCTCACCAGAGGTGGGGCTTTCCTCCTCCCCGGAAGAGGAACTGCTTCGCAAGATTTTTGGAGGCTCCCTGTAACACAACTGCCCTTCTATTTCTCGCATCTAAGCCAATGGCAGTTCCCTGACATCCATGTTCTACTTTCATAGTCAAAGGCAGTCATGCTTCTGAATACCAGTTGCTGGGAGCTACAGGAGGGGAAAGGGCTTCTCTTCAGTCCTACTTGCAGGACACTGGGGAAGGACCTCTCCCGTCACCTCTTTATCTGAATTGGTGGTGCCACATTCTGCATGCAGAGCAGGTCCCCTGCCACTAAGCTATGGTAATAGTAATCGTAATTTATTATTTGTACCCCGTCCATCTGGCTAGGTTTCCCCAACCACTCTGGGTGGCTTCCAACAAAGATTAAAAATACATTAAAATGTCACACATGAAAAACTTCCCTGAACAGGGATGCTTTCAGATGTCTTCTAAATGTCAGGTAGTTGTTTATCTCTTTGACATCTGATGGGAGGGTGTTCCACAGGGCGGGTGCCACCACCGAGTAGGCCCTCTGTCTGGTTCCCTGTAGCTTAGCTTCTCGCAAAGAGGGAACTGCCAGAAGGCCCTCAGCGCTGGACCTCAGCATCTGGGCAGAACGATGGGGGTGAAGACGCTCCTTCAGGTATACTGGGCCGAGGCCGTTTAGGGCTTTAAAGGTCAACACCAACACTTTGGTCCCTCCCCTTAACAGAAACTAGAGTGCACCTGCATCTATGTGACCCACCAGGCCTAAGGCAACCCAACAGCCAGGTATTTTGGCCCACAAAATCCACTTGCTGGTCTATTAGGAGCAAATGGCCTTGACTCTCCACCAGCCCCTACCCCAGGCTCTCGCCTGCACTGCAGTTTGGAGCAAGGTCAAGAAAGAAAAAAGGGTTTTCCGAACTGCATCTCGGCAAATCTCGGCACATGTAAGAGAGAGACGTCCCTACGTCTCACCAGCCTCATCTGTGCAGGACACTAAGCCAGAGAGAAGGAGGTGGCAAACCCCCTTTTGGCGCTGGTCCTTCCCACCTCATCAACAGGTTGTTTCCCCAGCAGGAAAAGATTCCCCACCTGGCCCACAAAGCCCCTGACAGACAACTGCATGGCTGGTGGGCTGCATGGATGCTTCTTGTGCTACATGCACACCATGCAGCTGCCTGGCAGCTGGTAAACTTGGGGTTGGCAGCCTGTTGCTCTCCAGGTGCATTGGACAGCAGCTCCCATCACCCTTGCCCATTGGCCATGATAGCTGGGGCTGATGAGAGCTGGAACCCCACAAACCTGGAGGGCACCAGGTTGCCTGTGCTGCGCTGACACATGCCATGACAACTCCTTTTGTGACTGAGGCTGCCCCATCTATCCATCTCCTACCATCGCCATCGGGGTCCACGGCCCGGAAGTGCA
Organism: Podarcis raffonei; assembly: GCF_027172205.1. Taxonomy (NCBI): domain Eukaryota; kingdom Metazoa; phylum Chordata; class Lepidosauria; order Squamata; family Lacertidae; genus Podarcis; species Podarcis raffonei. Next base: position 72,623,423 of record NC_070609.1, on the reverse strand, counting down.
TTTTGTTCTCTTCCACAGCCTCCTGGAAGTGCTCTTCTGTCTTCTCCATGATCCAGCGCTGCATCTCCTTTGCACTGATCTTTTTGTCCTTGTTGATGTCGACTCTGTGGCAGGGAAGAAGAAAAAGAAGATTTGATATCCCACTTTATCACTACCTGAAGGAGTCTCAAAGCGGCTAACATTCTCCTTTCCCTTCCTCCCCTCCTTCAAAGAAGTGTGACTAGCCCAAGGTCACCCAGCAGCTGCATGTGGAGGAGCGGAGACGCGAACCTGGTTCACCAGATTACAAGTCTACTGCTCTTAACCACTACACCACACTGGCTCCCAGAGATAGGAAAGGAGTCAAGTTAGGGCTCCAGAGGTGAAGGGCATGTTGGACTAGGACCTGGGAGACCGTGTGTGTGTGTGTGAATCTCTGTCTAGCCATGAAAGTCGCTGGGTGACCTTGGGTCAGTCATAGTCTCTCAGACTAACCTACCTCACAAGGCTGCTGTGAGGATAAAATGGGAGCCGGGGAGAGAAACCATGTACACCCCTTGGGTGAAAAAAGGTGGGAAAGAAATGCAGTCAATTAATCCATGCGGAATGGAAGAAAGGCAATTAGTTATGATGCCAGAATAACTGCAGTTCAAGCCTCTACTTGGCCACAAAGAAAACCTGTGTGGCATTTGGATCTAGTCACCCTTGGAGATCAAAGACTGGAGCACATGTGGGGAACATCTAAGGTCACTGGTGCCAGATTAAATCCCTGGGATTTCCATGTAGTGATGGAAAAGGCTTCCTCCTGAACACCTTGAGAATGGATTTTTAAAATGTTTTGACTCTATATATATATATATATATATATATATATATATATATATATTCAAATATTTTTAAAACCAAAGGGTTCAATTCTACTACTGTGCAGAGCAGACCCACATAAATTACTGACCAGTGCATGAATCAAAAGAAATCAGAAAGCAAACGTCAGTAACCATTTATACTGATTTAAAAAATAATAATAATCATGCATTGTGTTAGAAATTTTATGTTTTATATACTGTGTTCACTCAGGAAAGATCCCTGCCACTCTTCACCCCAATTGTTGAGATTTACCTCTTCCTCTCTCTCTCTCTTTAAAAAAATCATTTGCTTCCTGAGATCTGCCTGGTCAAATTTCCTCTCTCTGCTCCCAATGGGATACCGGAGAATAAAAAGTGCTTGCCCTTTGCACAAGATCATTTGCAAGGTCAAGGCAAAGGCAGCCAAACTGCTTGTGGCCTTCCCTTTCTGCGATGAGAAGGGAGGAGGGATAGGGGGCTCCGGAATGACATACAGTCACTAATCGGCCGGCAAGAGCTCTAATCAGCTTTTGAATTCATTATTGCCGGCTGCTTATCTGCGATGCACTTAACAATAAACCTTTTAATTTGCAGACAGGATGTCTGGGAAGTGGTTACTGACCCAACAGCGTCAGACACACATGATAAATTATTCTCAAGCAAAGGTGGCTGTGTAGGGGCTGGACAAAATGACATCTGCACACACACAGCTGATCCCCTCATTCAGAAACACTGGCTGAGGGCAAAGACTATTGTAGGGCTGAGAGTTCTGCAAGACCTGGAGCCTATGAGGATGGGCTATTGGTTGGCAGTTTTTGCTGGGGTGAAGATTTAATTTTGGGGGTGCTTAATGTTTGCTGTTATTTGGTATCGAGTTTTTGAATCCTTATTGCTGGACCTTATTATAAATTACGTGGAGATGGTTTAACTTTGCTGTATACTTACTGAGATGTTTTCATTCATTGTTCATGATTTCTTAGGCTTTGCTACGTTTTTGTAATTTTGTAAATCCTCTGGGCATGGTTTGCTATGGAAAGGCGGTATACAAGTAAACAGTAGTGACTGAACTGCCCGCTTTTCCAGTTACCTGAAGCAATTATATCAGCTCCAAATTAAAAGGTGACATTGGTCGATGTTAACATGCACCACTTGCCCAATCTAAATTGCACCCTGAAGCTTCTAGGATCCCTGCAGCGGAAAGAATCACATCAGGGAAATGGCTTAGCCCCCTGTTGGGCACCAGGTCCAATGCCTGGTATCTCCAGGTACAGCCAGGTAAGACCTCCACCTGAGACCTCAGAGAGCTGCTGCCAGCTGGTGCAGGCAGTGAGTCAGACTAGCTTTCTCAAACCTCCTGTGCTGCAGAAGCTACAACTCTGAACAGCCCTACCAGCCAACGTTTCGTAGTGCTGCAAAACATCTGGAATGCACTGAGCTGATGACGTCTATGCTAGACGGACCCAAGTTCCTCTGTGCATCTGCCTCAATTCAATTTGGAGCAACACTCACTTTGAGAAAATAACCATGAGCTTCCTCCTGTTCCTGCGTGGTTCTGAATCTTCGTCAAACTCCTCCATCTCCTTCCCAAGGAAGACCTCCTGGTGGAACTCCTTGTTGAGATGCCCGTCCATCTCCATCTTGACCCCATTCAAGTGGTCCGGGGGCAAGATCTCGTTCTCATCGTTGTTCTCGGCCGCCGCCTTCTCTTTCAAGGCAGAGTTGTTGGCAGGCCGCGCATAGACGTCCATGAGGAGGAAAACAAAGAGGAGGGACAGGTAGATGGAGCCCAGGCTGCAGATGAAGGCCCGTTTCGAAACCATCGCTCCTCCCCTTGAGCGTCAGCAGCTTGTAATACTGGTATGGCGATGGAATACCCTGGGAGGAAAACCAACAGGTGAACATGATCCGTTGTTTCCAGACGGCTGTTATGAGCTCAGAGGCTGAGCTAGCAATTCCCCATTAGACACAACATTTCACTCTGGATAGTTAGTGCTAAACGTGGACCACTGCCCTAACCTTGGGCAATATTTTCATAGCATCTAATTATTAAGAACATAAGATCGGTCCTGCTGGATCATACCGAACGTCCTGCTAAGAATTCAGGAACCCTGCTGGATCAGGTCAATGGTCCACCTAGCACAACAACCAATCAGATGCCTGTTGAAAAGACTATAGCTAAGTGGCAGAGCGTCTAGTTTGCAAGCAGAAGATCGCTGGTTGAACCCCTCTGCATCTTCAATAGACTCTGGGGTGAAACTCTGGAGGGCCACTGCCAGTCAGAGCTGGAAACACCCAATGATCTAACTCAGTATAAGGCAGCTTCCTAGGTTCCCACAGAGGCCAATGGTGATGGGATGTCTGCAAACAGGAGACAAGCGCAAGAGCACTCTTCCATTTGTGGCCCAAAGCCATTGGAATTCATCAGCCAAGTGCCCTTCTTTCCAGTACGACAGGTAACCTTTGACAACCTTGCAAAGTTGTCTTCCTCCTCCACACCGCCATTAAAGCTGTCTCGGGTTGGCAGCCGAAACCACACTTTGCAGTAGCACACCACACCTGAAGATGGGACTGTGGAAGTGTGCTGTTGGTGGTCATCAGCTGACTGCTGCAGACAGCATCACACCTTCAAAGGAGCTTGCTCTCAGCATTGATCAGCTGACTGGCAAGTAGGTGACGCCAACCACCTGCCAAAACTGGCCCATTTTTGGGGCGGGGAGGGGTGATAAAGATCTGGCCCTCCAGACAGTCCGTGAGGCATAGTGGTTAGAGTGCTGGACTGGGAGATCAGGGTTCAAATCCCTATTCAGCCTGGATCAGTCACTGTCTCTCAGTCTAAGCTACCTCATTGGGTTGTTGTGGGGATTAAATGAGGAAGGGAGGGGGAGATCCATGTACACCACTTGGAGGTCCCTGGAGAAAAACGGTGGGATATAACTACAATAAATATGTAACTAATTCAGTTCCACATTCTGGTCTATGGTCAGGTGAACAAAATTCTGCCCCTTAATTTTGTAGTAGGTAAATAAATAAAACAAAAAATAAATAAAACTCAAAAATAATAATTTTGTAGTAGGTAATATTTTATATATTTATTCTGACAAGTCTTTTTAAAAAACAAAAACCTATTAATATAACTCCAATCATCCCCTCTGAAAAATATATCATTTAATGAGGACACACCTCTCCTAAGCTTCTTTGGGGAGGGGCACACATTAGATGGTTAGAAGCATAAAGAATTTTTGCCAATAATCCCACCATGACAAACTCTGTAATGCCTAAAGCTCTAATCCTGTATACACAGTTTGCAAAAAGGATCACAAATATTTCACACCACTTTGCAGCTAAGATGCTCTCCTGGAAAGTGTTAGAAACTACTGGGATAGAAAAGCTAGGAGCCAAATGACTTCTGGGACCTGAGTTGTGGGCACCACAACAGAATGTCTAGTCGCCATTGGCAACACTTTTTATTTATTATTTTGGTAAGCATGAACTGATATGCTGCTCACAAAAGTGACATTGTTAATATCAGATTTTTAGCAGAAATTGTTAATACATGTCTAATTTGGTGTTCACAATGAAAAATATTAGTATACCATATTTCAGTTTTCAAAACACTCTACTCTTTATTGTTAAATTCCTTAACATATACTTGGAGGTTTCAAAGCACATACATTTCAGTAATCCTTGAGTGTCAGCCAGGTGCAAAAAATGGCACCCAGACTTTTTGAGGTGCTCGCGAATGGAGATTTTTTTTAGGGACAAAATGCGCCTGGCACCCTGCTAATTTCGAACCCTGCTCCTGGAGCAAGTCAGAACCACAAAGGTGGGAAAGCTGGAACTTTTACTCAGTCTACTTTTACTCAGTGTACCATCCCACCCACCCACACCATGACACAGAATTCATGCACAATTCACACACACTTTTGCTCATTTTTTTGATTGGAAATATAAATCTGAGCGATATTCAGAGGTGTCACTAGCTCACTGCTCCTCAGAAGAATTTGCCATATTAACTTCTAATGTTTCACCCTCAACAGATTCCAATAGACTCAAAACTTGTGCAACTGGTCTACGTAAGAGACAAGGTTCAAACTACATGTTCTTTAGTGACTCATTGGATACCCTCTGCATTCAAGGTGCATTTAAAAGGCAAATTTCATCAGGCAGGTGCTAATAATTAATGGCACCAGAGCAGGCTTTAACTCCCCCCCCCCCGCCACTGTTGTGGTCCTTCTGCTTTGTGAGGAGAATACCCTATTCACGGAAGTTCAGTCCCAGATCTCAAGCTCTATTAAGAATATGTCATCTGCATCAGGGTCTATTAAAAGGCTTCACTTACTTCTTTTACAGACTCCAGAACATTAAGAAAAAGACTAAACTAGAGAAGTCCCATCTTATGCATTATTCCTCTTGACACCCGCCCCCCAAACAGTCTGACGCACTACAGTCAAGACACAGGCTGAAAATCTCAGTGACCCAGTTGCCACAGCATAGTAAACCACAGTTTAAAACGATCTATGGTTTAATGTGAATGCACAGCATATTACTGCACTCTGATAAAGTAGCGGGCACCTCACTTCTCCCTCATTCCTGCTGGGTAACAAGCCATGGTATGGCTTAGAATTGTGTCCAAATAAGAGCTCACTGTTTGGCTAGCCATTTCCATTCAGATTTTTGGGTCACTTGTTTCCGACAAAGCTGCTTTCATTGCCCACAAGTCAAGACACTTCTAATACACCTGACATTTTTTGCATGCCAAATTGGAAAGTCACTTTGCAATATGTTTGTTATAAAAGGAAAAGGGAACTATACTTCTGTTCTGCTCAGAAAAGAAGCGCTCTGTCCAAATGTTCCAAGAGGAACAGTTGTTGCTTTTATAAAAGGATTTTATTTTTTACACTTCACATGCTTTTTTGTGTGTGTGCCTATGCTATAAATTCTGCACATGCTCTGAGAAACAACCTAAAAATACCCCAACAACCAAACAGTAAAACCAGGGAAGAGACAAGTCTACTCATGCACAAAGAATCAAATTTAAAAATAAAATAATAATATCCCTATGGGTTGTATTCAACTTAGGCCCAACTCAAAAGCAGACCCATTGAGATCAATGAAGCTAAGTTACCAGTGTCCACTGACTTCAATGGGTCTACCCTGAGTAGCAGCACTAACAGTGGATATTTATTTCATAACATTTACACACTGCTTGACTGTAAAAAAAAACTCCTCAAAGTGGTTTACAGAAAGATAAAGCCGAGAAAAATTCACAAGCCTACTTTAAAACATACAAACGTTAAAATTTTAAAACAGATTAAAATTATGTATTCACCCCTCCCCTTGGTTTTAATGCATCTGTTGGGAAGGGGGGAGGTTGTTATCTGTCTGTTTGGTTGTATGTCGCATTGAGTTTCCCTGGGCAACATAAAGCAACTAAACAAATAATTATAATAACTTAAAATTTCACATTAACTTTCTAAGCATCTGGGTAGGCATGCATAAGCAAGAACTTTTCCAAAGGCAGCCCCGCCAAGGCGCCTCCTTGATCTCCATAGACAGGGAGTTCCAAAGTGCAACCGACCAACTTCTCTTATAAACGCGAAACGGGCATTACGTGGCACCCGCTTACGTTATTTACAGCTGTTTATTCCTCCGCAATTTGTTTGCACACAGATACAAAAAAAATGACTCCCAAAGCAGGTATTAAAACCGGCAATTAAGGACGCGCAATAACCGATCCCGCTGGGATCGTTTTCAAACGCCCTTGAATTGAAACGTAGCTGACAACCCTAATAATAATAATAATAAATCAGTTTTTAAAAGCAGGCAGGCGAAACAAATAAAACGGGAAGTTCGTTCAAGGGTATCCATTAAAAGAGCCGGCAAAGCCCCTCATTCCCTCTCTGTCTTCCCCGCCCCAATTCGCTCCTCCTGCACTCTGCATATGCTCAGAGGCTGCCGTGACCTTCTGCCCTGCTCCCATGCCGCCTCCATACCTGCCCCGCAGGCCACGGAGGCTCCTCATGCCCAGCCCCGCCTTGCTCCTCTGGGGCTTCCTCTCCGCCTCCCACTCACAGACAGACAGACAGACACACGCCGCGCGCCTGCCAGAGGGAGGGAGGCTGGCCGGAAACAGGAAACGCCATTCGCCGCTCCGACGAGAGTTGAGCCCGCCTCTTCCGGACCTCCCGAGGCTGCCCGAATTCAACGCGAGGACCTCCCTCTCCAGTTGTATAAAGACTAATTAGTCGGGGCGGGGAGCGGCTGTTCTGCCATTTTTCGCCTCGCCGCCATAAAATCTGAAATAAAATAGCGCCTATTCAACTCTACCTCTTGTTAAATACTATTGCAACAGCAAAACAGGCGCCTTGTTAGGAAGCTATATTCCAATGGTAATGAAGGGGACCTTTATAAAAAAAAAAAAAGGGAAGACATGATTGTTTCGGGCACGTGAGTCTTACGTGGCCATTTTTGTTTTGGACCGTGCTGCTGCTGCGTTTTTAATCCCTGCGTGGTTTCACTGAATTTCACTAAATGGCAACTTGTTTAGGTGGGATAGATGTCTGTGTACCAAAGTCGAAAGGCTGACAGGGCCTTTTCCCCAATTTTAAGACGGCAGCCGCTTCGGCTTCAGCTGCCCTAAGGCAAGATGGCAGATAAAAACTCGCACAGGAAAAAAGAACACCCGAGGGAAACGCCCTTAGTCAAGATGGCGAGCAGCCACGGCTTCCATTGCCCTAACAGAAGATGACCGATACTCACGGCCAGATAAGGACATAGCGGTGCCCTTAGCTAAGATGGCAACAGCCACACCCTCAAGTTCCCGGACACAAGGTGGCGAATACGCACTATTAGGTCGCAGGGAGGGAGGACAGGGCATGAAATGCCCTCAAAGATGGCGCCGCCGTCTTCCGACTCCCCAGCCCTGACAAGACATGGCGTGAGGGGGCGATGCGAAGACGGAAAGTCACGTGACTCCACTTTGTTCGGCCCCCTCCTCCTCCCCCATACATTTCTATTCATTCGCATTTTCTCGCCGCCTCAGGAGAAGACGGAGCTGCAGAAAAGGATAAGTACCGCTCCGAAAACCATCGCGCGCGCGCGCGCTCCCTTCACATATCTCTATTTAGGGAACGCGCGCGAGAAGAGGACAAACGGGGCGGGGGGCGGGAGAGGAATTGAAAATCTGACAGAAGACAATGAACCCCGCGCTTGAGGCAGCTGAGGGAGGACCCAGCGGCGCGTTCGGAAACGTTCCGTGGTGGCGGCGGCGGCGGCCGTTTGTCCCAACCCGCCACCCGTAGCCGGCAGGGCTGTTCCCGCCAAAAATTCTGAGGAGAGAGAGCGGGGACCCCCCCCCGCGGCCTCGCGCCTGAGAAGAAAGGGGCGGGGCTGATCCCCAACCCTCGAGGCCTTGCTGTCCCGAGGCGAATGTGTGGGCGGAGCTAATGCCGCTTCCCGCCCCTTAGAAGGCTGGAGGAGACGTCACTGCAGCCCCTAAAGGGGAGGAGCCAGAGCGTTTGGACCACCAATCCCAGAGGGAGGGAGGAGCCAGGATTATCGCCACCAAAGAGGGAGGAGCCATTAGGGTCATTGTGGGGGCTATTTGCCTGAGAAGTCTTTGGAGCCGCCCCTGAAAAGGGAGAAGCCCTTTCATTGGACCACCTCCTGAAAGAGGGCAGTGCTGAGGAAGCTGCCCCAGGGGAAGTGGTGTTTGCCCCGCCCCTTAGCTGCCACCACGTTTCTTCCTGCTGCCATGAAGCTCCTCCGCCTGCTGTGCCGCCACAAGACGGCTCTGGGACTCGGCGGCCTGTCTCTCTTTGGCGTGGTGCTCCTCTACTTGGCCAAGTGCACCTCAGAAGGCCTCAAGCCCTCCCATGGCTGGGGGCTGCCTCAGCAACAGTCTCCCGCCCGGACCGGGGGTGTGAGTGGGCCGCACCCTCCAGCCGCCGCCCCACCTCCTCCTCCCGAGGAGAGCGCCTTCCTGGCTGTGTTGGTGGCCAGCGGCCCCAAATACACAGAGCGACGGAGCATCATCCGCAGCACATGGCTCTCGGTGGCCGGCCGGGTCCCCACCGGAGACGTCTGGTTCCGTTTTGTGGTGGGCACCGGAGGCCTGACCGGGGAGGAGCACCACACCTTGGAGCTGGAGCAGAGCCGCCATCAGGATCTTCTCCTCCTTCCTGACCTCCGAGACTCCTATGAGAACCTGACCGCCAAGGTCCTGGCTATGTTTGTGTGGCTCGACCAGCACCTGGACTTCCGCTTTGTCCTCAAAGCTGATGACGACACGTTTGTGCGCTTGGATGTCCTGGTGGAGGAGCTGAGGGCCAAGGAGCCACGCCGCCTCTACTGGGGCTTCTTCTCTGGGCGCGCCCGTGTGAAATCCGGCGGGAAATGGAAAGAGAACGCCTGGCTCCTTTGTGACTACTACCTGCCCTATGCTCTGGGCGGGGGCTACGTGGTTTCAGCTGACCTGGTGCACTACTTGCGCCTCACGCAAGACTATCTCAACATATGGCAAGCTGAAGACGTATCCCTGGGTGCCTGGCTTGCTCCGGTGGATGTGAAGAGGGTTCACGACTCTCGTTTCGACACGGAGTATAAATCGCGGGGCTGCAACAATAAATACATTGTGACTCATAAACAGAGCATTGAGGACATGTTGGAGAAGCATCAGACTCTAGCCAAAGAAGGGAAGCTCTGTAAAGAAGAGATTAAACTCCGACTGTCATACACGTATGACTGGAGTGTGCCTCCTTCACAGTGCTGCCAGAGGAAAGATGGTATACCTTGAAAACTGTGAGGAAAGACAGTATACCTTGGCAACTGTGCAAATAAGAGGGGAAGGGAACACAACCAGGCGGGAGGAAATTGGTGATGGTGGATGTGTGTCACACTGAAATCATTCCTCCTCCGGCCGGAACTTTTAAATTATTCCAAGATTTTCCACAGTATGTCAGGCCATATTGCATCACCCTTGCCAGTGTGGCATATGAAGGATATAGGGGAAGAGCATGGAACAAACGGGGGTCTAGGAAAATAGTACCTGAAAGGCAGGAATTGGCAAAAGGAACAATTTTTATGTACTGTGGGACAAAGAAATGAAGGATTTTAAAGGCTCTTTAAGTTACGGTACTAAGTGTTAGACACAGAGCTGTGGTTTGTTTCCTTTCTTTGAAAGGATAAGTGGATGTTGGCCAAGGATTCTGACAAGTTTAAAGTGAAATAAATAATAACAGAAGGGTAACTTGTTCCCCAGCACCAGTGGAAGAGATTACTAGTGTGCTCCATAATGCTGTTTCTAAACAGAAGGGGCTGCTTTTGTCATTGACAAGCCTTTGCACTGGCTATGGTGTATTAGAGGTAGGAGATGTCCATTCTAGCAGGAAATGTTCTGACCTTTAAACATTTTTATTACAAGTGGATGGCTTGTATAACTTCTATCCCTGGAGAGAAATCCCTCAGACCCCTTTCTATGTCAGGTACCTCAAGAGAGGGAGAAACCTTTGAAAATCATTAGTCCTACTCAGAGTAGACTCAGTGAAGTTAATTAGCATAGCTAACCTGGTTCAGTAATTTCAGTGGGTGTTCTCCAACTAAGTTATACTCAACGATAGACCCATTGAAAATAATGTGCCAAGTTACTCATGTCCAATATTTTCAATGGACCATTACTTTGAGGAGGAACATTTGATGCAACTCTTTAGCTATATTTGGAAGAATAGATTATTAGAAGGAATCCACAATGACAGCCTGGTCTTGATTGAAAATCATGCAGCAGTTGCTTCCAATGTAGTGTTACTAGTTTCTGGAATTAAATGCTTCTAGAATTGTTGAGTTGTATCCAACATTAGTCCTACCTGAAGTAGACCCATCAAAATTAACAAATAGGCCCCTTTATTTCAATGGGTCAACTCTGAGTAGGATTCAGTTGGATACAACCCATTGTATTGTAGCCAACAATAGTCCTGCACAGAGTAGACACATTAATTTTTTTTTACCTTCGTTAGTCATATTCATTGGGTCTACTTTGAGTATGACGAATGTTGAATACAGCCTATTACAATTATTATGCATCTCAATTATATTATTTGTCAAGAAACGGTGTGCCCCCCTTTTCATTGAATATGCAACTCTGTGAGCCAATTAGCATACAATGGAGTGACTTGGCTTTGTACAGATACCTTCCTTGAACCAGTCCCTCTTTGCCTAGACAATGAACTCCAGAGTTAAGGGGTTGAGAATTGTAAAGAAAGTTGGGATTTTCAACTGGTATGTTGCTTTCCCTTAGACCAGCTTTCTTGGCGTCTACCAGTGGGTTCCTTGAGTGGGTCTTAACCCTCCAATCAATTATTCCTGAGTAATTTTCTGGGATGTCACCAGGACAGCCATCGAATTCTCCCTTTTGTGTGGCTGAGTGCTCTCTGTAGTTTATTTCCAAAGCAGTAAGACACCTGTACTAAAAAACAAATAGGTAAATTTAGAGCCAGAAAAAAACCTTGCAGGCAGATGTAAACATATTTAATTGCCTTGCTTCTGGGGATTCTTTACACAACATGAGACTTAGAGGTGGAGAGAATGGGTTGCGACAGCTTCGGAGGTGTGTCAAACAAGAGAGTAAGGAGCAGTGTGGAGATGGAGTTATCTCATCCACTCCTTTTCCATAACCTAAACCCTACATTTCCTATACATTTCCCCAAGGAGTCTTGAAAGTACTAATAATGAAAAAATCTGAGGTATCCATCCTTTGTAGACCCTCCAGACAGAGATGTCATCCAGGATGCTTAGATCAGGCCTGGGAAATCTGTGACCCTCCAAATGTTGATGGGCTGTATCCAGCATCATCCCTGACCATTGGCCATATTGGCTAGGGCTGATGGGAGTCGGGAGTCCCAACAACCGCTGGAGGGCCGCAGGTTCCCCAGCCTGGTGTTGATCTTCAAAGAAGAAAACTATATGACCCAACCTTGTTCTGAAGTCTGACCTATGTGAACTGAGCTGAACCGAGCCCACCTGCCTTGAAATTGCTTCCTGCTTTGGTTTTTTCCTGTTCTGAAAAGGTGCAAAAACATGTTATTATTGAATTCCTGGTGGTACAACATACATGGCTGCCAGACTCTGTTCTGTGTCTCGCCAGGCACGCAGGTTTTCTCTTCTGATGCTGACTTCAGGAAAAGTCAGGAATATTTGTCTTCTTTACTCAGAGGGAAGTTGGTATATTGTACGTGATATTATGTGTTTACAATGGTGATAATTTATTTATAAATATTGTAAATGTTCTGTGTATAGTTACAGAGGCTCGGAAACAGCCGCGTGTCAACGGTAATTTTAAATTATTTAAAAGGAGTGTGTCGGCACTCGTGTAACTATTATTGAAATGCCTTTTTCCTGCCGTACAGCTTATTATTTAAACTCTCCTGGGACTTTTAATCCCAAGCCCTCTCTTGCATGTGTCTTGGGAGCTTGTAAGAACAATGTACCAATCACTCCTTTTAGTTGAAATAGCAATGCTTCTGAAAAAACGTTTGTGTGTTCTCGTTTCCATTTTTTTTTAATAAAGAAAAGAGTCCTCTTTCCCCTTTCCCATAACTCCCCTGCAGTGATTGGATTTTAAGCTTCAGAAGAAATGGAAAATTGCCAAATGAAATGTGACAGTGGAAAGCGAACAGGAGCACTGCTGATGGCTCTGAGGCTTTTTATAGAAAGCTGTGTGGTTCTCAGCTACCTGCGTTTGAAGGATTAGGGCCTGTGTTCTGTCGTGTATATAGGCATGTCGACTTAAAGCGATGGGACTAAGCTAGGGTAGGGATGTTTTAACCTGTTATATTTTATTTTTTAAATGACCACCTAAGCTGTTTCAATGTGCTAATTTATTACAGCGCTACAGGGACACCAGAGTCTTTTTAATAGGTTACTTTCTGCTACATTAAACATTTATGCATTGCGAATATTCCGTCAAGTACAGCGCCTGGTTCTGAGCGCCACATTTTAAGATGGGCATTGATGAACTTCCAGAGAGGGTCTGGAAACCAATTCTTACGAGGAATGGTTAATATTGGTCATTTATGAGTTGCTTCCTTTGAAGAACCTCAGAGTGGTTTCACAACAGAAGGGGGGAAAAGCATACCTTCAAGAATTACATATGTAAAAACAGTTGTACAGTGGTACCTTGGGTTACATATGCTTCAGGTTACAGACTCTGCTAACCCAGAAATAGTGCTTCAGGTTAAGAATTTTGCTTCAGGATGAGAACAGAAATCGGACTCCGGCAGCACGGCAGCAGCGGGAGGCCCCATTAGCTAAAGTGGTGCTTCAGGTTAAGAACAGTTTCAGGTTAAGAACGGACCTCCGGAACGAATTAAGTACTTAACCCGAGGTACCACTGTATGTGCAAAAGCAATTTAAAACCAATACATACACCGAAACAGTTAATTGCATATGTAAAAACAATTTGAAAGAGCAAGATAGTGTACTGGAAAATTTGGGAAAGCGGGAGCCCATCATGACAGCTCCATAGCTCCCAAAGAGTCCAAAATATGCAGGCAGCTGGCTGCTTCATTAAACACACACACACACACACACACACACACACACACACACACACCACAAAGCAAAGAGCATTAGTAAATAGCATAATACCCAATTTAGTAGGATCAGTTGACAGTAATAGAAGAGCAAGCTGTTCTCATTCCCTGACTTCCACTGTCCCAGGGGTGGGGGATGTTTTTAAACCCGAGGGCCACATTCACTTCAGGGTAACTTTCTGAGGGCCACATGCCAGGAGTGGGTGGGGCCAGAGGAAAAATTGGGCGGAGCCATTGATGTGAACTTTATCTTCGTACAGTGGGCTAGTTTCCTCCTCTAACCTCCATGCAGGCAAGAGAGGCATGATCAGATATTTATTTCACAGACTACTATATAAAGTATTTCATAGCACAAAGCCACTGAAATGGTGCACAATAGCATAAAACTCCAAAGGGCAAGCTTCAGAAACAAAAAACATTTCAACAAGCGATAAAAACCATCTCCACAAATTTGGGGGGGGTGGACGAATTTTGGCTGATGTGCAGTTAATATTCCATAAGTGAACTTGGGGGAAGCCTTTGATGAAAACATCCTCAAAGACGCATTGCAGCCAGGCAAAAGCATCTTGAGGGTGAAACATGAAATAGTGAGGTAAGCACCCTGGGGAGCGAGGGACGCGGGTGGCGCTGTGGGTTAAACCACAGAGCCTAGGACTTGCCGATCAGAAGGTTGGCGGTTCAAATCCCCGCGACGGTGTGAGCTCCCGTTGCTCGGTCCCTGCTCCTGCCAACCTAGCAGTTTGAAAGCATGTCAAAGTGCAAGTAGATAAATAGGTACCACTCCGGCGGGAAGGTAAACGGCGTTTCCTTGCGCTGCTCTGGTTCACCAGAAGCAGCTTAGTCATGCTGGCCACATGACCCGGAAGCTGTACGCCGGCTCTCTCAGCCAATAAAGCAAGATGAGCGCCACCACCCCAGAGTCGGCCACGACTGGACCTAATGATCAGGGGTCCCTTTACCTTTACCCTGGGGAGAGGAGTTGTGGCTTGGGAAGAATTTCAAGAGCCACATAGTGATGCCCAAAGGACTGTGTTCAGAAGCTGAACGTTGGATGGTTCAGGATAGATAAAGGACTTCTTTATGCAGTGCATTGTTTGACTGTGGAACTCACTCCCACAAGAGGTAATGATGACTACCAATATGGATGGTTTAAAAGAGGATTAGAGAAATTCATGGAGGATAGGCCTATTGAAGGCTACTAACCATGGTAGGTATCCTCTGCCTCCTCAGTTGGAAGAGTACCAGTTGCTGGGGTTCCACCAAAGGTGAGAGTGCTTTTCTGCTTGGATCCTGGCTGTGGGTTTCTCACAGGCTTCTGGCTGGCCATTGTGAGAACAGGATTTTGGATTTCATGGGCCATTGGCCTGATCCAGCAGGCTGTTATTAGTCATTCATGGTAAAACGCAAAGGCCTCCTTGTCTCCACATTCACTTGCTAGAGCAAGGAGAGGACCCTGGCATTCCAGCAGGTGATACTACTTTCCTACTCTTGAAAAATCCTCTCTTGCCTCGCTTTCTGCTGTGCCACGGCTTGCATCAATTCTCAGCAACGAGATGTCAAAAATATGAAATCCAATTTAGAATGAGAACAGCAATAACAGCCTTGGAAAATGGTGACTGTTTTAGCTTGGTGTTTTAAGAAATAAGACTCGGTGCCAAGCAGCTGGGAAGAAATTTTGTAAGTTTTGGGTAAAAAATGGTACCCTCCTCCTTTTGAGGTGAGAAACATGATCACTAGTCCAGGGACAGGCAGCCTTCATGGTTTATTCTGCTCAGTATAGGATGGGCAAATGTTTTTGTGCGCCTCTCCTGTTCAAACATGACAAAACCTCCTTGAATCATATTTTTCACTTTTGCTTCTGGACATTGCTAAGCATGCTATGAGAAGACCGGTCTGGATTTTATTCACCATTATCTTGCAATTGGTGAGAGTGACCACAAAAGCCACTTAACAGTTCTTTTTCCTGAAAGCTAGGACCTTGCAAAGATGGATAGGGTTCCTTGGCAGAAATCAGCGACGTGGTGTTCTGCGCTGTGTGTGTGTTGAAATCTATCAAACTCCCTTGCTAGTTCACAGCACTGAGCTCGCCAGATGGGAAATCAAGAGTTGTTTATTTCCTGCTTGGTTACAACATCGGGATGAAATGGGTGACATTATGAAAGCTGTGAGCAGCTTAATTTTGCTAGGCTGGAAAAGCAAGGGAAAAGAACCACATACCCTTTCGTTTCAAACAAAGCAGTCTGAATTGTGAGCACAGTCAAAAAAAAAAGGTCAATCAAATATGGTTATTAATTGGTCAATTGACCTTCAGATATGCAGAAGCTGAATGTTGCAAGATTCAGGATGGACAAAATAAGGGTCAAGTGCAGAGTTAAACTATGGAGTTCGCCCCATGCAATATAGGAAGCTGCCTTATACCGAGTCGGACCCCAGGTCTATCCAGGTTAGTGTTGTCTACACTGGCTGGCAACAGCACTCTAGGATTCCAAACTGGGTACATCCCTAGTCCTACCTGGGAACTGAACCTGGGATGTTCTGCATGCAGACAGATGCTCTACCACTGAGCTATGGCACCTGGTAGTGATGGCCACCAACTTGGGTGTCTTTGAAATACTATTAGACAATTTAAGGAAGAATAAGGCTCTAAATAGCTCACCTCCACAGGCTGAACTAGGAACAAGAGTGTAACCACTTAAGCCAGATTATATAGAACAAAGTGGTTCAGTGGAGAAACCGAGGCAGGTTTTCATTTCCTTTCTAGTTATCTGACACTTACCTGGGCTGCTTGTCTGCAAGATTTTGGTCCCTTGTCAGTCAACCAGATGTTTCCTGAAGTTAAACAAAAGTACGAAATAGAAAATAATAGAAAGTCACAGCTTCGGCAAAGCTGATTATTAATTAAGGTGACAAGTTAGGGACTTGTGATCATAAACAGCCTGAGAGTTATTACAACCTTCAGATATATTGCCACCTGTTTGGCGTTCAGTAGACTCCCTCAAGGAAGAGACTCAAAAGGGTTTCTTAAGGATCAGCCAGGAATGTGCCTTGTAAGTGTGCATTCTCTTCACCTATTGTGGGAGGAAACTCAGTAGAAGAGCACACAAGAGACTGCTTCAAGCTCATACATCAGGCATAAGGAACCTTTGACCCTCCAGATGTTGATCAACTGCAACCCCCATCATCCCTGGCCATTGGCCATGCTTCCTGGGGCTGATGGGAGTTGTAGTTCAGCAACTTCTGGAGAGCCAAAGGTTCGCCACACCTGCTCTACATAGTTGCAAAGACGGCACCTATCGTTAACTGGATTCTTCCCTTGCCTTTCAGATATTATTGAAGTGAGAACATTGAAGTACCTCTGCAGAGATCTTCCTGTCCACCTTCACAGTCTACCAGTGTCAGTCAGGCCATTATGGGCTAGGGCGGTAGTCTTCAGCCATTTTGGCCCAGGATTTGTTTTTAATCCAAACATTTGCTTGGGGACTCATTTCTTAATCTTTTAGCATATATTTGCATGTTGGTAGTGCTCCGGTTCATGGCCACTGGTCCCATCACCTCCTGGCAAATAGAAGGGGAAGAAATGGAGGCAGTGAGAGATTTTACTTTCTTGGACTCCATGATCATGCAGATGGTGACAGCAGTCACGAAATTAAAAGACGCCTGCTTCTTGGGAGAAAAGCAATGACAAACCTAGACAGCATCTTAAAAAGCAGAGACATCACTTTGCCAACGAAGGTCCGTATAGTTAAAGCTATGGTTTTCCCAGTAGTGATGTATGGAAGTGAGTGCTCACTGGAAGGACAGATCCTGAAGCTGAGGCTCCAATACTTTGGCCACCTCATGAGAAGAGAAGACTGCCTGGAAAAGCCCCTGATGTTGGGAAAGATGGAGGGCACAAGGAGAAGGGGACGACAGAGGATGAGATGGTTGGACAGTGTTCTCAAAGCTACCAGCATGAGTTTGACTCAGGGTTGATTTCCTTAAGAATGGATAGGTTGGATCTTCTTGCAGTCCATGGGACTCTCAAGAGTCTCCTCCAGCACCATAATTCAAAAGCATCAATTCTTTGGCGATCAGCCTTCTTTATGGTCCAGCTCTCACTTCCATACATCATAAAAGATTTAAATATATAATGTGATGAGTTAATATGTTAAATGTTGAAATGGAAAGAAAGAAAGATGTTAAGTGACTAAGTTAATTTTTTATGAACACTGGATTTGGAAAACCGTTAAAATGCTATACATTGAAATTCAACCAGGGGGACACGAGGATGTCATTTAAAAATGTATACAAGTTTGATTTAATACGGTGGTGATTTATGTTTGCTTGTTTATTTGTTTGTTTGTTTAAAAAATCTTTGGAAAATCAATAAAAAAAATTGGGGGGAAAAATATAGTTAGTGGTACATTTTATGTACTCCTGTAAGCATCACCGAGCTAATTCACATGCTGGGATGTCCATGTGAACAGAAAGTGCTGTGTATGTTAGATCAAGTATCGTCTTCGGGAGGCTAATGCCTTTCAAGAAACATATATTCTATAAAGCTTAATTGCCCTCTAAAAGCAAAACGCTCAAAGACGTGCAGAGCCGTGTAGTCGGATTTTGAGTGTGGTGTAACGGCACGCGATTATGAATTGCCCTGACCCAATTAGGCAAGGTGCATCAGATGCTTGGTCAATTAAGCGTTTAAAACAATGGAATGATTTGCTGACGTGTGGGAGGCAAATCACAGTTTAATAAATAGGAGCCCGGGGTTGGGGGAGGGGGGAGAGAGAGAACCCCCTCCAAAGGGTGCATTAATAATTCAGAAGCACTTCACTACCTGGGGATTGGATGTAACCTGCTTTCTGCTTGCATAAGGGGGGGAAAAGATGCATGAGCTTTTAGCAGAACTCTTCCGCTTTCCATTCACTCATCACAAAGGCTATAATTGCTACCCCCACCCCAGTGCAATGTACCTGCGTAAACTGCTGGAATTCTGTTCTCATGCAGCCAAACAGAATCAGAGAATTGCAGAATTCAAAGGGACAATCGTAGAATTGTAAAGTTGGCGGCTATTGCCCCACATCTTGTGGGAATGGATTCTGGGGGTGCTCTGTGTGATCCATTGTAAGAAGTGAGCTGCTCCATGTTACAGTGGTACCTCAGGTTAAGTACTTAATTTGTTCTGGAGGTCCGTACTTAACCTGAAACTGTTCTTAACCTGAAGCACCACTTTAGCTAATGGGGCCTCCTGCTGCTGCCGTGCCACCGGAGCCCAATTTCTGTTCTTGACCTGAAGCAAAGTTCTTAACCTGAAGCACTATTTCTGGGTTAGCAGTGTGTGTAACCTGAAGTGTATGTAACATGAAGCGTATGTAACCCGAGGTACCACTGTATTTGTATTTCAGTTCATGCAACAGCAGGCTCTCTGATAGTGGGCATTTATAAGATGGAACGCAGCAACAATAACAACAGCAACAACTTTATTATTTATAACCTGCCCATCCAGCTGGGCTGCCTACAACACATACAAAATCATAATAAAACACCAAAAGTAAAAAAACTTCCCGATACAGGGGTGCCTTCAGATGTCTTCTATATGTTGTGTGGTTCTTTATCTCCTTGACTTCTAATGGGAGGGCATTCCACAGGGAGGGCGCCACTGCGGAGAAGGCCCTCTGCCTGGTTCCCTGTAGCTTCATGTCTTGCAGTGAGGGAAGCGCCAGAAGGCCCTCGAAGCTGGACCTCAATGTCCGGGCTGAAAGATGGGGGTGGAGACACTCCTTCAGGTCTACTGGGCAGAGGGCTTTCAAGGTCAGCACCAACACTTTGAATTGTGCTTGGAAATGTACTGGGAGCCAATGGAGGTCTTTCAGGACCGGGGTTATCTGGTCTCGGCGGCCGCTCCCAGTCACCAGTCCAGCAGCCACATTCTGGATTACTTGTCGTTTCTTCAAAGGTAGCTCCACATAGACCACATTGCAGTACAGTGGTACCTCTGGTTACATACTTCAGGTTACATACACTTCATGTTACACACTCCGCTAACCCAGAAATAGTGCTTCAGGTTAAGAACTTTGCTTCAGGATGAGAACAGAAATCGTGCTCTAGCGGCACAGCGGCAGCAGGAGGCCCCATTAGCTAAAGTGGTGCTTCAGGTTAAGAACAGTTTCAGGTTAAGAACGGACCTCCGGAACGAATTAAGTACTTAACCTGAGGTACCACTGTATTTCAAGCGGGAGATAACCAGAGCATGTACCACGCTGGTGAGACAGTGCGCAGACAGGTGGGTGTCTCAGCTGGCATACCAGATGGAGCTGGTAGACAGCCGCCCCGGACCCAGAATTGACCTGTGCCTCCATGGGCAGCTGTTGAGCCTACTTGTTGCAACAGGTCCAAAGGCCAGTCTAGTCCAGCATCCTGTTCTCACACTGGCCAAGCCGATGCCTCAGGCAAGCAGGATTCGAGCACAAACAGAAAGCTTTTGATGGCACAATCTAGCTTGACGAGGCTGGCCCAGAGACTGTGAATACTTCGCTGCCCAGGAAGATGCTCCAAGCTGCAATTCTGAAAGCTCACCATGTGGGGTCCCTGCACACACAGAATCAAAGGTTCCCGGTCCAAGCCTTCCTTTGGCTGTGGAGTTCGCCTAGTGACACATTGTTCTTCCTCTTTCTTACCTGCTTGGCAAATGATGCTGCCGCTGGTCCAGCTTAGCCAAGTATTGCCTGCTGGCAGTAACTGAGCATAACCTGAGAAGAGCCTTGCTGGATCAAGCCAACAGGCCATCTAGTTCTGTATTTTTCCTTTCTCCTGTGATGAGGCTGCATTTTAATGTTTTAATATTTCAGTGTTGCATTTTAATCTTGTTTTTAAGTTGTATTCATTCAACTTGTTTTTATTATTGCTTGTTAGCCGACCTGAGCCCGGCCTTGGCTGGGGAGGGCGGGGTATAAATAATAATAATAATTATTATTATTATTATTATTATTATTATTATTATTATTATTATTATCCTGCTGTCATGGTGGCCAATCAGATGCCTCTGGGAAGCCCACAAGCAGGACTAGAGTGTGAGTGCTTGGGGGGGTCGTCTAATGTTATTGGACTACAATTCCCATCATCCCTGACCACAGGTCTGCTAGCTAGGAATGATAGGAGTTGTAGTCCAACAACAGCCAGAGACCCAGGCTTGGGAAACCCTGGTCTAATCCTCTCTTAAAGCCACCCAAGTTGGGTAATTAAGAATCCCATTAAGAAATGAACTTTTATTTTCAGAATGAAACTAGCTTTCCAATAAGCGCTTTTCAGGGGGCAAAAATCATGCAATGGACCTAGATCAACTACATGGAGGTGTTGGAGGGTGAACATGGGGTATTCTGCATGCAAAGCTATGTGCTTGTTGGTTGCATTTATACCTCACTCTTTTCTCCAAAGGAGCTCAAGGTGGCATGCATGACTCTCCCCTTTTCTCTGTTTCCACAACAACCCTGTGAGGTAGGTTGGGCTGAGAGGCAGCGGCTGGCCCAAGGTCACCCAGTGAGCTTCATTCCTGAGTGGGGATTCGAACCCTGGTCTTGCAGGTCCTAGTCCGACACTCTTGGCCCCTGCGCCACACTGGTGGTGTGCTCAGCCACTGTTCTGTCTCCTCCCTAAGGATACACCCTTGAGGCTCGCACACATAAATAACTGCAAAGCAATTTGCGCACTAAGTTTGCCACTGGGCCGATGTTATACCCAGCCACTCTAATTGAATTTGAGCGTTCGTATCCTTTTCCGAGTGCATAATCAGGGGAATAAGCACAGTTCCCAGAGACGCAACTGTAATGTACACCAGAAAGCCCGAGGATAATATCTGAGAAGTAACTAAGTACACCCTTGCAAGCGAGCCGCGTTACCCCAGGGCTGAGGAGACACAGCTCGGCCCGTGTGTGGGCAGGGAAGAAAGCAAATACCTATGATTTCCTCTTTGCATTTGGATACGGATGAAAGCACCCTCTGCTCCTTGAGGTAGCTTTGCAACCTTCCCCCCCCCCTCTCCCCCTGCGCGCCTGTCCTCCCCTTCTTTTCAAGGACTAAGGTTAAAGGAAGGATAAGGGAGTCGGCTTTCCAAATCTCCCCACCGCATCTCTCTTTTTCTGGGCTTGGCATACGTTTTGGTTTTCTTTTTTAAAACCAACCTTTGCTAGAAGGCACCATGAATTATGCATGAGCAGCACGGTCCCGCATACTGCCAGCCAGAACTCGGATACGATGCCTTGTCTAGTTATTGCTTCCTTCCTTTTTCAGGCACCAGGCACGGGGGCCCACGAGGAAACTGCCACTCTGCCTGGCTGGCTGGCTGCCCGTACTGAGCCTCTCCAGAAACTGGCTGGGCTGTATCCGACTTGGGCTGCTTGCACACAACATTTTACACTGGAACCAATGGAGGCAGCATATTCGTCCTTGTTGTTTGTCTACATAGTCCTGACACAGTCTGGATCAGTGGTTCCCAAAGTGGGAGGGACCACTCCCTTGGGGTGGGGGGGGGTGGAATTACCTGGGGGGAGGCACAAGGGGGAAGCAGGGGGCGCTGGAGGTGTGAATGACTTTGAAAAGCTGGTTTCTCTGGATCAAGTTAATCAATTCTGTTGATTTAAACTAAATAGTTCCAACTAGATTTTGGATAACTGGGCAACTCATCGCTCCTGCTTTGAATTTTGTCGTTTTGTTATCTTCCTTGGTGAGTCATGCAAGCTGCAATGCTGAATACAGTGGTACCTCGGGTTACATACGCTTCAGCTTACATACGCTTCAGGTTACAGACTCCGCTAACCCAGAAATAGTGCTTCAGGTTAAGAACTTTGCTTCAGGATAAGAACAGAAATCGTGCTCCAGTGGCACGGCAGCAGCAGGAGGCCCCATTAGCTAAAGTGGTGCTTCAGGTTAAGAACAGTTTCAGGTTAAAAACAGACCTCCAGAACGAATTAAGTACTTAACCTGAGGTACCACTGTAATGCTTTTTATAGGATAGGGGCAGTGAGGATAAGTTTATGGAACCAAGTGGAGGGTAGTTCCAAAAGCTCTGGGAACCACTGATCTTGATCCATTGCATAAATATATTTTTTTGTCTCTGAAAAGTGCTTCTTGAGAAATTCCCCCCCCCAAAAAAAACCCCAAAAAGCTCATTGCAGAGAGATATGCTGCATTAACCCAGAGCGTACCCATTCAAAGACAGTAGTAACCATTTTTGTGTTATAGCAAAGAGGGAAAAGACATGAGCCACAATTTGGGGTCTTAATTTCCCGGCAGCCAATGCCAATAGAGAAACAGGCAAAGTGACATTATTTTCCTTGCCCAAGAGCAAAAAGCATGTGAGCTCAGTTGATGGAACCCTTCTTCTCCTGTGGCTAAACTGAGACAGGTATTTTTCATGAAGATATTTGGATAGCAGACCCAGAATAATGCAGTGGGCAATGGCATCTGTAATCATTTGAGGGCAGATGGTGAATGGGGGTACCCACACCTGCCCAAGGATGTTATGGATCACAATCGCCACTCCTCTCTTCATCCAGCTGGGGCATGCATTGCAGGAGGTCAGACTATATGGCCCTTGGAGAACCCTTCCAACTCTACACTTCTATGATTCACTATGCAGGGAGGGAGCGGCACGAATAACCTAATTAAGGGGAGAATGATCAAATGCTTATCAAGTAGCTACACCCACCACTTGTGGGTGGCAGGATCCAGAATCGATCTAGATTGAAGTTAGCATATTGAGAGTGAGCCTACATGATTCCCATTTGAGAAGAACTGGGTGGGGGGGGGATACGATACAATAATCTTTATTGTCATTGTCCCGTACAGAACAAGGAAATTGAAAATCTACACCAGACATTCAGAAACCAACAAGTCTGCTATCTCAGCTATCCTAGCCTGGTTAGCCCCCTAATAACTCAGATACCCCATAATTAAATTCAATATACTCCCATAGAGACTATCTTAAAAAGGTAAAGGGACCCCTGACCATTAGGTTCAGTCATGACCGACTCTGGGGTTGCGGCGCTCATCTTGCTTTACTGGCCGAGGGAGCCGACGCACAGCTTCCGGGTCATGTGGCCAGCATGACTAAGCCGCTTCTGGCAAACCAGAGCAATGCACGGAAACGCCATTTACCTTCCCGCCGGAGCGGTACCTATTTATCTATTTGCACTTTGACATGCTTCCGAACTGCTGGGTTGGCAGGAGCAGGGACCGAGCAACGGGAGCTCACCCCGTCACGGGGATTCGAACCGCCGACCTTCTGATCAGCAAGTCCTAGGCTCTGTGGTTTAACCCACAAAACCACCCGCGTCCCAGAGACTACCTTACACTGCGTTTAAAACCAAAATCGCATTTGGGTAGAAACTGTTTCTCAGACGGCTAGTCCTAATCTTTATAACCCTGTACCTTCTTCCAGAAGGCAAAAGCTGAAAGAGATCATTTCCAGGGTGTGCACTATCCTGCACTATCTCTGCAGCTTTCTTATGGCACCTGGAAGCATAGATTTGATCCAAGGTAGGGAGAGTGCACCCAATTATTCTCTCCGCAGTCTTTACATCCCTGGACAACATTGTTTTTTCCCTGACTGTGCAGCTCCCAAACCACACACACAGACCATAAGTTAATGGCTTAGTGTGTACTCATCCTACGTTTGATCTGAGAGTAGGCCCATTGAAAGTTGGTTGTGTCCATTAATTTCAGTGGGTCTACTGAAATGTATTTATTGAATTTATATCCCACCCTTCCAAAGGAGCCCAAAGTTGCAAAGTTATCCACATTTTAAAAAACAAGCGAGAAAACAGAACTTCTGATCCAAAAGTCTTCCTTGCCCAGTTGAAGCCGGATGCATCGCAAAAGCCTCTTGGAATAAACGGATGGAGGTTTGCCTGTGAATACATGTACTTAAGATTGCTGCACTCCGCATGCTCTCTAACATGGCCAGCAACCATCTTATACCCATCTAGGCCCTAGAGGCAATCTTTGAGCTCCGCAGGGACTCCCAGTTATACCAGTTACAAGATCAGCACTCCATTTGGCTTTCAATAATTCAGCGGGAGATTAAACTTTAATGCCGTCCCCAGCAACATCCCAGAGAGGCAGGGGAGTTCCCTTTATTCATTAATCTGAAAATTATTATTGGTTTTAATTAAACACACAGCCATCTCTTTATTGCAGAGGGAGCTGGGGGCCCTGGCGAATTAAGCAATTGGAAGCGATAACATGATTAATCTGCGGCAAGGGCGGAAGGCGGCGGCAGCGGCGGCAAGAAAGGAAGGACATTGCAGGAATGGTTTGACGGGGTGGCTGTGGTGGGCTAGGCCTAGAAACACAGCTGGATGTCACAGTGGGGTCTTATCAACCTCCCCCGCAATGGAAACTGGGTAATATGCGAAATTCTGCAATGGTGGAGCTTCTGGCCGTGATTGGCTGAGCTTTCCTGATGTCACAGAAGGGAGCGGCCATTACTTGAGCTGTTCCGATCCTAGAGACAAAAGGCAGAGTGGGATCGTTAAAGATGGAAGGGGAAATGGCAACCAAATGAGAAATGGAAGTGTGATAGGAATTTTGAGGTCTTAGATATATGGTAATGTTCATAGGTGTACCAACCAAGCACGTACATAGATCAGCACAGGAAGACTGACCTGAAACCATTTTGATTCCCAAACTGACCAAATGTTCTCTCTGCAAGGAGGGGGGCGGGTCAAGGAGCCTTCCCATTGTATCAGGAATTGAGTAATCAGCATTTTAATGGGTGACAGACTATCAGGAAAGGCAATCAGATAACCTGGCAAACAGGAAAAACAACATTCAAATTTCTGTTTTAAACCGCCTTTTCTGTGATATAGGTAGGATGTATCTGAGGGGTGGTCTTAGGTTACACCCCTTCTGTGATGTATGTATGATGTTTCTGGGGGGTGGTCTTGATCTACAGGGTGGCATTTTCAAAAGTCCATATAAGGCCTTGCGCGCCATTGTTCTGGGTTCCTCCTTCTCCTGCGTGTGAGGGGAGCACCCTGTTGCAACAGATCAATAAAGATCAAGCTTACTAGCTGCTTCGCTTCTCAATATTCTCTGGCTGGCCTCTGTTATTTTCTCCTACAGATAGGGAACCTACGTAAGGACTCTATATGGGCTCTTGGATACCTCATAAGAGAAAAGGGCAATTTTTGTTTACAACAGAAGGCAGGGAGGAAATGGTAGCAAGATGGACCAGTCCTAGTGTTATGTACTGAAGTTCTCACCTTGGGTCAGCAGGGGGATACTGTAGATAGTTATGCAAATAAGGGATCGAAAGTGACGTTCAGTGATTGGATAGTTTTAGAAAATTGTTACAGTTACGTTGTACTGGAGCTCTATATAAGCAGGCTGACTGAACCCTTCAGTTCAGTTCTGTTCTGGCCTGTGAATAAACAAGAGCTGTTTGAAGAATCGCTGTGTCGTCTGATATGTTCACCCACAACTTAACACCTAGCAAAGCGGAGTGGACGGGGGGGGGGGGACGGACAGGAGGATGCAGTACAAGGTGGATGGGAGGAACAGAAAAGGCTGTCCCTCATTGGTCAGTACACACTTTGTTTGCCGAAGAGCCCAAGTTCCCAGGTACTTGGCAACTCCAGGTACAGCTGGGAGGGACTCCTGCCTGCAGACCCTGGAGACCCACTGCTAGTCCAGGCAGTACTGGGATTAGATGGACCAGTGGTTTGATTCAGGATAAGGCAACTTCCCATGTTCCTAGGATCCAAGCTACAAGCCCTGGCCCTACCCTGCAAGAATCCTCAGAATCACTCTTATTACAGGGGCTGGGAGTTGTAGCTCTGCAAAGGGCAAACTAAGGTACATAAGAAGAGCCTGCCAGAAGCCTTTTTGTTAGGTATTTTAGGTCAAGCCATACCAAAGGAAATGAGGACTTTATTTATGTATGCCACTACAGCAGCAAGAATGTTGATTGCACAAAATTGGAAGACTGGAGAAATACCAGCTAAAGAACAATGGCAAGAGAAGTTGACGAACTCTGCAGAACTGGCAAAAATGACAGATGGACTAAGAGAAAAAGACAACAGAGACTTTGAAAAAGATTGGGAGCCATTCGTATTATATTTGCAGAAACAAAGAAAGTCAATAGACTTGATGGCAGGATTTAAATAAACATTGACATTATCAGCATTAGAAAATGTTTAGAAGATAGTGAAATATGATGGTGTATTTACTGTTGTTTTTATGTCTTTAGGCTTGAAGTTATATTATTAATAACTTTTTCTGTTAAGAGATAGCAAAGTGGGTTAAAATAGAAACAAACCAGAAGCGGAATTTGGGGGAAGCCTTGGAGGGGAGGGAGGGAGGAATATATAGTAGATGTTAAGAATTTGAGATGTGTATAAGGAATGAAAAAAGAAAAATGAATAAAAATTTATAAATAAATAAATAAGAAGAGCCTGCCAGATCAGGCCAAGGGACCATCTAAGTCCAGCCTCTTGTTCTCACAGTAGCTGACCAGATGCCCTGATGGGAAGTTCAAAAGTAGGAGCCATCTCCCTAACCAGTACCATATTTTTCGCTCCAAAAGACGCACCAGACCATAAGGTGCACCTAGTTTTGGGAGGAGGAAAACAAGAAAAAATTATTCTGAATCCCAGAGGCCAGAACAGCAAGAGGGATCTGGCTTCTGGGATACCGTGTGGCTGTTCTGGCTTCTGGGATAACCGCGCCAAGCCTCTTCAGGGCAGCGGGATGAAGGCTCCCCCTGCCCAAAGAGGCTGCACACAGCTAAGACAGAAGCCAGGCCAGGCGCATCGCTGAAGGGGTGCTGCGCAGAGAGGGAGAACTGCGCAGCGCCTCTCCTTCACGTCGCTGAGAGGGAGAAGGCACAGCGCCCCTTCAGCGAAGCTGGAGAAGGAACAGAAGGAGTCCCTTCTGTTCCTCCTCTGGCTTCGCAGGACAGGCGCTGCGCAGAGAGGGAGAGCTGCGCAGTGCCCCTTCAGCGAAGCGGGAGGAGGAACAGAAGGGGCTCCGTTCCTCCTCCCACTTTGCTGAAGGGGCGCTGCACAGCTCTACCTCTCTGCACAGCACCATTCGCTCCATAAGACGCACTCACATTTCCCCCTACTTTTTAGGAGGAAAAAAGTGCGTCTAATGGAGCGAAAAATACGGTATTCAGGAGAAGTAGCGCATTTGACAGCAGAGGCAGAGCACAGCCATAATGGCTGTCAGCCATTGAGAGCCTTTTCTATGAATTTCTCCCAAGTTGGTGGCTATCACTGGCTGCTGTGGGAGTGAGTTCCATAGTTTAATGATGAGTAAGTTCTTTCTTTTATCTCTCCTGAGTCTTCCAACATTCAACTTCCCAGATGTCAATAATAATAATAATAATAATAATAATAATAATAATAATAATAATTTATTATATATATCCCGCCCATCTGGCTGGGCTTCCCCAGCCACTCTGGGCGACTTCCAACAAAATGTTAAAATACCATAATGCATCAAACATTAAAAGCTTCCCTAAACAGGGCTGCCTTCAGATGTCTTCTAAAAGTCTGGTAGTTGTTGTTCTCTTTGGCATCTGGTGGGAGGGAGTTCCACAGGGCGGGTGCCACTACCGAGAAGGCCCTCTGCCTGGTTCCTTGTAACTTGGCTTCTTGCAGTGAGGGAACCGCCAGAAGGCCCTCAGTGCTGGACCTCAGTGTCCGGGTAGAACGATGGGGGTGGAGATGCTCCTTCAAATATACTGGACCGAGGCTACAAGTTCTAGTGTGATGAGAGAGGACTGAGAACTTTTCTCTAGACACTTTCTCCAGGCCATTTTAGAAATGCCTGTGGGCGTGATCCAAGTCTTCAGTGCTCTTTTCTCCTGAGGAAACTGATCAGCTGCTCCTTGGGATATCCTGTGGCTCTGACAAGGCTGCAGGAGGATCTCTTTGCCGTTTCGAAAGAGCTCTCTGCAGTGCTTTAAAAAACAGCTCTGAGACGTTTACGAAAAAGACCTTGTGGCCTTTAGAAACTGGCAAGAGGGGATGGGAGACGCCTGCCGGTCCTTCGGTGTTGAAGCGTTGTATAAGTTGAAAGAGTGATTGTTACCTTATTAGAATAAGAATCCCAGCTGGGTCCCGTAAAACCACACCGAAGGCGCGTTCCCAGGGTGAAGATGAAGTTTATGGGATGTGAAGATGGGTTAGGGCAATGGGAAGCCTTAACAACGGGGATCTGGTTTCTTAGAAATAACAGATCACTGGAGGAGGCTAAGAGTGGCTCGTCCCTCTGCAATCGCTGCCGATAAGATCAGCTCGTGGCTGGTGTTCCCCGTGAGGCCCAGACACTGAGGCTTGCGGGGCAGCAGAAATAAATTCTTAAAAGCTGAGACAAATTAAGTGCAGCGGTTAGAAAATGCTGACGGGCCCCTCTCCTCCCTGCTCGGTCCTACGCAGGCGAAGGAAATGAATATATGGGGGGGAACTACCCAAAGTTGAGCCATCCTATTCCAAAAGGGTTGGGGGTCACCGGAGAAAGACAGTGAGACGTCTCCCTTTGGGTGGAAGTCAGAGGTCTGTAGACACAGAGGAGAAGCTTAATGGGGTGCCAAGATAGTTTTTGTCACTGTCCGGCAGATGTATTACATAGAGTTTCACATGTGCTCACACAAAACTTCCCTGAACAGTTGGAGATTTCAGAGACGAAGACAGTGATGATGCACTGGTTAGAGTGTGGGATTTGGGCCTGGGAGACCAGGGTTCAAATTCTGGATGATCTTGGGCCAGTCACAGTCCCTCAGCCCAATCTACCTCACAGGGTTGCTGTGAGGATAAATTGGGGACGAAGAGAACCCTGAGCTCAATGGGAAGCTGGGATATAAATGGAATAAATATATAAAAATAAATACTCAAGAGTAGGCCCGTTCACGTATATTAATGACCCTAAGTTAGCCTTGTCCATTCAATCCAATGAGTATGTGTAGGGCTAGCATTGCATGTAGCTCATTGAAAGGAATGGAGTGGTGTTAGTCACGGCCATTCATTTCAATGGGTTTCCTCTGAGTAGGACTAACGTTGGATCTGTTTTCTTGCTTTTCTCTGTGAAATCCAGTCTGATGAGACATTCAGGAGAACCTGAGGGCTTGTTTGCGATGGTGACGATGATGTTGATTTAACTAATATGCCACTAAAGACCAAAACAGGCTTTTAAGCAATTGAGCTCAGTGGCAAAACATCAGAAAGACCTCCACTGGTGATTGTTTTGCCTCCGGTTCAGTTCAGCTCCTGGAGATGTCTCACCTGATGAACGTTCCTGCTTTCATCCCTTGTTGTTTCTTGAGAGCTTGTTTCTTAAGTTACAATTTGCCCCCTGTTGGATCTTTGGTCATGAGCGGAAGGGCTGCTGATGCAACAATCCAGCTGACACGAAACAGATTTGAGCCTGCTCACTGGCAGGTAGGATTCAGGGAAGAAATTTGGATTGTTTTGGATTTTAACGTGAATCTACCCCATATGCCCTTGCCCTAAGCTACAGGCAAACTGAAAGACAACCTGTCCTTTGAAACTTCTCTGAATTTTGTAGTGCAGTGCTCAGGCCGTATAAAAGTTCAACAATCCATCTGTTTCTGAAAACTGCATACAAGGAAACTGTGCCGATTGCATACAAAAATATGGCTATAAAGAGAAATTTGCACTTAAATGATGCTGAACTTCCATGAAGAGGCAGACAAAAAAGACAGATAGATCTTCACAAATGAGTCCAGAAATGGGGAGAACCGACAACAGAAACTGAAATTGACTAATGTGAATTATTTGTGGTCACAGTGGCCATCGTGGCACACTTGAGTTTGGCTTACTGTAAGGCTGTCTACATGAGGCTGCCTTTGAAAAGTCAATTGCAGCACCAGTCAAATATTCATGTCAGTTACATCACAACTGCCAGATTCAGCTATCACCAGGAGCCCCAGATAAATTGCCTTGGGCTCCATGGAGGAAAGACATTATTTTTCTTTTAAAAATATTTGTCGCCTCCTGCAGAAGTGAGTTCCATAGTTTAACTACATGCTGCATAAACAACTCCTTTCTTTTCTCTGTCCCAAATCTTCCAGTGTTCAGTTTCATTGGATGTCCAGGAGTTCTGGCATTATGAGAGAGGGAGCAAACCTTTCCTCTTTCCGTGCCGTGCTGAATGTTATAAATTCCTATCTGTCACCATTTACTCGCCTTCTCTCTAAACTAAAAAGTCTCAAAATGCTTCAAACCTTTCTTCCCGGGAAGCCGTTCCACGCCCTTGATCATTTTGGCTGTCCTTTTCCAAACCTTGGCCGGAGAACGGCATTGCAGGGCTTGGGGAAAGCGCGAAATTTCAAAGGACAACTGCGTTTCGTTTCGGCGGATTGTTTCGGGAAATGTGAATCGGGCCTATTCCCTTTGATATGCAAGTTGAATCAAATTTCTTTCCCCACCCCCGAGCTAGGACTACGAAAACCTCAATCACCCCTCTTCCAGCTCACTCCTTGGGTGATTCGGCCTGTAGTCAGCTCCATGGACAGTGCCAGCATTTTCCCTGTGATGAACTTGTTCTCTGGGCTTGCTCCTTTCCTGCTGATTGGAGCCAATTTGTGATTCACCCCTTTCTCCCTGAGCAAATATGTGACCCCCTTTTGCTTTCCGTGTAATCAAGAGTTCTGTTTATGCCTCAGGCCTCTGCCTTAAACAAACAAACAAACAAACCCTTAAGGCCATCAAATACCGATTTGCAACCCACCCACCCTCTTTCCCATTTGTGTGTGTGTTGTTGTTTTTTTGTCAGCTAAATGGGTCGTAACAGAGATTTGCAAACAAAGGAAATGGGTGATGTCTGGGCTGATTTTCAGGGCACCTGTGATGTTTTCACCTTCGCCTCTGACTGCCTTCTGTGCCATTTTATCACTGGGAGAAACCCAGATGTGGTTTTCAGATGTTGCGGTTTTGCTTAGTTATTTCAGAGGGGATGGATGACTTTGTCTCCTTTGATCAATAAAGAAGCTATGTGCTCACAAGCAGTCCCTCCAGGTTCAGAGGCCGTGTACCTCTTGATATCAAATGTTAGGCATGGGGAACCTTTGGTCCTTCAGATGTCTTTTAAATATATATATATATTAATATTTTTATTGAAAGAATTGTAATCATAAAGAAATAAAGTGATACAAAGGGGGGGAAGAGGGGGGGAAGTGAGGGGAGAAGAACAAAGATGCATATTAAAAAAAAAGAAAATATACAAAAATGCAATGTAATATACTCCCAAACATTCTTACATCAATGGATATGGTGTTATTAACCTAATACAGATATAGATGTTAATAGCCTGCTACATTCTGTACAAACTCATTCCAAATGTTGTCCTATTTATCCAAGCAAAGTCTACATCTATAAGCAGGTCCATTCATAAATTGCAAGTGTTGCCAGTCTCCAGCATCTAAGTTCTAGGTTCCTCGCTGCGAACAGCACAAAAGTGGCTACATAGACTTCCCTTCCCATCCGTTCCTCTCTCCCTTTGACTTATCTCCGGTGCTCTCGCGGGGGCTATTTCACACACACGCAAAGTTCCCACAGTCCGTTCCCATCCCATCGCTGAGAAGCATTAAAGGAAAAAACATCAACCATCCGGCCGCAAGGCCATTCGGAAGCCAGCAGCCGGGAGACAAGCTGTGCCTCGTGCCAGCGCCTGCTCTGTCTTGTGGCTCCAGCCTGGCTCCACGGCTAAGTTAGAACGTATCATTAGGAAAATTAGAGCAAGGCGCACGCCTTGAGAAAGATGGGAATGAGGCGAAGGCTGGCTGCCCGAGGTCAGGCCAAAGGGCCAGCTCGTCTAGCCATCTCTTTGGAATAAGCAGCTGGCCAGATGCCTCTGGGAAAAACACCAGGAGCACCCCGCTGGATCAGGCCCATCCAGTCCAGCCTCCCGTTCTCACAGCGGCCAACCAGATGCCCATTATGGGAAGCCCAAAGGCAGGACTTTGGTACCACTGCTTTCTCCTGACTTGCAATTCTCGGCAACTGCATACCCTCCAACATTCCTCGGATGGAAATAGGCATGTCCTATTCCATTATAAAAGGGGCGCGGGTGGCGCTGTGGGTTAAACCACAGAGCCTAGGACTAGCCGATCAGAAGGTCGGCGGTTCGAATCCCTGTGACGGGGTGAGCTCCCGTTGCTCGGCCCCTGCTCCTGCCAACCTAGCAGTTCAAAAGCACGTCAAAGTGCAAGTAGATAAATAGGTACCACTCTGGCTGGAAGGTAAACAGCATTTTTGTGCACTGCTCTGGTTTGCCAGAAGCGGCTTAGTCATGCTGGCCACATGACCCGGAAGCTGTACGCCGACTCCCTCGGCCAATAAAGCGAGATGAGCGCCGCAACCCCAGAGTCGGTCACGACTGGACCTAATGGTCAGGGGTCCCTTTACCTTTACCTTTATTCCATAATAATAATTTTGTTGTTTATACCCCCATCCATCTGACTGACTGGTTTGCCCCAGCCACTCTGGGCAGCTTCCAACATATATAAAAACATCAATAATAATACATTAAACATTTTTTTTAAAAAACAACAACAAACCCTTCCCTATACAGGGCTGCCTTCAGATGTCTTCTAAAGGTTGTAGAGTTATTTATCTCCTTGGCTCAGGGGTCGCATCACTCCAGACCCTCCAATATTTCTCCAATGAAAATGGGGACGTCCTAAAGAAAAGCAGGACATTCCAGAATCAAATCAGAAACCGGGGCGGCTTCTGTAAATCCGGGGCTGTCCCTGGAAAATACGATATTTGGAGGGTTTGCTGAGGAAGTAGGACATTTGTAGCCATTGTGGCTAGCAGATGTTGAAAGCCTTCTCCTCTAGTACGTCTCTGCCTCTGGGGTTTCCCCTAACATAATTCATTTTACGCATTGCTTTCATATACGTATGCATTCTCACGCCCCTTCCCCTGCACATTATTTAGTCGGAGAGCAGCATCACAACATTGACCACTGGGCATGATGGCTGTGGCTGATAGGATCTGGAGGCCAGCAATATTGGGAGGCCCACCACAGCCCCGACTGAAGTGTGGAGGATGGTTTATTTAAATGTAAAGGTTCATCATTGTTCCACCCGATGTGTATGTCTTTAAGGGGCCAAAGCAAGGGCCAGAGCAAGATAACGAGACCCAGCTTTGCAGCTGTGAAGCATAGCAGGTGCTGCTGAGTTGTATTTGATTAAGGTGTGTCAGCATTTGGGTGTAGTATATAAGGAGCAGCACCTAGCTCTCCCATTACCCTGGGGGATGGGTTGGTGGTTGGGTCTGGTTTGGTTGTTAATGTACTTAGTGTAAAAGGAGTTTTTGTTTTTCTTATTAAAACCTAGTTTAAGTTATTTTTGAGTCCTTTATTTTTTAATGCATGGTCTCCCCAGCAAGCTCTCTGCGCTACTAAACTGCAAATAGCCAACATCTTTGGTTATGGGCCCAGCTGCTGAGTGGATGACTGCATATTTTTGGACTCTGAGAAAGGTTTGAAAACTCCTTCTCCTGTTAGCGTAGTTCTGTGGGTCTGGAAGAGTTCCAGAATGGTTGACCGGGTTCCTGAAGCTGAGAAGGCTCTGGTCTTCCCACAGCTAACAGATGAGAACTATAGTTTATGGTCTTTTCGGGTGGAGGCACTTTTGACCTCTAGAGAAGTATGGACCTATGTAACTGATGACCCTCCTGACCCTGTGACTAATGCTTGGTCGAAAGGAGATGCAAAAGCCAGGGCGATAATTAATTTGGCAGTCAGTGACCAGCAAGTAGTCTATATAAGAAATAAGAAAACTGCCAAAGAAATGTGGGACAGTCTTGCAGCAGTGCATGTT
Source organism: Podarcis raffonei (assembly GCF_027172205.1). Lineage (NCBI taxonomy): Eukaryota > Metazoa > Chordata > Lepidosauria > Squamata > Lacertidae > Podarcis > Podarcis raffonei. Next base: position 72,589,185 of record NC_070609.1, on the reverse strand, counting down.
AGAAAAGAGTCAGCATCTGCATTGACGTTTTTCAAGCAGTTGTACCAGACGAAGTTGCAGCCTGGTGGTGATTTGGCAGCACACTTGAGACGTCTGGAGGCAATACGCTGCGAATTAATTCGAAGGGACATGGAGATACCTGATATTCAGTATGTTTTTATCATTCTGTGTTCCCTTAATGAGGACTTTGATGGCATAGCTAGCCAGATATCTGCCGTTCCACCAGCACAATTAACTGTGGAAGGGGTGACGGCAAGATTAATGGGCGAGTTGGACAGGAGGGAGGCTTGTGCCATAAGCACTCCTATTTCCAGAAATGAGAAACGCCATATGCAAACTTGTGGTGATACGACTGCATTTAAAGCTGCCAAGCGTTGTTGGTTCTGCAATAAGCAAGGACATTTTGCAAAGGACTGCAGAGCCAAAAGAAAGCAAAGTACTCCCAAGCCTGTTTCTGTTCGTCAGTCACGGTTGTCAGCCCAGCAGCCGACATCGTATAGTAGAGACAGAAACGAGCCGCGAGTTTTCCATGCTAGGACAACAGATCGTAAAAGACTTAAACGTGCCAAGTGGAAGTCTTTTGTTGTGGACTCAGGAGCATCTCAGCATATTTGCAACGATCGAAGCTTGTTTATTTCTTTCGAAGAGGAAATTGGTAATGTACATTTAGCTAATTCACAAGTCTTGCAGTCGCTTGGCAGGGGTACTGTTAAACTTGACTCTTTAAACATTACGATAGCGAACTGCATTTACTGCCCGTCAGTGGACAATTTATTGTCAGTAAGGTGCTTTGCTCGTCAAGGCATAACTGTGCGTTTCTTAAAGTCAATGTGTGAGTTTTTCGATGGGAACAAACGTCTATTGTATGCCCGGGAATCTGATGGTTTATATAGACTGTATTTCCGCACCTACTCCCAATCGCCTATAAATTGCAGAGCAGCACAGTCAAGCCAGGGGTTGAGGAATGTAAGGCCACATTCCGGGTGTGTCCATGAGGCGCACAGAATTCTAGGACATCTGAATTTTGCTGATGTAATTAAGACAAAGAATATTGTTAATGGCCTCAACTTAAAACCATGTAAATTCTTTATGCAATGTCTATCCTGTTGCAAGAATAAGATTAAGGTTGCACGCAAGGGTAGATGCTCAGATAGGAAAGTAACTGAGCCATTTGAGCGTGTACATTGTGATTTAGTTGGGCCACTCCCACCATCATTAGGAGGTTCTAAGTACTGGCTTACTCTGATAGACCAGTATAGTAGATATTGTTGGACTTATGCAATAGCTGAGAAGTCCCAAGCATTTGATAAGTACAAAGTTTTTTGCAACTGGGTAAAAACGCACTTTAACAAATCAATTAAGAACCTGTTTTCTGACCGGGGCGGGGAATTTGTTTCTGAGGATTTTGAGAAATTCCTGGAAGCGCAGGGGACTACTCATGAGTTATCTTGCCCCCGAAGTCCCTGGCAAAATGGGCTTGTTGAAGTTGTGCAGCGTGACCTACAGGCAGGGGTTAAAACGTATCTGCACGACGCTAAACTGCCCAAAGACTTTTGGGCTGAAGCGCTTAATGCGTTTTGTTATGTTAGGAATCGCAGTTATCATTCTGGTTTAGATGTCACCCCCTATGAGAAGCTGTTTAAAAAAACGCCCTAATCTGAAATACCTACGCATTTGGGGTTCAGATGTAATTATGCATTATCCCGCTAAGCAGAAATTGGGTGAACGTAGTGTCCAGGGAAAATTAATGGGCTACCAGCAGGGGGCGTACAGAATTTACATACCAGCAACTGGCAAATTTCATATTACCAGAAGCATGATACAAACTGTAAATTGGAATGGAGTTGCTGTCTTCCAAGATACTGATGGTATAGATAATACTGAGGAAGAAGAGGAAGAAGCAGCAGCAGCAGGAAATGGTGCTTCTGAATTAATGGAAAAAGACAAAAAGCCTGTTGAATCTGATAATTTGCTTGTTGATTTAAAGTCACAGGCACCTGAGGGGAGGATAGATTCTCTTGAGTTTTCTGACCGTGAGCTTAGCCTACAGGCATCTCTTCAATCTGACAATGATTTACAACCTGAAACTAGTGGTTCACTTAGTCCCATTAAGTCTGAGGAGTCTGACTCTCCTTCCGGACTGAGACGTTCAGATAGAAAGAGACAGAAGCCACAACGTTTTGCAGATGAACATTTTAATACTGTGTATGCCAATAAGGCAGTTTTTGAGCCAAAAAGCTACAATGATGTTCAGAAATTACCTAAGCAACAAGCTGCAAATTGGTATAAAGCTATGAACTCTGAGATAGCTTCTTTAAAAGAGCATAACACTTGGTCTCTTGTACCACAAACCCCAGATATGAGACTTATTGATTCAAAATGGGTTTATAGAGTTAAAATGAATGACAAAAATGAAGTTGTAAGGTACAAAGCAAGACTAGTTGCTAGGGGTTTTCAACAAATTCCAGGCGAAGATTATGATTTGTGTTATTCACCAAGCGTAAAATATGAAACAGTTAAGCTTTTGTTAAAAGATGCATCACAACGTGGACATTCTGTTTATCACCTAGATATAAAAACTGCATATTTGTTTGCAGATTTAAAAGAACAAATTTTTATGCGTGTTCCTGAAGGCATAGACGCCGCTGAAGGTTTGGTATGCAAATTAAATAAATCCCTTTATGGTCTGCACCAAAGTGGGAGGAATTGGCACCAAACTTTAGCAAAAGAATTGCTGGATATTGGTTTTTCACAAGGAAAGGCAGACAACTGTGTGTTTATAAAGGAAAGGGCAAACTCTGTAACAAAAATATGTGTGTATGTAGATGACGTGTTAATTTCTACAAAAACTAAACAGGAATATGAACTGGTAGTATCACAGTTACAGAAGAAATTTGATGTGGTGGAATTAGGCATAGCTAAAAATTACTTATCCATGCAAATTGAGAAAGGCAAAAATGGATCCTTTCTGGTTCATCAAACTACAAAAATTGATGATCTTGTTGAAATGCTATGTTTAGAAAATGCAAATGGGAAGGAAACGCCTATGGTGTGTGGTTTCACCTTTACAGGTGAAGATAAGCCATTTCCTAACAAAACTTTGTATCGTTCTGCTATAGGCAAGCTAAATTTCATTCAAAGAATCTCAAGACCAGATATAACTTATGCTTTTCACTTTCTGGCAAAATTTGTGGAAAAGCCTACTACACAATGTTTCTCTGCTCTTAAGAGAGTGGTAATGTACCTTAAACACACCAAACATTATAGGTTGCAGTTTACAACATGTATTGACAAAGGTTTTGAAATTTTCTGCGATGCATCTCATGCAGTGGAACAAAATAATTGCAGGGGTGTGTCTGGTATGGTGTTTTGTTATAACGGTTGTCCATTTGAATGGAAGTCCCAGACACAAACCATTATTTGTCTTTCCACAACAGAGAGTGAATTATGTGCATGCGTTCAGGCCACTCGTGATGTAGAATGGTATCTGCAAGTATTTGCAGACCTACAGATGCAAGTAACACTACCAGTAAAAGTTTACCTTGATTCCCAGAGCGGACTTGCTATCCTGTGTTCAGAGACCAATACGCAGCGCACTAGAGTCTTAAGGTTACGTTTACAGTTTGTAAAGAAACTAATTGCTGACGAAATGATTGTATTTGAATATGTTCCAGGTGACAATCAAATTGCGGACATTTTTACTAAAGCACTTCCAAAGGTTACACATGAAAGACATGTACAAAATATGCTTTGTTTTTGTTCCACAATGATGAACCGCAGGGGAAATGTTGAATGGTTTATTTAAATGTAAAGGTTCATCATTGTTCCACCCGATGTGTATGTCTTTAAGGGGCCAAAGCAAGGGCCAGAGCAAGATAACGAGACCCAGCTTTGCAGCTGTGAAGCATAGCAGGTGCTGCTGAGTTGTATTTGATTAAGGTGTGTCAGCATTTGGGTGTAGTATATAAGGAGCAGCACCTAGCTCTCCCATTACCCTGGGGGATGGGTTGGTGGTTGGGTCTGGTTTGGTTGTTAATGTACTTAGTGTAAAAGGAGTTTTTGTTTTTCTTATTAAAACCTAGTTTAAGTTATTTTTGAGTCCTTTATTTTTTAATGCATGGTCTCCCCAGCAAGCTCTCTGCGCTACTAAACTGCAAATAGCCAACACAATTGTGTTTGTTTGTGTGTGGAATTGAAGCATGTGTTGCGGGTGGTGCTGTGGGTTAAACCACAGAGCCTAGGACTTGCCAATCTGAAGGTCGGCGGTTTGAATCCCCGCGACGGCGTGAGCTCCCGTTGCTCGGTCCCTGCTCCTGCCAACCTAGCAGTTTGAAAGCACGTCAAAGTGCAAGTAGATAAATAGGTACCACTCCAGCGGGAAGGTAAACGGCATTTCCGTGCGCTGCTCTGGTTCGCCAGAAGTGGCTTAGTCATGCTGGCCACATGACCCGGAAGCTGTACGCCGGCTCCCTCGGCTAATAAAGCGAGATGAGAATCACAACCCCAGAGTCGGTCACGACTGGACCTAAAGGTCAGGGGTCCCTTTATCTTTACCTTTAGGCGTGTCAGGCCTGTGGGATAGCTCGGTTGGTAGAGCCTGAGACTCTTAAGATCTCAAGGTCAAGGGTTCAAGCCCCATGTTGGGCAAGAAGATTGACACATTGCAGGGGTTTGCCCTCGTGGTCCCTTCCCATTCTACGATTCTGTGATTCTGTTATTCTATGTGTTGAGAGAATATAGAAGTGGGGAAGCAGAAAGGAATATGCATCGCCAGGCTCACGTTGAACAGCAGAGGGTGCCCGTGCATTTGCAAAACTGATAGCTTGCTTGTGCAGGGAAGGAAATAGGAGTGAGGTTCTCACGCAACGTCTTTCCGAGACAGTGCAGGAGATCTGTGCATTTTGGGGGAGAGATGTCGATCGGTGGCAGAGCATCTGCTTTGCATGCAGAAAGCCCCAGGTTGGAGCTCAGGCTTTTCCAGGTAGGGCTGAGAATGGCCCCAACCCTGGAGAGCTGCTGCCGGTCTGTGTTGGCAGTACTGAGCTAGATGGACCAGTGGTCTGACTCAGTCTAGTGAAGGGCTCAGTGGTACAACCTCCGCTTTGCACACAAAAGGGTTCCCAAGTTCAGTCTTGCCATCTTCCGTTAGACAGGACCAGGAAGCCAGATGTCTCCAGGAATAGTATGAGAACATGACAGGAGCCCATCTTGTCCAGCCGCCGGTTCTCGCATTCCTGATTGTTGGCCATGTTGGCTGTGGGCGATGGGTGTTGGAGTCCAACAACAATCTGCAGGGCCATTTGAGAGCGAGAGAGAGAGATAGAGAAGGGTGGCAGAGAGGGCGGGGCTTGATCGAATGAGAGAAGAGTGAAAATGAACAGAAAACAAACAAAAAATATTTCTTTTCTGCTCTTTTTCTTCCTTCCTGCTCTTTCGTGTTGTTATCTGTTTTGGAGAATCTAAAAGCCTGACCCAAATGTGTGTGTGTTTTACTGTTTATTTATGCACTTCTAAAACAATCAGGGACACGGGTGGCGCTGTGGGTTAAACCACAGAGCCTAGGACTTGCCGATCAGAAGGTCAGCAGTTCGAATCCCCACAACTGGCTGAGCTCCTGTTGCTCGGTCCCTGCTCCTGCCAACCTAGCAGTTCGAAAGCACCTCAAAGTGCAAGTAGATAAATAGGTACCGCTCCAGCGGGAAGGTAAACGGTGTTTCCGTGCGCTGCTCTGGTTCGCCAGAAGCAGCTTAGTCATGCTGGCCACATGACCCAGAAGCTGTATGCCGGCTCCCTCGGCCAATAAAGCGAGATGAGCGTTGCAACTCCAGAGTCGGCCATGACTGGACCTAATGATCAGGGGTCCCTTTACCTTTTAAACAATCACAACTTGCTTTTGCGGCTGCACTTGCGGTTGAATCTGCAAAAGGACGACATTAGGACCAATATTTAATGATGACAGCTGTATCTCCTACTGTCTACATCTGCATTAAGATGCACCTTGTATGGAACCCTTGGCTTTTCAGAAACTTCGGAGGAGGGGGACCATAAACACAGCGATAGAGCATCTGTTTTGCATGCAGAGGGTCCCAGTTTAAATCCCAAAACGGTATCTCCAAGTAGGAGTGGGGCTGTCCCCTGCCTGAGCCTTTGGAGAACCACTGCCAGCCAGAGTAGGCAATATTGAGTTAAATGGACCAACGGTCTGTCTCGGTGTAAGGCAGATTCATCTATTTCTAAGAAGAAGAAAGGAGAATGCGGCTGCACACACACACACACACACACACACACACACTTGAAGCCCATTCCCCACTCGAGAAAAGAATCCTGGGAACTTTAGATTGTTGAGGGTGCTGGGAGTTGTAGTTCTGTGAGGGGTAAATGAGTGACTGAGGGGGGTGGCCCCACCCACTGCAGGCTCAGGCCCTGTCCACTACCTGCATGTGGTCCTTGACGGGGGGGGGGAGAGGAGCCCCCCACCCTTGTGTTTGGAAGATGTCCCTGCGAGAGGAGGCTGAGTGAGGGGCTTGGCGGATGCTCAGCCTCCTTCTCCTTCCAAGCCCTCCTTTGTTTATTTGATTCTTGCACTGAGCCGCGTCCTGGATGGCTTTCCTTTCTTGGCTGGACATGACAAGTTAAATCTCCCCCGGGCTATTGCTTTTAAATCACTCTAAATATTTATCCCTTGTTTAGGCTGGGAGGCTTGAGGGCCTCCTCTATCGCACGGCTCCGGGAGAAGCGCCGGCCTTTCACAAGGGAGGCTGCGATCCGCGGCACGCTCCCTCGGTGACCGGCTGGGGGGGGAATCATGCGCAGCACCTTTTCGCCTCCTTCTGTGCGCATGGTGCATGTCCATACAGGGACATAGTTAAAGATAAAGAGAATCCACACACACACACACAATTTCCCTTTCCTTTATGGTTTTCAGTGCTTGATCTCTGCATTTCAACCCCTGATCTAAGTGGGAGAATTTCTAAAATCCCAGAATTGGGGCCTGCACAGTTTGCGGTCGTAGTATCAAATGTGGCGTTGGTACAGACCCAAAGGATCATCTAGTCCACACCCACCCACACCCGATGCTGAGTTCTTAAAGTTGTTTCCCATCCTCCTTCCTCTCCTCCATCCCTGTTACAGTGGTACCTCAGGTTACATACACTTCAGGTTACAGATGCTTCAGGTTACAGACTCCACTAACCCAGAAATAATACCTCGGGTTAAGAACTGTGCTTCAGGATGAGAACAGAAATCGCGCAATGGCAGCAGGAGGCCCCATTAGCTAAAGTGGTGCTTCAGGTTAAGAACAGTTTCAGGTTAAGAACAGTCCTCCAGGACGAATTAAGTACTTAACCCGAGGTACCACTGTATTTCCAATGCCCAGGCTATGAGTGCCAAAGCAGCACGAAAGCTATAAATGGGGAGTGGGCCCTGCCATGGTGCTGGGAACCTGGTTCTTGCAGTCCAGTAGCATCCATATGGCCAAAGGTTGTCCCTCCCTGTGTTCATCTGTCTCCATAAAAAGCCCGAGCAGACACTCATGCAGAGGCACAGCAGGGAAACTCCTCCTTTCTTTATGGGGCTTCCAGTTCCCAGGAGGTGTATGTAGGGAATGCTGCCTTCATCTGGAGCCAAACAATCTGGAGGTGAGTGGAAATTTGGGGTTGCATCCATCTCAATCCTCAGAGACGACCCATCAAGATGAATGGACCATGCCTATTGCCCTCAGCGGGTCTACTCTGAGTAGGACTAACCTTGGCTAGGCAACCCTTCGCCTCTGTCTTGTTTCAGAACTAAGGCAGCAAGTGCGTGCTTGTTCGAAGCTGGGAGTGTTCAGGCGCTGCCCTCTTGGGAAGCGGCTCATCAAAATCAGGAGGGAGAAATGCGGCAATATTTTGATCAACTTAATACATCTTTGTCATTCTCTTTTCCTAGGCCGTTTGATCTCTTAAAAAAAAAAGATTTTTTTTTCTGAGGGGGAAAAAATTACCTCAGCCTCTGCTGTTTACTTAAGAAACAACAGAGCAAGAATTTGGCCGGGGGTCACGTTGGTGTTGGGGGGGGCTTTTTAAAAAGAGTAATTAGAGCTCCTTCCGTGGCTAATTAAGTTCTCCGGTGAATGAAAACAAATTTCCTGGAATGATCGTCAGCTCATTTGAGGGGGTTTGCGCAAAAACGCAGGGCCCTTTGTATATCTTTCTGAGCTTTTCCCTCAGGGAGCTGGCTGCCTCTCTCCTGAGTCTTCCTGAGACAATACCTCAGGGTTTTTAACTTTAATTTTTTTTAAAAATAAGGCGACAATATACCGCATCCCTCCTCAGAGAGTTGCCTGCCAGTGCCGTGGGCCTTCAGAGCAGAAGTTCATAGGGGGGCAATAGCAGGAAGACCATGCCACAGCGGTGGCACAAAGGAGGCAGAAATATTCAGAGACTGTGGAACTCTCTCCCACAGGAGGCAGCCGCCAACTTGGATGGCTTTAAAAGAGGATGGGACAAAATTGTGAAGGAGAGGGCTCTCCATGGCCCAACTCCCAGCAATGCAGGAATCTCAACTAGATCACCCAGGACAGATGTTCATCCAACCTCTGCTTAAGAACCTGCAAGGAAGGAGAGTTCAGCTCCATCCCACTGTCGAACAACTCTTACCATCAAAGAGTTATTTCAGATGCTTAGTCGGAATCTCCTTTCTTGTAAAGTGAATCTATTTGTTTGGGTCCTGCCTTCCAGACCAGAAGAAAACAAGCTTGCTCCATGTGACAGCCATTCAGCTATTTGAAGATGGCTATCGCATCTCCTCTCAGTCTCCTCTTTACAAGGCTAAACACCCAATTCCCTCCTCCTTTATGCTCTGCCACATGGGTGGCGCTGTGGTCTAAACCACTGAGCCTCTTGGGCTTGCCGATCAGAAGGTCGGCGGTTTGAATCCCCGCGACGGGGTGAGCGCCCGTTCCTCAGTCTCAACGCCTGCCAACCTAGCAGTTCAAAAGCACGCCAGTGCAGGTACATAAATAGGTACCGCTGTGGCGGGAAGGTTAGATTGGTCTCAACTAGGGCCAGGGTCTTTTCAGTACTGGCCCTGGCTTGGTGGAACGCTCTGTCACAAGAGACTAGGGCCATGTGGGACTTGACATCTTTCCGCAGGGCCTGCAAGACAGAGCTGTTCCGTCTGACCTTTGGTTTGGACTCAGTCTGATCCTTATCTTTCCCTCCCCTTATGGTTTTGATCTATGGCCTACTATTAAAATGAGGCTGCATTTTAAATTGTATTTTTAACCTGTATTTTTATTTGGTCCCCGCCCCATTATGTTTTTATTGTAATTTTACTGGTGTTAGCCGCCCTGAACCCAGCTCTGGCCGGGGAGGGCGGGGTATAAATAAATTATTATTATTATTATTATTATTATTATTATTATTATTATTATTATTAACAGTGTTTCCGTGCGCTCTGGTTTCCATCGCAGTGTTTTGTTGCACCAGAAGCGGCTTTGTCATGCTGTCCACATGAACCGGAAAGCTATCTGTGGACAAACGCCGGCTCCTTCGGCCTGAAAGCAAGATGAGCACCACAACCCCAGAGTTGCCTTTGACTGGACTTAACTGTCCAGGGGTCCTTTACCTTTACCTATGCCCTGCCTTAATGGTCAGAAGCAGTAATGCTTCTGAATACCAGCTGCTGGAAGGGTCTGGGAGAGTGTGTTAAATTGTGGGTGAGCATATCAGATGACACAGCGATTCTTCAAACAGCTCTTCTTTATTCACAGGCCAGGACAGAACTGAACTGAAGGGCTCAGTCAGCCTGCTTATATAGAGCTCCAGTACCATGTTACTGTAACAACTTTCTAAAACTATCCAATCACTGAACGTCACTTTCGATCCTTCATTTGCATAACTATCTACAGTATCCCCCTGCTGGCCCAGGGTGAGAACTTCAGTACATAACAGAGTGCGCTTGTGGTGCCCAGAACCTGCTTGCGAGTTTCTCACCTGGTCGGCCTCTGTGAGGACAAAGATGCTGGACTACAGGAGCTATTGGTCTGATCCAGAACCATCCAGATTCTTAGAGATGGTTAAGCAGAAGATGGTTGGCCACCTATCAGGGATATTACAGGAGTGGGTTTCCTGCATCAGCAAATGGTCAGACTAGATGGCGTTTGGGTTCCTTCTAACGGTACCATTCCATGTACAGTGGTGTTGCAGGAACACACACACCCCAAATCATTCAGTTTGTACAAACATGACACACACACGCTCACACACGACATACGCGACGCTTCTGTTATAAATTCATAGAAAATCAGCCGTACATCGGATCTGTACCGTTCCACTTTTATTTTACACCATGAAGGAAGGACTATCAAAGGGGGGAGACTTGACACAAGGCAGCCATAATGCCCCAAGCCTACCAACACATCCACAGCAAGCCCTACCTAGTTGGCCTGCCAACCTTGATAGAACCTAGACAGAAGATCATTACACTCACAAAGGACCTGCATGTGGAAGTGGATTCAGTACGGACTGAAACAAAGGACAGTGACCAGCCCTTCCCTCTGGGGGCAGGAAACAGTGAATTCCTCTTTGTAATCATGGGGAGGGGGAAAGGAGGAACCGGACAGGTGACAAGACACTCAGGTTACCACCACAACTCCTCCCTGAATCCCTCCTCTTTGTGATGTGTCAACGATGTAGTCATGATGTAGTTATGATGTAGTCATGATGTAGTTATGATGTAGTCTTAGTGGTGTAGCATGGGGGATTAGTAGCTAATAAAAGTTGGGGTCTTCTTTTGTTCAGGGCTTCCATCTTGTTCCACCTTGTGGCAGGTGGGAATCCTGTCGAGACAGTCTTCAATAAAGACCAAGCCTACTGGCTGCTGTTTTGCTCTGGTATTCCTGGCTGGTGTCCTTGTTTTTTTGTCCAAGGGAGCCCTCAGATTTCTCCGTTAACATGGTACCTCAGGTTAAGAACTTAATTCGTTCTGGAGGTCCGTTCTTAACCTGAAACTGTTCTTAACCTGAGGTACCACTTTAGCTAATGGAGGCTTGCACCACCACCACACGATTTCTGTTCTCATCCTGAAGCAAAGTTCTTAACTCGAGGTACTATTTCTGGGTTAGTGGAGTCTGTAACCTGAAGCGTCTGTAACCCGAGGTACCACTGTACAGTATGATCAGGGGATCTGTGCCACGCTTTCTGACATAAATGGCAACAGGCTCCAAAGGCAGGAGCATCAACAGGTTGGGCAAAGTAGCCGGCGGCATTCAGGGACCTGTGAAACCGACCTCGATGCCACCCTTCGTCTCGGGCTTTGCGTTAGCTAACTCCCTGGCACCTCCTGGCGTCGTGAGGAGTCAATGGCTTACTGTCAGATCCTGCTGCCCTCCGCAGCGTAATAAACTCAAATGGCTCTGCCGGGTCCTTTTAATTTTATTTTTTATTGGGATTATTTTTCTCACTGATGGGCTGGCGTGTTACTAAGCAAACAAGCGTAAATGCGGCAGCTCTGCTCGGGGTGAGGTCACCTCTTACTCCCGCTGACTCCTGACGGCGTCCCTTCTCCCCTCCTGCGCCAGCCTTGAGACGTGGGGTGGCTGTCAGCTGCCGTCTCGGCTTACAGGGAGCGGTGGGGGAGTCGGAGGTGAATGCTGGCCGGCTTGCAAAAAACCAAGAAGTTTTTAAAAGCAAAATAAAACAAAAAACCCTGTTTGCAGAGGGCTCTGTGTGTTGATTTTTTTAAAAGTGGTTCTGCATCATAGAATTGTAGAGTTGGAAGGGACCTCATCTAACCCAACCTCCTGCAAGGCAGAAATCACAGCTAATGAATCCCTGAAGGTGAAGATGTCACCTTGCATGGATGGCACGCAGAAGGCCAGGAGACTCAAAGATGCCCTGCAGGGCTGGTGCTGGCACCTGGTATCCTCAGGCAGCTGATAAGGCCCCAGCAGTGGCAAAGGTAGGGCTCATCATTGAGTTCTTTCCCTCCGTCCCAGTCCCAGTGCTCAGAACAATGCCAGGTGGTTGGTTGGTTGGTTGATTTTATTATTTATTTATTGAATTTATATTCCACCCTATACCTGGAGGTCTCAGGGTGGCTCACAGAACAAAACCAGAACGCAAAACCACAAAATATATAATCAAAATAAAAACAACCCAATAACACCCCCCCCGAAAAAAGGACATCCCACATTTTAAAAGGGCATAGGATTGAGGATTCGGTGGTTTGAATCCCCCTGACGGGGTGAGCTCCCGTTGCTCGGTCCCTGCTCCTGCCTACCTAGCAGTTCGAAAGCACGTCAAAGTGAAAGTAGATAAATAGGTACCACTCCAGCGGGAAGGTAAACAGCATTTTTGTGCACTGCTCTGGTTCGCCAGAAGTGGCTTAGTCATGCTGGCCACATGACCCGGAAGCTGTACGCCGGCTCCCTCGGCCAATAAAGCGAGATGAGCGCCGCAACCCCAGAGTCGGTCACGACTGGACCTAATGGTCAGGGGTCCCTTTACCTAGGATTGAGGAGTAGCTGGTGGGAAGACCAGGTGAGTAGAGGGTTGCCATATGTCCTCTTTTTCAGGGGTGAAATTTCTGCCCGGGTGGATTTTTTTAAAAAAATTCCAAAATGTCGCTGGCTATGCTTTCTGGATGAGACATGACATAACAGGGTCAAAGATTTGCTTTCCTCTTTTCTTCTCCTGGCCCCCCTCCCCCCGCAGTATATCACAGCTTCTATAACCTACATATAGTAGGGGGTATTTAAAATGAGAGTTGTCATAGCGTCCTCTTTTTTTTGCTCTTCAAAATATGTTGACCCAGAGTCACACCAAAATAATATTTAAAGAAATATTATAGTATGATGAATTTGTGAGCGAGATTTGAACTATGAGCAGCAGAAGGATTTGGAGATTATTGTATGTTGGTTGTGGTATAAGAGAGAAAATCAAAGGGGGAGAAATAAAAAACACAGTGGAAAAGGGGAGGGGAAGTTGGGGGGAAAGGATTTTTTTAAATATTGGAGTGTATATGTGAAATTTTATAAAATTTAATAAGCAAAAAAAAAGTGATTCCAGCATTGCACTAGATGACCCTTTGGATACTTTCCATCATGACATTTCTATGGTTCTTTGAAAACCTTTTACTACCCAGGGAACAGCTTCACCTATAGCCCCAATGGCTATGGATAGACCAAGGGGTGGGATGTCTCTGGTCCAGGGGGGAAGATAAATGTGGCCCTCGGGGCCTCTCTTTCTGGCCCCTGGGGTTCCACAGACCACACACACCCTAGAGGCCACATTCTCCTTGAGTGCTTGCACTGGGATGTGCCCTTGCACTGTGACCTCTTGCTTGAGGAGGAGGAGGAGGAGGATGAAGGGGTTTGTGTGTGTGTAAGCCTCTGACTTGTGCCTGGCTGGAACATAAGACCTAGCTACTGGTATTGCCTGCACTGGCTGGCAGTGACTCTTCAGGCAGGCTTCTCCCCCAGCCCTAACTGGAGATGCTGCAGATTGAATCTGGGACCTTCTGCATGCAAAGCAGGTGCTCTGATGCTGAGCTACAGCCCTTCCCTTAAGATGCAGGAACAGAGGACCTTTACTCTATCTAGCTCAGTATTGTCTACACTGGCTGGCAGCAGCTCTCCAGGTTTTAAGGCAGGGGACAATTCCCAGCCCTACTTGGAGATGCCATTGGGGGTAGAACCTGGGACCTTCTCTGTGCAGAGCAGATGCTGTGCACCCTTTCTTGCATTACCTACTCCTGTGCAAAAGTAAAGAGCCTGGTGTCCATAGCTGCACCCACGGTTGCCTCCAGCCACCACCAAACCCCCCATGAGGAAATGGAAGCTCCGGACCAAGCAAGGCTTCCCATTCCTGGGTTGGACCAATGAGCCAAGTTCACTCTGGAGAAAGGCCAGAGCGCTGTGGCAGAGCAACTTCCTTGCATTGCAGAAGGCCCTGCTATCTCTGGTATCTTCAGGTAGGACTGGGAATGTCCCCATTCTGAACCTTCTTTCCCTCCCTTAGTTTCCTGTGAAGAGCGATGGGTTATCGAACCACTCTGGGAACTGTAGTTTGGGAAAGGGAATCGCAACTCTCAGCACTCTTAGCAAACGACAGCTCCCAGAATTCTTTGTGGGAAGCCATGAAGGCTTAAAGTGGTACAATTATGCTTGAAATGTAAAGTACAAATGGGGCCTGTTGCACCACTTTAAACCGTCATGGCTTCCCACAAAGAATCCTGGAAATTTGAGTTTAATGGTGCTAAGAGTTGTTGTTGTTGTTGTTTAGTCGTTTAGTCGTGTCTGACTCTTCGTGACCCCATGGACCAGAGCACGCCAGGCGCCTCTGTCTTCCACTGCCTCCCGCAGTTTGGTCAGACTCATGCTGGTAGCTTTGAGAACACTGTCCAACCATCTCGTCCTCTGTCGTCCCCTTCTCCTTGGGCCCTCCATCTTTCCCAACATCAGGGTCTTTTCCAGGGAGTCTTCTCTTCTCATGAGGTGGCCAAAGTATTGGAGCCTCAGCTTCAGGATCTGTCCTTCCAGTGAGCACTCAGGGCTGATTTCCTTAAGAATGGATAGGTTTGATCTTCTTGCAGTCCATGGGACTCTCAAGAGTCTCCTCCAGCACCATAATTCAAAAGCATCAATTCTTCGGCGATCAGCCTTCTTGATGGTCCAGCTCTCACTTCCATACATCACTACTGGGAAAACCATGGCTTTTACTATACGGACCTTTGTTGGCAAGGTGATGTCCTAAGAGTTGTTAGGAGACCTTTATTTCGCCCTCGCAGAGCTACAATTCCCAGAGTTCCCTGTGAAGAGGAATTGACTAAGAAACAGCTCTCTGAGGGGAATGGGGACCTCCTCAAAACTCTTGGCACCCTGAACAGTTCCCAGAATCCTCTGGGGGAAGCCATGATGCTTTAAAGTGGAGAGGCTGTATGTTGTGGCAGCAGGCAGGGCACCAGAGAGTAGACAAAAACAGAAACCGAATTCCTCAGCTTAGGTTTTTGACGGATCGTCGGGCTCCGTACTTCGAAGGACTTTCTCTCTGTCTCTCTCCCTGATCCCTCCTTTGCGGACGAAAACGGCCAAGCATGTGTTGATCTTTGCTGATCTGTCTTAGAGGGCTAACGAGGAGAAACAGTGGCCCTGCCAAGAAAAATGGAATAACAGGAAGGCGTACGTCTGTTCGTGGAGGGGCAGCCACTGCCCCACAGATGGGTCCAGAGACAGCAACAAGAGATGCATTGGAGCTCCCAAAAGCTCCCTTGTTTGGGAGTGCTCAATTGCCTCCTCTGTCACTCTCCCCAGGAGAGCTCCTGTGGGTTCCTCAGCCCCAAACACAGCCCTCCCACACGCTGGCTTGCCGGGGGGTCTGTGGCCACCGGCTTTGTGGGATCCGACATCTCACAGCCGTCAGGTGAGGCGGATCCCATCGCGGTGATTGCTCGGACAAGAGCCCCTCTCAACATACGTGTGGGTTTTCACGCTGTAGGCAAGCAAACGAGCTGTTGTGCCGCTCCGGGTGGTTTTTTTGAAAGCGCAGTTGTGAGGGGGTCCTGGGCCAGCAGTGGCGTAGCGTGGGGGGTGCAGGGGGGGCCGGCCGCACCGGGCGCAACATCTGGGGGTTAGGGCAAATCCACAGGTTAGGGGGCGCAAATCCACGGGTTAGGGGGCGCAAATTACTTGCCTTGCCCCGGGTGCTGACAACCCACGCTACGCCACTGTGGGCCAGAGTCCACTTGGGAAAGGGGGAAAATTGTTCAATGGAGAATCCACTCTGGGAAGAAACCTAGGAAGCTGCCTTATATCGAGTCAGACCATTGGTCCAACTAGGCCAGTGTTGTCAACACTGATTGGCTGCAACTCTCCACAGTTTCAGTGGTTTATTGTGGTTTTATAATTTGCTGGAAGCTGCCCAGGGTGACTGGGGCAATGCAGTCAGATGGGTGGCAGAGTAGTAGTAGTAACAACAACAACAACAACAACAACAACAACAGTTCAGGTAGGGGCATTCCCAGCCTGACCTGAAGATGTCAGGGACTGAATTTGAGATGCTCTACTGCTATTAAAAGGGGACGCGGGTGGCACTGTGGGTAAAACCTCAGCGCCTAGGACTTGCCGATTGCATGGTCGGCAGTTTGAATCCCTGCGGCGGGGTGAGCTCCTGTCGTTCAGTCCCAGCTCCTGCCCACCTAGCAGTTCAAAAGCACCCTTACGTGCAAGTAGATAAATAGGTACCGCTTTCTAGCGGGAAGGTAAACGCCGTTTCCGTGTGCTGCGCTGGTGCAGGCTCGCCAGAGCAGCCTTGTCACGCTGGCCGCGTGACCCGGAAGTGTCCTCGGACGGCGCTGGCCCCCGGCCTCTTAAGTGAGATGGGCGCACAACCCTAGAGTCGGACACGACTGGCCCGTACGGGCAGGGGTACCTTTACCTTTACCTTACTGCTATTAAAAGGTAAAGGTAAAGGACCCCTGACAGTTAAGTCCAGTCGTGAACAACTCTGGGGTTGTTACGCACATCTCGCTTTACTGGCTGAGGAAGCTGACGTTTGTCCACAGACAGTTTTTCCAGGTCATGTGGCCAGCATGACTAAGCCGCTTCTGGCGAAAGCAGAGCAGCGCACGGAAACACCGTTTACCTTCCCTCCAGAGCGGTACCTATTTATCTACTTGCACCTTGACGTGCTTCCGAACTGCTAGGTTGGCAGGAGCTCACCCCATTGCAGGGATTCAAACCGCCGACCTTCCAATCGGCAAGCCCTAGGCTCTGCGGTTTAGACCACAGCACCACCTGCATCCCATTCTACTACTATCACCAGTTTTTTTTTCTAAAAAAAATATGTTTAGGGGTACTCTCATTTTCCTGCTCATATTGAAATACTGCCCCTCAATGAGGCCAAACTTAGATTCACAAAATGTTATGGGGTATGCATCCCCCCAGAAAAAAAGCACTGGCTATTACCTTTCCCTTAAGACACAGGAAGTTAATTCATATGGTACCACATCAGAACACTGAACCATCTTGTTTCATGTGCTCTTCACAGCCTTTAAGGGCCAGAGATTGCATTTTAAGGAAGAAAGATGGCAGTGGCCATAGCTTTGAGGAGGGGCCCTAAGTCAGCGTTAGAGCACCTCTTTTGCATGCAGAAAATCTTGGTTCGACCCCTGACATGTTAAAGTCTTTTTTCTTCTTGAAAGCCTGGAGAGGTGCTGCTGGTCAGAGTCTATAATATTGGGCTTGACGGACTAAGCAGCTCAGCCTTATAAGAAGAGCTGTATCAGGCCAATTGGTCCATTTAGTCAAGCATCCTGTTCTCCTAGTAGGGAGCCTGAAACCAGTGGCAGAGCGCCTAGCACTTATCTGAATTTTGCAATGCAAATCTACAGTCACACAATGTGCACAGATTTGCACATAATAGGATTTGGTGCGCATATTTGTGAAAACAGTGTGCAGACATGTGTTCTATTGGGGCAAATCACTTTGCCAAAATGTGCAAATCAGGCAAAAACTGCATACAAAGGTGTGCGTGTTAGGATACATTCACACTTAAAAGCTGCTGAATTTTCACGAGGATTTTTATTATTATTAAATTATTCTCGAATTGTTGCAATATGTGGAGAACTGAATTTAAGACTTAAGAGTAGAGAAATGACAAACTGGGGAAAGTGAAATTGACAGATTCTTCCATCTCCTCCCAGGTATCTGCGTCTAGGATTTGCAATGCCCTGTTACCAAAACCACAACCTTAAGAGCAAACCACCATGATTTTTCAAAAAATAATAATAAATTGCAGCAGGTGCCTTACAAAAGAAAGAAAGAAAGAAAGAAAGAAAGAAAGAAAGAAAGAAAGAAAGAAAGAAAGAAAGAAAGAAAGAAAGAATTAAAGAAGCCCTCTAACAAAGGCCTGTGTACACAACATACATTTTAAGCACATTAATGTTCTCAGTTATTTTACCAATAGTTGATGATTCTATGGTACGTCTGTTGTGACACTTCGTGATTTGTAACAAATTCAATGCTCACAGAATTACTGAAAGGAACACGGGGGGGGGCAGCATTGCTACTGAATTTTCATGAGGACTAGTATTGTTGCTTACCGTTTCTGTTTTTTAAAATTGCAAACTGATGTGGAAATGTGGAGAAGTGGACTTTGGAGAGGGAATAGGAGGGATGGAGAGAAACTCAAAGGGGCAGATTCTACCCATCCCTGGTGGAAGGGAGGGCTAGGAGAGAGCACCTCTTTCCGACGCAGCAAAATGCCATTCCTCCAGACGGGGATGAGACAGAGAGTGAGACGGGGAGCGAGAGAAAGGCCCGTCATTCTTCTCGCCCTGTTTTCGTAAACCTCGGGACCCCCACAACTCATCGCTCCATCTGGCATTCCAGTCAGCCCGATGACATCTCCAAAGTAGCAGGGATTAAATTAATTTGTGTAAACATTACTCATCCCGGGGCAGACAGAGAGACGGGACACCTTTGCCGATTGGAGCCAAGCCGGCTGAAAGAGCAGCACACGAAGGCACCTACCTACCAGCCCCAGCGAGGAGGGGGCGGCTGCGATGACACCAAGTGTCTGCTCCAGAGTCCTCGTCTCCAGCTTGTCCCGTTCCCTCCTGGCCCCACATATCTCTTTGCTGCATTTCAAAGCACAGACTTGGAGTGGAGGGGGAAAAACGGGGAAGACACTGTCAAAATTCCTGTCTGCTTCCCCCTGCCCACCCAACAGAAGCTGGTACAATAGAGCCCCTCTGTCCCTGGGCTGCCTCGGCCATAGAAGTGGAAGGGTTCTGCTTCCATTGCCAAAGGCAGGATTGTGGAATTCCAGTTGTTGGGAATTGCAAGCGGGGAGATTTGCTCTTGTGCACCGGCTCTTCTTCTGAGCTTCCCATTGGGGCATCTGGTTGGCCACTGTGAGAGCAGGGATGCTGGACCAGAGATGGTCTTTTGACTTGGGAATGCCTTATTCCTTGTAGCTCTGCTGGAAACCACAGGAAGAGAGGGTGCTCCTGTGCTCAGCTGTTGCTCGGGGGTTTCACCTAAAGGGTTGGGTGGCCACTCTGAGAACAGGATTCTGGACTGGATGGGCCATTGTCCTAATCCAGCAGGTTCTTTTCTTCTTCTTGTATTCTCCTTAGATGACTTAGATGCCTATGTTCTTCCCCCACTGCTGGAGGCAGTGAATACCACCTGATGGGAATCACCAATGGGGAAAGTTTGCCGTTGTGCTTTGCTTCCCGGCTTCCCAGTGGCCATGGCAGGCCTTTGGCCTGATCCAGCAAAGCTGCTCTATTAAGGAATAAAAGGTAAAGGTTAAGGGACCCCTGACCATTAGGTCCAGTCATGACCGACTTTGGGGTTGTGGTACTCATCTCGCTTTACTGGCCGAGGGAGCTGGTGTACAGCTTCCAGGTCATGTGGCCAGCATGACTAAGCCGCTTCTGGCGAACCAGAGCAGCGCACGGAAACGCCGTTTACCTTCCCACCAGAGTGGTACCTATTTATCTACTTGCACTTTGATGTGCTTTCGAACTGCTAGGTTGGCAGGAGCAGGGACCGAGCAACGAGAGCTCACCCTGTTGCGGGGATTTGAACTGCCGACCTTCTGATCAGCAAGTCCTAGGCTCTGTGGTTTAACCCACAGCGCCACCCGCGTCCCATCTGGCTGGGTTTCCCCAGCCACTCTAGGCGGCTTCCAACAGAATATTAAAATACAATAGTCTATTAAACATTAAAAGTTTCCCTAAACAGGGCTGCCTTCAGATGTCTTCTAAAAGTCTGGTAGTTGTTTTTCTCTTTGACATCTGGTGGGAGGGCAGCAACAATGTCCAGACAGGGACATTCCCTGCCCCACTAGAGGCACCAAGAATTGAGCCCGAGACCTTTCCCATGCAAACCAAATGAGTCGTAACCCTGAGTTATGACACTGAATGCCAAGGTTGCAGGTTTGATCCCTGTATGGGACAGCTGCATAGTCCCGCATTGCGGGGGTTGGATTAGATGGCCCTTGGAATCCCTTCTAATTCTACAATTCTAAGCCGGGGGGCACTGGAGGTGGGCCTGTCGGAGGGCATTGGTTGCTTATTTATGATAGACCAGGCTAGAGCCCAGAGCAAAACATCTTCCCCACTTCTTGTTTAAAGCTTTGCTGCTCTTATCGCTTTCAGTGCCGTTTTACTTTGGTCACATTTGTTTGTGTTCATGATTCTGAGTTGTCACGAGCCAATTATTGGTCATCGCTCTCAATTTTCTTATAACGTCTGCGGTAGGTGAAGAAATGTGCATGCTTGGTAAGTAGTTATATAGAAATGTCCTATGCTCTACATTTCCTTCACCCTTACTTTTTCCTTGTGTAAAAAAATATCGGCCGTCAAGTTCAACGAAGTTGATGACGAATTCGTTGAATTAACTGATGGACTCATTGAATTAATTTTGTTGACTTAATTAAGCTAAAGAGTTTTCACTGGGTTTTGAATAACTGGGCAATTAACTATTTTGAATTTTAGATCATGTTATTATTATCTTCCTTAGTGGCTTGTGCAAACTGCTAGTCTGAATAATGCTTTTTATAGCGTAGGGGGCACTGGGGATGAGTTTATGGAAACAAGAAGGTGGTGGCCCCCAAATTTTTAGGAGCCGCTGTCCTAGAAGTATGATTTCTTTGGTGCCCTCCTGGAACAGGGGCAAAGTCAAACGAGGCCACAGTCAATCTGTGGCACAGATCACCCGGCCTCATTCTGCCTGCCTGCCTCCCTCCTTGGACAGAGCCGGCTGTGTGGTTCTGTGGCAGCTGCCGTAATTGCAGCTGAGGGGGTCCGTCGGGAAGCCCAATTAAGTAGCCGTGAATGAGCCATGTTTCTCCTCCTGTCGCTCACGGAGCCTGGAACAAGCATGTCCTCTGTGTTGCTTTTGGGAGCCGGCTCTGCGGCCGCCGAGGAACGGGCAGCCAACACCGTGTTTATTTGTAAGGTGCAGCTCGCGGGAGGGAAAAACGAAATGGCTTAAACGGTAACTACTTAACTGCTTTAATTGCTGTGCGTGCCCGAATTGGCCGGGAGAAGCAAAGACGGGACATGTTTTGGCAGAGGGCGTGGTGAAAAGGATCCCAGATACAAAGTCCTTGTGGGCCCTTGTGTAGGCGAAACAGAGCCATTCAGTTGGAAAGGGCCATAGCTTAGTGGTAGAGCATCTGTCTTGCATGCAGAAGGTCCCAGGTTCAATCCTCAGCATCTCCAGTTAAGTCTGGGAGAGGCTCCTTGCCTGAAACCCTGGAGAGCTGCTGCCAGTCAGTGCAGACAATACTGAGCTATATGGACCACGGGTCTGACTTGGTATAAGGCAGCTTCCAGGTTCCTGCATCTTAAGAGAAGGGTTCAGCTCCATGGCAGAGCACCTGCTTTGCATGCAGAAGTCCTCAGTACAGAATTATCCTCATCCTACAAGTCCTACGATTCCAGAGCTACAGTTCTAACAGCCCCCCCTTCCCAGGGAACTCTGGGAAGGGGATAGGGTACTCCTAATAACTCTTAGCACCCTAAACAAACTACAGCCCCCAGGATTAATTGGGGTAAGCCATGAAAGTTTAAAGGGATAAGACCCGGCTTTAAATGTACAGTGATACCTTGGTTTTCAAACACCTTAGTTCTCATACGTTTTGGCTCCTGAATGCCACAAACCTGGATGTGAGTGTTCTGGTTTGTGAATGTTCTTTGGAACCCGAACGTCCGACGTGGCTTCCATGACTTCCAACTGAGTGCAGAAAGCTCCTGCAGCCAATTGAAAGCTGCACCTTGGTTTTTGAACGTTTTCAGAATCACACAGACGTCTGGAACGGATTCTGTTTGAGAACCAAGGTACGACTGTATAGTGTGAATGTGTCCTTAGCCCTCCTCAGAGCAGCACCCATTTAAATTAATGGACTTAAATTTGTTGTTGTTGTTTAGTCATTTAGTCGTGTCCGACTCTTCATGACCCCATGGACCAGAGCACGCCAGGCACTCCTGTCTTCCACTGCCTCCCGCAGTTTGGTCAAACTCATGCTGGTAGCTTCGAGAACACTGTCCAACCATCTGGTCCTCTGTCATCCCCTTCTCCTTGTGCCCTCCATCTTTCCCAACATGAGAGTCTTTTCCAGGGAGTCTTCTCTTCTCATGAGGTGGCCAAAGTATTGGAGCCTCAGCTTCAGGATCTGTCCTTCCAGTGAGCGCTCAGGGCTGATTTCCTTCAGAATGGACTTAAATTAGTTATGGCTATTCATTTCAATGATTCTCCTCTGGGTAGGGCAAACATTGGCTACGACTCTGAACCCGGGACATTCTACATAAATCAGAGAACTGGAGGTAAAGTCATTATCAATGGTGGGTTGTTCCCCCAAAGTCCCATTTTCACCAGGAACCATTGCAAGCCATGAAAAGGGATTGGGAGGTGGGATTCTAAGAGGGGGTGGTGAAACATTGGGCAAAGGATTCCTGCTCTGCTTCTTAATTAGCACTTTAAAAAACCCAAAATCCTGGTGCCTGATGAGCGGGCGCTTCTTCCCAGCTGGAACTGCCAAACGGTGGTGGCGCTATGGCTCTCAGCAGCTCTTATTTATGAGGACTTGGATTCCACAGAAGGGACCAGTTTATACAACCTCAGAGCAGCCTGGGCTGTGCTGGCAGCTTTTGCACAGTTTACATCAAGTTGACTCCACAGTATATATAAGATAATGCTGCGAGTTTATGTAGCTTTTTAAAGATTGCATGGAGAGAGAGAGAGAGACCTTGAGGGGTCATTGTGCTCCTTGCAGAGGAGTAAGGAACATTTTTCAGCCCAGCAGCTGCATTCCCTTCTGAGCAATGTTTAGGTGGGCAGACCAGTGGTTCATAGAATCACAGAATTGTAGCGATGGAAAGGACACCAAGGGTCATCTAGTCCAACCCCCTTGGAATGCAGGAATCTGAACTAAAGCTCCATAGAATTATAGAATTGTAGAGTTGGTAAAGAACCTTGATGATCATCTGGTCCAACCCTCTGCGATGCCGGAATTTGCAGCTGCCGCATACGGGGATCGAACCTGCAACCTTGGCATTCTCAGCACCGTGCTCTAACCAACTGAGCTATTCAGGCAGCTCAATGGCAGCATGTTAGTGCTGCCTTTGTACAGTAGGCTGGTTTCTCCACACCCTCCCTATCCCCCATCTGGGCAAGCAAGAGGCATAATCGGAGATCGAGGACACAAAAACAACCAAGGAGGGCGCAGAGCAGGGCCACTTAAGGGTGTAGCTTGGGGAGATTCCTGAGGGCCAGATAATAATAATAATAATAATAATAATAATAATAATAATAATAATATTTATTTATACCCCGCCCTCCCCAGCCAAGACCGGGCTCAGGGCGGCTAACAACCGATATAAAAACAAATTGATTGAAATACAACTTAAAAACAAGATTAAAATACAACATTAAAACATTAAAATGCAGCCTCATTTCAATGGAAACGCAAATCAAAAATGTTTTTTTGAGGGAATGAAAACGTCAAGTCTTCACCAAGGCCAACTATCCAGACTGGTCCTACATGGGCCAGAAAAAAGCCAGGGAAGTCCCCAAATAGGAGTTCCATCACAGGAGGAGAAAGGAAAAAAGAAAGAGGGGGAGGGAATCAAGTTGATTCCAAGCCAAAGGCCAGGCGGAACAACTCTGTCTTACAGGCCCTGCGGAAAGAAACCAGATCCTGCAGGGCCCTGGTCTCATGAGGCAGAGCGTTCCGCCAGTGTTGAAAAAGCCCTGGCTCTGGTTGAGGCTAATCTAACTTCCTTTGGGCCCGGGACCTCTAGGGTGTTGCTATTCATGGACCTTAAAGTCCTCCGTGTATCGGGGTGTATTGGGGGCCAGATGAAGAAGGCTGCAAGATAAAACAACACTGAGTTTGTTTACCCCTGGCTTAGCACTCCACGTGAAATTCAATGCTGGAATGCTTGGCTTTTCCAAGCCAGAATTCCTGGAGAGTAAGTCTATTGATGGCTACTAGCCATGATGGCTGTTCTCTGCTTCCACGGTTGGATGTGGTCATGCTGCTGGATACCAGTTTCGGGAACCCGAAGGAGGAGATAGAAATGGTTGCGCTCCGATCCTTCCTACGGTCATCAGGTTTGGCGACTGTGAGAACAGGATGGGGGGCTTGATTGCTATTGATCCATCAGAATGAGTCTTATGTTGCTCTTTTCAATTCACTGCAACGATGCTCAGAAGATCAGGTCCTGGCCATCATCAGTCCTTGACCAGAATGATAAAGGTCCTATTGGCTCAACATCAGTTTCTTCTAGGAGCTGTCCCAGGTCCTGGAGAACTTGGGATCTGGCTCTTCAAGGTCAGCCCCCTCCAAACCTTCTGAGTACCCTTGAAGGCTTGCACCTTAGTTGTAACAGAGCAGGGTAGTCAGAGAGGAGAGCAGCATCACTTTAGGACATGGGATCGGCTCCACTGCTAGTCTCACTTGGGCTGTGTACGCCCCATACATTCAAAGTGCGCCAAAAGCACATTATGGCCTCCCAAAGAATCATGGGAACTGTAGTTTATCCCCCATAGAGCTACAACCCCCAGCACCCTTAGCAAACTTTATTTCCCAGAATTCTTATTGCTTGGGGGAAATGTGTTTTCAATGTGCTTTAAATGTGTGGTGTGTGCACAGTCTCAAAGCAGACTCATGGAGGCGAAGGGGGCGGTGTTATTGGGTGGTTTTTGTTATGTATTTTGTGTTTTTATAGTGTGATTTTGTGTTGTAACTGCCCTGAGACCTGCAGGTACAAGGCGGTATGCAAATTTAATAATTAATAATAGCCATTATGACTATGCTCTGCCTCCATAGCCAGAGGCGACCATGTTTCTGAATACCAGTTGCTGGGAACCACTGGAGGGGAGAGTGTAGTTGGGCTTGAGGAATTCCCAGAGGGATCTCGTTGGGTACTGTGAGAACAGGTGGGCTAGATTGACCTGATCCAGCAGGCTCTTATGGGATAGGCTCATTGAAAAGTTAGTCTCTTAATTTCAATGGGTCCACTCTGAGTGAAACTTCATTGGCTGCAAACCACAGGGTGATCCGTTTTCAAATTCTTCTTCAGAGGAACTTGCTCCCATGGGACACACTGATGGCCGCTAACTCAGAGGGCTTCAAAAGAATATTCGACATATTAGATAAATTCACCAAATCATAGAATTGTAGTTGGAAGTGACCCTGAGGATCATCTAGTCCAACCCCCTGCAATGCACAAATACGCAGCTACCTCATACAGGGTTCAAACTTGCAACCCTGGTTTTTTTCAGCGCCACCCTCTAACCAACTGAGCTAGTCAGACCAAGGTGAGGCTATCGATGGCTACTAGTCATAATGGCTATGCTCTTCCTCCACTCTCTGCCCTTATTAACCCAAAGCAACATTTTGTTTATTTATTATTATTCTGTTTAAACCCCCTCCTTTCCTCCACAACAGAACTGAAGATGGTATACATGATTCTCCCTCTCACCATTTTGTCCTCACAACAACCCTGTGAGGTGGGTTAGGCTGAGAGACAAGGTCACATGACTTCATGGCCAAGTGGGGAATTCGAACCCCGGTCTCCTAGCGCCCAGCACGCTAACCACTAGACCACACTGTCTTTAGGCAAAACCCGTGTCAGTTCCTGCTCCTCCAAAATCCACCCCAATGGCATTTTCCTGCCACTGGAACACTCTTCAGTTCCCCCTCCACACACACACACACACACACCCCAATGAGATATTTTGAGATGAAAGGGCCATCCCCCAAATGAAATGTTTATTTTATTTTAAAAGGAAAAGAACAGCAAAATTCCAGGCGATCGTTTAAGCTGGCAGCTTGACTCCGGCACACTCGAAGCTGAGATTCTTGGGAGGGAGCCAAGCATGACACCACCCCAACACACTCTTAATCCTGCTTAATGTGGATTTGCGGCTGCCCTTGGGGGTCTTTCTAGAGAGATGGCTCTTCTGCCGCCCTTGACTTGAGACGAATGGCAGAGAAAA
Source organism: Podarcis raffonei (assembly GCF_027172205.1). NCBI lineage: Eukaryota > Metazoa > Chordata > Lepidosauria > Squamata > Lacertidae > Podarcis > Podarcis raffonei. The sequence goes on along the minus strand of NC_070609.1, from coordinate 72,563,186 downwards.
GGGAACACAGGCAGCTGCCTTATATGGTGCCGTTGCATCTGTCCATCTTGCATTGTCCACCCTGAGCTGAAGGTATAGAATCTTCAAATTGGAGGGGACCATGAGGGTCATCTAGTCCAGCCCCTTGCGACATAGGAATCTTTTGCTCGGTGTGGGACTTGAACCCAGAACCCTGAGATTAAGAGCCCTGTGCTCTACCAACTGGGCTACAATGCTGAGGACTGAACCTGGGTCCCAAGTGTGGTGCCCTTCCTCTGAGCTGCAGCCCTTCTCCTAAAAAAATAAATAAAGCCAGCTCCTAGTTTTCATGGTTAACGAATTAAGGGCTCGTTTAAATACATGCAAAGGGCAGGGGTTGAACCTTCTGCATGCCAAGCAAGCGCCCTACCACTGAGCGACAGCCCCTTCCCCAGAAAATGAGTACCATCTGTGATGAATTCAAAGTAGGGCTTATATGATGTTGTTGTTTAGTCATGTCTGACTCTTCGTGACCCCATGGACCAGAGCATGCCAGGCACTCCTGTCTTCCACTGCCTCCCGCAGTTTGGTCAAACTCATGCTGGTAGCTTCAAGAACACTATCCAACCATCTCGTCCTCTGTATTGTCTCCCTGCTTATTTAACTTATATGCAGAATTCATCATGCGAAAGGCTGGGCTGGATGAATCCCTAGCCGGAATTAAGATTGCCGGAAGAAATATCAACAACCTCAGATATGCAGATGACACAACCTTGATGGCAGAAAGTGAGGAGGAATTAAAGAACCTTTTATTGAGGGTGAAAGAGGAGAGCGCAAAATATGGTCTGAAGCTCAACATCAAAAAAACGAAGATCATGGCCACTGGGCCCATCACCTCCTGGCAAATAGAAGGGGAAGAAATGGAGGCAGTGACAGATTTTACTTTCTTGGGCTCCATGATCACTGCAGATGGTGACAGCAGCCACGAAATTAAAAGGCGCCTGCTCCTTGGGAGAAAGGCAATGGCAAACCTAGAAAGCATCTTAAAAAGCAGAGACATCACCTTGCCAACAAAGGTCCGTATAGTAAAAGCTATGGTTTTCCCAGTAGTGATGTATGGAAGTGAAAGCTGGACCATAAAGAAGGCTGATCGCCTGTAAAGCACACACGCTATAATAAAATAACAATCACAATGCTGTTTTGTTCAAAATCAGTCTTTTGGTCCACCCGATGCTGTCCCCTGCTGCAGGCTGGTGTTTCTCTATCTCTCAACATTCCAGAAACACTGGCTGGCAGCAGCTCTCCAGGGTTTCAGGCAGGGGACTCTGGAGATGCTTTGGGTTCAGCCTGGGGCCTCCTGCTTGCAAGGCTCTACCCCTGGAGCCACAGCCCTTCCGCAAACAGTCCAATTGTTGACCCAAGCCCAAAGTGCTTTCAGAATCTGAATCCAGCGTTAAGGCTCCAGGGGTGTGGAGGGAGGGTCTCCATCGCCTCATCTCCAACCTCACCTGTCCTCTCTTTCCTCAGCCAGATTTGCAGGCGTGCATCCATGGCTCAAGAGTGCCATCTAGGCTGGAGCACAATCCCTCCACTGGCCCAAAGCAGTCCCTTCTCTCCCCTGTATGCAGACCATGACAGTGGGTGTTTAGAGCAGGGGTCAGCAAACTATTTCAGCAGGGGGCTGGTCCACTGTCCCTCAGACCTTGGGAGGGGCGGACTATTTTTTTTTGGGGGGGGTGAACGGATTCCTATGCGCCACAAATAACCCTCCCATCAGATGTCAAGGAAATAAGCAGCTATCCTATTTTTAAAAGACATCTGAAGGCAGCCCTGTTTAGGGAAGTTTTTAATATTTAATGCTGTATTGTTTTTAACACTCAATTGGGAGCCGCTCAGAGTGGCTGGGGAAACTCAGCCAGATGGGTGGAGTATTTTTTATTATTATTATTATTATTATTATTATTATTATTATTATTATTATAGCATCTAAGTATCACTTAAAATGCCTGGAGCTTTGATGAGAACTCTTTCCTGGCCATGGCAGATACAGTTCTACCTCCAAGCATTACCGAGGAATTAAAGCATGGGTGTGGGAACCTCTTCCCACCCAAGGGCCACATTTCCTTCTGGGCAACTTTTTGGGGGCCGCATGCTGCTGGTGGGCAGGGCCAGAGACAAAACTGGATGGAGCAACGGATGCCAATTTTACCTCTGTACAATTGGGCAGTTTCTGTGTACATCCCTCTCCGTCTTCAATCTAGGCAAGGAAGGGCCAGAGTTCAAGGACACAATGCACTCGAGCAAACAGTGAGAAGCAGGCCCAGTGAGCGCTGTGGCCTGCGGAGAGCTCGGAGGTACAGGCAGAGAGGCTAAGGAGCGCCATATTTGATTGCCAGGCCTGAGTCTCCCTACCCCTGATTTCAAGCGACGGAGGAGAGACTTGCTGCAAAACCCCTTCCTTTGGACCACACACTGCCTCTATTTAATACACTGCAACCCCCAAAGCTGTCTCCATATATATTTAGATAGATATAGATGTGCGGTCGCCTGCACCTCTTCTCTCTCTCTCTCTCTCTCTACATCTGTAATATAAACCTGCCGAGTAGCAGTGTGTGGCCTGTCTTTGTCTTCCTATTTATAACTCGGCAGAGGAACAAATGATAATTCTTCCCTTTTATGACTGCTCTTCTCCCTTTGCAAGCCAAGAGAGTGGAATTCTGTCAACAGAGGGCAAGACCTCGCTACAGTGGTACGTCAGGTTACATACGCTTCAGGTTACAGACTCTGCTAACCCAGAAATAGTGCTTCAGGTTAAGGACTTTGCTTCAGGATGAGAACAGAAATCGTGCTCCGGTGGCGCGGCGGCAGCAGGAGGCCCCATTAGCTAAAGTGGTGCTTCAGGTTAAGAACAGTTTCAGGTTAAGTATGGACCTCCGGAACGAATTAAGTACTTAACCCGAGGTACCACTGTATAAGAGTGGGGGTATGTGCCTTGCCAGATCAGGCAGCCAATGGAGAGACTTGGCACAATGTTTTGGACCACAACGCCCACCAGCCCCAGCCAGAAGGGGTGCTCTGGCACAAGGTATCTAGAGAGATGATGGTTCTTAGAGGGTAGGGCCCGAATTGTAGAGTTGGAAGGAACCCCAAGGGGCATCTAGTCCAACCCTCTGCAATGCTGGCATCTCAGCTGAAGCACCCATGACAGGTGGCCACCCAACCTCTGCTTTAAAACCTCCAACTTTAAGCCATAGGTTCGAGTCCTACCCTTCAATGGAGCACAGGTTCCCCAAGCCCAGTTTTAATAGAAGATCCCCTTTCTAAAGGGGGAGAAACTATTTTAAAGAAAGGATCTGAGAGGGAGAGGAGGGACAGAGGAATCCGAATGATTCAGAGCCAAAACAGCGGCTTGACCCACACATTCCCCGTTCTCAACATCTATGGGAACCCGGCTGGCTTATCAAGAGTTGGCCTTGAGGGGAACAGGTGGCTTCGACGATGCCGCCAGCGTTAACGAGAAGGCTGAGCGATTGCGTTAACGAGGCTGGGGGAGGCTGGCTGCCAAGGCTTGGGAACTCTGCAATACCCACACTGTTCTCTTTGAGGTTTCCCAGTGTTATCTGCTTGGTATCATGGCATGGCGGAGACGCCTTGGCAGATGGCTACTGAAGTTGCTCCTCCTGGGTTTCTTCCAGATGCATAGGGCCAAAGTCCTTAGCAGGGAGTGGAGGAGACTTGCATCGCCAGCTCTACCGTTGAAGCACGTTAAGGAAGCAGGAGGTACCACAACACAGCCACTTGAAGATGGAGAGGGATGTGCACAGCCACTGCAGTGCGGTGTAGTAGTTAGAGCAAAGGTGGTGGTGGGGAGAACCCAGTAGAGTTGCCAGACCTCCAGGTTTGATCTGAACTCTCCAGGGTGTCCTGCCCTACTCCATGTAGCAGGTGAAGGGTTTGGATCTTCTGGTGGGTGCGAGTGCCATTTATGGGTGGGTGGGTGTGCACGCAGCTTGCAAGCTTGAGCCCAGCAGGAACTACACCTCTCCCCTCTCCCAATTAGCCTCCATCTCTAGGGGCTGCCCCATAACACAGACCCTCCAAGAGTCCCTATTTTCCAGGGACAGTCCCAGATTTAGAAGCCATCAGGGTTTCAGATTTGATCCCAGAATGTCCCGCTTTTCCTTGAGATGTCCCTATTTTCACTGGAGAAATGTTGGAGGGTATGGAGTTAGGCAATCCCCAAGTAAAGGAGATAAGTCACTACAACCTTCAGAAGACATCTGAAGGCAGCATGATATAGGGAAGGGTTTTTCCAATGTTTAATGTTTTATTATGTTTTTATATACAGTGGTACCTCGGGTTAAGAACTTAATTCGTTCTGGAGGTCCATTCTTAACCTGAAACTGTTCTTGACCTGAGGTACCACTTTAGCTAATGGGGCCTCCCGCTGCTGCCACCACACGATTTCTGTTCTCATCCTGAAGCAAAGTTCTTAACCCAAGGTACTATTTCTGGGTTATTGGAGTCTGTAACCTGAAGCATCTTTAACCTGAAACATCTGTAACCCAAGGTACCACTGTATATTGGAAGCTACCCAGAGTGGCTGGGGCAACCCAGTCAGATAGGTGGCATATATACTGTCCCGCCACAATGGTGCATGCTCTGGTCATCTCCCGCTTGGACTACTGCAATGCACTCTACGTGGGGCTACCTTTGAAGGTGACTCGGAAACCACAACTAATCCAGAATGCGGCAGCTAGACTGGTGACTGAGAGTGGCCATCGAGACCACATAACACCAGTCCTGAAAGACCTACATTGGCTCCTAGTACATTTCCAAGCACAATTCAAAGTGTTGGTGCTGGCCTTTAAAGTCCTAAATGGCCTCAGTCCTGTATACCTGAAGGAGCATCTCCATCCCCATCATTCAGCTTGGACACTGAGGTCCAACTCTGAGGGCCTTCTGGCGGTTCCCTCCCTGCGAGAAGTGAGGTTATAGGGAACCAGGCAGAGGGCCTTCTCGGTAGCGGCGCCCGCCCTGTGGAACGCCCTCCCATCAAATGTCAAGGAAACAACTATCTGACTTTTAGAAGACATCTGTAGGCAGCCCTGTTTAGGGAAGGTTTTTTTAAAAAATATTTCCATGTTTTTATATATGTTGGAAGCTGCCCAGAGTGACTGAGGCAACCTGGTCAATAGGTGGGGTATGTTGTTGTTGTTGTTGTTGTTGTTGTTGTTGTTGTTGTTGTTATTATTATTAGGATGCCCCTATTTTCATCGGAGAAATGTTGGAGGGTATGATATTTGCAATCAATTGCTTGCAGGAGGCTCTTGCATAAAGCCACTCAGCTACGACCTTAAACAGAGGCAGACGTCCGGGGCTTGGAGTCGGCTTACCGCAAATCTTTGCAATAAAGGCTTGGTGGGGATTTCTCCGCTTGCAGTCCTGACAGGCTAGCCGCAGAAACCGCTCGGCAATCAGATGGCTGGTCTTGGTTTAACCCCAAAATACTTGCTGGGTCTAGTACAGCCTGGAAGCCTCTCATGGGCAGATGCTGTTTCCGAGATCACTCACTGTTTGGGCCCAAAAAGCTTCACTCAGCCTTGCGGGCTGGTTAGCTGGATTCCTTTCCAGTTTTTCACAGCTGAAAACAGAGTAACAAGATGGGAGACTGGAAGAAGAGATAGGCACATTCACCCAGCTCTCACCTGGGTGCCTACAACTGTACACTGGTACCTCAGGTTAAGTACTTAATTCGTTCCGGAGGTCTGTTCTTAACCTGAAACTGTTCTTAACCTGAAGCACCACCTTAGCTAATGGGGCCTCCTGCTGCCGCTGCGCTGCCGCTGAACGATTTCTGTTCTTATCCTGAAGCAAAGTTCTTAACCTGAAGCACTATTTCTAGGTTAGCGGAGTCTGTAACCTGAAGCATATGTAACCTGAAGCATATGTAACCTGAGGTACCACTGTATAGGGAAAAGGAAAGGGAAACAGAACAGAGAAAATAACTAAAAACAAACCTTGATCACATTTATGTCGTACATATCATATCATGCTTGCAGCTTCCTGAAAGCATCATCTGCTTGGCCACTGTGAGAGTCAGATGCTGGATGAGATGAGCTTTTGGCCCAACCCACCAGGGCTCTTTTTATATTCTTAGTTTCAACAGGGCTAACTCTTGAGTACCCTGTGTGATCCCCGTTCCCCACACCTTGTTTTCAAGATGCATTCACCTCGCCTAAGGATCTGAGTGACTTTTGAGGAAAGCCGAATGGCTAGACAGCCTTTTCTCTCTCTTTTAAGTATAGAGATGGAGTGTGGTTAAGGATTGGCGGCGAGAGAGGACCTGACAGAGGTTTAGAAAAGCAAGTGTGCAAAGACCAGAGAAATGAGAAAGTCTCTTCACCTCAGGGAAACAGATTGGCTGTAGGTTCAGGACAGGCAAGAAGCCTTTCGTGTGATTACCACAGCGCATAGTTATTATTATTATTATTATTATTATTATTATTATTATTAAAGATTTTCTTCATTTATAAAAGTGTGGGCAATGTCTCTCTCTCGTATTCCCCCCCCCCGTAACATTTTTACAAATCAGTTTCATTTGTTGAGACATTAGGAAGAAAAGGGGGAAAGAGGTGGAGGGGGGGAAGATGGGTGGGGGTGGGGTCGGGTGGCGATGTTTCTATTTTACTTACTATATGTAGGGTTTGGTGTCAGCGTTGCTTGTGCAGGTTCTTTGCTGTTCACTTGTGTTCCTTTGGTGGTGAGAGGGGCTGGGGTTGGCCTAGGGTGTGGTTATTCATTTGTGGTTGGCTGTGGTGGTCTTTGTTTTCGTGTGTGAGTGGGGCGGGTGGGTGTTTTGAATCAGGTTAGCCATATTGATTTGTGTGCTGTTGGTGGATTTCTGTCGTTGTCTTGTTGGGCTGTGTATGTGATAAAGGGGAGCCATACAGGGGTGAAGGTACCACAGAAGAAGAGTTTGGATTTGATATCCCGCTTTATCACTACCCGAAGGAGTCTCAAAGCGGCTAACATTCTCCTTTCCCTTCCTCCCCCACAACAAACACTCTCTGAGGTGAGTGGGGCTGAGAGACTTCAGAGAAGTGTGACTAGCCCAAGGTCACCCAGCAGCTGCATGTGGAGGAGCGGAGAAGCGAACCCAGTTCACCAGATTACGAGACTACCACTCTTAACCACTACACCACAGCACATAGTTAAACTGCGGAACTCACTCCCACAGGAGGCAGTGATGGCGGCTAACTTGGATGGCTTTAGAAGAGGACTGACAAATTCCTGGAGGATAGCAATGGCTGCTAGCCCCGATGGCCATGCTCTCTGCCCCCACTATCAGAGGCAGTAATGCTTCTGAATACAGTGGTACCTCGGGTTAAGTACTTAATTCGTTCTGGAGGTCTGTTCTTAACCTGAAACTGTTCTTAACCTGAGGTACCACTTTAGGTAATGGGGCCTTCTGCTGCTGCCGCACCGCCAGAGCCCGATTTCTGTTCTTATCCTGAAGCAAAGTTCTTAACCTGAAGCACTATTTCTTTATTAGCAGAGTATGTAACCTGAAGCATATGTAACCTGAAGCGTAAGTAACCTGAGGTACCAGCTTCTGCAAGCAGAAAGAAACACTGCTGTACAGTGGAACGATTTGGTTTACAAACTCCACAAAACTGGAAATAGTGTATTGGTTTGAGAACTTTACCTCAGTCTAAGAACAGAATCTGAACGGTGGAAGAGCACCAGCAGCGGGAGGCCTCATTAGGGAAAGCGCGCCTCGGTTTAAGAACGGTTTTGGTTTAAGAACGGACTTCCGGAACGGATTAAGTTCGTAAACCGAGGTACCACTGTATTCAGGTCCTGCTTCTGGGCTTCCCATTGAGACATCTGATTGGCCTCTGTGAGAACAAGATGGACTAGAAGGTATGTGGCTCTTCTTACTGCCCTGAGTCCCCATCGCAAACACTGACACGCACCCTGCTTCCGGGCCTGCGGTCCTGCCGCACGACACCCACGAGCGAACGCGGCCCATGCTCTCTCCGAAATGTTTTCCATCCCGAGAGCTGGAATGTGACCGGGGTGGGCAGACAAACGGCTCGTCATCGCCAAGTACGGACCAACTTTGGCTCCAGCGCGAAGTTTCCAGCCACTGCGGAGCCAGACACATTTACATTCTTCTATTTGAAGTTAAACCCTAATCCTCTGAAAGATTTGCAGTCTGAGCTGAGAGAGTCGCTCACCACCACCACCACCGGCGCTGACGCCGCACGAGACGCGTTCTTGCTGCGCCTGGAAAAGTAGAGGCGGGCCTGGGCTTTGAGATGGGGAAGGGGAGGACATTGAGGAAAGGCAAGTGGGGGGGACGCACCCCTCGATCGAGGTGCGTCACTAGGAAGAATCGGGCTGCTGAAAACCTGTGTCCGAGGGGGCAACATTGTTGAGCAGGTGATAGGGTCCCAGCACCATGCAGGGCCCACCGATGACTAGGGCTGACCTGCGGAACTCACTGCCACTGGAGGCTGTAATGCCTACCAACCTAGATGTCTTTAAAAGAGGAACAGGCCAGTTCCCGTGGGAGGGGGCTATCAATGGCTATTAGGCATGATGGCTATGCTCTGACTTCGTCAATGCTTCTGAGTACGCATTGCTGGAAACCACAAGAAGGGAGCTCATCTGGTCGGCCACTGTGAGAACAGGATGCCGGACCAGAGGAGCCATGGGCTTGAACCTGCAGGCTCTTCTTACCTTCTTAGGCCTGCCCCACCCCAAGCTGGCAGGGGAGGTGCTTAAATCTCCAGGTGGGTGAGAGAGCCTTAATTTTTATTTATTTTTTTAGCATGCAGCCTGCAAGATTCAGCCCAGCAGGATCCAGCTACAAATTATTACATAGAGTCAGGGGCCGGGGATGCTCTCCACCCCTCCCTCCTTCCATCTCCCAATTAACCTCCGTCTCCGCAAATTGCTTGGGCCCTGAAATCTCAGGGTCTGGGATGCTCCGGACCTGGCAACCCTACGGAAGATGTCTGCCTTGGACTCATTTCCTAATTTAAACCCTTTAACTGAGAAACGATGCTCTGGCTCTGGGTGTAGCTGCCAATTCTATTTCCCAGAATACTATCTGCCAGGGAATCCCAAGTGGGGAGCGTCTGATTGGTCAGCCCGAAAGCAGTATGCCGGGCTTTCGTGGGGGCAGGGGCCTGATCCAGCAGACATGCACTTCTTCGGTTTCTGTCCACAATGTCGATTTTTCCCCAAGGAGCTGTGGCCGGATCCAGCCTTCCTTTGCCAAGCCGGATTGTCTCGAGAGCCAAGAGACGCTTGGCTCCTTTGTGTGCCTGCTTGCACAAAAGCCAAACATCCCAGAGAACAAGCTTAGAAGCTGCTCACTTGGAATCTTGTAAACTTCGCCCACCAAACCCATAAATCCATTTGGCTCCTGGGTTTCCAGGCATGGTTCTTGGATCCCTCTGGCCTTTGTCAATTCCTGCCCTCCCACACCAGTATAGATATTGCAAAAGTGAATCGAGTGGTTGGCTTTCCCTTCCTCCCCTCTCCTTCTGTTTTCCTCATCTCTCTTCAACCTTAAAAGTACACGTTCTGGCTGACAGACCCCTTTGTTTCGTCTCTCCTCCCGAGAGCAGATCTGCCGCCTCTGCTACTACCCCGTGGTGCTTACGACACAGAGAATTAGACAGAGGGTCTGCCTGCGCTATGCATTCAAAGCAGTCTCATACCACTTTAAAGGAACATTCTCGTGAGCCAATCCCCAACGTCGCTGCTGCTCGTCATTCTTTTTTTAAAAAATATATCTTTATTAATTTAAAATAAATACATTTATGAAAAACAGACGTACATACAAGTAAACAAACATACAAACAAACAAACAAATAACAGAAAAATCAAACAAGCCACCGCACTATAAGATATAAGATTAATATAATGATCATCATATATACTCCTGGTATTGAACACAATTATAAAATTTATAGAAAAGAAATTTAAAATTGACTTCCAATTAATCTCACTGTACTTTGTCTATCCATTACTTTATACCACACACAGTTACATATTTCTTATATAATTTCTTTTTACCTCCCTACAAACTTATATTTATAAAATACAGGGATCAGTCTAATTCTGCCAAGATGTTTCCTTTTATTCCATAGTTTTCTAAATATTCTTCATTCTGTAACAGGCAGAGGCTTTGTTTACCTGTGTTCTTACTTCAGACATCGCCAGACTGCTTTTCAATTGAGAACACCACTTGAAACACTTGTGTAAGTTGCTTTGGTTACCCTGGGCAAGATAAAGAGACTAAGCAAATTCAATAGAACAAATAAATGAAGTAAACAATAGTGGCTTCCCCCAATGGATTCTGGGAGCTGTTGCTTCTTTAGGGTTGTGAAAGTTGTCAGGAGATCCCTGATGCCCTCACAGAGCTACAATACCCAGAGTGGTCCTATGCTCACAACAAGACCAACGAAAGAAGAGTGACAGATGAAAAAGATGGACTTTGCGGAACTGGCGAAGTTGACGTGAAAAACCGAAACCAGCATGATCAAGTATTCCAAAAAGACTGGACTAAATTCATACAAAATTTGAAAGACCATTGTAAGCAATTGACAACACTAGTTGGGTTGTCTGAAGACTTGTAATGAGAAACTTTCTTCCTTTTTATATTCATTTAAATTTGAGGAACTTTGTAATGAGTTTAATCAGAATTGGAAAATGTATAAAATGCTATGATATAAAGGTTTATTTTGAAAGCCATGAGGTGGGAGGGAAGGAAGTCGATAGACTCTAAAGAGCCAGAGAGGTAAAGTGGATAATAATGATGTGATTATATATTGTTAAATGGAAAATTAATAAAAATTATATTTAAAAAATATTAAAATTTCTCTTCCCCAGGTAACTGGGAAACATTGCTGAGAGAGGCCCAAGGACATATCCAACGTGTGCATACCCTCCAACATTTCTCCAAGGAAAATAGGGAAGGCCTATTCCATTGTTAGGGACACGGGCAATGCTGTGGGTTAAACCACAGAGCCTAGGACTTGCCGATCAGAAGGTCACGGTCGCAGTTCGAATCCCCGCCACGGGGTGAGCTCCCGTTGCTCGGTCCCTGCTCCTGCCAACCTAGCAGTTTGAAAGCACATCAAAGTGCAAGTAGATAAATAGGTACCGCTCCAGTGGGAAGGTAAACGGTGTTTCCGTGCGCTGCTCTGGTTCGCCAGAAGTGGCTTAGTCATGCTGGCCACATGACCCGGAAGCTGTACGCCAGCTCCCTCGGCCAATAAAGCAAGATGAGCGCCGCAACCCCAGAGTCATCCGCGACTGGACCTAACGGTCAGGAGTCTCTTTACTTTACCTTTATTCCATTGTTATTATTACTATTATACTATTGATACCCCAGCCATGTGACTGGGTTGCCCCAGCCACTCTGAGTGGCTTCCAACATATATAAAAAGCATAATAAAACATTAAAAGAAATTCCCTATACCAGACTGCCTTCATATTGCTCAGGGGTCAGATAACTTCATATCTCTCCAACGGAAATAGGGACATCCTAAGGAAAAGTGGGGGTATTCCAGGAGCAAATCAGAAACCAGGGTGTAAATCCGGGACTGTCCCTGGAAAACAGGGACACTTGGAGGGTCTGCAAAGCTTCCTAGCCAAGTGGGAGATATGAGCCCTGGTCTCCCATGTCCTATAGGTCCTGACACTTAAACCTCTACAACACACTGGCTCGTCTGTGTTTGCTGCCCTGGGCTCCTTTGAGAGGAAGGGCAGGGTATAAATTTAATAAAAAAATAATAAAGTTTTAAGGGAGGGGATGGAGAAGAAAAACAAGGGGAAAGAACCTCATTCTTTCCCAGCAGCCTGTCTAATTCCATTCTGGTTTTTTGGGGGGTCTCCATTGTCAAACAGTCTCCAGCTGCCCGGATAGGTGTGAGTAAAAGACCATCTGTGTCCATTGTTAGCTAAAAACAAGGGCGAATTTACTGTTCTGGGTCATGCCGTCCCCATCCAAGCCATAGCCAAGCTGTTCCCGTGGGTTTTGCTGCCCCAGAACCTCTGCCAAGTGCTGCCTCTAAGAAAGGCTTTCCATAGGCTGAGAACATCTCTCTCTCTCTCGGCGATCACTCATGACTGAGTAAGATTGTCTTCCATGAACAGCGTCTTAGCCGTGTGTCTGTAAATGACTGTGGAGGCCAGTTCTGGATCTGCACATCCTTCCACAGTGGGGATATAGGTTTCCAAGCGGGAGTTGATCACGGCAACGATTTGCAAAACGGGCCTTCCTTTTAGCTTGTTTCTTCCTTTTCATCCTGAATTTGTGCTTCTTCAAAATCCATAATGCCTTTAGTAGAGGCTATTCTCCAACTGGAGCAGTCACAGGCCAATTATCCGTGGTTGTGCTACTTCTTCTTTTTTTTAGGTTTGCCTTGAGAGCATCTTTAAACCTCTTTTGTTGTCCACCAGTATTTCACTTTCCATTCCTAAGCTGGGTATAGAGTAGTTGCTTTGGAAGTCTATAAGCAGGCATCTGACAATAATCAGAACATCGCCCTGAACCTGAAGATGAATGCCATAAAATTCAGAACAGACAAAGTACTTCTTTACGCAGCATATTGCTAAACTGCGGAACTCACTCCCACAGGAGTAAGTGTTTTAAAAAAAGCAAAGCAAAGCAAAGCAAAGACAGGAGTGAGTTTTTTAAGAAAGGAAAGGAAAGGAAAGGAAGAACGTGGAAGAAGCTTTTTCTGAATTGTATCTGCATGTTTTGTACTAACAGGTGTGTATAGGAAATTTTGCTGAACATTAGCCAAGAATTAGTTCCTCTGAGTTTCTCACTCTTCCAGTCTTAAATTCAGCCCTCCTCATTTCTAGTCTGCCATTGAGGGGGTTGGAATTTCCAACAAAACCCGGCATTTTTGTGTGCTTTTCTCCCACTGTATACATTTTTATATGCAATATCCCCTAATACACACATTTTTGCAAAGCCGTTTCTCCTAATGTGATGCATTTTGCATGTTATTTTCAGTAACCGATGCATTTATGAACATTTTAGCATATGCACTGCTGTACAAATGACTCAGTTGGACAACTACATTGCAAAAGCTGGAGAAGTGCGAATTTTCAAAGGGCACATGTGTTTCCATTTGCATTTTCTTTTTTTTGCAAAGTGTGAATTAGATGAGTCTACCTTTAATTGTGAACTGAATCCAATTCCATGTCCCTTCATCCCTAGCCAAGAAGAAATGTGTGTGTGTGTGTGTGTGTGTGTGTGAGAGAGAGAGAGAGAGAGGGTTGCTGCTGCTGCCTTCCTTCTTTGCAGTATTACACACACAACCAGATGCAACAGCCTGGTCTTGGAACCCAGGCAATTTGGTGAAAATCTAATGTGTCACAGATAAGGGCTTTTCGGAGCCATTACCTGGATTGACAGCCTGCGGATGGGAGGCAAAGGCTTGGCTCCAGCCAACTCAGCCGAGCAGAAAGTGTCCCCGTTTGCAGGCAAACCCAGGTCAAGTGTCTTGGCGCCTTGGGTGTATCAAAGCTTTTTTTTTTTTTTAACAGGAGGGATTTATAGGGTCTCACAAAAAGGAGCAACTTCTCGGGACGGGGGGGAGAAGGGTTGAAGAGTTTTCCCTCTTAAAGGTTTCCTCGGCGCTTTGATGCCCATCAGTCAGATATGGGGGAGATGTGCTGGATCTTATAAAGAGCCACGTCCCCTCTTGAGGTGCACAGTGTAGGATATATGCCGCAAAGAAGCAAATGATCCAGAGGATTGGGCAGCTCCCCTAGGAGGAACGGGTTCAACGTCTGCAGCATTTTCGTTTAGGGAAACTGTTATGTACTGAGTTGAATAGGATCCAAACTGCAGCAGTCTGATTGGTCCTAGAACAATAGGATCCAAAAGGCAGCAGTCTGATTGGTCCTAGAACAATAGGATCCAAAAGGCAGCAGTCTGATTGGTCCTAGAACAATGCAGCAGTATGATTGGTTGGCAGGAACTACCCAATCATGCTCCAGATAGAAGTGAATCCACAACCTGATTGGCTTACAGTAGAATTCCGGAATTAGCCAATCATGTGCAGCCCATTGTGTAAATAATGTATATAAAGCAGATACTTTGAGGGGACATTCATTCATTCCTCCTCACCACTATGAGCTGAATAAAGAGCATGAAATCACTTTGCGACTCTGAGTATATTTCAGAAACGGTGGCACCATAGAAGCTTATAAAATTATACATGGGTTAGATAAAGCAGATGGAAAAAAATGTTTCCATTGCTACCTATAGAACTCAGGGACGTTGGACTGAGTAGAATGTTGGGAGAAAAATTGGGACAGACAAAATGAAGTCTTTCTTCCAAAGTTAAACGATGGAATTCGCTTCCCCAAGAGTCAGCAATGGCCACCGCCTTGGATGGCTTTAAAAAGAGGATCGGGATGGTACACAACACCAGTGCAGTTAGGGAAAATGTACAAAACTAGTTCAAATATACCAGTATGATGGAAGTGTAAGGAAAAGGAGGGGACATTTTATCATATGTGGTGGGATTGTAATGTAATTAAAAAAAATTGGGAAATGATATACAACGAATTGAAGAAAATGTTCCATTTAACATTTGTTAAAAAACCCGAAGCATTTTTGTTTGGGATTGTAGGGAATGATCTGCCAAAAAAGGTGAAAAACATCTTCATGTATGCGACAGCGGCCGCGAGAGTTCTAATAGCACAAGGATGGAAGACTGAAGAAACCCCAACTAAAGAATCATGGCAAGAAAAATTGATGGACTATGCAGAACTGGCAAAACTGACATATAAGCTACGGGACAAGGATAACTGTGACTTTAAAGATGAATGGGAATCCTTTACAAAGTATTTGAAGACGCAACAAAGTGAACTGGACTCCTTGGCTGGCTTTGAATAAATATTCACAAACTTTTTATTGATAATAATCAGCTAAATAGTTTGAGGAGCTATACAACTGTGTAACATGCAGAAAATAGCATTCTTAGAGAAATCAAAGACTGGAACTGAGGGAAGTCGGGGGGGTTGTGTCGGAGGGTGGGGGGAGGGAGGAAAAATGGGGGGGAATAAGGATGATATGTTTCTGGATAATATGTTTTGTTTTAATTTTGAATAAAAAAAGTTTTAAAAAATAATAAATAAAAAGAGGATCGGACAAATTCATGGAGGATCTGAAGGGCTCCTAGCTACCATTGGCTGTGTTCTCACCCCCCGGTTGGAGGCATTTTTGCCCCTGAATACCTGTTCCTGGGAATCACAAGTGGGGAGACTTGCACTCAGCTCCTGCTTGTGGGTCTTCCATAAACACGGTTTTAGCAGTGAGTCCGTAAGTGACTGTGGAGGCCAATTCTGGATCCACACGTCCTTCCACAGTGGGGACGTTGGTTTCCGAGTGGGAGTTGATAACGGTGTGGATTTGCCAAGCGTGCCTTCCTCTTAGCACGTTTCTCCCTTGCGTACTGAGTTCGAATGTCTTCAAAGCCCATGACACCTTTGGTAAAGGCTGTTCTCCAATTGGAGCACTCACAGGACAGTGCTTCCAAATTGTTGGTGTTTATACAGTGGTGCCTCGCAAGACGAAATTAATTCGTTCCGTGAGTTTTTTCGTCTAGCGAATTTTTCGTCTTGCGAAGCACGAAATCCCATAGGAATGCATTGAAATTCAATTAATGCGTTCCTATGGTCAAAAAAAGTCCAAACAAAGCCAAATTTGGTACAACAAGAGTTTTTTAAGTGCTCTTTAAAGTCACACATACTGTAAAGAGCATTTCAAAATTCAAACCCAGAAATTTTTTTAAAAAATAGCAGAGTAGCCCAATGGTCACAGAAAATCATAAAAATGCAGAAAAAACCACACAAGCTTCCAGATTATTGCAAACCCCTCCCCAACTTTTCCCCCAGTCATCCAGCACACAGAAATTCAAACCCAGAATTTTTTTAAAAAAACAGCAGAGTGGCCCAATTGTCACAGAAAATCAGAAAAATGCAGAAAAAAATCACACAAGCTTCCAGATTCTTGCAAACCCCTCCCCAACACCAAGTCCTTGAATTCCAAACACCCCAACCCAAAATCCAAAAACCCCCAAAAAAGTTTTAAAAGTTTAACTTACCAAATGGCTGCAAAAGAAGTTTGGGAAAAGCTTCAAAAATCACCAAAGTCTTCAAAAACCTCAAAAAAGGCTACCACACCACTTGCTATGAGTTGCTCCTCAAAGTCAGTCGCAACTGTACAGTATTAACGGTTTTAAGAAAAAGGAAACAAACTTGCAAGATGTTTTCGTCTTGCGAAGCAAGCCCATAGGGAAATTCGTCTTGCGAAGCAGCTCGAAAAACGGAAAACCCTTTTGTCTAGCGAGTTTTTCGTCTTGCGAGGCATTCGTCTTGCGGGGCACCACTGTACTACATTTTTAAAAATTTGCCTTGAGACAGCCTTTAAACCTCTTTTGCTGACCACCAGCATTACGCTTTCCATTTTTAAGATCGGAATAATAGAGTCGTTGCTTTGGAAGACAATCATCAGGCATCCGCACAACATGACCAGTCCAACGAAATTGATTTTGAAGAATCATTGCTTCGACAGTGGTGATCTTTGCTTCTTCCAGTACACTGGCATTAGTTCGTCTGTCTTCTCAGGTGATGTGTAAAAAATTTTGGAGACACCATTGATGGAATCTTTCTTTTTTTCCCAAATTTTAAAATTGATTTTCCAAATTTATAAACAAACAAACACACATAAATCCTAACTGTAATTATTTCACAATTATTAGCATTGTTAAGTGACTTCCTCAAATCCCCCTGGCTGAATTTCAATGTATATCATTGTAACAGTTTTCCAAAACTAATTTCTATCAAAATTTACTTAGTCAATTAACTTCTTTATTTCTTTCTTTTCATAGTAACTTTAAACATATTATTCTATAACATCACATATTTAAATCCTAAGCCGATCTGGTACTTGCAAGTATTTCTATTTAAGTTATCTTGGCATATTTAGCTAAATAGTCTTTAAATTTCATCCATTCCTCCTGGTGCTCCTCCTCCTTCCAGTTGCGGACTCTTGCAGTCAGGTTTGCTAGCTCCCAAAAATCCATCATCTTCATCTGCCATTTCTCCACTGTTGGTACTTCTTGTAGTTTCCCATTTTTGGCCAGCAAAATTCTAGCTGCAGTTGTGGCATACAAAAACAGTCTAACATCTTTCTTGGGCAGTTCCAAACCTATTATTCCAAGAAGAAAGGCTTCTGGTTTCTTAATAAATGTATATTTCAACATTTTTTTCAATTCATTATAAATCTTCTCCCAGAAGTCTTTCAGCTTGGGACACGTCCACCACATATGATAAAAGGTACCTTCTTTTTCTTTACATTTCCAACATAGATTATCACTGTTATGATAAATCTTTGCTAATTTTACAGGAGTTAAGTACCATCTATACATCATTTTCATAATATTTTCCTTTAACACCGTACATGCAGTGAACTTGACCCCTTTCCTCCACAACCTTTCCTAATCTTCAAACATTATGTTATGTCCCACATCTCTTGCCCAAACTATCATCACAGATTGATGGAATCTTTCAAGGAGTTGGAGATGGCAAACCATCCTAAATATCTTTGCAGAAGCTTACGATAAGCTTGGCCGATTGCTCAACATCCAAAAAAAACACCAGAGAAGATGCCATATATTGAGTCAGACCATTGGTCCATCTTGCTCAGCATTGCCTACACTGACTGGCAGCAGATCTCCAGGGTTTCTGGTAGAGGACAGTCCAACCTCTACCTGGAAATGTTGGGGACTGAACCTTCTGTGTGCAAGGCAATTGGTTCTACTCCTGAGCTGTGTCCCTCTCCTGAAGTGGCAGATCCCCAAACTCCTGGCAAGTGGGGAAAACTGGCCCCTAAGGAGTCCACCTGGGAGCTTCTGTCTGCAATGCATGTGGAGCAAGACCTCTCCTCATTCCAGAAGGGAGGGGTTGTGAGCAGGAGCCGGTTCCTGCGCAGCAAGGGGGGGATGTTTTGGCCCCCTGCATCAGTTACCTGGCTGCTGCGCCGCGCCCCAGCAGGCCAGCCAATCAGCCTGGTTTGGGGGCAGGGTTTAGCCACACTTAAGCGGCTGTGGCAGAGCTGTGCCCTCATAGTGTTTCCGGGTATCTGACGGATCACCTGCCCACCCTCCCTTTAGGTCATATCTACGCTCTGACATTGCTATGGACCTTGGTTGGTTGCCTTGGTTGCCCAAGGAGCCTGGTAGGAATTTTTATCCATTTGGCTAACTGGCTCCAGCCTTCTGGTTTTTCGCCTAGGTAAGGTAAAGGGGACCCCTGACCATTAGGTCCAGTCGTGACCGACTCTGGGGTTGCGTCACTCATCTCGCTTTATTGGCCGAGGGAGCCGGCGTACAGCTTCCGGGTCATGTGGCCAGCATGACTAAGCCGCTTCTGGCGAACCAGAGCAGCGCACGGAAACGCCGTTTACCTTTCCGCTGGAGCGGTACCTATTTATCTACTTGCACTTTGACGTGCTTTCGAACTGCTAGGTTGGCAGGACCAGGGACCGAGCAATGGGAGCTCACCCCGTTGCGGGGATTCGAACTGCCGACCTTCCGATCGGCAAGTCCTAGGCTCTGTGGTTTAACCCACACTGCCACCCGCCTACCTTGTAGCAAACCGTCACAACTTTTGGGTATTGGCGGTTAGGCAATGGAATATGTGTGGTGTGTTGGAGGGCAGATTGTGGCCATCACCTACCCCTCACTTTTTGGGTATTCCATTAAAGGGATCTGGTAGTCGTGGATCCTGTCCATGCCCTGCTGGGGGCTAGCGCCATGGCACGCCCCCAGTGACATCAGGGGAAGCTTTCAGTTGTATTTGCATCAACAAGCCCCTCCCACTGGTTGTTAACCCTCAAAATGACTTCCCACTGAGCAGGGTGGAGTCATGTATAGATTGTTTGATCCAGTGCCTAAGCCAATAGTACTCACATGCTGTAACCAATAAAGTTGTGGCCTTATTTAGCCCATTAACCTTAAATACATGTGTCCTTGTGTCTTATTTATCTCATAGCGGGTGGCAAGTCCTCGACTCACAACAGGCTCTCCCTGCCTTATAAAGGTTCAGGAGCACATTCCTATCCTGGCAGTTCCAGCCAAACTCTAAGTGGTTTTGCAAACCGGTTCTTGATTTGGTTGTGTGTATCGGCCTTTGGTTTACAAACTGAGTCATGAACGATGTTGTGTCTTGGCATGCAGTGCTGGGAAGGGAAGGATGTCTTGTTACCAGTTTCAGGAGGAACAAAACGTAAGTGTGTGTGTGTGTGTGTGTGTGTGTGTGTGTGTGTGTGTAAGAATAAGGAGGCACACACCAAACGCCTCCGAGCTATAGTTATATGTCATAAACGTGATGTTGGGAGGTGAAGACAGAACCTTTTAACAACATGCCAGTATTGTTACTAATTTAGAAGGCAAATAACTCACTCTAGGCATTTTCCTTCTTTTTGCAAAAAATAATAATAATAATTTAAAAAATAAATAACTTATCCCCCCTGAGTTGCCTTCCCTCTTCTCCGATCTCCTTCCAGGCAGATTAAATGTTCTGTTTGGGAGTGTTTCAGAAAGTAGCATAAAAAAGTAAGTGTGTTGGGAGTTCCTGACAAGAGCAGCTCTGGGGAGGAAGAGAATTCAGATACTTGCTTGGGTTCTCTGATATACATGGGCAGCCAAAAAACTAAATCAGCCAAAGGACGGAGAGTTTATCCGGATTCTTATCTGCTTATTGATGGAACCTGGGGCTGAATTCAGCTTTGAGCAGGGCATAAGAACATACCGTATTTTTTGCTCTATAGGACGCACCCAACCATAGGATGCACCTTGTTTTAGAGGCGGAGAACAAGAAAAAAAATTCTCCCCCCTCTCTGCTCAGTGCCCCTTCAGCGAAGCAGCAGGAGAAATGGAGCCCCTTCCATTTCTCCTCCCGCTTGGCTGAAGGGGCGCTGCACAGCTCTCCCTCTCTGCTGAAGCCAGAAGAGTCTTGCTCTCCCGGCTTCAGCAAAAGGAACCCGAAGCCTCTGGAGCACAGCGGGACCTCCTGCTGTGTTCCGGAGGCTTCAGGCGGATATCTCTGAAGGCTGGAGAGCGAGAGGGGTCGGTGTGCACCAACCCCTCTCGCTCTCCAGGCTTCAGGGAAAGCAACGCGAAGCCTCCGGAGCGTGGAGGGAGCGCTCCCTCTGTGCTTCAAAGCCTTCACATTGCTATCGCTGAAGCCAAGGAGCCTGCATTCGCTCCATAGGATGCACACACATTTCCCCTTAATTTTTGGAGGGGGAAAAGTGTGTCCTATAGAGTGAAAAATACAGTATGTAAGGAGAGCCTGCTGAATCAAGCCAATGGTCCATCTATTCCAGCATCCCACTCTCACAGTGGCCAACCAGATGCCTTTGAGAAACTCGAAATCAGGACTCGAACACAAGAGCCTTCTCCCCTCCTGCAGTTTCCAGCAACTGGTATTCAGAAGCATTACTGCCTTTGACCATGCAGGCAAAGCACAGCCATCATGGCTGGCAGCCACTGACTTCTCTTCCACACACCTGTCAAATCCTCTTTTAAAGCCATCCAAGTTGGTGGCCTCTCGTGGGAGCAATTTTCAGAGTTTGACTATTGCACCGTGTAAAGAACTGCTTTCCTTTTTCTTCCCTCAAATCTTCCAAAATGGACATCCACGGGTTCCAGTGCTATGGGAGAAGGAGCAAACTTTTCCCTATCCACTCTCTCCATGAAATGCACAATATTATACATTTCTATCATGTTGCCTTTTGCTCGCCTTTTCTATAAACTAGAAAGTCCCAAGCTATTCCTCTTAGGGGAATTGCTCCACCCCCTTGCTCTTTTTTGGATATGACCTCAGCGAAGCTCTCTCTGTTTGGCTCCCTTTGGAGGTGAACTGCACTTTCTCAAATAATATAAAGAAACTGAAACATGGTAATCCTTCAAAATTTTGCAGTGCAATTCTCCAGTGCAAAGATGCATGTACCAGGGTAAAGTGTATGCAGTAAAATAAGCAAGAATGGTGTGCAAGATTGCATTGTACTGGGGGAAATTGCTTTGCAAAAATGTGTTTTATTAGATAAAATGTGGACAAATCTTTGGTAAAGGTAAAGGGACCCCTGACCATTAGGTCCAGTCGTGGCCGACTCCGGGGTTGCAGTGCTCATCTCGCTTTACTGGCCCCAGAAGTACAGCTTCTGGGTCATGTGGCCAGCATGAATAAGCCGGTTCTGGTGAACCAGAGCAGCACACGGAAACGTCGTTTACCTTCCCGCCAGAGCGGTACCTATTTATCTACTTGCACTTTGACGTGCTTTCAGACTGCTAGGTTGGCAGGAGCAGGGACCGAGCAACGGGAGCTCACCCCGTCGCAGGGATTCGAACCGCCAACTTTCTGATCGGCAAGTCCTAGGCTCTGTGGTTTGACCCACAGCGCCACCCGCGTCCCGGACATATCCTAATGAGGACTTAAAAAAAAAAAACTTTCCAGAACAGGATACTCGTCCTCACACTCCAAGGGTGATGAAAGAGCCACATTCTCAGGCCTGGGCAGTGTGGACTGGGGTGTACATTAGGGTGCTGAAGGCTCCCTTTGAGTAGGGAGACTGAGGCATCCTTCGAACCAGTCTTCTCCAAGCTAATGCTGGTACCCCAAAGCACAGGATGTGACAAAGACACAGACAGGAAGAGGAAGTGGAACTTTCTGTCTCATTCTGGCGGTTTCCTCTCTCGCACACGCAGGGAAACATGGGCTACGTAGTCATCTCCATGTGCCTCATTTTTAAAAAAAACATGGTTCACTCTCATCATGTCGTTTTCTGCAGAGTCCCTGCGTTCTCATCGATAGCAGGACCAGAAGGATTGGGCCATCCTCTCGCTGTGGCTTAGGCGCCACAACTGACAGTGTTTTGATGGCTTAAAGAGCCCCTGACAGAAAGCACTTCGACAGCGGAGAGATGAGCGTGGCTTCCTGCCAGTGCAGGAGACGAGAGGCAGCGTTTCTCCAGGCCGTTGTGAAAGATGCAATTTTGGGGAGGGGGTGGTCTGTGTAGCGGGGAGGGGAAACTCAGCATTCGTCGCATCGCATGCTGAGAGATAATGGTTGAAATGTTATTTGTTCCCGTTGGCAGCAGGCAGAATTATCCCTCCAGTTCAGGTATGGAAAATATCACCGACTGCCAGCTCCTGAGACTGCATCATGTGACCTCCATAAGGCTTTCCCAATTTAAACTGAAGTACATCAAAATGCCCTCAGTTTAATTCCTAAGGGAGTGCTAGAGGACAGGCTCTGTGTGAAGATGGTCCCTTGGCACTTCCAGAACGGTGCAGGGTCTCAGGGACTTGAAAACCTGTTCCTTTTTCTGGAGCCATATCCCAGCAGGGTCCCCGCCTCCAGCACCCCAGGTCCACCCAATCAGCATTAAAGGGGAGCTTTTTTGGCCACTGAGAAAGGAGTCTTCTCGCCCTCTGTGCTGATTGGAGCCACACAATTTTAGGACAGTGGGGTGCAAGTTCTGTTCTGTACAATGGCACCTCAAGGAAAACGCAACTTGACTCACTTCCGAAAAAGAGATACTGGAGCACTCCAAATCATTTGCCCGCAAAAAATAGTAGGTTCTGATGGAAGGCAACGCATGGGGGAATCTATGATGATTGCTGCAGTGCAACCCTAACGATCATTATTGTACCATTGTAAGATTACTGTATAATCTTAGACGGTTGCATAAACTTAGAACGGCGCATAGCTGCTATGACTATCACGAAAGGACCCCTTACTTATAAATGTGCTGTTACACCGCTGCATACAACAGAAGATGAAATCAGAGAACCGAAGGAAATTAAAGCGGTGAATTCTTTCCTCCCATGGTCATAAGCGGATTACACCCCGAGCGTCTGAGCTTGGTTGCTGGAATAAAAAGGGCTGGTGATACCTGAGAACATCGGCCTGTCAGGGTTATTGTGGCATTAAAGACTGAAAGAAGAGACTCCACCTTTGCACATATGCCCAGCCCTGAGGCTGGTGGGGTTGTCGCTGAGGAATGCGTGGTGGCATGGGAAAGGGCCAGAACACACCTGCAGAAGGTTTCGGGTTCATTTGCCATCATCTCCATGTAGGGGCAGAAACTACTGGTCAAGGTGGACATAACGGTGCTAGATGGATCAATGGCTAGGCTTAAGGCAGCTTCTCACATTCCTATGCCTTAAGGGAATCACACTCATAGAATCAGAAGGGACCTTGAGGAGCATCTAGTCCAGGGGTCAGCAAGGTTTATCTTGCCTGGGCCGGATCAGTCCCACAGAGATCCCTCCATGAGCCAGAGTGTGTGTGAGCGCACGTGCCTGTGATTTCCGGCATCTGCGTCTGCGCAGACGCGATTTTCGGCAGCACAGAAGTGAGTCCCTGCGCCGCGCTGTGCCGGTTTAGTGCAGTGTGGGAGTGGGCAGCTCGATTCGTGGGCTGCTCATGGGCTGGTCAAACGACCTCCTTGGACCGCTGACCCCTGATCTAGTCCAACCCCCTGCAATGCAGGAATCTGCAGCTGCCCCATACAGGGATCGAACCTGCAACCTTGGCATTAAAGGTCATAGCTCAGGATTAGAGCGTCTGGTTTGCATGGAAAAGGTCTCTTGATGCCTCTAGTAGGGCAGGGAGCTGCTTCCAGTCAGTGCAGTCAAGTACTGAGCTTGCTGGATCATTGGTTTCACTCTCTATAAGGCAGCTTCCTAAATTCCTATGGAACTAGGGACACCCCCCTTTTATGTCCTTGTCTGAAGTCTTGGAGAGCTGCTGCCAGTCAGGATAGACAATACTGAGCTAGATAGACCAATGGCCTGACTTGGTATCAGACAGCTTCCTAAGAAATATGCTCACTCAGGGCGAAATTTTTGCCAGGGATTCCAGTACAGGATGAAAAACATAGCAGTGAATCCCTGCTTACAGACTGGAGTTCAGTGTGGCATTGCACTTTAAGGTAAAATGTGAGGAATATTGCACTACTTTCCTGGGAAGTTTTTTCCACTGTCTGCCATCACACCTTCCTTTCTGTCAGGCATGCAGTTCTCTCTCATTCCTGTTTGTTATCAGATTCCCCATCCTCACGAGTCTAATAGCATCATCAAGTTTAACGGAGAGAGAGAGAGAGGGAGGAGGTTGTTATCAGCAGAGATCCATATCGTTCCTTAATATAGCTTGAGACTCAGACTTAATTTGCTAAAATTGGCGGGAAAAAGCTTGAAGAATGCGGCCCATTGAGGATGGCTGGAGTTGGTCACAATCATGGCTGTAGATTTGGAGCTAAGATGTCTAGCACCTCAGACCGTCCACCCATCTGTCAGTCTCTTTCTCTTGCTGGCATTTATTTGTTCAGAAATATAGAGACTATAAAAGTGGAGAAATAGTACCACTCACTATAATATAATAATGCAATACAAAATTATAATATAATATAATATAATATAATATAATATAATATAATATAATATAATATAATATAATATAAATATTTCAACAATTAATTGGTTAATTCATTAGACTGATTGATTTCAAATATTTCCCCTTACTAAATATAATAACAAGGCAAGATTAAAAAAAACCCACACCTTTCAGTCCTATCCCTGCCCTATGCAGAGATCTGTTGACGTCAATAAACCTAAGTTTGTCATGTTCTTTAATTCTGTGTAGGATTAACTTTGAAGACGGCTCATTGTTAATATAAGGGCTAATACAATCCACAGCTTTAAGGCGTCACCTTAAAAGGGCTGTGCTGTTTCTCTTACGCACAGGGGGAAACCCATATTCTAATATGGTGTCTGCAGTGGCTTATAGGATGCCGTTGTTCAGTGCAGGGGGTGGGGGACCTGAGGCCTAGGGGCCAAATGTGGCCCACCAGGCATCTACAGCTACTTACTGATACTCTCCCCAGGCTGCACCCTGTCAACAAACAGCCCTCTCTCTGAGTGCTTTGGCCTGACTGGAATATGTCCTCCAATACTTGTCTGGATGGACGGGGTTATGTTGTCATGTTCTGGTATGATGCCGGAAGGGAAGCCACAAGGCTGGAGGACCAGGGACAGCTCCAAGTGAGCAACTTGCTTGGACAAGCAGACCTGTTCTATGCTCCAACTGCTTGAGAGAACGTCGGAGCCAGCCTGAAGATGGACGTTCCTCCTCCATTCCACAGCCTCCCTCCTGGTACTGCCAGATTGGTGGTGTGTCGTGGGAGGCCTCTGGGCCTTCAGCCTCAGGTCTCCGTGAGGGGCCAGGCTCTGTAGGCCTTGAAGGCCCTAGGACGTTCTTCTGAGAGTTCCTGCCCAACCACCTCAGGGCACTGGTGTCTTTGTCTTCCACAGCCATCTCTGAGCCCTAAACCAGACGGGCTCCCCTGCAAACTCTGGCTCTGTGTTCAGATCACTGCTGGGTATGGGGTTCACGGCACCTTTCGTACCCTCCCACATTCCTCAGATGAAAATAGGGACATTTCTCACTCCTCCGCTCCCCAACTGACCCTCCTCGACCTCCCATTTTTTGTTCCCTTCTAGCAGACCATTTCCACTGCACCAATGGGACACAGCACAAACACCCTCTACCCTCTTGAGGAAACCCCTTAATCCTGATTTGATTTGATTCTTTTGTAGATGTACAAATAATAATAATAATAATGATAATAAATTTTTATTTATATCCTGCCTTCCCCAGCCGAAGCTGGGCTCAGAGTGGCTAACAGCAGTAAAAATAACACAGTTTACATAAAATCACAATCAATTAATTGAAATACATTCTAAAATCAATTCATTCTAAAATAAATTCAGAGTCAAATTAATGGCAACCATTGGGCTAGAGTTCTATGAGGATTACAGAAGGAGGGGGTCAGACTGTGCCTTGGCCAAAGGCCTGGTGAAACAGCTCTGTCTTGCAGGCCCTGCGGAAAGATGTCAAGTCCCGCAAGGCCCTAGTCTCTTGTGACAGAGCGTTCCACCAGATCGAGGCGATGGCCAAAGAAGCCCTGGCTCTGGCTGAGGCCAACCTAACCTCCCTGTGGCCCAGGAGCTCCAAGATGTTTTTGTTTGAAGACCGTAAGGTCCTCCGTGGGACATACCAGGAGAGGCAGTCCCGTAGGTGCAAGGGTCCTAGGCCGTATAGGGATTTAAGGGTTAAAACCAGCACCTTAAACCTGACCCTGTACTCCACCGGGAGCCAGTGCAGCTGGTATAGCACCGGGTGAATGTGATCCCGTGGTGAGGACCCCGTGAGAAGCCTCGCTGCAGCATTCTGCACCCGCTGGAGTTTCTGGGTCAGTCTCAAGGGCAACCCCACGTAGAGTGAGTTACAATAATCAAGTCTGGAGGTGACCGTTACATGGATCACAGTGGCTAGGTCACATAGCAATAAATAAATTTTAGAGAGGGGCAAGATTAGATGCAGCCAGAGCAATATATGGGGCTGGGTTTCAGTAGCCACAGCCTCTCCTCCTCCTTGCCTGATCTGCAGTAGCTGCTACGAGCCAGCGGCGACCATGGAGAGGCAACAGGGGGAATACCTCACTGCCACCACTGTTGCTCAGGACAAGCACCGGCTCATCCTCAGCCCCAAGCTTGGAGGTGGCGGCACTGGCGGTGGTGGTGTGGAAAATAGGGACATTCTGGGATCAAATCAGAAGCTGGGGTGGCTTTTGTAATTCCAGGACTGTCTCTGGAAAATAGAAACACTTGGAGGTTTATGATCTTTATGCAGGTAGGATGGAGCCTACTGAACCAAGGTCCAGAGAGACATCATCATCATCATCACCACCAAAATAATATAAATAAATAAATTATTATTATTTATACCTGCCCATCTGCCTGGGTTTCCCCAGCTACTCTGGGTGGCTCTTGCTCAACCAACTTCTTCCTCTGGTTCCCCCGCCACCACTCCCATGTAGTTTCTGGCGGTCTATGCATTTCCTGGGGAGTGGGAACAGAACCCAACGTGGCCGTGGTCCTGTGGTTCAGTGGCAGAAAGCTGCCATTTTGGGAACCCTTCATCCCAGCCAATAAGGAGAGTCTGCCAGAGGCAACCCAGCCAGGCACACTTTGATTTATGTCCTGAAGACAGAATGATCACCTCGTTTCCTTGGCGGGCAAAATTCGGAGTGTTGCAAGCCACAACAAGAGGAAGGGGGTGGCTACCTTGCCCCCTTGAGCAAGCTTACTCTCTCTCTCTCTGCCCTTGTTTTCCCACGAGAAATTGGAGGCTTCAAGGACAGGAGGACGTGGGCAGGGTTTTGTGGGGGGGTTTTGATTAACCCAAGAGGGTACATAGGTGGTGCTGTGGGTTAAACCACAGAGCCTAGGACTTGCCAATCAGAAGGTCGGCGGTTCAAATCCCCACCACGGGGTGAGCTCCTGTTGTTCGGTCCCTGCTCCTGCCAACCTAGCAGTTCGAAAGCACGTCAAAGTGCAAGTAGATAAATAGGTACCACTCTGGCGGGAAGGTAAATGGCGTTTCTGTGTGCTGCTCTGGTTCGCCAGAAGTGGCTTAGTCATGCTGCCCACATGACCTGGAAGCTGTACGCCGGCTCCCTCAGCCGATAAAGCGAGATGAGCGCCGCAAGCCCAGAGTCGGCCATGACTGGACCTAATAGTCAGGAGTCCCTTTACCTTTACCAAGAGGGTACTATGTTTTTCACAGTTTTGTCCACTAGTTTCATTGGCCCCCATTCCTGCCATTTTAAGACACCCAGAATGCATTTTAAGTTCCCTAGATACCCAACAGGTAAAACCTCCCCCATCAGATTTCCACCTGGGTGTCACCACTGTTGCCAGCAAGAGCAAGTTCTACCTGTGAAAAAAGCTGGCAAACCAGCCTAGTTTCAGATGGACTGTGTTCACCGTTATCCTTCAGATTTTCTTAAAGTCTTATGTGAGCCAGGGAAAACAGCAGATGCTTCTTTTTTTAAAAAACAACAACAACCAACACATTTTAAAAGCACATTTTATTTGCCAGACTGCACGCCATAAACTTAAATGGGAATAGAAACAGCTTCAAGAAAGCAGGTGTTTTATAACTTCGAAGGCTGGCGTGCAACCCACAGAAATCAGCAAGAAAAACTGTGGTCAGTACTGGCAACTTAAAAATTGCCATTTCATGCTAGGCTGAAACATAACCTCCCCACCTCTCTCTCTCTCTCTCTCTCTCTCTCTCTCTCTCTCTCTCTCTCTCCCTCCCTCCCTCCCTCTCTCTCTTCAGTTTGGAACATCCAAAAATGATTTGTGTTACACTGTAAACTCGCACATAGCAAAGCTCTGTAAGCCGGGAAGGAAGATCGGCTCACTGCCAAGGGCATCAAAACAGAGGTGCGGGGAGAACAGGGGCAGCTGGCTCAGCCAGAGATTGTTCTGCAGAAACTAAAATTCATGGATGGCAAAATGGGGGGCGGGGGGCAGGAATTAACCAAGAAAAAGAATACCCAGGTGAAGTTCAGCACGGCAGAACCAAGGGCTTGCACTCAGTGACAATCCTTCTTAGACCCACTGAAGTTAATATGGCTAACAGACATCCATTGATTTCAGTGGGTCATAGAATCATAGAATTGATGGTTGGAAGGGACCCCAGGGGTCATCTAGTCCAACCCCCTGCAATGCAGGAATCTCGACTCAAGCATCCATGACAGATGGCCATCTAAACTCTGCTTAAAAACCTCCATGGAAGGAGAGTCCACAACCTCCGGAGGGAGACTGTTCCACTGTTTAACAGATCTTACTGTCAGAAAGTTATTTCTGGTGTTTAGTCGGAATCTCCTTTCTTGTAACTCGAAGCCACAGGTTTGAGTCCTACCCTCCAGAGCAGAAGGAAACAAGCTTGTTCCCTCCTCCATGGGACAGCCCTTGAGATATTTGAAGATGGCTATCATATCTCCTCACAGTCTCCTCTTTTCCAGGCTAAACACACTTAGCTCCTTCAACCGTTCCCCAAAAAGGTTGGCTTCCAGACCCTTGAATGTCTTAGTCGCCCTCCTCTGCACACATCCAAGCTTGTCAATCTCCTCCTTAAATTGTGGTGACCAAAACTGGACACAGCACTTCAGGTGTGGTCTAACGAAGGCAGAATAGAGCAGAACTATTACTTCCCTTGATCTGGACACTATACTTCTGTTGATGTGGAAGTATACAGTAGTACCTTGGGTTACAGACGCTTCAGGTTACAGACTCTGCTAACCCAGAAATGGTACCTCGGGTTAAGAACTTTGCTTCAGGATGAGAACAGAAATCACGTGGCGGCGGTGGTACCTCGGGTTAAGAACTTAATTCGTTCTGGAGGTCTGTTCTTAACATGAAACTGTTCACGCCGCCACGTGATTTCTGTTCTCCATTCCCAGCCCCTGGGAATCACAACTGGGGACAGTCGCTGTTGCACCCAGGTTCTGATTGCCAGTTCCCTACAGGCATCTGGTTGGCCACTGTGAGAACAGGATGCTAGATTAATGGGCACTGGGCCTGATCCAGCAGGGATTTTCTAAGGTGCTTATTTAAAGGCCAGGAGATGCTGCTCTTTGTTATCATTAAAGGTAGGTGAAAGATGACTTTGAAAAGAGAGTTGGAGGACAAACCCATAGAGGAGAAATCTATCAATGGCTACTTGTATATATTGTTACAGATTTTTTTGGGGGGGGGATTCCCCTAAACCCTAGAAATTAATAAATGGTAGGATTTTGATTCTTTGGGATGTGAAATACAAGCTGCTGAGGGATTCCTGAGATTGCCAATGCAAAATGACCTGGACAAGCTGGAGCCATTAAGAAACAATACAGGGCCATTGGCAGTGCAAGAGAACTGTCCTCCCTCCATTGCCCTGAGGTGTAACAGAGCCTGGGGGTTCGGAAGGTTGCCAGGGTAACTGGGTGTCAGGTGTCAGGAAAAGAGAGCTTTCAGCAGGGTGTTCTGGGAAGAAGAAAGACCGGGATCCATCTTGGGCAGGCTGGCTGAAGGCTGGCTGCATTGCTGCGGGGGACAAGCCCCTCTTGAAATGACCATGCTGTGAGAGCTGGACTCCACCCCATGCAGGCAGAAGGCATAAATAGGGGAATAATCCGTATTTCTTAAAGCTACGACAGTTTCCGCTGTGTCTCAGTTCTCCAAAGGAACACAGACCCTGGGTGAGTGCCTGGAACCCCCAGGAATCTTGTAGAGAATGGGGTTGGGGGTGGCACACAACTTTTGTAACAATATTATCCTGGAGGATGAGGCTATCAATAGCTGCTTCTGGACACTGGTTTCTGGAAACCACAGGAGGGGAGAGGGCTCTTGTGCTCAGGTCTTGCTTGAGGATTTCCACTGGCCTGATCCAGCAGGGCTCTTCTTATTCCCTTATTTCAGGCATAGGCAAACTCGGCCCTCCAGATGTTTTGGGACTACAACTCCCATCATCCCTAGCTAACAGGACCAGTGGTCAGGAATGATGGGAGTTGCAGTCCCAAAACATCTGGAGGGCCGAGTTTGCCTATGCCTGCCTTATTTCCTACGAAGGGTTAAACGCTCTGCCACTCGCATTTACATCCCCTGAGCTTTTTCATCTCTCTTGGTCGAGGGAATGCTGTGAGCCGCCCGCTAATCCAACGTAAATACCCAAGGAGTCAGTCTGGAGCGTGGCATCAAAATCATTTACGAAAACCTGAAATCTGAAGAGGGCTTAGAAAAAAGAAGGAAAAGAAAAGAAAAACCCCATAACCTGTCAAGTCCCTGCCAGGGAAAATATTCAAAGGCCGCAGGAGAGCGGAGCCACAGAGCTGTCTGGGTGCCAGAGGGATTGGCCATATGAGCGAGGAGAGATGCCGGGGGCAGATACCCAGTCTCTCCCAGCTCAGGCCGCTTGCATCTCGTGCCCCGATGCAAGCTGGCACCTATTTGGGAGGAAGCTGCGTTGGCTTGGAGGGGGCTTACTCACAAGTAAACATGCTAGGAATGCAGTCACATTGGACACGCCATCCGTTAAGCGTTTTTTCTTGAGAGGTTGAGGGCCCTTCTCCCCCACCTTTTGCGGAACAAAGTGGTGAGATTCCGAGCTGTCTCTTTATCATCCATTGCAATTAATGAATTAATTGCCTTCTAAACCAGCGTCTTGAGGCTATTGACAGAGTTTAAAACAACAAATAGATTCAAAACAAGAGCAAAACCGCAATAAGTGGACACTTGTGGCAAAGACTCCCACTGTGAAAGCCTGTGGCAACAAAAATATCTTCTGTCGTTTCCAGAAAGCCGAGAAAGTGGGCTCCTGTCGTATCTCGACAGGGATGTGGTTCCAGGGAACAGGGGCTGCCACAATGAAGGCCCCGTTCTGAGTCACTGCAGAGCAGGGTGATGACATCTTTGGGAACTTGGAAGAAAATCTCTCCCGCAGACTGCAGCAATCCACTGGGTGCACAAGGGATAAAGAGGTCTCTCAAGTATTAAGGCTGGGCAAGTCCGTCCATTTCAGTTTCTTGTTTTCCCCCAACGTTAATTCAGATCCCCACATTCTTGGATCAGTTTGCAATTTATATGTTACTCTGGTTTTCGTTAAGAAAGTTGTCTTCCAAGTCCTAAGCAAAATGCTGTTAAAAGACGTCTGTGGGCTGCAACCCAGGGGTGGGCAAATTTGTCAATTTCAGTTTCTTATTCTTTCATTCTTAAGCTCAGTTCTTCATATTTTCACATCAGTGTTGAGGTTTGCATTTTTAAAGTCCTCCTGAATATTTATTATTATTTCAATGCAAATTTTGCCACCATATATATATATATATATATATATATATATATATATATATATATAATGGAGCTGGACCATAAAGAAGGCTGATCGCCATAGAATTGATGCTTTTGAATTATGGTGCTGGAGGAGACTCTTGAGAGTCCCATGGTCTGCAAGAAGATCAAACCTATCCATTCTGAAGGAAATCAGCCCTGAGTGATCACTGGAAGGACAGATCCTGAAGCTGAGGCTTCAATACTTTGGCCACCTCATGAGAAGAGAAGACTCCCTGGAAAAGACCCTGATGTTGGGCAAGATGGAGGGCACAAGGAGAAGGGGACGACAGAGGACCAGATGGTTGGACAGTGTTCTCAAAGCTACCAGCATAAGTTTGACCAAACTGCGGGAGGCAGTGGAAGACAGGAGTGCCTGGCGTGCTCTGGTCCATGGGGTCACGAAGAGTCGGATATGACTAAACGACTAAACAACAACAACAACAATATATATAGATGCATGCATGCATGCACGCAAAGTATTTCCCTCTAATATGATGCATTCTTGTAGGTTATTTTCCATAATATAGGTAGGGTGTGTGTGTGTGTGTGTGTGTGTGTGTGTGTACACACTTTAGCATATGACCCCTTTGCACTCAATGCTTGACTGGAAAACTGCATTGCAAAATCCAGAAGAGCATAAATGTCAATGGATGGCTGTTTTGGTTGGAATGTGAACTGAAATGAATTTCTCCTCCATCCCTACAATTAAGCATGAAAGGAATCCTGGGAACTGTAGTTTATTAAGAGTGCTGAACTACGGTTCACTGGGAGGCATTTCCTCATCAGTTCACTTAGGATTTTAATGTGGGAGGCTGCCTTACACCAAGCCAGACCATTGATCCATCTAACCTAGTATTGTCTACTCTGACTGGCAGCAACTCGCCACAGTTTGAGACAAGGATATTTACTGCCACTTATTCCCCCATCCTTCCAACTGAAGAGACTGAGGCTTAAATCTGGGACCCTTCTGCATGCAAAGCACAGTTATTTTAGAATAAGTCTTTAACCCTTTTGCACATGGAGATGTAAGGAAAACCAGGAGTTGCCCAGTTGCCACTGACCTCTGACAGGGCCTTTTCAGCAGTGGCTCCCTAGTTGTGGAATGCCTTCCCTAGTGAGGTACAACTGTCTCCATCCTTAGCAACTTAATATAAAAAGAAACTGGAAACATTTGACCCAACTGCGTCAAAAGAAGTTACCCACTCCCCATGAAGAGAAGTGGACCATCCCCCAATGTTCTTGAAAATAGTTCCGGAAGGTTCTGTACTGAGAAGGTTGCCTATGGACTGCAACATGGGGCAGCCACACACAGACACCAAAGACGCCTGCCCTGTTCTCACCCTCCCTTCCCTTGAGATCTCCTGGAGTTAAGATATTGCAGTGAAAAACAAATGCTTCTCTAATGTCAATGCATAGATGTGGACACTACATGGCCCAGGACCTCAATACCATAAGGACTGCCTCTTCCCATACAAACCAATGTTGACAACCACTTGTATTCTGAGTCCCTTCTCTATGTTCATCGCCAAAGAGGTTTGGGAGGTGACAACACGAGAACGGGCCTTTTCTGTGGTGGCTCCCTAATAGTGGAATGCTCTCCCCAGAGCAGCTTGCCTGGTGCCAACATTACATGCCTTAAGGCGCCAGGCAAAAACATTTCTCTTTACCCAAACCACCGGCCATTAAATAATCCATAGCCTGTTAAATGTGATGCAGGGGACTGTCGTGGTGATTCTATTATTATTATTATTATTATTATTATTATTATTATTATTCTGTCTATTACTATGCTTTGTTTTATGTCCAGTGTGGTGTAGTAGTTAAGAGCAGTGGACTCGTAATCTGGTGAACCGGGTTCGCTTCCCTGCTCCTCCACATGCAGCTGCTGGTTGACCTTGGGCCAGTCACACTTCTTTGAAGTCTCTCAGCCTCACTCACCTCACAGAGTGTTTGTTGTGGGGGAGGAAGGGATTACGTGACTACCGCTCTTAACCACTACACCACACTGGCTCTCCACCAGGCTCTGTATACTAACCACTGTCTTATTCTCCTGTTATCTTGGATATTTGGGAAATGTGTTTGTCGGTCTGCCCATTTTCTCTCAAGATGATTACCAAATTTGGCGTCACGGTTGCTGAAATCAAGAAGGCGGCTTTCATCTATGTTTGGATAGAATGAGATGGCATCTTGAATCAAGATGGCTGACCGGACTTCTCAAAACGGCACTGATGTGGATGCACTGATGTCATTGCTAAATTTCCCATAACAGTTCCTGAGTTTGAGGAGCAGGTTTTGGTTTCCACTTAGGATTGGAAGCTGCTTTGACTCAAAATGGCAGAGCCAAGCTTTGGAAGTTACACTGCATTTTAACAAGTGATTTGAAAACTGCACTGACATTTGGGTTTCTTAGAATTCCCAAGCAACGCTGGGTAATAGGTTGCTAGTCTTGCTACATGTTTCGGAAAGTTGTTTGCCTGTTCATCTCTAAGGTTTGGACACCTCTAAAGTCATCGTAACCAAATTTTGCATGATGGTTCCTGAGATCAAGGAGCAGGTTTGTGCTTGGGTACAAGTGGGCACCATTTTGAATCAAGATGGTGGACTGAACTTTTCTAAACTGCCTTGATTTCTTAGAATTTTTATGCAATCCTGGGTAAGAAATTCCCAATTTTAAATATTGCAATCCTTTTGGTTTGTATCCAACAAAATCCTACTCTGAGTTGACCCACTGGGTGGCATTCAATAGACCTACTAAAAATTTTTAGCCAGTTAGCTACATTAGTTTCAACAGGCCGACTGTTACATTTGGTTAATTACCACCCACAGGGCTATATTCAACTAAGTCCTTCACTGAAATGAACAAATCTAAGTTAGTCATGCCCATTAACTTCAGTGGGTCTACTCTGAGCAGGACTAGCATTGAATACCACCCAATGAAACTGATGAACCCAGTGGGGTTCTGCTGGTGCAACAATATTTCTGTTTCCTCTCCACCTAGTTAAGCACCCCCAAATAAATCTGCTCTGGTGGGTCCCCCAAACTTTCAGAGCTAATTTAGAGGGTATGGGGGAGGGAAGAGAGAGGAAGATCCATTTTGCACATAGAAATCCTGTGTACCAGCAGAGCTGCTGCATTGGATAAGGCCCAGTGAGTCTACTTTGAGTTGGACTAACATAGAAGACGATCCATTAGGAAAAGTGAAGAGCTGAATTCTCTCTTCTGAACAGTGTAAAGCCATTGAATGCAATTGACTCAAGTTAGCCATGTCTATTAACTCCAATGGGTTTACTCTGAGCAGAACTAGCACCGGATGCAACCTAGAGCTTTTAAGCCAGACTGAAAACAGTGCAGTAGAGAGATTGTTTGCACCACGTTATCCTTCACAAGCTTTCATCGCAGTCAATGCCAAGCCAGCTCCATAAATAAGTCAACACTCTCCCCGCCAGCCTGCCGATCACATGCCAGGCTGCTTGGCAGCCCCTCCAGTGTGCAATGATATGTTTACAGCTTTAAATGCGTGCCCCGAGGGCTGCTGTGTATACAAGGTGACTAAATATACAGATTTATTAATATATCTTATTAAAACATAAGACGATAAAGGCAAGAGGCGCTACTAGAAGGGTTGCGCTTGCTTGAAATCATCTCCCACTCCCCGTTTCTTGACACACACGCACCCCACTCTTATTCAAAATTAAAATTGAAATAAATCACCCAGCTTGCAGGAAATGTTTCGCTTGGTAAAAGATCTAGGGCAGGACTAAATGTTGCAAGATAAAAGAAGCCGTTGCCCAAATTGGCGGCTCCATGTCCCCATGGTCATTGGTCACGATGCTCTGTGTTCATTGCCTGGCCCCTGAGCATGATAGGTCCTCCTGCAAAGTAGAGGGAAATCCAGTCCTTACCATGGCTCCCAGCACAGACTGGGATCAGAGGGAATTACACTTCCCATGACCCCATTCTGAGGCCACCACCTCAGGTGATGCCTTCACCTAGCGGGCTGAAACATGAAGGAACCCAATGTACTTTCTGTTGGGACTCCCCACCTAGCTGCAGATCCTTTTCCTGACCCTCCTGAGACTGAACAAGCAGAAGCAACGAGTCTGTGCCCAACCCCATCATTGGAGATGCAGTGTGTGTTTAGCAGGCCTCCTTTCCTTCATCCCTCCTTGGGAACTGGGGTGGACAAATCCTTCCATTTTGGTTTCTCATTTCCCCATCTCAAGTGGTCCATTTCTGCATTTTTAAAAAGTCTTCTCAAAAACTTGTTTGTGTTGTAGTGGGCATGTTCTTTAATCCACCCATATATATTTTTGTTGGGACGTGGATGGCGCTGTGGGTTAAACTACAGAGCCTTGGACTTGCTAATCAGAAGGTCGGTGGTTCGAATCCCTGTGACAGGGTGAGCTCCCGTTGCTTGATCGGTCCCTGCTCCTGCCAACCTAGCAGTTTGAAAGCACGTCAAAGTGCAAGTAGATAAATAGGTACCGCTCCGGTAGGAAGGTAAATGGCGTTTCCGTGCGCTGCTCTGGTTTCGCCAGAAGCAGCTTAGTCATGCTGACCACATAACCCGGAAGCTGTACGCCGGCTCCCTCGGCCAGTAAAGCAAGATGAGACCCGCAACCCCAGAGTCATCCACGACTAGACCTAATGGTCAGGGGTCCCTTTACCTTTATATATTTTTGGTATGCTATTTTGCTGAACGCAGGTGTTTCCGCAAGCTGTTTTCCTTAATAGGATGTGTTTTGTGATGCTACTTCCCCCAATACATGCAATTTTTCTTTTCTTTTCTTTTTTTGGTTTGAGAACCGCACCACAAAATTCAGAGATTTTAAAAGGATAGCCGTGATTTTACATGTTGTTTTGGAAAGTGCAAACCAGGTAGGTGCACATCAAAATGTAAAACGAGCCAAATTTATCTCTTCCCACTTCAGAGGAGGCAAACACGAGTTTACGTTCTGGAAACAGGGCCCTGCTGAGAAGCCAGGAAGAGGCAGGAAAAGCTGGCCTGCTATAACACACATACACACCCCGTCTCCCCCAGTCTGCTGGCTAATGTAAAAGCTTTGCTGAACCAGCACCAGGTCGTTGCTGGACAGCTCCCCTGCTGGACATCTCTCCTGCCAGTACCAGGCTGCTAAATCCATCCCTGCCCACTGCTGACATCTCATAAAATCATAGAGTTGGAAGGGACCCCAAGCTGCCCCTTATGGGGATTGAACCCACGAACTTGGTGTTAACAGCACCACGCTCTAACCAACTGAGCTATCCAGCAGGATCCTGCCCTGCTCAAAGTGGGCAGGTGTGGACTGTTTAAATCACTACCTGCTTCCCACACAGGGAGGGCAGAGAAGTGTATCGACGAGGTTAGGAGGCGAAAGAGAGCTCATCATACGGATGCAGAGGGGGGAAATGGATTTGTAACACTTTTTCCTGCCCTAATGGGGTTACTTTGAAACGCAACAAAAGGCCTGGGGGGTGATTCTTAAACAGTCGGGGTGGGGGAGCTTTTTAAGGTGCAGGCTGGGTGTTGATGGTTAAGTCCACAGTTGCATGTCAAAGTCTCTGGAAAGAAATTAGCGGAAATCTGCCAGCTGCCGTGACGATGCTTGAGCCCAAACACATCCTTTCTGTCTCTTCGGGAGGCTGTGCTTGGTGAGAGCGTGTCCCCCTTCTCTTTCCCCCCGGAGCGGCAAAATCCCGTCAGAAATCACTCTGGCGACGTCACACCAATTACAAATAGCTCCAGTCTTGCCTTCCTCGGCCTTTGCATATAGTGAGGCTGGGCACTTGCGGTCAAGCACAGATAATTTAAATAATATACAGTTCTCTTCTCAATTATAATAATTATTAAACTGTTTTTCAACTCAGCCAGAGCCAGCACACAAACACACATACACACAAACACACAAGCCAACAACGATCACTTGAAAGCAGGGCTGGAATGTCAACAAAATTCAGGGATGTGGTGAAGATGGAGAATTTGAAGGATGAATGGATGAAACCCCATTCTGAAAGTGGGGACTCCTTCATCAGCTTTTCCTGCGACTCACAACCCACCTGTTAGAATAACTTTGCAGCTATTCCATTCGTTTTGGGTTGTGTCCAATGCTAGTTGGACTCAGAGTAGACTCATTGACAGTAACGGGATGCTTCAGTCCATTCATTTCAATGGGTCTGTTCTGAGTGGGACATCATAGGCTACAACCATATAGCTGGATCCTTTGCTTCCTTTGGGAAGGTCTAAGTGGTTCACAGGAGGGGCCTGCATAGGTTCCCTGCCAGGAACAGATTTTTTACAAAAAAAACCCACCAATTGATGTCCAGAGAGAGTAACTGGTCCAAGGGACTTAGTTGCTCTCCATCAATTTTTTGTGGGACATGCTTTTGCATCTGCAACGGGAAGGCTGATTAAAAAACGGTTCGGCATTAAATTGCAAGAAACTTTTTAGGCCTTTTTTTTTTTTTAAAGGAAACCAATTAGGTAGGGTGGAATCAGAAAACAGGAATCCTTTCAGAAGGGAGTCTGCTGTTTCTCAAATCATGCTGGGGGCTGCAACAAGGACCTTCTACACGCAAAGCAGGTGCTCTGCTTTGGAGCCACCTTTGTTTTTCTTATGCCTTCAGAGACCCACTTACCCACAGTTCACCAAGCCCGCCCCCCCCCCCAGTTCAGATGAGAGTTAGATGTCCTTGGAAGGTTGGTCTTTTCAAAAACAAAACGCTGTATCCCGAAGCAAAAGCAAAGTTTTGGATCTCAGAGCCGAGGTCGAGGAAGTGAAGGTGTCCTGTGAATATATTGTACTGGGAATGAAATAGATCTGGTCTTTTAGGTTCAGTGGCAAGAACTGTTCTCCTCCCGTGATTTTTGTCTTGAATTATTGCTATGCCGTGGGGAGAAGGGAAAGTATTGTTTGCGTCACTCAGCTGGAGAAGCCTAACGGCAAAGAGAAGGTGATTCCCTGGGACAGAGGTGGCAAAGAACGGACAGGCAGGTCCTCAGCTGCATCTTCATCCCCCTGCCCCCCTGCGTCGAGGATCGTCCGGGATTAGACTCCCACCAGCATCCCCATGAAATCGGATCCGTTCTGAATGGTGACAGGGGCACCAGCGCTGTTGTCAACAAAGATGGAAGTGTATTGTCCAGGCTGCACCACAAGGGAAAAGAAGAAGAAATAAGAATAAGAATAAGAATTTATTATTTATACCCCGCCCATCTGGCTGGGTTTCCCCAGCCACTCTGGGCGGCTTCCAACAAAGTATTAAAATACAGTAGTCTGTTAAACACTAAAAGAGGGCTGCCTTCAGATGTCTTCTAAAAGTCTGGTAGTTGTTGTTCTCTTTAACATCTGGTGGGAGGGTGTTCCACAGGGCGGGTGCCACTACCGAGAAGGCCCTCTGCCTGGTTCCCTGTAACTTTGCTTCTCGCAGTGAGGAAACCACCAGAAGGCCCTCAGCACTGGACCTTAGCATCTGGGCAGAACGATGGAGGTGGGGACGCTCCTTCAGGTATACTGGACCGAGGCCGTTTAGGGCTTTAAAGGTCAGCACCAACACTTTGAATTGTGCTCGGAAACATACTGGGAGCCAATGTACAAAGCTACAAGAGAACCACAAGCCCAGGAGTCGCCAGTTTGTTTCCAGGACTGGTTGAAGGTGCTCCCATTAGCGTTCAAAGCCAGTGTTTCCCAAACTTGGACTACAATTCCCATCGTCCCTACCTAGCTGGCAGGGGGAATGATGGGAATTGTAGTCCAAAAACAGCTGGAGACCCAGGTTTGGGGAACACTGCCCTGAGCTATTCAGGGATGAAATACCCAAAAGACCTGCTCCTTCCCTACAGACCTTCTTGGGTGCTGAGATCAGCACAGGCCGCCTTCTTGCTTGTTCGGCCACCCTCAGGAGTTGGTGGGGGTGGCAGACCAGGAAAGGGCCTTCTCTGTGGAAGGTTGTGGGGCTCCCTCCCCTCCATGACAAAGCACGCTTTGGCTTTCGACACTTGAGGCTCATGTTTTTAGGACCCATCTTATTTCTATAATTTGCAGCTGTTTTACAGCGTTTTCAGAATTTTAATTGTAATCTGCCCTGAGACAAAATAAAACCTAATAATGGAGATGCTGGGGATTGAACCCAGGACCTTCTGCATGCAGAGGAGATGCCCTACCACTGAGCTATGGTTCTTCCCACCTGCCGAACCTGTTGCATAAAAATGGTGGCCCCAGGGGCGGGAGTCTGTCTCAATTCACTGATGCTCTTTATAGGCTACATTACCGCCAGCTCTAAAAGGTCAAGGTAAAATGACCCCTGACTATTAGGTCCAGTTGTGGGCAACTCTGGGGTTGTGGCGCTCATCTCCCTTTATTGGCCGAGGGAGCCAGTGTACAGCTTCTGGGTCATGTGGCCAGCATGACTAAGCCGCTTCTGGTGAACCAGAGCAGCGCACAGAAACGCCGTTTACCTTCCCGCGTGCTTTCGAACTGCTAGGTTGGCAGGAGCAGGGACCGAGCAACGGGAGCTCACTCCGTCGCGGGGATTCGAACCGCCGACCTTCTGATCGGCAAGTCCTAGGCTCTTTGGTTTAACCCACAGTGCCACCCGCGTCAATTCACTGGTTCTCTTTATAGGCTACATTACCGCCAGCTCTACAACCCCCTTATACCTGCAGCTGCAGCAATCCGTGGACATAAACGGTGAAGATCTTGCTGTTGCTTTCCAGACCAGCAATAACTTCCAAAGACCTACAAGGTGCAAAAGAAAGGGAGACAGATGTTCACAGACCAGAGTCATAGCTTGGCATAGCACGGTGGCTGAGAAGTGGGGTATCACAAGCTCAAATTCCGCAAGATCTCCATCATTTATAAGGACATAAGAAGACCCTGCAGGATCAGGCCAATGGCCCATATAGTCCATTTATTCTCACAGTGGCTAGCCAGATGCCTGCAAGTAGGCCCTGAAAAGAAGAGCACTCTCCCCTTCTGCCATTTCCAGAAATTGGCATTTTTTGCCTTTGACCACAGAGGCAGAGCATAATCATCAAGGCCAATAGCCATTCGTAGCTTCAACCTCCTAGAATTTGTCCAGTCCTCTTTTCAAGCACCCAAGTTAGCGGTCTCCTCTTCCTCCTGTGGAAGTGAGTTCCGCAGGTTATCTATGTACTGCCTGAAGAAGCACTTCCTTTCCTCTGTCCCAAAGCTTCCAACATTCAGCTTCTGTTGGGATGTCCACGAGTTCCAGCGTTATGAGAGAAGGAGGAAACACTTTCCCCTGTCCCCTTTCTGCATGCTGAGCATAATTTTATAAACTTCTGCCATGTCACCTTTTAGTTGCCTTTCCTCTAAACTTAAAAACAACAACCCCAAATGCATCAACGTTTCCTCATAGGGGAATTGTTCCACCCCCTTGATCATTTGGGTTGCCCCTCCAGTTACAGTATGCTCTCATTCTTTCCTCTGTGGTTTCCACCAGCTTGCAAAGCCAGGTGTATTAGCAAGCTGGCCCTAACTTTACTCTGCACCTTTACCCATGAGTAAGCCCCACTGAACACAGTACCAGTTTGCTTCCGGTTGTACAGTGGTACCTCAGGTTACATACGCTTCAGGTTACAGACTCTGCTAACCCAGAAATATTACCTCGGGTTAAGAACTTTGCTTCAGGATGAGAACAGAAATCGTCCTCTGGCAGTGCGGCGGCAGCAGGAGGTCCCATTAGCTAAAGTGGACCTCCAGAACGAATTAAGTACTTAACCCAAGGTACCACTGTATATGCATAGGAATGGGCTATTTTAAAGTTTTGTTCAACTTCCTCCGAATTAGCTTGGGAAAAAATGACTGTGTGGGAAACCTCTGGCCCTGTACCTTTGCTGAACTACAACTCTCCTTATCCCTCTGGCCGCTGGCCATGCCTGCTGGAATTTGTAGTGTGGCAACATCTGGAGAACCAGAGGTTCCCCACACAGTCAGTTTTGGAAGATAATTTGGAGGAAATGGAGCAAAACGAAATGGAGATGTTTCAGCAACAAACACATTAATTTAAATTTCTTCCATCCATCCCTGGGTTCTAAGGTAGATGACTAACCAAGTAAAAAAATGATGGGTTGTAGCCAAATAAGTTCTGCTCAGAGCATACCTGTTGAAATGAATGAACCTAAGTTAAACGTGACCCTTAATGTTAACCTAAGTTAGACGTGACCATTAATAATGTCAGACACGCGTCCATTGAAATTAATGACCACAGCCAACTTAGGGTCTACTTTGAGGAGGGTGTAGTTGTGTACAACAGAAAAGGTCTAGTCTGAGGAGGATTAAAGTTGGCTGCAACCCCTAAATTAGCCGCGCTGGTTCATTTCAATGGATCTACTCTGAGTAGGGCCGACGTTGGCTACAAACCCCCATGTTTACGACATGCTCTTCGCTCTCAGCAGTTTTGCCAGCTGATGGCTCGTTTGGGCTTGCTCTCCTACCAACATTGCAACAGGTCTCATGCCCTCCGGAGGCAGGTTGCCCCACCCTGCAGGTGCAAGCGAAGCCCTAATAAAGGGGCACTGCCAGGTTGGGCAGGTGGTAGAGGCATGCCCCGAGCCAGCCGATGCCCTGGTCTCGTCATGTTTCATAAGAGGTGAGGCAACCCGAGGGAACGGAAACCATCGCCTCACTCCACTGCTCCCAGTTTCCACAGCCGCCATGCCAAAAACCAACTCCAACGTTCACCTGAATCCACCCCTATCCAGAGACGGTCCAAGAGCAACAGCCCCCTGACTTGCCGGAGGCTCTCTTCCACCTCTGTTTCAGCAACTGGAGTAGCCTTTACAAGCATGGCCAATTGCTCCAAAGCTGAAGAAGAGCTTGGTGGGTAGGCCACCTGTCCAACATCTCCTGATAGGGCCGGGAAATATTCACATCTGAAACCCCAGAGGGTCTATTGAGCATCTTTTACATTATGTTTCATATTGCCCATTGTATGATTCACCCAGAGCTAAATTAGTTTCCCCTTTTCAGATCGCCTTAGAAGGGCAACCGGATGATTCGAAAATCAAATAGTTTTGGCAGATGTCAAAATGTGCATCAGCTATAGGGTGACACTATTTGTACTAGCACAAGAAAGGTAAGAGCAACTTTTCTGGTTTGTGCAAGTGCCAAAGCCCAGGGATGCTGACTAGAAGGAACGTTCCTAAATTTTGGACATTGTAGATTTGTCCTGGTCTGGTGGCATGCAATGTCTTTAGTTTTGTAGCTGTGTGATTTCTGCTCATACTGTATTGTGACGGGCCACCGGGCTATAAACAATAAAATTGTTTTTTTTTAACTAAGCTAGTGTTTATCTTCACACCAGTGTGGTGCAGTGATTGGAGTGTTGGACTAGGACCTGGGAGACCAGGGCTCAAATCCCCAAGCAGCCATGAAACTCACTGGGTGGCTGTTAAGTTGTGGGTGAACATATCAGAAACACAGCGATTCTTCAAACAGCTCTTGTTTATTCACAGGCCAGAACAGAACTGAACTGAAGGGTTCAGTCAGCCTGCTTATATAGAGCTCCAGTACAACGTAACTGTAGCAACTTTCTAAAACTATCCAATCACTGAACGTCGCTTTCGATCCCTTATTTGCATAACTATCTACAGTATCCCCCTGCTGGCCCAGGGTGAGAACTTCAGTACATAACAGTGGCCTTGGGCCTGGTGCAGCCTCTCAGCCTAACCTACCTCACGTGGTTGTTGTGAGGACAAAATGGGGAGGAAGAAGGGAACCATGTACACACCACCTCAAGTTCCTTGTGGGATAGAAATGCGAAAAATGAAAATAAACTTGGTGGAACTGTGCACTGAAGTGCATATAAGGGAACATGGTATACAAATATGCATTATATATGGGGAAATGGCTTGCAAAACAAAAATCTGTGTATTTGGCAAAGCTGCATACGAA
Source organism: Podarcis raffonei (assembly GCF_027172205.1). Classification (NCBI taxonomy): domain Eukaryota; kingdom Metazoa; phylum Chordata; class Lepidosauria; order Squamata; family Lacertidae; genus Podarcis; species Podarcis raffonei. Next base: position 72,519,475 of record NC_070609.1, on the reverse strand, counting down.
AAGGGATACATTAGGAGAAATTCTCACAAAACAGCAGATGAATTTTCATGCGGGGCTTCTTTTAAAAAGGCAAGAGGAAATGTGGAGAACTGACTGTAAGACTGGAAAAATGAGAAAACGAAATGGGACACATCCTCTCTTCCCTAATTAGGCATTTTGGCCCTTGTTCAAAACGTATCTGTTCACCCAGATTTTCCCCATGGAAAACATCAACTGGCTGCGTTGATGTATTAAGCTCCTGGTTTGCGGTGGATTTTGTGTCCATGTTATGAATGCAATTTATTGCTGACTCTATGTTCTTCCCTGCTGAGGTATCTGCCAAACTATCAGGTTCGAGGGGTTTCTGCCATCTCCCAGCACCCACTGCTACCAATAACAACAACTTGCAAGCTCCATGGCGTCTTTTGGGAAAGCCAACGAAGTCTATGAACGAGGCCTGGTCTGGTTTTTTTTTAATTCTTCAGCATTCCACACCTTCTTCACTGTTCTTCCAATAAAAGTGTTTAAATTAGAACTTTAACAGCGAGATCGGTTCCATCTGAGTCACGAAGGGGGGGGGGCTTTGGCACAGCCGCGTTCCCAAACCTTTCTTCCAGCTCCACTTTTTGGCTTCTGTGGGGTTTCAAGAGTTGCCAGCAGAGACCCGTTCAGAGGACATTTTCCCCACTTTTGTTTTGACAGAGTTGTGGCGAGTGTGGGAGACAAAGAACAAATCAGGAAAGAGAAAGGGCCCAAGATTGTTTGGGGGCAAGGAAAGCATGGGGGTGTTTTAGAAAGGGCTGGGGGAACACCACTGCCCTCTGCCGAATGAACTGCAGATCTCTAAGCTATTCCAACGAGGCCTACTGAGGAGACACAGCCCTTTCAACGAGGTCTATTGAGGAGCTGCAGGCCTTCGGAAGAGCTGTGGATGGTTGCCATGGGAGACAGGTCTGAATGCACAAGACTGCCATATTTTTGTGCACGGCAGCCATTCCGACCCCCGAATGCTCCAGAATGAGTCAACTTCCAAAGAACCATCCAAAACAAAGATGGCGGCCGTGGGCCAGGGTTAGCCATGAACCCTGGAGAAGAGAAGATGAAGGGGAGACCACGAGAGGATTGAAGGGTTGTCCTGAGGAAAATCGAGCAGGTGCGTTTTCTGTCGCTCCAGCGCAAAGGGGTGGAAAGGGCAGGAAAGTCAATTTCGGCTTAAAGATAGGAGCAGCTCCTCACTGATAAGAGCGGTGAAACAGAGTGCTTTGCTCTGCTTCACTGAAGGTTTTTATGCAGAAACTGGTTAGTCAGGGAAGCAGCATGGAGAAGAAGGCTATTAAGCATGATATCTATGTTCTGCCTTCTTTGTTGGAAGCAAGATGTCTACTTGCTGGCATTCACAAGTAGGGAGAGTTGCTGTTGCACTCAGGTTGGCAGGAAGCATTTGGTTGGCAGGGTGTTAGACTAGATGGGCTTTTGGTCTGATCCAGCAGGCTTTAGTTATGTTCTTAATTTCCATGGGCCCTGTTTTGGTGGGGTTTCCTGTAGGTATCTGGATGAACACTGAGAGAACAGGATGCCTGACCCCAATGGGCCATTGGCCTCATCCAGCAGAGCTTTTCTCATTATAGTGGTGCCTCGCAAGACGAAATTAATTCGTTCTGCGAGTTTTTTCGTCTTGCGAATTTTTCGTCTTGCGAAGCACGGAACTGCACCTCTTCAAGCAATGCACCCTGGGTATCAACGGTTTTAAGAAAAAGGAAACAAACTTGCAAGACATTTTCGTCTTGCGAAGCAAGCCCATAGGGAAATTCGTCTTGCGAAGCAACTCAAAAAAACGAAAAACTCTTTCGTCTTGCGAGTTTTTCGTCTTACGAGGCATTCGTCTTGCGAGGTCCCACTGTATCTTAGTTGCCTCCAGCATTGAAGATCTTGCGCCCAGCAGAGGGTGGAGCAAAAGGACCTCCAATTTCCCTTTTGACTCCTATTATTGAATCCTATTCATAATGTGCTGGTGTTATTCTGACAAGCATAAGTTGAGACTCAAGTGTATTTCAGGGAGGAAAGAATGGCTGGTCTGTTGCTATTGTTGTTGTTCTTATTGTTACTTCAATTATCCATTGAGAAAGAAGCCTTAGATTAGGCCTGCCATAAAGATGCTAGATGCTGGAACAAGGATGGGGGACCCTTTTTCATCCCAAGGGCTGCATTCCCTTCTGGGGGTCACATGCCAGTGGTAGGCGGAGCCAGAGGTAAAAGTGGGCAGAGCAGTGGATTTTAAAATGACCTTTGTGCAGTAGGCTGGTTTCAACACCCACCCCTCTCTTGCAGGCATGAGTTCAGAGTTCAAGGACATGTTCCAGCCAGGCAAAGGTGCTCAAGGAAGGTACAAAGCAGGGCTGGGGAGAAACCTAGCTGGGGAGGGTGTGTGGCCTGGGGAGAGTCCTGAGAGCCAGACACAGAGAGCTGGAAGACCACATTCGGACAACGGTCCAAAGGTTCCCCACCTGTGTCCTGAGATGGTATTGCAGCAGCATCCCAGGGACTTACGTGTTGCGATGACAGAGGGATTCAATGCAGATCAGCACCCGGACGTTGTCTCTTGCTCGAAGCTGTAGTTTACTTTTCAGCTCACTGTGGTCTTGGAGAAAAAGAAAAGGAAGGAGGGTATATAATGAATATAGAGATGTGTGCACAGAAATTAGCCTTGGATGCAAATTTAACATCGACATTTTTCGCCCCACCCCCTTCTGCCTCTGGCATGTGGCCCTTGGAAGGTTGCCCAGAAGCAAATTTGGCCCCTCGGGCATAAATAAGGTCCCTGTGTTAGAGGAACCAGCTTCCATAGGGTTAGATTTGACCTTCTTTTTTCAAGACCGTACCGGCTGTGAAACGAAGGCAAAAGGACATGTTATCTGCCAGCAGCAAGAGTTCCCACTCACCAATGTGGACATTAGCCGAAAACTGATAAATGCCAGATATAGATGCTGTAAATCTCCCGGTGGTTAAGTTCAAACCAGATCCCCGGAGGAAGGCTCCTTTGGCCGAAGGCTAGGGAGAAAAAGAACACCGTCACAAATCCAACAAGACCCTGGCCACCGCCTCCATTGCTCCCCTTCTCTCTATTTCATAACACACGGAAGCTTTCTTGTGTTGTGTCTTTGACTTTAAACATCACCAGACCACTTTACATTCAAGAATCGCAGGGTTGTATCCACCTTAAGTTTAACATTTAATCTTTTCCCCCAGTTAAGCCTTTCACCAAAAATGGCACCATTCGTCTCGTTTGTCCACTGTAACAAAATCATAACATCCGTAACACCAAGTAATCACATAAGAATCAGAAGGCTGTAGAGTCAGAAGAGTCATCTAGTCCAACCCTACGCAATGCAAGAATCTTTTTTGCCCAAAGTGTGTCTCGAACCGATAGTCTCACGCTCTACCAACTGAGCTATCCCAGAAACGTGGTTGTGACGTTATTCCACCCGGCTCATTTCATTGCAAAGAAAACACAATGCAAATGTGGGGTTGAGGCAGGGAACCATAATCAATTATGTGGCATTTGATGATCATGTTCACCCAATTGACTTCCTTTCCGGATGTAGGACGAACAAGTATACATTGGCCATTTCTGCTCCCGTTTCTGTTTTGGCAAAATTCTCCAACATCCCTCTATGCACACATCCCTAGCCCTACCGAATCACTTTCTTCTGCGCCATTGGGGAGGGCTTAGCGGCCTTTGTTTTTCTTTGCCTTCATCTCTACAGTTTTTTGGGGGGGACAGACCGAGGAGGCCTAAAGAGCGCTCCCCACCTCCCACCCCGGGTTTAGCTGCTGCCATGCAAGGGAGAGGACTCCAGTTGCAAAGCTGGCAGGAAAGATTATCGGACTTAGCCTAAAATAAACTCAGTGCGGGTGTTTATTGTTATCTTTGGCTCCTGCGGTGTGGGTTTGGCTCAAGTCAGGGAGGAGGAGAAAATTAGCTTTAATGTGCCAAGGAAAGAAAAAGCCCATTAATTGGAGGTTCTGCTGTTGCTGCAACATCAGAATTTGGGTGGTGTTTTTTTTCAGGAGAGAGAGAAAGCTGGTTTTACCTAGGTAACTTTATTACTATTAGTAATTATTGTTACTGTTAATAATATTTATTATTACTATTAATATTAATATTTTAATTGTTGTTACTACTACTACTACTACTAATAATAATATTGTAATTGTTGTTACTACTACTACTACTAATAATAATATTTATGATGATGATGACGATTATATGGTGTTTGGCCCAAGGGTCCCAGCATATTAATACAACAACATTAAGGGTAAAAAAATAATATACAATAGATCCTCCATCAGATAAGACTGCAATCCTAATGGGCATGTCGTCGGCCACTGTGAGAAGATGTTGAACTAGATGGCCCATTGGCCTGATTCAGCTGCAGGGCTTTTCATACGTTCTTATGGATGAGCATGACAGATGTAGGTCCATTAATTTCGGTGGCTCTATCTCTGAGAAGGACTTAGTGGGATGTGGCCCATCGTAAAAGGATGGATAAAACACAGCTAAAATCCACAAAACTGGCAGATATATGTAATATATTTATCAATACAAATCAGATAAAATGAGTGGGTCGCTTGAGTTAGCTCAACAGCTACAGAGCTAGAGCAAACCTACATAGAATCATAGAATTGTAGAGTTGGAAGGGACCCTGAGATCATCCATTCCAACCCCCCGCAATGCAAAACTATACAGCTGTCCCATACAGGGATCGAACCTGCAGCCTTGGCATTATCAGCACTATGATGTGTCTGTTGGAAGGCTGTACCACTTTGGAGAGTAGGACGGTAGAGAGCAATATCAAGCCAAAGGCCATGCATAAGACAGCTTTGATTCTTCTCAGTTGCTCATTTGACACCCCTAGTATATGGTATGGGGCCTTCCTCTCCCCTTTTCAAATTTGTGTGTGTGTGTGTGTGTGTCCCCCTCCAATCTGTTAGGCACAAGCTGCCAACCCATTTTTGGCAGCTCTCTTCCTTACCCCCTTTCGTTAAAAGCAATTAAACTAAAACGGAGGCAGCGACTTAATTCCTCCGAAACCGCGGACTTGAAATGGAAGGCAATTTTCCGGCACCAGTAAATTACCGCTTGATAAAACATTCCTGTTTCTTCACGTCTGTCTCTCTCTCTCTCTCTCTCTCTCTCTCTCTCTCTCTCTCTCTCTCTCTGCAGCTTCGCCATTCTCTCCCTCTCTGTCTCTTGCAGAATGAAAGGAAGTCGGCACAGTGCTCCCATTCCTTATGAGGACTTGAGCTCGGCAGGAGAGCATCTGCTTCACCAGAAGCATGAAGATATAATAACAGCCTAAGCAGAGCCCTGCTGGATCAGGCCAAAGGTCCATTGAGTCCAACATCCTGCTCTCAGGTTGGCCAACCACAGGCTCATTATGGGAAGCCCTCAAGCAGAAACTCAAGAGCTCTCCCCACTTGCGATTCCCAGCCACTGGTGTCCTGCAGCATCCTGCCTCCATCAGTAGCGGGAGAACATAACCATCGTGGCTATTAGCCATTGGTAGCCATTGAATCAGAGAATCAGAGAGTTGGAAGGGACACCAAGGGTCATCTAGTCCAACCCCCTGCAATGTTGGCATCTCAGCTAAAGCATCCATGGCAGGTGGCCGCCCAACCTCTGCTTAAAAACCTCCAAGGAAGTGTCATGTGACAAAGACACATGAAAGCAGAAGCAGCAAAGCAGGCTGGGAAGTGCTGGGACTGCACAATCATTTGGGCCTACTAAAGTTATTCAGGCCAGCCGCTAACGGTTGAGTCACTCTGACATGTGTCTCATTCTCCTTATAAGTAGCAGCCATTTTCTCTGTGTGTCCTCTGTAAGATTTCAGTTAGTGTCAGTCTGCCTCAGTTTTGAGCACAGTCAGTATGTAATCTGAGTCAAACAGTTTGGAACCATGTTGTTTATGAAGAAGTTTATTTTAACTCAGTAAAGCTCTTATTCTTCCACTTAAAAACTCTGCATTATTAATTCATGCAGCGCGTCAGGAAGGAGAGTCCACCACGTCCCAAGGGAGACCATTCCACTGTCAAACAGCTCATACTGTCCGACTTTAGTCGGAATCTCCTTTCTTGTAACTCGAAGCCATGGGTTCGAGTCTTACCCTCCAGGGCAGGAGAAAACAAGCTTGCTCCATCTTCCATGTGACAGCCCTTGAGATATTCATAGATGGCTATCATCTCTCCTCTCAGTCTCCTCTTTCCCTATGCTAAACATACCCATGTCCTTCACAAATTTGTCTAATCCTCTAGTAAAGATACCCAGGAGAAGAATGATGAATGAGAGCCCTGACAGATTAGACCCAAACTAGGGCACTGGCTCCTGGGGCCCGAGGCACTACAGACCCACATTTTTTTTTTAAGGGGCTGGGCCCCCTCAATATTCAGAGGGACCCACGCATGACATCAGGATTTTGTGTCAGGCCCCCTCAATTGTCCAGAGAAGTTGGCACCTCTGGGCCCAACACAGAACACAGCCCAGCACCGTGTTCCCAGTGGCCAACCAGACGGCCCTCTGGGAACCCCACAAGCAGGGCTGGAGCACATCAGGTCTCTCTCCCCACTTCTGATTCCCAAGGACTTTGCGTTCAGTCTGCAGATACACCCAAAGACAGAGGTGATGAAATGCCGCCTTGACAAGGCCCTATTTTCCCTTTCGTCGCCAGGGTGCCCTCTCATCCTGCTGTCGTCGCCCACAGCAACTGTGCCGCAGACTCACGGCTACGTTCGTGCCCCAAACACGTCCTGCTCAGGCCCACAAGTGCTGGCACCAGCGTACCCCTTGGCATGGGCAGGCCCCAGGAATCCGCCAAACATAATTAAGAAAGGACTGACTCCCTCCATTACAGCCCCTGATGGCTATTAAGATGTCTTAAGTCTCCCTCTCTCCACGCCAATTAGCATGGCACCAGGATTATCCTTCCAGAGAACTTTGCCCCCCCTTCCAACCTCCATATGCAGAGATTTTACTTTTAGAGGCTCTTGGCAATTCACTGAGCTTGAAGAATTGCTCTAGGACTCAAACTTGCCATTCCAAGGCTGAGAGGGTTATGAAATCCTTAAAGTAAGTAAACAAACTACAAACTTAGGCCACGTTCTCACTTTTAAAACACTATAATATCACTTTGAACAGCCATGGCTTCCCCCAAAGGATTCTGGGAGCTGCCGTTGGCTATAGGTGCTGAGAGTTGCGAGGAGACCCCCTATCCCCCCCCCCGAGTTATGATTCCCCACATGGTTTAACAATCAACTCTTCTTCCTGGGGAACTCTGGGAAAGGTAGCTCTTTGAGGGAGAACAGGGGGTCTCCTCACAGCTCTCAGCACCCTTAACAAATGACAGCTCCCAGAATCCTTCGGGGGAAGTAGCCATGGCCTAAGTTAGTCCTTAACATCAGTGGGTCTACTCTAAGCAGGACTAGCCTTGGCTACAACCCAATACGTGCCTCACACCATCCGATAACGCCCACTAGTTAAAGAGATGTGGTCTCCTCACCATCTGGAAGTTCTGGAGTTCCATCAAAGTCTTCTTGTCCACAACGATCTGGCCCTTGAGTTTGCAGTGAAAAGCCTCCTCCACTCGCCGGTAGGGGGAGGCCTCCTCCAGGGAAAGCAGCAAAGGGGGCGCCTCGCTCAGGGGGGTTGGCAAAGCCGGAGGGGCCCGCCGCTCAGTGGCTTCTGTAAGAAAAAGGGGGGGAAATAGGAGGCCATCTTGTTGGCCCTGAGAATCCAGCTTCTCTGTCCAACTGGAAGAGTGAGTTTGGCTGACCATCCATTTACAGCACTTTGCCCTGCCCTCCAAAGAATTCTGGGAACTGTAGTTTTCCCTTTCCCCACAGAACTACAATTCCCAGCCCCGTATACAAACTAAAGTTCCCAGGAGAGGGGGAGTCAGGTGCTTTAAACATATGGTGTTGTACAGCCTTAGGCCACAGTAGCACCATGCATTTAAAGCAGTCTTGTGCTGAACTCCTGCTTGCGGATGTCCCCTTGGGGTATCTGGTTGGCCACTGTGAGATCAGTTCGCTGGTCTATCTAGAGCAGGGTTTCACAAACTTGGGTCTCCGGCTGTTTTGGGACTACAATTCCCCTCATCCCTGACCACTGGTCCTGCAAGCTAGGGATGGTGGGAGTTGTAGTCCCAAAACAGCTGGCGTTTGAGAAGCAGTGATCCAGATAGACCCATTGGCCTGATCCCAGCAGGGAGCCTCTTCTGATGTTCTGAACATGCTTCAGATGAGGCTTAAATGTATGGTGCTAATGAAGGCAAAAGAGGAGAACGCATAATATGGTCTGAAGCTCAACATCAAAAAAACTAGGATCATGACCACTGGTCCCATCACCTCCCAGCAAATAGAAGGGGAAGAAATGGAGGCAGTGAGATATTTTACTTTCTTGGGTTCCATGATCATTGCAGATGGTGACGTCATGAAATTAAAAGACGCCTGTTTCTTGGGAGAAAAGCAATGACCTAGACAGCATCTTAAAAAGTCACCTTGCCGACAAAGGTCCGTATAGTTCAAGCTATGGTTTTCCCAGTAGTGATGTGTGGAAGTGAGAGCTGGACGATCAAGAAGGCTGATCGCCGAAGAATTGATGCTTTTGAATTATGGTGCTGGAGGAGACTCTTGAGAGTCCCATGGACTGCAAGAAGATCAAACGCATCCATTCTGAAGGAAATCAGCCCTGAGTGCTCACTGGAAGCACAGATCCTGAAGCTGAGGCTCCAATACTTTGGCCACCTCATGAGAAGAGAAGACTCCCTGGAAAAGACCCTGATGTTGGGAAAGATGGAGGGCACAAGGAGAAGTGGACGACAGAGGATGAGATGGTTGGGCAGTGTTCTCAAAGCTACCAGCATGAGTTTGACCAAACTGCGGGAGGCAGTGGAAGAGAGGAGTGCCTGGCGTGCTCTGGTCCATGGGGTCACGAAGAGTCGGACACGACTAAACGACTAAACAACAACAACAACAGAGACATAGTAAAAAAAATAAATGAGGGCTTGAAAAAAAGGAGAGAGGAAGATGCTGCCGCCTGAGCTTGGAAGGAGGCCGGCCTCTCTTGAACCCACGTACCTTTTAACATCTTCTTGAACTCCTGCAGCAAGACTTCCTGGGTGACTTCTGCCCCTGGAGCCCCCGGGGGTCCTGGAGGGCCTGGGGGTCCTGGAGGTCCAACAAGCCCACGCTGAAAGAAAGAAGGGTGTTTGGGGAGAGGGAGGAGATTCAGAAACCTCGTTAGTGATAAACACGCTAGCCTGGTTTACTTTATTTGACTCCTTCATTTCATAGATTCTATACCCCACCTTTCTCCCAAGTTGGGTTTCAAGGCAAAACTCACAACATTTACAAAATACAGAATAATACAAACTGGGGGTGGGGTGGGGGAGAGAATACAACCCAACAATTAAAATACAATTTGCCCTGACAGTCAGTTTTAAGGAACGAAGCGACACAGTTAGACTTGATCTGTGGTGCTGCCTTTTTTGACAAGTCCACAAGCAAAGCTGTCAGATGCTGGGTCAGGCCACAAAGGCCATCCAGGGGTGGGGAACTTTCTGCTCAACAGATGTTGCTGGATAATAATTAAGGATTTATTAAGTTTTCGGAATGTATTGGGAAATTTATGTAGAAAGGTTTATTGTTTTGTGTACTGTACATTCGATTGTAAGATAAAACATATGCGAAGGGACTTGACAGGAAGTCAAAATTGAAGAAAAGATTTTGTAAGATAAAAGGGGGGAAATATTTACTTTCATTATTATCATTTTTGTGTGTGTTTCTGTACATATGTGTGTGTTGTATAGAATGTTTGGGAGGAAATAAGAAGAAAAGATTTTGTAAGATAAAAGGGGGGAAATATTTACTTTCATTATTATCATTTTTGTGTGTGTTTCTGTACATATGTGTGTTTTGTATGGAATGTTTGGGAGGAAATAAGACGGTAAATAACAAATAACAAACTAAATATTGATGTATGTAATTTTTATTTCTCAATTATGTTTAGTGGTAGTATGGTTGTAATGTTTATTGTAACATAAAATCATTCAATAAAAATTATTTTTTTTAAAAAAGATGTTGCTGGACTACAACTCGCATCAGCCCTAGTAAGGGTGGCCAATGGTCAGGGTGGATGACGGCAGTTGTAGTTCGGCAGGATCCGAAGGGGCAAAGGTTTACCCCAGTTGACTCAGCCCAACATCAAATCGTTGCCATTTGCTCTTCAGGATCTTTGGCAGATGATTTGGTAGACCTGGAGGACAAGGCTATCAACATCTACTAGCCATGATGGCTACACTTGGTCAGAGTAATGCTCATGTGCTCAGGTCCAGCTTGCTGGTTTACCACAGGCACCTGGTTCGCCACTGTGAGGACGTTGGACAACATGGGCCCTGATCCAGAAGACTCTTCTTCTGTTCCTAGGATAAAGACCCCCAATTGCAGACACCAAGCTGAGAATAATCCGAAAGCAAATCACATGCTAGAGGAGGAGAAGGCTGCTAGCTATGGTGGCTCTGTTCTGCCTCCACTATCAGAGGCAATAAACTTTTGCATACCAGTTTCTGGGAACTGCAAGAGAGGAGAGTTGCTGTCGCACTCAGGTCCTGCTCACTGGCCATTGTGAGAACAGAATGCTGGAGTCAGTAATCCTTAGGCCTGGTCATGGGTGTAGCCAGGGAGGCAGAGGAGCAGCTGCCCAACCCAGTAAATAGATAAAAATACTTAACTGAAAGTAGAAATAATCAGAATATCTGAAATCGAAATGACAGGTTTTTCTGAGCACATGGGGTCAAAAGAAAGAATTTTTTTTAAAACTGTTGTTGAGATGTTTTGTTCCGAATCAGCTAGACAGAGCCAGAAAGACGATGGTGATAGGTGGGTATCCCCCCCCCCCAAAAAAACCACACAACATAAATTCTGGCTACATCCACGGGCCCGATATAAGCTGCAGGGCTCCTCTTCTGATCTTTGCAGCCCTAGGGCTCAAGATCTTTCAACTGGGGAGGCAGAAGACGGAACTGGGGGTCGGTGACTCACAAAACGAATGTGAGTGGCAAAATGTTTTCTGCCCCCCACCCCAAACACACACACACACACACACCTAGGTTGCAATCCTATACACATTTAACCAGTGCTGGATTTACGTATAAGCTAGACAAGCTATAGCTTAGGGCCCCACTCTCTTGGGGTCCCCCCATAAAAATTAAAGGGGGGAAAAACTGGATGTACATTTCCAAAATATAAGATAAAAAACAAATAAAATAAAACCTACGTACAGCAACAGTGTTTTGTGTCGTGTAGGCTCCTATGATGTAAGTAATGGGCCCCCAATCATTTTAAGTTAGAGCTTAATAATTATTTCACTATTAATATACTTCTTCTTAATCGTATTTCAGTTCAACAATTACTTTGGTAAAATACATACTTTGTTATGTGCAAATGGCTTTAGGTACCTATTAGGTCCATAAATTACCATATAGCATATATTTGACACAAAAAACAGCGACAATTTGTTGTTGACAAAGGACAGCTGGACATATAAAGGGCCCCATTACCTTTAGTAGCTCAGGGCCTCATCAAACCTAAATCCGGCCCTGCATTTATCCAGGGAGGAGTATTCCTCATTGGACTACTTCTGAATAGACATGCATAAAACTGCAATCCTCCCACAGCCCCCCAAAAAATGCTTTTCTACTTCTGCAAACCTTGGAGTTTCCCCAAACTGACCCCACCCTCTCATAGATGGATGGTGCCATTTTGACTGCACAGATTAACGGCACTCCCACCCTGAACTTCAGAACCAGAGGGAAGGGTTTATTATCACAATGGATGTAATGGACAGCTAAAAGTGCTTCCGAGAATAACCTACTAATTTCTTATCTCTGCCTTTGCATTTCTTTTTGGAGTTGCTGCCGTCATCAGGACGATGTACAAATGAAATCCACGTCCGACGCGGGTCAGTGATGCGAGGGTCTGGGGACTCTAGCATCTAAGGAAAGAAGAAGAAGGATTGAGGGCACTGTGAGTCTTTTATCCACAGCCAATTATATATGTGTGTGTGCTTGCATGTGAATATGTTGGAGGTAATATAAATTGAGTGGTTCATGTGCATAATAACCGGCCATTGTGCACATTCACCAGGCCTCACGGAAAACGTGCACATAATATGTCTCCTACGGGCAAACTGTGCACATTTCCTTGGCAGTATACGCATAATTTCCCACAGGGTCTTGGGAAATGTGCACATTCCCCAAAACCTGTTGAAGATTGTGCTTATTGGCTGGAGAATGTACAAAAATGTAGTCGAGATACACTCATTCCCCAAGACCTGTTGGAGGCTATGCATAATAACAAGAGTATATAGCCGAGAGATGCACATTCCCCAAGGCCTGTTGGAGGCTTTATATATATCAGTTGGGAAATCTGCAGAATTCATGGACAGATTATGTGCACATTCGCCACAAAGTCTTGTGAATGTTCACAATGGCCTGTTGTTCTGCACATTAACTGTTCAATTGACATTACCCCATATATAGATGTATAGATACATAATCCAACAGTGTTGCTCAGCTGTCAGTAATGGTTCCTTCAGTGGAACAGAAAAGAAAGCCATTTTTATTGATACCAGGAACCCCCACCCCCCACCCTCTAAATTTGGCATTGAGGGTTGACTTTGGGGCTAAAAATACTTCAGTTTCCCCATGAGGATTTCCAAAGTTGAAAATCAAATTTTGCAGTTCAGAAATTCAGATCTCAGAATGGTTGTCTTGCATTTTCAATAAAGCTAAATTAAGAGCCACGTGTATGCTTGAGGAGGAAAAAATATTTTTAAAATTGGGGGTGGGGATAAATGCTAAGGCTGAGAAAAAACAAAAGCAGAAGCCTTAGCCATGGGAAATATATTATTTTAAAGACCTCACAGTTTTAAGAAACAGCAAGCTATGCCTTCATACTTCAATATTAAGGCCCATTTTACAGCTGGGGAACAACGAGGCTCAATGTTACATACATCTCACTCCTAGATTAGGCAAGTACTTGTGCATAGAACTGAAGCCCTTCGTTGTAGCTTATATTGCTAAATAATGGGGAGTCAGAAATCATACCACTGAGATCCAGTAGATCTACTTTCTGTCCACCCCTGCTATTAACACCAAGGAGCTATTGTCCAGACTTATTTTCCACTTTAACTAAAATTAGAAGCAGATTTTATTTTTGCCCTTAGAAGGTTTGCACGGAGAAGCATTTCCTCCTGCTCCTGCTTTCAAATGCTTTACTTGTCGTTTAAAGCACAAAAAAATCCCATTTCACTGAGGCCAGACATTCTGATTGGAAGATAGCAACAAGCCCAGAGCACCTAAGCCCTGCAAGGAAGCAATGGGTGTCTAGCAATGAAGGCAGGTAATTCTGTTGGTTCCCTTACGAGTACATGATCATAAAGAGAACTTTCTGGTCACCTAGTCCAACCATTCACTGCAAGATCTGCAGTGCAGGTTGCAACTTACAGCATCCATGACAGGTGCCTTATATACCAAGTCAGGGTAGTTTTCCATCTAGACTAATACTGCCTGCTCTGAAAGGTTGCAGTTCTCCAAGCTAGAGGTGAATGAAGTGCAAAAGTCTATTCTAGGCTGCATCAGCAGATCAACATCCAGATCAAGGGAAGTAATAGTCTTGCCACTCTATTCTGCCTTGGACAGACCACACCTGGAGTACTGTGTCCAATTCTGGACACCACAGTTTAAGAAGGATCTTGACAAGCTGGGATGTGTTCACAGGAGGGTGGCCAAGATGACAAAAGGTCTGGAAACCAAGCCTTATGAGGAACGGTTGAAGGAGCTGGGTATGCTTAGCCTGGAAAAGAGGAGACTGAGAGGAGATTTGATAGCCACCTTCAAATATCTAAAGGGCTGTCCCATGGAGGATGGAACAAGCTCCCCTCCACCCCCCAGTAGCTCCAGATGGTAGGACCCAAATCAATGGACTCAAATTACAAGAAAGGAGATTCCAACTAAGCATTAGGAAGAGCTTTCTGATGGCTGGAGCTATTTAGCAGTGGAATGGCTCCCTCAGAAAGTGGGGGACTCTCCTTCGTTGGAGTTTTCGGCTATACAGTGGTACCTTGGGATAAGTACTTAATTCGTTCTGGAGGTCCGTACTTAACCTGAAACTGTTCTTAACCTGAAGCACCACTTTAGCTAATGGGGTCTCCTGCTGGTGCCGCGCCGCCGGAGCACGATTTCTGTTCTCATCCTGAAGCAAAGTTCTTAACCTGAAGCACGATTTCTGGGTTAGCAGAGTCTGTAACCCGAAGTGTATGTAACCTGAAGCGTATGTAACCCGAGGTACCACTGTACTGTACGTCCCTCCCAGCTCTACAGTTCTATGACTCTGTCACTTTCAGTTTCCTTCCCCAACCCCCACCCCAATTTACTCCTCCACATTTCTGCACCAAGTTAGATTTTATTTCTTTAATCCTAATAAAAACTCACCAGCTTTTTAGTCCAAATTTCTCCCAATATACACATTTGTCTATGCAGTTTTGCCTAACCTTTGATTACAAAGCAAGTTCCCCTAAGACAGGCATGGCCAAACTTGGCCCTCCAGATGTTTTGGGACTACAACTACAACTCCCATCATCCCTAGCTAACAGGACCAGTGGTCAGGGATGATGGGAATTGTAGTCCCAAAACATCTGGAGGGCCAAGTTTGGCCATGCCTGCCCTAAGACAATGTGTGTTGTGTATTTTTCCTCATCTAAGCAATTTTACCTCAGTATGTACATTCTTTTGTACATGCTTTTTGTGCATTCCTATGTTTGGAGAAGTGCAGATTTCACAGGGCAGCTGTGTTTCATGTTGTGTATTGTTTCAGAAAGTGTGAATTAGGCAGATTTGACCCCCATCGCCACTCCAGGCTCTTCTCCTTGCTATCTGATCCCTTTTAACTGGACATGCCAGGGATTGAACATGGAACCTTCTGGGTGCCAAGGGTGCTCCCTCCCAATTGATGCTCCCAATTTTTGTTCTCTGAGAAGGACCCCGGCTTGGTGGGGGGCAGGTCTCTACCATGCGAAGGGGGCCCAGGTGCCACCCCTGGTATCCACAGGTATGGCTGGGAAAGACTCCAGCAATGAGCCAATGGAATCAGTATAGATCATAGATCTTCAACCAACAAATCAGGACCTACACCTGAGCTCCAGGTCTACGCCATGTTGGATTCCAGTTATGGCTGACTAGACCAAAGGAGCCCTATGTGTGGTGTCTGGGCTAGGATCCGTTCTTCTGATGAGGCACTTGCTCTATCCATCTCCACGAGTGCTGCAATATGGCAGGGAAAGCATGAGCCATTTATTTAACAAGATACAGTGGTACCTCCAGTTGTGAACGGGATCCGTTCTGGAGGTCCAGCCGCATCCTGAGGAATTTGCAATGGGAGGGCCGCTTCTGAGCATGCACGCAGCACGTAGAGCGCTTCTGCGCATGCGAGTGCGGTGAAACCTGGAAAAATACTTCCGGGTTTGCCGTGTTCACATCCCAAAGTTTACATATCCAGAGGGATACGTAAGTGGAGGTACGACTGTACATATTTTTTGCCAGTCACATGCCCCACCTTCCTATATTGGTGCTTCTAGTAAGGGAGATCTCTATGGAGCAGGGGCGCCCTGTTCACTTTCTACTCTACTTCTGCAGCTTACTGGACTTCCCCCAGCATGCAAAAATCACTCGTTTTCAATAGCTTCTTTTCTGCTTTCAGGCAAATATGAAGCTTAAAAATCATTTGTTTTCATTTGGTAGTGATGCTAAGGCATACTGCACTGAGAACTGCCATTTTAGGCTTAATAGTGCACATTATCAGGCATTATCTACTGCACGTTTTGGAAAATGGATTGTCCGTTTGTCCTCTACTGGTTCAGCCGCCTCTCAAGATAGCGTCGCCAAGCTTGGCACAAGGATTCCTGAGATGGGGGGAGTGCTCTTCATCAACATTTGGGTGCCAAGTGCCGTTCTGAATCGAGATGGTGGAGTGAAATATGACTTTGGTGCAACTTTGCCCAGTTTCCAGCACAACCAAAAACTCACAAACAACACTACCCATTTAAATAAATCACAGTATGCCTTGGTTTCTCTACAAATTCCTGGGCATTCCCTGCTAGGTAAAGGTAAAGGGACCCCTGACCGTTAGGTCCAGTAGTGACCGACTCTGGGGTTGCGGAGCTCATCTCACTTTATTGGCCAAGGGAGCCGGCGTACAGCTTCCGTGTCATGTGGCCAGCATGACTAAGCTGCTTCTGGCGAACCAGAGCAGCAGACGGAAACGCCCTTTACCTTCCTGCCGGAGCGGTACCTATTTATCTACTTGCACTTTGACGTGCTTTTGAACTGCTAGGTTGGCAGGAGCAGGGACCGAGCAACAGGAGCTCACCCCGTCGCGGGCATTCGAACCGCCACCACCGCATCCCTAGTTAAGTATAAATCAAATCACCCCCACTAGTTAAGTATAAATCAAAAGTGGAAATGTGAAAATGGGTCCCATGTTATTACAGGTCATGTGTCAGAGGCAGGCCTTGGGTCTGGGCCAGCTGAAGACCAGCTGTTGTAGATGACATTAAGCTGGGAGGATCAATGATGTGACTTACGTAGGAACATAAGAGGAGCCCTGCTGGATCAGGCCCAACACCCATCTACTCCAGCATCCTGTTCTCACAGTGGCCAACCAGATGCCTCTAGGAAACCCTCAGGCAGGTAAGTGAGGACATTAATAGACAGGACATTAAATTGTTTTTATCTGCAACAACAGCGGCAAGAGTATTGTTGGCCCAGAAATGGAAGCAAGAAGAAATACCAACGAAAGAAGAATGGCAGACAAAGTTAATGGACTACGCAGAATTGGATGACAGGAAGGATCAAAACCTGTGGGACCAGAGATTCACAGAAGATTGGAATAAATATGCAAACTATTTGAAGAGCAACTGTAAACAACAAATTATGCTAGTAGGACTACAAGAAGTTTTGTAAGGAGGAGTATATGAAATATTGCAAAGAAGATAAAGAAGAGAGACATTAGTTATGATATTTAAAAGTAATAGTGAAAGTAAGAAATGTAAATTAAGTGGAAAAGATTAGAAAATTTTCAGATGTGATTGATGGAAGTCAAAAAAAAATGTAGAAGATATAAAAGTATTTTTTATAATGTTGAGAATGATGTGTTTATATATATGGAAACCCTCAGGGCGGACCCGAACACTTCTGAGTCTTCCAGCAACTGGTTTTCAGAAGCATTCCTGCCTCCAATTGTGGAAGAGCAAAGCTGTCATGGTGTAAGTCAGCTTCCTCTGTTCCTAGTAAGAAAAGGTCCGTAGTTTGGTGGCAGAGCATCTGCCCACTGCCACCGATCGCCTGTGAAAAATGGAATCTGGGAGTGACTGCCTCCCCAGCCAATTCGCACGCCCTTCCCTTGCCAAAGTTCCATCATCAACAGGGAGAAGAAGAAGACAAGCCCGGGAGTCACGAGCCCCTCCAATGAATGAACTGTCAGCTCAGGAGCTTTAATGAATCACCTCTTGGAATCTGGGGCTTGTTAATGAAAGCAGGGGGGGTGGGGAGAGGATGTTGGAAAGAATGTATCAAAATTTGAAAACAAGAATGCATATTGGCACACGTCGGGATTTATCTAAGGGAGGGGGCTTGGATGGGGGGGGTGGATCCCTCTCAGATTAGGGTGTTGGCAAAAAGAAAGGAAAAAAAGAAATCAGGAAATCAGAGACACCCAAACCAGAATTACCGGATGGTTGGGAAAACTTAGAGAGTTCCTCTGAGGGTCCCAGCCACTCAGCAAAGGGCTCAGTTCAGTATCAGCTTACTATTTAGAAGCTGAATCAGAAAATCCCTTTCTAGGAGTTTTCTATCAGCTGCATGTCCCTTATCTTCTTTATTTATTATTATGTTAGATCCAGTGTTAGTCCTACTCAGAGTAAAGGTAAAGGTAAAGGAACTCCTGACCATTAGGTCCAGTCATGACCGACTCTGGGGTTGCGGTGCTCATCTCGCTTTATTGGCCGAGGGAGCCGGCGCACAGCTTCCAGGTCATGTGGCCAGCATGACTAAGTCTCTTATGGCGAACCAGAGCAGCGCACGGAAACGCCGTTTACCTCCCCCCCGGAGTGGTACCTATTTATCTACTTGCACTTTGGCGTGCTTTCAAACTGCTAGGTTGGCAGGAGCAGAGACCGAGCAACGGGAGCTCACTCCGTCGTGGGGATTCAAACCGCCGACCTTCTGACCGGCAAGTCCTAGGCTCAGTGGTTTAACCCACAGCGCCACCCACATCCCCCTACTCAGAGTAGATCCATTGAAATAAATGGAATGGGCATGAGTAACTCTTGTACATTAGGTTAGACTGGCTTACTCTGTATAAGACTCAGTTGGATACCACCTATTATTATTATTACTATTATCTTCCTATATACATAAAAAGGTAAGGTTGTCGTCATGCTGCAGTTTGCATGGTTTCCTTATGGCCAAGAGAAGAGCAGGCAGGAAGGTAGCTCTGGCTGCCAGCTTCCTCCTCTTTAGCCTCAGTGTTGCCTGTGTAGAACTCAGCACGGAGGAGGAGGAGGGAACCCTACCAATCCCAGCAGGCACCGGCCGCCACTGGTTGAAAGTGTCAGGTCCCTCCCCCCCCTTTTTTACAGCTACATAACATATGTCCTAGCAACCCCTGGGGCCAGATCAGGCCCAAGAGCTACCCATTGGAGAGCCCTGGCTCACTCAGCACCCTCCTCTCTTGCCCCAGGTGGGGGCTTGCGGAATAGCAGCTGTCTGCCTTGCGAGCCAAGGGAAGGGGCTGCCTGAGTCATTTCCAGCAGAGCCTTGACGCATTCCATGGTAATTGAGTAATTAGTGTCAATGTTAGATCTGTCAAGCACGCCCTCGGGTCAAGCAGACATCCCAAGAACGGGATCAGGAATCAAGTGTTTTACGGGATCCCAAATTGCTGCCGATGAAACAAACTTCTTGGGAGGGGGTGCGCGCGGGAGGAATGCTTCTTGAGCAACTTCTCCTGCCTCGAATGCACCCACAAAAATTCAAGAGGGCACAGGTAGAGGCTCCAGGGAAAATGTTGCCATGTTCAGGCTTCCCGACGGCCAGCTCTGCATTGTTTCCCTGGACACACCGTTCCGTTCCTGCCCTAGTTTTTCATTTTAACCCCCCGATAGCATTCTGTGCCCACTTGAACAGGCTTGATCCAATACTGGACTGCTTTTTTAAAAGGGGGGCGAGTCTCCTTCCTCAGAGCTCCCCACCCACCCTTCTTCCACAAATCCTTGGGTTTCTCTGAGCCTCGCGTGACCTCTCAGATTTCAAGTTCGCTATTTTCTCTCCCACCAAAGGCCTATCCTCAAAACCAGGGTTTTTTCAGCCCGAATGCCACATTCCCTTCTGGGTAACCTACCCAGGGACACATGCCAAGGGTGGGCGGGGCCAAGAGATGAATGTGGGTGGGGCCCAGAATGCAAATTTTACCTTCGTTCAGTAGGAGAGTTTCCACACACAGTGGCACAGCCCTGTCTCTCCTCCATCCAGGCAAGCAAAAAGGCATGAACCAGCCAGGCAAAAACACTCAAGGAAGATGCAAAGCAGGGCTGGTGAGGAACGTGCTCCGGGGAGAGATCCAGGAGCCAGATAAGAACCCCAGAGGGCTACATCTGACCCCCAGACCCGAGGCTCCCCACCGTCACTCAAAGGCAGGACTTTTTTTCAGCCTGAACCATAGGAGCCAACTCGTAGGGGCCGAGGGGGCCATCCCCCCAAAGTTGATGGGCACTGCCATTAAAATGGTGTGCGTGCACTGCGTCATGTGATTGATTATGCAGTGTGGGGGCTTACCTCCCCCCCCCAATATTTTATTCAAGTTGGCACTCCTGGCTGGAACTCACGGGAACTCAATTCCGGCACCTCTCAGCTGGGCGCCATTGCCATGATAAGAGAACAATGGCACCTCTTTTTTCTAGAAAAATGGCACTGCTCAAAGCCATGTTTCAGGCTCTGCTTTTCTACTGGAGGACTTTGGGCTTGTGTTCATCAAACAACAATATACTCCTCCCCACCTTCCATGATAGACTATCTTTGAATCAGGAGATGTTCGCCAGCAGATTGCAGTATGGCTGCGAAGTCCATCTCTCTCATCAGGACATAAAGAGGAGCCCTGCGGCTCGATCACGTTTTATCTATCCTGAATCGTTCAATATTCAGCTTCAATGGATTGTCCACGAGTTCTCGCATTATGAGAGAGAGGGAGGAAAAAAGATTTCCCTGTTCACTTTCTCCACACTGTGCATGCATTATATTACAGTGGTACCTCTGGTTACGTACTTAATTCGTTCTGGAGGTCCATTCTTAACCTGAAACTGTTCTTAACCTGAAGCACCACTTTAGCTAATGGGGCCTCTTGCTACCGCTGTGCCGCTGGAACACAATTTCTGTTCTCATCCTGAAGCAAAGTTCTTAACCCGAGGTACTATTTCTGGGTTAGCGGAGTCTGTAACCTGAAGCGTATGTAACCTGAAGCGTATGTAACCTGAGGTACCACTGTAATAATAATATATCTTTTCCTGATGAGCTTTCGGGCTGCGCTCTGCGATCGCACAAGCGTGGGAAAGGCTGCAAACAGAGCCTCGTGCCAGAGAGCAGTCCCGACGGCTCTCTTCTGCAGCCGCCTCGCACCAGCCGCAAAGAGAAGCCACGCAGGCCTGGCCACCGCCGCTGGCTTCCTTGAGTTACAAATCCCTCTCAGAGAGAGGCAGGCCGGGCGCTCCCTGCTTTCCCCACCACCAGCCGGCGTGACTGACAGCTAAAATGAATGTTCTGTCCTTGTGGTATTATTATTTAATTACTATGGCATGCATGAGCAATCCCGAGAATGAGCGTGTAAGCCGCGCTCTGTTCGTCTTGGCAAAGGCAGGCTCCGGCAGCTGAAGGGAGATGCCTGCAGCCGAGATGGGGTGGCTGAGCCACCGCGGTGAACAAGAAGCCAAAGCAGGGGGGTGGACCCACGGCCGCACCAGAGGCTGGTCCAGTAGACTGAACAGATTGCCGCGCACAGAGGGGCTGCCTTGGAGACGTGCTCGGAAACTTCAGAAGGTCCAAAGAGCAGCAGCCAGACGCTTGACTGGGGTTGGTCATAGGAAGCCCACAACCTCGTGGTTACAACTGGCTATGGGACGCAGGTGGTGCTGTGGCTTAAACCACAGAGCCTAGGACTTGCCGATCAGAAGCTCGGCGGTTCGAATCCCCGCAACGGGGTGAGCTCCCATTGCTCCATCCCAGCTCCTGCCAACCTAGCAGTTCGAAAGCATGTCAAAGTGCAAGTAGATAAATAGGCACCGCTCCGGCGGGAAGGTAAACGGCGTTTCCGTGCGCTGCTCTGGTTCGCCAGAAGCGGCTTAGTCATGCTGGCCACATGACCCGGAAGCTGTACACCGGCTCCCTTGGCCAATAAAGCGAGATGAGCACCGCAACCACACAGTCGGCCAGGACTGGACCTAATGGTCAGGGGTCCCTTTACCTTTACTTTTATTCTCCCCTGCAAACCTGCCCAAGCTCTGAGATCCTTGGGAAAGAGCCTTCTCTTGGTGCTGCCACCCTCGCAGGTACGATGGGGATGCAGGAGAGGGCCTTCTTAGTGGTGGCTCCCAGACTTTGGAACTCCCTCCCTAGAGAAGCTAGACTGGCTCCCTCCTTGTTGTCCTTCCACCAGTGAAGGTGAATACTGTTGTATTCCAGCAGGCCTTGGGGAGCTGACTGCTTTAAAGGAAAGGGCTTTTAAGAGTGCTGTGCTGTTTTTGCCATCTGCATTTTAATAGATTGGTTTTTATATTGTTTTAATTCTGTCATGGTTTAATTACTTCTTAGCTATTGGATTTTAGTTTTCTGTATTTTATCAGTGTTGCCTTAATTTTTGTAAGCCGCCTAGAGTCCCAGTCCGGGGAAAAGTCATAATAATAATAATAATAATAATAATAATAATAATAATAATAATGGGACACTGCTCCCCACTCCCTCTACCTTGATCTCTACACAGACCTCTCTCTTTGATGTTTATACTGATACGTCTTAGGTTGCATCCTGTTCATAATGTGCAAATTATAATGCACTGACAATGTGATTCCCTGCCATGAGATAATAGCAATGGCTCAAAGACAGATGAAGGATAGATCTGTTGCAGGCTATTGACCATGATAATTAAAAGTGGAGTCTGCAACAAAGTCTTGCAGCGTGGAATGCTCCTGCTAAGGGTTCCAAGCAACTAGGCAATTAGTCATGGCCTCTGGGCATGCTCAGTCCTCACTGGGTTGTTTTGGGGTTTGTTCCCCCACTTAATTTACATAAACTTCCACGAACCACTAATCTGTTGCTGCCTCCGTCTTGTGTGCGAATTCTGCAGGGCCTGGGCTCTGTAAAAAGGCTGACACTTGGGGAATGATTTTGCTGTTTGTAGATAGGATTCAAGCCTCTGGGCCCATTGGAAGTTAACATCTAACAGATCTAATCTAACAGGGCTCTTCTGAAGCTTAGCATACAAACATACCCTTCCACGCATTTGTCGAACAGACTTTTCAAAAATATATATAATTCCATCTAGCACATGAACTACCACAAGGGGACGAGCTGACAGCCCACTCTCTCTTCCAGCTCTCTCCAGTCCACACAAGAACCTTCTGAAATCCATCCATTTTTAATCCCATTTTACAGCCCAGGAAAAGTGAGGCTGAGAGAGGCCAAGTGCAGAGAATCGCAGAGTTGGGTGTGCAAGTTGGACGACCTCTGTTGCATCGCCAGAGAAAGAGGGAACGCAGCAACGAAAAGGAACGCAGATTTGTGTCCGCAGCACACACTCTTTTATATACATAGGTGCAAATTTAGAAATCGCTGCTATAGTTTTAAACAGAGAACGCAACCGTCGTGGGGGGGGGGCTGTGAGCAGGTGAAGGGTGTGACTGCTCAGTTTGGCCATCCAGGATCTGGGTGGCTGTCTCTTATTAGTATCCTTTATCTTTGAACTACACTTCTGCCAGGCAACCCTTCAAATAGAGGAGTCTCCGCTGTAAAGGAGGCTACATGGCCACCATCACAGCTGGTCAACTGATCCAGGTGTCGGAAATGATTGACCCTTCAGATGTTGTTGGACTACAACTCCCATCATCGCTGGCCGAGGCTGAAGGGAGCTAGAGTCTTACAACATGGTTAAACTACAACTTCCCCCTGGACGGGAAAGATTAACGATTTGGGAGCTGCCAAAATAACAATTCTCAAAGAGCTGGACAGAACTCTGGATTTGGATGCAATTAAATGAAGCGGTGCGATGAAAAAATAAAAACAGCTGAAAAAGTACAATATACGGACAAATCTGCACTCCATAGGAAAAAAAAGTATCTGTCTTCTGACATGAATGAGGATCACAGAACCAGAGTCAAAACGTGGAGGAAAAGATCGGATATGGAATTATGAAAAACATTGATGATGATGAGAGGCAGGACTATGATGTTGAAAGCGCTTCAGAATTCAGACCGTGGGAAGCCAAAACAAAAATTATTACAATTTGGAAGACAATTCGACTTTTTTTATTTTAGTTTTTTTTATTTTTATTGGATTTGATTTGATATGTCAATTAGATGTTTTTATTGGAAAATTAATAAATGCTTTAAAAAAACCCCTACAACTTCCCATCATTCCAGACGGTTGGCCAGTGGCTGAGTCCAGCAATATCTGGAGGGCCACAGGTTCACCATCTGACCAGCAGCAGTTCCCCAGGAGCAGGAGCTCTGCCATTGAGAAATTGGCCCTTCCCTTGGGACATGGGACCATAGGGAACTGGTTTAGGCAGAGTCAGCCCATTGTTCCATCTTGAGGAGTGGTGTCTACTGAAGTCAAAAGTCTTCAGTCCACCTAGTTCTGTACTGTGTAAACTGGCAGCAGCACCCCTGGGTATTAGGCGGTGGATGTTCCCAGCCCTACTTGGAGATGTTGAGGGTCAAACTGGGACCTTCTGCATGCAAAGCATGTGCTCAGCTATTAAGCGAAGGCCCTACAATGTTGGAAAGATCTCCTGGACCACTGAATATAATGGATCTAGGTCATGTGGGCACTTCCTCAGGCCAATACGTTCTGGGATCACACACACACAAACTTCCACTCACGTAGAATCATAAAATCATGGAATTGTAGAGTTGGAAGGGACTGGGAGAGTCATCTAGGGCAACCCCCGGCAATGCAGGAATCACAGTTGAAGAATCCCCGACAGATCAACCTCTGCTTAAAAACCTCAAATGAAGGTGAGGCCACCACTTTCTGATCAATAATCACTCAACAGCAGCATGAGACCATGTGCGAGTTAAAAGGTCCACCACAGGTCAGATCCCACAGAGACAAGGCAATGGAAGGCTTCCCTGCTTACATCAGGCACCAGGGAACCCGATGCTCTGCAGATGTGGTGGGACTCCAACTCCCATCATCCTTGGGCCGGAGGCCAGGTTGACTGAGGCTGAGGAGAGCTGGAGTACAAAAATACGGTTCAACCACTGCTCCATTGGCTGTGCTGGCTTGGGCTGATGGAATCCTACAAGATCTTGAGAGTTCTAGGGTCCCCACCCATAGACCTCAGCCAAAACCCAGCGTTCGATACAAGGCAGGCCACCTTTCCAAAAAGAGATTGTGCCTGGGCCTGCGGAGCGGCCAGCCAGCGCATCTCCCCCACCCACGACCACAGAGCCTCTTCCTTGACAAACAAGCTCCCTTCCAGGAAACCCAACAGCTCAGACAAAAACCAGAAAAACGAACCGGCGGATTCAGACTAAATAAAGGGCCGCGTTCGCCGTGCCATCAAGCAACAGTCTTTCCCAACTAATTGGCACACACTCCTAATTGCCCAGATATAGGAGAAGCAATTGTCTCTGAGCTCTTGTCTGGAGGGTAAATCTCTCTCCTTTTCCCCACCCGCAAGAGGTAATTAGCTCCTATTAGCTAATTAACCACAATGGGCTAAATTGCCGGCTGCTAAGCCCCTGCACAGACATCCACAGATTACGGGAATGACACTTCCCAGTGTGTGCGTATGAGTGTGTGTGTATATATTTCTTAAGCCTGAAGAGGAACAAAGCGTCTATAAGGGGTATTAAGTGTTGCAGCTTGGCGGTTACGCCCCTCGGCGCCACAGATTACCCATTGCGCCGCCCGCCGCCTGCAGGCAAGGCAAGCCTAGATGGTTCCCGGGGCCACAGCCCTCACTGTTGAGTGGCAGACGCCTCTGCGTGGCCAGCTCCAGGGTGCTGTGAAGTCAGGCTGCAGCTTCCGTTGCAATAGTGGCAACAGAAGGTGCAGAGGCTCCTCCTGAAGCAATGTTGCCCAGCGGTTAAAAAGGTAAAGGGACCCCTGACCATTAGGTCCAGTCGTGACCGACTCTGGGGTTGCGGCGCTCATCTCGCTTTATTGGCCGAGGGAGCCGGCGTACAGCTTCCAGGTCATGTGGCCAGCATGACTAAGCCGCTTCTGGTGAACCAGAGCAGCGCATGGAAACGGCGTTTACCTTCCTGCCGAAGCGGTACCTATTTATCTACTTGCACTTTGACGTGCTTTCAAACTGCTAGGTTGGCAGGAGCAGGGACCGAGCATCGGGAGCTCACCCCGTCGTGGGGATTCGAACCGCCGACCTTCTGACTGGCAAGTCCTAGGCTCTGTGGTTTAACCCACAGCGCCACCCGTGTCACTGCCCAGCGGTTAGAGAACCTGTTTTTGGTGCCTTATACAGTCAGGGCATTGGTCCATCTCACTCAATTGTCTACTCCATTGTCATCTCAGTTGTCTACATGGACAGGCAGCAGCTCCCCAGGGTTTCAGGCAGGGAGTCTCTCCCAGCCCTACCTGAAAATGCCAGTTGGGGATTGAACCTGCAGGTGCTCGAGCCACTGAGTTAAGCAGAAAGTCCCAGGTTCAATCCTTGGCCTCTCCAGTAACAAGTGAAGGGAGACAGACCCTTCCCTGCTCAATACCCTGGAGTAGGGCTCTGCAATAGCAGGTTTTCAAAATTGCGATAATCGCCAGATAAACGTCGCGATACATCAATCTATATCATGATGTCTGAAACAAGGATGGCGCTACGCAGAGGCAGTGGCTGGCCTCACAGTTTTCCCTGCGTTGTGATTTCTGCATAATACACACACATCACGATTTGCGATATATTGCCAGGTCAGAAATTATGAAACCAATATGACGATATGGACTTCAAACCAGTTTTCAGTGATATAGCGCTGTATCACCCAGCCCAGAGTCTGTCGGAGCTGATGGTGGCAGGCTACATAGACCAGATGTGGGGAGACTTTGGCCCTCCAGATGTTGCTAAACTGATAGCCAGGAGGATGGGAGTTGTAGTAGAAGCTGGTTCCTTGGTGCAGATGGGGCACTGCCCCACCAACTTCAGAGTGCCCTCGGCCTGCTGCCACCTGCCTGCCTTTTCACGGCCATCCAGAGCACAGGGAGGCTCTGGCTGCCAGCTTCCTCCTCCTTAGTAGAACTCAGCAGGAAGGTGGAGGATAGGGATGAATCTAGAATGACCTGACTCTGCCTGCCATTGGTTTTGGCGCCACCTACTGTTGGGCTCCCTGGCTTCTGCCCCATCAGCCCCAAAGGGCACCAACCATCACTGATCCAAGCAGGGAATACTGAGCGAAACAGGGCGAATATTCCAAGGCGTTATACAGCAGCTACCTGCCTTTGCTCAAATAGAGCAGTAAACAGGAAACAGGACAGAGTTAAGGGTCAGAGTGTCAGATGCAGACCAGGTTCAAATCCAACCATGAGGCTCACTAGGTGACCTGCGGCATGCCTCTCTCCCTCTCAGCCTAGCCTACCTCCCAAGGTTGTTGTGAGCTTGAAACGGTGCAGAGGCAAACCTTGTGTAGGAGTACAAGGGAGAAAACATGACGGATTGCAAGAGAGCCCAACAAACCCAACATCCCTGTTTTGCAACAGATGCTTTTGGGAAACTAATAATAATAATAATAATAATAATAATAATAATAATAATATATTATTTGTACCCCGCCCATCTGGGCGGCTTCCAACAAAGATTAAAAATACATTAAAATGTCACACATTAAAAACTTCCCTGAACAGGGATGCTTTCAGATGTCTTCTAAATGTCAGGTAGTTGTTTATCTCTTTGACATCAGGTGGGAGGGCGTTCCACAGGGCGGGTGCCACTACCAAGAAGGCCCTCTGCCTGGTTCCCTGTAGCTTTGCTTCTTGCAGTGAGGGAACCACCAGAAGGCCCTCGGCGCTGGACCTCAGCGTCCGGGCATAATGATGGGGGTGGAGATGCTCCTTCGGGTATACTGGACCAAGGCATGGTAGAAACAAGGGGCTTCTCTTGCCCAAGCGACTGAGCATGACCACACAAGCTTAATGAAGAAGAGCGGTGCTGGATCAGGCCCGTGGCCCACCTAGCCCAGCATCCTGTTCTCACAGTGGCCAACCAGATGCCCCAATGGGACGCACGCAAGCAGGACCTGAGCGCAAGAGCAATTCTCCCCTCTTGTGATTCCCACCAACCACACTTCAGAGGTATACTGCTTCTGACAGAGGAGGTAAACCGTAGCCTTCATGGCTAGTAGCCATTGATAGCCTTATCACCCAGGAGTTTCCCTAATCCTCTTTCAAAGCCATTCAAGTTGGTGGCAATCACTGCCTCCTGTGGCAGTGAGTTCCGCAGGTCAACTATGTGTTGCGGCAATCACACGAAAGGCTTTTTGCCTGTCCTGAACCTGCCGCCAACCTGCTTCTCCGAGGGGAGAAGGGAGAGAGTTTCTCATTTCTCTGGTCTTTGCACACTTTTCTAAACCTCCATTAGATCCTCCCTCCCTACCAATCCTTAACCACATTTCGCTTCATCTCTACACTTAAAAGAGAGAGAAAAGGCCACAAAGGCAGCCTAGCCACTTAGATCCCTGGAGAAGGGGCATGCATCTTGAAAACAAGGTGCGTTGGATGAGAATCACACAAGCTTTGGAGCTAACTAAACTGTACTTGGAGTTAGACCTAAGGAAGGCTAACAGCAGATGCAACTCAGAGTGCTTTCTGCTCCTACAGAATTAGAAGATGGATATAAGCACAGTATTGTAGGATCGGGCCAAGTTGCCTGATTGCAGAGAACCATTAGGATTAAGGGGATACCGTATTTTTTGCTCTATAAGACTCACTTTTTCCCTCCTAAAAAGTAAGGGGAAATGTGTGTGCGTCTTATGGAGCGAATGCAGGCTGCGCAGCTATCCCAGAAGCCAGAACAGCAAGAGGGATTGCTGCTTTCACTGTGCAGCGATCCCTCTTGCTGTTCTGGCTTCTGGGATTCAGAATTTTTTTTTTCTTGTTTTCCTCCTCCAAAAACTAGGTGCGTCTTATGGTCTGGTGCGTCTTATAGAGTGAAAAATATGGTAATAATCCTGAACGGATGTGAAAAATGTGAACAACTGAACTAAAGATTGGAAAAATGAGAACCCGGGAGAAACAAAAATGGGCAAAATCACAATCGACAAGCTCACCCATCCCTATAAATTGGATTATCTCTGGGAAGCCCATGAGCTGGGTATGATGGGGACACCATCTCCTGACATCCAAAAATCACCTCGGAAAATGAGGCTGTGCTCTTTGCTCCCGTAGAGTTGGCTCCAAAGCTAGACCTACTCAAAATAGACCCACTGAAGTTAATGGACATGACTAACCCAGGTCCATTCATTTCAATGAGCCTGTTCTGAGTAGAACTTAGCTGGACACAGCTGTTAGGCACCCATATCTCTGACCTCAACACTGACAGGGGAACCTGTTGCACTCTGGTTGTTGTTGAGACTACAGTTCCCATCATCCCTGACCATTGGCCATGTTGGTTGGGGATGATGGGCATTGGAGTCACAGCAACAGCCGGCAGCCTTATTTTAAAGCCATGCAATTCAATCAGCAGCCATCGCTGCCTCCTGGATTGGGATAGAGGGGAGTTTTATCTGTTTCCCATTTTAAAGCAAACTGAGCTCTGACCTAATTCACAAACTGATCAGAACAGAGTTAACAAAATGGGTTGCGTGCTTCTTCCAATTCCGATTTTTTTAAAAAAATGGCATTTTGTGGTGGAAAAAAACCTACAAAGCGGTGTTATCCTTAAGTAGCGAAGGCATACAAAATGCATAATTTTTCAGAAAGTGCACACCGGAAAAAAAGTGAGAATTTTTCATGCATTTAAAGAACAACCTTCAGCAAACAGAGCTATTGTCAAACTTGATTGGCATGGAAATGAAATTATCTCTTCTTAACCCTGCCTGTGTTTAGGTTAGGTTCTGTGCCTTGGCCACCTAACTTTATGTCATCCTCAGTTTTCCCCATCTGTAAAATGGGAATCCAACTGTGCTGTCACGTGGATGAAAAAGATATTTTTAAAAAGAGATTCCACACACACACCCCACCTGATGCTTGAGGATTGACTGAAAAGAGGAGGTGAGAACAGGCATATATATTTGGATAGCTACCTTGGAGTGCGTGTTGAGTTCTTCGCTGTTGGAAAGAGTCCCGTTGAAAGGCTCTGTGTACTGATTAGGCTCTTTCGGCTTCTTTCTCTCTTTCTTGGCCACCGCGACTCGGATGTGGGAAAACTCTTGGCACACCAAGGCTGCCAAAACTATCCAAGTCCAACATTTTATCTTGGCTTTGCCGGACATCTTTCAAGTGGAAAGACGAGAGAGAGAGAGAGAGAGAGAGAGAGAGAGAGAGAGAGAGAGAGAACACTCTCCAGAGAGGAAAATCAAAATGCCTGTGAGTCTTCGGAGAGAAACGTGGTTTGCTTCCTTTCGCCTCTTAAAAAACCAAACGTGCAATGCAGTTTAGTCCTGGCCTTGCCAACTCAGTCCGTTCGTGGGCAGAGAATGATCACGGTGAGCAAATTCGATGCCCCTTTGGAACAGATGGTTTTGCACAGCCAAAACGACTCACGGTTTGAAGTTACTCCTTGATAACATCAGCTTGGGAGAAACCCAGAATATGACTGACTGGTGGAGTTCAGCGGACACCTGTCCAGTATTTCACATTTAAGTCTCCTTCCTCACCCAAACGTCTTCAGACCTCTAGATTCAAGTCAGCAGCAGGTGAAAGGAAGAAATAGCAAAATAAAACCATGCGCACAAGGAACTGAAAGCAGATTGAGCGTGGGGGCGGTGAGCACCCTCACGATTTTTTGATCTTTGCCGCTTGCTGGGGAAGTTCGCCTCCTGACACGGAAAACATCCACTCAGCCTTTGCTCTCTGTCCACCTTGAACTCAGCAAGAAAAAAAAGTCTGATCCTTACCAGTGGGAAACCATCCTGTTTGCAGATGCTGAAACCGATTGAACTGAGAAGCTCTCAAAGGCATCCAAAGTGCCCAAAGTCAGCTATCTCACTTTTTCTGGGCGCAGAAATTTGTAGTTGAATGATTTGGCAATCCGCTCCATAGGGAAGAAAACAAACTTCCCAACCTTGATCCCGTTAACTCCAAACACCAGGGTCCAAATCCTCGTTCTCTCTCTAATTGGGCCTCTCTCTTTTTTTGCTCTCGACCGCTTTCCGTCTGCTCTCTGTTCCTTTCCCGCCAGCGGCAGACCGGCAAAAGCCTCCTTGGTTGTAGCTTGGCAAATAAATACTAGTTTTGTGGGAGAGTTTCCCATCAACTTGAAGGAGGGAGGGAGGTGAGACCCAGCCAGAGAGGGAGGGATCACGTTCTAATGAGCTGCCGGGGCTGGTCTTTTCAGACTCCTATTAAGGGGAGACTGTTGGATAAGTGGAATCTTTCTCTGTGCCAAAGAGCATTTAAATCAGAAATGTCTCTCTGCGCGTTCCCTCCCACCTAGCCCCTTCCAAAAACTCTCTTCCCCATTATCTCAGACTGAGATCACTGCTTCTTAGCAGAGAACGCTGTATAAATGGAGCACTGCTAGCTTTCATAGAATTTGGGAAGAGATGGAAGGGACCACGAGGGTCATCTAGTCCAACCCCCTGCAATACAGGAATCTTCTGCTAGATTCGAACCCACAACCCTGAGATTAAGAGTCTTGCGTTTTGCCAATGGAGCTATCCGAGGTATAGCACCTTGCCGGACTTAACAAAGTGAGGGATGCGGGTTCGCTGAGGTCAAGGGCAGATCTTGGCATGTTGGCGATCCAGCTCTGAACTGGGAACACAGAAGGGGCGATCAATGAATTTCATGCAGTGGCACCAGAAGGGCAGGACTTTAAGAAAGGCGCCCAGGCACCCAAATGCAGCAGGGCTGGCTTACTGCCTCTGCCATCAACAGGCTTGTCCTCTATTATTCAACAGGCTTGATTATTGTAACTCGCTCTGCCCTTGAAGCTGACCCAGAAACTCCAGCGGGTGCAGAATGCCGTGGCGAGGCTCCTTACAGGGTCCTTGCCATGGGATCACATTCATCCAGTGCTTTACCAACTGCACTGGCTCCTGGTGTTGTACAGGGTCAAGTTTAAGGTGCTGGTTTGACTTTTAAAGCCCTACGCGGCCTAGGACCCACGTACCTACGGGACCGCCTCTCCTGGTATGCCCCACGGAGGACCTTAAGGTCCACAAATGACAACATTTTGGAGGTCCTAAACCACAAGGTGGTTAGATTGGTCTCAACTAGGGCCAGGGTCTTTTCAGTACTGGCCCTGACTTGGTGGAACGCTCTGTCACAAGAGACTAGGGCCCTGCGGGACTTGATCTTTCCGCAGGGCTTGCAAAACAGAGCTGGCCTTTGGTTTGGACTCAGTTTGACCCTTATGTTTTCCCTCCCTTTATGGTTTTGATCTATGGGCTACTTTTAAAATGAGGCTGCATTTTAAATTGAGGTTCCCCCCCCCTATTATGATTTTGCTAAAATTTTACTGGTGTTAGCCACCCTGAGCCCAGCTCTGGCTGGGGAGGGCAGGGTATAAATAAAAATGATGATGATGATGAAGCTGGCTACCTGCCTTTTAAGAATGTAGAGAGCTGGCTTCTCCTGACTTAGGCCACTGTCCTACTAGCCCTGTATTGTCTACACAGGCTGGCTGCAGCCCCCAGGATGTCAGGGAGGGGACATTTGTAGCACTGCCTGGAGATGGCAGGGATTGAACCTGAGACCATCTGCCTGCAAGGCAGGTGCTTTGCTACTGAGCTACAACCCCTTCCCTTAAGATATAGGAAGTTGCCTTCTACTGAGCCAGACCATTGGTCTTTTCAGCTCGATGTTGCTGACACTGACCGCTGCAGAGGCTGTCCAGAGATTCAGATAGGGGTCAGCCCTATCCGAAGAATTGATGCTTTTGAATTATGGTGCCGGAGGAGACTCTTGAGAGTCCCATGGACTGCAAGAAGATCAAACCTATCCATTCTGAAGGAAATCAGCCCTGAGTGCTCACTGGAAGGACAGATCCTGAAGCTGAGGCTCCAATACTTTGGCCACCTCATGAGAAGAGAAGACTCCCTGGAAAAGACCCTGATGTTGGGAAAGATGGAGGGCACAAGGAGAAGGGGACGACAGAGGACGAGATGGTTGGATAGTGTTCTCGAAGCTACAAACATGAGTCTGACCAAACTGCTGGAGGCAGTGGAAGACTGGAGGGCCTGGTGTGCTCTGGTCCATGGGGTCACGAAGAGTCGGACATGACTAAATGACTAAACAACAAGAACAGCCCTACCTGGAGATTATTATTAGTATTATTTATTAAAGTTCTATACTGCCCATCATCCAAGGATCACAGGGTGGTTTTACTATATAAAAACACAAACACAACTATATAATATAAACACAAGTATGCATGCCGCAATAACAAACAAAAACAATACCCCCACAGTGTTAGGCTAGAACTACATCGGCTTGAATAGACCAATGCTCTGAAATAACAGGGCACAACTTTAAATGGGAATGGCAATGTCATGTTCCCCGGGTCAGATTGCTTCTCCAGACAGTGAACGGTTTAATCTATTCTACCTACCTATTTTAATCAGTGAGGGCTGGTGCCTATTGGGACTGGTAGGGTAGAAAGCAGGGAGCCCAACAGTAGGTGGCGCCAGAGGCAATGGCAGGCAGAGCCAAGTCACCCTCCTGCTGAGTTCTGCAAGGGGCAACAGAGAAGAGGGCGATCGTGCCTCCCCTTGTCTTCTCCTCTCCAGGCTCATCCAGGTTCAGTAACGTTTCTTTATTTTCTCTACCCCCCAAATGGCCTCTGTGGCCCTCCAGCAGCCCATTCCAATCCATCTGCAACCTTCCTTAAAGTGTGGTGCCTCAAAGGAGGAGGTTTGGTCAGCGCAGAATAAAAGTGGGACTAATCATAGTCGGAAACTCATGGAGCCTAAAATCGCATTCGCCCTTTTTGCAGCTGCGCTGCCAACTCACGGTCAGATGAGCAATCTAGGAAGCTGCCGTTTTGAGTCAGGTCTTCACTGACTGGCAGTGACTCTCCACGGATTCAGACACGGATCTCTCTCACGGACCTGGAGATGCCAAGGAATCAACCTAGGACCTTCTGCATGCAAAGCAGCTGCTCCACTACTCAGCTATGCCCCCTAAGCTGCACACCTTGTGAATGGCTGCGATCCCAACAGCCTTTTCGTATTGGCCACTGCCAAGCCAGACAGCACCCCCTCTTCTGTACTTTCTGTGCATTTGGTTGTCGCTTTGCCTAAACGCTGAACTTCACATTTGCTTGCTGAATTTAATTTTGGTTTATTTCCATCTACATTTTTCTCCCATTTTTCCTTTTGAATCTTCGGAGGTGGGGGAAGCATCTGCATTGCAGGGGGTTGGACTAGATCAGGCATCCCCAAACTCGGCCCTCCAGATGTTTTGGGACTACAATTCCCATCATCCCTGGCCACTGGTCCTGTTAGCTAGGGATGATGGGAGTTGTAGTCCCAAAACATCTGGAGGGCCAAGTTTGGGGGTGCCTGGACTAGATGACCCTTGGGGTACCTTCCAACTCTTAAGCTGATTGACATCCAATACTCTTTTAAAATGTGTTGGGGAGAGCGTATTACTGAGTTGTTCTTGTTCTTATTATGTATTCTGTGATTTTTTTTAATTGTGATTTTATGTTGCAAACTGACCCGAGACCTGTAGATATAGGATGGTATACAAATTTAATAAATAAATAAATTATTATTATTATTAACAATAAATACAGCTCCATGATCCTATCTACATTTATATGAGCCTGCGCTAAGTTAGGACATCCTTCACAAGCTGATATTCATTCATTTCATTTTTTAACAAACTTGGGGTTCTTTGGCAGGCAGATCTAGGATGGGGACGGGGGGGGGGGGAGTTCCCTGCAGCGATAAGGTTTGCAACACATTGTAATAAGCATTTAAAAAGTATTTTTTAAAATAAAATACTGACATCCCCATAATTTATCCCAATTGCAGCTGCCGGGTCAGCTTGGCATGGGGTTTGTTTACCTTTTGGTGCCGAATACTTAAAAGGTTTGACTCTAGACATGCTTAAGGAAAAGTTGCATGCAGACTCCGGGCCTTTTTGAGGGGTGCGGAAATGTTAGGTGTGTTCTAGGCAGGCGGGGGGGAGGAAAGAGCCGTCGCAAGAAACGCCAATCCTTGCCACGGTCTGCGGAACCGTCTGGGCTGTTTAGCTGCAATATGACAGATCGTCCTATTAACGTGTCATCAAGTACACTTACAAACTCGCGGGGCCGTCTACAACTAACCTGAACAAAAACTGCCAGGAGACGCCAAGGAAAGTTAAATATTATTAGCAGAGAATGGCTTGCTACATAGTTCTCGAGGAATGCAAGATAGCTATTTATGCAAGGGGAAGGGCAGGAGAAAGATGAGGTGAGCTGGAAGCAGCCGGGAGGTAGGGGTGGGCGCCTGTTAAATATTTATCCATTCACAGAATCATAGAGTCAGAAGGGGCTCTGAGGATCATCTAGTCTGCCCCCCGGCAATGTAGAAACATGCAGCCGTTCCATACGGGGATTGAACTTGCAACCTTGGCGTTATCAGCAGCACGCTCTAACCAACTGAGCTATCCAGTCCAGGAAGGTTCTGGGCAGGCATAGGCAAACTCGGCCCTCCAGATGTTTTGGGACTACAACTCCCATCATCCCTAGCTAACAGGACCGGTGGTCAGGGATGATGGGAGTTGTAGTCCCAAAACATTTAGAGGGCCGAGTTTGCCCATGCCTGGTTCTGGGCTGGGTTTCTAACCAGGGTGACCTAGGGATGGTCTGCCTTTTCATTATTTATCTTTACAGTGGTACCTCGGGTTACATATGCTTCAGGTTACATACGCTTCAGGTTACAGACTCCGCTAACCCAGAAATAGTGCTTCAGGTTAAGAACTTTGCTTCAGGATGAGAACAGAAATCGTGCTCCGGTGGCGTGGCGGCAGCAGGAGGCCCCATTAGCTAAAGTGGTGCTTCAGGTTAAGATCAGTTTCAGGTTAAGTACGGACCTCCGGAACGAATTAAGTACTTAACCCAAGGTACCACTGTATTTATTTATTGCATTTACAGTATATCCCACCTTCCCCCACCCCCAGGAGCTCAAGGCGGCTCATGTGGTTTATCCCCCCTCCTCATTTAATTCCCCACAACGACCCTGTGAGGTAGGTCCAGCTGAGAGGCAGTGACTGGCCCCCAGGTCGCCCAGCGAGCTTCATGACCGAGCGGGGATTTGAAACCCTGGCCTCTCAGGTTCTGGCCACAACATTCAGCATTTCAAACCTTTCCCCCCCTTCCTTCACAAGAAGTGCAGAATGCTGACAGGAGCGAGGTCTAACACCTGATCTGCTGGTTTGCCACAGGGTCAAGTTCAAGGTGTTGCTATTGGTGTACAAAGCCCTTAACAACTTGGGATCAGTTTATTTTCGAGGGCGCCTTTCAACCGTTTCGATCTGTTGTTACAAGTGCCACATGATTCCGGTTCTGCATCTGTAAGAAATCCATCTTTTAGTGCAACTGCACCTACAATTTGAACCTCCCTGCCTATTGATACCCTCACCGTACTCTTTTTGGCACCAGCTAAAGAACATCGTTGTTTGAAAAATTCTACCCAGATATCTAGAATGCTGGTGCGTTTTTCGTTTATTGCTGGTTTTGATTTTTTGAACGTATGATTGGTTTTTACCAATTATTTTATGCTATGTTTTTGTAAGCCACTTTGGGTTGTTGTTGTTGTTTTTTAAAAAAAGAATCAAGTGGCTTATGAATTTTATGAAATAAAATGCCCATGAAAATTCATCGGTTTTTTAGTTTAGGCCCATCTGCACATTTTTGCAAGGCATTTCCACTCATGCCATTTATTTTTTAAGGTTATTTTCACTAGGACAGCTGCATTGCAAAATTTGAGGAAGTGTGAACTTCAAGGGATAGTGATGTTTCAGTTTGCGCACACCGACTGGAAAGATGAGAATTGGGTTGTTTCTTGTAAAAATGGAAACAAAACTCAAGTTTCTTCTGCACACCTACCACCGATCAGCTATTGAGGAGTGAGAAAACTGGGGAGGAAGAATGGAGCAGATGGAATTCTAAAATGTGCTATTCCATGCTACAACAATTTGTTGCCATCCTCTCTTGCATATTGAAAAATTACGAGAATGGCATTCACTCTCACCAAATCTCATCTGAAGCCCCTACAGCAGAGATAAGGAATCTATTGCAGGGGCCACATTCCCTTCTGGACAACTTTCCCATGGCCGCATATGAGTGGTGGGTGGGGCCAGAGGCAAACATGGGCGGAGCAACAGATGCAAATTTTGCCTGTGTACAGTAGGCTGGTTTCTACACACGTCTTTGCCCTCCATAGAAAGAAGCAAGAGGCACAATCAGAGTCCGAGGAAATGTTTCCAACCAGACAAAAGTACTCAAAGGGAGGGGGGAGTGAAGCAGGGCTGTGGCTTGGGGGAGAGTTTTGAGGGCCATATAAAGAGGTATGAAGGGCCATGTTCCTCTGCAGTTTTAGAAGGTCAACACAACATTGTCTTTGGGTTGTTTCATTTTCTGCAATGCCTGCTTGCAGGAGGAGAATCTCTCGTCGTAAAAGATGTTTGCTAAAGGGACCCCCTTTCAAAGAAAGAGGTAAGCACTGTACTTTTCAATCAAGACCTGAAAAGCAATGCAAGGAGGAGTGCCATGAACAGGATTTATTTTGTAGGTCATTGCGATCCAACTGTCCATGCACCCTGCCCAGACTTGCGCCCTAGGGAACATCACTTTTGCAGTGGTTTGACTTCACCCCTGGAAGCGCACTCCATTGTCTCTGGAGACAGACGGATGCCAACAACATTTTTTTCAAAGCAATGCAGTGGCTAAGCAGGAACTGGGAGGGAGAGGAGGAAGAATCAATGCAGGGCTTCCCAAACTTGGGTCTCCAGCTGTTGTTGGACTACAACTCCCATCATCCCTGACCACTGGTCTCCCTAGCTATGGATGATGGGAGTTGTAGTCCAACAACAACTGGAGACCCAAGTTTGGAAAACACTGGTCTATAGCGCCTTCCCGTTTTGAAGTTATTTTAGACACAAAAGATCTATTGATCTGTGAAACTGCTTCCAGATAAGCTGAAAGAATTGGGAAACTCTGTTCTAATGAATCAGGCCAAATCTAGTTCAGCATCCTGTGGCCAGCCACATGCCTCTGGGAAGCTCAAAAGCAGGAGCCAGGCACAAGAGCCCTCTCCCGTCCTGTGTCTTCCAGCAACTGGTATTCAGAAGCCTACAGATTTCAACACTAGGGGTAGTAGACCCCTGATCTACCCCATGCCTACTCTGACAGAAGAAGAAGAAGAAGAGTTTGGATTTGATATCCAGCTTTATCACTACCCTAAGGAGTCTCAAAGCAGCTAACAATCTCCTTTCCCTTCCTTCCCCACAACAAACACTCTGTGAGGTGAGTGAGGCTGAGAGACTTCAAAGAAGTGTGACTGGCCCAAGGTCACCCAGCAGCTGCATGTGGAGGAGCGGGGAATCGAACCCAGTTCACCAGATTACGAGTCTACCGCTCTTAACCACTACACCACACTGGCTCCCAGACAGGCAGCAACTCTCCAGGGGCTCCAGCAGAGGTCTTTCCCATCACCTGATCCTTCTCACCTGCAGATGCCATGAACCTGGAGCAAGTATTTTGCCACCCAGTTATGCCTCCCCATGGTCCCCAAAGGGTGTGCAGACTAGTGCAGGGGTAGGCAACTTAAGGCCTGTGGGCTGGATGTGGCCCAATTGCCTTCTCAATCCGGCCTGCAGACTGTCCGGGAAGCAACATGATTTACATGAATAGAATGTGTCCTTTTATTTAAAATGCACCTCTGGGTTATTTGTGGGGCCTGCCTGGTGTTTTTACATGATTGGAATGTGTGCTTTTATCTAAAATGCATCTCTGGGGAACGGCGGAACGGCCCAGGGCTGAAAAATGTTCCTGACCCCTGGACTAGTGGGACAAGATCAAACAGCGCATGCAAGAAGCATTATTATTTCTCCTCCTTCTCTACTTTCTCCGCTGGCCAGGTGAGACAAGAGAAATGGAGAACACTTCTGAATTGAGAATCCCTAGCAATCGGATGAAAGGTATAGGTAAATGGCTTGAGGGATCCATCACGCTCATTTAAACTTGGATAGTATCGCGGCGCCACCTCGTGGATTAAAAAGAGAGCGCACATACACACACACACTCATTGAGAAGAAGTCAACAGTGTCCGGCCAGATGTGTAGGGAGCTCACTAGTACAGTGTTTCCCAACCTTGGGCCTCCAGCTGTTTTTGGA
The DNA here is from genome assembly GCF_027172205.1 of Podarcis raffonei. Classification (NCBI taxonomy): domain Eukaryota; kingdom Metazoa; phylum Chordata; class Lepidosauria; order Squamata; family Lacertidae; genus Podarcis; species Podarcis raffonei. The sequence continues at coordinate 72,480,628 of NC_070609.1, read as the reverse complement.
CTACAATTCCCATCATCCCTTGCCACTGGTCTTGCTAGTCAGGGATGATGGGAGTTGTAGTTCAAAAACAGCTGGAGGCCCAAGGTTGGGAAACACTGCACTAGTAGGATGTGAAGGGGACAGCCTACCTGTTTCCCCAACCCCACATTCTGGTATCAAGAGGTAAACTGCACCTGAGCAAGGAGGCTCCATCCAAAAACTATCACGACTAATTAAACACACACACATGGGAATTGTCCTGCTATCTCAGGGTTGGACAGAAGGCTGCTTGGCGATTTACAGTAGATCAGGAAGTTCCCAGCTCTCAAATTATTTACAATCGGGCTCATCCAACTAAGCTATACTTCTACTGAAATTAATGGTAGATCTGTTGAAAATAACAGCTCAGCCTAGTCAACAGAACTCGGGACTTTATGGGCCTTGGATCTTGTCCAGCTAAGTCCTACTCAGAGTAGACCCATTGAAGTGAATAGGCCTAGGTTAGCCATTACCATTGTTTTCAATGGGTCTTCTCCCAAGTAGGAATAGGACTGGATGCAGCCCTGAGGTTTGATCCTGCAAGGCAGCACATCCGTTCTGGTTAAGAGAGTGGTGTTCCTAATGCCAAGGTCACAGAATCATAGAGTTGTAAGGGACCCCAAGGGTCATCTAGTCCAACCCCCTGCAATGCAGGAATCTCAACTAAAGCAACCACGGCAGATGGCCATCAAACTCTTGTGTAGGTTCGATCCCTTTACGGTACAGCTGCATGTCCCTACATTGCAGGGGGTTGGATTAGATCAGTGATGGCCAAACTTGGCCCTCCAGCTGTTTCGGGACTACAATTCCCATCATCCCTGACCACTGGTCCTGTTAGCTAAGGATGATGGGAGTTGTAGTCCCAAAACAGCTGGAGGGCCAAGTTTGGCCATCACTGGATTAGATGATCCTCAGGGACCCTTTCAGCTCTTACTATTCCATGATAATTGGGAACAGACACTCCTTGTACAGGGGCAGTCTACCTGTAAATCTCAGGTGCAAGGGAAAGAATAGCAATGGAAGGCTGTTGCTGGCTTTTGGGCAGGGGACATTCGCAGCCCTACCCCAAGATGCTGGGGATTTGAAATTGGGACCTTCTGCATGCAAAGCAGGAGCTCTACCACTATGGGCCCTTCCCTTAAGACACAGGAGGGGTCAGACCCTTAGTTCCATGTAGCCCAGTAGTCTAGATGTCAGGATTGTGGCCCTCACAGACTCCAGGCGTCACCAGACTGCAACTCCCATCACCCCTCTGGCCATTGGCTATGCTTGCTGGGGCTGATGGGAGTGGTAGTTCAGAGACATCTGGAACGCCAGAGGTTCTCTGCACGATCAGCGTGACGTTTTCAAAAAACAACAACTGTTTTTAATATTGTGTTTTCACGTTGCAAAAGGGTGAGGAATCAGCAGCAGCAGCAACATCCAGAATGTCAAAGGATTCCCACACCTCTGAGCTCCATCCCTTTCTGGGGAAAAGGTTCTAGGCTCTTATCCAAGACATCTGCGGTCCAGGATTAAAAGACCTAGAGCCAAGCTCCGAACTCTGCGCCCTTCGTTTCATCCTCTCGCCACCCCAAATCTGGAAGCCTTGCCTAAATAAATATTTACTCCACCCGGAACAGGGCCCAAGTGCTGTGGTCCAACGGCCAGGCGGATTCTAGGCTCAGAGGGACTCTGCTGCTGCCATTGGTTGAGAAGATATTTCCTCGATTTAAAACAAAAACAAAAACGGGAACGGTTTCAAATGAGAGGCTTACCATCTGGCCTGGAACATGTGGGCCGTAGGAGTTTCAGCTTCACAAAATACACACATGCTGAAGAATCTTGTCCTTTTGACGGCGATGCCTCCAAACCCACAAACACGAAATCTCAACATCCTTCCTGGGTAGGAATGGCAAGAGGGAGCAGAATGTGGCGGCATGGAGTGCTCCCGCCAGCCATGCCCTCTTCAAGGCTATTCCATCCCATTCCCCCCCTCCCTGCTCAGCATTCTGTGGCCACTGAGCATGCTCAGCTCTTCATTAGCTTGTTCTAGGTTTGGTTCTACCCCCACAACCACCACCAAAACCCCACCACACTTTTTTGTGTACTTCAACAAACCTTGGGGGTATCCCAAGCCTACTGACCCCCTCCCCCTCCACATGGGTGATGCCATTTTGGCTGTGTAAGGCTCTATGCTCAGTGAATGAGCCTGTTAATAGCATCATATATTGTATTGGCCTGAATATAAGCCTCACTTATTTAAGCGACAATAATTGGCTTTTGCGATATTGCTGCCGAAAGAGGCATAGGGTAAAACGGAATGGGTGTGAGCGCCTGTAGAATTTTAAGGGAGCGGCTTATATTTGGGCCAATACGGTATACAGTGGTACCTCGGGTTAAGTACTTAATTCATTCTGGAGGTCCACTTTAGCTAATGGGGCCTCCCGCTGCTGCTGGAGCACGATTTCTGTTCTCATCCTGAAGCAAAGTTCTTAACCCGAGGTACTATTTCTGGGTTAGCAGAGTCTGTAACCTGAAGCGTATGTAACCTGAAATGTATGTAACCAGAGGTACCACTGTATATAACTATTTTTATCCATGGTAAGCAGCCATGATGGTTGAGATTCAGTATCTCTTTCCAGAAACTTCAAGATGGGGAGAGCACCCTAGTCCTCAGGTCCTGTTTGCTTGTTTCCCTACAGGCATCTGGTCAACCACTGTGAGAACAGGATGCTGGACTGCATGAGCCGCTGGCCTGATCCAGCACGTTCTTATGTTCTTTAAATCCCACAGGCTGGGAAGGAAATTTCATTGCCCGAGAGCTTTCCCCAAGTCCCATCAGGTTGGATGTTGTTGGGAGGAGGATGCTGGGCCAGGGAGGCCTCTCGATCGGATCCAGGAGGGAAGTTTTCGCATTCCTAATGTTAAGACGTATGCATGCCAGGGAAGGGGTGAGAAGAGGACAGAAACCCAGGGTTTGCACCACATCACTGTACCGTGGAAGTATGCGAGACCTTTCTAAATTTGTATCAACCGCATGAATTCATGGAATTTGGGACAGAGTCGCAAGGAGGGGTACGAAGAGGGCGGTGCCTCTGATTCCCTGCACACAATGTGGAAACTCCGTCCAGATTTCAGCTTCGTGAGACCGACAGAGGCAGCACGGCCTAGCAGTTAACAAAGCAAGAGGCAAACAGGAACCCCCTTGGTTCCAGTTGCGCTTAGCTAAATGGCCTTGTCTGAAAAGCCATCTCCAGACCTCAGCACCTTCTCTGCAATGCAAGTGTGCGAACCACGACCTAATTTTAAAGGGCTGTTGTTAAATGCTGCAGGATTAGGGAGGGAGAATCTCTCGTTTCAGTGACTCACTTTTCCAATCTTCAGTTCAAACAGCTGCGTTCTAGTTCACTGGTGGTTTTGGAAAGGAAGGATTCTGCCTTGAAAATGAACTGAATCAAACTCCCCCACTATCATGTGACAAAACTCGTGGGCATTCGAAAAGCGGAAAGCAGCCTTAAACTGGGAACAGACCACTGCTCCATCTAGCTCAGTACGGCCTACACTGACTGGCAGCAGCTCTCCAGGGCTTCTGGCAGGGGACATTCCCAGCCGTACCTGGAGACTGAATCCTGGATCTTCTGCATGCAAAGCAATGCCCCACCAGTGAGCTAAGGCCGTTTGGTAAATGCAGAGCTCATGTAATCACAAGCTTACCTCTGGAAGACTTCCTCCAAATTTCCTCTCCTAGCAACCGATGTTTCCTCTCGGGCACCTGGGGGGAAAAGCCATTTTGTTTGCTCAGGCTTTTAATGGGAGATAATTGTCCTGATTTCCAACAGGGACGCTCTTCTGCCGACGACTTAATTTGCCTGTTATTTTGCTTTCCCTGTTTTGATTTGCTGGGGTGCCTCAGAGATCCATTTGAACAGAAAGGCTGGCTATAAATCTTCAGGGTGGGTTGTTTTGACGTTCTGAAGTGCTCTACCTGCGCTGCCCTACATAAACCACATGCAATCTAAAAAACAGGCAAACTACTACTACAAAGGTGAGTTTGTCGCTGGTCCACCCCACCCCACCCCGCCAAAAAGCTCAAGTTTCTAGATCTTGTCGTTGCAAGCTTCAGCTCGACATGAGTGGAGAGGATTTGCTGTAAGGTAAAAAATAAGGATGCTGAGCTGTCCCTACCCATCAGGGCTTCAGACCCTTCACAGCTCATGGTCACAACGCAACAGGTGATGTTTAGTTCAGCTATGCACATCTGCTTGAATTCTGACACTCTATAAAAGCTTTGGAATTCAGCTGCTGTTAACCTGCTGCTGTTTTTTCTTAGGGCAGAATTTGCTGCTGGAATACAGAGTATATGGAGGAAAGGGAAGGAGGTTCAGCCTAGGGGAGAGCTCTGGAGAAGGGTGAGCTTTGCTCTGTTGCAAACAACCAGCCTTGCATGCAAGTGAGACCAGGTTTGATCCTCAGCCCCATGGGCTTTCCTTTAAAAAAAACAAAGATAAAAAGCACACCACACAGTTCCTAACAGAGAAGACGGAAGCCTTTGTAGAAACAGATACATTTAAGATCTTCTCGTGCTGAGAGAGCAGATGAAAAGCATGTACAGGAGCCCGACTTGAAGAACGATTATAAATAAAATTCAATCAAAAAAAGGAAGGGGAAAAAGGGGAGGGGGGAGAGAAGGAAAATAAACACAAAATCTCCAAAGTGTTTTTATAAATACAGATATTAAGTCATTCCTTACCGCACGTCATCTGCACCACCTGCCCCCCCCCCGCCCCCACTACAAGATCTCCTTTCCAAAGATATGGATCTATCCAGTTAGCTTCAACTATTCCATACCTATTTGCAGATAAAATTGATCAAAGCACATATTTACTGATTATCTAAGCTACATGGCTCATGGGTTTAATGCTCTCTGCTTTTGCTACCCCACCCTCTGCAACTACTTTAAATCATCCAGCAGAACCAGGAATCAAGTTATTTGGTGGGTGGGTTTTTTAAAACCTACAAAAGGGGAATAAAAGCAGCCGCCTAGATTTGATTTTATTTTTTAAGAGGGGGAGAGAAAGGGGAAATATCACATTCTTAATACTCAGGAAGTCCCCCTTTATTCTGAGCCTGTGGCAAAGGTTTTTTTAAAAAAGGAACGAAGTGGGTTTTAGAAGTCTAAGAGCCTTTCAACCTCACCAATATTCCTTTGTTAAGTTGGAAATCGAGAAGCCTGTGACTTTATAAAGTGAGCCACGGCCGATTTGGAAAAGGCACTAGCATTCGCCTCTGGGCTGAGGCAAAAGGATTTGGGAAAGATTTGAGCGGGGGCCTCTCAAACCCAGCCATAAACCACATCTCAGCTATTATGTGACATGCTCTTTTTCTTTGACACAGGAAAAGATTCTGCGGTGGCAGAGCTAGGGGAACCTTTGGCCCTCCAGATATTGCTGAACTACAACTCCCATCAGCCCCAACCAGCATGGAGTGATTGGGGTTGTAAGTTCAACAACACCTGGCGGGCCACAGGCCTCCCACATGTCTGCCACAGAGGAGGGCCCAGCAACTTTGGTCGCTTAACCATCAGGTCCCCAAGGCAGTCGGGCCGGCAGCTGCAAACACTAGGCCTCCGACCACATTTGCCACATTTGCCTTGGGAGCCAATCGCACCGAGCGGGCAGTGCTAAAATGCAACGAGCAAGTAGAGTCACAACCCCCTACAAAATCTGGAGCTCAGGGCTGCTCCTAGCTGTCATATTATGGGTGGAAGATGCACACGTCTGAATTCTCTCTCTCACACCCTCTGCCAGGTTGACACCTGTCCCATGCTAGGTTTTTCTACATGCAGGATATCCTCAACATCCCTCCGTGGGAGAACATCTACCAAAAGCCAACGCCATATCAACCAGTAGCCTGAAAAAGTCCAAATCACGAGAAGGTTCTTCCAAGTTGGTTAAGAAACAGCATCTCCGGCAAAGCCCAGAGGCCTCTGTGAGATTTGAAGCCAAGAGAGGGTCATCTCCTGACCCAGTGGCTGAAGCGTGCCCATCTTCCCCACACGCTCATTTGAGTGCTACTCTGATTTATAGTTCCCTATAAGGGTGAAGATTTGGGGTTCAAGCGAGACGAAGTTCCAAAAATCTGAGCAGAGGAGCACCACCCCTCAATCTGCGTTTACAGGGCAAGTGAGTCACCACTGTTCCTCAACCCAAAGCAAAGCAAAAACCAGTCCCTTCAGGAAACCCACCTCCACCTGTCGCCTGAGGGATCGCAACAAAGTCCTACTCTGAGCAGACCCACTGAAATGAATGGACCAAAAATCAGTTACGCCCGTTCATTTCAACTGGGTCGACTCTTTGAGTAGGGCCAACGCCGGGGGCAAATCCCCGTGACATAGCTTGAGGGGGCTTTGCTCCCCACATGCTCAATGTCGAGAGAAAGTCTTCCGAAATCTGCACTGCATTTTGGAGAGATGAATTCTAACTGAACAGCTACACCTGGTGGCCAATTGCGAGGGGGGGGGAAGAAAAAGCAACCCCAAAACAACCCTAACATGATCGCAGACTTAAACTGCACTTTTTTAACACAGTTGTTTCAGGGAGGATTTTTTTTTAAAAAGTAACAACTAAGAAAAACACCAACTATAAAAGCCTCCATTAAAAATGAAAAAAGGACAGCAAACGACACCTGGAGACGGACTGTTCAGACTGCTCAATTGACAATTTTTTTCAGCTGTGACTGGTAATAGTGAGAGTTTGTGCAGGCCAGGAGTAAATAATAGAAAGAAACCTTGCATTATTGTGACAAGACACAAAAAAAATGTACGTGCGTTTAAAATGCACATCCTGCTACCATGAGGGGCCTGGACTAGCCATGATTGTGTGGGATGGCAGGAGGCAAAGATCCCCTCGTACAAAGCAAACCAGCTACCTCTCTTGGCACAACGAGGCTCTCATGGGGACGGCAGCGCAAGCAGCGCCTTGCTCCCCCTCACTTCACTATCGTAATCTTTGCTTTTTAAAAGAAAAATAGCTTTTTGTGAAGAAAACATCTCTCACCCCAGATGCAGGACACAAGATGCTTCGTCAAGCGTGTCCCTTTTTAAAAAAATGATGAACGTCTTGGCCTAAGAGCAGACAGACACGCTCAACAGATGAGCACCAGCACGTGAAGCGATGGCATTTGGGAGAGAGGGGGAGGCAGCTCAACTATTCCTCTACCCTCCTCCACCCCCTCTGTGTTTCCTCTAGAAACCACTTCACACAACAGGAAGTTCTAAGGTGTGACTGGCAGTCTACTGAGTCAAAAAAGACCAAAAGGCGGAAGGAGAGAATGCAGAGGTCAATTGGCAGATTCGGAGGGTTATGCAGCCTTCCCCCTCCCACCCTGGCGTGACATGGGGAACCCCCTGGGGTCTCCAAAATGTGCAAATCCAAGTGAATACTGAAAAAGAGCTGAAGGATTCCAGAACTGATTCTGAGGTAAGTAAAGACAACACAACAATGCCATTTTGCGGGGAGGGAGGGAGAGGTAGGCAGAAACCGTTTTTCCTCTTGGCTAGTCTATTTTTAAAAATCCCACTTCACCTGTCCCGAGACGCAACTCATTTCTTCTCCTCCTCTGCCCCAAGTTGCATTTGCTACAAATTTTTAAAGGTGGGTTGCTGTTTTTCCCCCTTCCCCCATCCCCAAACTAAACCCATGAGCCAAACTTTTGTTTTTACCTGTACATCGCGGTATTCATCCCAGAGTCGGGAATAAGATACCTAGGGAGTCCCATACGCTTTTGTTTTGTTTTCCTGCCACTACCACTAATTTTGGTCTTGGAACCGGGAGGGGTGTAGGTGGATGGGCTGGAGGGAGGAAAAACAGCGCCTTCACTCCTGCGCTATGCTCCTCAGGACGTACTTCACCGTGTAGGCGAAGGCCGCAAAGCCGACTATAACAAACAAGTTCGCCAAAGCTCCGCCCAGGAGTCCATGGTTCCGATTGGCCTGCTGCAGGCCAGGGTGGTTGTTGGCAGCGGCCAATGGGATGTGACCGTTGAGGAGGGGCAGCCCGTTCTGGACATGGTGGGCTTCCCCGTCGGGGACGACGTCCGGGAGCGGGAGGGTCAGGGGCCGGCTGTGGAGATCTTCTCGCGCCTTTTGTTTCTGCTTGATTTCCTGGGATGGGGAAAAACAGGGAAGGGAGATCAGAGAGGGGCAACGTCTGTGCTGGCGCTGACAAACCGATTTGTTTATTGCAGATACCAGATACTTGCCGCCCAAAGGTATACAAGCAACTTGCGTTAAAGAGAAACATGTGCACATACATAATATCACCGGGGGGGATGGGGGAGAGGCAGGGACCGTATTATATGTTAATATTTAGTGTAACAACTTACATAAAAACAAAAGCACCACATTAGGTCCGTAAACTGTAGCAAACAACATTTGCATTGTTGGCACCAGTCTGTCTTGAGAGACAGTGGAGTGCGCCTCTGGGGTGAAGTCAAACTGCTGTGTTAGCAGTGCTGAAGTGACCTCCTCGGGGTGCAAGCCTGGGCAGTATGCATTGTATGGAGGTCCTGGGCTGCCCAGACAACAAGACCTGCCTCTTGGCCTCACTGATACAGTTCAAAGGAAAGCAGAGCAAATACATCTGGCACCAGCTTGGCTGCAGTTGTTGCTGCTGTTAATTGAATTTATATACTGTCCTATACTCGGGAGTCTCAGGAAGAAGAAAAGAGTTTGGATTTGATATCCCGCTTTATCACTACCCTAGGGAGTCTCAAAGCAGCTAACATTCTCCTTTCCCTTCCTCCCCCACAACAAACACTCTTTGAGGTGAGCGGGGCTGAGAGACTTCACAGAAGTGTGACTGGCCCAAGGTCACCCAGCAGCTGCATGTGGAGGAGCGGAGACGCGAACCCAGTTCCCCAGATTACGAGTCTACCGCTCCTAACCACTTCACCACACTGGTGGAGGATTGTTCACAGAATAAAATCAAGACATAAAACCACAAAATAAATAAAAACAAGAACCCCAAAGCCCCCCTCAAAAAAACAACAACAACATTTTAAAGGGGCATAGGATGTAAATCAGATCAACCAAAGGCCTGGTTAAAAAGGAATGTTTTTGCCTGGCACCTAAAGGTGTATAATGAAGGTGCCAGGAGAACTTCCCTGGAGAGAGCGTTCCACAGATGGGGAGCCACTGCAGAGAAGGCCCGTTCTCTCGAGGAGGAGGCACAGGGAGAAGGGCCTAAGAAGATGATTTCAGGGTCCAGGTAGGTTCATATGGAAAGAGGCGGTCCTTGAGGTACTGTGGTCCTGAGTTACCGGAAGGAGGCGTACAAGGCGCCAGTCAGCGTAGACTTTACCGAGCTAGATGGACCAAGGTACTGAGCCAGTATAGGGCAGCTTCCTAAGTACCCCCCCCCCGCCTCTAGGTGCAATAAAATTGATGCCACCAGAAAGGCCGTCTTATACTGGTTTAGATGCATTGGTCAATTTAGCTTGTCTGACACTGAATGGCACCTTGGGCAACAGGTCAGTCAGTGCAGACACGCCAAACTAAGATGAACCAGCTCAGTGGCAGAGCATCTGCAATGCACACAGAAGGTCCCGGGTTCAATCCCCAATGGCATTTCCAGGTAGGGCTTGGGGGGTGGAATAGACTCCATCCTAAAATCCCAGTATAGACAATACTGAGCTGGATGGACCAATGGTTTGACTTGGTATAAGGCAACTTCCTGTGTTCCTGTGATACTAGAGGTAACCTACAGCCAACCGTGACTATTGCACCGTGCACATTGATCCCGTTTTGCTAATACCAGTTTCCAAATGTTCGAGCTTACCTCCACCACGTCAGGGAATAATTCACAGAAGACTTTGTCTTTGACGTTAAATGCTAAACTCTGCGACGCAAGCTGCCTTTTCTATTGAGAGACGGGGAACAAAAAGAAAAGGCGGGCATCAGTTTGGAGCAGGCATTTTTGCAAATGAAACAAATGCACCTCGGAGGACCTCTGCAGCATTCAGTTATTTATTTTTACATAGGCAGCTAGCAGATCCTGCCCTGGGAGGTTACTTACTGTGAACTCTGACGTTTCTATACTGCCCAGAGTGGGACCTTTTTCAACCATAAAACTAAGAAGGCCTGTTAAGATGGTCGAGACCGACCACGCTGGGTTCCACGTGTCCGGGTGGAAGTCGGTAATCGAAAGACATAACCTGCAAGGGAAAAGGTCGGTACAAAATTAGATAAAACTTCACCAAAGAGCATCAGGACTACATTTTAACCAAACCACCTCCCTCCCACCACAAAAACCCCACTCATTTAAACAAAAGAAGGAAAGCATGTTTCGCATCCCCACAACCAAAGAATCATGTGAACTTTAGGTTGTTAAAGTTGCTGGGAATTGTAGTTCTATCAAGCGTAAACTACAGTTCCCAGGATTCTTTGGGGCGTGACAAGGTTTAAATATATGGCACAAGGTATGTATATTGGTATATGAGACCACAAGGCATATATACCTCAATATAGGTATCTGAGACAATAAGAACAGTCCTGATTAGGAAACAAGTGTGAAACTATAGCTCAGTCATTAGCACCCCAGTGCAGCGCTATCAATTCACTGGCTATTTCTGCCTCTTTCAAATACAGCAGATCCTCCAAAAAGTACTTTCAAGGTTCCTCTCACTTTCTGGCAAGTGAAACATGGTTCTTTAACCAAAGGTTGGATTAGGATATTAACAAAATATCTATTTACACTTATTTCAGATTTTGCAAAGACCTCCCTACACGAGAGAAAATTCTATCCATTCTCTTGCATCTTTCTCTCTCTCTCCTTTTCCCTGTTTATGATGGTGTCCTTGAGCACCAATAACGTCAGCTAGCGCTGACGAGTTCTTTATAAACTCTTCGTTTATCCCTCCAAAGAAACAAGTTTGCTGGCCTCTGCTGTATATTAAGCCAAAATCTTCCCACAGGGTTGAGCAAATTCCCAAGCTCTTTATACAGCATGAGCTTTCTAGGAAGTGAAGAGTCTTAAAACGTGCTTGAGAGTCTGGAAGCTGGCCGCTCCCAGTCGGTTTTAGAAGGATTTGATAAAGGTCACTTTGCCTACTTGCAATGAAACAGACAGCTTAAAACATGACTAGAAAAGAGAGCTCATATGTGGTCCCATCACCATCTTATCTGTTTCAATCTATTCTTGCCTCTGGCCTTGCCCATCACTGGCAAAGGCACACACTCACACCCAGAGGTTGCCTAGAAGGGAAAGATATAGCCCCCCCCCGACTAGATTACTGCAATGTGCTCTATGTGGGGCTGCCCTTGAAGATGGCGCTGAAGCTCCAACTGGGCTAAAATGTGGTTGTGGTTCCATTTAAATCACATATAATTCTTGAAGATGCAAAGCTTCAGCCTGGCCTCTGACACCTGAGGTGGTTGTGATTTGCTTTAAACTGATTTGCTTTGAAGTCATTGGCTGTAACGGTAAGGACGGGCAGACATTAAAGGAAGCTACTTACCTTGTATTGCATTTAAATCTTCCATTCGGTGTTATCATATAAATACTAGGAGGTTTGAAAGGAAATTCTCTGGGGAAGATTAGTTTCCCGTGATAATAGCCACCTAAAGTGCCGGAAAGGAAATAAAAACAACCCGTATTCAATTAGCAGCAAAGGTGGGGAGGTCCAGGTTTGCTCAAAATCAGCCTGGCAGATGCACTGAATACCCGACGGCAATTCAAACACACACACCCTGCTACCACTGCTACCACACACACACCCCCCACAAAAAAACTACAAATGGCTGTCAACGGCAATCAAACTGGTCATGTCAAATATGAAGCAGGCCTGAGGCCACCAAAAAGAGAGATACAGCTTTACGGGCTGTGGGAGCCTCTAAAAAACTTATCTAGCCAGGGTAGTAAGAAGCATCTGTAGGAAAAGGGAGAGATCGGACTGCAGGGGCTCTCTACCAGCTCTGATGAAAAGACAAGCACCTTTGGCCTCCTCCTCCCCAAATCTTCCCATTCCAGCCAACTTAGCTCACTGCAAGAACTAAGGAAGGATGCCCATGTTTGCTTTACCCCTCTCTTGTCCTTTCGTGTCGTGTTTTTTAGGACTGCGGGTCAGAGGACAGGGAATGTCTTACTGGTATTCATAAGCCACTCTGGGAGCCTTGGGGGGGTGAAGTAAACAAGCCTTCCTCAAAATGCTCTGACAACACCATCAATATGTGCTTTAGATCTGTGTCGTTGCTGGTGGTACTTGGTGACTTCCCCCTTCTATATCTAAACCATTTATATACAGTGGTACCTCAGGTTACATACTTAATTCGTTCCGGAGGTCCGTTCTTAACCTGAAACTGTTCTTAACCTGAAGCACCACTTTAGCTAATGGAGCCTCCTCCTGCTGCTGCACCGCCGCTGCACGATTTCTGTTCTCATCCTGAAGCAAAGTTCTTAACCTGAGGTACTATTTCTGGGTTAGCGGAGTCTGTAACCTGAAGAGTATGTAACCTGAAGCGTATGTAACCCGAGGTACCACTGTATATAAATGGTTTAGATATAGAAAGGGGAAGTCACCAAGTACCACCAGCAACGACACAGATCTAAAACACGTATTGTTGGTGTGGTTAGAGCATTTTAAGGCTTGTTTACTTCATAGTCTAGCTTTATTTTTATCTGGCGTTTCAAATGGTAGCTGCGATTTACCTTCGTACGGCGTCAACTCAGGTCCCCGTACAACATAGTGCCTAAGGGAGAAAGGGAGAGCTTTTATTGCACAGTTTCCAAGGAAAGGGGGATAGGGAAGGGGGAGAGAGAAAAGGAAAGAAATAAGTTACGTATTATATCCCCACTTCAAAAAGCAGGTGCGCTATTGGCAGCCCTGCAAGAACGCTGTATAGTTTCGTGATGTGGGGTAGAAGAATCATCCTATGTCTAAAAACACTTACAAATGGATGCGATTTCAGTTAAATTTGGGGCATCACAGAGCAATGTTGGCAATGATTCATTTGATAAAGGGAACAGATCCTAGGCTTGTGATTAATTTTCTCATCATGTTATGTGCATTTACACACACACACACCACACCAGTGTGGTTTAGTGGTCAAGAGTGTTGGGTTGAGGCCTGGGAGACCAGGCTTCAAACCCCCACTCGGCCAGGAAGTGTGGGTGACCTTCGCATCACCTACCTTACAGGTTTGTTGTGGGGATTAATGGGGAGACCAGTTGTGCCACACTGAGTAATGTGGAAGAAAGGTGAGATATAAATGCAGTAAGTAGGTTCTGAGTGCAGGCAACAACTGTTTTAGGTGTGTCCAACTGACACGCAACCATGCATGTGTGCATTGCGCCAACCCCGGAAATGGCCAGAAAAGAGGGTGGAGCAGGGTTTCATGCGCTCCACTGCCATGTGCAGGGGTCAGGAATGCAATCCCTGCACAAGACAGTCATTGCCTGTAAATATACATGGAATGTCTCCCTTAAGGGTCAACAGGCTTCTGTGTTTGTCGGATGATCCCATCAAGCACGCTTTCACCATAAAGAGGGCTGTATCCAATGAAATCCTACACAGTCTACCCAAGTTATCTGTGTCCATCCATTTCAATGGGTCTACTCCATGTAGGACCAACACTGATGACAACCCAAAAGGCTGTGACCCCTGCCCAGTTGGTTCCCGTTCCTTACCATTCAAGGATATTTGACGGTAGAGGTTCAGCACATATATAAGGCACTGGGTCTTTTTTAATTCGCAGGTAGTCCTGTTTGAGTCTCTGGGTAGCTGTCGTGGGTGCTCGCTTATTACTATTGCTGCTCATCTGCCAATAAAGAGGGTGGGGGAAGGGAAAATACACTTATTTATTTATTTCAGCATTTTAAACTTCCCTTTCAGCCAAAGAGGCTTTCAGAGCAGCTTACAAAAATCATTACTAAAGACAAGTTTCCCTGCTCTCGGGACTCACAATCTAAAAAGACACAGCACATGAGGAAAAGGGGGGGAGGGAAGAGGAAAAGGCAACGCTCAAGCGCAAGTTCTTCAAGCTGCAGGAGTAGAGCTGGTGACAATGTCGAGACCAGGAAGGACAACACAGTTCCTGTCTCACCAAACTTATATATACACACACACAAGTTGTTTGTGTTGCCAGGGCAGACGGCAGCCAATGGCAAGAAGATCAACAGTGCCAGCAAGAAGACTTTCTACCACATGCAATGCTTCTATTACCCACTGCCAAACCAGGAGCAACAGCTGCCAATCTAATGCTCTGGAACCCAGCAACTGAAGGAGAGCAGAAAGCGGAAGGGCAGTGCCAAGCTAATCAGAACTTTGACCGATGTCCCTCAATTTTGCCCACCTTTCTGGCACCTGCAGAACATCAACCTTCACTAACAAGTCCCAGCTGCCTACAAAGAGCCTTTGCAAAGGCCCTCAAAGGATTAACGAGGACACATTTCCCCTGTCTGTCTCCCAACAAAGGTCACCATACATACAGGGTGACCAGAGCAGTTTCTGTGTCAAAACCAGGCCTAAATCCCAATTTAAATGGATGTAGAAAATCATTTTCCTGCAGTAGCACCTCAGTCTGGTCCATGTAAACCCACTAAAGAACTTTGCCCAAGAAGAGGAGATTGGCAGCTGGGCAGTAGTTAGTTAGATTTTCTGAATCCAGGAAATTTCTTAAGGAGTTGTTTTCTCATTTTTTCAGTTAATTTGCCTTAACTTTACACTCTGGGTAGGGGAGCAGCTTCTGGACTCAGAGAAAGGAGTGGAGGGGTGGGGAGAAGAAGCTCAACATTTTCTTGTGCAATATTGGTTATCGAAGGTCAAACTGATAAAAGTTCCCTTTAAGCACACCACGCTCAAACAAAATATTCCAAAAAAGCTCTCAGGGTTTTGACTGTTTGATCCAGCAGCACAATGAACGTTAAGAAGCATATTGGGTGTTGGGGAGTTAGGAACAGCCTGGCTTGTCCCACAGAAGTTCAAGGACTATTTTTTTAGGAAAAGGAGGGGTGAATGGGCACACAATAAGCTTTCTGAGCTTTGTGAGAAGCCACCGACCAAAGTTTGGGTGGGGGGGAGGAGAAAGGTCTCTGTAGATCAGAGTCAAAACCTGCTTTATTCTGGAATTAAATTTATCAGGAGATTAAAGATTATTAAAACGCACATTCAAATTTCTCCTCAGTTATTCCCTTACTAAACGCATAGACAGGCATGATGAAAAGATGCAGCCAAAAGGAAATTCTGGCATGGATGTGGGCAGCAGCATCTCTATAGAAGAGCAGTGGAAATCGTTTAAAAATCTGCGTTTATTCTTATGGCCTAAGAATCTCTGGAACCTAGTTACGGCAGAAAAACACACACATACGTTATGGGTCCCAAAGGGACAGGAAGATCACTTCTGCTCAATATGGTGGGATTTTATTTCAAATAGTTTAGTTTCAGATTTACAGGTACCTCCCCCTGCCATGCCGTCTTAATGAATATGGATTTCATGGTTCCAAATTGGGTGTTATTATTTAATATGTTTAGGCTTTATATGCCCTGCATTTAGTTGGATATACAGTGGTACCTTGGGTTAAGTACTTAATTCGTTCCAGAGGTCTGTTCTTAACCTGAAACTGTTCTTAACCTGAAGCACTTTAGCTAATGGGGCCTCCTGCTGCCACCGTGCTGCCGTAGCACAATTTCTGTTCTCATCCTGAAGCAAAGTTCTTAACCTGAAGCACTATTTCTGGGTTAGCAGAGTCTGTAACCTGAAGCGTATGTAACCTGAGGTAGCACTGTATTACTGAATTTTTGTTACTGTTTACCTGTCCGTGTGGGTCCATAATAAACTGAAAACAAAAAACCCTAAATAGGTTAGCAGTTAGTAGACGACTTAACTGTTGTTAATAAGGCTGCATACCTGCCATTTCTCCCCAGCCCCACAAAAAAGAAACTTGGGAGTTGTAGTTTAATCCATCACACAGCTGCAATTCCTATCACCCTTAAACTACAGTTCCCAGGATTTTTCCAGGGGGCGTGCTTTAACATATGGTGTGTACATGGCCTAAGAATCAGCTATTCCAATCGATGGCTGCCCTTCCACATCCAGAAACTCTTCAAAGGCAACCTCTTAACCCCCACAAGTGCCAAAGATCCCAGACATTTGGCAGGACAGCTCTTTGTTCAATGGCAGTACACCTCTGAAGACCACACGTTGAGGTCAAGGAGTGAGAGAACATTTTGGCCTTCGTTTCCTGCTTTGTGTGCATCCCAGAGTCATGTGGGCTGTACAGGCTGCTGGACTTTATGGGCCTTTGGTTTGATCGAGTTGGGCAGCTGATTTGCTGGGATTAAAACCTTCAGGTGCGGAGGAAGTGAGACCAAGTGGCAGAGTGACAAACAACACAGAAGGCTGCCGCATTTAAGATTCAGTCATTTGAATGGCCACTCTGGAATGTGTTGACTACACAGGCTGGTCTGATGTACCAAGGATGTTATTAGGAAAGGATCAAATACTTTGTTAGGAACCAGTGCCAAACACCAGCAATCATCGATGAGAGCTGAGGCCAGAACCTCCATGGTCAGAGGCAGTGTACCTCAGGGGCGGCATGTCCCATTTCACCGTTTGAGGTGAAACGGGAAGTGCCACCCTGCTCTGCTGCACCGCCCCCAAACCGCCCACCATGCCACCTCTGCCACTGGCGCAGAAGCACCGCTGGCACAGGTGCCAATTTACGGCAAGCTATTGCAAGATTTTGGTGAGATCTCACTGGAAATTGGCTAGGTATTTATCTAAGTAGCTGCGAGAGAGTGGAACATCTCACTACACAACCAGAGCTGGAGGTTACCAGCTTTTTAAAGCTGGATGACCTACACCTAGCCCAATTCTCGACTGAAAGATGTAACATTAATGCATAATACACTGAGAAGTGCACCCAGTCGCATGTTTAACTTATGGAACAGACTGCTGCAAGATGTGGCAACAACCATTGGCTTGGATTCCTTTAAAAGGGGATGAGACAAATTCAGGAGGATAAGGCTTTCAACGGCAACTAGTTGTGATTACTATATGCCACCTCCAGGATCAGAGGCAGAAGAATACATCTGAACAGCTGTCTGTGGTGAACAACATGGAGAAAAGGGCTTCGGATCCTGATTCTCAGAGGCAGCTGGTTGGCCACTGTGAGAAATTGGGTGCTGGACTGGATGGAAATTAGATCTTCTGAAGAAGTAATACAAAAGTTCTGATGGAAGTGGAGGAGTAGAGAGATACAGTAGTTTTGATGGGGTTTTTTAAACGTTAGACAAAATCACCTAGATTTGTCAATGGCTACCAATCATGATTGGGGACGCGGGTGGCGCTGTGGGTAAAAGCCTCAGCGCCTAGGGCTTGCCGATCAGAAGGTCGGCGGTTCGAGTTGTGGACCACCGGGATTAAATTTACGGCATGTAATGCCTTAAGAGAGAATATTATGAAAATGATATACAGGTGGTACATGACCCCAGTCAAGCTTGCAAAAATCTATCATTTGCCCGATAATAAATGTTGGAAATGTAAGGAAACTGAAGGTACATTCTTTCACCTTTGGTGGACGTGCCCTAGGATTAAGGCTTTCTGGGAAATGATATATAATGAATTGAAAAAGGTATTTAAATATACCTTCTTGAAGAAACCAGAGGCCTTTCTCTTGGGCATGGTCGGCCAAGTGGTGCCAAAGAAGGACAGAACTTTTTTTATGTATGCTACAACAGCAGCAAGAATACTCATCGCAAAGTATTGGAAGACGCAAGATCTACCCACTCTGGAAGAATGGCAGATGAAATTGATTGACTGTATGGGACTGGCAGAATTGACGAGCAGAATCCGTGACCAGGGAGAAGAGTCGGCTGAAGAAGATTGGAAAAAATTCAAGGACTATTTACAGAAATATTGTAAAATTAAAGAAAGTTAGATGGTGCTAGATTGAAATTGAGAGGTTTCTAGCTGTAATGATATATAAGAACATAGATGGGGGGGGAAAGGGTTTGAAAAATAAGGTAATGTTACAAGCTGTAATGCTTTAAATGAAGGATTTGCTGAACAAATAACCTTAATTGGGATACAAGAAGGAGAAGTATGAGGAGGTCTGAGAAATTTGTTATCTAAAAGTATGGTTTATGAATTTTATGCTTTTGTTTAATGTTTCTGTTTGTTCTGTTTTTGTTTGTTTGTTTAAAAAATTGGAAAATTTAATAAATATTCTTTAAAAAAAAGAAGAAGAAGGTCGGCGGTTCGAATCCCCGCGGCGGGGTGCGCTCCCGTTGCTCGGTCCCAGCACCTGCCAACCTAGCAGTTCGAAAGCACGTCAAAGTGCAAGTAGATAAATAGGGACCGCTTACTGGCGGGAGGGTAAACGCCGTTTCCGTGTGCTGCGCTGGCTCGCCAGATGCAGCTTTGTCACGCTAGCCACGTGACCCAGAAGTGTCTCGGGACAGCGCTGGCCCCCGGCCTCTTAAGTGAGATGGGCGCACAACCCTAGAGTCTGTCAAGACTGGCCCGTATGGGCAGGGATACCTTTACCTCTTTACCAATCATGATTGCTATACAGAACCCCCCAAAAACATAGAAAGCTGCCTTACGCCAGATCAGCTCACTGATCTGTCTAGCTCAGTACAGTCTACACTGGCAGCAGCTCCTCAGGGTTCCAGATAAGGCCTTTGCCAGCACTACTTGAAGGCTCTAGAGGCTGAACAGGGGATCTTCTGTATGTATCTCATTAGCTCTACTACTGAGCTATGCATGGCCCTTCCATTAAGTCAGAGAAAGCTGCCTTAGCTAAATGGCACAATGGCCTAGGGTAAGTACTCTGAGTAGCAACAGCTCTCAAAGAGCCAGAAGCAGTCTACAGAAGATATCAATTACCAGTTCCTGAGGAGTAAACAACATGAAGAAAACGTTGCTCTCATGTCTTGCTTATTGGCTATCTAGGGGCATCTAGCTGAACACTGCCAGAAACAGAAAACTGAGTCGGGCAGAACTTTTGGTGTCTCTTCTGAGGTTCTTGGCCATGATACACAGGAACAGAGCAGAACATCTGTGTACAGAGATAGAAGATCTCTAAATATTGAGTTGTATCCAAGATCAGGCCCATGAAAATCAATGGACCTAAGTTTTGAATGCCCATTAATTTCAATGGGTCAACTCCAACTAGGATTAGCACTGGACAGAAGCCGTAGCTGCTAGAGCTCAT
This sequence comes from Podarcis raffonei, assembly GCF_027172205.1. Lineage (NCBI taxonomy): Eukaryota > Metazoa > Chordata > Lepidosauria > Squamata > Lacertidae > Podarcis > Podarcis raffonei. The sequence goes on along the minus strand of NC_070609.1, from coordinate 72,461,417 downwards.
TCCACAGGGGAGGGCTGTTGCAAACATGCCCTGTTTGTTTATTAGGTTTTAACCCACTTTTTAAGCAAATCTCCTCACAAAGCAGCAAGCTTAACATACAGCTAACAATACAAAACAAGTGTTTAAAAGTTTTAAAAAGTATTACCAAAGATTAAGAGTTAGCTAGCACATTTTAAAAGTCCAACCCCAGAATCAAAAAATGCAACAGGTGGTTTAAAGTGCTGGTCCTGCTCTGTGCAGACTCACTGAAATTAATAGGCTTGATAAACATGGGTTGATTAACCAAATGGACCTACTCCAAGTAAATCTAGGTTATATACATAGCCCAATGGGTTACAGCAACCAAGTAAGTTCTACTTAAGACGTGTCGAAATCAATGAATCTCTGGTCATTGGTGTCCATTGGTTTTTATGCACCTACTCTGAGAATGACAAAAGCGACAATCTGTAATATAAGCAGAAACTTAACTGCAACGCACCTTGTCCCCAAGCCCTGTAGAAGAGTGAGGTTGTGGGCTCCCCACAGACGCCTGACCGGGGTCTGCTGCCAGTCAGTGCAGGCAATACTGAGCTACATGGGCCAAGGGTCGGCCTCGGTGTAAACAGAGCTTCCCGTATCCCTATCTCGGGGGCCGAGCTCCTCCGAAAACCCCAGGTTCTGCTGCCAGCCAGTGCAGGCGGCAGTGGTTTCCAACTCGCCTTTCCCACTTCCTGCGGAGAGCCACCCCAAAGGGAGAGGGGGTTCGGAGGCTCCCCACAAGCGCCGGCCTAGAAGGGATGCGGGCCTTTTGGTCGGACACGGCCATTCGGCTTCCCAGGCCAGAAGCTGAACCCCATAATAACAAAATAACATTATCCCCCCACAAACCCGCTCCTCCTTCCTTGGCCTGCCTGGCTCCTTCTTTCCTCCTCCCTCCACTCCTCCTTTCCTCGACTCACCTCTCCCTGCTGGGCTCAGGGCCCCCCTGCGCGGCCTCGAGGCGGGGGAAAGGGGGAAGGAGGGGAGCCGGAGCCGGAGTCGGCCTCTCAGCCTGGGCGTCTCGCTGGGTCCCTCAGGCGCTCTTCCCGCCGCCGCCACCGCCGCCGCGACCCTCCAAGATGGCTGCCCAAGGCAGGCGCCGAGTAAAGACCGGCTTCCCGTTTTTTCCCCACCTACTTCCGGTTCCTGCGGAGGATGAAAAGGAGAGGAGCACATCCAGGAGGCGACGCTCTGGGCCGCGGCCGGAGATGGGGGATTTGGAAGGGAAATGTACGATAGAGAAAGGTGTGGGGGTTTTCTTTGCGTCACTTCCTGTGCAGAACGGAACCGATGTCATCACCATTGTAACCCCTCGCAAGATTGTACAGTAGGGGGTTGGCGGCTTCGCCAAGAGAGTTTACAGAAGGCCTATGTGCAATAGAGATAGTAAATTGTAGAGTGACCTACGACTCCTTACATCCTTTTTTTAAATTTAGGATTCTCCATTTGATTTGAGATTTGTATGATGGTTTTTCTAGCAACAGAAGCAAAGGGAAAAAGAGGCTCACAACGATAAAAACAATAGATTCTTTTTTAAAAAAATCAATATGGTAGTCTGATCGTACCAACAACAGCACAGTAATCTGATCGTACCAACATGACCAAACCGTACATTTAAAGCACTCTTACGCCACTTATTTATTTTTTATTATTACTTTCTTGTTAAATTCTTCCGAGGATCACGCGGCGATTTACAGTAAAAAAAGAGTAATGGCTTTCCACAAATAATGCTGGGAGCTGTAGCGAAATAAGTCATCTGCAGCATAAGCATAGCCTGCTATTTCATTTCATTTCATTTCATTAGTTTTATACCACCCTTCATCCGATGATTACAGGGCGGTTCACAAGATACATATGCGTGTAAAGGTATTGTCACTCTACACGATATTAAGTCTATGGTGATTGGCAACACATTCTCCTCGTTCCATATCGAATGGGTCTAGTGCGGCTACGTGGCTTGATGTGCGCCTGCGCGATAGAGCTTCTGCCGGCTTTGGTGGCTGCTCATCTTGACTGCTGCCAAGGGGAGAGCGATGCGCTTTCTAGCCTCTCAGAAGCAAACAAAGCAGCGATTACTACTACTACATTTATTCATCATATTAAAAAAAAAAAGAATATCAAAGTGACTTAACAAAATATTTAAATACACCAAACAACCTGTTGACTGTGTAAAAATCAAATGCTGTAGAAACGAGCATCTCTAAAGGTATTCACCCAATAACAAGAATAAAGAAGGGTGCATTATTTTTATTAATTTCTTTTTGTTCTACAAACCACATTATTCTAAAAACAACAACCCCCCAAAAAAGCAAAGCAGTTTGCAAAAAATAATAAAACAATTAAATTCTCATTTAAAAACAAGCCCAAGAATCCAAAACCTTCAAAAATAATTAAAACCAACGATCAGCTGAAAAGCAAATTAAAACACATTCCAACATTCCACATGGCTGGATAGAATTGCCTAAAGAAAAATGTTTTTAGCAGGCGCTGATTAGAGTACAGTGAATCATGTTATGTGTAAGTGTGACTTCTTATATACATAATTCTTATATAAGAAGTGTGACTTCTTATATACATAATTTAAATTATATACATAATTTACCTTGGTTCCTCAGGTCTTTGGTAAACAGTCTTTGGTGAACAGTTTGGCAAATGGATCTGAGCATCCCCTGAGCATGTTTAGATAGCGCCTTCTTTGTGAAACGGCTATACAGTGGTACCTCAGGTTACATACGCTTCAGGTTACAGACTCCGCTAACCCAGAAATAGTACCTCGGGTTAAGAACTTTGCTTCAGGATGAGAACAGAAATTGAGCGAACTTCTGGGTTAGCGCCATTGGCTAATGGCGGATTCCCTCCAAGCTCCGGAGGGAATCGGCTCTGTAGGAGTGGGGTCTTACCGCGACGGCAACGCGGGGACCCTTAGAAATCACAGGCGGTGAAGCCTGTGAACCTGGGGACTCGGCGGGCAACATTAGCGCCCCCCGACCCGCGAAGGAGCCTTTTTAAAGGCTACAGAACGGGGGACGGGGTGAGTGGCGCGGTGCTGAGAGTCGACTGCTTCTCCTGCGGAGTGAAGCCGCGTTGCCATGGCCGGAGAGCGCTGACTTCTTCTTGTAAATTGGACCTCAAAACAACAACCCGTGAGTAGTACGGAATTTGGATTTGCAAAGAAAATTTTCTTTGAATTAGGCACAATCGGGGAAGGCGTAAACAGGAAGTCCGTCTCCCCATCCTGTAAACAATCTAAAACAAGGACCTGCTAACTAAGGTCGTGAGAATTCCTTCTCTTTATTGGGCAAAAGATACTAATTTCACGATTTGGCACTACAAGTAATTGTACTGGAGGATAAGAGCTAATTTTGGGAGCTGAGGTACCACCCCCCCTCAGACCCGGGAGTGATCCGCGAGAGAGCCTGTTGGAAAGGTACTGAAGATTTTGACAGCTGTCAAACTAGCTGTCAAGACGGAAAAAGGGAACTTTGTTTCTACTGCTTCTGCTGGCTATATCTGTGACAATTTGATTATATTTTGTCGAAAATAAGGAAGAACTGATACAAACTAATTTGATTTTTGGATTTGAACTGGAAGGAATACTAAGTAACCAAAATCCCTCTAGAGGGGGTTCTGGGACATTACAAGAATGGCTGAAGGAGGGGAAATACAAGCTAAGTTGGACAGAGTTTTTGTTCTCTTGGGAAAGCTACAAGGCCAAGTTGATGTTTTGGCTACAAATGTTGCAACTCTGGACTTAACAGTAAACAAATTCATTGAATTTGATAAGGATTCGACTCAGGAAGCCCATGCAGCTGGACAAAAAGAGAAACTTGAGAGATTTGAGAGTGAGGGGAAAGAGGTATATGTTGTTCCTGAGGAAAAGGAAGGAGGAGCTGCAATGTTGTCAAAGATAAAGGAAGGCCAGAGGCCTGACACGATGGCTACAAAGGAAAATAAGAACTCGATGATGAAAATCTGGTTTGAATTGGGAACTGAAAAATGGAGGGATCTCCTTATGTGAAGATCTGAAGACCTAAGGATTACAAATTTGATTAAGGTGGAAGGTGGAGCTTTGGGGACATTTGGACTTGAAAGGATTAAGAAACAAGATTCAGGCTCCACTTTTAAATATGGAGGTCTGGCTGGAGGAAACATGGATCTTATTGGACTAGAGCTTCTCCAAGATTTGGTGTTTAATACCAAGGACTATAAAAAAAACCGGCAGAGAGGAATTGAGAGAGAATTAAGAGCCTCGGACGTGAGATCTCCAGGCTGATAGTAGATGGACTGATGGACGTTTGTTGGGGATTGAAACCGGGAAAGGGGGGGTGGAGTTTGGGAATCCAAAGGGTATATAATTTAACCTGTTCTGTTTTTATTTTGTTTGGATATTTGTATGAAAATTGGGGAAATCGTGGAAGGGAATTTAGGCCGACTTTAGAAAAAGGTTTAAAGAATAAGCAATGATGTATAAATATGAAGTCTATAAGGCAAAATTAGTGGTTTTTTTAAAAAGAACTAAATATAAAAAGGTTTAAAAATAGGGACAAGAACTTGTTGAACCAACAATCTGAACTGGAATACAAGAGGGAGAGGTGTGGGGAAGTCAGGAAAATATGTTATAGAAAATAAGGATTGTGAACTTTATGTGTTTTAAAACTTTTTTTGTTTTTTCTCTTTTTTGAGTTTTTATTGTATTATGGTGAAAATCTTAATAAATATCTTTTAAAAAAAAAGAGAGAACAGAAATTGAGCAGTGGCAGTGTGGTGGCAGCGGGAGGCCCCATTAGCTAAAGTGGTGCTTCAGGTTAAGAACAGTTTCAGGTTAAGAACAGACCTCCGGAACGAATTAAGTACTTAACCCAAGGTACCACTGTACTTGCACTTTGACGTGCTTTTGAACTGCTAGGTTGGTAGGAGCAGGGACCGAGCAACAGGAGCTCACTCTGTTGCAGGGATTCGAACCGCCGACCTTTTGATCGGCAAGTCCTAGGCTCTGTGGTTTAACCCACAGCGCCACCCGTGTAGATGTGTGTAAATAAAACCATATATTTGAAAGACACTACAGTCTCTGCCATGCCTCGTTTTTCCAAAGGAAAAACAAATTCTGGTTAAGTGCCAAGACCTCTGGAATCTCGCAACCTTCAGCAGAGATTTGGGTGGCCTATAACAATACTTATAGGAGAGGGCTAAGACAAAATGACCACGGACAATTTTAAAAGGTGCTTCGTTAGGTTTCTGTGAGATGAAAGGAACTTCCAACTGGCAAGCAATTAGGAAGATGAAATTGAGGATTAAAAGCCCTGTCTAAATCATAACATATAATTAAGGAGTTTTATCATTTTTTTGTTCTGGAGAGAGAAAGAGAAACTGGATTACTATTCTTGCAATGCTGACGGTACTGTATATAAAATATACACCCGAATTTACAACACCGAAGGGTTGCACCTGCCCTGGACTCTTCAGTCAGTTTATAGCGCTTGGTTCTCTCCTCTCTGTGTGTGTTTTTGTTTCAGCTACAGATAATACTGGGACGCGGGTGGCGCTGTGGGTTAAACCACAGAGCCTAGGGCTTGCCGATCAGAAGGTCGGCGGTTCGAATCCCCGTGACGGGGTGAGCTCCCGTTGCTCGCTCCCTGCTCCTGCACACCTAGCAGTTCGAAAGCACGTCAAAGTGCAAGTAGATAAATAGGTACCACTCTGGCAGGAAGGTAAACGGCATTTGCGAGCGCTGCTCTGGTTCGCCAGAAGTGGCTTAGTCATGCTGGCCACATGACCCGGAAGCTGTACGCCGGCTCCCTCGGCCAGTAAAGCAAGATGAGCGCTGCAACCCCAGAGTTGGCCACGACTGGATCTAATGGTCAGGGATCCCTTTACCTTTACAGATAATACCATAGAGTTGGAAGAGACACCAATGGTCTTCTAGCCCAACCTCCTGCAATACAGGTATCAAAAGAACCCTGCTGGATCAAGCCAAGGACCCATCTGGTCCAGCATCCGGCTCTCACAGTGGCCACTGAGTCGCATCCTCCATCAATTTGACTGGTCCTCTTTTAAATCCACCCAAGTCGGTGAAGCTTGTGGCATCCTTCCGACTGCTGGACCAGATCAGCAGGGCAGTCACCCGCCGTCACGTCCTGGAGTCCATCATGCTGCCGGCTTCCTACCCAGGCCAGCTTCTTTCTCCACTCAGCCCTTTGTCTATCCAGCTCTGCTCCTCTGGTTCCAGTCACCAACCTGGTATTTTAATCTCACCAATAATGACAGTGTGTTATTAGGCAAACCTGTCTTGCAAAAAAATGGTTTCAACACCTCTGCTGACTTGTTTTCTCCCGCATGCAAATAAATCACAGTACATTACAGGGACGGCATTCGCGCCTCATCCCGAAGAAAGGATCCAAGTCGTGCGGCTGGTTTGTGTCTCGGAATGGATGCAATTCACCAAAGCAGAGAAGAAGCTGGGATTTTGACATTTTCTTCTGCAGGGAACTGTTCTGTGTGTGGAGGGCTTTCTGGCATCTCAGGAAGGAATCAGAGTTGAAGGTAAGTGAGCATTTTTTCATATTTCAGAGAAATAATAATAATAATAAAACATATATTCCATAAAACGTATTTTGTTGCACTGTGCAAAATATGAGCAAGCCAGGGCTGAACTGATATTACTCTTGCTGGTACCTTTCCCGGGAAAATCAGAGGCTCACTATGTCAGGTTTCTATTGGAAGACAGGACAAGTGCTAGAACATTAGCAGTGGCAAAGTTTTTATCGGTGGTTGCAAGAACCAATGATCCCTATATTCTGAACAAAATGCTTGTTTAACCTGGAGGTAGGCTGTGTGAATTGTGTATTGCTTTGTAACGATTTGTTGGGTCTCTGGACTGTAATAAAGGTTGATTAATAATAATAATAATAATAATAATAATAATAATAATAATACGAAGCCAGACAAACTCAGGCAGTACAAGCCTCTTGCCTAGGGCGTCTGTAGTCCAGAGGGCATCCCTAAGTTGTTGTTTTATATGTATGAGTGGCCACAACCCTCCAAGTGTCCATTTGCAAGCCCTTTTCTCCTCATTCTGTCCAAGTGCTAATTCCATACATGTGAATGGGTGGCTGATATCCAGGGGCTCTAGGGTTGTCGTGTTTTTTTCTCTTTTTTAAAAAGTGTGCATGTGTGGAAACCATGTCCCAGGTTCCCCATTGCAAGCTCCTTCCTTCTCGTTGCTTCCAAGTTCTCATTCCATCCAAGTGAATGGGTAGCTAAGTACAGGTGCTCCAGCTTTATTGGTTTGTTTGCTTTTTAAAAGTGTGTAGGTGTGGATACGGTCTCCCAACTGTCCCATTGCGAGCCTATTCTTCTTCATTCCATCCAAGTGAATGGATACCTTTTGCTCTGTTTGCTTGTATGGAACAAGGTCAAAATGGGGGTGGGGGTTAATGATTCAATTTCAGTGCTGCTCTCTTGGGAGAGGAAAGGCAATTTCCTTCCTGAGGAGAATTGTTGGCATCCATCTGTCTCGAGAGACAATGGAGTGTGCCTCCAGGGGTGAAGTCAAACCACTGTATCAGCAGCACCAAAGTGACCTTCCCAGGGTGTAAACCTGGGCAATGTGTGTGGAGGTCCTGGGCTGCCCAGATGACAAGACCACTCTCTCAGCCTCACTGATGTGGTCCAAAGGAAAGCAGAGCAATACATTTGGCACCAGCTGGGCTGCAGGCATTGCCAGAAGGAGGCATACAAAGCACCATCCAACCATCTTAGGGACTTAGCCAAATACATCTTGGTTGCCAGTGTGGTGTAGTGGTTAAGAGCTGAAGACTCGTAATCTGGGGAACCGGGTTCGCTTCCCCGCTCCTCTACATGCAGCTGCTGGGTGACCTTGGGCTATTCACGCTTCTCTGAAGTCTCTCAGCCCCACTCACCTCACAGAGTGTTTGTTGTGGGGGAGGAAGGGAAAGGAGAATGTTAGCCGTTTTGAGACTCCTTCGGGTAGTGATAAAGCGGGATATCAAATCCAAACTCTTCTCCCAAAGATATCCTGCAAGGCAGCAGAGGTTTAGGACGAGAGTTTTCCTTCTCCTAGATGGGCTCCCTTCCCAGGTTGACGAGCCCCACCTGCCCCTCACTTCCCTCTACAGCACATACAGAAACCACCTTCTTGACCATTGGACCCACTATTGGTCTCGCCGGCTCAATCCGCCAGAGCCTGTCTTCTCATGCAAGGGAAATCCAAAGGCGCCAGCTACCTTCACTTGGTTTAGCCGGCCATTCCCAGGATGTGGCCACTGTCGCATGCTGACAGCTTCTGGGAGACACGGGTGATTGCTGACTGCAGGGTGGGGACCAAAGGCAGACAAACTGTCCCAGAAGGAGCACAGTGCGTCCCCTCCCCTAATATCCCATACCCCCCAAGAGAGTAAGATGCAGAAAAATGCCTTGTTGCCTGAAGCTACCAAATACAGTGGTACCTCGGGTTAAGTACTTAATTCATTCCGGGGGTCCATACTTAACCTGAAACTGTTCTTAACCTGAAGAACCACTTTAGCTAATGGGGCCTCCTGCTGCCGCCGCGCAGCCAGAGCACGATTTCTGTTCTCATCCTGAAGCAAAGTTCTTAACCCGAGGTAATATTTCTGGGTTAGCGGAGTCTGTAACCTGAAGCGTATGTAACCTGAAGCGTATGTAACCCGAGGTACCGCTGTATGCTGAGGCTGCTCTGATATTGTTGGGAGGGCTTTAAAAATTAGCTCAGCAGTTTGGGGGTTTGTCTTAAAAAAAGCTGAACAATCTTCGAGTTTTCCTTTAAAAAGCTCAAGAATTTTGGGGCCTTCCTTAAAAAAAAAGCTCAACAACAACTGGTTTTTACTTTTTGAAATATGGCAGCCCTAATATCTGTGTAATACAGGCTGCCCATTTCCCCTTTGGGGGTGTTTAGGGTGGGTGCCTTGTCTTGGAGATGGCCAGTGTGGGGCCCTGCAGAGGTTGTTAGACTCCTCCTCCCATCATCCCCAGCCAGCATTATTTTCATTAAATTTATTTCCTGCCCTTCACCAGCAGGTCCCAGAGCAGGCTCCAACAATTAAAAACTGGGTGGACCCTGAAGACACACCTCTCAGGTGTCAAAAGCCAGGGTAAAGAGGTTGTCTTTAGCAGTGGCTGAAAGCTGTACAGAGAAGATGCCAGACAGGGAAGGAATTCCACGACGTAGGGGCTGGAGCAGAGAAGGCCCTCTCCTAGACCACCAGTGTTATGTACTGAAGTTCTCACCCTGGGCCAGCAGGGGGATACTGTAGATAGTTTTCACTCAGGTCCACATATGCAAATAAGGAATTGAAAGTGACGTTCAGTGATTGGTTAGTTACAGAAAGTTGTTACTGTTGCATTGTAGTGGAGCTCTATATAAGCAGGCTGGCTGAACCCTTCAGTTCTGTTCTGTTCTAGCCTGTGAATAAACAAGAGCTGTTTGAAGAATCGCTGTGTCGTCTGATATGTTCACCCACAACTTAACAACCAGCACCCAGATTTCTGAGGGAGGTAGAACTACAAGAGGGCCCCCTCTTCTGTTCTTAACACCCAGAGGGCCTGTCAGGACAGGGGTAGTCGCTCAGATATTTGGAGCATTGTTAAACAACAATGTGAGCACCTTGAATTGGGATTGAATTGCAGTAGTTTTAAAACTGCGGTGATAAGGGTCTGGCCAATGGTCAGGGGCGATGACAGGAGCTGGAAAACAACATTTGTTGGCACAAGAAGCTGCCTGATACTGAGTCAGCCCCTTGGTCCATCTAGCTAAGTATTGTCTACACGGACTGGCAGCAGGTCTCCAGGGTTTCGGGCAGCCCTACCTGGAGATTCCAGGGATTGACCCTGCGACCTTTTGTGTGCAAGGCAGGTGCTCTAACCACTGAGCTACGGCCGCTCCCTGACATACTGCAGGAACGATCTGCCAGTCAAGATTGAGAACAGGAGTGCCTCCAGAATTTCGCCATTTTTCAGGAAGGATTCGGGCCCATCCCGGAAATTTTGGTTGCCCAATTAAAGAGGATTAAAGTGCTAATTCGCCTACGTACAACCAATCCAGATTTTACGAAACAAAAACTAAAAGCCTTGACTTTTTGCTGCTGGGAAAGTGTTGGGGAAACATAATGAAAAGTGTGGGATGAAGATACGATTAAGGCGTAACGGCCCCGCAAGCAAATCAAGATGAATGCAAGTTAAATGCTCGCTGTTACATATCCACCCTGTAAAGAAATCAGAATGGATGCTTAGCAAAGACCAGGCAAGGTCTAACTACTGCGTAAGCCTTTGTTCAAGCAAATGAGGACATTTTCTGGTCACCTGGAGGTACCCCAGATAGGTTACAAGAGCAGAAGTCCTTATTCTCACCATTGGAAAGCTGGAGTTGAAACATGCTCTTGTCAACAAATAGAAGTTACCGGTACATCCAGATAGGGTTGGAAGGGTCTATTGATTTCGCTTCCCTCTATTTCTCATTATTCTAACCTTAAATTCAGGTCTGCACCAATGTGTGTTTCTCTCTCTCTCTGAATCCTCCTAGAAATTCTACAGCCATTAATACGAACTTATCCTAACAAACACTTTCTCTGCCTGCAGTTTTGACTGGCATGCAGTTCTTTGCACTTCTCCCCCGCGTAATTTTCTGCCTTTTTAAAAATAAGATTGTCTTATGGAAGAGGATTGGAAAAAGTTCAAGAACTACCTACAAAAATATTGTAAAATGTTTGAGTGTTAAAATGATGTGGGATGTGAAGGTAACATGGCATTTGGGATATAGTTAAAAGAGTTATGAAAAGAAGAATTTTTAATAAGGAGGGGGTATGACTAGAATAATATTATGTCAAAGTATATAAGGTGGAGCAAAGGATCAAGATAAGGGAAATTAGAGACATAATAAGTGGAAATATATAATTGTAAACGAGGTTGGAAATGGGTTAGAATTTGCTGAATCTGACGGAGTAAAGAGGAATACAAAAAAGGGAGATGTGAGGAGGTCAAGAAAGAGGGATATGGAATTTTGAAATTTAAAAGTGGAACTTTCTTTCTTTTTTTCTTTTTCTTGTTATTTCTTGTCTGTTGATTTGTTTTTGTTTTGTTATATGTGATGTATGTTTTGTAAAACTTTAATAAACATTTTTTTTTAAAAAAAGATTGTCTTAATGGACTGATAATTAGATGGAAATATAAAGTTATAATATGTTAAGATACAGAATTAAGATAAATACAAAGAGGGAAAGGATTTGCTGAATTAACTATGTGAATTGGAATACAAAAAAGGGAGGTGTGAGGAGGTCAGGAAACAAGTAATTGAAATATAAGATACCAAAAGATTGATTTGTTTTTTAATTGTTTTTTATTTCTTCATGTATTTTGTATTTTTCTTTGCATTTTTGTATCTTTTTTCTTTTTCTTTTTCTTTTCTTATTCTGTAATTCTCTTTTGTCTGTAAAATGTCAATAAATATTTTTTTAAAAAATAAGATTGTCTTTTAGGTCTTTCTTTGTTTTTTTCCTTTTATATCTGTTTTAGTGCACGTGTTTGCTTACGTATTGTTAAGTCGCTTTGAGGCACCTCGGTGAATTAGCAACCAATAAATTTAAGAATATGGATACCCTGTCTACTAACCAAAGTTTTCAAAATGGCTTGCAGTATATTTGCTAGCCTACGGCTCGCCAGGTCTTACAGAACTACAAATCCTACCTTCCCTGGCCATTGGTCAGGCTGGCTGGGGCTGGTGGGAGTTGTAGTTCAGCAATGTCCAGAGAGACACAGGCTCCCAACCACAGTTTAACTGCCTGCCTGCATTTGGATGTGATGCTAAACCATGGTTTAGTGCAACCATTTTCCTCTTTGGTCTGATGTTTTGGAGGTGTACACACAATGCATTTAAAACACATGACTCCTCCCTCCGAAGAATCCTGGGGGCTGTAATTGGAGAGCTACAATTCCCAGCGCACTTCACAAACCCTAGTTCCTGGGATCTTTGTGAGAGCCATGTATTTTCTAAGTGTGGTGGGCACATAGGTCTAGAGCAGCCATCAGTCCTAGCTAGCAAGGGAGCTGTACTCCCCGAGTCTTTAAAATAAGGCAGGGCACAAAAGCGAAGTAAGAAAAAAGGAGAAGGAGAAGGGGCGAGGAACCCTTGGAAGTGTAGAGCTTCAATAAACAGTTTCATAATCTCAGGTCTTTGATTTTGCAATAAATGGCTTTCCAGCTTTCTTGAATCAGCTTTCCAGGGTCACCCTAGAAGCCCCGCTTTCCCTTTCGCGTGTCTTCACCCTTTTGATCAACGGTGAGTCTCCGGAGCCATGTAGGCAATCAGCTTCCTAAGAAGTGTCAGCCTACAGCAGGGGAAAACCAAAGTGGTGTCATCCAGATACAGTGGTACCTCTGGTTGCGAACGGGATCCATTCCGGAGGCCCGTTTGCAACATGAAAAGAGTGCAACCCGCAACAGTGCATCTGCGCACACGCGGGTTGCAATTTGGCGCTTCTGCGCATGCACATGATGTCATTTTTGCGCATGTGGCGAAACCCTGAAGTAAGCCTTTCCAGTACTTCCGGGTCACCGCGGGACATAACCTGAAAGAACGTAACATGAAGCAAACGTAACATGAGGTATAACTGTATTGTTAAACTCCAACTCCCATCATCCCTGGCACAGCTAGGTAACCCAGGACCTATAACCTGCGTTCACCCTTGCTAAATTATTTCGTTACCAACAGGTAGATAGTTTTTAAAGCATCAAACGGCACTTCGTGTACGATCACCATTTTCCTGGATCTGAAGGACTGTCACATGGAAGATGGAGCAAGCTCGTATACTGCAGCTCCAGAGGACAGGGCGGTTCAAATTACAATAAAGGAAATTCAGAGTGAACATTGGGAAGAACTTCTTGGCAGTAAGAGCCCCTCAACAGTGGAGCGGATGACCTGGGGCCGTGGTGGGCTCTCCGTCATTGGAGGTTTCTAAACAGAGTTTGGATGGCTGTCTGTCAGGGATTCTTTAGCTGTGATTCCTGCATTGCAGCAGGCGATCGGACACAATGACCCTTGGGATCCTTTCCGACTCTAAAGTTCTATGATTTATGTGGCATTCGGCATCAGCATTTTGGCTTTCAGCGCCGTGAAGTGCTCTGACAAAACGGAAACTGTTAGGTACTGAGCTGAATAGGATCCAAAACGCAGCAGTCTGATTGGTCCTAGAACAATAGGATTCAGAATGCAGCAGTCTGATTGGTCCACAGGAGCCACCCAATCCAGCTCCAGGTGGAAGTGAATCCGCAACCTGATTGGCCTACAGGAGAATCCCGGAATTAGCCAATCACGTGGGGCCCATTGTGTAAATAATGTATATAAAGCAGACATTCTGGGGGAACTTCCATTCCTCCTCACCACTATGAGCTGAATAAAGAGCATGAAATCCACTCTCAACTCCGAGTATATTTCAGTAACTATGCTGTTACCAAGGCGGCAGTTACAGGCAGCTCCCAATTCACGCGTGTCCGATGGGTGTGAAATCATGCACGTGTGCAAGGCGCTGGACTCAGAAGTGACCCGAAAATGTCACTAAAAGGACGGAACGGGGCCGGGGCAGAACACTTCCTGTGGGCCAGGCCGATGTACATGGTGGTCCGGAACGTAACCCCTTTGCAAAACAAGGACTGCCTGTAAACAGCATTGAGAATGGACCACTCACAAGAGCTGAAGGAGCATCTCCACCCCCATCGTTCAGGCAAAACACTGAGGTCCAGATCTGAGGGCCTTCTGGGGGTTCCCTCACTGCGAGAAGTGAGGTTACAGGGAACCTGGCAGAGGGCCTTTTCGGTAGTGGCGCCTGCCCTGTGCAACGCCCTCCCTTCAGATGTCAAAGGACATAAACCACTATCTGACTTTTAGAAGACATCTGAAGGCAGCCAAGTGTTTAGGGAAGTTTTTAATGTTTGATGTTTCATCGTGTTTTTAATATTCTGTTGGGAGCCGCCCAGAGTGGCTGGGGAAACCCAGCCAGATGGGCGGGGTATAAATAATATATCATCATCATCATCATCATTCACTGAAGATAAGCAATGCTGTTGGTATCCTCCAGGTGCTCTCCTTGAGGCCATGTGGTGCAAATGTGTCCAGTGCTTACATCCAGCAGTTCTCCCTCTTTGCAAACATTGATGGATCTCTGAGCATCTCTTTAGCAATTACTGACAGGCTGTGGTTCTGAGAACTGGAACGTCCAGCAACTGGTTGCTCCACTCCTTCAATCAAGATTGCAGATTTATGGTTTCTAAAATGTGTGCGTAGGTTGGTTGTTGTTTTACCTACATATTCGATGCAACATCCCTGGGGCTGGTTTTGGTTTTGGTTTTTTCCCCTCGGTGATATAGATCATATTGCAGAGCCTTCAGGGGATGTTCCATTTGATGTCGTATGTTCTAACCATCCTGCCACTTTTGAAGATAGTTGTCTCCGGGAGATATAAACACGCAGGTGATAACAGTGTTTGGAATTACAAGGATGAGTGTGGGGATTGCTAATAGATGGCTTAACTACAGCTCTCACTAATAGTTTGCATAGATTTGGATTATGCATGGGAATGAAATAACAGCCTGGCTGCTGTATCAGGTCAAAAGGTCTACCGCCTCCAGCATCCTGTTCTCTGGCCAACCAGGTGACCGTGGGAAACCTGCAAGCGGGACTCAAGCACAAGAGCACTCTTCCCACTCCCTTGGTTTCCAGCAACAGGTATTCAGAAGCATTTACTGCCTCCGACCCTGGGCTTAGTCATTATGGCTAGTAGCCATCTTTTCGTTGGTGGCTGTCACTGCCTCCTATGCAACTGGTCCATAGTTTGTGTGCTGTGTGAAGAAGTAAGCATGCCGCTTCATTCTGCCTTGGAGTACTGTGTTCAAATCTGAGCACTACAATTTAAGGAGGATATTAACAAGCTGGAACATGTGCAGAGGAGGGCAAGAAGAAGAAGAAGAAGAGTTTGGATTTGATATCGCGCTTTATCACTACCCGAAGGAGTCTCAAAGCGGCTAACATTCTCCTTTCCCTTCCTCCCCCACAACAAACACTCTGTGAGGTGAGTGGGGTTGAGAGACTTCAGAGAAGTGTGACTGGCCCAAGGTCACCCAGCAGTTGCATGTGGAGGAGCGGAGACGCGAACCCGGTTCCCCAGATTACGAGTCCACTGCTCTTAACCACTACACCACACTGGCAACCAAGATGATCAAGAGTTTGGAAACTCAGCCATATGAGAAATGGTTGAGGGAATTGGGTACGTTTAGCCTGGTAAAGAGGAGACTGAGAAGAGATATGATAGCCATCTTCAAATATCTCAAGGGCTGTCCCATGGAAGAGGGAACAAGCTTGTTTCCTTCTGCTCTGGAGGGTAGGACTCGAACCCATGGCTTCAAGTGACAAGAAAGGAGATTCCCGACTAAACATCAGGAAGAACTTTCTGACAATAAGAGCTGTTCGACGGTGGGACAGACTCTCACAAGAGCTGGTGGACTCTCCTTCCTTTGAGGTTTCAAAGCAGAGGTTGAATGAGCACCTGACATGTATGATTTAGTTGAGATTTTGCATTGCAGCATGTTGGACTAGATGACGCTTGGGGTCCCAACTTTATGTTTCTAGGATTCTAAGTACTACACAAATACACACACACTAGGGTCTGGGCTCCTGTTTCCTCTGCTCACCAGCACCCCACACCACTCCCTTCCCACCCCACGCAACTGCTAAGCTCGCTTTTCACCTTCCGAACCCCATTTTTTTCATGCAAATCCAAGATTCTGATGCGACCCTACATATCCTCCAATGGGAGCTGTGCTTTGACTTCATGCAAATCCAGGTTTGTGATGCGACACTACTAATCCTCCAATGGGGGCTGCGTGATGACTGCCTTCCATTTCTATGCATATAGGAAGATATAGTGCCATCCTCATTCCTTCCACAATACTACGTGTCAGGGATGTGGAACCTCAAGAATGGCCTTCCAGGCGTGGTTGGTGAACAGTTCTCATGGGAACATAGCAATTGCCCTATGTGGTCGGATCAAAGGCCCGTATAGTCCAAACTCGCAGTGGCCAAGGAGATGCCTCTGGGAAGCCCACAAGCAGGTTGCAGAGGAAGTATCCAAGAGCCAAAACAAACAAAGGCAAATCTTGCACATCCTGCACTCAACCTCTTGACTTGATCAACCTTATTTATCTTCCTCATGAAGTCAGTGGAGACATTCAGGAAAGGCTTTGCCATCCTGCCGACCTTCCGGGTGCCTCATTCTGAGTGTCACTGCTGGCATTCTCCTCCTTCACTGGCTACGTGCTGAGTGCCAAAACTCAACCCCACCCATCCGTTGCCCGCCAGCAAGGAATGACAGGGTGGCAGTGGTGGGAAAGGGGAGGAGGGCACTCAGCTTTCAGAAGAATTGGTTTTGTGCGCCTGTTTCTCTCTCTCTCTCTCTCTCTTTTAAAGAATAATACTTTATTTAGAATTCAACAATAACAAAGGAAAAAACAACAGTAATTGCTACATCAATTCATTACAATTAACCAATTTTAACAATATATAAATAGAACTTTTTGATGCCACCAGGCTTTTCCAGACAATTAAGAAATGCATATTCTTTAACAGTTAGTAGGCGATCTGTGATCCTAATTTTTTACGTGATTTTTATTGCATATATAAATAATTATAAATGGTTAAATAATTATAAATTGTTTTTGTTTTTGGGGGGGGGCGCGGGGGGCGCCGTGGGTTAAACCACAGAGCCTATGACTTGCTGATCAGAAGGTCGGCAGTTCAAATCCCCGCGACGGGGTGAGCTTCCTTTGCTCGGTCCCTGCTCCTGCCAACCTAGCAGTTCGAAAGCACGTCAAAGTGCAAGTAGATAAATAGGTACCGCTCACACGGGAAGGTAAATGGCATTTCCATGCGCTGCTCTGGTTCACCAGAAGCGGCTTAGTCATGCTGGCCACATGACCCGGAAGCTGTACACCGGCTCCCTCGGTCAATAAAGTGAGATGAGTGCTACAGCCCCAGAGATGGCCACGACTGGACCTGATGGTCAGGGGTCCCTTTACCTTTACCTTGGTTTTTATATTAAATGCGTCACATAGCTACTTACAATAGCAAAGGCAGGTAGTGAATGCTGAATGTTTTGTGGCCCAGATGGGGGTCGCTGAGAAATGAGAGGATGGTATCTGTGGTTTGAAGGAGTACAACAGGCATGGCCAAACTTGGCACTCCAGATGTTTTGGGACTACAATTCCCATCATCCCTGACCACTGGTCCTGTTAGCTAGGGTTGATGGGAGTTGTAGTCCCAAAACATCTGGAGGGCCAAGTTTGGTTGCCTGGAGTACAAAAAACAAAGCCATTTAGGGACAGAAACATTTGGGGGGTGGAGAGGAAACTCAGTTGCAGATTGAGCATTCCCAGCTGCCTTGGAATACCGGTTGAATGTTGAGGCAGGGCAGAAAATGTGTGGTGGAAGGAGATTAGATTGAAGTGTTAGGAGGAAATGATTGGACAGAATCCTAAACAGGAACACTTCTTTTGGTTTTGTTGGCATCCGTCTGTCTCAGGAGACAATGGAGGAGTTCACCTTTGTGGGTGAGGTCAAACTGTTGGAAGGTTTCAACGCCTGCTGTGGTTGTAGAGCCCTAGGCTGATGAGACATGTTTTGTTGCAGATGGGGCAGATGAAGGCATCCAGTTGTGCTGCTGCAGATGCACAATGCCTTTTCTGACAGCAGTCCTACCTCCTCTGGTCCCTGCTATGGATGTACAAACTGGCTGCCTGTCTCCAGGCACTGCGGTCGTCTGCAAGGGATTCGCACACAGCAGAGTCGATGTCGCCGGCCTTCATGTCAACGTTTGCAAACATCTTTGTAGTGCAAAGTTGGTCTGCCAATGAGCCTGGCGCCTGAAAAATTCTAGCCCCAAAGGGGGGATATTGTGATAGGAATTTTGAGGTCTTAGATATATGGCAATGTTCATAACCGCACATACATAGATCAGCACAGGAAAACCGACCTGAAGCCATTTTGATTCTTAAACTGAGCAAATGTTTTCTCTGCAATGTCAAAGTGGAAAAGCCTCCTCATTGTCTTTTCCTTCACAAATACTGTCTTAAGGGTATGTCTGTGTTTGAATAGGGTGTGAGCCGGTGACATGGCCCAGGAACTAAGTATTTATCACTACAAAAGACTGGCCAGGCTCCGCAGGCAATCCAATCAAGTAACCTGCCAGACAGGAGATAAACAAGGACAGGAGAAAAACAAGATTCAAATTTCTGTTTTAAGACCGCTTTTTTTGTGATGTAGTTATGATGTATCTGAGAGGTGATGTAGTTATGATGTATCTGAGAGGTGGTCTTAGGTTACACCCCTTCTGTGATGTATGTATGATGTTTCTGGGGGTGGTCTTGATCTACAGGGTGGCAATTTCAAAAGTCTTTATAAGGCCTTGCGGGCCATTTTTCTGGGTCTCTCCTCCTCTCCTGCTGGTGAGGGGAGCACCCTGTTGCAACAGATCAATAAAGATCAGGCTTACTAGCTGCTTTGCTTCTCAGTATTCTCTGGTTGGCCTCTGTTATTTTCTCCTACCAATAGGGAACCTGTGTAAGGACTCTATATGGGCTCTTGGATACCCCATAAGGGAAAAGGGCAATTTTTTTGGTTACAACACTGTAGAACATGTCCTTGGGGACCCTGCCATCTTCCATTGGACATGACAAAGCCAACGTAGACATTGCTGAGACAGAAGTGTGACCACGCTGGGAATGTGGGCCTAGGAGAGCACACCTTGGTTTGAAACTCTGCCCTGCCATGTGATCCCCAAAACCTTCCTGACAAAGTGTGTGTGGAAGGCATCGCAGCGTCGCTCCTGATGGTTGTAAGTTGCCCATGACTCACTTGCAATAAAGCACGCGAGCCTGGTAGACCTTCGTCTTGGTATTGGTATTCTCTTCAGCTTTTGGAGAGATGAGCCATTGCCCTAGCTGCCTTGCCAAGATGCTCTCACAGCTCAGCATCGATGGAGAGGCTGTTGGTTATGATGGAACCCAGGTAGACAAAACTGTCTGCCACCTCAGGTGTAAACAGGAGTGTCATGGAACTGCCATCGGCTCAGAAGCGAGGAATAGAAGGGCAGTTGTGTTACAGGGAGCCTCCGAAAATCTTGCGAAGCAGTTCCTCTTCCGGGGAGGAGGAAAGCCCCACCTCTGGTGGGGAAGAGGTGCAAGGACCAGAGGATGCTGGTGGGAGCCTTAACACCGCTCCTGGGCAAGCCGGACAGGAGGGAAGCCCTTGCCATCGCCCATCCTGCGCAGTAGTCTGAGGCGCAGAGAGGGGTGGAGAAGGTTGGGGGTAATGAAACTCTTTTTTTAAATAAGATATTTATTAAGATTTTTTTTAAAATATTACAGTGAAAATAGAAAAATAAAAATAAAAATACAAAATAAAAACAGTTAAAAACACATTGATTTTCCGTTACTTATTTTCCTTAAGCTTATTTTCCCCGGACCTCCTCATACCTCCCTTTTTTGTATTCTACTTCGATTTATTAGTTCAGCAAATCCTTGCCATTAAGCTTTTACCCATTTATAAGCCTTTTTTCATATTCTCTTAAAGCATTACAGCTGGAAACCACTTAATTTCTATCCAACATCATTCTAACATTCATTAATTTTACAAAATTTCTGTAAATAGTCTTTAAATTTCTTCCAATCTTCTTCCACCGACTCTTTTCCCTGGTCTCGGATTCTGCCAGTCATTTCTGCCAATTCCATGTAGGCAATCACCTTCATCTGCCATTCTTCCAAAGTGGGTAGATCTTGTGTCTTCCAGTACTTTGCAATGAGTATTCTTGCTGCTGTTGTTGCGTACATAAAAAAAGTTCTGTCCTTCTTTGGCACCAATTGGCCGACCATGCCCAGGAGAAAGGCCTCTGGTTTCTTCAGGAAGGTATATTTAAATACCTTTTTCAATTCATTATATATCATTTCCCAGAAAGCCTTAATCCTTGGGCACGTCCACAAAAGGTGAAAGAATGTACCTTCAGTTTCTTTACATTTCCAACATTTATTGTCGGGCAAATGATAGATTTTTGCAAGCTTGACTGGAGTCACGTACCACCTGTATATCATTTTCATAATATTCTCTCCCAAGGCATTACATGCCGTAAACTTCATACCTGTGGTCCATAACTGTTCCCAGTCAGCAAACATAATATTGTGTCCAACATCTTGTGCCCATTTAATCATAGCAGATTTCACTGTTTCATCCTGAGTATTCCATTTCAACAGCAAGTTATACATCCTTGACAGATTCTTAGTTTTGGGATCTAACAGTTCTGTTTCCAATTTCGATTTTTCCACCTGGAATCCAGTTTTTTTATCCAAATTGTATGCCTCCATTATTTGATAATAATGAAGCCAATCTCGCACTTTATTTTTTAGTTTTCCATAACTCTGCAATTTCAGTTTATCTCCCACTTGTTCCAAAATTTCCCAATATTTCGGCCATTTGGCCTCCATATTGAGTTTTTTCTGAGCCTTCGCTTCCATCGGTGACAACCACCTTGGGGTTTTGTTTTCAAGCAAATCCTTATATCTTATCCAGACATTAAACAGTGCTTTCCTAACAATATGGTTTTTAAATGCTTTATGTGCTTTGACCTTATCATACCACAGATATGCATGCCAACCAAATATATTATTAAAACCTTCCAGATCCAAAATGTCTGTGTTTTCAAGGAGTAGCCATTCTTTCAACCAGCAAAAAGCTGCTGATTCATAGTAAAGTTTAAAGTCTGGCAGGGCAAATCCACCTCTTTCCTTTGCATCAGTTAATATCTTAAATTTTATTCTGGGCTTCTTGCCCTGCCAGACAAATCTAGAGATATCTCTCTGCCACTTCTTGAAACAGTCCATCTTGTCAACAATTTGCAATGTCTGAAACAAAAACAACATTCTAGGCAATACATTCATTTTTATCACAGCAATACGACCCAACAGTGAAAGCTTCAAATTTGACCAAGTTTCTAAATCTTTTTTCACTTCTGTCCAACATTTTTCATAATTATCTTTAAATAAGTTCCCATTTTTGGCTGTCATATTAATCCCCAAGTATTTCACTTTCTTAACCACAGTCAGGCCTGTCTCATTCTGAAACCTCTCTCTTTCAATCGGTGTTAAATTTTTCTCTAAAACCTTAGTTTTTAGCTTGTTCAGTTTAAATCCTGCCACTTGACCAAATTCTTGAATTAATTCTAAAACCCTTTTAGTACTAGATTCTGGCTCCTGTAATGTCAATACTAAGTCATCTGCAAATGCTCTCAGTTTGTACTGTTTGGCTCCGACCTGTATACCTTTAACCAACCGGTCCCTTCTAATCATGTTTAGCAGAACCTCCAGGACCAATATAAAAAGCAGTGGGGAGATTGGGCACCCCTGTCGTGTCCCTTTTTCTATCTTAAATTCTTCCGTCACCACATTATTTACAATTAATTTAGCCTTTTGTTCAGAATATATTGCACCTATACCATTTTCAAAACCTTGGCCTACCCCCATCCCATGTAGGTTCTTCTTCATAAAACTCCAAGAGATGTTGTCAAAAGCTTTCTCCGCGTCCACAAATATCAAGACTGCCTTAGTGTTTATATTCACTTCTAATTTTTCCAAAATATCAATTATATTCCTCAAATTGTCAGACAAGTGTCTTCCCGGGAGAAAGCCCGCTTGGTCTTTATGGATCTCTTCCATCAATACTTTTTTCAATCTCTTGGCCAAAATATCTGCAAAAATTTTGTAATCCACATTAAGTAATGATATAGGGCGGTAGTTCTTCAGCTGAGTCTTTTCAGTCTCTGTTTTCAGTATAAGTGTAATATAAGCCTCTTTCCACGACTCTGGTGCCCGGGGGTAACGAAACTCTTATGCTGGGGGAGGTCCAAAAAAGGACCACTCCCGGATTCTGCTAGCGATTGAGCCAGACATGAGCTTTGGAGCTCTTCACTGTAAATAGTAAAGCTAAAGGGACCCCTGACCATTAGGTCCAGTCGTGACCGACTCTGGGGTTGCGGCACTCATCTCGCTTTATTGGCCAAGGGAGCTGGCGTTTGTCTGCAGACAGCTTCCGGGTCATGTGGCCAGGATGACTAAGCTGCTTCTGGTGAACCAGAGCAGCACACAGAAACACCGTTTACCTTCCCGCCGGAGCGGTACCTATTTATCTACTTGCACTTTGACGTGCTTTCGAACTGCTAGGTTGGCAGGAGCAGGGACCAAGCAACAGGAGCTCACCCCGTTGCGGGGATTCGAACCACCAACCTTCTGATCGGCAAGTCCTAGGCTCTCTGGTTTAACCCACAGCGCCACCCGCGTCCCACACTGTAAATAGTTTGCACCAAAATAAAACCTGTAAAACACAGGTTTGGAGTCCTGCCTGGTTACTCTCAAGTAACCGCAACAGCCATCTGACAAGGAGGAAGGAAACAGAAGAAAACAGCACATCATTTTGCTGAAAGTTCCATTTTATTTCATTCGTTTCTGTTACGTGCACCAGGTTGCTTCCAACACAGAGCAAGCAGAAGTCTCCTTACTCCCCTCTCCCTGTGCACCCCCCAAATTTGCTCTGGAGGGGTCCCCTAACAATCTCTTGAACAGATTTTGAGAATGCACAGAGGGGGTGGGGGTAAATACTGACCTAGATAGACCAATGAGTTTGACTTGACTGGCAGCCGTGTCCTCTGGGCCTTCCCTCCATGCTGGAGTAAACAAGGAGAATATTTTCCTCCCAATGGGCCATTTTGACACCACCTTCAGCTCATGCCTTACTATACTGCTGGGATTCACCAATCCAAGCGATCTGGCCAGCTGCCAGGGCAAAACAATTCCCTGCTGCCTTGCCTGCGTTCTCTGCCAACTTGAGATGCAGAGGCCATGTGTCACTTCCAGTCTCGTGCGCTTGCGCAATCCCTGGCTGCTGCTTTTTCATGTGTGTGCGTTGGAGAACCTGCCGTTTCATCATCCGGGGCCAGAACTGGCTCTCTCCAAGGTTCTCCAAGGACAGTTGCAGAAGGAGGAAAAGGCGAGGTGGCTCAATTGGGCAATGCAGTACCTGAAAGGTGCAAGACAGCACCTGAGACGGCCTTTGGGATTGTGCTGTTACTGGAAGGCAGAAAGTTGCCGCAAGGCATGGAAGACCTCTCTAGATTTCAGCCACGTGTTTCCCCTTGGGGGCTCTTTGTCCACGAACGTTGACGTTTGAGGCTGCTGCTGCTGCTGCTGCTGCTGCTCAAATCTTCAAGCTCTTCCAAAGAGCATCAGTTTGTAGGTTCCCAGCTATTTATCTGGGTCAAAGCCATCATCCAATTGACTGCCTGTCATGAGTCATTTCTGATTTCCCCCTTTTTGAGCCTGAACTTTCTGCCCACCTCTTTTTCCATTCCCACACAGGGGAGAATACCTTCTTTGGCCAATGAGGAAATAAAGATGTTTACGAGAGCAGAGAACCAAGGCTTGATAGGCAGAAGTCTTGCGGTAATTTGGCATACATAAAACACACGCACACACCATCCTGAACTATCTGAAATGTTTCCTTTCCTGAAGAAAGGAAGGATCTGATATACAGTTGCTGGTAATTCCAAGAGGGGATATAGCATGGTTACCCAAAGACGTGCAATCTCCATGGTCAGGTTGGAAATTCGCATGTTGAGCATAGAGAGCCAAATAGATAAAAGAATTCTCTGTTACTGGTTTAGAGTTCAACAGATGGACAACACTAGGCTACCAAAAAAATGCCTGATTGAGCTCTCGAATGGATTACCCCTTAAAAACTGGGTACATCACGCTGCCCAACTGATGGGCAAATATGACCTCTCAGTGACTGAGATTAAAGAACTTCCCTTATATTCCCAGAAAAATATATTTAAACGATATAGCATGGGTAGGCAAACTAAGGCCCGGGAGCCGGAGCCGGCACAATTGCCTTCTAAATCTGGCCCACGGACGGTCTGGGAATCAGCGTGTTTTTACATGAGTAGAATGGGTCCTTTTATTTAAAATGCGTCTCTGGGTTATTTGTGGGGCATAGGAATTTGTTCTTTTCTCTTTTTTTTCAAAATATAGTCCGGCCCCCCACAAGGTCTGAGGGACAGTGGACTGGCCCCCTGCTGAAAAAGTTTGCTGACCCCTGGGATATAGCGTCCTTGTGCTTGAATCCTGCTTGTGTGCTTCCCACAGGTTTCTGGTTTGTGGCCACTGTGAGAACAGGATGCTGGCCTAGATGGGTAATTGGCCTGATCCAACAAGGGATTTCTTATGTTCTTATGTCTTCTCAAGAAAAGCTTGAGGCTCTTAAACCTCCAGAAACCTATAAGGTTTAATAAAAAATAATAAAAATACTGCTTTCTTCTTTGTTAAAGGTAAAGGGACCCCTGACCATTAGGTCCAGTCGTAGCCGACTCTGCGGTTGCGGCGCTCATCTTGCTTTATTGGCCGAGGGAGCCGGCGTACAGCTTCCGGGTTATGTGGCCAGCATGACTAAGCCGCTTCTGGCGAACCAGAGCAGCACATGGAAACGCCGTTTACCTTCCCGCTGGAGTGGTACCTATTTATCTACTTGTACTTTGATGTGCTTTCAAACTGCTAAGTTGGCAGGAGCAGGGACCGAGCAACGGGAGCTCACCCCATTGTGGGGTTTCGAACCGCCGACCTACTGATTGGCAAGTCCTAGGCTCTGTGGTTTAACCCACAGCGCCACCCGCGTCCCTTCTTCTTTGTTAGGGATGGATAAAGCTATCATTTTGGGTTTCTCTCAGGATCTCATTTTTTCAGCCTTAACTTTGGTTCACCTTCTTCCCCCTTCAGTTTGCAATTTTTAAAATCTATTTGTTTGAAAAATCCCAGTCAAAATCCACACACTTTTCATTCTAATAGATGCATTTTCTTGTGTGCAGTTACACCTGGGTGCATTTTGATACACTGTTGTTGCTAATAAATGCATTCTCACATCCACTTTTCACTAATATGTTG
This sequence comes from Podarcis raffonei, assembly GCF_027172205.1. NCBI lineage: Eukaryota > Metazoa > Chordata > Lepidosauria > Squamata > Lacertidae > Podarcis > Podarcis raffonei. The sequence continues at coordinate 72,436,349 of NC_070609.1, read as the reverse complement.
TTATAGATTTGAGAAGGGAACCCCCCTACACTCTAGAAATTGAATAAATGGTAGGATTTTGATTATTTGGGGTATTGAAGGGAAGCTTGGAGGCCAGTGGGAAAATACAAGCTATGCTTTCTTTCCGAGCCAGGGCCTCGCCTGGGATGGCCCATCTAAGAGGAATCTTGGGCCTGGGCAGACAGAGGTTGCCATGGGGATGAGGTGTGTGTTTGAGGTGACAGGAAAGGAGTACTTTTTAAGCAAGGTGTGCTGGGAAAAAGAAGGAGAAGAAGGAAGACTGGGGTCCATCTTGGGCAGGCTGGCTGAAGGCTGGTTGGAAGAGATGCCTTTGGCTCCAGGGCTGCAATGCTGGACAAGCCCCTCTTCAAATGACCATGTGGTAAGATCTGGACTCCCTCCATGAAGGTGTAAATAGGTGAATAAACCATATTTTTTAAAGCTACAACAGTCTCTTCCGTGTCTCAGTTCTCCAGAGGAACACAGACCCTGGGCGAGTGCCTGGAATTTTGCTATTGCTTGGCCGAGAGTGGGGGGATGACACACAACTTTTGTAACAAATATACCTTCCTTAGTCGGAGAAACTTAGTCTGCGAACTTTGGAGGGGAGAGAATTAAGGTTCACGTATTGTTTGGGGAAGGGCAAAGTCAGAATGTTTGCTTTAAATTGTGAGCGGAATAAAATTTATTCCATATGATTATGACCAATCATAAAAAGAGCCTCCTGCTGGTTCAGCATATTGTTTCTCACGGCAGCCAGTTAAGTGTTCCAAGAAGCCCGCAAGCAGGGCATGAAGGCAGCAACGCTCCCTCGCCGTTACTCCTAACACTGAAACTCATGGGCGTCCAACGAATCTGATGAGGCAAGTTCACAGAGGAGAAGGCTATCAGTGGCTACTAGCCACAATGGCTCTGCTGCTCTGCTTCCACAGCCTGAGGCAAGATGCATCTGAATAGCAGTTGCTGGAAACTGCAGGAGAAGAGAGAGCTTTTGTGTTTGGGTCATGTTTGCTGGTTTCCCACGGGCCTCTGGTTGGCCACTGTGAGAACAGGGTGCTGGGTTAGGTGGGTCACTTGGCCTGATCCTGCAGGGCTCTGAATACGTTTTTATGGGTACAGCCCAGGGCACTGGTAAAGATAAAATATCTCAGGCAACCAATTCTGTCTTTCGGAGCTGAGCTAGTTCAGTTCTAGGGTAGCCAGCTGTCATGTATAATACAGGGTTGTTCCGTATTTCAATGTAAAATGCTACGTCTTGTATTGATACAGTTTTGTCCTGTATTTCAGATCCCACCCCCCCTCTCTCTCTCTGTGTGTGTGTGCCAAGTTACCGTATTTTTGGCTCTATAAGATGCACCCAACCATAAGACACACCTAGTTTTTAGAGGTACTGTGATGCTCATGTACTGCTTGTGGGCTTCCCACAGGCATCAAGCTGGCCACTGTGTGGCCACAGTGCTGGCCACTGTCTCTGTGCAGCGCCTCTCCTGCGAAGCGGGAGGAGGAACAGAAGGGGCTCCGTTCCTCCTCCCGCTTCTCAGGAGAGGCACTTCGCTGAAGGGGCACTGCGCAGCTCTCCCTCTCTGCACAGTGCCATTTGTTCCATAAGACACACTCACATTTCCTCTTACTTTTTAGGAGGAAAAAAGTGTGTCTTATGGAGCGAAAAATACGGTATGTATCCTCTCCAAATCATAGTTGTCAACTTCTCCCTTTTCTTGCGAGGAATCCTCAGAATAAGGGAATTTACCTTAAAAAAAGGGAAACGTTGAGAACTATGCTCCAAATGTATGTGTTTGAAAGGGTGTGTGAAAGGTCACATATTTAAGCTCTGGGTAGCCAAGCACAGACAGATATACAAATTTGTGTGTGTGTGACAAATTCCAAAGGGGACGTCCAGCTAGGCTGCAATAGATTGCAATGGATTGCTTTGAAGTCACTTAAGCACCAGATAAAAAGAACAACCACCATCCACCCCTCTCCTCCCTGTCCTGTGTTTTGCCAGAGCAAAGGTGGCAACCCTGTTCAGTTCCTCCAGTGTCCTTTGCAGTCTTTTATGTAGAATATAACACACATAAACTTGCATAAACTGGGAGCATAATGTGCAAAGAGCAGCTGTGGAATCGGAAAGCATTTCCCGATTTGGGTGGGAAATCTGGAGAAACTCCTTCATGGGAGGGGCAGCGGGTTTAATGGCAGCATGTAAATTTCACTAGCACCGAAAAAGAGCTCACTTTCCGGACTTCCTGCAAAGTTGGGTGCAAAGCTTGTCAGTTTCACTGCTGCTCTTTACGTGGCCTTTGTACCGACATCCTTGAGTTTGTGCAAGATGTGACACATCCTGCAGGTTCCATGCCCTCCTTGTAACCCAGCCTGTATCTCAGCCTAAGAAAATGCGACTAAAGCAGGCCACTTATGACTTCCCTGTTTACCCCTAACTTCTCTTCTCTCCCATGCTTCTGAAGGAAGAGCTGTAGCTCTCAAGTAGAGCATCTGCCTTGCATGTACATTGCACAAGGTCCCAGGTACAATCCTTAGCTTAAAGGTGAAGGTAAAGGGACCCCTGACCATTAGGTCCAGTCATGGCCGACTGGGGTTGCGGTGCTCATCTCGCTTTATTGGCCAAGGGAGCCGGCGTACAGCTTCCGGGTCATGTGGCCAGCATGACTAAGCCGCTTCTGGCGAACCAGAGCAGCGCACATAAACGCCGTTTACCTTCCCGCCGGAGCGGTACCTATTTATCTACTTGCACTTTGACGTGCTTTTGAATTGCTAGGTTGGCAGGAGCAGGGACCGAGCAACGGGAGCTCACCCCGTCGCGGGGATTCAAACCGACGACCTTCTGATCTGCAAATCCTAGGCTCTGTGGCTTAACCCACAGCGCCACCCGCATCCAAATCCTTAGCTTAGCTGATTCCTTACACTCCACCTCAATCGCTGAGACCCTTGGATGAGACGCTTCTGGTGGTTCCCTGTGCCCTGGAGACTCGTTCAGCCTTCACTAGGGAGCCTTTAGTGTGGCCGTCCATGCCCTCTGGAACTCCCAACCACTGGAGGTTTGGCAGGAATCATCCCCCGCTTCTTTCAGTCATCTTTTCAAAACTGCATTGCTTGGACAGGTCTTTGCAATGTGAATTTCTCACCAGTATTTACTGATGTTTGTGGATGGTTTTGATATGCTTCATGGTTTCAGTCAGGAGCAAAATAAAAAAATTCCTTCCAGTAGCACCTTAGAGACCACAGAGACTAGGGCTTGCCGATCAGAAGGTCGGCGGTTCGAATCCCCGCAACGGGGTGAGCTCCCGTTGTTTGGTCCCAGCTCCTGCCAACCTAGCAGTTCAAAAGCACGTCAAAGCGCAAGTAGATAAATAGGTACCGCTCCGGCGGGAAGGTAAACGGTGTTTCCGTGCACTGTTCTGGTTCGCCAGAAGTGGCTTAGTCATGCTGGCCACATGGCCCAGAAGTTGTACACTGGCTTCCTCAGCCAGTAAAGAAAGATGAGCGTCACAACCCCAGAGTCGTCTGCGACTGGACCTAATGGTCAGGGGTCCCTTTATCTTTACCTTTAAGTTTGTTATTGGTATGAGCTTTCGTGTGCATGCACACTTCTTCCGATACACATGCATGCACACGAAAGCTCATACCAATAACAAACTTAGTTAGTCTCTAAGGTGCTACTGGAAGGATTTTTATTTTTATTTTGTTTCGACTACGGCAGACCAACACGGCTACCTACCTGTAACTAGTCTGGAGCAATGTCTGTAGCGAACATGCGAATGAGCAGGCTCTGTAGAACTGAACCAAGCCCATGTCAGGTCAAGAAGTCATTTCCCCCAGCCCCAGTTTCTCACATACAGAGTGTTTGAGGACTGGGACATTCGCAGGGAAACCAAAATGCTTGTTAGCAAAGCTATTGTACTACCAACCTTACTCTATGTTTGCGAAATGTAGACCACTTATAAATGCCATCTTCAACTCCTTGAAAGATTCCATCAACGGTGTCTCCAAAAAATTTTACACATCACCTGGCAAGACAGACGAACTAATGCCAGTGTAGTGGAAGAAGCAAAGATCACCAGTGTCAAAGCAATGATTCTTCAACATCCGCATCGGTGGACTTGTCCTGTTGTGCGGATGCCTGATTATCGTCTTCCAAAGCAACTACTCTATTCCGAACTTTAAATGTTAAGCATAACGCTGGTGGTCAACAAAAGAGGTTTAAAGACTCTCTCAAGGCAAATCTTTAAAAATGTAATATAAACACAGACAACTGGGAAACACTGTCCTGCGAGGGCTCCAGTTGGAGAACAGCCTTTACCAAAGGTGTCACTGGCTTTGAACGCTCAAACTCAGGATGAAAGGGAGAAATGAGCTAAGAGGAAGGCACACTTGGCAAACACTCACCATGATCAACTCCCACCTGGAAACCTATGTCCCCACTGTGGAAGGACGTGTGGATCCAGAATTGGCCTCCTCAGTCACTTACAGACTCACATTTAAAACCGTTTTTATGGAAGACAATCTTACTTGGCTACGAGTGATCACCAAAGAATAAGATTCTAGGAGAGGCTGCTAATCAATTAACAAGGCAGTCAAAATGGGTTTGCTGAGAAACAAGGAAAGGTGTTGTCCTACAAGGGGGCACCCAAAGGTTTTGCAAGGCAGGCACTGTCCAAAAGAAGGTCAAGAAAGGATGATAAAAATACTGTATATTATACTTTTAAAAATATATAAATCCACACTTTAAACAGTAGATGGCAGAGCAGCATAAAACTACGGAGATGAACATCATAATTAAAATGCCCAGGACAATTAAAAAGGGCTTTGTCTGGCACTGAAATGATGCCAGAGTGAGTGCCAAGGGAGCCTTTCTCGGCATGGTTGTCCACAGACAGGATGCTACCACTGAGAAGACCTTTTCCTTTACATTCACTGGAACCCCAGACTCAAAGGATTAGAGCAGGGTTTCCCAAACATGGGTCTCCAGCTGTTTTCAGACTACAGTTCCCATCATCCCTGACTACTGCTTTTGCTAGCCAGGGATGATGGGAGTTGTAGTCCAAATGCGGCTGGAGACCAAAGTTTGGGAAACACTGGATTAGAGGCGGAAGGGGCTTTGAAGCTCATCTGCCCCAGATGTCCTGTTCCTCACTGCCAGATGAATAATCTGAACTCCTGTTTCTGTTTCTGCACACCTCCTAGCTTGCCAGCCCCCTCCTCAGGTTTCAACATTTATGGAGGGGGGACAGTTCCACCTCTCCCAACTTGCTGGACCCATTGCACAGAAGGTAAACTGGTGAGGCTAATAGATAAGTAACTTGACCATAAGTAACGTACTGAGGTAGGGATGGATGGATCCATCAATTTCAATTTGTCATTTTCCCAAACTCTCGCTTGTTCCTCCATATGTCAATACTGGTCCGCAAATTATTTTTAATTATTTTATTTGCATTGCAAAATTCAGAGGATGGCTGTGTTTTGATTCATGTATCGCTTTGGAAAACGGCTTTTTCAAAAATGTGTATTTAGGCAAAATTGCGTACAAATGTATATTAGAATAAATTTGCCCTAAAATGAATTTTCACTTCCTTTTTTTTAAATGAATTCAAATGAATTTTCTTCTTGTTGTTATTACTTGTAAACTGATATGGAAATGTGAAGAACTGAAGTTAGGAATGGAAAAAAGAGAAATGGAGAGAGAACAAAGCTGAAAAAAAATCACCCGTCCCTAGTTTTAAGACACCTTGGAAGAATTTGTATCCCAATTGATGGGATATAAATCATTGAGAAAAATAAATTATAAAGTTCAATAGGCTTTTCCAGGGTGTGGTGTGGCAAACAAAGCCTATAAGGAATTGCATCAGAGTCCCTTCTTGGATAGAGAAAGTGCAATAGCTAAGAGGTGGCTAAACGGAGGGCTCAGTCATGCCTGCCCATCACTCTGATATACTCCTCTATCACATCCGCCACCAATCACATGCTCTTCCTTGTTGATCAATAAGTCACCAATGCCATCCACGTTCGTAATGTTTCAGAAGCGTCATTGCTGCAAGCTTTGGTTTGACATGGCAACTAAAGCCTGCTAAAAGTTTTATTATTATTCTTCAATGTTGAACAGAACCTGCCTGAAGTCATGACCTCATGCCCTTCGCAGCTCATTGTCAATATCACAGTGCAATGGGTGCAGATTAAGGCTATGCAAATCTGCTTGAATTTCCGTGAGAAAGTAAGAAGAGCCTGCTGGGTCAAGCCAACATACTGTTCTCATGGTGGCTTGCCAGCAACTGGCGTGGGGAGGTAAAGGGGCCCCTGACCGTTACGACTCTGGGGTTGCAGCGCTCATCTCACTTTAGAGGCCGAGGGAGCCAGTGTACAGCTTCTGGGTCATGTGGCCAGCATGACTAAGCCGCTTCTGGCAAACCAGAGCAGCGCACGGAAACGCCCTTTACCTTCCCGCCAGAGCGGTACCTATTTACCGTATTTTCCGCTCTATAAGACGCACCAGACCACAAGATGCACATAGTTTTTGGAGGAGGAAAACAAGAAAAAAAAATTTCTGAATCTCAGAAGCCAGAACAGCAAGAGGGATTGCTGCGCAGTGAAAGCAGCAATCCTTCTTGCTGTTCTGGCTTCTGGGATAGCTGCGCAGCCTGCATTCGCTCCATAAGACGCACACACATTTCCCCTTACTTTTTAGGAGGGAAAAAGTGAGTCTTATAGAGCAAAAAATACGGTATCTACTTGCACTTTGACATGCTTTCAAACTGCTAGGTTGGCAGGAGCAACGGGAGCTCACCCCGTGGCAGGGATTCAAACCGCTGACCTTCTGATCGGCAAGTCCTAGGCTCTGTGGTTTAACCCACAGCGCCACCCGCGTCCCCAGCCATTGTGGATAGTAGCCATTGATTCCTGCATTGTTGGGGTTGGCCCATCAAAACAAACATACATTTATTTAGTCGGAGTTTGCACTAAAACACTGACGGGTTTTCATGAGGATTTCCTTTGAAAAGCAACAGTAATTGCAAATTGCTGCTGAAATGCTGAGAACTGAATTTAAGACTGGGGAAATGAAAAGCTCACGAAATCGACAGAAATCATTCCATCCTTCTCTGAAACTCCCAAGTTTAAAACAGCAAAGGGGAAGATTGCAGTGTTTCAGAATGCCTCCAGAGACTCTGTGAGAGCCCTTTGCTAGATAGAGCCAGCTGAGTTCTTGGAAGCCATTTGGAGATAATGGCTTGCTATTGTCTACAAGGGTGAGGCCAAGCAGGTACAAACAGCATGTGATACAGAAGAACAGTGAGCAAGTCTGGATGCAATGTGTGCAAGAGAACTCTCTGGAAATTCCCCCCAGGAAGTTGCTGCTTGAAACCAGGAAGGAGCTTGCGTTCGCATCGCAAATTAGCCAATGGATCTGATAAACAAAATATCCACCTGAACAGGTGTTTGAGATGACAGAAGAAAGAGGAGGAGGGGAAGGAAGGAAGAGGAGGATAGAGTATATGCTTTGCATGCAAAAGGTCCCTAGTCCAATAGCTGACATCTCCAGTAGGTGTAGAAAAACTACACCAGTCAGTGTAGACAATACTGAGTTAAATGGACCAGTATGAGGCAGCTTCCTGTTCTCCTACTGTTGTAATATACAGATACCAACTTACACTTGCGGGCATGGAAGAGTTGAGCTGAGCCCAGAGTTCAGGTTGTAGGTGGGTGTTGCTTAGCAGGCTCTCAGTAGCTTCTGCTCCCCTGCCCACCATTCTCAGTCTTTTTTCCTTTGTTCTTCCTGGAACAAGCAAGAAGCCATGTAGCCATGGCTCCCTGCAAGGGAGTTAAATCTCCCCAAAAGGGAGATTTCACAGACTGCATCTTTGCTAACAATCCTTTTTGTAAAGAAACAAAGTTCTTTAATTTTTAAGTCATCTGGAACCTTTTTCATCTTCATTTTACTGCCAATGGATGAAAACTGTGTCTGTGATTTATTCTAGCCTAAGTATTTCTGTGGGGAACTTTTGTTTAAAGGTGGATGTGGGCAGGTGGAAATCTAACCAAGCTTAAATGTGCTTGGAGCAATCACCATTATCCTAACTCTGCTACGAGAGAATAAGAACCTCTCTCCCAAACCTCTCTCTCCAGCACCTATGCCACAAGAGAAATGCCATTGTTCCATGGTCAGAGCACCTGCTTTGCAAGCAGAAGGTCCCAGGTTCAATCCCTGGCATCTCCAGGTAGGACTGGGAATGTCCCCTGTCTGAAGCCCTGAAGAACCACTGCCATTTTCAGGCACACACTCACTTCATGACATGGGCCTTAGGTTGCTGATCCCCAACATAAAGGCTCGCTTGGTCCAGCATCCTGTTCTCACAGTGGCCAACCAGATGCAGGACTTCACTCCCACAGGAAGCAGTCTGGGAGCAGATTATGACCCAGATTGGATAAATGGTCCAATTCAGGACGGTCCACACACCAGATTCCATTACCAAGCACTGTCTCTGTTCCATTCCCATATAAATGTTTTGGGTAGTCAGTGTTTTAATTCTTTGGCTTGATGTTCCGTCACACAGTGGGGAAGTTGATCTTTCCAAGGCATGCTTTTCTGATGCCTGCTGCTTTTCTGATGCCGCCCTCATGGTGTGTTAACAACAGCCCTTTTTTGGTTGTTTAGTTATGTGTGGCATTTATTTGCCACCTGTCCTCCGAGGACGTTTGAACCCTGTTCTCCCAGGACCCACACTCCGCAACAGCCCTTCAGGTATTTGAAGAGGGCTTGTTCATGTCCCCTCTCATTCTCCTCCAGGCTTAAAGCACACCCTGCTCTTTCATCTAGAATCACAGAATGGTAGCATGGGAAGGGACCACGAGGGTCATCTAGTCCAACCCCAACTTCCCTTTCAGGAGCTGCATGCTGCAGGCCGATTCAGAGAAACTGCGCCAGGCGTGGATCCAAGCGGTTCAAGCTAGCATCGCCTCTGCCTATCGAGAGAGTCCCGACAGCTGCTACATTGAAGTAAGGACATGCGATTTTCATTTCTGTCACTTTCTCATTCCCCCCCCCCGCCCCCGCCCTTTCCAATCTTATGTTCCGTTTTCCACATTCCTGCATCAGTTTGTGATTTTTCAAATAAAAAAAGTCCTTGTGAAAATTCAGCATTTTAAACATTTTTATTTATTTTATTTTTATTTATTTATTGAATTTATATACCGCCCTATACCCGGAGGTCTCAGGGTGGTTCACAGAAAAGATCACAATATATAAAAAGAAAACAATAACAATAACCCAATGACACCCCCAAAATTCTTCTAAATTTGCATGCAATTTTGCCACATGTTTGCAAAGCAGTTTTCCCAATGTAATGTATGTTTAAATGCTATTTTCACCAGTATGTGCCACGTTATGCACGCTTCACCTGAGTGTATGCATTTTTGGGGGGAGCAAATTCCTTGGCAGGAAAGCTGCATTGCAAAATCTGGAAAAGTGTAAATGCCAAAGGATGGCTGTGTTTTGGTTTGCACATTGTTTTGCAAAACATGGATTAGGTAGGTTTGCTTATCAATGCGAACTGAATTGAATCTCTCCCCCTCCCCCACCATCCCTACTTTGAAGTGAGATCAGGGTACGGGGAGAGAAAGAGGCGCCAGCTGTGGGGTCTACCCCACCTAGTAAGTGCAGTTGCCATTTCCAAGTTCAGTAATGTGTATCTGATATGAAAACATCCTAAGAGGGGTGACCAGGTGGACAAAATTCACAGTAAAGGTTTAAGGACAGCTCTAGGGTAAGTTTATTTCCTTTAAATATTTATTTGCAATTTGTCAGACCAGAGCACACGCACCTCGCGAAGACCAGCATTTCGCTTTTGACACCTGTTCGGCTCTCATATTGTTGTTGTTTAGTCGCTTAGTCGTGTCTGACTCTTTGTGACCCCATGGACCAGAGCACGCCAGGCACTCCTGTCTTCCACTGCCTCCCCCAGTTTGGTCAAACTCATGCTGGTAGCTTCGAGAACCCTGTCCAACCATCTCATCCTCTGTTGTCCCCTTCTCCTTGTGCCCTCCATCTTTCCCAACATCAGGGTCTTTTCCAGGGAGTCTTCTCTTCTCATGAGGTGGCCAAAGTATTGGAGTCTCAGCTTCAGGATCTGTCCTTCCAGTGAGCACTCAGGGCTGATTTTCTTAAGAATGGATAGGTTTGATCTTCTTGCAGTCCATGGGACTCTCAAGAGTCTCCTCCAGCACTATAATCCAAAAGCATCAATTCTTCGGCGATCAGCCTTCTTGATGGTCCAGCTCTCACTTCCATACATCACTACTGGGAAAACCAGAGCTTTAACTATACGGACCTTTGTTGGCAAGGTGATGTCTCTTGATGGAGCGGGAACCGGCAAGCCACTCCAGTATCCCTGCCAAGAAAACTCCATGGCATCATAGCTAGGAGCATTTAAGAACTTTATCCTTTGTGAATTTGGCTTTTAAAGCCAGCCATGTTGGCAGCCATCACCGGCAGAAAGGTGGCCATGAGCTACCCAACAGCAGAGATGAAAGGAGGCGCTAGTGAAATGCCGTTTCTGTCGTGCTGCGGTTCGCCTTATGCAAAAACAAAACAAAACAAACACTCTACGTTATTCATGTCGCTGCCAGCTCTGGCAGAATCATGTAACTTACATAATTAATTGTACAGATTGTGCGCATTACATCAGTTATGCTGTCTAGGGTGGGACGGGGAATAATCAATTACGTTTCGCTCGCAGACTGAAAGCAACAACAACAGCGAATACCGATCATAATTGCTGGGCTGATTTCCATTCTGCATGTGGACCAAATAAGCAGACGTCAGCAGAGGTCCACTCCCATTTGGGTTTTTGTCAAAATCATCTGACCTCCCTAATCTCTGATAGCAGCAATGTCCAACCGGTCGGCCGCGATCGACAGGGAGATCCCTGGAGTGCTCCAGGTCGATCGCAGGAGTTATAAAAGTGATCGCCCACTTGCTCCTGGGCGATCACGACTCGCCCCACTCCTGGCGCTATTTTCAATCGCCGCTGCTTGCAGTGCTGTGAAAGCTTGTATTCCCTGCCTTGGCATCAGAGTGGGAAAATAAGGGAGGGCTGTGGACTGTTTCGTGAGCGATTTATTGCAATCATGCCCTTAGAAAGCTCAGTGGAGTAGCGTGGGTTGTCAGCACCCGGGGCAAGGCAAGTAATTTGCTCCCCCTAACCCGTGGATTTGCACACCCTAACCCGTGGATTTGCGCACCCTAACCCCCAGATGTTGCGCCCGGTGCGGCTGGCTCCCCCTGCACCCCCCACGCTACGCCACTGAGAAAGCTCAGCAGCTGTGGTCTCTCCCCCTTAAAAAAGGCTCAACAACTATGGGCAATGAAAATGGGTAGATCACTGCCATTTTTATTATTCCGGGAGACCAAAGGCAATGTGGCATCAGAGCAATCATGAAATATACTTGGAGTGGAGAGTGGATTTCATGCTCTTTATTCAGCTCATAGTGGTGAGGAGGAATGGAAGTTCCTCCAGAATGTCTGCTTTATATACATTATTTACACAATGGGCCCCACGTGATTGGCTAATTCCGGGATTCTCCTGTAGGCCAATCAGGTTGCGGATTCACTTCCACCTGGAGCTGGATTGGGTGGCTCCTGTGGACCAATCAGACTGCTGCATTCTGGGTCCTATTGTTCTAGGACCAATCAGACTGCTGCATTTTGGATCCTATTCAACTCAGTACATAACAAATCACAAAGTAGATATGGAATGGGGAACCTCAGGCCTGGGGGGCAGAATGTGGCCCTCCAACCATCTCTCTCCGGCCCTCTGAACTCTCTCCCGGCTGCCCTGCTCACCAGCCCTGCTTCAAACTCTGTTTACGCATGGCTGGAATGTTGTCTTCAACTCTGATCTCTTGCTTGCCTTGTGTTCATGTAGAAACTAGCCTAGTATAATGAGGAAATGTACATTCATTGATCCACCCGCTCTTCCCTCTGGTCTCACCCACATGTGGCCCCCCAGAAGTTTTCCAGAAAGGAATGTGGCCCTTGGGCGGAAAAATGTTCTACCACCTCTCATGGATTACTGGTCTGTGGCCTAACCCAGGGGTAGTCAACATGGTTCCCCCCCAGATCTTGCTGACCTACACTTCCAGCCATCCCTGACCACTGGCACTGTTTGCTGTGATGGGAGTTGAGGTTGAGCAATATCTGGGAGGGCCAGGCTAGGAAGGCTGCATCAAGTATATTAATTGGTTCAGCCAGTTAAGTGAATAGAACACCAGATCTGACGAGGCTACAGTAGCTTCCAGTATGCTATTGAGATGATGTAATGATGTCTTACAAAGCCCTGAACAACTTATCCAATTCCCTGCATTCCCCAATATTTCTCTTGCCCAGCTTTTAAGACCTGCCAGAGTGGCCCTACTCATGATTCCACCACTGAGTAGGGTTTGTAAGTCAGTGGCTCGTGAAAGGGCCTTCTTGGTCCTAGGCTCTGTGGTTTAACCCACAGCGCCACCCGCATCCCCCATTGAAATTAATCATCCATTAATTTCAATTAATCCATTAATCAGTTATTGAGTAAACCATCACCAGTAAATCAGCAAGCAAATCATCATCATTACTGATTTGTATGCTGTATCATCCATTCATTTCAATGGATCTACTCTGAGTAGGACTTGCATTGGTTACAACCCCCTTCTTTCATACCGTATTTGGTTCCTCCGCTCAGTCCCTTATTTAATGCAAAGCAGAACAAACAAACAAACAAAACAAAAATATCATGCATGTGGCCCATCACTTGCCTTTGGTCATGCTGGGCTGGTGCTGATGCGAGTTCGAGTCCAGAAACATCAAGAGCGCCACAGTTTTCCAATACACAAACCTGTGGTTGGCAATGGACTATCCTGACTAGCCAGATTGTGACTCAGAACTGGTCCGGCATTTCTAAGTTTATTTTGTGGCTTTCTATTCCGCCTTCGGGGACGTGGGTGGCGCTGTGGGTAAAACCTCAGCGCCTAGGACTTGCCGATCGTCAGGTCGGCGGTTCGAATCCCCGTGGCGGGGTGCGCTCCCGTCGTTCGGTCCCAGTGCCTGCCAACCTAGCAGTTCGAAAGCACCCCCGGGTGCAAGTAGATAAATAGGGACCGCTTACTAGCGGGAAGGTAAACGGCGTTTCTGTGGGCTGCGCTGGCTTGCCAGATGCAGCTTGTCACGCTGGCCACATGACCCGGAAGTGTCTTCGGACAGCGCTGGCCCCTGGCCTCTTAAGTGAGATGGGCGCACAACCCCAGAGTCGGACACGACTGGCCCGTACGGGCAGGGGTACCTTTACCTTATTCCGCCTTTGACATATTCCAGAGGGTGACTTACCCAACAGGAAACTAAAGTACAGTAATAGGAGATAGATAATGAGTGGGATGCGCAACAAAAGTGTTGCAGTGCAGAGTGCCTCCTGCTGAGGGTTCCAGCCAGCCATTCCCTTCTCCAGTTAGGGGTGGGCGAATCTTTCATAAGACTATCAGAAGAGATCTGCTGCATCACACAAAGGTGTATCTTGTCCAGCTTTCTGTTCTCCCAGCAGCCATTCAGGAAACTCCAAAAAGCCCACAGGCAGGGCATGAAGGCATCAGTCCATGTTACTCATAAAAACATAAAAAGAGCCTTGCAGGATGAGGCCGATGTCCCATCTAGTCCATCACCCACATTGGCCAACCAGATGCCCCAATGGAAAGCTCACAAGCAGGAACTGAGCTCAACAGCAAAGCTCCCCACTCATGATTCTGAGCTACTTTCCTTTGTTCCTGTTTTCACAGGGGAGAGTATTCCATCGTCAGGGCACCACTACCAAGAAGGCCATGTTACAATGAGCTTTCTCCAAAAAAATCTCAAAATATGTCCCCATTTTCCAGTGGTCATTTTGGCACATGGAATAAAAAGTGTCATGGGCATGTCACTTCCCAACATATTCTGGTTAGCTAAATCTGCACATCTGATTTTTTGGGGGGAGGGGGAGCAACAGGCACTCTTGCCAACATACATAGTTAACTTTTAATTATCAGGCTAAAACATTCCTGCTTGTCCAGGTTTTTTAAAACTTAGATTGTACTTGTGCATGATTTATGGCCTGCTTTTGACACTCATCTTTTTTTATTGAGCAAACCATCACCAGTGAATCAGTGAGCAAACCATCATTGTTATTGATTTGTACGCTGCCTTTCCATTGTTATACCATGCTCCAGGCGGCTGACGACATCAATGAAATGTACATAATTCACTCTAACAGGTACAAAATGGGAACAAAACAAAAACAGTCATGCTCCTAAGTACCAATTAGGGTATCAGATCGGATGGTGATCTGTCCTTGTTTATAAAGATGTAGTTGATAGAGGCAGAGGAGCTGTGATGACAAAGTTGTATATGGTTATGCGTTGGGTGGAGAAATCAGGCCTTAGGACCATCAGAGGAAGCTGAATGTTGGAAGATGCAGCCATCCCAAGCGTCCTTATTTTCCAGAGACTGTCCCTGATTTACAGAAGCCGTTCCGGTTTTTTATTTGATCCCAGAATGTCCCGCTTTTCCTTAGAATGTCCCAATTTTAATCAGAGAAATGTTGGTGGATATGGAGTTATGTGACCCCCCTGAGCCAAGGAGATAAGTAACTATACAGTGGTACCTCGGGTTAAGAACTTAATTCATTCTGGAGGTCTGTTCTTAACCTGAAACTGTTCTTAACCTGAGGTACCACTTTAGCTAATGGGGCCTCCTGCTGCTGCCGCACTGCCACTGTGCGATTTCTGTTCTCATCCTGAAACAAAGTTCTTAACCGAGGTACGATTTCTGGGTTAGCGGAGTCTGTAACATGAAGTGTCTTTAACCTGAAGTACCACTGTACAACCTTTAGAAGACACCAAAAGGCAGCCCTGAATAGGGAAGTTTTTAAAATGTTTTATTATGCTTGTAGATATGTTGGGAGCTGCCCAGAGTGGCTGGGGCAAAACAGCCAGATGGGAAAGGTATAAATAATAAAATTGTTGTTGATGATGATGATGTTGAATAGGATGTCCCTATTTTCATTGTATAAATACTGGAGGGTATAAATATGTACTCCTCCACACAGTGCACAGTTAAACTATGAAATCCACTCTGGTAACATGCTGTGTCGGCCACCAATTTGGGTGACTTTAGAAGTGGATTAGAAAGATACTCAGAGGGTATGGCTCTCACGGATGCAAGGACGCAGGTGGTGCTGTGGTCTAAACCACTGAGCCTCTTGGGCTTGCCAATCGGAAGGTCAGTGGTTCGAATCCCTGCAACGGGGTGAGCTCCCGTTGCTCTGTCCCAGCTCCTGCCAACCTAGCAGTTCAAAAGTACACCAGTGCAAGTAGATAAATAGGTACCGCTGTGGCGGGAAAGTAAACGGCATTTCCGTGCACTCTGGCTTCCATAACGGTGTCCCATTGCACCAGGAGTGGTTTAGTCATGTTGGCCACATGACCCGGAAAGCTGTCTGCGGACAAATGTCAGCTCCCTCGGCCTGAAAGCAAGATGAGCGCCACAACCCCATTTTCGCCTCTGACTGGGCTTAACCATCCAGGGGTCCTTTACTTTTTACCTTACTAGCCACAAAGGCTATGTTCTGCCTCCCCTTTTGGAGGCAGTATGCAGTATGCCTCTGAATACCAGTTTCTGGAAATCACAAGTGGGGAGTCTTGCTGTTGCTTCAGGTCCTGTTTGTGGGCTTCCCATTGAGGGCATCTGGTCAGCCACTGTGAGAACAGGATGCGGCCTAGATGGGCCATTGGCCTGATCCAGCAGGGATATCTTCTTACGTTCTTGCGTCAGAAAAAGAATAAACCAATGAAAATATCTCAGCGAATATACAATCAAATTAAGGACTCACCACATACTTCTTCATAAGGTCTAACAATAAAGATGCAAAGCTGCGCTCTCAGTAAACAATCCTCTGAAACTTTGACCCATAGCATAAGCATCTGTTACACGTGAACATCCATTTGGAAGCCTATTTATGCAGGGTTGTTGTTGTTGTTTTATATAAAAAATGTTAAGAAGGGCGGAATTAGTCTGAGCATTGCTTAAGGAGCAAAGAGCAAAAATGGTTACATAAAGGGGTAAATTAATATTGCTCAAGGCGCAAAGAGCCATAATTGTCACACAGAGGGAGAAATTATGCAATTCGCTTTCAGGAGAAAACTTGTTACGCCTACGGGCTCCAACACGGATTGCATTGATCTTTCTGACACTTTTTTTCTGGATAACAACCCCTGAGCAAATCGGATGAAAAGCTGAGTGAGTCAGACAGGACTTAGGTCTTTCCTGTGACTCGATGGAGAGGGTGGAGCTTCTGCTGCGAGGCTGAACATGTGGGATTTAGTATCTCATAAGGCACCTTCCTTTGTCATGGGGGAAAACCCAAATCTTTATCTCTCTCTGACAAGAGAGCATTGGGCTAGGTGCATGAGGTCAGGGTCTGAGACATCAGTCATGCGCATAGGAGACATAGGAGGAAATATCTCCTGGCCTTAGAAAACATTGCAGTTCCTTCTATTTCCAATGTTCAGGCTGTGAGTACCATTCATTATTCATTCACTTATTCATTTTAAAGCATTTCTAAACTGTGTAATAAACTCTTTGCTGAATACAATATAAAAGCAATATACCGTATCAGTAAAGCGAGAACATAAGGTATAACCAAACTGTAGTATAAACACATTTTAAATAAATAAAAACAGGAATTTGGAGAATTCAACAAGGTCTGGTCTTGTGGGTCAGGAAAGGTTTGGACAAAAAGATATGGATTGTATCTAAGTCAGTCCAGTAGACCCACTGAAATCAATGGACCTAAGCAGTAATATTTTTCTAGAAAAAGAGGAGCCTGAACTCACCATGAATGCCTCTCTCGTTCTCTTAGAATGGCAATGGCACCCACCTGAGAGGTGCCGGAACTGAGTTCCGGTGAGTTCCGGTTGACAAAAAGCCCTGGGCCTAAGTTAGTTATCTCCATTAACTTCAGTGGGTCTGCTCTGAGCTGGACTTACATTGGCTACAAATCAATGGCTTTAGAAGATGGTTGCCACTTTCCATATGACAGAGGGAAAGGCATTCCAAGAGTAAACAGCAAAAATGGTCACTGCCCAATGGTTTGGGGTGGAGGGACCTGCCAATGTTGGTTCTTTCTGTTTCTCATTTTTCCAATCTTAAATGCATTTCTCCACATCTCTGGAGCAATTCACGATTTTTTAAATTTAAAAAATCACAAAATACTTCCACGTTTAGTGTGAATTTCTCCTAATAAGCACCTTCTTTTGTACTTAGCTTTGAGTTAATATACGCATTTCCACAAACAATTACACCTAACATTGTAGTATGTTCTTTTCACTGATAGATTCATTTTTATGCACACTTTCCCCAAATGTACACATTTTTTAAAAGAAAAGACTGCTGGGCTGGAGAACTGCATTGCAAAATTTGGATTGGTTCAGACTTAGGAGAATAGCTGTGTTTCAGAAACTGCAGGTACCACTCCGGCGGAAAGGTAAACAGCGTTTCTGTGCGCTGCTCTGCTTCGCCAGAAGCGGCTTAGTCATGCTGGCCACATGACCCGGAAGCTGTACGCCGGCTCCGTCGGCCAATAAAGCGAGATGAGCGCCGCAACCCCAGAGTCAGTCACGACTGGACCTAATGGTCAGGGGTCCCTTTACCTTTACCTTTACCTTTTTGCAACCTAAGGCCCGTGGACTGGATGTGGCCCAATCGCCTTCTCAATCCAGCCCATGGACAGTCTGGAAATCAGCGTGTTTTTACATGAGTAGAATGTGTGCTTTTATTTAAAATGCATCTCTGGGTTATTTGTGGGGCATAGGAATTCGTTCATTTCCCCCCAAAAAATATAGTCCAGCCCACCACATGATCTGAGGGATGGTGAACTGGCCCCCTGCTGAAAAAGGTTGCTCACCCCTGATTTAAACATTCCAGTGTAGTATACCATATGGTGGTATCAAAATGATTTGTTTTATTTGCAGAATATGGATATCTCTTCAAAATGAGAGCAAGAGGATCAGGTGGGTGGAAATGAGTCCTGTTGCCCAAGCAAATTTTAATTCTGAAAGTGTGGCCCAGAGGAAAAAAGTTTGAGAACCACTGATATTAATAATAATAATAATAATAATAATAATAATAATAATAATAATAATAATAATAATATAGGGCAGCTGGGGACACAGTTTTAGCAACCTCAGTCTGCCCTTAGGCAGCCCTACCTGCTTGACATCTGACTTGCAACTCATCCAATGGCATGTCTGTCAGCTTCCTCCTCTTTAGACTAGGTGCTTCCCTTGTAGATTTCAGCAAGGAAGAAGGATGGGGATGAAACCACAGTGAGTTGGCTACATCTGTCATTGGCAGGTAGTCTCAGTGGCTGAGGGTTGTTATCAATACTAGTTTTATCCAGAGTAGGCTCACTGACGTTAATAGACTTGACTAGCTTAGGTTCATCAGTTTCAATAGGTCCACACATTGGAGTTATTTAAGCAGAGGTTGGAGGGCCATCTGTCCGGGATTCTTTTCTTTTTTAAAAATAATTTTTATTATGAATTTCAACATAACAAATTATCAAAAACATATCATCTTCAAGACTTCCCTCAGCCCAAGACTTCCCTCAGCTCCTCTCTCTGATTTTTCAACACACGTCATTCTCTGCATATTATAAAATTGTAAATATTATCTATCTAATATGTTAACAATAATAAATCTGTGTATGTTTATTCAAAACCTGCCAAGGAGTCCAGTTTATTTTGGTTTGGTTTTTTTAAAAGTAATTTGTAAAAAGTTCCCATTCTTCTTTAAAGCCACAGTTGTCCTTGTCTCGCAGTTTGTATGTCAATTTTGCCAGTTCCGCATAATCCATCAATTTCCCTTGCCACTGTTCTTTTGTTAGGGATTCTTTAAGCTGTGCTTCTGTCACTGCAGGGGGCTGGACAAGATGACGCTATCCCTCCCAACTCTAGAATTCTATGATGCTAATCTGAATAAAATATTGTGGGGTGGGACAGGTGAGCTCCGCCCTGCATAATCGGTCACATGCTGCAGCACATGCACACTACAGTGGTACCTCGGGTTACATACGCTTCAGGTTACACACTCTGCTAACCCAGAAATAGTGCTTCAGGTTAAGAACTTTGCTTCAGGATAAGAACAGAAATCTGGCTCCGGCCGCAGCAGCAGGAGGCCCCATTAGCTAAAGTGGTGCTTCAGGTTAAGAACAGTTTCAGGTTAAGAGTGGATTTCCGGAACGAATTAAGTACTTAACCTGAGGTACCACTGTATTTGAATGCAATGCCCATCAGCTTTAGGAGGCCCAGCTCCCTCAAATATTTTATGGGGGCGGGGGGGCTGAAAGGACCTCAGCCCCTAGGAGTTGGCTCCTATGGATTCTATAAAACTGAGTTGGAGACAACCCCAGGTGTGCCGTTAACCAACTGAGGCCACGATCCCAACCCCACTTACCTGGGAGTGACCCCCATTGAATTAATTGCAACTTACACAGTTAGGATCACAGCCTATTTGCTTTCCCCTCTCTGGATATTCCTGGAGAGTGGAAAGACTTGCTCATACTGACCCATGTCGTCACATCAAGATGAGGCTACTGTTGTGTGACCCACATGGGCTTCCTTTGAAAAGCGTCAGCGAGATCCTCGGCCAGTTCAGATTGGGACAGGACGTTCTATGCAAAGGACGTTACTTTTGCAAGAACTCCTTAGGAGGAAATAGGGTGATGCATCGCATAACCTGCTTCTTAAATTGGCCTTCACCAGAGAGCAGAGTTTCAAGCACTTCCTTCACGTTGACCTCCAAACCGGCACAAAATGGTTATCTTACAGATGCCGTAACCCCATCGATCCAGAGGTCAAATCCTGCATGTGGCTGTGAAGCCTCCTTCCTTCCTAGTCCCCCAGTCCACCCCTGCAAAGCTGGAGTGCTAACTGAAAGCAACAGAGCAGAGGAGCTGGAAGCAGAGTGCTGACTTGCTTGCTTAGATGCTGTGATTTTGCGGTGAGGCAAAGCCCTGTCTATGCCTCTTTGGCTTCACAAGAGATGAGGAGCTCTCTAATGCAGCCAACTGCAGCAGGGCTTGCTGTCAGTGCCAAAAAGCGAGCCCTGCTTGCAAAGGAATGATCGGGGACTCATTTTAGGCACCCCATTGCTCCTTGGCCTATAGCCATTGAGTCTGTTGTTTAATGGCAAAAGTGCAGAGTCCCTTCATTCAGTTGCAGCCACGACCCTTCTAAAATGATACAACCTTCTAAGATTACACAATAGAATAATAATAATACAGTCATACCTCCGGTTAAATATGCTTCAGGTTGAGTGTTTTCAGGTTGCTCTCCACGGCGACCCAGAAGTAACGGAACACGTTACTTCCAGGTTTCGCCACTCGCGCATGCCACTCGCGCATGCGCAGACGCTCAAAATGACATCACACGCATGTGCAGAAGCAGCGAATCATGACCTGCGCACGCGCAGACATGGGTTGCGTTCTGGTCAGGTTGCGAACGGGGCTCTGGAACAGATCCCGTTCGCATCCAGAGGTACTACTGTAATAATAATAATAATAATAATAATAATAATAATGGATGTATTGTAATGATCAATGCAGACCTTCATGTGCTGGCTTTCAGCTAGATCTGCTGTTTTCTGTACATGTACGTTTGGAGCGGTCCTATAGTTTCTTTTGGAGTGAGTTAAGTTGCGTTTTCCATTACGTTCCATTGCACGTAACAGATCTTGCATGCTGCTCTCTTGAAACCAACCCCCCTTGTGCTTTTGGTCAAGTGAAAATGCTGAGCTTTGGAGCATATAGAACTCTTCCTTTTTGGTGTTCTTCCTGCACACCTTCTCCAGAGTAACCCTAGGAGCCAATCCCCACTGGCCGACTCACCTCCTTTCACTCGGATTGGTTCCAACCAGCCCAAAGGGAGAGAATCCTTCTTCTCAAGGGCTAAAAATCTCCCCTTTCACGCAAAGAGACTCTGTTGCAAAAATAGTACAGTCATACATCAGGTTACAGATGCTTCGGGTTGCACGATTTTGGGTTGCGTACCGCGCCGAACCCGGAAGTACCAGAACAGGTTACTTCCAGGTTTCAGCGCTTGCACATGCTGCTGCCAGTCAGGGTAGGAAAGAAAGAAAGGAAGGAAGGAAGGAAGGAAGGAAGGAAGGAAGGAAGGAGTTGGAGGAAAGGAGTTGGAGGAAAGGAGCTGCAACACTAGACAGCAGAATATTAAAAACTGAAATGTAGATGTAAATAAATGGTGCTTAAAAACAACAACGACAACAACAACCCATGTAAAACTCCAAAAGGAAGTGTCTCAGTAACTAGCACTGTGGTGGCCCCTCCAAAAGCACCCTGGTCCAAACACCAGATTTTTCCAAGTAGAAGGATTGTGGGCATGCAGAAGGTGGCAGGTTCAATCCTCAGGATCTCCACATAGGACCGGGAAACACCCCTTCCCCGGACCCTGGATCACAGATCACAGAATTGTAGAGTTGGAAGGGAGCCTGAGGATCATCTGGTCCAACCCCTGCAATGTAGGAATATATGCAGCTGCCCCATACAGGGCTCGAACCTGCAACCTTGGCATTATCAGCATCGCGCACTAACCAGCTGAGCTATCCAGGATAACTGCTGCCGAACAGCGTCGACAAGACTGAGCGAGACGAGCCAATGGTACACAACACGTGCTGAGTGTAAGGCAGCTCCCCGTATTCCTGAGAATACAGGAGGAAATTTTCCGAGGCAGGGAGGTCACCCGGCATCTTTGAGGGCAGCAGGAGAAGTGACCGAATCACCCGAAAGATGAGGACGATGAAGACACTGCAAGGAGGATTCCTCAGAATTTGGAATTATTTCCTCGTTTCCTCCTCCCTCTATCGCAGCCGACAAACGGACGCCTTTGCGCGAGATTCCGCATGAATCCAAAAGCTTCCTAAGTTGAGCAAGCTTCTCCGCGTCCTCCGACTGGCTGATCTGGTCTGGTCTTCTTCCCTGGGAAGAAATCTGCGTCTCTCCATGAAGCTCCAGCCCTTTCGAGCCGTGACTCAGCCTCTCAATCTGCATAACAAGGCTGGACAGCTCCCAGGCGCTCTTATCTGTGGGTATAAAAGAAAACTCTCAGCATCCCGCTCTCACATTTTGCCAGCTCCTTCGCGCCGCGCTCCACGCTGCTCCACCCGGCTCCCAGTTCAAGAGAAGAGCGGGGGCAACCAAGGTACCGATCGCTTTCTTGCGGCTGCTAATGTGTGTGCCTTGTGTGTGGCTCTGCCCTGGCATTAGTGCCTGAAACCAGCTCATAATTGCTATATTTAGAGCAAGTAGGCTAATGGTAGTGTAACTCAGCTTCTTATGATTACATTTGACTGTCTCTGTGTGTTTTGCTGGACGGGTTTCTACAGTTGAGTACAGTTTGGTGAGCATCTACAGCATGCAAGTGGAGGGGTGGACAATGAGGTGGTAGAAAGGACTGTTAACACTTCAGGTGGTGCCTGAACTCCTTTTCAATGTCACCCCACCTTATTTTTAAAACATGCACGCAAAAAAAAGGAAAAAAGTCATTGAGCAAAGAGAACTAGTGCCTCAAGTTTCTCCCAACCAGCCCTTTCTCCTGCAGTGCTGCTTTTTCCAATTCATGGACAATTCCTTTGACCCAGGGAAAGAATTTGGAATTGTGATTCTTCTACCCACCATCGGTCCTACCTGCTGCCGTGTTCTGCCACAGGTGTACCATGGAGAATGAGTCAAAGGACCACAAACACTCTGCTGTGATTTCCATGTTCCATCTATTTTGGCCCCATGGGAGGCTCAAGCAATTTCCAGGAATCTGTACACAGAGGAAACCCATTTTTTTACATACGCAGAAAGGGACCAGTTGCGATGGTGCATTTTTTAAAAAAATTATAAGCTATGTGACTTTGATGATCTTTTTACACTGCCTTTAGTCTTCTACCTGTGGTGTTGTTTTTTGTCGGTCATAGTCTAGTAGTGATTTGCTGTCGCTGTTGAGAGCGAATACCTGCTTAATTATTATCAGCTGATATTTTGAGAGTTAATTTTATTGTGTGATATTCTGTTTGAAATGGATTCCTGAATATTACTTTATTTGCCACTTATTTTAAATGACTTTTATTGTGACATAATTTTGTTGGATCGGAATGTTTTAATGGATGTGCAGCCTTTGCTGTATATCTTGTTGTTTCTGCGGCTTGTAAACTGCCTTGCGTATATAGCAATACAGGAGGGCGATATTCCAGTTAAAAGTGAAATGAATTGAAAATGGGATAGAGTGGGCATCAAAGAGGGCAAATGACTAGAGGTGAATCAGTCATTCGCTTCTGGAGACTGAGCTGTTGGCTTTAGTTACCGGTAGTTGTTTTGGAGCTCACCTGTACCTGGATGAGATGCTGACTGAGCTGTCCTCCTTTTTATAGCTCAAAATGTTGGCCTCTGAGTGGATTTTCACAAGACAAGCAAATAGTGGTAGCGACTAGCTTTTGGAAGTGGGAAGCTAATAGCTTCTGGGCTGCCATCCTATGCTCTCCTACCCAGGTGTAAGCCCCAACTCAGTGCATAGGATTGCACTGTCAGGTGTATTGCTGGTCCAGAGATGAGAAATAGACACTTGGACCTCACTTGTCCTTTAATATGAAAGCAGTGGTTGCCTTCAAACATAGTTGTGATGCTCAGTGTTGTCAACTCAAACCAACAGCAGTTCAGAGAGAGAGAGAGAGAGAGAGAGAGAGAGAGAGGAGAGAGAGAGAGAGAGAGAGAGAGAGAGAGAGAGAGAGAGAGAGAGAGAGAGAGAAATCTGCTTCCACAGCTCAGCTCCACCTTTGAAGTTGGGGTGTTCTGCATTCAACGCCAGAGTCACAGCTTCTTGCAAAATATCAGTAATGCTTGAAGGTGGGATGTTCTGAGTCAAAGGAGTGGGACAGGAGATGGGCCCATCACTCTCTAGGTCCCAAGTCACAGAAACTGGGGTGTTTATCCCAGCAGAGGGACTGCAAGCTGCCTTTGGCTGGACCAGTGTATATCATGATGGCTGAACCAATTGACTCATTTTATTTATTTATTGCGTTTGTATCCCCACCTCCTTTTCCAAGGAGCTCAAGGTGGCATAAAGGGGTCTCCCTTTC
This sequence comes from Podarcis raffonei, assembly GCF_027172205.1. NCBI lineage: Eukaryota > Metazoa > Chordata > Lepidosauria > Squamata > Lacertidae > Podarcis > Podarcis raffonei. The sequence continues at coordinate 72,412,147 of NC_070609.1, read as the reverse complement.
CTCACTAAATCTCCACCACAACAGCCCTGTGATGCAGGTCAGGCTGAGAGGCAGCGACTGGCCTGAGGTCACATCCAGTGAGCTTCATGGCTCAGTGGGGAACTGGAGTCTCCCAGGTCCTATTATTATTATTATTATTATTATTATTATTATTATTATTATTATTATTAATACCCCGCCCAGCTGGCTGGGTTTTCCCAGCCACTCTAGGCGGTTTTCAACAAAGTATTAAAATACAGTAGTCTGTTAAACATTAAAAGCTTCCCTAAAGAGGGCTGCCTTTAGATGTTGTCTAAAAGTCTGGTAGTTGTTCTTCTCTTTGGCATCTGGTGGGAGGGCGTTCCACAGGGCAGGTGCCACTACCGAGAAGGCCCTCTCCCTGGTTCCCTGTAACTTGGCTTCTCACAGTGAGGGAACCGCCAGAAGGCCCTCGGCGCTGGACCTCAGTGTCTGGGTAGAACGATGGGGGTGGAGACGGTCCTTCAGGTATACACTCCTTCAGGTCCTAGTCTAGCACTCTAACACTACACCACACTGGCATTCAGTGTTGGGAAGTAAGGAAGCTGGCTTGTACCAGTTCAGACTTAGAATCATAGAATCATAGTAGAATTGGAAAGGACCCCAAGGGTCATCTAGGCGAACCCATTGCAATGCAGGAACAAACTTTGTCTACATAGCCTTAGATTGTCTGCTGCTCCCTGGGGTTCTTGAGCTAAGAGAGGCTTTTGTTACCTGAACTTCAGACCATCTCCATGTGCTTTAGCACTGAGCTGCAGTTGCTCCCAAGTTGCTGGTCATCTGCCTGCTGCCCCCAGGCAAACCACCATCCTTGTGCTACAAGTCCCCACCCACCCACTGTTGCAATGTAGAGATAACAATAATGGGATTTTTACGAGGCTTACCTACTGGTGCTTGAGGCAATGGGTGTGGGACACTGGAAAGGCAAGGCGCTGCTGCTAAATATTGATACAATTGTTAGGGATTAGTATTATTGGTGTGGATATAAGGCGATTGTTTGGGGTGTGCAAGGCTCCAAAGTAGATTGATGCACCTGTCGACAGGGGAGGCTAGATCTCTTAATTTATTTCTCATTTCTCCAGTCAACTGGTTACATTTCTGCCGCAGTTTGCCTGTGCATGCGCGCGCACACAGACACACACACACAAATCCAACTAAGTTCTACTTAGAGTAGAAATTAATGAACCTAAGTTGGTCATGGTCATTAATTTTGATGGTTCTGCTTTGAGCAGAACTAAGCTTGACTGCAGCACTGATCAGCATTTTACTGTGTACTTCTAATGTACTTGTCTCTGTATGCAATTTTGCCTAATATGCACATTTTTGCAAACTGGTCTCCCCTAATAAAGTGCATTTTTGTATGTCATTTTTACTAATAAGTGGCTTTTTAGGCAGGCTTTCCTCTAATACTTCCCATTTTTAAAAAATCCTTGGGGAAAACATTGCAGAACTCAGAGAAGTGCACATTTCAAAGGATATCTGTAGTTCAGTGTGTGTGTGTGCTGCTTTGGGAAGTGCAAAGTGTCCATGGATGGGCACATATGTTCCAGAAAGAGAGAGAGAGAGATTTGAGTATGCACAAAGAAGGGTTTGCAAACAGTGAAGCAGTTAGTTGATTTTGGACTGTAGACATGGGGATTATTTCACTTAGCATCAACATGGAATAAGTCACACCCTGCTGCTCTGAGAACCCTCCTGCTCATTCTTCTGGCCTGGGGCCCCAGACCTCTACCCCAAAGTCTTGTCCTACGGACCGGTGCCACTGTTTGCAAAGAAGGAGAAGAAGAATTTTCTTTATACAACAGCATATGTTTCCAAAAATCTTTCTGTAGCGGAATGTTCCCTTCTGCCTCATGAGGACTAGCCACTTGCTCACAAAATGGCTCATTTGATGGTTTTCCTTGCTGCAGCTGACATTTCTGTTTTCGTCCTTGCTAATTGCATCCTCTGATCTCTCAATCTCTCTCTCTCTCTCTCTCTCTCTCTCTCTCTCTCTCTGCACGTAGCTGCTTTGCAGTTGATCATCCAGAAAAGTTTTGCTGAGCAAGATGTTAGGGAATCTGCAAGGGGAGGTAATTAAAGCAGAGATTCTCAGCACTTCACCAGGGAGCAAGTGCCATTCCACTGAGTGAGACTCACTTCTGAGTAAACACGCTTACTGTCCCTCTGCACACGTCTTCCTATTCCAAACAACGATGGCCTAATGTGTATGTTTGCAAGCTGAATTCCTCTGGGTTTCTTTCACTCATCCTTTGTGAATGTACGGTAACTTCACATAAATCAAAGTCACATGGAAAGATTTGGCAGCCCTAGAATGCTTCCCTAGGAGTGAAATGGATTGAGCTCACTAGGATTTGATTCTGAGAACATCTTGCTTGCTGCCCAGGTCCTCAGGCTGAATTCATGCAATATTTTCTGCAAAAAAATGTAGTGTCTTTGAATCCCTCTGGATTTATGGCAACCCCCTTCCCACAGCTTGCAAAGAACAGAATCTGGTACCTTTGCATCAAACTTACGAGTTGAAACACAGGCTAACCCACCTGCGGCAACAACAAATCCTTTGCTTGAGAGAACCTGTCCTCTTAGCTCCAAATGCTTTAAAAGATAAGTGGCAAAGGGAATTTTCTACTCTGGATTTAATGGTCTAACTACAGGGGGTGAAGGATCTACTAGATCCCTTAGGGTGCAATCCGAACCCCACTTAGCTGGGGATGAAAGTTAAGGGAAGAAAGGTGTGTTCAAGTCACATTTTAATGCAAAGCTACCACATCTGCATTCCTCAAACTAATCAGCAAACCAAAGCACGGCTATTAAGGCATCTCAGTTTTTACAATGCTCTCCCCATACCAAAGAATGCATGGGAAAAAAACCGAAGGCAAGGAAAGGAAAGAAATGCATATGTCAGAGAAAATCACAAAGATGGGGCTGAATTGCTTGGGGGGAAGTGCATACAACAAGTAAAATTGTGTTCAGAAAGGTATACCTTAAGGGGGAAAGGGAGAAAATGCATACAATTTTTTTTAAAAATGAACATGTGCAGATATAAGGGGAACTGAATTTAAGAGTGAGGAAAACCCATAGATTTGCCTGCATTCCAGCCTGAGTGTTAAGTCCCCTTGAATTCAACAGGACCTGCTTCTGAGTAGATGTAGTTAGGCCTGCATTGTTAATGCAGTAAGACAACCTTGTTGGAATGGGTGCCTCTCCTCCGCCTCTTGCTGAGAAGGGCCACTGACATCTGCCACAAAGTCTTCTTCATGCCACTGAGTGCAGATGAGGTAGGAAATTATCGAATTCATCTGAAGGATTGGTGAATCTGTCCATTTCAGTTTCTCTTTGATTCCTGCATTGCAGGGCGTTGGACTAGACGAGATCCCTTCCAACTCCACAATTCTGTTCTACAATGCTTTAGATGCCTCTTTTTCCCCCAACCTTCAATTTGGTTCTCCACAATTCCTGCATCGGTTTATGAATACCTCATGAAAATTCACCAGCGTCTTAGTGTGAATTTCTCCCCCTGTCCTGTTTTTGGTAGGCAATATCACCAAATGTACACAGACGTCTGCAAAGCAGTTACCCCCTATTGCACTTTTGTACATTGTTTTTACCAATACAGTGGTACCTCGGGTTAAGAACTTAATTCGTTCTGGAGGTCCGTTCTTAACCTGAAACTGTTCTTAACCTGAGGTACCACTTTAGCTAATGGGGCCTCCCACTGCCACTGCGCCACCGCAGTGTTCTCATCCTGTTCTCATCCTGTTCTCATCCTGAAGCAAAGTTCTTAACCTGAGGTACTATTTCTGGCTTAGCAGAGTCTGTAACCTGAAGTGTCTGTAACCCGAGGTATAACTGTATATCTATTCGTACGCACACTTGACCCCAGTATACGCATTTTTGTGCACATCAACTAGCTGGAGAACTGCCCTGCAAAACTGGGAGAAGAATAGATTCCAATCATAGAATTGTAGAGTCGGAAAGGACCCCAAGGGCCATCTAGTCCAACCCCCTGGCAATGCAGGGATCTCAACCAAAGCCCACCACTGGCATGTGGCCTTGGAAGGTTGCCCAGAAGGAAATGCAGACCTTGGGCCGAAGAATGATCCCTATCCTTGTGATCCAACAATATTGCGATACCCAAGATTGAAAGCACTGCTCTGGGAGATAGGCTTGTAGCAGATTGATGGTGATTCAGCCACACAGACACACACACACCACTTTTCAGATAATGACTTCTGAGTGTATTCATGCACATAGTTAAACCATGGAACTCACTGCCACAGGAGGCAGTAATGATGTACGGTAATGGTAACCAACTTCAATAGCTTTAAAAGAGGATGAGACAAATTCATGGAAGAGAAGGCTATTGAAGGCCACTAGCCATGATGGCTATTCTGTGCCTCCACAGTCAAGAGGCAGCAACCCTTCTGAATACCAGTTGCTGGAAACTGCAGGAAGGGAAAGGGCTCTTGCGTTCAGATCCTGTTTGCTGCTTTCCCACAGGCACCTGGTTGGCCACTGGGAGAACAGGATGCTAGAGTAGAGGGGCCATTGGCCTTATCCTGCCAGGCTTATGTTCTTAGTGCAGATTTTTAACCGCACATTAAATTCAACGAGGTTTGTTTTGCTCACCAGAAACGTGCGATGCCGGGTTTTATTGCAGCCTGTTTCGGCATGTTTCGGCTCTTGTTTCAATTAGAACATGTTGGTTATAAGGCTTTTGTCACAGCTTCGGGAAAATCGGCCCGTCTTTGCACTCTCACGGTTATATTGGATGGTTTTACAATTCTGCCATGCAGGCTCTCCTGGGTACATTTTTGCAGAAGAGGAAGATACGAGCAATAAAAAGGTGACAATTGTTAACCAAACTGGCTAGTGAAAAATGTGGGCTAGTAACTCCGGGAACTTTGAAAGTAACTCCCAGTAAGGGACCGGGGAGGATTCACTTACGAAGCCCTGCTGGCATTCGCCAATCAGGATGGAAAGTTGTGGTGGGTTGTTGTTTTTTTACTTTCTTTCTATTGCTGCACCAGCTCCATGCTTGTGCAGCTGAGGGCCCAGAGGATGATGGGGGGTTTTGAATCTGTCTCCACCAATGGGAGAACTGCCCAGAATCCACCAGCTCTGACTTCACACCTTCACACCGCTTCTGCCATGGCGGAGGTTCACCAGAGCTCTGCTTTGTGGCTGAAGGCAGCAGAAAGGCGAGTTGGCCCTTAGCTTTGGGGTTTAGGACCGGGTTGAGATCCATGCACATGCACTAAGACCAGTGTTGGATTTACATATAAGCTAAACAAACTATAGCTTTTAGGGCCCCACTCTCTTGGGCCCCCCAAAAAAAATCTAAAGGAAAAAAACTACTGGATGTACATTTCCAAAATATAAGTTAGAGCTTAATAATTATTTCACTATTAATATACTTCTTCTGAATTGTATTTCACTATTAATATACTTCTTAATTGTATTTCAGTTCAACAATTACTTTGATACATATTTTGTTATGTGCAAATGGCTTTAGATACCTCTTAGGTCCATAAATTACCATTTAACATATATTCAACACAAAAAAACAGCGACAATTTGTTGTTGACAAAGGACAGCTGGACATATAAAGAGCCCTATTACCTTCAATAGCTTAGGGCAGGGATAGGCAAACTCTGTTCCTCCAGATGTTTGGGACTACAATTCCCATCAACCCTAGCTAACAGGACCAGTGGTCAGGGATGATGAGAATTGTAGTCCCAAACATCTGGGGGCCTGAGTTTGCCTATGCCTGGCTTAGGGCCTCATCAAACCTAAATCCAGTCCTGACTGAAACCCAGGCACACACATTGAGATCCATGCATGCTGGTTTCAAGGTGCATTAATTCAGAGCTTTAAATCTTGGAAGCGGGGGCTGCAGTCAGAGGAATTATGTTACCTGCACAAAGGAGTCTGGATAGCTCCCCCCCGCACACACACAGTAGTGAAAGGAACAAAATCCAGTTCAATGACAGCATCAATGATAAAACAGGATAGTGAGCACAGTGGTACAGGTAGGTAGTTCTAGATTCTGGAATTAACAGTCTTAACAGGGAGAGGTAAAGGTAAAGGGACCCCTGACCATTAGGTCCAGTCGTGGCCGACTCTGGGCTTGCGGTGCTCATCTCGCTTTATTGGCCGAGGGAGCCGGCGTACAGCTTCCGGGTCATGTGGCCAGCATGACTAAGCCACTTCTGGCGAACCAGAGCAGCGCACAGAAACGCCATTTACCTTCCCGTGTGAGCGGTACCTATTTATCTACTTGCACTTTGACGTGCTTTCGAACTGCTAGGTTGGCAGGAGCAGGGACCAAGCAATGGGAGCTCACCCCGTTGCGGGGATTCAAACCGCTGACCTTCTGATTGGCAAGTCCTAGGCCCTGTGGTTTAACCCACAGCTCCACCCGCTTCCCAACAGGGAGAGGTAGCCCTCTTTAGATAGCTGTGTGCATTATTTCACTGCAAAATGTCATCATCCAGCCTTGCTGTGTCCAGGGAAACTTCCTACTCATGTGAGGACCCGGACATATGGCCCGAAGTCTGTCCCTGGCTGCGCCACTGCCTTCTCTGAGGCTGGTCTGCTTCCTGTTGGGGATATTCCAGCTCTAGATTCCTTGCACTGGGCTAGATACGAGGTGTTAAGACCCCTTTCCAACTTTACATTTCCAGAAAATAAGAACCATCCCTGGTAGATAAGGACAGCCGCAGGGTGTGTGTTGTATCAGGAGAGCACACACCTATTTGCCAAAGCACTTTTTGCTGATTTCATCATAACCTGGGATGACTGGATATGGAAAGGAGATTCCAGGCTTGATTCACAGTGATTTTGGTGAAGCGGCATGTGGGATGCTACGCCGATTGAGCAACAGCCTATCCTGCCACAACTAAACATGCTAGCGTGACCGGTGAACTTTGCATGTTATTGCCACAGAGAAGAGTGAAGCATTGGGGTTTTCCCTGACGTAGACATCTGTGTGACTTGGAAGCTTGCATCACTTAGGCTGTGTACACATTATACATGTAAAACGCATTCAACACCCCCATAAAGAATCATGAGGACTGTAGTTCATTCTCCACATGGGGTTATGATTTCCAGCACCCTTAATGAACTACAGGTTCCCAGGATTTTCTTTTGGCAGGTGATTTAAATCTATGTTGTGCACACAGCCTTATAGTCATTTCTTTGTTCCTTTGAATTCAGGCTCAACTGGGAGTCTAAGCAAGGGCCAAATGGAGAGAAGCATCATCTGAGAAATGGAAATGCCTTTGGCAGCAAAACTCTTGAATTCGTGGGAAATAAAACAGGCAGGAAAGAGATGGTTAATAGGATGGAGGGGAGAATCCAAGAGATCATCACTGGTGAACTAGGAAAGTCATACATTAAATGCTGTATGGTTTTGAAACACTGCGAAATTTTTGAGAGTTTAAAATGTACTTTATGACATTGTCTGAATTGGCTTTGCTACAGCAGGGTGGTTTTCCCCCACACTCTCCTTTCTACCCTTCATCCATGCCAGCCCCTCTTTCAGTTTCTCATTCTCTGAGTCTTGTGTTCAAATCTCCAAAGCTCTGCAGTGATTATTTATTTAGCTTTAAAGTTGGCCTTTCTGTGCAAAATTCTTACACTGTAGCTACTCTTCTAGCCTGTTCTGCTTCCCATACACATTACTACAAGCCATGTCCCATAAGATAAAGCATTTATGTACATCATCTTAATCACTATATGCATTTTTATGCACCAAATCCCCCTGAGATAAATAGATAGATGATAGATAGATAGATGATAGATAGATAGATAGATAGATAGATAGATAGATAGATACAATATATGCTTTATTTAGTTGGAAAACCTTATTGCAAAGTCAGAGGTGCACATTTTAAAGTATTGTTAAAGTGTGAATGTGTTAGGTTTGGATTAAAATCCTAACTGCACCATTTTTATATCCTCCATCTCTCATGTCTACACTGTTGTTAAAGTGTTGCATTAAATAGCAAATGAATAGGACCCTTTGTTATTATTACTGGTTGTTATTGTTGCTGCATGATATAGCAGAGATTGCAAAGGATCAAGCTGTAAATTTGCTTTCCAGTCATATTTTGAGTGGCGTGACACTGGTTATACTATTGCAATGTCCCTTGATTAAGCAATAAGTTGCTAATTGCATGGAAGCAACTTGGTATAGCTGACTCCTTAGTAATGGGACTCAGGAATCCTGTAGGTCCATCTGCACCTCGATTAAGTCTTGCGAAGCCCAAGAACGCAGGAATTAACGTTGTTGTTGTTGTTGTTGTTGTTGTTTAGTCGTTTAGTCGTGTCCGACTCTTCGTGGCCCCATGGACCAGAGCACACCAGGCACTCCTGTCTTCCACTGCCTCCCGCAGTTTGGTCAGACTCATGCTGGTAGCTTTGAGAACACTGTCCAACCATCTGGTCCTCTGTCGTCCCCTTCTCCTTGTGCCCTCCATCTTTCCCAACATCAGGGTCTTTTCCAGGGAGTCTTCTCTTCTCATGAGGTGGCCAAAGTATTGGAGCCTCAGCTTCAGGATCTGTCCTTCCAGTGAGCACTCAGGGCTGATTTCCTTCAGAATGGAGAGGTTTGATCTTCTTGCAGTCCTCCAGCACCATAATTCAAAAGCATCAATTCTATGGCGATCAGCCTTCTTTATGGTCCAGCTCTCACTTCCATACATCACTAGTGGGAAAACTGGGGAAACCATAGCTTTAACACTAGTGATGTTTTAAAAATGAAACTGAGAAAAGAGTGCCTTGCTCTGAGAGCAAAATATCTCAGGCAAGCTTTGGAGGAAGCTGAGCTTCTCTCAAAGTTATCTCTGCAACCATAGGGACTAGAACCCTTTCCTGCCTAAAGGAAAGCTAGTCTTCTTCTCCAGACTCTAGAAAGAGCATTTTAAGAAAGAAGTAGAATTTTAGAGTTGGAAGGGACCACGAGGATCATCTACTCCAAGCCCACATTTAGACCAGAGTCCATGGATGTGACTTGTGTAGTTTAGCAGCAGAGAATCTGTTTTGAATGCAGAAGGTGCCAGATTCAATCTCTGGTAGGGGCTGCAAAGATTCTCACTATGAAACCTTAGAGAGCCACTGCCAGTCTGTGCAGACAGTATTGAGCTAGAAGGACCAATGGTCTGACTTGGTATAATTTCATACCACCCTCCCCCCTTAGTCACAACTCAGGGGTTTAGCTTCCTCTTCAAGCAGAAAGTCCCAGGTTTGGTCCTCAGCATTTCTATGTAGCATTGGGAAAGATGGCCCATCTGAACCCTTGGGGAGCTGCTGCCAGCCAGTGTAGGCAATACTGAGCTGGATGCAGCAAGGATCTGACTCAGCAAAAGGCACCTTCCCGCATTTCTCTGTGCGGCGTAAGAAATGGCTGAACGTTCAACACCATTCAGACTCAACCAGCAGAGGGCACCATCTTGCAAGGCCCTGACTCCTCTGCAGAGCCAACACTCCTGCAATGGGTGTATCTTGAGTACATATTATTAAGTTCTTTAATTGATGTACACAGTACTAAAGAAAAGGCATATTAAAACAAATCTTCCATTATTTAAAACAAAACAGTGCATTCCTGGCTGCTAAAAAAAGGTCAGGGTTGAATCCATGCCAGTACTACTCAGAGTAGGCTCATTGGAGTTGAGGGACGTGACTAAGGGTTTATCCACACTTAGCTTTTGCCTCGCTCTTTGCAGGCACAGGCCTGAGCTTTCAAGCTTGGTGCATTGTTGGGTTTTCCCCACCCACCCTGACCTGGAGCTTTCCCCGCGAAAACCCACTCGGTCGGAGCAAACGTCAATTTGGGTTTTCACAAGAAAAGCTCCAGAGCAAATGAGAGTCAGACACAGAGTTAAAAGCACTGGAAGCAGCGGAGATAAGGTAAATGTGGCTCCATTCATTTCCAACTAGAACTTAGTTGGATCCTGAGGGATGTCAGAATGCAAAATGCATATGTAAAGGGTTAATTTCAAGAGCTGTGGAATGGCCACACACTCTGTGGCAGTTATGGCAGTTGTGGCAGTTATGAACCATCCTAACTGCCGTCTGCTTCAGCGTCAGCGATAGTCTGTAACAGTTGAATCTATGTGAGATGTTTTAGCAGCTTAAGCTACCATCTATCTACCTGCACTATACATTCAATTTGCAACTGCAAGCGCACACAATAAAAGTTATCTTGTCATTTAAAATTTAAAAGAGAGTGTAGCTTTTATAGGAAGGGGAACTAAGAAAAGGGTCAAACAACCCATAAATCTGGAGTTTAATTCCCACAGATAACAACCCTGGGTTGCCAGCCACAATATCGTAGCAGTGGTCCTGTAAGACAGACTGCGGTTTGTGGGGCAGTACCCTAAAGGACCACGTGACCCGGAAGTGTCTCCGGACAGCGCTGGCCCCTGGCCTCTTAAGTGAGATGGGCGCACAACCCCAGAGTCTGTCAAGACTGGCCCGTACGGGCAGGGGTACCTTTACCTTTACCTTTACCCTAAAGGACAAGCCTCCAATGCAGATAGCACTTGGCGCCTAACATACATCCCTATACATTTCCGCAAACTGCTGTTGCTGCATGATGACCCCGCCGCCCTTCCGCCAGCTCTCTGAAAGATCCTTGCTTAAGGTTCCTGCTACTCACCCTCTAGGTTTCATAGATCTGAGACACGCCAGAAATACCATATTCATCGACCAGCTCAGGGCTGAAATCCAAATCAGGTATTGGGTCTTGCAATGGATGAATGTCCCTGTTGAATCGGGTTGTGATTCAGGCCTGTTGTTGAAACCTGGCACATGGCATAGGAGGTGCTCCAGGAAGTGATCCCTTGTGAATCAGATGCTGCCTGCTACTCATCCCTTTTGGAGATGTTGGGTCAGCATCCCCATTTGGAGCTAAGGGCTATAAGAGATGCTGCTTCCAGGAAGGCATAAGAAGGAAAGAGGAGACTCTGCCACAGTCCTGATGGAACTTCTCCAAATCTTGGTCCCAGAGAGTGGTATGTTCTACCCCCGTTGTCGGAGGCACTAAGTTGTCGGCAGAGAAGTCCTATTCAGAGTAGATACATTGAAATAAATGGGTGCCAGTTAGTCAAATCAGTTAATTTACACCAGTCTAGGTAGGACTAACATTGGTTATAACCAAGTGTGGATAGCAGCTGTCGTTGAGAATTACAAGTGAGGAGTGTGCTGTGACATTCAGGTTCACAGCAGACAGCCGGTTGGTCACTGTGAGAAGCGGATGCTGGACTAGATGAGCCCATCGGCCTGATCCTGCAGGGTCCTCCTCAGTTTCTTACATTACTATATTTTGACTCTCAACGTCAGATCCTCCGGTCATCCTTAGAGCTGCCTTGGAACTTTAGTTCCATACTGTTTTGGTTCAATCGAGTTGAACCTGCTATTATTATTATTATTATTATTATTATTATTATTATTATTATTACTATTATTATTATTATTATTATTACCAAACTCCTACCTGCATTCAGCCTGGGCTGAAATGCCCTCCCCATCACCTGCATTTAGTCACCCTATTTGAAAATGGTGGAGTTTGGAGCACCTTTTTGGCTAAAATAAATTGCCTTGGAGTTGGGGGAATCAACTAATTGCTTAAGGGGAGCCTGGGTCTCCCTTGCCCAGCCTAACTCCAAATTTCAAAACTTTATATCTGTTTAGAGAATGGAAGAAGAAACAAGGAAAGAGAAAGAGGTAGAAATGAAAAGGGAAGAGGATGCTGCCCTCATTGCTTTCTACAGCTCCTTCAAGGACCTCTTTGAGTTCTTTTGCTTGAACACCACCATCCATGGCACCATCCGGCTGGTCTGCTCGAGTCGGAACAAGATGAAGACAGCCTTCTGGACCCTTCTCTTCCTTGCCAGCTTTGCTATGCTGTACTGGCAATTTGGGCTCCTCTTCAACCAGTACTGGCAATACCCAGTGGTCTTGTCAATTTCTGTCAAATCACAACAAACAATGTTTCCTGCCATCACCCTCTGCAACCTGAATCCATACAGGTATGGGTGGGGGTTTTTTTGTATTTTTGAGGGGCTTCCTTTCGAATCATTGAAAAACTTCACTTGCAGGTTGAGAGGGGCTGGAGTTTAGGGGATCACTTATTTGTAGGGAGGGGCGAATTTGTCAAATTCAGTTCCTCCCCTTTTCTTAGGCTACCTGTTTTCAGTCTTCCACAACATAGATAGATAGTATTTTATTGCTTTGTCGCCTGGGACAAGCAAAATCTAAAATACAGTAAACGACAACAATAACAGCCAGTCTCTCCTTTCTTGGAAAAATTGTAACAGCAGCTTAATGTTAGAACTGCTACTTAGAACAAATTTATGAAGCATAAATATGAAGCATATTAAAGTCTCTAGTCCAAAAAGTCTCTCCAGTCATTTGGGAAGCTGACGGTTGCATCTCATATGGGAGATGATGGGTGCTCGGTGTTGTCGAAGGATAAAGGACTCATATTGCCTCTGACCACCCTGATCTGGCAAGCCTATTCTTGGCCGGAGCTACGGACCACACCTGAGCCTACCCTGCCTCCATTGACAGGCATGTCTTTCTCCTGTTGTAAAAGTAAACAGAGCAATACATAGGGGAGACACACTTCAAGTTTTCTTAAGGTTCTGTGTTTCGCCTTCAGGGTTTCCCGGAGTGGCCTCTTTGATCAGGCTGTCCCTGCTGATATTCAGAGCCCTTTGTCGTTTCTCTCATTTCCCCAGGGTCAACCTAGTCAGCAAAAACATGGCCGAGCTGGATAATCTGGCCAGGGAAACCCTACACAACCTATACCCCTTCAGCATCCCGGCGAGCACTCTGGAAGACAACTCCAGCGTCAGTCTGGAGAACTGGACAAACAGTGAGGTCAACAGCTCCAGCTTCAAGCTAGATGACAGCATTGCTCTAGTGAGAATGGGCGGCGGCAAAGTGGGCTTCCGGCTGGTAAGTTGAACGGGGATTTCAATGGCCATTTTCAGTGGCCACCTGCCATTGACAATTGGTCTTCCTGAACTGGTTGCAGGCTGAGCCCAGCCACTCAGGGATCACAGAATGACAGGGAGGCTAGGCTATCATGACCCTGTTGTTGTTGTTACAATTTCTCAAATGCCCTTCACCCCAAGGTCCCAGGGCAACAATTAAAACACAACATGAATTAATAACATTTGGGGTGTATGTTTTAGGACCCACCTTATTTCGATGGTTGCCAGTTGTTTTTAATTGTTTTTAATATTGCTTTTAATGCTGGAACCTGCCCTCGGACCTTAGAGGGAAGGGCGGGTAAGAAATAAATTATTAAATAAATAAATTATTAAATTATCATCAACATTATCATTATTAAGATACAGTGGTACCTTGGTTGTCGAACTTAATCTGTTCCGGGAGTCCATTTGACTCCTGGAACCACTGGAAACCAAAGTGCAGCTTCCTGCACTCAATCAGAAGCCGCAGAAGCAGCGTCAGACATTCGGCTTCCGAAAAGCCTTTGCAAACTAGAACACTCACTTCCGGGCTTGCGGTATTCAGGAGCTGATTTGTTTGGGAGCCAAGCTGTTTGAGAACCAAGGTACCACTGTACATTGATATACAGTGGTATCTCGGGTTAAGTACTTAATTTTTTCTGGAGGTCCGTTCTTAACCTGAAGCACCACTTTAGCTAATGGGGCCTCCTGCTGCCACTGCGCAAATTCTGTTCTCATCCTGAAGCAAAGTTCTTAACCTGAGGTACTATTTCTGGGTTAGCAGAGTCTGTAACCTGAAGCATATGTAACCTGAAGCGTATGTAACCTGAGGTACCACTGTACAATTATTGAAAACAGTTGAAAACAACTTAGAATTACAGAAACAAGACAGGTCCTAAAATATACGCCTTCAGAGTCAAAAGCCATGGTTAAGAAGTGCGTCTTTAGCATTCACCAAAAGCTGTATAATGAAGATACCAGACGCACCTCTATTTCACTGCTCAGGGGTTGCACAGGAAAGGCCCTCTCTCAGGCCAGCAAATACACACTGCACCTCTGAGGTCATGGTGGCTGTGTGGTCAGAGGCAGCTGGGGAGGAGCAGCTGGAGAGGACACTTGGCTTCCTGTTCTGCTTTCAGGCTACCTAAAGGCATCTGGTCGGCCACCAGGAGAAGACGGACCTTTGGCTTTGCTCCGCAGAGCTCCCTCTTCTGCTCTCTCGCTCCCTCTCTCTCTCTCTCTCTCTCTCCAGTTTCTTGATCACTGCACAATTGTTTCTTCGGAGCTGAACCTCTCACTCCCCTAATTCTCTTCTTTCCTCAGTGTAACCAAACGGGCGGAGGCTGCTACACCAAGATTTACTCCTCCGGGGTCGACGCTTTCCAGGAATGGTACAGTTTCCACTACATGAACATCATGTCCCAGATCCCACCCATCATTGACATCTCCAAGGACGACGACCACATCAACAACCTGGTCTATGCTTGCCAGTACGACGGATTGCCTTGCAAAGCTAGGTAACTCATGCAGCCACCCGGCCTGCTGGCCTGCACAGTTGTAGAACCAGAGCATCTGAGAATCATTCCAGAGAGGCAGCCACTGGTGGTCATCGATGGAAGCACTGCTCCTGCAAAAGAAGAATGTAGGGTTGCATCCAGTGCTCAGACTAGACCCATTGAAATGACTGAAATTCAGTCATGCCTAGGGCAGTTGCTAGGAATTTGTCTCCTGGTCCCCCAAGTCCTTGTCCAACACTCTTAACCACTAGACCACATTAGTTCTTATTTTTCCTTTGAGGAGCTCTAGGCAGTGCGGGTGCCCCTCTCCACATTATCCTCACAACAACCCTGTGAGGCAGCTTCCTGGCCAGGTTTTGAGCTCTCCTCTCCCAAGGTCCAACCACTGCAGAGCACATGCACCCTTCACTGATAGGGGAGTTGCTCCCTTCCCCTCTATCCCATCGATTGCCCTTTCTGCAGACCTTTGTTTCCAGCTCCTTTCTGCGGAACCGCCCTACAGTATTCCAAGGGCAGCCCCGCCCTGACCTCCCGAGCCACCCTGCCTATTTCTATTCCCAGATCCCTCACAGAGAGGAGCTGGTTCATTCAGGCGCACAAGAGGGTGTTGGCGGCTCTTCTCCTTTCGGGATAATTTCAGGCTGCGGATGGGGAAGTTCCCTAGAATTGCCACAGACTCTCCCTGTCTCTCTCGAGGTGAAGGGCAGGTTGGCACCGGGTCCTCCCCGGCTTCTGTTTGCATACGGCGCAGCAAGGAGAACAATCTGATAAAGCCAGAGCAAACCTGCCCACACCCAGTGAAATGCTGCCTGTCTCAGGAGACATGCAGCAGCAGCAGCAGCAGCAGCATTGTCCTCAGGGGCATTGCAGGAACTTTGGCAGGGCAGGAAGTGCGAGAGAGGCGGAGGGTGGAGAGGGCAGGGAGGTGAACTCTGTTGCTATTGCCTTGGCCAAATGGGAGAGACAGTGTGGTGCAGTGGTTAGAGTGCCGGATTTGGGCCTGGGAAAGCAGGGTTCTGATCCCCACTTGGCCATGAAGTTGAGCCCAACCCCTAGAATCTTGGATGGCAAGCTCCCATCATCCTGGATTCTATTGGCTGTGCTGGTGTTAGTCCTGCTCATGATGTTCTTGGCCCTAACTGAAGGCTTATCCACACTTAGCTTTTGCCCTGCTCTTTCCAGGCAGAGGTCCGTGCTATAACGATACGTGTCTAAGAGGTTTCCATGGGGCTATTTTGCTCCAAGCTTTTCCCACGAAAACCCATTCTTTAAAGTCGAATCGGAGCAAACATCAATTCGAGTTTCCCCACAGATTGACGTTTGCTCCTACTGAGCTTTAAAGAGCTGATTTTCATGGGGAAAACTCCGAGGGAGGAAATGGGTGCTCAGACCCAGAGCTTTAAATCATGGAGAAAGCAGATTAAAGGTAAGCATGGATAAGCCCTAACTTAGGTTTGCTCCTTTCATTGGGCCTGTTCTGAGTTGAATTGAGTTGGAAGCAACCCTCTCTTCTCAAAGTGGCCAACCAGATGTCTCTGGAAAGCCCACAAGCAGGACCAGAGCAAAACGCAACTCTCCCCTCCTGCAGTTCCCAGCCACTGGTATTCAGTGGCAGCTGAATATAGCAGCTGAACCTAAAAAGCCTTGGGCGCTAGGAAAGTCTTCACCTTCTCCTTGCACCATAAAGTTCATCATGGCGCCAGATGTCCCTCCTTGGCGAGGCAACTTCAGAAGCAGGGCACTCCAGCAAGAAAAGACCCTCTCCTTGGTGGGAGCAGAACTGCTATGGAAGGGATTGTCTCCACTCTTAGTCCTGCTCAGAGTAAACCCATTGAAATTAATTCACCTCAGCCAGTCATGCCATTACTGTACTTTCAATGCGTTTCCTCCAAGTGGGGCTTAGATGGGAGAGATCTCAAGGCGCGAGCAGGCAATGTAAAAAGGGCATCAGTTTTGTGGATCAGACAGGAAGGCTGCCGGTGGCCTTACAAGACCTTTTACTTGTAAGAAGTCTCACTTCTGGAGACACCCTTCCCTTTGTACCACCTGCCAGTCCCCACGTGGCTTGGATGTGCTGCCATGAATGACTTTTCACCATGGTGCTGTCGTGCAGCTGCCGGCTATCCTATTGCCTGGCCTTATCTCTTCTCTGTACAGTACAAGGTGTGACTGTACCAGTTGTTCCCTCGGTGGAGCCAAACTGGTCCCTGCCACCACCACCCCTGGGTCTGTTGTTGAAACAAGAAGCCGGCGGAGCTAACCACAAGGGCCCATCAAAACGCGTCGCCGATAATGAACCCAAGCAAACATTTGCTTAAGCGTTATCGGCTGGGACAAATTGCGGGTATTTGGCAGGCTCCTGTAAGTTTTAAGCAAACTTCCAGAGGGCGGAGCCTCTCTCGGTCTGCTGTACGATCCGCTCTTGTCCCAAGGCAAGATGACCTCACTCGTAAAAGTAACGGTCAGCTTTGGAATGCAGGTGTAATGTAGGGCCATGTTTCAACATCCACACCTTCGAGGTTGGAAACAGAAGGCCCATAAATGCCAGTTACTGGAAACCACAGAAGCTGTTCTGCTTTGGAGCTTCCCATTGGGGCACCTGGTTGGCCACTGTGAGAACAGGATTCTGGACTATGAGTCATTGGCCTGATCCAAAAGGCTGCTCTTACATTCTTATGGTGTCAATTGGATTGCCTTTATCTTATATTCCTTATATTTTATCCCTGTCCTTAAGCACTAGCTGCCCCCACCACCAAATCCAAAATACCGCTGGTGAGGAGGGAAGGAGGGTGCTTATCATCTGAGGCTGATAGTATTCATAAAAGTCCCCCTTTCTCTGAGATGGCTTTTGTGATTAAATGTTTCAGCATGGTCACATGGAACAAGATAGTTATCTCTCCATCTCACCATATCCTCAGGGCTGTGAATAGTTAATGGGCACCCGCAGCAAAACATTTCAGTGTGGCGTGCTCCTGTTCAGGGATCCAGCTAGCCATGCCCTTTCCAGGAGACACCATTCTGTTCCATATCCTTTTCGAGGGTGTTGGTGAAGGCTATAGGACATGCATAGGCAAACTCGACCCTCCAGATATTTTGGGACTACAACTCCCATCATCCCTAGCTAACAGGACCAGTGGTCAGGGATTATGGGAGTTGTAGTCCCAAAGCATCTGGAGGGCTGAGGAACTGGAGAATGAAGTCTAGTGAACAAACACTGGAAAGGGGAGAACAACAAAAATTGCTCTTATTTGATTTTGACCATTCCCCCTTTTCCTTCCTTCACTACAGTGAAACTGAGCACTTTCATCACCCCGTCTATGGAAGCTGTTACACTTTTAATAAAGGCGGGACAGATGAGTTCTGGAAAGCTTTGAAGCCTGGAATTGTTTACGGTAAGAACAGAGAAAAAGAATGTGCAGGCAGATAAGTGTGACTATTGGTCGCTTGGAAGGGTTAGGCTGTGTAGAGAGCTCATTATGTTCCACAGACGTGTTGCTTTAAACTACAGAGATAAATCTAGATGTTGTGTCCCCCCTTGAGGCAATGAAGATCAAACACAGTTTGGTTCAGCTGGTGAATCAGTCAAAGTACATACTGTGAACCAAGAGAGCAAAATTATCAGAAACGGAATTTTCGCAGTCCAGCAGTTTCTGTGAGGGAAGGGGTAGCTGTCAGTTTGGCTGGGTGTGCATTTGCTTTCCAGCATACATAACCTGCCATTTTATTACTGTCTTCAGAGTGTGTCCTTAGAGTGAAAACAGACCCAGTTATGTCCCAAATCAGATCAGGGCTGTGACACTGGAAAATGGGTGGGTTAACCCTTTCCAGTAGGGTCATTTGCCTGATTAAAATAACCTTTGAAGCTGCTATTTGCCCAGCAAAGGGACAATATACGGGTATCATATGGGCACCTTTATGTCCCCTCCCCGCAAAATTGCTGCAAATAGCAGATCTGAGGAGTGATTTTTATCAAGAAAATGACCCAGGTATAAAAGCTTAACCTCTCTCCCATAATGTGCTGTTCCTAAGGGGAAAGGTCAGGGAGGGAATGCGGGCAGGGTCAAACAACAGATGACCCTGAGCGGAGCTAGAGGAAGAGATATTTGTAAAACAGCAAAACTGTGTTCTGGTTTTCATTGTTATAGCTTTCTCAACAGAAGTACAATACCAAATTCTAAGATGGCAGGCAGGCAGGCAGGCAGACTTCAAGCTGCCAGGGCCTAGTTTGATTTTTGCTGCCAGGGCAAGGTACACCCAATGGATCTAGGCCCAGAATGGCAGCTCAGGGGGGCAGAGTGAGGAGGAGTGGGGTCACCCTATAACATACTAAGAGCCTTCTGGATCAGGCCAGTGGCCCATCTAACTGCGGCGGCAGAGCATAGCCATCGTAGCTAATAACTTTTGATAGTCTTTTCCTCCATGAATCTCTCCAATCCTCTTTTGATACCATCCAAGTTGGTGCCTATCACTCCTTCAATGATTTCATAGTTTAACTGTGCATCACCCTGTAGGATAAGCTGAATATACGAAGGCAACTGAGCTATCATAAATCGAGGATTTTAGTACTTTAAAACAATACACAATACCAACTGTAAAACAATTCAAATGTATGATCTAAAGGGCAGGGCGAGAAAACACCAGCAATTTAAATGTGCACTGAAATAAATGGTCTCTGGAGCTCTTAAGCTAGTAGACAATATTGAGCTAGCTAGCTAGATCAAAGGTCTGACTCTGTATAAGGCAGCTTCTTATGTAACTGCCTTCAGGTGTGTTGGGGAAAGCTTCCCTGTCATCACCAATGTAAACTTCAACTGCTAGCCCAGCGGTCTTCTGCATATGGAGTGCATCATCTTATCCTTTGCCTCAGATGGCAAAATGTCTTAGGCTGGCCCTGAGTCATTCCTACACACTAGCGATGATGATATATGTGAGATCTTGTGCCCATGAGGGTGTCTCTGACATCATAGTGAGCAACACAGAAGCGATTCCTCTGTCGTGTGGGCAGCCATTGCTTCCACAGCTGCTCATTGTTACCTCAGAGGCCAACTATGTAGGTGGAAATTTTGAACAGGGTTCGGCCCCCTCCCACCAGAGCAATCCTTGAGGGGCATGTGCAATAAAAAGAGCTTTGGCCACACGCTGATGCCATTTCCTGTTTAGCAACTGACTGTTGTCACTTCCTGCTTGGACGGAGCTGTGCTTTGACGACGAATCCCTTTGCTTTTTCCTCGGAGGGCCATTGGCCCCATCCAGCAGGTCCTTCTTACCTTCTTGTGCTTGTTTGGTTCCAGGACTCTCCCTTATCCTCAAAGTGGAGCAAAAGGACCACATCCCGCTGCTGTCCACCAAGGCGGGCGTGAGGGTGATGATCCACAGCCACAACCAGACCGCGTTCTTAGAGCACGAGGGGTTTGATATTCGGCCGGGGATTCAAACCACCATCGGGATCACACAGGTGAGCAACGGGGGGTCTGAATGGGCAACAGGAAAAACCTTGGCTTGTGTCGTGTGTGGAGGAGGAAAAAACCTAAACAGAGTTCCCAAAAAATTTGCAGAGTTCCCAAAAATAGACCAGAGGCAATTGTACTTCATCCAACAAAGCTTTACTGCTCCGGAAGGCAAATGAGCATAATAGTCACAAATATTCAGAATTGGCAGTGTCCATAAGAAATCCAGTTGTAGCAGACTTCACTTAAACTTAACAAGAATTTATAATAAGACTGAACCTTAACACTAAGCGTACAGAACGCCACACCAGAACAAAGAGATAGAGTCAGCATGACCTTGACAGAAAGGATAACAGAACCAGTTTCAACCAGCTGTACTCAGCTTCTCAGAAGGAATAACCCAAACAAGAACCTTCTGCCTGTTTCTTTCACATAGAAAGAAACCTTCCAGAACACTCTTGAACTAAGCAGAACAGGAAAGATCTCTACACATCAGATCAATACTTTTGTACTAAGAAATGTGGGGTGGTGGGATGTCTGGGAGGCTTTCTGGCTGGAGGTAGAGCAGGGTAAAAGTGTTTTAATCAGCGGTTGGGAACCTCAGGCCCGGGAGCCAAATTCCTTCCGATCTGGCCCTTGACTCTCTCTTCCCAGGCCACACACCCCTCGCCCTGATTCACATCCCTGCTTTTACCTGGCTAAATGCACCCTTGAACTCTGGTAGTGTCTCTTACTTGCCTGGATGGCGCACAGAGTGGGGTTTGTGTAAATGTGTATATAAACTAGCGAAAGTAAACCTTACATCCAATGCCACGCCCCCTTTTGGCTTTGTCCCCGCCCCCCGGAAGTTTGCCTAGAATGAATGCAGCCGTCGCTCCCCATCCCTGATGTTTTGAACTGGCATTCCAAATGGGGTTTTTGTTGCAATCCCAATTTGGGGGGAATGTCGAAATGTTTGGGCTCTCCGAGTTCCACCCCACCAAACCTTATGGCACCAGCCACCACCAGACAGTTGACTTTCAATAACTGGCGACAGGCAATTGCAAGGGCCTCCTGTGGGGCTGATGTTGCTTTAGTGGGAGAGGGGAGAGACTCTTCCAGGTTTAGCTTCTTTATTTTGAATTGATTCTGGCCTGCATGCTAAACTCCAAGTGATATGCTCTTTCCTCCCTCCAACTACGCAGGACGAGGTGACTCGCTTAGGCGGAAATTATGGCACATGTACAAAGGATGGAGATGATGTAGCTGTCAAGCTCATATACAACAGCACATACACGCAGCAGGTACAGCTAAAACAGAGGATTTGTTTTCCCACTTTATTCGTTTCTGCCTTTTTAAGATTCTGCCCCTTCCCATGTGTTGGATCACTCAAATAATTAGAGCAACCAGCTCACTGTCAAAGATCTGCCCAGTTAATTCAAATCAGGGTGTGAAATTCAGGCTAAGGAAAAGAGGGGATAAATTTGATCTGGTTTCAATCTTAAGGCAAACCTACTTAGTTTTTTTGCAGTTTTCAAACTGACGAGGTAAGCTGAAAAAGCAGGCATCCTTCAGAATTTGCCCCATTCCAAATTGTGCAGTGCAATTCTCCAGCCAAGTAATGTGTGCAAAGATGTGTGTACAGAGGCAAAGTTTCCATAAGAACGCATGTGTTATTGCAAATACCAAGCAAGCATGCATTCTGTTGGTGGAAATTGCTTTGCAGTGGTGGGTTTGGCTCTTTTCCTTCACCGTGGGCGGCAGAATCAATTGGGATAGCCCTTCCCATTAAGTTAACACCTATCTACCCCACTAGCGGATCTGAAGCAAAAGGCTTGAGGCACCAGAGAAATTTAACTTACAGCACTTTCTGTTTTGTTCTGTCTCCCCACCCCATTTCACTGCCCCACAGGCTTGCTTGCATTCATGTTTCCAGAGGAAAATGATTGAAGACTGTGGTTGTGGGTACTATTACTACCCACTGCCTCCAGGAACGGAGTACTGCAACTATAACAAGCATCCTAATTGGGGTAAGGAGAAGCCACACACACACGTGGTTAAATGTGTTCAGAATGACTAGATTTGGCCAATGGCACAGAGTCTATATGTAGCCTGGCTAGCTGTTCCCCCATGACAGCCAATGTGGTGCCTGCAAATGTTGCTAGACTCCAGCTCCCATCATTCTTGCCCATTGGCCACATTGGCTGGAGCTGATGGGAATTCCAACAAAATTGGGAGGGCAATATGTTGGCTACCTCCTGGCATACCTGAACTAGGGTGGATACTTATACAACGATAGAGAGAGAGAGAGAGAGAGAGAGAGAGAGAGAGAGAGAGAGAACAAGAGGACACATAATGTAAATACTTTGTTTGAGCTGACTCAGGGGTAGGGAATCTCAGGCCCAGGGTCTAGATGTGGCCTTTCACAATCTGGTCCTTGGGATTCTCCCTACATCATTCAAGCAAAGCATGTTCAGTTAGGAGAAGGAAGTGCTGATCAAACTGTATTCAGCTGAAAACAGGAAGTGACAGCCAAACTGCTAAATTGGAAACAGGAAGCGCTAATCAAAGTGGGTTCAATTTGAAGCAGGAAGTACCACTCAAACCAAGTTCAGCTGGAAACAGGAAATGTTGATCAGACCATGTTGGGGGTTGGTTTGGACAAGGACCCTTCATGATGGCAGAACAGGGCTGTCCTCAATTATTTGCCTGTGGCAGCTGTATCCTATTGAACTTGTTCCTCTTATTTTTCCCCTCCTGTAGGTCATTGCTTCTATCTCCTGTACAATCGCATGTACAGTCAGGATGCCACTCATACCGAATCCTGTTTTGACAAATGCCACAGACCATGCAAGTGAGTAGCAAAGGCATTTGATGCATTAGAATGGTAGCAGGATCAAGCTTAACATGGACCAGATATGTGCCTTTTCATTGACTGGCCCACTAGATAGCTACCTCCTCTCCTCAATCTCTTTTGAGCCATACATACAGGTCCCACTATTGGTCTGCTTGTTATGCGAAGATTCACTTATCCAAACACACAAAAAATACCCAAACCTTGCTACACCTCAGCTGATTCAGATATCCAAACAGCCAGAGTCTGCCCACTTCCATACTTGTTTATGCTTTGCTGGTCAGCGGCAACCATTTTCAGGCAGAAACCATGGAGAAAAGGAATGGGGAGAGAGATCGGATAAATCAGGGAGCAGGAGAGTTTGAACAAACCAGATTTTCCTTTGTCTCTCTCTTGCTGGTTGGCTGCAGCCATTTAAGAAAAAAATATGATGGGAGGGGGGAGGAACAGAAATGTTTGCATAGGAAATAATAGAAACTTGTTAGCTGAATGGTCGCCTAACAAACAATTTCCAGGGAACACACTGTGTTCAGTAAGTGTGACCTGCATGTAGATCACCCAAGGATGCATCTAGGCATCCAGGCATTACAGCCTTTTCAGGCTAGTGGACACTTTGGGAATGTTGAGAACGTACTGTGGGTTCCAGTCACCAACTGGCTGCCATGGGGGTGTGACATAACATAAAATGGCCGCCACATCTCAAAGTATAGAAAAGGAGACGGGACCATAAAATGTTCACTGTGGCTTTTGTTCTGATGCAGCAGGGTTCCTCGTAACCTTTTTACATTCTTGTCTTCTTGGCAGAGAGACTTGGTACAAACTTTCAGCAGGATATGCAAAGTGGCCCTCGACCAAATCTGAGGTAAAGTATAACCTATGTGGTGTTCAGAGTGGGGGAGGATGCTAAATTTTCAATGTTCTCCCAAGCTGGCTAATGATAGTCACTTACCAATCAGGGAGCCTGCTGCAGTGAACATACAACCAATCAAGGAGCCAGTCACTTGTGTTGTGTTCTCCTATTAGGAGGAGAATTTAACTGTTTCTTCTGCCTCCTTAAACATCTGATAGGGTGCAACAGGTCCACCATAGTGATGTCAAATTCCCTTTTTAAAAAAATGAGAGCAAAGAAAATATATTAAGCATATTGATGAAACTTCTAAGTGCAAACAAAAAGTTTTGAATGTTCAATATATTTTTAAAAACTTGATAGTTGCATTACTTCTGCCTTGCTTGTATGTATCGGTTTTTATTATTACAATTTGCCAACTACTCTACTGCACACTGCTTCCCTGTCTTTAACAGCAGCTTGACCCAAAGGCCTTCATAGGTGGTCATTTTTATCCCAATGTCATGTTAAGCTTCACTGCAAAGCAAGCTTCTGTTAAGAGCCCAAGAGCAAGCCCGGCTGATATTTTGGACAGCTGGCAGCTCCCCTATGCCATCCCTGGCACAATGCCACTTGAACCATCTGCTGCATCTGCTTCCAGATTTTGAACCCTGTTCCTGTGTCTTTCTTTTTAGGAATGGATTCACAAAGCTTTGGAAGCCCAGAACAGATACAATGTCAGTGGCGACAGGTTAGTCACAAGTTGTTTTTTCTACTGGGGGGTGCTGCTGCTGCTGCTGTCAAGTCCTTCTCTTTCACCATAAATGCAAGATTATTTGGCAACTGCCTTCAGAACTGGCATCTATGGTGAAGTGCTAAATTTTGAAGTGTAGGAGCTATAGCCTCAAGAAAAGTCCACTTACATGGCACTATACCAAATTTATTTTGATCAGTTCAACTGCAATCCTGCGCGTAGTTAGCTGGGGAGGGTACACCATGGCATTCACTGGTCCTTGCTTCTGTCTGTACCAGTTCATTTTCCATTTTAACAAAAGGTCCTCAACCATTTGGAGCAAAGGAACACACAGAGTGAGGTTGTTTGGTCCACCTAACTCAGTGTTGCCTACACTGACTGGCAGTGTCTCTCTGCAATTTTGTCAAAAGTTCCCTCAATCAAATTTACACTGGACAGTTTGGGATGTTTTGGATAATTTTTTATATATAACCGACGGATGAAGAATTTGAAGTTCTCTTTTTTCCTCCTCCTCTTGCTTTTTTCTTCCCCCTTTTCTTTTTTATTTTCTTCATTTTGGTTTGTTTTTATTTAATTAGGGTTTTTTTAAAAAAAACTTTGATAAAACGATACTGTATATTTGATATTAACCTTCATGTATTTTCTTTCAAACTGTAATAAAATGTATTGGGAGGGACAGACAAATTTACACTGGACTAAATCGATCTCGACGCTCTCTTTCCTCAGTTTCAGAAAAGATATTGCCAAGGTGAACATTTACTACGAGCGACTAAACTACAATTCTTGGGATGAATCTCCTGAATATACAGTAAGTTGAAGTTGTGTGTTTATTTGGCCCACATTAACTTTAGTTAGTCATGTTCATTCACTTGAAATGGGTTTACTCTGAGTATAGCTAAGTGACTGCTACCCAGTATCTACTCGGAAGTAAGTCCTCTTGAATTCATTGGGGCATACTCCCAGGTAAGTGGGGTTCGGATCACCACCTTCGTCATGAGTTAAGGACCACTGGTTTCCATGGCAACCAGCTGTAGCTAACGATAGGCACCCATAGTATTCATGCTTACCTGGAAGTCCCATTGAACCCAATTACTGTGCTAGTGAGCAAGCATGCAGAGAATTATGCTGTCAACTTGGATCCAACCCAACTTAAACAGCAGTTAGAAACAACTATTACCAAAGAAAGGAATTCATTTCTATTTGCATCTTGTTCTTCGGCTAAACAAATTCTCCCGGAGCACCTTAGAATGATCAGGAATCAGACGCCACTCCCCTGTCTTAGAATCTAAAAATTACAACAGAAGGGGAAATGAGATTAGGAGGGAGGAGAGAAAAAACATACATAATGTTCTTAGCCTTTATAAGTTCTTTGAAACTGATAGCAGAGGCCACATAAAGTTGCCCTTCCGCAAACAAATCCGTAAGGAAGACAAGCAGCAATTACAAATGAAATAAAACTAGGAACAGAAAGAAAGGACAACTCGGCAGGTAAACGAAGATATTTGCAGAAGAGAAACACATTCTATCCATCTAAGTCATACTCAGAGTAGATGCACAAAAATTAATGGCCATGCCTAAGTTAGATCCATAAACGTTGATGGGTTGACTCCATGTGGGATATTAATGTTGGCTGCAACATATAGGGTCACAGCAGTGTCTAACCTGGGGCTGGGGCGGCTAAAGTCCAGGGGCCAAGTGTGGCCCCCAGGCCTCTCCATCTGGCCCTAGGAACCCTTCCCAGGCCACTCCCTTCCCCAGCCCTACTTCACCCTCCCTGAGTGCTTTGACCTGGCTGGAATGTGTCCTTCAACTCTGATCACGTCTCTTGCTTTCCTCGATAGAGGATTGAGAGAGGTTCCAGTGTGTGTGTGTGTGTGTGTGTGTGTGTGTGTGTGTGTGTGTGTAGAAACTAGTCTACTTGTACAAAGGGTAAAACTGACGTTTGTTGCTACACCCATTTATGCCTCTGGTCCTCCCACCACTGGCATGTGGCCCCCCAGAAGGCTATGTGGCCCTCACTCTGCAAAGGACTCCCCGCCTCTGGTCTAATCAGATGGTCTATGTTTTCCCTAGGAATCCCAGATGATGTCCAACATGGGAAGCAACTGGAGTCTCTGGTTTGGGTCCTCGGTGCTGTCAGTGGTGGAGCTGCTGGAGTTCCTCGTGGATGCCGCCATCTTGTCTCTCATCTTCCTCTACCGTCAGTTCACGGCCAAGAGGACGCATAAGGTGTCTCGACCCCCAAACATCCCGAGCATAAGCTTGACTTTGGAGAAGTACCGCTATGTGGAGGAAGGCCTGGCCAGCACCCAGGATATCACAAAACCTTACACCAGCGATGGCACTGGCACCCCATGCCAAGACACAAAATATAGCACATACCAGATGCCTGAGCTCTACCCAAGTGTGGTGCTGAATGGATTCAAGCGCCGGAAAGAGCATAGCATAGATATGCGCCTCAACAGCTAATGGCGTCCAAAGAGAATGGATCTTGGAGAACTACAAACCTACCTTCATACCTTTGAAGAAGAGCTGCTTTTGTGGGGAATTGTGGCCAGTACAGTTGTGACTGCTGACCCAGAAATGCTGGCTCAGAAGTGCTGGACTGATGGGGCCCAGCCTCCAACAGGAGACTGAGTCTGTGACTTTTCTCTTCTGAACCTCCTCGGACAGTTCTGTGGCAAACAAAATGGAGCCCAGGGAAGCGAGGTTTTCCACCCCGCGACTTGGGATCAGATTTGCAACGCGTTCCGTTAATGAGGGAGGTGTCCGAATGAAGCCTCGCCCAGGCGAACACTGACAATTCCTTTCTGACTGGTTCCTTGGTTGACTTGAAGACCCCCTTTCCCCCCTCATGTTATTTGTTCCACGGTATTCTTTTCAGAGATGACTGACCTGTGGCCTCCTTATGAGAGAAGCCTATTTTTTTTATTTTCATTTTTTCATCTGAGGGAAGAGGAAAGCCAGAGAGTGACTGGCGGTTATCCAGTTCCCTATAAAAAGCCACAACCGTAGCTTCCCGCTGAAGCTCTCCTGAGGGAACCAGATTCAACTGGGCATCCCTGGGCAAAGAGGCTGGACCGTCAACATTTCACAGGTGTCTCCGAGTTAAATGTTAAACAGCCCACACATTAAAAAATGTGTCTAGCGAACATTTATGAGGCTATGTTCTCTTCTGTCTGTGTTAACAGTGCCTCTGGGATCCCGGAGGGATGCAATGAATACTTGACTGTGCTGATTGTAATGCCCACGGTACCTCTTCTGTTTGACAGGTAGTTCTTTCCTGTTTGAGCTCTGAAATCCATGGCAAGGAACGTGTTTTTAATTATGATTGCGTGCTGCCTCTGTTAAAATGTGAAGTTCAGGGTTTATAAGCTGAGTTCTTGAACGAGAAGAAGAAAAACAGTAGCTTGCATGGAGCAGGATAGGTGCCCAAGAACCCCCAGTGTCTAGCCTAGCAACTGCCTGTACTCAGGTTACAGCGCCCCCTTCAGGTGCAAAGGAACAACACTATGCAAAGTCAGCTCTTTTGAGTGGCTGGCAGTGTGACAGCTTCTGATTGGCCGTTCTTCATTCAAGAAATTAATTCCAGGGCACTTTTAAATATTACATTTTATTGGTGAATTTGGAAGCCAATATCAACTTTTCAAATGGATTTCTTTACCTATTGCCCCTCTTCAGACCTCAAAATCCAACCGTGTCCATAATGGCTGCTGTTCTTTTAAAAGTAAATGGATATATTCTTGCAAGCACATTGAACTTTTGCTTTACACAAAATGTGCCAGATTTCTCCTTTGCATAATGGTTTTTTGATTTAAAAAAAAGAGAAATGTTCCAACTGTATTCAGAAGATTGCTTTGTCACAATGGACATCCTGAAATCCTGAACTGTAAAATATTTAGTTTTATACAGCAAATAGATGTCTGGATGTACCAGAAAGCTTTATTGATGATCACCAGAGCTCAGGGCTGTACCACATTTTATGCATTCAGGGGTCATTCAGTCATCCATGTTCATCACTTGAAGTTTGCCATGCTAAGTGGCAAATTACCTGTCTGAGCCTTTCTGAGGGAGAAACTTGACTGCACGCCCACAGAGCAATCTAAGCTGGGGGTCACCACGATGCCTGTGTTAGTCCTCAAATGATAAACATGTCTCTCTGAATAAGTCCAAGTAGCATTGTTTCAGCAAGGGGGAGTTGGAATCTATCCCCACACTGCTGGGATCACTATGGGTCCGACTAAGCCCCATGCAGAGAAGACCCATTGAATTTAATGAATCTAAATTAGTCGTGTCCATTAACCTCAGTAGTATGGCTAGGGTTGGATAGAATCCTGTAGATATCTATATATCTATTATTTTTCTATGAATGAAATATGTACTGTATATCCATCTGCCTTGCTGTTGAATTCTATGATGGTTGGATGCAGATGCATTTTGAAGGAGAATATTTGACTGTAATTTATTTCGAGTGTGTGCATGTATGAGAGGGAGAGGGGGGCAGAATTATGGAAAGTGACCTCTTTTTGTGGCTGTAACTTAATAATTTATTGTGCTCCTATTTTGTCCTCACCCCCTACCCCTTTGCCTTCTTGAAGGTTTAAAAGAGCAAAACTATGCAATCCAAACTGGTTGTTTTGTAATCTTTCTGTAATAAAATGCTGCAGGTGTCTTTTCATACTGACTAGCATCTTTTATTTGGGGTTTGAAATTTCTTGGGGTAAACTGAGATGAAGCTCATTGTGCTAAGAGGAGCACGGCGCAATTTGTCCCCACTGCTGATTATTCCCTAGTGGGGTGGGAGCCCAAAAAGTAGGTGGAGCCAGAGCCAACGATTGGCTGAGTAAGAGCCAATAGCAGGCAGCACCAAGTCGTCGTACTTTTGTCCCCATCCTCCTTCCTGCCAAGTTCTACAAGGGACAACACCTGAGCCTCAGGTGGAGGATGTTGACAGTCAGGGCCTCACTGTGGACTGGATGTAAATAAGTCAGGTGGAGTCGGAGGAATCCAGTTGAGTTTGATGGGGCAGTGGCCCATTTGCCTTAATGGACCTGCCCCTACAGCTTGGAAGAGCCATGATGGGCTTGGATATCTAATTATAGCTCAAATGGAAATCACCAGAGCTTGGGTCATTCAGATTTAAAAGCAACTAGTTCAACTTCCCCCTGTCCAAAAAAGCCACTGGCTCCAGTTCACGTTCATTCTTTCACAAAACAAACGGGTTCCATCCAAACTCATCCAAATGAAAGAAGAAGAAGAAGAAGAAGAAGAAGAAGAAGAAGATAATCCAGAATATTATGAGCTGCTGCACTTCAGTAGACGGTCCAAAATTGGTCCCACATATAAGTAATAAGATGGCTGACAGAAAGTCATCCACTGATGTTTTCCCCAAAATTGCTTTTTCCATACAAGAAAAGCCTTACCCGGCTGAATTTATTCCATCCAAGGCATCTGTCACTTTGTTTTTGTGCTTCTCGCTGCAAGCTGCTCCTGTTGGAAAGGAGAAAGAAAACAGAGGAAATGCCTCACATTCCTTCCTTTTAGTTACTTGGCAAAAGCGGCTAAGTGACTAAGTATCCTTAGCAGCAGCAATGCCATTGTATCTGCCTAAGAAGCCATAGAACATTGCCTTCACCGTTTGCTTTCTTACTTTCTTTATAAATACCAAGTTTTTCCTTTAAAAAAAGCAAGCAAGCAAATATTCTGGGCCTCCTGCATTGTGGGTGGGAGTGAGGAGAGATGAATATGAACTAGAAATTGTTTTAAGTTCTACCCCAAAATAAACTTAATTCACATTTACTTCAGCAGAGAATTATCAAAACCACTTTGGGGTCTAATTTAAGGTGTGTTTGTTTTATACAGTAACTAGTTCAGGGATCTTCATTCCAAGCCTTGGAAATCACATTTGCATGCTTAAAATCTCAGAATGGATCTCTAAAATTCCCAGTAAAAAAGCTAGCAGGACCACTCTGAAATCCTGGAGACCCACAGTCAGTGTAGACCAGTGTTCTTCAACCGTAGGTTGTAGTTGAACTACAATTCCTTTTATCCTCAGACAGCTTAGTCCATGGTCAGAGATTATGGGAGTTGTGGTCCAAAGGTGGTTAGGCATGGGGTACCCGTGGCCCTCCAGATGTTCCTCATTCCCATCAGCCCCATGAAGCATGGTCATAGGTAAGAAGAGTTGTAGCTCAACAACATCTGGAGGTCTGAAGTTCTCCATTCATGGGGAAGGTCCTAAATTTAACTCTCAGCATCTTCAGAAGCCTGTCTGAAACACTGCAGAGATTCTGCCAGTCAGTGTACACAATACTGAGCTAGATGGACCAATGGTCTAACTCAGAATATGGCTGCTTCCCAAGTTTCCATGTCGTTCAACTGGATGGTTGTTTTCTTCCATTGCCATGGGGCGTTGCTTGCCTTACTCATCTTGCCAATTTAGGCAACTCCCTCAGCCAAGAAGTCAGCCAGAGCAGGATCAAAAAAGGCCAGTAGGAAACATGCCACTGTCCTCCCCAGTGATGCCAAGCCCTGCAAATCCTTGCTGAGTTATTTCATGGTTGTTGTTCTTAGCCTCTTGGTTGAAAAACAACAGCACAAATTGCAGCAAGCATTTAACAGGCGACTGAATTCACTCATCCCTTGGCCACCCCCACAAACCAAAGCCATTCCAATTACCAGGCTTATATAAGTAAGTGTGAAAGCCTGCAGGAATGTTGTCCAAGGAACACCTCAATGAAAGGGGAGGATATTGGGCTTCCCCAAATTATGACATCCCCCCAACCTGCCGATTGACAGGCTTGATGCAGCCAAGGTTATGGCAATGGCAGCCGTCATGTAAGCAGATGACTCACAGTAGGTTAAACAGTCATGGTGGAAATCCAGTTTCTTCTCACCACTGAAAGTACAGAGGTATCCAGTAGGTGGCTGGTGCCCATTGAGAATGGAAGGCAGAGGTGCAGTAGTCTAGGGGCTGAGGACCCATTGTGATTTCTGTGGCCCGGTCCCTGTTTCCAGTTTCTTAGAGCCACTCAAGCAGCAGGAAAGGGGAGCTTTCTATCCACTGAGAAGAGGCCTTCTCACCTTTCTGCTGATTGGAACCAATCAGGTGAGTCAGCCCCTGAGGATCAGCTCCTAGGGTCACTCTGGAGAAGGCACAGGGGAAGGACACTAAAGAGGAGTTGTGATTCTGGTGGCTTCCCAGAGGCATGAGAGAACATTGAGCTGGACTAGATGGGCCTTCTTGGGTTCTTGTGAGTAACAGAGAGGGAGCCCTATTGCCTTCATGCCCTGCTGTCAGGGACTGAGCAGAGGAGGAATGGTGGAGACTGCCTCCCCAAGTGTGACCTTTCCAGAGAAGAAGAAGACAGTTCAGAACTACAACAGGGGATTGAGGGAGGTCTCAGCTCAGAGGCGGATGAGGGGAAAAGCTGGGAAATAATGGGAGAGGAGGAGGAGGACTCACCAGGGGGTGACAGCTGATGGACACAGTGTCTTTAGAAATCATTCCAGACCCAACCCCCTCTCTCCCAGAACCCAGCGAGCCTTGAAAGTAGGAGAGCAAAGAGCTCAAAGGCAGAGGGCAGTTTTCACTCGGGACAATGTCATTATTCCAATAGGCTGCATTCTGTAAATATTGAATAAAAAGCAGATGGTAAGAACTTTTCCTTGCCTTATATGTCCCTGGGAACCGGCCATGGGAGTTGCTTCCTCTGCCACCTGACACCTGGCCACCAGTTTCCTGGAGGCATCTGATTGGCCACCGTCAGAACCGGATGCTGGACTAGACAGGCCATTGGCCAGACCCAGCAGAGCACTTCTTAGGTTCCGCAGGTTCCCCTCACTCAAAGCTCAAAATACCAGCTTGAGCCAAGGTTGAGTGGTTGTGTTTGGAGGAGGGAAGGAAACTTCTTGGCTGTTAACTGGAAAGGGAAGCTGAAAGTCACAGGGAAAGACTGGGAAGTAGGTGGGACACCTGTCAGATGGAAGTGGGTGGAGAATAAATGATATTATAGATGGGTGGCGACGAGTTAGGAGATTAACTGATTAACTGCATTGCATCCATCCCATACTTCAGATAACAGTGAATTGGACTTAATTGTTCATCAGACACTGCTGACAGCTGCTAATTCCAGGTAATTGCCAGTGAAACCCAGGCTAGAAGGGTTTACCAACACCTATGCTGTTGCTTAGATTTAAGAACAGAAGAAGAGTCTGGCTGCTGGATCAGGCCAATGGCCTGTCTAGTCCAACACCCTGTTCTCACAGTGGCCAACCACTGGAAACCTTCAAGCAGGAGCTGAGCACATCAGCACTCAGCTTGTAAGCAGTGGTAGCCTTCTCTTCCACAAGACGTAAGCAGAATCGGGCTCAAACTCAGGAGATACACTTCCTAACAGTACAGGCTGTTTTGACAGTAGAACAGTCTGCCTTGGGAAGGTGTGGACTCTCCTCAAGTGGAAGCATTCAGATGAGGCGCTACAAACCCTCCAATGGGGGCTGCGTGATGACCGCCTTACATTTTTATGTATATAGGGAAGATAGCGTGGATGAGGGCTCGGCCCCACCCAAGTGGGAAGAAATTCAGCACAGCCGTGCTGATCAAAATCAGCTCACCCAGCCAGGCTGACAAGTCGTGTGGCTCGCCTGTGGTTTGAGCATGGAGGAATTGCCCCCAGCTCATGGGTGTGTTGGTGGAGAATGGCCATAACTCAATGACAGAGCACAGGCTTGGCAAGATGCAATCCTTGCTTTCTCTGGCTGAAATGAGGTGGGTGCGAGGATTGCAGCTTTGGGAATAACCTCAGGGGATAAGCAATGCTGGGCAAGAGAGACGAGTAGCTGACTCAGCCTAAGGCAGCTCCATAGGAGCAAATTGTAAGCTGGTATGTCAATAGCCACAGCCTACATGAAGATGGGCTCCAGATGGCCTCTACTGCCCTCTATTGGCGGGAATCAATTGAGCTTGTTTTATTTATCCATTCAGGAAGGTGACGCAGCATTCCTGGGAGTCTACGCTAAGCAAAATTTCTTTCACATCACTGGGTAGGAGTGGAATTCTTGCCGCTCAAGGCTTGCTCTCGATGTTAGTGGGGTGGTTACAAAAGCTTCAGATCCCCCCTTCCTCTAAAAAAGCAAGCTAACCAAATACTACTACTTTGCTTAGATTTAAGAACAGAAGAAGAGTCTGGCTGCTGACTACTTTGATCATAAACTAGCAAAATGTACATCAGAATATGTCAGACACCAATGGGAAATTACAGCAACTGATGTTCACCGCCCCAGTTCCTGTCATCCTGTCAGTTTTGGTTTCTCTCCATTTCTCCTTCAGTCAACCTTCAATTCAGTTCTCCTTCATGCATCAGTTTGTGATTTATTTATTTTTTTAAATAATAATAATCATGAAAATCAGTTAGGATTCTAGTAAGGATTTCAACTCATACACATGTTTTTGTACATACCCGTAATTTTGCCAGGCGCACAAATTTCTGCATGCATTTTTTTCTGAGGATAACACACATTTGCATGTTATTTTCACTAACACATGCATCTCAGTAACACTCTTTTGTACATTGGTTGGAGAACAGCAAAATGTTTGCCAAAATGTTGGCAGTTTGAATCCCCACAACGGGGTGAGCTCCTGTTGCTCGGTCCCTGCTCCTGCCCACCTAGCAGTTCGAAAGCACGTCAAAGTGCAAGTAGATAAATAGGTACCATTCCGGTGGGAAGGTAAACGGCGTTTCCGTGTGCTGCTCTGGTTCACCAGAAGCGGCTTAGTTATGCTGGCCACATGACCCAGAAGCTGTCTGCGGACAAACGCCAGCTCCCTCGGCCTATAGAGTGAGATGAGCGCAGCAACCCCAGAGTTGTCCGCAACTGGACATAATGGTCAGGGGTACCTTTACCTTTAGGGCACTGTTTCAGTTTGCATATTGTTATGGGAAGCACAAATCAAGTAGAAAAAGTGGGAAAACCAAACCCATGCCCATCCCTCATGCCAGGAGAACATTTCTTAGGGCTGTGTCAACTAAGTTAGAGTAGACCCGTTGAAATGAATATGGGCTTTTTGACCTCATCCACCAAGACTCTTCTTTTGCATGTGATTAACATAGGGGGTAGAGAGTTAAAGAGACATTTCTCACCACCTCAGTCCATATGGGACCAGGCCATGTTAGTTTGCATTTCTTAGTACAGAAAATATTGATCTGATGTGTAGAGATCTTTCCTATTCTACTTAATTCAAGAGGGTTCTGGAAGCTTCTGGAAGCTTCTCTGTGTGAAAGAAAGAAACAGAAGGTTCATGATGTTTGGTTTGTTCCTTCAGAGAAGCTGAGTTCAGCTGGCTTAAACTGGTTCTCTGATCTCTTTCTGTCAAGGTCATGCTGACTATAATAGTCAGGCCAGAAGGAGCCTGGGTTCCACTTTCTCTTCTTATAGCTCTTTCTTCTGATGTGGTGTTCTGTATATAGTGTTAAGATTTAGATTTATTATAAATTATTGTAAGTTTAAGTTAAGTCTGCTGCAACTGGATTTGTTATGGACAGGGCCAATCCTGAATGTATTGGATTTGTGACCATTAAGCTCATTTGCCTTCAGTAGCAGTAAAGCTCTGCTGGATGAAATATTAATTGCCTCTGGTCTATTTTTTGGGAATCCTGCAACGTGTATAAGTTGTTGCTCTGCTAACTATACATTGGAATCCTGATCAATATTGAGTAGAATCCAATGACAGGCCAGACTATGTGTCCACCTAATTGAGCATTGTCTACATCATGAATAGGAAACCTATGGCCTTCCACATGTTGTTGGACTCCATTTCCCATTATCCTCAGCCATCATGGCCAATGGAATCAGAATTGATGGGAGCTGCATTGTAGCATTCTAAGGCTGCATTCAACTTCCTACTCAGAGGAGATGCATTGGAACCAAGTTAGTCATTTCAGTGGGTCTACTCTGAATATCGAAGGGACGCGGGTGGTGCTGTGGGTTAAACCACAGAGCCTAGGACTTGCCGATCAGAAGGTCAGTGGTTCGAATCCCCACAACAGGGTGAGTTCCCGTTGCTTGGTCCCAGCTCCTGCCAACCTAGCAGTTCAAAAGCACATCAAGTGCAAGTAGATAAATAGGTACCGCTCCTGCGGGAAGGTAAATGGCATTTCCGTGCGCGGCTCTAGTTCACCAGAAGCGGCTTAGTCATGCTGGCCACATGACCCGGAAGCTGTACGCCGGCTCCCTCGGCCAATAAAGCGAGATGAGCACTACAACCCCAGAGTCGGCCATGACTGGACCTAATGGTCAGGGGTCCCTTTACCTTTACTCTGAATATCACTATTGTTGGATACTACCTAAGGCTAGAGGAAGAAATGTGAATCAGCTTGTCTTTAGAACCTCATACTGCCTGAGTTCAAACGCTGCAGAAGCATCAGGTCTCGTTGGAGCCTAGAAGAGCTGGTTTGGTCCAACTCAACAATGAGCTGCGTTGACAGTGCTTTGGAAAGGCAGGTGGTGGAGAGGTTGAAACTGGATTTGCAAAAAAAGAGCTGCAGCTCCAAAGAGAAGACCCATCACCCTGAGCTATCAATTCTTTCTTCCCAAAGCAGTGCACAGACTGAAACACTGCTGCTGCTGCTGCTGCTGCTGTTGTTGTCCGTCTGTCTCGAGAGACAATAGAGTGAGCCTCGGTGGACAAAGTCAACATTTGCAGCACCAAGCTGACCTTCCCAGGGCACAAGCCTGGGCAGTGTGTGTGGAGGTCCTGGGCTGCCCAGATGACAAGACCACCATCTCCATCTTCATTCCATCCAAGTGAATGGATACCTTTTGCTCTGTTTGCTTGTATGGAACAAGGTCAAAATGGGGGTGGGGGTTAATGATTCAATTTCAGTGCTGCTCTCTTGGGAGAGGAAAGGCAATTTCCTTCCCGAGGAGAATTGTTGGCATCCGTCTGTCTCGAGAGGCAATGGAGTGTGCCTCCAGGGGTGAAGTCAAACCACTGCATCAGCAGCACCAAAGTGACCTTCCCAGGGTGCAAGCCTGGGCAATGTGTGTGGAGGTTCTGGGCTGCCCAGATGACAAGACCACCCTCTCAGCCTCACTGATGTGGTCCAAAGGAAAGCAGAGCAATACATTTGGCACCAGCTTGGCTGCAGGAGTTGCTGGAAGAAGGCATGCAAGGCACCATCCAACCATCTTAGGGACTCCACTCCAGATCTGTGTAGGGTTTCCTCCTTAGCCTTTTCTTCTCCCAAAGATATCCTGCAAGGCAGCAGAGGTTCAGGACGAGAGTTTTCCTTCTCCTAGATGGGCTCCCTTCCCAGGTTGACAAGCCCCATCTGCCCCTCACTTCCCTCTCCAGGGCATGCAGAAACCGCCTTTTTTGACCATTGGACTTACTATTAGTCTCATCTGCTCAATCTGTCAGAGCCTGTCTTCGCATGCAGGGGAAGTCCCTAACTTACCAAGGGTTTGAGACCCTTTGTTGGAGACCTTCACCTGGTTTAGCCACCCCCATACACCCCAATGGTCCTTTGAAATTTGCACTTCTCTGTGTCCAGCAGAGTAATGCATACAACAATGCATATACTGTGGTAATTTCTCCATTATAAACCCACATACAGCATTAGTGAAAATAATGCACTCAGGTGCATTATAATAAGGGGAATCACTTGGCAAAAAAAATAACCCGCATTTTAGGGGAAATTGCATTACAAAAATGTGCGTATTAAGGAGGTAACCTGATTAATTTTCATGAAGACTGGGAGGAAACATCACAAGCTGACGTGGACATCTGGAGAACTATACTTAAATTTGGGGAAAAAATGAAAAACTGAAACCTGCCCTTCCCCTAGCTATGCTAACTGCAAACTCTTTCTGAGTCGTGACTGAGAACTGATGTGGCAATGTGGCGTAGTGAAGTTAAAAATTGTGGGGAAAGGAGAAATGGACTGCAATGGACCAATTGGCTCACCCCTCTCATGCACCTGTTACTGCGGAGGTTCAGCTTTCAAAGATCTCTGGATTAGGCCACAAGAGAAGCTAAATATGGGTCACCTTGTTCTTTTATTTATTTTTTCCCAAAGGCTTGCACAACCACACATTGTGCAAGGCTGTAATTTACTGTCCCCGTTAGGGAGCCGAAGGCACCCGTAGATATGAGCTGGCTGCAAGAGGAGTCAGCAAAGCGTTTCGTGAGTTTCTAGCGTTGCAGAACCGCCGAGTCTTGCAGGAGCCGGGAAGAGCAGGTTTGGGACGAGCTGACGATGAGCTGCCTTGCCAATACTTGGGGAAGGGTGGTGGAGAAATTGAAAAGGGATTGGCAAAAGGGAGCAGCTGCAGGTCAAAAGGGAAGACCTGTCGCCCTGAGCTGTATAGGAACTTACAAGGAATCTTGTAGAGTGGCTAGACAACGCCAACGGAATCAGTTGCCTTATATAGGAACACAGGAAGCCGGTTTACCACCAGGCTATGGTTAAGGGTGGGACGCAAGTGGCGCTGTAGTCTAAACCACAGAGCCTAGGGCTTGCCGATCAGAAGGTCGGCGGTTCAAATCCCCGCGATGGGGTGAGTTCAAAAGCACGTCAAAGTGCAAGTACATAAATAGGTGGGAAGGTAAACGATGTTTCCTGCTCTGGTTCGCCAGAAGCGGCTTAGTCATGCTGGCCACATGACCTGGAAGCTGTACGCCAGCTCCCTCGACCAGTGAAGCGAGATGAGCGTCACAACCCCAGAGTCATTCGCGACTGGACCTAACGGTCAGGGGTTCGCTTACCTTTACCTCTGATTAATGGACAAGAGTGGTAGGAGGCTACAGTGGTACCTCTGGTTACGTACTTAATTTGTTCCAGAGGTCCATTCTTAACCTGAAACTGTTCTTAACCTGAAGCACCACTTTAGCTAATGGGGCCTCCTGCTGCAGCTGCGCCGCCGCAGCACAATTTCTGTTCACATCCTGAAGCAAAGTTCTTAACCCGAGGTACTATTTCTGGGTTAGCGGAGTCTGTAACCTGAAGCATATGTAACCTGAAGCGTATGTAACCCGAGGTACCACTGTATTTTACACCAAGTCAGTCCTTTGTTCCACCTACTTCAGTATTGTCTACACTGACTGGCAGCAGCTCTCCAGGGTATCACACAGGAGACTCTTTCAGCCCTGCCTGGGGACTGAACCCAGAGCCTGCATACTGTTACAAAAGTTGGGTGCCTGCCCCTCCCTCTGCCAAGTGGTGGCAAGAGCCCACGGGGTCCCACACAGGGTCTGTGTCCCTTTGGACAACGGAAGACTTGGTGGAGACTGCCGTGCTTTAAGAAATATGGTTTCTTCACCCATTTACACCTTTGGTCTACATGGAGTGAGTCCAGATTTTACGCCATGGTCATTTCAAAAGGCACCAGCGCAGGCACCCTGCTCCCTGCCTGCCCAAGATGGATCTCAGCTCTTCCTCTTCCTTCTTCTCCCAAGAAACCCTTTCCCCGTCCCCTCAAACATACACCCCATCACCTTGGTAACATCTCTGTTATGTACTGAGTTGAATAGGATCCAGAATGCAGCAGTCTGATTGGTCCACAGGAGCCACCCAATCCAGCTCCAGGTGGAAGTGAATCCGCAACCTGATTGGCCTACAGGTGAATCCCGGAATTAGCCAATCACGTGGGGCCCATTGTGTAAATAATGTATATAAAGCAGATATTCTGGAGGCAATTCCATTCCTCCTCAACACCATGAGCTGAATAAAGAGCATGAAATCCACTCTCGACTCCGAGTATATTTCAATCTCCCTGCCCAATGGCCCATCAACACGTTTTCTCATGTTAACAGGCTTGTTCTTCACTCAGCCAGCCAGGCTGGTTTGCATTCCCGGAATTCCCCATCTGGCACCGGTCTGCACTTTAATCCATATCCCAATTAATCAAAACCCTGGCATTTATTAATTTCTAGGGTTCAGGGGGATTCCCCCCCCCCCCAGATCTATAACAATACAAACCAGATTCTCTGGCCACTGAGTTATGGGCATTCCCTAATATAGGAATATATTAGGCAGCTGCCTAGGACATAGGAATATAGGCAGCTGCCTCATACTGGGAGTCAGACCATTGGCCAAGACCAATGGTCACTGACTTGCAGGAGGTCTCTCTCGTCCAGCCTGGAGATGACAGGAATTGCCCCTGGGACCTTGTGTGTGCAAGAAAGCTCTACCACTGAGCACAGCCCCAACCAATTCAATTTCTCCTCCATTCCCTACCCTTGACCCATCTGCTCAGCAGAGTTCAGGAATGTTATATAACCAGGAAGGAGTTGGGCATTTGGGAAGGAACCAGATTCCTGAAGGGCTAGGTGTTGTTGGTGGAGTTACGGTTAGGATCCCCGGCCGATCCCCATCAGCCCATCCTGCCTTTTGGCTTAAACACATGACCGATTTCGAGGCTGCATAAATCACCATCGAGCGAGCCCAAACTGGATCTTGCACGTACATCATGACACAGCAGAGTCAAAAGCACAGCCGCGGCTTCTTGGGAAGACAATCAATGAGGCAACAGCAGCATCAGAAAACAGCAACCACCCATCGCCTGTGAACCAGAGACAGGCCCAGTTTTCCGGAACAGACCGAATCGCTGTTCCTCGTTTGCCTTTTGGAAGGGTTCGGAGGACACCTTCGGGAAATGTTGCAAACATGAGTTGTTGGCATTCTCTTCCTTTCCATTGGACCCTGAGAAGCTAAACCTCTCAAGTTGGGGACAGATGTACCCAGGCTAGAACCTGCAGCCCTAAGCCTACATATGGCCCTCAGCTTAATTTCAGGCAGCCCTTGCCTTATTTGCATGTGGTTGGCACATAGTGGGAAATCTGGATAAAGAGGGTTGGAGAGAGAGAGAGAGAGAACAAAAGAAAGAAAGAAAGAAAGAAAGAAAGAAAGAAAGAAAGAAAGAAAGAAAGGGAAGTTGGCATAAAGAGGGAGCGAAAAGGATGTCCTCTTTATCAAGGACAAAGCCACCAGAATCGCTACTGACATTGGCTGTAACTTTAAGAACTTTCCTTTTCCCTCTTCCCTCCTCTTCCTTCTTTCCTCATGCGTCATGACTTTTTGAAATTGTGCACCTGAGGGCAAAGGTTAGGAAAGGGATTTTCGCAAAGCCTCTCTGAGAGGCTTTTCTAATGAAAAGGGTTGGGGGTGCTGTGAAGAAACAAATAACGTTGGCTAATATTTTCCTGTAGCATTGCTAAGCCTTTGAAACAGCTGGCTGACATAACAGCAGTGCGATGTAGAACTTGTGTGTGTGTGTGTGTGTGTGTGTGTGTGTGTGTGTTGCAACCCCGTTGCTCTAGCTTCTAAGCATCATCCACAACATTTCAACATCTTCTCCTCTGACTCTGTGTCTGCTCCTTTGGCGTTTGACCTCGACTTCTGTGACCTCTGTGACCGCAGTTGCTAAAATTAGCACACACACACAAAAATTGCATGAGTGGAATAGGGGAAAGATAAAGTACAGCCACTTATTACAGAGTGGAAGAGATGACATCAGATCGGGTTTATTTGTATCTGGTCATCAGACCATCACAAAACAAAAGTTTAATTGTAGGCAATTAACAAAGGATTGCATCAATGGAAGTTAACTCAGACCCAAATAAAACTGTTTGCGACATAAACTTAAAATGATGAATTTCCCCTGCGGATAAGATAACAACATCTCATATACACACACACACACACAAACACAAGCACAAACACACTGTATATGCGGTTCCTCTTAAAAAATAAATATTAGATGGAAACATTTAAATAAATGCTACAAAAATCTGAATAAACTGATATGCAAGCTAAATGACTAAAAAGCCTAAAACGAACGTGAAATCACAAATCTCCTTGACCTGGCATACTGTTCTTACTTAAGCATTCCACCCCACCCACCCTTATCAGTTCCTGCAGGAAGAACAACGTGCCACCTTCACGGTTCTAAATATATATGGTTCGCCCAATAGAAAAATTGCAGACTTGTGGACAGACGTCTTTTCTTTCTCCCTAAAACAGGTCCCAAGCATCACATAAGGAGAGCCTGGCTACTGAAGGATCAGGCCATTGGCCCAATTAGTCCAGCATCCTGTTCTCACAGTGGCCAAACCAGATGTCTCAATGGGAAGCCCAGAAGCAGGAACTCCATGGATGGACCACCAGCCTGATGCAGCAAGCCTCATCTTGAGTTCCTAATTTACCACCTGGGATACATTGCTGACTCCCTGAACCTCCAGGTTCTCCTTTTCTACAGGATTCAGATTCCTCCTTCCAGCTAAATGCTTCCTTCCCATTTCCAAAACTGTCATCTTTTCAGAGATGTTTCCACAAACAAAGCAATGATCTCAGCTGATAAATACACAATGGCCTCCTCATTTGTTTACCCCGGCCATCATCAGTGGATTGAAATAGAAACGGAAAGCAACCTATTATCAACTTACCCTTTTCCATGCGGTATTCGGAACCTGAAATTAACTTGTTCATTATATATAATTTTTATTAGATTTTCTGTTTTATAATTTTGAATACTCATTTAAACATCCTTACAACATCAATGACTTCCCTTCTTCTCTTTCCATGGTTCATTTTGCATACCATAAATCCCTGCATATTATACGTAAACTAAACCATTCAGTATTCCATTTTTACATCCATCAAAACTTATTTACACTGTTGAAGTTATCTTAATGCTGCCAGCGTTTTCAAGTGTACACAATTCCCCCCCCCATATGTTCAATAAACGTTTTCCAATCTTCTCTAAACGTATGTTCTTCTTGTTCTCTTATTCTATATGTTAGGTCTGCAAGCTGCACATATTCTGTCAGCTTAAGTTGCCATTCTTCTCCAGTTGGGACCTCGCTCGTTTTCTATTTTTGGACTAACGAAACATGGGCCGCAGTAGTGGCATACATAAATAGTCTTTTTTGACACTGGAGAATTTCCGTCTGAATTATCCCCAGCAAAAAGGACTCTGGGTTGTTGTTGTTGTTTTTTGGAGGGAAGGTACTTTTAAACTTTTTTTTCAATTCATTATGGATCATTTCTTCTGTGTACTTGTTCAATCTGTTGCCCAGGTCCTATCGATGGGCAACGTCAAAACCTCTCATGGAACTTCATCTTTAAACTGGGCTCAGGGCTGTTGAGACTGGGGTATCTTAAGGATGTATCCTGCCACATGTCAGCGACGAAGGAATACAGTGGTACCTCGGGATGCAAACGGGATCCATTCCGGAGCCCCGTTCGCATCCCGAACGGAACGCAAGACGCGATGCGCGTGATGTCATTTTGAGCGTCTGTGCATGTGTGAGCGGCGAAACCCGGAAGTAATGCGCTCCATTACTTCCAGGTTGCCACGGAGTGCAACTCGAATGCGCTCAACCCGAAGCGCATTCAACTCGAGGTATGACTGTACAGTGGTACCTCAGGTTACATACACTTCAGGTTACATACGCTTCAGGTTACAGACTCCGCTAACCCAGAAATAGTGCTTCAGGTTAAGAACTTTGCTTCAGGATAAGAACAGAAATCGTGCTTTGGCGGCGCGGCAGCAGCAGGAGGCCCCATTAGCTAAAG
This sequence comes from Podarcis raffonei, assembly GCF_027172205.1. Taxonomy (NCBI): domain Eukaryota; kingdom Metazoa; phylum Chordata; class Lepidosauria; order Squamata; family Lacertidae; genus Podarcis; species Podarcis raffonei. Next base: position 72,369,191 of record NC_070609.1, on the reverse strand, counting down.
TGGTGCTTCAGGTTAAGAACAGTTTCAGGTTAAGAACGGACCTCCGGAACGAATTAAGTACTTAACCTGAGGTACCACTGTATTGCACTTGTGATGTACTGGGCCATGCACCCATCATTTATTTATTTCTGTAAGTGCAACATGGTGCTATCACTGTGAGAATAGAATAGTGGACTGAAAGCTGGCATGGTGCTGTGGTTAGAGTGTCAGACTAAGGCCTGGGAGACCAGGGTTCAAATTCCCCCACTCGGCCTTGAAGCTCTCCATTGGGTGGCCTTTGGATAGTCACTGTCCCTCTCAGTCTAACTTACCTTGCAGGGTTGTTGTGGAATTTAAATGAGGAAGGGGAGAGCCCTGGGGGTGGGGGGTGGGGAAAGGTGAGATATAAATGTGATTAATGTTTAAATAAATTTTAGATGGGTTTTTGACTTGATCCAGTATGGCTCTTCTTCTGGTGTTCTTATGCAGTTTCCAGAGTGGTTTAACAACCAATCTATCTCCACAAAAAAGCTGTGGAAATAGTAGCTCTGCAAGGGGAACAGTGAAAGGTGTCTCCTAACAGCTCTCAGCGCTCTTAACAAACTATAGGTGCCATGATTCTTTGTGGGAAGCTATAAGGGATGCGGATGGTGCTATGGGTTAAACCACAGAGCCTAGGGCTTGCCGATTAGAAGGTTGATGGTTCGAATCCCCACGATAGGGTGAGCTCCCGTTGCTCGGTCCCAGCTCCTGCCAACCTAGCAGTTCAAAAGCACAAAGTGCAAGTAGATAAATAGGTACCACTCCGGCGGGAAGGTAAACGGTGTTTCTGCGCGCTGCTCTGGTTCGCCAGAAGTGGCTTAGTCATGCTGGCCACATGACCCGGAAGCTGAACGTCGGCTCCCTCGGCCAATAAAGTGAGATGAGCGCCGCAACCCCAGAGTTCTCCGCGACTGGACCTAATGGTCAGGGGTCCCTTTACCTTTACCTTATGGGTGCTTAAAGGGGTATCATAGCAATTTAAATGTATAGTATGGATGTAGCCTCAGGTTGCCACCGCTTATATATATATCCTGATGTTGTTAATCCCACTTCTTAGATAATTATGGTCCCTAACCTTGTTTTGCTCTGGTCTTCGAGTATAATTATTATGAGCCAGGACCGGGGGCGGAGGTGACGGGGACATCATTTTCCCAAAATATCTGGTTGGGCTTGCTTATATAAACTGACACAGACACCCAAGCGATTGCACAGAGCCCTTCTTTTGACAGCGAAACAAGGCTCTCTTTGGCTTGCTTCTGTTCAGCTGCACCCATGAAGAACGTTACAATCTTCCTACTGGTTCTGGCTTGCGGTAAGTCTACTTTTCTGCTATAGTTCTGACCTCAGTAGAGCTGAGAATTCTTCCCAGAACTGTTGTTGTTGTTCGAAAGAGGGGTCTCTGGGATGGGGTCTCTTTGCTTCCACCGTGATCCCTGTGTTGGTGGCAACTCATTGCAAGCACCTCCCCCCCCCACAAGTCCTCAGACTGCCCTCACTCTGATTTGGCTTCATGGCATTGCCATCAAGAAACCAGCCTAAGGGCAGTGCATTTTGCAGCCAAATGTGGGAAGGGAAAGAAAAGAAAAAATCTGGCAATTGGTATTCAGGGATATACTGCCACTGAATCTGGGTGTTCCTTTCACAGTCATGGTTAATACCCCTAGGCAGGGGTTTAAAGCCATCTTCTTTTGCCACCAGGTTACTTCTGCCCTCCAGGCAGGCTCACCAGTCCAAACGCCTTGACTGCTCATGCCACGGTGTGCTTGATCTAATTCCCAGTACTTTCACGAACAGGCTCAACCTCTCAGACTGGGCAACCAGCAGCCTTAGGACTGACTACCTGCCTCAGCCTAATTTAAATCAGTGTGGGGAGAGAGAAACGAGGTGTCAGAATGGCAGAAAGAGAGGCAGAAAGAAAGGAGAGAAAGGGGTGGCAGAAAGAGAGATAGAAGGACGCCGTGAAAAAGAATGAAATGGGGTAGCAGAGAGAAAGATGAGGGGGGGGAGGGGAAAGAGGGAGGGGGAGAGGGAGAGGGGGGGAAGGGGATGGCAGAGGGAGGAAGGAAAAGGAGGTGGCTTTGGCCCTACCTACTGCAAGCAAGTGGCTGAGAACAGTTTACCTCTAAACCACAGAGCCTCGGGCTCGCCGATCAGAAGGTCGGTGGTTTGAATCCCCACAACGGGGTGAGCTCCCGTTGCTCAGTCCCAGCTCCTGCCAACCTAGCAGTTCGAAAGCACGTCAAAGTGCAAGTAGATAAATAGGTACCGCTCCGGTGGGAAGGTAAACAGCGTTTCCGTGTGCTGCTCTGGTTCGCCAGAAGCGGCTTAGTCATGCTGGCCACATGACCCGGAAGCCATCTGCAGACAAATGCCGGCTCCCTTGGCCAGTAAAGCGAGATGAGCGCCGCAACCCCAGAGTCGTCCGCGACTGAACTTAACGGTCAGGGGTCCCTTTACCTTTACTGCCAGCAAGTGGCTGAGAACGGTTTACCTCTGAGGGAATGTGGCAGCAGGGGAAAAGGTATTCCAACCTCTCAGGAAGGCTTGAGACCTCAACTGCTATCCCCACCACAAACAGTGCTTTTCCACATCAACTCCCTTGCCTTTTCGATCCATACCCCTTGCTCCCAGTTTCTCTGCTCTTCCCTCCAAACAAGACTCTGTTGCTCTTTCAGGAGCCACTCTGGTGACTGGCCTTGCCTCCCAGTTTAATGAGATGATCCAGATGAGCACCGTCACCTACACCTTGGCCAACTTCACCAACTACGGGTGCCACTGTGGGGCAGGGACTCAAGGCTTCCCCGTGGACGCCATCGACAGGTGAGGCTCACCTGAGATTACCAGGCATTGCTCACCTCTTGGTCTATCATCATTCTCTTACAGTTCAGGGGTTTTACAAGTCATGGTGAAGGGCCATTAGAATATTGTTCTATATATGATCCCAAAAACTGTTTGAGGCATTTTCTCCTCTCTCATATGTTATGGCCAAACCCCTTCCTTAAAGGGGGGAGGAAGGTTTTTACACCAGCCAGAAGAACAAGGCTTTTTCTTCTTGCTTAGATGTTACAGTGAAAATGGGCCCCTCTCTCTGGAATGTCTGGCTTAGGCAGGTAGAGATAATAAGCAAGGTTGAATGAGTGTTATTGTAACCCCAGATTGGGGGGCTGAAAAGGAGGAGGCAAACTGAAAAGGAGGAGGGTAACACAGGAAACAAAGCTATATCTTATTGCTATTAGTGTAAATCACATGTTTTACATGTGAACACGTGTCTATGCATTCTAAGGGGTATAAAAAGTGGGCGCACCCTGACTGGGGTGTGCAGATTGCGAATTTATCGCTCTGTACCTTTGTCCTGCATATGCATTTCAAATAAATCCTGTTAAATCCTGCAAGGTTGGTTGCCACTTCGTGTGACTCTGTGCTCCAGGGACCCAATAGCAGATATGGAAAATGTCCAACAATGGGAGTCTCAAGAACAGGGATGGGGGACCTCCATATCTGTGTGCCTCTCCCATACAAAGAAATACATGGAATCCCTGCATGCACCAAACTAGCATATCTGGGAGGAAGTGTCTTGCCTAGCCTCACTGAGATGCTTGCTTTCTACAGACAAGGAGCTTGTTTCATGCGGAGGATAATTCAAATAAATTGCCTCCACCTGCACTATGATATGAACCAGGTCCCAGTAGGGTTATACCACAGACACTTTCAGTGGTAGAGCATCTGCTTTGCACGCAGAAGATGCCAGGATCAATCCACAGCATCTTCAGGTAGGGCTGAGGGAGACTCCTGCTTGAATATGCTGTCATCAGAAACATGCTGTGCGATACTGGGGAAATCCCACGGGCCGCCATCTTAGTTTTTCCAAACTAAGCCCATTATGGGCAAAAGAAAATTACATAGCAGTCACCATTTTAAAAGATCAGATGCACTTTAACAACAACAACCCACAGTGCTTCAGAAGTTCTGAAAAAACTAAGTTGGCACCAGAATGGGCCTGATTCATAGCAATTCCTTGCTCTCTCGTTTTCACGTCACACGCAGGTGCTGCCACAGCCACGACTGCTGCTACAACAAGGCCGAGATGTTCGGTTGCAGCCCAAGCACCCTCTCGTACAGGTTCTACACCCAGAGGGATACAATTAAATGCGGTGAGTTGGTCTGCCGTCGAGCCAGAGAGCTGGTTTAAATCTTTTCTATTTCCGTTCCCCCGGCTCAGAGCACCCCTCTTTGTGGAAACTGATGCTGAGGTTACCACCTTTCTCCTCTCTCTGCAGTCAAGTCGTGGGACCGGTGTGAGAAGCTCGTGTGTGAATGTGACCAGAAAGCGGCCAGCTGCTTCCGGAAGCATCTCTTTACCTATAACCTCCAGTTCAAGAATCACGCAGCGAACAACTGCAGGGCACAGCGGCCATTTTGTTGAGCTGCATTTTTAACGGGAAGCAGAACCAGAGGATATCCCATGTAGGGGGGTGGATTCAGTAGGGAGCCCAGCCTACCTGATTATTATAAGGGGGGGGGGCTCAGCCTATATTATTATTTTGGGGTTCTTAGCATTGTGTTAGGTTAACTGAAAGCAACAGAAGCATTTAGAAAATTAAGTTGTTGTTTATGTTCCCTCTATTTTATTTGAAGCAAAGGTTCGTGGGTTGTATCTAAGACCTACTCAGAGCAGACCCACTGAAATTAATGGATCTAGGTTAGTCATGCCCAGTAAACTTCAGTGGGTCTACTCTGAGTAGGACAGACATTGGGTACAACCCAGGGTAAATCCATTAGGTTGTATTTGGAGTAGACCCACTGAAATGAGCAAACCTAAATTAGCCATGTACATAGTTTTCAATAGGTCTGCTCTGAGTAGGCCCAGCACTGGACACAATATGTACTCCATTGAAGAGGCTACCCCTCAGGCTGATTTTGTTTTCTGTTTTGCTTGACTTGTCTCATAGCCTGGGTGCTTAATCCTGACAGATAGTGTGCCTCATATCTTAGGGCGCTCTTCCTCTTGCACAAGAATTGCATCCCTGCTTTCCCCCCAAGAATTTACCTACCAAGTGGAAACGCGGACCATTTTGCTGATTGGATGTCATAAAACCCTTTCAAAACGGCAATAGTAATAATATGCATTTGAGTCAAATAAAATATTATCGGTATCTCCATGTTGTTTGACTGTGTGGAATTGGGAGCAGAGTGCAGGCAGCTCCCCATTTACATGTGTCCGAGGGACTCACAACTGTGCGCACGCGCATCGCAGCGAACCCAGATGTGGCACAAAAAGGGAGGGAAACTGCCCTAAAAGAGTACGCAAATGGCAAAAATGGTGCAAAAATAGCGTCTAGAAATCCCATGAGCCTTTGCAAGCGCAGTCACAGAAGCTTTTGCAATGACGTTTGAGGCCTGTGGAGAGTTGAGGTTTGGAGCGAACAATTGTGGTGGAGTTTGGTGGATTTTTGTTTTTGAAGGGTTTTTCATTCCCAACCCTACCAGGAGATGTCAAGGATCGAACTTGGGACCTTCTGCACAGACAGCACGGTGGGGCAGCAACGTTCCCCTGACCTCTGAGCAGCAGAGTCATGGCTGATTATTTGGGGGGAGCGGTGCAGTCGTAACTGCAATGTTGGAGTGCGATGTGGCAGCTGCGATGTTGCGGTGGTGCAGTTGCGCTAGTGGGAGGACCTGACTGGGTCGATTGGTGGTGCGTTTGCACCATGCTGACCTCATGCCTCCCTCTGTACCTCCCAGAAAGCCGCAATGACACAGCCAACTGGAGGTCCGATAAGTCACTGCCTGATCCTACTGCAGACTGTGTGCATATTTCTTTCTATGCATATAAATACTTTGGGCTCTACTTTGTCGTTTCTTAGGAACCAACTACTGTATCTGATTTGGCAGCTGGCCCCAAAGCTATAAACGTGTACCCAATAAATATCACTTTATAGCAAGGCCCATGACATAATTTTCTCACCTGGTTCAAAGAGGTCTAGATCCGAGAAACTGACAAGGAAGTCATGCCTAATGTCCCAGGAGAAAAATGTCACCTGTCTTTATTTATAATCTTGTAAATAAGGTCCGTCCGTCCCTCCTGTCTGGACTTCCCTCTTCCCTCCCTTGCAATGCACACCCCTTCCCTCCCGCCACAAGCATTTTTTAAAAATACGTTTCTTTTTTGCCCAGAGATATATTACATTTCCAGCATATAAACACAAATTTCTATACACTCTCAACAAGAGGCAGTTTGGGCAGCAGAGGCTGTACCAGTACAGGCTCTCTGACAAGTCCGTTACCTATGAAAACAACAGAACATGATTTTTGAAATAACAAAAACTAGAAGAAGCCATGCTTTAAAAACAGGAACAGGGAACTTGTTTCAGGCCTTAGGGCAAGGGAAATCACAGAAAGAGTATGGAAAATGGCAAGCAATGGCAGGAGTGGGAATAGGGACTTGGGGTCCTTTCCAGCACTACAATTCTGTGATTTTATGAAATATATTGAGGGGGGGGGACTGTGGTGGATTGACTGCAGTTGGTCGTGAGCCAGGAAGCCTGCTCATCATTTTTAGTTCTCCGCCATGCTCCTGAATGATGCTATGGAGCGATCTAATCTGCCCATTGAGCAAAATTGATACTTTCCATCCTGCCCCAAGGCTGTAAAAACCAGTTTGCCAAGTCGCCTGAAGCTAGTGAGATCAAACCTCCAGGGCAACAGTGGGGCAGAAGCAGGACATAGGAGAGCAACCGGTGGCCTGTCTGATGTTGATGGACTACAACTCCCATCAGCCTCAGCACAAGCAGTTGATCAGGGATGACGGGAGTTGCAACCCACCAATAACGCGAAGGCCGCAAATTTACCACTTCCATTTTAGAACACGGATGAGGAAGCTGTGGCCTTTTGGACATTGCTCACATCATCCTGGACTACTTATTGGCTGATGGGAGCTGGAGTCTAGCGAGGTCCGAAATATCTACAAGTTCTCAATCCCTGCTTTAAAAAGAAATATGTTTCTCTCTCCATTTCAGGCTGTAAACATGGACTAGTTACTCTTAGGGCTGTGTATACCATCTTCGGAAGTTTTTTTGGGGGAAGGGGATGTAGGGGGAAAGCCATTTGGTTGTGGGGTGGTGACCATGGGGAGATGTAGCGATCAACGCAAAGCTGTGTGGGGTGACCAGAGACATTGGTTCGAACTGCTCCGGTTCTGGATGGACCCCATTCAGCCACCGACCGCCTTTGTCCCTCCGGCTTCATCCGCGGCACATAATCTCAACTCTCCCTCTGGAGTTGGAAGGTACCAGCATTCTCAGATTCTCAGATGATGTCTGTGGTGGTTTTGAGGGCTATCTGTAGGAGTGGCTGAAGTACAGGCTGCGGCGGTTGAGTTTTTCTGGGTTGTTGGATGCCATGTGAGAAAACTCGCGGAAGATGTCGAGATAGGTGGCGTCTCCTGTAGAAGACAGATATAGATACCGAGGCTGAGCTGACCGCCCTTTCTCTTCAGCGAAATCAGCATTAACAGGGAGACAAGGAAAGATGCAGACAGCGCTGACTTCCGCACATTTAAGGCACATGGCTTCCTCCAAAGTATCCTGTGAACCAGGGCTTGTTTTTTCCATATTCTAAGAGAACGAGGGAGGCCTTCATGGCGAGTTCTGGCACCTCTTTTTCTATAAAAATAGCACTTCTGGGAACTATAGGTTACCCGCCACAGGGCTACCATTCCCAGCTCCCTCAAACTACAGCTCCCAGTAACCTTTGAGGGAAGCCATGTGTCTTTAATGTGCTTTCTCGAAAGGCTTATCGGCCCAACAATTTCCGAAACGTTTCTTCCATTACATTTTTAAAAAGAAAACGGCAAGCATTTTACACGACAAGTGAGAATGGGAACAAGGTGTTCTGGCACACTAGAATGTTCCTGTTCAGGGCTCAAGACCACCAGCCACGCCCCTTTCAGGATACTCCATTCCATCCCCATTTCGGGATACTCCATTCCATTCCATTTTCAGCTTTTCCTCCAACTGTTGAATAGCATTAGGTGCTCACCGAGCTTTCTCAGTACTCACTGAGGTATTTGGGGGCTCCTCCACCCCCTGGGGCGGGAGCAGCTAACCTGTGGCCCTCCAGATGTTGTTGAACTAAAACTCCCCTCTTCCTTGAACTTGCTGTCTGTGGCCAATGGGGGTTGTAGTTTCAGCAGCATCAGGAGGGCCACAGGTTAACCACCTTTTCCTTAGGGCTGGGTTGGAGAACCCGACACAGAAAGCAAATGCTGTCTGTTCCTGCTTCACACTGCAAATACAGTTGTACCTTGCTTTTCAAACGCCTTGGGAGTCGAATGTTTTGGCTCCCGAGAACCAGAAGTGATTGTTCCAGTTTTTGAACGTTCTTCGGAACCTGAACATCCAACGAGACTTCCATGGCTTCCGATTGGCTGCAGGAGCTTCCTGAAGCCAATCGGAAGCTGTGCCTTGGTTCCTGAACGTTTTGGAAGTCAAACAGACTTCCGGAACGGATTCCGTTCAACTTCCAAGGTACAGTACATCTGTATTGATGTTCAGCTGGTGTGTGTAGACAATGCCCCTTGCTTGCCTGGATGGAGAATAAAAAGTGTTGTGTTCCTGTGTGTAGAAACAAGTCTGAAGTACAGAGGTAACTTTTAGCTGTGCTGCACCACCCTTTCTTCTCTCTTGCCCCTCCCACCCCTGGCATGTGGCCCTCAAAAGATTGCCCAGAGGGGAATGTGGCTAATAATAATAATTTTATTATTCGTACCCCGCCACTCTTGGCAGCTTCCATCATATTCTAAAACATTGAATGTTAAAAAACTTCCCTTTACAGGCGGAAAGCAGCCCCCCCACCCCTGACCTAGGGGTTCCTGCAATTGCACTGGTACGTTACCCTTGTATGTGGGTGGTACGTAAGCAACAGCACTCAGCGCTGAACATCGGAAATAGAGGGAGTGATACAATGAAAATATGATGGCTGCAGGTTTCCAAATAATTTCGAGGTGGCTCTTTTGCAGGGGGGCTCCATTCCTGGCCCCCATCTGCATTGGTGGAGCATACATAAGCTCACCCCACCCTGCCCCATTACACTCCGTTCTGCCCCCTTCCAGGTCCAAAAGGACCCACACATGGGCGGTCACACATCAATTGGACATGTGCAAGATGGTTGACACCTGTATTTAAAACCAAGAATACTACTGGTACAAAGGACAGTACATTGTCCATGCAGGGGGTGCATACATGATACTTATATAAATGCAAAAAGAAATGCATGGAATATACCAGGATGCAGAAGAAAGGAAGAAAGGAAGAAATGAAGGAAGGAAGGAAGGAAGGAAGGAAGGAAGGAAGGAAGGAAGGAAGGAAGAAAGAAAGAAAGAAAGAAAGAAAGAAAGAAAGAAAGATCAGTTTCAGGATGTGTCTTGCTGCACGTACACCCTTAAGGACATTCCTGTATTTCTGGCCAGAAGCTTAGTGAACATTTAAATGGTAATTATGGGTGTGCATTTGCTCTAGAATGAAAGGGGGGAAATGGAAACGAATATGAACCTGTGCCTTTCATTTTACTACCACTTAAGAGGACAAGTTTTTTCCTCTCTCTCTCTCTCTCTCTCTCTCTCTCTCTCTCTCTCTGTGTCGATTTGGTACAAATCATATATTCATTTGGGATTCATTTGGAGCCCTGATGGCTTTATGCTCCCCTTGTGGCCAGGACTTCTTTTCTTTTATTTCCTTTTTTTTTTTGCAATTTTGCCTGACGCACGCATTTTTGCAAGCCGATTTCCCAAATACGATTCGTTTTCATATATCATCTTCACAAATTTGTGCATTTTCATGCACATTCCCACCTCCACCCCCCACCCCCAAATATACACATTTTTGTTCACATCATTTGGTTGCCAAACTGCAGCAGAAAATCCAGGGAAATCTGGGAACATCAAAGGATAGCTGTGCTTTGGTTTGCATTTTGCTCTGCAAGGTGTGAATTGGGTCAGATGATCAGATCACCCCTTGGTCTTCTTTATGGTATATATGATTGAGCTGTCACATCACATATGCGGTAAGGTACACGGACCACACCACTGGATCAGGTCAAAGTCCATCTATACCAGTATTTCCATTAGTGGAGAGACAGAGGCCTCTGCTTGTGTGGTGTGGTGGTTAGAGTGTCAGACTAAAACCCTGGAGACCAGGGTTCAAATCTTCATGAAGTCCCACCAAGTGACCTTGGAGCAATCACTATATCTTGGCCAACCTACCTCATAGGGCTGTTGTGAGGATAAACCGAGGAGTGGGGTAGAAGTGTGGGATATAAATGGGATAAAAGAAGCCAATAAAATTAGAGTATAAAATTCGGGGAGAGTGCAGATTTCAAAGGACAGCTGTGTTCTGGCTTGTGTGTTGGGTGGTGTGAGTTAGGTAGGTTTGCACTGAAATCTGAATTGAACCAAAGCTGATCCCTGCAGCCTCTACCTGCATTTGAAACTGTGCATGGTTATCCTACATGTGATCCAGCTGTGCGCTGATTTAGAGCATCTTCTGGGGCATCTTCTGAGATTCTGGCCTAGCTTAGGGTACCCTTTGGGGGCAGCCTGAACAGCAGCCAGCCCAAGCCGGAAAAAGAGGCGCCTCTTTTCCCAACTTGGGCTGGCAGCGGCCATGGTGTGCAGAGCAGCCTGAGCCCAAGCCCAAGCCCACCCCCAAACCCAAGGTGTTATGTACTGAGTTGAATAGGATCCAAAATGCAGCAGTCTGATTGGTCCTAGAACAATAGGATTCAGAATGCTGCAGTCTGATTGGTCCTAGAACAATGCAGCAGTATGACTGGTCCACAGGAGCCACCCAATCCAGCTCCAGGTGGAAGTGAATCCACAACCTGATTGGCCAACAGGAGAATCCTGGAATTGGCCAATCACGTGCAGCCCATTGTGTAAATAATGTACCGTATATAAAGCAGATATTGTAGGGGAACTTCCATTCCTCCTCACCACTATGAGCTGAATAAAGAGCATGAAATCCACTCTTGACTCCAAGTATATTTCACAGACATTTCCTTTAAAATGTAAAAATCTGCCCAGATGGGTATGTTGGCCCCCATGTCCGGGTTTTCCTGGACATATGGCAAGCCTATCAGTGTTGTTCTCCGGCCAAAAGTTGCCTTCCTCCCAAAACTTCCTGCCATTCAGTACGCAGAGTGACAAGCAGCAGGAGAAAATGGAGGCTTTAGCATGGGAAACAATGGAGGGTTGTGTTTCCTCACGTTCTGATTTTCTCAGGGCTACTGAGCACACAACTGATCACCCAGTGGATAAACTTGGTATGTACTTTTCAAAGATTCTTCCAGGGTGTTATTTTCAGCAAGCTGCCAGCCTTTGACCCAGTGTCCTTTTTTCTAGGAAACTGCTTGGAAGAACACAGGGAGGGAGATCTTCTGGTGACAGAAACTGATGTCAAAGAGCCAGCCCAAATGTGCAGAGAACTGGAAGCTGCTGGTTGAAGCAGATCTCATCCAGGCTCCTCTCAAAGCTATAGGCCAACATTTACCAATTGGTCAATTTTCTGTGCAGTGGGTGTATAACCCAAGTTTAAAGTGTCAGCCGTTAGGTATCTCTCTCTTCCTCCCTGGAGCTGGAAGCTCTGGAATATTCACATCCCAGATGCCCAAGGACCCAAGACATCTGAATTCCTATAGGCTCGGGTGTCTTGGGACCATTACATTTCCCAGGGCCCCTGGCTCCAGAAATGCTGTTTGCCAGGAATGCAATCCAAGCTGGAGAAGAATTGTGTCAGATGTGTAACCCTCTACGAAGCCAGTCATTAGGCTTCTTTCTCTCCCTCCCTGATGTTGAAATCACTGCAATATTCATATCCCAGCTGCCAGAGAATCTGAGGCATGTGGTTTTCCCCCTTGAATATCTGAGTTTCTATGGGCTCAGGTCCCATGGGAACATTATGTTTCCTAGGGCCCCTGGCTCCTGAAATGCTATTTCTCAGGAATGCAAACTGAGCCCGAGAAGAATTGTGCCGGATTCAGCATACTAGTAAGCATTACGAATGCACTGAAGTTTTGCTCTGAACCTGGTAATTATGAGTACCTACAGCATCATTACTCTGCTTCTCCCAAAACTAAAACTGTAAGCTCTGTGATGCAAGAGTCTGCCTTGTTACCCTGCAAAGCACTTTGTATCCTGATCGTACCCTACAAAGACATCAACTGGATAATAAATAATACATGCACACATGGCTATCTGTAGCCAATAATTTTCCCTTGCCAAGTTCAAGCACACCTGTGCAAAAATTCTGGTGGACAGCCGGTATCAGCCCTACAAGAACAACTGGTAGGAATTGGCAAATCTGTCCTTTTGGGTTTCTCTCTGCGTCTCATGCTTCCAAGTTCAGTTATTCATATTTCTACATTGGTGTGTCATTGGTGTTTCATTACAAAATGTCTTCATGGAAATTTGTCAACATTTTTGTGCGAACATCTCCTAATACACATATTTTTGTGTGCAATTTTGCAAAACACACATTTTTGCAAAACAGTTTCCTCTAATGTGATGCACTTTCATCAACTGTTTTTACTACTATATATGGTTTCTTTCAATGCACACTTTACCTTAGTATATGCCTTTGTGTACACAGTACTTTGATGAAGAACTACATTGCAAAATTCAGAGACAAGCAAATTTTGAAGGATGGTTGTGTTCTGGTTCACGTACTGTTTGCAAAAGTGCAAATCAGGTGTGCTGACCTTCAAATGCAAAATGAACCAGGTTTCTTCCCCCATCGAACAGTTACAGCCAAGTTTTGATTATGTATCCCCCTTCCAAAAGCAACAGAATAATGCCAACTCTGCAGTCCTTTGGTGTGGACAAAAAATGCAGAGAGAGAAATGATTTTAAAAAAAAACCAAAACATTTTGGACAGTCCTTGTACTCTATGGTGAGTTAGAATTAATGGAACTGCTGAAGGAGTGAACTGCAGTTGTTATGCTACTAGGTTGATACAAGCAGACAAATCTAGTCTCTGATCTAAGCCCCTGAACACATGATTTCGGTTCCTAAACCTGAACATTGGGAGCCAACATGACATAAGAAGGAGCTGTAGCTCAGTGGCAGAAGGTGCAGAAGCTCAGCTTTGCATGCAGAAAGTCCCAAGTCTGATCCCTTGTATCTCCAGGTCGGGCTGTGAATGTTCTGTGTCTGAAACCCTGGTGAGCTGCTGCCATTCAGCAAGATGGGTTGGTGGTCTGACTTGCAGTATAAGGCAGCTTCCTACGACCCCACGTCTCAAGGGATGGGCAGGAGTTCATTGGTAGCACATCTGCTTTGCATGAAGTCTCAGGTTCAACCCCTGACATCTCCTGGTGGGGCTGGGAATGCCCTCTGCCTGAAACTCCAATAAACTGCTGCTGATCAAGTGTAGAATAGGGCCAGCCAATGCCGATGTTGGGGACTACAAACCCCATCAACCCCAGTCACTGTTTGTTGCCCTGCTCACATTCTTAGCTTGTCAATAGCCTCCTTAAACTGAAAAGACCAGAAGTGGACATCTTATTCTGACCAAACAGGATGATTCAATTGCTTCTTATGATATGGACATGGTGGGCGATAGCCAACTAAGTTTTACTCACAGAAGAGCCATTGAAATTAATTGACGTAATTTAGTTGTCTTCTTCATTAATTTCTGTGGATCTACTCTGAGTAAGACTTAGTTGCTACCCACCTCAGAGAAGACTCTTTGAAATGAGTGTTCATGACTTCAGTCCATTAATTTGAATGAGTTTTCTCTGAATAGGACTTAGTTGGCTGTAACTCTATACTGGGCACAGGCAAACTCGGCCCTCCAGATGTTTTGGGACTACAACTCCCATAATCCCTAACTAACAGGACCAGTGGTCAGGGATGATGGGGGTTGTAGTCCCAAAACATCTGGAGGGCCAAGTTTGCCTATGCCTGCTCTATACTTTGGTTGATGGGGAGTAGCGTCAACAATTGTGACTGAAGTCTACTAAAAACCACTAGATCAGGGATGAGGAACCTGTGCCTTCCACGTGTTCTCCTAGCCCTGCATCACCGCTGACCGTTGGCTATGCTACCTGGGTTGATGGGAGCTGTAGTCTAAAATATATAGAGAACAGATGGGCAACTATTGCCCTCTGGGTGTTGTGGAAATACAACACCCATCACCCTTGACTCTTGGCCATGCTGGCTGGGGCAAGTCCAGCAATGTTTGCAGGGCTACTGGTTCTCTGTCCCTGGCTTAAATAATTTCCACATGAGCTGCTGCGAAGCCAGGCATCGGTCGTCCTATATTTGTGCATCTGATTTCCCCCCTTCCTAAATGAAGAACTTTACCCATTTATCTATAATGAAACTCATTTCGTTATGTTTTAGCTCAGTTCTCCATCCTGTCGGGATAATCTGCAGCTCGGTGGTACAGCATCTTGCTTCACATGCAGAAGAACCCAGGTTCAACTCCCAATGGCATCTTCAATTAGGGCCAGGACTGTTCCTTGCCTGAAACCCTGGGGAGCCATTGCTAGTCAGTGTAGGCAGACCAATGATCTGATTCAGTATAAGGCAGCTTTCTGTGTTCCTATGATCATTATGTTAACCCCATGTACCACCCTAAATTAGCAAGGAGAAGGAGGTAGGTGACGTGAACTCAACACTAATGGGGCTAATTCAAGGGGGTAATCTTTACCACCCACTTAAAGAGTGGGACGCGGGTGGCGCTGTGGGTTAAACCACAGAGCCTAGGACTTGCCGATCAGAAGGTCGGCGGTTTGAATCCCAGTGACGGGGTGAGCTCCCGTTGCTCGGTCCCTGCTCCTGCCAACCTAGCAGTTCGAAAGCACATCAAAGTGCAAGTAGATAAATAGGTACCGCTTCGGCGGGAAGGTAAACAGTGTTTCCGTGCGCTGCTCTGGTTCGCCAGAAGCGGCTTAGTCATGCTGGCCACATGATCCGGAAGCTGTACGCCGGCTCCCTTGGCTAATAAAGCGGGATGAGCGCCGCAACCCCAGAATCGACCACGACTGGACCTAATGGTCAGGGGTCCCTTTACCTTTACCTTTAAAGAGTAGCAAGGGTTTGTGTTTGTGTGTGAATATATTTCCCTAGATTTTGGTGGGGGTGGGGGTCCCAAAGCTCATAGAGTTAATATAGAAAACAGAAGCAAGACAACATAAATAACAAGAGGCGAAGGAAGAAGAGGTAAAAGATTTTACTCTAGATTTTTATTAACAGTGTTTCAAGAGACGGGAGAAGGGAGGGGGTGGGAGAGGGGGGTCAATAAGACACCAGAGCAGCAGAATTTCTGTGGGGTATTCTCAGTTGTGTGTGCGTGTGTGTGTTGATGTTTCCCCCCCCCCTTTCCTGGTTAAAACCATACAAAGATAAATAACATACAGAAGTGTTTGGATTTTTCCATAGGTAGACTCAGTCGAGGCCGAGCAGGCAAAAGTGAGAAAAAACAGGAAGAGGCATTTTTTTTTAATTAAAAAACAAACAAACAAGCCAGTGTTACAAAGATTGTACTGAAAAGCAAGTTGAAGTGATAAGAGGAATGGTTAATGTGCTGGAACGTTATTTACAGAGTGTGTCATGTCCTAGATGACTACTTCCTCTCCCACCATCGTTTCCTGTTGATATTAGAGCCTCAACCAGCAACTTCAAGCTGTTCTCAGCAAAACCATGTGGTAGTGTTCCTCCTGGACTATACCACTTTAAGACTGGGTGGCGGCGGTGGGGAGAACACATTTTGAATGTTCCCCATATAGCCTCTCCCAAAGAACAGATAAATAAACAGTCCATCGGGATAGAGTGTGACCTCCCTCAGCCACCCGCATGCCATAGTTCTCCAAATGCAATACAAAGGTTTTGCAGATTTCACCTCCCACCCGCATCTCTGAAATGGTGAGATCCAAGATGGATGCCATCACATGATTTTGCTGATCACACGGCTCAGACCTGACATAGCAACAGCGATGTCAACCTTCTCCAATTCTGTTTAAATACAGAATGATTAAAGCCCCTGATGTCTTGATTTGAATATGGGTCCTAATTTTATAATACAAATGTTTCTTCTGGAGGAAGGAGGGGTCCAGCATTGCACAGAAGTACCCTGTGTGCTTTCTGGGTGTATATGGAGTCCTAGAAAGGCCAGGGTCATATAAGGTCAACAGATGGGGGGGGGGTCTGCGCTGGAGGGGTGTGTGTCTCCTAACAAATCTCAGCATCCTTAACAAACTACAGTTCCCAGGATTCTTGTGGGCCTATGCGATATGCCTATAGCTTTGCAGCTTCCAATGATTGGCAGTTTGCATTGTGAAGGTGAACATTCTGGGCTGCGCTAGGGGGAATTGACGTTCTTTTCTTGCCAGTGGCGCTGAGCTTTCTAACCTTCCAGTTCTTCCATTGCTAGCGGTTGTCGAAGAGCACCCCCATGTGGTAAACACACATATTTCGAGTGGAAAATAACGTTCGCCGGAACGTTACGGTAGTTGCAGTTACTCCACACTGGGAGCTGCGGTGCACCTCTTACACCCTAAAAGGGCTCTCCTGGCCCATCAGTACATCACATTCCTAAGGAAGCAGCACTCAGTATTTTACGTTCTCTTCCAATATTTGTGTTTCTCCTTTCCCCGCAACGCTCCACAAATCTTTTCCCCAGCTCCCAGCACACACCTTTTCCCCAGCTACTCCAAACACCTCTGCACGCCATCCACTGAACGCCAAACCATACGCGTTTGTCATGAGTGTTCGCCAGCAAGGACGTCTCCAGATGTGGTGCGCTACCACTCTCACCAGCCTAGGGGTCAAGGATGGGAGTTGTAGTCCACATCTGGAGGGTATACTGGCAGCTGCCAAGCTAAGCAATTGCTAACCAGAAATCCAATTTGCCTTTGGACGGCAGCAATGATGTTCCATTTTGGTCTCTTTTCCCTGCCCACTCCTTGTTCGCAATTCTTGTCTTCCACCTTAATATCAACTACTCGTCTCATTTGCCCAATGAGTCAGCCCCTCTAATAGTGAACCCAGGTGGCAAATGCCGACACCGGGGAAACAACATATAGAAATGTGCACCATGCCGTAACAGTCATGTGACAGACTGCAAAGAATCCTGGGAGTTGTAGTTATCTAAGGAAAGGAAGACGGCCTCTAATGGAGAAACCTTAGCATCTTCCCCTAAAGTTCGCTTCTAGGGATGGATGGCTTCTCTCTCTTTCTCATTTTCCCAATCTTAAATTCAGTTTGCTCTTCGGTTTGCATTATTATTTTTTTAAAAATAACCCTCCCGAAAATTTGCCAGCATTTTAGTGCAAATTTCTCCTGACAGACACACTTTTTGTATGTGATTTTTCCTAATATACAATGCATTTTTGTGTTTTATTTTCGTTGTTGCATTTTTAGCACACTTTCTCTTAATATTCACATTTTTTCGTCGGAGAACAGCACCACAAGATTCAGAGAAGTGTGAATCGCAAAGGATAGCTGTGTTCTGGTTGGCCCATTGTTTCGGTATGTGTGAATTGGGGGGTTTCGTATTCAAGCATGAGCTGAACATAATTTCTCCCTCATCTCTACTCACTTCCCAGGAGTCTTTGCAGGAAGCCAGGACCATTAAAGAGGAATTAAATTGATGCAATATTACAGTGCTGATGCACTCTCTGCCTTTCTGCCTTATTTCCACCCTCTCCCAGGGAACAATAGTCAGCAGAGTTTTGCTTTGAGTGGGAAGGGGTGCTGCTTTCTTCACAAAGGCAACTTTGCAGCTGCAACTGGATTTTGTAACCCAGTGTGCAATTCAACACTTTAAAAGAGTGGGGAGATGAGATCTGATGCATTTCAAATAGGGTTATAGAGAATACAATAAAAATATTTCCATATTGGAAGGGAAAGGCCATACAAGCCAAACCTTGCAATGTTATACCTAGTTCTTTGTTGCAAAGTAACCTGGAATTATGTACATTTTCCCCTAACGTCCCTCTCTTCCAGTTCCAAACACACACGTCCCGTCCACGCTGTTCCAGAATCCCCATCAACCAAGGGAAGAAATTTGTGAAAGTTCAATGTTTCATCCTAATGAAAGCATACAAGAGGGCCGGATTCAGACTAAACAAGTTGAGCTCCGATGCCACTGAAATAAAATGGGGCAACTTAGCTGTAATGACTCAAGCCCCATTGCTTTCAATGAGAACAAAGTTCAACTAACTTACAACTGCAATTCTATGCATGCTTACGCAGAAGTAGGGCCCACTATGTTAAATGGAGCTTACTCCCAGGCAAGCGGCTCTAGGATTGCAACCTTTGTCCAGATCCAGCCCAGAAACTTGCTTTAGATGTGTTCAAAAACTACCGTATTTTTCGCTCTATAAGACACACCAGACCACAAGACGCACCTAGTTTTTGGAGGAGGAAAACAAGAAAAAAAATATTCTGAATCTCAGAAGCCAGAACAGCAAGAGGGATCGCTGTGCAGTGAAAGCAGCAATCCCTCTTGCTGTTCTGGCTTCTGTGATAGCTGCGCAGCCTGCATTCGCGTCATAAGACGCACACACATTTCCCCTTACTTTTTAGGAGGGAAAAAGTGAGTCTTATAGAGCAAAAAATACGGTATCAGGCTTCTGATGCTTTGTGAGCTATCTTCCAAAAACAAAGCAAAGAAGGTCGATAGAAAGCAATCTGAGCAGGGGGTGTGGAGAGGCAAATTTGCTGGATTTTCTTTTTTTAAAAAAACAACAACTCCCTA
Organism: Podarcis raffonei; assembly: GCF_027172205.1. Taxonomy (NCBI): domain Eukaryota; kingdom Metazoa; phylum Chordata; class Lepidosauria; order Squamata; family Lacertidae; genus Podarcis; species Podarcis raffonei. Next base: position 72,350,415 of record NC_070609.1, on the reverse strand, counting down.
GCAACTGTACAAAAGAAACGAAAAATCTGACGTTGAAATACAGCCGAACTGTACTGAATGAAGGTGCGGGGGAGGGGGGAGAAAGTAATTGCACACGCCCTTGGGGGCTTCCTCAGTAATAAATTAAATACTTAAACAATGTCACCCATTTTAAAAAGACAGCACAGTATTCCATAACAAAAAGAACATTAACATCTTCTTTTTTTAAAAAAAAAGAACCCAATACTGCTAAGTAGGAAAAGTGCACATAGCTGATTTTATACATTGACTCTTAAATGTAGGTACTAATGTATCATAAATAGATAAAACACCTTGTCAGACATGCAACCCCCTTTGCAAGCCCCTACGGCCGCCACTACCTCAGGATTTAAACCGTGGCTTTCTTGTCTGCACCATCCCTGTACACTTTCCACATTTTAAAAATATGTCAGTGGCCTAGAGCGCTGGTGGCAGGGAGAGGGGAGGGGGAAAAACTGTACTCCACTGATCTTCAATGGGTGGGTTGGGGAGCCTCCATGGGGTGACGGTGTTCTGCAGCTAAGGAAGGGTGAAGTTGTCACTTTCAGTTTCTCTCCATTTCCCAAGCTTTCAGCCACGTTCTCCACATTTCCACATCAGTTTGCAATGAAAGAAAACGGTCCTCGTGAAAATCTATCACTATTTCAGTGTGCAATTTTTCAGGGTGAAAAATTGTAGGTATACCAATGCATTCCAAAGAGATAAAACACCATCTCACCTAATATGCACTTTTTTGCAAAGCAATTTTCCCAAACAGAATGCATTTTTGGGGGTACGTTATCACTAATATGTGCATTATTAAGCACCCTTAAGTACTGTATATGCATTTTTCTGGGGGGGGAGTACACATTACATCTGCTGCCAACCTAGCAGTTCGAAAGCACATCAAAGTGCAAGTAGATAAATAGGTACCACTCCAGCAGGAAGGTAAATGGCGCTTCCATGTGCTGCTCTGGTTCACCAGAAGCGGCTTAGTCATGATGGCCACATGACCCGGAAGTTGTACGCTGGCTCCCTCGGCCAATAAAGCGAGATGAGAGCTGCGACCCCAGAGTCGGTCACGACTGGACCTAATGGTCAGGGGTCCCTTTACCCTTTACCTTTACACATTACATGGTTGGAGAACTGCATTGCAAAAGCACAGATTTGAATGGCTGCGTTTCAGTTTGCATATTGTTTTGGAAAGCGGGGGAATCAGAGAGGACTGGCTTCAAACGCAAGCAAAATCGAATTTCCCTCCCGTCCCAAGTTGCCGCAACAAGTACCACCTCCATACAAATATATGGTTATATGAGAAATGATTCCCCAAATGCATGTTTGGCGTAAAGGCAGGTCTGAAAAGGTCTGACGATAGCTGACACACACTTTTCCTGGGGCAGCTCACGCAATCATGAAATTAATCGACACAAACAGATGTTTCTGGGGGACTTTCAATGTGGTTCTTTCCCACAAGAAGCAGTGATGGCCACCAGCCTGGACGATTTAAGACAAATTCTTTTGAACTACTGTAATGTCCACAGAGTTCTTTTCGTTTCTGATCCAATAGTTGGGAGCAGCAGTGTGGTAGTGTTGTAGATAAAGACCTAAGAAGGCCAGGGGCCCATCTAATCCAGTATCCTGTTCTCACAGTGCCCAACCAGATGCCAAGCAGGATCTGAGTGCAACAATACTTTCTGCACCTAAGATTCCAGCAACTGGCGTTATGTGCAGGTATACTGTCTTCAACAATGGAGGTTCAACATAGCCATTATAGCCAGTAGCCAGTGATAGCCGTACCCTCCACAAATCTGTCTTTGACAGCCATCCAAGTTGGGTGGTCACCACCGTCGGGTGGTATAATGTGAATTTTGGGTTTGACCCCTGCTCCAGCCATAAAGCTCAGGGGCAAAATTTTTGTGGCTGACTGTACGTTATCTTGGCTTAACCTCCCTCACAGGGTAGTTGTGGTGAGGATAAGAACAGGGTGACTCACTCAAGAGCTGTTCCGCCTGGCCTTTGGTTTGGACTCTGTCTGACCCTTATGTTTCCATCCCCTTATGGTTTTGATCTATGGGCTACTTTTAAAACGAGGCTGCATTTTAAATTGCATTTTAACCTGTATTTTAAATTGGGTCCCCCCTATTATGTTTTTACTGTAATTTTACTGGTGTTGGCCACCCTGAGTCCGGCTCCTGCCAGGGAGGGCGGGGTATAAATAAAATTTATTATTATTATTCAATCCCAAGGTATGCATACTTGAATTTCTGAGTGCAAAGACGGGGTCCAAAAATGATTGGCTGATAAGGCTCAGGGCATGTTGGCTTCCTTGCTTCTACCAAGATAGAGGAGAGAAGGATGGAATTTGCTATTCCTTTAAGAGGAGTGAGGGAATCACAGAACTGTAGAGCTGGAAGGGACCCAACGAGTCATCTAGTCCAGCCCCTGCAATGTAGGAATCATATTGAAAGAATCCCTGACGGATGGTCACTCAACTCCTGTTTGCAAACCTCCAAGGAATGAGAGTCGGCCACCTTCCGAGGGAGCCAATTCCACTGTTGAACAGCTCTTTCTGCCAGAAATGAGAACGACTCATTTCTACTGGGGGAGGAACGGGTAAGAAAATGAGAAGAATGGGCTCCCTAATTCCCATGTGCCCATTACTATAGGTTTTACTCAGAGGTTGCTCAGAGAAGTGCATTGCAAGCACAGCATCTGAGTCAATATTGTGGGATGCGTGATTCAGCAGAGGGAGCTGGCTTGAGGAGGAGGGTGGGGGGAAGAAAGAAGGAAAGAGAAAAAGAGAGAGTATTTGATGTGTTCTTCATCACATGAGTCACCAGGGGTTGCGTCAAGGCAGAGAGAGTGAGCTAAGCAGATTAACTGCATCCCCCAGGCTGACCTGCGGTCACAGAAGGTGAGGCAAAAGGCAGGAGAACCGTGGGGCTGACCTGAGCAGGAATGTTGTGCCAAGGTCTGGGACATGAGGAAGAGGGTGGGGCTTTGGGGAGAGTCACATGGCTGTCAGAGAGGAAGGGCTGCAGCTCAGCGTCAATGCATCTAGCTATGTTATTCCTATGTTCCCCTGTCCTAGGGGAAGGCCTGTGGCTCAGTCGCAGAGAATCTGCCTTGTGTGCAGGAGGTCCCAGGTTCAATCCCTGCCATCTGCAGGGAGGAGTGAAGGGTGAAAAGTGAAGTTACAGGGAACCAGGCACAGGGCCTTCTCGATAGTGGCACCTGCCCTGTGGAACGCCCTCCCATCAGATGTCAAACAACTGCACAACTTTCCAAAGAAATCCGAAGGCAGTCCTGTATTGGAAAAATTTTAATATTTGTTTTTATTATGCTGGAGGCTGCCCAGAGCGGCTGGGGAAACCCATTCAGATGGGAGGGGCATAAATAAATTATTTTAATTATTATTTTAGGTGAAAGGGAGCCATTTCTGAAACCCTAGAGAGTCTTTGCCAGTCTGATGCAGTACAAAACAGCTTCCTAGGTTAGACGGTAGGGGACAGAACCGCAGAGAGCAATTGGCAACCAGGAACCCTTGTGGGTTTAGGGCTTGTGTGAGAGGATTTGGGTGCAAGCTTGGTGTTTGAACATCAGCCCTTGTGACTGGAAGGCAACAGAATATCTCCGGAATGGACAGGCCTGGTGAAAAAACTGGGAACACGTACTTACCCTCCCTGTTTTTTTAAAGCCCCAATGAAAAATTGCCAGCCTTTAAGAGTGATTTTCTCCTTGCATGCAATTCCACTGTGGGAAACTGCCATGCCAAATTTGTAGAAGTACAAATTTCAAAGCACGGCTGTGTTTCGGTTCAAATTTAGGTAGAGTCGCCTTTCAGCACAAAATCCATTCGAATTTCTCTCTAGGATTAAAGCTCACACTTTCGCCTCCCCTGCCCCAAACATTCCCCAAAACTCTCGAGTAAGAATTGCATGCATCTGTAGCCTTTTGCACCACCCCAAGAGACTGGTACCTCAGTGGAGATCATTGGGAAAGTGTTAGCAGATACTAAAATCATCTGCCTCAGCTCCTTAAGCAGGTGTATATGAGGTTGGCAGGGAGGAGGGCAATCTAGGCAGGGGATGGGATGGGAGATGTATCTGAATCACCAGTGGAGAGGGTGGAGAGAGAGACAACCAGCAAAATTTGCTCGCTCATCTGCAAGCCACCTAACCCTTGAACAGGAGGTAATGACACTGGGAACATTGTAGGATTCTTTCACTTTGGGGAGGACAACTCCCCCAACCCCTGGGCCAGCCGCTGCTTCATATTTTACACATGATCGTCAAGAGAAATTATCCTACTGCTAAGTCTAAAGTAAAATCCCGGTCTGTCTCCTGACAGAGACCTTAAAAAAACAAAACCCCAAGGGTTACTCGGGAGAGTAAGAACAGGTCCTGCTCCAGAAAAAAAGCATAATAAATAACCTAACCCTCCCCACCACACCCCACCCTGCCCCACCCCACCCCGAACACCCCGTATCCCAGAATCCAAGAAATCTGGAATTGCTGAGCCCTCTGCGGACATGCATCAGGGAGAGGAAGGATCACAGTCTTTGTAAGGGCGAGCATGCAAGGGAGAAATCCTCTTTCTCTGGAATTGTTAAGTAGGAAATCCATCATGATTTAGGAATATAAACCCACCCACCCCCTTATGTGCTCCAGTTAATTGTTGCCTCAGAAGGCTAGCTAGGAGTGACTTTACAATTCTCCCTGGGTGTGTGTGTGTTTTTGTCTTCCTAAAAAAAAATCAAAAATCAAAAACTCATCGCCGGCGATGAGCATCTTCTTCCAAGCCTCACCACTTTTGGCAAGTCTACAGGTGAGGACAGATGTAACATCCGAAAGGTGAAGACAGATGTACTATTTCAAGAGAAATCGTGGTGGGGGTTGTTTGCAACAGTGGGTGCAAAGTTAGCTGTCTGTTTTTTCTCTACTCCATGGCCATCAGGAAGGTTGCACACCTTGTGGGCCATTTAAAATAAATAAATTGAGGCACACTTTACAAAATAATAATAACAATAGTCACCCTGTACACAGAGAGTTAGCACATCAGGAAGAAAGTTGGGCTAGGAACCACACCGACATGCTAGTCTTCCTTGTGCAGGGCATTTGTTTCGATATGGAGAAAAATTCCATTACATGAGCCCCCACCTACCATCAGGAGTGGTACAGCCCAGACACAAGTTAACAACCGCAGTGAGAACTGGGCCAAAGTCATTTTGCAGTAGGACTAACAACTGGTGACCCTTAATTTATTCATTCATACCGCCAATCCTCTATAGAGGCATTTAAAAAACAACAGCAGTTACAAAACTGCCTTTTGGACCAGGACTGGAGGCGTCTCATTTACGACGCAGATAGTAGCCAACCGATGCCACCCACAACTGATTTTTATTTTATTTTATTGGCCAGAAAGGGGAAGCATTCTCCCTGCCTCACCCCCCAGAGTTTGACCCTGAAAAAGAGATGAGGGTACAATTTGCACCAAACATAGGTTGCATCCAACTAAATCCTAGCCAGAGTGGGCCTACTGGAATTAATAGACCTAAATTAGTTGTGCCTGTTCAATCCAATAGATATACTCTGAGTAAGGCTAACAGTGGACACAACCCACGGCGACGATGCTTCCACGCTCTTCTCATGTATGTTACATTTGCCTTCGCCCTTCAAGGATCGCGTCCTCATCTTGGAAGCGGCTGAGTTATGGCTTTGACCAGCTAAGCTTACCTCCCTGTTAAATATTCCATACACACACAGGAAAAGAAAAACCACCTCAAAACAAAACAAAGCAAAAACCAGAGGAAGCCTTTGCCGGCATTAACCTGAGAGCATGTAAGGTGGGCAGCCATGCCTCTCAATCCAAAGAACTGTAGCACATGCAAAAAGGGCACAGCAAACAGACCTGCCGATTGCCCCACCAAACCCCCGTCAACACCTGCTCTGTACGTTAAGTGGGCCAGGAATTTGCGTTTCCGGCCCAAGCCAACTGGCTAAGCTTTTCATATGTGTGTGTGATCAGCACTCCAAACCATCTGAAAGACACATCACAGGTTGATGGGTAATGCCACTGGGAAGAGGAAGAGATGAGAGAGAGAGAGAGAGAGAGAGAGAGAGAGAGAGAGAGAGAGAGAGGAATATGCCCCTTTCATGTCCCAAATCTCTGCTCCCTTTTCTCCTATATGTACAATTCCCTCTTCTCTCTGCAAAAGTCTCTCTCCTCTGAACCTTGCTTTTAATTCCTGGCAACGGGGGTTTAAAAACAGCAATCAAACTGTTGGAAAAATGGGTGAGAGGCGCTTCTTACGCTCTTAGGGCTGACCCACATCATGCACTTTAAGCACAGGGCTCCTCCCCATAGAATCTTGGGAACTGTAGTTGACCCCTCCAAGAGCTACACTCCATAGCACCCTCAAACAAGCTACAGTTCCCAGGGTTCTTCAGGGGAAAGCTGCATGCTTTTAATGTGCATTAAAAGGTGCTCTGTGGCGTGGACGTGATCCTGCAAAGCCCGCAAGGCAGAACGGGTGTTCTGGCCCTGATCCAGCCAAAGTTTGCGTACCTTAAAAACCAGAACCCTCCCCATTTCTGGGACCAGAGGTGAAGATTTTACACATATATTTCATTTTAAGGGTTCTTTGCCTGTATCCCCTCTCTCAGTGTCTCTCTCTCTCTCTCTTCCTCCTTCTGCGTTGCCATCGGGGCAAACCCACCCATGGGCTTTTGGAATGGAAAACTTCCACCAGCAAGCCCCCCGCCCCCCAGTTGCCAAACATCCCCCCTCCCCCCACCACAAGACACGTCTACAGTTTTGTTTTGTTTCCTTCTTTCCTGGGCTCAGTCAGCATCCTTAAATTTCGACCCAAAAGAGGAGGAGGAGGAGGAGGAGGAGGAGGAAGAGGAGGCATCAGGGTTGCGGGAGTCGTCACTAACACTCATCTATGTTAAGGCTGATGAACTCCTGTATACACTTCCTGTACTGGAGCTCTGTGGGGCTGTTGTTCGGATATTGACCTGGATGACCAAACGGGCCCTCGGCTTCTCGCATCTCTTCGTTCATTCGAGCCAGACGCAGCCTGGAGGAGGAGGAGAAGGTCTGCTTAGCCATATAAAACAACACATATGTATCTGAAGAAGTGTGCATGCACACAAAAGCTCATACCAATAACTAACTTAGTTGGTCTCTAAGGTGCTACTGGAAGGAACTTTTTATATTGTTTTGTTTTGTTTTGTTTTGCTTTGACTACAGCATACCAACAAGGCTATCTACCTGTAACTAGAACAAATTGTTTGTAAAGGTAGACTTGCCACGGACAAATTTAACGATATTTTGAATTCATTTTTATAAGCACTGTATTAGGTTAAGTGCAGGTTAATTACAAGAATGACCTTGTAATGCACGGGTGTCAAGCACAAGGCCCGCGGGCCAAATCCGGCCCGCCAGACCTCGTCATGTGGCCCGTGTAGCGGCCGTTCTCGCTGCTGTTCTCGCCCGTCCAGTGCACCATTGCCTGGTTGTGCGCCGCGTCGCCTTTCAGCACGAAGGAGGTGGCGAGCAGAGAGGCCGCCTCCGGAGGTCCCCCGCCGGCGCGACCCCGCAGGCCGCCCGCCTCGTCCCGCGGGCTGCTGCGTCTCTGGCAGCCACCCCGGTCCGGCGGGCGCGCCGCTCAGGAGGTGCCCAGCGTGAGCAGCAGCAGCAAGCGGAGCGGAGCTGCCTGGCCGGACGCTCCTCCGTGCACCCTGGCAGCCGCTGCTGGCACCATGCTCGGTCTCCGCTGCGCCGCCGCCGGCGGGCAGGGATGCGAGTCTGGCAGGCGAGGCGGGCGCGGAGGCGGAGGACAGGAGGGAGCGAGCCGAGATGGAGGCGGGAGCGCGGCGCGGACGCGCGGCATGGGAAACAACGTGCCAGCAGGGCTTCCAGGCGAGGCGCAGCGCCACCCTCTGCCGGCGGGCCCCACCGAGCCCCGGAGCCCGGCCGGCCGCCTTCCCCGATGGCTACTGGCAGCAGGGCTGCAGCGGGCGCACCGGAGCAAGTGGACGGGAGCCCGGCGCCTGGGCAAGCGAACCTCAGCCTCGGCTTGCCACGGAGGGCAAGGGGAGGCGGCTGCCTCAGGCAGCAGGATCCACAGGGGCAGCTCGGCCGGTTGTGGAAATGTACTTCCTCCACCAGCGCCAGATTTGGGGCCGTGTGGGCGCCTCACCTGCCCCAAGCCAAGGGAGCACAAAATAATGATAATGATGCCTATTTATTCTATTGGGGGGGCACCAAATTTTGTCCTCACTCAGGGTGGGTGCCATATTACCAAAGTCCGCCCCTGTCCCCCCTCAATGGGATTTGAAATCCAATAAATTCCTAGGAGTGCCCCTGTCCGTACTGAGTAAGCCCCTCAGCCCCTAAAAGCAGACGATAACAACTTTTCAACATTGTGATAGTGATGTTGTGATACGGTAGCGATATATTGCAGTGTTGAAAAGCAGAGGGAGGAACAAGCAGCATTGGCCCCCGTCAGAAACTGGGGTGCAACTGGCACATCTCCCCCCCCACCAGCGCCTGGCACAGGGAGGAGGCAGCAACAGGCGGAGAAGGAAGAGAAGGCGCAGACAAGCCCCAGCCACAAGACGCAGTCCAGTAAAGGTGCCCTCAGACTGGGCCTGCACAATGTTATGATACATCACCACAGGGGCAGGCTTTAGTAATCTTTCATAACCGGGGTGTCAGTCTGAATAAAATATTGAGGGGGGGCAGGTAGGCCCCACCTCACATCATCATCATCATCATTTATTACTGGTCAAAGACCAGCTCGAACCTCACATAATTTATCACATGCCACACACACCCCATTTAAATGTCAAAGCCCATCAACTTTGGGGGTCTCAGCCTGCTCAAATATTTTAGGCCAATACAACCGGCCCTTTGAGGGTGACCAAACTGCTGATGCGGCCCCCGATGAATTTGAGTTTGACACCCCTGTTGTAATGTTTGCAAGTTCTGGGCTTTTTGTGGGGGGATAGTATATGGGTGTCATTTCTTTTTCTTTACTTTTCTTGTTCACTGTTTCTGCAACCCTGGCCTTCGAGACTCGAAGCAAGCCAGTGCATTGCAGGGGGGCTGGGCTAGATGACCCTCATGGTCCCTTCCAACTCAACAACCCTATGATCAGATCCAGGGGGAAGGCTCTGACATGGCAGAGGGGCTCCACTTACAAGGTAACAATGTCCGCATTAGCAGCCTGGACCGCGATGCTCAGAGGGTCCTGCCCATCCTCGTCCACCGCATGCTGGTTGGCTCCTCTCTTTAGGAACAAGCAGACCTGGCTGCCAAACGTAAGAAAGAGAGAGAAAGAGAGAGTGAGCAAGAGCCACAGAGATGTCAGCGAAAAATCACAGCCAACCTTAGGAGACGGAGGCTGCAATCCTATTAAGGGTGGACAAACAGGTCAGTTTCCATCGATCTCAGTTTCTCATTCTTCCAGTGTTAAGTTAGGTTCTCCACATTTCCACATCAGTGTGCGATTACTATTATTGTTTAAAGTCCTTGTGAAAACTCACTAGCATTTTAGTGCCTATTTCTCCTCATTTTTGCAATGTGGTTTCTCCTTAAAATAATGTCTTTCTGTACATTATGTTGGGACGCGGGTGGCGCTGTGGGTTAAACCACAGAGCCTAGGACTTGCCAATTGGAAGGTCGGCGGTTCAAATCCCCGCGACGGGGTGAGCTCCTGTTGCTCGGTCCCTGCTCCTGCCAACCTGGCAGTTCGAAAGCACGTCAAAGTGCAAGTAGATAAAGAGGTACCACTCCGGCGGGAAGGTAAATGGCATTTCCGTGCTCTGGTTTGCCAGAAGCGGCTTAGTCATGCTGGCCACATGACCCAGAAGCTGTACACCGGCTCCCTCGGCCAATAAAGCGAGATGAGCACCGCAACCCCCGAGTCAGCCACAACTGGACCTAACAGTCAGGGGACCCTTTACCTTTACTTTACATTATGTTCACCAATATTTCTATGCACATTTGAACCCCGTATATGCAGTGTGTGAGTAAAGTTTCTGAATCAGAAGCAGCAGCGTAGTTTAATGGTTAGTGTGTTGGACTATGACCTGGGAGATCAGGGTTCAAATCCCCACATGGCCTTGGGGCCAGTTGCTCCCTCTCAGCCTAACCCACCTCACAAGGTTGTTGTTGTAATAGGGAGTGAATGAGGAGGGGAGAACCATGTATGCCACCTAGGAGCAAAGGGTGGGCTGTGAGTGCAATAAAATAAATAAATACATAAATAATACTTATATTAGTATGTGATCATTTTCCGCACAAACCACCTCTGTCTTTAAGTCAAATACTTAAGTAAAACCCATGAAAGTCACATACGAACTTCCCCCCACCTGACTCAGACTTTTAGGAATTGAATGGGCGAGCACTAAGCATTGATCGGTTGTGCTTCTTCTATCTCCAAAACCAGCCTGCAAAAATGTCGTTTTCCTCTGCCTAGATTTGAAGCTTAGTCAACAAAACTTTTGTATCCAGGAGACCAAGTGGCCTATAATTTTTAGGCTCAGATCTCTCCCCATTTATTCTACAGAGGAACAATAATTCTGGACCACCACCCAACAGGAATAACCCCTGCCTGGTTAATGTCAGAGAACAATCTAGTCAAAATTGGAGCCCACCAAGACGGGCTGAATTTAAATATTTCAGGCAGGAAGCGCATGGCTTTGCCTGTTGTCAGGTTTTTAAGTAAACAACCGATCTCAGTGTGGTGTAGTGGTTAAGAGCAGTAGACTCGTAATCTGGTGAACCGGGTTCGCTTCCCCGCTCCTCCACATGCAGCTGTTGGGTGACCTTGGGCTAGTCACACTTCTCTGAAGTCTCTCAGCCCCACTCACCTCACAGAGTGTTTGTTGTGGGGAAGGAAGGGAAAGGAGATTGTTAGCTGTTTTGAGACTCCTTAGGGTAGTGATAAAGCGGGATATCAAATCCAAGCTCCTCCTCCAAACTCCTAAGTTGTCAAAGGTGGCCAGTCAGGGAGACAAAATGAGCCTTCCTCAACAGGTGCACTTCTGAACACATTACTCGAGAGGAGAACCACATTGCAAGATTTGGAGAGGTGCAAATTTCGACAGATGGCTATGTTTCGTCTCGAGAATTGTTGTGGAAAGTGCAAATTAGATGGGCTCACGTTTATTTGGAGACAACCAAGTGTGATTGGACCTCTTTAGCCCCCTCAGCATCCACACAGCTGCATTTTGCACCAATGGAAGATGCTGAACTGTCTTCAAAGGCAGCCCCACATAGAATGCATAGCAGCAGTCAAGCTAGGACACAATTAGTACATGGATAGCCAGGTCTGACATATACCAGCTTAAGCTAAGGCACCCCTTCTTGGTAGCTTCGCGCGCCGAATGACTCACCCAGTGTGGCCCAAATACGTAGCGTGATGCAGAGGTGCGCGCCCTCGAATATCTCTTTGGTTAACGTCTGCTCCATTCTGGAGCAAGAATTCGCAGGCTATCAAGGAGCCCTGATGGAGACAATTGGGAGAGAGATCAGATGGGAGAGAGAAACTACAGGAGCACCAAACAGACTTTGGCAAGTGTCATCTGCATCCCTTCTCGCTAGAGAGCCCTGGGAGTTGTAGTTTTCTGAGCAGACTGCTGCCCCCCTAAAGAACTCTTGGCACCTTTAGCAGAGCTACAACTGCAAGAGTTCCTTGGGAGACATCGCAAAAGTTAAGCTGTACAGTGGTACCACAGGTTAAGAACTTAATTCGTTCTGGAGGTCCGTTCTTAACTTGAAACTGTTCTTAACCTGAGGTACCACTTTAGCTAATGGGGCCTCCCGCTGCAGCATGATTTCTGTTCTCATCCTGAAGCAAAGTTCTTAACCCGAGGTACTATTTCTGGGTTAGCAGAGACTGTAACCTGACGCGTCTGTAACCTGAGGTACCACTGTACTTTTTAGCAGGTCTTCACAACATGAATCTCTCTTTTTAATCAACTACTATCTATTGCTGCTTCATTGCTGTTCTTAACTACTTTGTACATATGCGTGTGCATGTGGATCGATAGATATTATTGAATTTTAATCTTGTAAACTCCCTTGGCAGACAAGTTAATCACGGTCCATTAACTTCAGTGGGTCTGCTCTGAGGAGGAGTAATGTCAGATAAAAGTCAACATCATTAACAACTTGGGATCCGTTTACCTTTAAGATCACCTTACCCAGGCCCATGCAAAGATTGTCTGAGGCCCAGGGCGGGAGTCTTGTTAGAATAAAGTTATAAACTCAAACAAAAAAACCAGCCAGTCCCTGGGTGCCCCCCCACAGCTGACTTAGGCCTCCGAGACCCAGGGCAAGTGTACCAGGCAGCTCCCCACCCTCTGCAGGAGGGCCTGGTCTTACCTCCATTTGCACCCACTTCAATTGACAGGACTGGCACTGTCACCAGTGGGACATAATACCCATTCTGTATTTGTAAGAACTCGATTGTTCAGTGTGGCAGCGCCTATCCTTTCGAACTCCCTGCCTATTGATATCAGGTCAGGACCCTCAGTGTACTCCTTTCAGAGCCTGCTAAAAACATTCTTGCCAACCCAGGTGTCTAGCAAGTTGATGCAGGTTTTAATCCGTTTTTAGTCTGCTGTTATTTTAACTTTTCAAAAGTTTGTTAATTTTTCTTAGTGATGAATGTCTCTGTTTTATCTTTCTTTGTAAACCTCTTCAAGGTTTTATTTATTTATTTTAAAAACAGGCGGTGTATAAATTTTTACGAAATACCGTATTTTTCGCTCCATAAGGTGCACCTGACCATAAGGTGCACCTACTTTGGGGGGGGGGGAATTCAAGAAGAAAAAATATGCGGCTCTTGGGGGCTTTTGCGGGAGGTGGGGGAGGTGAGAGAGCCTCGCTCTGTCCCTTCCCCCACCTCCTGCAAAAGCCAGGGTTAGCCACACAAAGCCTCTCCAGGGCAGCCGGATGAAGGCTCCCCACTGCCCTGCGGAGGCTTCGCGGGCTACCCCAGAGCTGCTCGACTTGTGGGACAGAGCTTGTCGGGGCTGGCGAGGGAAGCCCGGGTTCCCCCCCCCCCCAGCCCCAGGGACCACACATTCACTCCATAAGATGCACAGACATTTCCCCTTAGATTTTAAGAGGAAAAAATTGCGTCTTATGGAGTGAAAAATACGGTAAATAAATACCACCACCGCCACTGAAATAGCTGAGGCTTGTTAGCCTTACCCCCATTACAGCTTGGATCAACGGGGTTTTGTTCTCATCCTCGTCGTTCACCCAGTTGACGTCCGCCCCATGCGCCAGGGCCTCCGCCATCACAGGCAAATTCCTGGCCCGCGAAGCCTTGTAAACCAGCAAACCCGGGTGCAGCTCCCGCAGGTCCTCCAGATCGGAGGCCTCTTGCTCTATTTCAGCTTCTCCGCTGGATTCTTCTGAAACTTCGCACTCTAACAAGGAGTAGGGCGAGAGGCAGAGAAGAAAAAGCCAGCATGAGGCATGGACATAGACCATCTGTGACGCTCAGACCTGTTCTCTGGCTTCAATGGGAGCCAAGCCTGCAGCTTTGACCTGAACAGCTCCACCCTCTTGTTTGCCTAGGACCACCCTATCATTTGCATAGCCCCACCTCCTGATTTATTTCCTTGCTTTGCACTGGAGCAGGCATACAGAACCTCAGGCCGGGTTAAGTAGCAGATGTGGCCCTATGGGCCTTTTTGATTGGCCCTCAGAATTCTACCCAGGCCACACCCCATCTCCCCAGGCCACACCCCTCAACCAGCCTGGCTTCACACCCTCCTTGAGTGTTTCTGCTTCAATGGAATGTGCCCTTGAGCCTTGATGAATGGAGGATAAGAGAGGGGTCTGTGTGTGCATGAGAAGGAGAGGAAGAAAGAAAGAGAGAGTAGAAATTGTCCCACTGCACAAAAGTTAAAACTGACACCCCTGCCCACTTTTGGCCCTGGCCCTGCCCATCTGTGCCATGCGACCCCTGGAAGGTTGCCAGGTAAGGAATGTGGCCCTTGCGCCGCAAAAGGCTCTCATGTCAGGAGTTCAAATTTATCAGATAACCGAAGTCAGCTATCAAGGACGCGGTGGCGCTGTGGGTTAAACCACAGAGCCCAGGGCCTGCCGATCAGAAGGTTGGCGGTTCAAATCCCCGTGACGGGGTAAGCTCCCGTTGCTCGCTCCCTGCTCCTGCCAACCTAGCAGTTCGAAAGCACATCAAAGTGCAAGTAGATAAATAGGTACCGCTCCGGCGGGAAGGTAAACGGCGTTTCTGTGCGCTGCTCTGGTTCGCCAGAAGCAGCTTAGATATGCTGGCCACATGACCCGGAAGCTGTATGCCGGCTCCCTTGGCCAATAAAGCAAGATGAGTGCCACAACCCCAGAGTCATCTGCGACTGGACCTAACGGTCAAGGGTCCCTTTACCTTTAACTTTATCAAGGAGTACTTACCTTCCTCCGTGACGCTGTCCACCACCGAGCCAAACACTAGGACGTCGGTGCTGCCGTCGGTGCTGCCGCCCAGCCCACTATCACTGCTCAGACCTGCGGGGCCAACAAGACACAATCCAGGGGCATTTTAATATGCGGGGAGGCACACACACACACACACACACACACAAGCACCTGGTACCCAGAGGTATACTGCCTCTGAACGTGGAAATTCCACTTCACACCTCCCATAGGGCTATGCTGCCAAGCCATTCCACCTTACCTCCATCCAGGAGGAACGGCGACCCGCTCCCAGTGGGACCGTTACCACTGTCGCTCCATGGGCTGGCTGCCAGGGGGTGCGGCACAGAGATGTGGTTGCCACCTAAGTGGAAGGTGGACGGAAGTTGAGGGGGCAGTCATGGTCATAGGCACAGGTGGTTTTTTTGCTTTTTTTATATATTTAAAGAAATGCAGCAGTCTAGAATGGCTCTTGCCCTCCTTAAAGAATGAATGGGAGAGGGGGACAGGAAAGAAAGCTGGCTAACTGTCCTTTTAGTAACCAAACAATTAAACCCCTGTGTTGCAAACAATTATCAGTAATAGCCAAGGCAACACAATGACCAAGTACAACAATGCAATGTCAATATAAACTCTTTATATAATCTATACAGAACATTGAACAGTATGAAATATATGAAATATGCACTCTCTGCAAAACCAAATAAACAGAAATCTTATAAATCTCTGAAAATCACAAAATATTGCTTGTTTTCACCAGATAAGAATCTGACCCATTGCTTCTTTCAGAGACTTGCATAGTCTACAAAGCCTTTCAGAGACTCATAAGACTTATGTTTATTTGGTTCTATATTTTCAAGAGAATCCATCAAGAGTGCGTATTTTGTGATTTTCAGAGATTTATAAGATTTCTGTTTATTTGGTTTTGCAGAGAGTGCATATTTCATATATTTCATAATGTTCAATGTTCTGTATAGATTATATAAAGAGTTTATATTAACTGTCCTTTTAAGCAGGGGAGAAAAAGGAGGAAACCATCCCACGAAGCATAACAAAACTCAAGGGGTAGGAAACGATAAAGTGAAATTGGGAGGGGACAATAGGTTGCGGTTCCTAAAAATACTTGGGTTCTAGCCAGTGCAGTCCTACTCAAGAGTAGAACTTACTTAGATACAATCCATTGGGTATTTTTTCCTTCCAACCCCACCCTTTCTCAGTGTTTTTGCAGTGTTTTTGCTGCTGTTGCGACTCAAGATGCACACCCCAGATGCGGCAGAATGGAAGGGCAAAGTGGCAGCAAAGCCGCCAGCAGCTTAGCTGTACTTACTGCGTGGCCCAGCCCCAGCTCCCGTGTCGAAGTACGAGAAAAGCGAATCCAGCTCGTCGGGGCAGAAGAGGGAATCCCGTCGGAACTTCCTCTCGAGGGTGGCAGCTGTGTGGAAAGAGCGACCCTTATATGGTCCCTGTGTTTGTTGTTTGTGTTCTCACGCACACAACTTGTGCACACATGCACACCTACCCACAATACAGTGGTACCTCGGGTTAAGTACTTAATTCGTTCCGGAGGTCCATTCTTAACCTGAAACTGTTCTTAACTTGAAGCACCACTTTAGCTAATGGGGCCTCCTACTGCCGCTGCACCACCGGAGCACGATTTCTGTTCTCATCCTGAAGCAAAGTTCAGGACTATTTCTGGGTTAGCGGAGTCTGTAACCTGAAGTGTCTATAACCTGAAGCATATGTAACCCGAGGTACCACTGTATAATACAGGACATGGTTAAACTATGGAACTCACTGCCACAGGAGGCAGTGATGACCACCAATTTGGGTGGCTTTGAGACAAATTCATGGAGGACAGGGTTATCAGCAACAATGAGTCATGATGGCCTGGTTCTGCCTCCACAGTTGGAGGCAGCCATGCTTCTGAATACCAGCTGCTGAAAACTGCAAGAAGGGAGAATATTGTTATGCTGAGGTCCTGCTTTCAGTCTCCATAGGCATCTGGTTGGCCACTGTGAGAAGAGGAGGCAGGACTACATCCAGCAGGCTCTTCTTAGGTCCTTAAATGTGGAATGAGTTACAGAATGAGTAATGAGTAGCATTATCTGCAGAGTAAGTGCTTTGGGAGGTATTCAGCTAAGTGCTACTCAGAGGAGGTTCACTGCAATTAATGAACCAAAGTTAGCTATATCCATTAATTTCAATGGGAGTATTCTGAGTAGGACAGCAGTACCATCCTATATCATCCACCAGCCATCTTGTACACCAGTGTGCTCTTCTAACAATCCAAATAAGTGTGCAGTTTGAAAATCAGTGGTTAAGATTAGTGAGGTTTTGAAAGGTTCTGTCCGCCATCCTGATACAAAATGGAATCCAGTCGCAAAAAAACCCTGCTCATGGGATCTTGATGTCTCAGGAACCACCATGCAGAGTTTAGTTACGCTAACTTAAAAGGTGTGTGGAACGCACAGCAAATGAACAACTTTCAAAAACTACATAGTAAATGTTCCTATATGATTTGCAATATATATTATTACCAAGCTAAATCTCTGGAAAGTTATTATCTCAGTAGGGCCATTTTCAGAGTGGACAGAGCTGTCCACCGGTCAATCTCCTGACAGTGCTAAGATTGGCGATATGCCTCTGCCTGCTGCTTTTTAAAGAGCAGACAGAGGCTCACCTCCGATCTTAGCACTGTGGCCCCACAGCGCTAAGATGAGAGAGTGGAGAAATCCTGCCTGCACTTTGACACCTTATAGAATGTCGACGTGCTTTAATCTTTATAGGCCATTGGTCCAACCCAGCAGGACCCTTCTAAAACTCTGAATGTGACTTCTGAAAATGCCTAATGTGAAGTAAAAAAAATAATACATTGTGTTACTGAACTGAGCCACGGATGAACCATCCCTTCTAAGAGACGGCACATGCAAAAAATAAGGGCTGGTGTGGCAAACAGCAGTTCCTCACCTGAAGAGTGTGCTGCCGGTGATGCGTTTCCTGCTTCGTGCCGGTACTTCCTCCGTGCCGTGGGGGCTTTTGTGGAGCTGTTGCGCCTCTGGCACTTTTTCACGCTCCAGCGCCGGGGTTTCCTCTCATTCTCCGCCAGGGCCTCCCCAGTCGACAGCTGCTTCAGGAACTTCTTCTCCACGTATTTGACTTTGATCCATGCTTCTTTGTCCTGCCTGAGAGGGAACTCAGTTTCATGAAGAGCTCCTTCAGAGCACCCGTTTGGTTCAGCGTCCATCTTGATTTGCTTTGCACAAAGCTGATGCAGAGGTTAGGCTGAGCCTTTGCTCTGACTTGTTTATGGGGCTAGGCCACAAATAGATAAGAGGGTGCATTGGGATCTACCGGCTGATCTCAGGGTTGAATATCAGTGGATCGGAAAGAGTTTACCTCCTGCTGGGTTAACAAGGTCGACAATGAGAAAGGGAGTCTGTTCCACTGTCGAACAGCTCTTACCGTCCGAAAGATCTTCCCGACGCTTAGTCGGAATCTCCTTCCTCGTAACTTGAAGCCATTGCTTCACGTCCCAGGAGTAAACAAGCTTACTCCATCCTCCATGTGACAACCCTATAGATATCTGAAGATGGCGATCATCCCTCCTCTCATAGAATCATAGAGTTGGAAGAGACCACAAGGGCCATTGAGTCCAACCCCCTGCCAAGCAGGAAACACCATCAGAGCACTCCTGACATATGGTTGTCAAGCCTTTGCTTAAAGACCTCCAAAGAAGGAGACTCCACCACACTCCTTGGCAGCAAATTCCACTGTCGAACAGCTCTTACTGTCAGGAAGTTCTTCCTAATGTTTAGGTGGAATCTTCTTTCCTGCAGTTTGGATCCATTGCTCCGTGTCCGCTTCTCTGGAGCAGCAGAAAACAACCTTTCTCCCTCCTCTATGTGACATCCTTTTACATATTTGAACATGGCTATCATATCACCCCTTAACCTCCTCTTCTCCAGGCTAAACATGCCCAGCTCCCTTAGCCGTTCCTCATAAGGCATCGTTTCCAGGCCTTTGACCATTTTGGTTGCCCTCCTCTGGACACGTTCCAGTTTGTCAGTGTCCTTCTTGAACTGTGGTGCCCAGAACTGGACGCAGTACTCCAGGTGAGGTCTGACCAGAGCAGAATACAGTCTCCTCTTTACCAAGCTAAACATACCCAGCTCCCTCAACCGTTCCTCATAAGGCATGGTAGTACTCAATAACACCTGGAGGGCTATAGGCTCTCCATTTCTGGCCTAGAGGGTATTGCCCTTCAAGAGGGCCTTCCTGTCCTACACACTGCAGAGCGAAGAGGGGGCAGACATACCTTGAGCTGCCCGCGGTGGGCTTCTTGAGTCCCATCTCCTCGCACTGCGCCTCGTAGATCTGGTTCATGGTGGCATTCCCCAGCTCACACATCAGCTTTTAGGAAAGCAAGCAGAAACACAGTATGTTAGGGAGAAGAGATGCTCTACTCCCTCCGTCCGCAGCCAGCTGCATTTACCCACAATTAGGGATGGCTGACTCTCTCAATTTCGGTTTCTCTCAGTTTCTCATTTTCCCCAACGGCGAAGAAATTTGATCCAGTTTATATAATAAATAATAATGATAATGATGATAATGATAATGATAATAAAGCAGAAACACAATCAACCTTTGAAATTCGCACTTATCCAAATTTTTCAATGCAGTCCTCAACAAATGAAATGTGTACAAAAGAAGGCATATATATATATATATATATATATATATATATATATATATGAATACAATTAAATGTGTACAGTGGCAGAAATGAGCACAGAATGTTGATGAATTTTCATGAGGACTTTATATAAAAAAATAAAGATTACAAACTGATGTGGAAATGTGGAGAACCGAACTTATGACCGGAAAAATCTACCTAGCAGGTAGATTAAGGATAGCCAACATGGGCCCCTTCAGATGTTGTGGGAGTACAATTCCCATCATTCCCAGCTAGCATGGCCAATGGACAGGGACGATGGGAACTGTAGTCCAACAAAGTGTGCCAGAGAGCTCCCACCCCACCCCCTCAAGAGGTGCATCCTATACAGCACAGGCCGCCCCCCTTCCACCCACTAACCCTTCCTGCCTACTACCTATTTGTCATTCGGAGTTTGGGCCTCTACCTTCAGTAGCTCTGGCTCCCAGGAATCCAGTGTGAGCGACCGCACTTTGGAGCAGTGGACCCCTAAGCTCCTGTAGGGAAGGGGGAAACAGACAAGAGAGGAGAGTGGTTGTACAGTTCAACTGCTGTTTGGTACACACACACACACAAGGTGGCACGTATTAATCAGCACGTCCACAGGATTTCTGCACACACAGCCAGTCTAGTACAGAGTCAGGGAGGGTCAGTGGTTGGAGCACCTGTTCTGGGTGCAGGTTCTATCCCTGGTGCCTTGGAGGACAAGAGTATTGATGGCTACTAGTCGTGATTGCTATGTTCTGCTACTTCTGGCAGAGGCATTATGCCTCTGAATATCAGCTGCTGGGAATTGCAGGTGGAGAGGGCTGCTCTTGTGCTCATGTCCAGGAGTAGATGGACCTGCTTTGACCTGATCCAGCAGGCCTGTCTTATGTTCTTATCTCTAGGTAGAGCTAGGATTGTCCCTTGTCTGAAATCCTGGAGAACCCCTGCCAGGATGGAAAGATACATACTACAGAGGAATGGCTGGTAAAATTACTAGAAATAAATAAAAAAAAATTCCAGTAGCACCTTAGAGATCAACTAAGTTTGTTCTGGGTATAAGTTTTCATGTGCATGCACACTTCTTCAGATACACATGCACACGAAAGCTTATACCCAGAACAAACTTCGTTGGTCTCTAAGGTGCTACTAGACAATTTTTTATGTATTTCGACTGCGTCAGACCAGCACGGCTACCTACTTGAATCTAAAATTACTGAACTTAGCTGAGATGGCAAAGTTAACATGTTTAATTGGAGAAAAATCATGACTAACATTTATTAAGGATTGGAAACTTATTTGGAGCTTTTTGCGTGGAAGGGAAAACGAAATTGTAACACCTGGATTTGAAGAGTGAAAACATAAAGGCTTATAGAAAATACAATAGCTGGGTGTTAATGAGCGAATACTATATTTAGATGACAGACAAGAGAACCAAAAGTCTTTTTATCTTTTTTCTACTTTATTTTCTTTCTCTCTTTTTTCTCTCCCCCCCCCTTTTCTTCTTTTTGCTCCTGTTCCTTTTAGATTAGCTTTTTTAAAATATACAGTGGTACCTCAGGTTACATTCGCTTCAGGTTACAGACGCTTCAGGTTACAGATTCCGCTAACCCAGAAATTGTACCTTGAGTTAAGAACTTTGCTTCAGGATGAGAACAGAAATTGTGCTCCGGCTGCGCGGAAGCAGAGGGAGGCCCCATTAGCTAAAGTGGTGCTTCAGGTTAAGAACAGTTTCAGGTTAAGAACGGACCTCCGGAACGAATTAAGTACTTAACCCAAGGGACCACTGTATCTTCTATTCTGGTGTACAGTGGTACCTCTGGTTAAGAACTTAATTCATTCTGGAGGTCCGTTCTTAACCTGGAACTGTTCTTAACTTGAAGTACTACTTTAGCTAATGGGGCTTCCCACTGCTGCTGCCGCACAATTTCTGTTCTCATCCTGAGGTAAAGTTCTTAACCTGAGGTACTACTTCCGGGTTAGCGGAGTCTGTAACCCGAAGCGTCTGTAACCTGAAGTGTCTGTAACTCGAGGTACCACTGTATTATAAAAATATACTTTGTATTGGGACATTTGCATATCAAGTATCAATAAAAATACCAATAATTAAGAGGACCCCAGCCAGTCAGTGTAGTCAATACCAAGCTAGATGGACCAGTGGTCTGGACAGGAAAGGCATGCCATTGCCCTTTTTGTGAGTTTCTCAGAGGGCTTATGGCTGGCTTATTGGAACAGGATGCTTGAACTGATGGACCTTCAAGTCCAACAGAGCAGGGCGATTCCGTTGCCCTTGTGCCCCATTTGCTGGGATCAGCTCAGCAAGCTTACCTGTGAATCCCTGAACATTCAATGCATAGTAAGATGCCCAAGTTGATGCTGGCCCAGCGGGGGTCGGCTTGCCCACAGTCACAGCACTGGTCATTGCCTGGGATGCTCTGCACCCTCTGCAGGATGGTTTCGCCTTTGGCACTGCGGTCCCGCGAGTCAGTAGCCGAGTCGATGCTGCTGGTGGAAGGAGAAGCTGTTCGGTCCAGTCTCTGGAAAAAGGCACAGAGGGGGATTGAGCAATGAAAAAATTGCCTGCTGGTGTTTTTTGCGGCCTCGGTCCAGTATATCTGAAGGGGCGTCTCCACCCCCATCGTTCTACCCGGACACTGAGGTCCAGTGCTGAGGGCCTTCTGGTGGTTCCCTCACTGCGAGAAGCCAAGTTACAGGGAACCAGGCAGAGGGCCTTCTTGATAATGGCACCCGCCCTGTGGAACGCCCTCCCGCCAGATGTCAAAGAGAACAACAACTACCAGACTTTTAGAAGACATCTGAAGGCAGCCCTGTTTAGGGAAGCTTTTAATGTTTGATGCATTACTGTATTTTAATATTTTGTTGGAAGCCGCCCAGAGTGGCTAGGGAAGCCCAGCCAGTTGGGTGGGGTATAAATAATAAATTATTATTATTCCAGTAGTGGCTGGTTCCCATTGGGACTGGTAGGGCAGAAGGCAGGAAGCCCAACAGTAGGTGGCGCCAGAGTCAATGACAGGCAGAGACAGAGCCACTGGCAAGAGGGGCTACCCTCAGATTGGTTGTAAGTCAGAAGGCAGATAGACGGGGGGCTGGCTGAGGGCAGACTGAGGTTGGTGGGGCAGTGCCCCCTTTGCCCCAATGAAATGAAGCTCTTTTTCCATTTGCCCCAAGGAAATGAGGCTCTTTTCCCATTTGCATCCACCATGAGGCAAAATGAAAGAGTCTATGTTGTGTAGTTGTTAGAGCATTGAACAAGAACCCAGAAGACTAAGGTCCAAATCCCCACTCAGCCATCAAGCTCGCTGGGATCAACTTGGGCCAGCCACTGTCTCTCAGCCTAACCTACCTCACAGGGTTGTTGTGAGAATAAAATGGGGAGTGGAGAGTACTTTGCATGCCACCTTGAGCTCCCCGGAGGAAAAGTAGGATAGAAATGTAAGAGAATGATGTCAATGATTATCTTATCATCATCATTCTTATTGTTCAACTTGCAATTCTGGGGACAGAATACAGAAAATTCTGTTCTACTGCAGTCTATCGCTTGCAGAAAACGCAACAGTGTCAGTTACCCTATTTCAGAAAGTTAAAGATTCTCCCGCAGATGAATTGCATGTTACCTTCCATCTTAGTACTGTAGAACATTACAGGCACTCACAGTTTCTGGCATGTGCAATGAAACTCTACCACCAGATGGCTCTACAGGCTAATTCCTAGAAAAACACATTTGGCTTTACGTTCATCATCCTCCTACCATGATTTTTCCCTGCTCTAGAACTCTGAGTCAGCCATTCATTTTTAAGAGGGGGCATAAAAAAATAAAAAAGAGGGACATGCCAAAGAGGCAGTGCCATGGGTTCTGCCGAATGACTCCACTGCAAACCAAGAGAGAGGTAAGCAGTGATTTCTGCATTGTAGGGGGTTGGACTAGATGATCCTTGGGATCCCTTCCAACTCTACTATTCTCTGAGAGGCAAAGGGATCTTTAACGCCTCCTACCCCAGCTCTTGGACCGAGAACTCCCAGAAGTGCAAGCTGGATTTCGAAGGGGCAGAGGAATCAGAGACCAAATTGCAAACATGCGCTGGATTATGGAGAAAGCTAGAGAGTTCCAGAAAGATATCTACTTCTGCTTCATTGACTATGCAAAAGCCTTTGACTGTGTCGACCACAGCAAACTATGGCAAGTTCTTAAAGAAATGGGAGTGCCTGATCACCTCATCTGTCTGCTGAGAAATCTCTATGTGGGACAAGAAGCTACAGTTAGAACTGGATATGGAACAACTGATTGGTTCAAAATTGGGAAAGGAGTGCGGCAAGGCTGTATATTGTCTCCCTGCTTATTTAACTTATATGCAGAATTCATCATGTGAAAGGCGGGCTGGATGAATCCCAAGCCGAAATTAAGATCGCCGGAAGAAATATCAATAACCTCAGATACGCAGATGACACAACCTTGATGGCAGAAAGTGAGGAGGAATTAATGAACCTTTTAATGAGGGTGAAAGAGGAGAGTGCAAAATATGGTCTGAAGCTCAACATCAAAAAAACGAAGATCATGGCCACTGGTCCCATCACCTCCTGGCAAATAGAAGGGGAAGAAATGGAGGCAGTGAGAAATTTTACTTTCTTGGGCTCCATGATCACTGCAGATGGTGACAGCAGTCACGAAATTAAAAGACGCCTGCTCTTTGGGAGAAAGGCGATGGCAAACCTGGCCAGCGTTTTAAAAAGCAGAGACATCACCTTGCCAACAAAGGTCCGTATAGTTAAAGCCATGGTCTTCCCAGTAGTGATGTATGGAAGTGAGAGCTGGACCATAAAGAAGGCTGATCGCCGAAGAATTGATGCTTTTGAATTCTGGTGCTGGAGGAGACTCTTGAGAGTCCCATGGACTGCAAGAAGACCAAATCTATCCATTCTGAAGGAAATCAGCCCTGAGTGCTCACTGGAAGGACAGATCGTGAAGCTGAGGCTCCAATACTTTGGCCACCTCATGAGAAGAGAAGACTCCCTGGAAAAGGGAGCTGATGTTGGGAAAGATGGAGGGCACAAGGAGAAGGGGACGACAGAGGACGAGATGGTGGGACAGTGTTCTTGAAGCTACCGGCATGAGTTTGACCAAACTGCGGGAGGCAGTGGAAGACAGGAGTGCCTGGCGTGCTCTGGTCCACGGGGTCACAAAGAGTCGGACACGACTAAACAACAACAACAACCCCAGCTTGTGAACAACAAACAAGGGATTAAGCAGAGGTATGATTTTTTGACTTTTTTGAGAGCCGAATTTTTTGGGAGCCGGTTTTTTGAGAGCCAAACAGGCGTCAAAAGCGAAATGCTGGTCTTCGCGAGGTGCGTGTGCTCTGGTCTGACAAATTGCAAATATATATTTTAAAGTAAATAAACTGATCCTAGAGGTGTCTTTAAACCTTTGCTATGAATTTTGTCCACCTGGTCACCCCTACTAGGATGTTTTCGTATCAGATACACATTACTGAACTCGGAAATGGCAACTGCACTTACTAGGTGGGGTAGACCCCACAACTGGCGCCTCTTTCTCTCCCCGTACCCTGATCTCACTTCAAAGTAGGGATGGTGGGGGAGGGGGAGAGATTCAATTCAGTTCGCATTGATAAGCGAACCTACCTAATCCATGTTTTGCAAAACAATGCGCAAACCGAAACACAGCCATCCTTTGGCATTTACACTTTTCCAGATTTTGCAACGCAGCTCTCCTGCTAAGGAATTTGCTCCAGAAAAAATATGCATACACTCGGGTGAAGCGTGCATAACGTGGCACATATTGGTGAAAATAGCATTGAAACATACATTACATTGGGAAAACTGCTTTGGAAATGTGTGGCAAAATTGCATGCAAATTTAGAAGAAATTTGGGGGGCTTATTGGGTTATTGTTTTCGTTTTGTTCTTATATATTGTGATCTTTTCTGTGAACCACCCTGAGACCTCCGGATATAGGGCGGTATATAAATTCAATAAATAAAAAAAAATGAAATAAATAAAAATGTTTAAAACGTTGAATTTTCCACAAGGACTTTTTTTATTTAAAAAATCACAAACTGATGCAGGAATGTGGAGAACGGAACATAAGATTGGAAAGGGCGGGGGCGGGGGGGGAATGAGAAAGTGACAGAAATGAAAATCGCATGTCCTTACTTCAATGTAGCAGCTGTCGGGACTCTCTCGATAGGCAGAGGCGATGCTAGCTTGAACCGCTTGGATCCACGCCTGGCGCAGTTTCTCTGAATCGGCCTGCAGCATGCAGCTCCTGAAAGGGAAGTTGGGGTTGGACTAGATGACCCTCGTGGTCCCTTCCCATGCTACCATTCTATGATTCTAGATGAAAGAGCAGGGTGTGCTTTAAGCCCGGAGGAGACTGAGAGGGGACATGAACAAGCCCTCTTCAAATACCAGAAGGGCTGTTGCGGAGATGAGAACCAGTGTGGGCCCTGGGAGAACAGGGTTCAAACTTCCTCGGAGGACAGGTGGCAAATAAATGCCACACATAACTAAACAACCAAAAAAGGGCTGTTGTTAACACACCATGAGGGCGGCATCAGAAAAGCAGCAGGCATCAGAAAAGCATGCCTTGGAAAGATCAACTTCCCCACTGCGTGACGGAACATCAAGCCAAAGAATTAAAACACTGACTACCCAAAACATTTATATGGGAATGGAACAGAGACAGTGCTTGGTAATGGAATCTGGTGTGTGGACCGTCCTGAATTGGACCATTTATCCAATCTGGGTCATAATCTGCTCCCAGACTGGATCAGGAGAGTCCACTTTGGAACCCGAGTAGACATTGCGTCTTGCTTGTGGGCTTCCTGCAGGCATCTGGTTGGCCACTGTGAGAACAGGATATGGGACCAGATTGGCCTTTGCTTTGGGCCTTTTATAAAAGCTCCCCTAAAATTCATAAATATGCAGATCTCTTAAAATGGGCCACACAGCACCTAAGTAAACAATGGAATCTGCTACTGAAAGATGTAGTGATGGCCACCAGATTTTTTTGGGGGGGGGTATAAATAATAAAATTATTATCATCATTATTATTATTACCAGCTTGGATGGCTTTAAAAGAGGATGAGAAAAATTCATGGAGGAGAGGGCTATTAATGGCTACTAGCCACAATTAAAAGAGAGCTGTTACAGACTTCCCTTTGGGAATCTGGTTGGCCACTGTGCGAGCAGGAAGCTGGACAAGATGAAGCCCTTGGCCTGATCCTGCAGGCTCTTCTGATCTTGCTCTAAGCTTCGCATACGGAAGATCCCGGGTTCAATCCCCGGCATCTGTCGGCAGGTCTGGGAGAGAACCCTGTCTAAAATCCCAGAGAGCCATTCAGTGTAGAGAACACTGACCTTTGTTGGCCAGTGTTCTCACCGGGCCTAAGGCGCTTCTTGTGTGATGGCACTATAGAAATAGAATAGTAATAATACAGTTGTACTTTGGAAGTTGAATGGAATCCATTCCAGAAGTCCATTTGACTTCCAAAGCATTCGGAAACCAAAGTGCGGCTTCTGATTGGCTGCAAGAAGCTCCTGCAGCCAATCGGAAGCCACGGAAGCCCCGTCGGACGTTTGGCTTCCAAAAATAGTTCGCAAACCGGAACAGCCACTTCCGGGTTTGCAGCGTTCGGGAGCCAAAACGTTCAAGAACTAAGCTGTTCGGAAACCAAGGTATGACTGTAATTATAATGCACTGAAAAAGAAAGAGGAGACTTGCACAACGTACTTAGTGGGGGAGACGACTTCAAAGCAAAACCTCCGCTCGATGTCTTCGCAGGGCTTGACGGTGCAAAGTCTGAGGTCCTCTACCACCACTGTGAGGACATCCTGAACAAACAAAAACGGAGAAAGCGAGTCAGTGGCATTGCAATGTCCCACCTGCGGCTGCAAATATGCAAGTGTGTGGAAATGGTTGCGTCTTTTATTAGCTGTCTTGGTTTTCCTTGAGCTTCCAGACCAGAGGCAGGAAATCCTTTCCAAACAGAGGGCCTTATTCTCTTCTGAAGGGTGGGTCCCTACATGCCAGGGGTGGGCGGGGCCAGAGGCAAAAGTGGGTGGAGCAATGAATAGAAACCTTACCTTTGTACAGGTGGCGAGTTTCTAAACACACACACAAAAACGCACATCCCTATCTTCTGCCCAGGCAAGTGAGAGAAATGATCAGAGTTCAAGGACACATTCCAGGCAGGGGAAAACAAGGACAGTGAGGGCTGTGGCCTAGGGAGATTTGCAAGGGCCAGGCAGAGAGGTTTGGAGGGCCAGATTCAGGCCCCAGGCCTGAGGCTCCCCTTCCCTGGTCTGAAGCCTTAATGCTGTGCTGGAAGGGGAAGAAGAGTGAGGTGGG
Source organism: Podarcis raffonei (assembly GCF_027172205.1). NCBI lineage: Eukaryota > Metazoa > Chordata > Lepidosauria > Squamata > Lacertidae > Podarcis > Podarcis raffonei. The sequence continues at coordinate 72,322,874 of NC_070609.1, read as the reverse complement.
GTCACTGGGTGCCAGATAGGGAGCCTCCATGGGCTGCTAGTAGCCCAAGGGCTCATGGTTGCACACCCAATTGAATGAGCGTGCATGGCTGGTGGCTACCAACTGTAGCATACCCCACATGTTGACAGAAATACAGATAAGGACTCCGTCAGCAAAGGAGACAATAAAAGCTGAGTTTTCCATTTTTCTGAAAAGAATGAGCTGGGGTTCAAAGCACATGCTGTTTGCTTTGGGGGGAACTGATGTTGCTACCATTTTTATTACCTGGCCTGAGGCTTCCACAAAAGACAAGGGATACACTCCTCCAATAAATAAGATATGGTGTGTTTTTTTTAAGTATGCTGCCCGGGGCTTCTCAGAAAGGGGTAGCCACAAATGTGAACAGCTATAGTAAGGCTGTTGGAAGATATGCCTAAAAAATATTATTTTCATTTTGGCCCTAATTTATGTGGCATGCATAGGGGTAAAGCAAAACCATTAGATTCTACTCCGGAAAATTTGGAAGACACCAATACTGAATTATTATTGCTATTGTTATTATTAGATATATTACCCACCCTTCACCAGCAGGTCCCAGGGCAGGTTACAACTAAAATTCAGTATGAAAAGCAGTTAAGACAAATCACAGTCACAAGAATAAGGCGGGTCCCTCAAAACACACACGTCAGGCATCAAAGGCCAGGGTGAAGTGAGGCATCTTCAACAATCGCCAAAAGCTGTATGGTGAAGAAGCCAGAAGAAGCCTCTGGGGGGAATCTCACCCACCCGACTCTTCTTTGTGCATGTACAGGGTGTGCATGTACAGGGTGGGTTGCAGAACCAAAAATTTAAATGGATTCTGCCACTGGCTCTGAACACATGTAGTGTGGAGTCATTCAATCTGTCTGATCTCTCGTCCTAGTCCGCATAGGATGGCTCGACAATCCCCTGAACAGTAAGACATCAAGAGAAGCCAGCTAATCCACTAATGTCATCAGAGGCAACCTGGCTGACCTTTAGCTTCTTCTGGTAGACCAGCTGGCTGTTCTGTATGGAGAACCATCTCCTGAGGAAGAGAGAAAGAAAAAGAGAAAGAGAGAGAGAATTGAGAAAGGGTGTGAGGATAAATTTTATTTATTTGTTTGTTTATTTGTTTGTTTGTTACATTGATATATTCCAGCTTTTCCTCCAGGGAGTTCAAAGTTGGAATTCAATGGAACAGAATATTCTGCACCATAAATTGTAAGCTGTAGAAATTAAAATTAAAATTAAAATTAAAATTAAAATTAAAATTAAAATTAAAATTAAAATTAAAATTAAAATTAAAATTAAAATTAAAATTAAAATTAAAATTATTTTCATGGGAGAAAGGGGGGATAGAAATACAATTAAATCCTCCTCCTGACATTCCTATCCTCCTTTCCCCCTGGAGAGCTCAAGGTGGCAGTACACAGTTCCTTCCCCTCCCCATTTTATCCTCCCAACAACCCTATGAAGTAGGTTAAGCTGAGAGACTGTGGCTTTGCAGTGAGTGGAGATTCGAACCCTGGTTCTTCAGATCCTAGTTCGACACTCTAACCACTACGCCACCACAAAAGTCTCTCCCTCCCCCCCCCTCGCAGTCATGGCTTTTCTGGAAACACACTGATCCCAACGTACCGGTTCCAGGTCTTGAACGCGTTGCTCGCTCTCTTGAAGAGGTACCCTTCCATCACCACCCCATTGGGGGCATCGACGTTGAATTCCACTTTGGAGTCATCGTAGGAGAAGTCCTATAAGCCCAAGGCAAGCAGAGATGTGCCATCAACAGGGATGAGTGAATCTGTCAGTTTTCATTTCTCTCCGTTCCTCCTTTTTTCCACTCTTCAGCTTGCCATACATACACATCAGTTTGTGACTTGCTTTTTAAAAGACAAGTCCTCATGAAAATTCAGCAGCCTCTTACCTCATATTTCTCCTACGAGATGCATCTTTGCATGCGATTCTGCCTAATTTGCCCAAAGCAATTTCCCCTAATAATACTGGGCTGCCTGCACTCTTTACACCTCGTGTGTGCATTTCAAGGTATACGACTTGACTTGAGAACTGTACTGCAAAGGTTGGAGAAGTGTGATTCTTGAAGGATTATGGTTCACTTCTTCCCAATCTCTACATGTGGCCCTCCTATATTTTAAGGGAAGGGTTCCAGATCAGTGCCAGTGCATTTGCTCTATGTTGTTGCTGTTAAAATTTCTATACCACCCTAAATCCGCAGGTCTCAGGGTGCGTCGGAAAGTCCCAGATTCACCCCTCGGAATCTCCAGGTGGGGCTGGGAGAGGTTCCTGCCTGAAACCCTGAAGAGTCACTGCCAGTCAGTGTTCTTCAACCTCGGTTTCTCATATATTATTGGACTACAACTTCCATCATCCACAGCCAGCTTAGCTAGGGATGATGGGATCTGTAGTCCGCCGGCACATAGGGACTCAAGTTTGAAGAACACTAGTGTAAACGATACTGAGCCAGGTAGCCTCACTTGGGATAAGGCCACTTCCTCCATCCCTGTGAATGGGAGAGGATGGGTGGTTAGGCTCTGGGCCTAGCCATTTCTCATTTGAGAAGCCAGCCGCTGAAGAAGTATTTTGAACTTGGAGCTTTATTCAAAGTTTTGGTTTTAGATATTGCACCACCGCCTCCCTTATCTGCGAAACAAATGCCACCATAGATGACGGGAGGAGGAGCACGGTGGGGGAGACTTATAGGCCAGGCCGGCTTCTGTTTAATTGGAAGCTCCCTGGCTCTAATTGAGCGCCAGGCTGTCTTTCTGAGGCCATGACTCATCCCACTGCATCCCTTCATCTCCTGTCCGCCTTCTTCCCTTTATTATGACACCTTCCTGGTGAGCCAGCATCCCCCAGCATGGAAATAACTCATCCTAATGAGAGTGAAGTGCATGTTGCCTAGCAACCAGGCTTCGCTGGGGCCTATAATGCGCCGAGCGGGCAAAAAGGCACTTAAGTTAATGGTTGCCGTTGCCTTGAAATTTGTCACTGCTCTGTGGTGCTGGGCCTTAAAAAAAAAAAAAATTAAGTAGTGTTGTGGGGATATAACACACCCTCCAATTCAAGAGCGAACAATGGGGTGGGGGATAATTGGTACTGCGAAGACCCAGCCTCACATTGTTAGTCTTTATTATCTGGTGACATTCACACCTTACATTTAAAGCACAGTGCTTTATCCTGGGAACTTTAGTTCACCCCTCACAGAGCTTGAATCCATCCCTGGCACCCTTAACAAGCTACAGTTTCCAGGATTTTTTTTTGGGGGGGACCATATGCTTTAAATGTTTGGTGCGAGTTTAACCCCAGACGCAAAGCATGTTTTTGTTCTGCACTGCAAATTAAACTAGTTCAAAAGCACTTCCCTCTCTGCAGGGAACTATAGTTTTTGGGTTTCTTCTGACAGGATTGTCTGCACGCATGTCAAAACTGCAGCACTCAGAATCCTTTGGGAAAGCCGCCATTAATCCATGCAAATTAATAGGCAAATAATGTGGCTCAAATTATGACTCTAGTTCTTTATTTAAAATCTTACGTTTACATCCTCCCAAACCCAGGCCAGGCTTACAGTCCTTCGGACCAGACCCCTAAATATCTTCCAAGTCATCTCTAGGCAGATTCCATGCAACACCACAGAAAAAAAATTCCGCAAGATTGTGTGAGTTGAAACCTCCATCGTAGCTCTACCAACATTTCAACAGCAATACCTATAAAATGCCTTTTTAAGCAAAGAGCGCCGAAAGTGGAACAGATTGTCTTGGATGTCGGTAGACTCTCGTTCATTAGAGGCTTTTGAGCAGAGCAGGACGGGATGGGCATCACCCTCTGTTGTAGCAAGGCAAGTGAGGACTTGTAAGAATATAAGAGCCCAGCTGCTGGATCAGGCCAAAGGCCCATCCAGCCCAGTCTCTGTTGTCACAGTGGCCAACCAGATAGAATCATGGGGGCTAGAACACTTGCTGGAGAAAAAGGTGACCAATTAATAACAACCACAGAATTGTCAAGTTGGAAGGGACGCTGAGGGTCATCTCGTTCAACCCCCTGCAATGCAGGAATATGTGCAGCTGCCCCATTTGGGGATCTAACCTGCAACCTTGGCATTATCAGCACCACACTCTAACCAACTGAGCTATCTGGGCTCTTGATTTCTTTGGGGAGCCCAGAACACCACTCTCCCCACTTTTGATTCCCAGTAACTGGTATTCATAGGTGCTACTGCCTGAAACAGAGAGGCAGTGTATGTCCCTTGTGGCTGGTAGCCATTGATAGCCATGAACCTGTCTAAAATCCATTCAATGCCATCCTAGTCGGTGGCCATCATTTCAATGGATGCCCCCCAAATTCTAGTGTTATGAGAGAGGGAGGAAAACATCTCCCTACTCACTTTCTTCACACTGGGTGCCAGCCAACTTAAAACAACTCATCATGGGGTATAAACTCTTCTTGGACTGTAGGTAAGGGACCACCCGACTGAATGCTCTTTGGTAACAACCTCATTAAGAAAAAGCAAGCATCAAACATGTCAGACAGAGAGAAGAAAGGGGGCAGGCTTGCTGGCAGCTCAGTGCTTGCAATGCTGGAGAGGTGCGGTGGGGGTTGAAAAAGAATGCAATGGGGGAAACACACAGAGGAGGAGATTGGAGCAGAGACGGTAAGGACTAGAAGCTTGAAGTTGATTGCAAAAGTATGGCAGAGAACCAATGTTGGGAGAGGGGGAGAGTGGTGGTGGTGGTGGGGATGATCAGTAGTGACTGGAGAAAATTGCTAAAAGTGGAGGTCCAAGCTGAAATCTTTGATGTGGAGAAGGACCAAAGATTCAATATTGCAAAGCTGAGGCTTAAAGAAAGCAGGACGCCATCCAGAAAACACAAAGTCAGAATCTCCTGCCAAATGCCCGGCTGTCATCTGTCCTTGCTTTCATGTCATATCAATAAATGTCATGCCAGCATGCACACTCACACACACACAGAGAGACACACTTTCTCTACTCCAGGCGATCTCCGCTTTCCCCTTTTCCATACTGATTTGAATGTATATATCCAAGGGTGCCTAGCCTAGCAATGAAAGCTTTTATTATTATTATTCAAAAAGGGCCACCGGACAATGGTTTCCTTGGGAACCCTGAATGCCCCCTACAAAGAGGCACCAAATTCCCAAAGAGGCGAGCAAGTGGCTCCGTCCCACTGTTGGGATGGAGATGGTTTTGGTGCCTGCCCTGCTTTCAAAATACAGCTACTTTCAAACTGGCCAATGATGAAGCAGGAAACAAAACCAAAGAACAGAGGCACAAATCGCCTGCAATGGGGAAATTTAAAAGGTTCACCATTCTGTATTTCAAATGCAGGCAGTGGAGAACCAGAACTCTTCGCCAATGCATTGCTAGGGTCAAACAAAATAAACAAAGCAATCAAATAAGTCCTGGAGCGACTGATGCTTTTTTGTGGATTAGAGTGTTCAAATATTTTTTTTGGGGGGGTGTGCCTCTTATCACTTAGCCACCTGCCATTTTGATGTTTGTTTGTTTTTTGTTTGTTTTTTACAGAAATCACATAGTGTTTGTTTGTTTCTTTTTCTAATTGAAATAAAGAGAATAAAGACTTTAAATCAACAAAGTGCCTTAGTACAACTATATACCATTTTTAGAAGGCCATTGGGGTTCGCAAGTTCGGTGAGAGACATCATTTGGTTAAGTCTAGGGACAGAATAGGGGAAATTGTGGATTTCCTCAAAGGCCTCCCTTGGGGTCTCAAATTTCAGTAGCATCTTGAACTATGTGAAAATCCGGTCCAAACCCCCCCCCCCCCCATTCCAAATTATAGTCGTAGAAGCCTCCTTTCAAAGAGCCAGACTGTTCAATGGTGAGGTGGTCCCAGGATTTTGGCCATTCAATAACCATGGCCCAATGGAAAAAATTATGGAAGATCAATTGGAAATTCACAAATTGTTACACGATTAGAGAGAACTTTCAAAAAATGCAACATCGATGGTATCTAACACCATGGAAACTTTCAAAAATGTATAAAAATGTGTCAAGTAATTGTTGGAGATGCGGTGAATCAGGAACATTCTACCATATGTGGTGGATATGTAGGAAAATACAGGTATTCTGGGAGAGTATCCATGCAGAACTGCAAAAAATGCTAAAGATCTCTTTCAATAAAAAACCAGAGGCCTACCTCCTGGGAATAACAGATTTGGATATTCCATAAAAGAGGAAGGGTATCTTTTTATATGCGACGGTGGCAGCAAGAGTTTTGATCGCAGCAAAATGGAAGAGTAATGAAATCCCCTCTATACAAGATTGGATCCAAAAGCTGACAGAATATGCCAAATTAGATGGTTTATCAGAAAAAAATAAAGAATAAATCAAAACAGGAATTTGTTTCTAAATGGGAGGTTTTCAAAGAATATCTGAAAAATAAATATAGTAGTTTAAATTCTGTTGCAGCATTCGAGGAACTTCAGTAATAGTTGCAAGGTAAATATAAGAAATTAGATTTATTGAGAATAAGTTTAATTATGAAAAAAATGTGTATTGGCAATAAGTATTATGAATTTGAAATATGGAATAGACAGGAGGTTGGGTCTTTAGTGTTAAGACCAATAGATGTTTTATTGTTTGTTAAGAAAATTAGGTGTCTATGGTTATTTTTGTAATTTGTGTGTAATTTGTTATTTGTGTTTTGTTGTTGTTGTTTTTTCTTGTTGTATAAATAAAATATTAAAAAAAATAAACTTAATAAAACTAAGTTGCTGTAATCTTAAAAAAAAACAAAAAAACAAAGAGCCAGACTGTGGGTCCATCTACCTAAAGGGTCAGCAAACCTTTTCAGCAGGGGGCCGGTCCACTGTCCCTCAGACCTTGTGTGGGGGCCAAACTATATCTGGGGGGAGGGGGGATGAACGAATTCCTATGCTCCACAAATAACCTAGAGATGCATTTTAACTAAAAGAACACCTTCTACTCATGTAAAAACACCAGGCAGGCCCCACAAATAACCTAGAGATGCATTTTAAATGAAAGAACAAATTCTACTCATGTAAAAACAGCTAATTCCTGGACCACCCGTGTGCCGGATTTAGAAGGCGATTGGGCCAGATCCGGACCCCGGGCCTTAGTTTGCCTACCCATGATCTACCTCAATATTATCTATGCTAACCAATAGGGGCTTTCCAGGATATCAGACAGGGAGATTCTGCCAGCCGTACCAGGAAATGCCGGGGATTGAACCTGGGACCTTGTGCATGCAAGGCAAATGCCCTACCACTGAGCTATGGCCCCTTCATTGATAGGGAACTTGAGCAGAGTTAGAACATTGGTAGAGTGGTGTCCTATGCAGAACTGGTATCTATCAACTATCATGAGCTTTAGTGATAACGCTTTCCTTGAGGAGCTCACATACCCTTTTAATTCAACTTTAAAAGACAGGAACAGCAATGCTGGGGTTAATTCACACCAGGGGACAGCAAACTTTTTCAGCAGGGGGCCGGTCCACTGACCCTCAGACCTTGTGTGCAGCCCGGAGTATATATTGGGGGGGGGGGAATGAACAAATTCCTATGCCCCACAAATAACCCAGAGGTGCATTTTTAATAAAAGCACACATTCTACTCATGTAAAAACACCAGGCAGGCCCCACAAATAACGCAGAGATGCATTTTAAATAAAAGGACACATTCTACTCATGTAAAAACATGCTGATTTCTGGACTGTCCATAGGCCAGCTTTAGAAGGCAATTGGGCCGGATCCAGCCCCCGAGCCTTAGTTTGCCTACCCACAATTCACACCTCCCTTACTTTAAACTGCTGCACCAGGGTCAGGTAGCTATTAAGTTCTTAGAGAATCTGCTTTGCATATGAAACTTCCCAGGTTCAAACCCGCCCCCCGGCACCTCCAGGTAAGGCTGGGACAGAACTCCAGAGAACTGCTGCCAATCAGTGTGGACAACACTGAGCTAGATGTGCCAGTGGTCTGACTCAGTGCAAGGCAACTCCCTATGTTTCACTGCGTTGTGGTCATTTAGACTCACCAATACCTTTCCGCATGCTTCAGTCTGCTAACTGGTATAAGTGTTAACGGCGTAATTGCCTTGTGGGCGAAACCCTCGCCTTAAAACATCACCACATGCAGGAAGGAGTGGATAAACTCCAGAACTACTGACCCTTTGAAAAATGCATGAACTAGCTAGTGTAAGAAGGTGAAGAGGCAGCAGCTTCTGAAGTCTTCCTCTCCCTCTCTTCCCATTCCTCGTGGCATCCACCACAATCCTAAACATTGGATGTGGCAGGTCAGCTCATCAACTGCATATGTGAAGTCATCCGTGCATGAAGAGAAAGCAGCCGATCACATTCAATAAGGATTATGGCTGGGGGGTTTTCCCTCTTTTTTTCTGTTGCATGAAGCATAAAGACAAGCTAAGAAGAGAGAGGGGCAATCTGTAGTCTTTAGGTCTTCTGGAGGCCAGTTGCAGAGAGCATACTGGATCCCTCCATTCTGTATAGCTCTCTCTCCCCCTCTCTCTCATGGAATCATAGAATTGTAGAGTCGGAAGGGTCCCTGAGGATCATATAGTGCAATGCAGGAATTATGCAGCAGTCCCATAAAGGGATTGAACTCGCAACCTTGGCATTATCAGCACCACAGTCTAACCAACTGAGCAATCCCTTGCAGGCACAACTTATAAAACTGATAGGATCATGGACTATAACATTTCAGGATATGGGTGGGAGATGCAAAATTTCATCAGGCATTGCCCTTGGGCATTCACAGTTACCTTTACATCCATAAGGACTAGAACCTTGACTTTTGTTTTTAAGGAGAGCTGAAATTATCAGGTACTGAAAATTGGACCAAGTGCCAAATTTTGTGCTTGAACAGTGCGATCCTGAGATTGAGGAATATCACAATCCTTCTCTGACATGCGATCTGTCGCACATTGATCTAGCTGCTGCATCTACACTGAAAACATCTGCCATTATTTTATTGAAGCTACATACCTTCTACCCTGAGCTATCCAACTGAGTTGTTCTTATTCTGGTTCATTTGGACAACTGATTTTGCCTTGCTTTAAATCGTACATCTCGGCATATAATTTTAAATGAAACTCACTATAGGTTGTATTCAATGCTAGCCGTGCTCAGAGTAGACCCCCCTGAAGTTAATGAATGTACTCTGAGTAGAACTTAGCTGGTTACAACCATGTATATATGTGTGTGTGTGTGTACACACACACACACACACACACACACAACTTCTACATGTGTAACATTCATCAGCAGTGCCACAGGTTTCACAACCCTGGCTTAGGGAAAGACTGCTGCTCACTGACACAACACAGAAGGTCCCTCGCTCGGTTCCCAGAATCTGTAATTGCAAAAGAATCCTGCACCCAGGAATGCTGTTGTTCCAAATATATCACAGCTCACTCTACTCGAGGCAGAAGATTCAGCTCACCCCTTCTACACCCTTCCTGCTTCACAAGACGACTCTCCCATCACCCTCAGACTCTAGAGAGGACTGCCCTGTGGCTTCTTTTGCTCCACAGCCAAGCAGGAGCAAATGAATGCAGTATAACTGTAGAGATCACAAATTGCTCTCCCAAGGTGGAAGCCACACTGGAGAGCCAAGCCAGGCCGTCTTTTCCCAAGCAAACTCCAGCCCTTTGCTGAGACAACATCTTTCTCTGGCTCAGCTAGCAGAAGGCACTCGGAGCTATCCATGGTGCTGGCCGCTGCTTACTGGAATCTGATTTCACTAAGCCAGTAGCAATCCAGCTTGCCCCAACCTCACTCAACCCACCTGGCAATACTTCCAGCCAGCCTGACGTTAACCTGACCTACTTGGCTGCACCTGAGTGACTTCAACCTGAAGCTTCCCAACTCAACTCACCTCTTCTATTGTGGACCCACGAGTCCAAACGAAACAGGATATGTATTAGGTGATAAAGAAGGGGAAAAACACTCGCTTGTGACCATTGAAAGCCACTGATTGTTTGCTTACCCTAGGTTCCTTTTGGAAGGAAGGGTGGGATAGAAATGTAATTGCAAATAAATACACCTCTAGGAGAAAGGGGCTTCTTTAGTTGTGATTCCTGAATACCAGGGGTTTGGACTATGTGACTCTTAGATCCCTTCTAAATTTATTATCCTGAATCAGAATGAATTGCTTCCAGCTTTCCTAGAAGCTTTCTATTCTATAAATTTACTCATGGGCATTCACACACTTTCTCTCTGGGATCACATGAATATGTGCACAGAAATATAATCCCGTTGGTACAGCAGAGTTATTTCTGCAAAAGCCAGTCATCCTACAGACACACACAGGGAGACACATGTGCACACAGGCTTTTCCACATGCCTGCTTGTTCAGCCACATGGACCAAGCAGGGATGACATAATCCATTGTGCTTTTGTTTCTTTCCCTTGAGGAATGATCAATCACACACACACACACACACACACACACATCCTATCCACATGCCTCGCTCAGTCCCGTTATCTGAAAAAAAGAGCTCCTTGCAGACCAATCTGGCGAAACACTCCATCTAGCTTGGTGCTGTCTGAGTGTTTTCATCACACCTTTTAAAAATAAAAAGCGCTCTTCCACCTCCCCCCCACCATTTGCATCACCTTTGCAGCACAAAAATCAACGCCCACATCAGCGAGAATGTGTTTGGTGTAAACGTGTGATCGGAAAACAGAGAGAACCTGTTTTTGTTTTTAAAAAACTCCAACCAATCACACATTTGTTGTCGTGGGAGAGAGCACGCCTCCCTGCATCCCCCCCCCCCAAGGCTGCAGCCAGAGACATTTTACATGAAATGCTACTCATCCAATTAAAGAAAGAAACAAAATCTTGCAAAAATTAAGGATGCTTAAGAATCTCGCCCACCAACTCACAGCACGCGAAGCCACCTTATGCCGAATCAGAATACTGGTTTGGTGCTGCTTAGAAACTTACACTCTCTGAGGTCTTTCATAGACCCAATACCTTCTCCTTCATCAAACTCTTCTTCTTCAGTGTGCAATGATCAGAAGACAGATCTCTGTCTGAAGGAGCTTACAGTCAAAAAAAAAAACCTGATCCAAGAGGGGGAAGCAGATGGGGACACCCACCCGAAATTTAATCTCCAGGTTTGTTAATCTACAGACCATTGCATTTCCCTTCCCTCCTGCTTCCCCATCTGTCAAGGGACCAGTGAGTTTTGCCTAAGGGTGGAGACAGACCTGGGTAACGGCTGGATTTTGAAAAAGGTTTTCAAGTATGTTGGGGGGGGGGGTCACCCTTGTAAGCTTCTTCTTCCCAGCAGGACAAGGTGCAACCTGAAATCAGCATAGCATCTAACAGGTCCTCCTTTGTTTTGTTTTGTTTTGTTTTGCTTCTCTTCATTCCATTTACATCCCACTTCCTCCAAGGAGCAAAAGGGTGTGATACACAGCTCTCTCTTTCCTCTCCATTTTAAACTCACAACAACTTTGCGAGGTAGGCTAAGAGGCCCAAAGTCAACTGGTGAGTTTCACGGCTGAGCTGGGATTTGGTCCCTGGTCTACCAGGTCCTAGATGCTCTCACTAGTGTGGTGTAGCCAGTGTGGTGTAGTGGTTAAGAGCAGTGGACTCGTAATCTGGTGAACCGGGTTCGATTCCCTGCTCCTCCACATGCAGCTGCTGGGTGACCTTGGGCCAGTCACACTTCTTTGAAGTCTCTCAGCCTCACTCACCTCACAGAGTGTTTGTTGTGGGGAAGGAAGGGAAAGGAGAATGTTAGCTGCTTTAAGACTCCTTCGGGTAGTGATAAAGCGGGATATCAAATCCAAACTCTTCTTCTTCACTACTACACCATACTGGTGAAGAACACCTGCTATCTCTTTCCATGTTCCAGCTGAAGACTGTGACCAAATGCAAAGTTCCTGCCCCCCCCCCCCACAAACACATGAAACACACATAGCGTTTGTTGTCTAGCCTGACAAAGAATTCTGAGGAATTCAAAAAGCTTACACGCTGATTTGGCACACCTGATTTTGTGCTTGTATTAGCCACTGCCCCAATACAGAATATGCATGTTGGGTTTGCAAGCCTGGAATCTTTCCAAGTGTCAGTGGCAAGGACCTTCCACATTAAGAGCAAATCCACACCACAAGTCCAATGCACATTGAAAACATGTGACCTCCCCCCCCCCAAAAAAAAGAACAATAGGAACTGTAGTTTTGCCTTGTGGAGCTACAATTTCCAAGCACCTTTAACAAATGAAAGTCCCTGGGTTTCTTTGGAGGTAGTTGTGCGCTTTAAGCAGAAGCAAAATGGGTTACGTTCTTTACATATATGGTGTGGATCTGCTTTAAAGGACGGGCCATAATTCATCAGCACAGCATGTGCTCTGCATGCTGAGAGTGTCAGGCTCAATCCCCAACCTCTCCGGCTAGAAGACAGCAGGGGATTGAAAAGGCAAGTTCATTCTTCAGCACATCCTGTTAAAGGATCTCAGTCAGTGTGACACAATGGTTAGAGCGCTGGACTAGGACCTGGGAGACCAGGGTTCAAATCCCCACTCAGCTAGTTTCTCACTCTCATCCTAACCTACCTCACAGGGTTGTTGTGAGGATGAAATGGGGAGAAGGAGAAGGATATACACCACTTTGAGCTCCTTGGTGGAGAGGTGGGATATAAATTGATCAAATTAAATGAGCAGGTGATGGGGAAGGCCTTTCTCTGCTGCAGAGCCCACAAGAGCCTCTGCCAGTCAGAGCAGGCAATACTGGATGAATAGTCTAACCTGGTATAACACAGCTCCCTATGTTTCACATCCAAATACTGTGCATTTGCCACATCCACTTCCAAAGCCCCAAAGGAATATTATAGCATCAAGTTACAAAAACACACACAAAGAGAGAGTCAATTGCAGCAACATCCAGATCTGTCGTTTCTGGACAATGAAAGATTTAAAAGGGTGGATCCCGACCTCAGACTATGTAGATTCTATACAAAGCTGCAGAACTACAAACACCCAACTTGGTTTTCTTACATAACTAAGGGCCCGCCGATACCCAGGTTAATGTGGATCGTGAGCCTCTTTAATTCTCCCTCGTTCTCTTTCCATTGCTGCTGTCCCACACTCTCTAAGTCCACTTTCCCTATGCTCTGAAAATCCGAATAGGAGAGCTACATCAGTTGCATAGGGAGCCTCCAGATTTAGGGAGAAGAAAGTGTGGGGCGGCAGCAGCAGCTGAGAGGAGGACGCGGCGAGGGGGGATTAAAGGAGGCTCAGGGGTTCGCCATCCCCATTAAGCCGAGCTATGGAAGGGTCCTAAAAGCTGAAGGTGTTGCCAACCCCCTACCCTCCTCCTTTTACAGCCCTCCGGCACCCTAACCCTTGCAACAAAGGGAAGGGAAGACAGCATGCAGTTGCATCCCGAAGCCCGGCTGCATCTCTGGAGTTCCGGAGAAACAGTCCCTTACCAGAAGGTACTCAAGTCTGCCGAAAATCTTCATGACCCCGTTGTTTCGGCTGTGCGCACGAATCTCTTTTCGGGACACTCTCCGGAGTGGCAGTGTTGTACTGCACACCTCAAGATCGGAGAGATGCTCTGCCCCCCTCACTGCCAACACAACACATACACACACACACACACACACACTGCTTTTTTTAACCCCTCCCACTCCTGTTTCGCTCTGCTAGGGCCCGGACCGCAGGGTTCTCTGTCTCCAGCCTGTGGACCACCTGCTCCATCCCTCCTCCTCTTCCCTCCCTCCCTCCCACCCACCCTAAGGATAGTGGCTTCCCTTTCACAGCCGATCAGCTTAGCACAAGGGCTAATTATCATACAGCTGTCGCCTGGAGATGGAGGGGGGTGCAGAGAAGATGCAGTGGGGTTTGACGGGGAGGGGGGAAACTCCACCGTGTGGCCTTTGACCCCGCTCTGGAGGGACTCGCCGAGCTTCTACGGAAAGCCACTTCCTACCAATATTGCCTTCCCTCCTGTCCCACCCTGTTCTCCACCAGCCCCCCAGCCCCCGTCCACCCACAGCAAACCCATTGGTGGGATGCCACCTGCAGAGACGGGGACCCCCTCCTTGGCCAAGCCAAAGCTCTGCCTGCACCCTGTCGGAGGAGGACGATAAAGCAACGCGCCATATGGTCAGCCCGGTTAAGTTATTTATTTTCAAAGCCTCCCTCCTAAATCAACCTGACGGGCGCTGCCCCGGTGCACAGATACTCCCTCCTTGTTCCCACGCATTCACGAGTCAGGCAGCTCTCCAGCCATCCCAGAAGTCCTGGAAGAGGACCAGGCCCCTGTAGCGGAATGCGCCACCCATCAAATGACACGGGGGGACGGGGGACGGACGGGGGACGGATAACAGAACCCCTTCCAGTAAACACTGGAGTTTTAATATGCAAATATATATTTTTTCCATCACCTGGGTGCCTTCCCGTTTCCTTTTATAATTTAATATTTAATTGCTGTCACCACTGCAAGTTCTTATGGCAACAGGCAGGTAAGAAACCTAATATTATAACTAAATAAAAAATAGGCATTTGATACCAGTGTTCCGGCATCAGCATTCCCTGCCCTCTCTCCCTTCGCTAACAAATTGTTTAGCCTCCCGCCCTCTGATCCGTCATGGATACACTTAATCCTTTATAAGACCGTAACAGCAGCTTTGCCAGATCGGGCCAAATGTCCACATTAACTGCAGTAGCTAAGCAGAACCTCCAGGTTGAGAGGCAGTCTATTTTGGAATTCTAGATACCAGGACGATTACGAGACGCCTGACAGGAGAAAGAAGAAAAGGTCTCAATTCCCACGCTCTGCCACACGGGGTTGGCAACCTCGGAGCAAGCACCAGATAATGGGGGTTCTACTCCAGCAAAATCCAGAGGGCTGCAGTTTGCCTACCCATACACTTCAGCAGGGATGGAGAAGCCATCCAACCTGAGGCACACGTTCTATTCCAGTCAGCCTTCCAGCAGCCACAGGCCTTCCCCACTTTCCTGTGCTTAAAGATAAAGGGACCCCTGACCATTAGGTCCAGTCGTGACCGACTCTGGGGTTGCGGCGCTCATCTCGCTTTATTGGCCGAGGGAGCCAGCGTACAGCTTCCGGGTCATGTGGCCAGCATGACTAAGCCACTTCTGGCGAACTAGAGCAGCGCACGGAAACGCCGTTTACCTTCCCACCAGAGTGGTACCTATTTATCTAGTTTATGAACAATGCTGCAAACCCAGAAGTAGGTGTTTTGGTTTGTGAACTTTGCCTTGGAAGCAGAACGTGTTTAGCTTCCCATTGAGCGTGTTCCATTTGTAAACTGAGTCCCCCGATGCTATGGGAAAGCACGCCTTGGTTTAAGAACGCTTTGGTTTAAGAATGGACTTCTGGAACGGATTAAGTTCGTAAACCAAGGTACCACTGTATTTGGGAGAAATGCAAGCTGCATAGGAATTTCTGAGCTAGCCAATGCAAAACGGCCATGCCAAGCTGGGGCCTGTTAAGAAACAACACAGGCCACTGAGGGCCATTGGCAATGCTGTCCTCCCCCCTTGCCTTCAGGTGTGAACAGAGACTGGGGGTTTGGAAGGTTGCCAGGGTAACTGGGTGTGAGGTGTCAGGAAAAGAGAGGTTTGTTGTTGTTGTTGTTTTTAGCAAGGTGGTCTGGGAAGAAGGAGGAGGAAGAAAGACTGGGATCCATCTTGGGCAGGCTGGCTGAAGTCTGGCTGGGAGAGATGCCGTAAGGGACAAGCCCCTCTTGAAATGACCATGCTGCAAGATCTGGACACCTTCCGTGCAGACTGAAGGTGTAAATAGGTGAATAATCCATATTGGTTAAAGCTACGACATTTTTCCACTGTGTCTCAAATCTCCAAAGGGAAAGAGACCCCGGGTGATCTCCTGGAACCCGCAGGAATCTTGCAGGGAGTGGGGGTGGCGCACAATTTTTGTAACAATAGCCGCTGTGGCTGGTGCCTGCTTACAGCCTTAAAGGTAAAGGTAAAGGGACCCCTGACCATTAGGTCCAGTCGTGGCCGACTCTGGGGTTGTGGCGCTCATCTCGCTTTACTGGCCAAAAGAGCCGGAGTACAGCTTCCAGGTCATGTGGCCAGCATGACTAAGCCACTTCTGGTGAACCAGAGCAGTGCACGGAAACGCTATTTACCTTCCCAACGGAGCGGTACCTATTTATCTACTTGCACTTTGACGTGCTTTCGAACTGCTAGGTTGGCAGGAGCTGGGACCGAGGAATGGGAGCTCACCCCGTCGCGGGGATTCGAACCACCAACCTTCTGATCGGCAAGTCCTAGGCTCTGTGGTTTAACCCACAGCGCCACCCGTGTCCCTTACGGCCTTATCCTCCATTAATTTGCCTCCCCCCTTCTTAAAAAGGAGAGAATGGCTAAGGAGAGCATAAGAAGGGCCTGCTGGATCAGGCCAATGGCCCATCTTGCCCAGCATCCTGTTCTTACAGTGGCCAACCAGATGCCTCATTGAGCGCAACAGCCATCCCCCACCCAACGTGATTGCCAGCAACTGGTATTCAGAGGCACTCTGTCTCCACGAACGCAGCCCTCGTGGCTAGCAGCCATTGAATTTTGGTGAATAATCTGCTTTTAGCCCTTTTCCCCCTCACCCCGCCCTCAGCGTCCCCCAGCTGTCAGGAAAGTTAGCCGAAGGCTATAAAATCCAAACGCCTGCCCCCGCCAGCCTTTGCTCGCTCTCACGCAAGGATTTTATTCTTTTTGCAAGAGGGAGGCTCAAGTTGGTTTGGCTTCTGTTTAAGCGGGGCTTGTTTTCCTACAGGGCATAAATCAGCCAAAAAGGGGAACTCCTCCTCTGAGGTGCAAAGGAGCTGCAGCACGCAATCTGCAAGACAGCGGTTAGCAAGAGGACAAAAGCATCTCAGAATGATGGCTGTCCAGGGAATACGTACAAAAGGGACCCCCCTGGGGAAAGGAAGGGAAGGACGGAGCAAGGGGGGTGTTGGGACAGCCCCTGTCAAAAGGGAAAGAATAACTAGGCTCCTACAAAACCATCGCTATTTTGCTGATAGGCATACTGGCAAACTCTAGTTGCGCAATGAAAAAGCCTCTCCCAGATGTCCTGTTTATTGCAGATTTGGGAGCAACTCCCATCAAAAGCTCACTGTCTATTTAACTTATGATACAATGGTAGGCATGTTTGCTCAGATCAGGTGTTTGCCCTCTGGGTGTTGCTGAACTACAACTCCCACCAGCCCCAGCTAGCATGGCAGCTGTCGTTTTAGCTCAGCAACATCTGGAGGGCCACAGGTTGCCACAACTGATTTAGAATTGTTATTTTTATTGCTGCTGTTGTTCAATTTGTATACTGCCTTATACCCGCGGTCTCTGTGCGTTTTATGGGCAAACTCCCAGGATAAGGGGATATAGGATTGCAGACAAGTTTTTGATGTAAGGTTCCATTTGGGAAAATCAGGCCTCTCATTCCTTCAATGGGTCTGGCAGGAATTCAACAGGTTGAGCCTTAAAGTGAGAACTGCCACACCTAAAGACGAAGTAGTGGTCAGAGGGGTGGCTTTCCGATGCAGAGGTCACTGTCCCTAACCGAGAGGTAGCAACAGAGAGGGTGGCACGGTGTAGATGCAGTGGCAGAACCAGTATCACATTCCCTCCACTGTGCCCACACTGCACCAGCTGGTCAGATCGCAAAGGGCAAGGTGGGCACCACGCTCTTCACTATGCCACGGTGCCCGTCCCTCCTGCTTCCTTCCCCGCTCCATCAGATTAATTAGGCCAACCTGGTAGCATCTGCACGATGCATCAATTCCCTGACCCCACTTGCCAGTGGATTTCAAATTCTGTCCCGCTCTTAACTCTCAGAGCACACCATGTTCCCTTCAGGAGGCATTGCTGGCAAACCATGAACGCCCTGGGCTCTGTACCTCCTCCTCTCCCCGCGCCACCTGCTTGCTCAGGAACACCAGTTCACTAGAGTAAGTGGATGACAGTGGATTTGTCAATGAATCCCATGCCATCTGTGGCCGGCTTTCTCTGTGATCCGGATTTGGGCCTAAGTGCCCCTTTTGGCACTTGTAAACATGGTTACACGCAGAGACGCAGGAGGGGGATGTCCTGACCAAGATAACTGCTGAACGGGCAGAAGACAAGATCTGTCCATTTCAGTGTCTCTCAATTTCTCGGTTGTCCAGTGTTAACTGCAGCTCCCCACATTTCCGTGATTTCTCTTTGAAAGCCCTCCTGAAAATCCACCAGCATTTTAGTTTAGCTGGGTTATATCTAGCTACCGTTCTGCTTAAAGTACACCCGCTGAAATCAATGGACCCACGTTTTCTATTTGCATTTATATCCTAACCTTTTCCCTCATTGAACTCCCACAACAACCCTGTGAGGTAGGTAAGGCTAAAAGATTCTGACTAGCTCAAGGTCACATCCAGTGAGCTTCACAGCCAAGTGGGGGATTTGAACTCTGGTCTCCCAGGTCCTAGTCTGACTCTTTAAATGATATCCCACTTTTAGTCATGTCTATGGATCAGTCACTTAGAGATAGTGCTTTAGAAGGCAATTAATACATTAATTGCATCAATAACAGATAATAATAATGCCTGTTAACTTCTATGGGTATACTCTGAGTAGGACAAACATTTCCTTATGCAATTATCCTGAATCTACTCATTTTTGCAAGCAATTCTGCCTAATGCAACTTGCAGTTCATGTTATTTTTCACCAGTTATATGCATGTTTGTGCAGTTATAGACACATGTTTTTACACAGTGTTGCATCCAAAGTTAGTCCTACTCAGAGCGGACCCACTGAAATCAGGGGACCTGACTAAGGTCCATTCATTTCAATGGGTGTGCTCAGAGTAAAACATACTTGTAAAACGTAAGTTAGTTGCGTGCTCGCTTTGGCAGCACATATACTAAAATTGGAATGATACAGAGAAGATTAGCATGGCCCCTGCGCATCCAGCCCATTTTTTTGTTTGTTTGGAGAACTGCGTTATAAAAAAATGAGGGAGGGGAGTGTAGATTTCAAAGGACAGCTGCATTTTGGTTTGTGTATCCTTTCAGGAAGTGTAAATTAACTGAGTTGCTCTCCCGTCTTTACATAGAATGCAGTTGGTCTAGGTTCTGAGGTTCAAACCTAGTGGCACTAACTTTGAGACAGAAGTCCAAAGCCCACTGTGCAGAAGGAAGAAAGTCCTCAAATGCAGAAGCAATGCCGAACCACATTTTGAAGTAACTTAAAAAAAAAAAATACACATGACTATCTAAGGATAGATCCCCCTTCGAAAAGACCACAAAGCCCAGAGTCTAATTGCACCTCTTTTCAAAACCATCTGGACCCAAAAAAGACTGTTGGACACAGAAGCACTCTTCCTGCTAATGAGACAGTGTCTGGGAACTTGGACGCAGCAACAAGTGACTTGGGGAGAATGCTCTGCACATGTTCAGAGACACCCTTGTCAACCAACCCAACAGTTCTAAGGAAAATTAATCCTTGGCTGAGCGCCACACCAGATGGAAACAGCCCCATTCATATTTCCCTGCACGGTCATAATCCAATCCCTCCCCTGCCAATGTTAACAGTGTGAGCAGGATAGAACAAAAGGCCAAGGGGCAGTGATCTAGAGCAAGTTTCACAAGTGTACAAACAATCAGGGAACACGTAGGCTGGTACTCACCTGCAGAAGAGTCTGGAAGGGCATGTTAGAAATTGGTGGAGAAGGAGGGAAGAAAAAGGGAGAGGAAAGAAACAGTGTTACTTGATTGGAGTTTATTCATAAAAACATCTAAGGCTGCTAGATGCAGTTTCTGAATCCAGACACCAGTGGAACTCCAAGACTCAGGACTGTGCTAATAATAACAACAGCATTCTGCAACCGACCCCATCCAAATTCTGCGACATGCATGCAGCAAACAGATGAAGCATTTGTAAAAAAAAAAAAAAAGAATGTTATGCCACAATAACTATTTCTGCAAAACTTATCCTGGGTGCACTGACCATAGATGAGCTGTGCACTGTAGCTCTGCTCCCTATCCCTGGCAACTGTTATAGCTTTGAGCTGCTTTTCAGCAAATTTCCCCCATGCGCTGTCAAATTTTAGCTGTGCAACCATAAGAACTAGAAACTTGCTCTTTTTCTTTCTTTCCAAAATGCAAGGTCAGATTCTCTGTAGGTGGAATTCTGGGAGCAACAACCAGGCCTGGCATAAGACCGCCAAATTTGCAGCCACATTTTCAAGTTATGAAAGCGTATTTTGACAAGGGGGTTGGGGGAGGTACAACATTCACTGGCAATCTCAGCAAACTGAGCTGGCAAAGAATTTACCCAAGACACCGAAGAGCCAATCGGATAAGACACTATTGGTCTGAATAGGCCAATGGGTGTAATTGGGACCTTTCTAACCCAGAGACCCAGAAACCAAAACTGATCCACAGCAATTTAACATTAGCCTCCTGAATCAATGGAAGCTGCAATACTTATCGTGAGAAATAAACCCCACGGAACTCGAGAGGAATCATAATCTTTTGCTCAATTGGAACCCACAACCCTGGGATTAAGAGTCTTGTGCCCAACCAACTGGGCTATGTTTGCCACTGTTTCTGGGTCAAGGGGAACAGCTTTAAATGAGAAGTGATTTAAAATAGTGTCATTCCCATCTATCCCCCTTAACAAACTACGCTCCCAAGATTCTATTATTATTATTATTATTATTAATAATAATAATAATAATAATAATAATATCTGCCAGAATGTGCTGCAAATATGCTTTAAACGTATGGTGCGCACACAGCCTAAATATCCTTTTTAAACCTCTGCTTCTTTGCCTTGGGGGATGTGAGGGGAAGGCTGGATCTAGTTTCCCACAGATCGCAGCCAGCGCTGGAGAACGGACTCCCGTCTCTCCATCCCGCACATCTGTCCAGCTGGCTTCCCCACCCTCCTCCTCCTCCTCTCATCCTTGCCAGATGGCCACGGTTTCTCCTGCATCAGCCAGCAGATGGGGAAAGGGCTGCAGTCTTGTGGCTTCTCCCCCCTCTTTCCCCCTTTCTTAAGTCTGGACCAGGTTGAAATGCTACGTTCCTTCCTTTGCTTGTCACAAGAGATCACAGCACCCCAAAGAGTCAGCGTAAGGGACTGTCAGGAGGGGAAGAGGGGAGAGCTCTGGGAAATAAGTGACTCACTTTCATCGCGTTCCCAGTTGTTTTGGGGCTTTCTTTTCTTTCCCAGACTTTGAGCCCCTATTTACTTACTCACTTACTTATTAAATTTGTATACCACCCTTCACCCAAAGATCTCGGGGAGCTTCACAGCATAAGTAAACAAAACAATAACATTAACCCCCTTCCCCACTCCCACAAACACATCTAAAAGTACAATCCACAACAGCACACTGAGACACCACTTTAACAAGTCATGGCTTCCCCTCTGCCCAAAGAATTATAGGAACTGTAGTTTGTTAAGGGTGCTGATAGAGAGCTACAGTTTCCAGAGTTCCTTGCAAAGAGGGATTGATTGTTAAACTACGATGGGAGGGGAATAAGAGTGGGGAGAGTCTCCTGGCAACTCTCAGCACCCTTAGCAAACGATAGGTCCCAGAATTCTTTGGGGGAAGCCATGAATGTTTAAAGCATCACCATAGTGCTTTAAATGGGACGCGGGTGGCGCTGTGGGTTAAACCACAGAGCCTATGACTTGCCGATCAGAAGGTCGGCGGTTCGAATCCCTGCGACGGGGTGAGCTCCTGTTGCTCGGTCCCTGCTCCTGCCAACCTAGCAGTTCGAAAGCACGTCAAAGTGCAAGTAGATAGATAGGTACCGCTCCAGCGGGAAGGTTTCCATGTGCTGCTCTGGTTCGCCAGAAGCGGCTTAGTCATGATGGCCACATGAGCCGGAAGCTGTACGCCGGCTCCCTCGGCCAGTAAAGCGAGATGAGCGCCGCAACCCCAGAGTCGGCCACGACTGGACCTAATGGTCAGGGGTCCCTTTACCTTTAAAGTCCTTGATTATGACGGGTTTTAAAAAGTCTCCGGTTCTGCCTCCTCCTCCTCCTGCTGATCAAAGCCCTGATTCCACTGCAGGAAGATCAGGGAGTGTGAAGAGCTGGCAGTGTAGTGTAGTATTTAGAGTGCCAGATTATGGCCTGGGAGACCAGGAATCAAATCCCTACCTGGAGCTCACTGGATGTGACCTTAGGCCAGTCACTAAACTACTTCACGGGGTTGCTGTGGGGATTAAACAAGAAGAACCATGTGCATTTCAACCTGGTCCAGTCTTGACCTCCTTGGAGGAGTAAGCGGGATAAAAATGCAATTAAAAAAATGAATCTCTGCTCCCTCTTCCTATGTGGCTGAGAGATCCCCACTCCTCCATCTTAGGCTTCAGATACACATGCCCAGACACAGACAGACACACAGACTGCTTCCTCCTCCTTTCAATCCAAGCCAAACCCCACTGGTGCTGTGGGGCTCATGACCGATGGTCATTTTTTTCTCATAACAGTTGGAAGACATCTGGCTGGGAGCAACGTATTGGACAGGATGGGCCTTGAGTCTGATCTAGCAAGCCTCATGGTCTTACGCCTTGGCGCACATGCACTGTGACAGCCCACACATGCACACTAGCCAGAAGAACAGATTGCTGCCTGGCTCACCTAGTCAAATCCTGGGACAAAGTAAAAGGGTGGGACATCATCACCTTTGCCTACTTTCATAAGCTTCCTTGAGCCACCAGCAATCATTCACGTCCGGTAAGACTCACCCGTTGCTGAATAAGTGCATGTTTGTGTTCCATTTCCCTCTTCTCCACAGCAGAGTCGATCACCAATTGGTCCAGCTACAAGCAAGAAGAGGGGGGAGAACACAGTTGTGAGGTTTTCCCCTCTGTCCCTTGCTTCATGCCTCTCTAGGCTTACCTACATCAAGGGCTTAAAATGAGGGAAGATCGAAAGCACATTCGCTCTCCAAACATACGTAAAGAGTAAGCCTGTTATACTTACCCTCTGTACCTATAGTAAGTGTACTTAATAGTTATAGATGACATCCACACTATATAGTCAAAGTACCGTACTCATATACCACTTTAAATAGTCATGGTTTCTCCCAGAGAATCCTGGGAACTGCAGCTTGTTAAATGTGGTGGGAATTGTAGCTCTGTGAGTTGGGGGTGTCTCCTAACTGCTCTGGGCTCCTTTGGCAAAAAAAGGGCAAGATATAGCACACTTAAGATGGTGCATATAAACTTAACAGTGTTTAGTTTTTCTTTCGGTTGCTATATTGGTAATGTTGTTGATATTGTTTTATAGACTATAAGAGCTGTACTGATTTGTTAATCATACAATATGACTTTTGCTTCAATTGTGATGTGTGTGTGTGTGTGTGTGTGTGTGTGTGTGTGTGTATACACACACACACACACACACACCACAATTGAAGCAAAAGTCATATATATATTACTGGTTTTCAAATACAAAACAAAATTATACACTCCATACATCTTCGTTGCATCTTATTTCTCTTTTTTGTGATTTTTTTGTGTGATGTTTAGCTTATTTTTTAGTCGTGTTTTATAGATTGTAATTGTTTAGATTATTCTATATGATTTATGCTGTATTTGTGATATTCTATTATGTTCTGTCTTCTTGTTGCTGCTGATTGCTTGTAAGCCACTTTGGAATTCAGCCGAATGAAAGGAGGCACGGGAATATAACAAATCAAACCAATCAAATCAGTTCCCAGGATTCCTTGGGGAAGCTATGATGACTGAAGCGGCATAAAAGTGCTTTAAATGTATATATCACCCGGTATTTATATACTGCCCAATAACCAGGCAGTAAACAGGTTTAAAACTATGCAAACCAGCAGACACAAACGTGAAATCTAAAACAAAATAAAACCCGTCTAAGGGGGGGAAAGAGTAAAAATGTCTCTGGTTTTGCTGGCGAAGTAAAAAACTCATGTTAAGAATCTCTTGGCACAATACTGCACCCTTCACTTTTAAGAACCTAAATAGAGGCTGGATAGGCAAGGCAAGGGATGCCTCTCATCTGACTCTGAGGTCACATCCACACTGCACAATTAAACCACGCTTATAGCACTGCCAGTCATGGAATCATAGAATTGTAGAAAGTCACCTAGACCAATGCAGGAATCTCAACTAGAACATAAATGGCAGGTGCCCATGAAATCTCTGCTAGATGGACCAATGGTCAGATTTTGAACTAGGCAGCTTCCAATCTGACATATCTACTGGACTGGCTCTGTATAAAGGAAGCTTCCTAGACTCTTTTGGGATGTGGAGCAGCTTGGTCCAACGGCCCCAATTCTATCAAAGCCAAACAATTGAGTTTGCTCCATTGCTCCTCAGCCACTCCTGCCCTCCTGAGCAAGGCCAAAGACGTCAAGAGAGACGCAGAAACCTTGCAGGGCCTGGCCAGGGCACAACCGCCACGTGAGGGCACCTGAGAGATTAGCGCGCTGATGCTTTGCGACAGCTCTGAGGATTAGCCGGGAGGCTCTTATCCAGAGCTGACGTCAGGGGCACGAACGATCCCCACAGGGGCTTGTAGCCACAGAGGCCCAGAGGTGAAGGCCTTAAAGCAAGCATTGACAGGCCTATGGCAGTCGCTGCCAGGCCTTCCCCTCACAAGCACATCCCTACACCCCCAGGACCACTTGAAAACCGCTGAGAGTCTTGGTGGAGAGTGCTGAAATGGTTTTTTTCCTGCTTGTTGTTTCCTAGCAACTCTGCAACTACGGTGCATAGACCTATTAGAAAAGGGGTTCTGGTTATGTCATTGTTCCTTTGTGCTTCAAGTGACTCCTTCCTCCTGTCGTTTTGTCTCCTGCTTTCACCTTCCGGAAGGACCCACGGGTTTGAAGAATGATGGAGCAGCCATTAAACGCCCCCTCCCCTCTAATTTACAGTGATGTAGCCATAGCTGTCAACTTTTCCTTTTTTAAAAGGGAAATTCCCTTATTCCGAATAGGATTCCTCGCAAGAAAAGGGGAAAGTTGACAGCTATGGATGTAGCCAACGTTGGCCTTACTTGAAGTAGACCCATTCCTGTTCAAGAACATGGCTAACTTAGGTCCACTCTTCTTCTATAAGTCTGCTCCAAGAAGGATTTAGTTGGATGCAAGCCAATGTTTCCCGTTTCGTCCCAATTCTGTGTCCAGGGCAGCTGTCTACCAGCTCCATCTGGTACGCAGGCTGAGACCCTACCTGCCCAAGTGTCTTGCCAGAGTGGTGCATGCTCTGGTTATCTCCCGTTTGGACTACTGCAATGCGCTCTACGTGGGGCTACCTTTGAAGGTGACCCAGAAACTACAATTATTCTAGAATGCGGCAGCTAGAGTAGTGAATGGGAGTGGCCGCCAAAACCATATAACACCGGTCCTGAAAGACCTACATTGGCTCCCAGTATGTTTTTGAGCACAATTCAAAGTGTTGGTGCTGACCGTTAAAGGCCTAAACAGCCTTGGCCTCGTATACCTGAAGGAGCGTCTCCACCGCCATCGTTCAGCCCGGACACTGAGGTCCAGCTGCAAGGGCCTTCTAGCGGTTCCCTCATTTCGAGAAGTGAGGTTACAGGGAACCAGGCAGAGGGCCTTCTCAGTAGTGGCGCCCACCTTGTGGAACACCCTCTCATCAGATGTCAAAGAAAGAAACAACTATCTGACGTTTAGAAGACATCTGAAGGCAGCCCTGTTTAGGTAAGTTTTTAAATGTTTGATGTTTTATCGTGTTTTTAATCATCTGTTGGGAACCGCCCAGAGTGGCTGGAGAAACCCAGCCAGATGGGCGGGGTATAAATAATAAATTACTACTACTCCCACTACCAGGAAACCATGGATAGCAAGTTCAGTACAAGCCAGGGCATTTGAAGGCTGAACTTGGCCCTGGATCAATACCCTGGCTCATTCTGAAGCTCCTTGCCTTCCTATCGCTTCTTACCTCGGTGGCCAGCTTCTTCATATAGGGGTCCAGTTCGTGAAGGAGGCTGTAGCCCTGCTGGAAAAAGGTGTACTGAGCCTGCATGAAGGACAGCATCTGGAGGAGAAAAGAAGAACTTGTCTATGGGTCTACTCTGAGTGAATGCAACCCATTGATCTAGGTGCATTTATTTGATTTTTTTAAAAAACAACCACGTATATACTGTTCGACTGCAATAAAACCTCCAAGCGGTTCACAAGAAAATATTAAAATTATAAGTAAAAACAGGTTAGAACGATTTAAAACATTTATAGTAATTAAAATTAATAGTAAAATAAAGATGTTTACATACCAACATTTTTAATATTCTGTTGGAAGCCACCCAGAGTGGCTGGGGAGGCCTGGCCAGATGGGCGGGGTGTGAGTAATAAATTATTATTATTATAGATATTACTTGTCAGTTCAGGCTTGCCTAAACAAAAATGCTTTAAGCAGGCGTCAAAAGGAGTGTAGCAGAGACAAGTGGCTAATGTCAAAATAATTAAGGGCTTGATCAAACTAAGCCTTATTCAGAGTTCAGCCCATTGAAATGAATGGGCCTAATTTAGAAATGCCCATTAATTTCAATAGGTCTGCTCTGAGTAGGAACAAAGCTTGATACAACCGCAGATCTCCAGATCCTCAGTCTATCTTCCAATCCAGACAAAAAATAGGGTTGTATTCAATGCTAGTCCTACTCAGAGTAGACCCACTGAAGTTAACGTAAGGCCCATTCATTTCAGTGGGCCTACTCTGAG
The DNA here is from genome assembly GCF_027172205.1 of Podarcis raffonei. NCBI lineage: Eukaryota > Metazoa > Chordata > Lepidosauria > Squamata > Lacertidae > Podarcis > Podarcis raffonei. Next base: position 72,296,137 of record NC_070609.1, on the reverse strand, counting down.
TAAAGCACAGTTGGATGTAAGAAGAGCCTGCTGGGTCAACACGTATTAACTTAATGGGCAGAAGAAAGTTGCCCACACAGCAACCTCCTTAGCAAACATGGCGTCCCTCTGCAAGGCATGCTGGGAGCTGCAATTTACCCACAGTTTGGGTGAAGCCAGGGGCAGCAAGGAGAGCTCAGAACAGTTCTTACCGCATCGAGGATTTCAAATTTCTTCTTGGCTTGGAGGACATTGATCTATAAGCAAAAGAAGAAGGTGGGTAAGGTTTCTGGGTTGCCAATAGAGTAGCCAGCCTGCTCCCTGGGTGCCCTCCAAAAATACATGCAAGAGCCAGTAGTGGTTAGAGGGCTGGACTAGGAGCTGGGAGAGCAGAGTTCGAATCCCCACTTGACCATGAAGCTGACTGGGTGACACGGGGCAGAAGTGCGAAACATTTTAGTGAGGGGGCGGGAATCCAAGGCAGAATAGCTAACCTAAAGAATGGCACTCATCTTCCGGCCACCAGAAACAAGAGGGAAAGTTTGCTCTCAAAAAGTTATAATGCTGGCAAACTGCAGCACCACGGAGCCACCTTGTGGGAAAATTGAGATACTACTTCTGGTTCCTCCTGGTTGCCAAAAAATATATATTTCCCAGTTTTGCATCCTGTTGCTAAAATTGCTACAATGTGGATTTTTGAAAGCAAACGAAGAACGGCTTGGCAACGGTTGAGTTTGGCAAAAGGCTTTGTGTGCGGCCAATTTGTAGCAGGAAGGGACATTTCAGAGAGGCTGGTTCCTATCTGAATAGCAAACAGAGCCAGAGAAGATTTGGAGCCTGTCAGGCCCAGAGGCGAAATGGTGGCCCTCCAGATCTCTCTATCTAGGCCTCAGAATTTTCCCCAAGCCACAACCCCTCTCCAAAGACCCCCGCCTTGAGTGTTTTAGCCTGACTGTACTGTGTCCCTGAATTCCAATAATGCCTCCTGTTTGCAAAGATGATGAAGGATGTTTCTAGAAACTAGCCTACTGTACAAAGGTAATATTTATATTTGCATTCCTTGCTCCGCCCACTTTTGCCTCTAGCCCTGCCAAGCACTGGGACATGGCCCTTGTGGGATTGCCCAGAAGGAAACATGGCCCTCAGGCTGAAAAAAAAGATCTCCACTCCTGTTATTACGGTTACATATGGGATTATTAGGTTTGAACAGCACAAACTACTTCCTCCATGTGACCTTTTTTAAAAAACAGCAACAGGATTAGATAATTCATGGTGGGTAGATCTATCAGAAGCCATCAACTGTGATAACAAAATGGAGCCTCCATGTTCAGTAGCAATATACCTCCGAAAACCAGAAGCCCTAGAGAACCAAGAAGGAAAAACTGCCTTGTCCTTAGGAATGGGCAAATCTGTCAATTTCTCTCAATTTCCTAACTTCAATTTCCCACATTTTTACATCTGCTCGCGATTGATTGGTTGATTTCCTCATGAAAATTCACAGAGCAGATCTGAGTTGGATATAACCCTGTATCTCCATATGGAATTACAGTGGTACCTCGGGTTAAGAGCATAATTCGTTCCGGAGGTCCGTTCTTAACCTGAAACTGTTCTTAACCTGGGGTACCAGTTTAGCTAATGGGGCCTCCTGCTGCCGCCGCGCAATTTCTGTTCTCTTTTTTTTTTTTTTTATAAAATTTTTATTGGTTTTTCAACATATAATATAAAACAATACAAAAGACAAACACAAACAAACAAACATATAAACATGTATAATTTCATAAATTTTTTCATGTACCCAATTTCAGCGACTTCCCCATGCCCCCCTTTTCTGCATCCCTGTTTTGAACTTTTTTTCCAGCAACCCCTGGTCCAAATTACTTATTAATTCCTTTCTTTAACCTCTTTTTTTTTTTCTCTTATCCAATCATTTATCGCTGCAAATCTGTTATGCTTTACCCATGACATTTTAACACTCAATAATTTTACAAGAATTTTTAAGATAAAGTTTAAATTTCTTCCAATCTTCTTCTGCCGTCTCTTTCCCTTGGTCACGGATTCTGCTCGTCATCTCTGCTAGTCCCATATATTCGATCACCTTCGTCTGCCACTCTTCCAGTGTGGGTAGTTCTTGTGTCTTCCAATACTTTGCTAGTAGAACTCTTGCTGCTGTTGTAGCATACATAAAAAACATCCTATCTTTCTTTGACACCAATTGGCCTACCATGCCCAGGAGAAAAGCTTCTGGTTTTTTGTGAAAGGTACACTTAAGCACCTTCTTAATTTCATTATAAATCATTTCCCAGAAGGCCTTAATCCTTGGGCACGTCCACCAAAGGTGATAGAAAGTACCTTCAGTTTCATTACATTTCCAACATTTATTATTGGGCAAATGATAAATTTTTGCGAGCTTGACTGGGGTCATGTACCACCTATAAATCATTTTCATAATATTCTCTCTTAAGGCATTACATGCCGTAAATTTTATACCGGTGGTCCATAACTGTTCCCAGTCAGCAAACATAATGTCATGACCAATGTCCTGTGCCCATTTAATCATAGCTGATTTAACCATTTCATCCTGTGTATTCCATTTCAGCAGCAAGTTGAAATGTAGCCAATCTCTTACTTTAAACTTCAGTTTCTCATAACTCTGTAATTTCACATTTCCACCTTCTTGTTCTACAATTTCCCAATATTTTGGCCATTTAGATTCCATATTAAGTTTTTTAACTTCCTTAGCCTCCATTGGTGACAGCCACCTAGGGGTTTTATTTTCCAACAAATCTTTATAACGAATCCAAACATTATATAATGCTTTCCTAACAATATGGTTTTTGAAGCTTTTATGGATTTTTACCTTGTCATACCATATATATGCATGCCAACCAAATCTATTATTGAACCCTTCTAAGTCCAAAATGTCTGTGTTCTCAAGAAGTAGCCAGTCTTTCAACCAGCAAAAAGCTGCTGCTTCATAATAAAGTTTTAAGTCCGGCAGGGCAAACCCCCCTCTTTCTTTTGCATCAGTTAATATCTTAAATTTTATTCTGGGCTTTTTGCCCTGCCAGACAAATTTCGATATATCTTTCTGCCACTTCTTGAAACAGTCCATTCTGTCCAAAATCTGCAATGTTTGAAACAAAAACAGCATTCTTGGCAAAACATTCATCTTAATAACAGCAATTCGGCCTAACAAGGAAAGTCTCAAATTTGACCATATTTCCAAATCTTTCTTAATTTCTGTCCAGCATTTCTCATAATTGTCTTTAAATAAGTTCACATTCTTAGTTGTTAAATTAACCCCTAGATATTTCACCTTATTTGCTACCATTAATCCAGTTTCACTCTGAAACTTCTCTCTTTCCTCCACTGTTAAATTTTTCCCCAATACCTTTGTTTTTTGTTTATTTAACTTAAAACCTGCCAGTCGACCAAAAACTTGTATTATCTCCAAAACTTTTTTTGTACTAGTGTCTGGCTCTTGCAAAGTTAAAACTAGATCATCTGCAAACGCTTTCAACTTGTATTGTTTAGCTCCGACCTGAATCCCTTTTACCAGCTGGTCGCCTCTAATCATATTTAGTAAAACCTCCAGAACAGTTATAAAAAGTAGTGGGGATATTGGGCACCCCTGTCGTGTCCCTTTTTCAATAGCAATTTCTTCAGTAACCACGTTATTTACAATTAGTTTTGCTTTTTGTTCAGAATAAATTGCACCTATACCATTCTCAAAACCTTGGCCCACCCCCATTCCTTTGAGATTCTTTTTCATAAAACTCCAAGAGATATTGTCAAAGGCTTTCTCAGCGTCCACAAATATTAATACTGCCTTAGTGTTAATGTTATTCTCAAGTAATTCCATAATGTCTATTATATTTCTCACATTGTCAGATAAATGTCTTCCTGGGAGAAAGCCAGCCTGGTCTTTATGAATCTCACCCACCAAAACCCTCTTCAATCTTTTTGCCAAAATGTCTGCAAAAATTTTGTAATCCACATTAAGTAATGATATAGGGCGGTAGTTCTTAATCTGGTTCTTTTCAGTCTCCGATTTTGGTATAAGTGTAATATATGCTTCTTTCCATGATTCAGGTGCCTTTCTGTTCTAATCCTGAAGCAAAGTTCTTAACCCGAGGTACTACTTCCGGGTTAGCGGAGTCTATAACCTGAAGCGTCTGTAACCCGAGGTACCACTGTATAAGGATTTTAAAAGAAGCGGGATAGACTCTTTTATCACCACCACCACCATCACTTATTATTACATTTATATCCCATTCTTGCCTCCCAGGGAGCTCAAGGTAGCATACCCACTGCTCTGCCTCTCCATTTCAACTCTGCACAACAACCCTGTGAGGTAGGTTAGGCTGATAGGCAGTGGCTGGCCCAGCCCCCAATGGGTTCTATGACTTCCATGGGACCATTGACCCCAGGCCATGAAATGAATAAACAAAATCAGCTTGTGCATAATTATGGTGACTCCTGGGAGCTACACACTTTCCCCAGTCCCATTTTGTCACCAGCGGAGGTAAAGAGGACAGTTCTGACCTATGGGACCGCCTCTCCTGGTATGTCCCATGGTGGACCTTACGGTCTTCAAATAAAAACATATTGGAGATCCCGGGCCACAGGGAGGTTAGGCTGGCCTCAACAAGAGCCAGGGCTTTTTCGGCCGTGGCCCCGATCTGGTGGAACACTCTGTCACAAGAGACTAGGGCCCTGCGGGACTTGACATCTTTCTGCAGGGCCTGCAAGACAGAGCTGTTCCACCAGGCCTTTGGCCAAGGCACAGCCAGACCCCCTCCTTTGGTAATCCTCACAGAATTCTAGCCCAATGGTTGCCATTACTTTGATTTTGAATTGATTTTAGAATGAATTGGTTTTAGAATGCTGTGTTACTTTTATTGTTATTAGCTGCTCTGAGCTCGGCTTCAGCTGGGGAGGGCGGGATATAAATAAAAATTTATTATTTTTAATATTATTCAACATCTTCTCTTCCTCATCTCTCTGCCCCCCCCCCGTCCGCCCTGTTTGCTCATCCCTGGTGATCAACAGGATATGACAGTGTTAGCTGTCCCAGGATGAGACAGAAGGTGTCAGCAGATGGTTTCACTATAAAAGGGTGGGAAGAGGGGGGGGCTAATGGAACAGCTTGGATCAATATTAGCTTTGACTCCAGTTTGTAGCACAACACAAAGCCATTACAAGCGACGCGGGAGGAGAAATCGGTCCGGAAATCGCTTCTCGGGAGAGTAACGATTCCACAATTCCCGAGGGTGGGTTGGCAGGAAAAGGCCTGATGTTGAGCAGCAGTCCAGTCCTTGCAAATACATGTCAAGTCAAGATGCTGCCTTATATCAGGCCAGAGGGTTTCCTCCAACACTAGCCCTGCTCAGAGTAGAGGCATTTATTACATTTACCTTTCCTCCAAGGAGCTCCAGGCAATGTACATTGATCCCCACTTATCCTCACAAAAACCCTGTGAGGTAGGTTAAGCTGAGAGTGAGTGACTGGGCCAAGGTGAGCTTCAAGGTCTCCCAGGTCCTAATCCAACATTCTAACCACTACACCACACTGCCCATGGCTAACTTAGACCCATTTATTTCAATGGGTCCATTCAGAAGTGGATTATTATTATTATTATAAATTTACACACCGCTTAATTTATAAAAGAAACCTCAGAGCTGCTCACCAAACTATAAAACACAACATTAAAAGAGTTAACAACAGGTATTTAGAATAATATGATTGTATAGAGTTGGAAGGGGCCCCAGGGTCATCTAGTCCAAGCTGCTGCAATGCATGAATCTTTTGCCCAACATGGGGCTCAAACCCATGACTCTAAGAAGAAGAGTCTCATGCTCTACTGACTGAGCTATTCTTGGGAGAATTTCAGCCTCAGCAGGGCTGTCTAGGGGAAGACCTCACCTGTAAGACGTAGTCGAGGGCTAAGTGTCGGAAGCATTTCCTGGTGATTGTCAAGGTGCCAGTGGCCTCTTCAACCTCATGGGGCTTGTGCCGCGGAGCTTGTGCGTTCTTGACCAAGGCAATCTCCATGTCTTCCCGTACCTTATCGAACTGTTTTTTGGTCTCCTTGAATTTCCGGACATCACTGCAAGGTAATTTTATTCATTTACAAAATTGCTTTCCGTTAAAAACAAAAGAGAGAATCTGTTTACTTACCAATCACTTCCCATTGAAGAAATAAAGTAAAAGCATCATGCGACAAAAAGAATTCGAAAACAATGCTATATCTAAACGCAAGGAAAACGTTAAGAAGAGGCTGGCTGCTGTATCAAGCCAAATGGCCCAACTAGCCCAGCACTCTGTTCTCACACTGGCCAACCAGATGCCCCCAATGGGAAGTGCTGTCATTTTCTTTCTTTCTTTTTCCCAATTTTTTAAACTGATTTTCCATATTTATAAACAGACAAACAAACATAATTCTTAAGTGTAGTAATTCCACTTTAGTTTACATTGTTGAGTGACTTCCTTGACTCCCCCTAGCTGAGTTTCAATGTATATCATTGTAACAGTTTTCCAAAACTATTTTCACATAAAATTTACTTAGTCAATTAACATCTTTCTTTCTTTTCATTTTAACTTTAAACATATTATTCCATAACATCACATATTTAAATCCTAGGCCAATCTGGTACTTGCAAATATTTCTATTTAGATTATCTTAGCATATTTAGCTAAATAGTCTTTAAATTTCTTCCATTCCTCCTGGTACTCCTCCTCCTTCTGGTCATGGACTCTTCCGGTCAGGTCAGCTAGCTCCCAAAAGTCCACCATCTTCATCTGCCATTCCTCCACTGTTGGCGCTTCTTGTGTTTTCCAATTTTTAGCCAGCAAGGGAAGCGCTGTCATTTTCTAGCTGCTTTACAGCGCCTGCTATTGATTTTATTTTCACTTTCCTAGTCCTCATGGAAACATACAGCTGGAGTAGACACCAAGCCTGCCCCCAGATGCGCAAAGAGGATTGTGAAGGGGGCAGGGCGGCCTATTCCAGCTGCTCCAGCTGCTCTCCTAACATTGTAGGGCAGCAAACATATCCATAATCTAGACGGCATGTAACCTCATGCATACCTTAGCCTCCTTCCCCAGACAGAAAATTAAGAATGCAGCTCAAGAGGGATTATATCTGTGGAAATTATTTTTTTGTTAAAGGGTCCCCAAGCCCAAAGAATTATGATTAGTTACATTTTTTTATTATTTCACCCTTCTTCTAAAGGTCTCAAGGAGGGGTATGCAGCAGATTTTCCTAGCCTTGGGTCAGCAGAAGTTCCTGCATTGCTCGGGGCTGGACTAGATGATCCATAGGATCCCTTCCAACTCTATAGTTCTATGAGTTTATGGGCTACAAACTGAAACAGCCACATAGGCTAGCAGTCATGAGGGATGGGAACCAACATGCGAGATCAAGCATGGCTCCAAAAACTGGCTTTCAAATCCCCTCTTATCCTTCTTGTCCCACCAAGCAGTTAAATCAGCTGGAATTTAAGCACCTCAGAAATTTGGGGGAAGGTGAAGGACGCCTGAACTCCTTCAGCAGCAGGGAGGGTGCTAGGAGGTCCATGTTCCCCCCTCGTTCTCCCCCTCCCACCCACTTGATGAAGTCGCTTGCAGTGTCTGACAGGCTCCGCGTCTACGGCCTGTTCCCATAGAAACAGGCTCTTACTTAGCTGAAGGCCTCGGCTGCCTCACTGACCTATATTCTGTGGCTTACAATGTCGTCTCCGTACCTGCCCCTTTTTCTTTTATTTAAAGAGGATTAGGAGCTCAAAGGAGGTGTGTGCCCTACACAACATTAGGAACACAGGAAGTTGGCCTGTTCTGAATACACCCAGCTGAGGGCCGTCAACACAGACTGGGAGCGCTTCTCTTCCCAACCCTACCTGTTGAACCTGGGACCTTCTGCATAAGATGTCAGCAAGTCTTGCTCATGCACTTCCAAGGACATCTTTGCAATCATAAGGACTACAAACCTGCCCATTGAGGAACATAGGCAGCTGCGATATACAGCCATTGGGCCCATCTAGCTCAACAGCATCTACACTGACTGGCTGCAGCTGTCCAGGGTTTCACAAGGGGGACATTCCCAGCCCTACTACGAGACACCAGAGAATGAACCTGGGGCCTTCTGCATGCAGAGCAGATGCTCCACGGCTGAGCCCTGCTGCAAGAGGCTTCCTTATACTATTGGTCCATGTAGGTCAATAGTGTCTGCACTGACTGGCAGAAGCTCTTCCCAACCCTACCTGGAGAAGCTGGGTAATGAACCCAGGACCTTCTGCATGCAAAATCAGATGCTCTGCTACTAAGCCATTGCCATTCTCCTTTCCCACCAATGAAAATAAGGGTAATTATGTCGGCGGTCAGTGTTTGAGCTTCCCTGCCATACACATTTCTCTTCCCTGCTTGCTATATTCAGCAGTACCTCGGTTTTCGAACGTAATCCATTCCAGAACACCATTCGAGTTCTGAAACGTTCCCAAACCGAAAACGCAATAGCCGACAGCTAGGCCTCAGGATCTTGCATTGAGTGGAAGCCACGTGGCACATTCGACTCAAGAGGCGTGTTTGAAAACCAAAGCATTTACTTCCAGGTTTATGGAGTTTGAAAACTGAAATGTTCGTCAACGGAGACATTCCAAAACCGAGGTACCACTGTATATGGTAAGGTGATCATACTACTTTACTTAAAAAAGCAACAGGATATTTAAGATTGCATCCTGCTCAGAGTAGATCAATTGACATGACTAACTAGGTCTACTCATTTCAGTGGGTATACTCTGGAGCAAGATGCAGTTGGATATAGGCCCCTCCCCACACTCACACATGTACAATCTGCAACCAAACATTGCAGAACAGAATATTCCTGTTCAGGATTCCAGACATCCCTTTCTTTCTTCCACCCACCTAGGTTTGCGATTCTCCTCTGCAGTCATCAGTTCAAACTGATGTGCTTCTGTAATTCCTGGGGGAACCCCCCCCCCACTTCGCGGCCCATCCTTAAAGCCATCCTAACAGATCTTCCAGTTGATCTCACCTGGTTATTATCAATGGCATGTGCTGTGGTCCACTATGACAGATTCGGCCCTCCCCTCCTTCAAAATATACACACAGAAAAGAAACAGATACTCACTCTTTCACGAAATTGTGCAACTGTTGCCGGACAGACCTCTGAGCCTGGTCGAAAAGGATCTAAGGCAGAGGGAAAGAGGAAGCAGGGAAGAGAAAGCAAGTAAGAATATGTGAAGAAAACTCACTTAATCAAAGATCTTAAATGTCACCAGACAGCACGGGAGCAGAGGTGCTGCTGAAAGTGGTGTTCTTCTAGGGATTGCCCCAGAAATGCTTCCCAATAGGATAAAACTGTTGAATGGTCACTGTAAAATGTGAAGGTTCATTATTGTTTCACAAGTTGTGTATGTCTTTAAGGGCCAGGGCAAATAACGAGACCCAGTCTTACAGCTGTGAAACATAGCAGGTGCTGCTAGGTTGTGTTAATTAAGCATTTGGGCATAGTACCATATTTTTTGCTCTATAAGACGCACCAGACCACAACACGCACCTAGTTTTTGGAGGAGGAAAACAAGAAAAAAAATATTCTGAATCTCAGAAGCCAGAACAGCAAGAGGGGTCGCTGCACAGTGAAAGCAGCAATCCCTCTTGCTGTTCTGGCTTCTGGGATAGCTGCACAGCCTGCATTCGCTCCATAAGACGCACACACATTTCCCCTTACTTTTTAGGAGGGAAAAAGTGAGTCTTATAGAGCAAAAAACACGGTATATAAGGAGCAGCACCTAGCTCTCCATTACCCTGGGGGATGGGTTGGTGGTTGGGTCATGTTTGTTGTTGTTATCTTTAGTGTAAAAGGAGTTTTTGTTTTGTTATTAAAACCTTGTTAAAGTTATTTTTGAGTTCCTTGTTATTTATGGTCTCCCCAGCAAGCTCTCTGCAGCACTACTAAATTGCAAATAACCAACAAAAACCACCTCTAAGAACATAAAACGAGCCCTGCTGAATCAGGCCAAAGTCCTGCATCCTGGTGTCAGAGAGAGCAGAACTTGAGCACGACAGCACTGCTTCTCCTGGCTACTGGATCAGGCCAAAGGCCCACCGAGCCTAGAATCCTGATCTCACAGTGGCCAACCAGATGCCTCCGAAAAGACTGCCAACAGTACCTGTGAGTCCAAAATCACTCTACCTCCTTGTGACCCCCAGAAACTGGTGTTCAGAAGCAGGCTGCCAGCTAGTGCGGTTTATTTTATTATTATTTTTTAAAAGAGGTGCTCGCATCTTGATAGAAGTGCTATGGGTGTCGGCACAAAATGGCTACCAACGACAGCCAAAGAAAAGAGGCAATGGTACTTCATGAGTGCCATCACACACAAAACTGCGAATTCAATTGAATTTCTCTCCGATTGCAAAGCAAAGCTTCATTTTAAGTGGGGGGGTTTTAAGGCAATAAAACTGGTTCTCAAAGGGTGTGGTGTGTCACACTGGTTTGGCAGGAGAGGACGGCAAGCATGGCAGAATGATTCAAAGACCATCAAGGAAACATTTAAACATTTCAGTATAGTGCAGTATAGTATCAATGTTGTTGTTTTTTTAAAATTTGCAATACCGAGGGCAATCCTAGTTGTAGTTTGTCATTATATTTTGGGCATGATTCATGTTCTTATGTAGATGCATTGTTTTATACTTTTTGGATGCCCCATGATCATATTCTAATGTAGTTTTGTTCTATGCTATAAATCAAGCACTGCTAGGAGTTGCTTCATTTTGTTTTCCAATGTATTTCTTATCAATTAAAAATTCGGTGTGGCACGAGCAAATTTCCCGAACCACTGCAATAAATAACACTTTTTAAACCATTGGGTTTTTTTAAAAAAAGAAACACCCCAAAACCTGTTGTGTTCTATTCAGGAAAAGCAGCAAGGCTATAGGGCTGGACCACGGACAGCTCCCAGTGATCCACTTGCTCTGAAAGAGATTGGGAGCGGACAGAGGCCTTTTATACCTCCTCCAAGCTCCACCCCCTTGAGAGAATTTAAAGGGTCTTAAAGGGCCAGTCCTCTGGTCTGAAGATGGACACACAAACTCGCACCTGGTGCTCTCCTTGAGCCTCTGGACTAGTGATGTGTGATGGGAGGCCAAGATGCCCCCTCATCCAATGAACGTCTGTGTCCCCAATTCCTCCCTCCCATTCGGGTCTTCTTGAGAGGCACTTCAGCTGCCAAATGTTCTGCACAGAACCCCTTCCCAAATATTTTGAACAAGGTCTGTCTATATTTGAATTCCTCGTTTCTACCAGTAGAGGGCACCATCTTCTCATGCTCCAACTTCTACTGGCGCCATATAAAGAAGGCTGCCCCCTTTTGTCAGGCAAAATTGACAAAGCCATTTGCATAGAAACATCGAACCAATAAGCATTTAGCTAGAACTATATAATAAAACAGCCAAGACCAGCATCAAGGAGTTGGGGACAGGAACATATGAAGCCCGGTGGCTGGATCAGGCTGATGGCCTATCTAGTCCAGCATCCTGTTCTCCCATTGTTCAACCCGACGCCTGTGGGAATCTTGGAAGCAGGACCTGAGTGCAACTGCAAATGGCACACAGAGGACGGGATGGGATAGAGGGAAGGAGTATTTCAACTGAATGAAACTCTAAGGGTGGTACTTAACTAAGTTTTTACTCAGGGTAAAGGTAAAGGTAAAGGACCTCTGACAGTTAAGTCCAGTCGCAGACGACTCTGGGGTTGCGGCGCTCATCTCGCTTTACAGGCTGAGGGAGCTGCCGTTTGTCCGCAGAGTTTTTCCGGGTCATGTGGCCAGCATGACTAAGCCACTTCTGGCAAACCAGAGCAGCGCACGGAAACGCCGTTTACCTTCCCGCTGGAGCGGTACCTATTTATCTACTTGCACTTTCTGGTGTGCTTTCGAACTGCTAGGTTGGCAGGATCTGGGACCGAGCAACAGGAGCTCACCCCGTCGTGGGGTATTCGAACCGCCGACCTTCTGATCGGCAAGCCCAAGAGGCTCAGTGGTTTAGACCACAGTGCCACCTGCATCCCTGGTTTACTCAGAGTAGACCACTGAAATCGATGACCATGGGGGTGTTTAGAGCCATTGATTTTAATAGGTCTACACTGAGTAAAACCGAGTTAAACACACCCCTTGAACACAATGCTTTAAGAAAATCAGCTCTTTTCCCATAAGCTGCAATATTGAATTGACTACTGGCCAATATCTTGTGGAGAGGATTTGCAGAGGGCTCCTCCATTTATTTATTTAAAAAATCAAATTAAATTGATTGGATTTTTTAAAAAGAGCTCAGCTTACTATTTTTTATTTTTTTAAAAAGTTTGATTTCTAACTACACAGTCGTTTTTTGGGCTTCCGATCCATGCTTGGAAGGGTTCGTATGAAATAAAAAGTTTCCAGAAAGTCTGTCTCGCCTTCCCACCCATCTCTCAGCCCCAGAGAAGTCATCAAGATTCCAGGATGTGACTCACTCAAATGCTGGTCACTTTGGATGGAGATTTTCCTCCGGGATCAGGGGCTAATCCTTAAAGCTTCCTGGTTGCAAAGCTAGCCCAGCCACAGAGGCGAGCTAAGCAAGAGTCTGGGGTGCCAAAAATCCGGGGCCATATCTCAAGAAAATGTGGGAAGGCAAAGAGATTTCCCCCCCCCCATCAATTTATTTCCTTTCCCGAATTCCATGGAGATTCCTGTGCATGCACCATTTGCCACATCTCTTCATACACACACACACACACACCCGTGTCGTCGTATCAGCAGTATTCCTCTTGTTGTTCAACCAACATGAAGGAGACCAGGATGCATCTCAGTGGCAGAACATCTGCTTTGCATGCAGAAGGTCTCAGGTTCAATCCCTGGCTTCTCCAGGTAGGGTTGGGAATGTCCCCTGCCTGAAAGCCTAGCGAACCGCTGCCAGTCAGAGTAGACAATACTGATCTAGATGCACTTTATAACACAGCTTTCCGTGTTCTTAAACAATGCAAAGGAAGAACATTTGTGCCAACTCTGAAATACAGCCACATCAAGATCTGCCCACCCAGCGTTCCATCCATGAGCAGCTGTGCACTGATGATTTGCTCTACAATACAGGTGGATTTTCATTAATAATAATAATAATAATAATAATAATAATAATAATAATAATGTGCTACTTATACCCCGCCCACCTGGCCAGGCCTCCCCAGCCACCCTGGGCAGCTCCCAACAGATGATTAAAAACACAATAAAACATCAAACATAAGAAACTTCCCTAAACAGGGCTGCCTTCAGATGTCTTCTGAAGAGTCAGACAGTTGTTTATTTCCTTGACATCTGATGGGAGGGCGTTCCACAGGGCGGGCGCCACTACCGAGAAGGCCCCTCTGCCTGGTTCCCTGTAACCTCACTTCTCGCAATGAGGGAACTGCCAGAAGGCCCTCGGCATGTACTAATGTGGAAATGAACTTTTGATTGGAAACATGAGAAATTGTCAGGTTCACCCATCACTTCCTACCAGGATCACTGCCTTGCTGTTGGGAAAATCAAGGACATTTTGCAGCAGGGCCTGCAAGGAAGGGAGGAGATAGCAGTTCCACTTTGCCATTTAATGGCCCAGAGGAAAGATCCATGAGCTACTGCACTGATGCGATCCCTAATGCCATTGCATTGCTGCGTTATCCTAAGCGCAACAGCCTGAAACAGTAAAGGCTATCGATCTGTAACTGGCAGAGACTTTAATAGCTGGGAGCAAGACGGCTGACTGCTCTGGCTTTTTGCAGGGATACTTCCCAAAGCCTCAACGCCTGCATTTCTCTCCTGGGTTTTGGACTTCCAAAGGCCCAGTCTCATTTCCGAAGCAGGAGCAAGGCATGTTTGAATCTCCCAATGTTCTCAGGGCGCCTTGGCTAACCTGGTGCCTTCCTGATGTTTTGGACCACAACTCCCATCAGCCCCAGGGAGCTGTAGTCTGAAACAGCTGGAGGTCAGCTGGAGTCTTTTTCTTGGAGATGCTAGAGGAATTCATTCTTAGGAAGGAGCATGTAGAAGACCTCCTTATGCTGAGTCTATCTCTGAGGTACGACATTTCCTGCAAAGATAAAAGTAAGGCGCGAGTCCTCATGGTTGTAAATAAAGGGCTGGTTTCAATAAACAGATAGGAAACTTTGACTGGATAGCTCAGTTGGTTAGAGCGTGGTGCTGATAACACCAAGGTTGCAGGTTTGATCCCCATATGGGACAGCTGCATATTCCTGCATTGCAGGGGGTTGGACTAGATGATCCAACAAGTCCCTTCCAACTCTACGATTCTACGAAACTGCCTTAAACCAACTCAGACTACTGGTCTGTCTAGCTCAGCGTTGCCTACTGGGCGCTCCAGAGTCTCAGGCAGGAATATTTCCGACTACTAACTGGTGATGCTAAGGAATGAACCTGGGACCTTCTGCATGCAAAACAAGTGCAACATGGCCCCTCTTCACAAATCCCTACACGAAATGACTTCTGGGACAAAATGCGTGGCTCGAAAACTATCCCGTAAATCCTAAGGATTGGAAGCTGGAAAAATGTACTCCCAGCAGAAGGAAAACAAGCCTTTGAAATAGAGTATGACTTAAAGGTAAAGGTAAATGGACCCCTGACCATTAGGTCCAGTCGCGGACGACTCTGGGGTTGCGCGCTCATCTTGCTCTATAGGCCGAGGGAGCCGACGTTTGTCCGCAGACAGCTTCCGGGTCATGTGGCCAGCATGACTAAGCCGCTTCTGGCGAACCAGAGCAGCGCACGGAAACGCCATTTACCTTCCCGCCAGAGCGGTACCTATTTATCTACTTGCACTTTGGCATGCTTTCAAACTGCTAGGTTGGCAGGAGCAGGGACCGAGCAACGGGAGCTCACCCCGTCACGGGGATTCGAACCACCGACCTTCTGATCGGCAAGTCCTAGGCTCTGTGGTTTAACCCACAGCGCCACCCACGTCCTGTGGCTCGGAAACTAGCCCGTAAATCCTAAGGATTGGAAGCTGGAAAAATGTACTCCCAGCAGAAGGAAAACAAGCCTTTGAAATAGAGTGTGACCCCCTTTTTGCCAGGGTAAGCTGACGGGTCACATGACCGAGTTGAACAGATTTGGGATCCAGCAGAAGTCACCCCGCCTTGCCTGTTTTCTGTCCCTGCCGCTCCCACATAACGCCTATTTGGGGGGTACTTAGGCTGCCACAGAAGACGGTGCTTCTCTGCGATGATACTGAAAGGCCAAACCCTCGTGCGCCGCACACCCAGAGCGAGCGCTGCTTGCAGCCTCACGACTCCCTCTGCCTTTACACAGGGAGCAGGGGATGAGCCAATGTGCTAAATCCCGCCCCCATGGGCACACAAGAGTGGGGGGGGGGGCACGAAGCACAGAAACAGAAAAACCACTAAAAATAACTTTCCTCCCCCTCCAGATTGCTCCAGGCTTCGCCGCCCGGCAGAAAGATGTTTGAGTCAATCTACAGATATTCCCCGGAGACAGATCTCCGCGCATGAGAGCGCAGGACCCTGTGTGGAGCAGCATGCCCTTGGGAAAGGAGAGTTGCAAGCGGCGGCAGTTTTGTGTATTTTTCATTTGGTGTGGAAGGCAGAAACAGGTGCTTTTATGAAAAGAGCTGCAGTTCCCAAAGTGAGCAGTACTCCCCACTACCACAGGGGGCAGTGTGATTACTTGGGGGGGCTGCTAAGAGGCAAGGGGGTGGCAGGAGGTACCCTAAGAGGCTTCAAAATGCTGGTATCACCGGACCAAGTTCATCAGCTTTGTCAAAATAATTATACTAAATCCTTTCACTTGGATTCTGAACAAATGTGCAATGAATTGTTACAGTTTGGAATTTTATTCTGTTGTTATCTTCCTCAGTGGGTTGTGGAAAACCACTCTTCTGAATAATGCTTTTTAAACCAGTGGTTCTCAAAGGGTGTGGCATGCCGCATTGATGTGGCAGGAGAGGATGGCAAGTGTGGCAGGAAGATTCAAGGGCAATCAAAGAAGGATTTAAACATTTCAGTATAGTATAAAGGTAAAGGGACCCCTGACCATTAGGTCCAGTCGTGGCCGACTCTGGGGTTGCGGTGCTCATCTCGCTTTATTGGCCAAGGGAGCCGGCGTACAGCTTCCGGGTCATGTGGCCAGCAGGACTAAGCCGCTTCTGGCGAACCAGAGCAGTGCATGGAAACACCATTTACCTTCCCGCTGGAGCGGTACCTATTTATCTACTTGCACTTTCTGGTGCTTTTGAACTGCTATGTTGGCAGGAGCAGGGACCAAGCAATGGGAGCTCACCCCGTTGTGGGGATTCGAACTGCCGACCTTCTGATCAGCAAGTCCTAGGCTCTGTGGTTTAACCCACAGCGCCACCCGCGTCCCTTGAGATTTGTTAGGCGAACCAGAGCAGCGCATGGAAACACCATTTACCTTCCCGCCGCAGCGGTACCCATTGATCTACCTGCACTTTGACGTGCTTTCGAACAGCTAGGTGTGCAGGAGCAGGGACCGAGCAACAGGAACTCACCCGATCGCGGAGAATCTACCCACCGACCTTCTGATCGGCAAGCCCTAGGCTCTGTGGTTTAGACCACAGCGCCACCCGCATCCCGTATAGTATAGTATAGTATAGTATAGTATAGTATAGTATAGTATAGTATAAAGAAATGTTTTCATTTGCAGAATATGCAAGAGGTTTGTTTAGAATTATATTTTGGTTCATGTTCTTATGTAGCTGTATTATATTATTAAGTAGTTGTGCTCTATGTTATATATCAAGCACTGGTAGTTGTTTCTTTTTGCTTTCCAATATATTTCTTAGCAATAAAGAATTCAGTTTGGTGTGCACAAATTTCTATACTGAAGGTGTGGCTCAGAGAAAAATGTTTGAGAATGTTCAGCAAAGGCTGAAACCTGTGTTGCAGGTTTGGGAGCACTCAGGGGAGGGTACATAAAATGTTGCACACTGGTCCATCTAACCTTTTTCAAGGGAGCCTCTGGACACTCTCCTAGGAGAGGCTCGCCCGGCACCCAACCTGCCAGCCTTGCGGCAAAAAGCAAAAAGCTTTGCAGGCTCCAGCAACATGGAGCCTTGGGCCTGGTGACCAGAGGCAGAGATGGGTGCAGCCACGGATGCAGATCTCCCCTTTGTACAGCAAGCTAATTTCTAAACACAGCCCTCTCTGTCCTCCCATCCAGGCAAGCAGGAAGAGGCGTGATCAGAACTAAAGGATGCTTCCCAGCTAGCCACAAAAACCCCCAAAGGAGAGTTCAGAGCAGGGCTGGGGAGGGGCGTGGCCTGAGGAGAGGGGGCGTGGCCTGAAAAGAGTCCTGAGGCTCAGGCAGAGAGGTCCAGAATGCCTCATTTGATTCCACCAGGCCTGCTGTTGTTCCCCATCCCTGTCATGCGCTAACAACTGGTGCTGAACTAAAAAATACACCTCCCCCCCCCCGTGTTTCCCTCCCAACCACCAGTAACGGGAAAATAAATTGCATTTGGAAATTATCTGCTGAAAATCTGGGGGAGGACAGATTTCGGCACAGTGCTACCAACAACTTTTCAAAAAATAATAGAAATTATCCCCCGCAAATGCCAATCCAACGCCCTGCGAGTATTTTAAGCTTGCTGCTCAGCGGGAGATGCACAAACTTGAAAGCTGAACGAACTGAAGGGTGTTTGGGCTGTGTGTGTGTGTGCGTGTGTATGACCTAGATTTTTTTCCGACACCGTCTCTTGTCTCTCTCCATTAAGGGAGAGCATCTAGTTTTAGAATCACAGCTAACTGCGCCCAGATGTGGTGCATTTGAAAGGATATAGAGGCTGCTGAGAAGATCTGCAACAGGGGCGGGGAACCTTTTGCAGCCCAGGGGCCGCACTCCCTCCTGGGCAGCCTTCCAAGGGCCGCATGCCAGTGGTGGGTGGGGCCGGGGGCTAAAGTGGGTGGAGCAACCAATGTACCTCTCACCACCCCCCTCCTAGACAAGCTAGAGGCATTAGACACATTCCAACCATGCAAAAAAAATTGTGGTCTAAAACAGGACAGGTGAGGGGTGTGGCCTGAGGAGAGGGGGTGTGGCCTGGGGATAATTGTGAGGGCCATGTAGAGACACATGGAGGGCCGTATTAGGCCCCCAGGCCTGAGGTTCTCCCCCCCCCCGACCTACAAGGACCTTTCCTTAGATATGTTTTTAACAATGGATGGACCCCTTCTCAATGCCTGGCTTTACTCGGTGCCATCTCTGTACCTAATGGTCAGTTTGGTGAAGTGGTTAGAGCATTTGACTACAACATGGGAGACTCTGATTCAAACCCTGACTCAGCCACTGACCTTGGGCCAGTCAGCGTAACCTACCTCACAGGGCTGTTGTGAGGATAAAATGAGCAACTGAGGACCATGTATATGTTGCCTTGAACTCCTTGCAAGAAAGGGAGGATTCTAAAAGCAGCAAGCAAATGAATGAAATCTTATCAGCGCAATCTAGACCTGCGCTTCCTGTTTTAATTGCTGTGTTGTTTTACTGTTCTTGCCTATTGCATATTCTAATAACTAATGCTTATATTTTAATTGCCTGTGCAACTGGATAGAATCCTGTTTTGGGCAGCAAGTGGCATATTAAATAATTAAGAATAAAAACTAATTAATATTTACTGAGGCCAAGTCCATACCACTACAGTGGTACCTCGGGTTACATACGCTTCAGGTTACAGACGCTTCAGGTTACAGACTCCGCTAACCCAGAAATAGTACCTCGGTTTAAGATCTTTGCTTCAGGATGAGAACAAAAATTGTGCTCCAGCGGCGCGGCAGCAGCGGGAGGCCCCATTAGCTAAAGTGGTACCTCAGGTTAAGAACACTTTCAGGTTAAGAACGGACCTCTGGTACGAATTAAGTTCTTAACCAGAGGTACCACTGTACTAGAATGAACGTCAATAGACCCATGGAAAAACTGAGGTTGAGACTGTATGGCCCTCGTCCTCCACCCCAGGAGTGTCATTGAGAAGGAAACCGTTTTATGCCTTCCCCTTCTGGACCCAGATTTTACAGCCCTGAGGATTGACGCCCCTGTCAGACTTTCTCCCGGCGACTGATTTTCCCCAAAAAAATTCAAAACATGGAGCGGAAACACAGCCTGCACCATCCCTGACCTGCTGCGGCTGGGTGGGGGAGAAAACCTTTCCTTATTTCAAAGCCCCCTCGCCCCTCTCCAAAAGAGTGGCAGCCGTCCTGTGCCGTCCACTCCCTCTGTCTGGAGTTACTCCACAGACACAGTTCCTGGCTTGCTGAAGAGCTAACTCAGCAGCTTATGTGGAACGCCCTGGCTAGAGGGACGGGTGAACTCAGATCACAGCAGCGGCAGTCAGGAAGGACTATATAAATGCTATTATTAATGAGCGTCGAATGAGAGCAGTATTTGAGGCAGGGGTGGGGGGTCTCAGAGCTGGTGGGGGGTTCAAATGCAGCCCTCCAGACCTCTCCAGCTGGCCCTGGGGACCCTCCCCAGGCCACACCCCTCCTTCCTAGGCCATGCCCTTCTGCTTACACCCCTCCTCAAGTGTTTTTGTCTGGGATAGAACAAAACAGGTGCTCCAGCCCTGAGCTGTGACCCTTTCCCTTAAATTTTAGGAACACGGGAAGGTGTCTCACACTGAGTTGGTCCAATGTGCTCAGTATTGGCCACACTGGCTGGCAGCAGCTGTCCAGCCCTACCTGGACCTCCTCCATGCAAAACGGATGCTCTACCACTGAGCTACACCAACTCCCCTTAAGACAGGGACATAGAAAGCTACCTTATACCAAGTCAGACTGTTGGTCCACCTACCCCAGCATTGTCTACACTGGCTGGCAGCTGTTCTCCAGGGTTTCGGACAGAGAGTCTCTCCCAACCCTACCTGGAGATGCTGGGGATTGAACCTAGGACCTTTGGCATGCAAAGCAGATGCTCTGTCACTGAGCTATGGGCCTTCCCTTGAGAAGCAGCTCCTACAGCGCATATCTGCACTGCCTTGGACACTCCTGCCCCAAGACCAAAGGTCCCCACACTAGCAGTCTGAGTTCCTGTCCAGCTCTCAAGTGCCACCACCCCACCTCCTCCAAAGTCACAGGAACAGAGGAGCCCATGAGCCAGGCAAGAACGCCAGAGCTGCCCCCACCCAAGTGCCCTGATAGTTGTTGTTGCACCCCAAGTCCTGCTTGGGGGCTTCCCAGAGGGATCTTGTTGGCCGCTGTTGGAATATGATATGGTACTAAAAGGGCCTTTGACCCGATCCAGCAGCGTTCATCTGGTGTCCTTAAGAGACGGTGATTCCTTGGAACTTCCTGGACACTGGAGAGTCTGTGCTGTCCACTCTCGGAGGCAGGACAGTGGGAGAGATCAGCCTTGATCTCAATCAGCAAGGCAGCTGAGTTGCGACCTTCAGGTCTGTTAACGGCACTGAGTGTGAAAGACTTTTATAATGTTTACGAAACATCACTTAATGCAGCCACAGCCGTACCGCACCAAGGAACTCGTGGCAGGATGTGACTTACCATGTGGTAGTTGACCATTTCCTGCAGGCTGTCTCCAAACTTGTTCAGGCATTCCTGCAGAAGGAAGAGAGGCATGGCAGTGAGAGAAGAACAGAGGCCTGAAAGGGAGAGTGGGGGGTGGACATAGATGTAAACACCCCCCCCCCTTAATTTAGCTCCAGTCTCAACAAGCACCACTGTGGCGATCACACAGGGTCCCCGGACGTTTAACGGTCTCTTGATCCCTGTGCCACCACTGTGCTCGCTTCCCTGCTGCCACCAACCCGTTACTCTCTGGTAAAACACTGAGTCCAGACAGATGTTAAAAGTGAACCAAGAAAAAAAACCAAGTTTATTTTACAAACATTAACAAGTTTATGGTTTCTCAGATAATATTCCTGTCAGTATCTTTAGTTTCTTTACTGACGTATACCTTCCTAATACCTTCTGACTGGTTATCTCAACCGTTTGACTGACTCCTCTTAACAAATTCTCTCACTCTCTCACGCCAGACTAGCCCAACCCACAGACTTCTCTTCTCTGTCTCTTCTAACTCCAGACTTGTCTTCTTAACCACCCTAACTCTAACTCCTCCCCAAAAAAACCCTCTGTGCTTAGAACCTTATACAGTGGTACCTCAGGTTATATACGCTTCAGGTTACATACGCTTCAGGTTACAGACTCCACTAACCCAGAAATAGTGCTTCAGGTTAAGAACTGTGCTTCAGGTTGAGAACAGAAATTGTGCTCCTGTGGCGCGGCGGCAGTGGGAGGCCCCATTAGCTAAAGTGGTGCTTCAGGTTAAGAACAGTTTCAGGTTAAAAACGGACCTCCGGAACGAACTAAGTACTTAACCCGAGGTACTACTGTAGATGTAAACAACACCTCCCCCCCCCTTTAATTTAGCTCCAGTCTCAACAAGCACCACTCTCCTCATCCCTCTGCCCACGTGCTCATCCTTCACTTCCTGGGTCACCTGCGCTCAGCCTCACCCACCTATCAAACTTGGGCAATTGTGGGGAGTGGGGGTGGATAGAGGAGAAAAGGGTTGGGTCTGCAGGCCAGACCCACTTCCTAGATTACAAGACGAAGACCCTCATATCTACATTGTCTTGAGCTCTTTGGGAGACTGGCTGTACATGATGGTGAACCCCCGTTTGCTGTGGTGAGATTTCTACAAGTGCTCTGTGCACAGGGCAAAGAGTACCCCACTTTTCAAAGAACATGGTGCTTGCCTGAGAAAAATGAACAGGCAAATCCATCCTGATGTTCTCAGAGGTGCAGCTCAGAACCAGTGATGCGCAAGTCTGTGCATTTCACTTTCTCATTCTTCCAGTCAAGTTCAGTTCCCAACACTGCCACATCAGTGTGGGAACACTGCCACATCAGCATTGCAGTGCATATTTCTCCAAATATACACACATTTGTGTGCAATTTTGACTATAAAACACAATTTAGCAAAACCATTTTGCCCAATAATGTTCAATGTTTGTATCTCTCTCTCTCTCTCTCTCTCTCTCTCTCTCTCTCTCTCTCTCTCTCTCTCTCACACACACACACACACACACACACACATACATATATGTACAATTTACTCCAATTATATGCGTTTTTGTACATAATGCTTGCCTGGGGCTATTTTGCCTAATCTACACACATTTGCAAAGCATGTTTCTCCCAATATTTACATTTTCCCTAATACAATGTATATGTAATGTGATTTTTGCTCATATGCATTTCTATGCACACTTTACCCCAGTTACATGCATTTTTTGTATGCATGACTTGGCCAGAGCACTGAATTGCAAAAATTGGAAAAGTGCGGATTTTGAAGGATGGCTGTCTTTCAGCTCTCATATTGTTTTGGCCTGCGCAAATCGGGTAGGTCCGCCTTTAAATGCACTATGAATTGAAATTCTGCCCACCCCCAATTTGTGTTATGAACTCAAGAGGCTTCTCCCAGTCCTTCTGATCCCCATCCCAAAGGTACCGCCTCGACTCCTGTTCAGTTCCCTCTGCAACGACTTATCCTCCCTCTTCCCAAATAGCGGATGTTCGCTGACCTACTTCAGATGCATCATCTCTGCTTTCTGGCTTTTCAGAAAGAGATGCGATTCCTTGAGGCATCCGACTCCTCAGATATTTTTAGCCTGGTGTGTGTGAGAGAGAGTGTGTGTGTGTTGCTTAAGCTTGAGTTACCAGATCCAAACAGCTTTATGCATTTACCCTTTTTGCAAAAATACAGAAAATGGTGGGTTTGCGCCTGCAATTGCAGGAAGGATAATTTTGCACGTGTCTGATTTGGTGCTTTAATTTGCAAAAATGAAAAACAAAAGAAACACAAACCCACAGTGATCCTCTGGAAACGCTGAAATTCTCAGCTCTCAAATACTCAAGACTGACCTTGCTCAGAAATGGTTGTCACTGCCGCATTGTTGTGCAAATGTCACATGTATCTAATTCTCAACCCCTCCTCCGGGAACACTAATTCAACGGCTGAATCTGCTTCCCTGCATTAGATTTTACGAATAGATAGGAAGCTGCCTTAGCCAGAATCAGAACATGGGCACATCTAACTCAATAATGACCACACTGATCAGCAGTGGCTCTCCAGGGTTGCAGGCAGGCAACATTCAAAGCAGTACCAAATGTGGGTGGACTGTGGCTTGCTGTGGATGGTGGAGGTTGTAGCCCAACAATGTATGAGGAACCAAAGTTGAAGAACACTGGCAGGCAATGACTCTGGCGTTTCAGACAGGGATTTCTCCCTGTCCTACCTGGAAATGCCAGAGACTGAATCTCGTCCAGTCTACCACCAGGTGCTCTGCATCCTATTCGTCACATAAGCACAGTGGTTCCTAAACCATTGCCCGCTTGGTTCCATAACCTCATCCCCAGTGCCCCCTACCCTATTAAAAATATTATTAAGAACAGCAGTTTGCACAACCCACTAAGGAAGATGGTAACACCATAAAATCCAAAACAGTAACAATTAATTTCACATTTATTCAAAATCCAGTGAAAACTATTTAGTTCAATGAATTCAACAAAATGCTTGAACTTGATCCAGTGATACCAGTTTTTCCAAGTCTGATAGATTTGGGGGTTTTGTTTGTTTGTTTGCTTGCTTGCTTCTTTTACCCCTTCCTGTCACCCCCTTGCCTCTGAGCACAACCCTAGGTAATCTCATTGGCCTCCCAGGGGCAATCCTGCCCTCTTTGGTAACTACTGCATTAGTAGATTAGTAGAGTTTGCCCGCCCAGGCCCACCCATGGTATTTTGCTGCCTGAGGCAGTGCAGCAAATGTTACACACACACACGGTTTAAGGTGTCCAGTCTAAGCCACTTCCTCTCCCTGTCAGTAAGAATAGAGCAATAATAAATCACGCTCTTTCACGATGCCTAAAATCAGCCTCCCAAGGTGGCTGCCTCCTCCCTCTCCCCAAGGGTAGGGCCGGCTCTAATGGCTCAGTGCTGAGAGGGCAGGCACCCTGTGCACCTCACCCTTTAGTTCCTCATAGATCTGGGGTTTGGTGGGGCAGTGCTGCATGCCGTCTGCTTACCGAGATCATTTCGTCCTTCTTGCATTGCTGTGAAAGGTCCCGGACCCCTCCGACAAAATGCTTGTTGGTGATGAGGTAGGCCTTCCCGGCATCTATCATATTACTGCATAGCTTTACCAGCTGCGAAGGAAAGAAGTGTGGGACAAGGGGCATCGGTCAGAAATGGGCACAACAATAACTGGCGCCTGAGTTTGCTTTTCCGCCCTCTTCCTTCCCTGTCTCTTTTCCCCCACATGTGTTGTGCATTTTTAGATTGCATACCTGTGAGCAGAAACCGTCTTGTTTTAAACTGGCTACTCACAAGCTGCTCTGCGAGCCTTTTTGGCAGAATAACTTAGAGCAAATGTTCCAAATAAGTAAGCAGAGGGCAAGGAGAGTTGCCCAAGGCTGAGAAGTAGGTGCAAGTCAGAGCCAGCACACAGAATAACCTTTGGCTGCTCCACTCATGTTCCCTCTGTTTCTGTCATCTGGCAAGGCCGAGAAATGGGTGCTGGCAAACGTCTCCGAGCTGCTGCATCCGATTCCAGGGAACGAAAAAAGAAAACCCCAAAAAGATGCAGCTGCCGGCCACATCTGGCTCCCAGATGGACACACCAGCGTGGCTTGGAGGAAGCCTCTGGAAGCGAAAGGGAGGCGTATTCTGCAACGTGGCAGTTTCTGCAACGCTGTTCGGTCCCCACACACAGCAGACCGAGCTGCATGCCGTTTGCTGTGAGCAGATGCTTTGGGAGGAATTCTATCCAACCGAGCCCTACTCAGAGGAGGCCCACTGAAATTAAAGGACCCAAGTCAGTCAAGTTCATTAACATCAGTGGGTCCAGGGCTAGCGTTAGATGCAAACCAGTGCCTTTGGGAAGGGGGCGCATGCAGCCGGGGAACCCCTGAAATATTATTAGAAATGTAACAAAGTGTAGGGAAATCTAGCACAACAGCCTAAAGAAGCAAAAATTAGGCCATCCAGAGATGCAGCAGTAGGGCAAAAAAAAAAAAAAAAAGAAAAAGGAACAGCTTTTAAACAACTGAGATACAGGCCACAGTCACATAAAGCGCTATGATGCCACTTTAAACAGTCACGGCTTCCCCACAAAGAATCCTGGGAGGATCTGTAGTTTGTTAAGGGTGCTGAGATTTGTTAAGGTAAAGGTAAAGGGACCCCTGACAATTAGGTCCAGTCGTGGCCAACTCTGGGGTTGCGGTGCTCATCTCGCTTTATTGGCCGAGGGAGCCGGCGTACAGCTTCCGCGTCATGTGGCCAGCATGACTAAGCCGCTTCTGGCGAACCAGAGCAGCGCATGGAAACACCATTTACCTTCCCGCCGGAGCGGTACCTATTTATCTACTTGCACTTTCAGGTGCTTTTGAACTGCTATGTTGGCAGGAGCAGGGACCAAGCAATGGGAGCTCACCCCGTCTTGGGGAATCGAACTGCCGACCTTCTGATCAGCAAGTCCTAGGCTCTGTGGTTTAACCCACAGCACCACCCGCGTCCCTTGAGATTTGTTAGGAGACCCTTATTCCCCTCCCAGAGCCACAATTCCCAGTGGTTTAACAGTCAATCCCTCTTCACAGGCCCTTCATGGACTCCCAACTCCCAGCATGGGGCAATGGTCAGGCAGGATGGGAGTTGGAGTCCAGAAGCATCTCGAGGTCACATATTTGTTAACCACCTTGCCACTGGACTTGCCTGCCTCTGTGCGTGTTTGTGTGAGCTCCACCAACTTACCTTGTCAAGCTTGGCTTCTATTTCCACAACATCCGTTTCCACCTCATCTATGGTCGCCCTGCAAGAAGGGAGACAGAGACATAAGCTCTTGCTTGAGACTGCGTGAGATTCATTGCATACCCTCCAACATGCCGCAGAGGAAAATCAGGACGTGCGTCTTTCGGGGCTGCACCCACCAAAGTTTCAGCAGCGCGCTGGGTAGACAGCAGCGCGCTGATTGGTGGCTGAGAGGCGTGAAGGGGGACAGACATAAATATAGGGAAAGGTGTAGAGTCACAATGCAACCTAAACTTCCGGTAAGCAATCTGGAAACTCCAAATATCAGTGGTGCAAAATGGTGCCACTCCAGCTCTTAGCCACTCGATGATGAACCACGAGGCACACTTTTGCACTGAGAGAGTGGATATCTATTTTTTTCTTGGAGGCCAGAAGTGCTAGCAGCGCTTCGGTCTACATTCTTCCGTATCTCTATAGGGGAGGAGGAAGAGCTGGAAGTGGCACTTGTGTTTCCGCTTTGGGTGGGCAAGCATCAGGGGGAGGCAGGCAGGTGGGTGGGAAAAGAGAGGCACGGGAGCCAAAAAGAGACATCTCAAGAACCAATCAGAAACAGGGATGGCTTCTGTAATTCCATGGTGTCCCGGTCAAATCAGAACAGTTGACAAGTATATGACTATCAGGCCCAAAGCCAGGAAGGCTGAAAGCAGGGGCACATGGAGACAGGGCCAAACGATGACCCATTTCTCCAACTTCTGAATACCTTACAGAATCATACTGTTGGAAAGGACATCAAAAATCAACTCCCTCTACCAGTTCAGGAAAGCAATGGATACTGGTGGACATCCAGCCTCTGCTTGCATCTCTAACACAACCAGTCTTTTCCTGTCATGAACAGTTCACACCACTAGGAAGTTCTTCCTAATAGCTTATGGGCAGCTAGTTGTGGTGGCTTGTTAGGGAGCGTGAAAACTCCTCTCCCAAAACACAAGGCAACAACCCTTAACTAGCAAGCAAGGCTGAGATCTATATTTGGCTAATAGCATCGCCACCGCCATTTCTCTATTTGCAGTCAACAGACCATTTAAACATTTTAGAACCATTTTATGACAATTAAACATTAATAAAAAAGCAATGCAGGCTCAGCAGCAAATGCAAGGCCCAGAAGTCAAGATTCTAAAATACATCCTCCTCCGCCAGCATCTAGGGTTGCCAAATCCTGCCAATTCCTCAATGGCACATGGAGCTCATGACAGGGAGAAGAAGCAAACCTTGATGATCCCAGGTTCAGGTGTAATGAGAAGGCAAAGCTTCCTGATAAGGTTCTGAGAGCCAAAATTATCAGGATGAAGATGGCGGTGATTTTATTTTGTGAATATTATTTAAGGAATTGCCTTCCATACATGTCCCAAATGTAGGTGCTCGATATGTACCGTATTTTTCGCCCTATAGGACGCACTTTCTCCCCTCCCAAAATGAAGGGGAAATGTGTGTGCGTCCTATGGGGCGAATGCAGGCTTTCGCTGAAGCCTGGAGAGCGAGAGGGGTCGGTGCGCACCGACCCCTCTCACTCTCCAGGCTTCAGGAGAGCCCCACCGCCAGCCCCACAAGCTCAGGGGACAGCGGGAGGCGCAGCGCGCCTTTCCCGCTGTCCCCCGACTTGGTTAAAGGCTGGCGGGAGGGAGAAGCCTGCTCCTCCCCATCGCCAGCCCCGCAAACTCGGGGGACAGCGGGAGGCGCAGCGCGCCTTTCCCGCTGTCCCCCGACTTGGTTAGAAGGCTGGCGGTGGGGAAAAGCCTGCTCCTCCCGGTCGCCAGCCCCGCAAACTCGGGGGACAGCGGGAGGCGCAGCGCGCCTTTCCTGCTGTCCCCCGACTTGGTTAGAAGGCTGGCGGAGGGCTTCCCCCTCCTCCAGCCCCGCAAGCTCCCAGAGCCATGCCAAAGCTGCACGCAGCTTCGGCATCGCTCTGGGTCCCGTTCTGGGGGCTGGCATCGGGGGAAGCTCGGGCTTCCCCCGCCCCCGCCCCGCGCCTGGGGGGGAAATAATTTTTCCCCCTTTATTTCCCCCCCCCCAAAAAATCTAGGTGCGTCCTATGGGCCGGTGCGTCCTATAGGGCGAAAAATACAGTAATTAAAAACAGCTAAGAACAAAACACCTGTTACAAAACATTAAAAACAACAACAGAGGATGAGCTTTAAAATAAATCAAAATGGACACCTGTGGCAGAAACTTACTCATCCAGCTGGAGAAGGATACTGAATGATCCAGCTGTTCCAAGCATCAACCCCAATGAAGATCGATCCCCACATCATCCAGCCCACAGGGCTTCGCAACCGACCAGAGAACCGACACATTGCTGCGGCACACCAGCTATGGCGAATAGTCAGCCCTCCTGCACTACAACTCCCATCAGCCCCAGCGAACATGGCCAATGGCCAGGGATGATGGGAATTCTTGTTCAGTAACATCCTGAGATTCCCCACACCTACTGCACAATATGCTAAAGTTGCTGCAGAACACCAATCCACACACTTGATAGCATCGGAACAACCCTCCCCAAAATGATTCAGATGTTGTTGGACTCTGACTCCTACCCTTGCTGGCCACTGGCCATGTTGGCTGGGGCGAATGGGAGTTGTAGTCCAAAACAAATTCGGAGGCACCAAGTGAGGGAAGGAATGTTGGACAAGGTGGGCCATTGGCCCCGTACAACCGACGAAATGTTGATATTCTTAACTGGGGGTCGAAGAGGCTTAAAATTAAGCAGTGGGAAACATTGGCGTTCCAGTCAGTAATGTGAAGAAAGGAATTTCCAGGTCAAATCTCCTCGCAGCTCTGGAAATACGGGAAGCCAAAAGCCTCCAGCGTGTTCCTTCGGGAGAATTGGATAGCAGTTCTTTTATGGGCAACGTTCCAGGCTTTGGTAACTGCAGCATAAAAAGAGTTTGGGGGTGGGTGAGCAAGGGAGTCTTTGCTGACGGGGGTAAGCCTGTGTCAGGATTGTACCAGTTCAGACTGCAAAGAACAGTGGGCTTCCGTGATTTTATGTTCCTGCAGAGAGAATCCCTCCATGCAGAAAAAGAGCATGCCAGGTGAATAGCTCTAGAGCAGCATTCTCCCTGAATGGCTAGCTTTCTATGTGCGGAGAATGGATGCTTACATTGTGTTGTGTTGTGTTGTATGGAAGAATCGAGTTATCATGGCAGGCTTCACCTGCTGTCGGAAGTGGTACACACCACCAGCGACAGATTTACTGCCTCGGAGCACTTCCTGGTGGCTTAAGGGGTTTCCTGAGGGTGTCTTGCTGGAGTGCTTCCCCTGCCCCACTCGACCCCATAACAACACAAGAGCCCCACAAGACTGTGGCCTATCTGGTCCAACATCCTGTTCCCACAGTGGCCAACAAGAAGCCCTAATGGGAAGCCCACAAATAAGACCTGGGTGCCACAGCAAGTCTCCCCTCCTGTGGTTTGCAGCACCTCCTGAGGTAAAATAACAGCATCGTGGCTAGTAGCCACTGAGAAGTTTATCCTACATAAATTTGTTGAATCCTTTAAAGTCATCCAGGTTGATGGCAGTCGCTACCTCTTGTGGCAGTGAGTTCCAGAGTTTAACTATGTGCTGTGCAACCCATTTTAAGGGACGAGAAGCTCAGAGAGATGTTTCCTCCTCAGTAGACTCACTGGCGGAGGACATTTTCAAGAGGCAACCTAAGAAGACCCCCTCTGGATGATGCCAGCGACCCATCTGGCCTAGTCTCCTGGTCTCACAGACGCCAACCAGACGCCTCTCAGAGGCTGGCAAGCAGGACCTGAGCTACTTTCCTCACGTGTGATTCTCAGCAACAGGTATCCAAAGACATGCTGAGGGGAAAAACATCCTAGCTGAGGCACGGCAGGCTTGGGCAGAAGCACCCATAATGGTCAGGGTGCAGCCTGACCCCCTCCTCTGGCAATCTGCACAGAATTTTGCTTAATGGTTGCCATCAATTTGATTTTAATTTGATTTTAATTAATTTTATAATGAATGTTTTTAGAATGTTGGATTATTTTGATTGTTGTTAGCCGCCCTGAGCCCAGCTTCGGCTGGGGAGGGTGGGATATAAATAAAATTTATTATTATTATTATTATTATTATTATTATTATTATTATTATTATTATCTCGCTGCGTTTTGAAAGGAGCCAAGCAAAACACATGCTTCCCTCGAAAGATTGGGGTGGGAAGGCGCCCCCCTAAGTCTGTCCCCCATAAGTCCAGTGTTTAATTTCAACTAACTGCACACCTGCTTTCGGCCACGTGTCTGGGCCAAGGGCATCCACAGAGGACTTTGGACAGCTGTTTTTTCTGCATTCTGAAGGTATGAATTATTATTATTATTATTATTATTATTATTATTATTATTATTATTATTATTATTTGCAGCCGGGGATTGACGTCCTGTAATATTTCTGAGCAAAGGTCCACAGAATATGCCATTTACACACACAAATACACACACAGAGAGAAAGAGAGCACAACCATACACACACACACAACACACAACACACACACCACAGGAAAAATATACGAACATCCAATAAGCATTCAAGAGGGTAGCATTCCCAGGCCAAAACCTGTGGCCCAAAATTCACTCATCCCTGGAAATGCGGGTGAGCCAAACAGACAAACCCCAAACGAATGTTTTTCAAAGAGCTCATTCCTGTGGCGGAGCTGGCCAAGCGTTCCCTTAAACTGGCACCTGGAAGGAAGTATGGGCAACCGAGCACTTGCCCAGCTCTCTGTGGGGAAAGTTCTTAGCCTTCTGGTCTGCCCTGGGAAGAGCAAAAGGGGCCTGCAAAATGTCTAGGCCGAGGTTTTGAAGTATTCCGGCACCAAACAGGCCCCACCCCCTGCTCGGTTCCAGCATCCCAGGTCGACACAGCAAGACTTTCCTCAAAGATTTGTGGGGGTTTTTCCAGGCAACTTTAACCAGGGTTCATCGCTCTCACCGGGCCTACCTTCTGGAGCAGTAGCTGTTTCATAGAATCATAAAATCATAGAATTGTAGAGTTGGAAGGGATCCTGAGGATCATTTAGTCCGACCCCCTACAATACAAGAATATGCAGCTGTCCCATATGGGGATTGAACCTGTGACCTTGTTATTATCAGCACCACTCTCTAACCAACTGAGCTAGAATTCCAGTCCAGAGGTGCTTGTATACCAGGCATAGAACATGGATAGGTAAGCAGCAGCAGCAGCAGCAGCAATAATAATATATTGTGGCTCTCCTGTTGTTGTTGTGTCTCCAACTCCTGTTGTTCCCGACTATCGGCCATGTTGGCTGGGGATGATGGGAGCAAGTTCAGAGACATATAAGAAGAGCCTACTGAATCAAAAGCCCCTCTAGTCCATCTTCCTGATCTCATATTGGCAAACCAAATGCCTATATGTGAAGCCCAAATGAAGGTCCTCAGAGCAACAGCACTCTCCCCTCCTGCGGTTTCCAGGAACACAGGTATTCAAAGACATACAGCCTGCTGAATCCCAGAGCTGCAAGGTCAGAGAGGGCAAGCAAAGTAGCCTCTTCTGCTGAGGCCCTTTTGCCCTCTGCTCAAGCTGAAGGGAGCTCAAAACACACACCCCACTTCCTTTATCTGCTCCATACACCTCAGCTCATAATCTCTGGCACTGAGTTACTAGCAAACACCCACCCACAGCACCCCTTGGGAAGCGGGCCAAGATTCAGAGTCGCACAGCCAGAATATCAGCAGGCATAACTCGCTAAAATAAACAGAGACTTCTGCTAGCTTCTAAGAATGTATGAACAGCCCTGCAGGATCAGGCCAGCGGACCTTCTAGCCTAGCATCCTGTTCTCAAGGCAGTCAACCAAATTCCTAGCAGCCTTTTTCAACCTGTGGGTCCCCAGATGTTGTTGAACTACAACTCCCATCACCCCTAGCTAGCAAGGCCAGAGTCCAACAACATCTGGGGATCCACAGGTTGAGAACCGCTGCTTCAGTCAGGACCTCAGAGCAACAACACTCTCCCAACATGTAACTAATACTCAAGAAGACAACTTGTTCAACCTGCCCTTCAGCAACTTGTAACAGTCAAGCTTAAACCCTGAGCAGCTAATCAGAAAAGTCAGAGAGAAGTGGGATCTGCAACAAAATGTTGCACTGCTGAATCTCCTGTTCAGGGTGCCTCTTCCAGGATTCTACATTCCATTCCCACCCCCACCCCCGGTTTTCCATTACACACACACAACATTTTGTAGTTACCGAGCATGTTCAGTCCTTACTGGGCTGCTTAGGGGAGGCAGGAGTTGCTCCCTTAGGTTTTTATTTCCCCAAATTGTTTTCTGTACTTCTGTCAACCTTGGGATTCCCCTAAATACGCCTTTGTTTCTATGGGATTCAGTTTTGCCTGCATAACCATTGGCACTCAGCACCAGAGTTCAGTATTACAGGGAGTGATTCCATCAGCACACACACAAAACACACATTTAATTTAAGTCATTTCAAATGAATAGGCGTCCTTGTGAAACAAGCAAAGGAGCTATTGTTGTACCTTGTACAGAAGAACGCATTCCCCATCAGATATGGCTAAGATGCTTCCACCGTTGGTTCTTGTTTGTAATCAAGATGGGCCAAGACCCAAAAGATACCCCTGTTTCCCCACCATCCAAGAAGCTGGAGAAAGCAGGAAGAGTTGGGTCTTTCAGAGCCGTGACCTCTCCTCTCTCCCGGATCTCTGCTCCAGCAGACAAAACAATCTGCCTCGGGACAGGAGAAGACATCCTGGACACGCTCGTGGAGGTGAATCAGCACCTAAATAGTATGTGCTTCATCGCCAGCACGCCAGCACCTACTGTAAGGCGGAGCCACGTGAGTGTAAATACGACATCCGATCTCTCCCTTGCGTGCTTTGAACACCTTTTCTCTTGCAACCTTGTCTTCAAAGGTTTTCTGGTTACGTAACCCCTGAGAGAGTTCAATCCAAAGCACAATCATGATTGTGAAGATACTGCCATACACACCCTGTTCTTTGAGTGGTTAGACGTTTCAGGGGTTCCTCCACATACCCAGAGTTTGGTTTCCTTAGAACAAAGATAAAAGCGCCCTCTGGGCCTCTCCAGGCGATCTATTTGTTGAGCTCTTTTTTATTATTTTTAGCTCAGCAGTAGAGCACCTGCTTTGCATGCAGAAGGTCCTGAGTTGAATTCTCGGCATCTCTAGATAAGGCTGGGAATATCCCCTGTCTGAACCCTGGATAGCTGCTGCCAGTCCGTGTAGAAAATACTGAGCTAGATAGACCAATGGCCCTGTATAAATCAACTTCCTGTGTTCCCATGTTTTCAGGGAAGGGTCACAGCTCAGTCATTAGAGCATCTGCTTTGCAAGCAGAAGGGTCAATCTCTAGCATTTCCAGGTAGGGTGAAACCCTGGAAACCTCTGAAACCCTGGAAAGCTGCTACCAGTAAGTGCAAACAATACTGACCCAGATGGACAAATTTTCTGACTCAGTGCATAGCAGTTTCCTATGTTCAAGGCTGGCTGGCAACAAAAGCACCCTTTGTTTGAACTCATCTGCTGCTCGGTGACGTATTAATTTTTTATTTTTATTTTTGCAATGTTCAGTTTTTGGTACAAATGGGGGGGGGGAATCCCATCTTGACGGCTTTGGAATTTTTTTGGCAGATGTCCTGTGCTCCTCCTTCAAAAACTCATTTATATCTGTGTGTGTTTGTGGTGGAAGCAATTGCTCACATGTTTATCACGCTGGCAATAAGTGATTTGGGTTAAATGGTTGAAAACGATCCTTTAAATCCTGGGCAAACAACATCATGTCTTCCAGATGTTGCTGAGAGCCAACTCACTTCGGTCCCAAGCAACACAGACAATAGCTACAGATGATGGAAGTTGCCCGACCACATCTGAAGAACACTGTGTTGACCACCTTGCATTTAAACCAGAGACTGGGAGCCTACGGTGCCCTCCAGACTTTGTTGGACTACAACTCCCATCATCCCTGGTCACTGGCCATGCTGGCTGGGGCTGATGGAGATTGGAGTTCAACAACGTCTGGCGGGCACAGGTTCCCCATCCCTGCTTAAACACTCTTGTTGATTGGCCTGCAATTCCCATTGTGTTCCAGGTTCTCCTTCCATGCTATGTCATGTTCTCTGCTCCTTAGCCCTACCAGGGTCCCTGCATTCTCAAAATCAATCTTCTGTTAGGTCTAATCCTGTAAAGACTCTGTGATTAGTTCCCAGGAGTTCTAATGTGTCCACTATACCAGTCCTGGATGTCTGAAAACCATGTTTCCTAGCCATGCAGTCCTAGATGGACTTCACAAAAGCCTAGGCTAGCAACATAGTGCCCTCCAGATGTTTTGGATTACAACTCCCATCAGCCCCAGCCAGCATGGCCAATGCCCAGGAACAATAGAAGCTGTGGTTCAAAGCTACAGCTGAAAGGCACCATATTGTCTTCCCCTGGTCTAGCAGAATCTGGCCGGGCATTCTTTCCAGTCAGAATTGCCTTTGGCCTACTGTCTATTTCATTCCTCATCTGGTTTCCTTTGTTGGAAGGGCAACAGCAGAGATCATTCTGTATGTCACTCAGAAGTTAGTTCTGTTAATATTAAAGTCAACTAGCCAAAAGGGGGACATGGTGGTGGTGTTACCTAGCAACCAGGCAGAGGGGACATGCTCTGATTGGCTGTGTAGTTCTGAGGAACTTTTCCTCTGCATGTTTTAGTAGAACATCTTCCTGCCATGCACTAGTCCTGAAGTAAGAAAGGCAAAACTTCTCTGTTTATTTCTCCTCAAATTACACACTGTTTCTCTCTCTCTCCCCCCCCCATTTCCTCAGCAAAAGTGTTAACAGGATTTCTTTTCTCTCTGGACTCCGTCTGCATTATTTAAGTGACTCTGCTAACATCCTTGAGCGGAAGGGCCTGTAGTTTCAACATGAGGCATTCTGCCTCCCTCCGACAGTGCAAAGCCTAGATCCACAGCCCAACAGGTGGGGGCGCTTGCTCCCTGTCTGCTTGAGCGCGCAATAGCATTCCTGAGCCCCCATGCCCCCGAGAAAATGACCCTCCGCACCAAAACAAATTGACTTCCTGACACATAAAGCCCCAAACATCAAAAGTGGAGGAAACACTCTGAGTTATTAATCAACGCTCTGGATTACATACGGAAAACAGGAGCGATCTGGTTTCGTTCAACAATAGCCGATTTGGAAAAGCCAAAGGCAGAAAAAGGACGAGCCTTGCAGTCTAGGTGAATGTAGCCGGCCTCCTCTGTTTCATTCCCATAATGCAAGTACAAAAATTCACTAACATCCAGTGAGAAAGAGAGGAAACGAGTGATTCCATTTGCTGGGCATTTATTTTAGCGTCTCCTACACCACAGCACTTATCTTCTACTTCTTTTCATATTCCCTGTGCTGAGAGGTTGGCTGGATTCACACCAAAACCCATCTAGCTCCTGACATTCCATGCCCAGACAGACAGATCTGGGAAGCTCACTATCAAAGTATAAAGGTGATGGCCATCATCTGAACTATGTCCGCAGCATCTCAACACCTCAGAGGTAGACTGCCTCAGAACTGGGAGGTTCCCTCCTTAACTATTGTAGCCAACAAGTTCCTAAGTGTGGGTGCTGGGAGTAGGCACCACCAGGCAAATGCCAAGGCCCACAATCCATCCAAGGGCACCCACTGCCGCTCTCAAGTGGGAACTGCAACGAAACATGGCAGTGTAACCTTGCCTCCTAACAGGAATGCTTCCCCCACCCCAATCCCGAGTTTGCAACATTTAAAGTACATAGCTCCCCCCCCCCGCAACCAGAGATTCCTGTGAACTGTAGTTTCCCCCCCCCAAAGCTATAGTTCCCAGCACCAGTAACGAACAATAGTTCCCAGGATTCTTGGGGAGAGGTCACATGTTTTAAATGTACATTGGATGTGCAATGTGCTTTGAATGCACGGTGTGGGTCTGCCCTTAAAGAGTCCCTGCCCCCTAACCCCTGAGAGCCACTGCCCACCAACGCAAGCTTATCTTGAGCTAATGGTCTGACTCTGTATAAGGCAACTTCCTATGTCTTAAGGGAAGGGCCACAGTGGTTTAAAACTCCACCCCTTTATCCAGGGAGCTCTGGGAAGTATGGCTCTGCGAAGGGAACGGGTGTGTGTGTCTCCTAACTGCTCTGAGCATCCTTTAGCAAACTACGGCTCCCAGCATTCTTCGAAGGATAAAGTGCCATAACTGTGATTTAAACGTGTGGTCAGATGTGGCCCCACCAAAATTTTATAGACATTCTCAAGGACCCAGAGAATGAGGCAGAAAGATGAGAGCCTCTTTCTCAGAAGAAAACCTTTGTGGAACTGGAAGGCAGATACTGCATGGCTGTGGTTTTTCTCTCCCTTCTTTCAGAAGAACAAGCAAAAACAGTGACTCATGCTCTACGGCTTCGCCTGTTGCCCACCGGCAACAGGGAGCCGCAAGCCCTGACCACAGCGGAGCCGTCCCTTTTGAAACTGCTTCCAAAAATAAGAGGCAAAGAGCAGATGCCCTGTAGAAATGCGAGCTGCCTTCTTTCTCGCCCATCTCACTGGCAGGGCCCTGCACATGAAATAGAATAATGCAAGTGTTTCTCTTGGGCAGATGCCTTCTTTCTGCTATTTTTGTCCTCCCAAGCCTGGAAATCATGTGAGACGTCGAGGGCATCTCTCTCCCAGCTCATCCAGAGACAATGTTTCCACACCGTTTCATCTCGGCTGGTTTTTGAAAATCTGGAGGTGCCCACAGACAGAGAAAGACGTTTGAACAAAACAACACACACACACACAAACACCCTTCTTTTAAAAAGGAGCACGCGAGAGAGATTTGCATGTTCTGTTAAAAAAAAAAAATGCCACAAAATAAATTACAGGCACCGATTGTGTGGGAGGTGCCACTGTCAGCTCAGAGCTGCCACACTCTCCTGCCGTGGACCGGCTGAGAGAGCATCTGCAAAGCCCTGCCCACTTTATTACATTGTCTCCGGAAAAAAGAGTGTTGCTTTTTCTCCCCATTTGGCATTTTGCTAGTTTGGATCATGTGAGCCAAGTTCTGAAGCTCTCCCGACACCGACATGGTTTTGCAAAGAGGAAGTGTGGTGTCAGGGAAGGAACTAGAGAGAGGCAGACAAACAGGGTTGCGGGTGGTGGTAAAAGCACCGCATGGGAGCAAAAGTAGAGGGAGTTTGAGGCGTTTGTTCTATCTTTGTTTGCAAAAAAAAAATCCGGCACACAGTGCCAAGTGCTTTTGAGCATGTGCAGAATTCCCGATTTATTACGTTGTTCAAAATCACATGCAGAGGTTGTATCAACCGGCCTCTGAACACTTTATAATACAGAGCAGTTAAGCCATCCAGTCCCAGAACTTTATCAATCTTCGCTTGTTTTCATCATCTGTTCTGCTTCCATTACCAATACTGGAACATTTAGCGTTTCCACTTGTTCTTTTGTTAAATGTATCTCTTTTGGATAGCTTTCCATTTCTCCAGCATCCTCCTTCTTGCCTTGATACGATTTAGAACAATGCCTACAAAATTCCAGTCTCATCGCTTTTTCATTATATGTTGTTCTGCCACCCATATTTATTTTGTTTATAATTTTAGTTTTCCTTTCTTTCTTTTCATTTTCCATGTTAACAGTTTGCCTGGTTTATTTGCAAAGTGTTTCTGTCTTGTATATTTTAATTTCTGCTCCATTTCTTGCGTAACTAACATTGAAATCTGTGTTCGCAACATTTTAAAAGTCTGTATTGCCTCTGTGTCGCCTGGCTTTTCCAGCAGAATTTTTTTCATTCCAGGTAGTCTCCTTCGTGATCCCTCGTTTCCTTTTCTAACTTTTTTTTGGATGGCAAAATGAGATAAATCAGTGGTGGCTGGTCTGTCAGGGCAGGTGGGGCTTTGCCCCCACAAAGCTCAATCTGTCTTCAGCCAACCTCTGTACGTGCATCCAGTCCAGGCGTTGGCACTGCCTGCCAGCTTCCTGCTCCTTAGTCTCAGTGTTGCAGCCAAAACAATTGAGGGGATGAAGCGACTCCCTTACGAAGACACGCTGCAGAATCGGGGAATTTTTCGTCACATGAGAGACATCTGTCACATTATCCATGGCATGGAGAAATCAGAGAAAGCTTTTCTCCCTCTCTCATAAGTCTAGAATTGTGGGCACCCAAAGAAGCTGAATTTTGATAGGCAAAAGAAATTACTTCTCCACACAGCATGTAGTTAAACTGTTGGTTTCCCTAACTTCTGCCCTAACTGTCCCAATGCATCCCAGCCTCCACTGCTGTAAAGCATATAAGCAACATGTTCTGTTTATGAAGGAAAGGCTTCCCTGCATGAAGAGACTACAGGCTTGCTGAACTGAGCGTGTTCCCAAGACTGCCAGTATTTTGTGGAAGGGATTCAAATGCAAACTCTGGAACTGCAGGTTTGCAGAATGACTTAGCGCTCTGTTGCTGAAGTGCAACAAATCCGTGTTGTAATAATAATAATAATAACAACAACAACAACAATAATAATTTATTTATACCCCGCCCATCTGGCTGGGTTTCCCCAGCCACTCTGGGCGGCTTCCAACAAAGTATTAAAATACAGTAGTCTGTTAAACATTAAAAGCTTCCCTAAAGAGAGCTACCTTCAGATGTTGTTGTTGTTGTTTCTGCAAAGCTTAGAACAATGTGGTTAGCTCAATCGGTGGAGCATGAGAATCTTAATCCAGGGTTGTAGGTTCGAGCCCCATGTTGGGTAAAAGATTCTTGCATTGCAGGGGGTTGGGCTAGATGACCCTCGGGGTCCCTCCCAACTCTACAATTCTGTGACCCATAGGAACGAGACTGGTACCCGGTCAAACCATTGTTCCATCTAGCTCAGCACTGCCTGAACTGACAGGCAGCAGTTCTTTCAGCTTTCAGGCCTGGGTTTCTCCCAGCCCTACCTGGAGATGCGGGGGATCGAACGTGCGCCCCTCTGCGTGCAAAGCAGATGCTCAACCACCGAGCTATTGCCCTTCAAACACAAAGCCAGTGTGGTGTAGTGGTTAAGAGTGGTAGACTTGTAATCTGGTGAACCAGGTTCACGTCCCCGCTCCTCCACATGCAGCTGCTGGGTGACCTTGGGCTAGTCACACTTCTTTGAAGTCTCTCAGCCCCACTCACCTCACAGAGTGTTTGTTGTGGGGGAGGAAGGGAAAGGAGAATATTAGACACTTTGAGACTCCTTCGGGTAGTGATAAAGCGGGATATCAAATCCAAACTCCTCTTCTTCCCTTAAGACATAGGAACATAGTTAGCTGCCTTCTTCAGAGACCATCTAGCGCAGGATTGTCTATGGCAGCAGGCACTGGCTCTCCAGGTCTTTAGGCAGGGAATATTTAAGGGCAGGTCCACACCATACCTTTAAAGCACACCCAGTGCACATGACCTCCCCCAAAGAATCCTGGGAAATGTAGTTAATTCAGGGTCCTGGGCACTATAGCTGCGAGGGGGAACTACAGTTCCCAGGATTCCTTTGGTAAAATCATGCACACTGGATGGTGTGGATCTGCATTTTCCCAGCCCTACCGGGAGGTGCCAAAAATTGAGCATGGCACCTTCCCCATGCAAAGCAGATGCTCTCTATCCAGCAGGCTGCCAGGAAGAGAAGAGGTTGGTGTTGAAGAGATAAGCCTTTCTGCCTCTGGTGGGCCCTCCTTGCTCCCACGTCCTGTTCCAGCTCCCTCCTTGACTGCTCCTTCTCAGCTCCTGCTCAATCATTAGATGCTGGTTGTGGGTGGGGGACAGGGCAACCGCGACTGTCTCCCCAGTTCATCAAGATGCACTCTTCCACCTCCCTTCCCTGCAATGAGATCACACGCAACAGACACATCAACTCCGGGCAAATTGCTTATGATCCCCGCTATTATGGCACTCCGCCAGCCAGCCGGTAATGAGTTAGAGCAGTGTCGGATGTGATTGCCCTTGACAGGGAGCGGCTAGGAATCGCGGGGTTAATCTTGGCTTCCTCTCCGCCCTTCCCAACCAACAAGCATCACTGAAAGAGAGAAAGGAAGGTGACACAGCGTGTTTAATCTGCCCTTTAACACACACACAAAGATGAATTCTAAACCCAGCCATTGCCTTGAGCTACAGAAAGCTGGGTTTTGCAATCTGTACACATTAAGAAGAGCCAGGCCAGTGGCCCATCTAGTCTGGCATCCTGTCCTCACAGCGGCCAACCGGGTGCCACAATGGAAAGCCCACAAGCAGGGTCTGGGTTCAACAGCAACTCTACACACCAGCCATTCCCAGCAGCTGGCACTCAGGAGCATCCTGTCTCCGCTGGTGGGAGGCATAACATAGTCATTGTGGCTAGAAGCCATTGACTGGCCTTATCCTCTGTGAATTGGCCTTATCCACCTTCAAAGCTATCTAAGCTCAGGTTTTTTGTTGTTGTTGTTGAGTGTCAAACCATATTTTGCGCTCTCCTCTTTTAATGAGGGTGAAAGAGGAGTGCAAAATATGGTTTGACACTCAAAATAAAAAAAACTAAGATCACGGCCACTGGGCCCATCACCTCCTGTCAAATAGAAGGGGAAGAAATGGAGGCAGCGAGAGATTTTACTTTCTTGGGCTCCATGATCACTGCAGATGGTGACAGCAGCCACGAAATTAGAAGACGCCTGCTTCTTGGGAGAAAAGCAATGACAAACCTAGACAGCATCTTAAAAAGCAGAGACATCACCTTGCCAACAAAGGTCCGTATAGTTAAAGCTATGGTTTTCCCAGTAGTGATGTATGGAATTGATGCTTTTGAATTATGGTGCTGGAGGAGACTCTTGAGAGTCTGATGGACTGCAAGAAGATCAAACCTATCCATTCTTAAGGAAATCAGCCCTGACTGCTCACTGGAAGGACAGATCCTGAAGCTGAGGCTCCAATACTTTGGCCAACTCATGAGAAGAGAAGACTCCCTGGAAAAGTCTCTGATGTTGGGAAAGATGGAGGGCACAAGGAGAAGGGGACGACAGAGGACGAGATGGTTGGACAGTGTTCTCGAAGCTACCAGCATGAGTTTGACCAAACTGCGGGAGGCAGTGGGAGTGCCTGGCGTGCTCTGGTCCATGGGGTCACGACTAAACAACAACAAAAGCTGGCGGCCGTCACCATGTACCAGGTATTGAATTCCATCGTTTTAACGGTGTGTTGTGTGAAGAAGTATTTCCTTTTGTCTGTCCTGGAATCTTCTGCCATTCCGCTTCATTGGATGGCTCTGAGTTCTAGTCTAACACGAGAAGGAGAAAAACTGTGCTCACACCATGCTTAATTGTATACACTCCTATCACGTGCCCTCTTTATCCACAACTAAAAAGCCCCAAACACGGCAACCGTTTTGGATGCCGTTTTCCGAACCCTTTCCAGCTTTAAAACCCTTCCGAGGTGAGGCAACCAGAACTGCACATAGTTATTCCAAATGGGACGGCAGCACAGATTTGAATAATCTGTGTTGTTTTCAGTCCCTTTTCTAATGATCTCTAAATCTGAAATAAAGCTGTGAAGAACTCTCTGGGAAAGGTGTTATGTGGTGATACAACATGATTCCCAGGGCATTCTCACTACCTACAAATAAGGCAGTGGGGTATTTCAGCTCAGCTATGTACCTATCTGAAGTTGCTTTTTACAGAGTCAGACCATCAGTCCACCTTTTCCAAAATCACCTGCTTTAACTGGCAGCAGGTATTGATTAAAGGTCTTTCCCCCAATCACCTGCTAGCTAGTTCCTTTTTAATAAATAAAAGTATTGTAACGTTATACGTAGGGCTGCCTCCGAAGACAGTTCGGAAACTTCAGCTGGTGCAGAATTTGGCAGCCAGATTGCTTATCGGGGCAAGGCGGTTTGAGCATACTACGCCGATCCTGGCCCGACTGCACTGGCTGCCAATTAACTTCCAGACCCAGTTCAAAGTGCTGGTTTGGACCTATAAAGCCTTAAACGGCTCAGGACCACAATACCTCAAGGACCGTCTATTTCCATATAAACCTACCTAGACCTTGAGATCATCCTCTGAGCCCTTTCTTTATGTATTTCCTCCACGAGAGGTCCGGAGGGCGTCAACACAAAAACGAGCCTTTTCTGTCGTGGTTCCCTGCTTGTGGAATGTTCTCCTCAGGGAGATTTGCCTAGCACCTTCATTATTCACCTTTAGGCACCAAGTGAAAATGTTCCTCTTCAACCAGACCTTGGGTTGATTGACAACTGATGCCCATTTAAATGTGTTGTGGGAGAGGGGATTAATAGGTTGTCTTTGTTTTTGCTTTTCATTATGTATTTTGTGTTTATTTTATACAGTGGTACCTCGGGTTAAGAACTTAATTCATTCCGGAGGTCCGTTCTTAACCTGAAACTGTTCTTAACCTGCGGTACCACTTTAGCTAATGAGGCCTCCCACTGCCGCCGCGCAATTTCTGTTCTTATCCTGAAGCAAAGTTCTTAACCCAAGGTACTATTTCTGGGTTAGTGTAGTCTGTAACCTGAAGCGTCTGTAACCCGAGGTACCACTGTATTTTAATGTTATGTTGTGAACCGCCCTGAGAGCTATGGATGAAGGGTGGTTATACAAATTTAATAAATAATAAAATAATTGTAATATTGAACTGTCAGGCTGTTGGCCCATCTAGCTTAGTACTGCCTACACTGACAGGCAGCAACGCTACATCAGTTCAGGCAGACGTCTCTCCTAGTCGTATCTGGAGATGCCGGGGATTGAACCTAGGACCTCCTGCATGAAAAGCAGATGCTCTACCACTGAGCTACAGTCTCCCCCACCCCACCCAGGACCCGTTTTATTTCTGTGCTCTACCACTGGGACCAAAACAAGGCCTCCTCTTTCTGAAAGCCCAGCAGGAGTCCCCATAGCAGCTGACGAGGATTGATGAGAATACGCTGCAGAAAATGCCCAGAGGGATTTGTTTCGAAACAGAGCCAGGCCCAGAATAAATCTTGCTTCGAGCACCTGTACCGCTGGGGCTCTTGTGATGCATCCTCCTTCGAAAGCCACAGATTTTTCCTGCTCCTTTGACGTACACCAGACGTATCCAAAAAACAATGTTGGTGGCTATTTAGAAGGAAGCAATTAAGTCTCAGGATGCCTCAGATGTGCCTGCGCTGAAGCAGCCAGTCAGAAAGCCGAGGTGTTGACTCAGGCTGCAGGCACCCTCAGAGATGCAAGTTTCTCCTAATCCCCAGACAGTGCTGGATGATGCTGTCATCTCCTGGCTGGGTGCCCTTCCTGCTTCCCAACCATGAGCTGTTTGCCTTCATGCTTTTCCAGCCCTCAGGCTATTTCCATCGTGATCAGGACAGGGGTGGGGAATAAAATCTACAACCAAAACATTAGAGCCATCTTTGCAAACCTGGGGCCCTCCAGATACTTTGCACTAAAACTCTTACAACTATAAACTGCCCATCGAAATGCACACCTTTGCATAAATGGCATGAATAAAAATATACATTATATATTTCATTAAAATGTTTATGGTTGTTAAAAAAAACAAGAACACCTCAAAGCAGTTTACAAAAAGAACAAGACAATGAAACGATCAGTACACACAGTTAAGAACAACTATTTTAAAAATTCAGTAATAGTAATTGCAGTCAACGATGAGCTAAAAATCAGACTGAAGCACATGCCAGCATTCTACATATCTGGAGAGGCTTGCCTACACAAAAACGCTTTTAGCAGGCGGCAAAAAGAGTTCAGCGAAGGCACCTGCCTGGTGTCAATAGGAAGGGAGTTCCAAAGTGTAGGCGCTACCGCACTAAAAGAGCTACTGTATTTTTCACTCTATAAGATGCACCAGACCAAAAGACGCACCTAGTTTTTGGAGGAGGAAAACAAGAAAAAAAATATTCTGAATCTCAGAAGCCGAAACAACAAGAGGGATCGCTGCGCAGTGAAAGCAGCGATCCCTCTTGCTGTTCTGGCTTCTGGAATAGCTGCGCAGCCTTCATTGACTCCATAAGACGCACACACATTTCCCCTTACTTTTTAGGAGGGAAAAAGTGAGTCTTATAGAGCAAAAAATACGGTATTTCTTACAAGTGTTGGACAGGAATTGAATGACACATGTAAGAGTGCAAGTACTGCAAATTGAAGTGGTCAAA
The DNA here is from genome assembly GCF_027172205.1 of Podarcis raffonei. Lineage (NCBI taxonomy): Eukaryota > Metazoa > Chordata > Lepidosauria > Squamata > Lacertidae > Podarcis > Podarcis raffonei. Next base: position 72,252,145 of record NC_070609.1, on the reverse strand, counting down.
GGGGCATGTATGGGGTAAGGTGATCTCACAGGTAAACTGGTCCCAAATTCTGAAGGGCTTTGCATAGTTATAGTAACATGCTGAAATTAGCCTGGCAGCAAATCAGCAACCAATGCAGGTCTCTGAGCAAAGCTGTTACATGCTCCGGTCATAAGAAACTGAAATTGACAAACTCCTTCATTCCCTAGACTGATACCTTGAGTTCTAACCTGCTTCAGCAGTGAATTCTGGACCTTTGGTCTGATTCGGAAATGTGACCCTTGTGCTCTATCAGAGATTTATTTATTTTAAAATTACACATTCGGAATGTGAGGCACAAGGCCTAAAACAACCAAAAGAGAGTATTTCAGATGTGCATATTTAAAGTTTCTCCCAAGTATCTGCCTTCGAGAAGCCTCCCACACGTCTCATGTTGTCCTCCCCCGCCTTTGAGATACTACTTTGCATCTTTTCCCCTCTCCCATAGCTGCCAATGTAGGAAAACGGCGCCATGGCAACAGCCTCCATGGCAACCGTCTCCATGATCACCGGATCCAGCTACTGCCACAGCATCTGCTCTGTGAGCGTTAAGAGGGCTCCCGGTTTTTTGTGTGGCCTGACAAACATGGCACCTGGCCAGCTGCATCAGGCTTGGCAGCAACCGGTAAGAGAGAGAGAGAGATTGTGTATTTGCCGGGAATCTTCAAGGTAGTATGACAAATTGCAGGGGAAACGGCACCAAATGAATCACTTTTTTATTTTTAATGAAACCAGGCTTCAGAAGTTGGCTATCGGTCTTTTTAAAGCCATTATTTCCTGCACAGCGAAGCAACTTTCTCTTTCAGCTGTCCTGCAGTTGATTTCCAGATTTCTGAAATCAAAACTCTGAATTTCAAGGAACTGATAAGCTAATCTGCTTGGAAGCAGGCATCTCTGAGATCAATCAGATTTGCTCACTAGTATATGGGCTTATGTAGGAGTAAACCACCTTGAGCGCAAGGGATGGATGAATCTGCCCAGCATATTTTCCACTGTTTTTAAGATTTTTCCAATCTTAAATTCAATTTGCTCCTTATATCCTCATATACATTTCAATTGTATAAAGTCCACCAAAAGATTCGCACTCATCTTCATACACATTTCTCCTAATGTAAATAACAATTTCACATTCTTCCATGCCTTTCTCTCCTAAAAGTATTCATTTTTAACCTTATTTTCACCAATACATACATGCATTTTTCTTTAATGTGCACACAAACATCGCCAAATGTTCTTTGGTTTGAGAACTGTGCTGCAAAATTCATAGAAGGGCACATTTCGAATGAGAGCTTTGTTTTGCTGCATTAGATCAGCAACTGCAAGTTCAGGAGCTTTGCATTAACACGTAAACGGAACAAATTTCTTCTCTATCAAACATACTAGGCGCTGTGGTTTAACCCACTGAGCCTAGGGCTTGCTGATCAGAAGGTCGGCGGTTCGAATCCCCGCGACGGGGTGAGCTCCTGTTGTTTGGTCCCAGCTCCTGCCCACTTCAAATGCAAGTAGATAAATAGGTACCACTCCGGCGGGAAGGTAAACGGCTTTTCCGTGCACTGCTCTGGTTTCACTAGAAGCGGCTTAGTCATGCTGGCCACATGACCCGGAAGCTGTCTGCGGACAAATGTTGGCTCCCTTGGCCTATAGAGCAAGATGAGCGTCGCAACCCCAGAGTCATCCATGACTGGACCTAATGGTCAGGGGTACCTTTACCTAGGACAGTCTTCTCAGTAAACAAGCACTGGGTTTTGGCTGACTTTGGAAGCTTGCTCTAACCAGTGCCCATACTAGTCTCAGGGATCTAGCCTTAGGGATCTGCACTATTTCCCCATCCCCAGTCTTAGAAAAAGCCCAGAGCTAGGTGAGAGGGGAACCATGTAGCCACCACAGATGACAACTGTATTCTTTCTTGCCCTGCAGCCTCCAGATGGTTAATGTCTGTCGATGTGGCTGCCTCTTTAAGACAAACTCCCAGAGGACTTCTAGCCCAGGCATAGGCAAACTCGGCCCTCCCTCCAGATGTTTTGAGACTACAATTCCCATCATCCCTGACCACTGGTCCTGTTAGCTAGGGATGATGGGTGCTGTAGTCCCAAAACATCTGGAGGGCCGAGTTTGCCTATGCCTGTTCTAGCCAGAAAATATTGGTCACAAGGCTAGATCCTGGGTGGTTATTTCATTGTAGCCTGGGTGAGACCTGCTAACACTGGCTTAATCAATGACTTGTTCACCTCTGAAACTGTTACCTAAGAAATACAACCACATCCCCTTGCCCTCTCAGCTTGGCAGAGCTTGAGAAGTTCATCTTTTTAAAAAAATAATAAATGAATTCTAATATGTCCCAAAATCAATATGTCCCAAAAGGACATATTTCAGTTCACATTTGTCCCTTTGCAAAGTAAAGTGGTCCAGATCAATTCAAGTTCATCCATAAGAACATAGGATGAGTTGGAGATCAGGCCAGTGGTCCATCTAGTTCAGAATCCTGTTCTCACAGAGGCCAACCCAAAAGAAAAACTCACAAGCAGGACTAGAGCAGCAACTGGTGTGGTTTACAGCAACTGGTGGTTTCCAGAAACAGGCATTCAATTCGGCTGTGGAGGCAGAGCTACGTAATAGCCTTCATAGCTAGTAGCCTTCAATAGCCCTCTCCAAATGATCATCAGCAAAACAAAACAAAAATCAGCATCTTACAAGCTGCAGTGCTGAAGCATAAAGCATACTTCGGACGACTAAGAAAACAATGACACACATAATGCAACGTGAATGCTTTAATTCAGAAGTTCCCAAACTGGTCCATTGGCCACCAATGGTCTACAAGATTCATCAAAGTAGTCCCTGGCATATTAAGTCCCCACTTGACCATGAAGCTCACTGGGCGATCTTGGGGCCGGTTGCATTTTCTCAGTCTGACCAACTTCACAGGATTGTTGCACGGATAAGTTGGAAATGGGGGGAAGAACTATGTATGCTACCTTGAAGGAAAGGTGGGATATAAATGTAATAAATAAGTATCTGTAGATTTGTGGTTGGGGATGGCACATTCAGTGGGTTAAATATTCATATTTCTATTGCTTCTGTTGAATTCACATTGTAATAATATATATATGAAATAAAAGAAGCAATAAAAATGTGTACAGCATCTGGCACAGAGCAATTCAATTGTTAACAGCAGGCAGAAAAATCGTTCTGTGGTCCCCCAAGACCCTCCACAATTTTCACCTGGTCCATGGGGATAAAGCTTTGAGAACCATTGGCTGAATTTATCTCCAACAATTATCTTTAAGCTTTAAGAATCTACAGAGTAAAAAAAACAAAAAACCAACCAAACAGTGAAAGAGAATAGATTTGAAGATGGACCAGAAATCGTTTGAAGTTTTACCCCCAAAACAAACTTGATTCATATTCAGTTCACTTGGCAATTATGGGAACTACTGGGGGGGAGATTTGGGGGGAACCTGAACCTGAGACCTAGGGGTAGCCCCTGGTGATGTTGGCGGGGGGGGGGTGTAGAGGGGAGGCTATTTGGTAGAGGGCAGCAGAGAAGGGCAGAATCCTTCCAGAATGTCAATGCTGTAATTTGCAGCCAACTCCTGCTGGCTTGCCAGCTGCATGCACAGTCTTCTCTCTATATATATATTTAATAATAATAATAATAATTATTATACCCCGCCCATCTGGCTGAGTTTCCCCAGCCACTCTGGGCTGCTTCCAATCGAGTATTAAAAACAATACAGCATTAAATATTAAAAACTTCCCTAAACAGGGCTGCCTTCAGATGTCTTTTAAAAAGAAGATAGCTGCTTATTTCCTTCACATCTGAAGGGAGGGCATTCCAGAGGGCGGGTGCCACTACCGAGAAGGCCCTCTGTCTGGTTCCCTGTAACCTCACTTCTCGCAATGAGGGAACTGCCAGAAGGCCCTCGGCGCTGGATCTCAGTGTCCGGGCTGAACAATGGGGGTGGAGATGCTCCTACAGGTACACACACACACACACACACACACACAGAGTATTTTAATTTTTTTTAAAAAAATTATTGGTACTAGTAAAAGCCCTCTCGCCCACCTAGGATTCCAAACTCTCCATCTGCCACTCGGAGGGGGTTAGGCAAACTTGGTGTTTTCGCATCAGATCTGCAGGTCTGGCAACGCTAGCATTAAACAATGAATTCATTCCGAGCATTGCAGCTGGGTGCATTCTGCCACCATCTCACCTCACCTATGGCCTTCCTGTTGCAACACACTCCCCCCTCCCCCCAGGGGTGACACCGATGGCTTCTGACAGCACCGGCTAAGCTGCAGAAAGTGAGCCTGTTAGGAGATAAAGGGGACATGCAGTTGGGCTGCTCAAATCATCTTCATGTGACACAGAGGGCAACTGTCGTCAATTATCACGGGGTTTGCTTTTTTATGCTGGATTCACTGCAATGAGACTGATGGCAGGTTTCCTGTAGGCATCCGGCTGGCACGTGTAGAGGACAGGACGTTGGATGAGATGGGCCTTCATCGTTTGTTTGAAGGCATTTAAACAAAAGAAATAAATCTCTAAGCAGTGCGCACATGCTAGCATTCAAACAAAAGCAAAGCCTAAAAGAGCAACATAAAAACAAATCCAATGGGCATCTGGAGAAGTCAAACCAATAAAACTAGGTCCGATCTTATGGGTTAGAGAAAGCCTAGGCAAAAAATAAGTATTTTTACCTGATCCTGCAAGGCTCCTAGTTGTGATTCCTGCACTGCACGGGGTTGGAGTAGATGACCCTTGGGGGTCCCATCCAACTCTACAATGCTATGATTCTGATGTTCTTATTCATCATGCCTTTCATAGGATTCATAGGAACCTGCCTTATACAAAGTTGGATCGTCAGTCCATCTTGCACAGTACAATACAGTGGTACCTCAGGTTACATACGCTTCAGGTTACAGACTCTGCTAACCCAGAAATAGTACCTCGGGTTAACAACTTTGCTTCAGGATGAGAACAGAAATCATGCTCCGGCGGCGCAGCAGCAGCAGGAGGCCCCATTAGCTAAAGTGGTGCTTCAGGTTAAGAACAGTTTCAGGTTAAGAACGGACCTCCGCAATGAATTAAGTACTTAACCCAAGGTACCACTGTACTGACTACACTGACTGCCAGCAGGTCTCCAGGGTTTCGGGCAGAGAGTCTCCCAGATCTACCTGGAGATGCCTAGGGACCAAACCTGGAGCCTTCTGCATGCAGAGCAATAGCCTCTGGCCCTTCTACCAAACCTTCCCAACTCTTCATGGAAGGGTTGCAAATGGGATTATCGACAAATCCACGGAGAAGGCGATTCCTTACTGAGCTCACCGTTAGCATATATGGTGATAGATTTGGGTCACATCCATACCATACATTTAAAGACCATATGAACTGCCTAACTGCTCCCCCTTCCCCCAAAGAATCCTGGGAACTGTAGTTTTCCCCCGCAGCACTGTTCACAAACTGTACTTCCCAGGATTCTTAGGAAAAAGCCATGTGCTTGAAACATATGGTGTGCATATGACTCACCCATAATTAGTCTCATTCTTTTAAAATGAGCCATCTGAAGAAGCAGCCGCCGCCACGGTTTGCAGCAGCAAATTACATACATTTAGATTAGGCACGGTGCAAAGAAACCCTTTCCTTTCGCCTCCTCCTGACACCAGCCGAGCATCTGGGCAACTTCTGGATTTGGGTGTTGTTGACTTTGCCATTTGCTTCAACAAACGCCTCAGCCTGGCAGTGTGCATTTGTGAGCCTTGCTTGCTGGGCGCTCTGCCAGGCCTCTTGAACTTTTGCCTGTCTAGTCTAGATTTCTTTCTCGAATGCTTCCTGAAGACCACATGTCCTCTCTCGGGGACTGGTGGTGATGGAGAGCATCCGAACACATGCTGCTCCGCCCTTCCGCTCATGACCCTCCTTCCCGCCGCAGCTCCATTCCTTACATATCATTCCCGCTATTTCCGATGTTCAAAGGTGAGTGCCGATGCTTTTCAGTTGAGAGGAAAGGCAAGTCAGAGCACCCACCACAAGAGTACAAATCCCCAAAACGGAAGTTTGTAAAATTACGAGTTGCATGGAGAGAGTGGATACAGGCAAAGTTTTCCTCACTCTCCCATAACAGTAAAACTCATGGGCATTCAACAAAGCTGGAAGATTCAGGACAGATAGAAGAATTCATGCAGCACAAATCAATACAGTGCAATAAATAATAATTAGAACAGAAGTACAAGACGTCTCCGTGTATTGGGGAAGACAGGTTATCTCTGTGCCTGCTCAGCCTCCTTTTCAGGTGCCAATTGAAGACGAGCAGCTTCTAAGTCCCTCTCTTATTCTCCCTTCTCCAAGTTAAAAAAAAAAAATCTTTCAACAGGATTTGGACCTCTTCAAACAGAAGAATGTCATTTGTAAATTAGGGTACCTTGCTCCCAGATTAAGGTCCCTGATCAGCATCTTATTAAAAAGGAAGACTTGTACAGAAGGATCTCTCAGTCAAGAGGGGTATTCCTCAAAACATGAGATCCAGGTACGGATGTCCTGTGTGACATTTCTTTTTTGTCCCATTGCATACAAAAGCCGAGCACCCAATGTCAGGAGTGCTCCTTGTTTTGTGCATTCATCTTGACAATTCCTTGTTACATGCATGCACCACAACCTAAAAGCTTGTGGATTAAAAAACTGTCCTTGCCTGTTTAAAATTGATACTACCGCTGTGGTATGTCCCATGGAAAATTGATTCCAAAGCTTAAAACTGTGATTTCTAGAAGGAGGATGATCAGTTACAGCTGGTGTTGACCTCCAGCTGCTGTTGTACTACAACACCCATCATCCCTGAGCATTGGCCATGATGTCTGGGACTGATGGGAACTGGGAGTCCAACATTTGGAGAGTCACTGGTCTCCCACCCCTTCACTTTGACTACAGTTTTTTTGAATCAAATCACTGACTTGCTGCCCCAGTTGCATAGTACTTGTTGTGGAGGGAAAGGCACTCAGGACATGCTTAAAGGTACTCTTGTTTATTCCATCCAGGGCTCAGCTCTTCCTCCTAATAACTTTCATGTCTCAAATCTGCTAATTGCTAAGGCCCGTTATCTTTTATCAGCTGCTTCTGAAATCAACAGACCTGGAGTGTCTCTTCAGTTCCTTAAGACACAACAGGCCAACTAATTATGGGTTACTTTCTCATGCCAAGATACACAGAGCCACAACCCAGATTTCTCTCTCTCTCTAGACAAAAGGTCTCAGAAATAGATCAGACTAATGCTTGGTGTTCATTGGAGTTGGATGGGTTTCTCATGAGTGAAGTTGATTATATGAAGCAGATTCCAAGATTGCTTCCAAAACAATGTTGTATTTGAGAAATGGGGTCTGGCTGGCTTTGGGAAGAAAATAACAGGGATTTTAAAAATTGAAGTCAAACCGAGAAAAATATTTAAACTGAATGTCTCATAGGTGACACGTTTGCCCTCACTGAAATATCTTTCTGAGAGAATTCTGGTTCTGGCTTGAAAATCAAATACACACTCTCCAAAAAGCCTATATACAAAGTCTCTTTCCATATTTAGAAAATCAGACTGGCTTCCATGCCTCATGACCATTCTCAACTTGCTGAGCACATTTTCCTGGTGCACCTTTACCATAATCCTACAAGACAGGGCAGAATTTTCAGCTCTCCATGTGGGGACAGCTAAGAGTAGAGGGGCTTGGGGGAAAACCCATGCAGTTTCAGAAGGCCTGAAGTTGTTCAGAATGTGCTGTTAGTGCATTCATGATTGCAAAGGTTTAAGGGTAGAAAGTGCAGAGGAGTTTGTGGAGGGGGGGATCTAGATGTCCCTTCCAGGAAGCCCACCCTATGGCGCTGCACATAACAGACACCATTAAAAATATGATCCTACTGTGCATTAGATATTCCTTCATAACTGATTGGCTGAAGATTCCGTTCTGACAAAAGGAAGTACTTAGGGAACAAAGGAAGCAGACCACCTGGTCCATCTAGCTCTACACTGTCTGCACTGACTGGCAGCATCCCTGCCAGCCTATTAATGTAACTGCTCCTATACATAGCCGGCACAAACTCCAGGGTCAGGATGGTGGAGAAATTCGATTCAGCTCACATTTAAAGGCATGAGTTGCCTTTATTCGCACTTTCTGAAGCGATATGCAAACCGAAGCACAGCCATCCTTTGAAATCTGCACTTCTCTGACTTTTGCAATGCAGTTCTCAAGCCAAGTAATGTTGTACGAAGATGAATATAAATGGAGTAAAAGCATTCTCAACAAGTAGCAGCTGTTGGTGGGAAGCAGGGCTCATTCCATCAGCTTGGTCAAAAGACCAGCTCCGTTGGGCGCCTCCTGCCCCTGAGTTGTCTCTATGCCAGATGATCATCATAAGAACTACAGGCATTTGTGCCTGACTTTGCGGCTGCTGCTGCTTTTTTCCTCCTCCCTCCCTGTCCCTTTCCCCTTGTGTGTCGTGTTCTTTAGACTGCAAACCTGCAGGCCGGGACCGTCTTCGTCTAATTCATTTGTATGTTAAGTCACTCTGAGAGCTTTTGCTGGCTGAAGAGCAGGGTAAAAATGCTCTAAGTGAATAAGAGTGTTCATGTAAGCACGTGTATTGATGCAAATGGCATATTAAAGTGCATTATATTGGGCAAATTTGCTCTGTAAAGCGATTCCTAAAGTATTCCCTGTATCCCGCCCCTCTATAGTACTGTAGCTGTTTACACAGAGCCAGCAGCCTTCCGGAAGCTTCCTTCCCTTTCCAGGACTGCTCCACAGCAGGGTTAAGCCGAGACCCATGGGAAGGCAAAAATGCTCCACAGGAATGGAGTGTAGCCTTCCTCTAGGCTAGGGAAACATGAGGAGCTTTTGAGGAATGAATTTCCACTACATCTGAGCTTCAAATATATACCCCACCGCCAGTAAGGAGCCGTTTATGTTATGTTATGTTGTGTTGTGTTGTGTTGATGTGATGTTATTCTTGTTTGTTGCATTTATATCTCACCATTTTCTTCAAGGAGCTAAAGGTGGCATCCTTGGTTCTTTCCCTCCTGAATAAATCCCACAACCCTGTGAGGTAAGCTGGGCTGAGAGCCACTGTCTGGCCCAAGATCACCCACGGACCTTCATGTGACTGCATGGAGATTTGAACCTGGCCTCCCAGGTCCAGCACTCTAACCATTATACCACACCACTAATAAAAATAATCCCCTTTCTACATCTATCTTATCACCATCAATTGTGCTTGGGTTATCTATTTGGACACAGCGATTGCTTGCATTAAGATGTTCAAGTGAGCGTTGATGGGTTATTTTTTTAAATTTTAAACACAAACTGAAAATTTCCTTTTGTTATAGTTGCAAAATAAACCAAAGAAATACTATTGCAATAATGATGGGGTTCTAACTGCTCACTTTTCTCCCAAAATTTAAGTGACTAAATACTGAGGGCGAACCAAGTTAGACAACAGAGGGCCGTAAGAGCCCTTCTGCTCTCTAGAAATAATTTGCCCTTTCCGTCTCTCATCCGAGGCTATTTGTAGCTGGCATTCGCTTCGGTGGCAAACATTTCTGCCAGCTCTTTCCTGGCCTGGATCCTGCATCCTTTTTATTTTCGCAGCAGGCTGGACGCAGGGACGGTGGGGAGCGGGGAGGGAGGGAGCCCTGCCATTGATTTCGACAGCTGCAATGACAGAGTCTTTCATTTCAACTTCCTTCTTTTTTTGCAACTCTGTGTAACTGCGCTCCGGCCTCATTCATAAACTGAGCTGGCAGCTGGCACTGTCTGCCGGGGGACTCGGAAGCGTGAAAGCCAGGGAAGATGCTGGCGGAAGCACTTTAACCCTTCCCGATCCAGCCATCCCAGCTCCATCTTGCAGGTGTTTCTACTTGGCAGAGATGGGCACCAGCCATGGACATCATAAAGCTGCACACTCCGTCGCTTGTTTTCCCCTTCAAGTCCACAACAATTGACTACAGACAAGCCCATCAATCTGCACAGAGCATGTATTTTGCAACTGATAGCTACTCATCCCTCTTGACTATATATTTTTTATTTTTAAAAAGAAGACGAGAGAGAGAATTGGATGCTAATGACTTTTTCCCTTTGTTTCCGATGAACACTGGAGCATTTTCAAGGCCCAGCAGCAGATAATATTCTCCCTTTCTCGTCTGGCCTCTGCTACAGGAACTCAATTGTCAAGCTTCAACACTGACAGCTGTGTTTTCTGCAACGGGCCTCCAACAAACCCCCCCACTGTGCAATATTTCCGCACATTGGACTATCTCACCAAGCCTTGTGGCTCCTGAATCTCCAGAGGAGATGGCAAACTGGCCACATGCACCCCTAGAAGCAGCAAGGGAAGGGGCCGAGTTTGGTGTGGCAGACTATGGCAGTCCCTCTTCTCAAGCATTGTAAAAGAACACGACACACAAGGAAAACGGGGTAGGGAGGGAGAAGGGGGGGAAAGCAGGCTCAGGGAACATTTCTCAAATTTGCCGTTCTGAAAGAGAAGCAGCAGGCGTGGAAACAGTTCAGGGAGCTGAACAGAATGGCTGAGTCTAGCAAAAGCAGGTGGTGGGGCACCAGCAGCACTCACCTGACCTCCTGGCAGTTGAGTGCATCCTGGCAAAGGGAGGAACATTGATGACCCAGTGGGGAGGTTGGTGTGCCGCAGTGCAAATGCACTGACAGGAACACCTGAGTGGCTCTGCCTATGCATTTGCACTGTGCCAACCTCCCTGCTGTCTCATTCGCTCCTGACACTCAAGGGAGCTTCTGCCAGTCAGTGTTGACTATATTGAGCTTGGTGGACCAGTGGGTCTGGCTCAGTTTAGGGCAAGTGTCCTGGGTGTAGAAGGGCTGAAGCTCAGTGGCAGAGCACTGGCTTTGCATGCAGAAGGTCCCAGGTTCACTCTCTGGCATCTCCAGGTAGGGCTTGGAATGTTCTGTCTGAAACCTCTAGAGAGCTTATGCCAGTCAGTGTAGACCAAAGGTAGACAACAATATGGCGCTTCTCCAGATACAACTCCCATCAGCCCCTGCCAGAAAGGCCAAACATCAGCACCTGAACGTGCACCACACCGGCTATCCCTGGTGTAGACAATACTAAACTAGATAGCTCAAGAATGTGGCTTGGCATATAGCAACCTCTCATGTTCCTTTGTGAATGGCAGAACGGATTCCAGTGCTCGTTCGCTGCCCTTAGTCTGAAGACTATTAATTCCTCTCACGGATTCTCCAACAAAGGCTTGGCGGAAACCCAGCTCTCTGTTCTCCCGCCTGCTGGCAGGATCGCATTGTCAGAAGCAGCGAGATAGTCTCTTATCACTTTGATTGGCTAATCCCCCAATAATCCAAATAATCCAATTTCTCCAAATTTATGCCACAGCAATACACACACACACACACACACAAGCGAGGCTGGGAAGATGGCATCTTATCCCATCAGTAATTTCCTGAGAGGCTTACGGTCACATCTGCACCTTCCATTTAAAGCGCTGTTATAGCACTTTAACAGTGGTAGTTTTCCCCACCAATCTTGGGAACTATAGTTTGTTAAGGGTGCCTGGGAGTTGTTAGGAGACCACCTATTGCTGTCACAAAGCTACAATTCCCAGAGTGGTTTAGCAAACCAATCTCTCTTCCCATGGAACTCTAGGGATTGTTGCTCTGTGTGGGGTGCTCCTAATGACCCTTAAGAAACTACAGTTCCCAGGATTCTTCAGTGGAAGCCTTGGCTTTTTAAAGTTGTTTACTAGTACTTCAGATATATGGTGCAGACATGGTCTGTGGGTGTAAATAGAAAGAACTACTTGATGCAAGAACAGAGAGAAATACAATTGTGTTTTCCTCTCTGTGTATCAGATGGTATGCATGCCATCACATCCATTAGCAAACTCAAGCTTCCAACAGCCCTGCAAGGTTAGGAAGCCAGTATTGTTATCCCCCCACAACACAAATGGGAGGTGCTGAGGCAGAAGGGCATTAATTAAATGCATTTATAGCCTGCTTTTTGTCCAAGGAACTCAAGGTAGCACAGGTGCCCCTCACCTTCACAACAACCCTGCAAGGTTGGTTAGGCTGAGAGAGTGCGACTGGCAAAGTCATCTGCAGCGGGAATTTGAACCTGGGACTTCTCAGTCCTAGCTTGACACGCTAACCACTACATCCCATTTTGGAGCTTGCGACTGAGGCGGAATTGGAAACTGGCAACTTCCAACCTCATCACTCCTGATCTCGGCCAGGAATTTTGGTTTAGGCCTGGTTCTCAAAACAGCCACCATGTTTCTTGACACAAGCGTGGCCATCTTTGAACATGGGCTGCCTCCTCTTCAGATTGCCAGTATTGCACATGTGCCATATAAACGAATCTCTCTGTCAGACACCCAGGTATTTTTGTTCCTTCTCGCTAAAGAATATGGGGGGAAAGGTCATCGGAAAGGGGGAGAGGGAAGCCCCCAGAACCACTTGTTCTGCCAGAGCTCTCTTTGAGTAAATCCTGAATAGCAATGGGACGCCGTCTGAGAAGGTCTCCGCCTTTTGCCAGAAAAAACAAGCCTCTTTCACTCAAAAAGCTCTCCAAGGGGGGATATAGTTAGCCTGAGGTCTGACTCCCTTTCTCCTCTTTCTTTTCCCCTCTTTCTCTCTCCCGGCTTCCTCTACCCTGCTCTGATTCATAACCAGAAACCGCAAATGCAAACATGAGGGCCATATTAGATGAAGCCTGAACGAGAGGGCCCCGTTTCCGCTGAAGTTGTGAACTCTTGTTTCCCCCCTTGCTGCCTGTCGCCCCTGGTTTGGCGGATTTGAGGTGGGTGTGGTGGGAAGTCATAATAAGCTGAGGTAAAAAGTGTGCCTGAACTAGTCAGGAGACAGTGTGTGAAGAAAAGCCACATTGTGGCGGGTGATTTAAAGCACAATGGGAAAGGTGTAGGGAGCTGACCTTTCAGCCCACTCACTGAACTTTTACTTATTTGTTTATTTTTATAGGTTGCTTAGCCTTATAGGTTGTTGTGCCTCCAGAACCAGAAGTGAGCCTGCCTTTAAAATGAAAGGAGAAACACAGCTTTAAAAGCGGTTGCGGTTAGAAATGCGTAGGGGAGCAGGTCCAGCTCAAGATGTTTTGCCGCCTGAGGCGAAGGACAAGATGGCAGCACCTCGGCAGAAGCTGGGGGTGAGGAAGGCATTCAGCTCAGCTCATATTGAATGGCAAACCCACGTAACTGCTGCTTCCAGTAACAACACCTGTGCTGAAACGCAACCACCTTTTGAAAGCCGACACGGCCAAGCAGTTCTCCAGCCAGGTAATTTGTACAAAAAGGCATATATTGGGGGGGGGAGGGGGGAGTGTGCATAAAAATGTCTGTATTAGTAATAGCTGCATTCAAAAATCCATACTATCATGGAAAACCACTTTGCGAAAAATGTGTGTATAAGGCAGACCTGCACACGAATGTGTATATAAGTAGAAATTTGCACTAAAACGCTGGTGAGTTTTCAAAATGACTTAAAAAGATAATTAAATCCATAAAGCAATGTAGAACAACAACAACAACATTATCCGCCCAACAACAAGAAGAACAATATTGCTGAAGTTGCAACAGTATTACCCACTCTTCAACCTAAGGTCCCAGGTCATGTTACAACAATTAAACGACAATGTTAAAAACATCTTAAAACAACTTACAGTCACAGAAATAAGGTGGGTTCTAAAACATCTGAAGTGTCAAAAAGCCAGAGTAAAGAAGAGGAGAACTGAGCTTAAAAGGCTGGAAAATGGGAAACAGAAAAAGCAAAACAGATTTGCCGATCCCCAACAGAAATAGGCTCCACTGGAAGATAGCTTTTACATCAGACACTGTCCACCAACAGCATATGAGCACAGCTACCAATATGTGGACTTCAGTGGCCAAGCTCTCCTGATTCAGATTTAGCCACAGCTGACATACTTCGTGGAGCTGGTATATAAGACACCCCTAGTCACAGAGGCCACTTGGTCCTCCAATGACAGAGATTTATCCAAGAGATATTTATGGGGAGACAGATGTCTAGGTGAGATCCCAGCCACACATCATCTTAATTTCCCAGGGGGATCTAGACACACACAAATTAACATAAATACATTTTATGCAGATTTGTGCCATGAACCTGTGGCCATAGCCCTTAGGTACCTAGCAAAGCCCTTGGGATGATCCGAACAAAGGACAAAAATGCCTAGGAGGCAAAAAGCCAAAGACTTTTAAAATCCAGTATAACAGCAAACTCAGTTCTCTGAGAGCGGATCCTTCACCAAGAAGATAGGAAGCTGCCTTATACTAAGTCAGAGCATTGCTTCATCTAGTTCAGTACTGTCAACACTGACTGGCAGTAGCTTTCCAGGATTTCAGGCAGGGGTTAAATCCCAGCCCTACCTAAAGATACGCAGGATTGAACCTGGGATCTTCTGCATGCAAAGCAGATGCTCTACTACTGAGCAACAGCCCTTCCATTAAGGCATATGGAAGCTGACTTATGCTGAATCAGACCCTTGGTCCGCCTTGCTCAGTACTGTCTACACTGACTAGCAGCAGCTCTCCAGGATCTCAGGCAGGACTCTCCCAGCCCTACCTGGAAATACCAGTTGAACCTGAGACCTTTAGCATGCAAAGCAGACCATCTTAGCATGGAGCTATGGTCCTTTCACAAATTTATAGGAATCTACCTTACACCAAGTCGAAGCATTGGTTTGACTAGCAAAACATTGCCAACACTGGCTGGTAGCTGCTCTCCAGGAGACATTGCCAGTCCTATCTGTAGATGTCAGGTATTGAACCTGTGAACTTTCTTTGCATGCAAAGCACATGCTCTAACACTGAGCTACGGTCCTTCCCCCAAAACCAAAACAGCACCCCCAACTACGTGGTGGGGACTCAAGGTTTGTGAACGCTCCAGCATTTCTCCCGAACAAATCAGAGTATTTCCCACCCCTGTCCCATTGCCGCTGCTTGTCAGCTCACGTCCCCCATCGCCGCTTCCCAGTTTACGAACTCACCCCATCCCACTGCTATCGCCATTTGCTAGATCGCATCATTCACCCACACAAGGAGGGCTGCAACTTCCTGACATTTAACACTGCAGCCCTCCTCACATGTATTTTGGTTCTGCACTCTTTTTTGTTTGTTTGTTTTATAAATTTTATTTTTCGGTTTTTAAAAAAAAAATTACAAACATGCAAATAACAAAAACACAAATCACATACATTTCTAATACAGTGGAACCTCAGTTCCCGAACACCCCGCTGTCGTATGTTTCGGTTCCCAATGCTGAAAACCCGGAAGTAAATGCTTCCGTTTTCGAATGTTTTTCGGAACCAGAAGGTGCGACGTGGCTTCCGCTGAGTGCAAGAAGCTCTTGCAACCAATGGGAAGCTGCGCCTTGGTTTTTGAACATTTCAGAAGCCAAATGGGCTTCCGGAAAAGATTTCGTTCGAGAACCAAGGTACCACTGTACACATATATTCGACTTCCCTCCCCCCCACCTTTTGTGGTTTCTTTTAAATTTTAATTTTCATACTGCATTTTCCACATTACTCCATCTTTATTCTTTAGTTTCCCATAATAATCTGTTTAAATGCTACTTTTACATTAGTCCTGCTAATGAGCTTATTTGGGTTCCGCGCTCTTTTGGTCCTCCTTTTCTGAAATCCTGGGACATCCCAGGATGGAATCAGAAGCCAGAATGGGTTCTGTAATTCTGTAATGTCCCAGTAAAAACGGGACAGTTGGGTACTATGGATTTGCAGAAGTACAAAATCATTTATGGGAGCAGGAACAGAGTGAGAATGCTCAGTCCATCGCAGGGTGCTGTCTGGTGGTTGGAAGGGGGAATGACCAGAAAACTAGGCAACGGAATGGAGTGTCCTGAAAAGGGGGTTGGCGGGCCCGCTGGGACCATAAGCAGGACTACAACATGCTACAGCATTCTGTTGCAAGTCACACTGGTT
Organism: Podarcis raffonei; assembly: GCF_027172205.1. Lineage (NCBI taxonomy): Eukaryota > Metazoa > Chordata > Lepidosauria > Squamata > Lacertidae > Podarcis > Podarcis raffonei. Next base: position 72,236,142 of record NC_070609.1, on the reverse strand, counting down.
GTACAAAATGCAGACCTCTGGCAGGTCTCCAGGGACTGGATTCAGACATGCAGGTTCATTGTGGGATTCTTGGAATGATTATACCGTGGTGCCTCGGAAGACGAACGGAATCCTTTCTGGAAGTCCGTTTGACTTCCAAAACATTCAGAAACCAAGGTACGGCTTCCGATTGGCTGCAGGAAGCTCCTGCAGCCAATCGGAAGCCGAGCAAGCCATGTCGGACGTTCAGGTTCCAAAGAATGTTTGCAAACCGGAACACTCGCTTCCGGGTTTGCGGCGTTCAGGAGCCAAAACATTCGACTCACAAGGAGTTCAAGATCCAAGGTATGACTGTCCAAGAAAACAAAAAAAAAGCAGGATTTATACAATGTAGTTTGTGTGCATTATTTTGCAGGAGGAACAGAAAATGCTCTCTGGTTATTGTGGGGTTAACTGCAAAAAAGAGTTCTTGGGGTGGGGGGCAGCTTAGAAAACTCCCGAATGAGGATGGCAAGCAACCCTCCCCTCTTGACAGATGGCCCAGAAGCCAGTGAACTGCCCTTCTCCTCCCAGGAGACCTCCCCACCTCCTGTAATCTAATTAGATTTATATTCTGGGAAATTCAAGAAATGGTCGTGTTAAAAGAGGAGTAAATTGTGGAGGGTGCTCATCCATGGGATTCAGGAAGAGGGCAATTAAATGCCAACAGGCTGCTCTAATCCAATTTGTAGGTCGACCCTACAAATTGCATCTCCATTTTAGAGGGATGAAAAAGCTTTGCATGCCTGATGCCAAGAATACGTCTGCGTTTGGATCTAAGGATAAACCAGGAAGAACGTCATAGCAAAAGGTTAGACTATCATCTTCATTATTGGCATTTTTATCCTGCTATTTGGCCAAAAAACGGTTCCCAGAGAGGCTTACAAAGATCAGAAGGCAGCCTTCAACTTCAGTTTCACAATCTCAGAGACACAACACAAAAGGAAAAGGGGCTGGGAGGGAGGAGGAGATAGAGGTCAACGTGGCCCAATCCAGTGGCTAAAGAAGGAGCAGCTGAATGAAATTCTAGTGCCTGAATTGGGAGGAGTGGCATTTCCTCCTCCCTTCCCAATCCTTTTTCCTTTTGTGTTGTGTCTTTTAGATTGTAAGCCTGAGAGGACAGGGGCCATCTTATTATTGTTGTAAGCCCCTCTCAGTTCCTTTCTCACCTGAAGAGTGTTCTGCCTCCACAATGGGCAGCAGTATGCCTCTTTATACCAGTTGCTGGAAAACCACAGGAGGGGAGAGTTGCTGCGGCACCCAAGTTATGCTTGTGGGCTTCCCACGGGCATCTGGTAGTCCACTGTGAGAAGAGAATGCTGGACTAGATGGACCATTGGCATAAACTTGGAGGGCTCTCCTTATGTAACTCACTAAGCAAAAACAAGATGGGAGAATGGCTCAAAAGCCTTCACCGGGGTGGGATCTAAACTGCCTATCTTTTTGGCTCATCTTTCTTCAAGTGTTTCTGAGTTGGCCCTCCAAAGCTATCATTTAAGACGCTCCACAGTCAGCTTCCTGGCTTTGAATACAAAGGCCTGGATTGCTGAAGCTGATCTCGAGCCAGGCCTAGGAGAACAGATTTCCTTTCAAGAGCTGCCAAGATCTGTCAAAATTGCCTGAACCACAGTGGCCAAATTGTGTGGACGGTGCTTCTGTGAGGTGGAATCCAGCTGACAAGCACTGGAGAGATGGGAAAGGGATCGCAAGAGAGGGACAGCCTATCTCAGAAAAGACCACGGGGGCCATCTAGTCAACTCCCCGGCTCAGTGCAGTTGCAGCAACCCTGCTGGCTATCCAACTTGCTTCTCCACTCCCTGCTGAACCATGAGAGGCCCTATCTTCATTGGCATGCCGCTGGCATTTGCAGATGCACAAGTTTTTAGACAGAGATGAGTTCCCATGATGACTTGACCCAAGTCTCCTGTTTGAACTGCTGTAATGTTTTAATGGGATCGATTGACACGGGTGGTGCTGTGGTCTAAACCACAGAGCCTAGGGCTTGCCGATCAGAAGGTTGGCGGTTCAAATCCCCGCGACGGGGTGAGCTCCCGTTGCTCAGTCCCAGCTCCTGACCACCTAGCAGTTCGAAAGCATGTCAAAGTGCAAGTAGATAAATAGGTACCGCTCCAGCGGGAAGGTAAACGGTGTTTCCGTGCGCTGCTCCAGTTCACCAGAAGCAGCTTAGTCATGCTGGCCACATGACTTGGAAGCTGTATGCCGGCTCCCTCAGCCAATAAAGCAAGATGAGTGCCGCAACCCCAGAGTTGTCCGCGACTGGTCAAGGGTCCCTTTAAGTTTAATGTCCCTCTAATCTCCAAGGGGTGAGAGAATCCAGGGGCTCCAGGTACTTGCCCAGGTACAGTTTTTTTGGAATAAAATGGAGGGGCTCACAGCATTAACACCCCTAAAAGATCTAGCTTCTCCACAACAGCCAAAGCCACTAGCTAGACAAAGGAACTGGTTGGGCAAGCTGGCTCTCATACATTCTGCCACACAGATACAGGATCCCAAGAACTGGAAGGGACTCAGGGCATTATCCAGACTGATTCTAGCAAAGTCATAAAATCATTTTCATTATGGATGCTTGCTTTCATGTTTTCATGACGTTATTTTATTTCAGCTAATGTAGTGTCCTCCAGGTGTTGAGGACTACAACTCCCATCACTCCTGACCTTTAACAATCCAAGTGGTTTAATTTGGGGAGCAAAAGCTCATGAGTGCAATAAGGCACTGTTTTCCGCTCTGCTCTGTATCCATCACATGCAACCCCGTTTCCATTCTGCTGCAGGCTATCACCTGCCCAAAAGCTACATTATTTGCCTATCCCTGGCATGCGGCCCTCAGAAGATTTCTTAGAAGGGAATGTGGCCCTTAGGCTGAAAACCAGAAAGGCAACACTGGATCACTCACACCTCACCTCTGACCTGGAGCCATATCCCGTTGAGCCAGTCCTAGGAACTCCTACACAGCTTTGGTGACAGGCATCGGCTGATATGCATCTTTCTTAAGTCAAAGAAAAGGAACTGCTGGTTGATCCAGAAAAACCTTCTTTCTCATTTTTCCCTCAGCAGAGATTCCCACAGGTGGGCAGGGAGATGCCCCTCTAATGATCACACTATATCATTAACGACCAATGGTGATTAACAGGTGGGTGGCTACGCCCGCCTGTCAAATTTGGGCCCATGAGACTGATCCTGATAAGAGTATCTGCCTTGCATGTAAAAGGTCCCAAGGTTCAATCTCCAGGCATCTCCAGGTGTTGCTGGGAAGACTCCTTGTCTGAAGAGCCGGAAAAGGCCTTTAATCAGGCCTTTGGCTGATTGACACCTGATGCCCTTTTAAAAGCTGTTGTGGGAGTGGGGATTATTGGGTTGTTTTTGTTTTTATTATGTATTCTGTGTTTTTTATATTGTGATTTTATGCTGTGAACCGCCCTGAGATATATGGGTATAGGGTGGTATACGAATAACAACAACAACAACAATGTCTCTCTGGAGAGTCAGTGTACACTATACAGTGGTACCTCGGGTTACATACACTTCAGGTTACATACGCTTCAGGTTACAGACTCCACTAACCCAGATATATTACCTCGGGTTAAGAACTTTGCTTCAGGATGAGAACAGAAATCGTGCTCCAGCGGCGCAGTGGCAGCGGGAGGCCCCATTAGCTAAAGTGGTGCTTCAGGTTAAGAACAGTTTCAGGTTAAGAACGGACCTCTGGAACAAATTAAGTACTTAACCCGAGGTACCACTGTATTGAGCTAGATGGACAAATGGCCTAACTCAGGATAAGACAGCTTCCTATGTCCCAGTGGCACAAAAGTGTTGGTTTAAGCAATCCCTTCTGCCTGGCTAGCTGGTTTGTCTACCTCTTTCATGTGGGCTGGACAGCAAAGGAATTCCCTTGTCGAAATCATCCAGGAAGTAGCCACCCAGGGTCACAATGACCAATGACAAAAGCGTTAGCTTTTGTTCAGCTCCAGCTGGTAACCTTATGTATAACAGGAAGAGAGGTCCAAGGGTAAGCAGAGTGCCTCACACAAACAGTTGAACAAGATCAGGCCCATGTAAATACCACAGAAGAGCATAGCTGTCAACTTTCAGATTTGAAAATAAGGGATCAGCAGCCTCATCTGTCCCGGGGACAGTCTACGGGATATCTAACAATCCGGGAAAGCAGCGGGAAGCAGTGGGAAACGGCGCTGGAATAAGGGAATTTCCCGCAAAAAAAGGGAAGGTTGACAGCTATGCAGAAGAGCCCTGTTGGATCTGGCCAAAGGCCTATCAAGACCTGCATCCTGTTTCCCAGTCAAGCAGGAACATAGGAAGATGCCTTATACCAAGTCAGACCACTGGTCGATTTAGCTCAGTGCTGTCCATACTGACTGACAGTGGCGCTTCAAGTATTCAGGCAGGAAGTCTCTCCCGGCCCTATTTGGAGATTGGACCTGGGGCATTCTGTGTGTAAGCAATGGCCCTTCCCCTATAGAAGGGGCAGGGGACCTTTTCCCCCCTCCACGTGCCAGATCCTTATCAGTATCGGTCTTGAAATCAAAATTTGACCTGACCAGCAGCGGCTCTCCAATATTTCAGGTGGGCAATCTTCTCTGGAAATGCTGGTAATCGGAAATGGAGAAAGCACCGTTGCATTCCTGCTTCTGGGCTTTCTATGAACATCTGGCTGGCCACTGTGAGAACAAGATGCTGAGCTAGATGGGCCTGATGCAAGAGAGAGTTCATCTCCACTATACTGTCCTTGGGTGGCTTTAAAGCAGTATGTGATGAATCCATAGAGGATAAATCTTTTTTTTTCTTTTTTTTATTGATTTTAGTTCGTTTTGCTACATCAAACATTAAAACAAACGAAAAGAACATACATAACACATACATACAAAAAAGGAATACATAAAAAAATAATAATAAAGAAAACAAAAGAAAAAACATCTCCTAACATAAGACACCAACAAATTAACTTACATTAGAGGATAAATCTAGCAATGGGTACTAGATAAGGTGGCTGCACACAGTTCCCACTTGTGAGCTTCCCATTGCCATCTGGTTGGCCAGTGTGAGAAGAGGAGGCTAGACTAGACGGGCCATTGGCCTGATCCAGCAGCCGGTCTTTACCTTCTTGTGCTTATATCATCTATAAATCACAATACCATTGGAATTCAGCTTCCACAGTTGCCACAGGCAACAGCAATTTCCCCTGAGCTGGCAAGCCTATTCATGTGGATCATTTGTAACCATCAGAAGAGCCGTCAGCTCTCCCCATTTGCCTCGCTCCATCTTACTCTCATCCCACCTTCAATTAACGACGAAACTGTCCTTCTGCTAGCAGGCCGAGGCAAGCCACTTACGATGACGGATCTTCAACCTGCCTGAATTGTTGCAGCTCCCTCCGAGACAGCGGACAAAGAGACAGCGGCAAGGAGGTTAACTGCAGCGAGAACCAAGCTTGGGACGGATCAGAGCAGAATCATCTTTCTAGAAGAGAGTTGTCTAAACCAGGGGCTGTGGAGTGGGGGAGAGTCTCAAGGGCCTGAATGAGAGGCCTGGGGGCTGCATTCAGATCCCAGGCTTGAGCGGCAACATTAATATTATTATTACCATTACTGTCTTGCTTCCTTGCCAGACCAGGACTCAAGGCAGCTTACACAAATTAAAACAACCCAGATAAAAAATAAAAAACTAAAAATCTATAAAAGATAATCATTAAAAAGTAATTAAACTCTAACAAAATCAAAACAATATAAAAAGAAATCTGTTAAAACACAAATAATAAAAGCAGCACAACACTCTTAAAAGCCATTACCATAAAAAGCAGTCAGCTCCCAAAGGCCTGTTTGAATACAACAGTCTTCACCTGCCGGCAGAAGGACAACAAGGAGGGAGCCAGTCTAGCCTCTCTAGGAAGGGACTTCCAAAGTCTGGGAGCCACCACCGAGAAGGCCCTCTCTGCCTCCACACAAAATGTCCCTGCGAGGGTGGTGGGACTAAGAGATGAGACTCCCCCAAAGATCTCAGAGATCAAGCAGATTCACATGGGAAGATACAGTCCTTCAGATAGCCTGGGCCTAAGTCATATAGGGCACAGATGTAAGAGAGGGTTGTGTCAAAGGCTTCCTGGAGTTTTGAGAAGGGTTTTGAAGGAAGATGGCATCTCTGCTGCCCTCAAACACCAGGGTCTGAAAGATCCAACCCCACATAGGCTTGCATTCAGCACAGGAAACAGAACAGGCTGTCCTGGTCCGCCCTACGAGGACATGCCTGACTTTGTTAACTCCCGGGCCTGGGCAGATGACAAAACTCTTAGGGCAATCATGAGGAAAGAAAAATTAGAAACTGGACCAATGCTGCTTGAAAAGGAAATGAATGGGGGGAGTTGTACGCCAGGCGCTGCGGCCCCATCTCCTTCCCATGGAATCGGAAACAAGGGAAGCTTTATGAGTGGGCTGCACTGTGGTATGTGGAGGGAAGTTTCAGGGGTCATCACAACAAAGCCTAACCCAGAGGGCATCTCCAGAGCTCCTTCCCAAATGCTTCTCGTCTCCAGTCTGGGGTGTGGCCGCGCCGCTGGCCCTCTGAGGAGCTTCCAAGCACAGAGCATCAACCGCTTCTCCTCCCGTTTCACGCTTGGGTTCTTCTCTCCATTTTTGGCCTGCCTTTCCCTTCTTGCGATATGGCATGGGATTCTGTGCCTACATGAGAGCCTTCGGGAGCCCCAAAGTGGGTCTGGTTTTCTGCAAGGGTTGTCCAGCTAAGCCCCAAGTCAGGTTTTGGGGAGGTCCTTTGCAGTGTGCCCTGTGGCTGTGGGCATGCGGTTGGAGGCTGATTCCAGGACCCACCTATCTCGCAATGCCCCACAGCAGAGATGGAGACTGGCTACATCTTAGTGGTGTGGAGAAGCTCCCAGGTTTGATACCCAGCACCTCCAGATTAAGCTAGGCGTGCCCCTTGCCTGAAATTCTGAAGAGCCCCTGCCACTCACTGTAAACAATAATAAGGTAGATGATTCAGTGTAAAATAGTTTCCCATATCCCTGTGTCTTTAGGGAAGGACCATGGCTCAGTGGCAGAACTTCTGGTTTGCATGCATAAGGTCTTAACGGGAAAGGTAAAGGGACCCCTGACCACTAGGTCCAGTCGTGACCGACTATGGGGGTTGTGGAGCTCATCTCGCTTTATTGGCCGAGGGAGCCGGCATACAGTTTCTGGGTCATGTGGCCAGCATGACTAAGCCGTTTCTGGCAAACCAGAGCAGCGCACGGAAATGCCGTTTACCTTCCCGCCAGAGCGGTACCTATTTATCTACTTGCACTTGATGTGCTTTTGAACTGCTAGGTTGGCAGGAGCAGGGACCGAACAATGGAAGCTCACCCCGTCGCAGGGATTCGAACCGCCGACCTTCTGACCGGCAAGCCCTAGGCTCTGTGGTTTAACCCACAGTGCCACCCGTGTCCCGCATAAGGTCTTAGGTTCCACCAATATGACCTAGAGCCCGGATAGCTCAGTTGGTGAGAGTGTGGTGCTGATAATGCCAAGGTTGCAGGTTCGATCCCCATATGGGGTAGCTGCATATTCCTGCATTGCAGAGGGTTGGACTAGATGATCTGCAGGGTCCCTTCCAACTCTACAATTCTATTGTATATGTTGGGGATTGAACCAGAGAGCTTCTGAATGCCAAACAGTTGCTCTACTGAGCTGTGGCCCATCCTGTTAAAAGCTGCTCCCTCTGGGAGCACAGGATACCAAGGGAACTGGCTCTCCAGCAACCCCATCCTGAAAAGTAGAGGAAGTCTGGGCTTCCTTGCTGCTCTTTGAACTGCATTTCCTCCAGACCTGCTTCCAGAAGGCCACCCTGAGGCCAAAGTCTCCCGACTGTGCTTCCCCAGTTTATTTTCTTAGCCCACTTTCTGCTTCCCATCCCATCGCTTCAAACCCCCTCTCCCCACCAGCTCCTCTCTTCCTCTGCCTGATATCAGCAAGTACTTCCTTTTTCTGGACAGCTGTGGCATTGCAAAGTGCTGAAACCAAGTCATCTATCCCACTGAGGAAGGGCCTAGCTCAGTGGTAGAGCTCTCCAGGCATTAGAGTTCAAGTATACCCACAGAGCTGGTTGGAGTGTGGGTTAGGAGTGGGTGTGGCCTGAGGATTGTCCTGTGGGCAAGACAGAGGGGCCTGGAGGACCATATTCAGACCCCAGGCCTGAGGTTTCCCACTAGTGGAATGCAAAATGCAATTCACAATGAACCATGAACTGCAGAATGCAATTCATTTTTTTATATATACTGAAACCAAAATAAAAGAAATCACAAAAGAAAGAAAAGAAAAGTTGAAAAGCAAAACATGAGTTCAGGAAGTGGGGGATCACATGAGCCGGTATGGAATTCAAAGGCATCAAAGTATTCAAGCATCCTTCTCTCTCTCTCTCTCTCTCTCTCTCTCACACACACACACACACACAAGCACGGGATTACAATGTTCCTACAAGTTGTCAAAACATGAGAATCCCCATCCCCTCACAAGGCTTCTGCTGCCCACATCCTTTATGAAGAGCAAATGCTTTTGCTAATGAATAAGGTGACCATTATCAAGTCCCGATTACTGCAAGGGAACATATTCTGCCTGTTGGGGATGGGGGAAGGAAGGGGGATTATCTTGCACGCCAGAATTACATAAATCTGTTTAGACTGGGCTAACTCTCTGCTTATTTAGGAGCTGAGTGATCATTTCCTCTTCGGCTCCGCCACCCCTGAATCGTGACATCACGCCCTAATCCTTTGTAATAAATATATGCTGTTATCCCAGCTCGGCCTCTGAGTATTTGTCTCCCTTGCTTTCCACAGGCAGGCTATTAAAAATGGACCATACTTGGAAGCTGATGAGGCTCATGAGCCATTAAGGGGGAAATCGGAGGCCAATATACATAGGACACATTAGCTTGTGTGTGTTTCCCCAGATCTAAATCCATCCAATTGGCTTTCTAGACCTTCTCAATAGCGATGAAGGCATGGGGCTTCAGTCAACGAAGTCCTACTCGGAGCAGATCTATTAAAATAACCCTGACATGGTAGAAATTTATGACAGAAGTTTTTAAAAATACCGTATTTTTCGCTCTATAAGACGCACCAGACCACAAGACGCATCTAGTTTTTGGAGGAGGAAAGCAAGAAAAAAAATATTCTGAATCTCAGAAGCCAGAACAGCAAGAGGGATCACTGTGCAGTGAAAGCAGCGATCCCTCTTGCTGTTCTGGCTTCTGTGATAGCTGCGCAGCCTGCATTCGCTCCATAAGACGCACACACATTTCCCCTTACTTTTTTGGAGCAAAAAATACGGTAATGCATGCCATGGCACAGAGAAAGTGCATAGAGAGAAAAAGTTCTCTCTCATAACACCAGGACTTGTGGGCATTCAATGAAGCTGAATATTGGAAGATTCAGTACAGATTTTAAAAAGTACTTCTTCACGGGGCACAAAGTTGTACTTTGGAACTCATAGCCACAGGAGGCAGCGATGGCCATCAACTTGGGTGGCTTTAAAAGAGGATTAGACACATTCGTGGAGGAGAGGGCTGGCAATGGCTACTAGCCGTGATGGCTGTGCTCTGCTACCACAATTGGAGGCAGCAATGAATACCAGTTGCTGGAAACCACAGGGAGGGAGAATTCTCTTGAGCTCAAATCCTCCTTTCAGGCTTCCCTTGGTGGCATGTGGCTAGCCACCATAAGGACAGGATGCTGGACTAGCTTGGCCACTGGCCTGATCCTGTTCCTTATGTCCATCCATTTCAGCGTGTTTACTCTGAGTAGGCCTGATGTTGGATACATCCCTTACTTTTTCAGCCAGGGGCTTGGAACTGGAGAGTGATCAGCTGACAGCAGGCTGAGGGCTGCAGTCCTTGAGATTTTTTATTTTTTATTCATCTTGTAACATTTCTATACCGCTTGATTGTTTAAGAAAACAAAACCGCGAAGCAGTCTACAAAAAGAATAAAGCAATGAAATAATCTGTGGGGAAAACGTTTTTTAAAACTACAGTGGTACCTCGGGTTAAGTACTTAATTCGTTCCAGAGGTCCATTCTCAACCTGAAACTGTTCTTAACCTGAAGCACCACTTTAGCTAATGGGGCCTCCTGCTGCCGTTGCGCTGCCAGAGCATGATTTCTGTTTTCATCCTGAAGCAAAGTTCTTAACCTGAAGCACTATTTCTGGGTTAGCGGAGTCTGTAACCTGAAGCGTATGTAACCTGAAGTGTATGTAACCTGAGGTACCACTGTATTTTAAACTATTTTTGAAAACTATTTTAAACCTTCAAAAAAAAATTAAAATCAATGAGGAGCTTAAACTCATGCCAACATTCTGCATGTCTGGGTAGGCTTGTTTTATTTTATTTATAAAAATACCTCTGCAGCCTTTTTACATTATGCGAATTGGCAATCTGTACAATAACGTGTAAAACACTGCTTTCAAAAGAACAAAATTATCATTAAAATATTGTAATCCGCCTCCCATCATCCCTGGGCACTTGGCCATGCTGGATGGGGCAGATAAGGAGAACCATAGGTTCACCTCTCTCTGGTCTATGCTGACTGGCAGAGGCCCTCCAGAAGTTCAGACACTGCTTCTTTTCAGCCCTGCCTGGAGGTGTTGCGGATTTCAACTGGAACCTCCTGTGTTCAAAGCAGATGCTCTTCCACGAAGCTACAACCCTTCCCTCAAGATAAGAAACATAGGAAGACCCTTGGTCTATCTAACTCCATACCGTCCGCACTGACTGGCAGTGGCTCTCCAGGGTTTCGATTTCCTCCAGTCCTAACTGGTGTGACTGGGGACTGAACTTGGTACCTACTGCATGCAAAGCAGAGAATCTCTTCCGCTGAACTGCAGCCTATTCTAGCTTTTCCTTGCCGGGAAGATGCTCTCTGCCACCCCCTGCAGAAGTGTCCTCTGAAGCATATGCAGGAACTCCAGGTGATCGCTTGGGAACATAATGCAGCTGACAGACATGCAGAGAGGCAGCAGAGCAGCTGAAGAAGCCTCCATTAGAGGAGAAGGCTCCTGGGGTGCGGTTGTCACATTGGCGCTCTCTGCACGGCATGAGAAGCATACGCGTTTGGCATCTGTGGAATGGATGCTGGGCTACCTTTGCGATCTGTCCCTCTTCTAAAGCCACGGTTGGACTAGCGCCATAGTACACCGACCTACTGGTGTGGCATCAGGCTGTCTGCAAGGCTGCTTTGAGATGTTTTGCTTCCTTCCAAGACATTCATTTTGGGGAACTTGGGAAATGAGAGTTGCTGGGGGCCCCCGACTCTATCTTTTTTTTAAATATAATTTTTATTAATTTTTACATATTAGTTATCATTCATACAACAGAACTTCGCATCTTATACAATCTTTTTGGACTTCCATCAGCCCCTCTGATGGTCTTCCGTTCTTATCACTTATTCTGCACTTCTTAAATTCCTATTGCCTTTAATTATCTTAACTAACAGTCCCCCTCGTTACCTTTTTTTTTGCAATATTTCAAATAGTCCACCTTATAAAACTTCTCGCAAACCTACAAGCGTAATATGATCATCGCAATTACTCTCCAAATAGTCCATAAATTTTTGCCAGTCTTCTGTGAATCTCTGGTCCCGCAGATTTCGAATTCTTCCTGTTAATTTATCTAATTCTGCGTAGTCCATCAGTTTCATCCTCCATTCTCCTTTTGTCGGTAATTCTTCTTGTTTCCAATTTTGTGCCAGTAATATTCTTGCTGCCATCACTGCATACAGAAATAATTTACAATCCTTTCTTTTTATATCATCTCCTACAATGCCAAGTAAAAATGCTTCTGGTTTCTTAATAAATGTATATTTCAACATTTTTTTCATCTCATTATAAGTTTTTCACTTTTTTACATTCCCACCACATATGGTAAAATGTTCCTTCTCCTTCTTTACATTACCAACATTTATTACTCACTTTATACATTTTAGCTAATTTAACAGGTGTAATATACCATCTGTACATCATTTTCATCACATTTTCTTTTAAGGCATTGCATGCAGTAAATTTTAAACCTTCTTTCCATAATTTTTCCCAGGGGGCCCCCGACTCTATCAATTAAGCTGGAAGGTATTGGGAATGCAGACAGCAAACTGAGCACTACCAGGTCTTGGCCTTAAACCTCGGTGCCGGTGTAAGAGGACCAGATCAGCCCTCCCACATTCAAAAACCAAAGAAACCAAATAAACTTCTTCACAGAGTGCCTCTCTTCCACAGGAGGCAGAGGTGGCGCGAACTCGGATGACTTAAAAAGAAGATGAAGCAAATTCACAGAAGACAAAGCTATTAATGGCTATGCTCAGCCTTTCAGAGGCAATATGTCTCTGAATACATGTTGCAGGGAACCATAGGAAAGGAGAGTGCTCTTGTGATCGGGTCCTGCTCTCAGGCTTCTCACTGGCATCTGGTTGGCCACTGTGAGAACAGGATGCTGGACAATATGGACAATTGGCCTGATTCAGTAGGCTCTTCTTATGTCCTTATATTTAGCCATGTTCAAATATATAAAAAGGGTGTCACATAGAGGAGGGAGAAAGGTTGTTTTCTGCTGCTCCAGAGAAGCGGACACGGAGCAATGGATCCAAACTACAAGAAAGAAGATTCCACCTAAACATTAGGAAGAACTTCCTGACAGTAAGAGCTGTTCGACAGTGGAATTTGCTGCCAAGGAGTGTGGTGGAGTCTCCTTCTTTGGAGGTCTTTAAGCAGAGGCTTGACAACCATATGTCAGGAGTGCTCTGATGGTGTTTCCTGCTTGGCAGGGGGTTGGACTCAATGGCCCTTGTGGTCTCTTCCAACTCTATGATTCTATGATTCTATGATCCTATGAAAGGAGGGGCTATAGCGGAGTACTAGAACGTCTGCTTTGCATGCAGAATGTCCCACATTCAGCCCCTGACATTTCAGCTGGGAATGCCCTCCCCATCTGAAATCCAGGAAAGCTGCGGTGAAGTCATTAAAGATGGGCCTTTTTTGTGGTGGCTCCCTGATTGTGAAATGCTCTCCCCAGAGAGGCAAAAACATTCCTCTTTACCTAGGCCATATGGCTATTAAATAATCTATGGCCTGTGAAAGGGGATGGGGGGGTGGAGAAAGAGAGGACTGTTATTATGATGACTGTTTTGTTCTTAGGCTGTCTGTCAGTATGCTTTTTATCACTGATGTTTTGTAATGTATTTTTAATGTTGTACACCACCCTGGGATATTTTGATGAAGGGCGATATATAATTTTAAAGTAGTAGTAGTAGTAGTAATAATCAACCACTAGGTTTGTATCCAACTATGGTATATTCACAGTATACCCACTGGAATTTGTAGAAATTTTTCTTGAATTGGCAAAAGGCAGTTTCCTAAGGTCTTTGCTTTGCATCTCTGAGTTTCCTAACTGTGCATGATGAGGAGTCAGCAATGCTTTTTGGGTGACTGAGGAACAACTGTGGCTGCATTAGCCGGGCGACAAAAGGCGTCTGTGTGCCAACTGGATGACAGCATCAAGCGGAAGGGGAAAAATGCACTCCAAACAGGTCTTTCAAGGTAATTAGGTGTGTTTACCTGAGCGCAAACTATGCATGCCTCTACAAGGTGCACAAAAGGAACCAGCCTACAGATTGGAGGTTCCAAAATTTACGGGAGCTGCGGCACACTTCTCCCACCCTGAATTAAAACCCATTGAATTAAAGTTGGACGTTCTATTGCCATTTTTACCATCCGGAAGATTTACTTTTACAGCGCCAAAGGTGCAAATGATCTACCCTTAGATGAACCAGGTCAGATCATGTTCCTAGTCTGAGTCACAGCTCTGAATGGTCTTGGTTCCTTGATCATTCCATCTGCAAATTCCAGTGTGTCGATGTTGCACTTTGACGGCAAACTAAAATTTCTGAGAGAGACCCCGGTGTGAAGCAAAGTTTGCAAAGTTTGGCGTCATCAGAGTTGGGCTCAGCAGGGAACTGGGTGCTTGCTCATTCACAACTGAGAAGCGATTGTCCGTTTTTAGAAATCTGTGTGTGCTATCTGTCGTGCTTTGCCAATTCATATGCTTCGGGAGCAGGTCACACTCCCTGCCCCAAGCCTAATGACTCAGGTAGAAAGGCTGTAAAGCAGATTCATCCGAGGACAGGTAATTCTGCTGAGTCTTTGCAGTAAGGAAAAGAACAAAGAGCTTTGCAGCACCTTGAAAAACTTACTGTGGCAAAAGCTTTTATAGCTCTGCTTTGTGTGCTTCTTGAATTGTTAACCTCAGTGGGAATGTTTTTCCAAGGCAGAGGGGGAATGCCAAAAGGTCAATAAACCCCAAGGGATATTCCACAGGGCAGAATAAATTACAATGAGATCCAGTCAAAAGACAAGTTCCAATCAGAGTAGGTGTGACCTGCTCCAAAAGGCAAGGCAAAGATAGCATAAAGAAACACCTAGAGAGGGACCATTAATTTCTGTACAGTGAGCCACACCCAGTCCCTATTGAGCCCGGGCTTGATAGCGTCAAATTTTGCAAATTATATATCCCAACTCGGCAGCTCAACTCAAGAGGCTCCCTTTGAAAAAATTTATGGATGCATATGGAAGAGAAGGTGCCTCATTTTTGCTGCAAAGGGGGAAAAGCAAAATAGGGCCCCCACCCTCAATTCCACCTGCAGAATCTGGTTGGGCTGGCAGATGAATTGTAGGGCTTTCCTAGACAGTTGGTGTTTTCAGGTGGGATCCAATCACAACCCGGCAGATTCAGGCCACACAATTCTGGTCACCTTCACACATTTAAAGCACGTGGCTTCTAGCAAATATCCTGGGAATTTGTAGTTTAGTGAGAATTGCCAGCACCCTTAACAAACTGTAGTTCTCAAGTTTCTTTGGGGAAGCCATGTGCTCTAAATTTGTGGTATAGATAGCTGATTGGGAGGTCTTATGCAAAAACCCTGCTTCCCCCAAAATATCAGGCTTTCTGCAATAAGGAAAAAAGCAGGACTACTACATGATTGGACCCAACATTCTTTAGCTTCCCCAGAAATACATCATTAAATAGAAAACTTTATCTAATCTCCTTGCAAAGAAATAAGGATGGAGGCTCAATAAATGGACCATCTGGAGGTGCCCTTACTTCAAACACTAGAGACTGAACAGTATCCTTGACCACACCTGAAGACTATTGTTATTATTATAATTTATTATATTTATATACCACCTTTTCTTCCAAATAGCTCAAGGTAGTGTACATGTTTCTCCTCTCCTCCATTTCGTCTTCACAACAACCCTGTGAGGTAAGTTAGGTTGAGAGAAGGGGAATGGCCCAGGGTCACCCAGTGAGCTTCATGCCTCAGTGGGGATTTGAACCCTGGTCTCCCAGGTGATATAGGAAAGAATAGCTTAGGTGAGCAGCTGCTTCACTCTTAAGTAGTAAAGTAAAGGTAAAGGGACCCCTGAACATTAGGTCCAGTTGTGGCCGACTCTGGGGTTGTGGTGCTCATCTCGCTTTATTGGTCGAGGGAGCAGGTGTACAGCTTCCGGGTCATGTGGCCAGCATGACTAAGCTGCTTCTGGCAAACCAGAGCAGCGCACGCAAACGCCGTTTACCTTCCCACCGGAGTGGTACCTATTTATCTACTTACACTTTGATGTGCTTTCGAACTGCTAGGTTGGCAGGAGCTCGGACTGAGCAACGGGAGCTCACCCCGTCGTGGGGATTCGAACCGCTGACCTTCTGATCGGCAAGCCCTAGGCTCTGTGGTTTAACCCACAGCGCCATCCACATCCCTTCACTCTTAAGTACGCAAGGAGCAACTTGTCTTGAAGAACCAGCTCAAAGCATCTCCACACAGTGCCATGAGCCTCTTTTTCGTGATGCAAGTCCATCTCAACCCTGACTGGTCCGACTGCGCATGACTCAGAGACACAGAAGAACGACCCTCATCCAGCAGAGGCTGATGGGAAAGTCAGCAAGACACGAGTCCTGAATCGCACAGCAGACAGGCATTTGGTCTCACCAGAGCTACAAAAGAGGAGTCTACTGGATCAGACCCATCTCGTCCAGCATCCTGTTTTCACAATGGCCAACCAGATGCCCCTCTGGAAAGCCCACAAGCAGGACCCACACATAACAGCACTATCTCCCCACTCGTGATTCCCAGCAGCTGGCATTCAGAAGCATACCGCCATTTCTTACTTAACGAATTACTCACAGCGCCCAGCTTGAAATGACTTGCCACAGATCATGACATATATATGAGAGGAGGAGATCATAGGTGTACTGTTTCGGCGGGGCAATTAAAAGAGGAAATGGATGTGTTTTCACCTGAATCGGTGACACAGATGATTGAATGAGTTTGATGGTTTGTTGCTGTTTTTCCCCACCCCCTTTAATTGCACGAGATATTAAAGGATGTATCACCCCGAAAGAATGTTAGGCAGTCATTGAATTCTGAGGGATTTCCCTTTCAGTCAGCACTTGCTGCGAGAGCCAGCCCAGCATCTGTTTCCAATGTGCTGGAATGTGTGGAGTCCCAGTGCCCCTGAGAATGTGCAGAGTGTGCGTTTCTGTCACTTCTGAGTAACCACAAACAGCCCAGACACCCGGGGTTGAGAACGCCCCTGGGGTTTGGAAACGCAGGCCTCATGCCGGGAAAGGTTCTCCGTTACAAAAACCAACAGAGATAGAGAATATTGGGCCACGAATCGGACTGTGGGGATTGTGCTTGCAACAATGGGACCCTAATGAATAGCCCAGCCTCACTCCCAGCAAGCAAAGGCATTTGGCCCCAAGCCTACTCGTGCTCAGCCACTAAGTAAATAAACACGCAGACCTATACAATTCATCTTGACGTCACCTAGCAAAGGGTCACGGCCACAGGGACAGAGACATCTGGCCGGTGAAGTCACTGCTCTGGCATGATGCTATGGAGGCACTGGTGGGCAACCCCTACGTGGCTCTCCTCTGTTGGCTGGGCTAAGCCATCAGAGGCATTTGAGTGAGGCCCAAAAGAAAATGTACCATGCAGTCTAAGAGCAGCTAAATAGGCACTAAAGGTAAAGGAACCCCTGACCAATAGGTCCAGTTGTGACCGACTCTGGGGTTGCGGCGCTCATCTCGCTTTATTGGCCAAGGGAGCCGGTGTACAGCTTCCGGGTCATGTGGCCAGCATGACAAAGCCGCTTCTGGTGAACCAGAGCAGCGCACGGAAACGCCGTTAACCTTTCCGCCGGAGTGGTACCTATTTATCTACTTGCACTTTGACATGCTTTCGAACTGCTAGGTTGGCAGAAGCAGGGACCGAGTAACGGGAGCTCACCCTGTCATGGGGATTCGAACCGCCAACCTTCTGATTGGCAAGTCCTAGGCTCTGTGGTTTAACCCACAGCGCCACCCACGTCCCTCCATAGGCACTAGCTGTTATTTACGGTAAATCGGCCACTTGGGTTCCTGTTCATAGTAGGAATACATATAACTCCCTGGATCTGTTGCTCCAAGTCTTTGTTCTGCCTGGGTATCTGTTCTGACTTTCTTCAAATGTAAGATGGGGAATCTGGGTCAGCAGGGAGAGACCACAACGCAGTGGGTATATAAGGCATGTGGGAGACATATGATACAGTTCTGATTTAGAGCCAGTGTGGTGTGGTGGTTCGAGTGTTGGACTAGGACCTTGGAGACCAGTGTTCAAATCCTCACTCAGCCATGAAGCTCACTGGGCCACTTAGTGCTTCTCAGACTAACCTACCTTGCAGGGCTGTTGTGGGGATTAAATGATGATGGGCAGAACAATGTATACCACCGTGAGCCCCTTGGAGAGGAAAAGGCAGAACACAAATACAATAAATAAATAAACAAAGGCGTATCTACACAAATCACACTTTCAAAAGCAATATGCAAAATGAAACACAGCCGTCCCTCGAAATTTGCACTTCTCTGAATTTTGCAATGCAAAATTCCAGCCAAGGAATGTGTGAAAGGAAAAAGGAAAGAAATGCATAAACTGGGGTAAAGTGTGCATATTAATGAAAATTAGTGAAAATAACATAAAGTCATTATGTTTAGGAAAATGGCTGTGCAAAAATGTGTTTGTTGTGCAAAATTTCACCCATATGTGAGAAATTTACTGGTGATTTTTTTGAGGATTAAGAGAGAGAGAGATTTGCAAACTTGGGTGGGAAATGTGAAAAATGGAACTTAAGGGAGAACCAGAGACCAAAATGGGCTGATTCACCCATCCCTAGTGGTGAAGCACATGGTTCCTTGTGGAAATTATTATTATTATACAGTACTACATTAAATTTGTATGCCACACTTCATCTGAAGATCCCAGGTGGTTCACAACAAAAAAATACAAAACGAGAATAGAAAATAACAATGAGTCCCTGGTTGAACCATTAGAGCAGTGATGTGAAAGATCTTGTTGAACTACAACTCCCATCAGCCCCAGCCAGAAATTATGGCCAAATCTACTATTCCCAAAGTTCCCTTGGAAGATGAGCTGATTCTTAAACCACTCTGGGAAGTGAAGCTCTGTGCACTCTCAGCACCCTTCATAAACTACAGTTCCCAGGATTCTTTGGGGGGAGCCATGACTGTTTAAGGTAGTATCATTTGTGTTTTAAAGCATAGTGTAGATGTGGTCTTCATTACTAATTTCTAAGTAGGAATGGACAAATTTTGGTTTCTCTCTGTTTCTCATTTTTTGGAGTGTACTTTTTTGTAAGCCTCTTTCAGGGTTTTGCTTTTACAATCAAGCGGTTTATAAATAAAAGTTCAGCACTCCACATTTCCATCTCAGTTTGCAATTTATTTGTTTCTTTTAAAAGCCCTCCTAAGAATTCATCAACATTTTAACGCAAGTCTCTTCCATGAAATCTGTATATAATTCTGTCCAATATACACGTTTTTGCAAAGTTATTTCCCATAGAATGTTGCATTTTGTATGTTTATCATCACAAGTATCTGCAGTTTTGTACGCATCACCGCGATGCAAAATCCGGAGAAGTGAGGATTTCAAAGGGCAGCTGCATTTTGGCCCATGGACTGTGCCAAAAAAGTGTGAACGAAGCAGATTTGCTTTTAAATCCAAACTGAATCAGATTTCCCACCATCACCAACGAGAACTAATTCCAGAAATAGAAAAGGTTACTGCAGCTTGAATTTCCTTCCATTTATTCTGGTCTTTTATTCCACTCCTCCTTACTGATGCGCACAAGCGATCCCCGACATCATGCAGAATCGCACGAGTGCATCAAAATGGCTTTTTGTGTGTGCCGCGTTTAATCGATGTGTACAGGGGCTCGTTTGCAGCTTTGGGTGGGGGAGGGAGGAGAAAAGCCAAGGATGAACAGAAGGAAATCAAAACTCTGGCCAACTGCCTAGACTTGGCAAACGGAGGACCTTCACAAAGTACAGAGTTAAACTATGGAATTTTCTCCCACAAGCAACAGTGAGGGCCACCAACTTAGATGAGGATGTAACCAACTTACAGAGGAGAAAGCTATCAACTACCAGCTCTTAGGGTTATGCTTTACCTCCACTGCTGAATTCAAAGCTCCTGGGAGTCAGAAGTGGGGAAAGTTGTTGCGCTTTAAGGGACCCCTGACCATTAGGTCCAGTTGTGACTGACTCTGGGGTTGCGGCGCTCATCTTGCTTTACTGGCCGAGGGAGCCGGCATACAGCTTCTGGGTCATGTGGCCAGCATGACTAAGCCGCTTCTGGCAAACCAGAGCAGCGCACGGAAATGCCGTTTACCTTCCCACCAGAGCGGTACCTATTTATCTACTTGCACTTGATGTGCTTTTGAACTGCTAGGTTGTCAGGAGCAGGGACCGAGCAACGGGAGCTCACCCAGTCGCGGGGATTCGTTGTGCTTAGGTCCTGCTAGTTTGGTCATGTCCACAGAATGGAAGATGGTAGGTTCCCCCAAGGATGTGCTCTATGGGGAGCTGGCTTCAGGCGCCAGGCCTGTTGACAGACCAACTCTGTGCTACAAAGATGTCTGCGAGCATCACATGAAGGCTGGCAATATCAATCCCTTGCAGTCAACTGCAGTGCCTGGAGACAGGCAGCCAAGTTATGAATCCATAGCAGTGACCAAAAGAAGAATGACCACTGGGAGGAGCACAGAGAGAAGAAACGTCACGGTGCATCTGCAGCAGCACAACCGGACACCTCCATCTGCCCCAGCTGCAACAAAGCATGTCTCTCCCATATCAGTCTCTACAGCCGCAGCCTTCCAAAGATTTGACTTCACTCCCAAAGACACACTCCTTCGTTGTCTCCCGAGACAGGAAAGCAGGAGAAATGTTGGATACAACCTAATTTTTCTCATTCTTACGAGGTGGGGAGGGGCAGAATATAATACACATTTATAAAATGATGCATGGGTGGAAACAATATTTTTAAAAAGAGTTTTTCTCTCTCGCTCATAGGATTCGAACTCAGGATCACCCAATGAAGCAGAACGTTGGAAGACTCGGGACAGATAAAAGAAAAGGCTTTTCAATGCAGTGCATAGTTAAACAATGGAACCCGCTTCCAGAAGAGGGAGAAATGGCCACCAACTTGGATGGCATTAAAGAGGAATAGACAAATTCATGGAGGATAAAGATATAAATGGCTACTAGCCCAAATAGCTACGCTCTGCTTCCTAACACCAGTAGCTGGAAACCAAAGGAGGGGAGAGGGCTCTTGTGCTTGGATCCTGCTTGTGAGTTTCCCAGAGGCATCTTGTTGGCCACAGGATGCCAGGCTAGGCAAGCCATTGGCCTGATCCAGCAGGCTGTTCTTATGACCAGCACAATACACACTGGTGTTCTTTCAGAGTCATTCCATTCAGAGAAACTTACTAATGACAAGAGAAAAATAATAATGAGCTTGCATGAGGGTAGGGAGGAGGTTTCTACTCAATTAGAGGCATTTAAAGACTGGCCAGATAGCCACATATCACGCATGCAGGGAGTCTGCATTTGGCTTGGGGATGGTCTAGTTAACCACCAAGGTCCTACCCAATCTTTATGACCCACAAGCAGAGATTATTGCTTAAGTGTATAATCTCCCTTTCTTGGTCAGTTGCATGATGAAGCACAGATTTTTAATGAGGGTAGATGCCATGGCTCTGTACCCAGCAGTGATCTGGACACAGAGTTGGAGGATGGGGAACCAGGTCTGGGTCAGGGCTCAGAGCTGACAGCAGAAGGCAATGAGACCAGTGCATCAGACCCCAGATCCTCATGGACACCTTTCCCTGACCAGATGCCTCCTATTAGGAGTGCACCAAGAAAGAAGCAATAGGACATAGGAGGAGTGTCCATCTTCAGGCCAGAGCCGAAAGTTGCTTGAAGGAGGTATACAAGTCATCAGTCTGCTCCCAACTTCTATCAGAGCAAGTTGCTCACTCAGAGCTGTCTGTGGTCCAGCAATCTTTGACCAGTCTTGTTGCTTTCTCTGTGGGCTCCTGCATTGGAGCAGAACATTACAGTAGACGACCTGCCTATACCTTTCCTGCTGTCAGAGCTACAGGTAGGTTTGGAGATGCCCTGGGCAAAGCATGCTTTAGTGGGTCTGCTGCTATGTTAGAGGCCCTCTTCCTCAGCTGGTGAGGTGGACCACTAGTCAGCTTGTTGGGCCCTAGAACTTCCATTTAAATTTTGCACCCAACCTGGTAGTCAGTCAGTCAGTCTCTCTATATATATTTCACCACAACTTCCAGCATCCCTTAACTTTTCATGGGGTCTGGAGTTGATGGGATCTGTACTCCAAAACCTCTGGAAAGCACCAGATATGGGGCTGTGCCCAGTGTTAGCCCTATTCAAAATAGACTTCTTGAGATTGAGCTACATGGCTAATTTAGCTTCGTTAACTTCAATGAGTCCACTCTGAGTAGGACTCGGAGATCATTCTAGGGAAGGCTACTCTGCAGCATTGCAGGAAATTTAATCGGCACTTTCTGGCTGCAGATGGTTTTTCAAAGGCTGATACAGAGCAAGTGTCAGTGGTTGGTGCTGCTGGGAAACTGAGGGTCTGGCACCAGGTCTTCCCAACATCTCTGCCCCAGAACAGGAAGTGGATAATAATCTGATGAGTACCATTATCAATCAAAAGTTGGGGGAAGAGACTTGGACAGTCCAGCCATGTTAACCCAGAAAAAAGTCCACCTTGAGTCCAGTGTCACTTACATTTGTATCATACATTTAAAGTGGCGCCATACCACTTTAATAGTCATGGCTTCCACTGAAGAATCCTGGGAACTGTAGTTTAAGAGTGTTGAGAGTTGTTACAAGAACCCCTAACTCCCTTCACAGACCTGCAATTCCCAGACTTTCCTGTAAAGAGAGATTGACTGTAAAACCACTCTGCAAGTCATGGCTCTATAAGGGCAACAGGGGTCTCCTATCAACTCTCAGGATTCTTTTGGGGAAGCCATGGCTGCTAAATAGTGCTTTAAGCATATTGTACAGATTGGGGGCAGGTCAGTCTTACTCCCAAGAAAGTATACAGAGCTTCCCAGCCTTAGCTGAACAGATAGACTAATCAGCTCTCTGACAACAAATTAACCAATGAAATAGCACATTGATTTAAATTGGATTGAACTGAATTCACTTTGCAGATTACCAAAACCTCAGTTAAAGCACCTTTTTGCAAGGTTTTGTTTATTAAAAGATAAACAACCATTCCTAATGGGTTGACTTTTTAAAATTTTCTTTTAATGCTATTGTTACAACAGGGCTGCATTTCTAGACCCGCCTACTCGGGAGTACGCCCTGTCAAATGCAGCGCCTAAGTGGATATGCCCAAGACTGTGTTGTAAAATATCCCGACCTCTTGTTTGCAGGTGTGCGGATTAAAAATTTGCCTTCGCCAAGTGGAATGGAACCTCAATCTTCATCAGCTTCTGCGGCTCTGATTGATTAGCCAAACCATGTAAACCGACTGGTGTTTTTGCAGCTCCGGTGATGAGGTCTTCAAAAGAGAGACAGCGTGGCCCAGGATTGTTATGCAGGCCAATGCATGTCTACTCAAAAGTAAGTCTCCCTGGCTTACTCCAGATAAGCATCGTTAGCACTATGGTCTGGGCCTGGGGCAGCAATTCCAGGTTTGAAGATGTCATGGACATCTTTCCTCTGTCAGTAGACCTAGGCACATCAGAAGAGCCCTGCTGGATCAGGCCAAAGGCCTACTTAGCCCAACATCCTGTTCTCACGGTGGCCAACTAGATGTCTCCTTGGGAAGTCCCCAAGCAGGATCTTGGCGCAACAGCAACTCTCGGACAGAGGAGGCAGGACACAGCCATCATGGCTAATAGCCGCTGATGGCCTTCTCCTTTGTGAATTTGTCCAGTCCTCTTATAAAGCTATCCTAGTTGGCGGCCATCACTGCCCCCTATGGGAGCGAATTCCATACTTTGCACTGCCTGGAGAAATACTTCCATTTGACAGTGCTATTCAGCCATACTTTGAACTTCCCAGATTACCCAAGGATGATTTTGGGTTACAGGCCTTGTGGGAAATGGAAAGGGTGTCTTGATTCAGCTGCCCAGCGCAACTTAGACGGACAGGGAGAGAGCCCACTAGAGGATGCTTTGCTCGGACCAACAACAAGCTCAGCCTATGGCATTTTGTGCATATAAACCTATATGTCCAAACATGTACGAGCATACGCATACAAGCAAATATTACATGCAGCAATGGGGAAGCTTATTTCAGCCCAAGGGCCACATTCCCTGCTGGGCAACCTTCCAGGGGCCACATGCCAATAGTGCGTGGAGCAACAGATGCAAATTGTACCTTTGTACAGGAGAATAATTTGTACGCACGCATTCTCACACCCCTCTGCACCCTCCACCCAGGCAAGCAGAAAGGCAGGATCAGAGTTCAAGGGCACATTCCAGCCAGGCAAAAACACTCAAGGAGGGTCAGTGAGGGTGAGTGAGGGAGATTTCCGAGGGTTAGACAGAGAGGCCTGAGGGCCACTTCTGGCCCCCGGAACTGAGGTTCCCTACTCCTGATTAAATGCATAGATGCATACAAAGATCTTTCTCAGTCTCTCTCCTCCCTAATTTAAGGTATACCTTTGCCCTTCCAGGAAATCTGCAGCTGGCGATGCTCCATTCCTGCACTCTAAGCCCGTACCACTGACCAATATCTCCACGGCTCCAAACACGAGAGCCATCACATCCTTTCTGGTGGGTGGTCTCTGCGGCATAACCCTGTCCCCCGCCATCTCAGACACACACGCGTGGCTGCAGATGACCTTGATGTCTCCCCATCCTTGAGTTCTCTCCTTTTCCCTCCTCGCTTAGTCGCTCAAAAAAAAAACGTCTTTGGGGAGCAGGAGGAGAAACGACACCCCCCCTCCAGCTTTATCAATATGAGTTCTCTCGCTCTCATGATTATTATTATTACTTAAATAGTATTTATAATGTTTTGCTTCTTTTGCCATTCCGGACGTCTTCTGGCTTGCCTTTCTAGACGAGGCTTCTTGACACCACCCATCTTTCCTTTATCTGTTCTCACGCCCAGCTGAGATCCCTCCGGATGAATGGATGTGTGTGCGTGCGTGCCCCTTTGTACAACACCAGGCGTTCAAGTCTCTGCGATTGGAGGGACCCAGCCAGACAAAACACACACACACACACACAGTCTTTTGGTGTGTGTTTTTTAAGGCTGGGCGGGATACCATATTTGCACTCCTTGTAGAAGAGGATGACATTGAGCCCCCATCCTCCGTAGAGGGGATCCTCAGGCCTGCATCCTAGATTCTCCTTTTCCCAAAACACTACCTATGCCGCTAGACCTCATGAGGCTCATTATGGGGGACAAGGCTGTTTGCATCCGACAGAACTGCCTTTCCGTGGATCCATTTGATCACCCCTGCTTCCTGGATCCTTCTGTCTCTTTCCCACCTCCCTTAATGAGATTAGAAGGGGAAGAGCCTTTGTAAGGCAAGAAGACAGTCCTAGACAGGCAGTCCTAGACAGGCTTCCCTCCCTCTCCCCCTCTCTCTCTTTTTCTCTGCCAGAGCCAGCTGCTCATCTTACAGGGACTAGGGGCTTAAAAAAAAAATCATTATCAAGATGTTGAGGGGGGTGGCTTGAAAAACGAAGCCCCCCTTTCCCTTACCAAACCTACCATTATGTTCCACGGCAACTCGTGTGTGTGTGTGTGTGTGTGTGTGTGTGTGTGTGTGAAATCCTCCATGAAAGCTGTTGAATTCTTCCATGCGGTTTTTGCACAGACCAAACCTGAATCTCTCTCTCGCCTGCATTCTAAGGGCAGGACATCATGCATTTCGCCCCCAAAAAAGGGGGAACGCGGGGAGAAAAGGCATTTTGTTCCTTGCACAACCCAACCCAACCCAACCACGACCATTTCTTCCTTTCCCCGCCTTTAACAACGAATAAATTAAACAAACCCCTGTCACTGTGTGTGTGTGTGTGTGTGTGACGCCAATCTGCTTCCAAACCGCGACGCCGAACGCACCCCGTACAAACGCCAAAAGCGGGTCACGGTTTGGGTTGGGGAGGTGGGGGGGGAGAGGATGGAGAAAACCGGCTCCGAGGGGAGACCTGGTCCAGCCCCATCAAGACTGCGCCTTGTTCTTGGGCGGGGAACCAGAGCGGGGTGGGGTGGGGGGGCGGCGGTTTAATCCGAATCGATTTCAGCGCGAGCCGTTTTGCAACCATAACAAGAAAAAGAGACGGAGATCTCGCTGGACTCTTTCTTACCGGAATCGGGGCGAATCCTTGATGCACTCCTCGAATTCGACCGTCATCTTGGCTTCTTTTCTTCTTCTTCTTCTTCTTCCTTTTTGGAGGGATGGGGGTAGGGGTTAGGGATTGGGAGAGGGGGGTGGAAGAGAAAGCGACTCAAAATCCGGAGAGGCGCATCTCCTGCGGCAGCGAGCCCCGCGCACAGCCTCGCCACCCGGCGCCCTGCTTGCCTCCAGCGGCGCGGGCTGAGCGCAGGAGGAGCGGCGGCAGCGCCAGTCCGTCGGCGCGCACGCTCTCGCCTTGGCGCGCGGCTCCCTCCCTCTCTCCCTCCCTCCCTCTCTCTCCTTCCTGGGCTGTCAGGGGGGTTGGCTGGGGAACGAGCCAGCGAGCGAGCGAGCTGCAGAGCTTGCCAAAGAGTTGTGTCACACATACACACCAACACACCCAGGGAGCATCTACCAATTACCTTGGAGAGCAGAGGAACACAGGACGGAATTGGAGCGCGCTTTTTTTTTTTTTACTTCATAGAATTATAGAGTTGGAAGGGACCTCTGAGCATCATCTAGTCCAGCCCCCGGCCATGCAGCAGGAATATGCCGCTATCCCACATGGAGATCACACCTGCAACCTTGGCATGATCAGCACCACCAACCAACCGAGCTATCCAGAGCTTATTTCTTTTATGGCTCCATTCATATCCCCCTTTCCTCTCCAAGGAGCTGAAGGTGGTGTGCATAATTCTACCCCTCCTCTTTGAATCCCTGAAACAACCCTGTGAGGTAGGATAGGCAGAGAGGCTTCCAAGCAGCCATGCCCACTTTGAATGGTGGGGCCATAGCTGTCAACTTTTCCCTTTTTTTAAGGGAAATTCCCTTATTCCAAATAGGATTCCTCGCAAGAAAAGGGAAAAGTTGACAGCTATGGCCCCACCCTGCGTAATCGCATGACGTGGCACTTGCACACTATTTGAATGGCAATGCCTGTCAAATTTGAAGGGGGCGGCCCCTCAAATATTTTAGGGGGGGCAAAGGGACCTCGACCCCTAGGAGTTGGCTCCTGTGCTTCCAAGGTCGCTGCCAGTGAGCTCCAGGGATGAGTGGTGGGATTTGAACTCTGACCTCCCAGAGTTTTCTTCCGCCACTAAAACCACTACTGCACCACATTTGTTGTCGTTTGTCCATCTGGGCTCTGACTGGCAGCCACTCTCCAGGGATTTGGGCAGAGTGCCTTTCCCCAGAAATACCATTGGGGATTGGGCCTGGTCGTGCCGCAATACGAAGCAGGTGCTCTGCCCTTGAACAGGAGGAGCGCTGGGGCAGATAAATAAATAAAATAATGTCGTTAACATGGGATGAAAATAAATAGGACAGTTTAGGGCATCCTCTGCCAACCCGGTGCCCGCCAGATGTTTGGGGCTGGCAGGAGGTGTGGCCCAAAACATCTGGAGGGCAACACAATGCTGCTGCTGCAGTTTACCGTATTAACTCCATCTGATTTCAGCAGAGGAGTTAATACATTTGGCAAGACCCATGCCCTCGACATTTGTATAGTACGGTGTTTGAGAGGGTTCCAAGCACTTTGCATGGGTTAATTTGTTGCACTGCTTACAACATGCCTGTAAGGTAGACTGAAAGGATTGGAAGGGGCCAGTTTAACGGCACCTGGTTTGCTGGCAAGATGTTCCAGGTTCATTCCTTGCAATCTCTGAGCAGGGCTCAGAGAGGGGGGACCCTATCTGAAACTCTGGGAAGTGGGTGCCAGATAGATCAGCGTTTCTCAACCTGTGGGTCGCCAGCGCGTCACAATCCTATGCAAGTGGGTCACTGGCTTTGTAAGCAAACCCCAAATAATAATTGTTTGTAATCCCTAACTAACAAGTTGGGCACCTCTTGCAACTTTCCTGTTTCGTTGTCATGTCGTAAAGGCTAGATGACCTTTGGTGTCTCTTCCAACTCTACAGTTCTATGATTTTATGACATCTGTGACAATAAATCAATGGGTCATGGTGCCAAGTAGTTCTGGCCTTGAGGGCTGCCGCACCATAAAGGCTGGGAGCCACTGAAATAGATGGACCATTGGTTTGACTTGGGAAGGCCTATCCTTGGAGGAGGCAGTTTGTTGTGTCTCTATAGGGTTGACTATATTATTATTATTATTATTATTATTATTATTATTATTATTATTATCAATTAAATTCTATACCACCCTTCATTTGAGGATCCTGATATTATCATCATTATTATTATTATATGTATGTTTGGCCTTTTCCAATCAATCTCCACTGGCGCTGGGCAAATGCTGCCAAGTCTCTGCCACGGGTGTGCAATTGCCTTGGTCCCAGCAAAAGGTGGGGTAGGTTCCCAGTTACAGGAGTCATTGCTCTGGGCTCAATTCCTCACAATCAGGAGACACTCCACAGAGAAGCCATGTGGTCTCTCTTAACGGTAGGTAGCCCACTTTCCTTCCTTCCTTCGTTTCTTTTTAAAGAGCACGTTTCTAGTCATTAGAATGCCAAAGATACGCTTGAAAGAGTGGGCAGTGGTTGCTGCAATCTCTGAAATGACTTTGTGTGTGGTTTGTTGCCCTGCTGTTCCGCACTCGGAGAGGGAAGCTTTTGGGGCATCCCAGTGAGACATGCCTTCTATCGAGGCCATCAGGGCTCTACATGGCAGAAGGCAGATGTCATCATGCTCTAAACCAGGAGCTTCCTAAGCCCCTTGCACTTCAGCAGCCCAGAAGGGACACAGAGGGCGCGCCCGTCCCTGGACTCTGTGAATGGAGCGGCTCACACACAGATCAGATTAAATTAATCTGGGGTGGCTGAAAAGTAATAAAAAGTGCTGGATGTGCTGGTTTAATCCTGATCCTCCCGCACATCGTCAGCAGAAGCTGTGGGAACATTTTATGTGCACTGAGCGACACACACAAACAGAACCGATTGCATAAGTCCTCTGGCAGGTTGCATCAAGCACATCTGTTTAAAATGCTGATATATTGGAACCTTTGGGGATGAATAGGTTTTTCTTCTTGAAAGTAGCACAGGCCTTGTGGAAATCAGACCCAAATGTTGCCAGGAAATTAGATTTCTTCCACTGGTGTATTAATCTGAGTGCATCTTGACCAGGAGTAGATTGATACCAGAACTTTTTGTTTTTATTTATTTGCCACAGTTGTTAGCCTGCTGGAGGGACAACACATCAATTATCCCCCCTCACTTATTTTAACCTCACAACTGTTGGAAGTGCAACAGCAAGGATCATTCAGTTTGTAATTTAAGGGTTAATTCTGTTACGTTAAAGTCAACCAGCCAAGAGGGAAAACAGGTGGGAAGGCACTGCTTAGCAATCGGGCAGAGTGGCGTGATCTCTAGTGAGGTAGCATGTGTGCCGACTGGCTACATAGTTCTGGAGATTTCCCTCTGTATAGTTGGTTCTATGCCTCCCTGTTATGTACAAAGCCTGTAGTGCGAAAGGCAAAAACCTCTCTGATAATTTCGTCTGAATTATACACTGTTTGGGTTCAGTTTCTTCAGTAAAGTGTTATGAGTTTCCTTTCCCTCTGGACTCTCTTTGCATTATCCAAGTGACTTTGCTTACAACAACAGGACCCTGTAAAGTAGGTTACTACATGACACTGAATAGCCCGTGGTCACTCAGTGAACTTTATGACTGACTGTGGATTTGAACCACAGGTTCACCCTTGATTCTCTAAGCATTACCCTTGTGCGTACTCCGCATCGAGAAATTCAGATTCTCAATTCTGCACTGCATAAATTATACAATGTTGCACTCCCCCGCATAAATTATGTAAAACACAAAATATTCAGGATAGATTCTGATCCATCCTGAATATTTGCTATTTTTGCATAATTTATGCCCTGTTCCTCAACCGCTGCAAATCGAATTCAGCCATTCTTGTTTCTTAGATTTCAGTGTGCCTTTCACACATGCTGAAATCTCAAAGCGACTTACAGTGGTACCTCGGGTTAAGTACTTAATTCGTTCTGGAGGTCCGTTCTTAACCTGAAACTGTTCTTAACCTGAAGCACCACTTTAGCTAATGGGGCCTCCTGCTGCTGCTGCGCTGCCGCTGCACGATTTCTGTTCTCATCCTGAAGCAAAGTTCTTAACCCGAGGTACTATTTCTGGGTTAGTGGAGTCTGTAAGCTGAAGCGTATGTAACCTGAAGTGTATGTAATCCGAGGTACCACTGTACAAGAATGCAGGTGGAGGCCTTGAACCTGCAAGTGGGCGAGAGTGCCTATATTACACGAAGAAGACTGTATGTGGCCTGCAAGTTTCAGCCCAGCAGGAGCCGGCAGCAAATTATAGCATAGATGGTCTGTGGGATGGTTTGCCCTCCTCTATTCCCCTGTCCCAATTAATTGCTGTCTTCCAGGCCCACCCCTGTGACATCACCCTAGGTCTCAGATTTGGGCCCTGAAATCTCTGGGTCTGGGATTCTCCTGCTTTGGGGATGTCCATGGATGATGGCAGATACAGCACAACATCTGAGGACCCAAGGTTGGGAAAGACTGCTCTAGACATATGATAATTCAAAAGAGGAAGCAACCTCTGTACATGAGCAGGGGCAATCCGCCCTTGGTCCCTTAAAATGTGGGGAAGGTACCGTATTCTGCATACACTCAGAGGTCTTGAATCCAAGATGCCTTAACTTTTGAGTTGTACCACCTTGTGCTGATGAGAGATCCCGTCAAGTCTGCTCTCAGGTGTTTTGGACTTGGGAGAGATCAATGCAACGAAGTCAATTGCAAAAAAACATCAAAAAATCAAAGGGGAAAAGTCTGTTTTTTGAAGGAAGCCTTTAAGCCTTAAAAGGGGTTGGTGGGTTGGAAGCAACGCTGCATTTAAACAACAACAACACACACACACATTCACCATTTTTCTAGACAATAATCACACATTATTTTTAAGCACAATGGAGATTGGACGTTTTTGTTCACAGGTGGGAATTTCCCTCCTATCCCTAAAGAGAATCACCGCGGAATCTCGGCTCCTCCTACCCAGCTGGCGGTGTGTCCATTTGTGGCCGAAAAAATCGCAATCAAACCGAGACACGAATAGCTCTAGGCCCTCGTGAAAGCGCCCTATCTCTTCACTGGCACCAGTTTGGGCTGTCTAAGAAGCTGCCTGCGGAGTGGGGCGAATCAAGCCCTCTCTCAAACGGGGAAGAAGTTTTGTTTCTCCCCAAAAGGCGGAGAAAAAAATAATATCGCAAAATAAGAAAGACTTTGGGACTCTATTTTTTTTAAAAAAAACTCACTATAATTAGTTTAAGAAAAGGCAATTGGGAAGACACTCGAAAAGGGGGCTTTTATTACCAGGCACCTAAACTTTCAAACGCAGCTGAAAGCCATGCTGCATCAGGCAGGACGCTGCTGAGACCGGTCGGCGGTGCCAGTTTATCCTCTTAATTAGCATTTTTAAAAGAGGAGGGGTAATAGGTGTTTGTTTGTTTTTTAAATATTGCAACAAGAGCTTTCTACTTCCAGAATCAGGCAGCTGTGAAATTTGCCAGCAGTTATTAATAATGGCAATGTTAATTGTTCAGAGCATCATATTCATGATTCATAGCTGAAATTTCACGGCGTCCTTTGAAAAACCAACATGGTTTGTCCAAAAACTCGGTACCTGCTGTTCTTTCAATACCTTGGGACCAAGTATTGGTGAGTACGGTATGTTTAGAAGCATCCTCAAATGCTCCCTGCGTGAAAGTCTGGAGAGCCTCTGCCAGTCAGTGCAGACAATGCTGAGCTAGATGGACCAAGTGGCTTGGTATGGCATACAGAAACTTTCTGTGCTCCTGTTACAGGAAGGGCTGTCGCTCAGTGGTAAAACTTCTGCTTTGCACACAGAATGGCCCAGATTCAGTTTCCCAGCCTCTCCCGGTAGGACTGGAAAAGGCTCCAAGTCAGAGGCCCTGGAAATTTGCTGCTGGTCAGTGTAGACCACAGTGCTAAAAATTAGCCAAGCAGCAGGTGTGTTTTGCTATTAGTGCAGGTCCAGTTGTGACCACATGGAGATCTCTGGATGCCAGGTGACGACTGACATCTCCATCTGGCTGGCCCCTCCAGCTTTCTTAAGTAGGTAAGCAGAACAGCTTATTCATTGCGTTTACATCCTACCTTTTTCTCCAAGGAGTATATGGTTCACCTTCTCCTCCGTTAATCCTTACAACGACCCTGTGAGGGAGGTCAAGAGGCTGTGGCTGTCCTAAGGTCGCCCAGTGAGCTTCATGACCGAGTGGGCTCAGACGTTCTGTTAATCTAGCCCAGTACCTGGTGCACCCCATCGTTAACTGTCTAAGCAGATGAGAATTTATACACGGCTACACAGCATATTTTAAGTGACATATTACCAGTTTTAGGTACCTTATATTTATTACCTAGTTCTCTTTGGTGCGTTTGTGACGGGAGAACGGAACTGAAGTTGATCAAGGCTGTGTCCACACCATATGTTTAAAGCATATAGCGCGCCCCCCCTAAAGGAATCCTGGAGTTAAAATGCCCAGAACCTTTAACAAACTATAGTTCCCAGAACTCTTTGGGGGAAGTCTTGCTCTTTAAATGCAAGGTGCATATGCAGCCCAAGTCTCTTTGGGAATGGGGGATCTTTCTTATGAGGCTGGGGAGTTAAAACCATTGTTCCTACATTGGGATCCACGCCGACAGCTGAGATTTTCCGTTTCTACCTTTCAGTTATATGACACATTAGGTAAGACAATGGGAAATGGGTGGCGGGGAAGAGGGAGAGCGAAGAGAAGAGGAATAATGAGAATTAAGATTGCAAATGACATCTGTTGCTAATGTACTGATAGCGCTTGCTTTTGCACCTGCTGCTAAAATATTTTCCTTCGTCTTTAACCTTGTTAGGCTAGTTAGGACTAGCCGCCTGAAAAACAGTTTCTACGCTAATGCAATTCTGGTTCTAAACGCAACATAAGGGGTCTCTGTAGTATAGTGTTTTTTAAAATGGGGTTTTAGAGTTTTTTAGGGGTTTTTGAATGTTTTATGTAGTTTTGTAGCAGTTTTATGTAGTTTTTATGTAGTTTTATGTAGTTTTCTGGTAGTTTTCTGTAGTTTTAATGTAGTTTTATGTAGTTTTCAATTTCATTGTTCCGCAAGGGACAATGACAATAAAGATATCGTATTGTATCTTTTGTTATTAATAGGGCAATTATTTCACTCAACATGTGGGTTTCTTGTGCACATTCTTTTTCTTTTTTAAAAGGGGATTATTATTATTATTCTAATTTGCTCTTCAGATTGGCCTTTCTGTGCCTTGATTTGGCATAGTGGCAAAGAGATTGAACTGTGAATCAGGAAGGCTGATAGAGAAATTCTCAAGGGCCAGTGAACCTTTGGCCCTCCAGATGTTGCTGAACAGCAACTCCCATTGATCCCAGAAAGCATGGCTGATGACCGGGGATTATGGGAATTGTAGTTTAGTGCATCTGCTGGGATAAAGCTTTCCCTTAGCTGCCCTACTTGTTTTGATTCAGCACAATAAAAGTTAAGGTGATGGTCAATGCCTGTGAACCACAGTCACCCTCCACTTTCTTCTGCTTGAGGTAATTATGTTTTTTCCTTTGCTGCAGTGGCGTGAAGGAGGTTCGTCCTGACCAGGCGGTGCTTGGAGTGCAGAATCACTTGGAGGTACGTACCACAGCTAAGGTTTTCAAATTGGGTTGGGATGAGAGGTGTGACATACATTTTTGCTCTTCTGGTTGGGGGGTTCCGAGGAGCCAAAGGGCTGGAAGAGATGCCTGGAATTTTATGGCAATCCTAAGACCAATGAAAGCTATTCTCTGAAGGGCAGTGAGTTGTTCAGTGGACCAGTGACAAGAGGTGCTTCGACTCCCATGTAAGTGTTCTAGGCAGCAATCAAAATGTTTTCAGATGCTGCTTCCACCTCCTTAGTGATGTTGAACTGGGATTGCACAAGAGCAAGCCAGGTCTGACCAGTTATGTTACTGCAAAAAGAAGAAAGGATTGAACTGAAGACAATCTGTGTTTGGAAATATTTGCCTATTTAAGATTTCCCGTAAGGCTGCCAAATTGCAGACATTGTAGGTGTCTGTGTAGATCGACATCTGAATGTAGGGATTTGTCATAATCATGAGCTCTCTCTCTCTCTCTCATTTCTCTTTCTTTCTTTCTCTCTCTCTTTCTCTCTCTCTCTGACCAGGTTTTTTACTGAGGTGGTTAACCTGTGTCTGTCTCAGCTGTCTTAGAATGGAGCTGACAGTACAACAGTTTGTTGCATGTAGAAAGCACAAATATTGGGGTGAAGGCTAGACTGGGACCCCTTCTGCCAACACCCAGTTTTTGTAGGCGCAGATAATTTTTTGTTGCACTCGTGAACAATCCTCCATGCAGCAAAAATTCCCTTCACATACCAAAACCAGTGTCAGGATTCCGGTCTGGCCTTCCACCTGCCTTTCTCTGGGTGGGGGAATCTATGTCAGCTGCCTTAGTAGATTTGGGCTTTTGAATGAGTACCATCAACAGTCTCTTCTCTCACCATCTTGGAACAGGAGATAGCGTGTGTTTTTGCACAGACACAGTTCACTTTTCCAAGGGATCTGGGTAAAAGTCACATCTGATAGAAGCAGGCTGAGCCTTGACAAAACCCATAGAGCTGAAGGAGGAAGTGGGGAAGAGCGCCACTCTTCCAACTTCCTCCTTCAACTCTAAGCACTTTTCAAGGGAGAAGAAGGTAACTACCCTCAGCTCCTTGTGACCAAGGGTGGGTGGGGTTGCTCAGAAGCTTTGTGGGCACCAGGGAAATACCTCATGGGCACCATTGCACCCACAGGCACCACATTGGCGACCCCTGCCCCCAAAGCCTCCAAGATAAGTCTTCGTTGTGCTCCATAGCATCAGGAGCGAAGACAATTCAAACATAGGGTTTTGTTAAGTGTCGAATCGGGCCAGCAGGGTAAAGCCGTCCTATGGAAAGGACAAGATTTTCTGGGGAGTTGAGTACCCCAGGAGATTTCAGTTTGGACTTGCTCTTCAGTTAAGACTTGCTTTTGAGCCCATCTGTGGCAGGTCTCCCAAATGGAACATGCTGGGAGTCTGCATGCCTGTTGGAATGCTGGATCATTCTTTTTCCAAGCGGGGTTGACTCACTCTCGCTGTAGTCACCCACTCTTCTGGAGCCAGACGTTGGGGACGTAAGGGAGAAGGCGGGCGGTGCACAGCTCAGAGGTACACAGCTCCCTCCATCTGTTTCAGCTTCAGTTTTGGCCCGAGCTGCTGCAGGGCGTTTTCACGTGAGAGGCAAAAGAGTCCCCTGCCAAAGTACCTGAAAATGTGCTCAGATTCATCTCTGTATCAAGGCGAATTAGTGGATTTCTCATAAATAAAGGTTTTCATTAATTACAACATCAAAACTGCAGGCAGACAGGAAAGGGCATAATCAAAGTTCCAAAGCAGTACAGAGGTTGCATTTTCCAGAACAAATAACATGGAAAAATAAAAAAGAAGCAAAACAGATGAAAGCCAAGTCTTGCATCAAGACAAATTAGTGTGTGTGTGTATCTTTCTCTCTCTCTCTTTCTCTGTGTACATATTTGGCCACACTGAAGAGGATGCTGGACTAGACACTAGGTCTCTTCTGATGTTCTTACTGTCCAAAGTCTAGGTGCCATCCCACCCATGAAATTATTATTATTATTATTATTACTATTATTACTTTTATTTCTATACTGTTTTATATTTTAAAGAGAAAATCTGAAACACATTAAAACAATCCAGAACAGAACGAATTCCAGCTTCAATTAACATATTTCAGATTGTTTTCGAAGTGACATTTCCCTTTCCCAATATTTATTTACCTACTTAATTTATATAGCTGCCCCGTAGCAGAAGCACTGTAGCAAACCAGTGTGGTGTGGAAAAGGACCTGGGAGACCAGGATTCAAATCCCTCCCTACTCAGTCATGAAGCTCACTGGGTGACCTTAGGCCAGTCACAGCCTCTTAACTTACCTCATAGAGTTGTTATAGCAGGGATTTACTGAGGAGTGGAGAAAAAGGTGAGATATAAATGCAGTACATAAGCTGTTCTGCTTTCCAGCTTAAGTAAGCTGGAGGGGCTAGCCAGATGGAGATGTTAGTCGCAATCGGACCTGCGTCAGTAGCAAAACACGCCTGGTGCCTGGCTAATTTCTAACAATGTTTCCAGCATCTCCATGCCCATTGGGACTGGTAGGGCAGAAGGCAGGGAGCTGAACAGTAGGTGGCGCCAGAGCCAATGACAGGCAGAGCCAACTTCTTCTAGGTTTGTCCCCATCCACCTCCTCCCTACTGAGTTCCCCTAGGGCAAAAGCTGAGACGGAGGAGGAAGCCAACAGGAACCGTTGTGAGTAAGAAGGCAGGCAAACAGGGGCTGGCTGAGGTTGGTGGGGCAGTGCCCCATCTGTCTCAGCAGACCAGCCTCCCCTCATGGTATGTCATTATAGGAAAGGATGACTGTTGGTGGTTTTTTGAGGGGAGGAATGTGCATTCCCAGCTTGCTACTGGAGATATGAAGTTTCAAGGCTACTCCAGAGGCAAAATTCTCTCTGTGTGTGTGACTTCACCCAGGGAAGGGGAACGGTGTGTCTGTCCTGGGGAAATATGATTTGTTTTCATCCCTCTGTTTTGCATGTTCTGCGATGTTCAGGACCTTCTCCCTCCCTCTCCCAAACCAGCCCTTCTGCGTTTCTCTCTGCTTCTCCTCCTTTGCAACGAAGGCTGCCCAGGGCAAAATCTTTTTCTATGCAAATTGTCTTTTTCTTGGCCCTCGAACGTGCGCTCCGGGTCCAAGAATTTCTTCCCATGCATGAGGAAACAGCAAAGGGAGTGTTACGGGACAGGCGCCCGGGACAGCTTGAGTCTTTGTTTCTCCAAAGGGAGAGAGGGAGGGAACGAGGGGGGAAAACAAACCACGAGAGGTGGACGCGAGAGGGAAGCATCTGGAAATCCTACATGACTTGGAAAGGGTTCTTGGCGACTCGTAAGAGATATATAATTCCTCTCTTTCCCAAATCGCTCCCCTTGCATGGCTGATCTAGACAGTGGTATTCTCTTTTGGGCCTCTGCCGGCAGCTGCCTCAAAAGGGTGGGATGGAGGACTTTGCGATAAACATTTGCAGATCACCGTTCGCCCCCTGATCGCCTAGGACAAGTAAGACCCCAATGAAACGAAGGGGCCTACGTTAGTTGTGTCTGTTAACTTCAGTGGGTTGACTCTGAGTAGGGCTAACATTGGATGCAGCACGGTTAGCATGTAATAATGCTTATTTGTTACGCCCCATCTTTCCTCCGTTGAGCTGTCGGTGGCAAACCTGGCTCTCATGCCTCTGCTTTTTTCCCGTGCAACAACAACCCTGCGAGGTAGGTTAGAAATACTTTTACTGGTGCCCCTAAGGCCACCCAGTGAACTTTATGGCTGAGTGGGGATTTGAACCCTGGTCTCCCAGGTTCTCATCCACCATTCCAGCCCAGCTGTGGGGAAACTTTAACCCCCCAGATGCTGCTGAACTGCAGCCCCCATCAGCCCCAGTGAGTATGGCCCAATGGCCCGGGATGATGAAGATAATAATAATAATAATAATAATAATAATAATAATAATAATAATAAAATTATTTATATCCAGCCCTCCCCAGCCAAAACCAGGCTCAGAGCGGCTAACAGCAATCAAAGTAACACAGCATTCTAAAATCGATATTCTAAAATCAATTCAAAATCAATTGGCAACCACTGGGCCAGAGTTCTACGAGGATCACCAAAGGAGGGGGTCAGACTGTGCCTTGGCCAAAGGCCTGGTGGAACAGCTCTGTCTTGCAGGCCCTGTGGAAAGATGTCAAGTCCCACAGGGCCCTAGTCTCTTGTGACAGAGCGTTCCACCAGATCAGGGCCACAGCCGAAAAAGCCCTGGCTCTGGTTGATGGAATGATGGATGATGGGAGCTGTAGTTCAGCAACATCTGGAGGAACAAAGGGTCCCTGAATCATAATCATCATTGTCATATTTTTTTGTTTATACCCGACCATTCTGTTTGGGTTGCCCCAGCTACTCTTCCAACACATATAAAAACATTATAAAACAGCAGAAATTAACAGCAGAAATTAACAGTAACAATCTGATCCAATATAAAAAGTAATAATCACTTTAAAAGAAACAACCTATGTAAAATAAAGCAATATTCAATATTCTAATAGTGAATGCACCACATCTGGCTGTTTCAGCTAGCCTAGTTAACAGCCTTTGATAGAATGATTTCAGAGTGATGGAAATATCTCTAGGAGGGATTTGCAGAACAGCCCCTTCCCTCCGGCCACATTTACACCATACATTTAAAGCACTCTGGTATCACTTCAAACATTTATGGCTTCCCCTGGAGAATTCTGGGAGCTGCAGTCTGTTAAGGATGCCGAGTGGTGTGGGGAGACAGCCCCCCATCCCAGCCCACTCCAAGAACTAAAGTTCCCAGATGGTTTAACAGTCAATCCCTCTTTCCAGGGAGTTCTGGGAATTGTTGCTCTGCAAGGGGAATAGGGGCCTCCTCATGACTCTCAAGGGATGTGGGTGGCGCTGTGGGTTAAACCACAGAACCTAGGACTTGCTGATCAGAAGGTTGGTGGTTCGAATCCCTGTGATGGGGTGAGCTCCCATTGCTCGGTCCCTGCTCCTGCCCACCTAGCAGTTCAAAAGCATGTCAAAGTGCAAGTAGATAAATAGGTACCGCTCCAGCGGGAAGGTAAACGTCGTTTCCATGTGCTGCTCTGGTTCGCCAGAAGCGGCTTAAGTCATGCTGGCCACATGACCCGGAAGCTGTACGCCAGCTCCCTCGGCCAGTAAAGCAAGATGAGCGCCGCAACCCCAGAGTCGGTCACGACTGTACCTAATGGTCAGGGGTCTCTTTACCTTTACATGACTCTCAGCACCCTTAACAGACTACAGTTCTCAGGATTCTTTGGGGGAAACCATGGCTGTTTAAAGTGGTAGCATAGTGCTTTGTGGTGTGAATGTGGACTAAGCTCACAATCTTCAAGCAGCAATTTACATGTCACATGGGGGTGGGAGGAATGGGCTCTGGTGCTCAGCACCTCACCGCCAACAGTCAGGGGTAATGGGAGCTGGAGAACACCAACATCTGGGTGGGCCACAGTTTCCCCATTCATGGACCCAAGGTTCCTGGCAGCACCAGCCAGAAAAGGAGGTTCCCTGCTGTGTCTCTGCACGAGTAGCTGCTATGGCTTTTCTTAAGATTGATTACAACATTGATTGCAACACTTGGCCTTTCAGGTGTTCCTGGACCCCCAATTCACATCAGCCCAAGCCTGCATGGCCCAGTGGCCAGAGATGATGGGAGTTGGAGTCCAGGAACATCTTTGGGGGGGCACCAGCTTCTCCAGTCTTATATGACCTTGGTTGAAAGCCTCCCAGAGTGACTGGGGCAAGCCAGTCAGATGGGCAGGGTACAGATACTAAAATTACTACTATTATTATTATTTCAAGAAGCATTTGGCTGGCTGCTTTTGGAAAGAGGTTCCCAGACCAGATGTTCGATGCTGTCCTCCTTTCGGCACAGATGTGCTGTCGAGGTGCACCAAAGTGCCCAGATCCCACCACCTGCCCTCCTTGTTGGCACGACACACCATTAATTGGGATTATTGGGCGTCGTTTCCCCAGCGACCGGCACGCAAGCAAATTACAGCTATGCAAATGATGGGTCTCTTCTCAATCTGGCATGAGTGATGCTAGCGGATTATCGTTGCGGTGGATGATAAATAAAAGTGGCAGATGTGCAGGGCAGCTCCGAGGGCAGCAGGAGAGGACACAGAGAGGTCATTTGTGAACAGGGTCAGGAGTTCGGCAGGTTGCGCCCGCCAGCCTGTGTCGTGCGGTGCTTTTCAGCCAAACTGCTGATGGGAAGGATTCCGCTGGTTGGCTGAGTTAGGGTGGAGCCCTGCTTTTGCCTCTGATTCTGTGTTAAAGATTGCAGAATTAAGCATCCTAAAACCCAGGCCTTCATCCTAATGGGGAACCTCAGGACTGGGGGCTGAGTGTGGCCCTCCAGGCTTCTCCAGGCCACCCCCCTTCCCAAGCCACATACCTTGCCAGCTCTGCTTGTCACTCTCCTTGAATGTTTCTGCCTAGCTGGAAACACTGATCCTGCCTCTTGCTTGCCTGGGTGGAAGATGGAGAGGGGGGAGCTTATGCGTAGAATCTAACCTATAGTAAAAAGGTAAAGGGACCCCTGACCATTAGGTCCAGTCGTGACCGACTCTGGGGTTGCGGCGCTGATCTCGCTTTATTGGCCGAGGGAGCCGGTGTTTGTCCGCAGACAGCTTCCGGGTCATGTGGCCAGCATGACTAAGCTGCTTCTGGCGAATCAGAGCAGCGCACGGAAACGCCATTTACCTTCCCACCGGAGCGGTACCTATTTATCTACTTGCACTTTGACGTGCTTTTGAACTGCTAGGTTGGCAGGAGCAGGGACCGAGCAACGGGAGCTCACCCCGTCGCAGGGATTCGA
This sequence comes from Podarcis raffonei, assembly GCF_027172205.1. Lineage (NCBI taxonomy): Eukaryota > Metazoa > Chordata > Lepidosauria > Squamata > Lacertidae > Podarcis > Podarcis raffonei. The sequence continues at coordinate 72,195,834 of NC_070609.1, read as the reverse complement.
ACCGCCGACCTTCTGATGGGCAAGTCCTAGGCTCTGTGGTTTAACCCACAGCGCCACCTGCGTCCCAACCTAGAGTACAAAGGGTAAAATTCACATTCATCGCTCCGCCCACTGTTGCCTCTGGCCCCGCCCACCACTGGCATATGGCCCCCAGAAGGGAATGCAGCCCTCGGTCTGGAACGGGTTTCCCACCCATGATTCAATGTATGGAAACCAGGTCCTGTTTGGAACAAAGCTCAGTGCTCCAGGCTGAAGAGGAGGCGAAATAGTGGGGCAGTGGGAAGTAAGGTTTAGGAAGTTCATTGAGGGACAGTTTGGTATCCCTGGATTTACGGCTCTATCCAGCATGGTGCTTGTTGCTGCCATAGTGTCCCTGGTACCCATGAAGGCCTTTCCCGTTCATCCCTTGGGCACGAGGTGGAGTGTTTGCTTACCTTTCACCTCCCTTGAAAAGTATTTAGAGCTGAATGAGGAAGTTAGAAAAATGACTCTCCTTCCCACATCCTCCTTCTGCTCTATCTGCTTTTCAAGATTCAGCATAGTTCTGCCAGATCTGATTTTTACCCAGATCCTTGGAAAGCAAAGTGTGTATACGTGCGTTCTCTCTCTCTCTCTCTCTCTCTCTCTCTCTCTCTCTGTTTTTTTTTGGGGGGTGGGGGGAGGTTGCTGATCCAGAATAAGGGGCAGGGGAGGGAAGTGTCCGGAGGGGGTGCAGGCTCAAAAATCCAGCTCATTGACAAGTACATAGAGCAGGGTTGCCGCCAAAGCTGTTGAGCTTTTTTGAGACTTTTAAAAGGAAATTCGCCGAAATCTAAACTTCTGACATGGGTTGCCATTTCCGCCCAGACACTGTTTTCCACTGCCATATTCCGGCTGTGTCCGGGAATTTCCGGATGTACAGCAGCCCTAACATAGAGCTGAATAAAGAAGTTAGAAAAGTGACTCTCTTTCTCACTTCCTCTTGCATCTCTATGTACTGTTTTCACTGAGAGCCAGTGTGGTGTAGTGGTTAAGAGCGGTGGACTCGTAATCTGGTGAACCGGGTTCGCGTCCCCGCTCCTCCACGTGCAGCTGCTGGGTGACCTTGGGCTAGTCACACTTCTCTGAAGTCTCTCAGCCCCACTTACCTCACAGAGTGTTTGTTGTGGGGGAGGAAGGGGAAGGAGAATGTTAGCCGCTTTGAGACTCCTTTGGGTAGTGATAAAGCGGGATATCAAATCCAAACTACTTCATGACATGGATCCCTTCTACTGGATTCAACAGTTTGCTTTTCAAAGGGAACAGTGGGCAAAGTTTGTATGTGCATGTTTTTGTGTGTGTGTGTGTGTGGTGTTGTTGTTGTTGTTGTTTTAGGGCTGCCAGGTCAGGGGCATCCCAGACCCTGAGATTTTAGGGCCGAAACCAGAGACTTAAGGCAGGCCCTATAAATGCGGGAGGCAGTGGAAGACAGGAGTGCCTGGCGTGCTCTGGTCCACGGGGTCACGAAGAGTCGGACACGACTAAACAACAACATAAATGGAGGTTAAAGGGGAGCAGAGGATGGCAGACTCGCCCCCCCACTATCATTTGAAGCCAGCTCCCACCAGGCTGAAGCTTGCAAGCCACATCCACAGTCTTAATATATCATTATCATTACCATTCAAGTGTCCCTATTTTCCAGAAACAGTCCCGGATTTGCAGAAGGCATTCCGGTTTCTGATTTGATCCCGGAATGTTCCGCTTTCCCTCAGGGCATCCTAATTTTCATTGGAGAAATGTTGGAGGGTATGGAGTTATCTGACGACACTCCCCCCCCCCCAGCCATCTGAAGGGAGCCCTGTACAGGGAAGCGTTTTTTTTAAATGTTTGATGTTTTAATATATGTTGGAAGCTGCCCAGAGTGCCTGGGGCAACACAGTCAGATGAGTGGGGTACATTGGATAGATGTTGGAAGGTATGCAATATCATTGTCATTAAATGCACGCTCACACACTCGTGTGTGTATGTGTGTGTTTGTGTGAAGTGATCTGAAGGAGAGGCATCCACAGCACTCATTTCAAAATCCAGATGAGCCCATGGACCTAAAATGGCCACTTATTAGGTGCCCAGTTCTTGGTGCAGAGAAGCTGCTTTAGATAAAGGAGCTAATGTGTTGATGAGGGTTGATGTGCAACTCAAAAGTGTGTGTGTGTATGTGAGAGAGAAAGAGGGGTATCTTTGTGCAGACTGGTCAGAGAATCTAGAGCTAACTCCCCGACTAGCTTCTTGTAAGGACAGTTAATTACCCATTTAGCTGGAAATCTCGTCGTCTTTCCCAGCTAGGGATAATTTCCAGAGCCGGAGCATTACCCGTTGGATTTGCTGCTTTCTGCCCACTCCCCCCCCCCCATCTTCTTCTTGTTGCCAATTCTGCACGGATGGTGGAGATTGAGGGCATAAATATAGCATTCCACCCACCCCACCCCAAAAAAGGATGCTTACGTAAGTGACGCCCCCACAAGCCCTCTTCCCTCGTATATTATTATTTCCGCCTGTTTACCACCCACGCTGGAGTTCTCCAAATGGCTTGGATTGTGTGCCTTTTTTTTTCTTATTTGTTTTGGTTCTCAAGTTTTCATTTTCTGCGTTTGAAAAAAATAAATGTAAGAATTGCTTTCCTGGGAGAAATCAAGGGGCATCAAGGAAATTGCCTTGCACCAAGGCAGACCGTTGTTCTATCATCTACAACACTAGGGAACCTTCTGAGGACCAAATGGCAGTGGTGGGTGGAGCCAAACATGGGCAGAGCAACAGGTGCCCATTTTACCTGTGTACAGCAGGCTGCTTTCTACACATGCTCACACATCTTTCTCCACCCTCCATCCTGGCAAGCAAAAGACATAGAATCATAGCTGCTGGATAGCTCAGTCGGTAAATCATGAGACTTAATCTCACGGTTGTAGCTTCAAGCCCCACGTTGGTCAAAAGATTCCTGCATTGCAGGAATGACCCTCGTGGTCCCTTCCTGTGGGGAGGAGGTGTGGCTTGGGGAGGTTTCTGAGGGCCACATAGCAAGACCTGAAGGGCCTGAGGTTTCCCAGCCCTGTAGAATTATGAGAGAGATTTTAAAAACCTGGGTTTTTTACATCTGTAACGCTGGCAGACCTACCATCCCTTTATAAACCTCTGTCGTGTCTCACTTCCCCTCCCCCATATCTTTTTCACTTTCTTCCTGAACTGCAAAGCCCCAGGCGTTAGTTTTGCTTCATAGGTAAGGCACTCCAGCCCTTTGATCATTTTTTAATATATATTTTTTACCAAAAATTTTTTTGCTATCAAAGCAATTCCATCCTCGGAACTATTTTGCAGCATGCAAAAAAAGAACAAACCTGTTTAATTTGCTGATGGGCTCGTCTCGGCTTTATTTACTTCTCCTGTCGGGATTGCCAGCAGATTAAAGGTCTTACTTTAAATGTCGATTAAAGCCAGTTCTCTGCCTGGCTTTTAATCGGTTAACTCTGTTTGATTTGCATGTTGCAGAACCTTTGCAGAAGTCCTTCTCTACCCCACCCACCGCAGGATGCTTCGGGGAGAGGAGAGGAATTTCTGACAACTTGTTTGAAACGCAAAGTGAAAGGAAACCGATATGTCCTGTCTGATGTTGTTGTCACTTTAAACTGGTGTTAGGGAGCCTCTTTCCCATAGGTCAAATGAAACTCTGCTCCCCGTATTTGACTCACCAGACGGTTTTGCCCAAGGCATGCCCACCTGCCCTGCACCTGATGTCATACAAGAGGCTGGAATGCCGGACTAGGACCTTGGGAGACCAGGGTTCAAATCCCGACTCGGCTATGAAGCTCGCTGGGGGTGTGACCTTGGTGCCGGTCACTGCCTCTCAACCTGACCTACCTCACAGGGTTGTCGTGGGGATTGAATGAGGAGGGGGGAGAACCATGGGCACCACCTTGAGCTCTTTGAAGAAAAAAATGGCGGGATACAAATGTGAATACATGGGATTAGGAGTGCATCCTGACCCTGTTCTGGACAAGCTGAAGGTTTTGATAATTGGTGACGGGGTGGGTGGGTGGAGGGGGGGCGGCTAATGGCATTGGATGACATCACTCCTCTGCAGACCACTTGCCTGGCCTCTCGGCAGCCTTGGCGGCTTTAATAATTGATGGGCACTCTCATTCCCTTTTACAAGACGTTTCCCGTCAGAGATGGCAGAGGCCGTAAACTGTGATGGATGGGTGCATTGTGCTGAACAACAGCAGCCTGCCCTTGCCGGTCCTGGCGGGACGGAATCGACCTGTGACCTTCCCAGTCTGGATCTGGCCCATCGCCTTTTCCTTGCAGCACCCTCAGAACGATCAGCTGCTCATACTCTTATTCTGTCGGAGAACAACATTGCAGCCTCCTGTTCTGGGCCTAAGCGCTTGATGTGGGAAGCTCCCCTTTACACCAAGTCAAACCAATGATCCACCCAGCTCAGTGTTGCCTACGCTGACTGGCAGCAGCTTCAGGTTACATACGCTTCAGGTTACAGACTCCACTAACACAGTTATAGTACCTCGGGTTAAGAACTTTGCTTCAGGATGAGAACAGAAATCGTGCTACGGCGGCAGCAGGAGGCTCCATTAGCTAAAGTGGTGCTTCAGGTTAAGAACAGTTTCATGTTAAGAACGGATCTCCAGAACGAATTAAGTACTTAACCCGAGGTACCACTGTACTTGGAGATGCCAGGGATTGAACCTGAGACTTTCTCCATGCAAGGCAGATGCCCTGCCACTGAACTGCGGCCCTCCCCTTAAGGCATAGGAACCTAGGAAGCTGTCTTATAGGGAGGCAAACCGTTGGTCCACTTTTTCAGCCGGAGGGCTGGATTCCCTTCTGGGCAAAAAGGCCTACATTGTTTCCCCCCATCCCTCAATCCCTGCAAGAACCCTGTGAGTGTCAGGGACCGTGCAGAGGAGGGCGGCTCTGAGGAGGAATGGTGAGAGCCTCTCCCTGCTCCTAATCAGGATCCTGAATCTTCCTTTTTTTATATATATAAAATAATTTTTATTAAGATTTTTACATTACAAAATAGAAAAAGAAAAAAGAAAAAATACAAAATAAAAATCGTTAAAAACAATCAATCTTTTCATCACATTATTTTTCATTTACTTGTTTCTCGGACCTCCTCGGACCTCCCTTTTTTGTATTCCAATTCAATTTATTAGCTCAGCAGTTTCTTTCCCTCTTTATTCTACCCAAATCTTTAATCTTAAATTATTATAACCTTGAATTTTTACTTATATAAAACCTCATTTTCATATTCTTTTATACCATTACAGCTAGAAACCACTTAATTTCAATCCAACATCATTCTAAGATTCATTAATTTTACAATGTCTCTGTAGGTAGTCTTTAAATTTCTTCCAGTCTTCTTCCACTGACTCTTCTCCCTGATCTCGGATCCTACCAGTCATTTCCGCCAACTCCATGTAGTCCATCACCTTCATCTGCCATTCTTCCAGGGTGGGTAAATCTTGTGTCTTCCAATATTTTGCAATAAGTATTCTTGCTGCTGTTGTTGAAGATTCAGCAGGATCCTGAATCTTCCAAGGAGCAGGAGGACAGTATAGATTTGGAGCAATGGTTTGCAGAAGGACATAGTTCAGAATACAGAAGTTGGGAAGAACTGGGGGGGTGAACAGTTAGGAGGAGAATAACTGGGAGCGAGAGAGTTAACAGACTCGCTGTTGCTGCAAAGCGTCCGTCGGATCAGCCCATGGACGAAGAGGGCAGATAAAGCAGCAACACAGGCAGGACAGTGGTTGCGAGGTCAGGTTACAAGACATGGTAGTGATGTGGGTGACGAGGGAGGAAGTGGGTGGAACCCTTAATTGGGAGCACCTTCATTCCGAGGAACAGGTGTTGTGATCATTAAAATCTCAAACTGGTGAGAGACTCCTTTCACTTTGTTCTGCTTATCTATTGCCGGGGCGGGGGGGAGAGAGAGAGAGGGAGGAAGCTGAGGCCCTGAAGCCTGACAGCAAGGTGGGTTAGGCCCAGAGGCAGTGACTGATTCCAGGGTCACACCCAGTGAACTTCTGATGGCTGAATGTGGACGAGAACCCCAGACAATGAGAAAAGCCTGCTGCATAAGGCCAATGGCCCTAATCCTGTTCTCACAGTGGCCAACCAGCTGCTGCTGGGAAGCCTTCAAGCAGAACACAAGCACCACAGCCCTCTCCCCTGCTGTGGTTTACATCAGCTGATATTCAGAAGCATTGCCACTGATAGCCCTCTCCTCCACAAATTTGTCCCATCCTCTTTTAAAGCTGTCCAAGTTGGTGGCCGTCCCGGGGGAGAGACTTCCACAGCCGGCCTTTGCACGGTGTCAAGAAACGCTTTCTTTTGTCTGTCCCGAATCTTCCAGCTTCACTTGGACGTCCACGAGTCCTAGTGTGACGAGGGAGGAAAAACTTCTCTCTGTGCACTTTCTCCATGCTGGGCATGACTTTACCAACTACTTCTGTGTCACCTCTCACTCACCTTTTCTCTAAACTAAACTAGGGATTCGAACCCTGGTCCCCCAGGTCCTCATCCCACACTCTAACCACCACACCGGTTGTCATCTCGTCCCATAACCAGAAGGCACCATGTTGGTCCTGTACTTAGATGTTCCTATGTTAGAGGCGTCTGTTGAGAAACCTGCACCCAGTTCTCCCACCTGCGTCTCTGTGAAAATGGCAAAGGGTGTTCCACCTGTTAGAATTTCTGTTCCATGATTGCAGTCATGGGATTTTTGTCTATCACATGAGAGTATATGTTTTGACTCCACAGAGTGGGAAGTGACGGAGACAGGATGTTTGTGTTACTGTGTTCCGTGAAGTGGGACTATTGTCCTTTGTTCTTTTTCTCTTTGCTGTCTGATGCTAGAGAGAGAGGGAGCTCTTGAAACTCCTGAACAAAAGACCAGGAGGGAGAGAACATGCCAGTTGGGCATGTGCCTCTGCCAGGATCCAAGTCAAGTGTAGGCTGAGCTCCTGATACCACCCTGGTTAGTACACCCCCTTTTTTGCCACAGCAACCCCACACAGTTAAGTTTCTCCTGTCTCTCAGATGGCAGCAGAGAAACTCCGGCATTCCACGCCGAGCAAGTTCACCATCTCGAGCCGCACGGACTCTGGGGTGCATGCCCTCTGCAACGCCGCCCACCTCGACATCGAGAGATCAGACGGGAAGCCGCCTTTCACAGTAAACATCCTCACCGACTCTCTCAACCACCACCTGAAGCCTGAGCCCATCCGGTGAGTTCCCTGCAGTTGCAAAGCACTCACCATGTTGTCACCAGCAGGCAGTGGCAGGTGCAGAAATCCTATTTGACTTGGGTTTGTTTGTTTGTTTATTATTTTTATCTATTCTATTTATACACCGCCTTTCTCAAGGTGGCTTGTCTGGTTCTCTTCCTCCCCATTTCACCTTCACAACAACCCTGTGAGGTAGGTTAGGCTAAGAGGCGGTGACTGGCCCAAAGTCACTCAGTGAGCCGAGCTGACCTGCCCTCTCAGGTCCAAGTCCAACACTCTAAGTGCTGCACCACGCTGGTTTAAAGTCAAGCTTACCTGATTCTCATTTTCTTTCTTTTTTTAAAAAAATTGTTTTTATTAAGATTTTCTTGGATTACAAAAGTACATGCGTCATCTCTGCTTTCAGTTCGTGGAATCCTTTCTACGAATCAGTTAGATTCGATGTGAGGCGCTAATCTAATTCGCACTTTCTGAAACAGTTTGTAAATGAAACACACCAATGCTCTAACCACTGAGCTACAGCCCTTTCCTTAAGACATCGGAAGCTGACTTACACTGAGAGCCAGGCCACTGGGTCCATTGTCTACATCAGGGTTGGCAAGGCTTACCGGGCATGGGTCGGATCACTCCCGCAGAGATCGTTCGCGGGCTGTACCGGCGCAGCGCGGTGCCAGAAATCACGCCTGTGCATGTCCGCGGTGCTGGAAATCGCTTCCTCACCTGCCCAGACACCGAAAATCACACTTGCACAGAAGCGATTTTCAGCATCTGGGATGCACAGGTGTGATTTCCAGAGAAAAAAATGACACAGCCCGAATGATATGAATCAGAACCATGTGGCTATTTCTGGACTGTCCACAGGCCAGATCCAGAACCCATTCGGGCTGGAACTGGCCCTCAGGCCTTAGGTTACTGACCTCTGGTCTACACAGACTATCAGCGGCTCTCCAGGATTTTGGCTGGGATAATTCCCATTCCTACTTCCTGGGGACACTGGGGATTGAACCTGGGACCTTCTGCATGCAAAGCAGATGCTCTAACCACTCAGCTACAGCCCTTCCCTTTGAAGGCATGAAGTAGCGACTCTAGTTAAGTCGGCCCCTTTGCCCTCCTGAGGTTGTCAGCTCCCCAGCGCTGGAGGTTGTTCAATAATCACACGGCGTGTTGCCAGGCTCCTGCTGGCCGTCTTTGGGACCATTGCGGGGTGGGGGTGGGGAGGTCCTTATACACCCACCGTTCAGAGCGGTGGACTCGTAATCTGGGGAACCGGGTTCGCTTCCCTGCTCCTCCACACGCAGCTGCTGGGTGACCTTGGGCCAGTCACACTTTTCTGAAGTCTCTCAGCCCCACTCACCTCACAGAGTGTTTCTTGTGGGGGAGGAAGGGAAAGGAGATTGTTAGCCCCTTTGAGACTCCTTTGGGTAGTGATAAAGTGGGATATCAAATCCAAATACTACTTCTTCTATTCTGACAACCCTGAGCAAACAGGCATGAGAGGATCTTCTTGACATTTATTTTCTGTTATGCTATTCTAGCGGTTGTCATGGATCCCATGCAACGTGGGCACAATCCCGAGTTTCAGCTCCCCTGCTCCCCAAGGGCTGCGCGTTCCTTGTGGTATGGCTCTTCTCCCTCTTTTGTTGAGATGTTGCATAAGTAGATTCACCACCCCCTTACACAGAGGCACCACTAAGTCAGGAAAATGACTCCACTGTTCCAAAGACTTTTGGAGTTGGGGGAGAGGGATCCTTGCCATGGTTGTGTGTGTATCTGAGCTCCTGCGATTGATTGATTGATTGATTGATTGATGGATTTGAAAGCACACGTTCATAAAAACTCAGCAAGACCTTGTGCATCATGCAGAATGACTTTGAAATACAGTGGTACCTTGGGTTACAGACGCTTCAGGTTACAGACTCCGTTAACCCAGAAATAGTGCTTCAGGTTAAGAACTTTGCTTCAGGATGAGAACAGAAATCATGCAGCGGCAGCGCGGCGGCAGCAGGAGGCCCCATTAGCTAAAGTGGTGCTTCAGGTTAAGAACAGTTTAAGGGTGAAGAACAGACCTCCAGAACGAATTAAGTTCTTAACCCGAGGTACCACTGTAAATAAAAGCATCAGTAGAGACTGGTTGGCAGGAAGAAATGAAAGGGGATTTGAGAGCCTATGTGGTACAATAGTTACAGCGCTAGACTAGGACCTGGGAGGCCAGGGTTCGAATCCTCACTCGGCTTTGAAAGTCATTGGGAGTGACTGCCTCTTGGCCTAACTGACCTCGCAGCAGGGTTGTTGTGCAGATAAAATGGGGAGGACAACTGTGTACACTGCCTTGAGCTCGCTGGAGAAAAAGGCAGAATACAAATGCAATAAGTAAATAATTGCAAAGGCCTGACAGGGTGTCACAGTTTTTAGGAGGTGTCTAATATGGCCTTTCCCAACCTGTGGGTTGCGAAGTTGTAAGATACTGTATCTTACAAAGCCTAAGTAAATCAGTTGAAGGCTTTATCAGTACAGTGGTACCTCAGGTTACAGACGCTTCAGGTTACAGACTCTGCTAACCCAGAAATAGTGCTTCAGGTTAAGACCTTTGCTTCAGGATGAGAACAGAAATCGTGCTCCGGCGGCGCAGCGGCAGCAGGAGGCCCCATTAGCTAAAGTGGTGCTTCAGGTTAAGAACAGTTTCAGGTTAAGTACGGACCTCCGGAACGAATTAAGTACTTAACTTGAGGTACCACTGTAACTCCTGAAATAATTGCTTGTAATTCTTAGCTGGTAGGATTCATATACAGTATCTTACAACTTCTTGTTTCGTTGGCTTACTGTCAATGGGGAGCCAGTGTGGTTAGAGTATAGGGCCAGGACCTTGGAGACCAGGGTTCAAATCCTAAAGCAGCCATGAAGCTCTTAACTGGGTGGCGTTGGGCCAGTCACTGCCTCGCAGCCTAGCCTACCTCACAGGGCCGTTGTTGTGGGGATTAAATGAGGAAGGGGAGAACCACTTTTGTGACCTTGAGCTCCTTGGGAGAAAAAAAAGTGGGATGAAAATGCAACAAACAATAAATTGATGGGTCACCTTGCCAACTGACTCCGAGCTTGTGGGCCACCATACCAAAAAGGCTGGGAACCACTGGTCTAAAAGAAGGCAGGAATTGTTCCTGCCGAACCTCTGGTGGCAGGGAGTTCCATGGGGCAGGGCCCTGGCACACTAAAGGCTCAGTCCCTAGTAAAGCCTGACCATGCTGAATTTTTTAGATTGTAAGCCCCTCTGGGCAGAGACCTGCCCTCCTGCATGCTGCAAAATGCCATGTGTGCTGATATGGTACTGCGTAAAAAGTGGAGGCGAGAGTTCGCTGCCTCTGTTGGGGGGGGGGGCAATGAGCTTTCACCTGCCTTCCGGTGGCTTGAATTTTTTTAAATTTTTTTTTAAAAGAAAGAAACAGAAGGCCGATTAGAGAGTCCAGTTGGCGCCTGGCCCCTGCTTTGCACAATGAATAGCAAGTAGTTCTGATTGTCGACCCGTCCGTCTTCCCTCTCCCCTCCCACACCCCCAACTCTCTGGCTCCGGGTTTGCTTTTCCACCCTAATCCTTGTTTTGTTTAACACAACTTGGCTCAGATGCAGATGCATCACATTCAGGTTGATAGGGCTGATGTCAGTCTTTTTTTGTTTGTTTGTTTCGTTTTTACTCTCCAATTTTCCTCCAGGGTTGGGGGGGGGGCGGAATCTAACACCTCCTGTTCGTGAGGTAACAGTGCAAATATTTAAAATAGTGGTTCCTGAATTTTTCCAGGCTACCGCTCCCCACTTGGTTCCATAAACTCATCTCCAGTGCTCTCTACCCTATAAAAAGGAATTCTTCAGAATAGCGGTTTGCACAGCCCACTAAGGAAAATAATAACACAATAAAATTCAAAACTGTAACCATTAATAATTGCATGTTTATTCAACATCCAGTTGAAACTAAAGTTCCCTAAAAGTTTAAAGTATTTTATTTTTTTAAGGTCCCTGTCTGCTGAGGTTGCTTGGGCTCATAGAGGTGTGTACCCAACGGATTCTTACTCAGAGTAGACCCATTAAAATAAATGGACTTAAGTTAGACATCTCCATTCCTGTTAGTGGATCTAGGCCACACTCACACCATGCATTTATAGCACTGTGGCACTATTTTGAACAGACATGGCTTCCCCCAAAGAATCCTGGGAGTTGTAGTTTGTTAAGGGGTACTGGGAGTTGCCGGGAGATCCTCTCCCTCCCAGAACTACAGTTCCCAGAGTTCCCTGGGAAGAGGGATTGTTAAACTGCTCTGGGATTTAACTGTAGTTCTGTGGGGGGCATAGCGCTGCCAAGTGCTCATTCCTTTGGGCTCCAGAGGCCCCGATACAATGTTCAGGCACTGTTTTTAGAAGAGGGCATCTGGAAGAGAGCCAGCATTAGGCCCCAACACTGTTGTTACCTGCGCCGCAGGTGCATCCCCAAGGACGCAAGTGTTGACAGTGAGTACTAGCAACTTATTCCACTTGAATTGGAAAGGATTGGGGGACCTTTTTTAGACCAATGGGCACATTCCCTTCAGGACGGCCCTCCAGGGGCCACGTGCCACAGGTGGGCGGGGCCAGGGGCAAAAGTGGGCGGAGCAACGGGTGTAGATGCTACTCTTGCAGAGCAGGCTGACTTTTCACAATCTCTGCCTTCCACCCAGGCAAGCAGGAGGCTAGACTGTGTTCAAGCACATCCCAATGAGGCCAAGACATTCTGGAGGCAAAGCAGGGTCAGTGAGGGGGTGTGTGGCCTGGCGAGCATCTCAAGGGCCAGATGGAAAGTCATGGAGGGCCACATTGGGCACCCCCAGGCCTCAGGTGCAGGAAAAACTTTCTCTGCCTGGCAGCTAAGACCTCTGAAGTTCCAGGCTCAATGCCGGATGGAAGGCCATGTTTTCTTCCTCCTATTGTTCTCCTGGCTGCCTCTCTACCCCTCTGTCCCGCACGCAAATATTTCTCTTAACACTAGAAGACAGCTCAGCTGCTTTGCATTTGAGAGGAAAACCAGCCAAGAAGAGCCCAGCGACGGAGGCCTCTCCTCTCTCTAAATATTCCGGCACTTAGAAAACTACTTCTTCTGATGGCAGAAGAAGGAAACGTGGGTGGGGAGACAGGCCCTTTCAGAGCCCTTCTTGCCGACAAAGTTTGGAGAGGGAAACAGGATCCTAGGCTTGACTCTTCTCCCCAATTTTTACCTCTCTGAGCCACCCCTCCCACTTTTCTTCGCTCTGTGTTGCTGGCTGCCGCAGTGAGGGCTGGAGGCCTCTGCTTAGGGAGGTTTGGAGACCTGTGTAGCTGCATGGCTCACCCTCCCTTCCAAACGGCCAAAGGGTGTACAGTGTGCCTCATAATCTGCTCCAAATTTAAGGATTCAAAGCTGCCACCCCTGGCCAAACTGAGGACTGGGAGTGGGGACAAACCCCCCTCGAGGCCATTAAGGGTAAGAAACAAGGGTGGAGCAGCTATTTATTTCTTCAGCTTCTGTCTTACCCTTCCTCCCAACGTGTAGAACCATCACAAAATTAAAAACAATGCAATTCAAAAGAAAATCGGTCAAAGCAAAACTGTAATTTAAAAACCAGCTCAAAACATTTTAAATGGTGTCAACCATCAAAAGCAATTTAAAGTGAAACAAATCAAAATGATGAAGGTCATTTAAAAACCGACTCAAACCATTTCAAAAGCTCTTGGAACAGAGAACTGTACAGTTGGAAGGGACCATGAGGGTCCTGCAATCCAGGAATCTTTTGCCCAACATGGGACTTGAACCCACAACCTTGAGATTAAGTCTCATGCTCTACTGACTGAGGTACCCAGCAGATATCATTTACCCTCCAAGTTGCTAAGTTCAAGGTCCCTATGGCCAATATCAATAAGCTATCAGATGCCTGAACGAACAGGAATGCTTTTAAATTTCTCCTATAGCCAATTATTATTACGAATAATAATAATACATTTATATCCCACTTTTCCTCCAAGGAGCTCGGGGTGGCATGGACACTTCTGGCCGTTCCCACATTTTCCTCACAGAAACCCTGTGAGGTGGTTTGGGTTAAGAGATGGCAGCTGGCCCAAGGCCACCCAGTGAGCTTCATGGCAGAGGGGATGCACCTCACCCAGGGAAAGCCTTTCACAAAATGGGGAGCCACCACCGAAGAGGCCCTGTCATGGGTCGACACCAGCCAGCCAGCAGCCGGGGCAACAGCCGGGCCTCCCTTGCTGAGCATAAGGCCCAAGCTGGTGGAGACATCATTTAGGTATTTGGATCCCAAGCCCTTTTGGGCTTTTTTGGGTGGCGCTGTGGGTTAAACCACAGCGCCTAGGACTTGCCGATCAGAAGGTTGGTGGTTCGAATCCCCGCAACAGGGTGAGCTCCCGTTGCTCGGTCCCGGCTCCTGCCAACCTAGCAGTTCGAAAGCACATCAAAGTGCAAGTAGATAAATAGGTACCGCTCTGGCGGGAAGGTAAAGGGTGTTTCCGTGCGCTGCTCTGGTTCGCCAGAAGCGGCTTAGTCATGCTGGCCACATGACCCGGAAGCTGTATGCCAGCTCCCTTCACCAATAAAGTGAGATGAGCGCCGCAACCCCAGAGTCGTCCACAACTGGACCTAATGGTCAGGGGTCCCTTTACCTTTATTCTAGTTCTGACCACTGGCAGGTAAAGATGTAGCTAGGCCAAAAGGAGGGGTTGCAAGCAAAGCCACTGAACTACATAAGGAGAGCCAGCCGAATGCAGGCAGGTACTGTCCTATCTAGTCCTGCATCCTGTTCTCATAGTGACCAGCCCGATGTTCCCATGAGACGCCTGCAGCAGCAAACTCCCTGCCTTCAATTCTCAGCAATTTACTTTGTCATACTGCCTCCAGCTTTGGTGGCTAGTAGCCGTTGACAGCTTTATCCTCTGTGAATTTGTCCACATTGCAGATATTAATATTGTGCAGTTTGAAGCGACTGGAAGCGTAAGAACTGAATCCTTTTGGAAGGAATCATTCTGCAGACCCCATAAAAATATCATTCAAACTTTTACACAGCAAGGGTTCAGAGTGCTCTGTTTGCTTCTCTAAAGTTTCAGTAGAATCTCCCTGTATTGAAACTTTTTCACCAATACGCAGAGATTCTCATTTCATTGTCAGTTAAACCAATTATACTTAACAGTCCAGGCCTCTTTTAAAGCCATCCAAGTGGCAGGTCGCCGCTGTCTCTTGCAGGGGCGAGTTCCATAGCTGCAACTCACATGAAGAAGGATTGCAAAGCCTTGCAACCCCGACCATAAGCCAATCCCCTGTATTTTAAAGCCCTGATGATCAGCTGATTATCGTGGCTTCAAAGTGCAGCACACAGCTCCCTGCAGTCCTTGTGGGCTAAAACTGGCCACCTGCCCAGCATCATGGCGACATCATCAGGCAATGGGCAGCTAGGCAGCCCCACCCACCTGTGAAAACTCAGTCCCTGAAGGTAAAATCCAACCCACCCCCCCATTTACACACTGTGATCTCATGGGGTGAAGAAGGTGAGTCATCCTCACTCCACCCTGAGTCCTTGGCACAGTGGAAATGTACCCACCTTTTTGGGGTGGGTGGGGGAGAGCCAATTTATGTAACATCTTAATGAAAACAAAAGACGATCTCCATCTGTGTGCTCCCCCCTGGCCAGCAGCAGTCTCTCTTAGGAGTAGGTGTGCTTGAGGCTTGCTATGTGCCCACGTTAATACGGATTCCATGACAACAGCTCGGAAGCGTCGTGGAGAATAAATGTCAGGCAGATCCTCCCAATCCCTTTTAGCTCGGGGCTGTCAAAACAAGGCTCTAGGGAGTCCCAATGCCCCCCCCCACATTTGTCTTTTGGGGGGCAAGGGAGCTGCCCTCCTACCAGCTCCATAACAGGGCCGCATTCTCTCTGGGCAACTTGCCAGGGGCCACAGGCTGAGGTGGGTGGGGCCAGAGGCAAAAGTGGGTGGGGCAATGGATGCAAAGATCATCTCTGCCTAGCAGGCCAGTCTCTGCCCAGCTGCACCCCCCCTCAAGACCTTCCTCCAAGCTCAGTGTTGTCAACACTGGCTGGCAGCAGTTCCCCAGGGTTTCAGGGGATCTTTCCAACCCTACCTGGAGGTGCCTTTGGGGACTGAACCCAGGACCTTCTGGTGCAAAGGAGCTATGGCCTTCTCCCAAGATATAGAAACCCAGAAGGCAGCTGCCTTGTACCAAACGCCAGACCCTTGGCCCATCTGGGCTCAGTTTTGCATGTGTGGGTTCCACTGTCACCTGGGGAGCAAACTTTCCACCAGGCTGCCTCAGTGTTAGAAATACAAAGCAGAAGGCTCATTCCATCAGGTTCGCCAGAACTCCAGCTCCATCTGGAACCTCCTTGCCCCTAAACTGTGCCATCTGGTCAGGTAACTGCTAGCACATTTGCAAAGCTAAGCAGGGTACGGTATGGTTTCAAACTGGATGGGGGACCACATGTTGAGATTCCTGCGTTGCAGCGGGCTGGACTAGATGACCCTGTCGCTTTCCCCTTGTATGTCATGTCATGCTTTGTTTCGCATTTTGAGAATCCCAGCCTGCAAGTAGGGCACATCTTGCTTTGATGGTATGTAAGCTGCTTGGGGAGCCTTTCTGACTCAAGAGTCCAGCACAAATGCCCTAAACAAATAATAATTGTCAACACTGAGTGGCGGCAGCTCTCCAGGATTTCAGAAAGGGGGCCTCTCCTAGCCCTACCCGGAGATGATAGGGATCAACCCTCAGATTTTCTTCCTGCAAGGCAAATGCTCTCCCACTGAGCTGCAGCCTTTCTCCTTGCCCATCCTGCAACAGGTCGGCAACACTGAGACTATGATCTCAATGTCCTCAGTGGGCCCTCGTCCCCTCCATCCCCGGCCGGCGTTAACTTGGTGCTTTATCTCCTCTAAAAGGATTTTACACGGCCAGTGATCCTGTTATTCCCCAGAAGCTAATCTGGCTGCCAGGGCTTAGCAGCCGCTGCTGCCTCTCCTCCTAATGGCCCGTCTCCCTGCTCTCTTCTGCCTTCGTTCTGTTTTGTGGCTGCGATCCATGTGCTCTGAGAGGCCTTCGTGGGAGCCATTTTGTTGTCATGGCAATTCGGGCCAAGGGGGACCAGTAATCTTATCCACCTGTTTGCTCTCAGCGGAAGCTTTTTTTACATTTCTTTTTCTGGCATTTGCAAGGAGAGGAAAGGCTGGAACATCTGCCTGGATCCCTCTGCTTCGCCTGATCCGCTGGAAGCCTTCTTAGGCCACATTCACACCATGTACTTAAAGCACCGTGATGCCACTTTAAGCAGCCAAAAGCATGATGGGAGTTGTAGTTCATTAAGGGTGCTGAGAGTTCTTAGGAGGTCCCCATTCCCCTCACAGAGCTTCAATTCCCAGAGTGGCTTATCCATCAACCCCTCTTCCAAGGGAACTCTGGGAACCAGCTGATGCTCATTCGTAATATTTCATTTCCAGATGTTTGGAGGATATTTTGTTTCACAGCTGGAGGCAGCAGTGCTTCTGAATACCAGTTGCTGGAAGCTGCAGGAGGGGGGAGGTCTCTTGTGCTTGAGTCCTGCTGGTGGGCTTTCCACAGGGATCTGGTTGGCTACTGTGAGAACAGGATGCTGGACTCGATGGGTCGCTGACCTGATCCCTCAGGGCTCTTCTCAGGTTCTGAGCTAGCTGGACCAATGACCCAACTCTCAATCCAAGGCTCAGGAATCCTTTGCTCCTGCATTCCTAACCCCAGCATGGGATCCAAATGTCCACACTGTGGATGAACCCTGAGCAAATGCACACCTGGCTGCCCAGGAGCGTCTCATCCTGTCTGCGATGTTTTCAAATGGCTGGTAATCGCTTCACTGCAGCAGATGGAGAGAGAGAGAGAGAGAGAGAAGAAAACTAGGTCATTCTTCCTGCCCCCCCTTCCCTGCTGCTTCCGACACTTGACTCCGTCTAGGGCCGGGCTGCATCCTGAGATGCCATGAGGAAGCCGCCAGGCTAGTGGCTGAGGAGGCCATCCCCCTACATCCAGGGCCAGCTGCATGTTGAGCCCTGTGGTGCCCTGCACTTAGAGAGCTAGCATGTCAGGGTAGGACAGGACTCATTCCCCCCTGGTGTTCCATTATGTGTGGGTTTGTGCAAGGAATTTCAGCACACAGATGTGTGTCAGGCAGGGAACAGGTGAAGGCATGCCTTTACAGGTGCTGACGACCAGCTGACCGTTGACACCTGCAAAGTGCTGGGTGCCTTCCTACGTGCCTGGAGAGCTGCCCTACACAGAGTCAGGCTTATGGGCCCGCCTAGCTCAGCACAGTGCGCACACTGACTGGCAGCAGCTCTCCAGCCTTTCAGGTAGTGGTTTCCCCAGCCCTACCTGGAGAAGCTGGAGGTTGGACCTGGGACCTTCTGCAGGCAGGCAGGCTGGGCAGGTACTCTATCACTGAGCAACTCCCCCCCACAAACATAGGAAGCTAACCTGTTAGGACGCTTGGCCCAGCTAGCTTAGTATTGTCTGCTCTGACTGGCAGTAGCTCTCCAGGGTTTCAGACTGGGGGTGCCTCTAGCTCTACCTGGAGATGCTGAGGATTGGACCTGAGTCCTTCTACATGCAAGGCAGATGCTCTACCCCTGAGCAATGGGCCTTCTCAGACTTCTAACCAATTACAGGGCCTGGTGCTCTTCGTGGGCTGGACAAATCTGAGGCAGTTAACAAGGCTCAGTTGCAGCCTTATGACAAGAGGTTTGAAGACCCCCTTCTAATAGTAACACTACTACTACTAATAAATTTTATTTATACCCCACCCTCCCTGGCCAGAGCCAGGCTCAAGGCGGCTAACACCAGTAAAATTGCAGTAAAAATGTAATAGGGGGGGAAAAAACCCAATTTAAAATACAGGTTAAAATGCAATTTAAAATGCAGCCTCATTTTAAAAGTAGCCCATAGATCAAAACCACAAGGGGAGGGAAACATAAGGTTCTGACTGAGTCCAAACCAAAGGCCAGGCGGAACAGCTCTGTCTTGCAGGCCCTGCAGACAGATGTCAAGTCCCGCAGGGCCCTAGTTTCTTGTGACAGAGCGTTCCACCAAATCGGGGCCAGTACTGAAAAGGCCCTGGCCCTAGTTGAGACCAATTGAACCACCTTGCAACCTGGGACCTCCAAAATGTCATCATTTGTGGACCTTAAGGTCCTCCATGGACATACCAGGAGAGGCGGTCCTGTAGGTAGGTGGGTCCTTGGCCACATAGGGCTTTAAAGGTCAAAACCTTCTAGAACATAAGGCTCATGCAAACTGATCCTGGGAACCAGACCTTTGTTATTTAAATCACACCCACTTCCCCATCTACATTTC
Organism: Podarcis raffonei; assembly: GCF_027172205.1. Lineage (NCBI taxonomy): Eukaryota > Metazoa > Chordata > Lepidosauria > Squamata > Lacertidae > Podarcis > Podarcis raffonei. Next base: position 72,177,190 of record NC_070609.1, on the reverse strand, counting down.
GGAAAAGGACCCTCCTTTCTTTCTCTCAACAGCATCCTGGGTGCTCGCAGTGTCCCCAGCACCTTCCACGCCCGCTTCTCGGCCCGGTCGAGGACATACGTCTACCGGGTGGCGACCGGCTGCTCTCACCATTTGGAGCTGCCTGTCTTTGAGCGGAACCGCTGCTGGTCAACGTATCGAGGGTGAGTTTGTGACACTGAGGGATCTGTGGGTCAGGGTAAAGGGACCCCTGACCATTAGGTCCAGTCGCGGACAACTCTGGGGTTGCGGTGCTCATCTCGCTTTATTGGCCGAGGGAGTCGGCGTACAGCTTCCGGGTCATGTGACCAGCATGATTAAGCCGCTTCTTGCGAACCAGAGCAGTGCACAGAAACGCCGTTTACCTTACCGCCGGAGCGGTACCTATTTATCTACTTGCACTTTGACGTGCTTTCGAACTGCTAGGTTGGCAGGAGCAGGGACCGAGCAACGGGAGCTCACCCTGTTGCGGGGATTCGAACCACCGACCTTCCAATCGGCAAGCCCTAGGCTCTGTGGTTTAACCCACAGCACCACCCGCGTCCCTATAGGTCAGGGACTTGGGTACATCAATGGCACTGGGTGCCTACTATTTATTGAGTTATTTATTTAAGGCTGATTTATATACTGCAGAATCGTTAGAGGAACAGAGGAAGCTGCCTTATACAGAACCAGACCGTTGGCCCATTTAGCTCAGTGCTGTCTACACTGGCTGGCAGCTGCTTTTTAGGATTTCTGGCAGAAGACTCTCCCAGCCCTGCCTGCAGATGCTGGCGATTGAACCTGGAGCGTTCTGCTTGCAAGGTAGATGCTCAAACACTAAGCCAGTGCTTCTCAAAGTTGGGTTCCCAGCTGTTGTTGGACTCCCAGCATCCCCAGCTAGCAGGACCAGTGGTCAGTGATGATGGGAGTTGTAGTCCAACAACAAATTTGAGATGTTCTTCGACCTGGGGCCCTCTCGGTGTGTAGGACCCATAGCTGTCAGCTTACAGATTTGAAAATAAGGGATCAGCAGCCAAAATAAGGGATTTTAGTCAACCAGCAGCCAAACGAAGCCTCAAGTGGTGGTTCCCATAGCGCAGCAACCCGGCAAAGGGGATGCAGTAAGGAAAACCACTGTCACCTCTCCGCTGGGAAGCACTGAGCAAAGGCGAGTCCCTAGGCAACATGGCCAATTTGATCGGCACAAGGCATGCAAGCTCCACCCCCAGTCGTTCTTAGACTCCTTATTGGGTGAGCAACACAGCCAAGCAACACAGTTGGAGCCTCCCTCCTCCCTGGCTGGCTGGGAGGGAGGGAGAGGAGCTGCTTCCTTTGAAACCCAGGAAATTTAAGGGACATCATCAATAAGGGACAGCTGCGGGACATGGCGCTGGGATAAGGGACTGTCCCGCCAAATAAGGGACGCTTGACAGCTATGGTAGGACCACAACTCCCATCAGCCCCAGCCGAGTCATGAGAGTTGTGGTCCAACACAACCAGAGGACCCTCAGGCTGGCGTAAGGCTGGCCTAGATCAGGGTTTCCCAAACCTGGGTTTCCAGCTGTTTTTCGACTACAGTTCCCATCATCCCTGACCACTGGTCCTGCTAGCTAGGGATGATGGGAGTTGTAGTCCAAAAACAGCCGGAGGCTCACATTTGGGAAACGGTGGCCTAGATGATCTCGCCTTCTGTGAAGCAGCTCCCTATGTCCCTTCGCTGTTCTCAGAGTCTTTTCCCTGCCTCCCTTCAGCCATCTGAACCCGCTGGCCATGCAGGAGGCAGCATCCTTCCTGCTGGGCACCCACGACTTCAGCACCTTTCGCTCAGCCTCTGCGGAGCTCCCCAAGCGAGACCCGGTTAAGAGCCTTTCGCGGGTGGAGGTCAGGCCTGCTCCTGGCTTTCTCTCGGAGCACAGCAAAGACAGGTAACATAACTGGGGGGTTTTATGGTGGGAGGCCAGGTTCAGTGGACCCATTAAAAATAAAATAATGGGTTGCATTCAGTGCTAGCCCTATTCAGAGTAGGTCCATTGACATTAATGGATATGGTAGTTGGTTAGAGCGTGGTGCTGATAACCCCAAGGCGGCAGTTTCAATTCCTGTATGGGACAGCTACATATTCCTGCATTGCAGGGGGTTGTACTAGATGATCCTTGGGGTCCCTTCCGCTTTGATGATTGTATGACTAACTTAGGTCCATTCATTTCAATGGGTCTGCTCTGAGTAGGTCTTAGACTGTGTACGCACTATACATTTAAAGCCCATCTCCTCAACAGCCTCCTAAAAAAATCCTGAGAACTGTAGTTTACCCTTCCAAGTGCCAGTTTCCCTTAACAAACTACAGTTCCCAGGATTCTTGGGTGTGCACATGCTTTAAATGTTTGGTGTGCATGCAGCGTTAGTTGGATATGACCCATTAATTCTATATCGTTTGCTTGCTTCTTTGCTGTTTTTGAACAATTTATTCCCGTTGTTTGCTGATCACTTTTGCAGGAGGAATGCAGGGCATAGGATCAAAGAAAGGTCCCTTGCATCAGGTTAGACCCTCAATCCACCCAGTTCAATAGTGTCCTTGCCATGGCAGGGTTGCAGATGTGCTGCTCTGGGTTGTTTCCAACTAAAACAGCCTTTTTCAACCTGTGGGTCCACAGATGTTGTTGAACTACAACTCCCATCACCCCTAGCTTGCAAGGCCAGAGCTCAGGGATGATGGGAGTTGTAGTCCAGCAACATCTGCGGACCCACAGGTTGAGAACCACTGACCTAAAAGGATACTCGAGGATAAACCCACTGAAATCAACCAACCCAAGTTAGTTGTGTCCATCAATTTTAAACGTAGGTCTGTCAATTCTGACGCATAGCTCTCTCTCTTCTCCATTTTAGAAGCCTCTCTCACGCCTCCCACAGGAACCCAGCAAGGCTTATACAGAGTCAGACCCCTTGATCCATCTGTCTTGGTATTGTCAACACTGACTGGCAGCGGCTCCTCAAGGTTTCAGGCAGGGGACACCCCAGTCCTGAACCCGGGACCCTCTTCATGGAAGGAAGTCAATCCATCAGTGATTGTCAATCCATCAGTGAGCGATGACTTTCTCTTATGAAATAATAATAATAATATAAATAAATTTTATTTATACCCCGCCCTCCCCAGCCAAGACCAGGCTCAGGGCGGCTAACACCAGGTATAAAAACAATTGATTGAAATACAACTTAAAAACAAGATTAAAATACAACATTAAAATGCAGCCTCATTTCGTTAGGAACTCAAATCAAAAACTTTTTTGGGGATGAAAACATCAAGTCTTCACCAAGGCCAACTATCCAGACTGGTTCTACGTGGGCCAGAAAAAAACCCAGGGAAGTCCCCAAATAGGAGTTCCATCACAGAAGGAGAAAGGAAAAAGGAAAGACGGGGAGGGGATCAAGTTGATTCCAAGCCAAAGGCCAGGAGGAACAACTCTGTCTTACAGGCCCTGCAGAAAGAAATCAGATCCCACAGGGCCATGGTCTCATGAGACAGAGCGTTCCGCCAGGCCGGAGCCAGAGTTGAAAAGGCCCTGGCTCTGGTTGAAGCTAATCTAACTTCCTTAGGGCCCGGGACCTCTAGGGTGTTGCTATTTATGGATCTAAAGGTCCTCTGCAGGGCATACCGGGAGAGGTGGTCCCATAGCCATCAATAGCCCACTTCTCCACCGTCTACTGATGCAGGGCTGCAAATACAAACTGGCAGTGGGTCTCCAGGGTTTCGGGTGGGAGACCTACCTGGAGACGCTGTGGATTGAACTTCTGCATGAAGACAGCTGCTCTACTGCCGAGTTACGTGCAGCTGATCGCAGCCCTTGACCTGAGAGTCCGACAGATGATAGATAGATAGGTAGATAGATAGATAGATAGATAGATAGATAGATGATATAGATGATAGATGCTCTAACCACTGAGCTACGACCCTTCATTGGAAGCATTGGAACTCCCTTTCAGTCATCTTTGCTCCCCAGCTCCTGTCCCTCGACAGCGTATGTGGACAGAAACAGGTGGCCACAGACAGCCCATTATGGCGCACCACAGCACTGAAGCTCAGGATCATGGCCTCGATGCTCCTCTTGACGGGACATTGCCAATCCCCTCTCCAGAGTTGCTTAGCAACTCCCCTGCTCGAGAGAAAAGGCCTGTTTCCAACAGATGCCCTTAAGACGCCGGGTTCAGAAGCCGCACTTCATTGTTCGAAGGGGAAGCGAGAAAGCCGGGGGGGGGGAGAGAATAGGAGGATTATTTGAAACTGGAAGGACACGGAGTAATTCTACTTGGAAGCACATTGTTGGAAAGAGAAAGGAGAGGGGGGGGAAAAATAAGGAAAACGAACTTGGATTACTATAATGCAGGAGCCTTTTTTCTCGCCGTGTCGAAGGATAAGTGCGTTCCCAAGGTTATCCCGCATTGTCTGCCCTGCTTTCAGAAGAGGAGGTCTTTCAAGGAGTTGTGTGGACGTGTCTGTTTTATTTGGCAAAGAAGGAGCCAGAGGAAGCAGCTGTCAAGGCAGAATGCCTGGGAAGAGGAGTGGGGAATAGAGGGGCAGGGAGCTGTCTGAGGTGCTGAAGTGCCACCCCGCCTGCCAGCAGCCCCTGCTGGAACCTGCCTCTTAGATTCAGAGATTGAACGAAACGCTGCTCACATTTCTTCACCACGTCCTTCAGGACTAGGAGCTTGTCTCTAAAATTAGAACCCCGTGGAACCCCTACTTTCAAAAATCTTGATATCTCTGTTACGCAGATGGTGCCACCGTACCCTTTAACATGCCCCAGAGCAAAAAATTGTGGTGCGAGCAATTTTTTTTTATTTTGAAAGTGTGGCCCAGAGGAAAAGAGATTGAGAACCCACTAAGCTAAGTGAATTGTGCCCATTAATTTCAGCGGGTCTGCTTTGCGTAGGACAACCCTTCGTAACAGATTGTCTTTCTCTCCACACACACACACCCCCCAGCTTATCCCATAATGCCCAATAAAGGCAGATTAATTCTTGTTCAGAATAAACAAAGAAAATTGAGCGTTAAGGGTGCCAACCGTTTGAACAGGATGCTGGAGGCGGGTGGGGAGGAGAGTGAGGAATCTTGCATTTTCAAAAAGAGAAAACCAACACGATTCCTATTGTTTCTCTTTCCTGGGCCCGATGGGCCCTGCCAGGTTGTGGGAGAAAGACCAGCTGTCTCGGAGCAAAGTCTCCATGTGATCCGAAAATGGATTGAATAATAGTCATGGAATTGCGGGTGGGTGTTTACAGGCTCTCTTGTGCAACCCAGGAATTTCAGAGCGAGGGCCTCGCACACAGGTGGAAGAGACGCTATCCAAGGTCATTGTTTCCATTATCCATTGGCATTACAGCAGGTGCCACGTAACACCCGTTCCACATTTGTAAGGGCTCTGTGACCGTTTAATGTGGCATCGCTTACACTTTGGAACTGCCTGCCTCATGATATCAGGCAGCCACCTTCACTGCACTCTTTTTGGCGCCTGCTAAAATTCTAGTTTAGACAAACCTACCCAGGTCATAGCTGTCAACTTTTCCCTTTTCTTGCGAGGAATCCTATTCGGAATAAGGGAATTTCCCTTAAAAAAGGGAAAAGTTGACAGCTATCACCCAGGTGCTTAGAAAGTTGATGTGGATTTTAACCCATTCAAAGTATTTTAACATTTGGAATCTTTTAAACTGTTGTAATTTTTTTCTTGATTTTCTTGGAGGGCGGTTGTACATCGCTTTGAAGTTTTGGGGTTGTTTTTAGCAGTCAAGCTATGTATAGATTTTGTTAAATAATAAAATAATTGTTATCCGTAAACAGCACTTACTACCAACTTTCAGCTGATTCAGGGCAGAAAGGAACGGATATTTTAAAGGTGCGTGTGGTTTGTCTCACCTCGAAAAAAGGATATTGTAGGGCTGGAAAAGTTTCAGGATTAAGAGAACAACCAATCTTTTGGTTTCCTCTTTTTCTTGTAAAGTGCTTTGAGGTTGTTGGTTTGTTACAATCTTAAGTGGTGTTGCAGCATTTGGGACTTTTTACTTCAGGGAAAGGGGGAGTAAGGGGCAAATAGTAGTAGAAGTGTTTGAAATATTTATGGCATGGGAAAAGTGGATGAGGAAACTTTTTTTCTCCCTCTCTCATAACACTCGGAACTCATGAGCATCCAGTGAAACTGATGGCTGGAAGATTCAGGAGAGATAAAAGAAAGGATTTCTTCACGCATAGTGCAACTGTGGAACTCACTCCCGCAGCAGGCAGTGGATGGGACAAATTCATGGAGGATGGGACAAATTGTGGCTATTAGCAACGATGGCTATGCTCTGCCTCCACAGCTGGAAGCAGAAATGCTCCTGAATGCCAGTCTCTGGGAATCACAATTGGACAGTGCTGTTGTTGCACTCAGGTCCTGCTTTCAAGCTTCCCTGATGAACATCTTGTTGGTTGCTGTGAAGACCAGATCCTTTGGCCCAGTCCAACAGGGATTTTCTGATGTTCTTGTTCATTGTTCTCTCATTGGATATATTTAAAGGGGGATTATTATTATTATTATTTTAAAAACTGATTATTTCATTCTTTTTGGAAACCGCTTTGAGGTTTTAGTTTTAGGGTTTTTTAAAACTACAGGGGATGCTCGGGTTGCGAACGTGATCCGTGCGGGATGCACGTTTGCAACCCGCATCTGCGCACGCGCGGGTTGCGATTCAGTGCTTCTGTGCATGCGCAAAGCACAATTTAGTGCTTTTGCGTGAGCGCCAAAACCCAGAAGTAACATGTTCCAGTACTTCCGTGTTTCGGTGGTCCGTAACCTGAAAAAACGCAACCTGAAGCATCTGTAACCCAAGGTATGACTGTAAGTGGCATATAAATTTTGTGAAATACAATAAATAAATTATATTTTCCTTGTGTTGGCATGGGTAGATTTTACCAGGGTGCTGGCATCATGAAACAACATGAAGCAACATGAAAAAGTAACAATTAGTGGAATGCCTCCTCCCCAAATGTTGCCTGTGAATGGAATGATGAATTCAGGGCAGGGGGCGGATTTGGTCTCCACCATATTTTCTCCTCCCCCCCCCATGGCGCTGCTGGAAGTGGTACAGTCCAGGCAAAGCTTTACCACCTGGCTGTGCCTTCTGCCCGGTTTCCCTGACTGCTAGAAACCCTCTGAGCTTTAAACGCTGTCAGATTTGCTGACTTTTCTGTTAGCCCACCCTAGACTGCTGAGCGAGGAAATCACATTCTTTTAAAAACCCATCTGAAAGAGCCCAGTGAGAGAGAGAGAGAGGATGGATAGCTGCCTCCCTCATGAAATCACATGCTAGGTGATTACAGACCTATTATCCCACCCTCTCCCTTGTCAGCACTATTTATTTTTGGCTGAATTGTTAGAAGCGGGAGGCCTGGAAAACAACATGCCATGAATCCTGCAAGTCGGCATAAAAACCGTAAACCTTTTGACTTCCATGGTGGTGGTGTTTCTGTTTCTGTTTTAAGTTCCTAGTCCTCAAGATTCTTCTGGCAAACCCTCCCCACAAATAAACACACAGTGGATTATTATTAGTAATAGTAGTAAAAATGTAACGCATCTTTAAAGATTGTTCTGCAAATAAGCAAGTGGTGGTTTTTTTGTTAAGTTATTTGTCCTCAAGGGTTGTTCTGTCAACCCCGCCACACAAATAAGCAAGTGGTGGCTTAAAAAAAATAAAAAATAAAATTACTAGTCCTCAAGGCTGGTTCTGCCAAGCCCTCCATGTGGATGAAGCAGGCAGTGACTGCTTCTAGCCCCTCAATCCAAAGTAAGCCTTAGGTTGGGAGTAAACTTGGCCAAGCTTGCTCTACAGCCTTTTTTGGGGACGGTGAACAAAAGACAAGAGCTAACGGTAACAGCCTGTTGTCTTTGTTCATGGAGTTTTCTTGGCAGGGATACTGGAGTGGCTTGCCGGTTCCTGCTCCATGTAGATCACGTTTGGTCAAAACTCTCCACTATGACCTGTCCATCTTGGGTGGCCCTGCACAGCATAGCTCATAGCTTCTCTGAGTTATTCAAGCCCCTTTGCCACGGCAAGGCAGTGATCCATGAGGCAGTGAGAGATTTTACTTTCTTGGGCTCCGTGATCACTGCAGATGGTGACAGCAGTCACAAAATTAAAAGACGCCTGCTTCTTGGGAGAAAAGCAAAGACAAACCTAGACAGCATCTTAAAAAGCAGTGACATCACCTTGCCAACAAAGGTCCATATAGTTAAAGCTATGGTTTTCCCAGTAGTGATGTATGGAAGTGAGAGCTGGACCATAAAGAAGGCTGATTGCCGAAGAATTGATGCTTTTGAATTATGGTGCTGGAGGAGACTCTTGAGAGTCCCATGGACTGCAAAAAGATCAAACCTATCCATTCTGAAGGTTATCAGCCCTGAGTGCTCACTGGAAGCACAGATCCTGAAGCTGAGGCTCCAGTACTTTGGCCACCTCATGAGAAGAGAAGACTCCCTGGAAAATATCCTGATGCTGGGAAAGATGGAGGGCACAAGGAGAAGGGGACAACAGAGGACGAGATGGTTGGACAGTGTTCTCGAAGCTACCAGCATGAGCCTGACCAAACTGCGGGAGGCAGTAGAAGACAGGAGTGCCTGGCGTGCTCTGGTCCATGGGGTCACAAAGAGTCGGATACGACTAAACTAAACAACAACAAACGGTGACAGCGGCCTTTCATACAACTTGCCAATTTACAGCCTGCCCCAATTCGCCCTGTGGAAAAAACAAAGACCCCAGTTGGCAGATTAATCCCAAGCACTGAGGCCGAAGATAGATTTGGGGTGCTCTTTGCCGGCTCGCAGATTTGGACCCATCGTTTCCCTCCCAGCTTTTAAGAAGGATTTTAAGTGGAACCATAATCCTTTCTCCTCGCAAGCGGGGAGGCGGGAGGGAGCAGCCTATCGATCGCGCTTTGTTGCGCCTGCTTCCCATTAGGGCTGAATTGCTTATATTTTCGGTCACTGAGAGATTTAGGCAGAGGCCTCGGGCTCTTCGTGAGTCACTAAAAGCAGTCCGGAGCCCTTAATCTGGGCTGCCGTCCTCTGTTGTCGCACGCAAGCAGACTCCAGGGGGCCTTGACCCCGGCTCCCAATTCCCTCCCCCCCCCCAAAAGAAGAGCCTTTAGTATTTGTAATGTAATTTCATTGGGAATGTATTTCACAAGGAATAGATGGTATTGGGGAAAGGAGGTGGCAGTTGGAAATTGGCAGTTGGCTGGTTATTCAGTAACTTCTATCTTGACTGTGAAACTGAGAGGTGTGGGGACTTCATGCAGACGGCGTCTGGAGGAGTTTGTGAATAATATTTGTTGTTCAAGTGTTGCCAGCCTGACAAGTTTAAAGATTTATATTTAACTATTCGTGTAAGACACACACAGAAAGAGAGAGAGACCGTATTTTTCTGTGTATAAGACACCCCCTATTTTGGGGGACTCAAATTTAGGAAGTTTGCACTGTGCGCTACCCATGTATAAGACAGCCCCCATTTTTTAGCATAATTTTTAAAGGAAAAAACCTAGTCTTATACACGGAAAAGTACAGTACAGTGGTACCTCGGGTTACATACGCTTCAGGTTACATACGCTTCAGGTTACAGACTCTGCTAACCCAGAAATAATACCTCGGGTTAAGAACTTTGCTTCAGGATGAGAACAGAAATCGTGCTCCGGCGGCGCGGTGGCAGCGGGAGGCCCCATTAGCTAAAGTGGTGCTTCAGGTTAAGAACAGTTTCAGGTTAAGAACGGACCTCCGGAACGAATTAAGTACTTAACCCGAGGTACCACTGTATATATTATCACAAATAGCTAATGGAGCCTGGCTGCTGGGTCAGGCCAACAGCCCGTCAAGCCCAGCATCCTGTCCTCACAGTGAGCAGGCAGATGTTTCTGGAAAACCTGCACAAGGTGGACCTGAGCATAACGAACGCTCTCACGGGCAAAAGGTGGGTGGTGCCCATTGGAACTGGTGCAGAGGAAGGCAGGGAGTCCAACAGTAGGTGGCGCCAGAGCCAATGTTTGGTTCAGCCAACTCAGGTGTGTCCCCATCCTCCTCTCTGCTGAGTTCTGCAAGGACAACACTTGAAACTTAAAGGAGGTGGAAGCGGACGGGTTGTAAAAAATCAGGCTAAGTCCAGATTGCGCTTGGTGGGGCACTGCCCCCTTTGCCCTGATGGACCAGCCTCCACTTACAAAGATCCAGTTAGTTCCTTTTCTACCTTAAGACGGACCCAGATTTTCATTTTCATTTTTTTTGCCAGAAGAGATTATACAAACACTGCACTCAAAAAATTGAGAACGTTCAAGTATTTCATCTGACTTGCAGTTTTTTGTTTTTAAAGCAAAGCGCCCCAATTCACATTTCCTGGACTTAACATGCTGGTCAGAAAGCAGTTACTTTTTAACACATGCACATCTATGAGTTCTGCCATTACCTTCTCAGACAATATGTCAAAATGCTTGCTAAATCTGAAGTCTTGGTGTTTATTAAATGGTAGAACGTGTGTGGAAATGTTTTTTGAAAAAGGCATACAAAAATAGTGTGAATATTAACTTCAAAAAAACAACAACACCCTTATATACAGAAATGAGATGGATCCGACCTGGATTTTAGTTATTGTCCACTTGGACAAGTTATATACTGCTTATTTGTAATATTTATTTCATAAGATTTATAAATTGCTTGAAAGATTGAAAAACAAAGCCCCAAAAGGATTTTACAAAAAGGATAAAATGATATTATTACCAATAGGAAAAATTAACAACAATGATTTAAGACTTTTGAAAATCTAAATTGATAATATAGTAGAAACAGATGAAAGTTCATATCAACAACTGGGCAGGCTTGTCTAAACAGAAATGTTTTTAGCAGGTGTCGAAGAGGGTACCGCGAAGGCGCCTGCCTGCTATCAATAAGCAGGGAGTTCCCAAGTTATATTTAAACACGTCTCTAAATGGTTTGTGACCTGGGTGAAAACATCTTAATCTTTAAAAACAAAACAAAAACCAAGAGGACTGCCAAATTCTGTAAGGCAGAATAACCAACTAAATTGAATACCTTTAGCATCAAAACAAACAATACCTATAATAATCAGCTACGAAAAAATACACAAGGAATTCCGTACTGCGAGATCTAGTGAACAGCTAGTCCAAATATCCTCTAATGCAGCAAGAAATAAATTGTTACACATGAAAATCAACTAAAAAGTATCAACTCCACATATGAAAGTGGCACGGAGTAGAAATCGACAGATCGGTCCACTCCTACTTAAAATATGTTGCTGAAGTGGCTTCTGAGCTGCTTGGTTTATTAGAAGCTTGCCCTGCGTACATCGGATTGCCCCCAGCATGAAGGCAGTGGCTGTATCTCTGTTGCTTGTGCCCAGGTGGTCAGAGGTATACTGCCTCTGTCCTTGGAGGTTCCATTCCTGACCCTCACTGCTAAGGTGAAGGGTGCTGCTGGGTCTGCTGTGCATCAAAATGCTCTTGACTCTTCCTCAGGGCCGGTGAGATGGTGGAGAAGCAGCCCTGCGAAGCAGCTGGTCCGCTGCCACCAATCTGGCCTGACAACATGGGTGGGGATGCTCCAGCCCACAGTCCGAATCCGGCTTTAGCTCACCCACCTGCCCCACATGCATGCTTACGGTGAGCTTCTTTGTTGGAGCAAGGTGCGCCCTCAGTGCTAGTCAGCTGATAGGCAGCGAGAGCATGCCTTGTTCTAGCAAAGCAACAGTTGGGAAACTCAGTTTTGAAACTGATTTTGTCTTTTTTTTCCACTGGGTGCAGAAGGATGCACTCCTCCTGCCTGTCAGCTGATGGGCCCACATCATTCTTCAGGAGGTCTTAGGGGCATCCAGAGCGGTAGCAAAAATCCATCCTGCAGAAGCGAGTTCCAGAGTTGAACAGTGCACAGTGTTGGAAAAGTGCTTCCTTCTGTCCATCCTGATCGTTTTATCTCTAACCTTTTCCCCCCTTTGCTTTTTTCCAGCCACCTGAGGTTTTGGGAGATGGAGTTTACGGCCCCCTCTTTTCTCTACAAACAGGTACCGTGAAAGCTAACTCCCCACAAAAGTCAGCTTTAAACTGGCCTGAACCCAGTTTTTACACTCCGTTATTATCCTAAGGGACGCGGGTGGTGCTTTATTGGCCGAGGGAGCCGGCATACAGCTTCCAGGTCATGTGGCCAGCATGACTAAGCCGCTTCTGGCGAACCAGAGCAGCGCACGGAAACACTGTTTACCTTTCCGCCGGAGTGGTACCTATTTATCTACTTGCACTTTGACGTGCTTTCGAACTGCTAGGTGGGCAGGAGCAGGGACCGAGCAATGGGAGCTCACCCCGTCGCAGGGATTTGAACCGCCAACCTTCTGATCGGCAAGTCCTAGGCTCTGTGGTTTAACCCACAGCGCCACCCGCATCCCAACAACACCTGTGTTGTTGTAGGACCCCCTAATCTTGGATTAAAGAAGGGGCCGGCGGTCTTTTGGGGGCCAATGTTTAAAGTTTTGAGAGGGTGCTGTGAGTGCCTGTCGCAAAATAGCTGCCATGTCAGGGCTGTTGGACATAACACAAACCATCAGCTTCTCCCTTTTGCAGCCTGGTAGTTTCCATGTTGAGCGCATTTCATGAAAGAGTCCTTGCATGGTGGCAGTTGGTAGCTTCCCCTGCTTTCTTAGCCCAGAATAGGCAGTTCCTTAGATCAATGGCATTTGCTGTAGAAAGTTTGGGAGCTTGAAGTTGAGATGGGCATGTCTCTAGTACTCCCATCAGTTCTGCAGACAGATCCCAACTCAAAAAAATGTTTACTGTACCTCTTGATTGTTTCCCATGATTTGTAGGACACTAGCCTCCCTTTTTGCACTTACACGAATTTTGCACTTACACTTAGGACGAATTATACAGTGGGGTAATTTTTATCGCTGATGCGGGTTGCAGAGTCCAGCTTGCCTTGGGCACAGGGTTCGAATTGCAGGGCCTAGGTGCAAAATCTTCTTTTGAGGCAAGTGTCTATGCAACACTGCCTCATAGCCTCATCCAACGAAGGGCTGAGATTTATTTCACTCTTTAAATGGAACATCTACACTGGATCAGAAACGCAAGGGAACTGACAGTCTTCTCACTGCTGCCCCCCTCTGGTTTTATGCCCACGCTGTGGCATGTCAGTACTTGGTGAATGGGCATCAGTGTTTGCCCTTGGTTAGATAAAGTACAGATCCAAAGCACCCTAGGCAGGAAACAGCAGATCCACACTATGTATTTAAAGTGCGCTTGATACACATTTAAATAGTTCCCCATAGAATGCTGGGAACTGTAGTTTAAGGGCACTGGGAATTGTAGCTCTGTAAGGAGGAAAGTACTTAGAGTGGAAGCCATGTGCTTTAAATGCATGGCATGAATAGAGAGAGAGAGAGAGAGAGAGAGAGAGAGAAATTTAAATGGGAAATGTTGAATAGAAGCATCAAAGTGTAGGAGGGCAGTGCCCTCTGGTGGTGTATGCTAGAAGTGCTGTTTGTGTTGGCCTGTGGCTCCCCCAAGAACCCTGCAGTATTCGGGGAGAGGGGAACCTCTGGCCTTCCAGATGTTGCTGGACTCCAGCTGTTAATCATCCTAGAGGCTGGGACTGCTGAAAGCTGCAGTCAAGTATCTTTCCTACCTGGTCATTTTGGCCAGAGATGTCAGGGATTGAACCTGCATGCCGCTGAGCTGCAGTCACTCCTGAGGAACATAGGAATCTGCCTTACACTGGCTCATCTAGCTCAGTCCCATCTGTGCCAACCTTGGGGAAAGGCTGTGGCTCAGTGGCAGAGCATCTGCTTTGTGTGCAGAAGGTCCCGGGTTCAATCCCAGCTGGGAGAGACTCCCTGCCTTGAAAACTCTGGAGAGCTGCTGCCAATCAGTGTAAACAATACAGTGGTACCTCGGGTTAAGTACTTAATTCGTTTCGGAGGTCCGTACTTAACCTGAAACTGTTCTTAACCTGAAGCACCACTTTAGCTAATGGGGCCTCCTGCTGCTGCAGTGCCGCCGCCGCGGAATTTCTGTTCTCATCCTGAAGCAAAGTTCTTAACCTGAGGTACTATTCCTGGGTTAGCGGAATCTGTAACCTGAAGTGTATGTAACCCAACGTACCACTGTACTGAGCTTAGATGGGCCAGTTGTTTGATTCAGTAATAAACCAGCTTCCAGTGTTCCTATGGCCACCTCCAGGGGGTCTTTCCCAGCCCTTCCTAAAGATGTGGTGGGTTGAAACTTAGGCATGCAGCACCAATGCTCCACCCACTGAGCAACATGGCCCCCTTCCTCCTTAATTGCTAGGAATTTATGCGCATAGCCTTAGATCTGGCATGCTCCCCCAGGAAGCTATATTTACACTAGGTCAGAACATTTGTCCCATGTGCTCCTTATCATGTACTCTGACTGGCAGCAGCTGTGTGGGAGTCTTTCCCAGCCCTACGCAGAGTGCCTTGTGCTCTTTGCACGCAAAAGGGCCTGCTCTTCTTCCGCCATCCGCTGTCCCCTCCTTGAACTTTTGGAGGACTGTAATTTGGTGGCGGTGGTTGGGGTTTTACATTTATAAAGGAAATGTTTAGTTACTGGCCGCTCTGGGCAGCCTTCCCCGGGTGGGAGAGCAGAGTATATAAAGCCCCTGCTAATACACCAAAACTGCAACCTCCTGAAGGGTACAGAAAGCTGCCGTCTCGCAGATTTCCACAGCCTGCATCTGAATGTGGGCAGCTGCAAGGGGGGCAGATGGAACCACATCCTTTTCCTTCTAAGTTATCTCACAGAGGGGCGGCTGCTATTTTTGGTTTGTCTGAGCTGTTGTTGTTCCACACCTTCATTTCCACCTCCACAGTCTCTCTCATTCATTCATTCATAAGTTCATAAGTTCATAAACCTTTCCTCTAAGGTGGCCCACACAGAACCACCACCTTGTTCCCCGTTATCCCTGTGAGGTAAGGTAGGCTGAGAGGCAATGACTGGCCCCATGGCCACCCCATGAGCCCCATGGCTGAGTGGGGATTTGAACCTTGGTCTCCCAGGTTTGTCTTGGTCTCTGTGGTTTAACCCTAAGGGACACTGGTGGCGCTGTGGGTTAAACCACAGAGCCTAGGACTTGCCAATCATAAGGTTGGCGGTTCGAATCCCCGCGACGGGGTGAGCTCCCATTGTTCGGTCCCTGCTCCTGCCAACCTAGCAGTTCGAAAGCATGTCAAGTGCAAGTAAATAAATAGGTACCGCTCTAGCGGGAAGGTAGACGGCGTTTCCATGCGCTGCTCTGGTTCGCCAGAAGCGACTTAGTCTTGCTGGCCACATGACCCGGAAGCTGTACGCTGGCTCCCTCGGCCAATAAAGCGAGATGAGCGCTGCAACCCCAGAGTCGGCCATGACTGGACCTAATGGTCAGGGGTCCCTTTACCTTTACCTCCCAGGTCCCAGGCTGACACTTCTCCCTCCCTCCCTTCCCTGGAAATGGCACCAAACCAGCTGTGATGTAGTGGTTTCTGTCTCCTGGGTCCAAGAATCGCCCAATCAGCACAAAAAGAAAGGTTTTTGGGCACTGAGAAGAAGTCTTCCCATGTTTTGGGCTGATTGGAGCCAATCAAAGTGAAAGGAGGTGAGTCAGCCACTGAGGATTGGCTCCTAGAGTCCCTCTGGAGAAGGCGTGCAAGAAGAACACCCAAGAGTATGCGTGCCCCAAAGCTCAGCATGTAGGAACACTGAAAGCACAAAAGGCTTTGGTTTCAAGGGAGCAGGGGGCAAGTTCTGTTGCATGCAGTGGACCTTCGAGGAAGACACAACTTTAAGTTGCTGTGAAAGAAGATGTTGGGAGACCTCCAAAACCTTTCCCCCACAAAAAATAGTAGATGTAGCCGAAAGGCAACACGTGGAGATATGCGCTGATGGTTGAAATGTATCTATTATTATTAGTATTTCATGATTATAAAATCACTGTATAATCTTCAAAGGGGGCATGGCTTGTGACTATCAGGAAGGGACTCTGCGCTTTGCCACTGCACCGCTGCAAGTCATAGAATAAGAGAATCATAGAGTTGGAAGGGACCCTGATGATCATCTATTCCAGCCCCCTGCAATATGCAGCTGTCCCATATGGGGATCGAACCTGCAACCTTGGCGTTATCAGCACCACCAACAGAGCTATCCATTGATCCGAACTCCAACAAGACGGTTGCCAACTCCAGGAAGAAACGTGGGAAGCTGTCTCTTGCTTTCATTATGACTTTTTTCTTAGCTTTATTTTATCCTGCCCTTGTTCCCGAAGGAGGCCAGGGCAGGCGACATCAAAACGTTTAAGCAGTCCCAACTCAAAATGAAATAAAAACCTATTTAGAAACCACCTAAGCATCTAAAAGCATTACCCTGCCAAGGCTGCCACAGCCAGGATCTTCCAGCCCTTACAGGGAACAGAAATGCCCTTATAGTTCTCCTCAGAGTCAGTGATGAGGGAGACAGATGCACCTCACTAGTGTTGCCTACACTGGCCGGCAGCGCCTCTCCACGTTCTTAGACGGGAGGCATTCCCAGCCCTGCCTGGAGATGGTGCGGGTTGAATCTGGGATCCTTTGCAGATCTGGGATCCTCTGCCAAGTAGATAACTGTCCCACTGAGCCTCAACCCTTCCCTCTTTTACCCATCCGACATCCTGCTGCAGGGAACTGTTGCGGGGGGAGCCCAGCATTTTGGCTCTGCTTGTGGTCCACCCACAAGAGTCTGCAAGGGCAGAAGTCGGTGACACCAGAGGTGCTCACACGCTCGCTCACCTCCGCCCTCCCGCCAAAAGGAAAGAGAGCAGTGAACTAAAGTTTCCTTTCTGAAACTAACAGGCTCGCGCTGCCTGGTTCTTTGGCCCATGTGACCTTTTTATAAAAGCAGCTCTGCTGGGTCAGAGGAAAAGGCCTGTTTCTTTCAAGTTGTTTCCTCCCTAGGGGCTCAAGATGGGGACTCCGTCGTTCTTCCCCACCCGCTGCCAAACCTCACGACAAGCCTGCGAGGTGGGCCAGTCTGAAAGGTAGTGGCCTGGCCAAGGCAACCCACTGAACTTCAACAGCTGAGCAAGAACTGTAAAAGGCATTAAAGCCCACAAGCAGCCCCTGGAAGCAATGTCTGTGACTGCTTCCTGTCCCTGGCAGTGGCTGCTCAGGGCAGATTCTATCATAGAGGTTTTGTTTAACCCCCTGCCTTGAATCTGACCCCTCCTAGAATAGAGACAAATGCAGAAAACTGCTCCCAAGCATATTCAGAACTGGCAAACTAGAACCAATGGAGGCAGCTGGTTTGGTGTCGTCTAGCTCTCTTAATTGTTAGAAGCTTATTTTCTTCTTTCATCCAATGGGACAATGTCAATATTTGTTTTAATGTTTGTTGTATTACCACCGCCGTTCTTTGAGTTTTTATTTATTTATTGGGGAGATGGGGAGCCTACAGCCTTCCCGATGGTGCTGGTCTGCAACTCCCATCACCCCTGTCTGTTGGCTGGGGTTGATGGGAACTAGAGTCCCATGGTGTCTGGTGGCCTAGAAATTTGTCATTATTAGAGGGGGGATCCTAAGAAATTGAGAATTTAGCCCCCCCCCAAAGGTCTTAATTGTGTAAGTCAATAAAATGCACATTCCTTTGCACAGCGTTCCATTGGCTGTTCATGCCCATTCACTTCCATGACTTTTGCTGCTTAATATCCTACAGCCCTTTAAATATAACTGTGAGAAGGGCGTGTGTGTTATTGTTCTGTTCTTTTGGTTTTAATTATTTTCTGTGTTTTATCTTGTATTTTATTCTGTGAACTGCCCTGAAATCTTTGGAATGAACAAACAATTGAATGGGTCTAGCAACTCCGACCAGGTCTAATGTTGGATATAACCCCGTGTCAGACCCATGGAAGTGAATGGACACAACTACCTTAAGCCCATTGATTTAAATGGCTCTACCGTGGTACCTCGGGTTATGAACTTAATTCATTCCGGAGGTCCATTCTTAACTTGAGGTACCACTTTAGCTAATGGGGCCTCCCGCTGCCGTCGTGCCGCTGGCCCATGATTTCCATTCTCATCCTGGGGCAAAGTTCAGAACCCGGAGCAACTACTTCCGCGTTAGCGGAGTTTGTAACCTGAAGCGTTTGTAACCCAAGGTACCACTGTACTTGAACAAGGACTAACAATAGATTCACCCTATTGAGTTGACTCTTGACTTAGGAGCGATACAGCCCCTGGATTTGCCCTAACAGGTACAGATTGTGGGACTTGTCTGACGCCGGATTGATTTTTGACCCTCCCTTTCCTTCCCTTGCCAGGTGCGGAGAATGGTTGGCGTCTTGGTGTCCGTCGGCCAGGGCCACCTCGAACCTTGTCAGGTGCAAAGGCTTTTGGAGATCAGGGACCTGATGGCTTACCCCAACAACACCATCGCGCCGCCCGATGGACTCTTCCTCAAAGATGTGGAGTACTGCGAAGCTGGTTAGTCTGGAAACCTCCACTTGCTTCTGGGGCGCAGAATCCTTAGCTTAGTAGCCTTGCCTGCAGAAGGTCCCAGGCTCAGCAACCCTCAGCATCCCAGACCCTGTGCAGACTTGTCTCAAGCGCAGACAGATGAATCGAAAACTGAGCGTGCATCACGCAACCATCAGGTTGCCCCTGCCTGAAGTGGTCCAGCTCAGAGGCAGATAGAGCACCTCAGCCAAGAAGTAGGTCCTGTGTTGCTGTTTATCACCCCACTGTTGGAGAACTGGTGTTTGTAGGGTGCAATGAATTCTTAAAAGTTGGGATTTTTATGAGGAATTCTTTTGTGTTCTGAAGGTTCTGTGGTGTGAATTAACACGGCAAAGTCAATAGGCTATTGAATGTGTTGCTTTCAGTAACACCCCCTCCCTTAAAACTGTCAGCCCCCCCAAGAGACATAGGCAGAATCTACAGGGGAGTTTCAGGCAGGCATTTAAGCCATGCCAGCCAAACATCTGTTGGTGTGCAAGATGGAAAATCCAAACTGTTTCTGTTCTCTGTTGTGGTGTCAGGGTGATGAATTGGATTTTAATTATCCCAAGCTGCAATGTGCCTGCGTTTGAAGGATGTGGGGCAGAGATCCTCTTACATGAAATAAAAATCTCCCATTAAAAAGGATCAGGTTGCAGTGGAGAGAGAGACCTCTCTGCCAGAGACCCTGGAACCTTTGTTTCACCTGGTATATAAGGAAGCTTCAGTCTCCGTATCTCAGAAAGGGTATTGTGAAGCTGGGGAGGGGGAACCAAATCATCAGCTGGAGGCGGCAATACTTCTGAATGCCAGTTGCTAAAGCATTTCAAGATTTTTAACTTAGGAGAAAAGAAGGAAATGTTGAAGAGTGATTACAAATGTCTGCATTGTGTGGAAAACATGGGTAGAGGGAATCTTCCTTTCCCTCTTTGGCCCCAGCTGCACTATACATTTAAAGCAGTGCCAAACTCATTTTTAGACGATATTTAGATTCTTTTTTGTTTAGATCATACTGTCTCCTAAGAATTCCCAGAGTTGCCTGTGGAGAATTAAGCCACTTGGAGAACTGGAGCTCTGCTTCTTTTGTCGCTGTTTTGAAAAAAAGGCTGGTGGGAAAATACGCTTGAAGATTGGTTGTGATTTGCAAACTTAGAGTGCATTTGTATAGAACTTTGAACCTCTTCCTGGGCATCTAGTTGTAATAAGCTTGTGGTAGATGAAGGGAACGCAGTGGATGTAGCCTACCTTGATTTCAGCAAGGCATTTGACAAGGTGCCTCATGATATTCTTGTAAAGAAGCTGGTAAAATGCGGTCTTGACTGCTACCACTCAGTGGATTTGTAACTGGCTGACTGACCGAACCCAAAGGGTGCTCATCAATGGTTCCTCTTCATCCTGGAGAAGAGTGACTAGTGGGGTGCCACAGGGTTCTGTCTTGGGCCCGGTCTTATTCAACATCTTTATCAACGACTTGGATGATGGACTCAAGGGCATCCTGATCAAATTTGCAGATGACACCAAACTGGGAGGGGTGGCTAACACCCCAGAGGACAGGATCACACTTCAAAACAACCTTGACAGATTAGAGAACTGGGCCAAAACAAACAAGATGAATTTTAACAGGGAGAAATGTAAAGTATTGCACTTGGGCAAAAAAAATGAGCGGCACAAATACAAGATGGGTGACACCTGGCTTGAGAGCAGTACATGTGAAAAGGATCTAGGAGTCTTGGTTGACCACAAACTTGACATGAGCCAACAGTGTGACGCGGCAGCTAAAAAAGCCAATGCAATTCTGGGCTGCATCAATAGGAGTATAGCATCTAGATCAAGGGAAGTAATAGTGCCACTGTATTCTGCTCTGGTCAGACCTCACCTGGAGTACTGTGTCCAGTTCTGGGCACCACAGTTCAAGAAGGACACTGACAAACTGGAACGTGTCCACAGGAGGGCAACCAAAATGGTCAAAGGCCTGGAAACGATGCCTTATGAGGAACGGCTAAGGGAGCTGGGCATGTTTAGCCTGGAGAAGAGGAGGTTAAGGGGTGATATGATAGCCATGTTCAAATATATAAAAGGATGTCACATAGAGGAGGGAGAAAGGTTGTTTTCTGCTGCTCCAGAGAAGTGGACACGGAGCAATGGATCCAAACTGCAGGAAAGAAGATTCCACCTAAACATTAGGAAGAACTTCCTGACAGTAAGAGCTGTTCGACAGTGGAATTTGCTGCCAAGGAGTGTGGTGGAGTCTCCTTCTTTGGAGATCTTTAAGCAGAGGCTTGACAACCATATGTCAGGAGTGCTCTGATGGTGTTTCCTGCTTGGCAGGGGGTTGGACTCAATGGCCCTTGTGGTCTCTTCCAACTCTATGATTCTATGATTCTATTCTATGATTCTAACAATCGAGTAAGGGCGGTCAGTATCCTCATTTCTCATGTTGCAGAAGGGGAGGCTGGAGGCTTGGCTAAGGCTATCAAGCAAGTTCGTGGCAGAGCTGAAATTTGAACTATGGACTCTTCCCAGTGCTACCAAGTTACACCGGACTTTAGGCCTGTCTTTCCCCTCTTCTTCTCTTTGCAGACTTGGAGATCAGCGAAGCGGAATCGGAATGGCAGCCTAACTGAACTCCCCATGACTGGAACAGAGAGAGGTCAGGGGAGGAGATCGCCCTCTTTCCTGCTATGTGGCCACATGTCTTTAAACCTATTCACATACATACGTGGAACATTCTTCAATATCCCATCCCTACAAAACAAACTATATCCAGACATTTGGGGTGGGGGTGTGCTTAGAGCGCAATTACATTTGAACCAGGATTTGAACCCAAAGCTCTTGAACTGGAACCTCAGGCTGTTTTATGCTGTGTAAGACAGAACATGACATCCTGAGAATCTCTGCTTGCTTCTTTTAGAACAAGACACTAGTCCCTAGTGATAAGCCTGGAAACACAGGACAGGGCTGTCTTGGTACCAGGAGGCGGACTGGGCCTTGCCTGGCCAGTGAGGTCTTGATGCAACAGAGTGGCTTCAGTTTCGGGGTTAAGCTCTGCCTCTGCCAGGAACTCGCCAGGGGGTCATTTTGGGCAGTCATTCAGTTCAAAGCCTTTTGTGCCTCATCTGCAGAACTGATGTGGTCCTTACTGGCCTAGCTTAGAGAGCCGTTATGAGGATTACAGCAAGATAGCATGCGTGAAGCCATGTGGGTGCCACATAAAAGGGCTATATGTTGATTTTGATTGTGCAAAATAAGCAGCTACTGTTAGCATCTTGCAGAAATTGTTTTTTTATATCCTGTTTTGTGGACCACATTTCCTGATCATCGTTTGTCTAGAAGATTGGGGTAGAAGAGATTGCCAAATTAGTTCAGCTATGTTAGATAATCTTAGTAATAGTTTAAGTTAGATAAACTAGATTAGATAAGGCGAAGCTTCCAGTTAGAAACTCAGCACTAGCGGTTTGTATTATCTGCGGTCCCAATTCCTGACTTGCACAATGGGTGACCCAAACGCAACCTGCTGGTGACTTACTAATAGCCCACCATGGGCTTAGTCAATCTCAGCTTTGGGTTCCTGGCTGAGCACTGCAAAACTGATTGGAAAGAGTGTGTGTGCTTGTTTTTAAATGCCTTACACAACACTATCAAACCAATAGTTATGTAAATTCAACTAACAAATATACCCACAATGTAACTGGCTGTGTTTAACTATATAAATTCTTTATACAACCACCGATTCATTTGTACATACGTGGAACACAAAAGCTTCTGTTTGGACATTACGTATATAAGAACTGATCTATTTGTATTTCCTGTTCTAAATGTTGGTCCTTAATTGCTTCTACTCAACTAGATAATGTGAAAAGAGTTGTGTTTATATGATGTATAAAGAATTTATATAGTTAAACACAGCCAGTTACGTTGTGGGTCTATTTGTTTTTAAACGCTTGGCAGGCCCCAGCCAAGATCTAAGGGAGCTACATTCAGCCAAGCAGCTTTGACCGAGGTGCCCTAATCTGAACAGGCCCCGCTGTGCCTTTGGAGGGGGCCAGTGCCCACACCGCTGGCTGTGCATGCAGCTTGCAGGCTGCTTTTGACTCCGCTCTCCACTTCCTGTGACTTTTCAAGACGAAACAGAGTGTGGGAGGAACTTTATTTTTCTCTTCCCCTTTGCAAAAATGCGGAGGTGCCGACTGCTCCTCTCCATCTGAGGTTCAAGAGAGGTGTGGAGTTAGTAGAAGCCCTCAGAGAGGAAACAGTCCTTGGTGGTACAACAGCTGAAGACTGGCAGCCCAGGATAGCAGACTGGTAAGTTGTCACACACACCCTTCACCCACTTGATGGGTTGCTTCATAAAGCAAGTTGATAGAGATGGTGATGCATTAATGAAACGCAAGTCGGACTTCGTTAGAATGACACAGGGGTGGACTCTCCATAGATGTGGTGAGCTCTTCTTCCTTGGAGTTTTTTTAATGCAGGTTTGATGACCCTCTGCAAGGGATTCTGAAGCTGTGATTCATAGAACTCTACAGTTCTATGATTCTCTGTTCAGGTTTGCAGTCACTCTGTTCCATCACCTCTCAAAAAAAAAAACCCAACCCCACCCAGTCAACATTCTGTAGCTTTTGAGCATCTTCAGTCCTGATTCAACAGTTTGGGAAGTTAGGAAGATAGCAAGCTGCCTTATGCAGTCAGACCATGGGTCCAGCTGGCTCAGTATTGTCTACACTGGGTGGCAGCAGCTCTCAAGGGTTTCATGCAGGGAATTTCCCCCAGCCCTACTTGGAGATGCTGTTGGGGTTTGAGCCTGGAACTTTCTGCATACAGGGCAGGCGCTACACCACTTTGACCCCTTAGGATCTTGTCCCCTTCCTTGGTGATCTAATCTTGAGGCCCCTGTATGCCTGCTGATAGCTCCTCTTATGGGTGAGGCTGTTTTGTCCATGTTTAAGAGTGTCACTCACCCACTGAACACCAGAACTAGAAGAAATGAGCACGGCCCCAGATTGATCAGACCGAGGGGTTCATCTAGCAGTCTTCAGCTTACAACTGCATTCAGCTGTGTAATGATAAGTTTGTGGTGGAGAAGGTAATCAAAGGCTACCAGTCACAATGGCTGCATTGTACCTCCACTAATGGAGGAGTCGAGAGTCGTGCTCAGTTCCTGTTTGCAGGCTTCCCAGAGGCATCTGGTTGGCCTCTGTGAGAGCAGGGTGCTGGACTAGGTGGGCTTTTGACCTGATCAAGCTTATTCTGTAAAACTGAGATTGCAGCACAGAGCCCAAGCAGCTTAGCTTGATGCTTAGTTTGATGCAAAGTTGTGGCCCTCTTGATAACGTCTTAATGTTCTTCTCTTTCTGCTTTGACAGTTTTGCTCTTCGCTGGGTCAGCTCTGCTCACAGGCAAAAAGCTTGCACATCTTTAGCCCACCACAAAGATCTCCTTAACTCCAGCTGCCCGCTAAAGACCCAGGGCTCTGACTTTGAACTGCGTACCACCTAGGGAAATGTGAAGGCAAAATGACCGCTGATCTCTAGGAAAAAAGGAGACACTTCCACAGCTTAAAAAAAGAGAAAGATGGATAACACAACTATCGTTGATAAGACCATTGCCAACGCCAGTTTGGCAGAGTGCATCTTCCAAGCAGACTTTCAGTATTCCTTCTTCACGATTGTCTACAGTACGGTCTTTGTCCTGGGCCTCCTGGGCAATGGGGCCGCCCTGCACCTCCTGACCTGCCAGGCCATCAGCATGCCTCGCTCCTACGTCTACCTGGTCAACTTAGCCGTGGTGGACACCCTGTTTGTCTGCATCCTGCCTTTCAAGATCCATTACCACCTCAACCGGAACAACTGGATCTTTGGGGACATTGCCTGTCGGCTGACAGGGAGCATGTACTTCCTCAACATCTACCTCAGCATCGCCTTCTTCACCTGCATCTGCCTTGACCGCTACGTGGCCGTTTTGCACCCTTTTGTGTACATCCGGATCAAGGGCGCCCACTACGGGCTGGTGGCTGCGGTCCTCTGGGTGACGGCAGTGAGCATCGCCGCCCCGCTGGTCCTCGGGGGGCCCCTCAACTTCAACCGGAGAAACGCGACCGTCTGCTTCGAGAGTTTTGGGCTGGAGGAGTGGACCGGGCGCATGATGCCCTACAACGTCTGCGCGCTGATATTTGGCTTTGTGGTCCCTTTCGGGGTCATCCTGATCAGCTACCCTCTGATCGCCCGGCGCATCTCTCGCATCCCCCGCAGTGCCCGCAAGAGGAAGGCCCTGGGCACCATCTACCTCATCCTCTTCATCTGCGCCACCTGCTTCCTCCCATACCACCTCACCCACCTGCTGCACTTCCTCATGCGAGCTGGGCTGATCCAGGACTGCCGCTTTGCCGTTGTCATATACAGGATGCGCCGCATCACTCTGGCCTCGGTCAGCTTCAACTGCTGCCTGAACCCCATCTTGTACTACTTCACCTCAGCCAGCAGGCGGTGCCGCTGGAGACTTCCCTTCAGGACCAGGGCCACAAAAATCTACACCATCTGTGGTCGTCAAGGCGACGCTTGCGCACCCGCCAACCTACGCATTGCCGGACCAAGGCGGGGGGAAAGGAGGCAGCAGGTTCAGATGATATCGGTGAGAAACCCAAGGAACTTTAACTGAAACTGTAGAGGGCTTTGTGCAGGAGGGGTTAGTGTTATGTATCCTTAAGATTTTTGAAAGGGGCTGCAGCAGGGTGGACCACATTTCCCCAGTGGCCACCTAGATTTTCTCTTTCTGCCACCCACCCAAGAACCCTGAGAGAGATTATCAGCAATGCCATGTTTCTGCAGGAGCACATAATGTGATACCAGATGCAGAATATATGCCCCATGATTTTATATTTTCAAAAAGGCACATTTCTAGTCCTTTCGGCTGTGATGATACGCTTAAGATAAATTTATTGTCATTGTCCATATATACACAGTATACACAACAACGAAAATCAAACACCCACCCAAAGACCGGGTTCACATACACATTTGCACGTATCTCCAACATTCTCATCCTATTCAGACATAATCTATAAAACATAACATAATCCAGAATATAACATAACCTATTTAAAGGCATAACATAACCTAAAACCTATCTCATTCCTTCCTACTTCCTGCTTGCTATTTCTTGCAACTGGCCCTAAGATCATTATTTAGTGCAATCAGAGCTCTTGGATAGAAACTATTCAGAAGGCGTGTGGTTCGTGTTTTCATTGTCCTATATCTTCTGCCCGAAGGCAACAGTTCAAAGAAGTTGTGAGCAGGATGGGTGGGATCTCTCAGGATATTGTGTGACTTCTTCAAAGTGCGAGACGTGAAGATCTCATCCAGGGTTGGTAGTTGGAGCCCAATAACATTCTGGGCAATTTTAATTATTCTCTGTAAAGCTTTTTTATCCGTTTCAGAGCTGCTCCCATACCACGATAATACACTATAGGTTAAGACACTCTCAATGGTACTGTGATAATAGGACAGAAGTAGGTGCTGAGATAGATTCAGTCCCCTGAGCATTCTCAGGAAATACAACCTCCCCTGCACCTTCCTCACAACCATATTAATATTTGCAGTCCATGAGAGGTCCTCAGAGATATAAATGCCCAGGTATTTAAAACTACCAACCCTCTCCACCTCCTCGCCATTTATGTGCAATGGTAAAAATACACTTTTCTTTCTCCTAAAGTCAATTATGAGTTCTTTGGTTTTTTTGGTGTTAAGCATAAGATTGTTTTCTTTACACCATTGAATTAACCCCTGTACTTCTTTCCTATAAGCAGTCTCATTGTTCTCACTAATGAGCCCCACCACCGTTGTATCATCCGCAAATTTGATGATTGTGTTGGACTTATACAGTGGGGTGCAATCAAATGTGTACAGGGAATAGAGAAAGGGACTTAGCACACATCCCTGAGGGGCTCCTGTGCTTAACACTAGAGTAGAAGAATAGTGAGGTCCCATTCTCACTGTCTGCGGCCTATCAGTCAGGAAATTCCTTACCCACAGACAGATCTTCTGATGTATACCCAAGTTGGTCATTTTAAGAAATAACCTGTCTGGCAGAATTGTATTGAAGGCAGAACTGTAGTCCACAAACAACAGCCTTGCGTAGGTTCCCTGTCGTTCTAGATGACTCAGTACAGTATGGACAGCGATGGAAATAGCATCATCAGTAGATCTGTTTCTTCTGTATGCAAACTGGAACGGGTCTAGAGTGGATGGAAGACCAGCCTTAATATGATCTAGCACCAATCTCTCAAAACATTTCATAACGACAGATGTTAGAGCTATTGGTCTATAGTCATTGAGAGATACCACCACTGACTGCTTGGGGACTGGCACTATAATCGATGTCTTCAGGCAGGTAGGGACAGAACCCTGCAACAGGGATAGGTTAAAAATGTCCGTAAATACCCCAGCTAATTCTGCAGCGCAGTCCCTAATAACCCGTCCCGTGATTCCATCCGGTCCAGCTGCCTTCCTAATGTTAATGCTCCGAAAGGCACGTTGTACGTCAGAGGTCTGTAATAAAAATGGTTGTCTATCAGTAGTAGTTTCTGATGATGTGCTGGTAGCCAATGCTGTAGTGACGGTAGTTCCAGTTCCCACCTCAAAGCGACTAAAAAATTGATTCAGTTGATCAGCCAGGTGCGCACTGCTACTGGCCAGTTCGTTTTTAATATTTTGCCCTGTAATTTGTCGCAGGCCTTGCCATACTCGACGAGGGTCGGAGCTTTCAAAATGTTTTTCAATCCTCCGGCAGTACATAGCTTTGGCGTTCCTAATGCCCTTTTTCAATTTGGCTCTGGCTTCTCTATACTGTTGCACATCACCAGAGTGAAAAGCAGCATTTCTTGCCTTTAGCAGAAGATACACATCCCTGTTTAGCCAGGGCTTGTTGTTAGGGAACACCCGTATTTGTTTGATGGTAGTGACAACATCAATGCAGCTTTTAACGTAGAACAGTACTGTTGAAGCGTATGTGTCCACATTATTCTCCACAAAAAGCGACCACTCGGTGCTCCGAAAGCAATCTTGAAGTTGCTCAGATGCACCTACTGGCCACACTCGTATCTCTCTAGTTGATGGTCTGATTCTGCATACGAGAGGTCTATATGATGGTATCATAAGTAAAGATATGTGGTCTGACTGCCCCAAATTGGGCAAGGGCTTGGTCTTGTATCCATGCATGATGTTACTATATACTCGGTCCAGGGTATTTCCCCCCCTAGTGGGACAATCAACATACTGGTGGAACTTAGGAAGCACAGTCCTTAAATCGGCTCGATTAAAATCACCAGCAACCACAAATGCTCCATCCGGGTAGGCCCGCTGCTGTTTGCTAATAGCAGTTAGCAGGTGGCCCATAGCTGTAGTAGTGTTTGCATCGGGAGGTATATACACCGCTGTTATTATAACAACATTAAACTCACGTGGCAAATAAAAAGGGCGGCACTTCACCACTAGGTACTCCAAGTCAGGAGAGCAATGCGTGTGGGTGGGTCAGCAATGTTGACTAAAATTGCAAAGGCCAGGCTGCTTTGGCTGCAGAACGGGGATCCTGTGCCACCCCCCCAGCTGTTGCTCAACTGCACCTCCCAGCAGTCCTAGCAAGCCCTGCCCAATGGAGCAGGGATGGGCAGGAGAAGTGTAGTTTGGCAATATCTGGAGGGCCAAAGTGCCCCACACCCGTCTTGCTCCTCTACCATGGCTAAAATGAAAAAGGAAGACACACTTTTTTACCCTTCCTTTGGATGGACAGGGCTTGGAGTTGGGTGTTTGCTTCTGAACATGGGCATATGTACCCACTTCTGTTTTTTTAATATAGATCAGACATAAAACTGGTGAAGGCTGATCCATTAGGTTGAAATGAGGAACTGACACACACAGCTCAGTTTTCTCTCAGCCAGCCCCCACCTGCCTGCGAACACCTTCCTCCATAGTCTTGAATCCTTCTTGTGGGCTTCTCAGAAAAGGCAGCTAGTTGGCCACTGTGAGAACAGGATGCCAGGCTCTGATGGGCACTGGCCTGACTGAGCAGAATGCTATGGTGCCCCTGATCCTTTTTCCTTAAAGTGGGAGATGCCTGCGACAGAAGATGCCGCCTTCTTTGCTCGTGAAGCAGATGCTCTACCATCAAACAGCACTCCCTTCCCCATCACAAGGCAAGAACTCACAGAAATGAATCCGAAGGTGAGTAGCCTGGATGATGCTGTGTGATTCATTATCTGAGACCAGTATGGCATTCACATTGTGATACCGGTGTCAGACTTTTTGAGCTGCCAGTACATCAGGGCTCCCTGGCTGCTGCCAGCTCAGCACTCCTCACTTCCTTGTGCTGTCCTGGTGTTAGCTGGGGAGCCATTATGGATTGGCAACTAAAATTGCCTTCACCTCTGGGCAAGATGCATCTTTCCTCCTGGAGCAATGACTGCCCTGGGAGGAAAGCAGCAGTCTGCAGGAGCCTTTGCATTGCGGCTTCCTTGAACTACTCAGCTTGGAGGAGAAGCCCCCCAGATGAGTGAGCACCGATGCTTCTCCTGCTTGCGCATTGGAGGGACATCCAGGTGTCCCGTCCCCCCCCAGCTGATCAGTTTAAGGAAGCCCCTGCTAGGACATGTATCTCGGCTGCTTCTTCCTCCCCTAAGGTGGGGAGGAAGAAATAGCTGAGATACATCCCAGACATTGTGGTATATCAGAATATCGTGGTCTTTAGCTGCTGATGTATCACGATGTTGAAAACCAGGTATCGCCCAGGTGAGATGACTTGGGTTGGGTGTGGAGCTAACAATCCTGGTAAACTGGCCTCCTTTAGAAAAAACACACAGTTTGCATTCCCTATGAAGGGACTACTACCTATTTTTGGATTTTTTAAAAAAGCCTACTACTTGGAGTTGTTACTGCAGATGCCACCTGTGGCAATAAAGGCCACCAATATTAAATACTAAAACTCCTTGCGTTTTAATTTGTTAAAAACACACACAAACTTATTTACATTGTTCTTTACATTTTCCAGGGCTTTAGCTCCTGGAGACTCATGCCGTGATTTGAGGCAGCGCCTTTTTCAGCAGAGAGGTCACGTAGCTACCCATTTCTTCATCCTGCAACCAAAATCCATATTTTTTGGTTAGTAGAAGCAAAGGCTGTACATTCACACCACGATACCACTTTCAGACTTTTTGAGCTGGCAAATACATCACAGCTCCCAGCACAATGCAACTCACTCCTGTCTGCTTGCAGGCAGATGGGAGTGAGGTGCCCTGTGTTGGCAATGGGTGGGGGAGCCGCAATGTATCGCCAGCTCAAATTGCCTTGAGAGGCAGGTGGTTTAAGGAGACCTGCTGCTCTGCTGTAGGGGCTGGGCGACAGGTTTTCAACATCATGATGTATCACCATGGTTGGCGATAAACCACCATGTTGAAACAAGCTGTATTGCCCCCTGCCAGAGTGAAACTGCTTTAGCTTTCACTTTTGCAGGCCAGGGGCAATGCAGCTGGTCTGAGCCTGCTGCTTAGCTGGGGGCAAAAAGGCTCCTATCCCCCAGCTGAGCAAGCCCAAATGCTGGCAGGGGCCTTGAGGCTCCTTCTGCAGGCGTGAGGGATGGGTAAGCTACCTTGCTGGCTCCTCCTATCCCCCATGAACCAGGTGGTGGCAGCCAAGCACACAGCCTTTTCCTTGTGGGGTAAAAGCAAGGAGCCCCCACGCGGCGGGATGCAGGCTCTTTTAAAGTTCTCCGTTGAGTTCTTCTCCTCAATGGAGAAGAATGGAGCCTGCACCTCCCCAGCCGTGATCCCGCTCCTGCTAGTGTACAAGGCAGGCTTGGTTGAAATTACTTGGCCAAGGCGAGGACAATAGCACACTCCTCAGCCAAGCAGTTTAAAGAAGCGCAGGGAGGAGCATGCTGTATCACACTTCACCGATGAAGCTTGTTTCTCTCTCTGCACCTCTGAGGGCAGAGTGGGATGGTGGTTTCACTTGGCGGTATGTCACTAGTGAAATTGCCATTGCTGTCCTCCGTGATGTATCGCCCATGCCTACTCTGCTGAGGGACATGCAGCTGCCCACACCTTGGTGGAGGAGTTTAACGGAGGGAGAAGAAAGCTGCCTTGTTCCTGACCCCATGAGGTGCTGGGGTGAAATTGCCTCAGCCTGCTCAGCAAGAGCGGCAGCGGTTTCACCCCACACCTCACAGGGCTGGGGCTAATGCAGCTTGCTCCTTCCTCCGTTCCAACACTGCGGTGTATCGCCAGATTGCAGTGTTTGGCTGGTGATACATCGCAATGTTAGAAACCTGCCGTCGCCCAGCCCTAGAAGCCCGCTTGCCTTAAATTAAAAATACTGCCCCGCTATAACTTGCTGCATTCCTCCAGCTGTGCTGCAGAACCATTTTGTTTAGATGGGCTTAAGGAAATTCCGGGAGGGTCTGTCAACACCTCTGGTGCTGGAAAGCTTCTGTTTACAAAGGCTGCAGCCTGCAGGGATAGCGAAAGGGGTGCTCTCAAGATGCTGTTTACTCCAACTCAACTCCCTTCATCCCTTTGGCCATTAGCCACACTTACTGGGGCTGTTGGGGTTCAGCAACATCTGGAGGGTCTCTGGGTCTGCTCTAGCCCCTTGCTAAGGTGGAAAGGGGCAAGGGACTCTGAAAGCCAGGAGTGTGACAACGTGTGTAAAAAAGAAACCTCACCTGATATGTCCACGACACCAGCAGCAGTTTAGTTGCAGGATCTTCCGATTGCACTGTAACCTGGATCAGGATGGACTCGACCATTATGGAGGTGTCAGAGAGGTGTTGAACAGAATAGTCCTTCAGGAAACTAGAGTGGGGGGATGACAACAATAACATGTTGAATATCACCACAAGCAGCTTCCTTTCCTCTCCTGGGGCAGCTGGCAGCTAGGAAAACAGATCCTAAAATGCATTTTGTGATTGGTCTAACAATTTTGGGGGCAAAATATTACTTAACCTTTCAAATAACCTAGAATTATTTGGTAACCTCTTCTGTACAAACAATGAGAGTTAGAAACTTAACTAGTTGATTTTTTTTTTAAATAAGCGTGTTAGAAACTAAGATCAAAGCAGCATGTCTACACTAATCTACAACCTTGGTACATTGCACAGATTACAGTACTGAGTGCAGAATTTTGGGAATGTGAGTTTTCACCTTTCTGCCAAAGAAAGCAAGCTCCTAATCTGCAAGGCTGGGAAGATGTATACGAATCTGTGCTCAGCAGCAAACATAGACAAATAAGGCACAGTTTTTCTTTTCTTTCTTTGCTGGGGGCTGGTAATATTCAGTACTCTCAGTAAGTGCTTGCTCTCCTAACAAAACCAAAATGCATGTTCAGGTTACATAGTCCCTCGAGGATAAGAATTCCAACATTCCTAGCTGTGAGATCCGAATTCTCTGCTCCTAATCCAAGGACAGGACTAGAACAAATAATGAAAATGGCAAGGAAGCAAGATTTTGGCTCAACGGTGAAAGAAAAACTGCCCAATGAACAGAACTGCTCAGCAAGGGAACAGGCTGCCTCAGGAGGCTGTTGGCCAGGCTATCCTCCACTAGGCACACTAAGCAGGAGGTCCTGAATGAGATACAGCCAACTCTGTGACTGCTCAGCCAACCATTTTTTATCCAGACCAGGGCTCCTCCCTATCTTGTGGCCCCACCTCCCACCTTTCCAAGGACAGGTTTCAGGAAGCACAAGGCAGGCCTTGAGCCAAAGCATTCCTTCAAGCCATTTTGCACACAGTCTGGTGTACCTACGTCTTCAGGTGGTTGTATAAACGAAGTCCTGTTTCATGCTCTTTGCGGGGGTCCTGGAAGTGGATGCGGCAGGTGAACCTCAGCTGGTGCTCTGCCAGGCCCAGCTCTTTGAGTGCTTGTTCGGGAGAGACCAGGCGGAAGCTCTGCCCAGAGAAGGAGGAAGAGAGAGATGTAATGCACAGGTTCTGCTTTTGGGCTCCCCCCTGAGGCATCTGGGCAGCCAGGGAAGAGCATGCTGAACTACCTGGGCTGTCAGTCTGATCCAGCAGGCTCGTATTACTTTTTAGAGAGAGGCACAAGGCACAGATTTAACAATGTACTGCATTTGGGGTGGTGGCTGTGAAGAATTCTACACAACAGGGTAACCTCCTGATCTCAGTGGCAGCACCAGAATAAAAATATTGAAGAGGGCAGGCACATTTTAGGCTTCTGAAACATCATTTCACATTAATGCTCCCATCCTAAACATATAATTGTGCAAGTAAGCACCACTGATTTTAATGCATCTTAAACCTTATTGCAACCAAGGCTCCTTAAGAGTGCAAACTTCCCAGTTTACAGTGTGGTAGTAACCTATATGTGAAAAGGGCCTTTCCTCCACATAAACCATTGAGGGGTTCCAAGAATGGAGGGAGACTACTAGGCAGAGTTCTGGGTAGATGGGGGACCTTCCTGCCAAGCCCACCACAGGAGCCATTCTATTGGCCAGGAATCCTATTCACCCACCCAACCTGCCTCCACTTACATTGTCCTTGATGATCAGGGTCCCATGCATGAGCTTTGGCCTCTTGGAGTCTGGCAAGGGCCCTGGATATTGGAAACAAAGAGAAGAGAGGAAGGCAGTCAGCAACCATTCAATTTCCCCCCACCACCTCCAGATATTCCTTGTCGTGTACGTCACCAGGCCCTACAGTCATCATTTATTTACAGGGACAGGAAAGGGACCACAGCCACCCATTCTGCAGCACCCCTCTGCAAACAGGAAACAAACACCACAATCAAAAGCCTCTGCGTGTGTTACTCAGAGGTGCTAAATTACTGCACTCTTACCGCAGTGGTCCAATTTTAGCGTCACATTTTCCTTCCTAGGTTCTAATGTCAGAAGAACTGCTAGTCCCAGAAGATGTCACAGGGTGTTACTGCAATCAGCCAGCGATACCAGCTTAATTTACAGCTGGTAGCAAAAGAAGATGGTGCCATGGGGCTAGCTGGGCACTGCTAGTAGCATGGCTCCAAGTGCCTCTGTCTCCACTACCAAGGAGGGCCAGACGCTTGCACTTTTTAATCCCACCACACAACCGAAGCCATTTCAATTTAAAAAATTATGTTAGTGTAGTTCAATAGTAAGGTTCTAGTCCTCATGGACTGTAGAGATGAATTCTGAAAGAACACCAACTGCCTGTAGTCCTCTGGGTATCTCAAATACAGCACCACCCAAAAGAGGAGAGAGAAAGGTTTGCCTGGGAAGGCTGGGGCAGAGGGGAATGGTCTCCTTCAACATACATGGAGGCGGCCTAAGCAATTTCGGCACTTCCACAGGGAACAGAAAAAAGAGGGACAGGTTGGTGTCAGAACTCAAGAAGAGGACCTGTGTGGCATTGTAGAAAGGAGTTGTATGCAGTGCAATATTATTTTTCATTCTTGCACTCTGTCCATTAGCTTCACATCTGATGACAGCATGGGATTTACCCAAGTAAAACTGAATTACACTAGCATTACTAGCAGGATAGGGCCCATCTGCTGAGGGGTGGGGAAACTTTGGCCCTACAGATGTTGCTGAACTACAACTCCCGGCTCCAGCAAACCAGGAGAGGGAAGTTCTTCTCCCTCCCTCATAGCACTAGAACTCAGACATCCAACAAAGCGGAACATTGGAAAATTCAGGGCACACTAATGGACTTGTCCACACAAGGCATAGTTAAACTATGGAAGTCTCTTCAGCAGGAGACAGCGATAACCACCAACTTCGATGGCTTCGAAAGAGGATTAGGGAAGTTCACAGAGGACAAGGCCACTGGTGGAACCAGCCACACTGGCTATGTTCTACCTCCATTACAATATGCCTTCAAGTATCAGTGGCTGGGAACTGCAGGAGGGGAGAGTGGTGTTGCCCACATGTCCAGCTTGCAAGCTTCCCATTGCGCATCTGGCTGGCCCCTGTGAGAACAGAATGCTGGACTAGATGGGCCATTGGCCTGATCCAGCAGGGCTCTTAGTAGTTTAACAACACGTGGTAGGGCCAAAGGTCCCTACCCCAAGCCAGACACACATTGACTCAACACCGTACATGGAATAGAAATATCTGACCCACAACATGGAAAGCCCAACGTATGCAGGCTTGATAAATGGCTCTCTTGATCACCTGCATGGCTTTGCTTTCTTTGGCTTTGCCCTTTTGGTGGTGGCCCCAACCATCTTCCAGCAGCCACATGAAAACATATCAGGCCTACAAACAGCAGTGCTTGTAGGTATCTCCCCAACCCAGTATCAGTACAGCAGGGATGAGAAACCTCTGGGTCAAGGGACCAAATGCAGCCCTCCAGGCCTCTCTTAACTGGCCTTTGGGCTCCTTCCAGGCCACACCCCTCACAAACCCACCTTTGCACCCTCTTGTTTTTGCCAGGATGGGGGATAAAGAAGGGCATTTGAAGGTGTATCTAAAAGAGGACGCTATGACGACTCTCATTTTAAATACCCCTACTATATGCAGGCTATAGAAGCTGTGATATATTGCTGAGGGAGGCAGGAGAAGAGGAAAGCAAGTCTTCAACCAGCAGTTATGTCTATGTCTCATCCAGAAAGTATAGCCAGAGACATTTTGGCAAATTTAAAAATTCCACCCGGACAGAAATTTTACCCTTGAAAAAGAGGACGTGTCCTGGAAAAAGAGGACACATGGCAATCCTAGCTAGCCTACTACGCAAAGGGGGGGTTCAAATCTGCTGCTAGGCCCACTTGTGTCTCTTACCCCACCCCTGCCCCAGAAGGACATGTGGTACTTGGGCTGAACCCTGCTGTACAGATTTGTAAATATGTTTAATAAATAGTATTTCTTTAAAAATGTTTGAGATGAGTTGTGCACCCAGGACTTTACCTATGGTGAGCTCCCTCTTCAACAGCCCGAGCGAAACGTCCACAGGGATGTTGGGGTTGGTGTGAACTGTCACCGTCTCCCCATTGGCAGGCATGTGGCAGGTGACATCTGCAAGAAAACATAGCCAGTCAACTGCTGCATGTTCACTTATTCCTAGAGAGGTAACCCAAGGTCACGCCCACCCCATGCATCTAAAGCACACCACTTCCCCCCTAAGGAATCCATAACAAAGAGCAATTCCCTGGATGGTTCTTTCTTTCTCTCAACAGAGAGAGAAAATGGTTTTCTGGAGCTGTTCAGAGAACACATGAGAACCTTGGGAGGTAAAGGAACAAGCATGGAGAAAGGCCCCAGGTCCCTCTGTGGGAAGAGTCACAAGACAGTGGGAAGGCTACGTACGGAATTCCTGCTCAATCTTTTGCTTCAGGAACTCCATCTTCTTCGCCTCCCCATGAACCAGGAGGACGTTCCGCGGCTCCGCTTGGCGGATGAGCTGCATGATGCCCTTGGCATCCGCATGGGCGCTGAAGGACATGTACTCCACTTGCATCTTCACTTCCAGCTGGAGGCCAGAAAGACATGTACAGGGAATGAAGACGGCTGCCTCAGAATGTATTCTTACTGCACATCCCCTCAGATCCTCCCTCCCTTTCCTTTCAATCAATTAAAGTGGAGGGGCAGCGGAAGGTCCCTCCTGTGAAACATTTCCACTCACAATCTGCCTTCCTTCCATTTCCAGCTTCCGCTGACCGCCCAAGATTTTATGGCCGACAGTTCCTTGCACACAATATCCTGGCATGATTACCTGGGAGACAGAAACCAGAAAGAAATTGTGCTTGTTACAGGAGCGACAAAATGGGTGTGGGGTTATTGGGGGGGGGGGTACCTAAGCACAACCAGTGTGATATAATGATTAGAGTGTCGAGCTATGACCTGGGAGACCAGGGTTCAAATCCCTTATCAGCCATGAAGATCAAAGTGGTATATAAATGTAAAAAATAAAATAATAAACAGTATCTGTATGCTTCTTGAGAAGCAGATTCTCCAGTAACTGACTGATTATTATTACAACTAGGAAAGTAGGAAGCTGCCTTACACCAAGTCTGACCTAAGGCTCATCTAGCTCAGTATTACCTACACTGACCAGCAGCAGCTCTCTAGGGGTTACTTATAAAAAGGAACACACCAGGACTTCTGTCCTTCCTAAAGGGCTACCGACAAAATTCATACGCAAATATATTTGAGAACGATGCACCTGGTCTGTTCTTAGAATTGCTGAAATTTCCACCCACAAATTCTCTCTTAGCAAGCTGTCATTCCAGATAAATCACAAATTTCTGGTACTTAAAAAATAAAAAAAAAACCCAAACCAGAAGGATTGCTTTGGGGTGTGTCAAACTAAGCCCTACTGAAACCAGATCAAATTAGTAGACTTAAGCGAGTCATATCCACTAAATGAGTCACGTCCACCAAGTTCAATTCTGCTCTCTGAGCAGGAGCAGAATTGCCTGAAAAGCAGGAAAGTTTTGTTTCTTTTAAACATGAAGGAGTGTGCGAAAAATGGCATGCACACAACTATGCGCTGCCTAGTGTGCTACAGTCTCCTCCATCACCTTAGTGTTCTGCTGGTACAGACCTGCAGGTGTCCACATCTAGGAGACACTTTATGTATAAGATTATTAGACATGCCTCTTCGGGTGTTGGTTGGAAGTGTACGCTTAGAAAAGCATCTTCACAAGCACACAGGTACTGCACAGGCACAAGTGTCCAGGCAGCCCTGGCCAACCTGGTGCCCTCCAGATGTTCTGGCTGTAATTCTAGAATGGAATGTGTTGGCTGGGGCTGAAGGGCACCAGGTTGGCAAAAGGATGCATTAGGGAACCAAGACTGACTGCATCACTTTCTTCAGTGAACATAGAGGATGTCCAGCTCCGGCTGCCATCACTCAAAGAAACTAAAGGATATTGCAGAGTTATTATAATGCTGGGGTATCAATGACTATCGGACTTTGAAAAGCTGGTATCACTGGGTCAAATGCATCAATGTTGAATTAAACAAACCAGTGTTAATTGGGCTTTGAATAAATGAGCAATTAACTGCACATTTTATTGTGCTACTACCTTTCCTAGTGGGTTGTGCACACCACTATTCTGAATAATGCTTTTTATAGGGCAGGGGGCACTGGGCATGAGTTTATGGAACCAAGAGGGTTGTGGCACTCAAAAGCTTGGGAATCCAGACTTAAACCACGGCCATGAGGAGCAGCAGCAGACCTATATTCGTCAAGAGCATTTTCATACCATGTTCTTCTCGTTGCCGGCCCACTTCTTGAAGATCTGGAGGGACTGCCCAGCATGAAGCATTCCTGGTGTGGCAA
Organism: Podarcis raffonei; assembly: GCF_027172205.1. Classification (NCBI taxonomy): domain Eukaryota; kingdom Metazoa; phylum Chordata; class Lepidosauria; order Squamata; family Lacertidae; genus Podarcis; species Podarcis raffonei. Next base: position 72,139,408 of record NC_070609.1, on the reverse strand, counting down.
ACACAACCTTAGGAAGAGAAAAGGGAAAGCGGGTTCTTATCTAATCCAAGATGGCATTTTCAGGAAGGGTCAAAATGGAACCTGAGTGACTTGGCCCTGACCCACCGTCACCTGCCTGGTTCCCTCCCTACAAGTGCATCTTCCAGCCATGCACTGCTGACCCTTTAAGTGGATATCTGACCCTTTCCTGGCAGGCCACTGGGGCAGGAAGAAAAAGCAGGGGGGGGGGGAGGCCCACGTCACTGTTTATGAAATTGTACCGTGGTGGTGTAAGGCACAGGTGAGCAAGCTGTGGACCTCAGCAGGAAAAAGGAGGGGTTGGAAACAGAAAATGGCATGTCAGAGAGAGAGAGAGAGAGAGAACAGGGTATGTATCTGTGTGTGAGAGTGAGAGAGAAGGAGTGGCCAACCCACTATTTTCCTCTGATTATGCCTCCCACTGCCTGCAGCCTCTGAAAGATTACTCCAAGAGAATGCAGTTCTCTACAGAAAAAGGTTGACTGCCCTGTCGTAAGCAGCCTTGAAAGGTGTATTTGCACTAGAAGGCCGGGGTATACATACTTAAATGATTAAATTGAGCCCGCCCCCGTCACACACACACGCCCCTCCCTCCACACGTACCATTGGCCCTGGGTTGTCAGCAAAGGCCCGGTCAAAGGCCTTGATGTGCTTGAACTCAAACATGTTCCTCTGGACAAACGTCTTCCGGATCTTCTGGTTGGTCCACGTGATGAAGAGCTTGTAATAGTGGTTGGCCTTCTCCGTCAGCCCCGTCGAGAAGTAGATGGGAGCCTTCAAGTTCATTCGTTCCCTTGGGAGGTAATGACAGTGGTGGCGGTGGAAAAAAAAGATCCATTTAGCCACCCTCTATAAACAGCTCTCTGGCTTCTGAAGTCTTGGCCTGTAACTCTCATTCATTTTGAAGCATAGTTTTATCATGACAAGGGATAGTGATTCGAGGTTGGTTTGCTTTAAAAAAACAACAACTGAAAACTTGACAATCTCAAGAAGCTGAAAACAGCACTTGTGACCACATTGGGTTGCACATTATGGTAAGCTACAGTTTGATGGTTTACCAGGAATGCACAGGAACTGCTGCTGTGCTCCTCTCCTGCTGATGAGCAGGAGCAAAGAGTTATGAACCGTGGCTTAGTGTTATTTCCGAACCAGAGATTGCAACTTGTTTCAGAGCGCAAATTGCTTTGTGTGATACAAACTCCAGTCCCTGGTTTGGATGGAATGCAGAGCACCGTAGTTTGTTGCTTTTGCTCACTAGCACGGAGCTATTGCTGTGTTCACGTAAATCATTCATAGAATTGCAGAGTTAGAAGAGATTCCCAAAGGTCACCCAGGCCAACCCCCTACAATGCAGGTGTCACAATTAAAAGAATCCCTGGCAGATGGCTGTCCAAGCTCTGCTTGAAAACCTCCAAGGAATGAGAATCCATCACTATGGCTTACAGTGGGGAGGGGAGGACATCAAGGCTGGGGGCTGTTTGTGGCCCTCCAGGCCTCTCTTATCTGGCCCTTGGAACGCTCCACAGGCCATGCCGCCTCACCGCAGGACACCCCCCCCACTAGTTCTCCTTAACACCTGGCTGGAATGTGCCCTTGAATTCTGATCATGCCCCCTGCTTGCCTGGATGGTGTTAGCTGGGCTTGAATGTGTGTAGAAACAAGCCTACAGTACAAAGGTAACATTCGCACTTGTTGCTCTGCCCACGTTTTGCCTCTGTCCCCGCCCACCACTTGCATGTGGCCCCTGGAAAGCTGCCCAGAAGGGAACGTGGACCTCGGGTTGAAAAGGGTTCCCCCCTCCTGGCTCAACGGGACGTGTAATTTGCACTGCTGCCAGGATCGCAACTTGCTCACAAGCCCAGGAAAGGACAGAAGGGAGCATAAAGATGACAATGAGATATTGGGTGGGCGGGAGAGATTTCATTCTTCAACAAGCAAGTAGCCCCTCAGGCATCGAGGCAGCAAGTCATTTTTAAATGAGAGTGAAAGAGGCTTGTCTCCTTACCAGAAAGTCTCCAATAAAATGCAGAGCTCCTGAGCCCGTCCGAGAGCGAATACGGGGATAAGGACCTTTGGGAGAGAAAACAAAGGGTTCAGTTGGGAAATGGCAGCTGCAAACTATCCCCTGCTTGCCCAGGGAGATACACCTGACACCAACCTCCTCTATTTTAGGCACCTGGCAAGGACATGGTCTTTTGGCCCTGAATTTGAAGGATGGCTCCTTTAACAGGGTGAGGCCTTTAAATCCTGCCTTGTAGCCGTGTTTTTAGACTTGGTTGTTCTTAAGTCGCTTTGGGTCACTCTGGCTAAACAAAGCAGCTAACAAATTACAAACAGAATACAGATGGTAACAATTGGGAAATGTCTCTTTCAGGGGAAGTTTGCCTGCTATGACCGAACTGCTAACTGGAAAACTTCAGCCAGGGTGTCTCAGAGGAGCCTAGAAGCCGATAGGCAGGCTGGTAGCCTTACCTTCCCGCCTCTGTCGATGGCTTCATGGACCTTCTTCAGGAAGTCCCTCTCCCTGCAGCGCTTGGAGTCTCGAATGGTTGTGGCGTAAGTGGACTCGGAAATGAGCAGGTCAGGGCGGCATTTGTCGATCCAGGCAGCTCTAAGGACAAAGCACAGGTTCACCACCACGACAGAGGAACACACCAGGTGAAGAGCTCAAATAAAATGCCCCCCCACCCCCTGTAAATCCTGCTCTGCTGGTCCTGATTGTTATTAGTCATTTATACCACTTACTTGCCAGTGTGGTGTAGTGGTTGAGTGTTGGACTAGGACCTGGGAGACCAGGGTTCAAATCCCCACTCAGTCATCAAGTTCTCTGGGCATGACCTAGAGCCAGTCACTGCCTCTCAGCCTACCTCACAGGGTTGTTGAAGGATAAAATGCGAAGGGCCACAAGTACCACATGGAACATGGAAATGTTATGTGGGAAGAGCTTCAAAACTCTTCTAAGACCCTCCAATATTTTACGGTTGATTTATATAAAAAAACACCTTAAAAACTGCCAAGAAATTTAAAGCATTCAAATTTTGAATGCTGGAGGTCAAAACACAAACAAACAGGACAACGGTTTTCCAAAATTTTTAGTTTCTGATCAAGTTGCCCAAGCCTTCCCCACCGGCCACTTGGACAAATAGAAATGAATGAATGTCATAAAATGTCATTTGAGAAAGAGCGAATCTTAGTGCCTTGGCGTTCTCCCACACTTACCCTAAATGCCTGTCTGGAGTCATGTTGTAGTCACCCTAATTTGAGAAAGGGAGGGAAAACATTTTCAGTACATCACAAGTAACTTGAACACGTTCAGCTGAAAAGACAGTATATGTAGATTCAGCCAGGTACTTACAGTGTAAACGACGGACTCACAGCCGACTTTAATCTGGAACATGGCTGCCCCAAGCACATGCCCTGCGTAATATGCCTTGATCTCCAACTCGTCATCCACCTGCATAAAAAAAAGGGCAAGCGTTGTGGCATAACAGTAAAACGTCTGCTTTTCCTGTAAAAGATCCTGGGTTCAATCGACAGAATTTCCTGATAGGACTAGGAGACAATCCTGCCTGAAATCCTTGGAGAGTCGCTGCCAGCCAGTGCAGGCAATGCTGAGCCAGGGGGAACAATGCATCCCTTCCTGTGTAAAATGACAAGCTGCTGTGGGTGCAGAATGCAGTGGCTAGATTGCTGATGGAGGAAGGTGGTTGACAGCAGGGGACACTTCTGCTAAGACATCAGCACTGGCTGCCCACAGGCGACCAAGATCTTTTAATGATATGCAAAGTCCTGTGCAATATGGGCCCAGGATATCTTAAGGACCCACCTGAGTTCTTATATCTTAGCTTGATCACTCAGAAGACCATGGTTATAGTCGGCCCCCTTGCCTCCACCAGAACTCAGATGTTTAGTGTTACTGGTCCCATACTGCAGAATGCTCTTCCAACAGGGATAGAGCAGGCACTCTCACTAGACTTCTAGGCTTCTCTCAAAGACCTTTTCATGCTGACAGGCCCACACAGCTGTTTAATTTTTCAGCAGCTCATTTTCATTTAAGTATCATTTTTACGATGGAGTCATTCTACATATCAAGCAATCCAACTTTTTTACCTCATGCCATCCAATTTTCTTAGTATTTTGTACACTTGTTGAATGGGCAAAACTAAGTTTAAAATTTTAGCTTTTTATGTCATCCTGTTTTTGAGTTATGAGGGTTTGAAATTTCAAAATAATTAACAATTTTGGCCTTGTTGGACCACACACAAACCTTAGAAGGTCAGCCCAGCCCAGCATCGAAATACGTCAAAACTAAAAACACTAATCTCTTCGAAACTTCATGGGCTTTAATATGATAGGTCACAAGATGGACTAACTTTACATTTTAAATTTGTTACAAAATTTTAAATTTTAAAAAGTGATTAAAATTATTCAATAAATATGTAAGATCTACCTGCAAAATTTCATCTCGGGATCTCAATGGGATCACAAAATTATTTTGTACGTAGGTGTCTGCCTTATTGGGTTCTATTTAGGATAAAGGGCTCTTCTTGGAGTAAAATATAACAGTATAAACAAGACTTCAAACAAACTTCTTATCATCATCATCATCATCATTATTATTTCTTCCCCAGCCACTGGGCGGCTTCCAACAAAAGATTAAAAACACATTAACGCATCAGTCATTAAAAACTTCCCTTCTCATGTTCATGAGATGAAGTACAAACAATAATTCTTTCAAAGTGTTAATTCTATAATGCAACAGCAAGCAATCTCTCTACTTTGGAACGCATTTTTAAAAGAAAAGCCTGACTAGCTTTCCAGATACCTTTTAACTGCACAACTTTCTAACAAAATGCCTGAAGTAACTGAAGCTGGGGGGGCCAGGAAAGGACATTCTCTGTGGTGGCCCCCAGGCTGTAGAACTCCCTCCCGCAGAGGAGTGTGCCTGGCACCTTCATTGCAAATGCTGATGGTGCCCCTTTACCCTGATGACCTATTTTTAGGACCAACCTTACTTCAGTGACTGTAAGTTGTTTTAAACGACTTTTAATATTGTGGTTTAATTGTTGTGCCCACTACTGAGACCTTAGAGTGAAGGGCAAGTAATTAATGAGAATAATAAGGATTAATAATACAATTATAATAACCAGGCATGAGTCCCCATCTCCCAAGGCTGGCTCCCCCTGTTAGGATATTTCCGTTCCACCTTAAAAGGGAGCAGGCTTTATGAGTCACAGAGTCTGCGTATTTCCTGTTCACAGGATGTTTATGTTGTCAGTTGCTTTTGTTTTCCTCTTGTTGCCTGAGCAGACCGGAGCAGGCGGTCATGTTTTTCTTTGTTCTGACCAACGCTGAATAAACTGTAAATATGCTCTCCTGCTGTGCATCTTTTCCTGTGTGAATTCTGCTGATAGAGTGTGCACCAGCCTAAGAATGTGGCAATCTATTTCTGAGGCTTCGTGTAGCTAATTGCTGATACTGCGTGTCTACGGGAGATCGATGGATCGTCCGGCAGCCGGCTTGGGGGCTCAGATGGACTCTGTCTCCCTGGCAGTATCCCAACACCCCCTACCTGCACTGTCTGATGAAGATGGACAGCCACCACTTTCTTCATGCAATCTTTGATCATCTGGGAGGTGAAGAAGTTGGTCTCCCCTTTCTTGTCCACGGTGATTTTCCGGAAGTCCTCAAGGAGGATGGGGCAGATGGCCTTCGTTGGGTGGGTCATGTAAATGGGCCCATCGTAGCCAACCATCTCGCTGAAGTACGGAAGGGCCCCACAGTGGTCCAAATGGAAGTGGCTGCAAAGAGACAGGGCAAAATTCAAGGTGGCTTTTGATCCCCGCTAAACGAGAATGGGCCTCAACAGCTATTTGAAGTAGTTGCAAAACTTTTTTTTTTTAACCTGAACTTCATATACAGTGGTACCTCGGGTTAAGAACTTAATTCGTTTTGGAGGTCCGTTCTTAACCTGAAACTGTTCTTAACCTGAAGCACCACTTTAGCTAATGGGGCCTCCTGCTGCTACCGCACCACCAGCGTGATTTCAGTTCTCGTCCTGAAGCAAAGTTCTTAACCTGAGGTACTATTTCTGGGTTAGCGGAGTCTGTAACTTGAAGCGTCTGTAACCTGAAGTGTCTGTAACCCGAGGTACCACTGTACAACTACTTGTATGTGTCTTAAAAGTTACATTTAACTTACTACATTATTAGGGGCCTGATTTACCCGTTGACGTGGAAACCCTCCCCCCCAATAACTAAAACTAACAAGGACCTATTCCACTCCCAGCAACTCCTTAAGATCGTAAATGCTTATTTTGGATTCATTCATATATATTTGCTTTTAATTTTAGCTTGCTCAAATTAACAACCTTTACGAACCATGGAGAGTTGGTTCAAAATCCTTGCTCAGGATTCCCTTCACTGCAACTTCAAATTGTGCAGCTTGATAGATACTCATAACTCATCAGGTAACAGGTGAATCATTATGCCCTGAAACAGCTTTGTGTGTTGCAGCCCAAAGCAAGTTAACAGTGTACATGTCACTAGGCAAGACAAAGGTGGTACCCACCTGATGATGACACAGTCCAGGAAGTCAGTCAGCCTTCCATTCTGAGTGATGTAGGAGAAGTCAGGAAATCGCCTCTGCAAAACACAAGAGACTTGGTGTTCCATAATGGTGGGGCTTACACTAGCTGGCATGCCCAGGAAATGCCCATGTGTGCACAGAGCACCCGAAGATTGCTGCTTCCTCAGAACCCACCCAGACTTCAAGATCAATTTTGGAGGCCCTCCTTGAAGGTACCAAGATCATTCGTCCATTCTTAGCAGCCAATAAACTGCTAAATTGATCTTAATCAATTATATTCCTCCACTGCAGGATTTATCGCTATTATTATTTATTAATTTCTATGCCACCCTTCATCTGAAGACCACAGGGCAATTTGCAATATAAAAACACAGAAACGTGCAGTATAAAAACAAACAGAAAGAGGTTGGACTACATGACCCTCAGGGTCCCTTCCAATTCTATGATTCTATACTGGTGAGCAGAAGAGGCAGGGCTTTTTCAGTGGTGGCTCCCAAAGTGTGTTAACTCCCTTCCTAGGGATATAGACTTGGCCCTACTCAGTTCTGGCTTTCAAAAACACACTTTAGAAGCCATTTTGTTCCAAACTGCTTTCAGCTGAGATGGTTTCTTGTTGATGTTTTCCAGCTGTGGCCTTGGGCTGCTAGGGGATGATGTAATTAACTATTTGACTTCCTTCCTCTTCCCTCTTCTTTTCAATTGTCGATATCAGGTTGTGAGCTTACAGGCCTGGACTGCCCTGTGCTTCAATTGTGTGACTGCTTTAAATCACTTAGAAGTATTTTGCTCATGTAAGTTTTGTGAAATAAATGAATCACCTCTGTACAGCACCTAAAACATTTTATATCACCTATTACCTGATCCTAAAATCAAAAAAACACAAACACACAAACAAACCAGGGGACAGGGATTCAAATCTGCAACCTTCTGCAGGCAAAGCAAGTGTTCTTCCATGTTACATTCAGCAAAGTTCCAGTTCGCACTGTTAGTTTTTGCCCAATAAGGTCTGGGGCTGCATGGGAGAATTCTTTGCTTGCATGCGCCACCCCTTCCAAGTTAAGGGGGGGGGCGGTCTCCCTGAAGTCGCCAAGTGGAGTGTACAGACCACAACCCAACAGTAATCTCCAGGGAGCTATCCTACTTTGACTACAGAGTTTGGAAAGAAAAGCAATTCTTCTTGTGAAACAGTTGCTGCTCACACCTCTCTATAGCAGGGCTAAGAGCCTTTTTCAGTCCAAGGACCCCGTTCCCTTCTGGGCAACCTTGCAAGGGCTACATGCCAGGGGTGGGCGGGTGCCAGAGGCAAAAGGCAGCAACAACCTATATTATTTGGCTGTGAGTCCTGGAATACCTGCTCCCTGTCCTGCAGGTGTTTTTTCCACCTGACATGGGACAGTGGGGCCCTGGCTGACTCCAGTTTAGGGAGTTTTGTGGGGGGAATATTGCTGCTGGGTGTTGTTGGGGTTTTTTTGTATCTTTATTTTAGATCTTTGTGATTTATGTGGAAATTGTTGACTTTGGTTGTGTATTTTTTAATGTTTTGTTTATTATTTAGAATTACTTTGGTTCTGTTGTAGTTACGTATTTTTTCCCATGTTGTAAGGGACCTGGAGCATGGTTTGAATGGTGGAAAGGTGGAATGAAAATAAAATTATGCATGTTTTTCCTTGCTTCCATAGGCTACTTTCTGCACACACTGACATGACGCCCTCTATCTACCATCCAGGCAAGCAAGAGTTCAAGGGCAGCTTCTGCCCACGGAAAAACACTCAAGGAGATTGTGAAGCAGGACAAGTGAGGGGTGAAGCCTGGAGGGCAACATCTGGCCACCCCTGGGTCTGCTGTTCACCATCCCTGCTCTACAATCTTCCCACACTCCAAACTAAACCCTCCATGTACACCTTGGAGCAATGCCAAGTCAAATCTGAAGCATGGACGCCTTCTCTAAGAGTACTGCCACCTAGGCCAGGGCCTGCCCATCACACTTACATCGTCATTGTAGCCCATGTGCATCCCACAATCCAACATGACATTTTTCCCGGCAATGGACACGAGGATGCAGCTCCGGCCCACATCTTGGCCAGCTCCTGAAAAGGCAAAAAGAAAGAGATGTGGGTTGAATGGCCTTCAGTCTTAACAAAGGTGCTGCATTTCTGCTGATGCACCTGCAAGGTCACATAGCACATCTTTGGTGGTCATGTCCACCTATGCAGGACTTCTGGGCTCAGATCCACCAGAACTTCATTCAAATAAGTCTGAATCTCCTTTCTTGTAACTAGAAGCCATTGTTTTGGTTCCTGGCCTCCAGAGCAGGAAAAACAAGCTTGCTACAGCCTCCCTGTGACAGCCCTTTAGATATTTGAAGATGGTTATATCTCCCCAGTCTCCTCCTTACCAGGCTAAACATACCCAATGCCCTCATCTGCACACATTACAGCTTGTGAATATCCTTCTTAAATTGTGGTGCCCAGAACTGGACACAATACTTCAGGTGTGGGCTGACCAAGGCACAATAGAGTGGTACTATTACTTCCTTTGATCAGGACCTGGCATAGGCAAACTCGGCCCTCCAGATGTTTTGGGACTACAGCTCCCACCATCCCTGACCACTGGTCCTGTTAGCTAGGTATGATAGGAGTTGTAGTCACAAAACATCTGGAGGGCCAAGTTTGCCTATACCTGATCAGGACACTACACTTCTGCTGAGGCAGCCTAGAGTAGCACTAGCTTTTTTGCTGCTGCATCACATTGTTGACTCATGTTAAGCTTGTGGTCTACTACGACCCCTAGATCCTTTTCGTATTTGTTGATTGCCACTCAGCAATCTGTAGTTCAGAAACGGAACTCTTTAGAAAATTTACACTTATGTGATGAAAAGTGGAGGGACCCACATTCCCCATGCCTGATCTATACCACCTAGAATCACTGTCAGCACACCTACCATTCCTAAAAATGGAGCTCAGTGCCTCAACTTGGGCAGACTGAGGACCCTAAACTCCAAGAACGCACCCCTCCATTTTTCTTTTCTCTTTCCTCTTGGAAAAAACAAACGCCAACATTTTTGTTACTCACCCAAGGGAGTGACTTTTATTTCAGGCATCTTTAAACAGCTCGGGTTAAACCTCCAAAGTCCAGCTGCAATGGGAGCCGTTTCAGAGATCCCATAAGTGTTCCCCAATGGTGTCACAGCTTCAGAATCGTATGCAGAAGATTAATTCAAGATGTCCTGAAGGATAACAAAGAAATTTATACAGTGGCAGTGCTGCTGCTATAACTCACCTCAGACCAAGCCATTACCCGGCATTGGGTCCTGGCCCACCTGCTAAAGACCAATGCTCTATGCCAGGGTTTTACCAACCTGGCTCCCTCCAGATTACAGAACCATAGAATCGTAGCGTTGGAAAGGGTCACAAGGGTCATCTAGTCCAGCCCCATCTTTCTCCCAACATGGGATTTGAACCTATGACCCTCGGTTTAAGAGTTATGCTCTACTAACTGAGATATCAACCCTTCGTTCAAAATCATGCCCTTCCATATGTTTCAGGCCCTCATTAGCCCCACATAGGGTTTCAGCCAGGAGATTCTACCTGGAGGTGCTGGGGATTTCATTTATTTTTATACGTTTATTAAATTTGCATACCGCCCTTCGCCCAAAGATCTCGGGGCAGTTCACAGAATAAAAGCTGAACTTGGGACCTTCCGCATGCAAAGCAGGTGCCCTTATCAACTTCAGGGGCATGCATGGGTACAGCACTCCGAAAACACTGGAAGGCTTTTGTTAAGCACCATAAACTGTAACCAGTGCCCGATTTACATGTAAGCTAAACATGCTATAGCTTAGGGCCCCTCTCTTGGGGGCCCCAAAAAAATTTAAAGGGGAACAACAACTGGATGTACATTTCCAAAAAAATACATATTTTGTTATGTGCAAATACCTATTAGGTCTATAAATTACCATATAGCATATATTCAACACACAAAAACAGTGGCAATTTGTTGCTGACAAAGGACAGCTGAACATATAAAGGGCCGCATTACCTTCAGTAGCTTAGGCCCTCATCAAACCTAAATCCGGTCCTGACCGTAACAAGCCACCTTTGGAGATTATTTACAATTGTGCCACGCTCGAGCTTCCACTTGCTATTTTTAATAAAGCACCTTTTCCACCTACACAACCCCGCGCGTGCCTAGTTATTTGTTTTACTCCTGCTTGCTCATTCACCCGTGTACCCGCTTTCTTCGAGGAGCTCCAGGTGGCCTCCATGGGCCTTCCCAGCTTCTCCTCACAACGACCCCGCAGGGGAGGCCAGGCGGAGCGACCCGCCTCCTCTTCTCACGCAGGAACGCGCTTCTTCCGCGTGGCGTTTCTGCACCCCCCCCCGAACACCCCGACCCCGGTTTCCCTGTCTCCATGGCAACAGGAGTCGTCACCCCACCCTCCACCCCCGCTTGCCGCCTCTTTCTCTGCAAACTCACCTGGCCGGTCGCGCCTACAAACGCCGAACGCAGCCCTGGGTCGAGGGGCGCATGCGCCCGGCGGTCGCACTCAGCTGCCTACAACCTGCGCCAAGCTGGCATATAGACTTTTTTTTACCAAAAAGTGCAGAGTGACGCACTCAACTGTCAACTTCCGAGGTAGAAAGTACATAGTCTCATAGAGTTGGATGTGAATGCCGCCCCCCCTCAAAAGAGCCCTTAACCTCATTTACGTGATTACAGACTAGCGCATGAAACGTTAGGTCAGAAGTTTTGGGTCCGTGTTAAAGTTCACAGACGAGCGCTGAGAGCCTGCGACTCTATCCTTTTCTTTATCTCTACGGAACGCACGGGCTTGGGACTGGCGCGCATGCGCCTTGGCTGGACCACGCGGGAAGTATACCTCCGTCCCTGCGCGCCTGAATGTTACGGAAGCGTAGGTTCCAGAACTAGCTTCCGCGCTTCTATTGGCTGGCGCGGCTTGGGAACCCTCGCCTCTGCGGAACCTAGGGATGGCAGGCGATTGGTCGAGGAGAGGAGGTAGGCGGAGACAGGTGAGCAGGAGGCGGGCTTTCATTGGCTGCGCTGAAGTTGGAAAGAAGGAAGCGGTCGTTAAGGTAAGTCAGTCTGGTTGCTGGGGAGGGGGAGAAGAGACCCCCCCTAAGGGAGAGGCCCTTCCTCTTCCCATGGAGGGGTGATATGGGGCAGAGGCTTGGAAAAAGGAGGCCGATGGGGCAGAAGAAAGAGGAACCCAGCGCACCTGCGGCTCCCAGCCCTGTACACCTGAGATTTTATTATTTTTATTATTTTATAGATGAGTTAAATGTTAAATTACTTATATTGCCGGGGTTGTATCCCAAATAACTTACACTCAAGAGTAGACCTATTCAGTTGCGTCCAGTGCTTGTCCTACTCAAGAGCAGGCCCACCGCAGTTAATGAATGTGAGGACACCCACCCATTGAAATGAATGAATCTTACCTAAGCCAAGTCCATTTATGGGTCTACTCTGGGTAGGGCTAGCATTGGATACATATGTGTGTGAGAGTATATATGTGTGTGTGTGTGTGTGTGTATAAATCATTTGAATTTTTTTTTAAAAAAAAGTTTTTACAACAAAACTATTTTATATATCTTCTAGTTGCTGATGTTTCCGTTGTGAAATCACTTCAAGGAAGTGATCTGTAAATTAAATATATGGTTTTTAAAAAATGGACTTCGAGGCTGCCTTTCAAAACAGGAACATCCTGTCAAGGCAGCATACATAGTACTTAAATATATTGAGGTGCGTGTCGAGGGAGGAATCATTCTCCTAAAATTGTGAGACAGAGTTGTTAAAACTGTTATCGGTCCAAACCAGGAATCCCATCCAAAAATTAAAACCTAAGCACAACTGTAAAAACAGATGGGCAATTAATTTTTTAAAAAAAATAGTAGTAGTATTGGGTTGTATCCAATTATACTTGAGTACAGTCATACCTCGGGTTGAAGACGCTTCGAGTTGAGCACGTTTGAGTTGCACTCTGCGGCAACCCGGAAGTAACGGAGCGCGTTACTTCCGGGTTTTGCCGCATGCGCAGACGCGCTAAATGATGTCAGGCGCATGCGCAGAAGCGGCAAAAAGCGACACGCGCGTGCGCAGACGTGCCATCGCTAGTTACGTTTACCTCTAGATGCGTTCGTATCTAGAGGTACCACTGTATATGCACTGAAACTGATGTACCTAAGTTGTGTCAGCTTCAAAGGATCTACTCAACTGGTACTTAGAGCAGTTGGGGGATAGGAGGGAAAGTTTTTTTTTAAAAAGTATCAAAACCCAGACAGAGAAGGAGGTTGCATAATTTTGTTTTTCAGTTTTGTTTGCTTACCAAGCAATACTGCTCACATCTGTTCAGAAGTAAGCCCCATTAAGGTCAATGGGAGTAACACCCAGATTAGGATTTTTCAGTGAGTTGTATCCAACCTTAGTCCTGTTTAGAATAGAGCCACTGAAATGGAATAGTGAAAGTTAGGTCCATTATTGTCTTATTTTTCTTATTGATAATTTTATTGTTTTACCTTTTTTGTAAACCATTTTGAGGGTTTTTGATTTTGTTTTTTACACAAACAGTGTAAAAACCTCATAAAATAAATGAATAAGTAATTTCAGTGAGACTACCGTGAGTCAACCCAATATTTCTACACTGACTTTCAGGGCAAGATAGTTCACGCTCATAATTTAAACAACATCTACTTCAGTATACCTACAATCATAGCTCTCTATTTACAGGCAGTCTAATACGTGCTACTGGCTGGCTAATGCCAGGGGGGGGAAATGAAAACGGAGACCGCAACAGGTTAAACATGTCAGGCACCTTGTAAAACCGGGTCAAAACAAGAGTTACCAAAACATGTTTAAAAGCCTATAATGAAAGGAGTCAAACGCGTATCGCTTGAGGGGCCCACAAACAGGTGCCTCCCAGTGAAACACATTCCGTCCCTCCATCCCACAAACCCGATTGATCTTGCTTCTTATTTGCATACGACGATACTACTGGCCTGATCCAGCAGGGCTCTTCTTACATAATGATCTGGCCAGGGATAAGGCAGCTCCCGATGTTCCTGGGCTCATTTATGGTTTATCCACCAAGCAGCTGTTGACTCTTGCTGTCTGTTTCAGAGCTTCGCCATGGCCTACGGGGATGATGGACACAACCTGAGGGAAGTGCTGGCCACTTTCAAGTCCTGTATTGACGAGAAGTCGGAAATCCTAATGGACCCTTACTTAGCAGGCTGGAAAGGGCTTGTCAGGTAAGGCTGTCCACCTAGTTAGGGAACCAAGCTTAGATCTCGCTCCACAATGGGAGTTGGGAACCTGTGGCTGCTCAGATACCTAAAGCGCCTCTGCCAGTCAGTGTAGACCACACTGACCTACATGGGCCAACACAACGACTCATATAAGGCACGTCCCTATTTTCCTTTGTTACTGACCGAGGCAAAAAATGGGGTCACTGGCCCCAATCCTGCCACTTCTCCGCAAGTGTCCTCATGGCATGGCATTCAACGCAGTGGCGTAGCGTGGGCTGTCAGCAACCGGGGCAAGGCGAATAATTTGCGCCCCCTAACCCGTGGATTTTAGCAGGGGGCAGAGAGCTGCGAGTGCGAGCGCGCCCCCCCCCCCCGATGTTGCACCCAGTGCGGCCGGCCCCCCCTGCACCCCCCCACGCTACGCCACTGATTCAACGTTCCCTCTTCTACCCACAAGGAACAGGAAAAACGAGTGGGAGACCATCGGCAGACAGTCCTTGTCCCTGAAGAGTTGCAGGGAAGGCTGGCTGCTTGTCACAAGCGAAACTGTTGAAGCCTGCCCTCTGACTGTAAACTGTTTCTTGTTGAGACCGGCCCGCATGGATCTAGGTGGAAACTTCTGTCATTCATTCTGTTGGGTTGCACCTCTAAACCAAGGGTGGGGACCTTTTTTCAACTCCACGGCCGCATCTCAGCAGTGGGCAGGGCCAGAGGCAACGTCGAGTGGAGCTTTTAATGCATATTTTACCTTTCGGCAGCAGGCTAGTCAATACACCCCCTCTCTATCCTCCTTCCAGGCGTGCAAGAGCGTTAGCAGTGCTCAAGGGACACATTCCAGCTGGTTTATGAAGAGTAGGGCCATTGAGGGGGTGTGGGCTGGGGAGAGGGCCAGACAGAGAGGCCAGGAGGGCTGCCTTCAAGGTTTCCCACCTTGAAGGCTCCTTGTAACCACAGGGTTCTGTTTTGGAAATCAGGTTTCTGAACACCATGGGCACGATCTTCACCTTCGTTTCCAAAGACGCAGTGGCCAAAATCCAAATCATGGAGGAATTCCGAAGCGGCCCCCATAAGGAGAGCTACAGAACCCTTCAATCCATGGTGAGCTACGAGATGGCCAACAACCTGGTAGACCTGAAGAAGAACACCGAACGCCCCGTATCGGGCTGCCGGACGATCCTGCGCCTCCACCGGGCCCTCCTATGGCTGCAGCTCTTCCTGGAGGGCCTGCGGACCGGTGGCGCAGACTGCAGGACGTCGGTGGTATGCACAGATTCATACAATGCCTCTCTGGCCAATTACCACCCTTGGATTATCCGCAAGGCCACCACCATTGCCTTCTGCACTCTGCCCAACCGGGAAGCTTTCTTTGAGAACATGAAGGTGGGCAGCAACGAGGAGGCAGTGGAGATGCTGGGAGAAGCTTTGCCCTACATCAAGAAGCTCTACGATATCACACAGGAACTTTACAGCCGGCACAAACTCCTGGACCTCCCGTAGCAGAGCGGATCCCCACAATCAAGCGTTTCTCTGAATGCCACAGACGAAAAAGCAAGCATCGATCGTACATCTCATGCCTATCCATTTCCAGGCCTGCTTGTTGGCACCAAGATCTAGCTCTCTGCTTCTCAGCTCTCTCCTATAAATCAGGTTTCTTATTGCTGGAATCGTTTGAGCCTTCAAACCATCCCTATTCTGGGTTCAATCAGCCAGATTTCCGGAGAAACAGAACTGGCCCCAGTTCCTCTTTGACAGCCTTTCAGACGTTATTGGGCTCCAACTCCCAACCACTGGGCTGGGGCTCATGGGAGTCAGAGTCCAAGAACCTGCTTGAACTACAACTCCCATCATCCCTGATGGCTGGCCATGCTGGCTGGGGCTGATGGGATTTGGAGTCCCTCCCCCCCCAAAAAAAACCCCCTGACCTAAGAAGAGGCATTCCCCACTCTCAGGAGTCAATGAATGCCTCTTCCAAATAGAGACCATCCTCCATCTCTCCTTTGCAGTAGGGAATGCTGCTCCTATAGTCGGGGTGAGGAACTTGTCAGCCTTCCAGATGTAGCTGGACTCCAGCTCCCATCAGGCCTGACCATTTGGCTGTGCTGGCTGGGGGGCTGATGGGAGCCTAGCAACATCTGGAGGGCTGAAGGCTCGCCACCGTTTCATCACATGGTTTTTAAAGCTACAGTCTTCCCCGATGTGTACGGGAGGTAAAACTGCATAAGCAATGAATGTACGTAATCACAGGGGGATGGATGAGGGCCTGGAAGCAGGGGTCTCCCCAGCCTCTCGGCTAACTTGTGCTCTCTGCCAATCAACCCTGGTTTTGTTTAATCAAGGTGTAACTGTATCCCCTCCACCCTTCAGATCGAATTAAGCTTTAAAGGGGAAAGGGGGGCTTTTACAGTGTATATGTATATGATGTATATACCTGTTTCAATGACCATGTGACAAGGGGAAGACTTTAGGGGCAAGATTGCTCAGGATTGCCATGATACATATGCCTGAAGGGAGAATCCCACCGGGGTTCTATTGAGCCCTCCCTTCCACACACAGACGCAGGTAATGCGCCCACAAACCTGAAGCCCTTCAGGGCATCACATGCAGATCCCTACTAGCCTGTGACTCCCTCTACCCAGACTCCTCCCACTCTTGAGCATGAACAGCCTGTGAGGTTTGGGATAGGGGCAATGGGTGCAAAAACAGGGTCCTTTCATCAGTCACCAGCCAGGCATGTTGCTACGCATTTAGTATACTCAGCTGAGGGGCAGCACTGTGTGGGTATGCAGGGACAAATAAGAATTCAAAGTGGGGAGGGAGCGGAATCTCCTTCCATACACACAGGGGAAGCCAAAGATATTGCACACTGCTACAACCCGGAAATCAACAATCTTTAGCATGCTGGAAGTGGGAACAGTCTCCCTAGTAAGGGTGGGAGACCTGTGGACCCCCCCAAATGTGTCTTGTGCAAGCTACCTAGAAGTTTTGTTTTGTTTTGAGCGGTATATACACAACTTCTAAATAAGTGAATGAAACATATCTGGAGAACCACTGGATCCCCACCCCTGATGAAACTGAACTCCTGAACCATCTTCACACCTCTTCACTCCCTGTCTTTCTCTCTCACGGCAAGACTGTTCACTTAGAAAAGCTTTTTGTTTTTTTAAAGTCACTGTGAGTTTCGAACTTGCATAAGGCTGTTGACCACGCCTTTGGCTTGAAGACAATCATACCTGTGTTTTAAACGTGGCGTTATTATTTTGGGGCCGTGATACGCTGTTATGTTAAGAGTCCTTTCGTGTTACAAATCAATCATACCTGTGTTTTTAAAGTGGTATTATTATTTCTGGATCACAATATGCTGTTATGTTAAGATCCCTTTCTGGATACAAATGAGTCATGTATCTATGGTGCTCTCATGTTTCCTGCCTCGTATGATTTCTAAACTATCAATGCCTTTGTGGTGGTGGGGGGGAGATGTGGGGGCACAATGAAAGTATTTGCACTTATGGCACTGTTTACTCCATGCATGCACTGTGATTTGTATATATAGATATAGATATAGATATAGATATGTATTTACCTCTTATATTGCTTGGGTTCAAATAATCATCTGTCCTGTGTATACGTGGTGGTGTCCTTAATTTCAGTCCTGATGGCCGCATAGGGATTTTTCACAGTTCTGCCATGAACAAGGTGTTCGAATAATAATAATAATAATAATAATAATAATAATAATAATAATAATAATATTTATACCCCGCCCATCTGGCTGAGTCTCCCCAGCCACTCTGAGAGGCTTCCAATCAAGTGTTAAAAACAATACAGCATCAAATATTAAAAACTTCCCTAAACAGGGCTGCCTTCAGATGTCTTTTAAAGAGAAGATAGCTGCTTATTTCCTTCACATCTGAAGGGAGGGCGTTCCACAGGGCAGGTGCCACTACCGAGAAGACCCTCTGCCTAGTTCCCTGTAACCTCATTTCTCGCAGTGAGGGAACCACCAGAAGGCCCTCAGTGCTGGATCTCAGTGTCCGGGCTGAACGATGGGGGTGGAGACACTTCTTCAGGTATACAGGACCGAGGCCGTTTAGGGCTTTAAAGGTCAGCAGCAACACTTTGAATTGTGCTTGGAAACGTACTGGGAGCCAATGCAGATCTCTAATGCAGCAGAAGGCCCTTAATGAGACCCAAAAGCCTCCCCCTAAATCATAACCTCCCCGCACCCCATTAGCAAACAGTTGCTAATGGCAGCAGCACCATTAGGACCTTAATTCATGGCCCCACAGCCGGGGGAATAACAGCGGGGGGGACACAGACCACAAACAATAACCACAGACTTTCAGATGGTGGAGGAATGGCAGCGTGGCAGGAAACAAACACAGTGTTATCACCTGACACGGGTATATCAGTGCTGATGCCTGTTGCCATGACATGAGAGGGGCCATAGGTCAGCGACAGAGCATCTGCCTTGCATGTGCAAAGTCCCAGTTCAATCCCTGGCATCTCCAGGTGGGGCTGGGAAGGACCCTCAGTCTGAAGCCCTGGAGAGCCACTGCTGGTCAGTGTAGACAATCCTAAACCAGGTGAACCTGGGGTCTGACTCTGTATAAAGGCAGTTTCCTAAAGTGGGAGTGAAGGAGCAGTAAACCTTGGCACAACACCTTGCTCCCTCCCAGGAAAGGGTTGGGGAACCTTTTGGATGCCAAGGGCCACGTTCCCTTCTGAGCCAGGGGCAAAAGAATTAGGATAGTTTCTGCATGCACACCTATTATTATCCTCCGTCCAGGCACACTAGAGGCCAAGAATGCACTCCAGCCAGGCAAATACACTTGTGGAGGATGTGAAGCAGGGCCACTGAAGGATGTGGCCTTGGGAGAGATCCAAGGGCCAGGTAGAGAGGCCTGGAGGGCCGCATTCAGCCTCCAGGCTTGAGGTTCCCCACCCCGCCAGTGGTAAACCATAACGAATGGTTTGTTGCAAACACAAAGCCAGCTCCCTGCCAGCGAGCAAAAGCAACAAACCACAAGCCTTGGTTTAGTGTTGCCTCTGAACCAGGGACTGTGGTTTGTTTTACTCCCTTAGTCCTGTGGTGCAGCGCAGACCAGGCCCTGAGGCACAGGCAGAGGAAGGGTTGGCGTGTCAACAGCTGGGGGAGAGAGAGAGAGCAGGGGGTTCTCTATGGGTGGCATCGAGGCCCACCCCCAAACCTGGGACCAGTACCCAACCTTTCCCCAACAGCGGTTCCGAAAGTTGTTTGATCCAATGTAGGAATGCAAATATCCAGAGTGTGGGGTCAGGTGGGATTCTATGAGGACTTATAAAATATGCATCAAGCCATTGTGTCCACGATGAATGCATTGGGTTTGATACATTGACAATAATTTCTGATCAAATCCCACAACCCTCTGCATCTCTGGCCATTTCCTCTACTGTTCCATTTCTCTTTCTGACCAGTCACGTACACTGCCAGTTGCTTCACCAGGCAGGCATCCTGGGTCATCAAAGACATTGGGCAGTTTCTTTGATGTAGCTTTTCTGATATGTTAATCCCAGGATGTTAATCTTAGGGCCAGGAAACAGGTTTCACATGAAGGTGATAATGATCGCTATCTTCCTGGCCATCCTTCTTATCATGTATATTGCTTGTTTATCACCTCCCAGGGTTGCCAAATGCACTCCTTTGTAGTTCTGTTTTATTTACCCCATGCTTAATTAGTTTTGGTAGTTTAACTTTGTCCCCACGTGGGGTTTGTTGAAATGCTCAGAAGAAATCTGATTGGTTCTTACGAACACTCTGTAAAAGTTCTTTTGTGAATAAAACGACCTGGGCCGAGGGGTGGAGAGGGAGGCACAGATTATTATACGCACCCTTCCCAGAGTCTTGCTGGTTCAAGCCTCTGTGTGTATTCTTATTAATCAGAGTTCAATCCTTCCTTTGCTTTGGGAACGCCTCAATCCAAAAGCAAGGAAAGCCCAGCACCTGCTTGCAAAAAATCAGGAACCTCTCAAGACTGTTTGAATAAATCCCTCGTGGCAGGGAGGGCCAGATTGCAGAGGGGCCCAACTCAACAGAATGCCGCAGAAGATTTGGTTAGCACGGGTGGCTAACTATGGCTTCTTCCACACCTACACTGCTCATGCGGTGTGTACTTTGCTAAACAAATTCTCTCAGGATGCTTCCCACCTGCTGTAAATTTTATTGAACAAAACGTTTGGCTTTCCAAGGGGCTCCCCTGCCTCGTTCAAAGTTAGGCTGTCCACACGCAGACCAGTTTCAGAAACAGCCGAGAGACATGTCTGTTTTCTTCCTGCTCAGC
The DNA here is from genome assembly GCF_027172205.1 of Podarcis raffonei. Classification (NCBI taxonomy): domain Eukaryota; kingdom Metazoa; phylum Chordata; class Lepidosauria; order Squamata; family Lacertidae; genus Podarcis; species Podarcis raffonei. The sequence continues at coordinate 72,119,223 of NC_070609.1, read as the reverse complement.
CTCGGTCTGGATTGGGCCCGGGCCCAGAGCTATCACTGCATGTCTTCCCAGTTTAGAAGACCCGGAGACTACATACTGGGCGGCTTGTTCCCTTTCACGGTGCTCACCTCCAACGTGACGGAACGGACCCTGCCTGACATTTACAACTGTGAGAGGTAAGGCAGCAAAAATGGAAAGGACATAGCGATGGTTGGGGAGGTGGCGATGCAGAAACCCCTGTCTTGTGTGTGGCTGGACTTAACTGAATGAAGAGTTACAGTATTCTTCGCTCTATAAGACGCACCAGACCACAAGACGCACCTAATTTTTGGAGGAGGAAAATAAGAAAAAAATATTCTGAATCTCAGAAGCCAGAACAGCAAGAGGGATCGCTGCACAGTGAAAGCAGCAATTCCTCTTGCTGTTCTGGCTTCTGTGATAGCTGCACAGCTTGCTTTTGCTCCATAAGACGCACACACATTCCCCCTTACTTTTAGGAGGGAAAAAGTGAGTCTTATAGAGCAAAAAAACACGGTACTTCCATTGCTCCACTCCCTTTTGTCTCTGGCCACCCCCAGCCTGTGGCAAGTCGCCCCTACGCACCCTCAGGGCTGAAAGAATGTCAGATTAATTGTCAACAGGAAACTATGGAGTAGATTTGAATGCTGTCCCCAATTAACTAGCCAGCTTTTTAAAGTAAAATTATTCAAAATGCAAGTGTCAACAAGACCTTCCTGAAGACTTTTCCTTTTTTTCAATGAGCCTTTTAAGTTGATTTCTTTCCCTGTATCAGAATCATTTTTAAGATTGTTCTTCAATGTCATAATAAAAGCAAAGACTGGAAATGGGAGTCGCTTTCTTAAGCTGGGAATTCCCCCCCCCTCACACGTTTATACATTTAGGGTTTTGCTGTTCTCTGAAACGTTATTTGCCTGTGTTTTATTAAATATTTATTAGCATTTTCAAATAACACAGAACAAACAAAAACAAAAAATAAACAAAACAAAAAACACAAAAATACATAACATTCAAAACTAAACAAAAAAAAAATAGAAAAAACACATAAAGTTTCTAATACTTATTATTCTTAACCTTATTTCTCAGACTTCCTCACACCTCCCCTTCTTGTATTCCAATTTAAATTGTCAGTTTAGCAAGTCCTTAACTTATTTCTTTACCTTAGCTTAAACATTTGTTCTAACATACTATTGCTTTCCTTTACTTCTTTTTTCCATTTCTTCAATTTATTTTTAACAGCCTTATTTTCAATTAATTTAAAAAGAAAAGAAACCAATTTTACCTTATTAAAATTACACATCAACACTTATACCTCATTAATTATTCTTAAACCTTTTTCCTAAAGTCGACCAAAATTTCCCTTCCACGATTTACCCAATTTCCTTACCACTAACAAAAAAAATATAAAAAACAAATTATCCTTATGTACCCTTTGGATTCCCAACCTCCACCCACCCTTTTCCCGGTTCCAGTCCCCAACCAATATCCATCAGTCTTTATGTTATTTATTTAGCCTGGAGATCTCACATCCGAGGCCCTTATATCTCTCTCAGTTCCTTTCTGCCGGTCTCTTTGATAGTCCTTGATGTTAAACCCCAAGTCTCGGAGGGGCTCCGGCCCAACAGAATCCATGTTGCTTCCAGCCAGTCCTCCATACTTAAAGGCAAAGCCTATGGGGTGCTCCAACTCTTGTTTCAAATTTCTTTCAAATCCAGATGTCCCCAAAGCTCCAGCTTTCACCAACAAATTTGTAATCCTCAGGTCTTCAGATCTCCTCCAAAAGGGATCTCTCCATTTTCCAGACTCCCATTCAGACCAGGCTTTCCACATCCAGTTTTTATTGTCCTTTTTTATCATCATGTCAGGCCTCATATTGTAACTCTCCTTTGACTCCTGCAAATCTCCTGCTCCTCCTTCATTTTCTTCAAAAACAACATATTGCTCCATCGTATCTACACTTTCAGTTTCATTTATTTGTTCAGTTGAATGGGCTTCCTGTTTCAAGTCCTTATCAGGCTCAAAACTGTTGTTTACTGTCCAGTGTAGTAGTGATACCTTTGTAGACAAAGCATTGTACTCATCTTGCAAGTTTCCCAAGAGAACGAGTGCTCTGTCCAATTCTGCTTGGATTTTACATACTCCAGCCATTTTTGTGATGTAATGTCCCTATTACCCCTCTAGGGGGATTTTAGTTCCTTAATGTTCCTTTCAACTCAAAACCAAAAGTCCAGTTATTTTGTATCAGCCCTCCTTATTTTCAACAAGTTATACCAAGTAAACCAGCAAAAACAGCAGAAACAATGTTCTCTTTTTCCAGCTGACAACTAGCTGACTAGCAGCTCACTTGACAGCTGTCAAAATCTTCAATGCAACAGGCTTTCTCATAGGACGTTCCCGGGTCTCGGGGGGGGGTGTGAAATTTCAGCTCCCAAGATTCTTTTTATCCTCCAGTAAATCTTCTTATAGTGTCAAAACCGTGAAGTCAGGATCTTTCATTAAAAAACAAAAAACAGATTCTCTCGACCTTAGCTGCCCAGTCCTTTGCTTTAAATTATTTACAAAGGGGGGGGGGGTGAACTTCCTTTTTAGCCCCTTCCCGCTCGTTCCAAATCCAAAATTAAAGATTTTTAAGGTTCCTATCTCCATATTACTCACGGGTTTATATTTTAGAGTCCAATCGGTCTTGGAAGAAGTTGGCGCTCTCTGTCAATGGCTTGCGGCTTCACTCCGTAGGCGAGGGAGTACTCTCAGCACCACGCCTCACCCTGCCTCCGTTCCGAAGCCTTTAAAAAGGCTCCGTCGCGGATTGGGGGGGCGCAAATGGTGCCCGCCGAGTCTCTGTGTTCACAGGCATCCGCGCCTGTGATTTTAAGGGTCCCCGCTTCGCCGCAGCGGCCAGACCCAGACGCTACGGAGCCGATTCCCTCCGGAGCTCGGAGGGAATCCGCCATTAAACAATGGCGCCAACCCGGAAGTCCTGTTATTTGCATGTGTTTTAAGGGTCTTGTAAGCTGCCTCGGGAGGGCAGCGTGCCCTGAAAGGTTAAAAGAAAACAAAAGTTGGCAAGGTCATTCGCATCATGGATTGTAATACAGCACAAATTTTACAGCAGCAACAGTTCAGTCTAGGAACCAACAGAGGAACAGATTCCTGCATTGCAAGAGGTTGGACTAAACAGGTCCCTGCCAACTCTACTGCTCGATGATGATGATGATAATAATAATAATAATAATAATAATAATAATAATAATTTATTTATTTATATCCCGCCCTCCCCAGCCAAAGCCGGGCTCAGAGCGGCTAACAACAATAAAAGTAACACAATTTACATAAAATCCCAATCAATTAAAATGCATTCTAAAATCAACTCATTCTAAAATCAATTCAAAATCAAATTAATGGCAACCATTGGGCTAGAGTTCTGTGAGGGTTACAGAAGGAGCGGGTCAGACTGTGCCTTGGCCAAAGGCCTGGTGGAACAGCTCTGTCTTGCAGGCCCTGCGAAAAGATGTCAAGTACTGCAGGGCCCTAGTCTCTTGTGACAGAGCGTTCCACCAGATCGGGGCCACGGCCAAAAAAGCCCTGGCTCTGGTTGAGGCCAGCCTAACCTCCCTGTGGCCCAGGATCTCCAAGATGTTTTTGTTTGAAGACCGTAAGGTCCTCTGTGGGACATAACAGGAAAGGCGGTCCCGTAGGTACGACGGTCCCATGCCGTATGGGGCTTTAAAGGTTAAAATCAGCACCTTGAACCTGATCCTGTACTCTACCGGGAGCCAGTGCAGCTGGTATAGCACCGGGTGAATGTGATCCCACAGTGAGGACCCTGTAAGGAGTCTCGCAGCGGCATTCAGCACCTGCTGGAGTTTCTGGATCAGTCTCAAGGGCAACCCTATGTAGAGTGAGTTACAATAATCCAGTCTGGAGGTGACCGTCGCATGGATCACAGTGGCTAGGTCAGGGCGAGAGAGGTAAGGAGCCAACTCCTTAGCTTGGCGGAGATGAAAAAATGCCGCCCTTGTTATTGCTGTTATCTGCGCCTCCATGGAAACGGAGGTGTCGAAGATTAGACCCACACTCTTAACGGACGGTCCTGGCACTAATTGCGCCCCACAAGAGATGGGAGTTGCCCCCCCAATCCCATATCGTCCTGACCCAGCCAAAGGACCTCTGTCTTCGAAGGATTTAACCACGTAACCATCCAGCCTATGTAATACAGGACAGGAAGAAAAGGAGCAGCAATTCAGTTATGCTTAAGAGCTCTGACCAGCCTCAAATAGAATGATTAAAAGTGGATGTAAACCAAAAAGCCTTCAGAGACAGCCAGTGTGCTGTAGAGATTAAAGTGCTGGACTAGGACCTGGGAAACGAGAGTTCATGTTCCAGCTCAGGCATGAAACTCGCTGGGTGTGTCCCTGGGGCAGTTGCTGCCTCTTGGCCTGACCTACTTCCCTGGGTTCTTGTGATGATTAATTGGGGAAGGGAGGGGTGAACCACGGACTCCACCTAGAGCTCTTTAGAAAGAAAGGTGAGGTATAAATTCAGTAAATAAATATACAGTGCCTATTTAAAAACAATCAACCCCTTCCGCCTACCCATATCCGTGCCCCCAACCCACATTGTTAAATAAATAACTATTTTTAATTATTATTTATACCCCGCCATTCCTGGTTCAGAAAACCGGGCTCAGGGCGGCTAACAACAAATTTAAAACACTTAATTGATGCAACAACAAAAAACAGCATAAAATACAGTATAAAATGTGAATAATAAAAAATTCAGAATCCAAAAATCAATTAGGGGGGAAATCCATCCAATAAACATTAGGTGATCACCAGGGCTAGCTGGCTAAATTAGTCCTATCTGGGCCAGCGGGGAGACCAGGGGAGAATTAGCTGTGGGATCCCAGAGCAGGTAATCTTCATAAAAAGGGGAGGGGGAGGGAAGGAAGGAAGGGGAATAAAAGATCAGGCTAAGTTCAAATTGAAATCCAGGCGGAATAGCTCTGCCTTACAGGCCCTGCGGAAGGAAGCTAAATCCTGCAGAGCCCTGGTCTCATGGGACAGAGCATTCCACCAGGTCGGAGCCATCACTGAGAAGGCCCTGGATGGGTCTGTAGTCACTCTGGAGAGAGGCATTTTAGGGGGTCACGGGTAGTGGCAGGAAGATAGAATCTTAGAGTTGGAAGGGAACCCAAGGCTCATCTAGTCCAACCCCCGGCACTGCAGGAATCTCAGCTAAAGCATCCATAGAAAGATGGCCATCCGTCCTCTGCATGAAAACCTGCAAGGGAGGAGAGTCCTCAACCTCCTGAGAGAGACTCTTCCCCGCCGAACGGGGAAAAGAGGGAACCAGTAACTTGCCATCCACCAGTTATCTCAAGCTAACATCCCTATTCGCCTCTTTGGCCAAAAGCAGAAGGGCACAAATTGTGCAGGGGCAGGGCCACCCCTGAAGCCCCCGGGCATGCCTTTGTGCACCTTCCTGCAATCGGGAACCCACTCAGGGGAGCTATTAAGGCAAGCCAGTGTGCTCCTGATCAGGGTTCCAGCCAGCCACCTAGGTATCTTCCAAGATGCTCTATTCCATGCACTTCCCCCGGTTTTATTAAACCCTCGACAGTTTGACAGTTCCCTGCTCACTTGGTTGTTGCACATGTGTTGGGGGAGCGGGGATGGTGCCTCCTTCGGGGGTCTCTCCCCCCCCCTCCAATGAGCACTTCTGTACTTCTGCGCACTTTGGGGGTTCCCCCCAAGCCTCTGACACCTCTTTGCATGGGGGTGGTGCAGTTTGGGCTATGTGAGAGATTGGCACTCAACCCTGCATGTTGCCATGAGAGAGAACGCCATCCCCGCTCTTCTGTCCTCTGTCTCCCAGGCTTTATGCTGCCGGTCTGGTCTGGGCCCTTGGGATGAAGATTGCCATTGAGGAGATCAACAACTCCACCACGCTGCTGCCAGGGATCCGCCTTGGCTATGATATCTACGACACCTGCATGGAACCGGTGGTCACCCTCCAGCCCAGCCTGCTCTTCCTGTCCAGAGCAGGCACAAACAGCATCGGGATCCTTTGCAACTACACAGACTACCAGACCCGGGTGACGGCTGTCATCGGGCCTCACGACTCAATGCTCTCTTCAGTGACAGCCAAACTGTTCGGCTTCTTCCTGATCCCGCAGGTAGTATAACCGTAAGAGCAAACGACACCCTCGTGAGAATAATAATACTGTATTTTTTGCTGTATAAGACTCACTTTTTCCCTCCTAAAAAGTAAGGGGAAATGTGTGTGCGTCTTATGGAGCGAATGCAGGCTGCACAGCTATCCCAGAAGCCAGAACAGCAAGAGGGATTGCTGCTTTCGCTGCACAGCGATCCCTCTTGCTGTTCTGGCTTCTGAGATTCAGAATATTTTTTTTCTTGTTTTCCTCCTCCAAAAACTAGGTGCGTCTTATGGTCTGGTGCGTCTTATAGAGCGAAAAATACAGTAATAATAATTTATTATTTATACCCCGCCCATCTGGCTGAGTTTCCCCAGCCACTCTGGGCGGCCTCCAATCAAGCGTTAAAAACAATACAGCATTAAATATTAAAAACTTCCCTAAAAAGGGCTGCCTTCAGATGTCTTTTAAAGAGAAGATAGCTGCTTATTTCCTTCACATCTGAAGGGAGGGCGTTCCACAGGGCAGGCGCCACTACCGAGAAGGCACCAGTGAGGCCCACCGCAAAATGCTGCAGTGTAAAACGCACCTATTCCGTGTTCAGGGTTGTCTCCAAATAAGGCCTACTCATTCATTCAATAGGTTTATTTGTTCTAGCCAAAGGACATGACCATTAGGTCAAAGCAGCGTTTCTCAAACTTGGGTGCCCAGCTGTTGTTGGACTACAACTCCCATAATCCCTAGCTGGCAAGGCCATTGGACACGGACTTTGATCCATATAAACACTCTACCCTTCTAAATATACCCAAGCAAAATCCTCCCTCGCCATTTATCCCAAAACAATAACAACACTGATCCTACTTTATCTCACTAACCCTGACACAAACCTTCCGAACACTCCCACCCCAACTGATGGGAATTGCAGCCCCAAATATATTGAGGGCACCAGCTTAGCTGGGTCCAGATTACATGACGGGAAAAGCGTTAATGTGTTGTACCCAACCAACTTCTGCTTTAGAGCAAACCCACTGGAATTAATGGATCTCAGTTTGTCATGTCCATTAACTTCAATGGGTCTCCTCCATGTAGTATGATACTAGGGCATTGCTTGACATGAAATGTGGTTTTTAATTGTTTTTACAGTGATGGCCAAACTTGGTCCTCCAGCTGTTTTGGGACTACAACTCCTACCATCCCTATCTAACAGGACCAGTGGTCAGGGATGATGGGAAGTGTAGTCCCAAAACTTGGAGGGCCAAGTTTGGCCATCACTGCTGTAAGCAGTCATGGGGAGTTGGTCTCTTTGGAATGGCGGCCTGCAAAGTCACCAAATAAATTAAACATTGATACGATTGTGGCCTTCAGATCAGCTATGGAGCCACCATGGAGGCCCTGAACAACGAGGAGCTGTATCCCTCTTTCTTGCGGACTGTGCCCAGCGACAAGAGACAGCTGGAAGCCATGGTCCAGCTCCTGCAGGCTTTCAAGTGGAATTGGATCGCGGTCATTGGCAGCAACGATGAATATGGCCGTGGAGGCCTCAGCCTTTTGTCGTCCATGGTGGCCAGCAAACAGATCTGCATCGCCTTCGAGGGGCTGATCCCAGCCGACGTGTCCAACCCGAGCCTCCAAGTGAAGATGAGGCAGACGATCCAGTCGATCAACGAGTCCAAAGTCAACGTCATCGTCCTCTTCGCCAGCGACCGGCCTGTCCGGGCTTTCTTCAAGCTGTGCTTGGAGCTGGAGCTGAGCCAGAAGGTGTGGTTGGCCACCGAAGCCTGGGTGATGTCGGACGTGGTCACCTCTGTGGACAAGATCCAAGCCGTTGGGACAGTCATCGGCTTTGTCATAAAGGGGGGGACAGTCCCTGGCTTTGAGGAGTACGTCTACAGACTTTTAGAGCTGACCCAAGAGGATGGCTTCTGCAACACATCCCAGGAGGAAGTGGACAAGATGGACTCCGATGTCCTGGGACCGCAATGCTGGCAATGCAACTACATCTCTCGCCGAAACATCACCGCGGTGCTCAAGCACCGGCAGACGTACGCTGTCTACACCGCAGTGTACAGTGTGGCTCACGCACTCCACAATTTGTTGTGCTCCCAGAGAGGGAAGTGTCATAAGGGTAACATCAAATCTTGGAAGGTAGGTGAGAGGCAGTCAGCTGCCCATCAACTGATAATACAATGAGGCCTGGTGACCTGTTTTCGTCCACGTGGTTTGAAATTGTTATTATTTATTATACTTTTTAGTAACACAAAACAACTTAACAACAATAACTAGCACATGCATTAACACCAGCTTATAACCAAACAATCTCAAATGCATTCATATTTTCAAAAGCCAGTATTAAAACATCCCACCCTCTGAAGGAGGGCACAGATCGTTAAAAGTCAAAGGCCTGGAAGAAAACACATGTTTTTGCCTGGTGCCTAAAGATAGGAGATGATGGTGGCAGGCAAGCCTCCCTGGGGGGAGCATTCCACAAGCGGGGAGCCACCACTGAAAAGGCCTATTTTCATGCTGCCACCCTTCAGACCTCCTGTGCACATGGGGGCACATGGAGAAGGGCGTCATACGGTGATCACAGAGTCAGATTGGTTCATATGGGGAGATGCGGTCCTTGAGGTATTGAGGTCCTGAGCCTTTCAAGACTTTATAAGTCAAAACCAGCACCTTGAATTGGCAGCCGGAAACTGATTGGCAGCCGGTGTAGTTGGGCCATGATTGGCGTTATATGCTCAAACTGTCTTGCTCCGGTGAGCAACCTGGCTGCCAAATTCTGCACCGGCTGCTGTCCATTACAGTGGTACCTTGGGTTAAGAACTTAATTCGTTCTGCAGGTCTGTTCTTAACCTGAAACTGTTCTTAACCTGAAGCACCACTTTAGCTAATGTAGCCTGATGCTGCTGCCGTGCCGCCGCTGCACAATTTCTGTTCTCATCCTGAAGCAAAGTTCTTAACCCGAGGTAATATTTCTGGGTTAGCAGAGTCTGTAACCTGAAGCATCTGTAACCCGAGGTACCACCGTACATGACTTGGCCAAAACAAACTTTGGACCAAACAGGGAATGGGTTTGCTTAATTAGGCCCAAAGGCCAGAGGTCCCCCAACCTGCACTAAAATCTTCCTGGCAATGGGATAATGCCCTCAAGCACACCCGAGAGCAGCAGGGCAATTTAAGAGCCACAAGGCAGGCTGAGTGGCACATACAGCTTTGTCCTGCCACGCTTTGCCACCTGATATGGCTGCCTTGCTTTGGCTAACAGTAGGGCCAGGCTTGCAGAGAAGTAGTTAGTGCAGGCAAGGGACATGGGATTAGGGGTCCAAGGGTGGGGGGACACGGGAGTTAGCACAGGACCCACCCACAGCCACCTTTTCCCTCCATCCAGCTGCTGGACAAACTGAAAGACGTCCATTTCAACATCTCCAACCAGCTGCACCATTTCGAAGACTACGGCAGCATCAACCTCGGCTATGAGGTCATTGGCTGGAGGTGGCAGGGCAGTGGGATTGAGCACATCACCCTCGGGAACTTCAACACAAAACTGAACATCAATACATCCTTCGTCCAGTTTCACACAGAGGATGGAAAGGTAAAGAGAGAGGGGGAGGAATGCAACAAAGGAGTACAGTAAAGTGAGTGATCTCTTTGCTTGCTTCCCACCCACAAATGTCCCCACACTAATTATCTGTCTGATCTATTTGTTTCTCAAAGTTGTATCCTGCCATTCCTCCAAGGCAACAAGCTAGATATGCTAAGGCAGTGTGCCCAACATGTATTTAAAACACGATCCCCACTCCCCCAATAATTCTGGAAATGGTAGCTTACCCCTCAGCACCCATAACAAACTCAGCTACAATTCCCAGCACCCATAACTAATGACAGTTCCCAGGATTCTTATTTGGGGGGGGGTGTGTGATTTAAATTCGTGGTGTGCATGCAGGCCAGATACAATTAATTTGTCCAGACACAGGAACACAGGAAGCTGTCCTATACTGAGCCAGAAAAGTTCAGTATTTGTCTGCACTGACTGGCAGTGACAGACCTTAAGGTCTTAAGGTTGTGGGTTCGAACCCTACATTGGATGAAAGATTCACATGTTGTGGAGAGTTGGACCAGATGATTCTTGGGATCCCGTCCAATTCTGTGATTCTATGATCCAGGATTTCAGACCCGAGTTGTTCTGAGTCCTCCCTGGGGGTTGAACCTGTGGCCTTTTTTGCATGCAAAGCAGATGCTCTACTACTGAGCTATGGCCTTTCCCCCAGGAAGGGGGAACAGGAAGATGGAGGGGAGAAGGAATGGTATAAGGAGCTTGCAGAGAACAAGGGCGAAAGATGAGCAAAGGGACCAGCAAGAGAGAAGGAAAAGAAGACAGCTTTGCAGGATGTAGACATTTCATGCTAACATTGGTCGCTCTCCCTTCTGCTTAGGCTCCCATCTCTGAGTGCCTTACGACATGTCAGGCTGGGCAGATCCGTCGGATGAAGGGTTTCCACCTCTGCTGCTATGACTGCATTGACTGCGAGAGGGGCACTTATTGCAGTTCTCCAGGTGAGAAGGTTTGGGGCCTTGGGGTGACTTCCCTGCGTCACACTCAGAGATCGCAGAGAATTCTGACAGGTATATGAGCAGCAATTGCTGGTGTTCATTTATCCACCCCGTATCCAGAACGGAAATCAATCCAGCAGATTCTATTGATATTTGCTTCTTGTTTTTGGTCTGCAAACGGTACATAATTGGCAATGTCCCCTTTGCATTGAAATGAATGATGTGGAACAACATAATTCATTATGTAATCAATTATGACATTCATTAGTTAAGTAAAATTCTGCCACAGCAGTCAGGAATACGAGACACATTCGTTTGTGTTGCAAGCAGAACTGCAGCAGAACAGAAACAGCCTTGCATGTGATGTAAATGGGTTGGAAGAGATATTGATTCCTTCTTTACATTCCTAGCTACAGTCACTATATACAGGGGTAGCAGCTCTTGGTGAGAGGAGATAAGGGTGGACAGATCAGTTTATTCCTGATCTGTGTCAGTTCCACGTTTGTTCATTCCTGAATCGGCTCCACCCCACTTCTGCATTAATCTGCTCAAGTTTTTGGTAAAAAAATAAGGTTGTATTAAATACTTATCTTTCTCACAAACACCACTGCTACTGGTCAAAATAGATGCTTTTCATTAAACCAAAAACTTGACTCCAGATAAAATTTCACTCCCCACCTGGATAAAATGGTTTCACCACCATAGGAAGCTGCCACATACAGAGCCAGACCATTGGCTCCATCTGATGCTGTACTATCTACACTGACTGGCAGCAGCTGCCCAGGGTTTTAGACAAGGGACCTTTCCCAGGGCTATGTGGAGATGCCAAGACTTGAACCTGGGACCTTCTGCATGCAAAGCTGGTGCTCTACTACCGAGTTACAACCCTCCTCTTAAAATATTGGTACAGAGAAAGCTGTATTATACAGAGTCAGACCATTGGCTCTTTTAGCTCAGTCTACCCTGACTGGAGTGGGACGCGGGTGGCGCTGTGGGTTAAACCACAGAGCCTAGGACTTGCCGATCAGAAGGTCGGCGGTTCGAATCCCTGCGACGGGGTGAGCTCCTGTTGCTTGGTCCCTGCTCCTGCCAACCCAGCAGTTCGAAAGCACATCAAAGTGCAAGTAGATAAATAGGTACCACTCTGGTGGGAAGGTAAACGGCATCTCTGCGCGCTGCTCTGGTTCACCAGAAGCGGCTTAGTCATGCTGGCCACATGACCCGGGAGCTGTAAGCCGGCTCCCTCGGTCAATAAAGCGAGTTGAGCACCGCAACCCCCGAGCTGGCCATGACTGGACCTAATGGTCAGGGGTCCCTTTACCTTTACCCTGACTGGATCAGCACTCCAGGGTTTCAAACAGGAGTCTCACCCGGCTCTACCTAGAGAGGATGCAAATGCAACCTGGGAGCTGTTGCGTGAAAGCCAGGTGCTCTGGCCCTTCCCCAGGAGGACACCCCTTGCTTGCAAAATGTACAGCTGCCTCTCTGCTCTTTTACAGAGGACACAACCTGCACCGCCTGCCCCATGGAACAGTGGTCCCCTGGACGCAGCACACGGTGTTACGACCGCAGCGAAAAGTATCTGTTCTGGTCCGAGCCTCTGGCCATCATCTTGGTAGCCTTGCTGATATTCGCGGTGACTCTCACCTGCCTCTCGGGGTCCCTGTTTCTGAGGAACCTCCACACCCCCGTGGTGCAGGCCGCCGGGGGAGCCATGTGCCTCGTGGGCCTCCTCTGCCTGGCCCTGATGTGCCTCAGCTGCGGCCTCTACATCGGCAAGCCCAGCCCGACCGTCTGCCTGTTGCAGCAGCCCTCCTTCGCCTTGTGCCTCAACCCTTGCTTCTCCACCATCACGGCCAAGGCCCTCCAGATCATGCTGGTGAACGACTTTGCAAGCAGCCGTCGCGGTTTCCTGCACAACCTGATCCAGAGGCGGCCGTGGGCCATTGTGGCCTTGTGCTTTCTGGGTGAAAGCGCCCTCTGCCTTGGGTACATCTATGTCAACCCGTCCACTCCGGGCAAGAACTACAAGCTCTTGGCCACCCAAGTCCTCATCCAGTGCAGGATCAAGTCCTGGGCTGCCTTCGCCATCATGCACGGGAACAACAGTCTCCTGGCCTTCACCTCGTTCCTTTGCACCTTCATGGTGCAGACGTCTCCCAAGAAGTACAACATCGCCCGCAGCATCACCTTCGCCATGCTCGCTTACTTCATCGCCTTGATCTTCTTCATCCCCACCTACGCCACCGTGGGGCTAGAGTACCAGCCTGCCGTGCAGGTGAGTGCCATGCTCATGTGTGCTACAGGGCTGCTCGCGGCTTATTACCTCCCCAAGTGCTACATCCTGCGTTTCAAGCCGGACTGGAACACGGTGGACTATTTCCAAGATTACACCAAAGAGGCGACGCAGGAAAACGACCCCAAAAATTAGGGGTCGTAGCCGATGCTAGTCCTACCCACACAGGGAACACGCTGAAGTTAAGGGGCATGGCTAACTTAGGCCTGGTCGTTTCAACGGGTCTACTTTGAGGAGGACTTGGTCAGAGACAACCCAAGCAGAAGTCTCTGAAGCAGGAAGGGGAGTCTCTCCTTTGATGGGGTTAACAGCGCGACTTGTATCGCTGCCCTAGTATAGAAGCTTTTATTGGTGTGTGTTTTTATTTCGTTGGGTTGGACGTAGATACAGATTCGTCTTGATGGGATAGACTCGTTAGAGAGGCCTTGCATTCTAGTCCTCCTGCTCAGGGTTGGCAAGCCAGAGTTAGAGATGGGAAAGCATCCACAAACAACAAAAATGCCTCCTCTCCCCTTCTTAGCCCCAGGGGATCATTGCAGAACACTCATGCAATGTGGGACTGGAACCTATATACGTCTCACAGAGATGGCTTACTCACAGTTGTCTCCAACCCTGTCCTATTCTGCTCCACGAATGGGAAGCTGCCTTAGCATCTATGCGTGGCATTTCGTTAGATTTGAAACAGATTGCTTCAAACCCAACGAAAACGATCTTTAAGGTATACCTTTAACCTAGTGCCTTTACATAAAGGAGTTGCCTGCTTCAGATAGATGCTGGCAATGAAATCTTCTTTTGAAGCATATAATTTGGGCCTTGCTTAGTGGTGTCTTCTGTCTAGTTAGAAGTTATTGTCCATGTTGCAGGAAAAAGCCTCTTGAATTATATCCCTGTAACGTGGAGACTAATGGATTGACAATGGAGGTGGAGACCTTATGGTGGCCAACAGATTAAGGGTTGTCTCCAACATTGGACTTACTCAGAGGGGACCCACTGAAATCAATGGGCACAGCAAACCTAGGTGCATTAATTTCAATGGGTCTACTCTGAGTAAGACATCATTGGAAGTTGGTTTTTTTTTTTTTAAGATTGCAAGGACAAACATTCCTGCATCCACTGCTCCGTGCTGAGGTCTCCCTACACGCAGCTTACATTCGTCAAATCTAGTTTAAGATGTTTATTTGGACATGTGGACTGTCTTATTGATTTATACATTTAAACTGGGATTGGTGGGATAGTCTTACTGTTAATGTCTGCTGGCAGTGTTTTTTACCTCTTTCTGTTACATTTGCAAATAAAAAACATATTTTAAAAAGAAGTTGTCTTTATACCTAACCAGGGCTGTGTCAAGTAGCTACACACCCCATCACTGCTCATACATCACACAAGGCTACTAAAGGGCAAGACTAGTCAATGGGTGTGACATTGGAGGTGTGGCCATTATACATTGGGACACATGCATGGGAACCTCTGCATAGGGGTGCAGAAGAGTTAAAATTCCCATTCATCAGTGTCAAGGGCTGGACTAAGGAGGAATGGTGGGGACTGCCCCCCCTTCTCCTGACCCTTCCCAAGAAGAGGAGGACAGTATAGATTTAAATCAGTGGTTTGCAGAAGGGCATAGTTCAGAAGCTGCAGAGGGCAGAAGCTGGGAAATATTGGAAGAGGAACAGCAGGAAGAAGCAGCAGCACCAGGGAAGAGACAGCTGACAGTGTCCTTGGAGAGCACTCCTGACCCTCCTTCTCCCACAATCAGATGGGCATTGAGAGCAGAAGAACAGAGAGCTCAGTGGCAAAAGGCTCAGATTAGCTGATGCAGGACTGACGTAGATTAGGGGAGGCGAAGGGGGTAAGGACTTTACTTGGAGCAACGCCATCATTGCATAGAGACTACATCCCTTTGTCTCACTCTGTGAATACTGAATAAATTACGTGGTAAGGACTTTTCGTGTTATCTGCTTTTGGGGGGGGGGGGCTGCCACTGGGGGAGGGATAGTAATCCCTAAGCCTTGACAATCATTGATGTTCATTTGGGCCAGCCCCCCTCTCTTGTGCCAGACCTATCATGCAAGATTGTTGGAAACATAAAACAAAATAACTCTATACACACTACCTTGGGTGCTTTGAGTGAGCCAGTGGTGTAGCAGTTTGAGTGTCAGATCAGTACCTGGGAGATCAGGGTTCAAATCTTCATTCGGCCAGCTAGTCGCTGTCTCTAAGCCTAACCTACCTCACAGGGCTGCTGTGAGAATAAAGTGGAAGACAGGGAGAGCCTTGGAGGATAGGCAGGATTACATATGTGGTAACTAAAACACATTTTAATAAAATAAGGGAGATGGAATGTTGAAAGAAGATATGGAAAATAGCAATTATATTTTAAAATATGTATTTTGAGGAGGAAGAATCCTAGACACCCTACCCATTATGTTGCCCACATTTGCCACAAACCAGTTGAAACCAGATATGTTTACGGCTTAAAGGCAGCACAAGGGGGTTATTTTCTCACAGAGATTTGAATGCATTGGTTGAATCTCCTTGCAAAGAACATGAAAATGAGACGGGATGGTGAAAATGAGATGGAATGATGCGAGAAAAGCCTGAGGACACCCTCCCTACCATGCAAATAGTTTTGTTTCCAAGTTAAAGCCAACTCACGCTCAAAGCCTCAATGGATATGCAAAAAAGAGATCAGGAAAGGGGACCAGTGATATCACTGCAAATGACAAATGTCACGACAAATTACAGAGTGTTAAGACCACTGAGGACCAACTAAAACACCCCACAGTAGAAGCAAACATCAAGTTTTAACAAGGTAGCTTTAAAAGAACAAAATGCCAAACCTATTACCTCCAGGATGGGGTTAGGGGGCTTGCTTGTTTTATGCAGATGTTATTATTTTATTATTATATTTATTACCTGTCCTTACCAGCAGATCTCAGGGTGGGTTACAACTATTTAAAACTCAGAATTGAAAACGGTTAAAACATATTTCAGGACTTGGGAATAGGGCGGGCCCTGAAAACACAACACCTCAGGTGTCAAAGAGGCCAGAGTAAAAATATCACTGATGCAGTAACAGTGCATTAGTGGTAAATTTATACGGAACTGTCCACACATCTTTCCACTTTATTAGTTGTTCTGTGATGCTTCCCCAATACTGCCATATTACGGCCATCTGTAGGGGCAACTCTTATGCCATAGTGCAACTTACATGAAGTGAGTCCTGATATACACATTTGGGCTTGTGCTCTGCCTAATCCATGCATTACTGCTATTTCCCCCAATACAATTCATTTTAATGTTATTTTGGCTTATAAAATGCAGCATTTTTAAACATACTTTTCATACATAACGTGCACACATTTGTGTGCACTTTATTTCGTTGGAAAACTATAACAAAATTCAGGGAAGTGCAAAACTGTGTAACAAAATTCAGAGAAGTGCTAATTTTGACAGACAGCTGTGTTTCGGCTTGTGCACCGTTTCAAAAAGTGTGAATGAAGTAGATGGGCATCAAAACACAAAAGCAAATTTCTCTCCCCCCTCCCAAGTCCCTACCCACCAACACCCAGCCACTGCGCAGCTTACTGGGACTGGGCAGGTGCACGATTAACCGACCACAGGTTACATACCAACAGTTCAGCACTGTAGCATTCGTGCTTGCATGTTTGCACGGCGAGGGCAGATAATGTTGTTTCGCTAGCTGGATTTGACCCATGGGCTGCCAGATGGCCACCCACTGTTGCCAGAACATCATGCAAATGATTCATTTTGCTTATGATTTGATTTAATGGCCTCCACCTGCCCTTTCACGGGGCAGAGTCACCCAGGTACCATTTGTCATTGCGTTCCACTGACTACTATTCAAATGTAACATATTCCTAGGCTTTAAAGCCTTTGCCTAGTGGGCATCGCCTCTAAGATCGGCATCCTAGTCAAGCAGGCCAACAGGATCAAACACAAATGGCCAGAAGGGCGGAATGCAGCTTCATGGGCTGAAAGAGAGAGCGAGCACAGGTATGGATATGAAGCAGAGCAAATAAAGGAAGGTAAGTCTATTCCCCCTTTCTTATGAACTGACTCCATAGGTAAAGGTAAAGGGACCCCTGACCGTTAGGTCCAGTCGTGGCCGACTCTGGGGTTGCAGCGCTCATCTCGCTTTATTGGCCGAGGGAGCTTCCGAGGTACAGCTTCCGGGTCATGTGGCCAGCATGACTAAGCCGCTTCTGGCAAACCAGAGCAGCGCACGGAAACGCCTTTACCTTCCCCTCTGGAGCGGTACCTATGTATCTACTTGCACTTTGACGTGCTTTCGAACTGCTAGGTTGGCAGGAGCAGGAACCGAGCAACGGGAGCTCACCCCGTCGCCGGGATTCAAACCGCCAACCTTCTGATCAGCAAGCCCTAGGCTCTGTGGTTTAACCCACAGCGCCACCCGCGTCCAAACTGACTCCATAGCCACTTTCAAATAGCTAAAGGGCTGTCACGTGGAAGATGGAAGCACGCTTGTTCTCTCCTGCTCTGGAGGACCCAAATCAATGGCTTTGAGTTACAAGAAAGGAGATTCTGACTAAACACCAGGAAGAACTTTCTGACAGTATGAGCTGTTTGACAGTGGAACAGAACTCCCATGAGAGGTGATGGACTCCTCTTCCTCAGAGGTTTGTAAGCTGAGGTTGGGTGGCCACCTGTCATGTATGATCTAGTTGAGATTCCTGCATTGCAGGGGGTTTGCGCTGGGTGACCCCCAAGGTCCTTTCCAACTCTACGATGAAAAGAACTACAACAAAACATTTTCTTAATACGAAGTGCGTTAACCCTGTTTTGCAAGGAAAGCTTGTTTGCTTTATCACGTTTATTAGTATTAAATCGCTCCATCGTCTCTGCTGTGACAGGCCAGTCCCATCGGGCCTCCTGTCCCTCAACAGTTACCTGGGCACAAGCCATTCCACCACGTTGCCTCAGTGAGAGAGTCAGGAAGCAGAAAGCTCATTCCATCAAGCACCTCCAGCCCCTGAACTGTGCAGACTGGTCATTATAAGAACAATGGCCCGAGTTCGATTCCCCCCTCTTCCTTCCATGTCTCCCCCCCCCCTTGTGCCGTGTTTTTTTTAGACTGTAAGTCTGCAGGCAGGGATGGTCTTGTTTTCATTGACTATTTATAAGTCACTCTTAGCAGGGCAGAAATGTTCTGAATAACAACAATAGTTACCCACCATTCACCCAAAGGTCCTACAAATTTAAAATAGAACATTAAACCAGTTTAAAACAGCTTGCAATCACGGAAGGGGGGATCTGAAAAATATACACCTCAAAGGCCAGAGTAAAAAGCATTGAAGCTGATATAAAGCTGTGGGCCAGATCTTTAGCTCAGGAGTCTTATCACTAGTTTTGCCCGCCCTGTGGAATGTCCTCCCGTCAGGTGTCAAGGAAATTATTATTATTAATAATAATAATGATGATGATGATGATGATGATGATGATGTAATTATTTAATTATTTATACATTGCCCATTTGGGCGGCTTCCAACACCTATAACAACATAAAAAACTGTCAAACATTAAAAACTTCCTGATACAGGGCTGCCTTCAGATGTCTTCTAAAAGTTGTGTAGTTCTTTATCTTGGCACCTGATAGGAGGGCCTTCCAAAGGGAGGGCGCCACTACTGAGACGGCCCTCTGCCTGGTTCCCTGTAACTTTACTTCTTGCAGTGAAGGAAACACCAGTTAAACAACTACCTGACTTTCAGAAGACATCTGAAGGCAGCCCTGTATAGGGAAGTTTTTAAAAGTTTGATGTTTTACTGTGCTCGATGTTTTAATTTGTTGGACGCTGCCCAGAGTGGCTGGTGCAACCCAGTCAGATGGGTGGCATTTAAATAAATTATTATTATTATTATTATTATTATTATTATTATTATTAATAATAATAATTATTACCTCTCCACATCCTGCAGCCCAGCATGGCATGGGCAGGTGGGCTGGATCACCTGTCAATCATCTGATGCCACCATGATATCAGAAGACTGAGAAGTGGGTAGTCCCACCCACCTATTAAAGTTGGCCTCTGAGGGTAAAGGGAGAGAGTGACCAAGCCGGAATGAACTGCCCATGTGCCACCTGATGGACAGGGAGTTCAAGCCTGCTTTCCACAGGGTTCAGGTACACACAAAAATTCATTCACGCCCAGCAGGATAAGGCGACACATCACAAAGCCGCTGGTTGGTATCCTGCTTCTCTACCAGGTGGCCTTCGGACAAGACCTTCCAGCCTTCAGCCTCCCATCTGCAATATGGGAAGAAGTACTGCCTTGCATGAGGGGCGCAGGTGGTGCTGTGGGTTAAACCACAGAGCCTAGGACTTGCTGATCAGAAGGTCAGCGGTTCGAATCCCTGCGACGGGGTGAGCTCCCGTTGCTCGGTCCCTGCTCCTGCCAACCTAGCAGTTCGACAGCACGTCAAAGTGCAAGTAGATAAATCAGTACCGCTCCGGCGGGAAGGTAAACGGCGTTTCCGTGCGCTGCTCTGGTTCGCCAGAAGCCGCTTTAGTCATGCTGGCCACATGACCCGGAAGCTGTATGCCAGCTCCCTTGGCCAATAAAGCGAGATGAGCGCCACAACCCCAGAGTCGGCCACGACTGGACCTAATGGTCAGGGGTCCCTTTACCTTTACCCTACTGCCTTGCATGGTTGTTGTGAATCGCACATGACAAACAGCATGTAAACACTAAGCATAAAACAGAGATCTACCTTCCATTTCCCCCATCACAGGCTAAAATGGCTCTCAGTGCACTGCTTGGGCTCCTGGTTCCCATCCTTTCCATACAACTGAATGAAGCAAAGGCCAAGTCCCTGTTGACCCAGTTTAGTGCTCCGGGGGACTTTGTCCTTGGTGGGATGTTTGCCTTTCACTCCAAAGTACAGTACCTAAGCCAGGATGTGGAGCTGAAGACTCCCAAGTGTTCCAGGTGAGTAGGACCAAAAGAACCTCAGCAAAATGCACAGTCCACCAAGACTAGAGATGTAAAATTTCCAGGCATCTGAAGTTATGGAAAAGCACTTTCTTCAACATTTCATTCATCATTGTAAAAGGAAATATTTCAATATCAATTCCCCCAATTTCTTGACACCTCCCCACAATAATGCCTAGGCTGGGAAAACCAGACCACCACCACCCCCGAAATCCTCCCACAGCAGACTTGTTATGAGTATCTCTTTCTGGGCTTCCGAACAAGGCAAGGGAGCTGTCCAGCATCAGTTGGTGCTGAACGGAAGAGGAGCTGTCCAGAGGGTACCTAGGCTAGGAACGAGCCTACGGAAGTTGTTGCACCAGCAACTTCCAGGCATCCAACTGGGCTTTAAGCATTCCACCTGTCTGCTTCTATCCTTGCCCCCCTCAGTTATGACTTTTATAGCCCTAGTCCCTCATCCCAAGTAGGACTCTGACCAGGCTGCCTCATGTGACAAATTGAGAGCTGTGCTAAGCAGAAGGAGCTTAAGTTTAGACTCCATACCAAACTAGCAAGAATTGTGTGGGGTGAGCCTAATTGGGGACATAGCGAGACTCCCAATTCTTCTGATTTTCTGGCTGAGGCATTGTCTTGTGGAGGTGATCTCAGAGGTTCCCTGGTCCCAGTTTATGCTGGGAGGGGGGATGCTGACATCATTTTCTGACAGTAAGGTCTCATTTTATTCCAGCTTAAGCAAGGCAATGTCCTGACACTGCATAAGAGACATGATAGCACCTCTGAGTCAAGCATGCAAAAAACTTGTCATGTCCAGACTGGAAAGGATAGCTAACTGAGGCTGCTAATTGGAGAATCCATTAGAGCAGGGGTGAAGATATTGTTGGGCTCCAACTCCAGTCAGGCCTGTGTGATTAATTTATTCCAACCCATCTCATCTCTGACTCAACCTTCTATTTGTTTTTGTCATTCCAAGGTGCTTCAACGAAATGGTACGGTCCTAATGGGAAGGGTTGTTCCACCTCAGTAAAATTAGGAGTGTGCAGAGTGTTGAGTGTGGCTTCTGAGTCTGATTAGAGATCAGATTTCATCTGTAGCAATCACACACATAAGAGATATTTGTAGAGTAAGAAAATAACAAAGCTGCTTATTATAGGAAGTGCATAGCTTGGATAGAGAGGTTTCTAGTTCTAAGCTAACTAATCTAGAGAAGACAAAGGCAGTCATGCATGCTCCTTTGTTCTCAGAGGATAGATCCAAAATGACCTTGAGGTCTGAGAGAGAAGTGTAAGAGGAGGAAGTTGTAAACAGGATGTAATCTAAGGTGTCTAAACTCCTACCTGCTAAACTGAGTTGCACCCAGACTCCCAACAAATTAAGCCCCTTTGACATCACCCCCAATTCTCGACTTGAAGTCCAGCAAACGAACCTTTGTCATTCACCATCCTTGAAATGATTAACTTTTTTTTAACCACCTCCCTAAGCTTCGACATTACTGGCTACAAGCGCCACCTGAGCATGCGCTTTGCCATCGACGAAATCAACAACTCGACTTCTCTGCTCCCCGGTGTCAAGCTCGGCTATGAAATCCACAACACTTGCAACAACCCAGCCGTGGCCAACAAGCCCACAATGTCCTTCCTCTCCAAGTACCCCAACCACTATGGCGTGGAGGTGCAATGCGATTATACCAACTATAAGCCTCGAGTTGTCGCCGTCGTCGGCCCCGGCAATTCGGAGCTGAGCGTGCTGGTGGCTCGGTTCCTGAAGTTCCTTTTGATCCCAGAGGTAAGATGGGAAGTGCATTGCACTGGCTCTTATGAAGATCTCTTCCTCCCTTCAAGGAAGAGCCTCCACTGGTGTGTTTTGAGCAGGATCCAGGGCGCTACATTGAGGCAGAAGGTTGAGATCTATCTGGGTGGTCGACCAGCAGAATCAAGAATTATGATTATGATAAATTACCTGACCTTCACAGTAAGGTCCCAGGGCAGGTTAAGGTGCATCTAACCACACCATTGTTTTATCTTAGGAAACAAATGAAAGTGCACCTTTTCTCGCAGACTTTTGGATATGGTTATGAGGGACTGAAATAATTCATATATACAGTGGTACCTCGGGTTACATATGCTTCAGGTTACATACGCTTCAGGTTACAGACTCTGCTAACCCAGAAATATTACCTCGGGTTAAGAACTTTGCTTCAGGATGAGAACAGAAATTGTGCAGCGGCAGCGCGGCGGCAGCAGGAGACCCCATTAGCTAAAGTGGCACTTCAGGTTAAGAACAGTTTCAGGTTAAGAACAGACCTCCAGAACAAATTAAGTTCTTAACCCGAGGTACCACTGTAATTTGCCACTGCTTAATATGAACTGCATTTATATAGCTGTTTTAATCATTTAATTATCCTGTATTGCAGAGACTGGACTAAATGACCGTTCCAACGATGCATTTCTGTGATTCTATGTATGTTATAGGCATTAAGTATGTCTGCTCATTATGCGCCTATGCCTTGTGTCTAATGCTAGTCCTACTCAGAACAGACCTCTTTAAAATAAGGGAGACAGGACTAACTTAGGTTTACAAATTTCAGTGAGCTAACTCTGAATATAACTTAGCTGCGTTCTAGCCATAGATGCCCCGGCACCCAAATCACTGTTGCTTGCTTGATTGCATTGTGTCAATTCAACAGTTGTTTGAATAACCCAATTTTCATAGTCTCCATCTAAGAAGATAATAACAGCCTGCTAGATTGGGCTAGTGGCTCATCTGGCCCAGAATTCTGTTCTCACAGTAGCCAACCAGATGCCTGTGGGAAGCCCACCAGCAAGACCCAATGGCAAGAGCCCTCTCCCATCCTGTGGTTTCCAGCAGTGCATATTCAGAAGCACTACTGCCTCCAACCATGGAGGCAGAGCATCGCCACCAGGGCTAGGAACCATTGATAGCCTTTATCTCCCTCCATGAATTTACCTGCTCCTCTTAAAGTTGGTGGCCATCATTGCCTCCTGGGGGAGTGAGTTCCATAGTTTAACCATGCACCATGTGAATCTGCCGTGAATCTTCCATATCCTCTCTATCTTCCATGTCTCCCCAGATCAGCTATGCCAGTTCCAGCGATAAGCTAAGTGACAGGCAACTTTATCCATCGTTCTTCCGGACTGTCCCCAGCGACCGAATCCAAGCTGACGCCATGGTTCAGCTCCTGAGCAAGTTCAATTGGAACTGGGTGGCCACTTTGGTGACTGACGATGAATACGGCCGCCAGGCCCTGCAGATCTTTGTCCAGCTGGCTCTCTCCAAGGATATGTGTGTGGCCTATGAAGCCATCCTCCCGAGTGACCCGGAGGAAAGCAAGAGGAAAGAGGAACTGTCCAAAATCGCCGACCAGCTCCAGAGGTCCAACATCAATGCCACGGTGATCTTCGCGCAACCGAGCAGTGCGGAGGCGCTGCTGAGGGTGGTGCTGAGCAAGGGCATCACTGGCAAAGTGTGGATTGCCAGCGAGTGCTGGGCAACCTCGCCCATCGTTGCTCATATTCCGAACCTGGCGAGAATAGGAACCATCATCGGGGTGGCAATAAAAAGCGGGGAGATGCCTGGGTTCAGAGAATATGTGAGGAATGTCGTGGCAGATCCTGGCAGGGACCAGAACAGCTCTGACACCCGCGAGGGGGATGAGCAGTGCTCTGATTGCAGCTCTCTGACTCTTGCCGACTTCTCCACAGACACCGGTCCCGCTAGGTTCTACAGCTCATTCAACACTTACAAAGCGGTCTACGTCATCGCCCATGCTCTCCACCAGCTGCTTCAGTGCAATTCCACAAGCAAGTGGTGCAACATGAGCAGAGAGGTCTACCCATGGCAGGTGAGTGAGGAGGAAGCAGTACAGGGTTACCTGCAAGGGCTGTGAGTTTTATTGGCTTTGGTCATTGTGAAAGGACTCTACGCTCTCGCTCTCTCTCCTCCTACCTGAGTTATTGAAACCAAGGCTGAGGAACAATTTTTTAATTTATTTTTTAGCTTGAGACTTGTGTTCTTTTCTGGGCAACCACCTCAGGGTCACATGGCAGTCGAAGGTGGAGCCATAAGCAAAAAGTGGGTGGGGCAACTAAATAAAATGTTACCTTTGCACAGTAGGCTAGTTTTTACGTATGTCCACAAACCCCTGTCCACCCACCATCCAGACAAGCGTGAGTTCAAGGGCACATTCCACTTAGGCATAAACACTAAGTCCTCCTGAACCTTCCCAAGTAGAGGAGGGCAGTATATATTTACAACAGTGGTTTGCAGAAGGTCATAGTTCAGAGGCTGAAGAGGGGAGAAAATGAGAAGTATTGGGAGAGGGCTAGGAGGAGGAAGCAGCAACAGCAGCAAAGGAGAGACAGCTGACAGACTCAGTGACTTTAGAAAGCATTCCTGACCCCCCCCCCAGGACCCGGCGGTTATTGAGAGTAGTAGAGCAGAGAGCTCAGAGGCAGAAAGCACAGATCAGCCGGCGCAGAGATGATGTATAAAAGGAGAGATGGAGGGGGGGACTTTATTTGAAGCAACACCATTATCTCTCTTTCTGAGACTATTGAATAAAAGACTTGGTAAGGACTCTTATTGTTTATCTGCTTCTTGGCTGACACTGTGGGAGGGATCGGATTCCCTGAAGCCTGACAGAAAGCAGCCACTGTAAGGGTTTCAATCCTCCAAACTTTGGAAGGGCTGCATTGACTCATCTCACAAATCCCATTAGACTCCCTGTTCTCATGTAAGCACACCTGCCCATTGGTGGGTCGGGGGTACAGCCAGCTTTACAAACCTGCTCCAGCTTCACCCCTGACCTCCCATCCCTTACAGCAGCAATGGAAAAATGCACTTAAATTCGTTAGTTTTTATACTTCCAGTTATCTGGTCAATCGAGGGCCCCTAAGTCATAAGCGCATCGTTGCCCAGCTGAGGGTGGTAATACCTAGCGTCCTCACCAAAGGGAGATTGCCCACACACTTGCCTAGTTTGGTTTTGCAAATCTTTCGTATTTGGAGCACAAGAGTGCAAGAACAGCCTCGCTGGATCAGGCCCAAAGCGCATCTCATCTGACATCCTGTTCTCACACTAACCAGATGCCCATGGAAAGCATTCTTAAATCATGTGTTGCATCAGTGGTGAGGAGGCAGTATAGAGGAGCTTATGCTTTTAATAAAAAGAAATACTAGAGGCTTCGATGTGCCTCCATCCCTCTGCTGACACCCCCCTCACTTAGGGTTTTAAATAACTACAGTTCTTCAGGTTCTTCTCCTTGTTTGGCAGCTCCTGGAAGAAGTAGCTCGGGTCAACTTTACCATCAATTCTCATCTGGTTCATTTCAGCAAGTCGGGAAATCCTCCGACAGGTTACGACCTTATTTACTGGGATGCGACCACACATGGAAACCACGAGTTTGTCAGTTTCGGTAGCTATCATCCCCTGCAGCCTCAGCTTAACATCAGCAAATCAAAGATCCGCTGGAACACAAAGGAAGGGAAGGTTTGCACTAAGTTGTTTATTCACTACTTACATACCTCTTGGCTTCTAAACAAATCCTCCTTTCTGCAAATGGTGGTGGCAGTTTTCATATTCTGTCCCTATTAAGTCCAAGCTCTGTTTAAACAGAACTAGGTTCTCTAGGCCTACTAAAGACATTTTCTCATCCTCCTCCAGTGCCCCTCATCTTTATCCTTAAAGGTCCACATCCTTCTCTTCCTACTGCTCCTCACAAGTCAGCTGGCTTTCTTCCAGCAAGATTTTTCAGGCATAAGGACTAGAAACATAAGAAAAAAAATTTAAAAAGAAAAAAGAAAGAAAATCTCAGGCTGCTGACTTTTATTGCCCAGTATTCAGTCCTCAGTTTGGACCATCCACTAACAGAAGCTTCCCTTTCCCAGGATGGTATCAGTGTTGGGCGCTAGCATATTCAGGAAGCTGTCGAGGCCCCAGAGCTCTCAAAGTGTTGCTGTCTGCTGGATCCAGCTTCTGCTCCTTGCTGCAACTTGCAGTGGGGCTCCTCCATGTTGTTGCTACCTACGTGCTTCCTCATCTACTGGCTTGCAGGGACAGACGGACAGCCAGAGGAGGGGTTGCCAACACAGCGCTCCTGGGCACAATGACACCCTTTTGGTCTTCTTCTGGCACCTTTGAGGCCCTCACTCACTGCTCCCTGTAGAGGTGCTGAGGGTGGCTACCATTTTGTCCCTTGAAAAGTACATAGAGCTGGAGGAAGTTGGAAGAGTGGCAATCCTTCCCACCTCCTCTATCACCTTTAGGTACGCTTCAATGCTTAGATTCATTCTACTAGATATAAAGGTAAAGGTACCCCTGCCCGTATGGGCCAGTCTTGACAGACTCTGGGGTTGTGCGCCCATCTCACTTAAGAGGCCAGGGGCCAGCGCTGTCCGGAGACACTTCCGGGTCATGTGGCCAGCGTGACAAAGCTGCATCTGGCGAGCCAGCGCAGCACACGGAAACGCCGTTTACCTTCCCGCCAGTAAGCGGTCCCTATTTATCTACTTGCACCCGGGGGTGCTTTCGAACTGCTAGGTTGGCAGGCACTGGGACCGAGCAATGGGAGCGCACCCCGCCGCGGGGATTCAAACCGCTGACCTTTCGATTGGCAAGCCCTAGGCGCTGAGGCTTTTACCCACAGCGCCACCCGCGTCCCTTGTTTCTACTAGATATACCTTGGGATAAACGGAGTGTGCTTGCTTTCTCTCTGTCACTTGTGTGGTAGCTGGGTGAAGGAATGATCCAGGGGAGCAGAGAAAGAAGAGATCAGAGTGGATGGCATCTATGGCATTTCCATAGATAAAAATAAATAAAAAATAAAATAAAATTAAAAAAAATAAAATTAAATTAAAAGTCCAAGTGTATTATGGGCCTAAAAGGGTTGGCAACCCCAGATGTAGAGGAAAGGGGGGGCTAGCTTGTTTTGACAGGGTTTCCAAAGTGGTGGTGGGGACAGCACAGCCCACTGAAGTCTGTAAATACCTTTTGTTTGTTTCTTTCATTTCCTAAAGCCCCCCATATCAAGATGTACACAGGAGTGCAAACCGGGGCAGAAGAGATGGCTGAGAGGAGAACACAATTGCTGCTTTCTGTGTGAAGACTGTCCTGCAAATTACTTCCAGAACAAAAATGGTGAGCTGGAGTTTTTCCAGATGTGCCAAGGGTGCCTCCTCATTCAACAACTCTACATTGGCAGCAAAGTTTTGGACCAACATGCCTTTCTTCTTTTTGCCTTATAAATATTTTTCGCTCCTGTTCATGTTCTCCACCCCATGTTCCATTCTTACATTTTAAGTAAGAATGATGGGATGCATTTTTAGCCAATTAACTATGTTTGCACGATAATGAACAATAGAAAGGATGAGGGAGTAAACTTTGTCTCAGGTGGTGCATGTGAGGTGAAAAGGTAAAGGACCCCTGGATGGTTAAGTCAAGTCAAAGGCGACTATGAGGTTGCGGCGCTCATCTCGCTTTCAGGCCAAGGGAGCTGGCATTTGTCCACAGACAGCTTTCTGCGCCCTGTGGCCAGCATGACTAAACCGCTTCTGGTGCAACAGAACACCGTGACAGAAGCCAGAGCACACAGAAACGCTGTTTACTTTCCTGCCACAGCGGTACCTATTTATCTACTTGCACTGGTGTGCTTTTGAACTGCTAGGTTGGCAGAAGCTGGGACAGAGCAACAGGAGCTCAACCCGTTGCACAGATTTGAACTGCCGACCTTCTGATTGGCAAGCCCAAGAGGCTCAGTGGTTTAGACCACAGTGCCACCCGCATCCCTTTTGGTAGTGCATGGGAGGCTTTGTCTTAGAAGAGGCATCTTTTAATCTCTCTCTCACACACAAACATGACGGGATGCCTCTTTTGGAACCATCGTAGAAGAGGTATTCCTTCTTCTCCTGCACACAATGACTGTCACCTGAAGACTGTTTTCTTTTTTAAAAAAAAGTGCTGACATTAAAAAAGGACCAGACTAATCAGGGAAAGGGCAACTTTTCAGCCAAACAAACTGGGTTGCATCCAACATAGTTCTACTCAGGCTCCTCCCCTTCCTGCCTAATCAACTATTATTTTCATCCAGATCCCCATGAATGCACCCCATGCCCTAGAGAGAAATGGTCTCCTCCGCAGAGCACCACATGCTACGACAGAGCTTTTGAATACCTGGAGGTGACCGACACCCTCCCCATCAACATGGTGGCCTTGACGGTCTTGGCCATGGCCCAAATGGCCGTTGTCACCGGCATTTTGGCCAAGCACCGCGGCACCCCGGCCATGCGCTTTGTCGGTGGCTTCCCCACACTCTCCATTGTCCTCTCCTCAACCTGCTTCTGCAGCAGCTTCTACTTATTCGTCATCAAGCCCACCTCGATGGTCTGCAAGCTCCGGCAGCCCCTCTTCTTCTTCAGCTTCACCATCAGCTTGGCCACACTGCTTGGCAAGACACTCCAAAGCTCAGGGCTCGGCTGGACCTTGAAGAGGCCTAGACTGAGGAAGCACCTGATGGGCCTCTGCATCCTCCTCAACATAGCCATCCAGGGCCTCCTTTGCATCGTGTGGTATTTCTGGAACCCTCCTTCCTTGGAGGAGAGCACTGAGCTGGAGAAGACCATCCTGGTGCAATGCCGGGACAGCTCCTTCCCGGGCTACAGCTCGCTCCTAGCCCATGACTTTGTTCTGGCTGCCGTCTGCTGCCTCTGCACCTTCATGGGGAACAACTCGGACCAGAAGAATGACAAGGCTGCCAAGTCCATTAGCTTTGCAATGATCCTCATCCTCATCATCTGGACACTCTTCGTGCCCACCTACGCCACCTCCCAAGGGAAGTTTGTCTCTCTGTTCCAGGTCTTTGCTGGCCTGGCCAGCATCTTTGCCATCTTCGGCTCCTACTACTACCCAGTGTGTTACATCCTGCTCTTCGCGCCCCACATGAACACGGACGCCCACTTCCGCTGCCTGCCCCAGAACCCTCCGGCAGACAGCAAGCCGGATGCTCCAGAAACCAAGTAACATAGGGAGGGGGAGAAGACTGCCGGCTCCCCACTGGGGCATCCGGTCAGCCACTGTAAGAACAGGATGCTGGACAAGATGGGCCATTGGCCTGATCCAGAAGACTCTTCTCGCATTCTTATGTGCCCTCTAGTATTTCTCAAACTTGATAAACACTGGAGGGCACCATAAGTCTCCAGCTGTTGTTGGGACTGCAACTCCCATCATCTCTGACCACTGGTCCTGCTAGCTAGAGATGATGGGAGTTGTAGTTCAACAACAGCTGAAGACCCAAATTTGAGAAACACTGCTCTAGATAGTGCTGGACTCCACTATTTTCACCCTACCCCTGATTATTTACTATGGTGGCTGGAGCCAGCATCCAACCTCTGGAGAACTACAAGTTCACCATCCCTACTGTACGAATTAGAGCAGATGTCACGACCCTGATGTTCCCCGGGTGTTGTTAGATCACAGCTCACTTTCTCCCTAATTCCCTTGGTCAGGCTAGTTGCGGCTGATGGAATCAGGAGTCCCAACAACATCTGGAGAACCTTAAGCCACAGACTCATAAGCACATTTGACACAGAACTCTGGCTCAGCGAGGACGTGAAGTGGTTCTTTGGCTACGGAGTTTCAAGGAGGTTCTCACTGCATCTATTAGCAGCTGTTCCAGCAGGCTGCAGAAACGAAGGAGAGGGGAAACAGCACAGTCTACCATAGGCATTGCCAGAGTGGGGGGCAAGCACAAACACTCTAAACAAGGAGCTTGCCTTAGGGCCATATCCCCTTGTGGGCAAACTTCCGTCAGTGATGGGCAGAGCCTGAGGCAAAAATGGGCAGATGAACAGGTGACTTACCTTCATAGAGTTGTATTCTCTGTAGTTACATGCAAAAGTCAGTGGCTTCTCCATGTGTGTGCGCACACACCCCCCCTCTCTATCCACGCCAGTAAAAGATATAACCACGGTTCACGAATTTGTTCCTGAGAAAGGTGCGGAGCAGAGCCAGAGAGGATTGTTGCTGGGTTGTAACCCAGGAAGCAGAGACATCACCTTGCCAACAAAGGTCCGTATAGTTAAAGCTATGGTTTTCCCAGTAGTGATGTATGGAAGTGAGAGCTGGACCATAAAGAAGGCTGATCACCGAAGAATCGATGCTTTTGAATTATGGTGCTGGAGGAGACTCTTGAGAGTCCCATGGACTGCAAGAAGATCAAATCTATCCATTCTTAAGGAAATCAGCCCCAAGTGCTCACTGGAAGGACGGATCGTGAAGCTGAGGCTCCAATACTTTGGACACCTCATGAGAAGACTCTCTTCATGAGAAGAGAAGACTCCTTGGAAAAGACCCTGATGTTGGGAAAGATTGAGGGCACAAGGAGAAGGGGACGACAGAGGACGAGATGGTTGGACAGTGTTCTCGAAGCTACAAACGTGAGTTTGACCAAACTGCGGGAGGCAGTGGAAGACAGGAGTGCCTGGCATGCTCTGGTCCATGGGGTCACGAAGAGTCGGACACGACTAAACGACTAAACAACAACAACCCAGGAAGAGCCCTAAGAGCTGGATATTCTTCAACTCCGTTATCTTCTTGGATGCATTATCTATTCTGTGTTAGGCATTACCCTTTCTCTTGTTCAGTTTTAAGCTGTTAAACTAGGTTGGTTTATTTGCATTGCTTCATACAAACTTGTACATACTGATTCAAACTGTTGTGCTTAATTCTTCATTTGATACGCTGTGAGCTACTTTGGGCACAGTTCCAAAGGAAAGCGGCACACAAATAAATGCACGGTGATCTAGTTGGATGTAATCGAACATTTCCTGTCTCTTGCCTATAGGCTTTGGGTGGTTTAAAAAGGTGTGCAATGCTGTTAACTTGACCCAAGCCTTTGGGACAGGTTTGGATGACAACTCAGGTGAAGGTGTTGGGACTTCACACACTTACATGTGTAACTTTAAAGGTGCTTCTGCAAGAGACACAATCGGAGGTGTGGCACGCACATAGCCTAATATGCCCTCTGATTCCCTAATCCATTTGGGGCAAATGGGCCACTGCTTCACCAATTTCAGCCAGCCCTAAGCCAGCCCCCACCTGACAACCTGTTGAAGGGGGTGGTCCTGCCTGTCAGCTTCCTCCTTTTTAAGCTTAGTGTTTTCCTCCTAGAACTCAGCAGGGAGTAGGAGGATGAGGACAAAACTAGAATGAGTTGGCTCTGGCGCCACCTACTGTTTGTCTCCCTGACTACTGCCCTACCAGTTCCAATGGGCACCAGCCACCGACCCCCTGATTACTAGAAGAAGAAACCTTGGGCTATGAAGAAGACTCATAACTGCATCAGGACAAAGCAAGATTGGACTGCCACCCAGGAATAAGTTACGGTGCTTGCAGAATATGAAATATACAGTACACAACACACACACCTCTCAAAATAAAGTATCACCACAAATAAAGGAAAGACAGGAAAGTGCATTTGTCACGTAAAAATTAAAAGCTTTTTTTAGTGTTTAAAATAGCATTTACACATAAGCTGCTATATATTAACTATACAGACACTTGAATTTTAATACAATATCTACAAAAAAGAAAGAATTCAATTATGAAATAGACATGTAAAATGGGGAAACAGTACGGTTCACACTGCCCAAAGGTTGACCTTGGGAACTGAACCAGTTCTAGGACAGTTAACATTTGAGAGTGATAGGGAGTAAAGATTCTCCCCACCTCCAGTCATTACTTAAAATCATTTATTTTAAATTGTTTTCCTCTACTGTACATAAATTCTTTACACATCTTTCTAATCACTGATTAGAATTAAAATCATTCTTTTGAAGTTACTCACTACAATCCAGATAAACGAAATTTTTAAAAAGCCAAGGGGTGAGTCAACCTAGTGGATTAACAGCAGATCCCCACCATTCAAAGTTCATAGATCCTACAATGCAGGAATAACAGCTAAAGAATTCCTGGCATAGAATCACAGAATTGTAGAGTTGGAAGGGACCCCAAGGGAGCTGAAGGGGTGTGCATTTAAAAGCACATGATTTCCCCCCAAAGAATCCCAGGAACCTCAATCTGTTATGGGTAGTGGGAATGGTAGCTCTGTTGGGAGGGAACCGACACTTCCCAGGGTTGACTGGGGGAAGCCATGCGCTTTAAACAGATGGTGTGGATCTGCCCGAAAACAGAACAGGAACAAAAGCAAGACTGGCCAAAGGTCAATGACAAGACAGTGGGGCATGTTTGTCCAATTACAGTCAGATTAAACAATCAGGAGTGGATCACTCTAAAAGAGTGTAGAAAGAGCACAGAACCACTGGGACACAGCAAGTGAGCCGTCTTTAATATGGGTGAACCGTTTTTAAGGTTGAAGACCAATGTACCCCTTAAAAAAGGGTTTGGCCAACTTAAGGCAGCTACCTATGTTACACCTGCCATCAACCTAACAGCTATTTTGGAAGCTTCTAAGAATCCCTAACAGGTCCACACAACTGTTGCAAGGCTGCCCCCTGCTACATAGGTGGTATCATTGTATTATCTATGTGTGTCTATGCCTGTATCTATCCACGGGGGTGTTGCAGATCTTACGATTCATGAAGCAAATAGTTGTGCTATTCTAAACGCTTGCTCATGTGAGTTTTGCCGTAAGTACTGGAGATATAAAGTTGTAGCCAATGTTTGTTTTACTCAAGAGAAGACCCTACCCCTATACTTAATGCACAAGACGCAACATAGTTCCATCAATTTCAATGGGTCTACTCTTCAATAAACCTTGACTGGATGTAACCCCATTTAACTATATATCCACAAGAAGAAACGGCTGGTCTTTGCACTCCTCTTCTCCGAGATTTGCACCCTCAGAGTAAACTGATTTGTGACTCTTAACATCTCTTTTGGGATGTCTGCAAGGAAGCTGAGCTGCCTAGGAAGGAGCCCTTGGCAAGTTCACCGCATCTGATGACAGCATCTCTGCTAGGGGGCACCACAGTTCGGTGGTCAAGCTTTGCACGCAGACGGTCCAAGTTTCAATCCTTGGCGTCTCCAGTTAAAAATGGTCAAGTGCTCGACGGAAAAGACCACAGACCCTGGTGAGAATTGCTGTTGCCAGTCAGAACAGGCAGTGCATCTACTTGTTCTGACTTGGTAGAACATGGGAAGCTGCTTTATCCAGCTTAGCACCGTCTACTACACTGACTGGCAACAGCTCTCCAGGCAGAAGAACTCTCCTAGCCTTAGCTGGTGGATTGAGCCGGCAATCTGCAAAATGAGGCTGCAATCTTCATGCAAAGCAGTAGCTCTGCCACTGAGCTGCTAACCTTCCCCAGAAACCAGCTGTTGAGGAATAACCACAGTGGCAGGGAAAGTGCTTTGCAGGGTGTCCAGTCCCTTACTGTTGCTGTGTTGAGAAATCCTGGAGAGCTGCCGCCAGTAAGAGCAGACGGCGCTGGGCTAGATATAGCAATGGCCTGAGCTGGAGATAGGCAGCTTTACATTATTCTGAGATTTCTCCCTGCCACTGTAAACCAAAGATGTGGAGCGGTGGCAGGAAACTGACATGGGCTGGTGTATCCATCAGAGTGGACCTACTGAGATTGATGGACCTAAGTTCATCGTGCCCATTAAGTTCAATTAGTCTACTCTGAGGAAGGCTGGCACTCAAGACAACCCATGGATGCCCTGCACAATTCCCAAGATTATTATTTTTATCGGGGGGGGGGGGAGAGATTGCTATCACTGCAACTCCAAACAGTTGAAAGATGAGTGTGCAGTTGTGCAGAGAGAGACAGACAGACAGAGAGAGAGTGTTGGGAAGAGTAAATAGGTGATTGCAAAAAAACAAAAAACAAACCAGAACCGTTCTCATGATTGTCACTATAATGTCACAGCCTTTCTCACAAAGCATGCTGTTGCCACCACATCCAAAAGCACAGACCTGCTAACACTTTGTCATTTTGACTGGCTTGACATTTTTAACTTACACACACAAAATGGACAGAGAAACATATAGAGGCTATTCCACATGACCCCAAAGTAGAAGTGCCAACACAGCCTTGTCCAAATTTCTGATAGCTGTGATGCTTTTGTGTATTATTATTTTTAATACAAGCTAGCAGAAAGCGGCAGTCACTCTCACCATTGCCCAAAGCTTTGCTTTTAAGTGTCTCTGCATTTGGGGTCCCCTTCCAACTCTACAATTCTATCTACGATGTGGGTGTTCCTCCTAATTCAAAAGAAAAGCCCAGAACAGCAGCTTATGCAGATACATAAGAAGCAACCTCCCGTGACAGCAGGCCAGTTCTGCTGCCTCTCCTTTTTGGGGGCTAGACAGTCACATGCTGTATGCGGAGATGCACCAAAATGACATGCTCCCAATGGAGGCTATTTGGAAGGAGGAAAGCTGAGAGCTTTCTCATCCAGAGATGCAACAGGCATCCTCAGCCAAAAGCAGTGAGCTCTGCGATGGCATTTCTCCATTAGGTGTGTGGATCAAGAAGCCACTTCCAATGCACAGGTTATTTGCCTTCATCTCTGGATGAGTCAGTAGTTTTAGCTTACTTCTTTCTCATCAGCCTCCACTGGGTTTGGGCAATTGCATCTGTCAATTAGGTGTATGGATCAATGCCCCAAGCCCAGTGGAAGCTGATGGGAAGGAAGGAAGCCAAAAGCGGCAACTCACACATAGCCAGTGAGCACCCTCCTCCTCCGGCGAATCCTGTGGGCTGCTACGGGAACTCTCTGACAATGTACATTTGCTCATATGACGCCAAGAAACATTAACACGCTTAATTATTTTAGTTAATTTATTTCTCGCCACACAAGTAGCCATCCAAACGGCTCCAGCCCAGTTTGGAAATTTCAGTGCTAGCAAGTTTATTCTGCTGCAGAAGTTTGCTATAGTAGCAATTGCACCTTTTCCTGTCAATTTGATAAGCACAGCCATGTATATTCATTGCACTCAACTGCCAAGCAAGTGCGCCATGTTTTGTAGATCATAGAATTCTGCATTCTCACTCAGCTTTTTAAAAAGCATTTTTAAGAGGTTTTCGCTCTCATCGCTGAGAAGCCGAGCTTGAAAACATAAGCATGTGGACTGGAAGTCAGCAAAACCCTTAAGTGATGCGGAAGTGAGAGTGAGTACAGGAGAGACCACATCCGCACCATACATTCAAAGCACTGTGATACCACTGTAGACAGGCGTAGCTTCCCCCACAGAATTCTGGGAGCTGTAGTTTTTAAGGGGTGTGTTGTTAGGAGACCCTCCTATTCCCCACTGTACAGCTACATTTCCCAGAGCGGGGACACAAAATGACCAAGCCAAACCCGGGAGGAGGGCAGTACTGGGTTCATTCACCCTCATGCACAGTAGAAGCTAGTTCATGAAGACATATGGGGCACTGCCCCACCAACTTCAGATGCCTTCAATCCACCTGCCTATATCTCTTTCTTACAACCAGTCCAAGGACTGCAAAGGACTTAAAAATTTTTTTTGGTAAAGATCAACATTTCTGACACTTCAAAAAGCTTGCTGCTGTGTGCAAAACATTCTCATTTCTGAAGTCCAGCGATCCGCCAGCATTTGTGCCAGGCCAGACTGTGGATGCTGTAGCTCAAAGTACAGGAAAACACTCATTTAAAAATGAAAGGGGGGGACCTCACAGAAGACAGCCAGCAGTCCACATGAGTATTTGGGGAGGAGGGTGGACGGATGTGGAATGAGAAGGCCGCCCCCCCCTTTTCCTCCTGATGAGCAAGCTATAAAGAGACAGGCCAGCTTGCACACAGCACACATTGGAAAGTATTGCTGGCTCAGTGCTATCAACACAGCTTATAAAACCAATGGTCAGTTAAGTGCTCAAATCGCCCGGAAGAAACAAATAGGGCGAAAACAGATAAAATACATGTGACAGAGAATGCAACAACTTGTAAACCTGGGAGTTGCATCTCACCTTTCTCATTTGCCTAGAACATGTACACTCCATGCCAATCAAATACTATATCAACACTATACCTTGTCCATCTTACTGAAGCATCAGGTGGGCATTTTGGCTTTGCAATTTATTTTTTAAGCAGCACTCACATAACGTTCAATACCTGTCCACCTTTCACTTTACTCACCTCCCCAAAAGAGAGTCAGGAATATTTTTACAAAGTTGAGGTGTGTGTTGTGTGATCATGGTGTCACTAGTGGGGACTAACCAATAGGCACCAACCACACTCAGCTTTTCTCCAATGTTTCTAGAACTGGTTTGTTCTTGGTGGTCTTGTGGCCGTTGTTCATAGATGCAGGAAAATGTATGTATGCATGCTTTCATGTCAGGAAAAAAACCCCACAGGTTTTCAAAACCACTCTCACCACCCTTAAAATTTTATGCCTGTTTTTGATCTTCTTTGGCGGCAATCTTGGAAGTTCATGCCCATCATTTATATGAAGTGCTACAACAACAGCCCAGCAGAGATGCAGAACAAGAACGGCAGCTGGTTGTCACTCCAGGACAAGGATGGGGGACCTGTAGCCCTCCAGATGCTGCTGAACCACATCTGCCACAACCTCTGACCACTGACCATGCTGGCTGGGGCTGATGGGAGCTGGAGTCCAGCAACATTTGGAAGACCACAGATTTCACCCAACCCTGCTCCAGAACGAGAAGTGAAAACAGCACCAGGGAGATGTGAAACTGTCCAAACAGTAACATGGTTGGGCAAAGTTTAAGTGGTTTCCCTCCTAAGGGAAAGCCAGCTTATTCAAGTTCATTCGCTCAGTGATTTTCACTACCTCCAGCTATTGCAAGACAGTAGTAACCTCAAACATCCACATACATTGTACAGGTTTTTGAAAGAGATCATGAAGAAGTGCTAAGCAACCCACTTTGCAATCCTAAATTTCAAAAAGGATCCAGCATTATCTAGGGCAAGGTTGCGGAACCTGTATCCCACCGGAGTTCTTCAGAGTCTGATTCCTATCAGTCCCCATCCAGCATGGCCAACATCAAGGATGACTGGAGTTGCAGTCCAACAATATCTGGAGGGCTGCGGATTCTCTGTCCCTGACCTAGGTCAACCACAGAGTGAAGGAAAGTATATCAAGTGACACACAACCCCTGCTTCCCATTCTCATTTGGGTGGCAGGTCTATGACACAGATATGGGGAATTGCTCAAGCCGTAAGTCCGTACTTTGCTTGGCAATGGTCAGAACACAAACAGCTACATTTGATTGGCATTTCAAGCTTCCCATCCAAGGACTGGGACCACTTGAGTCCAATGCCATCTCTAAACAGGGTATGTATCCCATCACTGCAGTATTCCTGAGGGATGCCTCTCCAACCTTGTGAATCCTTCAAGGTGGTCCTGGGGTTATTCTATTCTTAACAAATCACAAGTATGTAATTGTCTCTGGTGCACTGGTGCATTTTGACGCTTAAAGTTACTGAACAGGTAGTGAATTTCCCCCTCTACCCTGCATACAAATTTGGAAGCAGGTGGTAACAGAAACGTCTGTCAGCCCCCCGTGACTCTTGTGTGTATCAGCTTCTATTGGCACGTGACAGTCGCTGTCGCATTTATTTTTATCAGTGCGGTCGTTGTTTTAAATTGGGTATGTAACCAGAGTCAGATTTTGCTGTTTGCAAACGCTTAGATGAAAAGCCACTGGGTGTAATGAAAGGCCAAGCTGAATTTATTCCTGCTTTCTTATACGGAAAGCAAGGTGGACACTGAATCCCTTCTCTCTGGCATCAGCTGCTTTTGCCTTCAGTGCAGGGGGAAAGCAAATGCTAGCAGCTTATGCCACAGAGAAGAGAGCAGAGCTGAGAGATGGATCTCCTTGTTCCCTTTAGCAAAGAGAAACAAGAAACCGTGAGCATGAGCAAACAACGGAGGCAGGAGCAGGACTTGCCCAAGGTGGACAGGAGACCTCTTGGCCCAGCTGCTTGTGGTAACTGGCAGACACTTCATAGTTTCATGGTTCAGAGAAGTCCAGTGCACAATTCAAACCTGAAGAAGTGCATGGAGGGAGAAGCACAAAGTGCCCAAATCTCTACCAAGTGAGTTATTTCCCCCTTTCTTAGGGCAATCGCATGGTGTAGATCCAGGCATCGTGTAGCGTGCAAACAGGGCCTGAATAGTAAAATGAAGAAAGGTAGCAAAACCTTGGCACGGAGCCAGTTCTTCACTTATGGTTGGATACGGGACTCCCATAATGCACCACTTGCAGACACACCTTAGATTTTATAGCTACTGGCTAGCACTGTCCTTTTCATAGCAAAAGAAGGGTCCCCCCGCCCCCAAGATGGAAAGAAAGTAACCAGAACATTAAAAAACAACAAAAAAACAAAAGAAGGTGCAAATATGCATGACTGGAGAATTGTGTGTTGTTGCTTTTTAAAAGCACTATATAAAATGCTATTTCTTGATTGAGAACACAGTATAATTGCACTGGGGAGAGGATGCCACAGATACCAAAGCTCATTAGGGTATGTGAAGAGAACACCAATCAATCACATTGGTCAGGGTAGGGGAAGCAGAAGGAGAATTAAAAAAAAAAAAAAAATTCCACTGATTTGCAGATAGCTCAGTTTCCAGGATTTCTGTTCCTCGTTTGCTTGCAAACATCAAGAGTCAGGAAGGCGTGACATGCAAAGGACAGTCCGAATAGCTCCCCCCCACCTCTCTGTCTCCACCCCTATTTCTTTTCCGGCGTCAATTTGCAAACTTAAAAAAGGAACCCCAAGAAAACAAACCCTCCGCACAAGAGTCTTTTGAAGGCACTTCTTGTTCACATAATGTCAACGAAGAATTCGCAAGGGTTGCCCATGGCCTTCTGGAACGACTGGCGGCTGCCGGTCAGCTCGGGGGGGACGGAAGCAAGTTCCCGCACAGGGGGGCCCCCAGGGGGCCCACTTGTCCCATAGACTTTGGGGCCCAGCTTGGGGAGGCTGCAGAGCGGAGGAACGCCCGGAGGCCCGTGCGAATGGCGGCTGTGTGGGCTCCTCTCGCTGGGGGCAGCAGAGGCGCGGCTGTGGTGGCTGAGCTGGCTGGCCGGCCGCTCGCGCCGAAGGACGCTCCCTGCTACCCCGCTCCGGGCAGTGGGATCCGATTCGCTGCCGCTGCCGGCTGACTTGCGGTCCTTATCCCGAGCCAAGGTCCTCCGGCTTTTCTCGCTGTTGCTTCGGTTAGAGCCGCTGCTTTTACTTCCTGGGGGGGAAGGAGGGAAGGGAAAGGGAAGGGGGTCAGTGAAAGGGGAAAGAAACGCAAGTGGCACGTCGCCTACGCTTCTGATCGACACCTGCCAATCAGCGGCAAAGAAATAGCGGATGGAGCAGCAAGGATACATATGGTCCCGCACGAGGTTCGCATGCAATGGATGGCTACAGGACTCGGGTGAGCACAACTGCCGGGGCAGAAGCGGCCGTAACTTTCTGTCATGCATGGATGTCCAGAAACCACACTGAAAGCCTCGTAGAAGCAACGCAGCAACATTTTCAAAAAGGAGGAGAAGTGATAATTTGGGGGGAACACGCTGGAGTAAAAAAAAAAAAAAAGCAATGGCAAAGGGTGTATTCTGTTTCGTAACAATAACGAAAAGCAACCCTGCAGAAAGATTCACACGAATGTTTATTTCGAAATGTCCTGAAATCCCATATATCTGCAAGTGGGGACCTGTAACCAAATGCTGCACTGTGTTCTCCCTCCTAAAAGCCCTGCTTGGGTTCAGGGTTCCAGCCGGCCGCTCCCTCTAAGTGTGGCCTTCCACATTTTTCCAACGGACACTCTATGTTGCATGACTGCGGAGCATGCTCAGTCTTCAAGGTCATGCAAGTCTCTTGGAGGATTTGCCCTCGTAAGTTGTTTGCTTCTGATGTGTGGAGTGGCTGGTTTGGTCTTTGGTACTTCTGCAATCCTTGGGATACCTCTGCATGTACCAATACCTCCCTCTTGTTTCTGAGCGGCCTCATCTTAGCTACAGTCCTGTTGGCACTCACCATCCAAGTTTGCTATTAGAAGACTCAAAAGTGGCTTTCCAGGAAGCATAGCTGCTGACCAGGCACGCACACAGTTTGTATTTGGCTGCAGTTGCTTTCATGCAGAGATTCATTGCAAGCTGCAAGAAGTTATTCTGTGTACTTAGGTATCCGAAATATTGTATTAAAACACACACACAGGCAAGGGAAGAACAATGAGTTCTCCATCTTTGATGCCTGAGACAGCAGAAACTTGTCTCAACAGTCCAACAGCCCTCAAGCTGGCCAAAGATCCAGACCATGGGAAGAGCATTCTGTGAACCATCTAGAGCAGCGGTTCTCAACCTGTGGGTCCCCAGATGTTGTTGGACTACAACTCCCATCATCCCTGAGCTCTGGCCTTGCTAGCTAGGGGTGATGGGAGTTGTAGTCCAACAACAGCTGGGGAACCACAGGTTGTGAAAGGCTAATCTAGAGAGTTTGTGTGTGTGCTTGAGTGTGTACACTCCACAAGAAAGGACTCTAGGATCCGCAGCTCTAGCCCTTTATCGACCATCACTCCTCAATAAACTCCCAGAAGAGAAAGCAGATTCCATCTGGAATGTGTGAAGTTTCAGAAGGTAGCATTCTGTCCACTTAAATTCCTGCTAGCTCTCAGACTGGGAGCAGATCTAGAGCTCTCAGTTTTGCCATCTAGCTGCTCAGTGGAACTCAAATCTCAATCCAAAGCAAGGTCTGTTTCACAATGGAGCTTTCCAAGGTCCTGAAGAACTTCAGCAATTCCTGCTTACTAAGTGAATCTGACACCCTGTAAACTGCAATCTGCTGATCAGCCCTGGGGAAACTCCAGCCAAACTCTCCAGTGAAAGCTTTGCTTCCTATTCTGCAGGCTGTCCCAGCTCAGATGGCTGGGCATCCCAGGATAATTCAAAAGGAAACAAAAAGGACAGAGGGGCAGAGAGAAGAGCATGGGGAGGAGAGACACGCTAAGAGTTTCAGAATGGGGGAAGACACAAGAATCTAGATGATCATGCTATATATGAAGCAATAATATCAGTTTTCAAGGGAGGTGTGTGAGACGCTTACCAGTCCCAGCCATTCCTTTATGAATCCTTCAGTCTAATGCTTGCTCAGGACAAAACAAGGGAATAACAGTTACAAAAGAAAAGGGGGGAAAGCTTCAAGTGAAATGACACACAACTGCAGCAGCCACAGCAGCAATGCACTATTAGGCAGAAGGTGGTGAAGGGAAAAGCAACACACTACCCCCATCATGCTCTCTGCTCCAACTTTCCCAGATATCTTTGCGCCTAATATAGCATAGCCCTTGCACCTGTGAATTCAAGAAAGGACATCTCTCCTCATAGCAACCTGCTTAGTCCAGTCTCCTGCCAAGTCCGTTCTTCAGATGCTCATATGAGGAGGTATAAATGACTTAGGCCCCAAACATTCCCTAGAGACCCTCTCAGGTGTGAACCTCAGCAGGCAGAGTGATTGTGGCTTGGCACTTCCACTGCCCTCTGAAGTTCAAGGTGGCATTGGCTTGGGAGAAGGCATTCTTTGTGGCTGCACAAATTCACCGCACAAAGTTCAAAATATTTTCTAAATGATGCAGATGCAACCTTAAAAATCAGCCCAACTCACTATTTCAGCAACTAAACTTAAACGAGTCTTTGTTGGACAGGAATGCGGTAGGCTGGACAGGCGACAGCCAGAATATCCAAGTTCCCTTTCTCTCTCCCCCACCTCACCTTTTGTTTTGTTTTTCAGAGCTGATCTGTCATTACCAAAAATAATGCTTATTTTTAGATATGAAATGTTAAATTACTGACTCTACTGTGACTATTTGCTTTAGATTATAATCAGGCCCATGGAGAGGGACCGTTTTAATTTTTGCATGGAGCCTAACAACATATAATACTAACACTACCAATGGGGTTTTTGAAAAATGCTGCTATGGTTTGTATCTGGCCATCAACGTAGGCAACACAACTCTACTCCCTCCTCCAGAAAGCTGAGACACTGACACAGTTTGCAGGTAACGTTGAGCCAAACTATGGCTTAGCGTGAGCGTACAAACATGTGGGTTCTTTGGGCTAAGATCATGGCCACTGAACTCCCTAGTACTACTACTACTACTAATAACAATTTATTATTTATACCCCACCCATCTGGCTGGGTTTCCCCAGCCACTCTGGGCGGCTTCCAACAGAACACTGAAATACAATAACCTATTAAACATTAAAAGCTTCCCTAAACAGGGCTGCCTTCAGTTGTCTTCTAAAAGTTTGGTAGTTGTTTTTCTACTATTGCAACAACACTACTTGGGGCTAAGCTATGGTTTGACTTACAGTGTTATGTTCAAGCCTGGGCTCATGGTTTGTTTCACTTCAAACAAAGCACAAGTGGTAAATGCCAAACAAACCTTGGTTAGAGTTTGTGGTTTGTCTGCAGCAAGACAAACCATATACACCAAACCATGGCTTAGCTCCAGGCAGTGCAGCAGTATCAGGAGAGGACTGCTGTGGCTGGGATCTTCACTCCAGGAACCTGTGCCTTTAACTTACATATGCTAAACCATGGCTTGGCTCGCCATTTAATGTGAACCAGGTCACCGAATCTATGCAGGAGGCTCGTTTAAAACAATCATTCCTTCACGTTGCAGCAGAAAGAAACCGATTCCATGCATGATAGACAAAGGGAGTCATGAGAAGAGGAGAGAGGAAAACAAAACCAAGGGGTGGGGGAGAAGGAAGAACTAAGCAAACGGCCAGCAGGAATGGAAATCATGGAAGGGGAGATGCACACACCAGAGAACCTACCTTCGCTTTGCTGGCTCCCTGCGCTGCCGCTCCCATAGCTGAAGCCTGGGTCCTGGTAGGCCGGCGGGAAACATGGAGGGGCAAGGGGGTATTGGTAAGGATAGCCTTGCCCCAAGGGCCAAGGCGTGGCCGGGTGCGGGAGGGGGCCCAGGGTGTCTTGGTCTGAAGCTCCGCTGGAACCATTGTTAAGGTTCAGTGCAGCCAGATCTGGAGACAGAAAGGAGAAAACAACTTCCATGATGGCACAGACACACGGAACAATATGGCCCAGGGGCAGAGTATGTGATTTGCATGCAAAAGGTCTCAGGTTCAATATCTGGTATCTTCAGCTGGGGCTGGGAAGGCCTTGAGACCTGAGACTCGGGAAAGCCACTGCTGACCTGACCCTTCCCCAAAGGGCGTAAGGAGGGGGACTTACTGCCACAGAGATCACCAAAGACGTAGTAGCACTGCTCTGAGAACGTGATTTTGTTCACAGTGTGCCTGAGGTAGCCATGTTTCAACATGCTGCTGGCGTACTTCCGGGCCTCCCTTCGGTCTTTAAAGCCCTCCACGTGCGTGTAGAGCCAGTCGACCACGTCCGCTCCTGCAAACAGCAAGGGGAGTAGTCAAAGGGGGGAAAGCACCACCAATTTGGTAATTCCACACTGCCCCCCACCTATCCACCCAAACCGGCACTCCTGGTAAAAATGACAACTTGTTTATTTTACATTGCCTGTGCCCTCGCTTGCTTTCAGTCCCCATTGCCCTCGCTTGCTCAGTGCGGTGTAGTGGTTAAGAGCGGTGGACTCGTAATCTGGTGAACTGGGTTCGCTTCCCCGCTCCTCCACATGCAGCTGCTGGGTGACCTTGGGCCAGTCACACTTCTCTGAAGTCTCTCAGCCCCATTCACCTCACAGAGTGTTTGTTGTGGGGGAGGAAGGGAAAGGAGAATGTTAGCCGCTTTGAGACTCCTTAGGGTAGTGATAAAGCGGGATATAAAATCCAAACTCCTCTTCTTCTTCCTCTCTCAGTGATTTC
The DNA here is from genome assembly GCF_027172205.1 of Podarcis raffonei. Classification (NCBI taxonomy): domain Eukaryota; kingdom Metazoa; phylum Chordata; class Lepidosauria; order Squamata; family Lacertidae; genus Podarcis; species Podarcis raffonei. The sequence goes on along the minus strand of NC_070609.1, from coordinate 72,075,441 downwards.
ATTATGTAGCCAAATCTGGTTTGGCAGAGAGTATTCAGATTGCTTAAAGCTACTGAAGCTGGGGGAAACATGTTTCAGATAAATACACCACAGAATAAGTGGGAGTAGCAGCTGGTGCTATGTTCCCTCCTTGAAACCATGGTTTGCCAACCATACTTTCAAGCCCTGGTTACCATGGACCCCAGCTATTGTTAACCAGAGTTACGGCTGGTGCTGTGGACAAAACCATTAACTGTGATGGGGAAGAGTAGGAAGAATTGAAGGGGGAAAGGAGGAGGAGGAGGAGGAGGAGGAGGAGGAGGAGGAGGAGGAGGAGGAGGAGTGGAGGCTGCTTACTACCTGTGATTAAAGGATGGGCTGCATTACATTTGCACTGCCCCATGCTCTTGTGTGAACCTGGTGCCCTCCAGTTGTTTTGGACTACAAATCCCATCAGCCCCAGCAAGTAAAGGCTGTCTCATGCTACACCGTCATAGAATCATAAAATTGTAGCGTTGGAAGGGACTGCCATCTAGCCCAACTGCTATGTTCACTCCCTCCCTGTTCCGGGGAAAAAAGACACAACCTGTGACAGTAATTCACAATTCCTCATCTAAGCTGGCAGGGTAGCAAAGTGGCACAAACCGTAATCCAGAACAGGAAAGGGAATATTTTGCTGCCAGGGTTGACATCACTGTATGCTGGAATTCCATTGGCCCAACTCAGCCTTCCCTAGCCTCCCATCAGCCCCAGCCAGGAATGGCCACTAGTCAAGGATGATAGGAGCCAGAGTCCGACAGCATCTGAAGGGCACCATGATGGTGAAACCTGGTTTGGTTAGTTCCTTCATAAGCACCCACATGTGAGGAGAACCTGAGCTTACAGGTTTAAACAGCTCAGAATGTACGCCCTGCCTACAAATTGGGAGGAGGGGGGAGACACGTCATATCCGAGAGTCTCCAGCCTTTGTTTTTTTCTCTCTACTTTCGCTTTTGAGGAGAGAGGACGTGTTTTCACGATGCTGTTCGCTGTGATAGACAATGGATAGTCTGCTGTAAATAAAAACTGCTTCTAGCTGCTAAGATCCTGAGTGGATTTTATTTAAGCACACTGAAGAACACATTGGAGCTTGCAGCTTTCTCTGACCGCTGCGTTAAACTCTGCGTTTGCTCAGAGCCTTTGGAATGTGGCCTTTGAAGTCCGGAGGCCTAGCAGAACTGCGCAGCCGAAGCGGGCTGGACGCCAAGGCTTATCTGAGCAATTAACATTCTTCACCACACAAGTAAACGTCATTAGCGGCAAAAAAGAAAACCTCAATTTAGTAAGGTACCTTTTCTCCCACCCTCAGCCTCAGAAGCAGGAGTCACTCACCTATTACTGCATTGGAGATGGTGATTTTTAACCACATCCTGTCCCGAATCTCAAGGCCAGAATCCGACAACTGCATAACCTTGACAATGGTGGCCATGTCGCTTTTAACAGTTAAAGGGGATTCGTCCAGCTCTGGAAAAAAAGGAAGAGCAGACAGAGATGTTGCTATAAAGGAAACAAGGAACGGATGGAGGCCGAGAGGGAAAGCGGGGGTGGGGGGTGGGGGAAGCAGTTTTACGCAAGGACAGCCCTGCCATGAGGAAAGCTGAGGTGGGCATTTTAGTGTGGATGTTGCAGAGAAAGAAAAGGACCTGACCATGAGGTAAAATCGGCCAGCAACTCCTCCTGCACAAGCCTAACTGAAATGAACTTCAGCTGAGCAAGAGAGAAGTAGACAGGGTGTGAGGAAAACTGGTCCCCTCCATTTTGTCCGCCTCATTTGGAGGAGAAAAACAAGAAAGGCATTGTTTCTGCCATACTTTGGCTGAAACGTGAAACTCATTGCTGATGGGGGCTGATCAGGGCAGCAGGAGACTACCCATCATTACACACCCACATCATGACATGGAGCAGTTCTGAGGGGATTCTGGGAGAGAAATGATAACTGCCTGAGGCCACCATTTCCCCCCTCAGAATGGTGAAAGGGATCGTTCTGGCAATACTTTGCATGAGCTGTGAAACTTATCACAGGTGGAGGCTGTGGTGGCAGGGTGTTGTTGTTGTAGTTGTTGTTTAGTTGTGTCTGACTCTTTGTGACCCCATGGACCAGAGCACGCCAGGCATTCCTGTCTTCCACGGCCTCCCGCAGTTTGGTCAAACTCATGTCCAACCATCTCATCTTCTGTCATCCCCTTCTCCTTGTGCCCTCCATCTTTCACAACATCAGGGTCTTTTCCAGGGAGTCTTCTCTTCTCATGAGGTGGCCAAAGTATTGGAGCCTCAGCTTCAGGATCTGTTCCCCTCCTTTTCATGTTACCCATCATGATGCTGAGTTGCTTCCAACTCAGTTATGCCCAGAGGAGGCCCGTTGAAATGAATGAACCTAAGGTAGCCACATCCATTAACTTCTATGGGTCTGCTCTGAGTGAGACTGGCATCAGGTACAACCCAGAGTGCATTTCTTAGGCGATTCTGGGGGAGGGACAATGGCTGCCACAAACCACCATTTTCTTCCCCCTCAGAACAAGGCGAACAAAAAAGGAAAAGAGACGGGCCATTTTCTATTCAAAGCCACCCAAAAATCCAGTGGAAAGTTCTTGTTTGTGAACTTCCAGCCTTAGGGAAGTGAGTTAGCAGCAGTTGGGTCTCCTCCTTCAGGTACCAAAACACCTCAGGCCCAGGCCTGAAGACTATACTGGCAAATCCTGCGTGGCTTCTCTTCATTTCGGTATGGCTTGTGCTGAAGAACAGATAGCAGGGAGGCCAGCGAGAAGGGGGCGGGTGTCATTATTTGGATCTGCCCCTACAGGCACCAAAACCTCTTGAGCATTCAAATAAATTTAATTGAAATCTCTTGCTTTTAATAGAGAACCTTGTCTAAAATGGAGACCGGCCAGGGTCTATATGAGAGAACTTTCAAACTGAAGTGCCTGTGCTGCAGATACTTGGTGCTTTATCGGGGAGAATATCTATATCTCTCTTTATCCAAATTTCATGTCAAGAATTCTATTGCGCAACTGCATTCTGTGAATGTATCTGGCCTTTTTGTGTAATTTAGGCTTTCTTCCCATTATTATTATTATTATTATTATTATTATTATTATTATTATTAAATAAATTGGATGTGAAACCTACACTAGGCTGAAGAAGTATATCTGAGATACTTCTATATATATTTATCACTTACAGCCCCACTTTAAGGGTGTTCACAAGTGAAGTATTCCAGATTAAAAGTGATGGTGTCACTAAGGGCACTTCCTTGGCCATGAAAGGTGTGGGGACGGCATGGGGAGGGGCTGACTAGAGTCACGTCAAACTGCCGTTCTGGCCTAGGGATCTGCTCTCAACCTGCCCCCGGGCTGTACCACCTTGCTGGGCTATACCGCTTCACCTGAAGGAGAAAGATGCTCACACGTTTGAACGCCCTCTGTGCGCAAGTGAAAACAAATCCCTGCATATGGAAAACTCACATGTCCAGGAGAAGTGCCCTTCTCTCTAACAGGCTAGTTTACTGTGTGAAGGAAAAAAACATTTACTTATGGGAGGGCAGAAAACGAAGGGGGAAGAGGAAAGAATGAAGGATAGAAGCCAGGCAGTCAAGGCCAACCTGGCAATTGCCCCAGACTAAAAAGTCAAGATTGAACCAGAAGCTTTTATATATCAGGCCAGCAGGGAGACCAATGGGGTGCCAGGGTGGGTGGAGCCATCTAGGCACCCAGGGAGGCTGCCCTCAATAATTTTTGGACTACAACTCCCATCAGTCCCTGGGACAGAGAAGGGGGGACAAACAAACAAACAAACAAACAAACAAATAGAGAAGAGAGGAGTTGGCAGGGGAGAGAGAGAAAAGAGGAGAGAGAGATCCTGGAGTTGATGACAGTTGTAGTCCAAAACATCTGGAGGGCATCAGCTTGGCGAAGCTGCACTACCGGAACATGTCTGGATTTTATTTTTTAATGGAGCTACAGCACTGAATCAAGATCCAGTTCATTTCCTACAGAAACTTCGGGATCCACTTATTTTTCCATGCTTATGTCATCTGTCAGAAAAGGGGGGGGGGAGCGCGTGGTGAAGGAAGACTTGGGAACACACAGATTCAGGCCATGCACCCCCTTGCGATACCAGAAGAACATCATCATCCACCACTTGCCGTTTTACCCACAAAGGCTCCTGGGTCCCGTTTGCAACCAATTCTCACCAGGTGCTCTGCGGCAAGTTTGGCTTTGGCAGGAAGTTAGTTTGGTTAGTAGCGAGGAAAGCAACCTTCCGATTTGAATGTGTGGGGAGCAATAAATGGGGAGAGCCCATTGTGAGGGGTTTATGTATTGGTGTGTCCGGGGTGTGTGTGCGTAGGAGACTGACAAGACCACAGCAGAAACCACGTGGTGATGGAAAGACTGCACCTGCCTGTTTTGGTTCCTACACAGCAACAACTGGTATTCAGAAGCATACTGCCTCTCACAGTAGCAAGAGAACATAGCTGTCATGGCTAGTAGCCACTGATAGAATTCAAGCTGCCCTCCAAGTTGGAAGCCATCAACATCTCTACATCTTCTGGAAATGAATGCTATAGTTTGCTTGTCTCCCCTTTGGAGCCAGCTGAGAAGAGGCTTGTAAAAGCCAAACAGCCTACCGTATTTTTCGCTCTATAAGACGCACCAGACCACAAGACGCACCTAGTTTTTGGAGCAGGAAAACAATGGAAAAAATATTCTGAATCTCAGAAGCCAGAACAGCAAGAGGGATCGCTACGCAGTGAAAGCAGCAATCCCTCTTGCTGTTCTGGCTTCTGGGATAGCTGGGCAGCCTGCATTCGCTCCATAAGACGCACACACATTTCCCCTTACTTTTTAGGAGGGAAAAAGTGAGTCTTATAGAGCAAAAAATACGGTATTTAAATCCACTGAAAAAGACCCTCAGAACCGCATGCCAAGGGTCTCTAACATATGGGTGGCATCAGCCTAAAACATTAGCTGCAGGAGAAGCCTCCTCCGTCCTTCCGTGGCTCCCCTTTAGGAAACCTGACCGCCAATTTTTGCTGTAGATTTATTTATTTTTTAAAAATTCCTAAGTAGTCCTTACTCCAGCAACGCGATCGTGAGGGTGGGTCTCACATCGCTATCTCCCCAAAAGAATGCAAAGAATGTCACAGCAGCCAGCAGCAAGCTGTCGGCAGACAGCCAAAAGGCTCTAACAATCTCAAGTATGCACAGAATAGTGCATGCATGTGCCAGGGGCAGGGGACTTCAGACCAGTGTTCCTCAACCTGGCGTTTTGGACCACAACTCCCAACAGCCCCACTCGGCACAGTTGCCGAGTTGCCAAGTTGGAGAAGGCTGCTTTGGTTAAAATAAAGGCAAAGTCAGATTTTTTTTTTTTTTTTTTTGCTGATCTTCACAGGAAGCTGTCCAGCTAGCTCAGTTCAACCTACACTGACTGGCAGCTGCTCTCCAGGTTTCTAGCCCTACCTGGAGATGCCGGGGATCAAACCTGGGATCTTCTGCATGCGAAGCAGATGCTCTACCACTGAGCTATGCCCCTTCCCTTCTCTCTGTAGGATAGTACTGTAAAAGACTTTGAGGCTTCAACCGGTACCTATAGCAAGTTTTTTTGGAGTGGGAGGATGGGTTGGGCAATAGCCCTCCAACCCAAAGTATGCCCGTCTCCACACCACTATCCAGTGTAGGGTAGCAGTTCGAGCACTTCAATAGGACCTGGAAGACCAGGGTTCAGATGCCTTCTCCCTCGGGTATGAAGTTCACTGAGTGACGTTGCTCCAGTCACTGCCTCACAGGGTTGTTGTGAACCATGGACACCACCTTGAGTTCCTTGGAGCGAAAAGGTGGGGTGTGAAGGGCTAGAAGCCATTCTAAAAGGTGAAGATATTTAAATGGTAAAATGAAAGAGAAAGAAAATTCACCCCAGGCCTGTGCTTTACTAATGTAAGAAGAGCCCTGCTGAGTCCTTTCTGGTCCAGCAACTCTCTAGCCACTGTGGTTAATAGACGCTGACAGCCTTATCCCCTGTGAATTTGCTAGTCCCCTAGCAAATAAGCAAATGTCCTTGAGGACATCAGAAGGGCCCTGAAGCTGACTCAGACCAATGGCCCATCTAGTCCAGCAACCAACCAGATGCCCAACTGGGAATCCTGCAAGCAGGACCCTGAGAGCATCACCAGCTCTCCCAATGCTCAATACCCAGCACCTGACATTCAGAGGCCTCCTGCCTCCTACAGCGGAGGTAAATCACAGCCGCCGAGGCCTCGCAGCTGCTGACAACCTTATCCTTCCAGGTTTTGGATGGCCATGGGTGGAGGGAAAACAAGTTTTATGCTCCCCACAACATTGTTGTTGCTGGAGCTCTTTTGCTTTTGGGGTTTCTTGTGTGTGTGTGTCTTTTGTTTGGAGTTTTGTTTGTTTGGCTCTACACTGCCAGCCCTGCGCAGGAGGAAATAACCTGCCCGGTCTTGGCGGCAGTGTGACTTACTTTCCGAATCGGGAATTGAGCTTGTTAGTGAGGAGCTGGTAGAGGTGATGGTGCTCATGGAGGGGCTCATACCGTAACGGGGGTACGCTCCCGTCAGGGCCGTGGTATGAGAGATCCAGGCGGCGGGGTCGATCGGCCGCACAGGCTCAGCTGGAACGCGAGAGAAAATGGGGAGGGAGAAGAATGGGTTAGCAGGTGCACTCTGTGGCGGTTCATCTCTTTCCTTTCAAAACTTACCGTGTTTTTCGCTCTATAGGACGCACCCGACCATAGGACGCACCTTGTTTTAGAGGGGGAGAACAAGGAAAAAAAATTCTCCCCCTCTCTGCTCAGCACCCCTTCAGCGAAGTGGCAGGAGAAACTGAGCCCCTTCCATTTCTCCTCCCGCTTGGCTGAAGGGGCGCTGCGCAGCTCTCCCTCTCTGCTGAAGCCAGGAGAGTCTTGCTCTCCCGGCTTCAGCAAAAGGAACCCGAAGCCTTTGGAGCGCAGCGCAAGGTCCTGCTGTGCTCCAAAGGCTTCAGGCGGCTATCCCTGAAGCCTGGAGACCGAGAGGGGTCGGTGCGCACCGACCCCTCTCGCTCTCCAGGCTTCAGCGAAAGCAACGTGTAGCCTCCGGAGCACGGAGGGAGCGCTCCCTCTGGGCTTCAGAGGCTTCGTGTTGCTATCGCTGAAGCCAAGGAGCCTGCATTCGCTCCATAGGACACACACACATATCCCCTTAATTTTTGGAAAAAGTGCGTCCTATAGAGCGAAAAATACGGTATATCCTGCCTCCCCAGAGAAGCATTCAAGGTGGCTTTAGGCACAAGAAAAAGCTGCATGCAACATGGCTCCTGAAACCTCCCCCTCTTCCCCACCCCCAGACCACTTGAAAATGGCTGAGGGTCTTGGCAAACCCTTAACAAATGTCTCTATAATGTACAGTGCTGGATGCTAGGTGGTTCCTAATAGTATTTGTATTGCTTCTCACATGTATTTGCATTTTATTGCATTCTGCAGAATTCAAACTGCGAATACAATGAAATACAATATTCATTTTCTTTTATTGTTTCACCCATATTTACACAATAAAAACAATTAACAACAATAATTCAAAACGTTCAGAGAGATTAAAATCATCAATAAACTAAAAGCAGATGAAAACACGAATCAGCGTTCTAAACACCTGGGTAAGCTTGTCAAAAGAAGGAGATAAGGAAAACACAATTAAATATCAACATTTTATATTTATATTTATGTTGTGAACTGCCGTGAGATCTATGGGTATAGGGTTGCATACAAATTTAATTAATCATCACCATCATCTTCCAAAACCTTCTGACATAAAAGCTGCCTTGACTGCCCCTGCTAAAAAGGCTCTGCGTCCTGGGTACCTATTGGCCAGTTTTCTTAAAGCATAATTAACAAGCTGGGCTTTCTGCCCTTGTCTAGCCAATCAGAATTGTTGAGCTATTTTTGGGAATGTCCCACTTATGTGCAGGTTAAGGTCTAATAAATGAAAACAGGTGCTCAGCGATAGAGCACTAAGGAGACAGTCAGCCTCGCAGCAAAAAGGCCGGATGGAGGAGCCAGCAATCTATCGCAATCTACCAAAACCCCCCAGGGATTGACCAGTCAATCCAGATCGACCTGTTGGATTCATCTTCTAAACCAAGAATGTCCATTTCATTGGGTGACTCCCTAGATGTGTGTTCTTCAACCTCAGGTCCCCGGATGTTGTGGAACTACATTTTCCATCAGTCCCAGCCAGCAGGACCAACAGTCGGGGATGGTGGGAGTCGTAGTCTAACAACACCTGGGGATTACATAGCCTCTCCACTAGCATCACTGCTCTAGATCAAAAGTTTCCCTCTTTCCACATCATCAGCAGCAGCACCACTCCTTTATAAAACCTCGTGGACGATCAATGCCATGAACTGCGTGTGCTTTAAGGCTGTTTGCAATGGCTGGATCACTCACCTCTGGGGATTGTGAAATAACTCCGGGGCGTAGGATCCCAGCATTTGGCCACTGTTAGGCTGATAGGGCTGGAGAAAAAATATAGAAAATAGATATATATTACGAAGGGAATGAAAACAGAACACTCAAAGGAATGACCTTCTTACGTTCTGTCAATGGCTGCCTCTCAGGCTTCCCACCAGCCACATGGTTCCAGGCTCCTAATTTCACCACCCCTCTGATTCTACGCTGAGCTCTTCACTCAATGAAGCTCAAGTGCTAGAGTCCATTCCAGACAACACTGCTTCAAACTCACAGGGGTGGGAAGGAGAGAGACCTTATTTTGATTGCCCTGCCCCATTAAAACTCAACAACAAAAAGCAACGACACCTCACTGCATCTAGTAAAGCAGTGTGCCAAGAAGAAAAATTCTAGTCCTCTCTGTGCCTTGAGATACCAGTTTGCTACACGCAGGAAGTTTTAAAAAGAATAACTTGGAGGTTATCTGATATATCATGTCCTCACATCTCCTCCCTCCATGCAGCCCAGTGTGGGACAAACCCCAAAGCACTCACTGTGAGTCTCAGGGTCTGGGTTTTGAGGACTCGGCAGTCTTATTTACACAGCCCCCCGAATACACCACAACATTGTCTCTTCATAACCCCAAGCCTGAACCCAGGCTGATTTCGGGAGTCAAATCAAATGAAATCATTTATTATACAGTCTCAGACCAGATAAAACACAGCACACAAAGGATGAAAAGCATGAGCGTTAAAACACACGCTTGTTTAAAATATAATATAAGACGAAGGAAAGATTTGGGGAGGTTGCTCTCTGCACTGGCTGCAGTCAATGAGCGGTACCAAGTTTTACTCAGAGTATACCCAATGAAATTAGTGCTGACTCCATTAATGTTAATGGGTTTACTCTGAGTAGGACCACCACTGGATACAAGACATCAACTGCATGAGTAACACAAACGCACAGCGCCCTGGCTTTGCTTACGATCACTCACCCCGGCTTGGAGACGATTTCCCGCAAGACCCGCACTGCATCATCGTTGCTCATGTTCTCGAAGTTGACCTCGTTCACCTGGAGTGCAACAGGTGAGGAATCTGTTATCGCCAGGGGTTTCCCCTCCAAATCGTAAGAAGATGAAGAGGAGACTTGCTTTGGGTCAGATCAAAGGCCAAGCATTCCGTTCTCAATGTAGCCAATCAGAAGCAGAGGTGGATTATGGGAAGGCTGGTTTTCCCACACTGGGCGCCAAGCCGAAAGGGCGCTGCAGGGGGTCCCACAACAATGACGAACAATGGAAGGCAAGATGCTCGGGGGGGGGGAAGCAAATTTCAGTGGTGCACTGGGTGCCGCTGAAATTCTGAAGCCCAGTAGGAGGACATGAGCACAACAGCTGCCTCCCAGCTGAACACTGGACTGAACGCTCATAGCCGAGAGCCCTGCTCCAAGGAACTACATCAGGTGCGGGGATCCTGTGGCCCTCCAGATGTAGCTAGACTCCCATCAACCCAGCAAGCATGACCAATGGTCGGGGATGATGGGAGTTGTAGTTCAACATCTGGAAGGCCGAAGGTTCCCCACATCTGGCATACAAGGATGGCTCAGTCCCCAATGTGGCCCTCTAGACCTGTCTACCTGGCCCTCGGGAATCTTGTCAGGGCACACCACCTCCCCAGCCCTGCTTAACATCCTCCTGGGGTGTTTTCGCCTGGATGGAACGCGTCCTTCAACTCGGATGATGCCTCTTGCTTGACAAGGTGGAGGACAGAGAGGCGTGTGTGGAAACCAACCTGCTGTACAAAGATTAAATTTTTAAATTCATTGCTCCGCCCACTTTTGCCTCTGGCCCTACCCACCAGTGGGAGCATCTCCACCCCTATCGTTCTGCCTGGACACTGAGGTCCAGAACCGAGGGCCTTCTGGCAGTTCCCTCGCTGAGAGAAGTGAGATTACAGGGAACCAGGCAGAGGGCCTTCTCGGTAGTGGCGCCTGCCCTGTGGAACACCCTCCCAGCAGATGTCAAGGCAATAAACAACTATTTTACTTTTAAATGACAACTGAAGGAGGCTCTGTTTAGGGAAGTTTTTAATGTCTGATGCTGTATTGTTTTTTAATATTTGGTTGGAAGCCACCCAGAGTGGCTGGGGAAACCCAGCCAGATGGGCAGGGTATAAATAATAAATGATGATGATGATGATGATGATGTGGCCTCCAGAAGGCTGCCTGCTAGCAAATTGCCAACAGGACAAGAGCCTCGTCCTGTGCTTGCAGGAATTCATGGCGCCCCACAACTGTAGAAAGCGATCATAAATGTTGGAAATGTAAGGAAAATGAAGGTACATTCTTTCACCTTTGGTGGACGTGTCCCAGGATTAAGGCGTTCTGGGAAATGATATATAATGAATTGAAAAAGGTATTTAAATATACCTTCTTGAAGAAACCAGAGGCCTTTCTCTTGGGCATGGTCGGCCAAGTGGTGCCAAAGAAGGACAGAACTTTTTTTATGTATGCTACAACAGCAGCAAGAATACTCATCGCAAAGTATTGGAAGACGCAAGATCTACCCACTCTGGAAGAATGGCAGATGAAATTGATTGACTGTATGGGACTGGCAGAATTGACGAGCAGAATCCGTGACCAGGGAGAAGAGTCGGCTGAAGAAGATTGGAAAAAATTCAAAGACTATTTACAGAAATATTGTAAAATTTAAGAAAGTTAGATGGTGCTGGATTGAAATTGAGAGGTTTCTAGCTGTAATGATATATAAGAACATAGATGGGGGAAAAAAGGTTTTGAAAAATAAGGTAATGTTACAAGCTGTAATGCTTTAAATGAAGGATTTGCTGAACAAATAATCTTAATTGGGATACAAGAAGGAGAAGTATGAGGTCTGAAAAATTTGTTATGTAAAAGTATGGTTTATGAATTTTATGTTTTTGCTTAATGTTTTTGTTTGTTTTGTTTTTGTTTGTTTAAAAAATTGGAAAATTTAATAAATATTCTATTAAAAAAAACAAAAACTGTAGAAAGCGATGACCCCCTAACGGCATGGCTCTCAAAGAGGATTATTAGACCCATTCATGGAGGATAAAGCTATCACAGACTACTAGCCATAACGGCTCTGCTCTTCCTCCATGGCTGGAGCCTCCTGATTACCAGTTGCCGGAAACCACAGGAGGGGATCCTTGTGCTCAGGTCTTGCTGTTGGGTTTCCCATAGGAGCTTCTGGTTGGCCACTGTGAGAACAGGATGCTGGACCTGCTGGGCCTTCGCCCCATTTCAGAGGCCAAGCTCTCCTTAGGAGCCTATGCTTGTGCCAACCTGTAAGAGCATGTCCCCCGGTTCGATCCTTCCGTCAGCCGCCACAGCGCCGCCTTTCATGATGGAGCCTATGTAGATGCCACCATCCCCTCGGTCGTTGCTCTGGCCCACGATGCTGATTCCTAGGAAGTTGTATTTTTCTGGAAAGGAGAGAGGAGGAAGAAGAAGAGAAGAAGAAGAGTTTGGAATTGATATCCCGCTTTATCACTACCCTAAGGAGTCTCAAAGCAGCTAACATTCTCCTTTCCCTTCCTCCCCCACAACAAACACTCTGTGAGGTGAGTGAGGCTGAGAGACTTCAAAGAAGTGTGACCTACATTGGCTCCCAGTACGTTTCTGAGCACAATTCAAAGTGTTGGTGCTGACCTTTAAACCCCTAAACGGCCTCGGTCCGGTATACCTGAAGGAGCGTCTCTACCCCCATCGTTCTGCCCGGACACTGAGGTCCAGAGCTGAGGGCCTTCTGGTGGTTCCCTCACTGCGAGAAGCCAAGTTACAGGGAACCAGGCAGAGGGCCTTCTCGGTAGTGGCACCCGCCCTGTGGAACGCCCTCCCACCAGATGTCAAAGAGAAGAACAACTACCAGACTTTTAGAAGACATCTGAAGGCAGCCTTCTTTAGGGAAGCTTTTAATGTTTAACAGACTACTGTATTTTAATACTTTGTTGGAAGCCGCCCAGAGTGGCTGGGGAAACCCAGACAAATGGGCGGGGTATAAATGATAAATTTATTATTATTATTATTATTATTACTATTATTATTATTATGACTTGCCCAAGCTGCATGTGGAGGAGCAGAGACGCGAACCCGGTTCACCAGATTACAAGACTACCGCTCTTAACCACTACACCATACTGGCTCTCAGTGGTCAAATGTGCAATTGGAGGAGGGTCACAGGTGGCCTTCTAAATATACCCCCCTTGTCCCCTGCTGGAGGGGTCTAGGGCTCTCTCCCCCCCCCCCCAGGACTGGGCCATTCAGATGGGGAAGGGAGAGAAGCAAGGTTAGCTGAGGCATGGAACTAGCAATTTTGAAGGCAAGTCAGCATGGCCTTAAGACCAGGGTAGCCAACACAGTGTCATCTGGATGTTGTCAGACTCCCAATGCCCACTATAACAATTGTGTTTTGAAATATATCCCCTAATTGCAACTTTTTATGTCTTTGTTTTGTTCATGTACCAAAAAACACACACACCAAAGCAGGGAGTCATGCAGGGACATAGCAGGGAGCCTCCTTTCTGGATGTTGCTCCCAGTTCAGGGACAGGGAACTTCCATAAGTTGTTGGATTCCAACTCCCATCATCCCTGACCGCTGGCCATATGGCTGGGGTTGATGGGAGTTGGAGCCCAACAAGATTTTGACGGCACCATGCCACTTCCCCCAGTTTCCAAGGTACGGAGTTACTGGTTGTGCACACCTAACTTGCTTTGGTAGAGGCAAGATGGGTAAAGAGTCAAATGTGCACATCTTGCGACTACATTTACAATTCCTTGTGAGCATGCCATGACATAACAGCAACTCAGCCAATGGGGCTTACCCATGTTGAGGGTGACGGTGATGATGTTCAGGGACATGGTAGAGTCTGTGATGCTGCTGAAGGAAGACGACTGAAAAGCAAAAAGGAGAAGCTGGCTATAATTTGCAGTTTCTGCAGTTCAGAACGTGGTGATTGCAAGAGTTGGATGGGCAATGACATAGGAAGAAAGCCAAGAAACGGTTCAAAGGCCAACTTCTGTGTAAAGGTAAAGGTAAAGGGACCCCTGACCAATAGGTCCAGTCGTGCCCGACTCTGGGGTTGCGGTGCTCATCTCGCTTTATTGGTCGAGGGAGCCAGCATACAGCTTCCGGGTCATGTGGCCAGCATGACTAAGCCGCTTCTGGCAAACCAGAGCAGTGCATGGAAACGCTGTTTACCTTCCCGCCAGAGTGGTACCTATTTTTCTACTTGCACTTTGAAGTGCTTTCGAACTGGTAGGTTGGCAGGAGCAGAGACCGGGCAACGGGAGCACAGCCCGTCACGGGGATTCGAACCACCGACTTCTGATCGGCAAGTCCTAGTCCTGATTGGCACTGTGGGTTAAACCACAGAGCCACCTGCATCCCAACTTCTGTGGCAGCCTTATAAATAAGCTTACAACATGAGGCTGCTAGCCCACACATACCTATGTTAGCCTCGAAAACAAGAGGAAAAGAAGACATTTCTTTCGTTGCCTGGTTGTTACTCACCACAGGTGACCAGGCAACAGCTAATTACAATTTTGTCTAAAGCACGGATAAGGAACCTGCAGCTATCTAGATGTTTTTGGACTACAATTCCCATCATCCTGGAACACCAGCCATGCTGGCTGGGGCTGATGAGAGTTGGAGTCCTGCACTATTTGGAGGGCCACAGGTCCGTCCCCCTGCTTCACATTCTTAACGAAGGCGGCAAACTCCAAACCACAAAGGCTTACCCGGTCAATCTGTCGCATCTTCTGTTTCCGGCGACGACGTTTGTGTTTCCGGATGAGACGGGATGAAGTGCTTTGTTCTGTGGAGCTACTCAACCTGGGAGGGGTAGAAAGAGGACCAAAAAAAAAAAAAAAGAGAAAATTCAGAACACATGTTGATAGGTTGCAAAATTTGCTTTCTTTTGCCCTCAGAGTTGAGCCAGTGAAAACACACTGCGTTGTATCCAACTCAGTTCTGCTCAGAATGAGTGAATGAAACTTTATTTGATTAGCCATCGGCCATGGCAACAAAAGAGCATTGCGATATACACAGAACAAAATAAAAAGTTGATTATAATAAAACACAGTTTAGGATCTTGAATCAGCAGTCAAACAGTGGACCTTATTCTGATTGCCCCAGCTATAAAACCTTGCAACCTTTGCTGTCATCTGCTCCTCTTGATCTGCCAGGAGAAAAGACACCATGGCAGTGGTTGGACGACCTGGAATGGACAATAAAAGAGGGGTGATAATCTTGTTCCTCAGGTCTTTGTAAAAAGTGCACGCCAGGAGGGCATGCGCCACTGATTCGGTGCTGCCATCCCCCGCAGTGACACAAGCGTTTTTCGGGTGGAATCTGTTGGAATTGTCCCTCAAGTACAGCCGAGGGCTACACATTCAGTCTTGCGAGGGTAAAAGCACGTCTATATTTTGGAATTGCTAGGTTGTACAGATAGGGTGCTCTGCTCAGAATAAACCCACAGAAATCAATGGGCCCTGGTTAGTCATGTCCATCCACGTAAGGCAGCCTTTCTCAACCTGTGGGTCCCCAGATGTTGTTGAACTACAACTCCCATCACCCCTAGCTAGCTCAGGGATGATGGGAGTTGTAGTCCAACAACATCTGTGGACCCACAGGTTGAGAACCGCTGACCTAAGGGATGGTGAAAACCAGCTGAGAACAGAATTGAAGGAACAAATAGACCTTGTCCCATAGGAACATGCTTTACGTGGAGCCAGACCATTGCTCCAGCTAGCTCAATATTGCCTAAACCCTGGCAGCCACTTCTTCGGATGTCAGACAGCTGCTACCTGGAGATGAACCCAGGACCTTATGCATGTGAAGCAGGTGCTCTACCACTGAGCTATGCTCTTTCCCCTAAGCAAAGCAATGGGGAAGATGCTTTGAAAGGCCGCTAGGGAAGTCTATCTCAAGGGGAGACCCTTAGGGTAAGGGGCTCTCCTTCAGATGGTGGGCTTTTGCTTCCCCTCAGTTCTTTTCCCACCACAGCTTTGGGGGTGAAGACAACTGGGTTTTGGGGGAGCACTCTTTGTTGGCCCTCTTGTACTCCTTCCTGCCAAGGATGGTCTGATGGGCAGACTAGGAAGGTGCAGTTGGTCCTTAAAGAGACTCCACTGAAAAGCCGTCACCTGCTGTCTAGTGGCTCACCACAAGGGGGAGCCGCAGGGTGATGCAGCCGTTCTCGACTCCTGAAGGTTCCAAAACAATCTCGTTTCTCAAAAAGACGGGAAGGAAAGCGGAATGGAAACAATGTGCTGTTTAAATTAGGCATCCCACAAACAATGATCTCACTCAATATGTTTATCTCACAGGGGAAGAGCTCAGGGTTTGTCAGTGCTATTGCACAGACCGCATTAACTGTGATTCACTTAAGCAACACAAATAGGAAGGGGCAGTTCTGTTATTTGGTTGCAAACCCGGGTTTGCCACTGACTGGACCAAGCCAAGCTAAGCCAGACTGTGGCAACCTGTAACCTGTCGCAATTGATGGAGGAGAAATTCAAACTCATTTGCTATTGACGAGAAACTCCCTAACTCTGCCTCACAAACCAATATGCAAACCAAAACATGGTATTCTCTGAAAATTCACACTTCTTTGATTTTTATGATGCAGTTGTCCAACTGAGCAATATGTTTATAAATGCATGTATTAGGGAAGAAGTGCATAAAAATGCATTGATTCAATAAAGATACTACAAAAATCCACTGTGTTAGGGGAAACTAATAACAAAAATGTGTTAAAAAAAAGCCATTGTGAAAATGTAAGTCACAAATTGCTGTGGAAATGTCGAGAACTGCAAAAATGAGTAACTTAAGAGAACCAAGGTCTCGCATGTAGGGAAAGGAGTTTTAAACCTGCAAACCCTCCTGGCACTGCATTCCCAGATCTGAATAATTCCTTCTCCCCCCCCCCCGCCCCACAGAAAGCCTGCGAATTGATTAATAGCTACTTTTTGCCAAGGGAGCGCAGTGTTTGGTAGAAACTGACAGATCTCTCCATTCATAATGAAAAGGAAAGGTCTGTGGCTCGGCTGCAAAGCATCCCCTTTGCATGCAGGTGTAGCATTCGATGCAACTCTGCATCTATCCAGAAAAGGAAAAAAACAGAGTACTTACTCTTCAGCTGCATGCATAGCATACATTTAAAGCACACCGCTAAGAATCCTGTGAACCGTAGTTTGTTAAGGATGCTGGGAATTGCAGCTCTGTGAGGGGTAAGCAACAGTTCCTGGGATTCGAGGGGGGTGCTTCAACTGTACGCAGACGCGTATTTCTCAAAGAAAGAAGACCAGGGTACTCACGCACAGGTGGGGCATGAGGAATGTGCCCCTTCTCTTAACACAATTTCCAGGCCTCCTTTCTCAGCCCCACAATGCCCCCTCCTGCCCCCCCTCGCAAGTTGCTGGTGCCCGACTTGAGAACACAAGTGCACTTGCGCCGGTGTGTCCTTTCGCAATGCCAGACAAAAAGCTTTGTTATTCTGTCCTCTTACTGTTTGTGCAGAATAATCCATCCCCTTCCATATCTCAGGAACTGCCGCCGCCACTGCTGCCCCCCTTCCCCAAGCTCCCCCACCGACGGAATGTCTCATCCGCTTATGAACATCATCTTTGTAATATTAAACAACATACCTTGGCACATTCCACCCCGACGCACTGGATGGCCAGCCAGCCAGCCAGCCAGCCACTCGCTTGTGCCAAGACTCCCTCCCTCAGCTCAGAAAGGGAAAAGGGGGAAAGGGGCCCTCCATAGCAGCCTCTGCAGTCGTTCGTTTTATTTTATTTATTCTTCTACAGGGAAGGATAAAAATCTGGAGCGGGGCGGGGAAAGGAGTGTTATGAAAATGTACGCTGGGGCTGGATCTAGTTGGATCCAGCGTGCGACGCTCCAGTAACCCACTTTGGGCTGCTCTTAATCCAATCCCAGCATGGATCGTCCACCGCTACAGAAATATTCCACTTATTTTTTAAAAAAATGGGAGAGGAAAGTGGTGGGTGTTAAAGGTGCCGTGTTCCTTTGAGAAGCCTAAAAGGGGATGGGGGGAGAAGAAAATGGATCAGAAACAACCATCTCATGGGGCAAGCAGAGGGTGGGTGTCCTTTAGGAAGTTGGTGGCAGAGCACCCTCCTTCCCACGCGGAGAAAAAACCCGCCATCCCAATCTCTTGGCACCTTGAGCACAGTCCAAGTTTGGCTTTTTTTAATAAAAAAGGACAGGTGTGGAAGGCATCACAAAGCCTTAGTGGCACAGGAGGGACAAAAATTATTATTTCTTTGGTATTTAATACCTCCTAAGCTTAATAATGGGATGCAGGTGGCGCTGTGGGTTAAACCACAGAGCCTAGGGCTTGCCGATCAGAAGGTCAGCGGTTTGAATCCCCGCGACGGGGTGAGCTCCCGTTACTTGGTCCCAGCTCCTGCTCACCTAGCAGTTCGAAAGCACGTCAAAGTGCCGTTTACCTTCCTGCCACAGCGGTACCTATTTATCTACTTGCACTGGTATGTTATTGAACTGCTAGGCTGGCAGGAGCTGGAACAGAGCAACGGGAGCTCACCCCATCGCGGGGATTCGAAATGCTGGCCTTCTGATCGGCAAGCCCAAGAGGCTCCGTGGTTTAGACCACAGCGCCACCCACCTAGGCTTAATAAGGTAACTGTCGGAAGTGGAAAGCCTTCCGACAGGTTGCCAGGTGTGTGCATAACCATTCAAGGAAGGTTATTGCAGGGTATAACTTGGATTAAAGTCTTGCCAGTTGTTTGTTCCATTTGACAGATGACAACACCCATTATGACAAAGTCTTTCACAATGAATCTCTTAAGGGAAATAATCAAGCTGCCTTATGCTGAGTCAGACCATTGTTCCATCTCAGCTCAGTGTTGTCCATGGGGTCTCTCCCTACCTGCAGAGGCAGGGATTGAACAATTGCTAAACTACAGACCTTCCCTTAAGGCACAGCAGCAAAGGAAGGTGCCTAAATTCCAAGCCAGGTCAAGCTCAGTATTGTCTACACAGACTGGCAGCAGCTCCCAGGGCTTCAGGCAGAGGGCAACCCTGAGCAATGGTGGACCATTGGCAGACTCACTATGAGGCACCTTCCTGCACTCCTTGTCTCGCGCACTGGCCCGTCCGTTACCTGCTCGTGTTTTCGTCATTGTCGGAGTCGATGAAGCTGCTGGACTCCAACTCGCTGCTCATCATGGTGGAAGAGCTGTCGTAGCCCGGCGGGTGCTCCCGGTGTTGGTCCAGCTTTGGGTGCCCATTGATGCGGGAGACTGCAGGGGGAGGAAGGCAACATTACACTGAGAAGGGCTCTGGACAAGGAGACCTGGGTTCCAATCCACGTTCAGGTGCAAAACTTGCTAAATGACCTTGAACCCATCAGTATGTCTCAGCCTAAACAGCCACGCAGGGCTGTTGTGAGACTAAAAGGGGCGGGGGAGACAAATGTATTCGACCCTGAGCTCATGGCTGAAAGGGTGTAGTGTAAATGCGGCTATTATTCATCACTAAGAGCACTGTTGTTGTTATATTTACAGTGGTACCTTGGGTTAAGTACTTAATTTGTTCTGGAGGTCCGTTCTTAACCTGAAACTGTTCTTAACCTGAAGCACCACTTTAGCTAATGGGGCCTCCTGCTGCTGCCATGCCACCGGAGCACAATTTCTGTTCACATCCTGAAGCAAAGTTCTTAACCTGAAGCATTATTTCTGGGTTAGCAGAGTCTGTAACCTGAAGCGTATGTAACCCGAGGTACCACTGTATAGTAATATATGTTATATGATGTATTCATTATCAATCACTCCATGATGTTTAATGAGAAGCGATTCCTAAATGGAACAAAAAAATGATTGCACCACAACACTGAGAGAAGCCTGGAAGAATCACACAAGTTAGGGATTCAACTACTTCCGTTTTGTTTTTTTAAAAAAAGAGAATTATTTACAGCAAATGCTATTCCCTAGCATTCAGTCACACCCCTAGTGCATCCGTCTTCAGCCTTTTCAGACTAGTATCCACCTTTCGTCCAAATGTGCACAAGGACCCATTTGTTAATTTTTTCACCAGCTGGTTGTGGGTTGCGCTATCATTGCGTTTACTGGCATGTTGCAGAAGATACCAGCAAAAACAAACACATGCCAGTACAGAGGGGGTGCAGATTCAAGAACACAACTGGAGGTTTTTTCAAGACCAGCAGCTTCGCCCGTGTGTGTGTGTGTGTGTGTGTGTGTGTGAAAATCGAATAAGGATTAGCACCTAGCAGGAGAAAATTCTTTCCAGATTACTTCGCCGTGTTCAATAAAGAGCAAACATGTTTGGGCACCTCCAAATATCTTTTGTTGACCCAGCTTCCCCTTGTCAGACTTGACTGCCAAATTCTGAACTGAAAACCTGTGGGGATGGGAAGGAAGGTCTCTCTCTCTCTCTCTCTCTCTCTCACACACACACACACACACACACATACATACACACACAACCCTGAGCAATGGTAGACCTTCTTCTTTCTGCCATAGGGAAGCTGCCTTGTGCAGGGTCCACCTAGCTAAGTACAGTGGTACCTCGGGTTAAGTACTTAATTCGTTCCGGAGGTCCGTTCTTAACCTGAAACTGTTCTTAACCTGAAGCACCACTTTAGCTAATGGGGTCTCCTGCTGCTGCCGTGCTGCCGGAGCACGATTTCTGTTCTCATCCTGAGGCAACATTCTTAACCTGAGGTACTATTTCTGGGTTAGCGGAGTCTGTAACCTGAAGCGTATGTAACCCGAGGTACCACTGTACTGTCTACACCAGGGGTCAGCAAACTTTTCCAGCTGTGGGCCAGTCCACTGTGCCTCAGACCATGTGGTGGGCCGGACTATATTATGAAAAAAGAATAATGAACAAATTCCTATGCCCCACAAATAACCCAAGAGATACATTTTAAATAAAAGGTCACATTCTACTCATGTAAAAACACCCGGCAGGCCCCACAAATAACCCAGAGATGCATTTTAAATAAAAACACACATTCTACTCATGTAAAACATGCTGATTCCATCATGTGGTATACTACACTGAAATGTTTAAATGAGGGCCCTGCAACCTTTTTCAGCCGTGGGTCGGTCCACTGTCCATCAGACCTTGTGGTGGGCTGGACTATATTATGAAAAGAAAATGAACCAATTCCTATGCCCCACAAATAACCCAGAGATGCATTTTAAATAAAAGCACACATTCTACTCATGTAAAACATGCTGATTCCCGGACCAACCGTGGGCCGGATTGAGAAGATGATTGGGCTGCATCCGGCCCCCGGGCCTTAGGTTGCCTACCCCTGGGTCTACACTGATTGGCAGCAGCTCCCCAGGGTTTTCAAGGCAGGGAGTCTCTCCCAGCCCTACTTGAAGATGCTATTGGGGACCTTCTGCATGCAAAGCAGCTGGTGTACCACTGAACTACAGCCTTTCCCTTAAGATATAGGAACGTACACTGAGTCAGACCGCTGGGTCTATCTAAGTTAGGTATTGTCTGGTTCTCCAGGGTTTCAGACAAGGAGCCTTCCCCAGTCCTACCAGGAAATGCCAGGGATTGAACATTGAACAGCCTGCATTTAAAACAGATGCTCCAGCACGGACCTGTAGTCTTCCTTATCCTGAATCTCCTGCCAATTCCATTTCATAGACTGGGTTAGCATTAAAGAGTATTTTTTTTTTAATCATTGCACTGTAGCTAGAGAGCTCTTTGGACTTAACCATCATCTGGAAAGGGGAAGGGATGTGAGTGTGTGCGCAGCTGATTTTTGCAAGCCAAGGTTGCAGCAGTTGCATCAATGCATCAATGGAAACTCCTTTTGGAAGACAGAACCACATGCAAGTGGTTGGCACCTGTCCCCCCACGGAAGCGGTTCTTAGCAAGCCCGATACCTACAGTGATGGACAGGAGGCGGAGCCTCTGGGTAGCATTTGATTGGCCTCAGAAGGCGACAGCCCCAGGGGGGAGAGTGTTTCCTGCTGCTGGCGGGTCTCAGAGGGGAGCATGGACGCAGCTGTGGCACCACACGGGGTCCATCCTGCTGCAGCCGACCAATGCCCAAACATTCCCAAAACGCAGAAGTCACCATCTCGGGCAGAGGGAGCACCCGTTGCGCCGTGCACCGCCTGATGCAAAAAAACCAGCAAATCCGCAGCAACCACAACACGTTGAGGTGTCAACCTCTCAGCTCATAGCCTGTGTACGTTTAAGGAAGAGAAGACAAACGCTCTGAACAAAGCTATCCCAGATGTATTTGGGAGGAGGAGGAGGAGACCACGTAGAGATCTTCAGCAACCCAGCTGAAGCATTAAGCAAAACTCCACACCAAAGAGACTCAGAGACTGCGCAAAGCACGCTTAGAGAGATCAGGAAGCCTCTTTGCTGCTGGAGGGAATCCCAAGAAGGTATTTCGCGCAGGGAACAAAGTCTACCGCCAAGCGCTGGATCTTCCCCGAAGCTGCAGAAAATAAAACACGAATAAAACAGTTTGCAGCCACAAATGGGGGGGGGGTCATTATGAAAGGGGTCACTTTCATTTTTGTAATTATTCCCAGCATCCCCCCAAATCCTTTTAAAGTCTGGGATCCTGGGATGCACAGGATAAAGGCTCTTCATCCCTAAGCCATTTCAAATTTGCATGATTATTTACAACTAACTGTGCTGGATTATAGTGATAGGAGGCATGGGGCAGTGGTGGGCTGGTGGAGAGATTTTATTGAAATGTGTGCATTTTTTAAAATTGCCGTATGAAGGCCAAAACAGTTGTATGAGATGAGATTTTCAGACCACCGTTAAGGCACAAGGCAGTGGCTGGCATATGGGGCTGGGGTACAGCTCCCTTCTTCTCCGAAACGGGATGGGTGAATCTGTCATTTTGGTTTTCTCCCACTTTCTAATTTTCCCCAAGCTTTTAAGTTCAATTCTCAACATTCAACCCCCTCAGTTTGTACATTTTAAAAAAGACTCTTTCCAAAAACCCACCAGCATATTTTCCCTAATAACATGCAAGTTTATAAGCGCGTTCCCCTAATATATAGATGTTTCCAAAGCAATTTCCTCCAAAGTAGCAGATGTTTGTGTGTACGGTTCTCACAAACGTATGCATTTCTGGTTCAAACTTTGCCTTCATAAACACACTTTTGTACACAAAACTCGGTCTTAAGAACCGGATTGCAAAATTCGGAGAAGTGTGAATTTTGAAGGGCTGCCGCTTTTCGGTTTGCAGACCGCTTCAGACAGTGCAAATGTTCACATTTGCAGGCAAACCAAATTGAATTCTGCCCCTATTTCTATCAGCCTTTGCTGTGGGCGTAGGGGGTTGATGGGAGAGGCAGTCCAGCAACATCCTGGAGGGTGCCACAATGGATATCCCTGCAGTAGGGGATTCCCAGCCTTAAGGCTTCTAGAAAAAGCACCGCCACATCTGTGGAAATTGCTGGCAGCTGCATGTGCCACCATCCAGCTTGCGCCTTCAGTCACTTGCGTGCGAACGCCGCCTCCCTTTCGGGCGGTATTGCATTTCAGCTCCCCTGAGTTGTGCTAAGCCACTGCCGCGATCCCCTTTATGAAGGGAGGCAGGATTTATCTGGCTCCCTGGGAATTGCCCAAACTGTAAAAAAAAAAAAAAAGCCCTTTGCAGGGCAGCTTAATCCTCAAGCCCCAATTCAAACCAAAGCACTTGGATTTTGGATTTCAGGAAACATAAGCTTCTGTGGGATTAGACAAGAGTTAAAACCGAGTATTTTAGCTTTCAAGGATCTCGTTCGTCTGTAAGAGCGACAAAGGGGGAAAGCAGGAGGGGAAATTGCCCCTGAGGCTTCTCATCCCTCCCAAATTGCAGCTTCCAGACAAAAAAACTGAAGCACCTCCGTCCACACAGCAAAATTGTACCTGTTCATCCGGAATGGAGGACAACTTTCGCATGCTGAGATTCCTCGAAAGTCTCTTTGAACCAGTCCCTGGCCCAGACTCCCTGTGCTGGGAGATACCTTAAGACACCCCAGCCGGCATATGCAGATTTGCCTCTGGCAGGCCACGTCCCCCTCTCGGCGTTAAGCCAATGAGGAGGGAGCTATGCAAAACTGTCTCCCAATGGCCACGTTCCCTACCATTTCCTGGCTCGCCAGCCGCCAGAAAATGAATAGCTCTCTTCAGGCAGAGTCCGTCACAGGCCACTGCAGGTCCGAGGCGGGGGAAGAAATTTGGTCGGTTGTTTTCATGAGAGCCTACCTAATTCACACACACACACACACACACGTAAAGCACACACGCCAAACCGAAGCGTGCACACAAAACTCTCCTTCTCGATCCACACATCTCTGGAATTCACGGCGCAGTTCGCTGACCGGAAAAACATGGGGGAGTAATCATACCGGGGGGGGGGAGTGTCTGTCCATGAAAACAGCAAAGAAAAATGCACTGGGTTAGGCAAAACAGCTTCAAAAAAAATGCATAAAAGAAGTGCACAGTAAAATGCTGGCAAATTTTCATGAGGTTTATTTATATATATAAAAAAAGAACATAAGGGTTTGGAAACATCGCCACCCGACCCCACCCCCACCCATCTTCCCTCCCTCCACCCCTTCCCCCCCCTAATGTCTCAACAAATGAAACTGATTTGTAAAAATGTTACATGGGAAAAATATGAGAGACATATGTAAAACAAGAAAATCTTTTTAAAAAATGGAGTAAAAAAAGAACATAAGGAATTGTGAGGAATTGCTTTTTTAAAAATAACTAAATTGTAAAATGATGCGGAAATGTGGCCAAAAGAACTTAAGGTCGGAAGAGTGGGAAGCTGAGGGGAACCAGAAGTGACAAGATTCACCTGTCCCCACCACAGGTCATTTCCCTTCGAGCCAAGCAAATGCTACACAAAGAACGAGCTTGTTATGTGATCGGTTGTCTTCTGCAGTGAGACTATGGGCAACGCATGGCCTTCGTACAAAGCGAGGCTAATAAAAGATGTCCGAATGCAAAACCACACAGGATTATAAGCAAGCGGAAGTAGGCACAGCAAGCAAAATATCAGCCCTGCCACAATCATTGTGTAAAAACGTAGGCTACAGTAGATGACTTGCCATCAAACTGAGACGAGATGAAGAACAGGGAGGAGTAGCAGGGAACGGCCATGATGCCCCAGGGGTCAGCAGTGGGGCCACATGCTGGGATGTGGGGGTTTTTGGCAGGTGCCCCACAATTCCAGCTTCTAACACTGAACCACTATGCACCTGCTAACTCTTGTGCTGTGCAGGAGGTTGGACTAAATGGTTTCTGAGGCACCCTTCCAGCTCTGTGATGCTACAAGTGAAAATACTGTTACATGCATCCATCAAGAAGAAGAAGAAGAAGAAGAAGAAGAAGAAGAAGAAGAAGAAGAAGAAGAAGAGGAGGAGGAGGAGTTTGGATTTGATATCCCGCTTTATCACTACCCTAAGGAGTCTCAAAGCGGCTAACATTCTCCTTTCCCTTTCTCCCCCACAACAAACACTGTGTGAGGTCAGTGGGGCTGAGAGACTTCAGAGAAGTGTGACTAGCCCAAGGTCACCCAGCAGCTGCACGTGGAGGAGCGGGGACGCGAACCCAGTTCACCAGATTACGAGACTACCGCTCTTAACCACTACACCACACTGGCTCTCAAAGCGGGCTTTGGCACACAAAATATACAGTGGTGCCTCGCAAGACGAAATTAATTCGTTCCGTGAATTTTTTCGTCTAGCGAATTTTTCGTCTTGCGAAGCACGAAATCCCATAGGAATGCATTGAAAATCAATTAATGCGTTCCTATGGTCAAAAAAAGTCCAAACAAAGCCAAATTTGGTACAACAAGAGTTTATTAAGTGCTCTTTAAAGTCACACATACTGTAAAGAGCATTTCAAAATTCAAACCCAGAATTTTTTTAAAAAAACAGCAGAGTGGCCCAATGGTCACAGAAAATCATAAAAATGCAGGGGGGAAAACCAAGCTTCCAGATTCTTGCAAACCCCTCCCCAACTGTTCCCCCAGCTACCCAGCACACAGAAATTCAAATCCAGAAATTTTTTAAAAAAACAGCAGAGTGGCCCAATGGTCACAGAAAATCATAAAAATGCAGAAAAAAAACCAAGCTTCCAGATTCTTGCAAACCCCTCCCCAACTGTTCCCCCAGCCACCCAGCACACAGAAATTCAAATCCAGAATTTTTTTAAAAAAACAGCAGAGTGGCCCAATGGTCACAAAAAATCATAAAAATGCAGGGGGAAAAACAAGCTTCCAGATTCTTGCAAACCCCTCCCCAACACCTAGTCCTTGAATTCCAAACACCCCAACCCAAAATCCAACCTCCCCCCAAAGTTTTAAAAGCTTAACTTACCAAATGGCTGCAAAAGAAGTTTTGGAAAAGCTTCAAGAATCACCAAAGCCTTTAAAAACCTCAAAAAAGGCTACTATGTACACTGTGTTCTATGAGTTGCTCCTCGAAGTCAAGTTGCAACTGTATTAACGGTGTTAAGAAAAAGGAAACAAACTTGCAAGATGTTTTCGTCTTGCGAAGCAAGCCCATAGGGAAATTCGTCTTGCGAAGCAGCTCAAAAAACGGAAAACCCTTTCGTCTAGCGAGTTTTCCGTCTTGCGAGGCATTCGTCTTGCGGGGCACCACTGTAATGCTATAAACAAAATGTCCTAGTCTTTATAAGGAGCCATGAGACCCTTTCATTGCAGCAGACCAACAAAGTGGCTGCTGATTTTCTTTTCTTTTCTTTTTTAATGTACACTTTCAAAAGGTAATGCGTGAACAGGACGAGCGAATGCTTGGGAACGTGCAGAACCATGCAAGAGTTAGGACAACTTGTAGGTCCCCATCAAGTTCAGGTCTTGGGATGCCAGAAGGCATTGTTTTCTGTTCTGCTCTGCATTTTCGGCACACAGCACTGTTTTTCTATTCCACTGAAAAATGGGTCCGAACCCCAATGTCTAAAACTCCTGGTAGAGGACAAGGATGTAGAGATCACGCTAAGGGTGGCCAAATTCTGTGCGACTGCCATAAAACTTAGGGAACAAGCTGTACTACCAAAATGATTACGGTTTTAAATGATAATTCTAGGTTATATTTTAGTGATCAAGATTTAATGTATATTTTTAACTGCTGTTAAATCTGAATTATCTCTGCTAAACCCAATTGCAATTCAATGCATTCCCGTTGTGTTTTATGATTTTTCTGATATTGTAAGTGAGTCGGAACCGGTCTGTGACCGTAATAATAAATTCAAATATTCCACTGCAAAATTTCCACTCTGAAATTTTGTAACTTATGTAATCTACCTAAATTGTGTCCTCTTTATACGTTACTCCGCCCTTTTCATCTCAATGCAAAGGAAACACAATGCAAATGGCAGAGGGAAATGTATTGATTACATATCGCAGATGGGAAGCAGCAGCAGCAAGTGCCACTCGCACTCATCCATTCCGGACATGCGGCAAATATGAGAGCATCGGCGATTTCCGCTCCAGTTTTTTGTCGTAGTCCTCTGACAACCACCTACAAACCTGGGCTTGCCACCTCACAGCTAATGAAAAGGATCCACAGTCTACTATCCCGTGACTTTCCGCAGGGCCCGCGAGGGAGTCAACCGTGGACCCCAACATTTGGTTTCTGGGCACTTTGAGGAAAACGTGGCCGCGTGTGTCAATTGCTCAAGAGGGCTGCAACAGAAGGGGTTTGGCGGGGGGTGGATTATGAAGGGAGATGAAAATAGCTAAGAGCAGGGAGATTGGCTGGGCCATGTTAACAGCTTAGGAGGATATGGAGGGCAGCTGGGGAGGTCTGAGATGGGTGTCCTTTAGAGTAGACGAAAGGGTGAGAGGACGAGGGGAGAAGACAGCTTTGTTGTCTTCTGCTTAGGCTACGCTGGAAGGGTGCAGAGCGAGGTGGAGATGCAGTGGGGAACTCCAGGTTTTGGGGGGGTCACCGGATAAGGCACACTCCAGAGAGAGAGAAAGAGAACAGGTTATGCCTGCCTTTGCTCTGCCCTCTGCCAGGGCAAGCAGACAGAGCACCTGCTTTGCGTGCAGAAGGTCCTGGCTTCAGTCCCCAGCATCTCCAGGTAATGCTGGGAATGTCCCACATCTAAAAACCCTGGAAAGCAGCTGCCAGTCAGTGCAGACAACACTGAGCTAGGTGGGCGATAGGCAGCTTCCAATGTTCATTTGTCTTAAGGGCTGTGGTTAGGGCACTCGCTTTGCATGCAGAAGGTGCTCAACTCAAGGCACCTCCAGGTAGGGCTGGGAGAGACCCCTGTATGAAACCCTGGGGAGTTGCTGCCAGTCAGTGTAGACCATACTGAGCTAGGTGGGTGGGTTGATTAGACTTGGTACAAGGCAGCTTCCTGGGTTTCTCATCAGCCACAGCCTGCCCTGTGGCCCCCCAACAGATAACCACCAATGAAATGTGGTACTCGTGTTAAAAAAAGTTGTTCACTGTTGCCATAAGCCATTGCTCACTCCCCAGCAATGCCACCACTGCTGCCCGCTTGCATGCCCACAAGCAGCCATGTAGGATGGAGGGGAGCCAGGATCCAGAGGGCAGACAGGAAGGGAAACTCAATGGCTGGGGAAGCAATTCAGATCAGGCCACTCTCCTGATTCAAACTGCCCATCTCATCCTCACAAATATCCCTGAAAGCCAGGTTGGGGTGAGAGGTGGCGACTGGCCTGAAGCCACTCGTGATGAGCTTAGAATCATAGAGTTGTAGGGTTGCGAGGGATTCTCCCAAGGGTTGTCTAGTCCAACCCCCTGCAATGCAGGAATCACAAAAAAATAAAAATAAAACAGGCATAGGCAAACTCGACCCTCCAGATATTTTGGGACTACAACTCCCATCATCCCTAGCTAACAGAACCAGTGGTCAGGGATGATGGGAGTTGTAGTCCCAAAACATCTGGAGGGCTGAGTTTGCCTATGCCTGGTTTAAAAACCTCTGATGGAGGACACTCTACCACCTTTTGAGCCTGAGAGCAAAAAGAGGGTTTGGGCTTGGCCTTGAACCACTCCGCTCCACAAGCTCCTGCAGCAGTGGCTTGAAACACTGTTCCTTCCGAATGAGCAAATTCTGTGGTGGGAGGAATCACAACCAGCCTTTTTTCTTGGCCCCTTCGGCCTTCTTTGCTTCCCCTTCATTTTGTGAAGACAAGAGACATCTCCATCACATTTCCCACCCTCCAAAGCAAGACAGGCGATCATTCCGCCTCCGGGGCGTCCACTTCTCCCGTACCAATTGGGGACTTCAGTCACATTTCCCTGATAATGACCAAGGCTTTCCTCGGCCGCCTGACCTTCATCACCTCACACTTCAGCATCAGAGAACGGAAAAGGCCGCCAGGGCTCTCAGAGAAAAGGGCCTTCCGATCCACCGTGACAATTAAGGCAAGGCATTTCTCTCCTGGGGCCGAACTGCAGCCTCTGTCGCTTTTATCGGAAGAAGCAGAGGCAGCCCGAGGGGGTCAAGGAAACGCTTCTGAGTGCGAATCCTGCAGGACCTCGGAGAGGCCAGGACAGAGAGAAATCAAGGAAGGCGTTTCTGTTCTGAACTGACAATCTGAGTTAATTAAGACGCCAAACACAGCCCCGGCCATTTGGCAAGTGACGCCTAATTAGGAAGGACAGCCTAGTGCTCTGGCTTTATAGAGGAATGAAGGCAGAGGTGTCCATAAGTCAGAGGGGAGCTGACAGCAGCGTGCTGGGCAAGGTGGAACTCGGATCTGATGCGACAAGTGCTTTGATAAGTCATGGTGGGCAACTCTATCAGCCACGGTATCCCAATGGAACCTCCATACTTAGAGGAAGTGAATAACAGGTGCTACCCAAGACTCAAAAGTACAGAAGAGCCCTGGCTGGGTCAGAACAGAGGCCTACTGTTCCAGCAGCCCAACCAGATGCCCCTGGAAAGCCCACTAGTTGGAAGAGAGGCCAATGTCCCTCTCCCACCGATGCTCGTCAGCAAAACTGGTTTCTCAAAACTGGAGTTGGAACATAGCCAACGAGAGCTTTTCCGCCATGATCTTGCTTGGAGGTCCCCAGAATGGAGCAAGAGAGTGTGTGTGTGTTGAGCATCAGGGCATTGATGTAATAATAGAGCATTACTCCACTTTCCCAGTCCCAGAGAAGGCTGGGACTGTCCCCTGCCTGAAACCCTGGAGAGCTGCTGCCAGTCAGTGTAGGCAATACTGAGATAAACGAGCCGGTGGCCTGACTCAGTAGAAGGCAGCTCCCTAGGTTCCCACAGAACAGGCCAAACAATTACGTCAGCACTTGACACTTGGAAGGGGTGGAAACAACGAACAACACACCACACAGCAGAGACTCTAAAACATTCTGAGCACGGACAGATGGGGGGGAACCCCTCCTCTTAACTACCTCCCTAACTGCAGCCCTCTTTTCTTGCTCATCCTTAGCAAACGGAAGTGGTGGTGATGGTAAAAGAAAAAGAAATCTTTGTCCTAGCAAGGAAGGAATCCCAAGAATAGACCTCCCATGCTCCTAATTAAGCCCCCCCCCCCCTTTTAACGGGACCTGGTCAATTTTTCCAACCAGTAACCATCCATGTTGTTTCAAGAGGAGGCGGGACATACACACACTTCAGTCTCTCTCTGGGACAAAAGGCGTCTCTCGTTTGCAGTGTTAAAAAAGCAGACAGGGCTACAGACCGAATATCTACTAATTAAACTGAAAAGGGAAAACGCACAGGGAGGGAGACAGAGACACGACGACATACACTTCCCACAATCGCTCCCCCCTCCATCTGCCTGCCCACCCCAGCTCCGTGTAATTATTTCTCTGTTGTCCAACCTCCCACCTGCTCCGTTTTGGAAACCGCTTTGCAAAAGGCCAACTTCCCTCCAAGCCGGGGGGGAGGCCAAAATAAACCTTTTGTTAGCGGTCGTTGGGAACCTTGCTTTGCAGGTGAAGCAGCAGAAGGTCAACGCAAATGTGTGTATTTCAGAGGACGGCACACACAGACAACAGGGAAGGGGGTTGAGAACGCAACGGACCACAGCCACAGGAATCCTTTCGCTAGCTCCACTGATCAAATTGTAGAATTGTACAGCTGGAAGGGACTCCAAGGGTCATCCAGTCCCAACCCCCTTCAAGGCAGGAATGGCAGCTGAAGAATCCCTGGCAGACGGCCGTCCAATCTCTGCTTAAAAACCTCCAAGGAAGGAGAGTCCACCACCTTCCGAGGGAGACCGTTCCACTGCTGAATAGCTCTTACTGTCCTGATAGAGCGACGGGCAGAATATCTGCTAATTAAACTGAAAAGAGAATAAAAGGTGCACGGGCAGAGTTCTTAATGCACTGTGGTGGGAATTAGACACCGGGCATGCTTCTGCCCCAGAATGCCAGTGTGGAGTAGTGGTTAGAGAGCCGGACGAGGACCAGGGTTCGAATCTTCACTGAGCCATGAAGCTCAGGAGGTGGAACCGTGAGCCAGTCATTGTCTCTCGGCCGAACCCACCACACAGGGTTGTTGTGAAGATAAAATGAGGAGGGGGTAGAACTGTGCATGCCACACCCTGAGCTCCCTGGAGAAGAGGTGGGGAATAAATGTAAGAAAGAAAGTAAAGCAAAATGGAAGCTTCCGTGCGCAGATCAGGGCTTACAAACCTTTCAGGCACATAGTTGCATCTGCAGACCAATGGAATTGTTGTGGGCACCACATAATAATAATAATAATAATAATAATAATAATAATAATAATATATTTTATTTATACCTCACCCTCCCCAGCCAAGACCGGGCTCAGGGCGGCTAACAACCAATAATAAAAACTAGTTGATTAAAATACAACTTAAAAAACAAGATTAAAATACATATACACTGCAACTCTTCCCCCCCAGCCCATAGCACAACTGAACTTGCAATATATCATTCTATTATTATTATTAATAATAATAATAATTTATAAGCCATCCTTTCTCCCAAAGGTGCCCAAGGTGGCAAACACATAAAACAATACTGTTAAAAATGAAATAAAGCCGTATTTGAAACGTTTGAGAACAACAACACACTCTCCCAGCTAATAATTTCAAGACTGCTAAGAGCAATGGGTTGCATCCAGCAGAGTTTGACTCTGAATAGGCCTGTTTAAATTAATAGGCCCAAGTTAGTTATGTCTATTAACTTCAAGGGTCTACTCTGAGTAGGGCTAGCACTGGACACAGCCCCAGTATCTCCCAACCGTTCACCCAGCCGTCAAATTCCTGGGTGAACTAGAATGTTTCTTCATTCCTCCCGAACATTAGTAATGAGGGAGACAGGCGCATCTCACTGGGTTGACTGGGCATTCCACAAAACAGAAAACTGCCATCAAGAAGTTCGTGTCCTGGGTCAGCACCAACCAGGCAGCACCGGCAGTGATGTGCTATCAGCTGACCTGTCCTTGGCAGTGCAAATAAGCAGCTCACGGAACGCTATGTGATGCTTGCTGGTGTGATGCAATTCATTTGTGTTTTGCAGAATCCCCAAGCCAATATTTGAGGTTGGTGTCTGCAAAAGAAGCTGGCAACAACGACCGAGGGGACCCTCAAAGAGAACAAAGCAAGGAAGTGCCAACTTACCGTCTTCGTGGCCCTCTCGGTTCCTCCGCCGGTGTCGGTCCCTCCTGTGGCTGATGACGGACTCTGTCCCCGTCTCGTTGTCCAGTCCATCTCGGCTGCTTGCGGCGTTTGGGCTGTAGGAATAAAGAGAGCACAAGAAGTGACTGGCATTTGAAACAAGCCCATATACTGTTTTGCCAAAACCCCAGCGGGGTTCATTTTGCGTGTCTGTTGCAACTGGATCCAAAACGGTTTCAAAAGCATTCAGTTGGGCATACGGTACAGTCCTCCCCGTACAGTGCCATCTCAGGTGTGGATAGAAAACGGCAGCTGTTTCTTATAGGCGGGCAAACATATTTTAATACATATCCTGCGAGGCATGCAGCATGCTGCAGCTCCCCCAGTCCTAAAATGACTTTCTAACCCCTACAGATATGGCCCCTGTTTTCCCATCTCATGCAAAAAGACCAGAGTTGTTCTCTTGGTGCCAACCCTGCAATCAATCTGTCTCAGCAGAGCCATCTAGCGACCAGAAGTTGTTTTCAGGCTGGACAGGGCAGCTAGCCCTGTAGACTTGGTACATGTGGGGGTAAGGCGAGTGAGCTAACCCTAAAATGTGGGGGGGAGGCGAGTGGTTTGCAGTAGGTCAGTTTTCACAATGGTAACAAATGCATTTCTTTTTTTTCTTTTTGCAGAGGGCGGATCTAAAATTCAGTCCGTTTGGTGTAGTCAGTTTGGTGCAAGGGTTAAGAATCGTAGATGGGAACCTGGGAGAACCAGAGTTCAAATCCCCTACTCACTCAGTCATGAAACTCACTGGGTGACCTCGGGCTGGCTGCTCTTATCTCTCAGACTAACCTACCTCACAAGGCTGCTGTGAGGACAAAATGGAGAAGAGGGGAGAAGCCAGTACGCCACTTTGAGCTTCCTGGATAGAAATGTAGAATAGAATAGAACAGGCATAGGCATAGGCAAACTCCGGCCCTCCAGATGTTTGGGACTACAATTCCCATCATCCCTGACCACTGGTCCGTTAGCTAGGGATGATGGGAATTGTAGTCCCAGACATCTGGAAGGCCGGAGTTAGCCTATGCCTGGAATAGAATATTGATTTGCAGGCAGAAGGTCTAAAACGTGAATTCATTGGTGCCTCCAATGTAAAATATGAGCAAGGTGGCCTACAGAGCTGCTACCCGTCAAGAGCGGTCAATACTGCGCTGGAGGGAGAAATCAGCCTGGGGGGAAGCTCAGTGACAGAGTAGTTCAATCTGTAGTGCACGAGACTCTTAATCTCAAGGTCATGGGTTCGAGACCCATGTTGGGCAAAAAGTTTCCAGTGTTGCAGGGGGTTGGACTCATGGTTCCTTCCAACTCTACAACACTACAATTCGATGATCTGCTTTGCGTGAGGAAGGACCCAAGTTCAAACCCCAGCATCTCTAGGGAGGGCTGGGAATGCCCTCTATCTCAAACCCAGGAGAGCTGCTGCCAGACAATACTGAGCTAGCTGGATTATTATTATTATTATTATTATTATTATTATTATTATTATTATATAAAATGATCTGACTCAGTATAAAGCAGCTTCCAGGTTCCCATATCTGAAGGGAAGAACTGTAGCATGCAGAAAAGCCCAGCTTCCATCCCCAAAGGAGAGCTGGGAACAGCTGAGAGAGGTGCTACCGTTCAGTGTGGACACCAGTGAGCTACTGAGTGACCTGACTCGGTGTCCAGCGGCTCCCTGTGTTCCCAGGAAAACAGAGGCATGTGAGAGGGAGACAAAGAACGAGTCAGACCAGCTGATCACATGACGGCAGCTGCCCAGGCGCTTGGGACACAGGAGAGCCACAAGGGGGCAGCAAGAGAACGAGAGGATAGAAGTAAGGCCTGGCGGCAGCAGCAGTAACACCAACCCTCCATTTCCCCGCCCCTCACCAGGCCGGCAGAAAGTAGGCACAGAAGTGGCTGTGACACTTTCCAGGACAAGAAAAAGCAAAAGCTGGAGAGATGGCCCAGGAAGGGACAAAATCTGTGAACTCTTGACTTCCCAGTTCTGCAAGGCTGTTTTGTTTTCTAAGGGGTGACACTCAGGTGATTTTTCTAGTCAGCTAATGCA
This sequence comes from Podarcis raffonei, assembly GCF_027172205.1. Classification (NCBI taxonomy): domain Eukaryota; kingdom Metazoa; phylum Chordata; class Lepidosauria; order Squamata; family Lacertidae; genus Podarcis; species Podarcis raffonei. The sequence continues at coordinate 72,041,240 of NC_070609.1, read as the reverse complement.
ATACAAGAACACCCCAGAACCAAGCATCTGTTCTTACTCTGCCTGTAAGGAAGAAGAGAGGAACCTGAGGGCCTCCACAGGTTGCTGGACTTAGTAGGGATGGGGAGGGACAAATTTAGTGTGCAAAGCAGCAGGGAATGAATAATCCAAACTCAAGTAAAGATCACCTGCCGGTCAGGAAGGCTCACACAGATAAGGAGCTCAGGCAGAAATGAAGAAGGGAAGGCTTCTGAAAGGATGGGATATTCTTATGTCTATACCAGGGTTAGGGAACGCCTCCACCTGTCAATCTCCTGACATCACAACGGTGTCAGCTGATTTATCAGCTGATTACTGGGAATTGAGTAGCTCTGTGGGTGGTGCTTTGCAAGCACTGACCAGCTGTCAGCTGGTCCCTCAGGGTGGGTGTGCAGGGCTGTTGTGGGACCTGTGATCTGGCCCAGACATCTCTTTACCTGCTCCACACTTAACATCATACATGATGTCAGATGATGTCATCACCATATATAATCTCAGGTGGTGGTGTCATCATATGTACCATCAGATGATGTCATCATCATAGATAATGTCAGATGATGTTGTCACCCTATATGATGTCAGATATAGGCAGGTTTCCGTGGCCTGGCCAAAATGGCTTTGTGAGCTAAACGGGGAAGCCACAGGCTGCAAGTTCCCCACAATTGATTTATATTCTTTTTTAAGGAGCTTTTTTTGTGCTTAAAAGAGCAAAGGGAAGCTCCAATTTTATTTTGGAAAGTAAGTACACCTCTCAGCCATAGCAGAAGCTTGGCACAACCTAGATCACTCTGTGGCAAAGGAAAAAAGATTAATAAATACATTCATATACATATATTTTAAAGAGCCATACTGAAAGGAAGGGGGGCGGGAGTCTCCGATGCCTCCTGTTCTCTCGATGGGAGGAGGAAGATCTGTGTGGCTCTCAGTGCATTGGGAACCGGCGTCCGAATGGGAGCTCTCGGCCAGGACCAGCTGGAAGAGTCAAGAGAAGAGACGGCGTCAGAAGCAGGGGCACAGTTTGCATTTAAACCACCAAAAGTGCAACGCATGTCTCAGTTCTTCAATTACACCTGTTTGCAGAAACGTGGGGAAATGCATTGTTTTTAAAAAATGACACTCACCCCAAACCCCCAAAACAGTAATGCATCCCTGCAGAAAAACCTAACACCGTATGTAGCCCTTTGCCTCAGTCACAGTAAAGCAGGAGAAGGAAGTGTGCAGAGGCCGGAGAAAGAACGGTGAATGGAGGTACATCCTATTTGCTGAAATCCTGTAACTTTTCATACCACAGATGTTCCAGTTTCTTTTCTGTCCTGCTTTTAAGTACAAGAATTGCCCGCCCCCGCCCCGATGGCAATAAAGCTTCTAACATCGGGGAACTACTGCAGAACAACTAATAAATCAGAATTATATGTGGATAGTATAAACCCACCCCTAACGCACTATGATTGCCTTAGCAACACGTTGCACAGACCTCATGGGAGGTCCTATGCGCATTCATCCTGATCTGCTTGCAGGGCGCTGTCACGGACTGGTTGGACATAGAAGAGTGGCGGGGGCCACCAGCTGGGGAACCAACAAGGGAAGAAGGCTCAGAGCCCAGGGAGTGGGATGACAACAAGTGGTCAGAGGATGAAGACTGGGAATAGGACATACTGGAAGCTGAAGGGGTAACAGGGCTTAGTGAGCTGGGTAACTCTGTGGCAGAGAGAAGTCCAGAATCAGAGGCAGAAGCTGAAGTTGGTGAATGGGAGGAAGAGGCGAAGAGATAGAGATGTGTCAGGCTGGTGAAGAGTCACTGATGTCTCTCCCTCCTGCTGCTCCCCTCTCCTTTTGTTTCCCAAAACCAGAAGAGGGCTGAAAGAGGTGGAGCAGCGGCAGGCTGCATGCAGGCATAGTCTCCAATTGCTGGGGGAAAGCTCTGGAGAGGAGGGGACTTGGGTGGCTGTGGGGTGACATGGACTTACAGTCTTGGCAACTGATTCATGGGGTAAGACCTACAGGGAATGAGCTGCTGTGCTCATTTAGTCCTTACACCCAGCCAAGTCTGTGAAGATCGTGTTTTTGCTACTAAAGAGTTAACTCCAACTTTGAATGGTGTGATTTACTCCCTGCTTGCTCTTTGACAAGTGCTTATACATCTTCCCATTAGTCATATGTTCAGTCCACACCTTTCAATGCATTATAATGGGATTTTCATTGCATCCCACACTTTCCAATGAATTTCCCAACAGCAAAAAGTCTGCGGGTGGCACTGTGGGTTAAACCACAGAGCCTAGGACTTGCCAATCAGAAGGTTGGCGGTTCGAATCCCCGCAACGGGGTGAGCTCCCGTTGCTTGGTCCCTGCTCCTGCCAACCTAGCAGTTCGAAAGCACGTCAAAGCGCAAGTAGATAAATAGGTACCACTCTGGTGGGAAGGTAAACGGCGTTTCCGTGCGCTGCTCTGGTTCGCCATGCTGGCCACATGACCCGGAAGTTGTATGCCGGCTCCCTCGGCCAATAAAGCGAGATGAGCGCAGCAACCCCAGAGTCGGTCACGACTGGACCTAATGGTCAGGGGTCCCTTTACCTTTACCTAGATTTCTTGCATTAGGACAACAGAGCACTTCAAAACACTTTGAATGTGCAAACCTAACATTCTAGTATGTGCCTGAACACACCCACACACCCACAATATACTGACAGTCGGGAGGTACCCCAATGCCCACCTCCGCCGGCCACCAAGTTGCAACAGGGGAGAGGGGCTGAGCTTCTGTCGACTGGCACATTTCCCCAATTTTAATTAGTTCGTTCGGCAACCAGCTACATTCCCAAAGTGAAATCATAGATGACAGCAAGCCGTTGGGGGAAAGCTAACTGCACAAAGCCAAGGGGCAGGAAGGGAAGGGGATACGAATATATCACACAGACAAGAGAGCCACAAAAAGCATGAATTATGGAGACTTTCGTTCCCCCTAGAATAGCCTAAAATGGCAATATGTTTCTCATCAGAGACAAGCCCATCTCCCAAAATGAGAGCCATCAGGGAAACAGGGGAAGAATAAGATTATGCTGGCCCTTGGTGAAACTGGCAATCCTGTAGCTGACGCAGAAGGGAACCGTTAATGGGAAAAAGGTAAGTCAGGGAGGCAGGTTGATGAGATGGATGAACAGAAAACGGGAAAGGCTGTCCCTCCCCAAGGTGCTCTTTCACTGATGAGAATAGCTGTACAATCTTTTAAAAAGAGAAAATCAAGGGAAGGATCGTGCAAGAGTCACACAAGTGGCTTTCCTCCCTGTTGGGCTCATCTCAGAAACTAAAAAGAAAAACTTTTCTAAGACATCACATTCTGTTGCTTTGGAGAGAAAGACAGGCACCTTTTCCTGCTGACGTTGCCTGCCTCCGTCAAGAGCAGAAAAAGACGGAGGAGGAAGGACGAAAAGCGTTGAGGCAGCTTAAAGCAAGGTTAACCCACATGGCACTCCCCTAATGTGGTTGGACCACAACTTCCATCGGCCCCAGACAACAGAGCCAAATTTCCCAAATTTGCGCTTTTATAAACAACATGCAAACTGAGACACCGCCATTCTTCAAGATTTGCACTTCTTCCGGAGAATGCTGAAAACGCATCTCTTCACCCCAGCTTTTGAGGTGTATATTTTGAGGACCCACCCTGTTTTTGTGATCATAAGCTATTTTAAAATGTTTTTAATATTGTGTTTTCATGTTGCAAGCTGCCCTGGAAGCTTAGGTGAAGGGCGGGTAATTAATAAATAACAACAACCACAACAAAAATGTTGCAATGCTAAAAAATATATACAAAAATGCACAATGAAGAGAAATTGCTTTGCAAAAGTGTGCATTAGGCAAGATTGCAACCAAAAATGTATTAGGATAATAAATGAGGACTTTAAAAAAAGCAAATTGCTAAAGGAGAACTTTAAGATTGAATTTAAGATTGGGGGGGGGGAAGAAACAGAAAGAAGTGAAATTGATCGATCCTTCCATCCTCACAGTAAGCCTGCAACTTGTGCACATTTAATTTGTGCACATTCAGTTTTATATGAGTGGATTTTTTTTTAAGGGGCAGAAAGGACATGTGGTTCCAGGAAAAATGACTTTGGCAATTCCACCCACCATTGAACCCAATAGGTTTTGATTATACAGTCGTACCTTGGTTGCCGAACGCCTTGGAACTCATACGTTTCGGCTCTCAAACAATCAAAAACCGGAAGTGAGTGTTCCGGTTTTCGAAAGATTTTTGGAAGCCGAATGTCCAGCATGGCTTCTGTGGCTTCCAATTGTCTTCAGGACACTCCTGCAGCCAATCGAAGCCGCGTCTTGGTTTTCGAACAGTTCCGGATGTCAAACGGACTCCTGGAACGCATCCTGCTCGAGAATCAAGGCACAACTGTACTCAATTTGGGTTTCAGGCATGATCCCAGGAACGTAAGGCCCATGTAAATTGTGGGCTGAACGTACTCTTATTTCAAAAGGCAGGGCTGGGGAAAGACTCCTGCCTCAAATCCTGGACAGCATCTGCCAGTCAGTGTAGACAAGACTGAGCTAAATGGAGTAATGGCCGTGGACTATATAAAGCAGCTTTCTATGTTTTTACGCACATAGAGAATTCACCTCACATTTTTTCATTGTATGCCTGGGTTGTACCCAATGCTAGTCCTAGTCTGAGTAGACATACTGACCGTGACTAACATAAAACCAATAATTTCAATTGGTTTATTCTAAGTGGGACATTAGGCCGCATTCACAACATATATTTAAAGCAGTATGACACTGGTTTAAACAACCCCCTCCCCAGAATTCTGGGAGCTGTAGTTTGTTAAGGGAGCTGAGAGTTGTTAGGTGACCCGCCCTACTCCCCCCACAGAACTACAATTCCCAGAGTGGCTTAACAATCAATCCCTCTTCCCAGGGAACTCTGGGAAGTGTAGTTCTGTGGGGGGAGTAGTGGGGTCACCTAACAACTCTCAGCACCCTTAACAGACTGCAAGTTCCAGAATTCTTCAGGGGAAGCCACGGCTGTTTAAAGTGGTAATCATATACTTTAAATGTATGCTGTGAATGTGAGCTTAGTTGGATAAAACCCTCTATGTGGCTTGCTTCGGGCTGGGTGCTTAACATGACTGACAGCCCACGACGAGCCACAGTTTGACGTAATGTGTGTTTTGGATGTCCTTCCCGAATGAAGACTTTCACCCACCTCTTACAATGAAATACAATTTCCACAATGTGTTCGCCCAGCCACTGACGCTCAAGTGATGGATTACCCAAGCAAATTTAGCGGGCCCCTCCCTGTGGCGACTCTCAATCCGATACAAAGTTGAATGGATTTTGAAAAAATTATTTTCATTAAAATCACAACCGCATGGGGCAGTGGGCCTGTTAAGCATCCATGTGCACAAAAGGAGACTAAGTATATATCGTTGGGTTTTTTAAACGCCTCTGATAATGGGCATCAGAATGCTGGAGAAAAATGAAGCATGACATCACTGCAAACCAATCGGGAGCCCTGTCAATCCCAAGGAAGCCAATTAGGGAAGAGATGCGCCGTTAATGCGGTGCCTCCCTTGGAAATAAGGCAGAATGGCCTACAATGGTCAACCCACTGTGCGTAACCTGCCATCATCAGCCAGCGACTCGGCTACTCTCAGAATCAGCACGCAGCGAGCCAGCTTAATCCTTTTCACAAGGAAAAAGAGCCGGCCCCAGCAGGGTGCTGGGCCTGGATTGTCCGAGGAAAGAAAATGGGGCTGCCTTTTCAGGAGCTATCAAGAGGCAACGGAGGTCGTGAACAGCACACACACACACACACACACACACACACACAGAGCCCTCGATGATGGAAGGGCGTGGTGGTCCTGATCCTGCTAGGCCAACTTCCAAAGTTAAGGAGGGTTTAACGAACTGCTCAGGAACTTGGTGAAAAAACAATGGAAGATGAACTGTAAAGCTTGTGATCTCAGAATTTTTTATTGGTGAGCATCATGAATTAAGGACTGGTGGAGATATAACATTGGCTGGCTGCACGCCTACTCATGGTTATGAGACGAGGAGTTCTCTGCAGCTCCCTTCCCCATTTCTCCACATGAATGTCCATTTTGTTTTATTCTCCACCCCACCCCACCCCCCGCCACCCCCCACCCCACTAATAATGCTTAACATCTGCTCCGGCATTTTTCACAAACCATGGTTCACTCTGAACCGCAGCATGCAGTTGCAGTTAGAAGTGGGTTTGGAACTAGCCACTTGGCCCCACAGACCAGTGCAGACAGCATGCTAAGCAGAACCAGTTCCTGTGTTTGCCTTCCCCACCCCTCCTTCCCCATCACTTCTTTCCTTAAGCCAAGGACTATCTTGCTTGATTTCTGAAGGCAGCCCTGTTTAGGGAAGCTTTTAATGTTTAATAGGTTATTGTATTTTAGTGTGCTGTTGGAAGCCGCTCTGGGGAAACCCAGCCAGATGGGCGGGGTATAAATAAATTATTATTATTATTATATTTCATTTTATCTGAAAACTGTTCTGGGAGCTTTTTTCACCTGAGCAGCAGGGTATATAGGAAAAGGTAAAGGGACTCCTGACCATTAGGTCCAGTCGTGACCGACTCTGGGGTTGCGGCACTCATCTCGCTTTATTGGCCGAGGGAGCCGGCGTTTATCTGCAGACAGCTTCCGGGTCATGTGGCCAGCATGATTAAGCTGCTTCTGGCGAACCAGAGCAGCACACGGAAACACCGTTTACCTTCCCGCTGAAGTGATACCTATTTATCTACTTGCACTTTGTGCTTTCGAACTTTGTGCTAGGTTGGCAGGAGCAGGGACCAAGCAACGGGAGCTCACTCCGTTGCGGGGATTTGAACCGCGGACCTTCTGATCGGCAAGTCCTAGGCTCTGTGGTTTAACCCACAGCGCCACCCACGTCCCTTAGCAGGGTATATAAATAGTACCAAAAATGAAAGTTAAGGGGCAAGTTTTTAAGCGGGAGAGGAAGAGGCTAGGAACACACACTTGCATCTCCTAACCAAGCAAAGATCGATCTGCACCAGTTTTCATAGGAGAAAACAATCTGTGCCAAACTAAGCTCTACTCAAAGTAGACCTGTTGAAATTGATGAACATGAGTTATTTATTTAAATATTTATAATGTGCACTCTCATAAATATATCCGCCCAGGGGTTTAAAATATACAGTAAAATAAGCAAAAAGGATCCCTACAATCAACAAAAGACCATTAAATGCTGAATGGTTGAAAAGATTGCAAAGATCCTACCTAAACACCATGCCTGGATGATTCTCTGCCAATGATCCACTGGCAGGGAGTTCCACAGGGCAGGGCCTGCTCCACTAAAGTCTCAGTTCCTAGTAAAGACCAAGAGGGGTATGTGGAACCACCAAAAACAGGCCTTCGGAGGAGCTCAGTGATTGAGGTGGAGTGTAAGAAACCAGACCGTCCTTAAGGCGTGTTGATGGGCCTCCTCTGAGTAGGACTAGCAATGGATACAACTCTGAGATATTTTATTGCTGACAGCAGTCCTCTGCAGGGATAGTATAATGATTTTTTTTTAAAAAAATTAAAACATATTTGTAATTGACAGAGCAGCTTTAAAAAGAAGCTGATGAAGTGAAGTGATCGAAATAAACTTACACAATACCAAAAAACATACGGGTGAATCGTTAAAAAGGGTAATTTAAAATTTAACTACAGAAGCTAGCACACTCTTCTAGAAGTCAACTTGGCGCTGCAACATTATGTCATCTTGATTTCTGACCCCAAGCTACTGCTTTGGACAGATGAGAAAAGCAGTTCCCCTGGAATTAGGCGAACGTTTTAATCTTTTCATTTCATTCATTGGCTCCATCTTCCCTCTCTGACGCTGCTCTGGGGCCAATTATTTTTTTGGGTCTTCTTACAGAAAATAGTCACATGGGCAACCCCCAGATCTCCTCCAAAATTCCTCTTTATTGTGGATTTGTGATTATTTGAGCACACAATGGTGCACAATCCCGCTTTCGATGCTGTTTGAGCCTGCAAATGTTTCAGGGAGGACACATTGCTTTGTTTCCAGCCAGCAAATGTCCTGTACAGTGGTACCTCTGGATACGAACGGGATCCGTTCCAGAGCCCCGTTCTCATCCAGAAGTGAATGCAACCCGCATTTGCCGCTTCCGCGCATGCGTGTGACGTCATTTTGACCATCTGTGCATGCGCGAGCAGTGAAACCCGGAAGTAACACATTCTGATACTTCTGGATCGCTGTGGAGCGCGATCCCAAAAGCGTTCAACCTGAAGCAACTTCAACCCGAGGTATGACTGTAATTCTCACTGCTGAAATCCTGTAACTTTTCATTCCACAAATCTTTATTATTATTTGCCCCACTACGGGTGAAGGATGACACTCGGCCTCTGGCAAACTGCTTGGTCCTTCAAAACACGAAGGGAGGAGAATAAACCAAGGGCAAGGAGTCCAAATTGCAAAACGGCTTGGAAGACGCCAACTACAGCTCCTATGCGAGGCACAAGCTCCAGCGACAACCTGATCTTCAGTTGCAGATGCTTCTCGCTGTGAGTCATGAAGGCAGACTAACTCCTTCAAGCGCAGGAGTCATTGTGGCTTTGCCTGTGGCGCTGAGCAGAAGAAAAAGGAAAAGTTCTCTACGATGCCAGCAGGAACTTTCATAGAACGCAAGGCTTCCCAATGGCTACTAGCCATACTGGCGATGTTCTGCCTCCACTGTCAGGGGCAAGATGCCTCTGTATAACAGTTGCAGGGAATCACAAGTGGCGAGATTTGCTGTTGCGCTCAGGTCTTGTTTGTGGGATCTCGGCTGGGGCATCTGGTTGGCCAATGTGAGAACAGAATGCTGGACTACATGGGTCACTGGCCTGATCCAGCAGAGCTCCTTTTAGGTTCTTATGACTAACAGTGAGGGAGGGCTGTTGCCTTCATACTATGCCTGGAGGAATTTGATTGGCCACGGTGTGAGAACAGGATCCTGGACTAGCTGGGCCTCTGGCCTGGAATAAGGCAACTTCCTTTGTTCAAAGCAGAACAACGATGAGGAATCCATGACTCTCGCAGAAGTTGGTGGACTACAACTCCCATCATCCCTGACCATTAGCCATGTTGGTCGGGGCTGATGGGAAGCTGGGCATCATCTGGAGTTGCCCACCGCTGAAGCAAAGAGTACCAGAGACAATAAAGCCCTTGTGTGCAATTGCCATAAACCACACATCAGAGTTCAAAATTCGCATTTTGAGCATTTTGCACCTGGGCTATCGGCCACTTGCAACCAAGTGAAGATGCCTGGACACCAGGATGGTGCCTGATGTCTCCTCCACCTGGAGCTGCATGCCTGGGGATCCTTGGATCTTGACTTTTTTCACACACTAGCAACATATCCTGTAGAATTCTATCTGTTGCATTTTATCTGCACAATCAAAATTACTTTCAGGAACCAAGAAGTTGTATTGAAAAATACGACTTTCAAGCCATCTGGCCCCAAAATGGCAACTAGGGATTCTGTGTTGGTGACTGCAACCCTGGTTTAAGGAGCCATTCGGAGCCTGGCTTATATAATCTGAGTTTCTAAAACTGCCACACATTATTTCATAAAAGCGCCTAGCAAATGCGTTTGAAGTCTACCCAGCAGCCCTCAGTAACTGTCAAGTAATGACAGGAACAAGGGGTTATAGCCAACTAACTCTACTCAAGAGTAAACCCACTGAAATGTATGGACCGTAATTAGCCATGTTCACTAGCTACTCTCCGAGTAGAACTAGCTAGGGATACAACTCAAGAACGAGGACAGGTCTGAAGAAATGTTTGGTAAAAGGATCCTAGAAAAATGAATGTATCCACACCAAGCTTTAAAAGCACTCATAAATCCACCCCCATTTGACTTAAAGGCACGTTAGAGCTGTGAGTCACCCTCAAGAGTCGTAAAGCCACGCCAAATCGCGGCAAACCGCTCATAAACCTCCCAATACAAAATAAACGGCAAAGGACACACACACATACACACACACACAGAGCCAAAAGCTTAGCGCCTGCAGAATCTGCCGGCAAGCATGGGAATTTTTCCAGAGTGGAATAATAATAATAATAATAATAATAATAATAATAATAATAATAATGGTGTGATTGCAGGCTTTTAAGCCGAGCAAGGGCATTAGAGCAAAGCACCTGTCGGCTAAAAACAAAAAAACACCATCGCTTGATTTCTCAACATGTGGCCCCATGCAGCTTGAGCACACAGCCTGTGCAGAAAAACAAAGACATACGAGGGAATGTGGAAGGTGTGCCTGAGATATTTTACCTGTAATGGTTATGCGGCAGCCACTGTTAAGAGGCAAACACACAGGTGGGAACCAGGCCCACGCCAAACAGGGAGAGTGCAGAAGCCAGTTCTTAAGATAGTACTGGGATGCTGCAATCATAACTTACAACCTGGACATCAGAATTAGAAGCGAGGTAGGAATTGGATCCAGCTCGCACTTAAAGGTAAAGGACCCCTGACAGTTAAGTCCAGTCACGAACAACTCTGGGGTTGTGGTGCTCTTCTCGCTTTACTGGCCAAGGGAGCTGGCATTTGTCCACAGACAGTTTTTCTGGGTCACGAGGCCAGCATGACTAAGACGCTTCTGGCGAAACCAGAGCAGCGCATGGAAATGCCGTTTACCTTCCCGCTGGAGTGGTACCTATTTATCTACTTGCACTTTGACGTGCTTTCGAACTGCTAGGTTGGCAGGAGCTGGGACCAAGCAACAGGAGCTCACCCTGTCGCAGAGATTTGAACCGCCCACCTTCTGATCGGCAAGTCCTAGGCTCAGTGGTTTAACCCACAGTGCCACCCACATCCAAACAGCTCGCACTTAAAGGCCATTAATTATCTGAATTCGCATTTTCCAAAGCAATGCAAGCACACATCAGCAAAACAATTGCGCACCCACAGTGGTATTCTCAGACTAGGTATGGGGCGGAAATAGTTTGGAATGGCTATCAGTTAACATCGGATGGGATTTTAATGAGAAACTGCCTAATTTTGGGAATTGTTTTGAACTGTTCTAACATTGTGTAAACGTTGAGTTTTCCAAGAGAAGGGATGGACTGTAAAACCACTCTTATGTTATTAGATCTAGCAATGGCTCCTGCAGGGCCCCAAAACATTTCTACCGATCGTAGAACTGAAAGGGCTCTACATACCCAAGACACGACGCGTCCATTGAAGCAGGGCAGCTTTGCATTGTCGTCTGAGATCTCCTCTTTCACAACCCTGGATGGAGGAAGATGAGAGAAACAGGAAGAGATCAGGAGTTCATATCAGAGAATGGCATTTTAATGTGCAGTACTTTGAAAAGAAGGAAAGCATCTATCTATCTATCTGTCATCTATCTATCTATCTATCTATCTATCTATCTATCTATCTATCATCTACAGTGGTACCTCTGGTTAAGTACTTAATTCGTTCCGGAGGTCCGTTCTTAACCTGAAACTGTTCTTAACCTGAAGCACCACTTTAGCTAATGGGGCCTCCTGCTTCTGCCATGCCGCCGGAGCATGATTTCTGTTCTTATCCTGAAGCAAAGTTCTTAACCTGAAGCACTATTTCTGGGTTAGCGGAGTCTGTAACCTGAAGCGTATGTAATCCGAGGTACCACTGTATCTATTTCATAAAATTTATATACTGCTTGCTTGTATTTTTTAAAAACCCACAGAGTGGTTTACAACTAGAAGAAAACAATGAAACCATCAATAAAAAAACAGTTAAAAACGACAACTTAAAACATTCAAAAAAATAATAATTAAAATCAATAAGCTGAAAGCCAGATTAAAACGCACGTCAACATTCTACATATCTGGACAGGCTCGCCTACACAAAAATGTTTTTAGCAGGAGCTGAAAAGAGCACAGTGAAGAGGACAGCGTCTGATGTCAATGTGTAGGTGCAGCCACACTAAAGAATCAATTTCTTACAACTGTGGAACGAATATGATGCAGCACCAGTAAGAGTGCCAGGTCTGTAGATCTTGCAGCGGTTGAGTGGGCGTATATGGAGCAAGGTGATCTCGCAGGCAAACTGGTCTCAAACTGTTTTAAAGATGCTGGTCATCAGCCCTAAGCGGTTAACCCCTCCCAGAATGAAATTAGCCCATTTTTTAAAATATATAAATGACAGATAACCCAGCAAAGATACTAAAACAGCAACACACACACGCGCGCACACACACACGCACACACACACACGCACAAGACCAGTAGTATCAAAAGAAGTAAAAATAAAAATGACTGTATTGACAGTCTTCTTGGAAGGCTGGCAAGGAAAGGGTTAAAGAGGGCTTTCCCAGGTGGGTGGGACAGCATTACTTACGTTATTTAACAAAATATATGCCCTGATTGAGTGTAACAAAAACCCCAAGTGGTTTACAAAACACTGTTTAAAATGAGTAATCAAAAACATTTTAACAACAACCAGCAATTAACCAGCCCCATTTGTTGGTGATGTTGTGGTTGGAAAATTCCTTCACTGGGGAGGGGGCTTCATCTATATCAGGGGTCAGCAAACTTTTTCAGCAGAGGGCCGGTCCACTGTCCCTCAGACCTTGTAGGGGGCTAGACTATATTTTGAAGGGGGTGGGAGAACAGATTCCTATGCCCCACAAATAACCCAGAGATACATTTTAAACAAAAGCACACATTCTACTCATGTAAAAACACCAGGCAGGCCCCACAAATAACCCAGAGATGCATTTTAAATGAAAGGAAACATTCTACTCATGTAAAAACATGCTGATTCCCGGACTCTCCACGGGCCGGATTTAGAAGGCGATTGGGCCGGATCCGGCCCCTAATTTGCCTATCCATGATCTATATCACCTCCAAGGTCCTTCCCACTCAAACTATTCGCCAAGTACTGTAGCTGATCTCTCTCTCTCCCTCTCTCTCTCTCTCTCTCTCTCTCTCTGAACTTGGAGCTGCCAGAGTTTGAACCCAAGACCTTTTGCAGGCAACGGAAATTCCCTCTTGAGCAACACAGTCCCCCCACACAGAGATTGAGCAGTGAGCTTTCTCTAGGCATAGAGGGAACTGGGTACGTTTAACCTGGAGAAGACAGGACTCAGAGGGGTCATTCAAGTGATCCAACTTTCTTTTTTACCTCATGTCATCCAATTTTCCTAATATTTTGTACACTCGCTGAATGAGCAAAAGTAAGTTTAAATCTAAAATTTTAATTTTTCATCTCATCCTGTTTTTGAGTTATGAAGGTTTGGAATTTCAAAAAACTGACAATTTTGGACTTCGGAAGGTGATCGACTCTCCTTCACTGGTTGTTGTCGCTGTTGTTTTTAACAGAGATCTGGTGGCCGCTTGTCAGGGATTCTTTAGCTGTTTTTTTAAAATCATTTTTTCAATACAAACAGCAACCACAAAAAACACATACAACAAAAACCACAATAACACTAATAAGACAATTTAACAATTCAGATTTGAGTACTGATATACCTATATCTTTAGCTGTGATTCCTGCATTGCAGGGGGTGAGACTAGATGCCCCTTGGGGTCCCTCTTCCAGCTCTATGATTCTAGGACTGATCCTTTGTGCCCATGTGTGAGTTTAATTAGTTAATGAACTTGCTTCTGGCTGCACACCTGCAATATTTCAACCCATATTAGTGTCTCTCTAGCCCACAAATTGAGAATTCATCTCCGGAGTGGGAAATGAGCTGCTTCTCCCCTCACAAAACAAACACAATTTTGTTTCCTCCTTGCTTCGCTTCAGATCTTTCCATTTTGGTCCCAAGGGGGGGCACCACCAACTGGAAACCTCATCAATCCGGTGTTGTGTGGTTTGGCTTTTTGGCGTTGTTTGCTTCCTTTAAAAACACCACTCCCTCCGTTTGTTTAATGATTCCCTCCGTGGTTCTCCTGCCATGCGAGGGTGGGGGGCACAAAGGAAGAAGCGAGTCTTCAAAGCATCATCAAAAAGGTACCCTTAAAAACCCACATGCGTTTGCAAAAGGCGGAAATCAGACAGAGGACTGTGTTTCTCTCCCGCTCGCAGATAAGACATCTGAAATCTACTTGCAGAGAACCTAAGTGTAACAAGGCTTTATCAGTATTGGATCCAGACTGTAGGGCAGGTCAGTCATGATTATTATTAATAATAATAATAAATTTCATTTATACCCCATCCTCCCGGCCAGAGCCGGGCTCAGGGCAGCTAACACCAATAAAATCACAGTAAAACATAATAGGGGAAAAAGAGAGAGAGAGAAAAAAACCAATTTAAAATGCAGGTTAAAATGCAATTTAAAATGCAGCTTCATTTTAAAGTAGCTGATAAATCAAGACCGTAAGGGGAGGGAAACATAAGGGTCAGACTAAGTCCAAACCAAAGGCCAGGCGGAACAGCTGTGTCTTGCAGGCCCTGCGGAAGGATGTCAAGTCCCGCAGGGCCCTAGTCTCTTGTGACAGAGCGTTCCACCAAGTCAGGGCCAGTACTGAAAAGGCCCTGGCCCTAGTTGAGACCAATCTAACCACACTGCGACCTGGGCACAAGATGTGGGACACAATATTCAGATGGAGGAATGGGGAAAACTATGGAAGAATGACATAAAATTTACAGTATGTGTGGCAATTAAAGAAAATTATATGAAAATGATGTACGGATGATATCTAACTCCTGTCAAATTAGCAAAATGTACAAAACTAAAGAAAGCAAGTGTTGGAAATGTAAAACTTTTTTTCATATGTGGTGGGATTGTAAAATTGTTAAGAAATATTGGGAAATATATATAATGAAATGAAGATGTTTAAAATAACCTTTGTTTAAAAAAAACACAAGCACCGTCAATTGGGAAACACTGGCCTGCCAGCGCTCCAATTGGAGAGCAGCCTTTACCAAAGGTGTCATGGACTTTGAAGACGCTCAAACTCAGGATGAAAGGGAGAAACGTGCTAAGAGGAAGGCACGTTTGGCAAAACCCTCACCATGATCAACTATCGCCCAGAAACCTATGTCCCCACTGTGGAAGGACGTGTGGATCCAGAATTGGCCTCCACAGTCACTTAAGGACTCACTGTTAAGACTGTGATCAGGGAAGACAATCTTACTCGGCTACAAATGATCGCCAAAGAAGAAGTTGATGACGGATATGCTCTGCTTCCATGGACAGAGAGGCATTATGATTCTGAATACTAGCTGCATGGGACCACAGAAGGGGAGAATGTTGTTCTGCTTAGGTCCTGCAGGTCATGCTTCGGTCCTGAGCTGGGATCTTCCAGAGCCACTACTGGCCAGAGCAGACAATACTGGGTTCGCACTGCAAGGCCGTGTCGGCTGTTTATTTGCCCCACAAGCACACAAGCAGAATATATATTAGGTGAATTAACAAAACCACATTAGAAGTTGAACAGCGCCTCTGATTCTCACATGCTTCGGGTGGTTAGTTATTAAAACACTGAGTTCGATAGCTCCGCTCTCAACGCTCCACATTTTTTTTTATTGCATCACACATTCCTGGCAGCAATTTAATCAGCAGAACGAGTTAAAGAGAGTTTGCTCCCCCTCTGTTTTTATTTTTTCGAAGTCTTTTAAGAGTCGCCTTGGGGGAAAACAAATCAGGTTAAGATGGGGTGGGGTGGGGAAGAGAGATTGAGCAGCGAATTAGTACAGCATCATCGTCATCTCTTTCAACAGTACTTATCTCCTTTCTTACAGGTTCTTACGTGGCAAGTAGCAAATTTGGACAGGCTAATTGCCACTCGCCTGTGGAGAGTGAAGGTTTCTGCCAGGCAACCAAGCAAACAAGAGAGTCAATTTTCAGCAGTTAGGCGCTGAACCTGACTTGACTACACTCCTCTTTATCCAGAGCAGGCATCAACAAGATGCTCATCACACTGAACGTGACATGCAGCCCTCTGGCAAGTGTGATGTGACGTCAGCTTTCCATCCAACTTTGAATCCGCAGAGGTGGGCAGAGGTTGTCCAGGCAATGGCACAGTGCCCCCCCAGCACCCACACCAAATACCCAACTCCAAAGCTTGATGGCTGCGCGGGCAAGAGGTCTATGTATGTGTAGGGGTGGGTGGGTGTGAATGCACATCCATACACACAATCTCCTGACTGCTGGTTTTGTTTGATGCTACTCTATATTCTACAGTATGTCACTGATGCAGTAATAGTGTGTTAGTGGTAGATTTGTCCTGGACATGTAATTCTACTTTATTAGTTGTTCTGCAATGCCTCCCCAGTGTTCGCAGATTATTGCCATCAATATTGCCACTCTGGTGCTATAGTACAGTGGTACCTCGGGTTACATACGCTTCAGGTTACATATGCTTCAGGTTACAGACTCTACTAACCCAGAAATATTACATTGGGTTAAGAACTTTGCTTCAGGATGAGAACAAAAATTATGCTCCGGCGGTGCAGCGGCAGCAGGAGGCCCCATTAGCTAAAGTGGTGCTTCAGATTAAGAACAGTTTCAGGTTAAGAATGGACCTCCGGAACGAATTAAGTACTTAACCCGAGGTACCACTGTACAGTGAAAGCAGGACAACCTCCCTCCCTCCCACTCCCCGGTAATATTATTGATGGCATATAAAAAGTTACAGGATTTCAGAAAAGAAACAATATGTTCGCCCCAAAGCGTTTGCAGTAATGAAAGTGGGATCATGTATAACCACCCCAACAGCATCATGAGGACAAATCACCATGAATGCACAACCAAGTGTGCATCTGGAGGGGCTCTATATACATACACGGACCATCTTTTAACATATAAATTCTGCAAAGCGCTTGTAAGAAAAGGGGGAGGGGGTCCAAAGAGAGTGGAATATCCTCACATCAAATGCTTTGGCACATCATAAATAAAAGATCTGCCGCAACCATTCTTTCAAGCTCTTCAAGTTACAACTGGTGTTATTGATCTTGCACTGGCACATTCCATGCTAAGGAAGGGCAATCTTGAGTGTGGCCAACAAGACAGGAAGTGGTACCAAAAAACCCCACGGTGCCCACTCCTGCTCCTCCACTGAGCTAAAAAGTTACCAAGGAAAAGCAGTTCTTCCTTAACCAAACTGAACATGCACATAATGCTCGAGTGTTCAAGGCCCTTCACAGGACTCCTGATATGTCTTAAGAACATTAAGAGCTTGGCTGCTAGATTAGGCCACCTAGAGGCCCACCTAGTCCTGCATCCTGTTCCCACGATGGCCCAAAGTTACCCCAGCGCAACAGCCACTCTCCTCACTTGCAATTCCCAGTATTCCTGCCTCCGGCCAGTGGATAACCCTTCTCAAATCAAATAAATAAATAAATGAACAGCCACCCTGCAGATTTTAACATCTCATGTTTGCACTGTGAAACTAAAACTCCTTGTTGTTGTTGTTTAGTTATGTCCGACTCTTCGTGACCCCATGGACCAGAGCACGCCAGGCACTTCTGTCTTCCACTGCCTCCTGCAGTTTGGTCAAACTCATGCTGGTAGCTTCAAGAACACTGTCCAACCATCTCATCCTCTTTCGTCTCCTTCTCCTTGTGCCCTCCATCTTTTCCAACATCAGGGTCTTTTCCAGAGAGTCTTCTCTTCTCATGAGGTGGCCAAAGTATTGGAGCCTCAGCTTCAGGATCTGTCCTTCCAGTGAGCACTCAGGGCTTTTTTCCTTCAGAATGGAGAGGTTTGATCTTCTTGCAGTCCATGGGACTCTCAAGAGTCTCTTCCAGCACTATAATTCAAAAGCATCAATTCTTCGGCGCTCAGCCTTCTTTATGGTCCAGCTCTCATTTCCATACATCACTACTGGGAAAACCATAGCTTTAACTATATGGACCTTTGTTGGCAAGGTGAAACTCCTTAGGATGAAACTCCTTAGGCTGGCTTAGATGGAGCGCATGCATGCACGCACATGCACACTTATGGGGCTCTGCAATATTGCATACTATCATGTCCCATCTTTCCATTAGCAGGCTTAGAATGGTTGACCAAAAATTCCCCCAACTGAACTAAATATTCATTTTTATCCCACTAATTTTTCCCAAACGTACCAATTTTTCCATAGCAAATTCATCTGAATGCATTTGTGTGTGTTATTTCCGTTAATATGTGCATTTTCATGCACACTTTACCCGAGTATATGCATTTTTGTACACATGGCTCGGCTGGCAAATTGCACGGCAGAAATTCAGAGATCTGTGAGTTTCGAAAGATGACTGCAGTTGAGTTCGCATTTTGTTTCGGGAAGTGAAAATCAGGCAGGTTTGGCTTTAAATGCAATCAAGATTCTCCCCCATTCGTCATCTCTCTCTCTCTCTCTTTCACATATACACATAAACACTTTAACCTCACAGCAACCTTGCAAGGCGGGTTATATTGAAAACAAGCAACTGGCCCAAGGTCATCCAGCCAACCTCACAGGACCAATGAATTCTGGTCTCCCAGGCCTGCTTAACTCCAACACTCTCAGCCCATTTTTCTCTCTCGTTTCCAAGAGCAGAAAACAAAACTACTCTGGGCAGGAGGTTCTTTCAACTGCTAGGGGGCTGCGAGCACCACAGCCACCCCCCCGACAAGCCCCCCTAGAACAGCTGGCTTGGCTTTCCTTCTCTCTGGGGAGCAATTATGCACAAGCTGTTGGAACATACAACTCTTAAAATAGCAAGGTTGTTTTGTTTTATTTCCCTCTGGAGGACGAGGGTTGGGCAGAAATTCCAGACAAGAGGAGGAGCTGGTTCAAAACATAAGCTGATATTTGGTCGGGACCTTTGGCACAGGAAAAAGCTAGCGCCAGTTTAAGCTGGGTGGGTGTGGCTTACGCCGGCTTCCTTTCCCCCCCATACACAGAATCGTGGTGTTGGAAAGAAACCTTGCAGGAACATAGGAAATTGCCAAATATATTCATCCAACTCTGCAATGACCTGCAGCGGCATTCCAGGGCTTCGGGCAGAGATAGTGGGATTTGACCTTCTGCATGAAAAACAAATGCATTATATATTGTAAT
The DNA here is from genome assembly GCF_027172205.1 of Podarcis raffonei. Taxonomy (NCBI): domain Eukaryota; kingdom Metazoa; phylum Chordata; class Lepidosauria; order Squamata; family Lacertidae; genus Podarcis; species Podarcis raffonei. The sequence continues at coordinate 72,022,223 of NC_070609.1, read as the reverse complement.
GTTTGATGTATAAATTTGGTACTATTGAATATGAAAAGTATTTTTTTTCTTTTATCTCTTTTCTTTTCTAGTCTGTATGTTGGAAAATACGTAGACAAATGTGTTTACAGTGTAATGTATTGATTTTTGTTTCTATTTCTTTTTTCTTTTTATTTTCTTGTAATATTTAATAAAAATTAAAAAGGGGGGGGGGGAGAAACAGAAAAGCAAAGCAAATGCTCGGCCACTGAGTTACAGTCCTTCCCTCTTGCAGATTCATCTAGTCTAACCCATTACTCAGCGCCAGAATCTTACAACTGCAGCAGCTCTGAGGGATGACTACCCAGTTTCTGCATAGATACCTCTCGCGAAGGGGAGTCCATCACCTTCCAAAGGAGCCTGTTCTTCTGGCCATGGTTTGCACAGAATGCTAAACCAAACCATGGCATAGCACGAACACATGAGCTCCAGAATAGATGACTCTGGCTTTCCTCCTACCTGGTCCGTTCTGCTGCTCCACACTGAGCCAGGCCCTAGCGTGTTGCTCCCAGTTTAGCTTTCTCTCTCAACTAACCATGAGCCGTAACTAAGATTTGTTCTGTGGTTTGTTAGTTTACAGTTTGCCTGGGAGAGCTATTGCATTGTGGCCCAATGCCAGACTTCACAGGGAAAGCGTCATGGCTAATGGAGAGCTCCACCTGCTCTGGCAGAGGTTGGGAGCAGACTGGGGTATCTTATACCTCCTCCAGGCTCCACCCCTTTGAAAGAACTTCGGAGCCTTAAAGGGCCAGTCCTCTGGGCTGAAGATGAACGCTCCTCCAACTTCCCATAGCTTCCCTCTTGGTTCACTGCGGACACTGGCAGACTGATTTCTTTCCGAATGCCGGAACTCACATTCCCTGGGCCCGCTATTCCTGCGCCTGGCTTATGGCAGTGCTCAAATCTATGAAACCCACCTCTAGATCTGAAAAAAGAATTTGCGACACTAGGAACACTAGGTTATAACTGCCTGTGCCCTGTGGAATCTGGTGCCCATTGGGACTGACAGGGAAGACCATGGGAAGTACTGCAGTACAGTGGTACCTCGGGTTACATACGCTTCAGGTTACAAACTCCGCTAACCCAGAAATAGTACCTCGGGTTAAGAACTTTGCTTCAGGATGAGAACAGAAATCGTTCTCCGGCAGCATGGCAGCAGCAGGAGGCCCCATTAGCTAAAGTGGTGCTTCAGGTTAAGAACAGTTTCAAGTTAAGAACGGACCTCTGGAACGAATTAAGTACTTAACCCGAGGTACCACTGTATTTGGTTCCATTTACCTGTTGAAGCCCTTAGTACGCAGAGTAAAGGAGCAGGAATGCAACCCCTGCGTAAGTGGGGTGATACCTGATTGATTTGGATCTTTTGTCAGAAAAAGTCCTCCTAGATTTGCCATTTCCAACACACACACACGCACACACACACACACACACACCATGGACTGGCACGCTCATATGTTTTGCAATAGTGGCCTGCAAGGAGTTAACTCTCGTATGACGAAAGGCTGCAGTATCTAGGACTTTTCCGTTTAGGGGAAAGGTGAACAAGAGGTGACATCACAGTTTATAATATTATGCCGGGCTTAAAGAAAGTGGGTAGAGAAAAGTTTTTCTCCCTCTCTCCTAACACTAGAACTCAGGGGCATTCAATGCTGCTGAATAATAATAATAATAATAATAATAATAATTTATATTTATACCCCGCCCTCCCCAGCCAAGGCCAGGTTCAGGGCGGCTAACAAGCAATAATAAAAACAAGTTGAACGAATACAACTAAAAAACAAGATTAAAATACAACATTAAAACATTAGGATGCAGCCTCTTCACAGGAGGAGAAAGGAAAAAGAAAGAGGGGGAGGGAATCAAACTGGCTCCAAGCCAAAGGCCAGGCGGAACAACTCTGTCTTACAGACCCTGCAGAAAGAAATCAGATCCTGCAGGGCCCTGGTCTCATGAGGCAGAGCGTTCCACCAGGCCGGAGCCAGTGTTGAAAAGGCCCTGGCTCTGGTTGAAGCTAATCTAACTTCTTTAGGCCCCAGGACCACTAGGATGTTGCTATTTATGGACCTTGGGGCTCTCCGTGGGGCATACCGGGAGAGGCGGTCCCGTAGGTAGATTGTTAGAAGAATGTTAGGTAGAATGTTGGAAGATTTGGGGCAGAACAGGAGAAAGGGCGCCCCATGTGTGCAGGTCCTGTAAGGAATCATTTGAGTTGGAAGGGACTCTGACAATCATCTACTCCAACCCCCCTGCAATGCAGGAAGATGCAGCAGTCCCATACTGGGATTGAACCAACAACCTTGGTGTTATCAGCACTGCACTCTAACCAACAGAGCTATCCAGGCAAAGAAAAGGCAGGCAGAGGGAGGCGGGAAGGAGCACTCTCAAAATACACTTTTTCCATTTGAAAACCACAACCCATCAAGCTGCCCTCCGCAAGTGAACGACTCCCAGGCCTCTCGGCTGCAGCACCAAGTGCGGAAAGGCAAGAAATGTAGGCCACCTCAAGTCTGCTTTGTGGGAGTGGGGAAAGGAAGAGCACAAAATCCTCGAGAATTTTCACGTTAATGTCACATTAATACTGAAAGCAATCAATTGTAAAACAAATAATAGTAAATTATCCTTTGTGGCAACTTATTGGACCAAGATGGATGAGAATTCTACATGTCTTGATAGGCTTGCTTAGACAAATATGTTTTAAACAGGTTTCCGAAAAGAGTACAGCGAAGGGAGCTGCCTGGTGTCAATAGGCAGGGAGTTCCAAAGGGTACGTGCTGCCATGCTAGGAATTTGATTTCTTACAAGTGCGGGATGCTTTACATGGCACCTGTAACAGTGCCAGTTCCACAGATCAAAGCAGTCTCATGCGGGCACATATGGGGTAAGGCGATCCCAGCTGTAAACTGGTCCAAAGCTGTTAAGGGCTTTACATACTAACAGCAACACCTTGAACTTGTCTTGGCAACAAATTGGCAGCCGGTTAAGATCTCTGAGCAGAGGTGTTATAAGATAAGAAGATCTCCCTCTTGTCACCAACTGTCCTGCAGAATACTGCACTAGCTGCAATCAGATGTCAAAGAAATAAACAACTATCCGACTTTTAGAAGACAACTGAAGGCAGCCCTGTTTAGGGAAGTTTTTAACATTGGATGAATTATCGTATTTTAATATTTTGTTAGGGACACGGGTGGTGCTGCGGTGTAAACCACAGAGCCTAGGACTTGCTGATCAGAAGGTCGGTGGTTCAAATCCCTGCAACGGGGTGAGCTCCCGTTGCTCGGTCCCTGCTCCTGCCAACCTAGCAGTTCGAAAGCACGTCAAAGTGCAAGTAGATAAATACTCCGCTCCGGCGGGAAGGTAAACGGCGTTTCCGTGCGCTGCTCTGGTTTCGCCAGAAGCGGCTTAGGCATGCTGGCCACATGACCTGGAAGGTGTACGCCGGTTCCCTCGGCCAGTAAAGCGAGATGAGCGCCGCAACCACAGAGTCGGCCACGACTGAACCTAATGGTTAGGGGCCGGGTCCCCTTTACCTTTACCCTTAATATTTTGTTGGAAACCACCCAGAGTGGCTGGGGAAACCCAGCCAGATGGGTGGGGTATAAATAATAAACTATTATTATTATTATTATTACTACTACTACTACTACAGGATCAAGCACAAGGGAAGTCCCTCATAGAAGTTACCAATGCCTGAATGACAGCGATCATGACTGGCACAGCTAGGAAAGGGTGTTTCTAGCCACAGAGGCTACTTGGACGTCCAAGTGATAGAACTGGATCCTGAAGCTTCGCCGGATTGCGCACCTGCTCCTTCAAGGAGAGCAAAAAGCAACTGACCGATTTCTCAGACACACGGAGACGGAGTTCACTATAAGCACTTAGGGTTGTCCTGAGAGGTGAGGCACATCTCCAAAATACAGGTGAGGAAGATACTGGTCTTGCTGCTGCCTCATCTGCAGCTGCAGACCCACCTTCTTCTTTTTCTGAGAAGAAGCCATGAGTCACAGAGCAAGAGGCTCTGCCTGCAGCTCGCGCTGGGTGCCAAAAGAATAAATAAAAATGAGGCTCTGGAACCAAGTGGCGCACTGCACGTTGGCAAGAGCGAGGGAGAAAGTGCTCAGTGACACATCGCCTTGCCTTGTGCGCATGTCCACGCGGGGGCCAACCCAAACAAAGCTTGCTGAGTCAGTGGCAGGAGCTGGCACCAGTTGAAAACCATTCTGGTGTGCGGTGAAAGCACAGCATCACTGCAATGCCCCTGCTGTTTTAGCCCATATTTGGCTCCTAATCGCCATCTGCAGTTTGGTGAAAATTGAGGAGTGAGAGCTGAAGGGCTCTCACCAACAGACTATCCATGCTGTATATTTAAAACACATTTAATGTATGGAGCTTCCACCCAAATATCCTGGGAACTATAGTTTACCCCCCCCAAAGAGCTACCATTCCCGGAACCCTTAACATGCCACAGTTCCTAGGTTTGCAGAGGTGGGGGATCTATGTACAGTGGTACCTCGGGTTACAGACGCTTCAGGTTATAGACGCTTCAGGTTACAGACTCCGCTAAGCCAGAAATAGTACTTCGGGTTAAGAACTTTGCTTCAGGATGAGAACAGAAATCGTGCGGCGGCAGCGGGAGGCCCCATTAGCTAAAGTGGTACCTCAGGTTAAGAACAGCTTCAGGTTAAGAACGGAACGAATTAAGTTCTTAACCCGAGGTACCACTGTACTTTAAATATGCTTTAAATGTGTGATATGGCTACTAGTCACAACAGCTATGCTCTGCTTCCATGATTGGAGACAGCAACACTTCTGAATGCCAGTTTTCGGAAAATGCAGGAGGGATCCTGCTTGCAGGCTTCCCAGGGGCATCTTGACGGCCACTGTGAGAACAAGACACTGGACTGGATGCGCCACTGGCCTGATCCAGCATTGCTCTTCTTCTTATGTGGATGTGACCTGAAGTCTTACAACGGTCTTAATAAGGTAAAGATAAATGTAAAGGTAAAGGACCCCTGACAGTTAAGTCCAGTCGCGAACGACTCTGGGGTTGCGGCGCTCATCTCGCTTTACTGGCCAAGGGAGTCGGCGTTTGTCTGCAGACAGCTTCCGGGTCATGTGGCCAGCAGGACTAAGCCGCTTCTGGTGAAACCAGAGCAGCGCATGGAAACACCATTTACCTTCCCGCCGGAGCGGTACCTATTTATCTACTTGCACTTTGACGTGCTTTCGAACTGCTAGGTTGGCAGGAGAAGGAACCGAGCAACGGGTTCCGTTGCGGGGATTCGAACCACTGACCTTCTGATTGGCAAGCCCTAGGCTCAGTGGTTTAGACCACAGCGCCACCTACCGAAGCCAGCAGTGGGAGGCAACTGAATCTGCCAAAGCACGACTAAACAGTGGGCTTTGGTACACAGTGGCATATTATCGAAAAACAAAACAAAACGTGCTGCTATTATGGCATGACATATTCCGTCGCCTTGCTTTCCTAAGCCGGTCTGGCCCTGAAACAATTTAAAACGCAAATCCTGTTTCCGCTGGCCGGGCTCCCTCCCTCGTTAATGAATTGCCCAACTTGTTAATTGCCCTGAGAACACAGTGCCGTAACAGTTTTTTTAAAAAATAAATAAATAAAGGACGAACCACGCAGCCAGTCCTTTGCATTTAGCGGAGCCCTAAAGGTACTAGGCGGGGCACTTAACAGCCAGCTGGCAACAGGCATCTGGCTCACTTGCCTCGTTCTACTGGGCTGTTTGGTTTGAGCCTCTGCAGGTCTGCTTCGAGGAGGAGTCGTTTAAGGTGTCCCCTGGTAGCTGCCTAATGCAAAACCGGCGCAGGAAGGCAGCACCTGAGAGTTCCCTGAGTTCCTTGCGGCATGGAAGGCCATGCCCTCATTAAAACAGCGCTGCCATCTGCTTGCACTCCTGGCACACCCCAAACACACATTCCAGGCCCCAGATCTTCCGATAAACAAGGCAAGCTCCTCAGCTCGGAGCTGCAGAAGCTCTCTCATCCCTCGATTAACATTTGCGACTTTCAAGGAAGTTCGATACAGATTTTGGCAGTGGATGAACCTGTCTGCTTCAGCTTCTAATTTTTGCCTCATTTAACATTTTGGTGTACATTTTCCCTGCCAGCACTTTGACCTAATATGCTATCGTATTTTGTATGCTATCCCCAGAGCTCCCTGTGAAGATGAATTAATTGTTGGACTGCTCTGGAAGCTGTAGCTCTGCAAGAGGAATGGGGGTCTCCTAACAACTCTCAGCACCCTCAGCAAACTACACTCCCAGGATTCTTTGGGGGAAGCCATGACTGCTCCATATGGTATCGCACTGCTTTAAATGTACAGTGCAGATAGGGCCTCTTTCAGACTCTTGGAATGCTACATGTTCAAGGCTTTCTGGGTTTTAAAAAAACAAACTTCCCTGCTTTGTTTACACAGCCATCGCCAGAATTTTATTTGCCTTGTACTCACTTGAAAGCCAAATCGGCCTTCCCAAGTTCAAGAGCGCACAGGCTGGCCGATTCCCAGTGCATGCCAAGGCTTGCTAAAGAGACAGCATCAGTTTGCTGGCAGGCTGGAGAAGACGCAGGTTGGTTTTTCAACCAAAGGGCTGCATTCCCTTCTGGGATGTCTTCTGGGGGCCACATGGCATGGTGGGCAGGGCCAGAGGAAAAAGTGGGCAGAGCAAGGAAAGCAAATTTCACCTTTGTGCAGAAGGCCACTTTCTACACCCACTCACATACCCCTCTCTATCCTCTATCCAGGCAAAGAAGAGGCATGATCAGAATTAAAGGAAGCATTCCAGTGGGAGCGTGGGGGGAGAACACTCAATGAAGGTGTGACTTGGAGAGTCTCCAGTACCAGAACATCCAGCCCTCTGGTCTGACTGGGACTGGCCACTTCAGGGACTGTGAAGCCATTCCTACAAAGTTTGTGATCTTTTGAGGTTGGCTCAGTAGCCTGGAGGGACGTGGGTGGCGCTGTGGGTTAAACCACAGAGCCTAGGACTTGCCGATCAGAAGTTCGGCGGTTCGAATCCCTGCAACAGGGTGAGCTCCCGTTGTTCGGTCCCTGCTCCTGCCAACCTATCAGTTTGAAAGCACGTCAAAGTGCAAGTAGATAAATAGGTACCACTCCAGCGGGAAGGTAAACTGCATTTCTGTGCACTGCTCTCATTCGCCAGAAGTGGCTTAGTCATGCTGCCCACATGACCCGAAAGCTGTATGCCAGCTCCCTCGGCCAATAAAGCGAGATGAGAGCCGCAACCCCAGAGTCGGCCACAAGGTCAGAGGTCCCTTTACCTTTACCCTTACCAGTAGCCTGGAGTCACAGACTAGGGATAAGACATCAGAAGTGACAAGGATAGCTAACCAGTCAGCAACCTCGTGCTTGGCCTGTGCTGACCAGGGAGAGACAAACCTGTCAATTCCCCTAGTTAACGCTGGGGGGGTTAATTAATGCTTCTCCCCTAGTTAATGCTTCTCCAGCCCTGCTTCCAATCGGCCTCAAGGATGCACAACTTCCCAACGAATCAGAGCAGCCTCATTACAGGCTTCATCCAGGGAACTGCAAAGCTGGCAAGGGGTCAGGACAGGAGGACTGAAGGCTGAGTGCTCCTGATGCAGAGAGGAAGAGAAGGGGAAACCAGAGCTGCTTCCATCCAGAGCAATGTGCCTCATTTGGGGTGGCAGCGACTGACTCAAGGCTGTCAAAACCAATTGGATCCTAAAAGCCGTCACCGGGAGTCGCTTTCCATCAGCCTGCCAAGCCTGGCAAAATCAATTATGTCACAGGCTCGTCAGCTTCACCAATCCCGGGTCTGCCGATCAGTTGCGGGAACAAAAGACACTCTCCTTTATCCGATTGAGATCTTTGTTCCCACATTATTCAGTCACTTTCGCCCCTCTTTATATTTTAAAACAACAACCCACTACATGTTCCTTAAGATGGTGGGGGAAACTGTGGCACTCTAAATGTCTCCCCCACCCCACCCCGTCTTCAACACCTCTGAAATTCTTCGTACACCGAAAATAAATTCATGACTCATTAAAACGTGTCAAGACCCAACCGGATGGAAAGGAACTTTCTGGGACACACACACAACAGGAGGAACTTAAACCACACTGTCACAGGCTCAGAACACAGTTTGTGTGACCCCACTCCCATCTGATTCCTGTTGCCCCTGCCCCACACTTCCTCATGGGACGCACATTGAACAGGGTTTCAACAGCGCAAATGACACAATGGAGCCTTCCCCAGCCAGCTGAGATGAGAGCACCGGAGCTTACTGGCAGGCAATGTGTTATGCGCCTGCATCTTACAACACCTGGGCCACCCCCACAATTACTGCAGGGCGAAAGGAGCGTTGAGACAAAGAGGAACCAATTAACCACGGTACACAGGGAAGGCATTCCATGCGACATTCCCATCGCCCTACATATGCCCCGAAGAGGAGGACGCGGGAGCCTGGGGCCCAGTTCCAATGTCACTCGGATGCAGTGAACACAGAGGATAATGTTGTCAATGGCCGGGGTGGTGTAGTGGTTAGAGTGCGGGACTAGGACCTGAGAAGCTGGGGTTCAAATCCCCACTCAGCCATGAAGCTAACTGGGGCGACCTTCTCAGCCCGACCCATTTCACAGGGTTGTTGCAGGGGTCAAACAAGGAGAACCACATACACCACTTTGAGCTCCTTGGAGAAAAAGATGGGATATAGATGCAGTAAATAAACAAACAGCTCAATCGCTATGTTCTCCCTCCACCCCTGGTTTAAGGAAACCTGGTAATCTCAAGTGGGAAGACTGCACCTACACTCAGGTCTTGCTTGCAGGCTTTCCATATTGGCCTGCGAAGTACATCATTATTTTCGTTCCAAATACTGCCTTCCCATCCATGGGGACCATGGAGAGAGCACACTATAAAAATCAATCACATAAGATGCACAAAATATTATTCACAAGCAGCATGTATACAGTAGTACCTCAGGTTAAGTACTTAATTCGTTCTGGAGGTCCATACTTAACCTGAAACTGTTCTTAACCTGAAGCAGCACTTTAGCTAATGGGGCCTCCTGCTGCCGCCGTGCCGCCAAAGCACGATTTCTGTTCTCATCCTGAAGCAAAGTTCTTAACCCGAGGTACTATTTCTGGCTTAGCGGAGTCTGTAACCTGAAGCGTATGTAACCTGAAGCGTATGTAACCTGAGGTACCACTGTATTGTGCATTTTAAGTATTATGAGAAGGGCTCTGACAGCGCTAACCCATGTACATTTCCTTAGAAGTAAGCTCTGCTGAGTACAGTGAGACTTACTCCTAGGTAAGCATGTATATGATTGGGCCATCAATCACTTAACCCTAACAACATACCTGCAAGGTGGGCCACTATTATCATCCTCCTCCTATTGCAGGAAGTGAAGACAGCAGCACCTTCAGTCACTTGGTGGGTTCACAACAGTTCACTCCCTTATTTATCTGGTGGCATTACAGTCTGTTTTCCACCCCCAATAATTATTTTCAATGCTTTTCCTCTTTTTTAATTTCCTCTGCAGTCTGGTTAGTTGTGGCCAGCAGGCAGCAATTTGCTCAAAAGCCAGCAAGGCTACTCAGAAACAAATCCTATTAAATTCAGTGGAGCTTCCTCCCAGGTAAGTGAGGTTAAGATGGCAGCCTAAAGCTGATTATTTTCATAATGCTGGGAGTAGGGAGCCTTTGGCTCTCCAGATATTGCTGAACCCACCCTCAGGCCATTGACCATGCTTGCTGGGGCTGATGGGAGTTGTAGTTCAACAACATCTGGAGGGCCAAAGGCTTCCCACCCCGGATGTGATGTATTGTGTCACACTCATTTGTATCATCTGTACTTCATGGGGTGGTTCCTGCATTTCATCATCATAATGGGAGTAGACCCACTGGAATTAATGAACCTTAATTAGCCACGTCTATGAACTTCTCTGAGTAGAACGAGCAACGGATACAATCCTATTATTATTATTATTATTATTATTATTATTATTATTATTATGGATGTGGGTGGCGCTGTGGGTTAAACAACAGAGCCTAGGACTTGCCGATCAGAAGGTCAGCGGTTCGAATCCCCACAACAGGGTGAGCTCCCGTGCTCGGTCCCAGCTCCTGCCAACCTAGCAGTTCGAAAGCATGTCAAAGTACAAGTAGATAAATAGGTACCACTCCGGCGGGAAGGTAAACGGCGTTTCCGTGTGCTGCTCTGGTTCACCAGAAGCAGCTTAGTCATGCTGCCCACATGACCCGGAAGCTGTACGCCAGCTCCCTTGGCCAATAAAGCAAGATGAGGGCCGCAACCCCAGAGTCGGCCACAACTGGACCTAATGGTCAGGGGTCCCTTTACCTTTACCTTTATGAACTTCTCTCAGTAGAACGAGCAACGGATACAATCCCATTATTATTATTATTATTATTAGGCTTAAAAGTGGGGTCTGCAACAAAATGTTGCTGTACAGAGAGTTCCTGTTCAGGATGCTAGGAATCTGCCAACGCGCTTTTGCAGCATACTTCATCCCAGTCCCATCTCCCCTGGCTTTACCTTACACAACCACCCACTTCAGCACCCTAGGGCCTCTGAGCACATGACCAAAGGCAAGGATGTAGGCCTTCCATGAACATTTCACTTCTGTATTTGCTCACCAGCTTGTCACCTCCAATTAATTGTTAAGGGGCAGACACGCGTGGATGTGCGCACACTTGAGAACAGAACACCCTTGTGCAACGAAAATATGCTTGAGACAGACAGAGCTGAGCCAAAGACCAAGCCGCTGTCCCTCCCCAACCCCTGACAACACAGAGCCAATATTCATTAGCATACAAGCCGCTATTGACATCTTAGCGGGAACCAGGCCAAAGCTTCTTTTGTGTGCCCGCTCGCCCAATGCAACTCCTCCAATAATGACCTTGACTCAGGATTATCCATTGAGGAGCCCACTGAATCATCTAGATCTGGACTCCGAGAGAAACATCTGATTTCCCAGGTCCTGAAGAGAGGGGCAGATTCCAGGGTTGTCAAGTCTGCGTTCCTCTTTTAATAAGACCTCAAATGCAACATGGTGGAACAGGAGATAAGCTATTTATGTGAATATAAGTCAATATATGAGTTGACAAGAGGGCACAGATTCTCACACAAAACTCTTAACATTCATATCTCTCTATATCAGGCTTCCTCAACCTTGGCCCTCCAGATGTTTTGAGACTACAATTCCCATCATCCCTGACTACTGGTCCTGCTAGCTAGGGATCATGGGAGTTGTAGGCCAAAAACACCTGGAGGGCAGAGGTGAGGAAGCCTGCTCTATATGAACCTGCCCAGGTGCTAAGATCCTCAGGTGAGCACTTCTCTTGGTCCCACCAACACCGGAAGCATGGTTGGTGGTGACACAAGACAGAGCCTTTTCTGTGGCTGCTCCCAGATTGTGGAATTCCCTCTCAAGAAAGGCGAGATTGGCTTCTTCTTTGCTATCCTTTCGCATGCAAGTTAAGTCCTTCTTATTCAGACAGGTTTTCTCGCTGCCCATCTTGCTTTTCCTGTTGTGAGCTACACACCGCCACATGGAAAACACCATCCCCAGATACAAGACATGGGGAGGGGGAGTTCCTCTCACACCTAAGAGAGGAGCTTTGAATTCTTTTTCATACTTAAAGAGGCCAGATGAAATAAAATTGTTCTCTCTCCAAAGAGCCTTTATCCATAGCTGTGGAAGAGGAGAGGAGGCAAGGTTTTTAAAAAATAATTTCTGCAGTGAGGAACTCCAGGAAGCTGAGAAGACGTAAGGAGAGAGAGAGAGAGAGAGCAGGGATTTAGCTCAGGGGTATAGTATCTATTTTACATGCAGAAGGTCCCAGGTCTAATCCTGGACATGTCCAGGTAGGGATAAGATTGCCCCCTGCCTGAAACCCTGGAAAGCTGATACATGGACCAATCTGACTCTGTAGAAGGCAGTTTCCTATGTTCCTATGAAGGTGTGGTGGGAGATCAACCCAAGATGGACAGCTAGACATTTCAATTGCATTTCAGAAGAGGCAAGCGACTGGGGAGAAATCCATTGCAATCTCAAAAATATAACATGGTCCAACTCTGCGAAAGGCAGCAAACACACCCTCCTCACGCCCCCAAGTCAGAAAATTGCATGCTCAGACAACTGCACACACCAAAAGAAAAATCAATCCGTATCGATTCTCTTGCATGCTATATAATACAAAACTCTTTAGAACTGGAGGGTGCTGAATGGCAGTTGTCAGAAGACAACCAACCGTTCCAGACTTTCAGCCCAGATTCTGAAGGAAGCCCTGTCACAGTGGTCCTTGTTTGGGCAGCTGGGTGAGGCCACCGGAGATCTCAAACGGAGCCAAAAGGATCCATGCGTCTTCTGAGGCCTCTAAGCATTGGAACATGTCTGCCCACTCTTCAGCCTTTCAGATGTTTGGAGATACTTTGGTGCTCAAATTCTAATCACATTTTATTACTTGTAAGAGCCCTGCTGGATTGGGCCATAGGCCCTTCAACCTGTTCTCAACTGGATGTCCGTGTGGGAAGACCGCAAGCCTGGCCTGAGCGAAACAGCCACTCTTCCCACCTGCCATTCCTAATAATTGGCTTTTGGCGGCATACTGTTGCCAACAGCAGAGGCAGAACATAGCCATTGCGGCCAGTAGCTACAGAAAGCCTTCTTCTCCACGAATTTTCTCTAATCCTATTTTAAAGCCATCCAATCTGGTGGCCATTGCTACCTCTCCTGCAGGAGCGAATCCTAAACTTAACTTTGCACACAGCGTGTAAAAGTCATCTCTTTTATCTTTCCTGAATCTTCCAATATTCAGCTTCATTGGTTGGCCAGGAGTCCTAGTGTTACGAGAGAAAACTTTCCTCTAGCCACTTCCTGAACAATGTGAATTATTTTATGCACTTTTCTCATGTCTCCCTTAGCTATGTATTTTCTCTAATTAATTAAATGTTTGTTAATTAATTAATTTAATTAAAGAGCCCCGAATGTTGTGGCTTTTCGTCCTAAGGGAGACATCCGACCTCTTGATCATTTTTTGTTGCTGTTTTCCGAAGGCCTTCAAGCTCTGCAACATTCCTTTTCGGAACATCTGATTGATTGATTGATTGATTGATTGTAATTAAATTAAATTAAATTACTATTTCATGTTTCCTTAGGAGGTGGTCTCCTCTCTTAGATAGCTGAACCAGGAAGTGGACAGAGGCCCAGAGTTGGAGAGGCAGTCAGGAATGTAGGCCGGAGAAGTGTTTCCCAAACTTGGGCCTCTGGCTGTTCTTGGACTACAACTCCCATCATCCCTAGCTATCAGGACCAATGGTCAGGGTTGATGGGGGTTGTAGTCCAAAAACAGCTGGAGACCCAAGTTTGGGAAACACTGCTCTATAGCAAGGATGGGAACCCTGTAACCCTCCAGATGCTGTGGGATTATAACTCCCATCATCCCTGACTGCTGCTGATGTGGCTGAAGCTGATGAGAACTGTGGTTCAGCAACATCTGAAAGGCCATTGGTTCCTTTTCCCTGCTCTGTGGGCTAGTTCTGACTGGCCCCTCCTAGCATGCTGGATTTCTATGTGCAGGGAAGGTTGCTTGGGTGTTCTACTGGGGAAGAAGACAACCCACAGCTCTCTCTGCACACAGAAATATAGCATGCTAGGGGGAAGTGTTTGAGTCTAGCTTTCTTCCTGACACACCAGATCGGGGTTGGGAACCTTTTTGGCCAGAGCACTATCTTTCTCCAAGCCTAAGGGATGACTTTGGCAGGTGGGCGGGGCAAACCACCTGCCAGTCATCTCACATCATGGACAGACATATTGAGGATCATAGAATTGTAGAGTTGGAAGGGACCCCAAGGGTCCTTAGTCCAACCCCCAGCAATGCAGGAATCTCAACACGCTGTCCCCGATCCAATCGGAAACTGGACTGGACCCTGCTTAGCTTTGCAAATATGCCAGCAGTTTTATCACCACGCTGGATTTTTTTACTGGAGATATTTAAACAGGGGCTGGACAGCTATCTGTCGGGGATGCTGTAGACGTAGATTTCCTGTATCGAGTAAAGAGGGGTAGGCTAAATGACTTCTAAGATCCTTTCCAAGGGGTGCATCCATTGAAATTAGTGGTCATGACCAACCTAGGCCCATTACTTTCAATGGGACTATGCTGAGCACGTAAAGCATTGGCTGCAACCCCGGTTGTACAATTCTAAAAGCCCAATATGAACGGGGTGTGTGAACATGAAGATTCTCCCTCCCTCCGGAGAAATCAGGGTGCAGATTCTCAGCTACAACTACAGCTACAGGGTGCGCTTGACCTCTTCTGCCTCTTCTGCCTGCTGTCAGCCTACAAGCACTGGAGAGAGAAGAGAGAAAGAAATATCTCTTTTCCCCGCCCTCATTACATGGGAAAAGAAAAGGTGTCTGATGGGTGCTTGGAGGCAGGGAGGTATATATCAGTTCCCCAAAGGCAGATGTTTCAAGCATTACACTCAACAGATGCTTCCTTGACTAGGATATTTTCCGAAATGTGAGCCTGCTAGGTGGTCCATCCACACACCCTTGCCTGGGGAATGCCAGAGGCTACCGAGAGTTCACAAGAGAGATGCTCCCATTTCCAAGTTCCCAATTCCAAGCTCATTTCCAGGCCTCTTGGATCAGACCCAAGGCCTATCTAAGCTCAATATTCCACTTTGTAGAGTGGCCAATCCAGAAGCCTCCAAGCAGGGCACGGAGGCAACAGCCCTCTCCTCATTATTGCTTTTCACCACAGAGTATTCACAGGGAAACTGCTTCTGAACAAAGAGGCTCCATCGGGCTGTCATGGCCGATAGCCACTGATAAACTAGTCCTCCCCACTAAATGAACTGGCCGGATCCCTCTTTTGAAGCTGCCCAAGACAATCGCCCAAGACATCTTGTGGCAGCCATTAATTGAGTGCCATTATTGCTAACACAGGAGTAGCCGAGTTGGCGCCTTGCAAATGTTGGACGACAACTCACATCATCCCACATGAGCCGAGGCTGGTGGGAGTCAGAGGAAAGAGCCACAGCTCAGTGGTAGAGCATCTGTCTTGTATGCAGAAGGTCCCAGGTTGAATTCTCAGCATCGCCAAGTAAGGCTGGGGGAGACTCCCCTTGCCTGAAACCCTGGAGAGCTGCTGAAACAGAGGTAAGATGGAGAAGTCACCTGTCTCAGTAGAAGTCAGCTTCCAATATAGCCAGCTTCCGTTCGCTGCAGGGAACTCAGTGGGAGCAATGAAATGATATGCAAACCGAAACATGGCTAACCCTCAAGATCTGCTCTTGTCTGAATTTTGTGATGCAGCTCTCCAACCACAGAGTCATAGAACTGTAGAGTTGGAAGGGACCCTGAGGGTCATCTAGTCCAACCCCATGCAATGGAGGAATCACACAGACAAAGAATCCCTGGTAGAGGGCCATCCAACCTCTGTGTACAAACCTCCAAGGAAGGAGAGTCCACCACCCATACCCTGTCCCAAGGGTTGCCCAGAAGGTTCCCTACCGCTAACATAGAGACGGAATCAAGGTTGAATCATAGAAGCTTAAGAGTTGGAAGGGATCACGAGGGTCATCTAGTCCAACCCCCTTTTGCCCAACATGGGTCTCAAACCCACAACCCTGAGAATAAGCGTCTCATGCTCTACCCACTGAGCTATCCTATTCCCCGCAGAATACCAGTAGAACTTTTCCACATATCAGGTGCAGATTCAAAGCTGAACGAGCATTAAAGACAATAAACTGTATATTTCTCCATACACACCCGGGCCTCTTCAATGCCTGGAGTTCAACCTTTTTTGCACACAGAGCTGCGTGGGAGCTCACTCAGAGGGGAGGGCCGCACAGATCAGAGCCTCCTGATTGATTTGTTTTGCTTAGCTGTTCTTCCCCCCGGAGCACAAAAGCCACAGGAAAAGGGCCCCGTCCCTTGCATCCCCCCGGCTGTGTTTTCATAGCATCCGCGGGTTATAAAAGAACGTGCCGCACCCAGACCACGAGAGAGATTGTTCCTGCTCAGGGCTGTCAGGGAGGCGGCAAAGGAGAAATGGCTGGAAATGGTTTGCGAAGGCTAGCCACAGGCAGCAGACACACCGTCCACTTAAAGAACATGACTCCCCACTCACATACACAGAGAAGCCTGGGAAGTCTGTCATTTGTCAAGGGTGCTTGAGAACTGTAGCTTTGCAAGATCTCAACTAGAGCTCCCACAGTTCTTGGGGTGGGGGAGTTCCAAAAACTCACCCAATCTCCATTTGTATGCACTCACTCCAACTGCCCTGGTTTACCAAGAACAGCCTCTACTTTCTGAAGCCTTGCAAAACAACAGTCCTGGTTTTCTGGGCCCTCTCTGGGTGTTTTAAGGGGGAAAGTAGTGCCTGCAACAAACTGTTGCCCTGGGGAGCCCTCCTGTACAGGATGCCAGCCAGCCATGCCTTGCCCTCTTTCCAGGTTACATCATAATCACTTGTTCTTTTTAAACAGAGGTTGGAGGGCCATCTGTCAGGGATGCTTTAGCTGCAATTTTTGCATTGCAAGGGAGTTGGGGGTCCCTTCCAGCTTTGCAGTTCTACAATTTTATTATTTGTATGCCACTTGTCCATAAAACCGTGCCCAAAGTGGCTCACAACATATCAAGTGAACAATTAAGTCTAACATATGCACAAGCACACTTAAAAATAACAATCAGACCAATTAATGAGAGAGAAAGAGGGTGGCAGTGTTGTGTAACATTTGCAAACTCCGAGGTGTACAGATGCAAAAGCAGAAAAAGAGCTACTCTGATTTAAATAGGAACACAATACAGTGGTACCTCGGGTTAAGTACTTAATTTGTTCCGGAGGTCCGTTCTTAACCTGAAACTGTTCTTAACCTGAAGCACCACTTTAGCTAATGGGGCCTCCTGCTGCCTCCGCACGATTTCTGTACTTATCCTGAAGCAAAGTTCTTAACCTGAAGCACTATTTCTGGGTTAGTGGAGTGTGTAACCTGAAGCGTATGTAACCTGAAGCGTATGTAACCTGAGGTACCACTGTATATATCTCAATACAGTTGGGATGCCTGTGAACAGGTGGGTTGTGTGCCTGTTCAGTCTGTTGTCCAGGTACTCACCGTTGATGGGCAACTTCAAACCATCTTTAAACTAGACCAGGGGTTGTCAACCTGGTCCCTACCGCCCACTAGTGGGCGTTTCAGGATTCTAGGTGGGTGTTAGGGGGTTCTACGGCACAAGCTGAATCCAGTTTCCATTGTGCACTGGTGGGCGGTAAGGAAATTTGACCATCAAGAAAGATGCATTAGTGGGCGATAGGTATAAAAAGGTTGACTACCCCTGGTCTAGACAGTCCTTAAGAAGATAAGAGCCTCCTGGATCAGGCCAAAGGCCCATCCAGTCCAGCATCCTGCTCTCACAGGAGCCAAGCAGATGCCTTAGTGGGAAAACCAAAGAGAGAACCTGAACAGCAACTCTCCCCACTTGTGACTCACATCAACACTGCCTCTGACAGCGGAGGAGAAACACAGCTGTCAGACAGAGCTGTCTTCTGTACAGCAAGGGCAAATCCACACTATATTATAATAATAATAAATTTTTATTTATATTCCGCCCTCCCCAGCCGAAGCCGGGCTCAGAGCAGCTAACAACAGTAAAAGTAACACAGTTTACATAAAATCACAATCAATTAATTGAAATACATTCTAAAATCAATTCATTCTAAAATCAATTCAGAATCAAAATAATGGCCATCATTGGGCTAGAGTTCTGTGAGGATTACCAAAGGAGGGGGTCAGACTGTGCCTTGGCCAAAGGCCTGGTGGAACAGCTCTGTCTTGCAGGCCCTGCGGAAAGATGTCAAGTCCCGCAGGGCCCTAGTCTCTTGTGAGAGAACATTCCACCAGATTGGGGCCACAACCAACGAAGCCCTGGCTCTGGTTGAGGCCAGCCTAACATCCCTGTGGCCTGGAATCTCCAAGATGTTTTTGTTTGAAGACCATAAGGTCCTCCATGGGACATACCAGGAGAGGCGGTCCCGTAGGTACGAGAGTCCTAGGCTGTATAGGGCTTTTTTTTAAAGAACACCCAATGCAAATTTAAACCCCCCGAAAGAATCCCAGGAACTGTAGTTCCAGCCTCACAGGGTTACAATCCCTGGCACCCTTAACAAATTACAGTTCCCAGGGTTCTTTGACAGGAGGGGAGCCAAGTGGCTTAAATGTGTGTTGAATGGGCTTCAAATGTACGGCATCGATCATGTGGCCACCCTCCTCAAGACAGTGGGCGCTGGTGGGGTTTCTGGGACTACAGCAGCAGCAGCCACGGGGTGCCAGATTATGGGGCAGAGGCCTGGGACCCCACTTTGCAGAATGCGCTGGGCGACACCCCTCCACACACCAGTAGCAATTATGAAGTAAGCAATTCTGACCCATCGAAAGAAGAAGGAGTCCAATAAGACCATTATGCTAGTCCCGCTCAGAGCAGGCCCACTGATTCCAGCACTGGGAGAGCTGGGAAGCAGAACTCCCTCCATCAGCTCTGCTGTGACAGGCTAGTCCCATCAGGCTTCCTCTCCCTCAACTGTCATCTGGGGGCAACCATTTCACCAAGCTGCCTCAGTGGAAGACAGGAAGCAGAAGGCTGGTTTCTTCAGCTCTGCTGGAGGCCCAGCTCCATCAGGCCCCTCTTTGCCCCTGAACCTTGTCATCCTTTGTTCATTATAGCAACACATGTTTAGAAACTGATGCCTGACTTTTGCTTTTGCTTTTCCTCTTCCCTCCCTGTCCCTTTTCCCTTGTGTGTCACGTTTTTTAAGATTGTAAGGAAGGTCTTTTTCGGACTGTACGTAAGACACTCTGCAGGCCTTTTTGGCTGAAGAGTGGGATACAAACCCTGGAAATAAATAAATTAAATAACGGCCAGCACTAACAGAAGTTCATGATTTTCAATGGGTCCACTCAGAGTAAAACTTAGTTGGCTGCAACCCACAAAGTCCAGAGTTTGAAAACTACCTGATTGCACCACTGCAGCTACTCAGGATTCTTCCCCCCACCCCCTTCCACCTGCCAAGGCACAGAATTGCGTTGTTACACCATCTTTGCCAGCGGATCAGAGCTTAGAACCGCAACAAGGACAGTTCGCAAGCAGCTAGCTCCGCAACGCTGGTTCTACGGTGTCCTGGCCAAGTATTCCGCTGAAATACATACATAAATATATTTTAGGAAACTGACACGGGGCAGTCGCTGTGCTGCACCCAGATACTGGCCACGCTCCAGCTTGCCGCTCCACTCTCTCTCTGGCTCTGTTATTCCGGCCTGGGAGCAAACTCAGTGGCACATTTCATTCCCAAGCTGCGGGTTTATTTATTACGTCTTTTGGTTATTGTTTCAGGAGGATCCAGGAAAAGGGCTGTGCCCTTGTGACAACATGTGCATTACTGCTAAGTCAGATCCGGACAGGCTGCTCTCTCTGCAAGACTTGGTTCCCCCCAAAAAAGTGTGTTGCGGGAAGAGTCAACAAAACCATTTGCTTCCCTGACACAAAACTCCCACCCCCACCCCCTTCTTGTTTTGGCTCAGTGGCAGAAAGGCCGCTTGCCAAGTTGGAAACCACTTGCCAAATTACAGCCCTACACAGCCACCTTGTAAGAGAGCCAGGAACGGGAGTCTGCAGCAAGCCTGCATTTTACATTTCAAGCTGCAATGGGGAATCTAATTACCACTTACAAGGAAGAGGGCAGGCTGGGGCGGTTGTGGGGCGGAGGGAGAGAGAGAAAAAATATTAAGAAATATTTTCCACGACACTCAAGTCCGCTGGGCTTCTTTCCTTTAGCGGGAAAAGACACGCACAAAATGTCCCTGTGCCAGCAGCTTCCGAACATTGCAGGCCAGTGAGAAAGGCAGAGGTCCCCTTGCTAGCTAGCACATTTGCAAAGCTAAACAGGGTCTGTGTGGTTTCAAATTGGATGAGGAACCGTGTGTTGAGATTCCTGCATTGCAGGGGCTTGGACTAGATGACTCTTGAGGTCCCTTCCAACTCTATAATTTCCTAATTCTATGAGTGGCTGGTGGGGCAAAAGGCAAGAAACCCAACAGCTGGACAGAGCAACAGCCGATGATAGGCAGAGACAGAGCCAATGAGAAGCCAAGCTTATTCTAGTTTGGTCCCCATCCTCTTCCTCCTTGCTGAGTTCTACAAGGGGCAAACAACAAAAATCAGCAGGAACTCTCAGTCAGATGTATTTCAAGCCAGCCACAAAGACCAGATTTCTGTTTCCTTTGCTGCCTAACTTCCATCAGCTAGGCCACTGCACTCCACTTCTGCTCAGTTCCTGCCTGAGCAGATGGGAATGTGCTGAATAGCAAGCAGTCACCAGTCATCAATGCCTTCCTGCTATAAGAATATGAACAGTGCTGATTCCCGACACACACACTGCCTCTGCTCTTTGCCATTACGATACTGACCCTTTTGCACAGCTGATTCTAAGTCCCAGGCTTAAAAACAACAACACATACATGCAAATTGCACTAATGAAGAAGCTTTAGAAATTACAGAGTTGAGGGGGGGGGAGAACTAGCAATACAAGTGCCTCAAGAGGGATGCCAAGGCCCCAAGGCCCAAACTCCACAGTCACACTTGCGAACAACTTCTTGCTCCTATGAAGTTGGCACAGGTTTGTACTGCTTCCAGTGACAATATCCGGGGGGAAGTTTGGGTTTTTTTCCTGTTGGAGAAAGCTAAACTGGGAGTTTCATCGTAATTATGAGTGAAAGGATGTGGAGAGAGAAGGAGGGGAGAAAAATTAGCAGGCATGATTGGAGACTGAACTGTTAGCATCCAGCACTAGAAATTTGTCAAAAATGTACAATTTGCTGCTGAAATGGAATACACAGGATGAAACGGTTAAATCAAGTATGATTAAATGGGCTCAGGACATTGGTCATAACATTATGTTTGCTGACTGGGAGAAGTTGTGGACCACCGGGATGAAATTTACGGCATGTAATGCCTTAAGAGAAAATATTATGAAGATGATCTATAGGTGGTACATAACCCCAGTCAAGCTTGCAAAGATTTACCATTTGCCTGACAATAAATGTTGGAAATGTAAGGAAAAGGAAGGCACATTCTTTCACCTCTGGTGGACGTGCCCGAAGATTAAGGCATTCTGGGAAATGATCTATAATGAACTGAAAAAGGTATTTAAATATACCTTCCCTAAGAAACCAGAGGCCTTTCTCTTGGGTATTGTCGGCCAAGGGGTGTTAAAGACGGATATAACTTTTTTTATGTATGCTACAACAGCAGCAAGAATACTCATTGCAAAGTACTGGAAGACACAAGATCTACCCACCCTGGAAGAATGGCAGATGAAGGTGATTGACTACATGGGCCTGGCAGAGATGACGAGCAGAATCCGAAACCAGGGAAGAGAAGCAGCGGAAGAAGAATGGAAAAAATTTAAGGACTATTTAAAGAAATATTACAAAATTAATGAAAGTTAAAATGATGTTGGATTAGAAAATAAATGGTTACTATTAGTAATGGATAAGATAAGGAGAATAAGTAAGATCAAACTAAATTAAAATAAGGGAAGATTTGCTGAATAAATGATTAGAAATTGGAATACAGAAAAGGGAGGCATGAGGAAGTCGGAGAAGTAAGGCATAAGAAAACAAGATCTGAAATTGTACTTGTTTTTTTGTTTTTTTGTTGTGTTTATTGTATTGTATTGTTATGTTTTTGTTGTTATAAAAAAAATCCTTTAATAAAAAAAATTAAAAAAGAAAAATTAGCAGGCATGGCAGAAGGATTCTAGCACTCATGAGGTGTCAGCATCTTTCCCATCCTACATATGGTAGAAATCAAGTTGAAGTTATGATAACTTACTATGTTATTCTTATTTCCATCTAGGAGAAGGAAAACTCTGGCCCTAAAGCTCCGCTGCCTTGTGGGACATCTTTGGGAGACTAAAGGCTAAAAGGTAACCCCTACACAAATCTGGAGTCCCTATGACGGTTGGATGGCGCCTTGTATGCTTCTTTCTGGTAACTCTGGCAGCCAAACGTCTTGCTCTGCTTTTCTTTAGACAACATCAGTGAGGCTGAGAGGGGGTCTTGTCATTTGGGCAGCCCAGGACCTCCATACACACCACCCAGGCTTGCACCCCAGGGAGGTCACTTTGGTGCAGTGGTTTGGCTTCACCCTCAGAGATGCACTCCATTGTCTCTTGAGACAGACAGATGTCAACATTATTCTTATTTGACTTGCCGGTTGGCACTTTCTAAACTGATTTGCAGCAGCTCTCCATTCCTACCCGGAGATGCCAGGGAGTGAACCTGGGACTGCTGAACTACATAGGCAAGAGGATCTGCTGGACAATCCTGGAGGATAAGGCTATTATTTATGTTTACTAGCCATGATGGTTCTGCTCTGCATTGTAGTCTTCCTAGAAACAACTGGCTGGCCTATCTTGGAAGCTGGCCTAAATGGAGCCTGGCTCAGATCTGGAAGGCTCTTCCGATTATAAATCAGGTTGTATCCAGCTAAGTCCCATTGAAATTGATGAGCCCAGGTCGGTCATGCCCACTAACTTCAATGGGCCTACCCATCGCAGGGCTAGCACTGGAGACGGCCCCTGAGATTCCATCAGGGAGACTCTGGTACAGGAAGATAATGACACTTTGCACGTTCAGCCTCTCTTCGCCTGACTCCAGGCAGCTGGAGGTCATCAGCAACCTAGAGCTGCCTACGGCTGTTCCAGCTGTAAATCCAATTTTTTACAGTGGCTCCCAAGTCAGTTGTAACAACGGTCTATAATCCGGCCGTTAATTAGAAATTTAAGGGTGTCTGTCTTTCCAGGCTTCTGCTTGCAGATAAGACGTGTGTGTGTGTGTGTGTGTGTGTGTGTGTGTGTGTGTGTGAGAGAGAGAGAGAGAGAGAGAGAGAGAGAGAGAGAGAGAGAGAAAGGGAGCGACTCCTGAAATCTGTACCGCCACCACATCAAATGAGATACAAGCTCCCATCTAACAGCTAGATCCTGGCTTTTGCTAGCCTTCCAAACAACTGCAATCAAAAACACCACGGCCGCCCCTGCAAGCAGCTTAGAAAACAACCTTTGGGTCTGGACTGTGAATTTCAAAACGGCTCTCCCAAGGTGGTGGGGTTTCACACCAGACAAGGCATGGGGCTTATTGGTCTAGGACAGGGGTCAGCAACCTTTTTCAGCCGTGGGCCGGTCCACCGTCCCTCAGACCATGTGGTGGGCCGGACTATTTTTTTGGAGGGGGGGTGAACGAATTCCTATGCCCCACAAATAACCCAGAGATGCATCTTAAATAAAAGCACACATTCTACTCATGTGAAAACACTAGGCAGGCCCCACAAATAACCCAGAGAAGCATTTTAAATAAAAGGACACATTCTACTCATGTAAAAACACGCTGATTCCTGGACCGTCCATGGGCTGGATTGAGAAGGCGATTGGGCCGCATCCGGCCCACGGGCTTTAGTTTGCCTACCCATGGGCTAGGAGGGAAGAGCCTCAGAGCAGGGAGATTCAAATCCTAGGATTCAAATCCTAGGCAAGCCCTGCCAGGGGAGACTGGGGGCTCTGAAGAGGGGATGTGGCTCAGCAGTAGAGCCCTGGTTTTGCATGCAGAAGGTCCCAGGTTCAATCCTCAACATCTCCACTTAAAAGGATCAGGAAGCAGGGGGTGCCCGAGATTCGCTGTCAGTCATAGAAACAACCACAGGCAGATCTTCTACTTAGTCAGACCACTGGTCTACCTAGCTTGGTATTGTCTGCACGGACGGGAGGAGCTGCCTAGGGCTTAAGGCTAGGGAACGTTCCCACCCCTATCTGGGGATACTGGAGCCTGAACCTGGGACCTTCTGCATGGAAGCAGATGCTCTACCACCCAGCCACGGCCCTTCCTGTAAGACATAGGACCACTGAGCTCAATATTGTGAACACCGACGGGCAATGGCTGTTCAGGCAGGAAAGGGCTGGGGAAGATTGCCTGCCTGAAGCCCTGGAGAGCCACTGCCATTCAGTGTAGACGATGCTGAGTCAGATAAATGACTTGGCATAAGACAGCTTGCGATGTCCCTAACCCCAAGCAAAGAGCAGGAACTCATAATGACAGCAGAGCGATCCAGCTGATGCACAGAAGCAAGGCAATCAACAAGGCAAACCGTCTCCTTGATGCAGGTTAACACCATCACTCTCCCCCAGGGTGCTGGATGTCAGCAGGGTTAAGGAACTTTAATTGCCAGAGGGAAGGAGAAATTAAGATAAGCAGCTGCTGTGTGTGAGGATCTAACGCTCCCGGATGCTTCTGGGTTGCAACAGTTCCGCATGGGAAAGGCAGTGTGGTGCAGTGGTTAGAGGGCGGGACTAGAACCTAGGAGACCAGGGTGCAAATCCCCCACTCGGCCAGTGAGTGTCCGTGGGCCTGTTGCTGTATCTCAGCCTGGCCTATCTTACAAGGTTATTGTAAGGATAAAAATGGAGGAAAAGGTCCATGTATGCAACCTTGAGCTCCTTGGGGGAAACGAATGCAATAAATAAAATAAAATAGATAAATGGGGTGAGGAATTTGAAGACTGAAGGAAGTGGACAAGGGGGCTTAACTGGTTTGGCCACTGTGCATCCAAGTCTTCCTCTCCCCTCCACAACTGCTGAAATGATTCACAGCTCCAAGGTTAGGAGGAAAGCAAAACTCACACTTACAAGCAAAAAATAAATAAATGTGGAAGCCTGCCTTCCACTTGATAGCTAGCCTGGAAACACCTAGCAACACACACTTTGCTCTTCAGGTGTAAACTGAATTACTTCACTTACTTGAACCTGTGTTGATTTTGGGGCCCCTCCTGCCTATTCTGCTGAGGGGGGCACCCCAAAGTCTTGTCCTGGTGGCATCACTTCTAGGGTCAGGGCCTTCTCAGTGGTGGCCCCTACTGTGTGGAACTCCCCCCCCCCCAAGGGATGCACAGTTGGCTCCTTTGGTGTACAAAAAGGCTCTGAATATCTTGGCTTCTGCAGTGGTTGAGGGACCTCTGATCCTTGGGATGTTGCTGGACTCCAGCCCCCATCAGCCAGCATGGCCAATGGTCACAGACGATGAGGGGAGCTGGGCTCCAGCAACTACTTGAGGGTTCTGAATTTTAACTGATGTGTTTATATTGAATATGCTACTGTTTTAATGCTGCCCTTCATGGTCTTTATTTTATGCTGGCTCATTCATATTTTTAAATGCTGTTGCTCATCCTTTGAATTCTGCTGATGGGTTTCCCACAGGCATCTGGTTAGCCACCGAGAGAACAGAATGCTGGGCCAAGTGAGCTCTTGGCCTGATCCAGCAGGCTTGTCTTATGGGTCTTAAAAATGAATCTTTTTTAAAAAAAAAGCCACATACATACCATTTAAAAAAAGCCACATACACACAATTTAAAACAGCCCCCCCCCCAAAAAAAACCTGGAAACCATAGATTACCTCTCATGGAGCTACAATTCCCAGCACTCTGAACAAACTACAATTCCCAGAATTATTGATGGGGGGGGTAAATGCACTTTAAACATATGGTGTGTATGTGTATGCAGTCTAACATTAAATTGTTCCAGCTTTGGGGTTTATGTCGCCGTGCCCTGCCTTGAGAGGGCTCTGTCCAGGAAAACACTCAGAATAAAACAAATCTGTTTTCCATGGGGCTCTCTTGCATCATTCCGCTTCCCTCCGCTCCGTCTGACCTTTTTGCAGGCGACACACAACACCAAGATCACAGTGCCGGAAATAGATACAGGTACGAGCCGTCCGACACGGAGAGGAGGGGAGGCTTGTTACCAAGAGATTATTAGATTTCAAATGCTGATTCATGGTTGCCATCCAAAGAGCTGGAGATGATGAGGCCTGTGGCTTTTTCCCTTCCTTTTTTAATTATCTAAATGCCAACAAGTGGTTGTGTGCCAAACCAGACAATACAGATCTTGGAGGTGGAGAGACTGGGGGGGAGTGTGGGCCATCATAAGGCCTTAAGGTGGGCTTCTTACTATTTTTATTCTTTAAAAAAGGTCTGCGTCGTAGAAACATAAGGAGAGCATTGCTGTGTCAGCTCAAAGGTTCATCTAGTCCCTAAATGCAGGGAAGGGCCATAGTTCCGTGGCAGAGCATCGGCACTGCATGCAAAAGATGCCAGGATCAAGTTTCAATGTCATCTCCAATTAAGACTGAGAGGGACCCCCACATTACACCCTGGAGAGCCACTGCTAGTCAGTGTAGACAACACCAAGCTAGATGGACCAATAAAGGTAAAGGTAAAGGGACCCCTGACCATTAGGTCCAGTCGTGGCCGACTCTGGGGTTGTGGCGCTCATCTCGCTTTATTGGCCAAGGGAGCTGGCATACAGCTTCCGGGTCATGTGGCCAGCATGACTAAGCCGCTTCTGAACTGCAAACCAGAGCAGTGCACGGAAACGCCGTTTACCTTCCCGCCAGAGCGGTTCCTATTTATCTACTTGTACTTGATGTGCTTTCGAACTGCTAGGTTGGCAGGAGCTGGGACCGAGCAACGGGAGCTCACCCCGTCGCGGGGATTCGAACCGCCGACCTTCTGATCAGCAAGTCCTAGGCTCTGTGGTTTAACCCACAGCGCCACCCACGTCCCTAGATGGACCAATAGCCTGACTCAATATAAGGAAGCTTCCTATGTTCTCATGTCTTAAGGAAAAAGGCTTGTCTCAGTGGTTTTAGCACTTGCTTCACATGCATATCCCGGCATTTCTGGGTAACACTGGGCATAACCCCTGTCCGAAGCCCTGGAGAGCTGTTGCCAGTCGTTGAAGGCAACAGAGTCCGACCAGATTGATGGCAGGTTTGCACATGACTGAAGTCACCTGGACGCAAAGTAATAATAGTAATAGTAATAATAATAATAATAATAATAATAATAATAATAATAATAATAATAATTCCCTGCCCCAGAAGACCGGCATATCAGGGAGAAGCTTCCTAGCCTAGTTTTCTATGAGCGGGGCTTTTGAAAAAAATGTATACGGAAACGTTCAGACATGCAAGTTGCCTACCTCAAAGGGGGCAAGGCCTCTTTTTCTAGAAAGTTTGCCATTTTAGAACCACCCAGAGCAGGTGTCCCTAGACTACAGATAAGTAAGCGAAGGAGACACGTGTTTCCAAAGATCAACACCTCGCGCACATGAACTATTATGCACCTCACCCGATTTCTCCCAAGCTGAGACACAGCACAAAGGGCTCTTTAATTCCCTTCTCGATGCACAAACAACAAGGGAGGCATTGGCAGAGCCCTTTGCCCTCTGGACATACCTCGGCCACTTTCTCCACAGCCCAGAGACGAGCAAAAAGCTCTTCAACCTCCTGCAGGGAGATTTTGGAACCCACCACCCAGAGCAAAACATTGTGGGGGCGCAAAAAGGCACAGCACCCACAATACCCCTTGTTTTAAACCCCTTCGTTGGTCAGGAGGACACAGATTGCCATGCTCCCGCCAGCTAACATTTATATGCCTTTGTCCACTACTGCTGGCAGGGGTGGGGTGATCAATTCGGCCTAAGACAGGACGATATTCCCCCTCCTCTCAAAAAACGTAAGCAGTATGGTCCCTCCTTCTACCTATCTGAGGAACAACCCCCTGTTGTTGTTGTATTACCAACTCCAGTGGTTATCGGGTCCCCCAAATTGTGCACACTCTTCATCCCTCTTCTGTTCCATCTCCTGACACCAGTCAGTAATGAAACAAAAAAGGAAGCCCCCCCCCCACCAGCACACCTGGAAATGTCTCCATTTTTACGGATTGGTCTAATGCAAACTACTTCTGTGATTCTAAAGGTATGCTTTAGTAGAGATCCCTACATTGCAGCGGGTTGGACTTGATGACTCTCAGGGTCCCTTTCAACTCTACAATTCTATATCCTGCTCCTACCCCACCCCGAAAGAGGGCAATCAGGCCCACTTCACAGAGACCCCCGGACATTAAAGGAGGACCACCGTCATATACCAGCTGCCAAAGTGGGAGAGGATGAACAGGAAGCGGGGAAAGCAAAGAATAAAATAAAATAGAAAGACACTCTAGTGCTTCCTGATGGAAGTCTTCCCCACCTCTCAAGAGAGCCAAAATGAATTGAATAGGCATTCCCAGTTCTCCTTGGCAAGCTAAATTTAAGGGATATGCCCCCACACCAAAACATAGGAAGCTGTCTTGCACTGAGTCAGACCTTTAGTCCATCTTGCTCTGTATTGTCTACACTGACTGGCAGCAGCTCCCCAGAGTTTCAAGCAGGAAGCCTCTCCCAGTTCTATCTGGGGGTGCCACTGGGATTGGAACCAGGGACCTTCTGAGGCCAAAGCAGAAGCCATGGCCGTTCCCTGGGTTACAATTTGTTCATCTCTGGGGCACTGCCAAGGCAGAAACAGTAAAAAATGAAGAAAAAAAGGACCCACCCACCAACGGCACCTACAGAAATTCACACACCCCTTCCACTCCTAAAGATCTGGGAGAGGGGACACTCACAGCCTCCCTGAACCTCTCTTTGTAAGCAGGAAATACCCAGTGGAGGGGCTTAGCATCTCCTTAAAAAACAGCTGACCCCAGAAGTCTAAGGCCAAACACAAACCCCTACTGGGAACCCAGATTTCAGAAAGCAACACCTTTATGAGCAGGTAAGGCAAGGAGGCCCCTCACACCTTTTGGGTTGGATCCAGTGCTGCTCCTGCTCAGAGGCAGACCCATGGGAATTGATTGGCACATGGCCAACTTTAGGCCCATTCATTTCAATGGGTCTACTCTGAGGAGGGTCCGAGTTGGAGGCAACCCCTTTTTTTGCTCCCAGAACTTTTAGCCATGATCATCGCAGATCCACCGATTCTCCCCAGAGACCCGCGTTTCGGGAAATCCGGACGCCCCACAGTCATCCCCTCCAGGCTTTAAACCTTCACCAACCTAGAACTGCCCACCGCTTCCAGAATGGTAAACCACCTAAAATCGGGAGCCTTTCCCTTTCCCTGAGAGTCCCCTTTATCTGATCAAAGCCACCAGAAAGCAAGAAATCCACAATTTCAGATCCAGTTTTCCTTTGACACCCAAAGGGGAGGGTGGAATATGTCACCCCCCCTCCTTTTTCACAACCGTGATATTAATGTATGTCATTTCCAAACACCACCCTTCTCCCCCCCCCCGACCCCACAAAGGTTGACATGTATAACGGGCAGAAAGAAGCCTCTGGTGTGGATTCAGAGTAGCTTTGCGTAAACCTGGTGATAGGGGCGAGTGGGGGCTGTTTCACAAACCCCAGCAGATTTGAAAGCTCGCCACATTTTAAGAAAGGCACAAGTCACGCCGCGTTCAGGCAATCATGCAAACACACAGGAACGTGGCAAGGCAGATCTGGGTTTCCAAACGTCCTCCCCCCCCCTTTTAAATTTTTTTCCCAACGCCAAATAAAAACAGAATGCCAACTTACCCAAAATCCTGATCCATAGATTTGAAGAAAAATTTGTAGTTATGCACCGGCCGGTTGCTGAGGACATTTTTAAAATCTGCCAAAGTGACTTTTTCCGGGGAGACGGGCAATTTCACCAGATAAGGGGTCTCCTCTTCGTCAATGTGATAGATTATTTTTGTCTCCGCCATGGACGAAGGAAGGGGTGTTGGGGGAGGTTGGAAGGGGAGGGGGGAACAGGGGAAGGTTGGGGGTGTGAGGAGATCTGCCAAGGAGGGGAGGAAAGAGAGAGAGAGAGAGAGAGAGAGAGGGGGGGGAGAGAAAAGGGGGTGGGTGGGTGAGGGAGGGGGGAATCAAGGCCAAGTTCAAGGTGCCAGTCCCTCAGATCCTTCGTTTTACAATGCAAGGCTTGCTTCCAAAC
Organism: Podarcis raffonei; assembly: GCF_027172205.1. Lineage (NCBI taxonomy): Eukaryota > Metazoa > Chordata > Lepidosauria > Squamata > Lacertidae > Podarcis > Podarcis raffonei. The sequence goes on along the minus strand of NC_070609.1, from coordinate 71,992,280 downwards.
AGGAAGGGAAATGTCAGTGTCTGCGGAATGCTACCGTAGCGAGCCATACGCAGAAGGGTTGTCACGCCCCACACCGCCCCTTAGCGGCACAGACGGAGACAGGCACCTGGAGGTGGGCTCGCCAGTATGCATTATCCCCAACGATGGGGGCTGGATGCTTACAGCATCAAAATCGACCTCCTCTCCCCGCCTTGCCTTGCAAACCTGCTTCCAAAATCCGGAGACCCACAAAGGAGATGCGTAAGCCTTGCCTTCCCCAACGCCCCCGCATCCGATCTCTCTCTCTCACACACACAAAATCCTGGTTTATTGCAATGACACTTAATAAGAAGAAAATGTTGCAACGGTGAGATCGACCTGGAGATCTAAAGAGCCTCTTTGGCTTGCAAAGGCGGACTTGCAGGTTTGCTTTGCTGGCGGAGAGGTAAAGAGGAAGGGAGATCCTTCCCCAAACTGCAAACCAGAGGTCTCTCCTCGGCACGCACACACAAATGCCCTCTCTCTATACCCAATATCCTCTCTTCTTCTCGGCAGTCTCCTCCCCACACACGCAGCTTAAAGGGCCACGGCTCGGGGTTTTGGTTTTTTTGTTGTTGCAACCGCGCGCGCGCCCCCGTCCGCGGGCAAAAGGCGCGCCCGTGTTCCAAAGGCGCGCAGGAGCAGCTGCAGCAAGCAGGGACAATTGCGCCGCGCGTGGGTCAGATCCAGCAGGAGGGGCGCCTGCCACAAAACGCTCCCGTTGCCCTGGTCGTCCAGACACGCGTTTGAGGGTGTTGCATGAAGCACCGAGCGGAAACCTCCGCGATCACCCCTCCTGCCTGCAGTCACACAGAGCAGATTTGCAGGGGGGGGTGTCATGTGACTAGCCCACCTCTTCCTGCTTCCCTCAATTGGGGGGTGCGAGATTCTACAAGCAGCCTTAAGGTCGCCCAGTGGCTGCGGTTCTTATTTCATTTTTTAAATATTTTTTTTAGCAGGTAGATAAGAGATCCGGGCCACACTCCCTTCCAGGCAACCTACCAGGGGCCACATGCCAGCGGTGGGCGGGGCTGGAAGCCAAAGCGGGCGGAGCAGCGGGTGCTCTTTATATGCTTTGAACAGCAAGCTCGTTTCTCTACATACTGGCACACCCCTCTCTAGCCTCCATCCACGAGAGCAAAACAAACAAAAAGCGTTATCAGAATTCGAGGCACAGCCTAACCCCAAGGCAGGCGATTGCAAAAGAGGAACGGGAGGGGTGTGGCATAGGGAGGGGGTGTGGCCAATGGTTGAAGGGTGTGGCCAGGGCAAAGGGGTGTGGATTGGGGAGAGTCCTGCAGGCCACATAGAGAAACCTGAAGGAGTCCTTATCCCTGAAATAGATGTATCTCACTTTCTTTTGCATCTGAGCCTCTTCTCACACTCCCAAAAAAATGAAGGAAGAAAGTAGGAGAAAGGCTAGCAGGGAAACCTACTTGATCACCCAAGCATTCTCGAACAATTCATATTGAAAAGGTGCAGATCGTCAGTTACAATGGATGCGTATTTTTTGTTATAATATATTTTTAGGTGTGTGCTTTTAAATGGTAGGTTGCTCTGAGACGGTTTTTTGTAGTAAGCAACAAATAAATATAATAAATAAGAATATTGTCTTATAAATGTCTTATTACCTATTGTCGTTACTGCTGCTTTTATAGTCTACGCTGGCTCGTTTGTTTTTACAGTTTTACAGTTTTTGTAAAACACATGGAAATTTTAATGATATAAAGACTGCTGTAAGAGGTTGGAACGGAAGAGCAGGTTGAGCTTTTCCCCAAATATGTGTCACATATTTGTAGATTGTGAGCCTGAAACCAGGGGCTGTGAGGTTGTTATTTTTAATTGATGGGTAGGCCAGTCTGGGACCTTTTCCACTTAAAGAGTAGGTTATAAATGCTTGTATATATAGGCATTATATTATATACAGGTATAATATAATGGGCAAGTGGGGACGTGTAACAAAATTGAGTTGTGTGGCATGTCCGTGTTTCAGCCAGCCAGCCATGCCTGTTAAGTTCATTGGGGCTGTCCTTCTCCTCTCCAGGTAACCTTAAAAGCTGCTGCTTGCCAGCGGTATGAGCTGAAGGGCAAGAGATTAAGGGAACTTGGCCTGGGGCCCATTCCCATTCCAAGGAAAGTGAGTCCAGTACACTCCTCAAAAGAGGTCGTGGAAAGGAGTTGTCTTAAATACAGAAGAAATAACATCCCATACTATCTGTATCTTCTATGGAACCTGATGCCCCACCCCTCCAGAAACAACGTAGAAGTGATTTCTCTCTTTGTGGGTGGAAAAGAAGTCAAGATGAAAAATATCTTGTTGCCTGGGGAGTGTGTGGTTGCTGCACAGGATGGAAAAGCCCCTTCCCAGAGAGAAAATGTCAATTGACAAAGGCTTGGTGCTCAGCAGCCATTTCTGATATTTTGAATTACTGGGTGGGCAACTTCAACACACACACACACACACACACACACACACACACACACCTGCCCTCCCTTCTTAGCCTGGTGTCAAAGCCCCCAAATCTGTTACGCTGATGGGGTTGTTGATGGGAAGGAGGTCAGTGGAAGAGAGAGCCTGCTTTGCATGCAGAGAGCCTCAGGTTTCATATTACAAAATGCACTCTGCACATGCTCAGGAACAGTTTTTCAAGTCCAAGGGATGTGCAGGAATCAGGCTGAGATGCAAATTTAAGCCCAGCCTGCACTGCGATGCAACAACCCTACGTTCAGAGAGCTTGTAAAAAACCAGTTGGCCACTAGGGTGTAGCAAAGGCATTGCAGCAAATCCTGCCTGAATCTACTGGCTGCAGTAGGTCAGGAACTACTTTAAAAAACCCAAGAAGGCCGTGGGATCGTCGCTATTTCCAAATGTCAGCGTATTTCCACAGATTAGTTGCTTGGTTAGTCCCGGAGAACAGTGGAGGCTGTACTGATAAGGTGGCCTTTTTAATGTGCTCATTTTGTACCATGTGTCTAAGCTTGGTGTGCTATGCTTCATCAAACTCGAAAAAGAGCTCATTTCTCAAGCACATGGGAATCTCACTGGAGAGTTCCAAATGGCCAGACTCCTGCACGATGAAAGGGAGACCTTCTGGTTCCCTACGTCTGTTACAAGGGGAAGGCCAGGAGCCTTTGGGATTCGTGGAGCTGAAGGCTATCAATGGCTGCTAGCCACAATGCCTATGTTCTAGTTCCACTGTCAGAAGTCGTATGCCTCTGAATACCAGTTGCTGGAAAGTGCAGGAGGGGAGGGTGCTGTTGCACTCAGGTCCTGCTTGCACACTTCCCAGAGAAATCTGCTCTGCCACAGTGAGAGCAGGATACTGGGTTAGATGGGCCATTGGCTTGATCCTGCAGGGCTCTTCTTAGGCCAATAAAGCAAATTATTTTTTTAAAAAAACCCCAAACCCTAATTTCAAACAACCCTTTCCTTATAAGCCACGTAACTTGTGCCCAGCTAAGTCAAAAACTGAGTATAATTTATAAATTACTAAGCATTCACCCTGATTTCCTTGCACAAAGGTAAAATTATATCCAGACTTTATCAAGCCTTCGTCCTGAATTGCTTGCAGGATGCTTATATACCTTCCTGCTATTCGTTAATCTGAGACTTTTTAATGTCTTTCCGTGTTACTTTCCTAACTACAAAAAGCTAGTTTCTTTTTCTCAAAGTGGATTTGTTGAGCGAATGTTCATCTCCCTATATACACTTGAATTCCTCCTGTAAAATACCAGCAGTCTGGAAGTATCCCCAGTAACTCATTTCGCTCCCATTTGTCCCTCAGTTGTAGAGATGAGCTTTGCAAGACACTGATTTGAATCCCACACGGAAATACAAACAGCCTGGAAACAATCGCACAAAACTGATAAACTGCTTGATTGTGCAAACAAAACCAAAAAAACTCAAAGTGGTTTGTAAGGGGGGGGGAATTACCAGTAAAACAACAACTACTATTACTAAAAGCTATTTAATTCATTAAAAAAATAAAATCAACAACTAGCTAAAAGTCAGATTAAAACATTAAAGCCAGCATTCTACATCTCTGGATAGGCTTGCCTAAGCAAGTCTGTTTTTAGCAGGCAACAAAAATTGTACAGTGAAGGCACCTGCCTGATGTCAATAGAGTGTGGGTAAAGGTAAAGAGACCCCTGACCGTTAGGTCCAGTCGTGGCCGACTCTGGGGTTGCGGTGCTCATCTCGCTTTATTGGCCGATGGACTGGCGTACAGCTTCCAGGTCATGTGGCCAGCATGACTAAGCCGCTTCTGGCGAACCAGAGCAGCGCACGGAAACGCCGTTTACCTTCCCGCCATTTATCTACTTGCACTTTGACGTGCTTTTGAACTGCTAGGTTGGCAGGAGCAGGGACCAAGCAACGGGAGCTCACCCTGTCGCGGGGATTCGAACCGCCGACCTTCTGATTGGCAAGTCCTAGGCTCTGTGGTTTAACCCACAGCGCCACCTGTGTTCCTAGAGTGTGGGTGCTATCAAGCTAAAAGAGCCATTTCTTACAAATGCAGAACAAGTATTATCTGGCACCTGTGACAGTGGCAGTTCTGCAGGTCAAAGCAGTAGAGGAGACATATATGGAGCAAGGTGATCTCACAGGTAAACTGGTCCCAAGTTGTCTTGAATGGGGCCCAGCAGCAAATCAGCAACCAGTGTAGGCCTCTGAGCAAAGCTGTTAGATGCGGACAGGATCTCGCTCCTGTTAGCCAGCGTTGTGCAATTATAGTCGACAGAGAAATCCTGCGCAACAAACCCACTTTCTCAAAAGACTGGGCTTTTTCCAAGAAGGAAATGAAAGTGGAGGTGCACTGGAAATGTCTTCTAATCTCCTTGCAAAGAAATCTGGACGAACGCTCAGTAAACTGGTTGTCAGGAAACACCTTGCATTCCTAGCATGTGATCTCAAAAGCATCTTTTTAATCTCCAAGAAGGAGCTCCCTTCTGTGACTGCGCCCCACGCTGTCCCTAGTGAATGCAGTGTGAGAAGACACCCACCCACAGAAAGCTCTCATCCAGATAGAAAGATACAGCAATTAACACATTTTTAATCATCCACCGGAAATAAGCACGTCCTGCTGACAAGCCACAGCTGCGCAATGGGGAAGGGCATGCGAAATGTTCACATCGGATAAATGTGGCACTTCCACTTATTTCCGCACCTGCACGGGTTTCCCCCCCCCCACTCCAAACAAGCTGCATCCAATTAAGCTGTCTTGCAAATTAGGCCTCTAAGATCTGGGCTGCTTTGCGGCAAAGATCAGCCTGCCCGCCTAGACTCTCGTAATCATATGAATGAATTATCCACTTCAATTCCCAACGTGGCAAAATTACGGACAATTTTGATTTGCAATTTTCACCCTACCACCCTCACCACATCCTCACAATGCACATGCAGATAATCAAAATATAACAGAGTCTCCTGGGGCTCAAACACTATGCGAGGGGTGGAGCCTGTAAGTGAAGGAGGTGTGCCTGCCCTAACAGAGGGGTGGAGCTTAGGGATAAATGAATCTGTCAATTCCGATTCTTCTTCATTTCTCATTTTTTCTAGTCTTAAGTTTGGTCCTTACGTTGCCACATCACTTTAATTTTGTTATTATTTTTTAAAGTCCTCACAAAATTTCATGAGCATTTTCGTGGTAAGTTCTCCTGATATACATTTTTATACACGGTTCTGCCTACTTTACACATTTTCTGCAAAGCAGTTTTCCCTAATATAATGCACTATATGATATTGTCATCAAGATATGCATTCCTGCCCCGGAATATGTATTTTTGTACACATCACTTGGCTCAAGAATGGCATTGCAAAATTCAGAGTCGTGTGGATTTCAAAGGATGCCTGTGTTTCAGTTCACGTATTGTGAATTAGGTAGGTTCTGAACTGAATTTCTCCCTCATCTCTAGTGGAGCCTGATGACACTTGTGAGATCTGATGGCTGTGTCCAACTAAGTTCTACTCACTCAGTGGACTCACTGAGATTGATGGGCCTAATTTAGTTGTGTCTATTAATTTCAATAGGTATACTTTGAGTAGGACCGGCATTGGATGAACCCTAACCCTTTTTAGTTGATTTTTTTAAATTGCAAATTTATTAAAGGAGGCAACACACAGAAGGAGATACAAAAATGGATTTTACAAGCCATCACGTTCACTAAAATATATTTCAAGCCTGTAAGGATAAGGACTCACTATCTATGGCCCGAAGACCTAAGTTTTACCAGCCCTGGTCTATGGGCACAGATCAGTTGGTTTCATTTGATGGGAAGGGAAGGACCCAGTCAACTCTTGCAGCCCTAAACTTGTGTGTGCATTTCATTTATTCCACACCTTACCATATTTACCTTTAGTACTGCTCTGGTGACCAGACGACTCTTGGAACCATAAGGAGAGCTTCATTCAGCACTACAGCATGTGCAGGAGGTCTCAAGTCCTAGCCCTCAAATCTCCAGTTCAAAGGATCTGATCATAGGCAATGGGAAAGACTCCTGGATAGTGGCTGCCAGTCAGAGTAGACAAAACTGGGCTGGATGAGCAAATAGTCTGGCCTGGCATAAAGCAGGTTCCTAATGATGCTATGCCTGGCTCCTAGAATTTATAGAAATTCAGAGGCTTTGTTCCATTGATGGCAGGGGACAAGGCTGCATGGTCCCATCCCTTCCTTGACTGAAGAAGTCTCTAGTGGTTACCAGGGCCAAGCTGGAATTACTGGCTGTTTCAGTTGACCTGTTTATTGAGCATTCATTCTGATGAGCTTAAGCAGAAGTCTGGTCTTTATCGAGCATTCGTCTTGATTTGTTTGTGTGGAGGTTTCCCAACAATGAGCATTCATGCTGATTCACTTAAGCAGAGGTTAGACTATGGTCTTTATCAAGCAGTCATCCAGATTGCAGAGGTTAGACCAGTGGTTCCCAACCTTTTTTTGGCCATGCCCCACCTAAGCATCTCTAAAATCCTGATGCCCACCCCCCGTGACATATAATTCTTATTATTCAAAAAGTGAACTCCTATTCACGTGGAGGGAGCCTAAAAGGCCATTAACTGTTATAACTCATTCTTGAATTGCCCCCTTAAAAATCAAATTGCCCCCCTGTGGGGCATGTGTCCCACATTGGGGACCACAGGGTTAAACTATGGTCTTTATGTAGCAGTTTATCAAGATTGCAGAGGTAAGAATATGGTCTTTATCAAGCATTCGGTCAGATTCGCTTGTGCAATATTCACATGTCTTCCCATTGGTCATTTGCTCATCTCACTTTCTTCAATTCAGTTCCCCATCGTTTCTCTAACCACAAAAAAGCCCAGTTACAGATAGGTAGCCGTGTTGGTCTGCCATAGTCAAAACAAAAAAATTTTTTCCTTCCAGTAACACCTTAAAGACCAACTAAGTTAGTTCTTGGTATGAGCTTTCGTGTGCATGCACACTTCTTCAGATACACAAAAAAGCCCGCTAGTGAACAAACCAACCCACTTTCACCCATCCTAGCGGCGTTAAATTTCCCAGAGTCCCTGAGGTCTGCTGCTCAAAGTCCAGTCAGTAGAAGGTCACTGCTGTGCTGCCCTGACTACAGTGTGAGAGGCCAACTTTTGTGGTACTTATATACCAGGCCCGACGAATCCGAAGGCTTCGTACTGCCAGCCAATCGCTGGAGCCGGTGTTGCGTGCTCCTGTTCCCATTTATGCCAGAAGAGGGCACTGAAGCCAATTCCCTTAGTAGACTAGGCCTCTGCCTCAAATCTAGCCAAGGCCTCAAGAGGCCCTGACAAAAGCCCTATTCACTGAAAACAGCTTCCATGCAACCCCCGTTTCTTTTCCGTGCATAATTTTTATTAATTTGTAAAAATCAAAATACAAATCAAATTATATCAATACTCTTGTTTTTTACAGAGAAAATAAAAAGGACTTCCTTCTGCCATTCCACGAATCGTCCATAATAACAAAAAAATAAATAAATCCGCATTCCTTTGTATGTAGTGCCATAAGTCACTCTCATTCTTCCTTTTTCCATAGGCATTACCCTTTGCTTCTACAGAGCACCTTTGAAACCCACTAGTGTTATCTGTTCATCAGTTAAGCTTTTCAGATATTCCGTAAAACTTTCCCAATCTTTGACAAACCTCTGATCTTTTTTATATCTAACTTTTCCTGACATCCTGTCCATCTCCACATAATCTAGTAGTTTGGCTCTCCATTCCTCTATAGTCGGCAAACTCTCTTGTTTCCAGTTTTTGGCTATCAACACCCTTGCTGCCGTTATAGCATATTGGAACAGTTTGCAGTCCTTCTTTTTTATCTCCTTTCCTACCAAACCTAGTAAGAACGCCTCTGGTCTTTTAGCAAAAGTATATCTTAACATTTTCTTTATTTCATTGTGTATGCTTTCCCAGAACTCTTTGACCTTTTGGCATTCCCACCACATGTGGTAGAAAGTCCCTTCCCTTTCTTTGCACTTCCAACATTTGTTGCAAGATCCGTACATTCTGGCTAATTTTACCGGGGTCAGATACCAGCGGTAGAACATTTTCATTAAGTTCTCTTTTAGTGACACACAGGCCGTGAAATTGAGGTGATGTTTCCAAAGTTTTTCCCACTCTTCAAAATAAATGTTACGGCCAAAATCTTTAGCCCAGTGTGTCATTACCGCCTTAACCTCCTCGTCACCTAAATTCCAATCTAATAGTTGTTTATACATTTTGGATAGAGTTTTTATGTTATTCTCCAAAATCTCAGATTGGAATCTGGACTTTTTGTCAGCATATCCTTTGCCTTTAACGTCCTTCTTAAACATATCGTTTATCTGATGATAATGTAGCCAGTCATATACTTGGGATTTGACCTGCTCAAACGGCCTCATTTTCCACTTTCCTTCCGCCTTCATTAGGAGTTGTTCGTAAGTTGCCCAATTGGCTCTCATGTTGGTCTTTTTAACCGACATAACCTCTAATGGAGACAGCCATTGGGGTGTTTTGGGTTCTAACACATCCTTATATCTTTCCCAAACCTCTATCAGGGGACCTCTAAATATATGATTCCCGAATCCCTTATGTCCTTTCTTCCTCCCATGCCACAGATAGGCATGCCACCCTGATCTATTGTCGTGGCCCTCTAGGTCTAACACTTCCGTATCTTCCAGTTTTATCCATGTTTTGACCCAGCATAAGCAGGATGCCTCGTAATATAATTTTAGGTCTGGGAGAGCGAAGCCTCCCCTCTCTTTTATATCCGTTAATAATTTAAATTTTACTCTCGGCTTCCTCCCCTGCCAGATGTATCTAGAAATTTCTTTGTGCCAGGTTTTAAATATCTTTATATCTTTAATGATCGGGATATTTTGAAAAAGAAATAGGATTCTTGGCAGTACCGACATTTTAATTGTAGCTATTCTTCCCCAGAATAGCAATTTGAGCCGACCCCACGTTTCTATATCCTTCTTGACCCCTTTCCATACAGTTTCATAGTTGTTTTTAAATAAGTCTATATTTTTTGGTGTTATCCATACCCCTAAATATTTCAGCTTTTTTGTCACTTCTATTTCTGCTTCTCTTTGTAATTCCTCCAATTTGTCTAATTGCATATTCTTAGCTATTATTTTTGTTTTCCTTTTGTTTAATTTGAAGCCCGCTACTTCCCCAAATTGGTCAAATTCTCTAAGTACCTCTTTTATTGAATCCAGTGGGTCTTCCATTGTTACAACCAGATCGTCTGCGAAGACTTTAGTTTTGTGTTCGTGATGGCCGACCCTGATTCCTTTTATTCCTTTATTATCTCTGATGGAGTTTAGTAGTACTTCTAATATCGTTATAAATAGCAGTGGGGACAGTGGGCATCCCTGTCTTGTTCCTTTAGTTACTGTTATTTCTTCTGTCTCCACATTGTTTATCAACAGTTTTGCCCTTTGTTCCGTGTAGATTGCTTTTATCCCGTTGTAAAATTCAGTACCTACTTCCATGTGTTCCAGTTGTCTCAGCAAAAATTCCCAGTTTACGTTGTCAAACGCCTTCTCAGCGTCCACGAATAACAATATGCCTTGTTTGTCGCATCTTTCTGTTAAATATTCTATTATATTAATAATGTTTCTTATATTATCTTTCATTTGCCTACCCGGCAGAAAGCCGGCTTGGTCTCTGTGGAGAAGGGATTCGGCCAGGAGCGCGAACCCAGTCCGATAAACAGGGGGAAAAGGGGGTGCTAGAGGGCGAGAGCACCCCAGAAACACATCCGGAGGGTGTCCGGAGGTACAGGGAGCCAGCAGAGACCGAGCGCGGCTCACCCCGCTGTCAGGTAACCTTTGTAAGGCGAGGAGAACAGCGAGGAGAGCAGCAGGTCCTCGGCAGCCATTTCCTCCCCCCGAGCAACGGACAGCCCAGACCCCGCTGGTGATTAGCGCACCGTTTCAGTGAACAAGAAACCCGGGGGTGGTTAAAACGTGAAGGTTAAACTATTTCGGAAAAAAAAAAAAACCTGGAGTGAGAAAGAAGGGAATTCTAGAGGTTCTGCCGTTACCAGGGATCGGTGGCTACGCAGAGAGAAACTGCAGAGCAAGGCAAGTGTATTGAGCTACCACCGGTGATTACTTCGTTTCCCTGAAGGACTTTACGCTAAAAATTATTCGACCCCCTTTAGAAAAAGGGGTGACTCAACAGGGAACAGAGGACGAAGTTATTAAATTAGAACCATCTATTAAAACGAAGGGCGCCGGAAACGCCATCCCCACCGCGGAAGAGAAAAGTGGAAGAGAAGCGCTGGCGGCGCCATTAAGGAGAATAAAACGTATCAGGGACTAATCTACAACTCCACAACAGGTCTAACCTGATCTAAAACTTGGTGGCTGTGCTCTTGTCTTTCTCTTGGTACTATAGTGAAGAGCTGGGCACATCTCTGTTCTGAACTTTTTGCTACTTGCTCAGCATTTGGGAAACAACTATTACCGGGTGTTGACGGACTCTTTGGTTAATTTACTTCGAAAGCCTGCCTTCAGCGACAGAGAGCGCCATCTAGCGGATAAAGTGTTTATAACGCTTGGGAACTTCTATTTCTATCCTGACCTTACTTTTTACTTTTTGGTTACCTCTTCCCCAGTATCTCTGTACCCCCCCTTCCCCCCCCGCCTCCCTTTCTTTCTTTTCTCTCCTTTCTCTCCTTTCTTCCCTTTTCCCCAACTCCAGGAAAAATGGAATGGAGACTCTGAGTGAATTTTCTGGGAGACTCTGATGGTTTGGACCTTCCATCCACTATCTGGAGAACAAACTTTCCCAATATAACCTCTACAAGACTATACGGTGCTGTTTGAAAGCACACATCACTCTGAGGATATAAGAGCTCTCAAACCCCTGAACTTTGGTGCTGCTTGAAAGCACACATCACTTTGCGGACATAAGTTTTTTCAAACTCCTGAACTTTAAAACTACAGGACCTTCCCTGATACCCCAAAGTCACAATACGGTAAAAAAGGAATTAATAGACTACTGTGCAACCGAAAGACTGTTAGAAAAGACTGTTAAAACAGGGGACCAGGTTAAATAGGAAATTGAAACCCGGTCAGAAGTGTTATAATTATACTGTTGGGTGTAGTTAATATCTGATAAAACAAAGAATGTCAAACACAGGGAAAAGACCAGAAGGGGGAACACCAGTGGACAGAAAGGGATCAAAGCAGGAAGGGGAGTTTAGGGCAGAGATATTAAGAATGTTTGCGGAGATAAGGGAGAGTGAGAAAAATGTAGAATGTAAGCTAGAACAAGTAGAGCACAGAATTGGGGAGGTAGATAAGAAGTTAGACGAAACAGTTAATGAACTAAAGAGTCAACTCAAAGAGGTATTCAGGAGGACACAGTCAGTGGAGGAAGGGATGAAAAAGACCAGAGCAGAACTAAAGGAAGTAAGACGTGAGGAGGAGAAAATTAAAGCTGAGATACTGGATTTGAACAAGAGCCAAGAGGATATGAAAGATTGGATTGCTTTGAATGAACTCAGACAGAGGGAGGCTAACCTTAGGATGAGAGGTATACCTGAAGTTCAGGGAGAAAACATAAAAGAGAAATTAATAACAGAATTAGCCCTTTGGTTGGAAACATCACCAGAAGAGGTAGAAAGGGCAGTGCAATCGGCTTTCAGACTAAAAACTAAGCCTCCAGGGAACAAAAAATTTGTAGGAGACTGCCTGATAATATTCAAAGACAGGGAAATAAGAAACAGAATTCTCTCTAAAAACAGAGAGAAAAGGTTAAACATTGAAGGAAACAACATAATAATTTTTAAAGACATTCCTGTCAGGCTTTTAAAACGTAGAGATTCCTACAAAGAATTGGTACAGATACTTAAAAGAAATAACATTGTGTTCAAATGGGAGTTTCCTGAAGGCATTTCCTTTACATATAGGAGCAAGAGACAAAAATTGACAAATCCAGGAGAAACAGATAAATTCTTAAGGAAATACAAAGAACTTAAACCACAAAAGGAAAAGGGTAAAGACGGGGGAATAGGATCGGAAGGAGTTCTGGAGGGGGAGACGGGAAGTTTGGGGGGGGAGGAGGGAGAGGGGGGAGGGACGGGGGAGGAAGCGTAAGAGGAAGGTCAAAAGGAAATTATAGCTGTTCACTTTTCTTTTTTCTCCCTACAAATTGAATCACAATGGTGTTAAAGGTATACAGTTGGAATGTTAATGGGATGAATGACAGGGGAAAGAGGAATCGAATTGAACATATCTTGAAGAAGGAAAGTCTGGATGTTATCTGTCTCCAAGAGACACATATTGCGAGAAAGCACAAAAGGATTCTGATTAATCAAAGATTGGGGAACGAGTTTGTATCCTCAGACCAGAAGAAAAAAAGGGGGGTGGTGATTTATATAAAAAAACAAATTGAAGCGAAACAGTTATTTAAAGACGAGGAAGGAAGGATAATAGCAGTAAAAATAAATTGGCAGGGAGAAAAGATAATAATAGTGGGAATATATGCTCCCAATGATAACAAGTCAGAGTTCTATGGGAGATTGGAAGAAAAGTTGTATGACTATGCCGATGAGAAAATTATACTATTGGGAGACATGAACGGAGTGACGTCGTTAGAAATGGACAGATTGAGGGACACAAAGGGTAGAGAAGGGAAGTTACCTAGAGCGTTTTTTTCCCTTATCCAAAATTGCAATTTGGTAGACATTTGGAGATTCAATCATCCCATGGAAAAACAATATACCTACCACTCGGAACCCAATGATTCATCATCAAGATTGGATCAGATGTGGATTTCGAAAGAGATAACTACTAGAGCGGTACGGGTGGAGATTCAGGTTAGAACAATTTCAGACCACAATCCATTAATTATGGAACTAAGAGGGCAGGAAAGCAGATCAAATAGATGGAAACTTAAAGATTACTTATTGGACGACCAAGAGGTAGTAGAAAAAGCCCAAACCAGATTAAAAGAATATTTTGAGGACAATTTAGACAACAACACAAAATTGAAGGTGGTGTGGGACGCGGGTAAGGCGGTGATGCGGGGTTTTTTTATCCAGCAGAGCGCAATCAAGAATAAAAAGAGAGAAAAAGGGAAAAAAGAAATTATACAACAACTAGCAGAGAATGAGCAGAAATTAACTCAAAACCCAAAAAATAAGAAAATAAAAGAGAACATAAAAATTTTACAATCACAATACACAATGCTGGTAAATAGAGAGATAGAATGGAAAATCAAAAGACTGAGACAGAGGAGTTTCGAACATGCCAACAAAACGGGAAAGCTACTATCCTGGCAACTGAAAAAAAGGAAGGAACAGAATACGATAAACAGGATAGTGGTGGAAGGAGAAGAGATAAACAAACCTAAGGAAATAAGGAGAGCTTTTTTGGATTTCTATGGAGAGCTCTTTAGAAATACTGGAAAGAATAGGACCAGAAAAATAGAGAGATATTTAACGATTAAGAACATCAATAAGATCCCCCCAGCAGATAAAGAGAAATTAAATGCCCCAATTGAGATAGAGGAAATCAAAGCAATAATAACAGATTTAAAAAACGGGAAAGCCCCAGGCCCAGATGGGTTTAGTAGTAGATATTATAAAGAAATGGCACCGGTTCTACTGACTCCACTACAAGAAGTAATGAACAACATTCTTAATGAAAGAGAAATACCGGAGACGTGGAAGGAGGCGCTGATTACATTAATCCCAAAACAAGATTCAGATTTAGAACAAATTAAAAATTACAGACCTATTTCCCTATTAAATATAGATTATAAGATCTTCGCGGGAGTCCTTGCAAGAAGATACAAGGCCATCTTAGTAAAAAATAACCCCCGTTTCTTTTCATAATAGCCTGCACAGAAACAAAACTTGGGTTACTTGCTCTGAAAAGTTCAAGAGCAAAAATGCTGCCCCCTCTTTCAGTATTGAAGGTCAAGAAATCTCCGTCCCAAAGGCCTGGAATTTTCTCCCAAAGCAGGCTGCTGCTGTCAGTTCTGTTGCCAAGGCAACAGTCATATATCCTGAGGAAAGGACTGCACTCTTACCAGCTATAAGCCACAGAAGCAAATATTGATTCCAGAGTTCCAGATGAATTTTTTGGGTGGGTTTTTTTTTAAGCCCCCCTTTTCTGTGTCAAAGAATTTCCTCCCCTCCTTTTTCTTTTTTGGAACACGCGTTCTTCCGAATAGTTGAGCTATAACGACATTTAACATAACCCTTTTTTAAGGACACAGCAGGATGTAAACTGTTTCCAAACGAAAATACAGTTTTTTTCCAGAACATTGTAATGGCTGCAACAGATGCTTCTCACTTCCGCACTGTCAGCTAGTGGTGGAACGGGATGCAAAAAATATCTGGGTTTTCTTTTTCAAATGAAGTTTTTATTTTTTAAAAAAGAAATGAATATTTGCTTGTGGCATCAATAGTTTTAAAGGGGCAATATAAATAAATTTGGGTGTATATCAATCTTCGCTGGAGAACAAGAAATCTCAATATTTACTGGGCGAAATATGCCCAACAAGCCAGTTTTACTCAGTGCAATTAACTGTGGGATGCCGTAAGAGTCAGTCCCTTTGATGTCCAATGAGCAAGACTTACAGCTTGAGATGGGTGAACTGCCACTTCGGGTTTCTCTCATTTCTCCAGCTTTAAGTTCAGCTGTCCACATTTCCACATCAGTCTGCCAATTTATTTTTCACGTCCCCATGAAAATTCATCTGAACTAGCCTAATGAAGAGTTACAGAGAACCTGAAATCTTGCGGCATTTTGGTTGGCCAAATAAAGGCATTGCCCTAATGTGGGTTTTTGAATTGTTTATTTATTATGAATTGATTCCCCCCAGTGTGAAAGCATTTCCAGCATGGTATCACCCATCCTTACAACAACCCTGTAAGGTAGGTTGGTCAGTACCCTCATCTTCCATATTGCAGTTCTGGAGCTGAGGATGGGAGAGAAAATGGCTTGCTGCTGAAAAGTCACCAGCATGTGTGAAATTTGGGGCAGGCAGGGGATCCCAGCCTCTATGCGTTGCCAGTGTTGTGTGCCTCAACATATTTAGCAAGCGGGTAAGCCCTCAGCACTTTCTATAAAAAGTGACTTTCAAACTATGGCCAAGGACGATTCTTGAAGAGCAAACAGCGAAGCACATGCTCAAGTGAAACTACCCATAATCCTTTGTAGCATGGCAGGGTTTACTTGAAAGACAGGTTTACATGAAATGGTTCCCCCTAAAACAGTCATGTATTGAACAATTAACCTGGTCACGACAGGCGACCAGGGGATTCCATGTAGGCGAGAAGGCAGATTACTCTACCCCTCCTCCCCAGCTCACTTGGTTTCTGAGCTAGTTGCTGAGGGAAAAACTCCCTCCTCAGTTATTGGCATGGAAACACTTCCCAGCTTCCATGCCCCGCATGGAAACTGTCCTTTGCCAACCTGGAAACCTCCAGATATTTTTAGACTACAATTCCCATCAGTGCCAGCTGCTGATGGGATTTGTAGTTCAAAACCACTGAACAACAGCAGGTTGGTGAAGGCTGGGATAGGTCAGTTGGTAGGGCATAAGACTCTTAATTTCAGGGTTGTGGGTTTGAGCCCCACGCTGGGCAAAATATTCCTGCATTTGCAAGGGGTTGGACTAGATGGCTCTTATGGTCCCTCCCAACTCTACAATTCTATGGATCTACTTTATGAACACTCATAGGAGGCTAGTAACATTTCAAACTTCTGTGGGCTTATTTACAGAATACTGCCCTAAAACTAGAAATCTGGGCGCAGCAATCACTGTTCTGGAAGTTATGCCATGTGTGAAGATGACTTCGGTCCAGATCTCATAGACACCTTCATTTCCTTTCCCCTCTAAGCAGCTTTGCAGCATTGGGTGAACTGAAAGACAAGTTAAAACGTTGCAGGAGCTTGATGAATAAGTGACCCCATTTCAGTCTTGGCCAGTGTGCTGTGCTTGGAACAGGCAGCTTAAACCAATCTGATTTTTGACTCACTGACATAAAAGGGATCTTATGAGATGCCGCCACCGTCCGTGGCAAGAAGGCAGTTTTGGCTTCCGAGAGAGACAGAGATGATTGCCAAGTTTTTCTGAAGAACCCTGGACTCCAAGCAGCCATCTTATTTACTGTGCTATCTTCCAGCCTTGGAAAGTAAAAGCTAGAAAAAACTCTCACCCTATAATCAACGAGGTCACATCTACACTATACATTTTAAAACACTTTAGCAGCCATGTCTTCCCTAAAAGGAATCTTGGGAACTGTGGTTTGTTGGGGGTGCTAGGAATTGTAGCTCTAGGGAAGATCTTCTCTCAGTGCTTTTAATGAACTACGATTTCCAGGATTCTCTGGGGGAAGCCATGACAGTTGAAGAGGGCTTTAAATGCATGGTGTGTATGTGAACTGACTTAGGATGTGGAATTGGGCATGTTTAGCCTAGAGAATAGGGGCCTGTTTACTGAGCATTCATCCTGATTTGCTTCCAGAGAGATTAGACAGTGTTGTCTATTTAGTAAGCATTAGTTCTGGTTTGTTTTCAGGGAGGCTTTATGATCTTTCATCGAAAACCAGTATTACCACACACTTGCCTCATTGGGAAAAGTCTGTTACACCACAATAACTCCTAATCAAGTGTAACTGTACAACCTACATTTGCCAGTCTGTGGTTACATCCCACTGGGAAACAGTGAGAGGCTAGGCAGACCCCTGAACACTAATGCAGGACACGACAGCACTCTTTAAAGTCCCGAAGGCTGTCGCATGGAAGAAGGCAGGACTTGGGCAGAGAACCAGATCATATGGTTACAGGAGGGCAGATTTCAGAGGAACAGACGGTGAAACACTGTTTAATAGGAAGAGCAGTTTGACAGTGTAAACCAGTTACCTCCAGTTTCTCTCACTGGAGTTGTTCAAACAGAGGTTGTTTCTTCCTGCACTGAACATGGTGTGTGTGTGAGAGAGAGAGAGAGAGTGTGTGTGTGTGTGTGTGTGTATGAGAGAGAGAGAGAGAGAGAGAGAGAGAGAGAGAGAGAGAGAGACTAGATTGGGAACAAGGCCCCCTCCACTTCTGCAATTCTAACCATGGAATGAGGTATCAGGTATCTGCAGGACTGGAAAGAGTTTTGAGAGAAGGCAGCAGAGGATCTTGTGGGATCCTCTACTTAACCCACACCTTATATTCTCATGGGACACGGGTGGCGCTGTGGGTTAAACCACAGAGCCTAGGACTTGCCAATCAGAAGGTCGCAGTTCGAATCCCCACGACGGGGTGAGCTCCCGTTGCTCGGTCTCAGCTCCTGCCAACCTAGCAGTTCGAAAGCACGTCAAAGTGCAAGTAGATAAATAGGTACCGCTCCGGCGGGAAGGTAAACGGCGTTTCCGTGCATTGCTCTGGTTCACCAGAAGCAGCTCAGTCATGCTGGCCGCATGACCCGGAAGCTGTATGCCGGCTCCCTTGGCCAATAAAACGAGATGAGCGTCGCAACCCCAGAGTCGGCCACGAGTGGACCTAATGGTCAGAGGTCCCTTTACCTTTACCTATATTCTCATGCAAGGCTTGATGCCTCAAGAGACCCACACCGTCTCAAGAAAGGCTGCAGGAAATTTAAAGGCAGTGTGGAAACGCCAAAGGGAAGGGCTGTAACTCAGCGGTGGAACATCTCCTTTGCATGCAGAAGGTCCCAGGTTCAATCCCCAGGATCTGCAGGTAGGCTTGGGAGAGAAGTTTGTATTGAGAGCCACTGCCAGTCAAGGTTGACAATACTGAGCTAGGTGGACTATTGGTCTGATTCAGTTCACTATGTTCCTTAGGAGAGCTAAAGGTGAGCCAATTCAGATTTGTTGACCCAAATGTTTGACAGAAGAGTTCTGTGTAACATGGAAGCCAGCATGTTTCAGCAACCGCAAAAGCAGGCTTAAGTCGATAGCCATCTTAAAAAAAATATCATTTAAATGGTGCAAGAAGAAAAACTGCAAAATCTCTTCTGTGTCTAACAGTAATCCAAGCTCCTACGTTTTTTAGCTCATTTGAGAAAAAGATCATTTAAAAAAAATTCTCAGAAGATATATACAAATGCAACAAAATAATTATGAAAAGGAAAAAAAATGATCGTTTTATAGAATAAGAAAGAGGAAGTTTTAAACAGTGCAATTCTATACCCTTGTCCTATTGAGATCCAGTGGGACTCACTCCTAGATAAGTGTGTACAAAAGAAAAGGAATAAGCTCCATTGGTCTCAATGGACTGTATCCAAGTTAGTCATGCTCAGAGCAGACTCATTGAAATTAATGGACCTAAGTCATAATTTATCTATGGGTCTACTCTGAGTCGGGATGTATGAAGACATCTTTGCCATTCTGCCCTGTACTCTTTGCAGGCAGCACTGTTTCTGCTCTGCTGCAATTCGCCTTCCACCAAAAACTACATTATTTGTTTCACTGTCTGCTGTGGCAAAATTACACAATTTATGTAACTTACAGAATTTATTACATTGTCATTACATTATTCTACTCCATTCGTTCAGTGCATAAGAAACACAATGTATTTTTTTGTGGGGGAAGGTTATCAATTATGTATCATTTGGATTGATTTTTGTTCTGGGCATTCCAGTAAATATTATACTGTATATATAATTCCAGTAAGATATTATATAAGGAAGGAACTACGGAAAGAGGGGGAGTCAAAATAAGCTATATATACGACAAATGGTTTGCTTTTCAAGCTTTTCTCCTTTTTTGAACTTTTTTATGTTGTAAAATTAATTATATAAATAATTTTTATTTTATTTTTAAGATTTCTGTTCTGGACAAGGGACGACTAAGTGAACGCTGACAATTTTTGCTCCTGTTTCTGTTGTCATCAGAAACCTGTGAAAACCCATAACTCTGAGTATGACTAACACTGAATACAATCCGATAGGGTTTGCTTCCAAGTCAACATGTATAGAATGGCGCTGTAAGTTAGGATCTATGCGTTTGCTACCACCAAGACAGGGAGGAAGTCTACAGAGAGCTCTTTGGTAACTAGAAGGATGTTGCAATAAGGAAAAATGACGCTTCTCTTGTTACATTTCAGTTCCGATTGGTGCTTCTGGTCCAGCCAGCAGCTTTGCATCCTTGTTTTCATTTACAGTATTCTTTCCTGAATTCTGAAATCAAAAAGAGGAGATGGAGGATCAGGGGGATTTCATGCCAGGATTCCACTGAGCCACAGTTGCATGTATCCAAATTTGAACATATGCCCCCTCCCGAAAAAAATAGCATCCAAAGGACCATAGAGCTTCCAATAATTTAAAAAGAGAAATAACAAATATTACGTTTGAGTGAATAATTAACAACAACAACAATTTATTTATACCCCGCCCATCTGGGTTTGAGTTTCCCAGCCACTCTGGGCAGCTCCCAACTGAGTATTAAAAACAATTCAGCATTAAATATTAAAAACTTCCCTAAACAGGGTTGCCTTCAGATGTCTTTTAAAAATAGGATAGTTGCTTATTTCCTTGACATCTGATGGGAAGGCGTTCCACAGGGTCACTACCGAGAAGGCCCTCTGCCTGGTCCCCTGTAACCTCACTTCTCGCAATGAGGGAACCGCCAGAAGGCCCTCAGCGCTGGATCTCAGTGTCCGGGCAGAACGAAAGGGGTGGAGACGCTCCTTCAGGCCCGAGGCCGTTTAAGGTTTTAAAGTTCAGCACCAACACTTTGAATTGTGCTCAGAAACGTACTGGGAGCCAATGCCAATGCAGATCTCTCAGGACCAGTTTTATATGGTCCCAGCAGCCACTCCCAGTCACCAGTCTAGCTGCCACATTCTGGATTAACTGCAGTTTCCGGGTCACCTTCAAAGGTAGCCCCACGTAGAGCACATTGCAGTAGTCCAAGCGGGAGATAACTAGAGCATGCAATAAATCACTCTCAATAGAAAAGCAAGCAGAATGATTCCAAAACCAAATTGAAGCAACCACGGCAATTTAAAAGCATTGGGTTAGCCTGGAAATGGCATGGCATGTTGATGGAGTACTGCTTACTCCTGACACTCGCTATGGCTAGTTCTACGCAGCCAACATGACTACGGGTCAAGGAGGCAGGTGGTCGGCCATACTTCTCCAAGCAGTTTGTCTGCATCCTCAGGCTGCAATAAACTAAACTGACCCAGTATAGATGGCGCAGACCATGCTCTGGACACCTCTAACTGTGGCATCCAACTCTGACCAAATCTGAGTGATTTGATCCCTAAAGTGCCTTGCAATGTTGTTTCCACAGGCCTCTGAGGATGTCAGAGCAACGCTCTCTTGGCCAGAAAACAAAAGCCCATTCACCACCCAGAAAAGCTCTGCCAGAGGGCTACTTGCAGACGCAATGGTAGCAGAGAAGTAAGCTTTCTTCAATGCCGCTACCACCATGCGGTAGGCACGATGGCGCAGCCTCACCCAGGTTCAGATTGCGACTTACACCACCTGTGCCCAGCCACTGATCCTCCTGTTTCATAGCATGCAGGTCACTGGAATGCAGAGGCAACCTGTGTGCCTCACTGCAACCATAAGGACACTCAGGAGCAATTGTTTCAATGGCTCTATTTATCTCACCATTCCACAGTGAGACGAGAGCGCCAGCTGGCTTGAGAAACAGTGCATTAAAAAGTAGCAGTTTATAGCAAAAGGCAGGAAGCACATGCATTTTGGATAATGTCGTGTGAACGCGGATTAAAAACCCAGTGCTGAAAACGCAGTGAGTACATGGTAAACGGCAGGGGAAATTCTCGAATGTGGAAGAAAGTGTCAAGAAGATTCTGCTAGCACATCAGTAGCCAGCATGCCGGCATTTCTCCCAAAGGGAAACAGTGACTCATCACCAGCAACCAAAAATCAATCACAGAGCTCATAATAACCCCCTTGTAAGCAGGCTGTGGTGGACTGATGAGAGGGTCAAAGCTATGGAAACTCCTTTTCTCCATCTGTGGCTGGCTTTGCTAACACCAGAGGGTGACACACCCTCTCCCATCATGCACTGGGGAACTTCGGGAAGGGAAACACAAATTGCCCCAACTTCACCTCCTTCTCTTACCTTTATCTAAGTCAATGTTCTTAGGTGGGAGGACCCGGTTATGTTCCGCCTTCTCCTTCAGGATATTGTTCTTGTAATCTGTAGCAGGAAAAGATCTCAGTTCAATGAGCAGCACGGAACAGAAGCTGGTGGAGGCAAAAGCCCCAGAACACCCATCAAAGTTCCAAAGACAGTGTGCAGATTGGTTATGGGGGGGGGGCTAAAGACGCAGATGGCGCTGTGGTCTAAACCACTGAGCCTCCTAGGCTTGCTGATCTGAAGGTCGGCAGTTTGAATCCCCGTGACAGAGTGAGCTCCCGTTGCTCAGTCTCAGCTCCTGCCAACCTAGCAGTTTGAAAGCACGCCAAAAAGTGCAAGGAGATAAATAGGTACCGCTGTGGCGGGAAGGCAAATAACGTTTCCGTGCGCTGCTCTGGTTTCGGTGTTTTGTTGCACCAGAAGCGGCTTAGTCATGCTGGGCACGTGACCCAGAAAAACTGTCTGTGGACAAACGCCGGCTCCCTTGGCCTGTAAAGCAAGATGAGTGCCACAACCCCAGAGTTGTCTGCGACTGGACTTAACTGTCAGGGGTCCTTTACCTTTACCTTTTTTAAAGAGGTCAGACCATTTGTGAACTTTTCAAAGAAAGAAACATAATATATGTGGGGCTGGTCCTTGGGGCTAGTCTGGAAGCTTTAGCTAGTGCAGAACGCTGCAGCTAGACCTGTGACATGCAATATCAAAAGCAACATGATGGCCAGAAACTATTACAGTATAGAAAACTTTATGGAATAATGCAAAACATCAAAATTATGAAACCGAAGTCTCTGAAAGTCCTTGAATAAGTCACATCCAGCTTGTAAACTTTGTATAATCGGCTATTGTCCAATTCTGATGTCCAGCTCTGAACTCTGCTGAACAGTGTTTCTGGATAGCAACTACTGTTTCGTTCAGTTCTTCATCAGCCAATTAGTTCAACAAACACTCGTGAGTAGAAAGATGCGTAATAATTCTATGAGCACTGTTCCAGAGTATTTTTCATTCTCATGTATATTACATCAATTCGAAAAAAGATTGGTTAATGAAGAAATTACACATCTTTGCAACACAGAGACTTGTGACAAGAACAGCCTATTGCTAACACATGTCACCCATCTTGAAAGACCTGCAGAGGCTTCCCATCTGCTACTAGTACAGGTTTAAGATTCTGGTACTGGTGTATAAAGTCCTGAGTACCTTAGGCTCATCTTCCCCTGTATGTAACAAGCAGATCATCCAGGGGGAGAACTACTGGTGCTTCCTCATGAACCAGAAGCACAACTCTGTGTGCTTTGAGTGCAGTGGGCTGCGTGGCACTCCCTCCCACCAGAAGTCAGCCAGAATCTTTGCTGAGTTTCACACGTCCAGTTAAAACCTTTTTACTTCAGGAGGACTTTGCATCATGAATGTTCTTTCTTTAAAATTCTGAGGTTTATGTTTTAAATTTTGTATGTTTATTTTTTTATTGCTGTTAACCACCTACAGTGCATGGTGAAAAGCAGGATATACATTTTTAAAATAAACAAATAATGAATAAGAGAAGTCATAGCCGGGTATTGTTAACTCAGCTTCATAATTTGTTTCACAGTGGTACCTTGGTTCTCTAACTTAATCCATTCAACTCCCGAAACTGTTCGAAAACCAAGGCACGGCTTCTGATTGGCTGCAGGAGCTTCCTGCACTCAAGCGGAAGCCAGGTTGGATGTTCGGCTTCCGAAAAACATTTGCAAACCAGGTTACTTCCGGGTTTGCGGTGTTCAGGAGCCAATTTGCTCAGGAACCAAGCCGTTCGAGAACCAAGGTACCACTGTAATGTTCTTTCTGTATTTTTTTTAAAAAAAACTTTGTGCAATGCAACAGCTAATTAAACACCAGTTTAAGCTATGTTGCCTCTTCTCCCCATTGTTCAGGCATGCTGGCTCCAAAGCAATACAGTGGTACCTCAGGTTAAGAACATAATTTGTTCTGGAGGCCCGTTCTTAACCTGAAACTGTTCTTAACCTGAAGCACTACTTTAGCTAATGGGGCCTCCCACTGCTGCCTCACCGCCGGAGCACAATTTCTGTTCTCATCCTGAAGCAAAGTTCTTAACCCGAGGTACTACTTCTGGGCTAGCGGAGTCTGTAACCTGAAGTGTATGTAACCTGAAACGTATGTAACCCAAGGTACCACTGTACTAGTTTTCAGAGTTCAGCTCTAGAATGTGTAAAGGGCTTGCTTACCACTCCAAAACAACCTCCAACACTTACCCAGCTTAATATCTTCACTTTTGTAGTTGGATACATCTGGTGTGTGGACTGGGAACTCGCTGAGATTCACTTCTTTCCTGGCAAAGCAAAAGAGGAGGGTTCTGATTTTTTTGTTGTTAAGTCAGATGCATTTCTAGCACTAGATTATACATCATCACATCCGTGCAACGGATGGCAATGGACTCTGCTTGACACTTTTTAACTTTTAATCACTCAGGGTGTTATTTCAATGAGCACAGAGGCTAGAAAAAGATGTTTGCTTAAATGAACATTGATGGCTACTAGCTAATATAAACTGAGGCTGCTTTAAAATGCAACATTTTGTCAGGATGTTTGCCTGAACCCCATAAGTAAACAAATAGATGCTATTTAGATGATAAGCTGGAGAAGAGCAACATCTGATGGTTAACTGCAACCCAAGTGAGACATTAGTCCAGGAACGGCATATCAGATCAGTTCATACTGGATTTTTTTTAACAAATGAAATCCTCATGCATTCGTAATTTCCATGTTCTACTTATTGATGGACAACAAGTCCCTTTGGTGCAAAGAACCAGTTTCTACTCACTCATCAAATTTTCTCACGTTGCACTCAAAACCTAGAAAAGAGAAAGAAAAGTCACTCAAGGGCTTTGACATCAGGGAACCATTTTTTGCAGGCATGAATAAGCAGTCACAAACCAATTCACATCTCATTTTCATGATGCTTGTTGATCGAACCAGTTCCCACTTCAGCAGCCATCCATTCTGAACTGACAAGATACTATGGGGTGCACATACGTGCCTGAATCAGACAGGGTACTTTCTTTTGGGAAACCCCATTCATACCTCTTGAAATCTGTTCCAAAATGGATGCAAGGAATGGATTTCATTCAGTACAAAATAAATGCACTCCTCTACTCAGAACTCCTTCAAACCTCAGCTCAAAACCCACAAATGGGTGGACCTTCCTAGGATGGAGAGCAGAAGGCCAAGCGGGGCTGTGCGTGCGTGACTTCAGCTGATGCAGGAAGCTGGAGAGACAGAGGCTTGTGTCGCTCTGGGCTAGACCCAAATCTGTGGCTTGGGGATCGCCCTGGGAATCTAATGAGGAAGAAAGATCTATGGGTGTGTTAATGTTGTGAGCCCCTCCATCCTAGGCTCAGGTTGAAAATATGTGTAAATAAAACCATAAAGACACTCCAGTCTCCAGTGACCTTCATTCCAAAGAAACTGAACCCTGGGAGAGAGAGCAGGCACCCCTGTAACGGTATTGAAAGCAGGATTGCATATAACTGCCCCCAACACCATCACGAGCACAAAATCACCATGAACACAGGGGGGCCACTAGGTGGCGCATCGGAAGATGGCTGACAATAACATCTCTCCGACCCACACGAGGTAATTTGGAGGCTATGATGGGGGTAATTAGCCTCCTTAACCCCCCCAGGATTGTGGGGGGGACGGCCCTTGCCTGCTGTGCCCTATACCACCCCCGAATTTGTGGGGGTGGGGGCACTAGGCACAAAGCCCTCCTGTGGGATTCCGGCACTCCTGGACTCCGTCCCTGATTCGCGCCGCTAGTTGCAAGCATCTTCAAAAGAAACAATTTGGACGAGATAAATTGCACATGCTTCAAGGAAAAAGGGGAGTAAAGACTGCTGACAGAAGAGATCTCTGATAACAAGACAAGAATAAAATATGAGAAGATACGTCAAGATACAGTACGACAAATGACTGAGGGGGGGGGGGAAACCTGCCTTCCTTTTTTTTTATGTGATTTAACAAGAATCCCCTCCCCTAATGAGTCAGAAACTAAGGACTTAAGCTGTGGATTTAAGGCTGTGTGGAGATAAACTTTCGAACCAAAGCAATGTTTCAGGATGAAGCTGGAAAGCTAAGAGTTTTGGAATGACGCAGTTAAAAATGCCGTCGCCATTTTGGGAGGCATTGTTGGAGCTCTTGGGTCTGGGAGGAGAAAGAGAGAAATAGAGTTGTTTACATATCGTGGATCAACTCCTCGGTGGGACTTAAGAGCGACAAATGCCAAATTTATGATGGAAAGAGCGATGTTATCTACGAAGGAGATATATGGAAACCATCTGGACTTAGTGGAGGAACGGGAAATCCGCACAGGATTATTATTTTGCTTATTGGCTTAAGGAGACTAACAGAAGAGATCGTAAAGGAAAAATAGAAATTATATGAAAAAGATATGATGTGGAAACACCAAGATAAGACTGGATAGAATTATGAACTTTGTCTGGACTGATTGGGACTGATTTGGACATTAACGCAGTAATAATAATAATAATAATAATAATAATAATAATAATAATAATAAATTTTATTTATATCCCGCCCTCCCCAGCCGAAGCTGGGCTCAGGGCGGCTAACAACAATCAAAATAGTCCAACATTCTAAAAACATTCATTATAAAATTAATTAAAATCAAATTAATGGCAACCATCAAGCAAAATTCTGTGCAGATTGCCAGAGGAGGGGGTCAGGCTGCGCCCTGACCAAAGGCCTGGTGGAACAGCTCTGTCTTGCAGGCCCTGCGGAAAGATGTCAGGTCCCGCAGGGCCCTAGTCTCTTGTGACAGAGCATTCCACCAGATTGGAGCCGCGGCCGAAAAAGCCCTGGCTCTGGTTGAGGCCAGCCTAACCTCTCTGTGGCCTGGGATCTTTAGGATGTTTTTATTTGCAGACCGTAAATTTCTCTGTGGGACATACCAGGAGAGGCGGTCCCGTAGATACGAGGGTCCTAGGCCGTATAGGGCTTTAAAGGTTAAAACCAGCACCTTAAACCTGATCCTGTACACCACCGGGAGCCAGTGCAGCTGGTATAGCACCGGGTGAATGTGATCTCGCAGCGAAGAAGATGATCTGAATCCCCCTTTGGATCTTGAAGTATGGGTTCCCCCAACAAAATTTAAAAATTTGGCTTTGGAATTTATGTGATGTGATTTAATTTGATGTGATTGGCCAGTTAATAAAAATTATTTTTTAAAAAAATCACCATGAACACAAAATAAATAGGACATCAGGAGGGCTCCAGATGCCCAGAAACTCACCTCTTCTCCGGCGCTTGCGTGTGACAAGTACCACAAGGATCAGGAGCAGAATAAAGAGCAGCAGCGTTGCCAGGATGTACCCTAACTGGTGGAAGAAATGAGCACGGCTCTCAGGAATGATGACATTGATCACGTTGTGGCCACGGCCGGCGTTTGGATCTGGGTGGCAGAGAGGGAAACCGAGAAGAAGGGGTGGATCAATGGTTATTCTTGCAGAGGGGAAGAAACTAACAAACTAGGTAACAGCTCAAAACAAGCCAGACTGTAGCTCAATGGTATAGAGTACGTGCTTTGCATGTAGGAAGTCATAGCCTCAGCCTCTGGGAAGCGCATAGGCAGGGCATGTTGGCAACAGACCATTCCGATGGTTGCCCTTCAGCACATGATCATAGGATGCTGTCTTATCCCAAGTCTGATCACTGGTCCATCTAGCTTAGTGCTGTCATGGCACAATAAAAATATCAGATTCTACCTGTCTGATATTAACCTGTAGGTAACTGCAAGGGTGGCTGAGCTTCTGTCAATAGTATCTCTTGGAGTGATGAATGGCACAGTTTAGCAGGAAGACACTCCAATTAAAATTTCTGTTTCTATATATCTGATATGGCTGCTTCTTTGTATATCGTTTCTGAAAATTGTATATGGATGTTTTAAGATGGTCTATATCTGTAATGCCTAATAAAGGTTTGGAGAAAGGAAGAAGCTTAATGCTGTCTACACTGACATGCAGCAGTATCCCAGGGTTTCAGGAATATTTCAGCACCTTACCTGGAGATGCTGGGGATTGAACCTGGGTCCTTCTGCATGCAAGGCAGGTGCTCTACAAGCCTGAGCTACAGCCCTTTCCTGGGCTGCATATTCAGGGATATACTGCTAAATGGAGGCGCCACTTAGCTATCATGGCCAATAGCCATTGATAGACTGACCCTCCTCCATCCCTTTGTCTAATCCATTTGCGGCAGTAGATTCCATACATTAATCACGTGCCCTATCACTGAGAAGTATATCCTTTTGCCTGTCTCAACTCTTCTGAAAAATCAGCTTCAGTCAATGAGCCTCACAGAAGAAAGGGGGGGAGAAAATAAATGTTTTCCATTAGACTGTAGGCTCAACTCTTAATGGCTGCCACCACTAACATCTATGGAACAAAATAACATAGCGCACATCGTACCAAGTTACTCCATTTGTCCATCTGGGATACTCTAATCCACAGAGAGGCAAACTAAGGCCCGGAGGCTGGATCCGGCCCAATCGCCTTCTAAATCCGGCCCACAGACGGTCCGGGAATCAGTGTGTTTTTACATGAGTAGAATGTGTCCTTTTATTTAAAATGCATCTCTGGGTTATTTGTGGGGCATAAGAATTCATTCATTTCCCCCCAAAAAATATAGTCCAGCCCCCCACAAGGTCTGAGGGACAGTGGACCGGTCCCCTGCTGAAAAAGTTTGCTGACCCCTGCTCTAATTGGCAACAACTCTCTCAGCCAGAAGTTTATCAAATCACTAGCTGTTGGGTTTTTTTAACTAGTTTCTCATTTTCCCAAATTTTAACTCTAGTTCTGCACGTTTCCATATTGGTAAAATGGATAGCTCAGTTGGTTAGAGTGTGGTGCTGATAACGCCAAGGTTGCAGGTTCGATCCCTGTATGGGACAGCTGCTTGCAGGGGGTTGGACTAGATGGTCCACAGGGTCCCTTCCAGCTCTTATGATTCTGTAATTCTAATTCTACGACCAACAATCCGCAAGCAAATCGGGATGAGTGCTCATTGCTGTATAACCGATCCACCAACAATTCAGAATGAATCCTAAAGAAAAACCAGGCACAGCCTATCTAACTTCTGTGTAAGCTTCCTGCAGGCAAATCAGAACGGATGCTCAATCAACAGATCATTCGGAGGAACCTTATGTGCTGTAAACCTTACTGAGGGGAAGGAATGTTGACGCAGGCCAAGAGAGCGAGTTTAGATAAAACAAAATAAAACCACACATGCGTGTGCACACTGAAAAAAGAACAGCAATGCAGGGAGTAAGCCAGAAATCCATTCCTTTGCAGGGCGTATGTTGAGCTGGAGAAGGGAAACTTTAGAGAAAGTCGCCAGTGCGGAATGTATCTCTCTGGACAGATTAACCAGGCAGATCATGTTTAAAAGAGAGATTTGGAGCCATTCAAAGGGGTTAGACAAATCCAGATGAGCGGCTGATAGCAGCAGTCTGGGTTTGTTTTGTTTAATTTACCTTGCGGGGCAGGAGGTTAGGGCAGGAGCTACTTTTGCTTTGTGGAATGTCTCACCGCCCACACCCAATACAAGTCTGTACCGCAGTCCCTATCAGTGGTGGCTAGTGCCCATTGGGATTGATGGAGTGACTGTAGACATGCAAGGAGACTGCGATTTCTGCCCTGCCCTGCCTTTCCTCCTTTCTGCTTCAGTTCTGGTTCCACTAAAACCAATGTTGCTCATTTGGCTATCCACTATGGCCGAAACTAATGCAATAAGTACTGGGTTGCATCCAACAATTTTTTACTGGGAGCAGCCCACTGAAATTAATGGAAGTCAGATATGCCCATTGATTTCAATGGCTCTACTATGAGTAGGACTAGCATTGGATATACAACCCCATTAAATTAAATACTTCAATGGGAGGGAAACGCAGAAAGTGACAAAACGGTTTATGTTACATATACGAAGAAGAAAACAATGATAGCAAACGCAACTCGTTTTCGCTTGCGTGATTTCCATTCCTGACCTTGGGACAAACCTGCTGATTGCGGCAATTAACCCTCGCGTTTCTGTTTCCGACGGAATTCTCAGTCTTCTTCTCTAGGCGGAAGGCAAGGAGACCGACAGTAGGTGGAGACATAGCCAACTCATTCGAGTTTTGTCCCCATCTGAGACTAAGGGGGAATGCCACACCCTGGACTGGTTATGAGTAAAAAATGCAGGCAATTCTCACGGTGGCCAACCAGATGTCTATGGAAAGCCTGCACTTTGCCCGATTGTGATTCCCAGCAACTGGTATTCAGAGGCATACTGCTTCTGACAGCTGAAGCATTTATTATTGTTGTTGTTGTTGTTGTTAAATTTATATACAATTTACAGAGCCATTGTGGCAAGTAGCCATGGCAAGCCTCCTCCTCTAGACAGGCGTTCGATCTGATCAAGCAGGGCTAACTCAAAATTAGAAAAAAAAATTCAACTCTTTTCCCACTAAAACTTAAGCTACAAGGCAGCCTTCAAGCCCAGTAAAGACACTGCAACATATGTTGAAGATGTTCTAATTGATGATGATAACGCCACGCTAACCTTCCCTTTTCACAAAATATGAGCAATCCATAAAAACAGGGAACGGATGGCTTCTTGCTGTTGCGGTTTTAAAAAGAAAAATGCGGGGGGGGGAGCACCTTCCACTGAAAGCCATAGAGTTAACTTCAGATTTGACGGCAAGGATCAGCCAAAATATAACTAGGCCATGTTGATATTGTAAGCAGAATAACATTTCCTGTCTAGAGAACTGTTCCAGATTTGGAGCTGCGCCCAGGATTAAGAGGATCCAAGGAAAAGCTTCGATGCTATGATTTTTCTTTATCTTTCCTTATGTGCGCATGTGTGTTTTAAGGTTCTGTCCCTGTAGGAGTTTACACGGTCACACAGCAGGGGTTCAAGAGGCGGTTGCAGCAACTCTCGCTGCTGAGTAAACACAAATCTACTTCCCACTGCGCTGCTTTTCAGGGGCGGAGGAAGGGGGCGCAGGGGTGCAGACAGCCCCGGGTGTCACCACTGAGGGGTTGACAAAATCCCAGGTGGCACTCACCGCAGGGCCTGCAGCGCACCCGAGCCACACGTCTCTCCTGGGAGAGACGCAGTGGCTTGGGCGTGCACAGGCTCTGCACTGCCCAAACGGTCCACCAGCTGCCCCCTCCGCAGGTGTAGGGCGGCTGAGTGGGAGGAGGCAGGCAGACTCTGGAGGCCCTGCAGTGTGCCTCGACCCTATGGGCACGCCGCCCCAGGCGCCTGAGCGGCTTCCTCCACCGCCGCCGCTTTCCCCCAGTACAGTGGTACCTCGGGTTAAGTACTTAATTCGTTCCAGAGGTCCCTTCTTAACCTGAAACTGTTCTTAACCTGAAGCACCACTTTAGCTAATGGGGCCTCCTGCTGCTGCTGCACCGCCGGAGCACGATTTCTGTTCCTATCCTGAAGCAAAGTTCTTAACCTGAAGCACTATTTCTGGGTTAGCGGAAGCTGTAACCTGAAGCGTATGTAACCCGAGGTACCACTGCATTGGGGAAAACCAAACATGAAGTGAAGAGGAAAGATTCACAACATACAGAAGAAAGTAAGAACATAAGAAGGACCTGCTGGATCAGGCCAATGGCCTACCTAGTCCAGTATCCTTCTCTCACAGTGGCCACCTGTGGGAAACCAGCAAGCAGGACCTCCAACGCCACAGCACTCTCCCCTCCTGTGGTTTCCAGCAGAAGCTTGCCTGCCTTTGGCAATGGAAGCTGAGGATAGCCATCAAAGCTAGCAGCCTTCTCTGTTGTTTTTTTTAGTACAGTGGGTGGCGCTGTGGGTTAAACCACTGAGCCTAGGGCTTGCTGATCAGAAGGTCAGCGGTTCGAATCCCTACGAGCTCCCATTGTTCGGTCCCTGCTCCTGCCAACCTAGCAGTTCGAAAGCACGTCAAAGTGCAAGTAGATAAATAGGTACCGCTCAGGCGGGAAGGTAAACGGCGTTTCCGTGTGCTGCTCTGGTTCGCCAGAAGTGGCTTAGTCATGCTGGCCACATGACCCGGAAGCTGTACGCCGGCTCCCTCGGCCAATAAAGCGAGATGAGCACCGCAACCCCAGAGTCGTCCGCGACTGGACTTAATGGTCAGGGGTCCCTTTACCTTTGGTTGAGAACGGGATCCGTTCCGGAGGCCGTTCACAACATGAAAAGCCCGCAACCTGAAGTGCCGTATCTGCACAGGTGCGTGGCGCAATTTGATGCTTGTGTGCATGCGCGAGCAGCGAAACCCAGAAGTATCCCTTTCTGGTACTTCCAGGTAGCCGGGGGACGCAACCCGAAAAAACGTATCATGAAGCAAACGTAACATGAGGTATGACTGTACTTCTTCACACAATGCAATAGTTAAACCACCAGAATTTGATCCCGTGAAAGGTAGTGCCTTATAAAGGGGATCAGACAAACTCAAAGAGGAGAAGGCTACCCATGGCTAGAAGCCATTATTATTATGTACTTTCCCTCACTGTCGGAGGCAGTAAACCTCTAGGTTCTAGTTGGCAGGAATCACAAAAGGGGAGAGTTCTCTTGGCCTCAGGTCCTGCTTGTTGGTTTCCCAGGGGCATCCGGTTGACCATTATCAGATGAGGATGCTAAGACTGGATGTAATGGGAGGATGGGCATTACCGTATTTTTCGCACTATAGGACGCACTTTTCCCCCTCCAAAAAAGAAGGGGAAATGTGTGTGCGTCCTATGGTGCGAATGCAGGCTTTTGCTGAAGCCTGGAGAGCGAGAGGGGTCGGTGCGCACCGACCCCTCTCGCTCTCCAGGCTTCAGGAGAGCCCCTCCGCCAGGCCCACAAGCTCGGGGGACAGAGGGGAGGCGGAACGCCGCCATCCCGCTGTCCCCCGACTTGGTTAGAAGGCTGGCGGGGGGAGAAGCCTGCTCCTCCCCGTCGCCAGCCCCGCAAACTCGGGAGACAACGGGAGAGGCACAGCGCGCCCTTCCTGCTGTCCCCCGACTTGGCTAGAAGGCTGGCGACGGGGAGAAGCCTGCTCCTCCCCATCGCCAGCCCCGCAAACTCGGGAGACAGCAGGAGAGGCGCAGCGCGCCCTTCCCGCTGTCCCCCGACTTGGCTAGAAGGCTGGCGACGGGGAGAAGCCTGCTCCTCCCCGTCGCCAGCCCCGCAAACTCGGGAGACAGCGGGAGAGGCGCAGCGCGCCCTTCCCGCTGTCCCCCGACTTGGCTAGAAGGCTGGCGGGGGGAGAAGCCTGCTCCTCCCCGTCGCCAGCCCCGCAAACTCGGGAGACAGCGGGAGAGGCGCAGCGCGGAATCCCGCTGTCCCCCGACTTGGCTAGAAGGCTGGCGGGGGGGGGGAGAGAAGCCTGCTCCTCCCCGTCGCCAGCCCCGCAAACTCGGGGGACAGCGGGAGAGGCGCAGCGCGCCATCCCGCTGTCTCCCGACATGGTTTGGAGGCTGGCGGAGGGCTTCCTCCTCCCCCAGCCCCGCAAGCTCCCAGAGCGATGCCAAAGCTGCGCGCAGCTTCGGCATGGCTCTGGGTCCGTTCTGGGGGAGGGGGAAGCTCGGGCTTCCCCCGCCCCAGCCCCACGCCTGGCGGGGGGGGGATAATTTTTTCCCCTTTATTCCCCCCCCCCCCAAATCTAGGTGTGTCCTATGGACCGGTGCGTCCTATAGTGCGAAAAATACGGTATTCCTAACTGTTTATTGCTAGGATTAGTGGGATGTTTGGGTTTGGGTGTGGGTGTGTGAGGAGAGCTGAGTGCAAAGGTCTGATCCAGCTAGCTCTTCTTGTAATCTTTACAAGCTGGTGAGAACTTCCAGCTGCCTTTCTGAAGCGAAAAGACAGAAGGAAAATAAATACTGTTCCCATTGGTTCAGCAAGTTCTCCCTGTTCAGAAAAAGAAAAGAAGGAAAAACTCCACCCAGGAGTTTGAGCTGTGGAAGGGGGCAGGAAACACCCCCCCCCAAAAAAAAACCCACCCGTTTTTGTTATGCACTGCTTAGAAATATATTTCCCTTAGGATTTGGAACAATTTTCTGGTTGTAATCAAAATAAATTCCACTCGTTGTTTGGGGGGGTGGATGGGAACGGTTTCTTCTCATTCAGTTTCCCTATGATTGGTTGTTGTTTTTTTTTCAGCTTTGCATGTGCAAATTTGAATTGTGCCTTCTGACTTATTCCCATAAGGCCAGCTGCTCCCATATGGCATCTGATTTCTTCCCCCATTCCACACTCGTGAACCCAACACACTGCAGTGCTCCATAAACTACCATCACCAGCCCATTAAAAAATTATCATGCCATCTTCAGCTTCAATATTAAACAGCCAATAAATATTAAAAGCATGATAAATATTTTAAAATGTTAATAAGCATTGAGCTGTACCCTGCAGGTTTTCTTTAAAAAATGATTTCAAAACTCCACATATATTTCTCACTGTTTTGATTGGGATAGCTATAAAAAGAGAACAAGATTGAAAGGTACCTACTTATTCCGGAGATGGAAAACATGGAATGGAGTGAAACTGAGAAGGATGTGGCTCTTTTGAGCTTTAGGCAACCGTTTTCCACATTGACGTTTGTCATGGAACCCCTGTTGCAAAGGATTCTGGTACGTAAGTGACGTTGCACACCTGATTCACCCTTGAATCCTCCACAACAGGAGTTCCACGATGGTGTCATGACCCTGAAGTCCACAGGGTCACTGTGGGCTGAGGAGCTGGACCATGTTCCTGGCTCTGAGCTTGATGGTGGTGAACAAGAGCTCACTGAATCTGAGACACCCCACCGCACCAGGACTCCTAAAACCAGAGCAGGAACCAACACAGGTGGAGAGGGAAAAGCCATCTGAGAAGGAATCCTATCCTTATTGGGACAGGAGTTGGGGTAGGAAGGTGAGCTTGAACCACCTCCCTTCCAAACTGAGGCCTACATGAGGTGTCACCTCAGATGCCTTGTTCTTATGAGTGGGCAAACTGTTATGATGAGGTGGTCATTTCTCCCCCCTCCCCCACCACTGAAAATAGGTATCTTACATTCATGTGGTGGAGAAATCATTGTGAGGGTGACATCCACTTTCTCGCAAGAAAGATCCTTGCTTTTCTTAAAGGGGCTTTTTTTGTTGTTGCTGCTGAAGAAGCAGCCATTTTCTTCAGAGCAAAGACCCTTATCTTTCACGAGGAGACAATAATTTGTTCAAGGGGCAGCCAATTTCTCTCAACCAAGTTCCTTGGGTTGTATCCAGTGCTAATCATACTTAGAGTAGACCCACTGAAATTAACCAACTTCAGTCCATTCATTCCAATAGGTCTGCATATTTTGCATCAACCTCTTCTATAGATAGATAAATAAGCAGCCATTTTCTTTTCACAACAAAGCTCCTTATCTTTCACAAAGGGGCAAATATTTTCCTGCAGCAAAATTGCCTCCTTTGATGCAGCAAAAACACCAATTTTGACTCTGTGCGTGTTGGAATTACCTACCTGCAGCCGGCGCATTGTGACGAGTGAAGTTCACCACCACCACCTTCTTTTCCGGTTCCGGCTCCACAACAGAGACCCGGAAGATCCTGCGCTCGTGAAGGCCGCAGTAATGATGGTGGAGGTGGCAAGAATAGGTGCCTTCATCAGCCACTTCCAAACCGGATATCCTCAAGGAGAAGTCTCCCTGGGCGAAAGCCTTGTCAGTGATATTCATCTTTTGCCGGATAAACAAGGGGCCATAAGAGCGCCCCTCTCCAGAGGCGTACAGGTCAATGAGGCGATCGGCCTTGTCATGAGGCACCCCTGGTGGCTGCCAGTCCCAGTGGACCACCTGCTGGTCCTCTTCGTCGTGCCGCTCGGTCCAAATTTGGTTCCGGTTAATACAGGGGAGTAAGACGGCGCTTCCCTTCAGGGCCACGATCACAACTTTCTCCCCATCCCAAAACTTCTGCACTTCTTCAACTGTTGAAAGAACCGTGCAAAAGATACAGTGAGAGGGGAAAGTATTTGATCCCCTGCTAAATTTGCCCGTTTGCCCTCTGATGAAGAAATGACCTGTCCATAATTTTAATGTGAGTGACAGAATAACAACTACGATTCAGGAGATACCATTTTACATGTGCTGTTTTCCAAGCAAGCACTGGGAAGTTCAAAGCAACCTTTGCTGTGACAAGCCTATAGCTCCAACTCTCCTCACCAACATGCTATGAAAAAAGACAGGCATGGAAATAGGTGTGTCCTCCAACAAAGACCCATATCTTGGTGTAGTGATTAAGAGCAGTGGACTTGTAATCTGGTGAACTGAGTTCGATTCCCTGCTCCTCCACATGCAGCTGCTGGGTGACCTTGGGCTAGTCACACTCCTCTGAAGTCTCTCAGCCTCACTCACCTCACAGAGTGTTTGTTGTGGGGGAGGAAAGGAGAGGAGAATGTTAGCCACTTTGAGACTCCTTATGGTAGTGATAAAGCGGGATATCAAATCCAAACTCTTCTTCTTCTTCTAGAACTATGAGGCCATGGAGAAGCTCAGTTACCTTCCCTGATTCTACTCAGTGGCTTTAGCTTTTGCTCTTCTATGCTTGGTTCTGGAGTGCTTTATTGTATTTTGACTTGACTTTGTGTTGCCTAGACCAGGCATGAGGAACCGCTGACCCTCTAGATCAGGGTTTCCCAAACTTGGGTCTCCAGCTATCTTTTTTGGACTACGGTTCCCACCATCCCTGGCCACTTGTCCTGCTAGCTGGGGATGATGGGAGTTGTAGTTCAAAAACCACTGGAGACTCAAGTTTGAGAAACCTTGCTCTAGATCAGTGTTTCTCAACCTTTGGGTCCCCAGATGTTGTTGGACTACAACTCCCATCATCCCTAGCCAGTATGACCAGTGGTCAGGGTTGATGGGAGTTGTAGTCCAACAACATCTGGGGATGCACAGGTTGAGAACTGCTGCTCTAGATGATGCTGGCCTTTCACCATCCCTGACAAATTACCCATGCTGGCTGGGAGAGATGGGAGTTGGGAGCTTAACCATATCTGGATGGCTACAGGTTCCCCATCCCTGTT
The DNA here is from genome assembly GCF_027172205.1 of Podarcis raffonei. Lineage (NCBI taxonomy): Eukaryota > Metazoa > Chordata > Lepidosauria > Squamata > Lacertidae > Podarcis > Podarcis raffonei. Next base: position 71,955,616 of record NC_070609.1, on the reverse strand, counting down.
TTAATCCATCTTAATAAAAGCCAGAGCAACCACTCATACCAAGACACAGGAGGGAGTCTTCTTTCTGGAGAGTGATCCCAGCTCCCAAGACCCTTCCACCCAAGGATGGGGAATTTGTGATCCTCCAGATGTTGCTAGCCTACAACTCCCATCATCCCTGACCATTGCCCATGCTGGTTGGAGCTGATGGCAGCTGGAGTCCAACAGCACTTGGGGTCTCCTGTTCCACATCCCTGGCCAAGGTTCCAGCCTGTGGTTGACTTTGCTGTGCGGAATTGCCTTCAAAGATGCTCAGAAAGCGAGACTTAAACTGGCTGGTGCAAGATGCTATGTATGACTCAAGGTACTTTCCAAAGCAGCTTTAGATGTGAGCGACCAATTAAGAACACATCTGTTGCTCCTTATCTTCTCCTCCACAAAACCAGGAGAGGAGCCATATTCTGAGCTATTGCACAGATGGATGGCATGACGGTACAAACCGAATCAAGCTTTTCCCAGCATAGTGAATCACAAGAAAATCATGGCAAAGTTGCAGCGTGTAGTGAGGAGAAGGTGTCAAACTTGGACCGGGAAGAGCAGAGTTCAAATCCCCCACTCATCTGAGCCATCTGTCAGCCTAGCCTCATTCTGAGTGCCCTTTTTCTGAACCTTTTCTAACGCTACCATGTGCTTTCTGGGGTGAGGCTTACTAAGAACTATACTGGGCACAAGCCCATGCAGTCTTTTGAAAAGTCCCAAATCTTCCTACCCTCCTAAATCAGCCTTCCCGAACCTGATGCTACCACCCGACTCCAAATGTTTGGGACTCCATCATCCTTGATGAACTTTCTGGCTGCAGCTGCTGGGAGTCATAAAAAGGTAAAGAGACCCCTGACCATTAGGTCCAGTCGTGGCCAACTCTGGGGTTGCGGCGCTCATCTCACTTTACTGGCCGAGGGAGCCAGCGTACAGCTTCCGGGTCATGTGGCCAGCATGACTAAGCCGCTTCTGGCAAACCAGAGCAGCACAAGGAAACACCGTTTACCTTCCCGATGGAGCGGTACCTATTTATCTACTTGCACTTTGACGTGCTTTCGAACTGCTAGATTGGCAGGAGCTGGGACCGAACAACGGGAGCTCACCCCATCGCAGGAATTCGAACCGCCAACCTTCTGATCGGCAAGTCCTAGGCTCTGTGGTTTAACCCACAGCGCCACCCGCGTACCCGCTGGGAGTCATAGTCTGACACAAATTGGAAGACGCCAGATAGGGAAAAGCGATCCTCCTGGTTTGCAAAGGGTTTGCTAGTCCGCACAGAGAGGCAGAAGCCTGGAATTATCCTAGGCCTCATTTTCGGCACAGTACAGCTGATGCTCCTCTAAGCCTTTTGATGCAGCCTTGTGACAGGAAATGCTCCGATGCCCACAAACATCTTAATTGCAGCTCCCTGGCCATCCATTTGCTCTGTACATGTGGCTGCCTCAAACAAGACTTGTGCGAGTTTACAAAAGAGGAACATGATGGGGAGCAAAAACACTAGGCACAAACACACCCTCCCGCTTTCATCTTGCCGCACATCTTTTACAACAGCAACAACATTTACCTTCTTCGGTTACATCCAGTTGTATCTTCACAATTTCGTACAGGTGACAGTAATGGTGGTGGAGGTTACAAGAGTAGATGCCTTGGTCGCTCCTGGAGATGTCTTGATTGAAATGCAGTAAGGAGAGAGGGAGAGAGAGAACCATAGCTGTCAACCTTCCCTTTTTTTGCGGGAAATTCCCTTATTCCAGCGCTGTTTCCCGCTGCTTCCCACTGCTATCTCGGATTGTTAGATATCCCGTAGACTGTCCCCGGGACAGGTGAGGCTGCTGATCCCTTATTTTCAAGGTTGCTGATCCCTTATTTTCAAATCTGAAAGTTGACAGCTATGGAGAGAACTTTGGCATCCAGGTAACAAAACCATGGGGTTGCAGCCAATGCTAGTCTTGCTCCGAGTTGACCCATCCAAGTTAATGGGCAAGATTAACTTCAGTTCCTTAATTTGCACAGGTCCACTGTAAGCCAAACTTAGTCAGAGAAGGAAGGGACCCTGACGGTCATCTAGATCAACCCTCTGCTCAGTGCAGAAGTATTACAGCTGCAGCATTCTTGACACATACCTGCCCAACCTCTAGTAAAATATATCCAGCTAAGGTGAGCCCACCACCTCCCAAAGCTGGTCACATCCCTTCCCCCAAAGCATCCCGAGAACTGTAGCTTACCCCTCGGGCACTGCGCTACAGTTCTCTACAGCCTAATGAAATAAACCAACAATCAGTATCTCCTGTTTAAGGATCAGTGGTAGATGATGAAGGGCGGGGGAAGGAGCTATTTCCCTGAGCTTCATCATGTCACTTTCTAACAGGGAAAATTCACCACAAGGTGATCATTTCCACTGCACCTGGAGTAGAATCATAGGATTGAAGGGGCCCTCGTGTGGTGAGAGCTGGTATTTAGCAAGCCAAACTTCAAGCTCGCTCAGGATGCTAAAGACCCCAGTTAGAATCATAGAATCATAGAAGAGTTGGAAGAGACCACAAGGGCCATCGAGTCCAACCCCCTGCCAAGCAGGAAACACCATCAGAGCACTCCTGACATATGGTTGTCAAGCCTCTGCTAAAAGACCTCCAAAGAAGGAGACTCCACCACACTCCTTGGCAGCAAATTCCACTGTCGAACAGCTCTTACTGTCAGGAAGTTCTTCCTAATGTTTAGGTGGAATCTTCTTTCCTGCAGTTTGGATCCATTGCTCCGTGTCCGCTTCTCTGGAGCAGCAGAAAACAACCTTTCTCCCTCCTCTATGTGACATGGAGTTCTGGGATACTTCATTCTGTTCCCCCCTGGTTTCCCCTTACAGTCAGACAAAACACACACACTGATGGCTGGTGCTCATGGGGACTGGTGGAGCTGCAGACAAGGAGACCAACAGTAGGTGGAGCTAGAGCCAATGACAAGAAGAACCACTCCTTGAGGGGATGTGAGGAAGGAAGGTGGGGCTGTCAGGGTAGACTGGGACTGGACCAGTCTCCAATGTACACAGCTATGCGCTCCCCCAGAACAGAATTGCAGCATTCTGTGGCCACAGAGCATGCTCAGCTCCTACTGGGCTGCTTTAGGCCCTGTTGCCAGTACTAACTAATCAGATCTTTACATGATGGGCTACTCATTAATGCATTATATTTACACCCCTGCTTTGGCCCAAACTGGCAAACGAAAACAAAAAGAAAATTAATACGTTTGAAATCCTGCTTTATGATTTCTACTGATCCAGTGTTTACTTCTCTTGGGTTTTTACAAATGCTGCTTTTGTTTATTTTTAAAATATTTATTCTCTTTGTTAACTTCTGGGGGTTTTTTGGGGGGAGTGCTGTAAAAGAAAAAGAAGGATTGATTTGGAATATAGGAAGCTGCCTCATAACTGAGTCAGACCATTGGGTGCATCGAATTAGGTCAGCATTGCCGGCACTGGCTGGCAGCCCTACTGAGAGATGCCAAGAATGGAACCCGATACCTTCTGCATGCAAAGCAGATGCTCTGCTACTGAGGTATGGTTCTTCCTGTCTGCTCATTTCATACCCAGGCGAAGTGTGTGTGTGTGTGTGTGTGTGTGTGTGTGTGTGTAACCATCTTGGGTCCCGGTACCTTTGACTACCAGTGAGAAGTTGCCATCCACAAATGCATTTTCCGGCATGAAAATCCGCCCTTGGTTGTAGCCGCTGTAGACTCGCTGATCCCCGGCCGAATACATGTCGCACAGTCGCTCGGCATTGTAGTCTCCATACTGGTTCCTGTACAGATCCCAGTGGACCACACGCTGGCGGTCGTTCAGGCGGTCCTGGGTCCACACCATCCTGTAGCTCTTGCAGGAGAGGACCGTTCGAGTGCCCGCCTTGGCAGTGATGTTCTGCACAGACACTACTACGCTCTCAAGATTGGAAGCATCCACTGGGGCTGTCATATGGGAGAGAGAGGGGGGAAGAAGAAGAAGCCATGTGGGGAGATGCACCCACAATCGAAAGCCTGTCTTCCTCTGCCCACCAGGACTTGAACCCACAACTGCATGGAGGCCAACCTAAGAAGAGCCCCACTGGATCAGGCCAAAGGCCCGTCTAGTCCAGCATCCTGTTCTCACAGTGGCCAATCAGATACCCCGATGGGAAGCCCAAAAGCAGGAACTGCTTTCCCCATATGCGATTCCTGGCTATCGGTGGTACACAGAAGCTTATTGCCTCCAACAGTGGAGCTACAACAATAGCCGTAATAGCTAACAGCCTAACCACTGGCAACCACAGCCTAGTGCAGATCATATCTCAGCTGATACAACTCTCATACTGTAGCAGCTCAATCCCATACATGCCTTATTTCTGAGAAGTCCCATTTGGTTCAATGGGGCTTTTTCCCAGGTAAGTGTACATGGGGTATCAGTCCAGCTCTGAGAGCCAGTGTGCTGTAGTGGTTAGGAATGCTGGATCAGGACCTGGGAAACCAGGGTACAAATCCCCACTTGGCCATGAAGCTAACTGAGTGATCTTGAACTAGGCATACACTCTCAGCCTAACCTCCCTCACAATGTTGCTGTTGCTGCCATAAGGCTAAAATGGGGAAAGAGGGAGAACTGCATATGCCACCTTTGGCTTCTTATAGGAAAATGCAGGTTATAAATGTAAAAATAAATAACCACTATAACAATTTATAAGGATTTTTAAGGTCACGGAGGCAGATTCCCCCCCACACCCCCGATATACGCCAACCCCATAACCACCAGGCCCACAAATTAATAAGGTTTTTGTGACATTCAACATAGTTTGATTGCAGTAATTATTAGTATTACTGTTATTTAGATTTGTTAGTTGCTTGTTACCAAAAGGTTGCCAAGTGACTTATAAGAAGTTTAAAAACATAAGTGCATTATTACACCATTAACATGATTCATACAAAGCAGCTGAAGTTCATACGAAATATTTGTATTTACCTGAATAGGGATGGACAACAGACTCTGAAAGGAGAAAGAAAAAGAAAATATTAGTGACACAATAGGTGGATCTGCATTGATTAGCTGTGTTTCCTCTCAGGGATTTGACTTGGCAAGCCAGGATGCAGCCTCAAAAGGATATTTGTCCTTTCCCCAGTAGGGCTGACCAAAATCCTGCTGGATTCAGGGACACAGATCCCCACCAAGCGGATGCACCAACTCTGTAGCCGTCAGACATGTCATCCCCAAAACTACCAGGCCGCCAACAGGACATGGGAATCCTGTAACACTAACCCGCTTGCTGATAACCTTCTGTCAAGACGCCAACCCCAGAGAGCCAGCCAGCTTGGTTTCTGTTTCGCCCTGTCATTTTGGATTTGAAGAAGAGGAGTTTGGATTTGACATCCCGCTTTATCACTACCCGAAGGAGTCTCAAAGCGGCTAACATTCTCCTTTCCCTTCCTCCCCCACAACAAACACTCTGTGAGGTGAGTGGGGCTGAGAGACTTCAGAGAAGTGTGACTGGCCAAAGGTCACCCAGCAGCTGCATGTGGAGGAGCAGGGAATCGAACCCGGTTCACCAGATTACGAGTCCACTGCTCTTAACCACTACACCACACTGGCTTTTGTGTACTAATTGGTATCTAACATGTTTTTAACTTACTGCCATTCATTGCTTGCGAATGACATTATCTGTTATTATGGATTATGTTAAGAGTCCTTGGATTTTTTTTCATAGAAAGCAAGTTGTAGAAACTGTGGCCTTCTTCCAGACATTGCTCCCATCGCCCTTGAGCGGTGGCCATGCTGTTTGCAGATGATGAGGGCTGGGAGTCCAACGACATCAGGAGGGCCACACGTTCTGCACTCATGATCGATAAAGAGACTAGCTCGTACCTTGTTGCAACAGTTTTTCTGCAGGTCTATTTGCTGTTCAAGTAATATTATCAGAGGTAGACCGATAGAGCATCTGCTTTGCATGCAGAGGGTCCCAGTTTCAATCCCAGGCACCTCCAGGTAGGGCTGGGAGAGGCTCCCTGCCTGAAACCCTGGAAAGCTGCTGCCAGTCAGTGTAGACAATACTGAGCCAAGTGGACTATTGGTCTGACTCTGCATAAGGCAGCTTTGTCACACTCCTTTCCAGGGCACAAGGCAGGTCTGTCTGAAACCCTGGAGAATAGCTGCCAGCCAGTGTAGAAAATACTGAGATAGATGGACCAGTGGTCTGACGCTGCATGAGGCAGCTTTCTAAAGTCCTACATTCTTATTTCATTTCTTTCTTGTGGCACACTAGCAGCTCCCACTTGCTGCACATTGTTTTGGGAATTACTGCGCTAAGGCCTGGCCTTCCACGTTTCCCAGTGTTTTCCTCACGGGTGAATCTCCTCCCACAGCGGACATTTTGGGAAAGGAAAAGCTAACTGCATAAGCAAAGAATTCTTACTCCCCTCTCTGCCCTTGGAAAGTCCGGGCGTTTTGGGGGTTGGTTTTTTTGTTTTTAAACGGTGCCGGCAGCAGATATGTTCCCATTCCAAATTACTGCTCCATGGAGGAGGTCAGATTGCAGCCTTGGTTTTCGCTGGAACTGGTGCCAAGAAGCAATGAGGATGGAATGCAGATGGGAATAATCACACATGGAGGGTTTTCAAGGCCTTCCTTCCTTGAGGAACTTGCTACAACACAGTTTTTCTGGTGATGCTCGGACCTCCCTACTCTCCACCCCCCAAAAAACATGAGCAAACACACACAAAGCGAGACAAATAAAACACAAGACAAAAAAAGCAGGCAATGCTCTTCCCCAAGAAACAGACAAGTCAGATGTTCTAAGGTGCCAATGTGGGGGTCGTGAGGGCTTCGTGTTGCCCATGGGCACCACATTGGAAATGCTGGGATGCTGTTACCCATATTCCACCCCACTCCTGAGGGGCTAAAAGCAGTGGAGGCTGCCCCATCTGGGCAGATGGGGCAGTACTCCAATAGCCTTGACCTTCCTCCACCTGCAGCTGCTGGGTGACCTTGGGCCAGTCACACTTCTGTGAAGTCTCTCAGCCCCACTCACCTCACAGAGTGTTTGTTGTGGGGGAAGAAGGGAAAGGAGAATGTTAGCCGCTTTGAGACTCCTTCGGGTAGTGATAAAGCGGGATATCAAATCCAAACTCTTCTTCTCCTCTTCTTCTTTCTGCTTTCTTTCTTATAAACAGTTGGCCCTGCCTGCCAACTTCCTCTTCCTTAGCTGCCCTTGAAGAACTGAACGGGGAGGAAGAAGGGGCATAGCTGGTAGCAGTTGGCTCTGCCAACTATTGGGGTGCCCTACATTCCGCCCCACCACTCTCAGTGGGTGGGTGCCAGCCACCACTGGGTAAAAGCAGCCAGAGGGGGTACCAGGGGGTAGCTTTTAGTGGGGGGAAAGGTGGCCTCATCCCTTACTCTTTGGCCTCATCCCTTCCACAAGCTCAACTGTGTAATTGCCTAATTTGTTACCTTGCATATTTGCACCTCATTTCATGCCTTTTGCACACACGGTTTATCCCTGTCACATTCCCAGTTTGCACGCACAGACCTTCTTGAATCACAGTCGCTCACACTGCTTGCAGAATGGGCACTGGTGTCGTATTATTTATTATCCGAACTTACTAGTCACTTGCCACACGCACAAAAGGTCTCCAAGGGACTTACAAAAACATTTTAAGAGCGTAAATAAAAATAATCTGTTATAATAAAAAAAATGCAACCGTTCTTTTTCTTTTTTTAAAAAATCTATAGCACGAAGAAGCTTAAGCTGCAACAAAATCATCATAACCAACAAACATCCTTCTAGTCCACCAAACGCCTGGAAAAAAGAGGTCAGTTTTTCCGTACGTTTTATCCTGCGCGAAAAGCTAATGTTAATACAGTGCGCAATATGCAATTCGGCATTGCCAGATTTACGAGCAAAGGCAAACTCTTATGTGCTGTTTGTTTCAGGTGTTGAGTGCATAGCTGAGCAGACAGCACATGCATCAATGGGGAGAGGCAGCTGTTTCTTTCCCTCTGAGGAACTACAATCCTCAAATTCCCAGCTTTCATTAAAAAGAGAGAAAGTAACTTTCTTCCCATTTTTGTGTAAGAAACTAACTTGCTCCCCTCTTCATTCTTTGATTTTTAATTAATTAATTAATTAAATTTGTACACCACCCCTCATCTGTAGATCTCAGCATATAGTGGTACCTCTGCTTATGTACTTAATTCTTTCTGGAGGTCCGTTCTTAACCTGAAACTGTTCTTAACCTGAAGCACCACTTTAGCTAATGGGGCTTCCCGCTGCTGCTGCGCGATGTCTGTTCTCATCCTGAAGCAAAGTTCTTAACCCGAGGTACTATTTCTGGGTTAGTGGAGTCTGTAACCTGAAGCGTCTGTAACCTGAAGCGTCTGTAACCCGAGGTACCACTGTACTTTTTCACTTTGCCCTAGTCCTGGAAGGGGTGTTGAATGTGCTGCGAACTGTAGCTCTGTGTGGTCGTCACCTTTTGCGAACTATAGTTTCCAGGATTCTTTTGGGGGAAGGGAAAGCCGTGACTGTTAACGTGGTACAACAGGGAAGTTTTTGGCCAGTCAGATGCTGCTGAACTACAACTCGCATCAGCCTCAGCAAGCATGGCCGATGGCCAGAGGGATGATGGGAGTCGTAGTTCAGCAACCTCTGGTGGGCCAAAGGTTCCCCACACTTGTGATATAAGCAGGGGCAGCGTGGCCCGTTTCGCTACTTGATATGAAACAGGAAGTGCCACCCTGCTGCTACCACCCACCTGCTCCTGCCACTGCTGCACGCCCTGCCACTGCTGATGCTGAAATTGGCGCCAATGGCGCTGCTGCTTTACCACTGGAGAAGGAGGCGGGGCACATGCAGAGGTGCCGCCTGGGGGGCTTCTGCCACCTGAGGCAGTGACCTCACCCTGCCTAATGGCTGGGCCGTCTCTGGGTATAAGACGACTTCAAATGGATGGTATGGATGTGAACTGAGTCTCATCATCACTGCTTCAAAGTCATGACATGGTGCCTGCCTTTTTAGATACAGGAAGCAGTAAGGCCCTTCCACACCGCATGTGTGTGAAAACACACATGCTGTTTCTATTTTTCAGGTTAATGCAACAAATGCCAACTCCCTCGCAAATTCCATAGATCCAATATCTTACAAAATAAAAAATAAAAAAATTGGCCGTCCTTCCAAAAAGCAGGAAACTCACCAGATGTGCCTTTTCATTGGAACAGCACAATCCTTGAGCCATGAATAGCATTTAACCCTGCTTCTGGATTGTTTTATTGTGCCAGGCTTACCTACTAGCACGATAAAAAGACCACCCAAGTCCTAGTTCTCCTGCAGGGCTGTGACACGCTTGCCATGCTATAACTAGCTGCCTGCAGTTTTCAACAACTGAATCTGCTTTACTGAGTTAGGTTACAAGCACAGGGGAAGCTGCAACAGTTCCCGCTTCTGCCCGTCCTGCTGCCCTCGCTGAGCCTCTGAGCAAGCTATATCTGACAGCTTGAAGACACACCTACTCATTCCATCCTGAAAGAAAACCATTCATCAATATGTGGTATGGCATTTTGACATCCGTTTGGGCTTCTATCCAGGCAGAACCCAGGGCAGGTGATCACTTGTGTGTGTTTGTGGGGGTTAATCGTTTGTCACCCACCCCAACTTTTCAGTGCATTTCTCCATCACTTTCCCAATCCCCAAAAGTCTTCCTTTTAAAGTGGGTAAGTTATGCTTGGGCAAAATAGCGCTTCAATCCACTGTAACTGCTGAAATCTGAATTTCTGGTGTGCACCTGAATTCTTCATAACGGTCTGGCAATCACCAGAATATGCAGATGTTTCAAGAAAGAGGCATGCAGGAAAGGAGACGCCCCCCCCTGTACCGTTCCAGATGCTGTTGCACCTGGGCTCATTCATCCCAGCCCAAGGGCTTCCTTAGGCACTCGGCTGCCTTAGGCAAAGGAGGGAAGTAGCCTCACCCTCCCAGACCCAGCAAGCTCTTGTCAACTTTGATAGCATCTTTCCTGGGCTTTGCTACCCAAGTTCCAGGTAAGACCTGTCAGAAGACTGAAACTAGGTCATCTTGCATGCAGGATGCGCTGAACCTGGGATGGCCACTTGCCCCCCTGTACAGAGGAGAGTCCTCTAAAGGAAGAGCTGTCAGAGGGCACTCCTCAGTTTGAAGAAGACCTTTTTTTGAAGTCCACAAAATGCATGAGTCTGTTTCCTTACTCTTTGCACTGTCCCCAGAACAGATGTGTGTGTTCATTCCTGGCACCCAGTGAAATGTGGGCATGTTGAAGGGGACATGTTCCATGCAGGAGAGGCTGAGACAGTGCAGGTTATCTGCAGGAGATGATAGTCTAACCTCCACATCAGTTTTGTGCTAGCAGATTGGGTTGGGTGCTCAGTGAATTGGTCATCCGGAAGAGCCTTCTCTCTCTGCTGGCAGGATCATGCAGAGAATCCAGACTGGATCAGGCCCATGCCCAGTGCACACTGAGCTGTACAGAGGATGCCGGTCCACCCATTCAGCTCTGCACCTTTCAGTGGCTCTCTATTTGCCAATTGCAGGAGGGAGAGTGATTGCCTTAAACACTCTGCTTTTGGGGTCTTCCTAGAAAAATCTGATTTATTTTCAGTATAAGCTGTCCTGGAGGTTGTTCTGGATCAAAAGGCAGGACTGAAAACAAAACAATCAACTTTTGTCAAACGTAACAGTTCTAGCAACTTCATACAGTGGTACCTCAGGTTACATACGCTTCAGGTTACATACGCTTCAGGTTACAGACTCCACTAACCCAGAAATAGTGCTTCAGGTTAAGAACTTTGCTTCAGGATGAGAACAGAAATCGTGCTCCGGCGGCGCGGCGGCAGCAGGAGGCCCCATTAGCTAAAGTGGTGCTTCAGGTTAAGAACAGTTTCAGGTTAAGTACGGACCTCCAGAACGAATTAAGTACTTAACCCGAGGTACCACTGTATTAGCTTCATGAGTTGCAAAAAATTGACAGGCGCCTGGGAACGGAAGATGCCAGCAACTGTTCCACACAGCTCAGTAATATATAGGGATTGGTAAATATGCAAGTTTTGGGTTCTCCGTTTCTCATTTTCCCAGTCTTCCATTCTCTACAATTTCCACATCAGTTTGCAATTTAAGAAAAGGAAGAATCCTCATGAAAATGTACTACAGTATCTGCGCTTTCCGGAAACAACTGAAGACGTTTTTGTTCCGACAGGCTTTTCCTGCTGGATAAATGGATCATTGCTACAAGTGTCCATTTGTTTGGGTTTTCAGTCTTGTTTTTCAATGTATTTGTTGCTTTTCTTTTAGAATGTTTTAAATTATACGTAAATCACCTTAAGATGGTGGTTTAGAAGGCGGTTAATAAATCAGTGGTGATGATGATGATGATAATCCATCAGCATTTCCTGTGCAAATTTCTCCTAATACGCACATTTCTGAATGCAATTTTCCCTGATAAAGACATTTTTGCAAAGCAAGTTCCCCTGATATAATGCATTTCTATATGTGGTTTATACTGATATGCCTCTTAATGTACACTTAACCCTAGTATATGTATTTTTGCACACATACATTGGCTGGAGAACTGCATTGCAAGATCCTGAGAAGGATGAGTTTTGAAGAAGGGCTGTGTTTTGTTTGTGTGTATTGTTTTGGAAAGTGCTAATTAAGCAAATTCATCATTAAATGCAAACGGAATCAAATTTCTCCCTCGTCCCTAGTAATTTTCCACTAGGCTCTCCCTAGGCAAAGTCTCTTTGCTTTGGATGTGTTTGCAAAACCTCATTTTTTAAAAAAGGAAAACAGCAGCACCACCACACTTTGCAGCAGAAAGAGAGGGAAAGGCTAAAGGGATTTTGGTATAAAAGAGTGTTATGTAAGACTAAAGAGTCCCTGGATTTCAAATCCCAAGTCAACTATCCGTCCCATTAAGGGATAGTTGATTTCCATCTCCCAGAAGAATAAAGGAATGGAAAAGACAGATGCTAAAAAATTTTTTAGCAGACCAGTTTTGAGCAGGCTGTAGCTATGTAAGCAAGCTTCTAGGTTATACAGAATACTTCACTGGCATGAGTAGGAACTCTGTTTAAGTCAAAACTTTGCATCCTTCTACACTGACAAATCTTGAGGTCTGGCTGGAAGAAATATGGACCCTATCGGGACAGAGCTTCTCCGAGATCTGGTGTTTAATATTAAGGACTACCAAAAAAACCGGCAGAGAGGAATTGAGAGAGAATTAAGAGCCTCAGACGTGAGGTCTCCAGGCTGATAGTAGACTAAGACTGATGGACATTTGTTGGGGATTGAAACCGGGAAAGGGTGGGGTGGGGTTTGGGAATCCAAAGGGTGCAGAATTATAATCTGTTTTTTTATTTTGTTTTGTTATTAGTATGAAAATTGGGGAATTCGTGGAAGGGAATTTGGGTCGACTTTAGAAAAAAGTTTTAAGAATGAGCACTGATGTTTAAATACTGATGTTTATAAGTTAAAATTGATTTTTTTAAAATGAATTAAATATAAAAAGGTCAAAAATTGGGGACAAGAACTTGTTGAATTAACAATTTGAATTGGAATATAAGAAGGGGAGGTGTGGGGAAGTCAGGGAAATATGTTATTGAAAATAAGGATTGTAAACTTTATGTGTTTTTAACTTTTTTGTTTTTTCTTTTTGATTTTTTAATGTATAAAGGTGGAAAAACTCAATAAATATCTTTTAAAAAAAATACACTGACAAATCTTTTCTTTCCTGAACTTTCTTTAGCAAACTCTTCCCTAACTCATTCAAGCCTCACCATTTGTAGTATTATGAGAGTCTGCTCTGCATCAGTCAATAGCTTCTGTTCCACCCCTGATCTGTGTGCCCACTATAGAGTATAAAAAGTTGCCTAGTTATTGTAAGGATTAAATGTGAGCTAAGAAACTCACTGATAGAGGGAAACGCCATCAACAACAATGCCCTGAATGTTTTACCAGTGATAATTAGTGCTGCTCCCACAGTTAATCAACTGAACTACAGTGGTACCTCAGGTTACATACGCTTCAGGTTACATACGCTTCAGGTTACAGACTCTGCTAACCCAGAAATAGTACCTCGGGTTAAGAACTTTGCTTCAGGAAGAGAACAGAAATCGTGCTCTAGCAGCGCGGCAGCAGAGGGAGGCCCCATTAGCTAAAGTGGTGCTTCAGGTTAAGAACAGTTTCAGGTTAAGAATGGACCTCCAGAACGAATTAAGTACGTAACCAGAGGTACCACTGTATTAGTTGATTAATCTACAAATACAAATTGTCTAACATTTGTAACAGCCTGCTTTTTGACCCTCTCCTCTTTTGACTTGACATGCTTTGTCTGATTTTAAACAATATGTAAAATTTGGCAAACCTCTCTAACATACGGCATACTTTATAGATGGTTTGTTTTTACAGATGGGGAGTTGAGGCAGAGGGGGCGAAGAAAGAAAGAGAAAGACAGAGATGCTTTTCCCCTGAGCCCAAGACAGAAAAAAATGAGACACCTTTGCAGGTAGTTCTCTTATCTACACCACTTTGCTTCCCCAGGTGTTCTAAGGTCGCTGCATTATTTTATTTTTTACTGATCCTGCTTCTTTTCTTTTAACAGCAACCTAACACAGAGAAGACCCAACAAAGGAAGCCTTTTCTTACCACTCAACGCTACAACAGTAAAGGCTGCATCTGCCTGGTTTTTGCATTTCGGGCTGTGTTTAATGGCATAGCAGCTAAGCCAAAACAAAAGTATTTGTAAGTGAAATCCTACACAGTTTTCACCTCAGTGATACAGGATTGATTCTTCTGTCCGTAGTGTGTGCAGAAATTAAACCGGTGCAGCATCCCCAAGGATACAGATGCAGCGGTGAGGTTTGTCCTGTGGGATTTCTGCCTGCTGTGCTTCCTCCAAAATATTCCTAATACAAGCAGATAGTGCTGGCTTTTCTGCAAAAAAAAACCCCAACAACCCCGGAATTCTTCCTAGCAGGCCACCTGAGCAAAACTATTATCTTTCAAAAAGAATTTGCTTTGAAACTTACCTTGCAGCAGCAACAGCAGCAGGCCCAGGAGGAATTTGGTTGCGTGCTCCATGTCTCCTGCTCGCTCTCCCTTTCTTTCTTTCTCCCTCCTTCCCTGCCCAAAAGACAACCTCTTTCAGTTTGCTCTTCCCTGCTCTCCTTCCTTGCTTGAAAACATGATCTCATCAGTTTACAGCCCAGCGAACATGGGCATGCAGCAGTCCTGCCCCCACCTCCAGGTTTTTCACTTCTTGCCTTCTTCCTCCATTCCCCCCTCCTCTCTTCTCCCCAACACTCAGCTTCAACTTCTACATAACACGCGGGCTCTCTGAACAACGCTTCCCCCTGCAAGCAGCTCCCAAGCCCCGTTTGATGTTAACAGAGCGAGTTTTTGCTGGCCCCAGAGTTCCAAAAACAACCGCCCACCCCGCCCATCTCCCTCCAGGGTATGGGATTAATTTTCTCGGGCATTTACAAAATCCAGCTGTTCTTTCCTCGCCTTGACATTCCGCCAGATGTCTGCCTGGGTTCTGTTCCTGTTTGCTTTTCTGTATTCCCCTCTCCTTGCCTTCTGCGGTTCTTTCCTTTCGCTATTACAAGATCGCTCGGAAAACACACACTTTTGCTGCCCTAACAAGGCCCTACTGCAGCCAGGGTAGCCACCGCGGTGACCTTCAGATGTTTTGAACTACAACTCCCAGAAACACCATTTGGCACAGCCAACGGTCAGGAGCGCTGGGAGCTGTACAGTGGTACCTCAGGTTAAGAACTTAAATTGTTCCAGAGGTCCATTCTTAACCTGAAACTGTTCTTAACCTGAAGCACCACTTTAGCTAATGGGGCTTCCCACTGCTGCGCCGCCACATGATTTTGTTCTCATCCTGAAGCAAAGTTCTTAACCCAAGGTACTATTTCTGGGTTAGCGGAGTCTGTAACCTGAAGCATCTGTAACCCGAGGTACCACTGTAGTCCAAAACATCTGGAGGGTGCCACATCTGCTATTCTGGCCCCAGGCATTTGTGAAATAACAGTGCCCCTTCACTCTAATATTGTTTGATACACACACACAACCGTCTTTTACGGCTGGCCAGACGCCTCCAAAGACCCAAGTTCCTTGTGATATGAGAGTGGTGGAGAGACTGAGGATGGTTTTGTTAATATTGGTGTGTTTCGAAATGAACATTGATAGGGGGCAAGCGAGCGCCTATGTAATGGAATCCTAAACCTGATGCCTCTTTTCACTGTACAGTGGTACCTCAGGTTAAGTACTTAATTCGTTCCGGAGGTCCGTACTTAACCTGAAACTGTTCTTAACCTGAAGCACCACTTTAGCTAATGGGGCCTCCTGTTGCCGCCGGAGCACGATTTCTGTTCTCATCCTGAAGCAAAGTTCTTAACCTGAAGGACTATTTCTGGGTTAGCGGAGTCTGTAACATGAAGTGTATGTAACCTGAAGCGTATGTAACCTGAAGTGTATGTAACCTGAAGCGTATGTAACCCGAGGTACCACTGTATCTGCCAGGGACCTCCATTACAGCAGAACAACAGAGGGCCTGTCCACACCTCGGCTTGTGAACCCGTTGTGTGTCCTTTAATTCCCCCTCGTCCATGTGGCATTTCCCTCCAGTTACTGCTATCCCACACTTTCCTCATCCTAAGTCCGCAGATTCCATATGCAGTTGACGTTGCTCTCCCATTTGGGTTTTCAAAGCATAGGCAATATCTTCCTTCAAGGAGGAAAACTGTGGGACAGTAGCAGTTGCAGGAAAACAAGGGGGAATTCAAAGGGGTCCACGGTCCACATTAAGCTGAGTTACAGACGGGCCCAAATTGCATTGTGACAGCCTTAAAAGCAGTATCAGTTCCTGCTCCCCTGCTCTGCCTCAGAAGAGTAAACAGCATGTCTTCCCCTCCCTTGAAAAGCTTCTTCTCAGTCACCAGCTGCAAGCTCAGACTTCTGTCTCATCTCCTTGTTACGTTCCAGATGTCAAAACGGTTCTCTCACCAAGCCCGCACCAAGGAAGCTGCTAGTAGTCACCAGCCATTAAAAGCAACAGCCTTCCGTATGGTCATTAAACCACTCTCATTTCACATAAATAGCTTAGAAGGTACCTACACATTTTGCTCCACAGCTTTCTTTCCAAGAGGGATAAAGACTTTGGACTCAGCTGGATTGGTAAAGAAAAAGCTTTTTATATGCATTGTATATGCATTATAACACTGTGACACCAGATGGCGCTGTGGAGTTCCATTTTTCCCAATGTGATTCTCATACAACGTTTACAACATGTTTTCCTGAAACGCTTCTCTTGATATGTCTAGATCCAGCCTTACTCTTATTCTTTTAATGAAGGAGAAGACTATCAATGGCTCTTTTTCTTCATGCAGGAGAAGGCTGTCAATGGCTACTGGGCATGATGGCTATGCTTTACCTTCAGATAGAGGCAGCACACGTGTGAATATTGCAGAAAGCGAGAGTGCTCATCTGCTCAGATCCTGCTTGTGGGTTTCTCACAGGCACTTGGTTTGCCACTGTGAGAACAGGATGCTGGACCAGATTGGCCTATCTAGCAACCAGGCTCTTCCTATATTCCTCTTTGTCTTGGATGTGAGTTGATTTTATGCGTGGGCTGTGGATGTTTTAAACTGCCTTCTTAGACTAGACTCATTCAAATCAGTAGGGCAACCTAGGTCCATTAACTTCAATAGGCCTACTTTGAGTGTGATTTAGTAGGACGCAGGTCTAGGTTTCTACTGCACACGCCAGCTGGGTCTGAGCAACAACAGATGAAGGGGACGAGTGGGAAGTTCGATTCTGTCTCCCAGCATCTGGTTCTCAGGAACTGGATCCAGGCCAGAATGTTTTTTGGAGTGGGGAAGAGGAGAGGAACAGTATCTGCAAACTCTTGGCCATGTTGCATATTCTCCTGTTCAGGGAAGTTCTCGTTTAAAAAAAGAAAGATTTGCTAATCTAGTGTAAACGATTCCATGTGAAAGGGTCCCTTCTCCAGGAGCAAGCGTTTCTCTACTAACTCTTTGCATGATCACCAGGAGGCCCCGAGAAGAGGCGGCAGCGGAGGTATAGGAAACATAGGATGACTTGAGTGCTCCTGGTTTCCAGAAGGCTGGCTGGGTAATTCTCCCTGGAGGAGAATGAAAGGCAGAAAGGCGGAAGTAACACCAGGATAAGCTCTGGAATCTATAAGCACTGCTGGCTACATTGCGGGCTGAAGGGGCCCTTGCTTTGCTTCACTGCTGCTGCTGTAGGTTTTCATGCTGTTCTTGGCTACCACAGCCATTCGAGATGTATGTCAGAGGAGAGGCCCTGGGATCATGTTTGGGGAGGGTGCAAGACAGACATGCTGCAAGGTCTGAAAGGCGGAGCAGGCCTGTCTTTCCATGCATTCAAGAGGAAAATGCAAAAAGACAACCCCAACCCAAAACAGGGTATGTTAAAACATTTGGCTGCGTAGCCAACTAGATTTTACTCAAGAGTAGTCCCACTGAATGGGATGCGGGTGGCGCTGTGGGTTAAACCACAGAGCCTAGGACTTGCCAATCAGAAGGTCGGCGGTTCGAATCCCCGCGACGGGGTGAGCTCCCGTTGCTCGGTCCCTGCTCCTGCCAACCTAGCAGTTCGAAAGCACAAAGTGCAAGTAGATAAATAGGTACCACTCCGGCAGGAAGGTAAATGGCATTTCCATGCGCTGCTCTGGTTCGCCAGAAGCGGCTTAGTCATGCTGGCCACATGACCCGGAAGCTGTACGCCGGCTCCCTCAGCCAATAAAGCGAGATGAGCGCCTCAACCCCAGAGTTGGCCACGACTGGACCTAATGGTCAGGGGGCCCTTTACCTTTATTTTAGTCCCACTGAAATTAATGGACTTAAGTGGGCCATGACCAGCACTGAGTGCAACTCATTTGTGAAAATATTTACTTGATACTGACACAGTGTTTTGCAACGTACAGAGTGCAGTGTGGTGGGTAAAATGTTTAACAAGGGCTAGATATAGACACATCAAAAAAAGCGTTGTAAACTTCATAATGGGAAATCACGTTGGTGAAAGACAGCACTCCACAGCGCCATCTGGTGTCACAGTGTTATAATGCATATAAAATGCTTTTTCTTTACTAATGTAGCTGAGCCCAAGGGCGAAGGCTTTCTCAGTTCCAGGGCCGCAAATCCTTCTGTGCAACTTTCTGGGAGCTACATGCCAATGAAAGGTGGGACCAGAGACAATTTTTAGCTTTGTGTGGTAGACTAGTTTCTACACCCAGACCCCTTGATCCTCCATCTAGTGCAAACAAGGGGCATTATCAGAGTTCAAGGACACATTCCAGTCCTGAAAAAACATGCAACTGCTTTTGTGTTTAAAACAGTTTCTCCAACCTGAGTCACTATTTTGCTCCGGACCCTGGCTGCTGAATCTTAGGAGTTTTACTGTAGGTCCGACAGTGAATTCCATCAGAAATGGAAACGGGAGGGGAAATTGCTGGCATTGGCATGTCCATCCGAGGCCAGGAACAGAAGCCACACAAGCAAACCCAGGTGGTATTCGCTATTGTTCTCTTCTTTGTCTGTGAATGAGTACAGAAATAATGGCATTACTTTCCGTATGGTTTTTGACATTTTCCTTCCATTGAAATTCACAGAAATCGATTACATTATTAACTACATTAGTGTTGGCCGTAGCAGATAGCAAGATGAACAATGTAGGTTTAAGCGGAAGCCAAACTGTAGCTAATTGCGACGAACAGGAGGACAGGAATCACTGCCTCCTTACAGTCCTGAGTTTTAGCAAGCAGTCGATCCAACTAGCTAAAAGCCTGCCCATATTTCATACAGATGATTCTGGGAGATGAGATGGAAACAGTGGTGTAGTGGTCTGGGACATGGGGGGGGGAGGGGAGGGCATAAGACTCAGCATAATAGGTACATTTTTTAGCCACTATATGCTCCAAAGCGCAACACCGAAAACACAAGGGGCTTCAGTTTCAAGTGACTGGGATACAAGTTCTGCTACATACAATTGAACTTCAGAGAAAACACAACCTGAGTCACTCCGAAAGAAGGTATTGTAGCCCTCCAAATCATCTGCCCATGTACATGCACAGAAAATAGCAGGTCTAGCTGAATCGCAGCATGTGAGATCTGCACCGATGGTTGCAATGCACTCCTAATTATTATTATTATTATTATTATTATTATTGCATAATTGTAAAATTATAAGATTATTGTATAATCTTAGAAGGGGGTGGCTATGAGGGGTCAATAGTGTGAGCATCATGAAGGGATGCTGCACTTCTGAATTTGCCACAACACTACTGGATGGAAGCAACGCAGAGCACAGTTATGCTCTGTCCACACACATTATTTCACATGCATTAGATACAAGGCCATCCCAAGACATTTGGCTGCCTGAGGCAGAACAAGAAAAGGGCACCCCTTCAATCAAAGAGCTGCATAGCAGCCAAGGCTGACCAAGGAATTTTGGCACTTGCCGCAGAAAAATCCCATAAGCATCTCTTCCCATAAGTAAAAATATTGTAATAAGAAGTTTTTAAAGCACCAGTTTTCTGCTCTTTCATGACACCCATAATCAACTGTCCTGTCTCACTCTGCCCTATGGTTGAGCCAGCCCTGTTCTAAGCCAGTGTGGTGTAATGATTAGAGTGTTGGACTATTACCTGGGAGACCAGGGTTCGAATCCTCTCTCAGCCATGAAGCTCACTGGTGACCTTGGGCCAGTCATTGCCACTCAGTCTAACCTACCTCACAGGGTTGTTGTGAGGATGAAATGGGGAAGAGGAGAACCAATTATACCACCTTGAGCTCCTTGGAAGATAATGGCAGTATATAAAGGAAGTAAATAAATAAATAAACAAACACCCCAACTCAAAGGGTTAACTTCTAGAATGCCAACATTTCTGGAAAAGGCAAAACAAGGCTGTATATGCACTGTACAATGAAAGCTGAGAATCTTAATAATAATAATAATAATAATAATAATAATAATAATAATAAAATTTATTTATATCCTGCCCTCCCCAGCCGAAGCCGGGCTCAGGGCGGCTAACAACAATCAAATAATCCAACATTCTAAAAATATTTCATTATAAAAATTAATTAAAATCAAGTTGATGGCAACCATTAAGCAAAATTCTGTGCAGGTTGACAGAGGAGGGAGTCAGGCTGCGCCCTGACCAAAGGCCTGGTGGAACAACTCTGTCTTGCAGGCCCTGCGGAAAGATGTCAGGTCCCGCAGGGCCCTAGTCTCTTGTGACAGAGCGTTCCACCAGATTGGAGCCGCAGCCGAGAAGGCCCTGGCTCTAGTTGAGGCCAGCCTAACCTCTCTGAGGCCTGGGACCTTCAGGATGTTTTTATTTGCAGACCGTAGGTTTCTCTGTGGGGCATACCAGGAGAGGCGGTCCCGTAGGTACGAGGGTCCTAGGCCGTATAGGGCTTTAAAGGTTAAAACCAGCACCTTAAACCTGATCCTGTACTCCACCAGGAGCCAGTGCAGCTGGTATAGTATCGGATGAATGTGGTCTTGCAGCGAAGACCCCATAAGGAGTCTCGCCGCGGCATTCTGCACCCGCTGGAGTTTCTGGGTCAGTCTCAAGGGCAGCCCCACGTAGAGCGAGTTACAATAATCCAGTCTGGAGGTGACCGTCGCGTGGATCACAGTGGCTAGGTCAGGGCGAGAGAGATAAGGGGCCAACTGCTGAGCTTGGCGGAGATGAAAAAATGCCGCCTTTGTTATAGCTGTAATCTGCGCCTCCATAGAGAGGGAGGTATCGAAGATTACACCCAAACTCTTAATGGACAGTGCTGGCACTAATTGCACCCCCGCAAGAGATGGGAGTTGCCCCCTCAATCCCATATCGTCCCGTCCCAGCCAGAGGACCTCTGTCTTCGAAGGATTTAACTTCAACCGGCTCCCACGTAACCATCCAGCCACAGCTTCCAGACATCTGGTCAGTGTGTCTGGGGCCGAGTCAGGATGGCCATCCATCAACAGATAGAGTTGGGTGTCATTGGCATACTGATGGCAACCCAGCCCAAAACTCCGGACAAGCTGGGCGAGGGGGCGCATAAAGATGTTGAAAAGCATCTGGGAGAGTATCGCACCCTGAGGCACTCCACACACCAAGGAGTGGCGCGATGACAATTCCCCCCCAAGTGCCACCCTCTGTCCCCGACCAGAGAAAAACGAGCGCAGCCACTGAAGGACTGTGCCCTGGATCCCCACGTCGGCAAGGCGGTGGTCCAGGAGTTCATGATCGACCATGTCGAAGGCTGCTTGCTCCCTCCCTAATAATCTTGGAAAATGTAATTTACCCAGAGTGAGAGATTTTACTTTCTTGGGCTCCATGATCACTGCAGATGGTGACAGCAGCCACGAAATTAAAAGATGCCTGCTCCTTCGGAGAAGGGCAATGGCAAACCTAGACAGTGTCTTAAAAAGCAGAGACATCACCTTGCCAACAAAGGTCCGTATAGTTAAAGCTATGGTTTTCCCAGTAGTGATGTATGGAAGTGAGAGCTGGACCATCAAGAAGGCTGATCGCCGAAGAATTGATGCTTTTGAATTATGGTGCTGTAGGAGACTCTTGAGAGTCCCATGGACTGCAAGAAGATCAAACCTATCCATTCTGAAGGAAATCAGCCCTGAGTACTCACTGGAAGGACAGATCCTGAAGCTGAGGCTCCAATACTTTGGCCACCTCATGAGAAGAGAAGACTCCCTGGAAAAGACCCTGATGTTGGGAAAGATGGAGGGCACAAGGAGAAGGGGATGACAGAGGACGAGATGATTGGACAGTGTTCTTGAAGCTACCAGCATGAGTTTGACCAAACTGCAGGAGGCAGTGGAAGACAGGAGTGCCTGGTGTGCTCTGGTCCATGGGGTCACGAAGAGTTGGACATGACTAAACGACTAAACAACAACAACAGCTTCCAGTGTTCATAACAAGCTACAGTTCCCAGGATTATTTGGGTGAAGTCCTGCACTCTCAAGGCCCAAAACAGAGGGAATCCTTCACCAGATATCAGACCATAGGGACAGTCGGAGCAAATCTTAGGACTGCTTGCTGGTGTCACATGCCATCAAGCAACATCTTAAATTGAATCCAGCTAGCAGGGCTGACACAGTCCAGAAAACTGGGGGGACCTGGTTCCTTGAGCGGCAAAGGCAAAATGACATGTAGCCACAATTACAGGCTTGCAAGTTGCAACCCTCTATTATTCCCATGACTTCACCAGGCCTGGAATCCCTGATGGACACCGTGTTACAGAGTACTTTCTGTGTTCTAATTACCATCTACTACAGCCCCTGATTAGCCCTGCACAAATGAGCATGGAAGCCTCCCCATGGCAGAACCAACAATGCAGATGTACGTATGCCTACTGAGAAGTCAGAGCCATAGACTGGCTAGTGGAGCCATATTTATACATAAGTACATAGAAGGGAAGAGGAACTGAGATGTGGCCCTCTGGGCCTCTTCATCTGGCCCTCAGAACTCCCCCCAGGACATACAACACCGTTCACCAGCCCCAGCTTCACATCCTCCTGGAGTGTTATTGCAGAATGTGTCCTTGAACTCTGATAACACTTCCTACTTACTTGGCTGGGAGACAGAGGGGGTGTCTGAGTGTGTGCAGAAACTAACTTACTGAAGAAGGGTAAAATTTGCCTTCTATGCTCTTGTCTCTGGCCCCAGTACATTTCCCCATGACTTCCACAACAGCATAAAGTCCTTTAAAAAAAAAAGTGGAATTGTTGTGCTGGGGCAGGAAGTCACTTTAATCTACTTTAACCGTGCAAACCTAAAGTTCTGGCATGCTCTTGAATCCCCCCTGGCAGAAAATACTGGCACAGTCATGAGATCTTGCAGCCCTGAATGCTGCTTAACTATTGTTTATTATCCCCCATCAATTGATTCCACAGTCCAGATAGTCATTTTCATTTATACACCTTGGGATGGAACAGCACACTCAAAATTCGCTCTTCTCCCCCTTTTGGCAAGCATCCTCTTTATGAATTCCTGGAATTCATAACAAAACCATTAATAGGAACCAGTTAGAAAAACAGAAGACTTGCCCAGGAAAGCAATTTTAAAAACACTTCTAAAAGAAAGGAGTTATATCCAGACATTAACTTAGGAAATTGTCTCTCCCCTTCCCCACACACACTTGTGTGGGTGCATAAAATTAAAAAGATATAAAGAAAAATGCCTGGTTGGTGACTGCTATAAAAACCTATACTGTTATATAACCTTTTCAAAAACAGCTGGGAGGAAAGTTACAGCAGGGGAGTTTGGCATTTGCTTTACTATATTTCGGTCGCATACCATTTGCAAGAAATGCTGTTTAATTTAAAGCCAAGGGCCCGTCCATACCTCTCCATAATGTGAACCCTTTGGGCTTCGAGCTTTGAGAATCCGAATATGAGAGCTACATCAGTGGCATTGGGATTCTCTGCTTTTAGGAAGGAGAAAGTGTCGGAGAGCAGGAGTTTCAAGGAGAATGCTGCACAGACAAGGTTCACAATCCACATTAAACCAAAGTATGGTCTCTCTCACACACAAACAAACACACACACACACACCGACAACCACTGCCAAAGGACATTTGTTTTTATGAGTAGAAGGAACACCCCTTATTAGACAAATATTTCATCCTCAAATAGGAGGGTGATTACTAGCTCCACAGTTAGAGGCAGTATTGCTTCTCCATAAGGTAAAGGACCCATGGGTAGTTACGATAAGTCCAGTCAAAGGCAACTATGGGATTGCAGCGCTCATCTCACTTCAGGCCAAGGGAGCTGGCATTTGTCCACAGACAGCTTTCCAGGTCATGTGGCCAGCATGACTAAACCGCTTCTGGCACAACGGAACACTGTGACGGAAGCCAGAGTGCATGGAAACACCGTTTACCTTCCTGCCGCAGCGGTACCTATTGATCTACTTGCACTGGCATGCTTTCGAACTGCTAGGTTGGCAGGAGCTGGGACAGAGCAACGGGAGCTCACCCCATCACGGGGATTTGAACTGTCGACCTTCTGATCGGCAATACACATACCACAGTGCCTCCATACCAGTTGCTGGAAACCACAGAAGGGTTTATTGTGCTCAGGTCCTGCTTGGCTGCTGTGAGAAAAGGATGATGGACTAGATGGACCATCTAAGCTCCATGTGAGATTTGTACAAGGAACCTGTTACCCAGTAACAAACCCAGGAGGAATGCTTAATAAACAGGTTGCCTGGAGGAGCCTAAGGTGGTAACTGTTGAGAGAAGCTACAGCTCAATAGAAGAGAAATCACAGAGTTGTAGAGTTGGAAGGGACCACAAGGGTCATTTGGTCTAACCCACTGCACTGCAGGAATATTTTGCCCAATGTGGGGCTCAAACCCACAACCCTGAGATTAAGAGTCTCATGCTCTACTGACTGAGCTATCTTCGTGCTTCTTGTTGTTGTTTAGTCATTGAGTAGTGTCCGATTCTTCGTGACCCCATGGACCAGAGCACACCAGGCTCTCCTGTCTTCCACTGCCTCCCGCAGTTTGGTCAAACTCATGCTGGTAGCTTTGAGAACAGTGTCCAACCATCTCGTCCTCTGTCGTCCCCTTCTCCTTGTGCCCTCCACCTTTCCCAACATCTGGGTCTTTTCCAGGGAGTCTTCTCTTCTCATAACATGGCCAAGTATTGGAGTCTCAGCTTCCGGATCTGTCCTTCCAGTTAGCACTCAGGGCTGATTTCCTTCAGAATGGAGAGGTTTGATCTTCTTGCAGTCCATGGGACTCTCAAGAGTCTCCTCCAGCACCATAATTCAAAAGCATCAATTCTTCGGCGATCAGCCTTCTTGATGGTCCCGCTCTCACTTCCATACATCATGACTGGGAAAACCATAGCTTGAACTATAGGACCTTTGTTGGCAAGGTGATGTCTCTGCTTTTTAAGATGCTGTCGTGCTTCTTAAGAGCATCTATTTCACATGTTATTTCCAGGTGAGGCTGGGCAGAAACCCTATCTGAAGCCCTGGAGAGTCGCTGCCAGTAAGTGCAGACAACGCTGAATGGTTTGATTTGGTAGAAGGCAGCTTCCTATGTTCCTATCCTTAACGATTGTGCAGAAAAACGTTCCTCCAACTCCTCCGTCCTGGATGGATCACAGACAGAGGACTGGGAGGAAATAACAAAGAGATCAAATCAGTACCAAGAGTCCTTGCCCAGTCTACTCGCTCTCGAACACTCAGTACAAAAAGCCAGAAAGTGACATTCCTTGCTCTGTTACTCATCTGTGCTGGTCAGCGAAAGAGACAATCTCCCAGAAGAGCCAGGCAAATGAGAAAACTATGTTTAAAACAGAGGGTAGGGAACTATTTTTCGGTCCAAAGACCAAATTCTGTTCTGGACAATGTTCCAGGGGCCACATCCCAGTGTTGGGTGGGGCCAGAGGCAAAGGGGGATGTAGTGTTCAGGCTGCTGGGAAATTGTAGCTCTGTGAAGGGTAAACTACAGTTCCCAGGATTCTGGGATGTTTGCTTTAAATGTATGGTGTGTACACAGATGAAGATAGCCATGTGGCAGGGTGGAAAGATGCGACTTCGCTAACCTAAAGCCCTCACACTTTTAACTGCGCCATCCCCACCCACTCCACCCACAAACCACACTAGGGTTGCTGCAACCTTTTGAAGAAGAGCATTTATTCCCTCCCATAATTGTACCCCACCTTCCAAACCCGCCCATAATCATGGCCCAACTGAGTCCCAGAAATGCAGGAGGACAGAAAAACTCTACAGGGAGCAAGAGGGCCTGTATTATTTCTCCTGATGGCGGCACACCAAAATTGTTTCTTAACACTTGCCTGGAATTTCCAAGCCGCTTCAGGCTTTATAAAAAGAGGAGCTTTTTTAGGTTAAGAAAAAGGCTGTGCAAAGTATGCTTTGGTTGGTAGAAGACCATCCCACTGCCAAATTTAGATGCATGGAGACAGAGAATGGCCAGTTTCTCACATCTGGAGTTGCTGAGCTAAAGGAGAATGATAACAAGGAGAAATCTGAACGATAACATTTCAACTCAGAATTACTACACAGTGATCACATCCACACCAAGCATCTGAAGCCCTCTTGCACCACTAACAATCATGGCTTCTCTCAAAGAACCCTAGATTGTTAAGGGCTGTTGGAAGACCTCTCGCAGACCCATAGTTTTCTCATCATCTTTAACAAACAACAGCTCCCAAGACCTTAAAAGTGGCACAAGAGTGCTTCAAAGTGTGGCATGAATGTGAGCAATGCACCCTAATTGAAATTAACCTTGAAGATAAATCTCCTTCCTTCCTCATAATATTAGAAGTCGGGACATCCAGTTAAGCTGAAGGTTGGAAGAGTCAGGAAAGATGAAATACCCCTATCTACCCCCCATCCAGACAAGTGAGAGGCATTACTGGAGTTCGAGGCAAAAATCACTCAAGGAGGCTGTGAAGCCGGGCCAGTGAGGGCTGTGGCCTGGAAAGCGTTCCAAGGGCTATATAAAGAGCTCTGGAGGGCCACACATTTCACTGGCCCTACGTCACACCCATAATTTATTTGTCTGGCTGGAATCGGTCCTCCAACTGTAATAATGCTTCTTGCTGGTCTGGATGGAAGATTAAGAGGGGTGTGTGAGTGTGTGTGCAGAAACTAGCCTACTATGCAAAGGGGAAATTCACAACCATTGCCCTGCACCCACCACTGGCATGTGGCCCTCAGAAGGTGGTCCAGAAGGGAATTCGGCCCTTGGGCTGAGAAAGGTTCCTGACCTCCGCTTCAAAGCTAAGTCTGTTGGAATGCTACAAGAGGCACTATTTGCTGCTCTGCCTCAGACAGCAAAATGTCTCCAGCCGGCTTAGGGTAGCCTTGCTGGGGTGACCTCACACGGGCTGGAAGGGAAATGGATTTGACTCAGAGTTAAGGAGCTGATCATTCTTGGATGCGAGAAGCCCAGTCACCACATCTATATATTTGCAGGGTGTCCTCACTTTTTGATTACGCTCCAGCCCAACCCAAACACACTCACATCATCATCCATGACTTTCCCTCTTTAGTCAGACTATTCCCCAGCTGCAAAAGCTTAGCCCTCTGTCCCACTCACATTGCAACCTCTTGGTGAGAACTTTAAGCAGTTTTTCCCCCATGGAATGGGCTGGACACACATGTTCCTGAGAAAATAGAGAGTTACAAGCTGTGAGGAATTGCCTCACCGGTGGAGTCAGGTAATATTAGGCTTTGGACTTTAGTCACCGTACAGGCCCCATCACCCCACTTTCGGTGGTAATATTAATTCCCTCAGTATGGCTGCACTGGGAAAGTGCCATAAGCTCAGTGGTACAGCATCTGTCTGGCACAGAGAATGTCTAAGGTTCAATCCCCTGTCTGATATCCTGGAGAGTCACTGTCAGTCACGGCTTCATCCCTATATACCTTTAGGAGCGTGTCCATGCCCATCGTTCAGCCTGGACACTGATATTGTTTTAGCAATATCATCTCTTACGCCCAGTTCTAGTTCCTGGTAACCCTGAAATCATTGGTCAGTATAATGTGTTTAGCTGTGCTAAGTTGTAGTAGTACTAATACCATATTATTGCTGCTGCTGCTGCTACAATAGCATTAATAATATTAATTTTCATCATGGCTCCAACAATGGATGGTTCAAATTCAAGAACAGCCTAGCTGCCCCACTGTTCAGAGAGCTAAAAGGTAAAAAGCCAGCATTGGGTTGGCTTTATTTTAAAAACAGTTCTTTTAGCTCACAACTGTAAAGGCCCCTTTTGTTCCCGTTAATAGAACATAGGGCATCTGGGGCTCCTGGGGCGCTCCAGACGAAAAAGCCGGCTGATCCGCAGCAGGAGAGCAAACCTGTCTGCTTCCTTTTTGAAAGGCTGCTTTGTATGCCAGGTGCTTGTAAAAAGTGGGGGAGCGAAACGGCAAGGAAAACTGGCATGCAAAAGCAGGTGAGGCAAGGGGTGGTAGGAAAAGCCTCTTGCTACACGTCAGTTTTTCCACAGTTGTCCCTGGATCACAGTTGCTGATTTGCCCAAGTGCAGGGCTGAGGGTCCTGTGGGCCTCCAGGCGTTGATGTCCCATCAGAGCCAGCCAGTGTGGCCCATGGTCAGGAATTCTGGGAGTTGAGGTTGAAGCATGTTGCTAGACTGCAGCTCCCATCAGTCCCAGCCAGGGATGGTGAGAGTTGTAATTTCATCATGTTGTTGGATTCTGGCTCCCGTCATGATACAGTGAGCAAGCCCCATGGGTCAGAAGTAATGGGAAATATAGTTTAGCCATGTTATTAAGATTCCAAATCCCATCAGCCCCAGCCAGCATGGCCAATGGTCAGAAATAATGGGAGATTCAGGTCAACAGCATCTGCAGAGCCACAGATTCCCTATGTTTGCCTTAGTCCATGGCAGGAAGGTTTGTTTGTTTGCTTGCTTGCTTTGGCTAAAGCTTCCCAGCCCTATAAAAATGCCAAGATGAAGAGAAAGGGCTTCTGGGCCATCTCCTCCGCAGTGAAAAGAGCACCAAGGCATTTTCACAACTCTCCTCTTGAGCACTTGCTGTTTTGGACTACATCTCCCATTTGCCCGAATCAGCACAGCTATATAATGGAAGTTGTACGTAACCCGGTGTGCTTCAGGTGTTCTGGATTACAACTCCCATTAAGGTCCCTTTTACTCATGGGTTGGCAAACTAAGGCCCGGATCTGGCCCAATCGCCTTCTAAATCCGGCCCATGGACGGTCTGGGAATCAGTGTTTTTACATGAGTAGAATGTGTCCTGTTATTTAAAATGCATCTCTGGGTTATTTGTGGGGCATAGGAATTTGTTCATTCCCCCCCCCAAAAAAAATAGTCCGGCCCCCCACTGTCAGGGACAGTAAGGGACAGTGGACCAGCCCCCTGCTGAAAAAGTCTGCTGACCCCTGCTTTTACTAGTTAACTCCAGCATTTAGAGATGTTCTCCATTCTTGCTTGGGATTCTCATGCCAGGTAATGGAGAAGGAAGGAAGCTCTCAATGTACCCCATAAAACCTTCCTGTGATTGCTTTGCATACACACTCCCTCCTATGCAGACACTTGTGCATGAGATTCAACATTTGTGCTGGCAAGCCTTCACCACCCTGGTGCCCTCCATCTAGCTCAGTATTGTCTACAATGTAGACAATAAAGGTGCATGCTGCACCAATGCTCACTGGGTGGATCTACACACAGGGGGGGGAATGATATAAATAAGTCAGAAATTAATCGTTATAACAAAAGGGGGGGAAACCCTTTGGAAATTCGCGTAGAAAAACTTTCTGCTGTCTGGCGCCATCTGGTGTTGCATGTTTATAATACATTCAAGTTGTTTCTTTACTAATGTAGCTGAGTTCCAAGTCATATAACTGCCCCATGAACCAATCAGAACTAATGCTCAATAAGGACTAGACTAAGGGTGCTTCCAGAAGACCTGTTTTTAGCATTCATCTTGACCCTTAGGGTCCATTCCAACTCTGTAATTTTTTTATTCTATTATTTGGAGATTAAACAACTCTCTACCACGCATTTTCTCATCACTTTCCTTATCACAAAAAGTTCAATCTTTGGAAGAAGCAGGTTTGTTGTGCGAGCATTGTCAGTGAGTGATCATAACCAATAGCCAGAAATATATAGCAAGAATATTTATATAGAGAGAAAAAATCCAAACCATTTCACTCTTTTACTTTTTATCACTACTTTGACAATGTGTCAATTTTACACTATTTATTTTTATTTATTAAATTTATACACTGCCCTTCATCACAAGATCTCAGGGCGCTTCACTAGTCTTCTTATATACATAAAAATGTAAGGTGTTGTCATGGTGCAGTCCACGTGGCCAACAGAGGTTGGCGAGCAGAGACAGCAGCCCCTACTTTCAAGTCATACTTACACAAGCACACAAAGGAATATCCAAAACCTCTAGTGAAAGTAGACTTTTAGAAGGGAAATTCTGGGTTGATTTACCACACCACCTTAACCTATCCTTCTGGTTTCATAGTTGTTCTTCTCCAGACCCAAGGCCCTGTACATTCATCATTCATTCATTTTCTTTTTCATTGTTGCAAAAAAATAATAATAATTCTCAAACACTGCACACCCTCCAACATGATGCGTTGAAAAACCAAGACTCCACCTTCCAGGGCTGCATTTCCATGTGACTCATGTGATCCACAGAAGATCATGGCCCTGAAAAAGTGCTTTTTCGGGCACAGTCCCAAAAACCATGTGTTTTGGGGTGCCTTGCGAGATTGCAGCCAGATAATGGCACCTAAAATGGCTGTTGTGCGCTCGTGTGAAAAAAGGGATGTCCCGGTTTTATCGGGATGGTTGAGAGGCATGCACTGTTCTAGGCTTGTTGCCAGTCTTTATCATCTTCATATTCTGCAACTATTCAAAGCACATTTGTTCAGCTTTCTCACGACAACACTACAGCAAATATTTTTAACCCCTCTCTTCAGCCTCATCAAATGAAAAACGCAGGCTTCAAACATCTGTACACCATTTCCACATCATAATTATGTGCCTGAATTTGCCAGTATGCAACTGAATCACATCAGAAATTAACAAGAGCCTTGAAGGGCTTGTACTCTAGCCTACAAAGCAAATCATGATAAATGCTCAATAAACCTGCTGTCTAGAGCAGGGGTGTCAAATTCAAATTCATCGGGGGCCGCATCAGCAGTTTGGTCACCCTCAAAGGGCCAGTTCGAGTGTCTTCAAAGCCCATGACACCTTTAACAGCTGGATTAAGTAATGCAGAGCATCTGGCTCATGGAACACTACACCTTGATTTCATTTGAATACATATATGAATATAAAAATTGTTTCCTGTTTGGCTTGGTGTTTAAGTTACACAAGATGTGCAGGTTTTAATTTTTCTCATTCCCCAAATTTTAATCGAGCATTTGTTTGGATTTTTTCCCCTTTGCTACCTACCCTAAACCTTTGAGGAGGGCGGGAACTGATGGCCGGACCCTGTAATAACATTGAGGAAAAAATTGCATGAAATAAACCAATTCCTTATCAGCTTTTTTCCCATATATAAACCAATATAAACCAATTCCTTATCAGCTTTTTTTCCTTATATAAATTTTTGCAACACGCACCCTGCGGAAGCCACACCTGACGTTATTTGCTTTTGAATCGCGAATCTCCAGAGGCAGAGGATGCTGTTCATTGGGCAGCGCGGAAACGCGCCTAAAGAAATAAATAAAGGAAAGCAAAGCAAAAGCACGCTGCCCCGAGTATTCACAGGGCGCGCTCCTGAAACACAAGCGCGCTCTCAGTCTCCCTCTCTCCAACGCGCGCGAAGCCGGCTCTGCCCTTCTCCGCGTTCCACCTTGCGCAGGCGCGCTGCGCTCCCGCCGGGACTTATTTCACCCCGGCGAGCCCGAAAAGAAATTGAGAGCAGCGGCGGCAGCCTCCCATATCCAACCCCGCCCTCGCCGTGTCAAATAAGTCTCGGCTAGGTAGCTGGAGGAGGGGGAGGTCTGCGCCTGCGCAGAAGGGACCCGAGGCGCCCTGCGCACGCGCCGCAGCCCAAGCTTCCCTCACAGATATATATAGACCAGGCTACACGGGCCACATGACGAGGTCTCGCGGGCCGGATTCGGCCCGCGGGCCTTGTGTCTGACACCCGTGGTCTAGAGGATCTCTTCGAAGGCAACTTCCAGATTATCTGCTGTTGGGTTCCTTGGACTTTGTCTCCCTCTGCTGCTCAAGCTAAGCCCTTCCTTATATTGCTGGCTAGTCGTCAGGGATGTGGGGAATTATATTCCAGCAGCATCTGGAAGCTCAGAAGTGCCTTTGATCTGAGCAATTATTTATTTCATTTTATTTCTAAAAATGTGCATACTGCTGTATGATAATTTTAAAAAATGTTACATCGGTTGGCAACAATAGAAAAAACACAAAACCAGACAACAAAACCATAAAAAGTTAAAAGCAAAACGAATGCATGGATTTTCTCCCTACTCAGCCTCACCACCCTGGTTTGCAAACAACAAACCTGAAAGACCTATATTGGCTCCCAGTACATTTCTGAGCACAATTCAAAGTGTTGGTGCTGACCTTTAAAGCCCTAAATGGCTTCGGCCCAGTATACCTGAATTCTCCTGGACTTCTAACCCCACTTCTCTTTGTGTGTTGCAAGGCGGCAAATACTTTGCTAATTACTTGCTAAGGTCACTTGGCTTAGCTCTGGGACACTTCATTCAGCTTTGTAAGCTACCTGTGCTCTAAGGAGGTCAGGGTTTGGGTACAGCTTTGCACAGAGTTTACCCCATTTTATCTTTCCAACGACCCAGTGGAGGTTAGTTAGGAGGGTGGCTGTCCCAAAATCATCTAGCCGTAGCACAAAACTTAACGGGCCATCCTCTGGAACAAAAACGCAGAATCTGTTATTTTAAATATTTTTTAAATAACTTTAAAAAAAAAAAACCAAAGCTTTTCTTTTAGGAATTCTAGCTGCCAAAATCGCAAGGGATTGGCCCGGAGATGGAAAGAAGATATACTCCCTTCCAGAGAAGAATGGCAGATGAAGTTGATGGATTATTCCGAAATGGCTAAAACGATCAGAAGAATCAGAAATCAGGAGAACCAAAATTTTAATAAGGAATGGGGGAAATTTGTAATTTATCTTAAAAACCATTGTAAACAGTTAAAATTGTTAGTAGGATTGGAATCTAACAGTGGATTTTGGACATAACGGAGATGTAAAAGATTTGATTATAAAAGAACCAGGAGGGAATGATTAACAATAGGACCCACAAAGGGGAGAATGGAAGTCCAAGAGATTCTTTGGAATCTTGTTTTTATGTTATATGTTGGACATGTGATTGTAAAACTTTAATATGAAAAACCAAATAAATATTTTGTATTTTTTTAAAAAAAGGTGCTGAATCTGTGGCAGAATCTGCCTCAAAAAAAAAACACAAAAAACCCCCTCAGTCACAGCTAGCATGTTCAATGGTAGGGCATGATGGGGTGCTGTGATCCCATCAACATCTGGCGGGCCTAAGGCTCCTCACCTCTGCTCAAAGGGAACCCTTAAAAACTTCTCAAGGATTCATGAGGTAATTTATTTTTTTAACTGTAGCCATTTGGAAGATCTAACTGGGGTTTTCTTTAATTGTTGCCTCTAGGGAATGCTCCCAAATATATATACTACAGGGCTGCCCCTTATGTGGATGAAGACTTTTCAAATCTTCGTGAACTCCTGAGGTAATCCTTATTTATCTAAACTGCGGCTGTTGCCACTAGAAATGCTTCCCCATACCAGCAAAATCAGGGCTTATTAGATCAGAGAGGCAGCTCCACAAGCAGAAACCTTCTGGTCCTGCTTGCCTATTGGCCACAGGACAAAAAGAGCGGGAAAATCCTCTTCTGCTATAGGGCAAAAAGAGCGGGAAAAACCTCACTAGACAGAGGGGCGCTCCCTTGCCAAAACTCACCAATCGTGTCAGCCGCAGAAGGGGAAGGACTCTTTAACTTCTCCCACAGAAAAACTTCTCCACAGTGACACCAAATGTCACTGGCTGGGGATGGTGGGAGTTGGGACTCCAGCAACATCTGGAGAGACCACAAGTTTATAGTTGTCTATCACATCCCCCATCTTACTCACCATTTTTCTAAACTAAGAAGTTCCTAAGTAATGAAACCTGTTGCTAAACATGGGGTTTTATGCTTCATTTCCACCTTTCACACATGAACTTTAAAAATGCAGGAGCAGGACACTGAGTCGGCAGCTTTCAATACAAATGTGTGTTGGATACTTACCATGAATGCTCCTTCTGGGGTGAGGGTGGCAGGCTTCCAGTACAACCATGGGTTGAGGCCCCCACTGCCAGGGAGAGGCAGGTCCCATGGTAAACAGAAATCAGATTTTTTTAAAAGACTAATTTATAATGTAGAAATGCATTGGGGTTTGTTACAAAATGTTGCGGTGTGATGCACAGCCAGCCAGCCATGCTCTCTTCCAGCATACTCCATTCCGTTCACCCTCCTCCATTTTATTCCTGTTCCATCCATCCCACCAGCTTTCTGTGCTGACAGAACACGCTCCGTCCTCGTCAGGCTCTTTTGGGCTGTCCCCTTCCCACCATAGGCTTTTCCCTTAATATTTCTTGTACTTCTGCAAACTTTGGAGGATCCCAAAGCCTTCTGACAGCATCCCTCTTCTATCTAAGGATCCACACTTTGAGAACATGTGTGGTACAGTGGTACCTCGGTTCTCGAACATCTTTGCTG
Organism: Podarcis raffonei; assembly: GCF_027172205.1. Lineage (NCBI taxonomy): Eukaryota > Metazoa > Chordata > Lepidosauria > Squamata > Lacertidae > Podarcis > Podarcis raffonei. Next base: position 71,921,250 of record NC_070609.1, on the reverse strand, counting down.
ACGAACATTTCAAAACCTGAATGCCAAAAACCTGGAAGTAAATGCTTCCTTTTTCGAACATGCCTCAGAAGTCAAACAGCTTCCGCTGTGTGTTTTTCAGTTTTCTCAATTGAAATTGGAGACAGCCCTTTGCATCTTGGTTTTCGAACATTTCGGAAGTTGAACGGTCTTCCGGAATGGATTATGTTCGAGAACCGAGGTACCACTGTATTTGCATACACAGGTGGGGCCCTCCAACAAAATGCTGCTGTGTGGAAGTGCTTCTGTTCAAGGTCACAGATTGCCCCGTTCCAGAGTTGTTATTTTATTCATTTGCAGATGTTGGGTGGACACGCCAATTGCCCAATCCCACCTAGATTTCTTCACCGATTCTGGAAAAAACAGCCTACTCCATTCAGACTGTCCCATTCCCCCCATCACAGGGGACACATCTTGCCCTATGAGGAGGGGAAAGAATGCAAAGGGACAACAGACAACAGGGCCTGCTCTAGTCAGACTGAAGGAGGTGAGGACAGGTGACCCCACCTAGGCCTGAAGTCACCCCCCCCCAAAAGCAGGCTCAAAGCTTCTTTAAGCTTTTCAAAATCATTTTCTCAGCAGCTAAAAGGCATTAGCTAAGCATCAGAAGCATTTCACTCTGCTGTAACAAAGGTAGCTGAATAGAACAATGTTTTTTTCATTTCTCAGGCTAGTTGGCCTTGTTAACCAGATTGCAACTTTTCTTTCCGGGAGCGATGCCAGAGCAAGAGAAAGAAACATATCTTGAACACTCTGAAACCCCTTGGCTTCTCACCCCCCCCTTTCCTGGGAAGAGTCCAGGACAGGAGCTTTCTGTACATGCTCAGGAAACACATGGGGCAGGACTTCGGAGAAGGAGGAGAAAGGGGAGGGAACTGGAAGGGGAATATATACTCTGTGCAAATGACTGTGAACTCGTGCTTGTTTGTGAACTATCACACTTGCTCCTTCTACCAGTTCATGGATGGTAGAAATAAAGCTTTTTCTCCGAAACATTTCCTTGAGTGTCTGTTGACTTCCATTTTCCCTTTCCTGGGCGCAATATTTTTCCCACCCGAGGGCAAAGCCTCATAAGGCTACAAGACTACCCCCATCCCGCTTTTATATGTTATATCATTTATCTTAATGCTTTAAATTGTAAACCGCCTTGTGTGTCTTGGTAGTAGGAAGATATATAAAAACAACAAATGAATAAATAAGTAAGAAATTGCCCCTCTGCTTTAAATATTGTTTAATTAAAAAAAAAACAAAAAACCTCATGGCGACGTCAATCGGACTTCACATTCTTGAGATATATCTTGGGTGCCGTCCATGCCTCAGGAGCCTTCCTCAGTCCAGCTCTCCTCCAGACACGTTCCAGATCTCGTTCAAACCTTTTCTGTAAAAACAAGACATAAAAAACCAAGATCTAGTGACATCTCCCCTAGGATATTGTGTACTTTGGGGCAGCAAGTCCTGGATGGCAGTAATGCAGTCCATTAATGCGCAGAACTAGAAATTGCAGAATTACGTGTGGGTCAAGAAAATGACGAGTAGAAATCAAAACTGAAACAGGTGGTCTATAAGAAATGGACAACTGGATAAGGGGTATGGTGTGAAGAACCAGTATCACACAGGAACAGAAAGAGGCATAGGTTCATATCCCACTTCTGACACATCTATTTGCACTATAGTGGGAAATAGCTCAGTCACTAGAGCATGAGACTCTTAATCTCAGGGTCATGGCTTTGAGCACCAAGTTGTGCAAAAGATTCATGCCTTGCAGGGGGTTAGACCAGCTGATCCTTGTGGTGATTTCCAACTCTACAATTCTAGGATTCTATGATAATGCTCAACCTTGGGACTGGGCGCAATCAGGAAGTGGTTAGGTGTGAACAAATTCAGGCCAAGGGCCACATTCCCCTCTGGGCAGCCTTCCAAGGGCCACATGCCAGTGTTGGGCAGGGCCAGGAGCAAAAGCGGGTACAGCAACAAATGTGAATTTTGCCTTCATTCTGTAGGCTAGTTCCCATACGCACATGCAAACCTTTCTACCCTCCATCCAGATAAGCAAGAGGCTGTATCAGAGTTCAAGGACACATTCCGGCCAGGCAAAAACACTCCAGGGCGAGAAGCAGGGCCAGTGCGAGGTGTGGCATAGAGAGAGGAGGTGCAGCCTAGTGAAAGCACTAGAGAAAGATGCTTGGAGGGCTACGTTTCAGCACCCAGGTCTGACGTTCCCCATCCCTGAGCTAAACAGACTATGCCAGACCAGTTCCCAGAATCCTCCCTTCCCACACTCACTTGTTTCCTCCGGCGCCGACCTTCCCTGACCTTCTTCCGCAAGAACTTTGTCCGCTTCATCAGCTTCCTGTACTTGTGTCTGTTCATCTTCCTTCTCCGGATCTTCAGAACGTTCTTGCATTCCATTTTGCCCCGGTTCAGCTCGCCTCCCCCCTCTTCGCTGTCATGCTCAGCCTCTGTACCCTGGGAAGATGTGGGGAGCTCATACTGATGGTTGGGTTCATAGCCTAGCTTCTCATAAACATTGATGGCGCCTCCACCTTTAGGGAGGACATACTGGACCGTCAGCCAGCTTTCAAGGGGGGAGATCGACATCTTCCTTGGCACCAGGATTTCTTCCAGCTCAGGGTCCAACGCGTATGACTGCTGGGGTTGGGCTCCATTTCTGTTTGAGGGAAGTGTGCTGTAATTTGCGGAAGCTGCAAGTCTAGGAACCGGAAGCGAGATGGCTGATCTCGACAGAAAGCGTTCTGTGTGGAAGCACAGTTTGCAAATATGTGAACATTCATTATTTTTTTAAAAAATTAACGCATCAGCTACTATTTCAATAATCTTTCGAATGCTTTCAAACGCCTTTTTAAAACCATTTTTAATCAATAATTTTGACATTTCTTGTTATATTTTTGTGAACCGCTTTGAGGTTCTCTTACAAGCAAGTGATATATAAAGTTTGTTAATATATTAAATAAAGAAAAATGACTAAACAAAACAAATTCTGCAGGAAACATTTAATGTCCCAGAAAGGGCATGATGACCGGGTCCAACATAACACACTCCAGAGGTTTTGGGACTCCAGCTCCCATCATCTCTGACTGTTGGCAGTGCTAGCTGGGGATGATGGGAGTTGATAGTCTAACATCTGATGGACATAAAGTTAGGGGAAAGTTGGTTCAATGCCCTCATGGAAACAAAATGGCTTACATAATGACAGGCTGTGTATATAATTAAGATGCAGTTGTAGCTTGAAAGTTAAATGAAAACCGTTCCGGAAGTATGTCCGACTTCCAAAACATTTGAAAACCAAATGACAGCTTCTGATTGGCTGCAGGAAGGTCCTGCAAAGTGATGTGAAAATCCCTCTCTGTCCGAATCCCTGGAGAGCCTCTGCCAGCCAGGGTAGACTATACTGGTCTGGATGGGCAAATAGTCTGACCTGGTGCATGGCATCTACTCGACATTCCCAAAGAATGGCTGCGCTTACCTGCAAATCGAGAGGCCCTCGCTATCTGAGACGTCAGTCGTGGTAGCAGCATACTGGAGGACCACTCTAACAGAAATCAAGACAGATTTTTTAAAGGGAAAAACAACCTTTAAATGTTATAGGACTGTGTTCCCTCCTTCCTCAAATACAGTGCCCGTAACCACACGCCATCAGAAATCATGGGCTGTAGCTCAGTGGCGGAGTATTTTCTTTGCATGCCTGCCATCTTTAGGAAGAGATGACTCAGTGTCCCTGTTTGAAACTCAGAACTTTCTGGCTGCCCGTTGGTGTAGACTAGATGGCACAATGAACCAACTGTGCAGAAAGCAACTTCCTGTGTCCCAAGTTAAAAGTTAAGCACCTGAACAACATACCGAGTAGTCAGGCATGCAGGTTACAGGGCCAAAATCTTCCCCAACCCACTGCGATGTATGTATAGCACCTCTGTTTAAATTGCAGCAATTGTTTTCAAAATTAGCAGGCGGATTTTGATACACATATCATTCTCTGCCTTCTTTTTTGGAGATGTGTAAGGAGCCTCCCTATGCAGATGTGTTAAAGGTCACATGTTTAGGGAACTTTTTAATGTTTGATGTTTTATTTTGTTTTTAATATTCTGTTGGGAGCCGCCCAGAGTGGCTGGGGAAACCCAGCCAGATGAGCAGGGTATAAATAAAAAAATACTACTACTACTACTATACAGAAACGCACCCAGAAACATCATTTCTGATGGTGAGTCCCCCACTGCCCAGTCAATCCCCCCAGAATTAGACCCTCCCTCCCTACCGTAGGCTACCATAAACCACGTATCACTGGCGACCCCTTAATAAGATAGGACCCCAACGTAGCCTCTCCCCGCCTCTTAAAAGCTGTTCCGTATATACAGTATTAACAGCCACTCTTATTAGCACTCTTACCATAGATAACACACTAATGTAGCCTCCAAAATGAATACACGGCTTCTATCAAAGTCAATCTGCCCTACTTCCGGGTGTAGGGAGAGAAGAAGCGCTGCTCATCTTAACTTACCATCCACAAGGGCTTACCATCCCTTCACGACGATGGGGGCTGTTTGAACGGGTAACTTCCGGCAGAGCAGCTCGGTCCCTCCCGGTCATCCGGAAGTTCCGGCGCAAAAAAGGTTCCTACATTTCTTTCCCCATTTGCCGCTGCTCCCCCTGGCGGTAGTCCGTGGGATAGCAACTCAGCGAGCTTAATCCCCGCCCTGGCAACCAAGCAGGAACGCCGCTCAGGAGCAGGAGAGGTATTGCCAGTCCGGATCCTGCCGATGTTGCTAGACTCCAGCACCCACCATCCCTGATTCCATTGGCTGTGCTGGCTGGAAGTGATGGGAACTGGAGTCCATCAACATCTGGAGGGTCACAGGTTCCCCATCTCATGGCTAGATTGATGAAAGGTGTGACTCATTATACAGTGGTACCTTGGGTTACAGCATCTTAAAAAGACAGTATCTTAAAAAGCAGAGACATCACCTTGCCAACAAAGGTCCGTATAGTTAAAGCTATGGTTTTCCCAGTAATGATGTATGGAAGTGAGAGCTGGACCATAAAGAAGGCTGATCGCCGAAGAATTGATGCTTTTGAATTATGGTGCTGGAGGAGACTCTTGAGAGTCCCATGGACTGGAAGAAGATCAAACCTATCCATTCTGAAGGAAATCAGCCCTGAGTGCTCACTGGAAGGACAGATCCTGAAGCTGAGTCTCCAATACTTTGGCCACCTCATGAGAAGAGAAGAGTCCCTGGAAAAAACCCTGATGTTGGGAAAGATTGAGGGCACAAGGAGAAGGGGACGACAGAGGACGAGATGGTTGGATGGTGTTCTCAAAGCTACCACATGAGTTTGACCAAACTGCGGGAGGCAGTGGAAGACAGGAGTGCCTGGCGTGCTCTGGTCCATGGGGTCACGAAGAGTCGGACATAACTAAACGACTAAACAACAACAACAACCTCGGGTTACAGATGCTTCAGGTTACAGTCGCTTCAGGTTACAGACTCCGCTAACCCAGAAATAGTACCTCGGGTTAAGAACTTTGCTTCAGGATGAGAACAGAAATCGTGCAGCTGCGGCGCAGCAGCAGCAGAAGGCCCCATTAGCTAAAGTGGTACCTCAGATTAAGAACAGTTTCAGGTTAAGAACGGACCTCCAGAACAAATTAAGTTCTTAACCTGAGGTACAACTGTATAAAGTGGACTTATGGGAAGAAGTCCAGGGCTCCACTCAGCAGAAAGGTTTGTGTGTGTGCAGGCACGCATGCTAAATGGCAGGACCTACTGCTTGCAAGAATTCCAAGTTTATTACGGCAAAAGCCAGTGACACTAAACACCACAAGATCAAACAAAAAGAAATCAACAACAACATCAGAAAAGAAAAGAAAAAAAAGTGATTACACAAGGGAACTTCGCAGTGTGCCATTCAACAGGAGAGATTTACGCTTCCTGATTACTAAAGTGCAAAATTTGGCCACCTCATATGATATTGAGCTTGAGGAATCTTCCAGAAGGTATTTTGGTAGAATTTCGGGGGAGGATTCCAAATAATGTTGTAGGGGTATGAATTTTGATAAAAGCGGCAAAATAAGTTGAACTCGCTCTTCACTATAAAATTCGCAAAATAGAAGGATGTGTGTGACAGATTCTACCTTATTAGACATATAGGGGCAGAGGCGCGCATGCATTGGTACCCGTGTGAATTTGCCGTACAGCACTGCTGAGGGCATTGTCTCAAAGCGGGCTCTAGAGAAAGCCCATCTATAAGCTTCGTTAGTGATGTTAGTTAAGTAAGGGGCAGTTGCAAAATTAGGCCAAGCTTGTAAACATCTATACGTCTCCGGGAGTAGGGCGTCTTCTTGTTGTAATTCGACATCGTAAAGTCTCTGAGTGATAATTGCTTTTGCCTTATTCAGAGTTCCAATAAAAAGGTTTTCAGGGTTTAGGCCAATTTGTTTGATCTTATTAGTTATTTGCATAAGCCAAGGAGGATAGGGAACTGCGGCCAGGAAGCAAGGTAACAGTCCCTTAGGATTGTAATGGATTTTCAGCCAGAGGGATATTGCTTGCTCCCAGACTTTTAATTCCACTCTGGGCAGTCCTGCCTCTTGCCTTAAGACTGCATTAGGTGTACACTTTGGGGTAGCAAATAAAGATCTTAAGAATTTTGATTGTACTGTTTCAAGGGTCTTAAGGTTGGCAGAGGGGCTAATTTGAGAGCCATACAGGAGTTGGGCTAAAGATTTTGCCTGAAAGACTTTTAGGGCCATCGGGAGGAAGCCAGCTCCTTTCCTTCTGAATAATCTAAGGATGGCATTTGCACTTCTTCCTGCTGATATAGCTGATGTGGTCAGATGTGTTGACAATTTGGCATTATAAGAGAAAGTAATGCCTAAGTATTGGAAGGTCTTAGTCTGTTCAATGGCATTTCCCTTTACGCTCCAATTATCTTTCCTGAAGGAGCGGTTAAAATGTACAATTTTGGTTTTGGCAAAATTAATTGTTAACAGTTCAGTGTTACATTGGTCACTAAACTTTCCTAAGGCACGTTTCAGACCCACTTTGGTTTGAGAGAGAAGAACAGCGTCATCCGCATACATTAAAACTGGTACTTTTCTGCCGTTAGAGAACACGGGGGGGGGGGTTCGATTTCACGGCAACATGTGACCAGGGAGTTAACATAGATGTTAAATAAAAATGGGGCTAATAGGCATCCTTGTCTAACTCCTCTTTGGACTGGGATTTCTCTAGAGAGTCTGCCGTCCTGTGCGAGTCTTATCTGGAGGGTATTGTTATCATGAAGCTTAATCATCAGAAGTAATAACCTTCTGTTAATACCCATATTGGCCAATTTGGTCCAGAGCCTACCCCTGGATACAGAATCAAATGCTGCCTTTAGGTCCACAAAGGCCGCATACAATGACTTTTTTCAATGTTTCACATACTTATAGACAAAATAATCTAACACTAAGCAGTGATCTATGGTGGAACGTCCAGATGTAAACCCTGCTTGTTCAATTTCTAGCAAGTCATTATGATCTAACCATTCACATAATTTTAGGCATAGATGTTTTGTATAAAGTTTGCAGATCACATTCAGAAGACTGATTGGTCTATAATTAGATGGGTCAGAGGGGTTGCCCTTTTTAAATATAGGAACAATTATAGCCAGTCCCCAATCTTTAGGGATTTCAGTTGTCTTATCTATATATGAAAATAGATTTGCAAGAACCGGGGCCCACCAGTTTATTTGCGCTTTCAGAAGTTCAACGACAATGAAATCACTTCCTGGGGCTTTGCCAGATTTCATTTGTAGAATTAACGAAGTGATTTCAGTTTCAGATGTTGGGGGCCATGGTGTATCATTATCTAAGGGAATGTTAAGCAGCGCAGAAGGACAATGTTCCCTAAACAGCACTTTATAGTGCTCTTCCCATACATTTGCAGGGATTATTGTGCCCTCGTTAGGAGCTTTGGTTTGACCTACTGCTTGCAATGCTTTGAAGGAATCCCATTGAAAGATCACACTCCCCAGACCATTAACTCCACAAACTAGGGCTGCCATGCGTCCAGATTTTCCTGGACATTACCGGAATTTCAATGGCAGAATTGACATCTGGGGGGAATTTCTGAAAGGTGGCATTTCATCCTGGATCAACTTTCGGGGTGTCCTGGTTCTTACGTTTTGAAATATGGCAACCCTATAGTTACCAAACAGCACCACTGTATGAAGTTGTGGTTGTCCTGTTGCTTTGTTACTCAAGTTGTTTATGAAGAATGAACTTGGAATCATCCAGCACATCCCCTGATTAAAGGAAATCTTGGACGGGCTGATTAAGGGTCTCTCCAGACTGGGTTTGTTTCCCCTTTACTCCAGTGTGTCTTCTGCAATATGTCATTGACACAATAACAGTGCATTAGTGGGAGATCGTCACAGGAAGGCTCAATCCCTGCCTCCAACTGGGTTAAATATTTTTGCAGTATTTTCAGTGGTCAGTCTAGTCAATCACATGCACTAACAGCGTGTAAGGATTTCGCTAACCGACCTGAATAGCAGCCAGTCTTCTGTAATGAGATAAATGTCCTTATTTCCTGCCTGAAATCAAATAAACCTCCTGGAGATTTGCTTCTGCCTGTTCTATAAAGAATACATAGAATGGTGGATGCCTAGCCTGCCTGGCTTATTTACCACAAAACAACACAGGCCAAATGCCCTCTGGATGGTATGAGTATCATTTTCCCAATTTATAGGAAAGGGGAGAGGAATGACCCACAAAACTATTAGCCAATTAGATTGTTAGATATCTCACCAAAGCTATGAAGAACAAGCAGGGGTCAGAGGAGGACATGGTAACATTGACCAATGCTTTACTTGGAACCATATGATAAGGAACTGTACTAAGAACAGCAAGCTCTAAAACAAACTTCCTAATTTAGATATCTCTGATGGGTGCACTGGGTGCAAAATAAATAAGGAAAAATGAGATAGATGAAATCACTATAAGTTGTGGTGGTGATTCGGAGGTTTAATCTGAAATCAAGCTAGATTTGAGCTTTTTGGTATCTCTGCTATCTTGCCTCTGTTACATCATAGACATTGGCCTATATTATAGATGTGTGTTCTGTATTACTTTATGAATACTATTGCTACAAGTTTGTCATGGCCTCTGGCCAGAACAATAAACTTATGGACTATATGTTGTAAATTGCTTTGTGATGCCTTGTGGGAAGCAACTAATAAATGATTTATTTATTTATTTTTTTGTATTTTTACTAGCAGGAAAGAGGAAATACACCAGTGGGATTTTCTGTCTTGAGTATCCAAATTAATCTGAGCCCTCTTGGACACTATTCACCACGACCTTGTTGGGAATACAACAGCAGGGATCATTCAGTTAGTAAGCTAAGTGTTCACTATTGACAGCCAGAAGAACTCTCAGAGTGGAGGTGTTGCCAAGCAACTAATCAGATTGGCATGACCCTTGCTGAGGTAACCCATGCTTTGATAGGCTGAGACAGTTTTCTGATTGCTTGTGTGGTAGAATACTTGTCCCAGCTATGGATGCAGCCTGGCCTAACTCATACGGAGGGCTGGGAATGTCGCATTCCTGAAACCCTAGAGAGCTGCTGCCGGTCAGTGTAGACAATACAGAACTAAATGGACCAATGTCTGACGTGATATGAGGCAGCTTCCTATGTGGGAGGCCTGTCAAACAGTTACTAGCTACGATGGACGGAGGTGGATTTCGGACCACATTCAATACAGCTATTGCTACGTGTATGTTAAAAACACAGTGAGGCGGAACACCCGTGAGCAAATCAAAGTCCATTCCTGTTAAAATGTGTATATCCAGATTCAAGCTGTTGCTTCAGGTTCTTGGAATCCAGGAGCTACTGCTACCAGGGCAAAGTTTTCCCTTCCCGATCCAGGAAAGCACCATTGTCTTTTTCGCTGAGCTGAGCTAAAAGAGAGATGATCGATGGGACGGCATCTTGCACCTTCAACGGAGCCTAGGAGAACAGAGGAGAAGGTTGGAGAGAGAGAGAGCAAGCTTATTACAGCAGCAGTGTCCTTCAAAATAAAATAAAGGAGACCCACACATAAAACACATAAGACTGGTTCTGAAAGACCCACATTGGCTCCCAGCATGTTTCCGGGCACAATTCAAAGTGTTGGTGCTGACCTTTAAAGCCCTAAATGGCCTCAGTTAGTAGTCCATTGGTAGCCAGTGTTAGAAACTCAGATATATAAGCTAGGCACCAAACGGCTCCTTAAACCAGGGTTACAGTCACCAAAACGGAATGCCTGGTTGCCATTTTGGGGCCAGGACAGTACTGGAAGGCAGTGGCAACTGGTAGGGCGGAAGGCAGGGAGACCAACAGTAGGTGGTGCTAGAGCCAGCAATAGGCAGAGCCAACTCATTCTGGTTTTGCCCCCCGTCCTCCTCCATGCTGAATTCTACAAGGGGCAACAGCTGGTAGGCAGGGCCACCACCTAGACTGGTTGTAAGTTAGTAGGCAGGCGGGACCTGGCAGAGGGCAGACTGAAGCATTGGGGCCCCCTGCACCCCAATGTATCAGCCTCCATTGATAAATGGAAGGATAAACGGGCTGGATCAGTGCAAAGCAATGTTACGTGTTCATAAGACACTGATTAGTCTGCCCTTTCCTTTAAAAAAATAAAATATTATTAATGCATTAAAGCCATACATCAAAACTGAACAAAAAACAAGTAGAAATAATAATAAACCAAGTAAAACAAAAAACACAAAGCATTATAACAAAAAGGAAAGAGGTCCTTTGACTGCAGACCTGACCTCCCGTCTACTCCTTAATTCAATTACATATAACTTATTGCCGGTAAAAACTATTATCATGGTTTAACTGATTCTTTGTTTTTCTTTGATCTCACACCATTCTTGATACTACTACTGAAATTAGCCAAATGCTGCAACAGAGATTAAACTTCTGCAATTGTTTTTCAAATGTATTTTAAAGACTTCCCCTCTTTGAAACAAACACCTGTTCTGGTTTATTCTTTATTTTTTTCAGACAAGTTTTATCTAACTCCGCAAATTAAGTCGATTTTTGGATCCAATCTTGCGCAGATGGAAGTTTGTCAGATTTCCAGTTTTTTGAGGGAAAGGGAATTTGTGTCTTTGACACACGCCACCCTGCAAACAAGCTCAAGGAATGGCGACGTAAAGCATCCACACTCACCCTATCCCACCCCAAACTTTAAAAATGGAGGGAACTTTCTGTACAACCATGTACAGCCCACGTCTTCAGCGCCTGCATGGGCTGGGTGTCGGGAGCACCTTCTCTGACCTTTCAATTACAGGAATGCAGGAACAGAACACAGCATTCCCGAGGAATAGGTTCTGGTGACGTGGACTCACATTTGCTCACGTGAGCACCTCAAATGCAGCAGAGTAACGGAAGCAAAGCTGTGGAGGTTTTGTTGCATACCTAATTTATTTCTTCTAATTAAACAAATAAAAGAACGTGGGATGCAGGTGGCGCTGTGGGTTAAACCACAGAGCCTAGGACTTGCCGATCAGAAGGTCGGCGGTTTGAATCCCTGCGACGGGATGAGCGCCCGTTGCTCAGTCCCTGCTCCTGCCAACCTAGGAGTTCGGAAGCACATCAAAGTGCAAGTAGATAAATAGGTACCGCTCTGGCGGGAAGGTAAACGGCATTTCCGTGTGCTGCTCTGGTTCACCAGAAGCGGCTTAGTCATGCTTAGAGGCGTCATTGCAGCTTCTCATCCTTCAGGCCACCGACGAGGCGGTCACGAAGCATGTTCTCCAGCTCTGAGAAGTTGCAGAACCGGGCGGCTTGGCGGAGAGAGGTCACAAACCCAGTTATGGTTTCCCCAGGGGCTTGCCGCTTTGCGTAGAAGGCATTTCGACGAGCCACCACTGAGGGCTGTGGCGAAAAGTGCCCCTTCAGCTGTTCCATTATTGTTTTGTATGGAACAGTAGCGACGTCTTCAGGCGCAAGGAGAGCCCGGGCGATTTCAAACGTCTCCTCTCCGCAGACGCTGAAGAATATTGCCCTCTTCTTGGCGTCTTCTTCATCGGTGACCCCTTTGGCTTCTAGGAGGAAGGTGAAACGGGAGGCGTACGCTTCCCAGTCTCCAGATGCTGGGTTGAATGGCGAGAAGCTGCTGTCGGTTGCCATTCTGAGTTCCTTGTGTCCCGGAGCTGAAGCCTGGATACACGGTGTGAGGCAGTGGTGCGGCAGGTGGCGGTGCTGCGGTGCTGTGTGTGGCAGTCAGCTCAGCGGGATCCCACCTTCACCGCCAGTGAAATATACTCAGAGTCGCAAAGTGATTTCATGCTCTTTATTCAGCTCATAGTGGTGATGAGGAATGAAAGTCCCCTCAAAGTATCTGCTTTATATACCGTATTTTTTGCACCATAACACTCACTTTTTTCCTCCTAGAAAGTAAGGGGAAATGTCTGTGTGTGTTATGGAGGGAATGCCTACGGGTGGCATGCCTACGGATTTTCCTCCTCTAAAAACTACGTGCGTGTTATGGTCGAGTGCGTGTTATAGAGCGAAAAATGCGGTACATTATTTACACAATGGGCTGCACATGATTGGCCAATTCCGGAATTCTACTGTAAGCCAATCAGGTTGTGGATTCACTTCTATCTGGAGCATGATTGGGTAGTTCCTGCCAACCAATCATACTGCTGCATTGTTCTAGGAACAATCAGACTGCTGCATTCTGAATCCTATTGTTCTAGGACCAATCAGACTGCTGCAGTTTGGATCCTATTCAACTCAGTACATAACAACTAAGAACAGCAAGCTGTAGAACAAACTTCCTAATTTAGATATCTCTGGGTGTATTGAGTGAAACCCTCTCTTGGCAGTGACATATGGAGGCAGTGAGAGTCAACACAAAGCAAACTATGGGGGCATTGATGAAGTTTTATTACAAAAAGGGAGGGGAGCTGATGGAACCCTAAAGATATTTGGTAGTAAAGTGCTTACTCAAATGCTCTATGGTGTTGAGATCTGGTGCTCCGAATCAAACTCCATTTAAATACTGTGCAGAAAACACTCTACCATCAGGAATATCAGAATCTCTTCTTCGTACAGAATCCAGGTGGCCAACAATTAAGGCAAGAGCGGACTGTGCTTAGTTAATGTGTATTAAAAGAATTGCTACCATGCCAATCATTTTCCCCCCTCTGCTGTACAATATGGAATTGAGTGATAAGCAACTCTGTAAACCAGCTTGTCAAGATGTTTCAGACTATTATTATTTTCCAGAACTGAACTCTGCATTGACTTTGAGTAAGTGTCAGCTATGGGATTGGCACTTCTGGATAGAATTCAGAAGGGACACGCAACTACCGTATTTTTCCCTCTATTACACGCAGATTTTTTCTCCTAAAAAGTAAGGGAAAATGTCTGTGCGTGTTATTGAGCGAATGTGTGGTCCCTGGAGCTGACAAGCGCAAGTGAAGGCATAAATCAGGCAAATATCAAATCGTCCGGAGAAGGGAGGAAAGGAGGGAGGAAGTTGCTGCTTTCCTGCATTCTGCCTCAGGGTCTTACTGCCCACCCGCTTCTGTTTCCTTACTGTGTTTGCTCAAACGGAACAAAGAGCAGAGAAAACTCCTCCCCTCCAGGCAAGCAGAGCGTCCTTCTAAGTCCTCTCCGTGCGTCTGGGACTCGAAGGCAACATGCAGGTTGGGGGGGGGGGGAGAGAGAGAGCTGGCTGGCTTGTGGGGGGGGGGACTTTTGCCTTCCTTTCCTCTCTCCGGTAAAACCCCTCTCCTGCATTCTTAGCCAGCTGCTTCTCTGCACACCCCTCTCCTTGTCGCTTCTATGTTTTTCCTTCCCTCCCTACTTAAAACGTGGTTCCAATCACGGATCCACATGGATCCTCAGGATCTTTGCATTGAGTCACCCCAAATTCACCATCAGATCACATAGCAATGATCTGATGCAAAAACAGGGCTGCAATGGTGCAAAAACATGGTTACAAAGCACGGATCCACATGGATCCTCAGGATCTTTGCAATGGGTCACCCCAAATTCACCATCAGATCACATAGCAATGATCTGATGCAAAAACAGGGCTGCAATGGTGCAAAAACATGGTTACAAAGCACGGATCCACATGGATCCTCAGGATCTTTGCATTGGGTCACCCCAAATTCACCATCAGATCACATAGCATGTCCATGGCTACAGCCTGCACCAAAAAAATCACGCACCCACTGTTGCCTGGGGCTGCAATGGTACAAAAACGTGGTTACAAAGCATGGATCCACATGGATCCTCAGGATCTTTGCATTGGGTCACCCCAAATTCACCATCAGATCACATAGCATGTCCATGGCTACAGCCTGCACCAAAAAAATCACGCACCCACTGTTGCCTGGGGCTGCAATGGTGCAAAAACGTGGTTACAAAGCACAGATCCACATGGATCCTCAGGATCTTTGCATTGGGTCACCCCAAATTCACCATCAGATCACATAGCATGTCCATGGCTACAGCCTGCACCAAAAAAATCACGCACCCACTGTTGCCTGGGGCTGCAATGGTGCAAAAACGTGGTTACAAAGCACAGATCCACATGGATCCTCAGGATCTTTGCATTGGGCTACCCCAAACTCACCGTCAAATCACATGTCTGTGGCCGCAGCATGAAGCACAAAAATGATACATCCACTGTTTCATTCAGAATTTTTTTTTCTTGTTTTCCTCCTCTAAAAACTATGTGCGTGTTATGGTCAGGTGCGTGTTATCGAGCGAAAAATACGGTAATTAGAAACACCAGATTTCCCCCTTGGCATCTGCTCTTGAGAACAGAGCATTTTAGAGATAATTATCTGACCAGACTCTCACCAGTTTCCTTAAGAAATGGATTTATTGAGCTGCGTTTCCAAGTGATTCCCACTGCAATTTGGGATGACTGCTGCAAGGTCCTGTACACAGATAGACTTTGTATTTGTGGTCAACCTCAGGTGGAAGACATTCATGATCTGTTAGCCTGCAGCTTATATAGACCCAAGATCACGTTCTGAAACCGTTGTTCACACAATCAAGCAGGTACACCCTGACAGAAATGGTTCCATTTCTTTTGAGTGACAATAATAGCTTTGCAACACAGAGTGGCCCTCTGTGCACTGGGTGCAAAATAAATAAGGAAAAATGAGATAGATGAAATCACTATAAGTTGTGGTGGTGATTCGGAGGTTTAATCTGAAATCAAGCTAGATTTGAGCTTTTTGGTATCTCTGCTATCTTGCCTCTGTTACATCATAGACATAGGCCTATATTATAGATGTGTGTTCTGTATTACTTTATGAATACTATTGCTACAAGTTTGTCATGGCCTCTGGCCAGAACAATAAACTTATGGACTATATGTTGTAATTTGCTTTGTGATGCCTTGTGGGAAGCAACTAATAAATGATTTATTTATTTTTTTGTATTTTTACTAGCAGGAAAGAGGAAATACACCAGTGGGATTTTCTGTCTTGAGTATCCAAATTAATCTGAGCCCTCTTGGACACTATTCACCACGACCTTGTTGGGAATACAACAGCAGGGATCATTCAGTTAGTAAGCTAAGTGTTCACTATTGACAGCCAGAAGAACTCTCAGAGTGGAGGTGTTGCCAAGCAACTAATCAGATTGGCATGACCCTTGCTGAGGTAATCCATGCTTTGATAGGCTGAGACAGTTTTCTGATTGCTTGTGTGGTAGAATACTTGTCCCAGCTATGGATGCAGCCTGGCCTAACTCATACGGAGGGCTGGGAATGTCGCATTCCTGAAACCCTAGAGAGCTGCTGCCGGTCAGTGTAGACAATACAGAACTAAATGGACCAATGTCTGACGTGATATGAGGCAGCTTCCTATGTGGGAGGCCTGTCAAACAGTTACTAGCTACGATGGACGGAGGTGGATTTCGGACCACATTCAATACAGCTATTGCTACGTGTATGTTAAAAACACAGTGAGGCGGAACACCAGTGAGCAAATCAAAGTCCATTCCTGTTAAAATGTGTATATCCAGATTCAAGCTGTTGCTTCAGGTTCTTGGAATCCAGGAGCTACTGCTACCAGGGCAAAGTTTTCCCTTCCCGATCCAGGAAAGCACCATTGTCTTTTTCGCTGAGCTGAGCTAAAAGAGAGATGATCGATGGGACGGCATCTTGCACCTTCAACGGAGCCTAGGAGAACAGAGGAGAAGGTTGGAGAGAGAGAGAGAGCAAGCTTATTACAGCAGCAGTGTCCTTCAAAATAAAATAAAGGAGACCCACACATAAAACACATAAGACTGGTTCTGAAAGACCCACATTGGCTCCCAGCATGTTTCCGGGCACAATTCAAAGTGTTGGTGCTGACCTTTAAAGCCCTAAATGGCCTCAGTTAGTAGTCCATTGGTAGCCAGTGTTAGAAACTCAGATATATAAGCTAGGCACCAAACGGCTCCTTAAACCAGGGTTACAGTCACCAAAACGGAATGCCTGGTTGCCATTTTGGGGCCAGGACAGTACTGGAAGGCAGTGGCAACTGGTAGGGCGGAAGGCAGGGAGACCAACAGTAGGTGGTGCTAGAGCCAGCAATAGGCAGAGCCAACTCATTCTGGTTTTGCCCCCCGTCCTCCTCCATGCTGAATTCTACAAGGGGCAACAGCTGGTAGGCAGGGCCACCACCTAGACTGGTTGTAAGTTAGTAGGCAGGCGGGACCTGGCAGAGGGCAGACTGAAGCATTGGGGCCCCCTGCACCCCAATGTATCAGCCTCCATTGATAAATGGAAGGATAAACGGGCTGGATCAGTGCAAAGCAATGTTACGTGTTCATAAGACACTGATTAGTCTGCCCTTTCCTTTAAAAAAATAAAATATTATTAATGCACAGTGAAAAAAGCCATACATCAAAACTGAACAAAAAACAAGTAGAAATAATAATAAACCAAGTAAAACAAAAAACACAAAGCATTATAACAAAAAGGAAAGAGGTCCTTTGACTGCAGACCTGACCTCCCGTCTACTCCTTAATTCAATTACATATAACTTATTGCCGGTAAAAACTATTATCATGGTTTAACTGATTCTTTGTTTTTCTTTGATCTCATACCATTCTTGATACTACTACTGAAATTAGCCAAATGCTACAACAGAGATTAAACTTCTGCAATTGTTTTTCAAATGTATTTTAAAGACTTCCCCTCTTTGAAACAAACACCTGTTCTGGTTTATTCTTTATTTTTTTCAGACAAGTTTTATCTAACTCCGCAAATTAAGTCGATTTTTGGATCCAATCTTGCGTAGATGGAAGTTTGTCAGATTTCCAGTTTTTTGAGGGAAAGGGAATTTGTGTCTTTGTCACACGCCACCCTGCAAACAAGCTCAAGGAATGGCGACGTAAAGCATCCACACTCACCCTATCCCACCCCAAACTTTAAAAATGGAGGGTCCACGTCTTCAGCGCCTGCATGGGCTGGGTGTCGGGAGCACCTTCTCTGACCTTTCAATTACAGGAATGCAGGAACAGAACACAGCATTCCCGAGGAATAGGTTCTGGTGACGTGGACTCACATTTGCTCACGTGAGCACCTCAAATGCAGCAGAGTAACGGAAGCAAAGCTGTGGAGGTTTTGTTGCATACCTAATTTATTTCTTCTAATTAAACAAATAAAAGAACATAACAAACGTGGGATGCAGGTGGCGCTGTGGGTTAAACCACAGAGCCTAGGACTTGCCGATCAGAAGGTCGGCGGTTTGAATCCCTGCGACGGGATGAGCGCCCGTTGCTCAGTCCCTGCTCCTGCCAACCTAGGAGTTCGGAAGCACATCAAAGTGCAAGTAGATAAATAGGTACCGCTCTGGCGGGAAGGTAAATGGCATTTCCGTGCGCTGCTCTGGTTCACCAGAAGCGGCTTAGTCATGCTTAGTGTAGAGGCGTCGTTGCAGCTTCTCATCCTTCAGGCCACCGACGAGGCGGTCACGAAGCATGTTCTCCAGCTCTGAGAAGTTGCAGAACCGGGCGGCTTGGCGGAGAGAGGTCACAAACCCAGTTATGGTTTCCCCAGGGGCTTGCCGCTTTGCGTAGAAGGCATTTCGACGAGCCACCACTGAGGGCTGTGGCGAAAAGTGCCCCTTCAGCTGTTCCATTATTGTTTTGTATGGAACAGTAGCGACGTCTTCAGGCGCAAGGAGAGCCCGGGCGATTTCAAACGTCTCCTCTCCGCAGACGCTGAAGAATATTGCCCTCTTCTTGGCGTCTTCTTCATCGGTGACCCCTTTGGCTTCTAGGAGGAAGGTGAAACAGGAGGCGTACTGTCAGGGAATCAGGAGCAGGAGCACTGGGGAGAGAGGATTGGGAGAGCGAAGGGGAAGAATCTGAGGGCAGCGTAGGGGAGTATGACAGTGGCCCGAGAGATTCCATGAGCTTCTCCAGCGAATCAGAAGATTCCCAGAAGGGGGCGCCGATGGTCAGGGCAAGGGGGGTCCCAGGGGGGACGCACCAGAAACAAGGAGCCAGAGGGGAACCCCAAAGCAGCAGTGGAGGATCGGGACCAGTTTCCCCACCAGAGCATAGTGGGGGGGAGGAGTCACATGTGTCAGGGCCAGCGTTTCCTCCAGAGAGGGAGTCAGGGCTGACCACGCCTCCATCGGAGAGTGGGGGAACGGAAGGGAGGTCAGTTGCAGCTAGCCCCCCCGAAGGGGGAAGCAGTGGCAGCAGCAGTGAAACGGTCAGGAGGAAAGCTGCTGGCTGGGCGCGCGCGCCAAGTTCAAATGTGCAGGCGCGCGGAACAGCAGGAGACCCGGATGGGGAACCAGCTCCTAAAGCCCGCCGGAGGGAGGGAGAAGGCTCAGGGGAATCAGCGGGAGAAGAGGCTAGAAAGGGCGGAACCCCGGTGGGCAGGCGGACCCAGAGGAGGAAGGAGCAGCGGAGAAGGTGGAGCAAGGCTAGGATCTTAAATTGGTGTCAGGGGGGAGGAGACTCAGACGGAGCATCAGTGGTCTGACACTTTAGACGTGGGGCTGCGCGCTGCGGCTCTGGAAGTGAAACTGAACTTCAATAAAGACTTTTATACTTAACAACGAAGCAGTGTTGGTCCTTTGTGAGCTGGGACCTAGGGTAGCCCTGACAGTATGCTCCGTCTCCCATAAAAACCTCGCAGCGTGAGTTGGTGCAGCGAGGGGCAAGACTTGGTGTTTTGCGAGCTCACGAAGATAGGCAAAGATGACTACAGAGAGCCAGGTGAAAGAACTGCAAGAAGCAGTCACGACGCTTTACGCAGAAGTAGCAGCATCCAGGAAAAGAGAAGAAGAAGCAGTAGCGCTCTGCCGGGATCTGCAGGCCAGGTGGGACCGTTGGGGGAAAGAGGGGCTGCCAGGACCCAAACCGGAGGGAGTTGGCCTCGGGAAGAGGGGGGGCAGCTTAGTAGCCCACTTTGATGGGAACCTGCAGCAATACCCTAACTTCAGAGCTGACGTGGTTTACGCGCTCAATTTGCTTCGGAAAGACTTTAGAGATGAGGAAGAGAAGGTGGGCTTCATAATCACTCATTTGCATGGGGAAGCAAAAGCGTGGCTGCGGAATTTGTGGCGCGAAAAAGACCCCGCCCTCAAAGATTCCGATGCATTTATCAAAGCTATGGACGCTTGCTTTAAATCTACGGTAGATGTAGATATTGCTCGGAGGGAAATGCATGGACTACAGCAAGGGAAAGCGACGGTGAGGCAATATCACTCGCGCTTTTTTGCCTTACTGAACGTGCTGGGCTGGGAGAAGGACTCTATTGCTGTCAGAGACCTGTTCTGGGAGGGGCTAAGTGGAGAGGTGAAAGATGAGCTGGCAAGAGGGGAACGGCCCCAAAGTACCCAAGAAGTTGCCCAAAGAGCGTTGGCAATTGGTGTGCGCCTGGAAGGACGCCCTTGGAGCAGGGAGGAAGGACGTAAGGCAAGCACCCCAGCCAGGACAACCCCTTTCTTTCCCAGAGAGGCGGGGCGGGCGCTGTCCATGCCTCCTTTGGGAAGGGGAGAAGAGCCGATGGAGATTGGTGGTGCCAGGGCTCAGACTGCCAGCAGAGCCCAAACACCGGGAGCAGTCAAGGGGAAGGCTCCTAGAGGGACCAGGAAGTGTTACATCTGCGACAGTGCACAGCACATGGCCAAAGAGTGTCCCCAGAGGCTCCAGAAGCACACTGCAGCCTCAGCAACAGTAAAGGGAACAGGTGAGCAGCCGAAACAGCTGCAGGGGGAAGAAGAAGCCTGGTTGGAAACAGAGCCACTGGGGCCCAACCAGGCAAGTCAGTGAAGCAGTCCCCAGAGATTTTACAGCCCACAGACCCCCTCCCACCCAAACCAGTGGTGCAACTCACCGCATCGCTCCAGTTGCCCAATGGGCACACCATGCAAGTACCAATAACCATTGACTCTGGGAGCAACGCAGACTTTATTGGAGTGGACTTTATCAAGCAACATTGCATAGCACTCATGCCAGCCACGATGCCCCTAAACGTCGTCACGGTCGATGGCAGGAAGCTACTGGGAGGAGAGGTGGTACAGCAAACACCACCGATGGTGATGCAAATTGGAAACCACCGCGAAGTCATCAGCTTCAACGTCACCCACCTGTCGGACACGCCCATAGTGTTGGGTATGAGTTGGCTGGATAGGCACAGCCCGGCATTAGCATGGTACCAGCGGCAGTTGACCTTCTGCTCCTCCTACTGCGCAGAACACTGCATCCAGACCCGCCAGGAGGAGGAGGGGCAAGAGGATGAACCGCAGCTACACCTAGGCATGGTGCAAGCGGTACCCAACAAGTACAAGGAGTTTTTGGAGGTCTTCTGCGAGAGGGAAGCGGATAAGCTGCCTCCCCACAGGCCTTACGACTGCAAGATTGACCTCCTGCCGGGAGCGACGCTGCCGACTGGGAAACTGTATTCCATGTCTGAAGATGAACTGCAAGAACTCAGGGAGTTCATAGATCACAACTTGAAGCGGGGGTTCATCCAAGAATCTAAAGCAGTGGGGGGCAGTCCCGTGTTTTTCGTGAAGAAGAAGGACACGCCCCAACGGAGACTCATAGTTGATTATAGGACCATAAATTCCAAAACAAAGCCCGCAGCATTCCCCATGCCCAAGATCGACGACCTGCTCGCGACGGTGAGGAAGGGACGGATCTTCACCAAGTTGGATCTACGAGGGGCGTACAACCTTATACGCATGCGGGAGGGCGATGAGTGGAAGACAGCCATGTTTACACCTTTAGGCACCTATGAATATCGCGTAATGCCTTTTGGTCTGCAAAATGGCTCCCATACCTTCCAAGCTTTCATGCATCACGTGTTAGCGGGACTCCTCTACAAGAAGTGCGTCTGCTTCCTGGACGACATCCTGATCTTCTCGGAATCGCAGGAGGCTCACGAGAGGGACGTCAAGGAGGTCCTGCAGAGGCTACGGGAGCACAGACTTTACGCCAAATTAGAGAAGTG
This sequence comes from Podarcis raffonei, assembly GCF_027172205.1. Classification (NCBI taxonomy): domain Eukaryota; kingdom Metazoa; phylum Chordata; class Lepidosauria; order Squamata; family Lacertidae; genus Podarcis; species Podarcis raffonei. The sequence continues at coordinate 71,899,746 of NC_070609.1, read as the reverse complement.
CCAGTTCGACGTGACGGAGGTGGATTTTCTGGGCTACAAGCTGTCCGACAAGGGACTCGCCATGGACAGCGCCAAGGTCCGCGCGGTGTTGGACTGGAAGAGCCCGCGCAATCGGAAGGAGGTCCAGAGGTTCGTCGGCTTCGCCAACTTTTATCGCAAGTTCATCAAAGGGTTCGCGAAGGAGACGGCGGCCATCACGGACACCCTCAGCTCCAAGAAGAAGAAGTTCACCTGGACGGACCAGGCGGAGCAGTCCTTTCGGAGACTCAAGCGTCTCTTCGCGTCCGAAGAACAGCTGCTACATGTAAACCCCAGCAGACCAATGAGGGTTGAGACGGACGCCTCAGACAGAGCGGTGGGGGCCGTCCTGTTGCAGCAAGATCCGCAAGGGGAATGGAGGCCGTGCGCATTCTACTCCAGGAAACTCAGCAAGGCGGAACAGAACTACACCATCTGGGACAGGGAGTTGCTGGCCATTCATGCAGCTTTCAAGGCGTGGCGGCACTTCCTCGTTGGAGCCAGACACACAGTGCTAGTCCGCACGGACCATAAGAACCTGGAGTACTGGCGCACGGCGCGGTTCCTGAACCAGAGACACATCCGCTGGGCGGAGTTCTTTGCGGATTTCGATTTCCGGATAGAATACATCCCGGGAGACAACAACGCCATGGCGGATGCACTATCCAGGAAGCCGCAGTATCTCGAGGAAGCGGCGCCGGTGGCGGCCAAGCACATTTTCGCACCGAAAGCGTGGGCGTGCGCTTCAGCTGCCGTGGACCTGGACGCGGTGCGTCGAGCGCTGCAGACGGATTCGTTCGCACAATCCAAGATGGAGGAGGTGCGAAAAGGCACAGCGAAGGACGACGAGTTCCAGATACGAGACGGACTGCTCATCCGCAAAGGGGCTCTCTACGTGCCCGGAGACGACCTCCGCGCGAAAGTCTTGCAGCAGCTACACGACGCGCCCAGCGCTGGGCACTTCGGCAAGGACAAAACGGCGGAATTAGTAACCAGAGACTTTTGGTGGCCCAAGGTGAGGGGAGAAGTCGCAGATTACGTCTCCAGGTGTGACACCTGCCAAAGGGCCAAGCCAGTACACAGGAAGCCGGCGGGTCTACTAGAACCCCTACAGACGCCGCTCGAACCGTGGGAGAGAGTGGCCCTGGACTTTGTCACAGATCTGCCCAGCTCGCGAGGCAAAACAGCGGTGCTCGTGGTCGTAGACATGTTCACCAAGATGGCGCACTTTATTCCGTGCGCGAAGGTGGCCACAGCGGAACAGACCGCCAAGCTGTTCATAGACCACGTGTTCAAAGCTCACGGCTTGCCGCGGTCCATCCTGTCCGACCGGGGTCGCCAATTCGTCTCGAGCTTCTGGCAGAAGCTGCTGGGCATCCTGAACGTCAAGATCAACTTAGCGTCGGCACGACACCCGCAGACCAACGGACAAGCGGAGAGGGTCAACGCCATCATGCAGCAGTACCTGCGATGCTACGCCAATCAACAACCCTCGACCTGGGTGGACTACCTACCGCTGGCCGAGTTTGCCTACAACAACACGAAGCACGGGTCTACGGGAGTGACACCGTTCTTCGCCAATAATGGGCGGCATCCCAGAACTTTCCCGGGGTTAGAGACGAAGGGGGAGGGGGAGCCAAGGGGAGCAGAGCACTTAGCAGCAGAGTTACAGGAGGTCCACGAGCAACTCCGAAGGCAATTGGAACTGGCGAAACACGCCTACAAAATGCAGGCAGACAAGCACAGGAGGGTCGGGGAGGACATCCAGGTGGGGGACTGGGTCTGGTTAGCAGCCCAGGCAGTGCCGGCCAGGACGCTAGCTAAGAGGAAGCTCAAGCACAAGCAGCTGGGACCTTACCAGGTCGCGGCACAAATCAATCCAGTGGCCTTCCGGTTGACACTCCCGGAGGGCTCCAGAATGCACCCAGTCTTTCATAGGTCAGTGCTTACACCCTACAGGGAACCCCACAGGTTTCAGGCGACAGGGAACGCGCCAGACACACTTAGTGAATCTCCGAAGAGGGAGGGGTCACGGAGGGCGACGCCACTCAACGAGGTCACGGAGATTTTGGACTCGAGGTGGGGGGAAGAGGGGGTGGAATACCTCCTCGCCAGGGAAGGTACCCCAGCCAGTGCCAACAGGTGGGTACCGTGCTATGCCGTGGAGGAGCACTATCTTAAAGACGAGTTCCATGCACTCTTCCCACACAGACCTATGCCGGCAGAGTTTTTCGACGACTGGCTCTTCACACCCACACTGTCAGCCAGTACGTTCCAGGGTTTTTCATCAGCTGAAGAGATGACGCCGGACACTAGCTCCTCGGAGGGGTCTCTCTCGGGGTTTGCCACAGACCGCTCCTATTGGTGGGACACTCAACCGGAGGTGGGGTGGCACAGGGAGCTGCTGCGGGGACCTTTGCAAGCAGTCTCACCAGAGGTACCCGGGGGAGGGGAGGACATGGACGTGTTGGGGGAGGATCCTGGATTCGAGCACATCAGCAGAGAGATGGAAGCAGAGGAAATCGACGTCGACGAGCCCGTTGCGGTTGGGCCGGATCCAGTGGACCGGCTGCACACCAGGGGGGAAGAATGGTATCCCGCACTCACACCCACAGGACTGGAGCACCCGGAACCCACACCCGAAGAGGGGGAGGGGGAAGGGGGGGCTTCGAGGGGGGGATGGATGTCAGGGAATCAGGAGCAGGAGCACTGGGGAGAGAGGATTGGGAGAGCGAAGGGGAAGAATCTGAGGGCAGCGTAGGGGAGTATGACAGTGGCCCGAGAGATTCCATGAGCTTCTCCAGCGAATCAGAAGATTCCCAGAAGGGGGCGCCGATGGTCAGGGCAAGGGGGGTCCCAGGGGGGACGCACCAGAAACAAGGAGCCAGAGGGGAACCCCAAAGCAGCAGTGGAGGATCGGGACCAGTTTCCCCACCAGAGCATAGTGGGGGGGAGGAGTCACATGTGTCAGGGCCAGCGTCTCCTCCAGAGAGGGAGTCAGGGCTGACCACGCCTCCATCGGAGAGTGGGGGAACGGAAGGGAGGTCAGTTGCAGCTAGCCCCCCCGAAGGGGGAAGCAGTGGCAGCAGCAGTGAAACGGTCAGGAGGAAAGCTGCTGGCTGGGCGCGCGCGCCAAGTTCAAATGTGCAGGCGCGCGGAACAGCAGGAGACCCGGATGGGGAACCAGCTCCTAAAGCCCGCCGGAGGGAGGGAGAAGGCTCAGGGGAATCAGCGGGAGAAGAGGCTAGAAAGGGCGGAACCCCGGTGGGCAGGCGGACCCAGAGGAGGAAGGAGCAGCGGAGAAGGTGGAGCAAGGCTAGGATCTTAAATTGGTGTCAGGGGGGAGGAGACTCAGACGGAGCATCAGTGGTCTGACACTTTAGACGTGGGGCTGCGCGCTGCGGCTCTGGAAGTGAAACTGAACTTCAATAAAGACTTTTATACTTAACAACGAAGCAGCGTTGGTCCTTTGTGAGCTGGGACCTAGGGTAGCCCTGACACGTACGCTTCCCAGTCTCCAGATGCTGGGTTGAATGGCGAGAAGCTGCTGTCGGTTGCCATTCTGAGTTCCTTGTGTCCCGGAGCTGAAGCCTGGATACACGGTGCGAGGCAGCGGTGCGGCAGGTGGCGGTGCTGCGGTGCTGTGTGTGGCAGTCAGCTCAGCGGGATCCCACCTTCGTCGCCAGTGAAATATACTCAGAGTCGCAAAGTGATTTCATGCTCTTTATTCAGCTCATAGTGGTGAGGAGGAATGAAAGTCCCCTCAAAGTATCTGCTTTATATACATTTATATACTATTCCTGCCTCCGGGTCTGGTCCTGACCGGATGGATACTAGAATCAGCAAGGGATACCCACATGACCTGAAAGTGTTGCTGTGCAATGCCAGGTCAATGATTCATAAGACTACTGCCATCCATGACTTGATCATGGATGGAGGACTTGACCTGGCATGTGTAACAGAGACTTGGTTGGATGAAGCAGATGGGCCTGTCCTTGCCGCTGCTTGTCCACCAGGTTTCTCTTACGCACAGCAACCCAGGTCATGTGGGCGGGGAGGGGGGGTTGCAGTGATTTTTAGGAAGTCATTAGTTTGCACCAGGCGTCCTATTGGGAAGACCCAGTTTTCCGAGTGCATGTTCTGGAAGTTGGGCAATAGGGGCAGTACAGGATTCCTTTTGGTGTACCGACCTCCCCGCTGCACCAAGGATTCCCTGTCCGAGCTGCTTCAGGTCGTGGCGGATGTTCTCCTGGAGACACCTAGCTTGGTTGTCCTAGGGGATTTTAACATCCATGCCGACATGACCTTACAAGGGGCCGCTCGGGACTTCGTGGAAAGCATGGCCTCCATGGGGCTGTCCCTGAATAAGTCTGGCCCAACCCATAGCCGCGGACATGCCTTGGACCTGGTGTTTACCTCTATGGATGTTGGTGATCTGACACTAAGTGAAAGCGAAATGAAAGAAGTGCCATGGTCAGATCACTTCCTGGTGCAACTGGACTTCTCTGCGACCCATCCCCTCTGCAGGGAGGTGGGACCAATTCGGATGGTCCGCCCCCGCCACTTAATGGATCCAAATGGTTTCCAGAGAGTGGTAGGGGATGCTTTATCCCATGTTGATGGCCTCTCAGCTGATTCCCTGGTGGCCCGCTGGAATGTGGAGTTAACCAGGGCTATTGACTGTTTGGCTCCGAAGCGCCCTCTCCGATTGCATGGAGCCCGGACATCCCCGTGGTTTTCCACGGATCTGAGGGCAATGAAACAATCGTTGAGACGGCTAGAGCGCCGGTGGCGGATAACTCATTCCGAATCTGACCGGACACAGGTTAGAGCTCAACGTCGAGCCTACCAAGTGGCGATAGCGACGGCGAAGAAGAATTTCTTCGCCGCCTCTATTGCATCTGCAGAAAACAGCAGCAGGAGACTTTTTCAGGTGGTTCACAATTTAACGGAACCACCTGTAACATCGGGGCCCAGTACGGGCCACATGTTCTCCTGCAATGATTTTGCAAAGTTTTTTGCAGATAAAATTGCTCAGATTCGGGAAGAAGTAGACTCCACCGTGGGAGCAGGGCCGGGGCGGGAGAGTGCCAGAGTTCTGTCTAGTCAAGTTGAGTGGGATCAATTCCAATCTGTTACCTCCGAGGATGTGGACAGGCTGCTTGGACGAGTGAAACCAACCACCTGTCTCCTGGATCCTTGCCCATCCTGGCTTATAAAAGCTAGCCGGGAAGGACTGGGCGATGGGCTTCGTGGGGTGGTGAATGCTTCCCTCCATGAGGGAGCCTTCCCAGATCCGCTGAAAGAGGCGGTTATTAAACCGCTTCTTAAAAAACCATCTTTAGACGCGGCCACGATGGCCAACTATCGCCCAGTCTCAAATCTCCCATTCTTGGGCAAGGTGATTGAGCGAGCGGTTGCCGAACAACTCCAGGCACGCCTGGAAGAAGCGGACCATTTGGATCCCTTCCAGTCGGGATTCAGGCCTCATCATGGGACTGAAACTGCCTTGGTCGCACTGGTTGATGATCTCCGACGGGCTAGGGACAAAGGTGAGAGCTGTTTCCTAGTTCTGCTGGATCTCTCAGCGGCGTTTGATACCATCGACCATAACATCCTTCTGGACCGTCTTCAGGGGCTGGGAGCTGGAGGCACTGTCATACAGTGGTTCCGCTCCTTCCTCCTGGGCCGTGTTCAGAAAGTGGTGGTGGGGGATGAGTGTTCAGACCCCTGGGCTCTCACTTGTGGGGTGCCTCAGGGTTCTGTCCTCTCCCCCATGCTTTTCAACATTTACATGCAGCCGCTGGGAGAGATCATCAGGAGGTTTGGGCTGGGTGTTCATCAGTATGCGGATGATACCCAGCTCTACCTCTCTTTTAAATCAGAACCAGTGAAGGCGGTGAAGGTCCTGTGTGAGTGTCTGGAGGCGGTTGGAGGATGGATAGCGGCTAACAGATTGAGGTTGAATCCTGACAAGACAGAAGTACTGTTTTTGGGGGACAGGAGGCGGGCAGGTGTGGAGGATTCCCTGGTGCTGAATGGGGTAATTGTGCCCCTGAAGGACCAGGTGCGCAGCCTGGGAGTCATTTTGGACTCACAGCTGTCCATGGAGGCACAGGTCAATTCTGTGTCCAGGGCAGCTGTTTACCAGCTCCATCTGGTACGTAGGCTGAGACCCTATCTGCCTGCGGACTGTCTCGCCAGAGTGGTGCATGCTCTGGTTATCTCCCGCTTGGACTACTGCAATGCACTCTACGTGGGGCTACCTTTGAAGGTGACTCGGAAACTACAACTAATCCAGAATGCGGCAGCTAGACTGGTGACTGGGGGCGGCCGCCGAGACCATATAACACCGGTCTTGAAAGACCTACATTGGCTCCCAGTACGTTTCCGAGCACAATTCAAAGTGTTGGTGCTGACCTTTAAAGCCCTAAACGGCCTCGGTCCAGTATACCTGAAGGAGCGTCTCCACCCCCATCATTCTGCCCGGACGCTGAGGTCCAGCGCCGAGGGCCTTCTGGCGGTTCCCTCATTGCGAGAAGCAAAGCTGCAGGGAACCAGGCAGAGGGCCTTCTCGTATTGGCGCCCGCCCTGTGGAACGCCCTTCCAGCAGATGTCAAAGCGATAAACAACTACCTGACATTCAGAAGACATCTTAAGGCAGCCCTGTTCAGGGAAGTTTTTAACGTGTGATATTTTACTGTATTTTTGGTTTTTATGGAAGCCGCCCAGAGTGGCTGGGGAGGCCCAGCCAGATGGGCGGGGTATAAATAATAAATTATTATTATTATTATTATTATTATTATTATTATTATTATTATTTACACAATGGGCTGCACATGATTGGCCAATTCCGGAATTCTACTGTAAGCCAATCAGGTTGTGGATTCACTTCTATCTGGAGCATGATTGGGTAGTTCCTGCCAACCAATCATACTGCTGCATTGTTCTAGGACCAATCAGACTGCTGCAGTTTGGATCCTATTCAACTCAGTACATAACAACTAAGAACAGCAAGCTGTAGAACAAACTTCCTAATTTAGATATCCCTGGGTGTATTGAGTGAAACCCTCTCTTGGCAGTGACATATGGAGGCAGTGAGAGTCAACACAAAGCAAACTATGGGGGCATTGATGAAGTTTTATTACAAAAAGGGAGGGGAGCTGATGGAACCCTAAAGATATTTGGTAGTAAAGTGCTTACTCAAATGCTCTATGGTGTTGAGATCTGGTGCTCCGAATCAAACTCCATTTAAATACTGTGCAGAAAACACTCTACCATCAGGAATATCAGAATCTCTTCTTCGTACAGAATCCAGGTGGCCAACAATTAAGGCAAGAGCGGACTGTGCTTAGTTAATGTGTATTAAAAGAATTGCTACCATGCCAATCATTTCCCCCCCTCTGCTGTACAATATGGAATTGAGTGATAAGCAACTCTGTAAACCAGCTTGTCAAGATGTTTCAGACTATTATTATTTTCCAGAACTGAACTCTGCATTGACTTTGAGTAAGTGTCAGCTATGGGATTGGCACTTCTGGATAGAATTCAGAAGGGACACGCAACTAATTAGAAACACCAGATTTCCCCCTTGGCATCTGCTCTTGAGAACAGAGCATTTTAGAGATAATTATCTGACCAGACTCTCACCAGTTTCCTTAAGAAATGTATTTATTGAGCTGCGTTTCCAAGTGATTCCCACTGCAATTTGGGATGACTGCTGCAAGGTCCTGTACACAGATAGACTTTGTATTTGTGGTCAACCTCAGGTGGAAGACATTCATGATCTGTTAGCCTGCAGCTTATATAGACCCAAGATCACGTTCTGAAACCGTTGTTCACACAATCAAGCAGGTACACCCTGACAGAAATGGTTCCATTTCTTTTGAGTGACAACAATAGCTTTGCAACACAGAGTGGCCCTCTGTGCACTGGGTGCAAAATAAATAAGGAAAAATGAGATAGATGAAATCACTATAAGTTGTGGTGGTGATTCGGAGGTTTAATCTGAAATCAAGCTAGATTTGAGCTTTTTGGTATCTCTGCTATCTTGCCTCTGTTACATCATAGACATTGGCCTATATTATAGATGTGTGTTCTGTATTACTTTATGAATACTATTGCTACAAGTTTGTCATGGCCTCTGGCCAGAACAATAAACTTATGGACTATATGTTGTAAATTGCTTTGTGATGCCTTGTGGGAAGCAACTAATAAATGATTTATTTATTTTTTTGTATTTTTACTAGCAGGAAAGAGGAAATACACCAGTGGGATTTTCTGTCTTGAGTATCCAAATTAATCTGAGCCCTCTTGGACACTATTCACCACGACCTTGTTGGGAATACAACAGCAGGGATCATTCAGTTAGTAAGCTAAGTGTTCACTATTGACAGCCAGAAGAACTCTCAGAGTGGAGGTGTTGCCGAGCAACTAATCAGATTGGCATGACCCTTGCTGAGGTAATCCATGCTTTGATAGGCTGAGACAGTTTTCTGATTGCTTGTGTGGTAGAATACTTGTCCCAGCTATGGATGCAGCCTGGCCTAACTCATACGGAGGGCTGGGAATGTCGCATTCCTGAAACCCTAGAGAGCTGCTGCCGGTCAGTGTAGACAATACAGAACTAAATGGACCAATGTCTGACGTGATATGAGGCAGCTTCCTATGTGGGAGGCCTGTCAAACAGTTACTAGCTACGATGGACGGAGGTGGATTTCGGACCACATTCAATACAGCTATTGCTACGTGTATGTTAAAAACACAGTGAGGCGGAACACCAGTGAGCAAATCAAAGTCCATTCCTGTTAAAATGTGTATATCCAGATTCAAGCTGTTGCTTCAGGTTCTTGGAATCCAGGAGCTACTGCTACCAGGGCAAAGTTTTCCCTTCCCGATCCAGGAAAGCACCATTGTCTTTTTCGCTGAGCTGAGCTAAAAGAGAGATGATCGATGGGACGGCATCTTGCACTTTCAACGGAGCCTAGGAGAACAGAGGAGAAGGTTGGAGAGAGAGAGAGCAAGCTTATTACAGCAGCAGTGTCCTTCAAAATAAAATAAAGGAGACCCACACATAAAACACATAAGACTGGTTCTGAAAGACCCACATTGGCTCCCAGCATGTTTCTGGGCACAATTCAAAGTGTTGGTGCTGACCTTTAAAGCCCTAAATGGCCTCAGTTAGTAGTCCATTGGTAGCCAGTGTTAGAAACTCAGATATATAAGCCAGGCACCAAACGGCTCCTTAAACCAGGGTTACAGTCACCAAAACGGAATGCCTAGTTGCCATTTTGGGGCCAGGACAGTACTGGACAGTACCTAATTTATTTCTTCTAATTAAACAAATAAAAGAACATAACAAACGTGGGATGCAGGTGGCGCTGTGGGTTAAACCACAGAGCCTAGGACTTGCCGATCAGAAGGTCGGTGGTTTGAATCCCTGCGACGGGATGAGCGCCCGTTGCTCAGTCCCTGCTCCTGCCAACCTAGGAGTTCGGAAGCACATCAAAGTGCAAGTAGATAAATAGGTACCGCTCTGGCAGGAAGGTAAATGGCATTTCCGTGCGCTGCTCTGGTTCACCAGAAGCGGCTTAGTCATGCTGGCCACATGACCCGGAAGCTGTACACCGGCTCCCTTGGCCAATAAAGCGAGATGAGCACTGCAACCCCAGAGGCGGCCATGACTGGACCTAATGGTCAGGGGTCCCTTTACCTTTAACAAACATGTACGAGAGAAACAGCTCTCTCATACTGCTATCTTGTCTCTAGACAAGATGTTTAGGGAAGCTTTTAATGTTTAATATATTACTGTGTTTTAATATTCTGTTGGAAGCCACCCTGAGTGGCTGAGGAAACCCAGCCAGATGGGCGGGGTATAAATAAATTATTATTATTATTTTTTAAAGAATATTTATTAAGGTTTTTAATACAATAAAAGTAAAAAGGAAAAGACAGAGTAAAAAATAATAACAAAAATACAGAAAAAGAATAATTAAAAAGAAAAGAAAAAAGAAAAAAAAATAAAACATGCAGATTTTCCATTTCTCATTTTCCTTTAACATGTTTCCCGGACCTCCTCATACCTCCCTTTTTTGTATTCCGATTCAAATTGTTAGTTCAGCAAATCCTTACCATTAAGTTTTAACCTGTTTCTAAACCTGTTTCTCATGTTCCCTTAAAACATTACAGCTGGAAACCACTTAATTTCTATCCAACATCATTCTAACATTCATTAATTTTACAATATTTCTGTAAGTAATCTTTAAATTTCTTCCAATCTTCTTCTTCTTCTTCTTCTTCTTCTTCTTCTTCTTCTTCTTCTTCTTCTTCTTCTTCTTCTTCTTCTTCTTGACAGATCAAAGAAAAAGCCACACAGTGCTGGAGATGGAAGTCTGGAAGAGTAGCTTCTGCCCCCTCCTTTCTTTCTCAGAAGGACCTGATGATCCTTGCGATGGGAGGGATGAAAATACTGACAGGAGCAACAACACATGGCGGGCAAAGAACTTACTTAAACAAGAGTGGGGGAGAAAAGATTGCCTTTACTAACCTGTGTCCCTCCCATATCCGTTTGGATCCAGCCTGGGTGGAGGGCGATGCAGAGGATCCCTTCCAATTTCAGGTCTGTAGCAAGGGACTTCGTGAGCATGTTTAGTGCCGCCTTGGAGGGAGGTCAGGGAGAGAAGTGGAAAGAGTTAGATGACACGAGGCTTTTAATCTCAGAGTTGTGGGTTTGAGCCCCACGTCCGGCAAAAGATTCCTGCATCGCAGGGGGGTGGATCTGATGACCCGCGTCATCTCGACAATTCTATGAAAACTCATCTTTTTCCTTTCTGCAAAATTCTTTTATTATTGAGCAATGAACCACTTTTAAGCAACAACAAACACGTCAGTAATATCAGGAATTCGAAACATCGGGTCAAAGCCAATGCTTGTCCTACTCAAAGCAGACTCATTGGAGTCAATAGACCTAACTTTGCCACGTTCATTAATTTGAATGAGTCTTCCAAGTAAAACTTCATTGGACGCAACTCATGGGAGTTCCCACTGATAATTATTCTTTTTTTAAAATTTCTAATAAGAGCAATTATGCATTAACACTCCCCCCCCCACACATATCTTGATATAGAATTATAGCTAAACTTTGCTCAAATAAGAAACATCCAAATTAATGAAGCTAACTTACCGGTAAATCCTGCCCATTAATTTGAATGGATCTACTCTGAGTAATACTAATGTTGGCAGCAGTCCGCCTTTTAAAAAGAACTCAAAATAAATTATTATAAGGAGGTTATGTGGCATTTCAGCTAATGTGAACCAATTCACTCTCTGCCAACTTTTATCCCAAACTATCAAGGCCAGAGTGTTTTCATTTAAAATATAAATAAAACAAAGGAAGAAAGCATAGTTTCAAGCAGTGACTACTGATCTCTTCCTAGAGATAAATTCTATCATAATTTGGATGGAATTTGCCATCCCAATGAAGTCCTTGCATCAGCATCAGGAATCTTCTATCAATCCTTATCTCAAGGACAATTATGACTGAGTGAATCAAAAGCTGCTGAAAAATCAGGATCGATTGACGGATTGCATTTTTATCTCACTTTTCATTCAAATGAATCCCAAAGAGGCTTACAAACAATAAACAACAACAGCATAATAAACCATAACAGAACATCACAAATACAGCACAAATCATATAATGTATCATATCTAGAAGATACACATGTGACGAAACCCCAAGACCATACTTTAGCAACTTGTGGGCAGGTTTTCTCCAATAATTAAACCCCTTCCTATTAATGTCAGTCTGGTCCAAGCCTATCCTGGTTTCTTGGAGGCCAGTCATGTAATATTTCTTCAAAGGGGTAACCACCTCCTTATCAGTTATTTTGTTAGCTAGTCCTGCCACATTCCAAGAGATTTACCTACAATAAAAGTCTGAAGTGATGCCCCTCCATAAAAGGCTGAAAAATACCGGGTATTCCTATCTGACCCTAAAATCTCACGTTGCGTCAAGAGGCGATAAGAGCGCTCAGCTCTTTGTCCCCTATTCTCTTCATACGTCTTTTTCTCCAGCTCTTAAATTTGCAGAGGGTGTGCTGCAACCTTCCTCAACTAATACAATATCATTCCTGTCAAGGTAACACCTAATATTTGAATCCCTGGCTGGCTAGGGAATGTTAGGTGTTTGTAGCTGACTCACTGTGCATGCATCAGGAGGAATGATTTTGTTTGCTTCTGAAAATCTCATCTCGCCCAAGAAGAGCTAAAAAACCCTTAATGGCCCTTTGGAGATAAAACCGGGTGTCAAATTAGATCTGTTTGTTGGGAACCCAGCTCCACAGATCTAACCAGAGGGATGATATCAACTGGAACCACTATTTGGACATTAACTTTTACTGGCAGGGGATATCAAGCTATGGTAATATGTTAGCTCTTTGGAATTTGAGCTCTTTTGTGCAAACCCAGTCACCTCTCTATCCTGGTTCACTACCTTCTACCTTGCCAACTTCCTTTCTTATTGTGCAGTTAGGTTCCCATCCCATCAAGAACATAAGAAGAGCCTGTTGGATGAGCTCAATGACCCATCGCGACCTGTATACTCTTCTCTCACAGTGGCCAAACAGATGTACGTGGGAAACCCGCAAGCAGGGTTTGAACACCAGAGCCCTCTCCCCTCCTGCGGTTCACAGCAACTGCCAGCAGAGGGACGAGCCAGGAGGGAACCAGTCTAGCTTCTCTAGGGAAGGAGTTCCAAAGTCTGGGAGCCACCACCAAGAAGGCCCTCTCCCGTATCCCCACCAAGGTTGCCTGTGAGGGTGGCGGGAAAGAGAGAAGGGCCTCCCCCTGAAGATCTCAGAGCCTGATCAGGTTCTTACGGGAGAATATAGTCCTTCAGATAGACTAAGCTGTATCTAAAGCTACCTTCAGAGCTATATTCCAATTTTCTTCCCAGTCAATAGGTGAAATCGGTCCAGTTGCCTCCTGCAGATTAATAAGGTCTGCCCCATCTCTTCCTGGAAATGTTGGGGACTGAGCCCAGGGACCTTCTGCATGCAAAGCAGATGCTCCAACACTGAGTTAGAGCCCATCCATTCTAAGGATTCATGGTTTGGAGCACTGCTGAGTAGATCCATTAACTTCAACAGGTGTACAACAAGTTAGGAGTAGCATCAGATGCAACTCATCACTTTGAAAGTTATCTTACATCTCTTCCCACTCCCCCTGCCCGCCCGCCCGCCCCCTCTCCATTCTCCCAATATAACTACCTACTAAGAACACTCACCTTCGAAATTCTGTAAGGGTAAATCGCGTGGTAAATGTCATTGGATTTTGCAAGCCCTATGGAGGCCGAGAGGGATGACATGTTGACAATTGCAGCACGGTGACACCCCATGGTGGCACTTTGGTTGGCAGCTTTCTTCAAAAGTGGCAGAAATGCCTAAAGGAATTTATTTATTTTTAACGGGAAATCAGAAGGTGATGTCTGCACAGGCAATGTATTTTTTAAAAGAGCACGCGGTTAGAATTTTCTTAAAACGAATAAAAACATAACCTTTCAGCAAGTTAGCAAATCCTACAAAAGGGGGAATACACTCTGCAAGTTAAAGCAAATTTGCATATCCTCTAATTTCCTATCTCCTGAGAAATCTTATTTGGAAATTCTTCCAGCTTCTGAGATTCAGGCAGTTCTGAGATTCAAACCGATCCTCCAGGTCCAAAGGAATAGAAACTCAATTTATTTATCTATATATTAATTTATTGGGGGGGGGACTGAACATAAGGACTAGAAACTTGATTTTTAAAAAAAATGATCAAAAGTTGTGATTTCTCAGTGAAGTGAAATTCTGCAGCCAATTTCGCAGTGGACTGTTTCTCATGACCACCTGTGTGAAACAGAGCTGAAATGAAGAGTTCCCAAGACATCAATGACTGACTGCCTCTCTACTAGAGCCCCAGAGTCCATCTACAGGAACCAGGTGTGGAGGCAGATGCAAAATCTGTGCCAAGCCAATGTGAGCGATACGCTGGGTACAGTGCAACTTTTATCTGAGCTATCATGGATAAGGAATTCTAGGAACATACTTTAGATGGGTGGGGTGGGGGAGGGAAGACAATAATTGTTTAGAACGACTTGGGAGTCAGAAACTCTTGCCAGTCACAGACATGTAGGAGCCTGTGTTGCACCAGATCAGACCATTGACTCAGTGGCGTAGCGTGGGTTGTCAGCACCCGGGGCAAGGCAAGTAATTTGCGCCCCCTAACCCGTGGATTTGCTCCCCCTAACCCTAACCCCCAGATGTTGCGCCCGGTGCGGCCGGCCCCCCCTGCACCCCCCACGCTACGCCACTGCATTGACTCAACTAATCAGTATTGCCTGCATCGATTAGAAGCAGCACTTCAGGGTTTCAGATAGAGAATATTTCCTAGCCAGGCCTGGAGATACTGATAGAGATTGAACCAGGGACCTTCTGCACGTAAAGAAAATGTTTTACCACTGAGCTACAGCCCTTCTTCTACCAGAGCAAACCACCCACGGACCCACATCTACCTTCTTCCCAAGCCATTCCATGTTAACTCAGGCTTAAGGCTGCAAAGCTGACAGGTCCACATACAGGTTCGAGCACTTTTGAGCTTTTTTTAAACACTCTAGCGATATATAAATCTTACAAAATAGGTTAAGCAACAGGCAGCTTAGCAACCAAACAGAAGAACCACTGTTAGTTAAATGTCCCTAGCTGTTGGCTGCGGCAGAGGACGACTTGCCCCAGGCGACCACGGTAGATGCCAGATTTACCGACTTTGTTCTTACTTTGGAGAGCATTAGCTGGGCAACAGTGTTGGTCTCGAAGGTCCTGAGCATGGCTTCCGTGGTGACGTCTTCCAGAGAACCTAAGACATTGATGCCGGCGTTGTTGATGAGGCAGTTCAGCCCTTTCTCCCCAACAATGTCTTCCACCTCCTTGACCGTTTCCTTGATGCTGCTTTCGGAAACCACATCTGGATTCGAGAACACAGGAGAAGATGATGCATAAGAGAGAGAGTCAGACTGCCGGTCTATCTAGCCCAATACTGTCTACATTGACTGGCAGAAGCTCTCCGGGCTTTCAGACAGTAGACATCCCCAGCCCTACCTGGGGATTGAACCTGTCAACTTCTGCATAGCTCTCTCACCGAGGTGTCCAGAGCGGATGGGGAGGAGAGAGCAGTTAAGGAGTAACTGCTCCAGAACAATGATCCATAGGTCAGCCTTTTCTATAGTGACTGGCAACTAGGGATGTCAGAAAATTCTGCAGAGAAATGAAGTAGAATTTGCTGCAGTTCACATGCTGGTCTGTGTGCAAGAATGGAAATCGGTCAACGACTGGGATTTGTTCTCTTCGTTGTTGTTCTTTGCATTTGCAATTGATGTGCAATTCATGGCCTTTCTCCCACGGTTGTTTGTAACCAATGTTTTACTCAAAGTAGACCCATGGAAATTAATGGGCCCGTCTTAATTATGCTCAGAACATAAGAAGACTCTGCCGGATCAGGCCAGGTGTTCATCGAGTCCAGAGCCCTGTTCTCATAGTGGCCAACCAGCTGACCCCAAGGGAAGTCCACAAGCAGGACCCAACTTACAGCCATCCAAGTTGGTGGCAGGCCATCGTTGCCTCCAGTGGCAGTGAGTTCCATAGCTAAACTATGCACTGCATGAAGTAATATATTCTTTCACCTGTCCTAAACCTTCCAGCTTTCAGCCTCATTGGACGTCTCCAAGTTCTCGTGTTACAAAAGAAGAAGAAAAGACATGCACTCTTTCTGAATAAAGGAGGAAAACATTTCCTTATCCACTATCTCCATGCCATTTTGTAAATTTCTGCCATGCCACCTCCAATTCACCTTTCTCTCAATTAGAAAATCCCATACTTCCAAACAGGAGAGTTGTCACATCCCCTTGTCCTTCAGTTTCAACGGGTTTACTCTGAGCAGGACTAACACTGGATACAATCCTATTTCTTTCGGTGTCTCTCAAACTTGGGTCCCCCCAACTGTTGTTGGACTATAACTCCCATCATCCCTAGCTGGTAGGGCCAGTGGTCAGGGATGATGGGAGTTGTAGTCCAATAATAGCTGGGGACCCAAGCTTCAGATACATTCATGGGGGCCGTCAGGCGCAGAGCAGAAGAGGAAACTTTTTGCTTACCAAGCGGCAAAACCCTGATGTTGCTGTACTGCTTGCAGAGTTTCTGTAGCTCCTAGAAAGAAAGAACAAGACCAACACTTGTGGACATCCCATCTGCCTAAATGCATTTTAATGGCAGCCCTTGCCAGCCTTCCTCCACCCATAGGATAGCAATAGTATTATTATTATTCGTCTTCTTTATTAAATGTATTTACCGCCCATCTTCCGTAGATCCCTGGCAGGTTCACAACATAAAAATACAATACAAAAACCACAAAATACATAATAAAAATGCTTCTTTAATCTCCTCCTCTTCTTTTGCTTTCTGTCTCTTTCGGTCTCTTTCCCCCCTTTGCTTCTTTCTGCCTTTGTTCTTTGTTATATTAATCAGCTGTTTTAATTTCAGCGTATTATAAAAGTACACTTTGTAATGGGTGCGAACGTCTGTATATTTTTGAACAAGTATCAATAAATAAAAAGGGAAAAACAAACAAACAAAAATTAAAGGATGAAAAACAAAACCGTAAAGCAGGCACATGGAATGAGCCCAGTTGCAAAGATCTGAAAAATAATATGAGTCCAAGTAAAGAATAGTAGTGTTATCAGAGTATCAAGTCTCATTCCAGGTTTGCCAGGTTTGGGACGAGGCTTGTCTTGAAAAGGACGGATTTGCCGTATACGTCATAAACACGGGCAACCCTTGTTAATTAAAGGTGGTGTAGTGTGGTGTAGTGGTTAAGAGCGATGGACTTGTAATCTGGTGAACCGGGTTCGCGTCTCCGCTCCTCCACATGCAGCTGCTGGGTGACCTTGGGCTAGTCACACTTCTCTGAAGTCTCTCAGCCCCACTCACCTCACAGTATTTGTTGTGGGGAGGAAGGAAAAGGAGATTGTTAGCCGCTTTGAGACTCCTTAAAGGTAAAGGTAAAGGGACCCCTGATCATTAGGTCCAGTCGTGACCGACTCTGGGGTTGCTGCGCTCATCTCGCTTTTTTGGCCGAGGGAGCGGGCGTACAGCTTCCGGGTCATGTAGCCAGCATGACTAAGCCGCTTCTGGCGAACCAGAGCAGCGCACGGAAACGCCGTTTACCTTCCCGCTGGAGCGGTACCTATTTATCTACTTGCACTTTGACGTGCTTTTGAACTGCTAGGTTGGCAGGAGCAGGGACCAAGCAACGGGAGCTCACCCCGTCACGGGGATTCGAACCGCCGACCTTCTGATCGGCAAGTCCTAGGCTCTGTGGTTTAACCCACAGTGCCACCCGCGTCCCTAGAGACTCCTTAGGGTAGTGATAAAGCGGGATATCAAATCCAAACTACTACTACTACTTCATAAAAGAGCACCAATCCAACCCTACAGAAAGTAACGCTGAAAGCGCCCCATCAGATTCGCAGCGTTAACCAAAGTGGGTGACTCACCTGGGGGTGGGTTTTCTGGGCTGGCAGGCTGGACCCCCTCGATGCTCAGCCAGTGGGCTACGAGAGAGGGGAGAACCAATAATCCCCCACCCACACACAACACATTTCAAAGGGCATTGGATGTTAATCAGCCAAAGGCTCTGTTCAGTTTCTGTTAATTGGTTCTCATGGGAAACTTACAGATTCTGGTTTCGCACAATTAACTCAAGGCAGTGTCAATTTACTCTTGGCAGAAAGCCCAGGTCAGCTTGACCTAGAAACTACTTACTCTGATTGGTTAATGACCAGCACTCAACTCTGTTATCTGGGAATGCTACCACAGTTTGGGTTAGGTGTGTTAGGTGTGTTAGGTGTAGGAGTGCTGTGTATGGTTAAGAGAGAGAGAGAAAGAAAGGATTTATTTTGCTTCGTTTTGTATGCAGAAACTCTGCTGGTTTTATTTTTCCTTTTAATAAATCCTGTAAATAGTTATTCTGAGTCTAGCTGACTAGTCATTTCCACCTCAACTAGCTTCTTCGCCGTGCAGGAAAACTCTGCTACGTTTGGGCTAAAGCCATTAGAGCTATGCCTGACACTTCAAAGTTCCATGAGGCTCGGTTGAAGAGGGGCATTTTATAAGCAAGGTGCCAAGTAAGCCTTCCTGGGGAGAGCATTCCACAAGCAGGGAGCCACCACAGAAAAGGCCCATTCTCATGCTGCCACCCTCTGCACCTCTCATGGCAAAGGCACACAGAAAAGGGCCTTAGATGATGATCTCAGGTTCATATGGAGAGAGGTGGTACTTAAGGTATTGCAATCCTGACATAATGCAACAGGACCCCCAATATGCTGCATGTCTGTATGGGGCAGCGGCAAGGGACTGCAACCGCCTGCCTCTCAATTTTTATCTGTGTTTGAATCCAGCCTAGGCAAGACCAATCTTCTCCTGTCAAGGGTTTAACTGGGTTGTCGCCTTTCCACCCCCTAGGGAGAATTGTACACCCCTGATAGTTAGCTAGGAGCGCAGGTGGTGCCGTGGTCTAAACCACTGAGCCTCTTGGGCTTGCCGATCCGAAGGTCGGTGGTTCGATTCCCCACGACAGGGTGAGCTCCTGTTGCTCGGTCTCTTCTCCTGTCAACCTAGCAGTTTGAAAGCATGCCAAAAAGTGCAAGGAGATACAGTGGTACCTCAGGTTACATACGCTTCAGGTTACATACGCTTCAGGTTACATACTCCGCTAACCCAGAAATATTACCTTGGGTTAAGAACTTTGCTTCAGGATAAGAACAGAAATCGTGCTCCGGCGGCGCAGCAGCAGCAGGAGGCCCCATTAGCTAAAGTGGTGCTTCAGGTTAAGAACAGTTTCAGGTTAAGAACGGACCTCCGGAACGAATTAAGTACTTAACCTGAGATACCACTGTAAATAGGTATCGCTCCAGCGGGAAGGTAAACAGCATTTCTGTGCACTGCTCTGGTTTCGGTGTTTCATTGCACCAGAAGCAGCTTAGTGATGTTGGCCACATGACCCGGAAAAACTGTCTGCGGACAAACACCGGCTTCCCTCGGCCTGTAAAGCGAGATGAGTGCCACAACCCCAGAGTCATCTGTGACTGAACTTAACCATCAGGGGTCCTTTACTTTTAATATTTAGCTAACTGGTACGTGAAGTACAATTTACTGTACTAAGAAAGTATGGAACAAGGCAGGTCAAGGTAAAAGGAATCCCAGCTTCACAAACACACTGAGCTGGCAAGGACTGACCAGGAAACAAACTTTGGGATTGCAGTACGTACGTTAATGAAAGCAGAAATCATTGTGGTTTGTGATGAAATACTACCCTAAATAGTTATTTGGATTCCACCCTTTCCTCCTAGGCAATAAATGATAATTACAATGATAACATCTACTCTGCAAGTCCTTCTTCTCTACTGCAAATCATTTTTCCTGAGTTTGGAAATCTGAGAGTCTCTCCCAGCCCCACCTGGAGACGTAAGCGATTGAACCTGGGACCTTTGGAAGCAAAGCTACCGTTCTACCACACTGAGTGGCAGCTCTTCCCAATGGAATTCACAGCCCAGGGAACTAGAAGGTGCTGCTCAATCACAAGAGCGCCTCTGAGGATGCACAGAGTGTTCTATCCTCCCTGCAAAATAGACACAGACAGAACTCATCTGCCCAGCAGTGAGGTGCAAAAAAGAATCTATCCAAACTGGGGGAACAGGGATTAAAATAGCAGAGAGCGTTCAGTGTACTAAGCGAGTGTAGAGTGAGGTATATTGGAAAGAAATTATTCCAGCTGGTTCCTGAGATCAGTGTTTCTCCCAGCTGTTGTTGGACTACAACCCCCATCATCCCTGACCACTGGTCCTGCTAGCTAGGCATGGTGGGAGTTGTAGCCCAACAACAGCTGGAGACCCAAGTTTGAGAAACACCAGCTTAGGTTGTTCTTAGGTTGTTCACCAACCTATGTTCTTAGGTTGTTCACCAAAGATTCATTCTGATTTGCCTGTGGGAAGATTAGATGATGTTGGCACGATGAGCATTAATCCCCACTTGTTTCTGGGAAGCCTGGACGATGTTGCCTCAAAGCAACCAATAGTCTGTTAGCTCAAAAAGTCCGACCTTTTGATTGACCTGCCAATCAAAAAAACTGAGGCGGAAGTAGCCAAAGACTATATTATCTGAGTCCTGGAAGATTTTCTCCCTGTCTTGCAGGCCTGTTCCGCCTAGCTGGGGGGGGGGGGGCTGGACAGACTCCAGCTACAAAAACTGAGGCTGCTGAACAGCCTCTTGGTCTGGGGTGTTTGCATTTTTTTGTTGGGGGGGATGTTGCTGTTGGGTGTGTTTTTTCCTGCATCTTTATTTTGGATCTTCTTGTGATTTATGTGGAAATTGTTCGGTTTGGTTGTGTATTTTAAAATGTTTTATTAACATTTATTAACATTTATTATGACTGCTTTTGTTATGTCATAATTACGTATTTTTTTTCATGCTGCAAACCACCTTGAGCATGGTTTGAACTTTGGAAAGGCGGCGGCAAATAAAAAGTACAAATAAAAGTACAAATATATGGACATAATCAACTTTAACTGTGCAATCTTGATTTGGCCGGTATGCCAATTAAATCTCACTCAGAAAGCAATAGCAACTGTCTGCATTGGGTAGAGTTAAAGAAAGAGATTTAAAATAAAACTGGCAAGGTCATCTAGCCCTTATATAAATCCATGAGGCAACCACATTCACTGGAAGACTGACTGGTTTTGTTCAACTCACTTATCCAAGAGAGCCGGATAATAATTTTATGAAAAAAATCTGTCTGGTTTTCCTTAGCATCTATGGAAAAGCAGATAGTAGACCCCAGAACCCCATTGCTGATACAGTGGTACCTTTGGTTACATACACTTCAGGTTACAGACTCCACTAACCCAGAAATAGTACCTCGGGTTAAGAACTTTGCTTCAGGATGAGAACAGAAATCGTGCTCCGGCGGCATGGTGGCAGCAGGAGGCCCCATTACCTAAAGTGGTGCTTCAGGTTAAGAACAGTTTCAGGTTAAGAACAGTTTCAGGTTAAGAACAGACCTCCGGAACGAATTAAGTATTTAACCTGAGGTACCACTGTACAGGCATACAGTGTCTTGGAAAGGGGGAACTTGAGGGTCTCCCCATTCTGGAGCAGAGGGGAAATCTTCAGAAGGGCTTATAGCGCCACTATCGGGAAAGTAAGGTGTCTCCCACAACTATCTGCATAAGGAGCATGATTTAGGATGCTCTCTCCAGATCTGAGATTTGGGTGCGGGGAGGAGAGAGGAGGGTCTCAATAGTTATTTATATCCTCCCTTTCCTCCCAAGGAACTCAAAGCGGTCTCCGCAGTTCTCATCTCCCCCCGCCCTCTGTTTCATCCTCACAAAACAGCCCTGCGAGTTAGGCTGGTCTGGCAGAGCCGGGGACTAGTCCAAGGTCGCCCAGTGATCTTCATGGCGGGAGGGGAGCAGGATCCGAACTCCCGTTTGCCGGCGTTGCCTCTAACCACTACACCACTCTGTCACGTGGCTGGCCACTGGGGGGATCAGGATCCTGGTCCAGGTGGGCTTGGGGGGATTCGGGTGCGTGCAGGTGAAATGCGTCCGCCTTACCTGAGCGCTTTCAGGGCACCGGCAGGTGGCGATGACGACTTCTGGGCAGGTGGAGGCAGCCAGGAACCCCTTGACCAAGCCCAGGCCGATGCCCCGGTTGGCGCCGGTGATGAGCACGGAGCGGCAGAGCGCTTGATCCATCGCAGCGCGCAGGGAGCCTCCACTTTTTGGAGCGCCGAGGAGGTTTTTAAAAGCAGGGCCACGCCCCCTCCCGCGAGGCCCCGCCCCAAATCCCGCCCCCTCCGAATCTTGACGCCATTCAACAAACGTGGCGGTGAGCCAGGCGAGAAGAGGCTTTTGTTTATTTACTTATTGATGCGGCAAAAAAGTCTCCCCGCTTCCGCCTCCTGATCAAAAGGGAGTCCTAAAAACAAGGGATCCCACGTGAGCTCTGCACTCTGCATATGTAGGCGTGTCAGACCCTCCAAGTGTCCCTATTTTCCCTGATTTAGAGAATCCCTGATTTCTGATTTGATTCCAGATTGTCCTCTTTTCCTTAGGATGCCCCTATTTTCACTGGAGAAATGTTGGAAGGTACGGAGTTATCCAGTGCTGTTTTTTCTGGGGGGACGCAGAGATATGCATACCCCTAAACATTTTGTGAATCTAAGTTTGGCCTCATTGAGGCGCAGCATTCAGCTCCCGTTGCTCGGTCCCTGCTCCTGCCAACCTAGCAGTTTGAAAGCACCTCAGAGTGCAAGTAGATAAATAGGTACCGCTCCGGAAGCGCTGCTCTGGTTCCCCAGAAGCGGCTTAGTCATGCTGGCCACATGACCCAGAAGCTGTACACCGGCTCCCTCGGCCAATAAAGCGAGATGAGTGCTGCAACCCCAGAGTCGGCCACGACTGGACCTAATGGTCAGGAGACCCTTTAAAGGTAAAGGTACCCCTGCCCGTACGGGCCAGTCTTGACAGACTCTGGGGTTGTGCGCCCATCTCACTCTATAGGCCGGGGGCCAGCGCTGTCCGGAGACACTTCCGGGTCACGTGGCCAGCGTGACATGGCGAGCCAGAGCTGCACACGGAAACGCCGTTTACCTTCCCGCTAGTAAGCGGTCCGTATTTATCTACTTGCATCCGGGGGTGCTTTCGAACTGCTAGGTTGGCAGGCGCTGGGACCGAGCAACGGGAGCGCTCCCAGCCGCGGGGATTTGAACCGCCGATCGGACCTTTCAATCGGCAAGCCCTAGGCGCTGAGGCTTTTACCCACAGCGCCACCCGCGTCCCGTAGGAGTCCCTTTACCTTTACCTTTTTATTTCAATATGAGTAGGAAAATGAGAGTACTGTACTGCTAAACATTTTTTAAAAGAAAACAAGCACTGGAGTTGTCTGACCCCCAAGCCATCTGAAGGCAATTCTGTGTATAGGGAAGTTTTATTCATGTTTAATTGTGTTTTTATATATGTTGGAAGCTGCACAGAGTGGCTGGGGCAACCCAGCAAGATGTGTGGGGTATAAATAGTAAAATTACCATTATGGAATGGGGCACCCCTATTTTCATGAGAGAAATGTTGGAGGGTATAGCCAAAAATATAAGCACCACCAACCCCCTTCTGAGTTATATTCCTTTTTTAATCATCATTTCGTGCGATGTGATTGTAAAACAAGCAAAGCTCAAAACGGTTTACAAAAAGAACAGTGAAAAATATTCGGGGGAAATAAGTTTTAAAGTATTTGAAATTGAAACCAGCAGGGTGCTCTCAAGCTGGGGGGCACGTGGGGCAGGGGAAGCACGTGGTTCCTCTGACAGCAGTTAGCGGCTTTCCTTGAACCACTGCTAAAGTTAAGCTTCCCCCCACACTGAGAACCCAACTCATCCTTGAGATATCTATCGATACCCATATCCATATTAATATTGACACATAGATACAGATACAGTGGTACCTCAGGTTAAGTACTTAATTGTACTTAATTCGTTCCAGAGGTCCGTACTTAACCTGAAACTGTTCTTAACCTGAAGCACCACTTTAGCTAATGGGGCCTCCCGCTGCCGCTGCGCCGCCGGAGCACGATTTCTGTTCTCATCCTGAAGCAAAGTTCTTAACCTGAAGCACTATTTCTGGGTTAGTGGAGTCTGTAACCTGAAGTGTATGTGACCTGAAGCGTATGTAACCTGAGGTACCACTGTATAGACATATAAAGATATTTTAAAAATTGATATTGAGTTGTGTACAGTGGACGCTCGCGTTGCAAACGTGATCCGTGTGGAATGCACGTTCGCAACCCGCAGCGTTCGCAACCCACGTCTGCGCATGCACAGGTTGTGATTTGCCGTTTCTGCGCATGCACGACCGCCGAAACCGGGAAGTAACCCGGTCCGGTACTTCCGGGTTTCGGCGGTCCACAATCTGAAAATACGCAACCTGAAGTGTCTGTAACCCGAGGTATGACTGTACTTTGCTTTATACTCTCCCCCCCCCTTTTAGTAAAAATGCAACTCAGCATTGACGAAAAAAATGATTGTCCTCAGTCTGCACGGTTCACAAACAGTGATCCACCCATCGGAAAGGGCGTCTGGCATGCAATGCCAAACACCTTGCCAATTCCAAAAGGTCTCGGCCCATAAAGACAACACTTGGCAGGAGTCACCATGGCTCTTTATGGCTGCAGATCTGTGCTTATCCACCCGAGAGCAAACCCAGGGTCAGTGAAACAGGGAACCTGCTGGAGCATAGTCCCTTTTGGCATGGCAACCGTGGCAGATCCCCAGAATTTCCCCTAGCCCCAGAGTTCAGCAGCTTCAGCCTGGGGCAGACTTGAATACAGCAAGTTCTAGGTTCGATCCCTGGCACCCTCTGGGTAAAGGTAAAGGGCCCCCTGACCATTAGGTCCAGTCGTGACCGACTCTGGGGTTGTGGCGCTCATCTCGCTTTTTTTTTTTTTAAGATATTTATTAGAATTTTCAAAATGTTACAGAAAGAAAATACAAACCAAGTAAAAACAGAAAAAATACAAAGAATAAAAATAGTTAACAGAGTGAAGAAAAAAGAAAAGAACAAACCCCTTCCCACCGTGTAAGAAAGAGGAAAAAAGAAAAATTCAAAATAAAAAAGACACAAAAATGACAATAATACAACAATCCCAAACCTTTAAAAAAAAACCATTTAAAAACAAATTCATTATTTTCAGATCCTTAACTGTCATTACCTTCTTTCTTAGACCTCCTCCTCCTCCCTTCCTTTGTATCCTAGTTATTAATTATCCCAGCAAATCCTTTCCTTTCGATGTTTCATAAAATTCTATCATTACCTTACCCTAAATTATTTTAATCTTATCTTTCTATAATAGAATAAACCTTAAAATTTAAAAAGCTTATGTCTTGACCTTACCAGCTTCTTATAATCGTAATATTCTTTCATAATTCTTTGAGCATCTTTACTAAAGCCAGGTGATTTCTTCCAACATTTTTCTATCATTCATCAACTTTATAAAACATTCTAATAATGAAAGAAAAAAAAAGATATAAACAAATCCAATCTTTATCCAACGTCCCTTCTTCCTGGTTCCGGGTTTTGTCAGTCCTTGTTCCCATCAGTCTAGCCCATTAGCCTGGTAACCTTATGTCCGAGGCCCTCAAGTCACTTCCATGGCCCTTCCGCGGCTCTTCTTCATATTTGTAACTGTAATTTCCCTTATCTCCTGCTCATGGTAACTCCAGCTTAACAACGTCTCTTGCTCGTGGTAGCTCCAACTTGACAATGTTTTTAACCCTTCTCGACAGATCAGACCCTGTTCCGTATTCATCGCTGCATTCCATGTAGTATTTAAAAGCATGTTTCAAGGGCCCTCCAAAATTAAGAGCCCCCACAGTCCCAAACATTTCGCAGCCCATTACCATATTTGAAAAGTCCAGACATCCCAACATAGGGGGGTCAATCCAGCCCCCCATTTCCAAACCACACCAAGCTTTCCCTTTCCAGCTCTGGCTTTTTCCAAGTTCATTTGTCCAGTCCGAAAGATCATACTCCTGTTGGGTCTGTTCTGTCAAAACACACTCCTGATTTAATGCCACAAACTCCTATTCTGTCAAGACACACTCCTGGTTTGAATCCTGATTAGGCTCCACATATTTTCCCACTGTCTGGTCAAAATATCCCACTGCCTGTTCAAGATTTCTAGTCGAGGTCACCATCCAGTTCACCTTTTCATGTAATTCTTCCAGTAGAGCATTTGTTTTGTAAAAAGCACACAACAAGGCTTCTGAGTACATTGTCCTGCAAGGTCAAATACTTGTTCCCACGGTTACTCTGTAACAGCTGTCGGTTCCCTGGAGTTAGTTACAATTTCACAAACTCTCCCTAGGGGGAAAACTTATTTTTATTCTTGCTACAGAATTTCCTTTTTAGAGATACTTTGTCCATACATATTCCTTTAAAACGCGAAAGGGAACAATGGAATCGCAAAGTTTCTCTTCTTTTAGCTATCTGTCAAAAAGCAATTGTCTTTGGTCAATGAGCTTCCCACATCAGTCCTGACACCCCGCTCCAGGATCAGGACGGAGGAAAATTACTTCCCTTTAAAGTCACTTCAAACAGTCCAAAAAGAAAAGATTCACAATTTAAAATGTTGAAATCCAATCTTTTAAAAACGATTTTCTGAGCTCTAGTTTAATTTGCCTTTGCTTTATTCTGTTTACAAAAGAACGGAAGAGTGACTTCCTGTTTAGCTCTTCCCGTTCCGTACCAAATTCAAATAAAATATTTTTTTTAAAGTCCAATTCTGTCCTGCTCTCAAATCTTTGTTTAATATCCAATTGTTCAAATTCTTAGTACTCACGGGTGCTTATTTTAGAGTCCAAATTGTCCCAGGAAAAAGGCAGCGCTCTCCGGCAACAGCTACGTGGGGCGCTCATCTCGCTTTATTGGCCGAGGGAGCTGGCATACAGCTTCCGGGTCATGTGGCCAGCATGACTAAGCCGCTTCTGGCGAACCAGAGCAGCACACGGAAATGCCATTTACCTTCCCGCCAGAGCGGTACCTATTTATCTACTTGCACTTTGACGTGCTTTCGAACTGCTAGCTTGGCCGGAGCAGGGACCAAGCAACGGGAGCTCACTCCGTCGCGGGGATTTGAACTGCCTACCTTCTGGACTTCCGGTCGGCGCCAGCGATTAATGGCGGGTTCCCTCTGAGCTCCGGAGGGAACCGGCTCCGTGAAGCGTGGGTCTGGCTGCTGCGGTGAAGCGGAGACCCGAAGAAATCGCAGGCAGTGAAGCCTGCGAACTCGGAGACTCGGCGGGCTCCATTTGCTCCCCCCCCCGACTGCAAGGGAGCCTTTTTAAAGGCTTCTGAACGGAGCGGGGGTGAGCGGCGCGGAGCTGAGAGTCCTCTACCATCTTTTACCATCTTCACGGGGCGAAGCCGCAAGCCATTGTCGGAGAGCGCCTATTCCTTTCTGGAAATTTGGACTGAAAGCAACTACCCGTGAGTAGGGGTAAGAAGTAAAGTTTTTATCAAAAAATTTAAG
Source organism: Podarcis raffonei (assembly GCF_027172205.1). NCBI lineage: Eukaryota > Metazoa > Chordata > Lepidosauria > Squamata > Lacertidae > Podarcis > Podarcis raffonei. Next base: position 71,872,561 of record NC_070609.1, on the reverse strand, counting down.
TTAATTTGGCACCGAAACGGGAGAAGTATAAACAGGAAGTCTGCTTCTCCCGACTTGTAGACAGAACAAAGCAAAGAGACTGTAAAGCAGTAACTTTGGAGGACGTTCTTTAAAAATCCTAAATCCACCACCAAAAAAGAAGGATCCCCCTCCTCTTAGCAGGGGTGGAGGGGTAACTTTAGAGGTCTTTTTTCCTGCAAAGACAGCGAGAAGTATAGCTATATCTGCTGCCTCTAAAACCTGGAACGGACTGCATTTGACAGCTGTCAAAGCGCTAGAGTTAAAGAATACTGATACTCTACGAAAAGATACAATTGTTTTTTAAACGGACTTGGATATAAAATGTAACTTTTGATTGAAAGTGTGTATAGTTTAAGAACAAAGGGGAGCTACTAGGACTATATTTGTTGCAACTGAAACTGGAACAGTGTCCCCCTAGAGGAGACTTGTTGTAGCAAACACCAAGCTACAAAATAACTGAGCCTGGAAAATTCCCTTTCAAAACAAAGTGACTAGGCATGAGACTGACCTTGGATTGTGTATGGGAGTGCTATGGCAGATGAGAAGGGCAAGATAGAACAGACGGAAGAAAAGACGCTCAGGTCTGGGAAACAATACAAAATAGATACTGCTCAGCAGAGAAGGGCCTCAACATCTGGAGCAGTTGGCACGTCAGGAGTTGCGGTTTCACAACAAAGGCTAAAGGCGATGTCATCTCAAGATCCACTTGCTCAGGCACTTAACAAAATTAATGCATCACTGGAAAATCTAGCTAAACAGGTTGCGGAGACAAATAAGCAAGTAGCTGAGGCCTCAGCTAAAATTGATTTGAATACTACAAGCATAAACACTACAAGCATAAATGAATTGGGAAAGAAGGTGAACTCTAATACACAATCTATTGAGAAGCTATTAGAAGAATCGGCTACGACCAGGAAATTAGCTGAAGAAGCAAAGGAGATTGCAACTGCTGTTCAGGAGAGGATACCACCGGTATATAAGAAACTAGAGGACCATGATTTGACTTTGTCTATGCTGGAACTTCAAGGGAAAGAGAGGAACTTGAGACTTCGGGCAGTGCCAGAAAAAGAGCAGGACAATTTGGTGGAATATCTTACAAAGGAACTTACAGAATTTTGGCAAAAAGACCTGGGGAAGGAAGAAATTAAGATAGTGAGCGCCTTTAGGATTGGCAGGAAACAAAGAAAGAACAGAGCAAGGGATTGCCTGATTACTTTAAGAACAAAAGAAGAAAGAGATAAAATTTTGAATCTACAGTACCAAAGAACTCTGGAAATTGAGAACTCTTTTGTGGAAATCTTCAGGGATATACCTAAACTTATATTGGATGTCAGGGCCCACTACAGAGATCTGGTGGACCTATTGAAAAGTAACAGAATTCCCTTCAGATGGGAATTTCCCCAAGGTTTATCTTTCAAATTTAAATGAAGGAAAATGAGAATAAGAACTGTGGAGGATAAAGACAAATTTCTGAATGATCACGAGGAGAATCTACAGAAGGGAGTGATTGGAGAGGAACCAATTGTTTCAGAAGAAATTCGAGACATAGCAAACTTATCATTTGGACTTTCTGAGCCGGGGAAAGACACACCACCGACAGAGGAAGAACAACAACTGGGTGCAGTTGGTGGGAGTAAGTAATTCACTATGGCTCTGCAACTTCTAAGCTGGAATTGTAATGGCCTCAATTCCCCCCGAAAGAGGAAAAGTGTATTTCATATATTAAGAAAAGAACAATTGGATTTGATTTGTCTACAGGAAACACATATAATGAGGCTCCACAGGAGGTTGCTCATAAATAAGAGATTGGGACAAGAATTTATTTCATCTGACAAGGTTAAAAAAAGAGGAGTTGTGATATATGCAAAGGAGAAACTCACACCGAAACAAATTTTTAAGGATGAGCAAGGAAGATATTTGGCTATTGAAATTCAATACAAGGAGCGAAATTTCTGATTGTAGGGGTCTATGCACCGAACGAGGGGAAATCTGAATTTTTTAAGAAGTTGCATGAAGTTCTTATGGACTATATGGACTATAATATAATCTTAATGGGAGACATGAATGGAGTGGTTTCTACAAATATGGACAAGGCACAAAGACAGGTAGTTACCAAAGATGGTAGACTACCAAAGACTTTTTTTGAATTGACTGACAATATGGACCTGATTGACATCTGGAGAACTAAGAACCCCTTAGGGAGAGAGGGAACTTTCTTCTCTGAAGCTAAAATGACCTGGACTAGAATTGACCAAATTTGGATTACTAGAGGAATGGCACCAAAGATAAAAAAGTGGAAATCTGCCCTAAAACTTGCTCAGACCATAATGCAGTAAAGATGGAGATTAAGCAAATGACACCTGGCTCCTTTAGATGGAGGATGAATGACACCCTATTTAGAGATGAAGAAGTATACAAAAAGGCCCAAAAAACTTTGAGAGACTATTTTGAAATAAATTTGACTACTAATGTTGAAAAAAGAGTAATTTGGGAAGCCAGTAAAGCCGTGATGAGAGGGTTTTTGATTCAACAGAATGCAATAAAGAAGAGAAGTAGAAATGAGAAAAAGGATAAAATTCTGGAGAAAATAAAAGAAGGAGAGAAAAAACTGAGAGTAAAGCCTAAGTCACAGGAGATCCTGAAAGAAATAAAGTTACTTCAGGTACAATACATGGAATTGATGAACCAGGAAATAGAATGGAAAATTAAACAAATGAGACAGAAGACATTTGAATCAGCAAACAAATGTGGGAAACTATTAGCATGGCAACTGAAAAAAAGACAAAAATTAAATACAATTACAAATCTGGAAGTGGAAGGAAAAGATATACATAACCCAACTGAGATTAGAAACTGCTTCCAGAAGTATTTTAAACAACTATATGCACAAGGGCCACAGAACGAAATGGACATAGATCGATTTTTGAAGACAAACGGATTACAAAAAATCTCACAAGAAAGTAAACTTATGTTGAACTGTAAAATATCTGACCAGGAGATAGAAGGTGCCATTCAGAATATGCAAGTAGGCAAGTCTCCAGGACCGGATGGGTTGTCTTCCTGCTACTACAGACTTTTGAAAGAGTGGCTATTGCAACCATTGAAGGAAGTTTGTAATGAAATTCTGGAGGGGAAGAGGGCACCAGAATCGTGGAAAGAGGCCTACATTACACTAATACCAAAAACAGAGACTGAAAAGACTCAACTTAGGAACTACCGTCCCATATCCCTATTAAATGTGGATTACAAAATCTTTGCTGACATTTTAGCTAAGAGACTGAAAAAAGTACTGATTGAGGAGATTCATAAGGACCAAGCGGGCTTTCTTCCGGGTAGACATCTCTCTGATAACCTAAGGAACATAATTGACATTTTGGAAAAGCTAGAAGTGAACATAAATACAAAGGCAGTTTTGATATTTGTGGACGCGGAGAAAGCCTTTGTCAACATTTCTTGGAGCTTTATGAAAAAGAACCTACAGGGTATGGGGGTAGGCCATGGCTTTGAGAATGGTATTGGTGCAATATATTCAGAACAAACAGCCAAACTAATTGTAAATAATGTGGTTACAGAACAGTTCAAGATAGAAAAAGGGACACGACAGGGATGCCCAATTTCCCCTCTGCTCTTTATATCGGTCCTGGAGGTTTTGCTGAATATGATTAGAAGGGACCGGATGGTTAAAGGGATACAGGTCGGAGCTAAACAGTTCAAATTAAGAGCATTTGCAGATGATCTAGTTTTGACACTACAGGAGCCAGAATCTAGTACCAAAAGAGTTTTAGAATTAATTCAAGAATTTGGTCAGGTTGCAGGATTTAAATTGAATAAGTTAAAAACCAAGGTTCTTGAGAAAAACTTAACACCGATTGAGAGAGAAAAGTTTCAGAATGAAACAGGCCTGACTGTGGTTAAGAAAGTGAAATATTTGGGGATTAATATGACAGCCAAAAATGGGAATTTGTTTAAAGATAATTATGAAAAATGTTGGGCTGAAGTGAAAAAAGATTTAGAGATTTGGTCGAATTTGAAGCTTTCCTTGTTGGGTCGAATTGCAGTTATAAAGATGAATGTATTGCCTAGAATGTTGTTTTTGTTTCAAACTTTGCAAATTTTGGACAAAATGGACTGTTTCAAGAAGTGGCAAAAAGACATTTCTAAATTTGTCTGGCAGGGCAAGAAGCCTAGAATAAAATTTAAGATATTAACTGATGTAAAGGAAAGAGGTGGATTTGCCCTGCCAGACTTCAAACTTTATTATGAATCAGCAGCATTCTGCTGGTTGAAAGATTGGCTGCTTCTTGAGAATACGGACATTTTGGATCTTGAAGGTTTTAACAATGTATTTGGGTGGCATGCATATTTGTGGTACGACAAGGTTAAAGCACACAAAGCTTTCAAAAACCATATTGTCAGGAGAGCACTGTTTAATGTTTGGATTAGATATAAGGATTTATTGGAAAATAAAACTCCAAGGTGGTTGTCACCAATGGAGGCTAAGGCTCAGAGAAAACTTAATATGGAGGCCAAATGGCCAAAATACTGGGAAATTTTGGAACAAGAAGGGGACAGACTGAGATTGCAGAGTTTTGAGAAACTGAAAGATAAAGTACGAGATTGGCTGCATTATTATCAGATAATGGAGGTTTAGAATACAGACAAGAAAGTTGGTTTCCAGGTGGAAAAATCTAAATTGGAAACAGAATTGTTAGAATCCAAAACTAAGACTTTGTCAAAAATGTATAACTTGCTGTTGAAATGGAATACTCAGGATGAAACGGTTAAATCTGTAATGATTAAATGGGCACAAGACGTTGGACATAATATTATGTTTGCTGACTGGGAACAGTTGTGGACCACAGGGATTAAATTTACGGCATGTAATGCCTTAAGAGAGAATATTATGAAAATGATATACAGGTGGTACATGACCCCAGTCAAGCTTGCAAAAATCTATCATTTGCCCGATAATAAGTGTTGGAAATGTAAGGAAAATGAAGGTACATTCTTTCACCTTTGGTGGACGTGTCCCAGGATTAAGGCTTTCTGGGAAATGATATATAATGAATTGAAAAAGGTATTTAAATATACCTTCGTGAAGAAACCGGAGGCCTTTCTCTTGGGCATGGTCGGCCAAGTTGGTGCCAAAGAAGGATAGAACTTTCTTTATGTACGCTCAGCGACGCGGACTTATAAAAAATATTGGGGGGGCCCGGGAAAGCTCATGAATAATAAATAAGCTCATGAATATGCAAATAAAGTGGCGCCGCCTCCTCGTGAGCGAATAGGGGAGAGCGTGCTGCGCCTATTAATCAGCTCCAAAGGAAATTGGGTGGAGCTTTTGCTCGGGAGGGAGGGCAGGAGGCATGCAGCCCGCCCCCCCTGTGCATTTTGGGCTGGGGGAGGGGCGGCGATGGCGCTCTGCTGGAGGGGCGCCGGAGATTATTGGGGGGGCGGAGCCCCCCCAAACGAATTTTTGAGGGGGCTCGGGCCCCCTCAAGCCCCATGGAGTCGGCGCCTATGTGTACGCTACAACAGCAGCAAGAATACTCATTGCAAAGTATTGGAAGACGCAAGATCTACCCACTATGGAAGAATGGCAGATGAAACTGATTGATTGCATGGGATTGGCAGAAATGACGAGCAGAATCCGTGACCAGGGAGAAGAGTCGGCAGAAGAAGATTGAAAAAAATTAAGGACTATTTACAGAAATATTGTAAAATTAAGGAATGTTGATGGTGTTGGATTGAAACTGAGTGGTTTCTAGCTGTAAGGTTATAAATGAATATAGATGGGGAAAAAGGGTTTGAAAAATAAGGTAATAATATAAGCTGTAATGCTTTAACTGAAGGATTTGCTGAACAAATAATTTTAATTGGAATACAAGGAGGAGAAGTATGGGGAGGTCTGAGAAATTTGTTATGGAAAAGTACGTTTTATGAACTATATGCCTTGTTTAATGTTTTTGTTTGTTCTGTTTTTGTTTGTTTGTTTAAAAAATTGGAAAATTTAATAAATATTTTATATATAAATAAAAATGAACCGCCTACCTTCTGATTGGCAAGTCCTAGGCTCTGTGGTTTAACCCTACGCCACCTGCGTCAGCCACAGCGTCACCTGCCACCCAGCTCTGGAAGAGATGACTAAAACCCCAGAGAGCCACTGCCAGTCAGTGCAGGCATTACTGAGCTTGATGGGCTAACTTTGACTCAGTATAAGGCAGCTTCCTATGTTCCTATTATTTGTTATTGTTATTTATTGGATTTGTAGACCCCCGCAGGTCTCAGGATGGTTGCAACATAAAATCACAATACAGAAACACAAAATACATAATCAAAATAAAAACAAAGCAGCCCAATAACCAACCCCCCAAAAAACACATTTTAAAAGGGCACTGGATGTCAATCAGCCAAAGGCCTGGTTAAAGAGGAATGTTTTCTCCGGTGAGCAATCTGGCCGCTGAATTCTGTACCAGCTGAAGTTTCCGAACCATCTTCAGAGGCAGCCCTATGTATAATGCATTGCAGGAATCTAAGCTTGAGGTTACCAGAGCAAAGATAACAGTCGTTAAGCTATCCCTGTCCTGTGGCTGGGACTGTGGGGAGCTGAAGTCCAAAATACCTGTTGGGCAGCAGGTTGGCCAAGGCTGAGGGTGGGGGAACCTTTACCCTCCAGATGTTGCTAAAGTGCAACTCCCATCAACCCTTGCAAGCAGGCCCAATGGCCGGGGATGATGGGAGTCGTAGTTCAACCACATCTGAAGGTCCACCATTTCCTCACACCAAAGCTAGAGCCTACATAACAACGGAAACCCCAGCCTTCCCCACGTCGTCGGGCTGTTTTGGTGACAGCTTTTGCCGCCTTGCCAATCGGAGCATTCATTAATGGCTTAAGACGCCTTTGAATCTGCTCTTTGCTTAATCCTGGATGTCAGCACAACAGTCAAGCTCTCTGGTGCCAGACACTCTGGCGTTCTTCAAAAGTCTGTTGACACAACAGGAGCTGTTCAGGGATGCCAGCTGTTGGAGAGTGTTGCGTGCTCACACATGTTGTGTGTGCTTGAGGTCAATCCGGACAGCAAAACCAACAACGGGGAACACGGCGGACCTGTGATTTGAGGGAGAGTCCTTTCCTGTGCAAGGGATCCTCTCCCAAAGAAACAAGGACTGCAAGGGTATCCAGAGGGCATTTCTCCTGCTTGGGCAAGCGCTAGACCTCTCGCTGCAGGGATAGAACATCCAGTGAGACCCCTCTGAGGAAGACCAGCACTGGATACAACCCAGTATGCGGGTGGCGCTGTGGTCTAAACCACTGAGCCTCTTGGGCTTGCTGATCAGAAGGTCGGCGGTTCGAATCCCCGTGACGGGGTGAGCTCCCGTTGCTCTGTCCCACTCCTGCCAACCTACCAGTTCAAAAGCACGCCAATGCAAGTAGATAAATAGGTACCGCTCCAGCGGGAAGGTAAACGGTGTTTCTGTGTGCTCTTGTTTCCGTCACGATGTCCTGTTGCGCCAGAAATGGTTCAGTCATGCCAGCCACATGGCCCAGAAAGCTGTCTGTGGACAAACGCCGACTCCCTCAGCCTGAAAGCAATATAAGCACCGCATCCCCATAGTTGCCTTTGAATGGACTTAACTGTCTTTACCATACACACACACATACATACATACATACATACATACACATAAACACACCGTATTTTTCCGTGTATAAGATGCCCCCGTGTATAAGATGCCCCCGACTTTTGGGGACCTCGAATTTAGAAAATGGGCATATGCACTATCAGTATATAAGACACCCCCAGATTTTTAACCTTATTTTAAAGTAAAAAAAACCTAGCCTTATACACGGAAAAGTATGGCGTGTGTGTCTGTCTGTCTGTCTGTGTGTGTGTGTGTGTGTATTACACACACACACACAGGGTAGCCCCTCCCTCCTTAGGCTTCTTTGTCTTTAAATCACTCACAAACCAGGCCGCCCTTCTAAGAGGGGACTTCTTCAAATAGAGGACAGCCCTCTTTTGGACAGGATGTGTGGCCACTCTGAGGATCCCTGATCACTTAACCAGGCCGTTTTCTCCATTAACATAAGTCGTCTCAAGCACTGAGTCAAGAGAAAGTGATTGATGTGTTGTTCGGTGCAAGTTTGAACCACACGGACTAGATCTAGTCACATCCAAGAAGCGTTTCGGTTAAACACATTGCAAACCCTAATCCTTCCCAAAACGGCTGGATCACCCAATAGGCATACTAAGGACATGCCTAGGGCAACTGCAATGCAGGGGCACCAGTGAGATAATTGTTTGGTGTGTTTTTTTTAAAAGAATTTGATATTTGAATTTTTTAAAAAGAAAAAATCCCCTAAAGTAGTCATCATTGGAATAATCAGAATTTTAGATTTCCTCACACTCCACTACAAACTGTTCCCCAATTTTCATGTTCTCTATTACTCATCCCCACTCGAAGGTGATGCCCAACTAACATAGGACAAAATCATGCAAAAAAATTGGATCCTCTCACGTATTGCATCAACATCCAAAAAACCAAAGTGCTGCAGCAACAAGTACGAAATAACCCCCTGCAGCGCCACAAATCCAATTCAGTGGTGTAATGTTGGAAACTGTCGATCACTTCTCCTACCTAGGCAGTTATCTTTCCACAAGGGCCAGCATTGATGCTGAAATCCAGCATCGCCTGAGCTCTGCGAGTGTGGCTTTCTCCCGATTGAAGTGCAGAGTGTTTGAGGACCAGGACATTCGCAGGGAAACCAAAATGCTTCTTTACAAAGCTATTGTACTACCAACCTTACTATATGCTTGTGAAACATGGACCGTATATAAACACCATCTCCAAAGATTCCATCAACGGTGTCTCCGAAAAATTTTACACATAACTTGGGAAGACAGGCGAACTAATATCTGTGTACTGGAAGAAGCAAAGATCACCAGTGTTGAAGCAATGATTCCTCAATATCAACTTCGTTGGACTGGTCACGTTGTGCGGGTGCCTGATGATCGTCTTCCAACGCAACTACTCTATTCCGAACTTAAAAATGGAAAGTGTAATGCTGGTGGTCAACAAAAGAGGTTTAAAGACTGCCTCAAGGCATTTTTAAAAAAATGTAGTATAAACACCGACAATGGGGAAACACTGTGCCGTGAGTGCTCCAATTGGCAAACAGCCTTTACCAAATGTGTCATGGGCTTTGAAGACACTCAAACTCAGGACGCAAGGGAGAAACGTGCTAAGAGGAAGGCACGCTTGGCAAATCCACACCGTTATCAACTCCCACTCGGAAACCAACGTCCCCACTGTGGAAGGACGTGTGGATCCAGAATTGGCCTCCACAGTCACTTACGGACTCACTGTTAAAACCATGTTTATGGAAGACAATCTTACTTGGCTACGAGTGATCGCCAAAGAAGAAGAAGATATATGTTATTCTGAGTTCTATGTAGCTGATGAGTTTTGATTTGCTCTTGATGGTTTTAATTTTTATTATGGGGGACACACCATAATATTTTCAGTGTTTAAAGGTCTTAATCTGGCTCTGCTTCCCATAATTATTTTTTTGGGGGGTGTGCCATGACTTGCTTAAAGTGGTGTGGTAGTTCTTTGAAGGGTGCAAATGTGGTCCTAATTCAAGGGTATTTTGGGGAGGATGTAATGAACCAGGGTCATTCCAACGTATGTGGGGAAATGTGGCAGTTTGGGACTGTGTTCTTTGCAGAAATTCCTAAAACAAAGGGGATGGCAACTATTGGAAACCTCCAGTATTGGCCTTGTGAAACCATTTTTTAAAAATGGCAATGGGAGAGTTGTCATTTCAAACCTCAAATTGGCTATCTTTTCCTATCTGCCTGCCTAGTTGTTTGATGTTGAAAAGACCTAAAGGGTGCCATGTTTGTTAACTGGTATAAGATGGCTTGGCAAGTCGGAAAAATTCACAAATAATCGACCTCTGACAGTATAAAGATTCTTTTGTGGCCTGGTGTTATTGTTTACATGAGCTAAGATGAAATACAAAGCCAACTCCCAGGTGACACAAAACTTTCTGGCTGCTATGAACATTGTGGACTTGAATTTTTATACTTCCTGATGGCTCGCACTGACGGATTAATATTTCGGGCTTGCCTTTTTTTTACTTTAGACTCTCCTCTATGAAATGTGGAGGAGATTGTTCTGTACTATTAAAATTGTGTTAATTTAAAAGCAGTCACAACCCTGCCCGCGCTCCTAAAGAACCCACAATAAATTAAGCACCAAAGGATGGCAACTTTACAGGACTGGTTTTGTACTTTTTAATCCCTCATTCTCTCACTTCATGCTCTATAAAAACAAAACAAGGGAAATGGCGTCACCTCCTTGCAAACACAAAGGGAGACAAAGGAAGGTAACCCAGCTATAAAGGCAAGGGGGGGGCGGGAGTAACTTAACAAAGAAACTGGTTCCGCCAGTTCTGCAGTTCCCCCTACTACAAACTACACTCTAACCAAATACTAAATCACTGGCTTGGTTGGGACCCACAGGTATCATCCAAACCAACCTTCAGTCCTATAATGACACAACATACCAAATGTAAAACAAGTCAACCCTTCACAATTTTAAAACCCTGAAATTTAAAATCTCAAAAAAGAAAAGAAGAAAAAAGGTGGCCAGAATAAAACACCCAAGAAGCAATTCAGGCCTCCCAAAATACCGTAAATCAGTTTTGACCACACACCTGGCGGGCAGAGTTGGCCCACAGCAGCTGGCCCTCAGCCTGGAGACTTATCATGCACAAGTAGAATGAGCGTTCACACTTATCTCCATCCTGTTTGGATACCACAGATTTCAAGCACCACCAGGAAAGAATTACGTCTCCCGTGGCAAAGCTGATAAAGACCCGGGCAGGTTAGCTAGTACAGGAAGCCCATCTACATCCAAGGGGGCATATAGAGTTTTTAAGCTATATATAGGTAAAGGTAAAGGGACCCCTGACCATTAGGTCCAGTCGTGGATGACGATGGGGTTGCAGTGCTCATCTCGCTTTATTGGCCGAGGGAGCCGGCGTACAGCTTCCTGATCATGTGGCCAGCATGACTAAGCCGCCTCTGGCAAACCAGAGCAGCGCACGGAAACGCCGTTTATCTTCCCGCCGGAGCAGTACCTATTTATCTACTTGCACTTTGAGGTGCTTTCAAACTGCTAGGTTGGCAGGAGCAGGGACCGAGCAACGGGAGCTCACCCCGTCGCGGGGATTCGAACCGTTGACCTTCTGATGAGCAAGTCCTAGGCTTTGTGGTTTAACCCACAGTGCCACCTGTGTCCCTTTAAACTATATAGTTAGGTGTAATAATTGGTTTCTTTTGTTAAAGTTATAAAAGAAAGGTGTGTCCGTGTTATATAGTACTACGTAAGAGGATTAGGAGTTAGGACAGTAGTACAGTGGTACCTCAGGTTACAGATGCTTCAGGTTACAGACTCCGCTAACCCAGAAATAGTGCTTCAGGTTAAGAACTTTGCTTCAGGATGAGAACAGAAATCGTGTGGTGGCGGCATGGCGGCAGCAGGAGGCCCCATTAGCTAAGGTGGTACCTCAGGTTAAGAACAGTTTCAGGCTAAGAACGGACCTCTGGAACGAATTAAGAACCTCAGGGCTCTGCACACTTACCTTTTGCTCTGCGCTTTGTCTTGGTCTGTGTCTGAGTGTTTTTCTTTCAACCATCCACTTTCCCCAGTAAAACCCAATCTCTACCGCTGAATCAGAGCAAGCAGCATTGTGGGTTTTCCACGGACTGCTGTTTGTTCCGGTCCAGCATTAAAGAGCGGATTTTTGCAGGGGAAACAGCAGGGGGTGGGGGTGGGGAATAAGCGCTTGGACACAGACCTGAAAATCATAGACCTCTTCCTAGAAATGCAGAGCAAAGGCAAGTACATGTGTGTCCCAATGAGAGAGAGCACAGGTTAAGGGAACAGTTTCCAGGAAGTGATTCAGCACTTAAAGTACAGGGAGAGAGCAGGAGGGTTCGTGAGAGTTAGCAGTTAAAGAAAGCTCGTATAGATAATGTTTATTGTTTTATAAGACTCCTGACTGATCCTTGAAACAACTGCCAGCAGCTTCTGCAATCCTTCCTCAGCCCAGATGCTTTGACAATTTCACACACATCTCTGCTCTCCAAACGCCTTCCAGTGGCTTCCCATCAAAATATTACCCTTGATGGTTATGGTGCTTGATGTGCCTTGAAATATTTGCACACACACATGCGCTGAGAACTGGCACTCAGCACCCATCCCCATCTGTGACAGGTACCGATTCTCTACCAGAGACTGTTGGGAGAGGAAAGGGAAGCAGGGAGGAATTTCACATGAATAAGGATGGATTTGTGAAGACGCCTGACTGAGTTCTGCCGCAGAAGCCCTTTCCCTGGCTTCTGCATGCACCGAAATAGATAACAGGAAGGAAGGCAAATCTACAAAAAATGTACCGTAATATGAACACTGGCAACTGGAAACAGTGGGCTGCGAGCGCTCCAATTGGAAAACAGCGTTTACCAAAGGTGTCATGGGCTTTGAAGACACTCGAACTCAGGTCGCAAGGGAGAAACGTGCTAAGAGGAAGGCACGCTTGGCAAACCCTCACTGTGATCAACTCCCACCCGGAAATCTTTGTCCCCGCTGTGGAAAGACGTGTGGATCCAGAATTGGCCTCCACAGTCACTTACGGGCTCACTGTTAAGATTGTGTTTATGGAAGATGAAATATACTCGGAGTCGAGTGTGAATTTCATGCTCTTTATTCAGCTCGTAGCAGCAATTAATGAATCTATCCCCAAAACATCTAGGTATATATACATTATTTACACAATGGGCCCCGCGTGATTGGCTAATTCCGGGCTGCTCCTGCAGGCCAATCAGGTTGCTGATTCACTTCATCCAGGAGCCTGATTAGCTGCTCCTGCAGGCCACTCAGGTCGCTGATTCACTTCCACATGGAGCTGGATTGGGTGGCTCCTGTGGACCAATCAGACTGCTGCATTCTGGATCCTATTGTTCATGAGTTCAGTACATAACAGAAGACAATCTTACTCGGTTACGAGTGATCACCAAAGAAGAAGACGACAGTGGAGAGAAGGCTCTCAGCATTCACATCTCAAGATGGTTCTTTGCTCCTCTCACAGGAGCAGGCAGACATAGGTCTACAGAGGAGCCAGCCATTCTGGCTGTCTCTTTGTTACCTGGAAAATGCCACAATTTTCCTTCAGCCTACATCATCCTATCTGAAAACCTAAACCTGTCTTTCCCTGCCCATGAACACACATAGCTGAAGGAGGAGCCTCACCCGTCCCTGTCTCTCACAGGCTTAGACCATGAGGACTTCCTCTAAGAGTTGATGACTGGTCTCATCAATCTTTGTTCCAACATAAAGGTTTATCTCCCAGCAATGTCTTGTGGTCCAGAGGGTCTGGTGGGGTTCTGTCCTGGGCCTGTTGCTGTTCAACATATTTATCAATGACTTAGATGAAGGAATTGAAAGGATGCTTTTGCATATGACACAAAACTGGGAGGGGTGTCCAGTGCTGTGGAAGACAGAATCGGGATTCAATAACGGATCCAATTTGAAACCACACCGGTTTGCATAGCTTTGTAAATATCCTAGCAGTTTTATTGCATCTCAGTATGCTGTGGGTTAAACCACAGAGCCTAGGACTTGCTGATCAGAAGGTCGGCGGTTCGAATCCCCGTGACGGGGTGATCTCCCATTGCTCGGTCCCTGCTCCTGCTAACCTAGCTGTTCGAAAGCACGTCAAAGTACAAGTAGATAAATAGGTACCACTCCGGTGGGAAGGTAAACGGTGTTTCCGTGTGCTGCTCTGGTTCTCCAGAAGCGGCTTAGTCATGCTGGGCACATGACCCGGAAGCTGTATGCCGGCTCCCTCGGCCAATAAAGTGAGATGAGCACTGCAACCCCAAAGTGGGCCACGACTGGACCTAATGGTCAGGGATCCCTTTACCTTTACTTTTTGTTCCTGGATCACTGGCCCTAGCCATCAAACTGGCTGGCGGGTGTTTGCCCTGGCTAGTAGCTCCTATCCTTCAATTTCCCTCTGGATTTGCTAGATGACAAAACCCATTTCAAGGAAGCATCTTTTGAGTTGTTCTTAGCAAAACCGAAACCACCAGAGGAGTTTTATCTTCATTGAACATGACTTAAAAAAACAAATACGTGGTGGCATTAAGCAAAAAAAATCAGGTATTTGGCATGCCAGCAGCCTGGTTCAAATCAAAGCATTCACATAACACACCCCAAATCCTACGGTTCAAAGACAAATAATACAGGCTGGATTTCCCTGAGTCACAGCTGGGTAATCTCCTGCATAAACTGTGCCTTTGTTAAGCACTGAAGACAGAAAGAGCAAGAACAAGCCCTGACTACCATCACTACAGAGAGGTCTACCTTGGCCTGGTGGTGGCAGAAGCAACACACACAACAGCTCCCTTCTATCATCACAACAGCATTGTGAAGTAGGCCGGGAAGAGAAATAGTGACCAGCCTCAAATCACCCCATAGAGCAGAGGTGGCAGACCTTTCCCAGTCAGAGGCCATATACCCCCCTGAGCAAGCTTTTGGGGGCCACATGCCAGTGGTGGGCGGGGTCAGAGTCAAAAGTGGGTGGAGCAACTGAGATGAATTTTACCTTTATAGAGTAAGTTAGTTTCTGCACATATCTCCCCCTGTACATTCAAGCGAGCAAGAGGCACGGTCTGAGTTCAAGCAAAGCAAAAACCAATTTTTTTGGGGGGAGGGGGTTGAAACAGGACCAACAAGGGTCAGGTAGCAAGGATTGGAAGGCTGCATTCAGGCCTGAGGCCTGAGGTTCTCCCACTCCTAAAACAGACTTTATGGCTGAGTAGGGATTAGAATCTGGGTGTTGCGTCCAGCTAAGTCAAATTCAGAGTAGTTCCATCAAAATTAATAAACCCAAGTTAGTCTTGGTGGATGTTCTGAAATAAGGGTGTCAGGTGCACTGGGTTACCATGGCAACAGAGCCGAGGTCGAGTGTATGACTTGCCAAGTCATTCACCTTCCCATTGGTTCAGGAATGTAGATATGGGCATAATAGTCTCTAGGTCATTGCTTTCATTATGTCCTGTGGCATGTCCTTTTTGGGGGGGGAAATCATTTTTATTTGATTTTACAAGTGCAAATTAGTTACAATACCATAAGATGAGATTTCTCTGAATCTCAGGACTGAATCCCCTCCATGGGTCCTATTGTCAACATTCCCAACTGCATATTATTTCATAGTCTGTATTTTGTACCTATCCATATTATCCATAATATTTGTTACATTACAAGTGGTATTAAAATCCTGCTAATGTTTTCATCTGCTTACAATGGTCTCCTAAATAAATTATAAACCTTCTCCATTCTTTCTTGAATTGCTTGACTTCTTGGTCTCTGAGCTTCCCAGTCAGTTTTGCCATTTCAGCATAGTCTAACAGCTTAGTTTCCCATTGCTCTTTCTTCTTTCCATCTCTGGGCTAGCAGCATCCATGCTGCTGTTGTCGTGGACTTAAAAAGTCTTTTTCTGTTCCTTTGGGATGTCGGTAATAATAGAAAGGCTTCTGGTTTGTTTTTTTTAATCAAAAGTTATTTTAAACATTTTTTTAAAAAAATCATTATATATCATTTCCCAGAAAGCCTTTATTGCTTTACAATACCACCACATATGATAAAATTGTGGCATATTCTGTTTGCTGCCTGGGTCTGACTCTGAATCTGTGAGAGTCAGGGGAAGAAGCTGGGAGTTTTACATAGCAGCATTAGCTAGCATGGGGATAGTTTTTGAGGATCTATCTATACATATGTCTCTTTAGTTCAAAGACCAGAAGAACTGTCTATAGTAGATTGCAGTGTTTAGCTCCATCTTGTGTCTAGAACCAATAAACATTTTGCTGCTTTGAACTGTGTGGAAGAGTTTTCCTCTTAACCGGGGACTCTGGAAGAAGTCGCTTTGCTGGGAGCAGGAGATCTCTGAACACTTTGCTGGGTCTCCGCATCCTCTGTTCACCCACCGCCATGGTTGTGGTGCGGCGAACTACCAACTGACTTCTGCAAGTCTCCAAAACTAACGTCGAAGGAACTACATCAAGTAGAACTCACGCAGAATACATTCCTGTCACTCTCTAGCCTTTACTTCAAACATTTTATCCACTTACTCCAAGCCCGGGTAGCCTTTGGCCCTCCCAATGTTCATGAACTACAACTCCCATCAGCCCCGGCAAGAGTGGGCAACTTGGGATGGGATGGGAGTTGTAGTTCAGCAACATCTGGAGGGCTGACGGTTCTCCACCACACCAAACAAAACAAAAAAAACCCGGTGTCAATGCTACAGTCAAACGAAACGGGTTAAATGTAGAGTTTCACCAAGCTCCAGCAAAAAGAAAAATGGGAAGCAGGACCCCTCTATCAGCTGTGGAGTCTATAGAGTTGCCAGCAGCTATTCTTTCTTGCAGAGGGCAATAAAGAAATAAACACACGTTTATTACAAAAAAATGTTTTAAGCAGGTGCTGGAAAGAGTATATTGAAGGCTCCTGCGTGGTGTCAATAGGCAAGGAGTTCCATAGTGTATGTTACAAAGCCAATTTCTTACAAGTGCAGAATGAGTATTTAATAATAATAATTTATTTATTATTTATACCCCACCCATCTGGCTGGGTTTTCCCAGCCACTCTGGGTTGCTCCCAACAAAATATTAAAAGCACGATAAAACATCAAACATTGAAAAACTTCCCTAAACAGGGCTGCCTTCAGGTGATTTCTAAAAGTCAGATAGTTGTTTATTTCCTTAACATCTGAAGGGAGGGTGTTCCACAGGGCAGGCGCCACCACCGAGAAGGCCCTCTGCCTGGTTCCCTGTAACCGCACTTCTCACAAGGAGGGAACCATCAGAAGGCCCTTGGTGCTGGATCTCAGTGTCTGGGCTAAACGGTGGGGGTGGAGATGCTCCTTCAGGTATACTGGGCCGAAGCCGTTTAGGGCTTTAAATATCAGCACCAACACTTTGAATTGTGCTCAGAAGCGTACTGGGAGCCAATGTGGCGCCACTTCTGCAGATCGAAGCGTTTGAGTGGGCATGTACGGGGGGGAGGAAGATGACCCTTCAAGTAAACTGGTCCCAAGCTGTTTAGGGCTTTATATACCTTTGATAACACATTGAACTTGGGCCGCCACTGCAGATCTCTTGATCAGAGGTACTATATGCTGAGAGGGTCTCATGCCCGTCAGCAGCCATGACACAGCACTCTGTGCTAGCCGCAGCTTCCGGACTGAGTGCAAGGGAAGCCCCACGCCCAGCGCATTGCGGTAATCCAACCTCGAAATCCACGTTGCCAGAACTACCGCTTGCCACAGGTATGTGACAAAGATTGGGAGCATCTGCTTCGAGATGAGTCACCTTTCTTGTGACACTGTGTTCTGCCAAGCACAATTATGTGGCGAGATTCAAGACCTGATAAAGGTGGAGAAAAATGCCCAACCGCAATAAAGAACAAAACAAAAGGCTATCTAAGGATAACCAAGGCAAAAGAACATAGGGTCTGGATTGGGCACAGCTAGGGGTGGGGAAATCTGTTACTTTCAACTTCCCTCAGTTCCTCATTTTTTCCAATCTTTAGTTCAGCTCTCCAAATTTCCTCATCACTTTGCTTTAAAAAAATAAAATAAAATCCTCCTGACGGTTCATCAGCATTTTAATGCGAATTTCCACTGATAGGCACATTTTTGTATGCATGTTTGCCTCATGTGATGTGGTTTCGTGTGTTATTTTGGCTTACATGTATTTAGATGCATGCTTTACCCTAGCACAAGCATGTTGGCAAACATTACTTGGCCGGAGAATGGCACTGCTAAATTCAGAGCAGGGCAAATCTCAAAGGCTGGCTGGGTTTTGGTTCACGTATCGTTTTAGGAATTGTGCATTAAGTAGGAACTGAATCAAAGTCTTCCCTCACTCATGGACATGGAGAACTTGTGGGCCTCCAGCTCCCATTAGCCCCTGCCAGCACAGCCCTCTTGATGGCGCTGTTGCTACCTGGTTAGGTAGCCTCCTTAGTGGTGGCTCCCCATTTTGTGGAATGTTCTCTGGTGAGGTATATCTGTAGGAGACTCTCCCCATGTTATTTCAGCTCTGAAACCATTTTGTGCAGTTAGAGCTATACAGTTACTAAATGTTTCCTAAGAGAGCAAGTGAACTGTTTTTAAGTGGAAGTATGCACAAGTCTATGTGCTCTTATAGTTCCCAGTGCAGCAGAAAGGATGAACGAAACACGAAGTCGGCCAAGCATCATAACTACACTAAGTCAAGCAGAGAACAAGATATCACACACCACAATTGCCTCATTACGTAAATCATGTCTAGAACACCACCACACACACGTAACTGGCTGTAAAGTAACATAACATTATATGTAATAAAACTGTAATTTAATTGTCATATCAAAAAATGGCAAAGCACAGTTCCTGATGGCAATAACATATCATATTACTATTAACCTTCTATATGTATTTATTGTCGCAAAGCCCAAGGATTGTCAAGTCCAATGATTACAACATACAGTTCCTCTTGGCAATGCCATTTCATACTAATATTTCCCTTCTGCATCGTCCTATGTCTTAAAAGTGTAACAAACGAAACTTCCTTCTGCATCATCCTGTCTTGAGAGTGTAACAAACGGAACTACTTAGTAACAACAAGGCAGTTCTCAGGATACACCCCTGTTTCGCCCACTGGGCTTCTTCAGTGACAAGGTTTCCAGGAAATTTTTCAGTAGGTTTTTTCAGCAGAGAGTAGTCCACAGGAACACAGAAGTTGCCAGTCAGAGACACTCCGTATCAATGACCATTGAAACTAAGCTATATAGGAGCAACCCCTGCAATGGGGCAGGTACATTAGGTGATTAGCTGTAAGGCTGTTTGGCTATTAAAAAAAATACTAAAAAACCTATTTTCAGATATTCTTAATGCTTTTAATTGCAGTGTTTTGCTACATTGTTGTGCGCTGTCATGGTCTCCTTTGGGAGAATGGACAGGGCAGAAATTTGAAAACCAGCCAGTACGATGTGGAAATCGTAGTCCCAAGCAGGATCTAGAACACAATCTCTCAATCTGCTCGCTGGATCATCATCTTGTTTTCTTTGCAGTGATGTTGTGTGCTACTTATAATCCTTTCTCAGGTGGAGATGGCAGGGATCAAATTATAGGATTAGAAACATGTGCAGACGGACATTCCCTCCTGGGACAAGATGTTCTCTCCCCTCCCCACAGCTTGTCCAATCCTTTTCTTATGGGAACCACCAATTCTTGACACACATGTAAAGGCAGATTTTAGGCTCTGGGGGCTTGGGGTTTTATTTTGGCTAAAGCGGCCTAGAGATCCCACAAGTCCTTTTGTTCTCCTGAATCCAGCAGCTCCATCTGCAAGCTGAGGCTCCAGAGACAGGGCTGTTCACAACCAACACACAGCTGCCACCATTAAGGGTGAGCCCTATCAAAGAACCCAGCAATTATGTGGATTCCCTGGTTTGTCCTGAAAGCTTCCGCTTTTTAAAGCACTCCGTGAGCTGGCGCCAACATCCGCTGGGACTGAGCCATAACCTACTATTGTCCCAGAATGTGTGGGGATCAAAAGGGAAGGTTGATTATCGAGTTAGAAATAAAATAAATAGCACACACTAGGACAAGTCTATTCTCATTTCCTGGCCCTCCGAAACCCGGAAGGTCTGCCTGCAAAGAGTGCACCAACGTGATCATTAGCTTAATCTTCACAGGGATGGTCAAGGTTTTCGGGCTAGCGGGTGCCTTTAGGGTGCTGAGAAAGCATCATGGGTGCCAGGCGCAAAACGGCTGCTGGAAGAGAATGACATGAGACAGAAAGAGACAAGATCGTAAGATGGTATGGGCATGTCCGTCCACGGGAAAGGCACCGACCTCAGCTACCACAGTCGCTCACAAAGAGAAGCTCTTTGCATCCCTCTTCCGCTTGGAACAGAAAGGCAGATGGATGTGCAGTCCTGGCAGCCAATGAAAATGTGACCGTGTTCTGACTTTGAGCCTGTGCAAAGAGAAACTCAAGAGCAAAGGCTAACATTGTGGATTTTTAAAGGGATGTTTACAGAGACCTTTTACGGGCACGGTGGTACTGCTCAGATTTGGTTCCCCTTATTCTGGACCTCAGCTTCAAGTACAGGAGAGGGCCGCTCTCAAGTTGTTACAATGCAGATCCCACTGGGATTCAAGCCCAGGTTTTTGGCCCAGCTTGTGGTGGCAAACTGCCAGGATCAATGCCGTTGAAGAAATTTATGGTGCAACTCCCATATTGTGTCCAGTTCTGGAGGGCTCACCTTCTCTCATAGCCACATAGGTAAAGGTAAAGGTACCCCTGACCGTTAGGTCCAGTCGCGGATGACTCTGGGGTTGCGGCGCTCATCTCGCTTTACTGGGAGCTGGCGTGGTGTGGCCAGCATGAATAAGCTGCTTCTGGTGAACCAGAGCAGTACACGGAAACACCGTTTACCTTCCCACCGGAGCGGTACCTATTTATCTACTTGCACTTGGACGTGCTTTCGAACTGCTAGCCACATACCAGGGTTCAAATCCCCACTCCATCATGCAGATCACAGGATTTATGGTTGTGGGGATTAACCGAGGACAGGGTGAACGATGTCTACCACCTTCAGTGCCTTCAATAAAAGGGTGACGTATAAATGCAATAAATAATTCTTGCAAGTCACTTTGGAGTGTACTGCCCTTGACTGACCTGCACCAGCCATGGAATAACATTTTAGAATTTCCACCCTGCCGTTTTGACTTTAGGGTTCAAAACACCTATATAAATATATAATTCCTCCACATGGTGACTGAAACAGCCACTACTACATCCCAGCTTCTCCTTGCCAGGCTCCCTTTCCAATCCGTTCCTTGCAGCACCATCAAGATCCACTGTAGGCAGTTTAGAAGCTCAACAGCGGCCACTAGTGCTCATTCCCTGATCGCTCATCTCAATGCTGTGGTTGTAGAGCAGTTGAAACGCTGCTCCACCTGTTAAGATGGAAACCAGGACCTACCAGTGCCTCACCTGGCAGGTGAACCTGGTTGCTGCCAGCAGCTCTTAACAGTTCTTGCAGTTGCAAACAGAGGGTTGGAGCCAACTAAGTTATTTTTTTAAACAGTACACCCATTCAAATGAATGGACCTAAGTTAGTCATGCCTGTTAATTTGAACGGGTCTAATCTGAAGACGACTAGCGTGGGATTGTAGAACCCAAATATTCCACAGCTATAGCTAGAAACACTTGGGGTTATTTTTAGCCAGGTGTCTCATTTTAAATATACTGTACAAAGAAAGCTATCCATAAAGGACTCTTTGCTAAATATATAGCCTAAGCAATGACTAGCTCAGCTGCCAAATGGGTCAGCATGCATTTCAAGGCAAGCCAGAGCCACAACTTGCCTTCTAAAGCAGGTCAATCAGGTGAGGGCTTCTAGAGTAGGCGAGACTTTTCGTTTTCAGAAATTTCTTAGAGCTTCCATCTTTCAGCAGAACTTTAGGAGGCAGAAGCTAAAGTGGGGGGAATCCCATATTGAAGCAGACTGCCTTAAAATTTCAGAAACCAAAGCCTCACCTATAACTAGAAACCCTCTCCACAAACGTCAGCAAAATGGTAGTTGGAACCAGGAGCAGAATCCACTTCTACTCCGCTGGTGTAAATTTGGGGCCAAGATAAGCCGCCGCTAGCAATCCATAAGGAAAGCTCCCAATACTACTGGCAATGTTACTCACCCACCACTCACTGAGAGGTCCACCTTTCCATGCCTAGGGATTCCTCCCATCTGACCCCACCCATTCTCTTTTACTACCACCCTCCCCAGCATGTGAAATGTGCATGTGGTGTCACCTGCCTTCCATTCCCACCTCCCTTTAAATGCCTTTGGTTTATCCCTCTTAATCCTCAATTTACAAATGCAATAAAGTCAGGCATGGAGAACCTCTTTAGCATCACAGGCTAGATCTTTATCTCCCCTAATGGGCCAATGTTGACAAGTGGGCAGTCCCGCCCCATCACCTGACCTGATGTCAAGATGGAACCTGGACGGCAGTTCCATCAGGCACCTGTCAAAGCTGACATGTGGGAATGGCTCCTTCAGGTGCACTCCTTCAGGGAACCCATTAGCAAAGCAGATCCCAGCAGGATTGAACCCCATCCCTCCAACATCAGCCACTGACAACACTTGGGACAGGTGGGCATGGTTTTGGGAGAAATGGCCCTACCAGCCAAGAATGGCCCACGGGTCAGAGGTTCCGCAATCCTGCTCTTACACAAATGGCATTAACTGTCCTCTAGAACTTTGAATCTCAGGTCAGTATTCAACTCACTTGGTGACCTTAGGCAATCCACTCCCCCCCCCAGCCCCCTGCTTCTCTACACCCCCTTGCTGATTTTGTGGAGTGGGAAACTCAATTTTTGCCTATGCACTCAGACATTGCTACATAAAATAAAAGCAGGCTATAAAAGGAGTAGAGATGTACAGGAAGCCAAGTTCAACACCCCATACAGTGGTACCTCTGGTTACGTACTTAATTCGTTCCTGAGGTCCATTCTTAACCTGAAAGCGTTCTTAACCTGAGGTACCACTTTAGCTAATGGGGCCTCCCGCCACCTCGTGATTTCTGTTCTCATCCTGAGGAAAAGTTCTTAACCCGAGGTACTGCATCCGGGTTAGCAGAGTCTGTAATCTGAAGTGTTTGTAACCAGAGATACCACTGTGCTGCATTCTTCACCTGTCCACCAGTGGAGAAACTCTTATTAACTATTCCTTAGTTAAGAGTTAAGCCCCCTGGGGTTGTGCACAGGCTAAGAACAAAGCCGTCTCGTTTCCAATGCTGATACTAAACAACCATCCTAGGCGAGGACAGAGGCAGAAGGTTTTTAAATATAAAATCAAATACTTTAATGAAAATCTGGGAACAGGAAGACAGCTCAGATATACCACTAAAACGGATATTCCTGCGCTGCATACAATTTCTCTCTTAATATAAACACCTTCTTATAAGCAAGCAACGGGAGGGCAAACTATCAGTTCTTCAAGAGTTTTTAAAGATCCTGAGTAGAGAGTTTATCTAAACCACATAAAACGTTATATTATATGAAAGCATCCGAAGTCCTGAGCTGGTGGCCAGCACCAGGCATTTCACCACGTTTTAAAAAATAGACAACTTCCAACACACTGAATCTAAATACTTTCACATTTCCACAGAGTTCTTTATGCAAAAAGAAAGAAGGGGGTGAGGAGAAGTCTTTAGTTGAGGAATTTAAATTTCTCAATATTCAGTATGCAGGTTACAAAGCCCCCCCCCATTTAATTCAATGCATTTGCACTTTGTGGGTGAAATTCAACAGGTTAAGGCCTTTCTCTGTCCTTACTGTTCCAACACCAGATATATACACACACAAAAAGGCCGCCTAATATAGGCATTGATTCTTATAAAATTTAAAAAAAAATTAACCTTGTGTTCTACAACGCAATCAAGTCCACTGCGAAATAAACGAACAAGGACTGCTGTTAGCACCAAGCAACGCTGTATGGTCTGAGTGTCCAAAATCCTTTGGGGCTGGGAAGGGCAATGTCTGAACACTCTGACCAGCCTCATAAGGCAATTCTCTCCACAGAGTCCAATATTATTTGGAAACAGTCCTGCTTCTGTAGCAGCAAAGAAGCATCGCCTGTCGAACACAGACAGATGATCCAGGAAGAGAGGGAGGCTCTCCCACATTATGAGACTCAAAAGACACCCGCCCCTCCAAAAAAAACCCCAACCATAGTAAATGGGACATGTCACAATTAAGTCCTTCTAACTATCCTTCCTTGCACCAAGCAGGCACCAAGAGTTTTAAGTCTGTGAGCCCCCGGAAGACAGAGCAAGAGCTCGTGTAGTCTGTTCTCTGGTCCTGCTCATCTGCGATGCCGGCTGTGGCCTGGGTGCTCCCTCTCATAGCGGTGGCCTGGCCTCTCATAGGAGTGGGGCCGCTCGGGCCTCTGATCCCTGTAGTAGTGGCTCTTCTTCTTGTACTTCCCAGAGTGGTCCGAGCGTTCTCGCGAGCGGCTCCGGGACCGCGACGAGCTCCTGCTGCGGGATTTCCGCTGCTTGGGAGAGGTGTATTTGTACCCCTTGGCCTTCTTGTAGCTCCTCATCTTGGAGGCTTTGTAGCTCGAGCTGCCATGG
Source organism: Podarcis raffonei (assembly GCF_027172205.1). NCBI lineage: Eukaryota > Metazoa > Chordata > Lepidosauria > Squamata > Lacertidae > Podarcis > Podarcis raffonei. The sequence goes on along the minus strand of NC_070609.1, from coordinate 71,848,275 downwards.
TTGAACTGCCGCGGGGGAGAGTCACTTCGGCTCCTCGAGCGGCTGTGGGATTTGGAGCCGCTCGATGGGGAATAGCTCTCACTCTTCCTAGTGGAGGGGACAAGGGGGGAAAGGCTTCAGTTTGCTAGCAAATTTGAGAAAGACACCCCTGTGGCTCCAATCGTGGAACAAGAACACCCCACAGGAACAACAGCATTCCTAGGCACCTATAGATGGGTGCTCCAGGTCCTATCACAGAGCTTTGCTGCAGCTCAGATCAGGCATGTTTTGACATTAATGATGTTGTCATCATCATCAGGTGCAGCAGAAACATGACTGAAGAAATACTGCTTTGGCTCTGGCAACAGTGGGGCTCGGGGAAGAGAGAAGCAGAGTCTCTGGGCTTAATGTGGTTGGCCTGCAGATCACCAAGCAAATGTGCCTATCACCAGACATGTTCCCCATGATTTCAGCAAATGAGGACCAGGTGTTTGCCAAGCTAAGATCTCCCCTCCCTCACAGCTTTTAAATCCATGCTGTTTCAACGTCTCCTTTTATATCTACACTAACGGGTGAAGCAAGCAATGCTATGGTCTTGTATGACCGAATCAAACACATGGTAAACTAGCAGGTCAAGGAAAAGTCTTGGGGAAATCTCTTTCCCCTGTGACATTTAACAGGAATGCTTTTCCCTAAATGCAGAGGTTCTCTTTCTGTGGTGGAATATAGAGCCAAGTGTTGCCGCCTCTGTGAGGACAAGGCCCCCAAATCATCTGAAATGCCAGAGACAGAGTGCTGGCCAATCACTACCACTACATTCACCTGAGACGCTGCTCTAGAGAGGTACGGGGTTGCTCTCTTCCCAGCTTGGGTATTGGTAGAGTTGGAACTCTAGTCCCTTCCAGAGGGCCCTGCAATACATACCTCTGCTTTGGAGATGGTGACCTTGAAGGAGACCTGGAATAACTCTGGTCTCTACTTCCACTCCGACTCCTGCTGTCTCGGCCTTTCTGAACGCTGGAAGGTTAAAGCAAGAGAATTTGATGTCAAAGCAACAAGTGGCCCAGTCAGCCCTTCAACCTAGGTACACATATGCCCAAGGCCAAAAATGAGGACAACCCACTTCTGGGGCAACACTGTCACAATAAGGCTAGGATGAAGTTAACAGAAGCAGGTCACACTTATCTGGACTCAATATGACCTAGAGATGTGATGACCTGGGTTTCCAGAAAGTGTGTCCCAAATCCTTAAAGCTACTTTAGCCTGTGCTAATATCGCCCCAAAGAGGCTCAGAGACCCTTTTTCCCACAACGTAATTTAAGTCAGACAGGAGGCAGTAGCCCTGGAAAGAAGGTTTGACTATGCCAAAGCCACGCCTATAGTCCCTCATGGCCTTATGGAGCAGTGTTACAGACCTGCACTGCTGCAAAAGCATTCAAAGAAATAGATACAGAGGGGGAAAAAAGAGACCAGTTTATCGTGCAAGGCCCTTACCCATTGACGGGACTGTTGGATTTCATCCGTTTCGTCGCTTCCATTTTCCGCTTGGCGTTTTTTACCACCTGCACAGCAAGTGGGGAAGGCTTGGTGCCTTTATTTTCCTTTGGAGACTCTAGAGATGCGTAAGAGGAAAGTCCAGTCAAAACTTAAGGGATGACATGCTTCTATGTACCATCACCCACAATGCACTTTTACAGATAGGGGGTCATATCCAAGTAGGTTCTACTCAGAGTAGACCCACTGAAATGAATGGACCATAGTCAACCATGTCCAGGAAATTCAGTGGGTATATTCAGCGTAGGGCCAGCACTGGAGACAAGCCAGGGCCTTTAGATTACAATGTTCCATGTCCAGAAAAACCCTGGAAAAATTAAAGTCGGGAGTGCTGACACAAATCTGCAAGTTCACCATAATGAGAGCTTTGATCAGAAAGGCTGACAACTACTATCAAGACAACAACAGGTCCTACTTTACTTAGCATGTTAGGGTGCAGCGTACATGCTAAATGGGATACAACTTCAAATGGGATCCTGCATGTGTAATTTACATGTGTGACATTCCATGTGGCTGACAGCTCCTTTAAAACTAGGTTGCCACCACCCATTTGTTTATCATTACTCTGGCCTGGGAAGGCATTTCATTTTGCATGTGCAGAGAACCAGATTTAAATGAGATACCAACCAGATGGAATGCTGTACCGGCTTCCTACATGCCCAGTCATCAATTTCAATTGGGTCACTGTGCTGAAGTGAGGCCTAAAGTCATCCTCTTCCTATAAAAGGCAGCACATGCGAGCAGACATCTAATTTGGTACAATTAAGGCCTAAACCTTAATAAGGATGGGAGGATTCGTCCCATATCTAGAGAAATTAGGCCCGGCCAACACAGAGCAGGTAGGCAGTGCAATGAATGACATGCACAGGTTTAGTTTGGGGGTCTGTTTCTTAATGCTCTACCCTAATAACTCCTTGCAAGGAGAAACCAGCACTGCATATAAAGAACTAGAACTTTCCCAGTGATAAGGTAGTTTTCCATTTGCAAGTAGTTTTGTTTTGAAGGTGGGAGGGCATTCAAAAATGATACTGCACCCATATTCCTGGCTATCCTGAGATAGTGTGAGGAACCACACATACAGGACCAGGGATACCAACCGGTTTTGGGAGCAGGAGAAAATCCCGACACTGTATCCAAATTGGGTGTTCCATCTGGTAAGAGGCCTTTGGCTTGCGCTTTTGCCTCTTCGATGGCAAGCTTTTTCTTCTCTACTCGGCTTTCCAGGATAGCTAGATCAACCTGTGGAAACGGGTGTGTGCTTTAGCAAAATATTGATCTGGCACTTACATAAGAGCATTGCATAGACAGGCTTTCCCCCAAAGGCTTACAATGGAAAACGCGAGGTAAGGCAAAGGAACAAAACACCAGGCACTTTTGTGAGACATGCTACTAGCAAGGTTACCTTCTTTATTAAGCAATATTACTATTATTATATGCAGAATTTGGGCTGCAACACAAATCCCAAATCTGTGTGGCAGGGAGGATGGAACAAAATTCTCGAGGTACTCAAGATGAAAAAAAGAAATTTAGATTCTAATCAACAGAACTTTGAAAATATGTGCCCTGAAGTCTTAAAAACACGCCAGTGTGCTTTCCCACCCTGTTTGAAAAATTCAAAAGAATAAGCAGGACCAACCTTTTTACGTGTGTATAATTGCAAAATTTTCGTGCATATCTCCTGGATTTCCTCTTCCGTAGCTCCAAACAGCAGGAACCAGTGAGGGCGGTTTGGAAGCGGAATCTGTGAGCAAGACACCGTTCACCATTAGTCACCAAAAAACCCCAACCCATTCAAAATCACTCTAAGGATCACTTCACCTTTCAGACAATAATCACTCTCTTAGCCTTTTACTGTTTATAACCAAGGAGATGGGTGGTTGTGAAGGAGTTAAGTGGTGTGATTTACATCAAGGATACCTTTCTCCTTAGGTCTGAGCTCCCACTTTCCTTCTGTGTATGAAGGAGGGTACTGACTTGGGAAAGGGGGAAATGTCTATGTAAGTCACCATTTCCCTTCTGCACATGAGAGCAAAAATAAAAAGGCAGCCACTATTAAATCCTCCAGATTTGTTCATTAAACACACTCATTGCGGCAGTAAAAACTCCACAAGGAAAACAAGAGCATCTTATATAGCATGAGTCAGGTTAACACCAACCTCCAGGGTCCTAGCAGCAAGGTAGATGCAGGCGCAAGCGATGCTCTCGGGGTGGAACCTTACAAAGACATCTGTCCGCAGACTGTCATTCATGTAGTTCCTGAGAAGACAAAAAGGAGGGGGGAAAGTTGCAGAAGTCTGCTGAAATCCCCTGCTTTGGCTATGCTGTTTTAAAGGCACACTGTAGCTAGCTGTCTAGGGCATTCTACAGCTGTTTGAATCCTAGATAATCCTGTGAAACCTGACAAGAAGTTGGAGTGCACAGATTTGACAGGGAAGGACAACTGCCAAGTATTTATTAACTGGATGTTGGCATTTTATGAAAGAGAACCAATTTTAACTTCACTTTTCTCCCTGCTATGAGCTACTGGCCTGTTCTCATGCAAAACAACATCAAAAATTCATTTTATTTTACGGTAGGCACAACTTTTGAAGCATAATTTGAAGAATTCTGTCAAAATCTACGTTTTATCCCGTCACGCAGAGCGACATGCAAACTTGAAAACGGACAGTCTGAAGTCACAGGTCCGGCTAGAAGTTCTTTGTCGAAGGAACGGGGCTTTTCCCAAGCATTCAGAATCTTCTGTTGCAATCTTCTTTTGGAGTGACCAGTCTCCACTCAGGAAAGTATCCGACACACAAATCGCTTTTAGAGAGAGCAAGAGAGCGCCACAGATATTCAGTCCAGGTGTCTGGTATTGTCACTGCTGAAGGACCAAAGTTCTTCAATGGGTTGTCATTGGGCCGCTTCCAGACTGCCCCACTGTAACAAGGTTTCTCAACACAAATGTTCACAGAATGAGGCAACTGTAAAAAATATTGCACTGTAAAAATATTGCACAAAGCCCAGCCAGAACATTTCACGCATTTCTGTGACCTTAAAATGAAAATCTGAAGGATAATTCCTTACAACACACCAAAATGCACAGTGGACAAAACCCAGAACAAAGTTTAAACAGTTGTAAAATGGAATGGGCCTATGGTTTGTGCCTGTCATAAAGGTGCAAATTAATATGTGACCAATGTCACTATACCAAATCAGGCTATGCACATAATTCCTACACAATTTGTTCAAAACCAAAGCAGCTGAAGAATATGGGGACTCTGGGTTTGGGTAGCAATGATTTTCAGTCTTCAGTTAGCAGGTTTTGAAAAAATACTATGGTTAACTGGATCCAAAATGTTTTCATTGCCATTTAGACTAACCCAGATGAGCTGGGATTTTGAAGAGTAGGCCAGCCCTTTAAAGGCTTACATCGTTCTTTAAAAGTGTTTCAGGGACCTTGAAAGTCCTATTTTAGGTGCAACCAAAGGGACTGCCTGGGTGGTCCTGTATATATTTCCCCACACTGAACTGCAGTTTCTCACAATATAATCCAAGTTCCAAAAGCATTTGTTATGATGCATGGAGGAAGAAACCCGCTGCAGAAATACATCCGAAGTTTTACTGGATATACATCAGTAGATATGTGCAGGACCCCAAAACACACAGTTTAAAAAGTACAACAGAAAAAATCTGAGGTGCTATGAAGTAACATATCTTCTTATTGCAATGCTTATGCTTTCAAGTAAGAATTAAGTTTTTAAAAACCCAACCCCACAAAGATTTTAAACCCAAGTTTAATAAAAGTCTGTGGGTTTTTTAAAGGACATAAAATGGGAACAAAGCATCCTGACAGTAACACAGACTTATCTGAAAAATGCACAAATAAAATTTAACAAGTTAAAAAAAGAAAAGAATCACAAGCAGCAGTCGGCCAGTTTTAACTCGACTTGTGTACGCATACCACCTGTCTAGAGCCAGCCTTCTCTCTGTGGAGCCTGCTTGGGTTTGACTGAAGACGGCAGTTATCCCTGCACCATAGCGCTTGGGCAGCAGAGGAGAAGTCTTAGTCACTTACCCTCAGAGGCTACCCTTTGATCAAAAGAGTACAGAAAAGAAGAGTCAAAAGAGGTTCTCTTTCAAAACAGCCAGACAATTTTAGTTAGTAGAAACACAAACTTTGCTTTCAGGTCAATTTTTACATCATGTCAGTTTTCACAGGTTACCATTTGTCAATGTATGCTTTCTTGGGAGCATGCCCGGGGGGAAGGGGGATATTTAATATAAACCCATACCAAGAAAGCGGCAGATAGACTACATATGGATACAATATATTGCATAAACAATGTCAAGAAGCTGAAAACTGTATGAGGAGGGTTGTTTTTACAATAATTTTCAAGTAAAATGATGGCATGGCAGAAGCGACCACCTCCCCACACTAGGAATGAAGGGGGTATATCTATGGTTAACACCTTATTCAGAGGCAGCATACTTCTGAATGACACATGCTGTTGGGCAAACAGGGGAGGGCGGGTGCCTTCACGCCCTGCTCCTGAGCAGTAACTTGAATGGGCAGGAGTAAAAGGAAGAAAGAGCAAAGGGTGCATTTGTGAGGGTGTAAAGCTCTCTTACCATTTTAGACAGTGTCTGAATCTTTAACAAAGAGGCCCGTCAACTTGGGGTGATAGAAGCAGCATTCCAGGCTAAGACTGGAACCATACTCATGCCACGAACATGAGTGGAGGAGAAAAGTACTGACCCCACACATGACATATTTTTGCCACTGCCCCGCTGGCCTCAATAAAAACAAGAAACATCAACTTACCATGAGGTCTGGACCAGGTGTTGGTTACGTTCACATTCTAATACCTGAAGGTACATAACGATTATCTGGAAGATACGGGTGATTGAGTTATACAGGTGATCCAAGTGGTGGAAAGAGGTTTTCATCTAGACAGAGGAGGGTACCCATGCAATGCAGGTTATTCTACTCTGGATCAATGGCCTGATAAGACTCCACAGTGTGTATAAAATGTTAAGAATATGTTTTAGGGTGTCAGAGAAGTGGTACTCTTGAGAGTATGTGTGCAGGAAAGCTTCTTTCCTCTGCACTGAAGTCTGCAGACACTGTCCCAAATGTATAATTTTAATCTGCTCACAAGTATCTCTTATTTTACCCCAATATTATTTGGCAGCTTTCCTTCTTCAGTGCTTGCTTCAAAGATATAGGACTAACAAAGAGGGAAATGGTGGAAGCACTTCTATACAAAGATTTGTTGCAATGAATTAGTACCACAGGTCAGATTTTGGGGGGGAGGTAGAGAGAAGAGTATATGATCTGCTGAATCAAGACCCAGAACCACAAGTTTTCATTTTTTCAAAAATGGAAAACACAAGAAGTACCAACGAAAGAAGAGAGGCAGATGAAAATGATGGACTCTGGAACTGGCAAAGCTAAAGGAAAAATCCGAAACCAGCATGATCAAGTATTCCAAAAAGACTGGAGTACATTTACAGGATATTTAAAAGATTAATTGTAAGCAATTAACATCACTAGCAGCGTTGTCTGAAGACTTGTAATGAGAAATTTTCTCCCATTCTATATTTATTTAAATTTTGAGTTTTTGGGGTAAGGAATTTATTACAATTGGAAAATGTACAAAATGCAATAATATAAAGGTTAATTATCAAACCCACAAGGCGGGAGGGAAGGAAGTCGAAGGGCTCTAAAGAGCCAGAGACATAAAGTGCATAATAATGGTGTGATTGTATATTAAATGGAAAACTAAGAAAAATATTTTTTTTAAAAAAAGGCCCAGAACCACCAGGATGTTCCAACAAATGAAGGCAAAGAGATTATAAAGGATGGTGCAGATCTGAGGACTGAAAAAGTCAGAGAAGATGGGAGCCTGCACTACTGGGTTATCATAAGCTTCCACTCATGGTAACCCCACCTACTACTGAAGGGTTCACATTTCCACAGCTGACAGGTATCAAACCAAATTTAATTAACCTTAGAAAATGCTACAATGTATCTTGCCCATTTTTTAATCCTGCCATTCCTTTACAGGGCAGAATTCAATCTTACAATCAAGACTTACAATCTTGCTATGTCAGGTTTTGTAGCATGCCCTGTCCAAGACGATCCAGCAAACCTAAGACATCATCTGGGCTTTAACCTCTTGAGCGTTCTGGGGGAGCCAGCCATGAGTGGCTAATGCTGAAGTAATGATGTAAGTGGCATAGCTAGAACATGAGCACCAAGGGCAGCTGAGGTAGAGAAGGGGATTGTGCCATGCCTGAATGGAACAAAGGAGGCCTGTAAGCTTCAGTTGGGCACAGAATTGGGTCCACACACCTGACTACCTCTCCAGCACTGCCTGCTTATTGGCAGTTAATTAGACATAAAACTCAAGAGATGCTAGAGTAGTGCCACCTATTAAGTGGGATGTTGTAAGTGACGTACCAGCCATGACTGCACAATTGGGACAAAATAAATTGAAAACGGCCAACGAAAACTGTCTCCCTGCTTCTTTAAAGTGATAGAACATGTCTCAATTATTTTCAGGGCAAAAAGTAAGCCAAACAGTAAAGCATACAAAGTGGGAGGAACAGAAGCAGCCACCAGTCCTAAGTAGGAACATCTTAGCAACACAAATGTAGTTCTGCACTGTGCCACTTGTAGGGCTGACCCGCCAAAGTCTTATCCACACTACCCAACAGATACACAATGGTGCTGTTACCTGCTTGCATAAGAATAAGCTGCTTTCATGCCAATGACTTTGAATGGAGAACTCAAGCTAAGTCTAGGCAGCACCTAATACCTGAAGCAACCAGTCTTCATTCACCAAATGAGACAGGATCAACTAGCAGGCAATTCTTGAAATGAGAAACAGAGACTGCCAATGGTTTGGCTACATTAAGAACAGGCTAATTTCTTATCCACTGCTCAAAAGGCAAACTTAAAAATACAAAAGAAATACAAACCTTGTGGGGATGTTTCACGTGTACGCAAAATCCCAACTCCTTCAGAACTCTCCTCTCAGCCTTTATAATTTGGTTCTTCAAGTTAACATACTCTTGATCCAGTATCAAAGGTACAGGCTTCCTGGGATTTTTTTTAGGGGGGGGGGAAATAGAAAAAAAAATCAGTTTAAATCCCTCCTACAAAAGTAGAGCAACAGTGGACATACCTCAGCGGAATAACACAACTTTGGTGTCTCGTGGGAACAGCATGAGAAGATTAAATTTTGACCAAGTTATCCAAGGAACTGGAGAATTGACTGTGGAGACTTTCAAGTCTGTAACTGTCTAGGCAACACTGGCACTGGTCGCCTTTTTGAACCCCAAACTTCCCTCTGGAACAGCCGACTCGTAGGAGGCGTGCAAACTTACTCCAAAAATGACCCCTCTCAAGAAGAAACTACCAAAATCTCAGAGAAGAAGCACCCACCTAAGCAATCTTTCAACCCTTTGAAGTTACAATTTGAAATTGTAAAATTTCACCCAGACACCGCCACTAGTTGAGGATGCAACGAGGGCTGGAAAAGTTGGAACTCACTGAAACTTTATTTCCAATTAGGTTTTTTGGGGGAAGGCGGGGTTCAGGGACATTCTTTGGGGTTGCATGAAATCCTCTGGAGTTTTGGGCAGGGGATAATGCAAGTCACAAATGGCCCTTGAGTAATTGCCACGATCCCTGGAAACAGATACTGTGTGTACTGTGTGAAGGCACACAGTTGGAGTAACAGTTGACTTACTTTTTCTCTCTCAGATACCGAAGTCTGTGGAACACATTAATGACATCTCTTATCCGCCTTGGGGCTTCTTCAATTTTCGATGCCAAGTGAACACAGGCCATCGACACATGCTGTAAATGAATATGGAACATAGCTAAGTTTTATTCTGATCTCTTACTATCCCCAACAGTTGAAGGAGCAATAACATGCAGAATATGGCCACCAGACTAGTGTAAGCATCTTGTACAAGGAGCTTCACCATGCATTTATGGGCACATTGAGAAAGGGATATGCATTATCTTTGAAAGCCCTGAACAGCTTGGGACCAGGGTGCTTGAAAGACCATCAGTTCAGATTTGACCTTATCAGGGAAGCTCCTTCAGAGAGCTTCTTTTCTATGGCTGAGTCCCAACTGTGGAACTCCCCTCTAAAGGAGAGACCACAAATAGATTTCTGGAACTTTTTGCCTCAAATGCAAACTATGGCAGAAAACCATTTTTAAAAAAGTTTTCTAGAATCTAAGGATTAAGAATCACTATGTTACAGAGATGGCAGAATAGCTTGCAGAATACATTTCAGTGACTAACACTTCAGCACACTTGCTTGGAATAGGTACAGCTGAGATCAATAGGAATTATTTGCAAATCAGTGTGCTAACACTGGGCTAACATGCAGGAAGCTCAGCAAACTAGTTTACCATGCTTAATCAATAAAATCAAATTGATACCAATTATTAATTGAATAGAACAAAGCCCATACCTCCATGGAATGCTTCACAAATGATTTTGTATAAAAGAAACGCTGGAATAACACCTGCCCCGTAGCCATGGCAACCTAAGAAAGAAAAGTGAGACTCCATATTAATATGACAGTAAATACAGTGGTACCTCTGGATGCAAACGGGATCCGTTCCAGAGCCCCGTTTGTATCCTGAGTAGAACACAACCCGTGACTGCGTGCGTCGCGATTCGTCGCTTCCGCACATGCACGCAACGTCATTTTGCGCGTCTGTGCATGCGCAAGCAGCGAAACCCGGAAGTAACATGTTCCGTTACTTTCGGGTCGCCGCAGAGCGTAACCTGAAAACGCTCAAGCTGAAGCATATTTAACCCGAGGTATGACTGTAGAGATGTTGGAAGGAATGCTAACAGACCACAACTGATTCGGCACCTATAAGACCACTATAAATGATTTAAGCCCTGACCAATTACAAGCCATGGATATTTAAGAACTGTTGACTATATAGTTGGGGAGAGACATTTATTTCCTTTTATCCCCATACCTTACTTACTTTCTTAGCTCTGCACTAATGCAGCAGTCTGCTAAGGTGTTTTAGGAAATCTTTCCTATTCAACATTGCAATATTAATCATACCTACTCCGTAGTAAGTCCAGCTAAATTTAATATGGCTTACTCCCAGGTAAGTGGGTTAGGATTGTAGCCCAATACTCCTGCATGGATCCAGAATCCTAGTCACACAGTATAGCTTCTATGTGTGTGACTGCCCTAGTACTGTGAAGACAAACACTTGCTAGAGGAAAGAAACCGTCACTGAAGACTCTCAAAAGATAACCTTCCTCCTCCACAGATAATGTTTACACCATTTCTATCTTGCTCTTCATCAATTTCATGATACCAGAGTGAATTACAATAAAACAGAAACAGTAACATAATTAAAAAGGGGTGGAGTGAACTCAAAAGAACTTCTCAGTGCTCTGTCAATTGTACGATGGGAAGGTGGGAGTCACAAGTATTTTTAGGTACAAAACTAGCCAAATTGTAACCATCCTCATCCAATGACTCTAACTTGGCTAGTGAGTTTGAAACATTTGCTTGGTGTTAATACAGGTCTTCAGACCATACAAAGTTTACCCGCCCACAATGCTTTGCTCATCTAAGCTTCCCCCCCAGAGATCCAGCTGTTAAAATTTAAGAGCTAAATGAAAGAGATCGTAGTTCCTCCTCAAAACTAGGCAACACAGTCCTTTCAAAAGCCAATCAATGAGCACAAAACATTTGATCAGAGGCAGTCCGGAAGGAGAAACCAAGAACAGATTCCCCTAAAAACATGAGAACAAAAACAAGTCGCTAGATACAAGGCAAGATGAATCAGCCACAGTGAACTCGTCACAGTTTCAGCATCAGAGAAATGTTACCAAAAACTCTTCTAGTTTGAACAGAAAAAAACACCACCACATCCTCCTCAAAAGGGTGGTAACCAGCAGGCTTGCCGGAATGTCTTGGCAAACATACAAGACTAGCAAGGGAGGGGATAGCGTCATTTCCGGGCAAGACCTGTTACATCACTCATTTCCTGGAATAGAACTACGGGCTTGCGAACCTCCTCCATTAAGCAGGGTTTTCCCCTCTCTGCCTTCCTCCTTTTCTTGGGACACTGAAATCCCCATGCCAGGGTGGGAAGGGGTCCTTATCAGAATCTTTAAGATCTACTCATCCTTGGCAGCCTAGGGTCCTCAGTTCTAGGGCTCAACTGTCCCAGAGGAAGAACGACACCCCCTGTCCAGTGCTAGTGAGGGAAACTGAACAAAGCAGCAAATCCAATCAACCACCTTTCTCCTATTCTCCAAACATTTACATCCAAAACATGGGAGTTCTAGTCAGCAGGCTTTCCTTTATCAAGACCAGGTCAGACAGTCTCAAACAGTGCTTCTCCAAGTTGCTTTCCTTGCTTTTGGAAAAGACCACCAACTCTTCTTTTCCCTTAAAATACAGCAGCTTCTTAGGAACCCTCCCAACTGAAGCCCCAGCATAAAGCACAATTATAACAGTACATTATCTCTACTGCATCTATGTATTATATAGCTTATATAAAAAAGTACACAAACATATTACACACATAATGCTAACTTGTTTTCTCCAGAAAGCCATCAAACTACTCTTCCAAAATGGTTTCTGCTTGGGGAAATGTGTGTTATAACCCCTGCCCCAACAACACAATTCTACCACCTCTCAGCAAGCTTTTAAAAAGGCCCTATGTTCAATTTTTAATGTAAATCCTACCTCATTACACAAACACACACTCCTCCCTATAGAACGCTTTTCCTTTAAGAACATCCTGCCCCAATCCCAGATCAAAGCATCAGTCAGTCCATGTCTTACAGCATTATCCTCCCAACAATATCTGTCTAGTTTATAGTGAAAACCATTATTTGTAAATTGGCATCCAGCTCTTAGTATCCAGTTATACTGCCTCTGGGCATAGAGGTTCCACTAAGCTATCAGTGCCAAGAACTAACGACAGACCTGCACACCATGTATCTATCCAAATCCTTACCCCCCAGCAAAAAAAATCTAGGTGTGCCTTGCTTTGCCAGCCCAATGGTTCATTTAGTCTAATGTTCTGTTTGACACAGCAGTCAACCAGCTGCCCATGAATTCCTCCTGTTCATGAATCCAGCCTTCATAATTTTATTTAATCCATTACAGGAAACAGTCTGTATCTGACCAAAGATCCAACTAGTTTGGTAGCCAGTTTCCAACTGTGACCTATCAAATACTTCCAGAAACTACATAAGCAAGGGAGAGCAAGAGTCCTCTCCCCTGGGGGCTCCACTTTGCTCTGGATGCAAAAGCCCCACTTTTGCTTCCATGACTTGGATACCACCCACGAACCTGAGAGTTTGGATGCAGACATCATGACTACCAGGCAAATTCATGAAGGTTGCTTAATGCTATAAAATAACTTGTTAAATTACAACAGACTTATCCTCAAAAAGTCAAAAATTGCCTTGATGAATCAAGCCAGAGGTCCTATTAAATCCACTCTCCTCCTTGAATAAGTCACACTCAGAAAAGGGTGTGTGTGATGGTGTACTATTCCAGTCCAGAATGGACAGAACAACCTGGTATTGACTATTTTCTTTGATGAATTCAACACCAATGTTAACAACATTGTATTGTAACACCTTAAATGGTAAATATTGGATCCAGATGAAATTAGTTGTGCTTAGGTTCCAACTGATTTCAATGGGAACTAAGTTCTGGATCTAACTCCAGAAGTTCTAGGAGAATACTTTTTCTAGTCTTCTGAAGTGTCACAGGTCTCTGTTGCTTTTGCTGCAACAGATTAACAAGGCTACCCCTCTCAAAAAAGCTCATTCTGTTGCCAGGTACATCCAGAGGATCAGAGGAAAGCGGAGGTCCCCAGAAAGAGAAGTGGGGTGGGGAATAAAAACAGAGAAGCTTGAACTTTATTGCTCTCTATAATAGGCTTCTCCACTTTTTACTGGGTATGTATTAATATATTTAGACACACTGGAGAGTCATGCTTTTTAATCATATATATAGATATATAGCATGGTAGCACTTTTATTGTAAAATAAACTAGTTGCAATAATTAGCTAAAAGAGATCCAGTGTGGTGGTATAGTGTGGCTGGACTATTAAACTTGGACCAGGCCAGAAAGACCCAGGCTCTAATTTCCATTCAATGAAATCACTGAGTGACCTTGGGCCAGAAACTTTCTAACCTACCTCATTTTACTGCTGTAAGGAGGCAGGATAGAAATATAGTGATTCTTTATCTAAAGCTGTCTGTATCTTCCCAGGAAGAACGGAACGTTTTCACAGCTGTATAAAAACATACTACTAACAACGACCCAGGCTTTGAGAACACAGAGCTAGGCAATATCTATACTACTACTATCTAAAAACTCACCAAATAACACTGCAGCTTTTCAGTTTGCCAGAACACTTTCCATCAGGTGAGATGGTATAAAAAGCAGGAGCTTCGGGGAGGGGGCAGAAAATGAATAAAGAAAGGAGGGCCGGGATGGGACAGCACCTAGAGTTTCATTACAGAAGGAAAAAAGAATTCCCCCTCCACAATTCTTGTACACTTTTCCAACTTATGAAGACGCTAAAGAAAATGGCTTACTTTTTATCATATAAATGCATACATATGTACAAAAGCCACAGTACATTACCTTTACCTGCAATTCTCTTACACTGACTTCTGGATCGACTTGTGAAGCTACCTGAATGACTCAAAGGCAAGATACATATTTTTTTTTGTATGAACTAAATACGAACTAAGTTATAAAAATAAAAGCGCTGGATCCTGAAGCCTCGATGTCTAGATTCAGATAGGACAAAAAACAACACCACGACAGATGCACGCTCAGAATCTGTAACAGGCTCTTTTCCAACCGTCTTCCAGAACCTTCCAACTGCCCTCAACCGCCCAACGAAGCCCCCTCCCGGTTCTCTCTGACCTTTTCTCTCCTTTTTCTTCCCCGTCCCTCCTTAATCCCATTTCAAGGCCTCCCTTCCAGAGGCGAGTGCGGCCTAGGCCTTAGGTTTAGGCCTAGCGCTCGCTCGCTCCTTCCGCACCTGAGGAAGCCGCAACAGGATCCCGGCGGCCTGGATGAGCTCACAGCCGGTGACTCGGAGCTGAGCCTCGGTCTCGGCGTCCAGGCCGCTGCTCATGGAAGGCGTGAAGCGGAGGGCGTCGGCCGACAGAAGGCAGTTTTCCAGCGTGATGAGGACCCCCGAGTATAGCCGGTCGCCGATGCGGACCGCGCCGGGGGGCGGAGGGAGAGCCGGAGGAGGAAGGGCTGGCGGGCAGTAGCCGCCGGAGGACGACGACGAGGACGCCGACGACGCCACCGCTGAGCCGGCGAGTCCGGGCCCTACCGTCGCCAGCGCCGCTGCTCCTCCCGCGGCCGCCATTATCGCCGCCATCTTGTCTCGACGTCGCTCCCCTCAGACTGACTCACTTCGCCTCCGCCTCCAAACCCCCGTCCGCCCCTACGTCACGCGCAAACCTTTTGTCTCCCCACCTCCTCCTCCTCATTGGCCAGCCGCAAAGACGCGCGTCCTCCTATTGGGCGAAAGCGCCGGCTTTTTCCGTTGTGACGCAACGGTTGGGAATTCAACCGTCTCAGAACGAGGCGGGAGAAGGTACGTTGGGGAGATGGAAGAAAGGCAAAGTTTTCCCGGCATGCGCTACGCGCACTCTCTGGCACGGCTGGCTCACGTTGGGTTGTACCACTTCAGAGTGAAGGGGGGGAAGATTTAAATAATTACGGTTTTTATCCTCTTCTTAATTTTTTTTTTTTAAAAACCCTCCGATAGAAAACCTCCATGTCAGGAAAAAACCCTGGCACTTACTTTTAAAAAACACAGGTGAGATGCCACCTCGTACTTTGAAGTGGTACAGTCCATGTTACGTCAGGTGAGAGAACAGGGCCCAAAATGCTCCCTTGCCTCAGTTGCGTCAATGCCTGAATCGACCACTCTCGACTCGAGCTAAAAACAAAGGAAGCTTCGGGTTGTACCCAACTAAGTGTTATTCGATGTAGACCTACTGAAATTGGTGCGCCTAAATCAATCATGACCATTATCTTCAATGGTTCTGCTCTGAAGAGGACTCTTTGCCACAACACTGGTTTTCCTGCCCGGTCCTCAAATTTGTTTTAACACAGAAATTGAACCTGTTTCCAACTTCGAAAGAGGGACCAAAGATCCCCTTCGTTTTCAATTTGGGAGGAAATCCTACCAACAGGAGTGGGACTTCTTGGAGCGCATGCCTTTAAAAGCTGCACTCTTAAAATACTCCCTATTAGTAAGGTTGCAATCCTATACACATTTAAGGGCAAGCCCCTACTCAGCACTGGATTTATTTATGGTGGTGTGGGCAATTCCCCCCCTCCCCAGATGCTGAGCCCATGGGGAGCATCATCATCATAAATAATAGTAAAACCAGTAGTTATACTGATAATGTGATAGGAATTTTATGGTCTTAGATATATGGCAATGTTCATAACTGCACATACATAGATCAACACAGGAAGGCCAACCTGGAACCATTTTGATTCCTAAACTGACCAAATGTTTTCTCTGCAAGGTCAAACTGGAAAAGTCTCCCCATTGTCTCTTTCCTCACAAATCCTGTCTTAAGGACACATTTAAGATATGAATAAGGTGTGAGCCTGTGACCTGGCCCAGGAAATAAGTATTTTACCACTACAAAAGAATGGCCAGGCTCCCCAGGAAATCCAATCAAGTAACCTGCCAAACAGGAGATAAACAAGGACAAGAGAAAAACAACATTTAAATTTCTGTGATTTAGGTGGGATGTATCTGAGGGGTGGTCTTAGGTTACACCCCTTCTGTGATGAATGCATAATGTTTCTGGGGGTGGTCTGATCTAGAGGATGGGAATTTCAAAAGTCTTTATAAGCCCTTGCACAGCATTTTTGGGGGTCCTCTTCCTCTCCTGCGTGTGAGGGGAGTACCCTGTTGCAACAGATCAATAAAGATCAAGCTTACTAGCTGCTTTGCTTCTCAATATAGGGAACCTATGTAAGGACTCTATATGGGCTCTTGGATACCCCATAAGGGAAAAGGGCATATTTTTTATTTACAACAGAACCTACTGAGAAGGCCCATTTTAAAAAACCAACTGACCTAGTTCCTACCAAAGAGCAATGGCAAACTAAACTGTCAGATTGCGCCAAAATGGCAAAACTGACTGGAAAGCTCAGGAACCAAGAAGACAAAAACTTCCAGAAAGAATGAGAAAAATTTATAATTTTAGGAGACTGCTGTAAGCAGTTGAAAACATTAGCAGGATTTTAATCTCACTTGTAATGTAACAAATACTATGAATGATATGGATAGATATAAAATATAGATTATAATATGCAGTTGAAAACGCCAACATTAGGACCTGCAGAGATGGAGGGAGGTCTTGCGATTCAGAGAAATCTCTGTATGGAAATGTATTTGGTTTTGTTATAAATTTATATTTGTAAAATCAAATAACAATGATTTTTTAAACAAACAAACAGAAGGAATTATTGTGAAAATAAGAAATAATTAGTGGGGATGCCAAATATTGCCCTTGCTCAGGGTGCCATATTACCAAAGTCTGCCCACCCCTGTCTTTGAACTCAATGTAGGAAAAATATTACTTCCAAGGACAAGGGGAGTAAGGATTGCTGCACTCTTATCCACTGAGTAGTGTTATGAGAAAAAACCTTCTCCTTTTCCCTTATGGGGTACCCAAGAGCCCATATAGAGTCCTTTTGTAGGTTCTCTATCAGTAGGAGAAAATAACAGACCAACCAGAGAATATTGAGAAGCAAAGCAGCTAGTAAGCCTGATTTTTATTAAAGTGTTGCAACAGGGTCCTCGCTCACCACAAGCAGGAAAGAGGAGGAACCCAAAACAAAGGTGTGCCCGCCCTCATACAGACTTTTTAAATTGCCCACTCTCAAACTCCAGACCACCCCCAGAAACATCATACATACATCACAGGAGAGTGTATCCCAGGACCACCTCCCCCAATGCATCATACATACACCACAGGGGGTGGTCTAAAACAGAATCCTGAGTGTTTTATCTCCTGTCTGGCAGGTTACCTGATTGCATTATCTGGGTTTTGGCCACTCTTTTGTTATTATAACTACTTAATTCTGAATCCAGGTCACAGTTCACAGGCTCACCCTATTCACACTTTAAATGTGCCCTTAAGGAAGGATTTGTGAGCACAGAGACAATGTTTTTTTTTTCATTTCCTTTGATCTTGCAGAGACATATTTGAGGTCATTTTGGGAGAGAGAAAATGGTTTCAGGACTTTACTGTGATTTTCAGACATGTGGTTTACATATCTGTATGTGTTTGTTTGGCACATTTATGAACATCTATTTTATATATATAAGACCTTAAAATTCTTATAACAGTAGATTGTTTATTTCTGTCATTTATATTTGGAAAATGTAGATGCACACACACATGCCCTTCCCCAATGCATATGCAATCCCTAAACTAGCTTAAAACAGCAATTAAAACAATCCCATAAAAGAAATCAATTAAAACAACCCCAGAAAAGAAATCAAACACCTTAAGATTAGAAACAGTCTTGTCAGATACAAGCAACGTTCAAATTTTGTGTAACAGGAAAGTTTTAACCAATCTGTTGTAAGAGGATGTCAGATGGATTTCATGCGTAAGGCAGAAAAGATTCAAGCATGTAACAAAGTGATGAATGAGAGGTCACTCTAAAGAGGAAATGTATCTCCCCCCCCCCTGAAAAAAAGGGCAGATCTGCATAAAATTTGTTGTTGTTGTTGTTTAGTCGTTTAGTCGTGTCCGACTCTTCGTGACCCCGTGGACCAGAGCACGCCAGGCACCTCTGTCTTTCACTGCCTCCCGCAGTTTGGACAGACTCATGTTTGTAGCTTCGAGAACACTGTCCAACCATCTCGTCCTCTGTCGCCCCCTTCTCCTTGTGCCCTCCATCTTTCCCAGCATCAGTGTCTTCTCCAGGGAGTCTTCTCTTCTCATGAGGTGGCCAAAGTACTGGAGCCTCAGCTTCACGATCTGTCCTTCCAGTGAGCACTCAGGGCTGATTTCCTTAAGAATGGATGCGTTTGATCTTCTTGCAGTCCATGGGACTCTCAAGAGTCTTCTCCAGCACCATAATTCAAAAGCATCAATTCTTCGGCGATCAGCCTTCTTTATGGTCCAGCTCTCACTTCCATACATCACTACTGGGAAAACCATGGCTTTAAAATTAGCACTAGCTAATTTATATGTATAAATGCAAATTACAAAACAGGATGGAATTTAAGACCGCAAGGAACAGTATCTAACCATAGTGTTAGAAGACCATGCCCTGCTCATCTGTGTTAATTAATTGCTGACAGGCAACTTTGAAGTCCGCTTTCTTTGAACCCTTTTACCCTTTATTTCTTCAGCCGGACAAACCTTCAAATAGAGGAATGTCCTACATAAAGTAAGACCCATGCCTGTCTTAAGCATATCTCAGTCCCAGGCAGGACAGTAGACCTTAGTTGGAGGACAGGTTGGTATGCAATTGTTGTAAATAAAAAATATGCCCTTTTCCCTTATGGGGTATCCAAGAGCCCATATAGAGTCCTTACATAGGTTCCCTATTGGTAGGAGAAAATAACAGAGGCCAACCAGAGAATATTGAGAAGCAAAGCAGCTAGTAAGCTTGATCTTTATTGATCTGTTGCAACAGGGTGCTCCCCTCACTCGCAGGAAAGGAGAAAGACCCACAAAAATGCTGTGCAAGGGCTTATAAAGAGTTTTGAAATTCCCATCCTCTAGATCAAGACCACCCTCCAGAAACATTACATACATCACAGAAGGGGTGTAACCTAAGACTACCCCTCAGATACATCCCACCTACACCACAGAAATTTAAATGTTGTTTTTCTCCTGTCACAGTTTATCTCCTGTCTGGCAAGTTACTTGATTGGATTTCCCGGGGAGCCTGGCCATTCTTTTGTAGTGGTAAAATACTTATTTCCTGGGCCAGGTCACAGGCTCACACCTTATTCATATCTTAAATGTGTCCTTAAGACAGGATTTGTGAGGAAAGAGACAATGGGGAGACTTTTCCAGTTTGACCTTGCAGAGAAAACATTTGGTCAGTTTAGGAATCAAAATGGTTCCAGGTTGGTCTTCCTGTGTTGATCTATGTATGTGCAGTTATGAACATTACCATATATCTAAGACCATAAAATTCCTATCACACAATGAGATAAAGGTATCCTGGATCGAAGCAATTTACCTTTAAAACCCTTTTCACTGATGCAGTGGGGCTTATGTGAAGTACAGTGGTACCTCAGGTTACATATGCTTCAGGTTACAGACTCCGCGAACCCAGAAATAGTACCTCGGGTTAAAAACTTTGCTTCAGGATGAGAATAGAAATCGTGCTCCGGCGGCGCAGCGGCAGGCCCCATTAGCTAAAGTGGTGCTTCAAGTTAAGAACAGTTTCAGGTTAAGAATGGACCTCTGGAACAAGTACCACTGTACACCTTTATCAGCTTATGTGTTAAAAGAGCAGTAGCTCCAATATTCATTGGGTAAACTTCAAAACAAAAATCAATTTTCTGCAACATTTTTACATCCCCCGCACTGGCAAGAATTTGACTGCCCCAGGTAGAAACTCATGCCCCAGTCTAGCTACCAAAGAAAATTAAGAACTTTGATTAATTTATGTCATTCTTTTCATGTGAGGCAGGGAAATCAGAGGACCGTGGACCACGGAAGCTTACACCATAAGGGGCCACAAGTCTCTTGTTTTTGCTGCACAGAAATTGTTAGAGGTTTTGTTTGTATAATGTGTTGCTTATGAAGATTGTGACCCTACAGAGCAAGGCATTATGCACATTTACAACGGAGTCTCACGGCCCCTTCAATACCAGGGGATGACAAAGTTATACAAACTTTGTTGAGAATAAGTCCCACTGAACTCAGAAGGACCTACTTCTGAATAAAAAAGCAGGTCAGGTCATAGCAGAATCTGCTCATTGTTTAATGTTTCTCATAAAATACTAGATTTATTTATTTTTAATGCAAAGAAGCAATATGTCTTTAGATGGGCTTATTTTAAACCCTTTATTTAAAAGATTTTTAAAAAGGAAAGGTGCTGTGCTCGTAAATCACCAAGGCCCAGTGTATCTGTTTAAAAACACCACAGTTGCATATTCACACCTGTAAACATTCTGCATATGCTCAGAAATAAGTTGAGGTGCTGTATCTGCTATAGATATTTTGGAAAGTTGTTAGACACCTCTTAAGATATGGTAATGAATTTTGCACAATGGCTCCCGAGATCAAGGAGCAGGTAAGAGCATCTGCCTTCCATGCACAAGGTCCCAGGTTCAATCCCCAGCATTGACAGACAAGATGGGGAGAAACTCCTGTCCGAAACCCTGGAGAGCTGCTGCCAGTCAGTGCAGACAACACTGAACTCCACTGACCAATCATCTGATTCAGTATAAAGGCAGCTTCTTACTTACTGAACTGTCAGTGGGCAGAGCCTCACACTCCACTAGCCTTTTGCTCAGTTGAAAATCTAGGCAACAATTAAAAAATTAATTGCCAGGCACAAGTTCTTCATACAAAAGCACACAAATGACTTCTGCAGACTGGGTTATAATCCATGCACCTTAAAATGCAACAAAGAGAATCTCTGTATCGCCTCAACAAATCACAAATCCAACTGGGTTGATTATGAGGGTTTGGAAAGAACTAATTTTGGATCACAGATTGAGACAGAATTTTTTTTTAGTATAAATATTCCTCTTTTAATACTAGCACAACTCCACAAGCCAGCAGCAGCCCCCTGCTTCAAGTACATCTCACAATGCGTGAAAATATCCCTTCGGGTTCCTTTCCACCTCCCCGGGCAGCAAGAAGGCCTTCTTGTCCTCTCCTCTTGGCTAAAGAGGCTAAGGACTTGAACGTCTTTGGCTCGTAGATCGCCAGGTCGGCCAGCGTTTTCCGGTTCAGTTCCACTTGACACTGAAATATGGAAAAAAAGAAGAGGAGGAAAACTTAAGAGGCAACTCAACCTTTCTGGATGTGGATAAAGTACGGCAGGAAGCTGTTGATACGGGTTTATACCGCAGTTCCTCCAAGGTGCTCAAGTTGACAATACATGTGTCAGGGATCGGTTTGCAGGGCAGGGGGGAGAGACAGAAACGTATAGAGAGCCGCCTCCTCCTCTGTTGAGCAGCTGCACTTTGTCAGGGTCTGGGGAGGGGAAGCTTGCAGGAGACACGGAAGACGAGAGAAAGGGGAGCCAAAAATTTGCTACCAGGGAAGGGAATGTGCAGCTTCCATCGCATAATAATAATAATAATAATAATAATAATAATAATAATAATAATTTATTATTTATACCACGCCCATCTGGCTGAGTTTCCCCAGCCACTCTGGGCGGCTCCCAATCAAGTGTTAAAAACAGTACAGCGTTAAATATTAACAACTTCCCTGAACAGGGCTGCCTTCAGATGTCTTTTAAAGATAGGATAGCTGCTTATTTCCTTCACATCTGAAGGGAGGGTGTTCCACAGGGTGGGCGCCACTACCGAGAAGGCCCTCTGTCTGGTTCCCTGTAACCTCACTTCTCGCAATGAGGGAACCGCCAGAAGGCCCTCGGCGCTGGATCTCAGTGTCCGGGCTGAACGATGGGGGTGGAGACGCTCCTTCAGGTATACTGGGCCGAGGCCGTTTAGGGCTTTAAAGGTCAGCACCAACACTTAGAGTTGTGCTCGGAAACGTACTGGGAGCCAATGCAGATCTCTCAGAACCGTAAGGAAAAAAGGTGGAGAGAGGGTTTTCCTGGTTTTCTATGCTAGAGGAGAAATAGGAAGAAGGCACTTCCGGATTCTGCTAGCAATTGAGGCAGACAAGGTTTTGAAACTTCTGCACTGTACATAAGTTTTGCACTCAATAAAACCTGAAAAGACAGGCAGGAGTCCTGGCTGTTATCTTCGCAGGCATCCACACTCCCTTCTGACAACGTGGTTCTTTCCCTCTTACCCTCAACAACACCCCAATGAGGTAGGCTGTGAACGGTGACTGGCTCAAGGTCGCCCAGAGAGCATTATGGCCGTGTGGAGGTTTGAACCCTGGTCTCCTGGGTCCTAGGCCAAGACTCCAGGCATTATCCAGCACTCAGCCTAGCTGGAACCCGGTGTGAGCAGCCGAAAGAGCCTGAGGCAATGGTACAACATCTATTTTGTTGGCACAAGGTCCTGGTAAGCATTTTCCAGGTAAGGAAGAAGATCCCTGTCTGAAACCCTGGAGTGGTGCTGTCAGTCCGTGTAGACATTACTGACTTAGATGGGCCTATGATCTGACTCAATATAAGGCAGCTTCCTGTTTCCCAAAGTGTGGAAAACTAAAAAGCAGATTTTATTTTATTTTTTAAAAAAAGGTTGTGGGGAAACGAGAGAAGGAAACACACAGAACTTGCAGCTAGCAAATTAAACGCAGCCTGTTACGGCCCAATAGATGCCTAGCAACTCATGCATTTAGGCACATCACCATTTTCATTTTTGCAGCTCTGGCTTGCTGTTTATCAAGCCCAGGGGTCAGCAAACTGTTTCAGCAAGGGGCCGGTCCACTGTCCCTCAAACCTTGTGGGGGGGGGCGAACAAAATTTTTGAGGAAAAAAGGAAAAATGAACGAATTCCTATGCCCCACAAATATCCCAGAGATGGATTTTAAATAAAAGCACACATTCTACTCATGTAAAAACACGCTGATTCCGGAAAGTTTGCGGGCCGGATTTAGAACGCGGTTGGGCCAGATCCAGCCCCTGGGCCTTAGTTTGCCTATCCATGATCGAGCCCTTTGCTTAACTGTCATTCGTGGCTGGTGGGCTCATCAAGGGAGGAGGTGGTGGTCCAAAAGGGCTACTCCAGAAGCAGGCTGTATGCTAAGGAAGGGGTGACGGAAAGCCACTTACCTGGGAGAGACCGCCACGGAAAACGTGATACTTCAGACCATGCTCAAGTGATGCTGCTTCGATCCTGGTTTGCCAAAGCTGAAAGCCGAAACGGGAGCGTTCAGAAATACGTTTACTAAGGGACCACATGCCAGTGGTGGGCGGAGCCAGAGCCAAAAGGGGGCGGGATATCAAATGTAATTTTTACTTCCATGTGGCAGGCTACAAACACCCCTCCATCCATCCAATCAAACAGGAAACATTATCAGGGTTTAAGGACACATCCCAGTTGGCCAAAAGCACTCAAGGGGGGTAAAAAGTAGGACCAGTGAGGGGCGTAGCCTGAAGAAAGGGGGTGTGGCTTGGGAAGCTTTCCGAGGGCCAGATAGAGGTACAGAGGGCCACATCTGGCACCCAGGGCTGACCAGTCTTTTAAAAACACCTTTAATTAAGTAAAAAAGAAACCTGTTCCGTTAAAGTATAAATTTTGCATTTCTTTCAACAAATGTAATTACAGTATTTTTTGCTCTATAAGACTCACTTTTTCCCTCCTAAAAAGTAAGGGGAAATGTGTGTGCATCTTATGGAGTGAATGCAGGCTGCGCAGCTATCCCAGAAGCCAGAACAGCAAGAGGGATTGCTGCATTCACTGCGCAGCGATCCCTCTTACTGTTCTGGCTTCTGAGATTCAGAATATTTTTTTTTCTTGTTTTCCTCCTCCAAAAACTAGGTGCGTCTTGTGGTCTGGTACGTCTTAAAGAGCGAAAAATACAGTATTATTTATTGAATTTCTATACCGCCCTATACCCAGAGGTCTCAGGGCAGTTCACAGAAAAGATCAACATAAAAACCACAATATATAATCAAAATAAAAACAACCCAGTAACACCTCCCCAAAAGGAGCCACATTTTAAAAGGATGTCAATCAGATCAACCAAAGGTCTGGTTAAAAAGGAACGTTTTTGCCTGGTGCCTAAAAGTGTATAATGAAGGCACCAGGCAAACTTCCCTGGGGGGAGCGTTCCACTGCAGAAAAGGCCTGTTTTTGTGTTGCCCCCCTCCACACCTCTCGAGGAAGCTGCTACTGATTTGGACTGGTAGGTGAGAAGGCCAGGAGGCCGACAGTAGGTGGCGCCAGAGCCAAGGGCAGGCGCAGACGGAGATGAGAATGGGGGGAGCCAACTCTTTCTGGTTTCATCTCCAGCCGCCCTGCTGAAATCTACAAAGGCAGCACTGAGATGGAGGTGGATGAGACGCAGGCCCATCTAGCCCAACGGTTGCCATTAATTTGATTCTGAATTGATTTTAGAATGTATTTTAATTAATTGATTGTGATTTTATGTAAACTGTGCTATTTTTATTGTTAGCCGCTCTGAGCCCAGCTTTGGCTGGGGAGGGCGGGATATAAATATTATTATTATTATTATTATTATTATTATCAACATCTACGTGAGTGGTGGTGAGTAAGGAGGCAGGTAGGCAGGGTCTGCTGGAAGGCAAACCGAGACTGATGGGGCAGCTCTAATGGACCAGCCTCCAATGAAGGACTGCGCTATAGTTTCTCACCCACAGAGAGAGAGTGAACACAGCAAGCAAACCACCCCTTAATCGAGCCTGTGCCAATTTTGCCGTGTTACGGGAACGCGGAAACCTCACAAACGGAGCGGCATTTCTAGCCGCCATCTTTACCATTCTCATGTCCTTCTTTTTCCGCTGTCTGGCCTTCGTGGCGTACATGAAAGCCCTCTGGACGGCGCGGACGGCCAAGCTGTAGCAACGGTTCTTCCGCCCCCGGAAATGCTGGAAAGGCAAAGCACACAACACGCTAAAAACAAAACACCCAAATGGTCTTCCGTTAAGGGAAGAAGGTTATCTCCTCTCACCTTGCACTTCCTCGTCGCAGAACCCTGAACATTCTGCAGTTCCCAGAGCTACAATTCCCAGCCCGCTTAACAAATTACATCCCCAGGATTCTTTGGGAGAAATAAGGAGCTCTGGGTGTCATGGCCGTTGCAGGACGCCAAATGTTTTGACGTATCCTAATAGGAGAGGCGGTTCTGGTTGCCCTTTTAGGATTCACCTGCAGAATTATTATTATTACTTTTTAGGAGGGAAAAAGTGAGTCTTATAGAGCAAAAAATACGGCATTTATTTATACCCCACCCATCTGGCTGGACTTCCCCAGCCACTCTGGGCGGCTTCCAAAAACAATATTAAAATACTGTAATACATCAAACATTAAAAGCTTCCCTAAACAGGGCTGCCTTCAGATGTCTTCTAAAAGTCTGGTAGTTGTTCTCTTTGACATCTGGTGGGAGGGCGTTCCACAGAATATTTTGGATGGGGGCATTTTTCAACCTCCTTTTAGGGAAAGAAAACCATAGGGTTGTAGCCAATGCTAGTCATACTCAGAGTAGACCCACTGATAGGAAGGAACCTAAATCATGTCTGTCTATTAGCTGGTTTTAATATTTAAATGGTGCTTCTACATTGCTTTGGGTGACCTTTTTTTGAGCAAGTTGACTAATAAATATAAAGCATAATATTAACTACAGTGGGTCTTCTTTGAGTAAGGACTAGAATTGGATACCGCCTATGTGTCATTATTATTTTAAAGAAAAAACAATGTCAAATTCAATGTCAACGCAAACTGGATTAAAATAAATTACCTCCACCCAAAAGCCGCCTTGGAAAAATGAAGTTTTAGCATGTGCTGCTAATCTCCTACAACCTTTTTTTGAGCATCTCAGTTTTCAATAGAGAAGGGACTGGTGGAAGAAATATTGAGGACTCAAGAAGAATGACAACACCATGCAATGAGTGAAATAAATAGGCAAAAACACTGAAGAATTAAAAAAAAAAAGATATTACAATGTCCTATATTATCTGGTGCTTCTTGCAAAGTGAACTATGCAGATAAAAGAGAGGACTGCCTCCAATGCTAATACAGTAATAATAATAATAATAATAATAATAATAATAATAATAATAATAATAATATTTCAGCCCCCTGAAACAGTCCTGCGAGGACGGCTCGGCTGAGAGGCAGTCACCGGCCCAAGGTAACCCCCCAGGGATCTTCCGACACTCCCGTTAATTACGATGGGTCTACTCGGAGCAGGGCTTACTCGAACACAGACCTACCCACCGCAGGCCTACCCACCGCAGAAGCTAGTAAATGAATGGATTCACGTGGGCAGCGAGGAAACAGGCTGCAAAAGGGCAAAGGAGCTGGGCAGGGCAATAGGGTGGGAGTTATGGGGAGGGGGGAGCAGGGCACCGATCCCCAGTTCTTACCCGTGCATGCTTCAGCACCTCCTGCTTCCGCCAAAAGCGATCGGTCAAACGGGCCCGGACCCAAAGGCTGGCCGTTAGGAAAACCATCCCAGCCCGCTTTCCCCCACCGTCTCCTCCTCCTCCTCGGATTTGCAAAGGAGGAGAAGCAAGGGCGGAAGCCACGCGGTGCAAACTGCGAGGCTTCCCTTCCGGGCTTGCAAACAGCGGCGATTTGCAACGCTGTGCAAAGGGAGAGCCGAAGAGGCTGAAGGCAAGCGCGCGCCCCCTGCCTTCCGCTTCTCTTTGGGACTCCCTGTTATGGGGTGAGGGGTATCGCGCGGGTCTCCATCGAAATCAGAAGAACAAAAAACAAGGCGCACCCTACCTTTGGAGCACCAAAGAGCGCCCCCCAAAATATAGGAACGTTAGTTTTGTTAACGGTGCTGGGAACTGTAGCTCGCTGAAGCTGCTGTTCTCTGCGGGTTTTGTTGGCAGGGAAAGGAACGTGTTCTAAACGTATTGTGTTTTAGGCTGCCAAGAGTCTTGTAATACTATGCTTTCTCCCACCTCAGTCCTGGGAACTGTAGTTTACCCCTCCCAGAGCTACAGTTCCCAGCAACCTGCCGCTTCTAGGATTCTTCGGGTGGGGGAAGAACCGTGCACTAAATGTATGGTATTTAGGGAGTCAAGCGTCTCGTAATGTCATGCATTGCCCTGCTTCAGGCCTGGGAACAGTGGGGGGATTGTCTGTTAGTTAATGAATTTGGGAAACAGATTGGTATAGAAATATCGGGAATTGTGGGTAGAAAGGTGGGGATATCTAAATTAATGGTTCTTCTTAGTCTGAGTAGCACCGAGTTAAAAACAAATGAGGAATGTAAATGGGTAAAATTAATGGTAACTGCAGCCAGACAGGTTATAGCGAGTAATTGGAAAAATGCAGAAGAGCTAGGGGTGAACCAATGGAGAGAAAAACTGAATAATATTATAATTTTAGAATATCTAACTGTGAAGAATGGAAGGGTTTAAGGTCAGGGAGAAAGAGGAGGAGTGGTTGGAGAAGGTATTGAATTGTGTGGGTAGGTTTGAACAATTTGGGGCAATTAAAATGTTAAAACTTAAGTAAACCTTGTGGATGGAGGAGTGTTAATGTATATAAAATTGTACATATGGTTGATTTGAATAGGTTATTATTATGTACACCCAATGTATCAGCTGCTGGGGCGGTTTTCCACTGTGTTTTGGTTGTTGGTAAAAAATAAAAATTTTAAACATTTTTTTAAAAAAGGCCTGGGAACTGTAGTTTACCCCCATAGAACTACAGTTCCTGGCACCCATAGAAACTACAGTTCCCAGGATGTGCTTTAAACACATGAAATGAAGTTGTTGGGGCATTTTAAAGACTAAGGGCTGTTTCCAGGTCATTGAGACAAATATTGTATGCAGCGCCAGTCCCACTCGGAATACAGTAGACCCACTGAAATAAAAATAATATCTAAAAAGAAAACTAATAAAATTATTATCTATACCCATTTAAATCAATGGTCCTGACATTAATTTCAATTAATGTCTACTCTGGGCAGGATTAATTTTGGGCATAGCCCTAGCCCCACTTACCTGGGAGCAAGTCTCACAAGGCTTACTTCTGAGTAGACATAGGAATGCACCGCAAGGGTTGCAAGCCAGCGTTTGTCAGAGCAGATCCACTGAAAGGGCTGTCTGGCGTAATGTAGTCCGAAGTGTGTCTTGTTGGGGATTTTGCCACTTACACACCCATTTTCCCTCAGATTATGGTTGCCTCCCAGCCATCATGGCTAGTAGCCACTCATCATCTTAAAGGTAAAGAGGTAAAGAGCCCCTGACCATTAGGTCCAGTCGAGACCGACTCTGGGGTTGCGCGCTCATCTCGCTTTATTGGCCGAGGGAGCCAGCGTAAGGCTTCCAGGTCATGTGGCCAGCATGACTGAGCCGCTTCTGGTGAACCAGAGCAGCGCACGGAAATGCCGTTTACCTTCCCACTGGAGCGGTACCTATTTATCTACTTGCACTTTGACGTGCTTTCGAACTGCTAGGTTGGCAGGAGCAGGGACCGAGCAACGGGAGCTCACCCCGTCGCGGGGATTCGAACCGCTGACCTTCTGATTGGCAAGTCCTACGCTCTGTGGTTTAACCCACAGCGCCACCCGCATCCCTTCTTACCTTCCATGAAAAGCTTATGCTTTTGGAAGAGGCAGGACATAGGCAGCTGTGGCAGTCATGTTTTCGCCAAATTTCTGACATCTTCCGATTCACTTGAAAATGGTGCCAAACACCTGCAATTCAGCTCCTGCACCGTTTGGCGGTGCCAATCCCATGTTTCATGGTAGGCCATAAAATGAGCCCTCAGCACCCTAACCCATGGGGGTCACTGTTTCGCCAGAAACCCGGCATTATCTAATTAGCTCAAAAATGGACGGAGGAGTAAACTACAGTGCTGTACTGACTGAGTTATCAAACATCGTCCATATATAACCAATCTGTCCATTTCCACCCTCCATTTCCCATCTCCCCAACCTTAAATTCAGTCTTCCACATTCATGCAGCAATTTGCTACTTATTTGTTTATTTTAAAAATCCTCGTGGAAATCCGATAGCATTTTCATGCTAATTTCTCCCAATAAACACAGTTTTGCTAAATTTCCCCTTACACATCTGTGTATGTTGACTTCGCTAACACATTTTATTCATTTTTTTTAAAAAATGCATCCTCTCCCGTAATGTCTGTGTTTTTGTAAACATTGCTTGGTTGGAGAACTGCATGGCAAAATTCAGAGAAGTGCAAATTCTGAAGGATGCCTGCGGTTTGGTCTGCGCATTGTTCCAGAAACTGAATTTGGTAAGGTAAAGGTAAAGGGAACCCTGACCATTAGGTCCAGTCGTGGCCGACTCTGGGGTTGCGGCGCTCATCTCACTTTATTGGCCGAGGGAGCTGGCATACAGCTTCCGGTTCATGTGGCCAGCATGACTAAGCCGCTTCTGGCAAACCAGAGCAGCACACGGAAACGCCGTTTACCTTCCCGCCAGAGCGGTACCTATTTATCTACTTGCACTTTGACGTGCTTTCGAACTGCTAGGTTGGCAGGAGCAGGGACCAAGCAACGGGAGCTCACTCCGTCACGGGGATTCGAACCGCTGACCTTCTGATTGGCAATTCCGAGGCTCTGTGGTTTAACCCTTATGAATTTGGTAGGTTCCCCTTTAAATGCCAAGTGAATCCATTCTCTTCCCCAAACTCCACCAGGGAATCCCTTTGCTATCATCATAATCAGCACAAAAACCAGTTAGAGAATTTAACACATCTCCATAGGAAACTGCCACAGTCAGACCACAGGGTCCACACTGAGTGGTAGCAGCTCGCCAGGATTTCTGTTGGGGGTCTTTCTTAGAGCCCTATCTTTTGCCCAACCTGGCAAAACAATCACCAGGGCTACTGATGGGTGTAGCCTGAGGAAAGTGGGTGTGGTTGGTGAGGGGTGTGGCTTGAGGAGAGAGGGCGTGGTCTTGGGAGGGACTCAATGGCCAGCAAGAGAGACTTGGGGGCAGGTGTGCTGTGCTCCACCTCCAGAGATTGTCTGGGACTACACAAAGCTATTGCCTCTCCCTTACATTTCTTTATTTATTACAGGCTTCCTCAAACTCCAGATGTTTTGAGACTACAATTCCCATCATCCCTGACCACTGGTCCTGCTAGCTAGGGATCATGGGAGTTGTAGGCCAAAAACATCTGAAGGGCCGAGTTTGAGGAAACCTGATTTATTACATTCACACTCTAGGAGGCCTACACAATTCTCTTCCTCCCCGTGTTATCCTCATAACCACCCTGTGAGGTAGGTTAGGTTGATGGACTGGTGACTGGCCCAAGGTCACCCAGTGAGTTTCATGCCCTTGGGGTAAAGTTACCAGATTTTTTTCAATGAATCCGGGGACACTTTTTGATTTCCTACTAAATAGATGGATTTTGTTAGAGGACTGATTTGTAAATCCAGGGACTGTCCCCAGGAAACGGGGATGTCTGGTAACCTTACCTTGGGGGGATTTGAACCCTAGTCTCCCAGATTCCCAGTACCTGAAGGAGCATCTCCACCCCCAATGTTCAGCCCAGACACTGAGGTCCAGCTCCAAGGGCCTTGCGGCGGTTCACTCACTGCGAGAAGCGAGGTTACAGGGAACCAGGCAGAGGGCCTTCTTGGTAGTGGTGCCTGCCCTGCGGAACGCCCTCCCATCAGATGTCAAAGAAATAATCAGCTATCTGACTTTTAGAGGGCATCTGAAGGCAGCCCTGCTTAAGGAAGTTTTTAATGTTTGATGTTTTATCGTGTTTTTAATATTCTGTTGGGAGCCGCCCAGAGTGGCCGGGGAAACCCAGCCAGATGGGTGGGGTATAAATAATAAATTATTATCATTACATTTTAACTGCTATACCCGACTGGCTCTCATACACCCACCCACCAGTACCGTACCGATGTTACAACTGAACCGCTGTACATCAAACCATAAATAACAATACTAAAAAGGCAAGCATTTAATATGTGATCAGACCAGGCAGAGGGCTGAGTCAGGAGGCTATAGAGTTACAGGAGGGGGAAGACTGAGGTGGCCCAGGGTCCCCCAGGCTAAGTATGCCTCCAGGACTTGTCCTCTCTGAGACCAGCTCCTGCGCTGTCTCCTTCCACTGAGTCCTCTGGAAAAGGCTTGCCCCCTTTGCCAACAAGAGTTCCATCAAAGCAAAGTGCCCTTTCTCTGCAGCCAGGTGCAAGGGGGTTTTGCCCAGCCAGCCAGCGGCGTTGACGTCTGCCCCCTCGTCCAGGAGGAAGCTGACGACGGCGACGTGGCCGCGGCTGGCAGCCCGGTGAAGCGGAGTCAGGTTGAGGTGGTCCCTCCCATCGATGCTCGCAGCACCTTCCCAGACCAGGGAGGAGACAACTGGCAGGTGACCCTCAGTCGCAGCTTTGTGGAGGGCAGTGCAGCCGTAGCGGTCAGTCAGGTTCACAGCTGCTTGACTCTGCAGCAGAAGCTTCACCATCTAGTGAAAGGGAGAGGAAAATACAGTGGTACCTCGGGTTACATACGCTTCAGGTTACACACTCCACTAACCCAGAAATAGTGCTTCAGGTTAAGAACTTTGCTTCAGGATAAGAACAGAAATCGGGCTCTGGCGGCGCAGCAGCAGCAGGAGGCCCCATTAGCTAAAGTGGTGCTTCAGGTTAAGAACAGTTTCAGCTTAAGTACGGACCTCTGGAACGAATTAAGTACTTAACCTGAGGTACCACTGTACAGCAAACAACGAGGGACTCACGTAAGCCCCGGACACCACTTCATCCGTAAGTTCTCTAATGTTTCGGGGGGCCCTGAGCTGCCATAAGTGGCCTGCACGATAGGGGAGAGACTAAGGGGGAAGGAGTAGGAGGGAAGCAGACAGAGAGACGCAGGCAGAAGAAAAAGGCTGGAATGGATCTGCTTCTTCCTACATCTGTCTCTGGAAGCAGCTCAAGTAGAAGCTGAAGGTCCATTCCAGCCTTTTTCTCCTGCCTGTGTCTGTCTCTGCTCTTCACCATTTTGCTCATTCTCTAGGACAGGAAGATGAAGAAACCTTGCTCTGCTTTGGTCAGTTGGGGTGAGCTCATTATCTGGTTAGATCATGTACATTGGCTGTATCTTTGTAAAGTCCTGGCAAAAAAATTTGGTGTTTTGTGTTTCATTTTTTAATTTTTTTTAAATTAAAGTTTAGTTGTTATTTCTTTTTCTGAAGAAAAAAAACAATAAATAAGCAAATTTAAGTTTTAGCTTCTTTGAGGAATAAAAAGAATGTTCTTTATGATTGAGTATGAGTATGTACTCAATACATGTTTGGCTTAAAAAAAAATCTTCCCCAAAGCCTAGGTGCACACCTTAGCGCATGGGTAGGCTAACTAAGGCCCGGGGGCCGGATCCGGCCCAATCGCCTTCTAAATCCGGCCCGCGGACAGTCCGGGAATCAGCGTGATTTTACATGAGTAGAATGTGTGCTTTTATTTAAAATGCATCTCTGGGTTATTTGTGGGGCATAGGAATTTGTTCATTTCCCCCTCCAAAATATAGTCCAGCCCCCCACAAGGTCTGAGGGGCTGTGGACCGGCCCACTGCTGAAAAGTTTGCTGACATCTGCTTAGCGAAATGCATGCTTATGACTTTTCCACCATACTGTAATGGCAAAACCGAAGTGCAGGATCCTTCCCTGACAGCCATGCTTCCTCACCGCCATGTCCCCTTCAAAGATTTTACAGCCTTAGAAGGGGACAACTCTAGCTCTCATCAGCCCCAGCCAATGTGGCCAGGGATCATGGAGTTGTAGTGCACCAACATCTGGAGGGCATATTCCAATATTTGTGGAATATTGATTTATAACCAATTATTTTTGTGGGCTGACAAAGTGAAGAGTAACTCTACTTGATATTCTGGGAATATGTAATACAGTGGCACCTAGGTTCTTGAACTTAATCTGTTTTGGGAGTCTGTTCGATTCCCGAAATGGTTTGAAAATCAAGATGCGGCTTCTGATTGGCTGCAGGAACTTCCTGCACTCAATCAGAAGCTGCAGAAGCCGTGTTGAACGTTCAGCTTCTGAAAAGCGTTCGCAAACCGGAACACTCACTTCCGGGTTTCCGGCGTTCAGGAGCCGATTTGTTTGCAAGCCAAGCCATTTGAGTACTAAGGTACCACTGTAGTTGTATAAAAGTCTAAGCAGAAATTGAAATATGTACTGATGGGAAATGAAGAAGGGGGGAAATGAATGATAAAATGTTAAAATATTTTAAGTATTGAAATGGAATTAGGAGAAGTATGTAACATTCAGCAGCAAGTAAGGGAGGGAAGAGAAACATGGAAGCAACATAGCAAGTCAGCTTTAAAATTTGTATTAAATTTGTATTAATTTGCTGTTAATTTGTTAAAATCTTTGAAAAGCAATAAGAATTAATTGGCTAGCATCTGGAGAACGCCACAGGCTCCCACCCGTGGCTGTATAAAGACAACAAACAAACAAATAATCTAACCTCATGATGGCTGTTGTTAGCAGCGATGGAGAGCGGCGTTCTCCCTAGGCTGTCCTGAACATTCACGCTGGCGCCTTTGGCAAGCAAGAACTTCAGAGCTTCTGTTTTTCTGCTCTCAGCTGCTACGTGCAGTGGTGTGACACTCCCTCCGCTTCCTAAATCCGGGCTGACGCCCTGCGATATCAGCAGGTCCACAATATGCAACCGGTTGTTGGCCGTTGCCCAATGCAGGGCCGACCACTGGCGACGGTCGAGGCCGGCCGGGTCAGCTCTGTTCCGCAAGAGGAGCTGTACCACCAGGATGTGCCCGTTGGCAGCGGCGAAATGGAGTGGGGTGAGGCTTCCTTTGGTCGGCGCCTCCGCTGCTGCACCCCGGTGCAGGAGGAGCTCCGCCACTTGGCTGTGGCCGCTCCAAGCGGCACAGTGGAGAGGCATGTAGCCGAAAGCGTCGCTGGCGTTGGCCAACGCTCCACGCTGGATGAGAAACTTCACCAATGCGGCACTACCGTTCAAGGAGGCGGCGTGCAAAGGCGTCCAGCCATTCTCATCTCTGAAAGGGTGGTTTCTCATTACTTATTTGTTTTGTAAGATTTATATACTGCTTGGTTGTGAAACGGAACGGAACAGCAACCTCGACGCAGTTTGCAAGGAGAATGAAACAAACCGTTGAAAACAACTACAGTCAAACCTCGGTTGTCGAACGTAATCCGTTCCGGAAGCCCATTCGGCTTCTGAAATGTTCGACAACCGAGGCGCGGCTTCCGATTGGCTGTAAGAGCTTCTTGCACTCAAGCGGAAGCCGCGTTGGACGTTTGGCTTCCGAAAAACGTTCAAATACGAGAACACTTACTTCTGGGTTTGGGGTGTGTTATGTACTCAGTTGAATAGGATCCAAACTGCAGCAGTCTGATTGGTCCTAGAACAATAGGATCCAAAAGGCAGCAGTCTGATTGGTCCTAGAACAATAGGATTCAGAATGCAGCAGTCTGATTGGTCCTAGAACAATGCAGCAGTATGATTGGTTGGCAGGAACTACCCAATCATGCTCCAGATAGAAGTGAATCCACAACCTGATTGGCTTACAGTAGAATTCCGGAATTAGCCAATCATGTGCAGCCCATTGTGTAAATAATGTATATAAAGCAGATACTTTGAGGGGACTTTCATTCATTCCTCCTCACCACTATGAGCTGAATAAAGAGCATGAAATCACTTCGCGACTCTGAGTATATTTCAGGGTGTTCGGGAGCTGAAACGTACGATAACGGAAGCGTTCAGGAACCGAATTTTGACTGTATTTAGAACATTCAAAAATTAATTGACACTAACATTAAGCTTTAAAACCAGGTTAAAACACTCATCCACATTCTATGTGGATAGGTTTCCCTAAGTTAAGACATTTTTAAGCAGGTGAGGGAGCCTGCCTGGTGTCAGTCATTTGACGCCCCCCCTGCAGCCCTTGCACTGCCTTCTCAAAGTTGGGTAAGTGAGGCACTGGGCTTTGGAAAGGAGGCCTACAGGACCTGACAGAGCCCTTGAGTCCTCCTGCCTCTTTCCCAAAGCCTGGTTAGCGCTTTCCTGGCTTTGGGAAGGAGGTGGGAGGGTTCTGGGACCCTGCCAGAGCCTCCTGCCTCCTTCCCAAAGCCAGTTCCTCACTTAGCCAATATTGGGAAGGCTGCACGAAGGGTTTTTTTTTGGGGGGGTAGCAGTGAATTAGGGTCCCGCTCTCCCCCTCCCATGCAACAATGCAGTGTGCCGCCTGCAGGTTTCGTGTCGAATTACTGTTGCGGCCCCCTTGGTGTAAGAAGTTCAGATCCTCCAAGTGTCCCTATTTTCCTGGATTTACAGCCAGTTGTCCTGGTTTCTGATTTGATCTTGGAACGTCTCATTTTCCCCCCTTTGGAAGTCCCTATTTTCATTGGAGAGATGTCGGAGGGTATGGGGTTATGCGACCCCCTGAGCCAAGGGAAGTTTTTAAATGCTTCATGTTTGATCACATTTTTATATATGTTGGAAGCTGCCAACAGTGGCTGGGAAAACCCGATCAGATGAGCGGGATATAAATATAAATATAAATATCAGTGCTTTTTTCTGGAGGGGACGCAGGGGTACACATACCCCTAAACATTTTGTGATTCTTTGTACTTTTTTCCATTTACTGTATTTATTTTTCCCGGTTTGAACTATAAAGTGGTGATTTTCTTGAGTCAAAATGAGAGTACAGTGGTACCTCGGGTTACATACGCTTCAGGTTACATGCACTTCAGGTTACATACGCTTCAGGTTACAGACTCCGCTAACCCAGAAATAGTACCTTGGTTTAAGAACTTTACTTCAGGACGAGAACAGAAATCGTGTTCCGGCAGTATGGCAGCAGCAGGAGGCCCCATTAGCTAAAGTGGTGCTTCAGGTTAAGAACAGTTTCAGGTTAAGAACGGACCTCCAGAACAAATTAAGTACTTAACCTGAGGTACCATTGTACCCCTAAACATTTTTTAGAAAATAGCACGGAATATAAATATAAATAATATACCGTATTTTTCGTCCCATAGGACGCTCCGTCCCATAGGACGCACCTAGTTTTTTTGGGGGGGAAATAAAGGAAATTTCCCCCCTTTATTTCCCCCCCAAAACCAGGTTGGGGAAAAGCGGAATGGCGGTGCTGTGCCTCCCCGCTGTCCCCCGAGCTTGTGGGGCTGGCCGATGTCTGCCTGAAGCGCGGGGCGCTCTGCTTCAGCGCGCCCCGCGCTCCGTGCAGCAGGCTGCTATCCACAGCGTGGGGAGCCCTGTGGGAACTCCCGCAGGTCTCCCCACGCTGCCGATGTCTGCCCGGCGGGAGGGGTGCTCTGCTTCAGGGCGCCCTGCGCGCCGGGCGGCAGGCTGCTATCCGCAGCCTAGGGAGCCCTGCGGGAACTCCCGCGGGCTCCCCAGGCTTGCTGATAGCTTCCTGAAGCCTGGAGAGCGAGAGGGGTCGGTGTGCACCGACCCCTCTCGCTCTCCAAGCTTCAGCGAAAGCCTGTATTCGCCCCATAGGACGCACACAGATTTCCCCTTCATTTTTGGAGGGGAAAAAGTGCGTCCTATAGGGCGAAAAATACGGTAGATATAGATATATAGGTATAGATATAATACTATAGGATGTCCCTATTTTCATCAGAGAAATATTGGACGGTATGGAAGTTGGACCTTCCTGTTCTTAACTGATAGCGTTGCTGACTCATAGGCAGTGCTACCATAGGTCCAGTGCTTGCACTTCCTCCAGGACACCAGAAGGGGCAGCAGAGGGCCCTCCCCTCTCGCCTCACCTGCTCTCTGTGTCGGCCCCTTGCTTCAACAGCTGCTTGACCAGATGTGTGTGTCCATTCCGGGCCGCCCGGTGCAGCTCCTTCCAGCTCGGTTGCACAGCAGTCGGGATCAGGTGATTCTCGGGGATAAATTCGTGGCTGTGCTCCCCAGTCAGGGTCCCCTCCTCAGCATCCTCCTCCTCACTCAGCACCATCCATTTCCTTGCTGCCTCAGCTTCGACTCTGGTGCCTCTCAGGAAGAAGGACAAGAAATCTGTTAAGATGCTCTCAATCTTGACAATACATATTTGGCCATAATATAGACATGGGAATGATTGTGGAATATAGATATAAAATTTACGGCGTGTTACAGTTTAAGAGCAAATTACAGTGGTACCTCTGGATGCAAATGGGATCCGTTCAAGAGCCCCGTTCGCATCCTGAAGCGAACGCACCCAGCGCCTGCGCGTGCGCAGGTCGCGATTCGTCGCTTATGCGCATGCGCGTGACGTCCTTTTGAAACATCATACATACATCACAGAAGGGGTGTAACCTAAGACCACCCCCCTCAGATACATCATACCTACATCACAGAAAAGGCGGTCTAAAACAGAAATTTGAATGTTGTTTTTCCTGTCTGCCAGTTATCTGATTGCCTTTCCTGATAGTCTGTCACCCATCAAAATGCTCCCTGACCCCCCCCTCCTTGGTCAGTTTGGGACTCAAAATGGTTTCAGGTCGGTCTTCCTGTGCTTGGGTGGTACACTTATGAACATTACCATATAGCTAACGTTACCATATAGCTAACGGTGAGCTCCCGTTGCTCGGTCCCTGCTCCTGCCAACCTAGCAGTTCAAAAGGACATCAAAGTGCAAGTAGATAAATAGGTACCGCTCCGGTGGGAAGGTAAACAGCGTTTCCGTGCGCTACTCTGGTTCTCCAGAAGCGGCTTAGTCATGCTGGCCACATGACCCGGAAGCTGTACGCCGGCTCTCTCGGCCAATAAAGCGAGATGAGCGCCGCAACCCCAGAGTTGGCCACGACTGGACCTAATGGTCAGGGGTCCCGTTACCTTTACCTTTACCTTTAAGACCTCAAAATTACTATCACAGTATTAGCCTCTTGTGCATGGGCAAAATTTACATCCATTGCTCCACCCACTTCTGCCTTTGGCCCCACCCCATGCCTAGCATGTGACCTTCTGATATCCCAGGGCATCATACTGGATCTAGAAAGTGAGTGGGGGGAGTATCACATTTCTGCACATAGCAGCCAAGAGTGGAGGAACTGAACCTCCCTTTTGAGAACATTATCACTTAATGGAGAGAGCGAGAGAGAAATATATTTTTCTTACCAGTCATTTCTCTTCCACGGCCGACTAGCACTCTTTTATTTATTCTGAGGTTGCTCCTGAACAAAACATGGGCGGTTCTCTTATCTCGTGGGTTCTGAGTGCGAGGAGGCGTGTACGGCTGTTTGCTCCCCAAAATTCGGCTGTCCTCATGCCCCAAGGTCGTCTCTCCTGCTTCTTGGAGGGTCCTCAGAGCAGCAACTCTCAGATTTGTTTGTGCAAGCAAAGCTTCGATCGAACACACAAATGGACCATTCCTATGGAAAGGAAACCGGCTACCAGACCATATTTTAACCCCGAAAGCCTTTGCCCCGTTAATATCCAGCCCGTTCAGAAGCAGAGCCAGCCAGCCAGCTCCCTTCGCCTCCTTGTTTTGTTACGATCCGTGCATTCTGGAGTGTACCGAGAGCTGTTTATTTAATGACTAAATGGATTCTAAGAAGAGGGAGGGGTGGCTGACCGCTAATGGTTAATAGGATATTGGCCTGACAGACTTCTTGGCTCCGTGCCTAGGGCACATTTGTGAGCTCTTCCAAGTCGAAGTTCTGAAACTGTAGATGGGGGGGGGGGAGGGACCTTTTTCACATGGAGGCCCTTTAAAAAAAAAAAAAATCCTTCTCCTCATAACTGTGTGAACATCCAATGTACCGGAATATTGGACTGTTCAGGACAGTTAAAAGAAGGTACTTCTTCAGGTAAAGGTAAAAGGACCCCTGGATGGTTAAGTCCAGTCAAAGGCGACTATGGGGCTGCGCCGCTCATCTTGCTTTCAGGCTGAGGGAGCCGGTGTTTGTCCACAGACAGTTTCCGGCTCATGAGGCCAGCATGACTAAACTGCTTCTGGTGCAACAGAACACCGTGATGGAAACCAGAGTGCATAGAAACGCCGTTTACCTTCCCGCCGCAGTGGTACCTATTTATCTACTTGCACTAGCATGCTTTCGATCTGCTAGGTTGGCAGGAGCTGGGACAGATAACGGGAGCTCACCCCGTCGTGGGGATTCGAACCGGCGACCTTCTGATCGGCAAGCCCAAGAGGCTCAGTGGTTTCGACCACAGCGCCACCCACATTCCACTTCTTCATGTAGCGCCCAGTTAAACTACGGAACTCGCTTCCACAGGAGGCAGTGGAAGCCACCAAGCTATATGGTTTTAAAAGAGGACTGGACAAATTCATGGAGGGCTGGGCTAACGAAGACTAATAACCATGATGGCTATGCTCTACCCCTGTGATCAAAGGCAGTAATTGATTTTTGAATTGGCTCTTCTTATGTTCCTGACTGTAACCGAATCCTGAAAAGACAGAGGTGTTCTGTATACTGAGTTCTCATGCCCAGGAGGTGGGGAGATGGCTTGCCCTGGACAGTGTTGCGCAGGTGAGCAGCTTGGGGATGCTCCTCCCTGAATCAGCACTGTCACTAGAGGTGCCTCGCTTCCCCATGCTTTTCGGGCAGAGATGGCTTGGCCACTGCATTCCATTCTCTGCTAACTTCCAGATCGGATTACTGCAATGCATTCTACATGAGGCTTCCGTGAGTTTCCCCCTCACAGTGCTGCATTTCCCAGCACCATAAGCGAACCACACTTCCCAGGATTCATGTCTCTCTTTCTGTGTGTATATGAAAGAGAGAGAGAGAGAGAGAGATGCTTGAAATGTGCATTGGATGTGCTTTAAACACACTGTGGATTTGCAGGGCTACCCCTAGTCTAGCTGTAAGTAAGCAGGCTGGCAGGGGGCTGGGTGGGCAGACTAAGATTGGTGGGGCAGTGCTCTGTTTGCCCTAATGGACCATCCACTGGTTCAGAAGCAAGAGGGATTAATTATAGTGTCATCCGTGGAAGGCTGGTGGATTCTTTGGAAAACCTGGACAGAGGTGGAACGGGATGGAGCATCCTGCCAGTGGGCTCTGTGCTGGAACACTGAGTAGCAGGTCCTGCTTTGACTTGCTAATGGTGTAGGATGCAATCCAGTTTCACGCCGCACCTGTTTCTGCCTTCTGATTTTGGTGTGGGCAGGGGCACTGAGGAGGAGGGGGCGTCAAGCCATTTCCCTGGTCTTAATGACTCTCTTGAAGCTGCTATATTCATCCCACTGGGGGAGGATGTGGGGCAGATGGGAATTGAGGCAATCAACAAAACAAGCAACTTGTTCCACCTGATTGCTGGTAAGTTGGCAACAACAAGAGCAG
The DNA here is from genome assembly GCF_027172205.1 of Podarcis raffonei. NCBI lineage: Eukaryota > Metazoa > Chordata > Lepidosauria > Squamata > Lacertidae > Podarcis > Podarcis raffonei. The sequence continues at coordinate 71,807,612 of NC_070609.1, read as the reverse complement.
CAATAACTGAGCACTGGTACTCAGAATGCCAGAAGTTACCTTGTTGGGCCCCAGTGGAAAGAGGTTTATTGTTATGTACTGAAGTTCTCACCCTGGGCCAGCAGGGGGATACTGTACATAGTTTTCACTCAGGTCCACGTCAGTTATTTTAGGCGGGAAACCCTGGGTTGTTGTTGCTACAATGTTGATAGCTGGCTGCCTATAAAAGCAGGCCGGCTGAGCTGTTTGCTGTTCAGTTTCTATTCCAGCTTACAAAATAAAGAGCTGCTTTGGAGAAATCGCTGTGTCGTCTGCCATGTCTACCCACTATTTAACACTTACGATTTAAATCCCTGCTATTGCATCCCTGCACCCAAGCCCTGAAGCACGACCCCTCTGAGAAGATCAAGTGCTGTGAGGAATAGCAGGTCGCTGCGCAACAGGAAGAACCTCGCCGAGGAGGCATGTCGGAGCATGCCAGACTGTCTGTAACAAGATCTCCTGGTGTTGTTTTGTTTCATTCTGCTAAAGTTGGCATCTCTCTGGTCCCAGGTCACCCACCCAGAGCTTTCTGGGAGTGACAAGACAGCTTTGCCTGGCAGATCAAGTCTGGGCTATGAGAGTTCTTTCGTAGTTAGTGGTTTAACAAACAAACAAACCCTCAGCACCTTCAACAAACCACCGTTTCCCAGATTTTTAGTGGGAAGCCATGACGGTTTGAAGTGGTATGATACGACTTTAAATCTATAATGCAGACAGGGCCTGACACAGATACCTAGAAGAAGCCCTCTGTAAGACTCCCTTCTCAGCAGAGTTAACAAACGGCAGCAGCTCCTAGGATTCTTTCTGTTGGGTATATTTCAGACAGAAATTCCCAGGTGTCAAAAAAGGTTATTTACTGCGGCCCATGTTTTGTTAGCCCCCAAATGGAAAACGAGCGAGGTCCCAACTGAAGAAGAATGGCAACTTAAGCTGACGGAATATGCACAGCTTGCAGACCTAACATATAGAATAAGAGAACAAGAAGAACATACGTTTGGAGAAGATTGGAAAATGTTTATTGAATATATGGGGGGAAATTTTGTACACTTGAAAACGTTGGCAGCATTAAGATAAATTCAACAGTGTAAATAAGTTTTGATGGCTGTACTAATGGGATCCTGAATGGTTTCATTTATGTGAAATATGCAGGGATTTGTGGTATGCAAAATGTACCACGGAAAGAGAAGAAGGCAAGTCATTGATATTTTAAGGATGTTTCAATGAGTATGCAAAATTGTAAAACAGAAAATTTAATAAAAATTACACACACACAGTGTGACATCATAGAGCTTTAAGTGTCTGGTGCGAATGGCGCTTGAGTCATCACCATGCCCCTGTTGTAAAAACAAGGACCATTTATCCAGCTGCCCACAAGATGGTGCTCTGAGTACAAGTGAGCAGGAGTCGCTTAAGAGCAAAATCCAGTTTCTAGATGGGTTGGCGGTGTTGGCCTATTGTGATGAAGTTTATTATGGAATAAACTTGTGCATCAGAGCCCACCATCAAGTTGCATGAAGAGTTACCCACAGTTGGCAGGTGCATGTACAGAACCATAGAATTGTGGACTTGGAAGAGACCCTGAGGATCATCTGGTCTGACCCCCTGCAGTGCAGGAATAGGCAGCTGTCCCTTATAGGGATCAGACCTGCAACCTTGGTGTTACCAGCACCACGCTCTAACCAACTGAGTGATATATAAAATATGTGCACCTAATTCAGGATCTCAGAGTTGCAGCCCGGTCAGAGTAGACACATTGAAGTTAACAGACAGGACTAACCGAGGTTCATGCATTTCAACAACTTAACTGGATACGACCCCCAACAATAAGCCTCAGAGATGTCACGTGTGGGCATGACACTCAAGGGCGCATCATGTTTTGTTTAACGACACAGCAGAACTCGTAATCCTTTTCTTTTCAAGATTTAGATAACTTGGTTAAGCTTTAGATGAGCTGTCAAGAGTCTTTAATTTCTCCCGGCTTTGGTCTGGTTCGAAGCTCTTTCTCTGCTCTTCATTATGCTGTGACTCCCTTCACCTGTTCCTGATTTTATTGTATTTAGAACTGGTTTTTATTGCATTTTAATGTGTTGGGTTTTTTTATATTGTGATACACTTTGAGGGCTGCTTTTATGGCTGAAAGGCTGCATATAAATGACTTTATAAGTGAGCAAAAGCAATCAGTAAGATCTACATATACATCAATAGCTTATTTATTTTTTATTTAAGTGAGCTGCTGTTGGGAATCTCAGTGATGATGACCATCAACTGAGATTGCTTTAGAGGAGGATTAGACAGGTTCATGTAGGATATTTGCTTCTTCCAGTAAACTGCTATTAGTTCACCTGTCTTCCCAAGTGAATTATGGTGCTGGAGGAGACTCTTGAGAGTCCCATGGACTGCAAGAAGATCAAACCTATTCATTCTTAAGGAAATCAGCCCTGAGTGCTCACTGGAAGGACAAATCCTGAAGCTGAGGCTCCAATACTTTGGCCACCTCATGAGAAGAGAAGACTCCCTGGAAAAGACCCTGATGTTGGGAAAGATGGAGGGCACAAGAAGGGGACGACAGAGGACGAGATTGTTGGAAAGTGTTCGCGAAGCTACCAGCATGAGTTTGACCAAACTGTGGGAGGCAGCGGAAGACAGGAGTGCCTGGTGTGCTCTGGTCCATGGGGTCACGAAGAGTCGGACACGACTAAACGACTAAACAACAACAACTTCCCAAGTGATGTATAAAAATTTTCAGAGGCACCCTTGATGGATTCTTTTGAGGAGTTCGAGATGGAGATTTAAGTGGTCCATGTTTCACAAGCATACAGTAAGGTTGGTAGTACAATAGTTCCGTAAACAAGCATTTTTTGGTCTCCCTGCGAATGTCCCGGTCCCCAAACACTCTGCACTTCAATTGGGAGAAAGCAGCACTCACAGAGCTCAGAGGAAAATCTCTCTTCTTGAGCTATGCCTCTGGAGAGGGTGGTTGTTTTCTCTCAGTGCATGGAACCAGCTTCAGAGGAGAGATCTTATTTAGAATTGCAGCCGGGGGAAAAAGTGTTAAAATGCCCCTTGATGTCTAAGAGACCCACATTACCTGCAAGAAACCGCCTGGCCCCTAGTTATACCACCGGTGCAACATCCACTCGAAAGGCTGACCCATGCCAAATTTTCCTTTCCAGTCCCACCCCTATTAAGGTTGGCACTGTTCCATCACCTTACGAAGGACCCGTGGAAAAGAAGCTCAAAACAGACCCAACCCATCTGTATAAAACTTGCTTCTGGAAATGCTCACGGAGAGATGGATCTTATCAGCCTTTGAATGTATTCCGCTAATCTACATTAATGATTACCCTTGTCAGCCAAGAATCCGGTTAAGTTTTCAAGGGAAGGCAAACTCACTGCTGTTTACAACTCTCCCAGCCTCATTTGCAATGCTAAAAGGCAGCTGGGAAGGTAATTAAATGATCCGTCTTCCCTCCGAGGTGCATCAGTGTTGCTGTGGGTGGGAGGTGTCAGGTATGAAAGAGGGGGAAGCTGGGCTGTTAATATTATCTCTTTGCCTTCATGAGATCCGGTCTAGTGGTGCGGCTACCACATTACTAGGTAGGTGTTAGAAGAAAAACTGCTCCCTTTCCCTTATGGGGTATTCCAGAGCTCATATAGAGTCCTTACGTGGATTCCCTATTGGTAGGAGAAAACAGAGGCCAACCAGAGTATATTGAGAAGCAAAGCGGCTAGTAAGCCTGATCTTTATTCAAGGAACTGTTGCAACAGGGTCCGCACTCACCACACACAGGAGGGAAGAGAGAACCCAGAACAATGGTGCACAAGCCCTTATGTAGACTTTTGAAATTGCCCACCCTGTAGCCCAAGACCACTCCCCCAACATCATCCATACATCACAGAAGGAGGCAGTCTACAGCAGAAATCCTGTCTGCCGGGATACCTGACAATGGTCACTGATTGCATTACCTGGGCAGTCTGGCCATTCTTTTGTGATGGTTAATGATTTAGTTCCCGAATCCAGGTTACAGGCTCACCCTATTCATACACAAATACGCCCTGAAGACAGAATTTGCAAGCAAATCACATTGGGAAGGCTTTCCCCATTTGCCTCCCTTTCTGCAGAGGAATATTTGAGGTCACTGAGAGAGTCAAAATGGCTTCATGATTGCTCTCACATACTATTTCAGACACATGGTCCATATAATTAGATATGTGTGCATTCATGAATATTTATTCTACATTTGAGACCTTAAAATTCTTATAACACAGGGTTCCACTAGCAACTCATTTACACATTCGATCCAAAAGGGGTTGAATTCGCCACCCAGGGCATCAGCTCTGACCCTATCTGCATATTACATTTAAAGCAGTATTATAGAATAGTAGAGTTGGCAGGGAACACAAGGGTCATCTAGTTCAACCCCCTGGAATGCAGGAATCTTTTGTCCAGCGTTGGACTCGAACCCACGACTGTGAGCTTAAGAGTCTTAGGCTGTATCTAAACTAGACTGCAACCTGATAATTTGAGTCTAGGTGTCCTGGGTGGGAGGGATGGGTATTCCAGGAGAGTGATTTATACAGCATTTTAAAATATAATTGACTTATACGTTTGCCTTCCACAGCTGCCAGCTGCCATTCCAAGCCGGGGAGGTGGGGGCGGGCTGAGCAAAATTGATTCAGAGCCGAGGGTTGGGGGATCGCTCTCTGTCTAAACACTAGATAAGGTTCATTACCGCTTATCCTTTTTCAAAAGCCACCTAAGGGAATGAAAGTCTTTATTACACAAGCTGGTAGCTCGTTTTTCTTCCCTCCTGAACATTTGGCTGTGAAATGTCCTTTCTTTTATTTGTATTCCAGCAAAGAACATTCATCATGCCTGCTTTTCGTTACAGAGGTGGTGCCGTGGGGGGCCAGGGTGGGTAAAGGCCCCTGCCCCTCAGAGAAGCCGGTTGCCCTCTATCTTCACCCCATGGCTTGAAGGAAAAGCCCCTTTCCCATATAAACCATAACTGAATTGTAAACCATCATGGAGAAAAAGGCTATCCATGGCTACTAGCCACAATGGCTAGGTTCTCCTTCCACTGTCAGAGGTGGTTTGTCTCTGAATTGCTGGGAATCACAAGTGGGGAGAGTCAGTGGCATAGGAAGGGGTGTGTGGTGGGTGAGGGCCCTGGGTGTCAGCACTGAGGGGGTGACAAAATGGCAAAAATATGTGTTTGTTTATTTATTTATTTATTTTTAAATGGGCTCATGGCACTATATCATTGCATTTTGTACCTTTTCCAGTTCTAATTACACTCATTACAAAATAGCTCAAAATTTTAAAAAAATAGGTAAAGGTAAAGGGACGCTTGATCATTAGGTCCAGTCGTGGCCGACTCTGGGGTTGCGGCGCTCATCTCGCTTTACTGGCCGAGGGAGCCGGCATACAGCTGCTGGGTCATGTGGCCAGCATGACTAAGCCGCTTCTGGCAAACCAGAGCAGCGCACGGAAACGCTGTTTACCTTCCCGCCGGAGCGGTACCTATTTATTCTACTTGCACTTTGACGTGCTTTCGAACTGCTAGGTTGGCAGGAGCAGGGACCGAGTAACGGGAGCTCACCCCGTTGCGGGGGTTTGAACCGCTGACCTTCTGATTGGCAAGTCCTAGGCTCTGTGGTTTAACCCACAGCGCCACTTACGTCCCTAAAAACAAACAAACAAACAAAACAAACAAACAAACAAACAAACAAACAAACAAACACAGAAAGGTAGAAAAGTTCTCATTACAAGATAACCCTGCTAGTGATGCTAATTGCTTACAATAATCTTTCAGATATCATATAAATTTACTCCAGTCCTTTTGGAATACTTGATCATGCTGGTTTTGGATTTTTCCTGTCAGCTTCGCCAGTTCTGCAAAGTCCATCATCTTCATCTGCCACTCTTCTTTCACTGGTACAGCAATGTTGCTTTTGAACTCGAGTCCTGCTTCTGAGTTTCCCACCGGAATCTGGTTAGCCACTGTGAGAACAGGATGCTGGAGAAGTTGGGCCACTGGCCTGGTCCACCTGACTCTTCCTACATTATTATGCAGCCACTTCCCCCTCTGGCCTAGGCTGTCATGGCCTAGGCACTCTATGGATTCCAGTCACGCAAAGAGACCAGGATAAGCTCCGGGAAGCGGTGGCATCAATCTTCTTGCAATAGCAGCTGCTGTTGACAGCCGCCGTTTGACAACATGCGTTGCCATGAATTTTTTATTCCACCTCTCCCCCCTCTTTTAGAAAAAACCCCACAAACCTATATTTCATGGGAGAGGAAGAAGAAACTCTGAGGTGAATCATGTCAACGTTACATTTCACCTTCAAGAACGAAGGTGCAGAGCCGAGCTTGAATCTCTGCCATCAGATCTGATCTGTCCAAGATGGATATTGCTCAGGCTGGGTGAGAATCAATATCAGGCTGGCGTGGGAGGCAATAACAGGTCTTTTAGTCTAGCACAGAGGGAGGGAAACTTTTTCCAGCCCTTTGTGGGGAACATTTCGTGGGGGCAGAGGAACACAGGCAAGTTTGACTTTTGTACAGTAGGCTAGTTTCTACAAATACAGTGGTACCTCAGGTTAAGAACTTAATTCGTTCTGGAGGTCTGTTGTTAACCTGAAACTGTTCTTAACCTGAGGTACCACTTTAGCTAATGGGGCCTCCTGCCGCCGCCACACGATTTCTGTTCTCATCCTGAAGCAAAGTTCTTAACCCAAGGTACTATTTCTGGGTTAGCGGAGTCTGTAACCTGAAGGGTCTGTAACCTGAAGCATCTGTAACCCGAGGTACCAATGTACTTGCAACATACCTTCTCTATTCTCCACCCAGGCAGGCAAGAAGCACTCCTCAGAGTTCAAGGAAACCTTCTGGTCAGTCAAAAAGCACCCTCTGAATTTTGCAATGCTTTTCTGAAACCAAAGGATGTGTACAAAGACACGTATATTAGTGCAAAGTGCATACAGAAAATACATCTGAGGGCAAACGGTGCATAAGAATGCCTTCTAATGGGGTTCAAATAGCTTCGGGCAAATAGTGCAGATTGCCACAAAGGTAGCATGACAACCCACCACTCTCTGCCGAACTGCAGCAAGATTCCAGGAGGTTTCCAGGTGCTCACCCAGGATCTGCACTGAAAACTGCCATAGCTAATAACAAACAACAACAGAAATAATAATTTATTATTTATACCCCACCCATCTGGCTGGGCTTCCCCAGCCACTCTGGGCGGCTTCCAACAAAATATTAAAATACCGTAATACATCAAACATTAAAAGGGCTGCCTTCAGCTAAGAAATATGTTTTATTCACATTTTTACGACTGTATCTAGATGAAGAGAATACAAATCTTACAGCATGGTCATCTCAAGAGGTACTTGTTCCCCACAGCAGTTCAGCCCTGGAGTCCAGCCTGCTAGAAGATGGATCTCTCTTTGCTATCCCCCAGCACACCTCTCTCTCACACCCCACCAACCTGGCAACCTCTGTCTGCCTAGGCCCAAGGATTCCTCTTAGACTGGCCATCAATACTTTTTGTCAACGGCTTGGCCAGGGCCGGATTTAGGTTTGATGAGTCCCTAAGCTACTGAAAGTAATGGGGCCCTTTATATGTCCAGCTGTTCTTTGTCAACAACAAATTGTCCCTTTTGTGTGTGTTGAATATATGCTATCTGGTAATTTATGGACCTAATAGGTATCTAAAGCCATTTGCACATGCAGCGTGTAGATACCCTATATACAGAAATGAGCAAACCAGCGATATTTTAGGGAGCAGGCTAGCAGGGGGGCCATTACTTACATCCTAGGAGCCTACACAACACAAAACACTGTTGCTGTATGTAGGTTTTATTTTATTTGTTTTTTAACTTATATTTTGGAAATGTACATCTAGTTTTTTCCCTTTAATTTTTTTGGGGGCCCCCAAGAGAGTGGGGCCCTAAGCTATAGCTTGTTTACGTAAATCTGGCACTGGGCTTGGCTTATCTGCAGCTAGCTATGTGGAGCTACTTGGGCTTGTGATCTGAAACTGAACGCAGCAACAGTGCTTGGCTTGCTTTTAATTAACCAAACTTTTTTCTTACTTCATGAAATTTATGAGCTTGCTCAAAGTTTAGCTCTTTACTGAATATAGAGATTATGGCAAGTTTGCCCCTCCTGGAAAACCGTAACATCGTATGAGGGGGAATGGATGTGAAGATCCACACAATTTTTCCTGTGAAACTCAAAATAATAATAATAATAAACTCAGATCTGTGCACAAGAGGGGTGCATTTGGACGTAAGATATTCATCCATTCCTAGCTGGTGTGGTGTAGCGGTCAGAGGGTCAGACTAGGACCCAGGAGACCAAGGTTCAAAAACCTCACTCAGCCGTGAAGCTCACCTTGGGCCAGTCACTGACTCTTAGCCTGGCCTACCTCACAGGGTCGTTGTGAGGATTAAAGGATGAAGGGGAGCACCCTTTTGCTCCCTGAAGAAAAAGGTGAGTTATAAATGCAATACATAAAGGTAAAGGGACCCCTGACCATTAGGTCCAGTCATGGCCGACTCTGGGGTTGTGGTGCTCATCTCACTTTATTGGCCAAGGGAGCCGGCGTACAGCTTCCGGGTCACGTGGCCAGCATGACTAAGCCGCTTCTGGCAAACCAGAGCAGTGCACGGAAACGCCGTTTACCTTCCCGCCGGAGTGGTACCTATTTATCTACTTGCACTTTGTGCTTTTGAACTGCTAGGTTGGCAGGAGCAGGGACCAAGCAACGGGAGCTCACCCCGTCGCGGGGATTTGAACTGCCGACCTTCTGATCGGCAAGTTCTAGGCTCTGTGGTTTAACCCACAGTGCCACCCGCGTCCCAATGCAATACATAAAACACAATAGTCCTGAGGGCACTGGGTTTGAAAAGGCTGGGCAACAATGTTTAATACAGGATGAGATAATTTCCTGGGAACATGGTGACCTTAAAGAGCTCATCTTTGCCACTTCCCTTCAACAGCTTTAGGTCTGCTTGGTGTTGGTTGCTGTTGTTTTTAGCTCACCTTCTCACTTAAATCCTCTTCTTCCTAGTCACAGCTGCTCTCTCTCTGTGTGTGAAAAAATAGAATAGTGAAAATAAAATTAGATCTGGCAGCTGACAACATTAAAAAAAGAAAGAATGCCAGCATCACATACTTTGAGTGTAGGAGGTGAGAAAGGAAGGCTTGAGAGCAAACAAGTCTGTGTTTGGGATTGTCTGGGAGAAGAAGGGAATTAGAAAGCGTGATGACTTTAAGAAATATGGGTGGTGGCAAAGTCTTGGGCAGTGACTGGCTGAGCTGCTGTGACATCACAAGAAGACAAGGATACACACACACACAGAATATATATATATATATATATATATATATATATATATATATATATATATATATATATATATATTCTATTTTACAATTTAGAATATTCATTTATACAACCTTAAAATATCAATGACTTCCATAAAGGCAGCCCTGTTTAGGGAAGCTTTTAATGTTTGACATATTACAGTATTTCTATATTTTGTTGGAAGCCGCCCAGAGTGGCTGGGGAAGCCTAGCCAGATGGGTGGGGTATGTATGTATGTATGTATGTATGTATGTATGTATAAATAAATAAATAAACTCTTTCCATGGTTCATTTTTCATAGTATAAATTTCTTCATATTTTATATAATCTAAACCATTCAATATTCCATTATTACATCTATAAAACTTATTTACACTGTTGAAATAAATAATAATAATAATAATAATAATTTATACCCCGCCTATCTGGCTGGGTTTCCCCAGCCACTCTGGGTGGCTCCCAACAGAATATTAAAAACACAATACAGGATTAAACATTAAAAACTTCCCTAAACACGGCTGCCTTCAGATTTCTTCTAAAAGTCAGATAGTTGTTTATTTCCTTGACATCTGATGAGAGGGCGTTCCACAGGACTGGTTCTCTGTAACCTCACTTCTCGCACTGAGGAAACCGCCAGAAGGCCCTCGGAGCGGGACCTCAGTATCCGGGTTGAACGGTGGGGGTGAAGACACATTATTTTAATGCTGACAACATTTTCAAGTGTACACAATTTCGCCCCATATATTCAACAAACATTTTCCAATCTTCTTCAAATGAATGTTGTTCTTGTTCTCTTATTCTGTACATGAGATCCGCAAGCTGCGCATATTCCAATCAGTTTAAGTTGCCATTCTTCTTTGGTTGGGACCTCATATTCCACCTCTAGTCCTATGATTCCTTTGCTCATTTGGGATTATGGCAGAGTGAACAATGCAGCCATCCCCTGGAGATGAAAGCCACACACACACATGCAAACACAAACACTTTAATCCTCAAATATGGGCGACAGAGAACAAGTGTATCCGAAGGAACATTTTGTGCGGTCTATTTCCTGTTTATCACACTAAGGATGCCATATGGGGTTTTTCCTGTCATTCTGGACTATATTAAACACAGCAGCTGTGGATAAAATTCACTTGAAAAAATCCCCTTGGAGGTCTGGCAACCTGATCACCCCATAGATCATAGAGTTGGAAGGGACACCAAGGGTCATCTAGTCCAACCCCTACAATGCAGGAACCCTGCCCACCTTGAACCACCAACCTTCTTGTTCACAACCAGATGTACAGACCCATTGTACCACAGGAATGCCTTGCTGCCTTCTGCTTCTAACAGTTTGGAAAACCAGGAGGCCGTCTGTCAGACGAAAAGTGGGTGGTGATGTCGCCTGAAGGTTTTGGAAGCCTTGGCTTCAAAGGCTGACCATGAGTCGTACACCTGTGAGCTCCATCTTTATCAGACCTGACTCGTAGTCCAGTGGTGGAGCATTTGTTGTACATACAGAAGGTCTCAGGATCAATCTTCAAGCAGAAGATCCCTGCTTGAAACCTTGGAGAGTTGTTGCCAGCCAGTATAGACAATACAGAGCTCGATTACTGAGCTCGATCCTGACTCTGGCTCAGCCCTTGGTCCCGCAAGCAAGGCGACAAGGTGTCTTAATGGCGAGCACGGTTTGTGCCACAAAGAGTGCCAGGCTTCAGGGAAACGGCGTCCTCCCTCCCTTTAGCCGTGGATAAGCAGAACAAAGCAAAAATAGTCTCTTACCACTTAAAGAGATTTTAATGATCACAGCGAAAGAACAAAGAGTCCATTCTCGGAGTAAAGGTGCTCCCAATTAAGGTTTTCTCCCCCCCCTCAATTCACCCTTGTCCCTTCCTTTCTTGCAACTTGATCTTGCAACCACTGTGCCTTCTGTGCAGCTACCTTATCTAATCTCCGTGACCTTGGACTGATCAGATGGACACTTTCCAGTGAACCAGAGTCTCTTCCGGTTCTTCTTCTCCTAGCTGTTCACCACCCAGTTCTTCCCAGCTTCTGCCTTCTGAACTATGTCCCTCTGCGAACCACTGTTCCAAATCTATACTGTCCCACTGCTCCTGATCATCTGTGCAGCCCTCCTCAGAGAGACCATGAAAGTCCCTCTATATATTTTCTTGTTCACACAAGTCTGGCAGGGACACTTCCCACGCTCCCAGAAAAAGCGTCTTTTTACTCTCTCCTCTAAAAGTGCCTCCTGGCAGGTTTGCAAGCTGCATTCCCACCCGCAAAACTTGGCAATCTCCACCACCATAACTTGATGCTGGAGGGGAAACAACATTGAGATGCAAAGGCAAAAAATGGAGCGAGATTCTGCAGGCATGGTGGGATCCAAGACTCCATTAGCACCCCATTCCCTGGATGCATTTCCTTCACCCCATTGTCAGCTCAACATCCTTGTTTTCCTTTTACACTAGGCTGCTTTCTGCATGCACTCACACATGGCAATCGTTCCCTATCAGAGCACCTGCTTTGCATGCAGAAGGTTCCCAGGTTCACTCTCTAGTTAGGAGTGCGGAAGACCTCTGGTCTGAAACCCTGGAGAGCTGCTGCCAGTCAGTGCAGGCACTATGGAGCTAGGTGGACTAACAGTCTGAGCCTGGAGAAGGCACCTTCCTATTTTCCTTTGAGAAGGGCCATACTTGCATGGCAGGGGATCTGTTTTGCATGCAGAAGGTCCCAGGCTCAATCCCCAAAAATCTCTGGGCAGGACTGGAAATGTCCTCTGCCTGAAACCATGGAGGACCGCTGCCAGTCAGTGCGGAGAATGCCAAGCTTCTTGGACAGTGTGCTGGTTCTGGGGGGTTACTGTGCGGCATGGTCCGAGTCCAGTCCAAGGGTCTGATATGGAGGCTGTCCGTCTAGGCTGAAGTGGGGTCCAAGGCAAGGAGTCAGGTGTGGTCAGGAACTCTGGCAGAAGAGCAGGACAGGGTGCAGGCAGGAACAGGTTACCAACAATGTTGCTCCCGCAACCTGGGACTGGGTTGGCCGGCTTTTATCTGCCCCGAGGCATAGGGCAGCCCCAGTCCACAGGTGACTCGCCTCTCCTGGCCTGGAGGCGAGCACTCCTCCTGCGGGAACTTAGTTCCCTCCGCCTCTCTGCCCTGAGCCTCTGCAGCTCAGGAGAGGCTGGAGGGTTACCGGACCCAGAGGCAACCTCAGCTTCCTCTGACGGGGCTGAGAGTAGAGCACCTGCAGGCAATGGGTCCTCCATCACCTCAGGAGCCAGAGCAGATTCAGCTGGTGTCTGCTCCTGAGGATCCGGCACAGGTGAGGACCCTTCAGGTTCAAGCCCCAGCCCCGGCTCAGCTGGTCCTGGAGGCGGGGACTCCTGTGCAGGCTGGGATTCCTCAGGTTCAGCCTCTGAATCCGATTCCCAGGCCATCACAGACAGCTTCTGTGCTGCCAAATACAGCAGTTCTTTCCAAGGATGTCAGGACAAAAGGAATGAGGAGGTGGAAGGGGAACCAAAACAGTTTTATTAACAAATAAACAGCAGGCGTGCAAAGTATAAAATAAAATATACCCGACAGGGGCTACCCAATCTCGCTTGTAGCTGCCCGGAGCCCCAAGTAGACCAGCAAGAGAAAGACCCTGACCGTCAGTCTCCCAGCATCAGGTCCTTTGATCTGGGTAGAAGCTCTCCTGGGCCCCTCCCACCTATGGCTTTTATAGCATTCCTTGGTGTAATCAAGTGCACCTGACATTACTCATGATTAGCCCAGGACCCGGAGATGGAATTAATACAGAGCGGCTGAGAGTCTCCCACTACCTGCAGCTGGGTATCCAGCCGGCATTTGCAACACAGAAGAAGCCAAGAAACTCCCCACAGGTGTGTGAAACACAAGAATCCAGCAGACCTCAAACTGGGGATGCTAAAGGGAAAGGGACATGCCACCTAACTCCTCGAAATACAATTGTCTTCCGCATTTCCACTACAGCTTCCTATGTCCCTGTGTTCTCCCTCCTCCTCCAACCCAGTCAAGCCAGAATTATTATCAGAGTTCAAGGACACATTCCAGCCAGGCAAAAACACTCAATTCTATCTTATAATCAATTTCATTTGGATATCTATTTGGATACCCACCTGGCACTCAGTTCGTTTTGCCACAGCCTGATGATGACTTGGTAACTCTTTCATTGGTGGCATCATTGCTGTGGAAAGCCCTCCCAGCTGAAATGAAAACAGCCTCATCAGTATTGGCATTCCACCGGCCCTTAAAGACACACCTGCTTATTTCCTTCTCTCCTGACTTGAATCTTTAGCTGTGATTCCTGCATTGCAGGGAGTTGAACTCGATTTGGGTCCCTCCCTGCTCAACCGTTCCACTATTCTGTCTCCTACTTTGTCTGTTAACTGTTACACTGTTTTTTAATGGACAGGTTTTAATTATGGAAGTTGTAAAGTAGTTTATTTTACTAGATCTTTTATTTACGGGTAGCTGTATTTTCAGAACTGATTTTACCCTTGTTAGTTGGCTTTTATTTGTTTGTGAACTGCTGTGATATTTCTTCTTGACATGAAAGGCAGCAAATAAATTCTAACAGTAAAAATAGTAGTAGTAATAATAGTTTAAATTTGGATTGTTGGATTATTCTTACTGTTAAGGCAAGCTGGTGTTAAGGCAAACATAACTGACCAGTTATGCAAGCGCATTTTGTAATTTTATAAGCTGTGTGACTTGGTTGCTCAGCTCAATTTTTTTACATGATCTTTTATGTGCTGTGGTCTTTTAGGTCTTGTGATTTTGTTGTTATTTTCATTGATTACAGTCTAGTAATTGTTGTAATCGTCGAGGGTGAATTTCTGTTTCTTATTTGCTGGTATTTTGAGAGTTAATGTTCTTGTGCAATATTATATTTGAAATGAATTGTTGAATGTTGCTTTATTTGATGTGCGTTTATTTTAAAGCCACGTGACTTATTTGCTTTGGATTGGATTGTTATCAGACGTGTGACCTTTGTATATTTTGCGGCTTCAACAGCTCGTACGCTGCCTTGTGTACAGCAACATGGAAAGGCAGCATGCAAATTAAAAGTGAAATGAAAATGAAATGCTGGTCTATTTATTTTCTTTCTGCAATATGTATACTTGAGTTCATAATGGCCTGGTTTGATGGCACTGTGTTTAGTAAGTGGTGCTGATAGGGGAGGGGAGGGGGGGTTGAGGAGCAGCTCTTGCCAATGATTGGCTAATGTCGGGGGAGAGCGAGAGAGTCAATGAAACTGCCTGCAAACCCTGAAGCACTGCACAGCGATCGGAGCTGGCTAACAGCGAGGAAGCATCTGATGTAGACTAAAGCCAGGGAGATGCAGCACCCTCCTATTCAACTCAGGATCTGTCCTTCTGCGCTCACTGCTGTGCATCCCTGGGATCCTTGAACAAAGCAAAGAATCTGGTCTGCTGATGTTTCTGGGGGATTTTGGAAAGAAAGAGAAAACTTTGGGCAGAGAGAAATTCTGCCTTCCAGAACTGCAGAAGAGAGAGAGAGAGAGGAGGAATGATTCGAAGTCCAAAGATTGATTCTCGCAAAGGTGACTGCTAGATCGCTCCTTCTGAAGAGGCTGTGTGGAAGGTGATTTGAGCATCATGGGTTGTCCCAGAACAGGGCAGGGACTCCTGTAGAACAAGACATCACAGCGGAAAGCATGCCTGCAACAACCCACGTTCAACTGTGTGGCTTCTCTTCCCAAACTTCCAGCTAGAGCATCTCTGCTGGAACAGAAGATCTGGACAAAGCCCAGGGCGAAGATCAACTTCTGTGAGAAGGAGGCTGGGGGACAACCAGACATTGGAAACGTCCACCAGGAATCTTGGTAGGTCTTCTCCACCCCATTCCATTTAATGACCAATTGCGTAGAAGTGCAGCATTGCTGGGTCAAAGCCCATCAAATCCAGCAGAAGTCAGCCAGATCCTGCAAAGAAGCCTACACAGATTCTTTTGAGAAGCGTACATTAGCTTTCTCTGTTCCAAAGGCATTCCAGGGCAGAAAAGAGCAGGGGGATTTTTTGAAAAGAGAGATTTTCCAGTGGCTGGAAGCCCTGTTTGATCCCTTCAATAATGTCTGATCAGGAGATGGATGACTATGACATGGACAGCCTGTCTGACACATCGCGGATGATCAAGGGACTTCCGCCTTACAACATGGATGATCAGCTGCTGCCCATGGAGCGCCGTAGCACCTGCGGCTGCTGGGCCTGGACATGCCTGGTGGCAGCAATGAACTCTTTGGCCTTCCTCTTGAACTTCCTCTTGATGGCCGCCATCTTTGCCATCGTGCTCCTGCCCACCATCGTGGTGGTCTACTTTGGGTTCCAGTGCCATTCCCGGGTAAGTGGCATGTGACTTGCAGATGCTTCTGGTTAGGAAGCCCAATCCCTTACCTTGCTTCAGAGGGTTAGGCAACGTGGTCCTCCCCTGCCCCATATAGCTGGACTAGGGATGCACGTGGCACTGTGGTCTAAACCACTGAGCCTTTTGGGTCTGCTGATTGGAAGGTCAGCGGTTCAAATCCCCGCAACGGGTTGAGCTCCCATTGCTCTGTCCCAGCTCCTGCCAATCTAGTAGTTTGAAAGCATGCCAGTGCAAGTAGATAAATAGGTACTGCTGTGGCAGGAAGGTAAGTGGCATTTGCAAGCGCTCTGGTTTCTGTCACGGTGCTCTGTTGTGCCAGAACCGGTTTAGTCATGCTGGCCACATAACCTGGAAAGCTGTCTGTGGACAAATGCTGGCACCCTCGGCCTGAAACCAAGATGAGCACTGCAACCCCATAGTCGCCTTTGACTGGACTTAACCGTCCAGGGGTCCTTTACCTTTACTTTAATAGCTGGACTACAACTCCCATCATCCCATACCATGGGCTCTGCCGTTTGGGGCTGATGGGAGATGTAATCTGAGAGGCACAGATTTCCCACCCCTGGCCAACTGTTCTTAGAATGGCTGATAAGATTGTAGAGTTCTCAAAGCATTTTTTCCTAGAGTGGTATTTTCTTGCACTAACTTTACCTATACATTTATAAAAGGATGGATGAAGCGGGCAGGACGTGATTACTAAATGATGAAAGATGTCACCTCTGCACACTCCCAGATGCCCCATAGTCTGCGTTATTCTTTCACATGTTCCCAGGATGAGTCTTTGCATTCAAACAAAGAGGCTCCAGAGATAGTGGGAGGCCACATACCTTACTCCCCAAAGTGGCAGCAACTTGGCCCCACCAGAGGTTTGTGGACTACAAATCCCATCACCCTCTACTCACTGGCTATAGTGGCTACAGCTGATGGAAGCTGTAGTCCAATAACATAATGGTGGGGGAAAAGACCACCTCTTTCCGTATGAACCTACCCAGACCCTGAGATCATCTTCTGAGGTCCTTCTGCATGTGCCTCCTCCTTGAGAGGTCCAGAGGGTGGCAACACGAGAACGGGGCCTTTTCTGCAGTGGCTCCCCATCTGTGGAATGCTCTCCCCAGGGAAGTTTGCCTGGCGCCTTCATTATACACCTTTAGGCACCAGGCAAAAATGTTCCTCTTTAACCAGGCCTTTGGTTGATCCGATTTACATCCTATGCCCTTTTAAAATGTGTTTTTTTCGGGGGGCGGGTATTGAGTTGCTGTTTTTATTTTTATTAGGTATTTTGTGGTTTTATATCTTGAATTTATTCTGTGAACCACTCTGAGACCCCCGGGTATAGGGCATTATAATGATGATGATGACGGTGGTGGTGGTGGTTTCATTTTCCTTGTATTGGCAGGTTATGGCTGGTCTTGTATAATATCTTCTGTAAAACTTTTTTTGTGCTTTCAGTTTAGCATGACACTGTTTTAGTTTAGGAAGAACATGTTGGGTAATGGGAGACATCATAGAGACGTATCGATCATGGAGAAGGCAGCATTGATGGAATTGGCCTCCTCCCTTGCCTACAACATGCTCGGAGGCAGTGCTTCTTAAAACAGGAATAGGGAACTTCAGGCCTGGGGGGGTCAAGTGTGGCCCTCCAGGCCTCTCCAGCTGGCCCCTGGAATGCTCCCCAAGCCACACACCCCATCAGCCCTGCCAGGCTGGACCTTGATAAAGCCTTCTGCTTGCCTGGATGGAGGCTAGAGAGGGGTGTGTTAGTGTATGCTGAAATGGCAAAGATAAAAGTTATATTTGTGCCTCTGCCCACTTTTGCCCCTGGCCCTGCCCACCACTGCCATGTGGCCCTTGGAAATCTTCCAGAAGGGAATGTGGTCATCCAACCTCTGCTTTACAACGTCCCTTCAAAGAAGGAGAGTCCCTCACCTTCCAAGCTATCCCATTCCACTGGGATGGGATAGCTCGGAAGACAGCTCTTGCTTTCAGAAAGTTCCTCCTAATATTTAGTTGGAATCTCCTTTCCTGTTACTTGAAATCCATTGGTTTGGTTCCTACCCTCCGGAGCAGTAGAAAACAAGCTTGTTCCACACTCCATTTGGCAGCCCTTGAGATACTTGAAGATGGCTATCATATCACCTCTCAGACTTCTCCAGGCTAAACATAACCAACTCCTTCAACCCTTCCTCATATGGCTTGGTTTCCAGTGTGTCGAATTTCATTGTGTTAACATATCATTATATGTGTCATTTTGTATGTTTATGCTGTAAACCACCCTGTGATTTTTGGATGAAGGGCCATATATGAATTTAATAAATAACGATGATAATAAATAATATAGAAAACATTGGCTGGGGCCCATTGTGGGCTGGCAGGGCAGAGTGCAGGGAGCCCAAACAGTGGGTGGAGCCAGAGCCAATGATTGGCTGAGTCAGAGCCATTAATATGCAGAGGCAACTCATTCTAGTTCTTCATCTGCTCAAGGCAACATTGAAACTAAGGAGGTCAAACACCACCGTCTTGGTCTGGATACAAGTAAGAAGGCGAGCAAATGGGGGCTGGCCGAGGACAGACTGAGGTTGGTGGATCAGTTAGCCATACTAAGGGGCCAGTCTCCATTGGAAACCAATGGGCTTATGAAGTAGCTTTCATGGTCAGAGCTCTGGAAAAAAGCCAACGCCACTCCAAATTTTCAGCACCAGCTAGCAATGGACAGCGCCAATTTGCCAGTACCTTTCTCAGGATATGGCTTTGACATTTCTCACTCTGTGGCTTCACACTCTTCTAGCAGTTCATTAGGTTGCAGAAACCTGGCTGGACTAAAGCTCTGGTTTAGATGGGGTGTGAGAAGCTGAAACTTGGCCAAGAAGAAGGGTGTGTGCACTCACGCACAAAAATTTGGCTCCGTTCTCATTTTAGAGCCACTAAACACAGGTGAACTTTCACAAGGACTTTTTGTTTTATTAATTGCAAACTGATGCAAAAATCTGATGAACTAATTTAAGGCTGGGAAAATGAGAAACGGAAATGGATAGATTGGTCCATCCTTATGCTGAGCAGGATTCCCCTTTTATTGGTGAATAATGCCACTGAAATCATCAGGGCCCAGGAAAGCATTAGTAAACACACCAAATCAGTGCCGTCCTATGCATGTTGATTCGGAAGTAAATCCCCACTGGGCTGTATCAAACGAAGAGTAGAGTTGGAAAAATTAATGGACACAAAAAGAGCCTGTTGAATCAGGTCAATGGGCCATCTAATCCAGCATCGTGTTCTCACAGTAGCCAAACAGATGTCCTGATGAGAAACCCTCCAGCAGGACCCAAACACAAGGGTCCTCTCCACTCCTGAGCTTTCCAGAATCTAGTATTCAGAAGCCTCCAACTGAGCAGGCAGAGAATAGCCATAATGGCCAGTAGCCACTGATAATAGCTTTAAAGTTGTCCAGTCCTCCTTTAAAGCCATCCAGGTTGGTGGCCCTTCACTGCTTCCTGGGGGAAGCGAATTCCATAGCTTAACTACGCACTACGTGACAAAGTCCTTTCTTCTGTTTGCCCTGAAATCTAACGTGCTAGGGAGTCTATGAGTTCTAGGGAGAAAAGCTTTCCCCGATCTATGTTCTCCATGACATGCATAATCTTATAAACGTCTATCATGTCATGGTCTAGGATGCATGTGTTGGGGTACGGCGTTTATCCTTGAATACTCTCCAGAATCCTTTAACATGAGAAGAGCCATAATAATAATAATAATAATAATAATAATAATAAGTTATTTATACCCTGCCCATCTGGCTGGGTTTCCCCAGCCACTCTGGGCAGCTCCCAACAGAATATAAAAAACACGATAAAACATCAAACATTCAAAACTTCCCTAAACAGGGCTGCCTTCAGATATCTTCTAAAAGTCAGAAAGTTGTTTATTTCCTTGACATCTGAAGGGAGGGCATTCCACAGGGTGGGAGCCACTACCGAGAAGGCCCTCTGATGGATTCCCTGTAACTTGGCTTCTCACAGTGAGGGAACCACCAGATGGCCCTCGGAGCTGGACCTCAGTGTCCAGGCAGAATGATGGGAGTCAAGACGCTCCTTCAAGTGTAGATCACGCCAAAGGCCCATTGAGTTCAGCACACTCTTCTTGCAGTGGCCAAGCAGATGCTTCTGGGAAGCCCACAAACAGGCCCTGAGCACAACGGCAACTCTCCCCTCCTGCAGTTTCCAGCAACTGGAATTCAGAAGCGTTACTGCCTCCAACCGTGAAGCAAGTGCATAGCCATCAACTCCCAACATCATGCTTGCTGGGTCAGATGAGAGTTGTAGTTCAACAACATCCCGAGGGCCAAAGTGTCCCTACTCCTGCTGCAGATTTAAGAAAAGCAAGCGTGAAAGTTGGAGCCAGGAGATGTGGGGAGGAAAGCAAATTATTATGCATTCTTTTTTTTTTAAAAAAAAAGCCCACGAAAATACCTTTGCAGTAATTACCAAACCTCTGTGACAATCTGGATAAATACAGTAACGTCTCGGCTGACAGAGGATCCTTTCCAGCGCTGATTACTCACCGCAGTTTTTTATTTTATTGTCACAATATTTCTCTCCATTTCCTCGCCACCCTCGATTCCCTCCCCACTTTTGCCAACAGCTCTCCTGCTCTCCTGCTTTTGTCTGCGCTTGCCTTCACGCAGGCTGAAATCTCTTTAATTTCATTTTAATTAAGGCTGCTCCCTGCTAGACGCGGCCTCTGCAATTCGTCTATTCAATTAAACAGAGAAAGGAAGAGGGTGTGTGTTTGGGGGGTGGGGTATCCGACCACCGGCAGCAACCGTAGAAACAGAATCCACCCTACAGCCGCGGATCCCAGAGCGCTGTGCGGGCTCCCTTCCCAGCCTCCGCTGGACAACCTGCAATTTATTCAAATTGACAAACTAATTTTGTTCTCATTAGGTATTCCGCACATGGGCTGTGCATGGATGCACTGCTCTCTGATTCTTCCGTTAAGGGGAGAGCTGAGAATATTTGGCTTCGTTTCTCCCTTCATCATTCTGCCTGGGGCTGCTGAGGAGCTTGCGCTTGCCGACTCAAGTTTTGATAGTTCTCAGATTCCCCACCCCTTGTACAACAGTTGCGGGGGAACATCAGGCTCCTCTACAAATGTGGCCCTCCAATTTATTTCTCTCTCTCTGGCCCCTGGGATTCTCCCCCAGGCCCCTCCCTTCTCTCTAGGCCTTTTGGCGGTTCCCTCACTGCGAGAAGGGAGGTTACAGGGAACCAGGCAGAGGGCCTTCTCGGCAGTGGCCCCCAAGCTTTGGAACACCCTCCCATCTGATGTCAAAGCGATAAATGTTATAAGACCTTCCATAGAAATCTGAAGGCAGCCCTGTATCGGGAAGCTTTTAATGTGTGATGCTCTGTTGTGTTTGTGTATATTCTGTTGGAAGCCACCCAGGGTGGCTGGCGCAGCCCAGTGTCAGGGACTGTGCTGAGGAGAGCTGCACTGAGGAGGAATGGGGGGTGTGACTCCCCCTCCCCCCCTGCTCCTGATCAGGATCCTGAATCTTCCCAGGAGCAGGAGGACAGTATAGATTTGGAACAGCGGTTTGCAGAGGGACATAGTTCAGAAGGCAGAAGCTGGGAAGTACTGGACGGGGAACAGCTAGGAGGAGGAGAACTGGGAGAGAGAGGGTTAACAGATTCACTGTCTCTGTAAAGTATTCATCTGCTCAGCCCAAGGTCAAGAAGGCCAGAGAAGGTGGCAGCCTAGAAAGCACAGTGGTTGCAAGATCAGGTTACAAGACGCGGTAGTGATGTAGGTGACTAGGGAGGAAGTGGGTGTAACCCTTAATTGGGAGCACCTTCATTCCAAGGAATGGATTCTTTGTTCTCTCACTTTGATCATTAAAGTTTCTAACTGGTAAGAAGACTCCTTCCTCTTTGTTCTGCTTATCTACTGCCAAAGGGGGCGGGGAGAGAGCTGATTCCCTGAAGCCTGACTCCCAGTCAGATGGACTGGGTACAAAAAACTTCTTCTTCTTCTTATTAGCCACACCCTTCACTGGCTCTGGGAGGTCTCTGTTCCAGCTTTCCCCTCCTTCAGGTGCCCTTTGCAGCGTGACTGTGCTGGCAAAACTGGGGTCCTCTTCCAGCCTCTCACCCACCCACAAATCCTCAAGCCTCTGGAGCTGCCCTCAGCTCTTCAATGATTAAAGGCTTCCTTTCTCCTTTTATCTTTTCGGTTACTCTTGAACTGATTTAAGAGCGTCTGCGCTGAAGCAGCTTCGAGGCACTAACTTACCGTAAATAAAGTGCACGAACGAAGGCGTTCAAATGGCCTTGGTGTGCGGTTTTGTTTCGTGATCAAACCCTGGGATCAAGGGGGGGGGTATAAGGCAAAGCCATTTGTGTGGCCCCGTACAGCTCGAAAAGCAGGCTCTCCTACAATTTGTTGATCGGGAGATTAATTGCGCATTGATTGCTGCTGCTGATCGAGCCCTCGCCTGGGAGACGGTTGTGGTTGTTTGCTTGAGATGGCTTTGCCATCATTGAGGAGGCAGCTTGCTCAATTGGGCATCCAAGAGAGTCGCTGGCTAATAAAATGAACAAATGAGATGGGTTTTGCAGCAATCAGTCCCTGCGGAGAAGGGTCTGCATGCGTTGCTTGTTTTCCACGCGAGTGGAAATTTCCTTACCTTAACCAAACCAGCCATTTCTGATTCTACATGAGGTTTACAAAGGGAGATCTCTATTTCCCTGATTCAGTTCCATTGGAACATGAGAATCTGCCTTATTCAGAATTGGCATCTTCAAATATGGGACACTCCCAGCCATACCTGGAGAGGCCGGGGATTGAACCTGCAACCTTCTACATGCAAAGCAAATGCTCTGTCACTGAGCTATGGCCCTTCCCTGAAGATATACGAACATAGGAAGCTGTTGTATACTGCAGTATCTCAGACCCTCCGTCTTACTATTTTCCAGGGACAGTCCTGGATTTACAGAAGCCATCCCGGTTTCTGATTTGATCCCGGAATGTCCCACTTTTCCTTAGGACGTCCCATCGAGCCAAGGAGATAAGTATAGCTGTCAACGTTTCCCTTTTTTAAAGGGAAATTCCCTTATTCTGAATAGGATTCCTCGCAAGAAAAGGGTAAAGTTGACAGCTATGGAGATAAGTAACTATACAACCTTTGGGAGACATCTGAAGGCAACCCTGAATAGTTTCATTAGGTTTTTATATATGTTGGAAGCCACCCAGAATGGCTGTGGCAATCCAGTAATATGGGCATGGAATAATAATAATAATAATAATAATAATAATAATAAGACATCCCTATTTTCTTTGGGATGTGGGTGGCGCTGTGGGTTAAACCACAGAGCCTAGGACTTGCCAATCAGAAGATCGGCGGTTCGAATCCCCGCAACAGGGTGAGCTCCCATTGCTCGGTTCCTGCTTCTGCCCACCTAGCAGTTCAAAAGCACGTCAAAGTGCAAGTAGATAAATAGGTACTGCTCCAGCGGGAAGGTAAACGGCGTTTCCGTGCGCTGCTCTGGTTCGCCAGAAGCGGCTTAGTCATGCTGGCCACATCACCTGGAAGCCACCACAACCCCAGAGTCGGCCACGACTGGACCTAATGGTCAGGGGTCCCTTTACCTTTACTATTTTCATTGGAGAAATGTTGGAGGGTATGGTATCTAGCTCAGTAGCGTCCATGCTGACTGGTATGTCCAGGATTCCAAGCAGGGAACATTCCCATGCCTGTCTGGAGTTCCTGGGATGGAACTGGGTCCTGCCACATGGGAAGCAAATACTTTACCACTGAGCTGTGCGATGTGGAAGAGTCCTGAGTGCCAAACAGAGAGGCTTGGGGGCCATATTGGTTCCTGCCCTGTGTGTGTGTGTGTGTGTGTGTGTGTGTGTGTGTGTGTGCGTGCGTGCTGGATTTATGTATAAGCTAAACAAGCTATATCTTAGGGCCCCACTCACTTGGGCCCCCCCAAAAAAAATTAAAGGAAAAAAACCTGGATGTATATTTCCAAAATATAAGATAAAAAATAAATAAAATAAAACCTACATACAGCAACAGTGGCAAATGGCTTTAGATACCTATTAGGTCCATAAATTACCAAATAGGATATATTCAACACCAAAAACCAGTGACAATTTGTTGTTGACAAAGGACAGCTGGACATATAAAGGGCCCCATTAACTTCAGTAGCTCAGGGCCTCATCAAACCTAAATTCCGCCCGTGTGTGTGTGTGTGTGTGTTTGTGTGGATAACCAGAGAGAGAGAGAGAGAGAGAGAGAGAGAGAGAGAGAGAGAGAGAGAGCGCGAGAGCACCTGTCTCCTAATGTGGGCTTTAAGGCAGCTTACAACCTTGAAAAACAACAATACAAAGTAATAGGAGCAAACTAGTGAGAAAGAATGAATAAAATACATAGAACACATTTAGAACCAGCAATTAAAATCTAGTTTGTCCTGGCAGCAGCCCATCATCAGTGCTTTGGTTTTTTAAGAAGAAAAAGGTGCCAGTACTGAGTACCCATAAGTACCCACACATCTTACTGGGTTGCCCCAGCCACTCTGGGCAGCTTCCAACATAGATAAGAACGTAAATCCCTATCCAGGATTGCCTTCAGAAGGCTCGGGGATCGGATAGCTCCATACCCTCCAACATTTCTCCAATGAAAATAGAGACGTCCTAAGGAAAAGAGGGACATTCCGGCATCAGATCAGAAACTGGGACGTCGTCTCTAAATCAGGGACATCCCTGGAAAATAGGGACATTTGGAGGGTCTGCTATCTATCTAGCTTTCCACCTACCTACCTACCTACCTACCTACCAAATCTATTTATGCAGGGGTCAGCAAACTTTTTCAGCAAGGGGCCGGTCCACTGTCCTTCAGACCTTGTGGGGGGCCGGATTATATTTTGAAGGGAAAAAAATGAACAAATTCCTATGCCCCACAAATAACCCAGAGATGCATTTTAAATAAAAGGACACATTCTACTCATGTAAAAACAAACTGATTCCTGGGCCGTCCACGGGCTGGATTGAGAAAGCAATTGGGCTGGATCCGGCCCTGGGACCTTATTTCCCTACCCATGTTTTATGTCTCGAGAGAGAAAGAGAGATTTGTTGATGATGGCAAGTTTAATTTCCCTTTCCCCTTCCCTGCAGAACTTTCATACTTTTGCCTTTGGCTGAACAGGTTTGTCAGGTTTGTCAGCTGTTTTAAGAACCTGCTGTGCCTCTTTGACCTGCAGGAAAAGTGGGTGGAAAGAACAACGGGATGCCATACCTCCCTCCAAACACAATTAGCACTTCTAAACACAGCTCCCTCTCTCTTCCCTCAAAAGAGTAAGGGAATAGCTCGATGCTGTTTCAATCTGCACAGTCTCTGTGTCCCTCACTCCCCCCCTTTTATTTTATTTTTTTAGCTTCCTCCTTCCGGATATTTGTTAGCGCTGACATTTTCTCAGCCACAGAGGAGCAAGACCGCCTACCTCATTGGGGTTGTTTACTGTCAGTGTTCCAAGGAACAAGGAAGCTCTCCAAGATTTTATAGGTCCTAATTACCTGTCATGCAGGAGATCTCCCCATCCACCATCTCAGCACATCCCGAAAGCCTATTGTTAAGCAGCCAGAAAGGTGTGGAGAAATGTTATGGAGGGCTGGAGCAACTTGCTGGAGAAGAAAAGGCATGGTGTTTTGGGGAAATAGGAAGCTGCCTTATACAAAGTCAAACCAGGGGGTCTGTGTAGCTCAGTATTGTCTGCACCGACTGATAGAAACTCTGCAGGGTTTCAGACAGGGATTGCACCTTGGAAAGGACCATTAAAGGCCACGTATTTGTGGGATGTGGGTGGTGCTGTGGGTTAAACCACAAAGCCTAGGATTTGCCGATCAGAAGGTCGGTGGTTCGAATCCCCGTGACGGGGTGAGCTCCCATTGCTCGGTCCCTGCTCCTGCCAACCTAGCATTTCGAAAGCACCTCAAAGTGCAAGTAGATAAATAGGTACCGCTCCAGCGGGAAGGTAAACGGCGTTTCCGTGCGCTACTCTGGTTCGCCAGAAGCTGCTTAGTCATGCTGGCCACATGACCCGGAAGCTGTACGCCGGCTCCCTCGGCCAATAAAGCGAGATGAGCGCCACAACCCCAGAGTCAGCCACGACTGGACCTAATGGTCAGGGGTCCCCTTACCTTTTATTTGGACTGGGTAGTCTTCCTAGCTCTGCTGCGTCCTTTAGATCTAATATTTGGTCCTGATTTCTGGATTTGCCTCCCCCAAGCTCCAAATGACAGTTCCCCCCTTTGCTCATTCTTCCTTGTCCCTTGTCTCCTAGCTCCTTAGTGGGCCGTGCAAACTGTTATTCTGAATAATCCCTTTTTATTGGGTAGGGGGCATTGACTGGAGATGAGTTTATGGAGCCAAGGGGTCAGTGGCCTCCAAATGTTTGGGAACTGCTGGTTTCTTTTCTTTAGGCTTGCCTGTTGCTGAGTTTTTCTTCTCCTTTTTATTTTTAAAAAAGCCACCGACCACTTTAGCAAGGTCGGGGGGCGGGGCGTCAACAAATGCCCCCTCTCCATTTAGCAGCTCTGCTCTCAAAGCCTGCCTGGTTCTCTCTCTAACAGACCAGCCTGCTCGAAAAGGGTTATCCAAACCTTTGCTTTTGTCCACTAAATAATGTTCTCTCTATGTGCTTTCAGGCTTTTCTTTTTTTCTGGGCCATTTTCAAAGCCGAGGGTGGCGAAGAAGGAGAACACTTTCCTCTCTTCCTGCATTAGGCTCTGCCTGATGAGCAGATCCTTTCGCTGGACTAATGGCTAAAGTAGGCAGGCCTGAAAAGGAATCAGTCACGATGCCTGCAAGGCCGCCTTCTCTCCTCATCTGTCCTTTTTTTGTTCTGGCCGCCTTTCCAGACCCTTTTCATTTCATTTCATTATTTAGATATTTATAGACCACGCTGTTCAGGAAAAATACAGCGAGACAGCATAGAACGTGCAAAATTACAGGAAGATCATTTAAAAAAAAAATCAATTAAAAGCTGGTTGGAGGGAAAGCGGAAGTCACATTTCAAAGTCCTGCCTGAGTAACACAGTTTTCCTAGAGAAGCGAAAAGGTAAGGCAAGGATTGTTCTTGCCCAGCTTCAACTGGCAGGGAGTTCCACAGGGCAACGCTTTCCACACTGGTAAAGGCCGACTGAACCTTGGGAGTCTTGGGAGTCAGAGGATCTCAATGACCAAGGTGGAGAATAAAGAATCAGGTGGTCGTTGGCCCCAAGTTGTTCCAGGCTTTGTGATTAACACAAGAAACTTGAACCTGCCCAAAGTGATGACCAGCAGAGAAGTAATATGCCACCAGTAGCCTGCTCCTGGGACCAGTGTGGCCCCTACATCCTGCACTATTTGCATCTTCTGGCATGGATACAAGCAGCAGAAGTTGGGTGGCCATCTGTGTTGGATGCTTTAGCTGAGTCTCCTGCGTTGCAGGGGGTTGGACTAGATGATGCTCATAATAATAATAATAATAATAATAATAATAATAATAATAATAAATAATAATTTATTATTTGTACCCCGCCCATCTGGCTGGGTTTCCCCAGCCACTCTGGGCAGCTTCCAACAAAGATTATAAATCCATTAAAATGTCACACATTAAAAACTTCCCCTATAATTCTATAGTTCTACCACAGCCCCACACAAAGCATACCTGTTGCACCTTTGGGGTGGCTTGTGCTCATGATGTTATTGGGGTAGCCAGGGGTCAGCAAACTTTTTCAGCAGGGGGCCGGTCCACTGTCCCTCAGACCTTGTGGGGGGCCGGACTATATTTTGAAAAAAAATATGAACGAATTCCTATGCCCCACAAATGACCCAGAGATGCATTTTAAATAAAAGGACACATTCTACTCATATAAAAACACGTTGATTCCTGGACCGTCCGCCGGCTGGATTGAGAAGGCGATTGGGCCGGATCTAGCCCCCGGGCCTTAGTTTGCCTACCCATGTTATACGCAATCACACTTTCGGAGCTGTCTTCTTTGACCTCAGAACTGTCCCCCGGCCTCACCCCTCACTGGCTCTGTTTCATACCCTCCCTGAGTGTTTTGGCCTGAGTGGAATATGCCTTTAAACCCCCACAATGCCTCTTGCTCGCCAGGACAGAGAACAGAGAAGGCGTTTGTGAGCGTAGTGTGGAAAGCAGTCTGGTATGCAAATGGAAATTTACACTGAGAGCCAATGAGAGCCAAGGTGGCACAGCGGTTAGAATGCCAGACCAGGACTTGTGAGAACAGGGTTCAAATCCCCACTCAGCCAGGAAGCTCACTGGGTGACCTGATAAAAGCCTCTCAGTCTAACCTACCTCACAGGGTTATTATGGGATTAAATAAGGAGAGTGGGGGAAAGCATGTACACCACATTGAGCTCCTTGGAGGAAAAGGTGGGATGTAAATGCAATAAGCAAGCAAACAAATTAATTAATTAATCTGCTTGGTCACTGTGAGAACACAATGCTGGACTAGATGGACTAGATACAGCTCTTATTAGGGCCTTATATCTCACCTGCTACCCCCCAGCAACCTATCTAACCAAGTCATGCCTCAAACCCATTCCTCCCCCCCCCCCGGATTTCCAGAAAAGCTCACAGTTTGTGCAGAGGTTTAGCTGCTGAGACATTTTCTCAAGAGGAGTCTCCTCAGGAGAAGCCAGGGAAAATCCAGCTGCGCGCTGCTGCTTTTGGGGGTCAGTTTTTGCAATCTCCCAGTGCTGCAACACTCTCATCCCGCCCAATAAAATATCTGAGGCCAGGTGCTACGTCTTGTGATCGAGTTGGCACCCCTGAATAAAACCAACAAGTAACAGAGGAATTGACCGGAGCCACCAAGAAACTGTTGGTGCAGGTTAGCTGAGGAAAGAAGCATCGGAAACACGAGGAAACACGATGCAAAATAGGCATTTGGGCCAAATCTGCCACTGGTTATGAATTTGCATCATTAGTAAAGTGTCGCTGAAGCGCTGCCCCTTCTCACCAGCTGGGGGCAGACTTTCGAGGAGTTTGCCCTGCTGCTCCTACCTATCAATCAAATCTAGCTTTGATGCAGAATTCAGAGTCTCAAGGGGAGTTCTTCTGAAGCGGGTCATGGCTGTCTACTCTTAAGGATGCTAGCTTGCCCTTTCGCATTTCAGTTTGGCTTTTTGTTCTTTGATCCTGCCCGGCGCAGCTAACAAGGGGGAAAGCAGTCATCACCACTTGGCTTTTTGAAAAGGGCTCCCTTTTGGCTGATGGCTTTCATCCTTTTCCCTGTCTAGCAAGGGCAGCTCATCATAGCTGTTGACGAAACCTCTTCCCACGATGAATGGCCTCAACGTCCGTTTCTCAAACACGCAGTGGAAAATAGTTCTCATTAGACGTCGTGGCATCAGTAAGAGAACATTGAAAGCTGCCTTGATGGACTCGTGGTCCATCGAGCAAGTGTTGTCAACTCTGACGGGCTCTGACGTTTCCGAGCACAATTCAAAGTGTTGGTGCTGACCTTTAAAGTCCTAAACGGCCTCGATCCAGTATATCTGAAGGTATACTGCATCTTCACCCTCCACCTTCCCTCGCTGCGAGAAGCCAAGTTACAGGGAACCAGGCAGAGGGCCTTCTCGGTAGTGGCACCCACCCTGTGGAACGCCCTCCCACCAGATGTCAAAGAGAAAAACAACTACCAGGCTTTTAGAAGACCATCTGAAGGCGGCCCTGTTTAGGGAAGCTTTTAATGTTTAATAGGTTATTGTATTTTAATATTCTGTTGGAAGCTGCCCAGAGTGGCTGGGGAACCCCAGCCAGATGGGCGGGGTATAAATAATATATTATTACAGTGGTACCTCGGGTTAAGAACTTAATTTGTCCTGGAGGTCTGTTCTTAACCTGAAAGTGTTCTTAACCTGAGGTACCACTTTAGCTAATGGGGCCTCCTGCTGCCGCCGTGCTGCCGGAGCACGATTTCTGTTCTCATCCTGAAGCAAAGTTCTTAACCCGAGGTACTATTTCTGGGTTAGCAGAGTCTGTAACCTGAAGCGTATGTAACCCGAAGCGTATGTAACCTGAGGTACCACTGTATTATTATTATTATTATTATTATTGGTTATTTTTTCTAGTAGGGCTGTTTCCCATACTATTTGGTACCATTGGTCCATGCTTACTCCTGACAGGTCTCTCCAGTGTCTAACATCTTCCAAGACAACAATGCCCATTATTATTATTATTATTATTATTATTATTATTATTATTAATCTGCGCCTCGACGGTTGGAGGCAGAAATGCTTCTGAATAGCAGCTGCTGGAAACAACGGAAAGGGAGAGGGCTGTAATGCTCATGTTTTGCTTTTGGGTTTCCCACAGGCTTCTGGTGGGCCACTGTGAGAACAGGATGCTGGACTAATGGGCCATTGGCCTGACCCAGCAGGCTCTGCTTGTGTTCCTATGGGCAGGGGCTCCAAAAAAGGGAGAAAGTTTGAGAAATGGCTCCATTAAGTCGTTTTCATTTCCTTCTCTCTAAGCTGAAAAGGCACAAACGCCGCAACCTTTCCGCACCAGGGGGCTGCTCCAACCCCTTGATCCTTTTCAGCTGCCCTTTCCGGAATGTTCCCCCTGCCTTGCAACATCCAATATCCTGGCGCTGCGGACGCCTTTCAAATCAACGCCAGCCCATTCGGCAACCTCTCCTGCGGTAGTAAAGGAGGACAAATATTGCAGCCCTTTTTCATTTGTTTTGGGACAAGACAAGAATTTCCATTTCTCGCTGGCCTCTTGGGTGACAAAAGAAACAGCAGCAGCAGCAGTGGCAGCAAGCAGCCGCGTTTGGACTCAGACAGTTTTAATTTCAGGCTGAGTCATAACGCGCCGCTCATAAAGCCGGCATCTGTTTCTTTGCTCTGCGTGATTTGCAGCCGAAGGCGAAGCGAAGGCACGCTGGCCATGGGAAAAGAGAGCAGGCAAGACAAAAGGCGGACAGGCTGTGATGGGCAGGACGTCAAACCTTTCAGTTAGCAAGTAGCAGAAGGCAATGTACAGAGTGGTAGTAGTTGGAGAAAGGCATCCCGTTCCATTCGTGACACAGAGCAGTGTTTCCATTCCGCTGCAATCCGCCTTCTGCCAATAAAGTCGACTGTTCACTTCCTTGTTGGCTGCAGCAAAGCCACGTGATTAATTACGTAGTCTTTACATTATTCCACCCCATTCATCTCATTGCAAAGGAAACACGGTGCAAATGGGCAGCGAGGGGGAGTGCAATCAATTATGTACTATTTGCATACTGGAACGAACAATAATGGTGGTCACCGATTGTATTTGCTGGATTGATTTCTGGTGCAGACATGGAATGAAGAAGTGAAAATCAGATGTTTATTTACTTAATGGATTTACAGCCTATATTTCTTTTCCAGGGAGCTCAAGGTGGTACACATAGCTCCCCCCCCGCCTGTTTTTTCTTCATACAGCTATCAAACAGCTCTTGCCACCAGAAAGTTCTTTCTAATGTTTAATCAGAATCTCCTTTCTTGTCATTTGAATCTGTTGGTTGGGGTCCCACCCTCCAGAGCAGCAGATCAATCTCACTCCATCTTCCACGTGACAGCTCTTCAGATTATTTGCAGACGGCAATCATATCGCCTCTCAGCCATGTCTTCTCCAGGTTAAATACACCCAATTCCTTCTCAGTGCTGTGTCCTCCTCACTGCCCTGACCTTGCAGGGTATCCTGACTTTCCCCCTTGGAAACTCAAACTGTTACTTGGAAACTCAAACTCGAAACTGGAGGTTTGGATAGTTTTACAGCAGGTAAAAGCACAACAGGGAACGTATATGTTGCTCCAACACTTAACATACCCCCTGCACTCTCCTTTTTTAAAAAAAGGTTATATCTTTATTGAAAGTTCAAAAAGTACCTAACTATAGGTGCACCAGACATGGTGAGACACAAACAAAGAAGAGAAAGAGAAACAGAACCCATTCAGAAAGGAAAACGGGGGGTGGGGGGGTGGGGAACCCCCAAAACTGTATATTTTACAAGGTTGTTACTGTACTTCACCAGATCTTAAACTATTAACGGTATTTGTAAGAATGGATTCCAAATATCATTGAATTTGTCCATGGCAAGTCTGCGTTTACATGCAAGTTGTTCATATGTTGCGAGTTTGTATAAGTCTTCAATCCAATCATAGAAGGGAGCCACATTTTTATTTTGCCAGTTTATCAGTATCAGTCTTTCTGCTGGGGTATGGGCATGGAGAGTCCGCTCGTATTGTCCTTTTGTAAGGTTCCATGTGCTGGGTATATACCGTATTTTTTGCTCTACAAGACTCACTTTTTCCCTCCTAAAAAGTAAGGGGAAATGTGTGTGCGTCTTATGGAGTGAATGCAGGCTGCGCAGCTATCCCAGAAGCCAGAACAGCAAGAGGGATCACTGCTTTTGCTGCGCAGCGATCCCTCTTGCTGTTCTGGCTTCTGAGATTCAGAATTCCCCCCCCCCCTTGTTTTCCTCCTCCCAAAACTAGGTGTGTCTTGTGGTCTGGTGCGTCTTATAGAGCGAAAAATATGGTAATTCAAGAGGATATTTTGCTCTGCAAATGTAAGGTTGTTCCGTACAGTTCTGTTGATGGTTTCAGTTACCTCCTGCCAAAAATCTGTCAATATAGGACAATGAAAAAACATACGTTTTAGAGAAGCATTATCCCTATTGCATCTCCAACAGTTAGATATCCACACTCTACTTTTGAAGGCGGGGGGGAGCTCTTTGCAGACTCAGTATTGCCTACTACACTGACTGTCTGAGGCTGTCCAGGGTTTCATGGACCACATATAAACTCCATCTCCAACTCCTTGAAAGATTCCATTAACGGCGTCTCCCAAAAATTTTACACATCACTTGGGAAGACAGGTGAACTAATATCAGTGTACTGGAAGAAGCAAAGATCACCAGTGTCAAAGCAATGATTCTTCAACATCAACTTTGTTGGACTGGTCATGTTGTGCGGGTGCCTGATGGTCGTCTTCTCAAGCAACTACTCTATTCCGAACTTAAAAATGGAAAGTGTAATGCTGGTGGTCAACAAAAGAGGTTCAAAGACTCTCTCAAGGCAAATCTAAAAAAATGTAGTATAAACACTGAGAACTGGGAAACACTGGCCAGTTGGAGAACAGCCATTACCAAAGGTGTCATGGGCTTTGAAGACACTCAAACTCAGGACACAAGGGAGAAATGTGCTAAGAGGAAGGCACGCTTGGCAAATCCACACCGTGCTCAACTCCCATCCGGAAACCAATGTCCCCACTGTGGAAGAACGTGTGGATCCAGAATAGGCCTCCTCAGTCACTTATGGACTCATTGTTAAAACTGTGTTTATGGAAGACAATCTTACTTGGCTACGAGTGATAGAAGAAGAAGGAAGAAAGAAGATTCTCCAGCCCTACCTGGATATGCTGGGGATTGCACCTGAGACCTTCTGCATGCAATGCAGGTGTTCTATTACACAGAGACTTTAATGCCATTGCTGGACATTTCTCAAACCCTTTTGAGAAACCCCCAAGTCCCCTTGAGCAGAACTGGGAAGCCATCCAGGTGAGAGCTGTCACCTGCATCTCCCGCCGGCCTGTTCCCTGGGTAAGAGCTTGAGGAGCTGTCACCAGGCCGGGCAGACATAATGGATAATTAAACCTTTAATCTGATGACTGCTAGCTTCTCTCGGCAATTTATCAGGGCAGGCTGGCAGGCTGGAGATTGAATATACAACAGGGGAAGAAGAGGCAGAGCAGCCACATGGGAACTCAATCTGTAGGCAGTTTCATTTTGTCATTTCATTTCCCTTTATGAGATTGAAGCCGATGGATGAGCCCAAGGAGCAATGGCTCATAGAAGCTCACTTATTTTCCCCTCCTGGTTTTCTTTTTGAACGAGGAACGTTTGTCATGCTGAGAAACTCGACGCCATGATGGCGGGCTTGTGGTAGGATCCTGGAGCATTGAGGCAGGGGTGGTGAACCTCAGGTCTGGGGGTGAGGTCAAATGTGGCCCTCTGTCTGGCCCTTGAGCCTCCCTGCCCAGGCCATGCTCCTCACGGGGCCTGATTTGCACCTTTTCAAGAGGTGGTTCCTCATTAGGACATTGTCAGGGAGCCAGCCAGCAATAAATCACACGGCGTAAATAAGGTTAACTCTTTATTGAAAAAAACCAAGGCTGCTTAGGGGAGCCAAGCCTAATGAGCACAACGACTCTTATCGGTAGGTCTTGCCTCAAGGAGACAGTTATGAAGGCTGAAGACAGCTGCCTAAATTCCCTCCTCTCTCAGGTACCTTCCCAAGCAATCTGAGACTTCTGTCCCTCCTCTGCCCTCTTCATACCTCTTCTGGTCCTGGGATACCGGGGGGTGGGAGGGGAACTGGTCACAGCAGGAGGGGGAAACGCCCTGGCGTCTTCACCAGCCTGATTCATCTCTGCCTCTTGGTCTCTTGCCTCTCTGGTTTCTGATTGTGGACTTCTCTCTGCCACCCAGCAAGATTCCTGGTTGGGGTGGGTGGGATGAACCCATGACTCCCAAGTTCACGCTAACCATGACATCACGCTGGTTCTTCAGTACGGCTGGGAATATCCCTTGCTTGAATCACTGTGGCCAACCAGATGCCTCAATGGGAAGACCACAAGCACACTTGGAGTCCCCAGCAAATAATATTCAGAAACACCCCTAGTTCCACAGTATGTAGAGCATCAGTTTTGAGCTGGAGCAGTGGTTTGTTACAAGCTTGTTTCATTTCTAATTTCCTGCTTGGCCAAGTATAAACGCTACCTCTTGAAGCTGCCTTTTCATTGGCAAAAGTGAGGGATGGGGTTGGCACAGAGGGAAGGAGGAGCGTCATCCAGCTCAGGTTGCCCCTCATCATTGCTCATCCGTTGAGTCTCATCTTTCCCCTCCAACATCAAACTCCATTTCTTTTCCTCCCCTCTGGCTCTAACAGTATCTGTTCAGTATTAATTAACCTAGAGAGGGCGTCAGATACAAATAACACCACCTTTTTGACATCAGGGTGGGGAGAACTGAGTGAAATGAATGCTTTGCAAATGGTGAACGGCTGAAAATTAATTTTCGGTGAGCACAGTGGTGGCTATTAGACTATTATCTGCTCAGGGGCTGAGTGTCTGCTTTGCATGTAGAAGGCCCCTGGCATCTCCTGGTAGGAGCTTATAGTTCTCCTCCTCCCTATTTCCTCATGGCTGAGTGGGGATTTGTTTGTTTGTTTGTTTGCTTGTTTATTTATAGACGACATTTTTCTTCCAAGCTTAAGATGGTGTATGTGGTTCTCCTCCTCCTCATTTCATTCTCACAACAACCCTGTGAGGTAGGTTAGGCTAAGAGATGGCCCAAGGTCACCCGGTGAATTTCATGGCTGAGTGGGGATTCGAACCCTGGTCTTTCCCAGGTCATAGTCTGTCACTCTAACTTTTACGCCAAACTGGAATTGAACCCTGGTCCTCTCAGGTCTTAAGCAACAAACCCAGAACAGCCAAGGCTGTTGGAAGTGCTACCCTCCCCCGCTTTAAATGTATGGTATGAATGTAGCCAATAGCAAGTTGTAGAAGTGGAGCACACATTATTTGTTGTGGTAATGATTTACTTATTCGTTTTGTATAATTTATACACTGCTTGATTGCAAAAAACCAAAAAACCAACCAACGAACAAACCTCTACAAAAAAACAAAACAGTAAAATCAATAAATGTCACAGCCGCACTTCAAAAGTTAAAATACGAAAACAGATTGAAATTAGCTTAACTTTATAAGCATCTGGGAAGGCTTGTCTAAACAGGAATGTTTCCAGCAGGTGCCAAAGAGCAAGTACAGCGAAGGTGGTTAGAGAGTGCAAGGTTGCGGGTTCAATCCAGGTCACATATTCCTGCATTGCAGGGGGTTGGACTAGATGATCCTCAGGATCCCTTCTGTTATAAGAAAAAAGAAACCCTTCTCCTTTTCCCTTATGGGGTATCCAAGAGCCCATATAGAGTCCTTAAGTGGGTTCCCTATCGGTAGGAGAAAACAGAGGCCAACCAGAATATATTGAGAAGCAAAGCAGCTAGTAAGCCTGATCTTTATTCAAGGAACTGTTGCAACAGGGTCCCCACTCACCACACACAGGAGGGAAGAGAGAACCCAGAACAATGGTGTGCAAGCCCTTATATAGACCTTTGAAATTGCCCGCCCTGTAGCCCAAGACCAACCCCCAAAACATCATACATACATCATAGAAGGAGGTGGTCTACAGCAGAAATCCTGTCTGCCAGGATACCTGATAATGGTCACTGATTGCATTACCTAGGCAGTCTGGGCATACTTTTGTGATGGTTAATAGTTTAGTTCCTGAATCCATTCTTTCATACACAAATATGCCCTGAAGACAGAATTTGCAAGCAAAAAGACAATGGGAAGGCTTTCCCCATTTGCCTCCCTTACTGCAGAGGAATCTCTGGGAGAGTCAAAACAGCTTCAGGATTGCTCTCCTGTACTATTTCAGACACGTGGTTTATATACTTACGTATGCGTTTGCCTTGTACATTTATGAACGTTTAATTTATATTTGAGACCTTAGAATTCTGATAACACTTCCAACTCTACAGTCCTATGATTCAATAGGCCGCCTAAGTAACAATGAACTGGTCCCGATTCTTTCCCCTTCCCACGATGTCAGCCTCAGCTTTTGACTCGCTCTCTCTCCACCCCCTCGCAGGTGCTCCACTCCACAGCCTCCTACTGCAAGACCATCTTGGACGACAACAGCTCCTCCGCCCTGATCATCCTCGGCTTCGTCATCATGTCTCCGCTCATCGTGGTGGCCATGGCCATCTACTGCGGCCTGGTCAGGCGTCTCCGGCTCTTCCTGTGCTTCCAGCCTTGGGCCCGGGCCACGTACAAGGGCGTGAAGTGGCGGTGGTACGAAGATGGCGGGCTGTGCGGCTGCGCCAAGGAGTGGAGCAGCCAAGTCAAGGCCTGGGTTTAAGCGCTTCTCGCTCCTCGGTCTCCCTGCCAGCACACCCCTCTCTCTCGTCCTCCAAATCTCATTTTCCCCATAAGGGCGCCATGAAGAAGCAGGCAACGGCTAAACCATCTAGAGGAAACTTCCATGGCTTCTTCTCCTTCCACCAGGGGGCGCTGGGCCTCCCATCGATTCTGGAACTTTCCATGAGATGGAGCATCTTGCTTTCACCATGAACTCTGAGGTTCATCTTAGGGCGTGAGTCTGGGGGACATTTTCAGCCATTTCTTCTGCCAAGCAACCTTCTGGGGTGGGCGGAGCAACAAATGGGCGGAGCAACAAATGCAAATTTTACCTTTGGAAAGTGGCCTACACACACACACCTCCATCCAGGCAAGCAAGAATCAGAATTCAAGGACACATTCCAGGCCAGGCAAGAACATTTGAGGAGGATGCAAGGCTAAATTGGTGCAGTGTGTGTGGCAGTGGCGTAGCGTGGGTTGTCAGCACCCGGGGCAAGGCAAGTAATTTGCGCCCCCTAACCCGTGGATTTGCGCCCCCTAACCCTAACCCCCAGATGTTGCGCCCGGTGCGGCCGGCCCCCCCTGCACCCCCCACGCTACGCCACTGGTGTGTGGCAGTGTGTATCAAGGGCCAGATAGAGAAGCCTGAAGGCCACATGCTGACCTTGGTCCTGAGGTTTCCCCACTCTCACCTTAGGGTAGCTACCACTCTCTTCACTTCAGCCCCCCATGCAAGGATAACAACATACCCTCCAACATTCCTCAGATGAAAATAGGGACATTCTATTTTACATCAGTGGGACGCGGGTAGTGCTGTGGGTTAAACCACAGAGCCTAGGACTTGCTGATCAGAAGGTCGGCGGTTCGAATCCCCACGACGGGGTGAGCTCCCGTTGCTCGGTCCCAGCTCCTGCCCACCTAGCAGTTCGAAAGCACCTCAAAGTGCAAGTAGATAAATAGGTACCACTCCAGCGGGAAGGTAAAAGGCGTTTCCATGTGCTGCTCTGGTTCGCCAGAAGCGGCTTAGTCATGCCGGCCACATGACCCGGAAGCTGTACGCCGGTTCCCTCGGCCAATAAAGCGAGATGAGCGCTGCAACCCCAGAGTCGGTCACGACTGGACCTAATGGCCAGGGGTCCCTTTACCTTTACCTTATTCTACATCGGTATCACTGATGTAGCATTTCCTCCTGGTCAAGTACAAAAGTTATTAGAGGAAACACACAAATCTGGAGTATTTTAAGCACAGAACTCTTTGAATTTATGTACTGCATTTAGGGAAGCCTAATCAATGAATACAACTAACTGGCAGTGGTACTGATGTAGAATAGAATGTCCCTATTGTCATCTGAGGAATGTGGGAGGGTATGTAGCAAGAGTGCTCCGCCTTGCAGGGCTGTTGTCACAATTTCTGATTTAAGTTCTATCAATGCTAAGCAATATTATTTCTAGTGCTCCCCTGGCTATGATGAACAGGGCAGCTGTCTTCTGAACCCACTGCCTTCTGGAGCTCCCACAACTGCTAAGAGACCAGGCTCCCACGGCAGCCACCCTTCAACTGACAACCTAATAGGACCCTGACAGCTTCCCCGCCCCCTTAATGGTAGTCATCCATATTTTGAATCATTATCATATACCAAAGACCCTAATCTTTGGGTTGTACCCCATTAAGTCCTGCTCAGAGTAGACCTATTAGAATCAATGTACCTACGTTATACCACATTCACACCAGACATTTAAAGCACTATGACACCACTTTAAACATTAACGGCTTCCTTCAAGGAGTTCTGGGAGCTGTTTTCTATTAATTCGTTCAGAGACCCTCCTATTTCCCTCACAGGACCAGTGGCATAGCGTGGGGGGGGCGGGGGGGGCGGCAGCACCGGGCGCAACATCTGGGGTTAGGGCAAATCCACGGGTTAGGGGGCGCAAATTACTTGCCTTGCCCCGGGTGCTGACAACCCACGCTACGCCACTGCACAGGACTACAATTCCCAGAATTCCCTGGGAAGAGGAATTGATTGTTAAACTTCTCTGCAGAAGGTATCACTCCCATCTACATGGCTTATATGTAACTGGGACACACCTAGTTTAAGCAAACCCATCTACTGCCACACAGGTCATATGAGTCTCAGGTTTGGGGAAGAACCAGAATATCCAAGTAGGGATTACCAGCTGCCATTTTGGGGAAAAAGAAAGCCGCTATATTTCCCACATGCTTTGTCTTCACCACTGCCAGGCATGCTTGGTCTCAACGTAGCTACCTTCATGTGGAACAAAATGCACAATAGCTGTGAGGATGTGATTAAACCAACATTCTTTCTCCCGAAAGTGCAGAGGTCCAGTTCCAATAAACTGTGAACTGCCATGGTTTTGCAAACACTCTTCCTTGAAGGAAATGTGTGCTGGTCCTGTGGGTTACCTGAGAGGCGTGGTCCAAGTCCGGTCCATGGTCAAAGGAGGCAGTCCGTAGTAGCTGAAGCTGGACGTGGAGGCAGCCCGTAGCAGCTGAAGCTGGGTGCAGGGCAGGGAGTTGGGTGAAGTCAGGAACAGGCTTGCAAGCAGGGAGCCAGGCAGGAAAGCAGGACAGGGTTCAGGCAGGAACTAGCAACCACAATGTTGCTCCTGCAACTTGGGACTGGGGCTGGCTGGCTTTTATCTTCCCTGAGGCATAGGGCGGCCCCGATCCTCAGGTGACTCGCCTCTCCTGGCCTGGAGGCGAGCACTCCTCCTGCAGCTCAGGAGAGGCTGGAGGGTTACTGGACCCAGAGGCAACCTCAGCTTCCTCTGACGGGGCTGAGAGTGGAGCACCTTCAGGCAATGGGTCCTCCATCACCTCAGGAGCCAGAGCAGGCTCAGCTGGTGCCTGCACCTGAGGATTCAGCACAGGTGAGGACCCTGGCTCAGCTGGTTCTGGAGATGGGGAATCCTGTGCAGGCTGGGATCCCTCAGGTTCAGCATCCGAGTCCGAATCCCAGGCCATCATAAAATGCTTTCCTGGTTGATGTCTTCGGAGGACGTCCTGTCCCAGAACCCATGAGACATGTCCTCTAGTCTAGATGAATGATCCATTCACACAGATATCAGGCCTGCAAGTGTGTCCAATGGCCGGATGGATGATGGGAATTGTAGTTCAGCCACAGTTGTAGGGCCAAAGATTCCCCACACCCTGATCAAAGTAGACCCACCTTGGCAGGAGGCTTCTCCTCTACCTTCATGCTACCTTTTAACAGAAACAAATGTGCACGCTGTGTTCTATGATCCGCCCGCTCGCCTTCCACAAATGCATATTATGTGCAGAACCTTTGGCTCATTTAAAGTGCATTTCTTTAACCCGTTTACAGTGGGTTGGAGGGGAAGTGACAATCTC
Organism: Podarcis raffonei; assembly: GCF_027172205.1. Lineage (NCBI taxonomy): Eukaryota > Metazoa > Chordata > Lepidosauria > Squamata > Lacertidae > Podarcis > Podarcis raffonei. Next base: position 71,767,428 of record NC_070609.1, on the reverse strand, counting down.
GACCCCCTTCTTTGAAATGGTGTGTGAAACTCTGCTGTCTGTTCTCTGTAACTCTTCCAGCTCCTGCTTCTGATGTATAAATATGTGGTTATCCTGGGCTCCACCTGTACGATTTCCATGTGATACCTGATGCTCCTGCAATCTCTTCCAATATATTAAATATCATTTTTTATACTAATAGATTTCCATTATTTTCTTTTTTTAAAAAAACTTTTTTTATTTGTTTTCACAAATATGAATTTATAACAAAACCAAATACCTGTACATATCCACATAAAGAGATTTCCCTGAATCTTGAGACTTCCCATATCCCCTCCATGGGTCCTAATGTCAACATTTTCAACTGCGTCTTATATCATAGTCTATATTTTATATCTATTCATATTGCCCATAGTGTTTCTTACATTACAAGTGTTGGTAAAATCCTGCTAATGTTTTAATCTGCTTACAGTGGTCTCCTAAATAAATTATATTTCCCCCCACATTCTTTCTTTAAAATTTTGTCTTCTTGGTCCCTGAGCCATTCCTCTCTGGTAGGACTCTTCTTTCTATCTCTGGGCTAGTAGCATCTGTGCTGCTGTTGTCGCATGCATAAAAAGCTTTTTCTGTTCCTTTGATATGTTGGTACCTACTTACAATTCCTAATAAGAAGGCTTCTGGGTGTGTGTGTGTTTTACAAGTTATTTCAAAGTTATTTTTCAGTTCATTATATATCATTTCCCAGAAAGCCTTTATTACTTTACATGACCACTACATATGTGATAAAAGGTATCTTCTTTTTCTTTACATTTCCAGCAGGTATTCATACTTGTTCTATGCATTTTTGCTAGATTACTAGGAGTCAAATGCCACCGGTACATCATTTTCATATAATTTTCTTTCAGCATACAACATGTCATAAATTTCAGATCTGTTTTGCATAACCTTTCCCAATCTGCCATCTGAATATTATGCCCCAATAGATTTCCCTTATTCTCATCTCCCTCCTTCCCTTCCAGTAAATTCAGGACAACCGAGGAGGCAAGAGGATGCAGACATGGCTAGAGGAAGGGTTGACAACTTTTTGAGGCTCATGGGCGCGTTTGGATTTTGGAGCAAGGGCCATGCGTGATCCGCCCCCCCCCCAATCACTTTTCTCACCTCCTCAGGATCAAACCCCTGTCTTCAGATATATATATATATATATATATATATATATATATATATATATATACACACATATATATAAACAAACTAGAAAGCATATGTGTGTACATGCACATTTCGCCTTTTAAGGAATCTGGGTAAAAGTCAGACCCAGTAGAATTATTCTGAGCCCTGAAAAGCACATAGAGCTGAAACAGGAAGTTGGGAAGAGCATCACTTGCCCCACTTCCTCCTTCAGCATTATGCAGTTTTCAGTGCAGCTCGTGACCAAGTGGGCAGTGCGCCCCCTTTGTGGGCACCAGGGCAAGACTTCAAGGGCACCCTTATGCCCACAGATATTACGTTGATGAACCTGGGTTGAGAGAAATGTCAGCTCCCCCCTAGCAATATATCCTGATTATAGTCCATTAAGAAACTACGGTGTTAAGAAGTTTATAAATTGTGTGTGTGTGTGTGTGTGAGTGAGAGAGAGAGAGAGAGAGAAAGAAAGAGAAAGAAAGAAAGAAAGATGTACACCATGGGTAGGCAAACTAAAGCCCAGAGGCCCAATCGCCTTCTCAATCTGGCCCACGGATCAGTGTGTTTTTACACGAGTAGAATGTGTCCTTTTATTTAAAATGCATCTCTGGGCTCTTTGTGGGGCATAGGAATTCGTTCGTTTTTTTTCCTTTTCAAAATATAGTCCGGTCCCCCACAAAGCCTATGGGACAGTGGGCCAACCCCCTGATGAAAAAATTTGCTAACACCCCCCCCCCCAAGAGGAAGCTGTTATGCTGGTGTCTCTAAGTCACCTTCAGAATCCGAATTTGCTGGCTGCATTCCATCATTTGGTGTCATTTTATAAATGTGGATGCCAGACCAGAGAACAATGTTCCTCCCAAATCTCCAAACACATAACATTGCTTTTCTATCAATGCTGTGGCTTTTCCATCAGCGATAGCAAAGAAACAAGCCCTCTTCCCCAGAAGAAGCCTTGTTAATAATGTCGGCGAAGATTGAATTTGCCCTTTTTTCTATTATTTCCCCAGATGAGAGGTTTTAATATCATTAACAGAAAAATGAAATTGCTGGGGAACCGCCATTAACCTTCCCGCAGCGCAGGAGAGGCTTTCAGGGGTGAAATAAAATTGGATTTCATTTCCCATATCAGGTAGCTAAAATGCCTTGATGACTTGGCCTTTTCCATGCCCTCTGATTCCCTGGGCTGGCAATCTGCCAATGTCGGCATTGAAAAGTTGTTGTCTATGGAGCCAGGCTATGGCCCCATCTAGCTCAGTACTGTCTACACGGGCAGACAGAAGCTCTCCAGGGTTTCAATGAGGGGACATTCCCAGCCCTACTTGGAGATTTTGGGTCTCGAACCTGGGACCTTTTGCATGCAGAGACGGTGCTCTGCAACTGAGCTACGGCCCTGCTGCAAATCAGAGACCACCAACCAACCATTACGGAAAGATGCTTTCTTAATTGCCTGCATAAGCTCCCCAGCACAGAAAAGTTTCAGCAGGCGTGCAGAGCAGTGTTTCTCCACACTTGAGTCTCCAGCTGTTTTGGGACTACAATTCCCATCATCCCTAGCTAGTAGGACCAGTGGTCAGGGATGATGGGAATTGTGATCCAAAAGCAGCTGGAGACCCAAGTTTGGGAAACACGGGTAGAGGTGAAAGCGGAAGGTGCCTGCCAATTTTTTTATTGGCAGAGCATTTCACTGGGTCAATGACATGGTCGATGACACAGTTTCTTGTTGCTGTCAGATGAGCCTTGGCAACTCACCAATGGCACTCCTGTGGATAAGCTCAGTGTCTGAGCCAGGAATAAGGTAGGCTTCCTCAAACATGGCCCTCCGGATGTTTTGAGGCTACAATTCCCATCATCCCTGACCACTGGTCCTGCTAGCTAGGGTTCATGGGAGTTGTAGGCCAGAAACATCTGGATGGCTGAGGCTGAGGAAGCCTGAGATAAGGGTTTGGTCCCTAAGTTACCTTGGACCTTAAGTTGCTCAGGGCTTTGTAAAATAAAGCCAAATGAGAAACCAAATTTGACAGGTTTCGCTATTCCTGAGCATAATCCAATCTAAACCTCAAGGATCAGGTCTAATTGATCCAGATGTGACCTTCCATCTGTCTTATCAAAGAGGTGGTGGTTACTTGGCTGTGCTGGAGGCAGGGGACTGTTGGTTACCATGGAAATTCAATTCCCCCATTAACCTGATTGGGGAAGACAACCGGGATTTTCCTGCCAAATGCCTCTCTGATTGAGCCTTCGAGCTTTGAAATGTGAAGGGGGGAAATGCGAGGCAAGGGTCAAGCTGAAAGCTGAGTCCAGAGCGCAGCAAGAGGATGTGCTTGAAATGTTGAAGGTCCCAGGTTCTCAACTGCTCACTGGGAGTTCCTGCTGAAAGAATTACAATGAACTGCTGAGCCAAGTTCAAGGTGTTGGAAGTGGTGTACATGTAGGAATGCGTTTAGGCACTAGAAAAAGGTATATTGTTATTATCCTTCCTTGTCGCATTAGTGAGATCAGCAGAATGCCATCCTTTGCACCTTAAACTTGGAAGCTAAGGCGAGGTTGATTTAACCTTCAAGAAACAATAATCCAGGTTGCTTTAAGGCAGACTCAATTTTCCCTGGTATTACCCCTCTTCTACCCCTTAGAAATAACAATCATACACACATTGTTTTGTGAAGAAATAAAAGTAGTATTTACTTACATAATCTAGCAGCAACTACAGTCGCAAAATGAAGGCAGGTTATAACCACTATCTAAATCACAAAAGGACAAAATGTAAGTTCAAAAATGGTGCCTGACTTGCATTGCTCAGGCATGCGCATGTGGTCAGTTTGGAAGCATGATGAAGAAAGAGGAGGCCGCCCAGGAAGGAAGGAAGTATGCAGGGTTACAGCTTCCTGCTAAGGCAGACAAAGGAAGTGATCTCACATAGTTCTCTCTAAAATAATTTACATGAAAGCTCTGTGAGCTTCAGCCCCTTCATGTGCCCATCTGGCAAAGCATAAATTGTTGGTTTGACTGCAATCATGTCTCACTGTACAAAAGCCCCATACAGCTTGGGACCTGGATACATGACAGGTAATCTCTTCCCTTGTATGCCCAACTGATCCCAGAGCAAGACAGAAGAAGAGGAGGAGTTTGGATTTGATATCCCGCTTTATCACTACCCGAAGGAGTCTCAAAGCGGCTAACATTCTCCTTTCCCTTCCTCCCCCACAACAAACACTCTGTGAAGTGAGTGGGGCTGAGAGACTTCAGAGAAGTGTGACTAGCTCAAGGTCACCCAGCAGTTGCATGTGGAGGAGCGGAGACGCGAACCCGGTTCACCAGATTACAAGTCTACGGCTCTTAACCACTACACCACACTGGCTCCTGAAGGTGCCATTTCTCCAGGTGGTCAATTCCATGTGGTGTAGTGGCACTGACCCTCCAGTCACACCTCAAGCAGGCACTATCTATTTCCTGTTCTATCTTCTGGGGTTGATGAGGCATGTGATCCTCACCTTCCCTGAGCCTGCTCCAGCTGAGGAATCAGGCAACTCTTCCCAAAGCTAACAAGCCCCACCTGACCTGCGAGTCCTTGCACTCCTTCCCTCCAAACTGGCAGCTGTTCCTTCTGGAATCCTGAAGTCACGGTTGGTACGTCCCATTTTGCCACTTGAGGCAAAACAGGAAGTGCCACCCTCCTCTCCCACACCACTACCAGATGCCACATTCACCACCACTTAGCCTCTTGCCTGTGGCACTGCAGCAGTGCTTGTCTCTGGGAAACGTGGTGTATTCACCACCAAACATTGCAGGGGGCCTTTTCTGGGTGTTTGGCGTCGTTTTGGAGTGACTCGGATGGTGTCGGATTTTTGGCAAAATCCTGACCCCGGGGGTTAGGGTGCCGAGGGCTTTTTTTTTTGTTTTTTGGTCTCTGGGAAACATAGTGTTTTCACTGCCAACTGTTGCATGGGGGCTTTTCTGGGTGTTTGGTGCCATTTTGGAGTGAATGTCAGATTTTTTGCGCAATGTGCCCCTCTAGTCCTCTCTACGTGGCCCTCAACTTTCTCCAGAACATCCCCTTTCTCCAGGCCAGGCCATCACAGTCCCTGCTCCACACCCTTCCATGAGATGTCTGAGGTGAACTCTCATAATTTTGCTCACCTGGATGGAGGATAGAGAGGTGTCTGCATGTGTGTAAATTTAGCCTACTGTGCAAAGGTGATGTTTACATTATTGCCCTAGCCACTTTGGCCTCTGGCCACTGGCAGGTGGCCCCAGTAGATGGCCCAGAAGGGAAGATGAAAAAGCTTCCCCAACCCTGATGTAACAGAAGAAGAGTACTACCACTATTAGGCCTGCAGCTTATCTCCCAACAAGATGCAAGATACGTCTTGCTACGGTTAGCTCTGCTTTAGAAAAACCTCCTGATGGATTACTGCAGTGTGTTGTTAGTCATTGGGCTGCCTTTACAAACAGTTAGGAAACTCCAGCCAGACCAAAGTACAGCAGTGAGGTTATTAATGAGGACTGGTAGATATGCAGTTCCCAAAGATCCTTGGGGAAAGAGATGGACTCTGAATATTGTAGGGGAAAAAGGGGGAGTTTCCTAATAACTCTCAGCACCCTTAAGAAACTACAAGGCAGCAGATTGGACCCATCAGTGTTGTGGCATCTGCTGCCTCTGCCTCACTTGGCCTAATCGTAAGTCTGGCCGTGCCACCTTGACAGATTTCTCCCAAAGTATTATCAAAGTGACTTATGCAGTTTCAGAGACCAAACCAAATCCGCACAATTAATCAACTCCCAGAGGTTGTGGCTTTCTCAGAGCACGTGCAAAGACTTGTTTTGGAAGTTAACTCCTAGCTGGGGAAGGGTTCGTCGAAGAAATGCCGCAACCCTCCTGCGCTCTGCCTGTAGCCTAAAGCGAGTTCGCTTTCTGCTGTATCGTTTTATTGAGCTCCGTCACCAAAGATTAATGGGGTGCATTTGCATGCAATGCGGAGTATCATATCCAGGGTTCTCCTGCAGAGATGTGCAAACCTCAGGCCAACTACAACGAAGCTCAAAAACGTGAAAAAAGCAAAGTAGGGACAAGTTAGTGCAGGGTTCATAAATATCCCAGAAGTGTCTGTTTGCAACATTAACGTCCAGTGACCTTCATGAAGTCAAACGGGTGTTCAGTCTCAGCTATATATTTTCCTAACCAGACCTCTGCAAAACGGCAGGCACACATGTTTGATGTTAGCAGAGAGATCCCGGCTGGGACTTCCGGGTTGGCGCCATCGTCTAATGGCGGATTCCCTCCGAGCTCCGGAGGGAATCTGCTCAACAGGGGTCGGGTTCTGCCGCGGCGGCGACGCGGGGACCCTTAGAAACCACAGGCGCTGAAGCCTGTGGACCTGGTGACTCGGTGGGCACCATTTGCGCGCCCCCCCGACCCGCAAAGAAGCCTTTTTAAAGGCTTCGGAACGGGGGACGGAGGGAGGTGTGGTGCTGAGAGTTCGACTGCTTCCCCTGCTGAGTGAAGCCGCATGCCATGGACGGAGAGCGTTAACTTCTTCTTTTGAACTTTTGGATCAAAAGTAACGACCCGTGAGTAACACGGTAATTGGACTTAAAAGGGAAAATTACTTCTGGGAATTCGGCAAGATCGGGTAAGGTGCTAAAAAGGAAGTCAACCTGCCCGCCTTGTAAAACATCGTAAAGCAAGGATTTTATTACTAAGGTTGTGTGAATGTCTTTTTTTGTGTGGAAAAGTGCAATTAACTTTATATTGGGCCAATTTAAGTGACTGTGCTGGAGGATAAGAGAATGGAATTCACCCCTCCCCCAAAACCCGGGAGCGATCGGGGAGAGAGCCTGTGGAAGAGGTTTATAGATTTTGACAGCTGTCAAATTAGCTGTCAAAGCTGGAAAAAAAAAGGAGAACTGTGTCTTTGCTGTCTTTGCTGGTTACATTTGATACAATTTGGTAACAAATTGTTAAAAACAAAGAAGAAAAGGTTAATTTGTCATTAAGTAACTAGAATCCCTCTAGAGGGGGTTCAGGACATTACAAAAATGGCTGTAAGTGGAAAAATACTGGCTGAACTGGAAAAGACCTTCCGGCTTTTGGGAAATCTACAGAAACAGACAGATGTTTTGACTATGAGTGTAATAACAATGAAGGGAACAGTAAACAAAATTGCTGAACCTGGAAAGGATATGATTCAAGCTCCTGCAGATGAACAGGGAAGTGTTGTTGCTGATACAAAAATCCTTATAGCCAAACAGGAGAAAGAGTCTGAGTCATTTGAGATGCCATTTAAAGAATATGAGAAAGAAGGAGGCGCTGGGATGTTGCAGATGGCTAAAGAGAGCCAGAGGCCTGTTAAGTTGGAAACAATTGAAAATAAGAACATGACAATGAAAGTTTGGCTGGAAGTGAAGAATGGAATCTGGAGAGATCTCCTCTTATGGGGATCTGAAGACATATGGAATATAAATATGGACAGTACAGAGTTTGGAGCCTTTGGGACATTTGAACTTATGAGAAGCAAGAAACAAGATTTTGGCTCCATTGTTAAATATGGAGGTCTGGCTGGAAGAAATATGGATTTTACTGGAACAGAGCCTCTTCGAGATTCGGAATTTAAAATAAAGGACTATCAAGAAAACCGGCAGAGAGAAATTGAGAGAGGGTTAAGTGCCTCGGATGTGAGATTGCCAGGCTGATTTTGGATGGACTGATGGACTTTGGTTGGGGATCGAAACCGGGAAAGGGGGTGGGAGGGTTTCGGGAATTTAAAGGGTGTAAAAATATGATTCTGTTTTAATTAAGTTGGCTTTTGCCACTAACATAAAAATGGGGAATTTGGGGAGAGATTTGGGGCCGACCTTAGCAAAAGATTATCAAAATAAGTGTTTCGTGTATAAAGATTGGGATTTTTAAGTTTAAATAGGTTAATTAAATTGATGGAGGAATTTAGGGAAAGTATGTTAAGAATAAGTTTTGAAATATAAAGATAGAGGTTTAGAAGTTAAAATTTGTTTAAGATAATTGAATTAGAGGAAATAAGGTAAAGTGGGGGGGATAAAAATTGCTGAGCTAAAAATTGGAATTGGAATACAAGAAGGGCAGGTGTGGGGAAGTCAAGGAAATTGGGTATGGAATGTAATTATGGTAAACTTTTTAAACTGCTGTTTCTCTTTTTCTCTTCTTTTTTCTTTTTTTCTTTTCCTCTTTTCTGTTTTCCTTTGTATTCTCTTTTGAAAATTTTAATAAACATAATTAAAAAAAAAAAGAGAGAGAGATCCCGGCTGGACCAAGACTGTATATCTGGGCATTTGGAGAGAGCACAGGTAATAAAATGGTTATCTGAGCAAGATGTAGGGCGTTAACTATATATATATATATATATATATATATATGGCATTTACAGAGCTTCTTCAAAGCACACAGTAAAAAGCAGCAAACATTTTAAAGCAAATGGATAAAAAGTGCTTCTCTGAGCTGATATTGGGGCCCAATTGCCTGCAGTTAAGCAAGATGTGTTTGGCTGGAGGATCTTAGGACCAAACTCCATATTATAAGAACCTAAAAAGAGCCCCATTGGATCAGCCCAGTTGGTTGCTGGACCAGCCTATCTGGTCCAGCATCCTATTCTCACAGTAGCCAATCAGATGGCTCCAGGAAGTCCCCTGGCAGGACATTAAAGCAACAGCCGTCCATCAATGTTATTCATGAGAACCTAAGAAGAACCTGGGTCAACCAGCCTGCCTGGTCCAGCATTCTGTTCTCACATTGACCAACCAGATAACCATTATAAGAGAGCCAGCATGGTGTAGTGGTTAAGAGCGATGGACTCGTAATCTGGTGAACCGGGTTCGCTTCCCCGCTCCTCCACATGCAGCTGCTGGGTGACCTTGGGCTAGTCACACTTCTCTGAAGTCTCTCAGCCCCACTCACCTCACAGAGTGTTTGTTATGGGGGAGGAAGGGAAAGGAGTTTGTTAATCGCTTTGAGACTCCTTAAGGGGAGTGAAAGGCGGGATATCAAGTCCAAATTCTTCTTCTTCTTTAAAAAGCTCACCAGCAGGACCCGAGTGCAGCAGAACTCTCCCCACTTGTGATTCCTGGCTATTGGCGTTCAGAGGTGTGCTGCCTCTGACAGCGAAGGGGGAACATAGCGTCAGGCTTCAGGGAATCTGACCCCCCCGCCTCATGGCAGGCTGCCAGTAATGGAAAAAACAAGAAACTCTTAGCAAGGTATTTTATTCAATATTCACAGAGAGAGACGTAGGAAGCAGTGTCTCAGATAATAGCGTTGCTCCAAGTCCCACCCCCTCCCTCTCTCCTACTGTACGTCATCCCTGCGTCCGCTGATCTGTGCTTTCTGCCTCTGAGCTTTCTGTTCTACTACTCCCAATGCTCACCTGGTCCTGGGAAGAAGAAGAAGAAGAGGAGGAGGAAGAGGAAGAGGAAGAGGAAGAGGAAGAGGAAGAATTTGAATTTGATATCCCGCTTTATCACTACCTGAAAGAGCCTCAAAGCAGCTAACATTCTCCTTTCCCTTCCTCCCCCACAACAAACACTCTGTGAGGTGAGTGGGGCTGAGAGACTTCAGAGGAGTCTGACTAGCCCAAGGTCACCCAGCAGCTGCATGTGGAGGAGCAGGGAATCAAACCCGGTTCACCAGATTACGAGTCCACCGTTCTTAACCACTACACCACACTGGGAGGGGAGGGGTCAGGAATACTTTCTAAGGATGCTGAGTCTGTCAGCTGTCTCTCCCCCAGTACTTCTTCTTCCTGCTGCTCCCCTCCCAATATTTCACAGTTTCTCCCTTCTGCAGCCTCTATGACCTTCTGCAAACCACTGTTGTAGATCTCTTCTCGGGAAGGTTCAGGAAGAGGGGGCGGCGGTGCCTACCGTTCCTCCTCAGTCCAGTCCCTGACACATAGTCATCATAGATCAATGGCAACATTCTGAGGGATTCTGCAAGGCCAATGACTCTGCAGAACTTGGTCCTGATGCCATTTCACCGGAACAAGATCTTGGCTTTCCAGAAATAGGTACTGGTGACAAACCAGGGATGAGCAACGCACTCGGGTTGAATGTTATCTGTTAGCTCTGTTCTGTCCCGTTTTCTCTTTGCTATGGTCATTGTTTTTATTTAAACTGTGAACCAAGACAATGTACATTGACCACTAACAACAAAACATACGTTGCATATATTATTGCCAATTTATTGTGCTGTTTTTGTGACGTACAAATGGCATGAGAAGACTTGGTCTATTTATTTGTATCATTTATCACCCCTATGATCCCTGTTTATAAAACTCAGTAACAAGTCGATTTAAAAAAAATTAGAGGCAGCCCTCCTTCAAGTGAAGAAGAAGAAGAAGAAGAAGAAGAAGAAGAAGAAGAAGAAGAAGAAGAAGAAGAAGAAGAAGAAGAAGAAGAAGAAGATTTGTGGGCCTAGAGAAAAGCAGCACAGAGGTAAGGGAGAATTCTTCTTACTGCTGCTTATCTGTTCAGCGTGGAATTTGCTTCCTCCTACTGGGCTTAGCCACAAACTAAGTGTGTGTAAGTAAATGATGCAAGACGAACTCATTACATGGCTGACATAGCAGCAGCTACCTGTGATTCCTTAGTGGGACGAGATCCTTAAGCCACCAGAGAGCTTATGTAAGAGATATTTTGGTTGACATGGCACCAAATTTAATTTTAAATTTGTTTCTAGCCAATAGCACACGAGAGCCAACCTGGATCAGTGGACACAACCCCCTGATTAATTGGGATTGTTTCAAGAAGGTCATTATAGTGTACAGATCAGAAAACAGAACTGTGACCAGTATATGAACAAGGAAAGTGGTGTGTGTGTGTGATACAAATTTAATAAACTACTACTACTACTACTACTACTACTACTACTACTACTACTACTTTTCACTCTCTGAAGCCTCTTGATTCAACTGGAGCAGTTTTCTGAGTGAACATTTGGCTCAGCCCCTAAATAAACAAGGAGATTGCTCAAAAATTGCTGAGGGTTGAATTATTCACTTTTCCAGCTCATGATTTTCTAGGATGCTGAGCGATGCATTTTTGACCCCTGCCGAACATGCCATTTCTAATAAGGAAAACAAAGGGCTGTATAATTTTTCTGATGCTGACATGAACGCAAAACAACAACTGGATGATTTAATCCAAATATATATTCATCGATTTGTAGGGGAGAGATGGGATAAGGGTACATACTGAATAGCAAGAGAAGAGGGGGAAGAGGACGAGTGAATTGTTTTCAAAGGCATCTGGATATATGAAAATCAAGTTTTCAGCATGACTTCTCTAATGCCACCGTTGCGAAATTAGCAGCTGCTGTGACGTCAAAGGAAGGATCTTATTTCTGCTGTAGAGCTGCATGCCTTGAATTCACAATGACTGACTAGGCTTGTGTTGTGTTGCGTGATTGCCTTGGGATTCCTTCTCTGATTTCTACGTAAGGCATTAGAAGTCTCTGTTGGGAGGAAAGCAACAAAAGCATGCCAGGAGCTACCTGAACCAGTGGAGGGTGATGGTCAGAAAGGCAACAGAGGACTCAGCTACACAGCTGCAAATAAAACGTTTTGAATGTGTTGTAAAGTGCAATGTACAATTGTGACACTAGATGGTGACGGTGAGCTATAGCAAATTCAATGCATTTTTCAAAACGATTTTTTAAAAGCATTTTAACGTTTTCAGCATGTGTGTAGATTCCACCCTGTTCTTCCCTCGCTGATCTTTCTCATGTCGTGTGTCCTTATGCTTTCCTTCCTTCCTCCTCCTTCTCCAAGCCACTTTGCTTTGGATCTTTTGTTAATCTCTTGACCTGATGACTCTATGATGGTCCCATATAAGCTTCTACTCAGAATGGCTTTGTTTGCCAGGAATAAAAAACACCTTAAGTTCCTTTATTCTTTCTTTCTCTCCCCCCTTCCCCCAATATTATTATTAGGTTTTACAACAAATTTTAACATATTCACTGCTGATAATATAATCACAAAATAAGTTTCCAAATGCCCCCCCACGACTTCCCCCAACTTCCCTTTCTGGTTTATAATGCATTTGCTTCTCCTGCATATTATCTTATTCCCTAATATAGTAGAGTTGAAATTATAGATCATTATTATATTTTATTAGTTAATTGTAAGTGTCTAATCAAACCCGGCAAGTGAGTCTGTTTCTTTACGTTGCTTCTGTATATACATCACAAAAGGTTCACAGTCTTTTAAAAAAGTCTCTATTATCCTAAGTTTCTTTGTTCTTTCAACCAGCAGTCTTGCCAGACTATTTATTTCTGCATTCTGCTGATATGTGTGTGTGTGTGTGCGCGCGTAACCCAAAAGGTCCCTTTCTCCAGCATCCTAGAGTCACCCAACCAGCATGTTGTTAGCATCTGTCTCCTACTCAAGAGACAATGGAGTGCGCTTCTGGAGGTGAAGTCAAACTGCTGCCTTGGCAGCACCCAAGTGACTTCCCCTGGGCTGCCCAGACAACAGGACTCCCCTCTGTGCCTCGCTGATGTGGTCCAAAGGAAAGCAGAGCAATACAATGCATGTAGGTCATCAATTGTAAAATTTTATTTTCAGTTTATAAAGCAATTCTATATCCTCCCACCACGCTGACAAAGAATTCTACGAAACAGTAGTCAATATCCGGAATCACTGTTCAGTGTTGGACATCATACTTGCTGAATGAATACACAAAGCTTCACAGCTTGTCTTTCATCGTACACGGTCTGGTACCTCGCTTCATTTAAAGATTTTCAGAGATTTTGAGACTAAAGATTTCATTTTGTACTTTTGATGGTTTGAAGGAATTCTATAAAGATTGTCTATTGCGTATGTACATGGTCATCGTGTTGCCTAGACATTGCTGACGTTCTCTTTGCAACACAGCGGTCCAAAGGAAATAAGAGCAATACATTTGGCACCAGCTTGGCTGTCAGAGTTGCCAGAAGGAGGCCTACAAGGTGCCATCCAACCATCTTAGGGACTCCACTCCAGATTTGTGTAGGGGTTCTTCTCCCAAAGATATCCTGCAAGGCAGTATAGGTTTAGGATGAGAGTTTTCCTTCTCCTAGATGGGCTACCTTCCCATGTTGACGAGCCCCACCTGCCCCTCACTTTCCTCTACAGCACATGCAGAAACCACCTTCTTGACCGCTGGACCCACTATTGGTCTCATCTGCTCAATCCGCCAGAGCCTGTCTTTACACGCAGGCAAAGTCCCTAACAATCAGTGTGAAAGTAGAACTTTTTAGTCACTGAAAAAAGTATTCTCGCCCCTTTGTGCCTTTTGAGCCAATCAGAGTGAAAGGAGGTGAGGATTGGCTCCTAGGATTACTCTGGAGAAAGGTTGTGGGAAGAGCACCAAGGAGGAGTTGTTCTGCATGCTCCAAAGCTCCGCACTTAGGAACACTGAAAGCACAGTTTTTAGAGAATGGTGTGCAAGTTATTTTATGCACAATGGGAAAATGCAACTTAACTCACTCAAAATATTATACTGGAGCACTCGGAATGATTCACCTGTGTATGTGCCCAGAAAATAGTAGAAACAGATAGAGGTCTGCATTGATCTCTAATTATTATTATTCCATAATTATAGGATTATTGCATAATCTTAGAAGGTTGTATGTAACAGAAGGGGGCATGGCTATGACTACCATGAAGGAACCCTGCACTTCTGAATTCGCCTCTACTGTGGATATATATAGCCAAACTCCAACAGCATCAGCCTATAGACTCTTGAAATATTTGTATGGGCAAATCTGACCAGTTGCACGATGGCATAGTAGTATCTCATTATGCATGGTGATCCCTGATTGGCTAGAAGAAGCCCCCAAAGTTTGACAGTTTCCCTGAGCTAAAGGTTTTGTATGTATGTGTCTGTTGCCATGGAGGGGGGGAATAAGACCATTAAGTCTAGAATCGAAAATTACCTAACGCTTTCACTGTTATCTCTGATGAACAGAGAAACACAAACTGGCCACCGGCCACTGTGTCCGTAGCGTTACTTAAAGAAAGAACAAAATCCAGACCTACAAAGGTCCCTTATGCAACTCTGCCTTTTAAAAAATACCCCGTTAAATATTTCATGGTTGCTGCGGGCAGCATTTCAGGGCTCTCGTCGTCAGCCTTCTTCTGCGTTATGAAACATTTATCAGGCCAAGCCAGGAAGTCAACATCGCTGGCTGACAAGCCTGAAATTATTTGCAAACTGAGATGGAGCGAGTGAAAAGATATGTAGCACATGACCCTGAGGATTATGCTAAGCAAAAGAGTGAAGCAGAGGAGGCTGATCCGTTATGGCAGATGGGGCAGTGCCCCACAAACCTCTGTCTGCCCTCATCCTGCTTCCACTTGCCTGCTTTCCTATTTCCATCCAGTCCATGGTGTCGCCCTGCCTGTCAGCTTCCTCCTCAGCCTCAGTGTCGCCCTCTCCAGGCGGGAGGAGGATGGGGACAAAACTAGAATCCTTTGGCTCTGCCATTGGCTCTGGCGCCACCTACTGTTGGCCTCCCTGCCTTCTGCCCTATCAGCTGCCACTGCCTTCCAGTATTGTCCTTGTTAAGTTGTGGGTGAACATATCAGATGACACAGCGATTCTTCAAACAGCTCTTGTTTATTCACAGGCCAGAACAGAACTGAACTGAAGGGTTCAGCCAGCCTGCTTATATAGAGCTCCACTACAACACAACAGTAACAACTTTCTGTAACTATCCAATTACTGAACGTCACTTTCAATCCCTTATTTGCACATGTGGACCTGAGTGAAAACTATCTACAGTATCCCCCTGCTGGCCCAGGGTGAGAACTTCAGTACATAACAGTCCTGGCCCTGAAATGGCAACTAGGTGGCTGGGCAAGGGAGCTACCAGAAGAGAAATAGGTGGTTATTCCAAAATAAGCAGGCAAGGATGCAGTTTGGCTGATGGTTTTCAAACAAGCTTTCTGTGTCTGTGTGCCCCGGAGACCTGTCAGGAGAAAAGAAGCAAGCATACCTCTCAGTAAAGATGAAATCAATCTAGACTACCCACTCCTAGACAGAAGTGGGGGTCTGCAACAAAATGTTACGGCGTGCTCCTGTCTAGGGCTTGAACCAGCCAGCCACACCCCTTCCTGAGAAAGGATTTCGACCCTCATTTTCTCAGAATTTCCAACAGTTAATCAGCACCTGCCAAAGGAATATGGTATTGAAAAAGAGGAATGCTACCTACGTAGGGAATATGCTGAAAATGTGATTTCATCTAAGGGGATTTTCCAGCTTAAACTGGCCCCTCTCACAATCTGCCAACTGCACTAGGTAAAGATTGCAGCCCAGGGGGCTGAGCTGTTTCACTCAAACTCGATATTAACTTTGGAAAGAATGACTGGCATGGTGGCGATTCAAGGGAACGTTTGTTCTGAAATAATCACGATGGAGACTACCCGATTTCAGGTTGTTCAAGAAGATCCTTGCCTCAGGCTGACCCCAATCATATCCTACAGGCCACAGCAAATCACAAGCAACCATCCCAGCCTATTCTTCCTTCCTTGGGACAGGTAACCATTGACGTTTCACTGCCACCTGTGACACCTCTGTCCCCATTTTCTAAATGTGCCAATCCCCTTTGTCTAGCCAGGACTGTTTCTTCTTCTTTGGTGATCACTCGTAGCCGAGTAAGATTGTCTTCCATAAACACAGTTTTAACAGTGAGTCTGTAAGTGACTGTGGAGGCCAATTCTGGATCCACACGTCCTTCCACAGTGGGGACATAGGTTTCCGGGCGGGAGTTGATCACAGTAAAGGTTTACTAAGCATGCCTTCCTCTTAGCATGTTTCTCCCTTTCATCCTGAGTTCGAGCGTCTTCAAAGCCCATGACACCTTTGGAAAAGGCTGTTCTCCAGTTGAAGCACTCACAGGCCAGTGTTTCCCAGTTGTCAGTGTTTATACTACATTTTTTTAAAAAAGATTTGCCTTGAGACAGTCTTTAAACCTCTTTTGTTGACCACCAGCATTACGCTTTCCATTTTTAAGTTCGGAATAATAGAGTAGTTGCTTTGGAAGACGATCATCAGGCATCCGCACAAGAAGAACATAAGAAGAACCTGGCTGCTGGATGTGGCCATATGGCCCATTTAAATAGTTGTTTTTACTGATTATTTTGTTGTTCTGTTCTCTTTGTAAACTGCTTTGAGGTTGTCGGCTTTCCCCACCATCTAGCAGTGTATAAAAGTAGTGAAATAATTAAATAATATAAATAATCCGGCATCCTGTTCTCACAAGTGGCTAACAAGATGCCTGTTGGAAGATGGCAAACAGGACCCTGAACACAAAAGCCCTCTCCCCTCCTGTGGCTTCCAGCAACTGGTATTCAGAAACATGATTGCCTCGGACTGTGGAGGCAGAACATGAACATGGTGTCATAGTGTTTTAAATGCATGGTGTGACTGTGGCCACCAATAATAATCAATTAGTGGTGGATTTATACTGCCTTGGGCTGTATAAACTGAGAGGAGGTCCTCCTCTCAGTTCCGCCACCTTCACAGATATGTTTGCTGGGGCCTTCTCAGTGGTGGCTCCCAGACTTTGGAACCGCCTCCCTAGAGAAGCTAGACAGGCTCTCTTGTTGTTGACCTTCCACTGGAAGCTGACGACTTTTTGTTCCAACAGTCTTTGGGGAACTCACTGACTTCTTCTTCTTTTTTAAGGAAGGGCTTTTAATAGTGTTGTGCTGTATTTATTATCTGTATTTCAATAAATCTGTTTTTTTATATCGTTTAAATCCCATTAGCATTCAGTTACATTCTCATCATTGCCTTTTATATGTTTTCAGCCTTGTCATTTTAATTTGTGTAAACTTCCTTGAGTCCTGGTCTGGGGAAAAGGCAGGATACAAATAAATGGAGCAATTATTGTTATTATTATCCGGGACTGCCCACACATTCTGCATCATTTGCTCCGCAAAAAGCATTGAAATTAATGAACTTAGGTTAACCATGGCCAGGGATGCAACCCTGTAGGATTTTGTTCTTTTTTAAAAATATGGGTTGTATCCAGCACTGGTTCTACTACTGTAAATAATGGACATGATTAATCTAGGTGCCTTGCTTCAGACCCTCCAAGTGTCCCTATTTTCCAGGGATGTCCCTGATTTAGAGAAGCCATCCCAGTTTCTGATCTGATACTGGAATGTCCCACTTTTCCTTAGGACAGGGGTGGGCAACCTAAGGCCCGTGGGCCAAATGCGGCCCAATCACCTTCTCAATCCAGCCCATGGACGGTCTGGGAATCAGCGTGTTTTTACATGAGTAGAATGTGTCCTTTTATTTAAAATGCATCTCTGGGTTATTTGTGGGGTCAGCCTGGTGTTTTTACATGAGTAGAATGTGTGTTTTTATTTAAAATGCATCTCTGGGTTATTTGTGGGAAATAGGAATTTGTTCATTTATTTTTTTTCAAAATATAGTCCGGCCCCCCACAAGGTCTGAGGGACGGTGGACCGGGCCATGACTGAAAAAGGTTGCTGACCCCTGTCTTAGGATGTCCCTATTTTCACTGGAGAAATGTTGGAGGGTATGGAGTTACCCGACTCCCAAGCCGTCTGAAGGTAATCCTGTATAGAGACATTTTTTAATGTTTAATGTTTTACTATGTTTGTATATATGTTGGAATGAACTGTTGTAGTAGTTACTTCTGATTTTTTAGTTATTGTTGAACCCTAAATAAAGTATTAAAAAATTAAAAATGAAAATGAAAGTGTTTGTATATATGTTGGAAGCTTCCCAGAGTGTCTGGGGCAACCTAGTAAGATGTGTGGAGTATAAATAATAAAATTATCATTATGGAATCGGACGTCCCTATTTTCATCGGATAAATGTTGGAGGGTATGCTGTTTTCAATGGGTCTACCCCAAGTAGGACTTAGTTCAATACAATCCTGTATTTCTTTCCTGGGCAGGGGGGATGGTTCAGTTAATGCAAAACAAATTTGTTTTGCATTTCGGCATCGAAAAGCCACAGCAGATGTCTCGTTGACATGCTTAATGGGTTTACAAGGCAGCCTGCTTAGAAACGGAGGTCCCCCACCCTTGTCAGAAACAGCAGGTTGTTTGTAAGCCGAGGCAGGAAAGCGAGCAAGAAGAAAAGCCCCAAACAATCTGTTTTCTGGCTGCTTTGAAAACAGCACATCATAAGCTCACAACAGGACCCTCCTGGCTGTTTTCTGTTTATTACATTGAAAAATGAAAGCGTAGGCTGGCTGGCCGACATTAATTTTGTCACCCCTGCAGGGAATCACCCATCTTGACTGCCTGCCTTTTGTTTGGCTTCGTTTCTCGGAGGGGAAATAACTGGCACCTGTCGAGTTAGCAAAAATACATCCCCGATTGGCTGCTTGCGGAGGGGGTGCTGGTGACTGTATCTCGGCACCGTGACAAAATGTCCTCTCCAGCACTGGAGCTCCATTTACAAGAGGTCATTTGGGCTATTCCACGGGTAGGCAACCTAAGACCCAGGGGCCAGATGCAGCCCAATCGCCTTCTCAATCCGGCCCACGGACGGTCCGGGAATCAACGTGTTTTTACACAAGTAGAATGTGTCCTTTTATTTAAAATGTATCTCTGGGTTATTTGTGGGGTCTGCCTGGTGTTTTTACATGAGTAGAAAGAATGTGTGCTTTTATTTAAAATGCACCTCTGGCTTATTTGTGGGGCATAGGAATTCGTTCATTTCCCCCCCTCAAAATATAGTCCAGCCCCCCACAAGGTCTGAGGGATGGTGGACCAGCCCATGACTAAAAAATGGTTGTTGACCCCTGGGCTATTCTCATGCCTGGGGGTGGCAAACATGCAGCATTTATCCAGCCTGTGGCTGCCATTTTGTTATTCCCAGAATGCTCTAGGGGAAGGGCTTCACAGCAATAACGGCCCTGGTGAGCAAATGCTCCCTGTTCTGGAGGGTTTTTTTTTTTTTTATTATTATTATTATTATTATTATTATTATTATTATTATTATTTTGCCGTGCTGTTTCCCTCTCTCTGATTTCAGTTGGGGCAATTTGCAAGGGAAAGGGCTGTATTGCAATAGCAGAGAGGATCTGCTTTGCGTGCAGAAAGTCTGAGGTAAAATTCTCCACATCTCCGCTGAAAGGGGATCATGTGTCAGTAGATCTGGTGAAGACTCTGGAGAACCAGGAGACAAAACACTGATATTGATAGTCAGAATTGATATAAAGTACATTCCAGTATCCTTTCTTAAGGAAAGGAGGTAGGTGGGTAGCAGAGCAGTGGCTTTGCATTCAGCTAGTTCAAGGTTCGATCCCTGCCAGCACCAGGTAGGGCTGGGATTGTCCCCTACCTGAAGCCCCTGAGAATCCCTGTCAGTCAGTGTAGACAATAGGGAGCCGGATGGACTACAGGTCTGACTCTGTAAAGGAGAGCTTCCTATTTAAACCAGCCCCCCTTTTTTCAGAAGCAAGGGAACTGGAATATTGCATTATGTTTAGGGGAAAGGCTATAGCTCAGTGTCACAGCAGCTGGTTTTCGTTCATAAGGTCCCTGGTCCAATCTTTCGCATCTCCATGTTGGGCTGGGAGAGAGACCCTCATGGCCAATCAGTGAAGGCAATACTGAATTAGGTGGACCAAAGGCTTTACTCAATATAAGGCCGCGCCCCCTGTTCTTCTGGAACAATGGTATGCTATGACTAGAGGTGAACAAATTTGGGCTTCCTGCACTCAATCGGAAGCCGCATTGGAGGTTTGGCTTCTGAATAATGTTTGTAAACCAGAACACTCACTTCTGGGTTTACGCTGTTCGGGAGCCGATTTGTTCGGGAGCCAAGCAGTTCGAGTACTGAGGTACCACTGTATATGTATTTCTATTTGGTTGAAGACATGCATTGCAATGTTCAGGAAAATTTCAGTTTGCATATTGTATCCGGAAGTGTCGGTCTGTGTTACAGTCCAAACAGAACGGACTTCTTCCGCATTCCTAAATACTATACAGCTGGTTTCATTCCTTGTTGGCTGGTTTCAGAAGGGGTTTTGGGGAGTGCTTCTCAATACGGGGGGGTTTAGGCTAAGTCCAACCACAGTTCCCACAATTCTTTGAGGGCCCTGAAAATGC
Organism: Podarcis raffonei; assembly: GCF_027172205.1. Lineage (NCBI taxonomy): Eukaryota > Metazoa > Chordata > Lepidosauria > Squamata > Lacertidae > Podarcis > Podarcis raffonei. Next base: position 71,747,158 of record NC_070609.1, on the reverse strand, counting down.
CTTCCTGGGAATATGTCCTTGACCTCTGACCATGCCTCTTGCTCGCTTGGAGAAGAGGATATAGAGGGTGCGTGGATGCGGAAACTGCCTTAATGTACAAAGGCAAAATTTGCATATGTTGCTCCTCCCACTTTGCCTTTGGCTCCACCCACCACTAGTGTCTGCCTCTGGAAAGGTTACTCAAAAGGGAAATGTGGTCTTTGGGTTGGAGAACCGCCCTGAGGCCTCCAGGTATAGGGCGGTATATAAATTCAATAAATAATAATAAATAAGTTTCCCCGCCCCTGAGTTAAATCGTGATTTCTTCCCCTGAGCTATAACCATTGGTGACTGGTGCCCATTGGGACTAGCAGGCAGAAAAATGCAGGTAATTGAGGTAGTCACAAGAAAAACTTGCATCCCACCAGGAGAATTTCACTAATAAATAAATAAACCCCTTCCCCTTTGATAATTTTTAAATGCCATTTCTTGGATGGTAGCAGGGAAAACACAGGGGAAATGTTTGGCCACACACGAACTAGGGCTTTTTACTGGTTGATGCTGGAAATATAATTGCTGGACTAGGCAGGTCCTTAACCTGATTCAACACAGCTTTTATGTTCAATCAGAAAACAGCAACCAGAGTAACCTTGGCAAGGAATTTTGAAGTGCAGCGTAATCTATACCCCCAATTAATACAACCATTTTCAGAAGCGACATTGTGCTTTTGCTGCATTTGTCCTTCAAATAAATCAAAACAAAACCACAGACAGCATCAACTGGAATGTATATTCAGTATAAATATTGGTTCCTCTCCCGCTCTCCCTGCACTATTAGTTCCAGATTAAGAACAGTCGCATCCACAAGGACCCTAGCCTACCCAGTCTTTGGTACTTGCACATAGGGTTGGATCCAATGTTAGTCCTACTCGGAATAGACACATTGAACTGAACGAACCTTTGGGGTGCAGCCAATACTAGTCGCTCATGGTAATTATGTTCCTTAACTTCAGTGGGTCTACTCTGAGCAGGGCTAGTATCAGATGCAACCATAAGTGTGTGCATGGGGTGTTTAAAAAACCCAGAGATTGTGCCAAAGAGGAGAGATTATGGAGCAGCAACCCAGCTCCTTCAGCTGCCACAGGGAAACGGTGGGAGAGAGACAGAGGCAGAAGAGGGGAGGAGGGAAGCAGGGAGAGATGCAGGCAGAATAAAAAAGCTGGAATGGATCTGCAGTTTCTGCCCATGTCTGTCTCTGGAAAGGATGGTGGTGTGATTGGCAATAAGGGAAGAGGCTGCTTCTAGAGACAGAATTTGGTACTTGGATTCTCTCTCTTTTTAGTTTATATTTCTTTAAGTAAAGTTTAGTTGTTTTGTTTTTTAGTTTAGGTTCCTTCGTCCATTCAATGAAAGAAAACAATGTCCTTTACGACAGAGTATTCAACAAATCCTTGCCTTTAAAAAAATAAATATTTCCCTGGACGCTCACCCTCATAATATGTGTTGTGCACGCCTATGGATACAACCTTCGGAACTATTTTTAATTGAAATGCATGCAAATTAAATCAAATGCGCACAATGACTCTAGGAAAATGCCTTCCATTGGGTGACAGAGCTAACAATTACAAACGAGCTTGAGGAACGTCAAGCGTAAAAGACGAGAAACAAAAGCCCAGGCGTCGCGGGAGACAGCTCTGTCCTGCGACGACAACAACATAACGATAGCTACTTTCACATTCCCATGTCTGGTGTCATGGATATTTTCCAGCTTCCTGATAGAGCAACTATTGCTCAGGCAACCACTGGAAACGTGTGGGCAGTTGGGGAAGAGAGGTTTTAATTTTGCCTCGGTCGTCTCACAATGAACACAAACAGACACATTCTGTACTGTCAAGACGGTTCTCTCCCTCCCTACCCCTACATGTCTCGAAAAGAGTTATTGAAAACATTGTCATTCTGCATCTCCTTAATAGCTACACTGATGGTTATGGGTTATTATTAGTGCATTTAACAAATGGCAGCATGATGGCAGCATGATTATTCTATTTTGGGGGCAAGGCGGACTGGCATTCTTAACGTAAGAAGCAGAACAACATTAAGAAGAGCTCTGCAGGATCATATGTCTTTTTTTGAAATAATTTTTATTTGATTTTACAAACAAAAGGTTATACGAAAACCAGATACATAACCATAAATAGAGATTTCTCTGAATCTCCAGACTTCCCACCCTCCCCTCCATGAGTCCTATTGTCAACATCTTCAACTGCATATTATTTCACAATCCATATATTGTATCTCTCCATATTGACCACAGTATTTGTCACATTACAAGTGTTGTTAAAATCCTGCTAATGTTTTCATTAGCTTATAGTGATCTCCTAAATAAATTATAATTTTCCCCCATTATTTCTTGAAGTTTTTGTCCTCTTGGTTCCTGAGCTTTTCGGTCAGCTTTGCCATTTAGGAGTATTCCAACAGTTTGATCTGCCATTCCTCTCTGGTAGGGACTTTGTCTTCTTTCCATCTTTGGGCTAGTAGCATCCGTGCAGCTGTTGTTGTGTACCTAAAAAGTCCTTTCTGCTCTTTTGGGATGTTGATACCTACAATTCCTAATAAGAAAGCTTCTGGGTTTTTTTTACAAAAGTTATTTTAAACATTTTCTTCAATTCATTAAATATCATTTCCCAGAAAGCTTTAGTTATCATACCAAACATCTAGTGCAGCATCCTGGTTCTGGGGTGACCATGTACCCTACTGTAAAGGGGGAGGGCTGTAGCTCAGTGGTAGAGCATCTGCTTTGCATGCAGAAGGTTGCAGGTTCAATCCCCAGGATCTCCAGCTAGGACTGAGAATGCTTCCTACCTGAAAACTCTGGAGAGCCACTACTGGTCAGTGTGGACAGTGCTGAGCTAGATGGACTTAGTGGTTCAACACAGGCTGTAGCTCAATGCTAGAGTCCCTGCTTTGCTTGCAGAAGGTGCACCTGAACTCCCCTGCAGCTTGCTGGGAGGGGCAGGGAGGAGATGGGATCATTGACCATCCGCATAGTGCCTGTGGCCAGGGATGCTGGGAACTGGAGTCAAAAATTTCTGGAGGGGCCACCAGGTAAGGGGCAATTGTCCATCCTTGAGTGAGTAAAGCGACATTGGGAGGACATGATGCAATATTTTAATGCATCGTGGACTCAGCAAGCTGACTTGTTGTCCACCTTGGCAGGTAAGGTGGAAGAGAGCCAGCAATGTAGCAGCAGGCCCACCAGAGAGCACTTTGCCTGGGCATGCCAAACATACCAGCAGCCCTGACAGCGGGAAGGATGTAGGCAGGCAGACTGCTGCCTGTCGGGATCTCCGCTTCGGCCAAGCTGATAAAGCTCATTTTCCTCCAGAATCGCCCCCGACGATAATTAACGACCTGAGCCTTTGATGAGACCTCAGGCGCATTTCCGATTCAGCAGAGAATCCAAAGCAGCACGCGGAGGTGATGAGATTTATGGCTACATGCTATGCTTTATTACTAAGCTACGCAAAGAGCAAATAAATACACATCCTCTCTCTGTGAGAGCAGAGAGCAACTGAACAACAAAGGAACAGGAAACCAGTAACGTCACATCCGTCTCTCGTCTCCTGTGAGACTTCCAACAATATGGAATGTGTCTGGAATGTAAACAGAGTCCTGTGACTCTAAGCAGCTGCTCAGTGGCAAACAGAAACTAACATCCTCCCCCTTTCTGTGAACACCACTGGGCAGCGTGCCAGTACAATCTCAGTACAAACCCCATTTCTGTACATAGGTACAGTGTTGATCCTTCGGAACAACCTTGGACAATAAATCAGCAGGAATTTCATTACCTGGCATGTAGGACACCGTTACAAGTCCTTTCTGAACACATTCTCTAGCATGTTGCAGCTTCAATCGCAAGTGCTTCATGCTTTGCTTACAACCTTCAAAGCCAAACATGCTTTGTTGTCCTGATAAACCTGGATTGGACATTTGACAGGAATTCTCATGTCTTTACACAGCTGCAGAGCCTTGCAGAGCTAGCCCTCTGGCCTGAAGACAACACTCCACAGCTTCCCTCCTGATGTGCTCCTGGCACTGCCAGACTGTTGGGATGGGATAGGAGGAATCTAATTCTTTAGCACCAGATGTCCGTGAAGGTCCAGGCCCTGACAGCCCTGGTGGTCTGGGAATTCCTACTGGGAGTTCTTGTCCAGTTTCCTCAGGTGCACTGGTCTCCCTGTCTTTTGCAGTCGTCTCTGAGCCCTGGCTGAGACCCAGCCTCCAACTCTGTATTCCAGGGCACCGCTGGGTACAGGGGTCATGACGCACTGTGACTCGGCCCAGTCACTGTCTCTCAGACTCACCTCCCTCACAGGGTTATGTGGATAAAATGGCAGTGAAGCAAAACTGCACTTGGAGATTGAGAACACCAGCATGAAATGGATAAGATTTGCCAGGGCAGGGGGTAGGTTGGGGGAATGTTTTCTGACCACCCCCACACACGTCCCCTTTTCCGCATTGAGGTTCAAACCAGGAGAAAAATGTGCTACAGGCAGCTGTAGGCTTTCGCTGCATTTCAACCGCCCCCCCCCCATAGATGTTATAAAAATTGAAAGATCTACAGTTCACTGGTTTTTATTTCTAGGGCGCCTTTATGCCGACGCTCGCAAATTGGCTCATTTTGTAAGCTCAGCAAGCAGATTCCCTCTCAAATAGGGTCGCCTGAACCCCATTAGACCAAAGCAGTTGCATTTCTGTCAGCCGTGCTGGTTTCGCTACGAAGCTACTCATACATTGCCGGAGGTAAGCTTTCTCTCTCTGAAATGAAGGGTGCTATTATAAATGAGATAACCCAGTTCGAGTGAGTATTTGTTCTTTTGGGGGTTTTTTTTTAATATAAAAACCCCCATCCTGTTTTTGTTGCTTAGTTCCAAACCAAAGGAAAAAAAGGAGGGGGGAAGGAGGAGATTAGGAGCTGGTAAACATGAACTGAATTCATTTCTTGCAGGCAGAAAAATAGAAACCTAAGATTTTCTTAGGTATTTTGTGAACATGCCAGCTGCATGGGTTTGGACAATTTGCCAGTATTCTGTGAACACACCAGTTATCTGGGTTTGCACAACTGAAGTGGGTCCAAGCAAATTGGTGCAGCGAGTCCACGTAAAAGCAATCCACTTTCTGAGGTTAGGAAAAGTAATGGGAAAATACATAGGAAAAGTGTGGGTGAATGAGAAGATATGTAAAACATCCCACAAGCAAATTGGGGTGAATGCTAATTGTTGTATAGCCACCCTATACAAATGAGAACAAATCAGAACAAGTGCTCAATAAAGACTGGACATGGTCACATCCACACAATACACTCAAAGCGCATGGCTTGAGCTGGTTGCTCCGGCTCAGCCGCATGGCTCTCACAAGCCACTCAATGAGTTCCTATATCAATAATCTAGGATCTTTCACCACTTTGTAACTAAGCTGAGTTTTACTGCCTGTGCAGCTTTTCTGAAGCCTATGAACCTGACCTTTGCAGAGTTTGTAAGTAAAGCATTTTTTAACTTACTAACTGTGTGGTCTTTTTTCCTATGCTGGGGGAAGAGGGAAGCTTTGGAAAGAAACTTTCCAGGGGGGATTTTGGAACTCATTTGGAGTGGCACATAAAGGTCTAACAGTCTATTTCCACACTTTACTTTGCTGCATATTTTGTGACTTTAAATCTCTGCTGGGGTTCTTTCACCAAAGAGTACTGGCTCCAAACTTGGATCTTGGCATCCAGGAATTCTCATATATATATGAATCACAAAGCACCAGAGGCGCTTTGTGTGCTCCTTGATCCACCATGCCATGCCACATGGGAGCGCTGCTTCTCTCTGTCAGGGCACTGTTCCCCCACAAATAACTCCCACTGATACTTGTGATTCAGTGTTTCTAAAGGACAGATGCACATTCTTGGTTATGGGTAGAGTGGAAGATTATGGGGAGAGCTTGTGCTGTAAGGGCCTTTAGGGAAAATGGATTTACAGTGGTACATAATTTCAATTGCATCAAGCAATTAAGCAATTAAGACTGTGCCAACCTGACACCCTCTAAATATTTTGGACTACAACTCTAATCAGCCTCAGCCAACTGCTGGGAGATGTAGTGCAGAACATCTGCAGGGCGCCATGTTGGGAAAATGCTGGACTACACACACGCAGACCCCACTGAATTTGATTTTTGCTGGGAAAATCTATGTGGGAGAAGCTGGGGATCAAACTTTCATTACTCCTTTATGAGGCCAGATCTCTTAGGACATCCTGACCAATGAACTTGATGTTCTGCCTCTTCAACGGATGGCGCTTTTAACCCTCAGACCTGGGGGGTGGGGTGGCCCTATGGAACCTTGCTGAGCTGGCTCATGTCATTGATGCAATATTCAGAATTCAGCATCATGACTCAACCCCAGCAGGAACTGTCCGTCACAGAAATTGGGGGAGGGCAGAGTGAGCCTCAAGAGCTGACTGCCAGATGGTTAAGGCCCAGAACATTGCTTAAGGGATTGGCGTGGTTTGTGCAGACAACTGCTATGGCTTTCTGGAGAAAGACCCACTGGCAGAGGAAGAAGAGTGCAGGGGGAGCGCACTGCCCCCGGCAGCGCGATCCCAGATGGGTGCCATTGCGGCTGCGCCCTTGCCTGCGCTGGGTGCCACACCCCAGGACGTGCGCCCCTGGGATGTGCACCAGCCCCGCACCACCTGCTCTCCACAACCCCCAGTGCCGGAGCATGAAGCTCCACCACTGGAAAGACCATCAGCATTAAAAGAGGATACATATTGTTGCCGCTGAGATGCTACTAGCCCAGAGATGGAAAGAAGATAAAGCCCCTACCAGAGAGGAATGGCAAGCTAAGCTGATGGACTATGCTGAAATGGCAAAGCTGATTGGAAAACTCAGGAACCAAGAGGACGAAAACTTTTTAAAAAGAATGGGAAAAATGTATAACTTATCTAGGAGACCACTGCAAGCAGATGGAAACATTAGCAGGATTTGAAACCCACCTGTAATGTAACAAATACTATGGACAATATGGATTGATATAAAATATAGAATATGGAATAATATATGCAGCTGCAAATGTTGACAATAGGATCCGTGAGGAGGTGGGGGGAAGTCTCAAGATTCAGAGTAATCTCTATATATGGATATGCATTTGGAATGCTATAAATTCGTATTTGTAAAATCAAATAAAAATTATTTTTTTTAAAAAAGAAAGAAGCATACCTTCTGTTATAGAGATTGCATAGAGGGCACAGTAGGCTGTCCCTATTTTATCCTAGATATGTGGGCAGGTATGGAGTTATCCGACCCCCGAGCCACCTGAAGACAGCCCTGTGTAGGGAAGGTTTTTTTCAATGCCTAATGTTTTACAGTGGTACCTCAGGTTACAAACACTTCGGGTTACAGACTCCACTAACCCGGAAGTAGTACCTCAGGTTAAGAACTTTACCTCAGGATGAGAACAGAAATCATGCGGCGGCGGTGCGGCGGCAGCAGCGGGAGGCCACATTAGCTAAAGTGGTACCTCAGGTTAAGAATGGTTTCAGGTTAAGAACGGACCTCTGTAACGAATTAAGTTTGTAACCAGAGGTACCACTGTTCGTAACCAGAGGTACCACACTATGGGCGACCACAGCCGCCCATAGTGCAACCCAGTCAGATGGGTGGGGTATAAATTGCAAAATTCTTCTTCTTCCTCTTGAATAGGGCGTCCCTATTTTCATCAGAGAAATGTTAGAGGGTATGCTGTAGATTCTGTCTTTGGCATGCCAGGTAGGACTGGGATTGACCCTGAACAGAAAAAAGCAGCCATTACAACGAGTTTTTGAACATCAACATAGTTACAAGGTTCCAGTTACAAATAGGTAGCCGTGTTGGTCTGCCATAGTCAAAACAAAAAATTTTTTTTCCTTCCAGTAGCACCTTAAAGACCAACTAAGTTAGTTCTTGGTATGAGCTTTCGTGTGCATGCACACTTCTTCAGATACCTAGAGAAAGTGTTGCATAGTTTTCTTGCATATTCAGTGGGATACGTGGATTGTAGAGGGTTCTTAATTCTAAGACCCTTGGGTATAATGTCCAGGTTCTTGCATTTAGTAAGAAAGAAGATATCAGTCTGTACCTGTGCAAGTTTCTTGGTGAGGTTGATGGACTTCCATTTCATCTGAAGAAGTATCTGAAGTATCTGAAGAAGTGTGCATGCACACGAAAGCTCATACCAAGAACTAACTTAGTTGGTCTTTAAGGTGCTACTGGAAGGAAAAAAATAGTTACAAGGTGAAAGTGGACATGATCCTCCTTGAGGAAGTCCACACCATACCTCGAGGTGGCGCTGTGGGGCCATGTCTAGGTCTCCAGCAGCCTCACTGTTGACATCTTTCTAAGGAGAATCCAAATGTCTTCTTTGCCGATGTTACCCCTGCGAAGGCTAAATCCAGGGTGTGGTGTTCACAAAGTGGGCTGTCTTCCAACGGAGTTCTACTCAGAGTATAGGCCATTGAAATCAATAGGTCTAAGTTAGCCATGTCCATTCACTTCAGCAGGTCTACTCTGCGTGGCATTAACATTGGATAGCACTAATTGAGCCAACATAACTTAGTGACCCCAAGTTAGCACACATACAGAGATTCAAATTCAGAAACAGAGTTGTATCCAATGTTAGCCCTACTTAGAGTAGACCCATTGAAGCTTTGTGGCTGTGTTTTTGCATACTGCTTAAGGATTCTGAAATATTAAGCGGTTTAGAAATGCTTTTAAACAGACCCCAAAAAGTGTTGCATCCAGTGCCAGTCCTACGCAGAGTAGACCCACTGATGTTATCCAGCATGGCTAACCCTAAGTTCCCATCATATAAATTGGTATGGATGCTTTATTGATGTTTTGCATAATGTTTCCCAGACATTTATTGACCGATTTCGTATGTTTCGTAAGCCATCTTGATATATTTTATTATTACTATTTATTTATTGTATCTCACCTTCTCCTCGAAGGAGCTCAAGGTAGTGTGCATGGTTCATCATGGTTCAACAACCCTGTGAGGTGAGCTTAGGCTGAGGGGATTGAAACCTTGGTGCCCCAAGTCCTAGTCCAACTCTCTAAGTGCAGTATTGTATGAAAGTATGGATTATGCATAAATTGAAGCATTGTGATGGCCTGGGACTCGGGCTCGGACTCGGAACCAGAGGAGTCACAGTCTGCACCGGATCCTTTACCCCAGGTTGCGGGAGCAACATTGCTGTATGCAAGATCCTGTACCTGTCCTTGCCTGGTTTCCTGCCTTGATTCTGTCAGACTGACTCCTAGTGGAACCTTTGGATTCTGGACTGGACCTGAACCATGGTTCTCGGGTTATCCCTGGGCCCAGCACAAGCATACAGAACTGGATTTCTCCCGTATCTCCACTGCTGACCTCTCCGTTTGGCCATGACCCAGTTCCTTGTCATTTGTAGTCCACCCACCATGCTGATGCCTCGCTGAACATCTCCAACTTTCCCCCCTCTCCCACTCCTGTTGAAGCCACTCAGCAGAATTTCCACCCTCTCCAGGGCCAGATGAGGGTGTGGGCAAATTGAAAGAGAAAGCTGCCAAGAATTCCCCGGAGGCCTAAACTGGTTGAGAAAACCAGCAACGTGACATCTAGGAAGGTGACTTTTGTGTGTGTGTGACAACTGACTTCAATTTTCCACTTGCTCGTTTGTTTGTTTTTCAATCTCCTGCCTCCATCAAATTGGGGATGTGGCGCATGGAGCTCAGTATTGTCTAGCAGCGACTCTCCAGGATTTTAGACCAGGTTCTCTCTCCCAGCCCTACCTGGAGAGATGTCGGGGCTCGAACCTGGGACCTTCAGCATGCAAAGCAGGTGCTCCACCACTGAGCTACAGGCTCAAGGGCAGGCAGCAGAGCAAAGGCCTCTTAAGACCCAACTCACACAGGGAATAAGATGGGAGCCACAGTGCCTTCTGGGGAACCTTCCAGAGGCCACATACTAGTGGTGTGTGGGGCCAGAGGCAAAAGTTGGTGGAACATCATCACATCTCCTGGTATGCCCCACGGAGGACATTAAGGTCCACAAATGACAACATTTTGGAGGTCCCAAGTCGCAAGGTGGTTAGAATGGTCTCAACTAGGGCTGGGGCCTTTTCAGTACTGGCCCCGATTTGGTGGAATGCTCTGTCGCAAGAGACTAGGGCCCTGCAGGACTTGACATCTTTCCACAGGGCCTGCAAGACACAGCTGTTCCGCCTGGCCTTTGGTTTGGACTCATTCCGACCCTTATGTTTCCCTCCCCTTATGGTTTTGATCTATGGACTACTTTTAAAACGAGGCTGCATTTTAAATTGCATTTTAACCTGTATTTTAAATTGGTTTTTCCCCCTATTATGTTTTTACTGTAATTTTACTGGTGTTAGCTGCCCTGAGCCCAGCTCTGGCCGGGGATGGGGTGTGGGGTATAAATAAAATTTATTATTTTTATTATTCAAATCAAATTTTATTAAACGGTCACAGACCAGATTAACTCGTACAGCTAGTCAGCAAAGCATAACACCGGAAAAAACAAAGGACAATTTCAATACAGATTAGGCCATAACAGCAATTTAAAATTAGTGTGGGGTATAAATAAAATTTATTATTTTTATTATTAAGCCGTGATTCCTACAAGGGCAGGGGTTGGACTAGGTGACCCTTGGGGTCCCTTCCAACTCTACGATTCTATAATTTTTTTCCTTTGCACAGTAGACTAGTCTCAACGCACACACTCACACCCCTCTCTGTCTTCCATCTTGACAAGCAAGAGGCATTATCTGAATTCAGGGTCACATTCCAGCCAGGAAAAAAACAACAGCACTTGAGGTGGAAGGCACTTGACTCCCCCCCCCCCAAATCCTGGGTACTACAATTTACCCCTCACAGAGCTACAATTCCCAGCACCCTTAACAAACTACAGTTCCCAGGATTCTTTGAGGAAAGTCATATGCTTCAAATGTGCATTATTATTATTATTATTTTATTATTTTTTACTAACCACCAAAACACAAACAGTGAAACCGCCCCAGGTGGCTGATACATTGGGTATAAAGGTAAAGGTAAAGGGTCCAGTCGTGGCCGACTCTGGGGTTGCGGTGCTCATCTCGCTTTATTGGCCGAGAGAGCTTGCGTACAGCTTCTGGGTCATGTGGAGCTCACCCCGTCACGGAGATTCGAATCGCTGACCTTCTGACCTAGGCTCTGTGGTTTAACCCACAGCGCCACCCGCGTCCCAGATGCGCGTGGGGAAACCAGCAAATAGGGCCTGAGCACAGGAGCTTTCTTGCCTCCTGCGGTTTCCAGCAACTGGCATTCAGAAGCATCTCTGGCTCCGACGATGGAGGCAAGAACATAGCCATCACGATAGCCATTGATAGATTTGCCCTCCACAGATCAGCCCAATCCTCTTTGAAAGCCGTCCCTGTGGGAGAGAGTTCCACAGTTCAACGATGCACTGTGTGAACAGTCTCAAAACCCTTTGGGGTTTGGAGAACCCATTTAGTCAGAGATCCTTGAGCAGGTGTCTCCTTAAGCCTTGCAGGGAAAGCGTGGGAGGAGCTGTCCAAAGAAACACAGCCTCAGGAAGAAGGAATTTTGTTTTCTTTCCCCATCCTCAATAGGATAGATTTCGGCCAAGGAAGTTGATTCCAGGAATGATATCATGAGCCAGACGGACTTATGGGAAGTGTTTGCTGGTGCAGGGGGTGGGAGTGGGTCGCACTCTGAGAGACAAATCTCTAGGGTCCGAATGATGCTGCAATGAGACATCCGTTCTGGGCAGCGGCAGCTGCCGCTTCCAGATTGTAGACCACAATGGAGCATTGTCTCTCCAAATCCTGTGTTGCATGTGCGGCCTTTGGTATGACATGATGCTGGCTGGTGGCCGTCCAAGCACAAAAGGGAGTTGGGAGTCTGAAATCGAGACAGTTCGAAAACAATACCAGCCACAACATCCGGAGAGAGAGAGAGAGAGCCCTGAGGGGGTCGGGAGAGAGCAGGAGGCAAGCGAGAAGGCCTGGGATGGAGGAGAACGCATCACCAGTCGTGACTGGTAACCAGTCCAAATTGCGAGGGAGGCTGGTCCATTGGGGCTTAAAGGGAACTGCCCCACCAATCAAAACCTGGCACCTTCATGACGTATATTTGGGCAGAGGACAGGGACCTGAGAGCCTTGGAGACACCCACTTTTTTGTGTGTAGGAACCAGTGAGAGCTTGTCCACTAGGGCAAATGGGGGAAAGGAGAATGTTAGCCGCTTTGAGACTCCTTTGGGTAGTGATAAAGCAGGATATCAAATTCAAACTCTTCTTCTTCTTCTTCTTCTTCTTCTTCTTCTTCTTCTTCTTCTTCTTCTTCTTCTCCTCCTCCTCCTCCTTCTTCTCCTCCTCCTTCTCCTTCTCCTTCTCCTTCTCCTTCTCCTTCTCCTCCTCCTCCTCCTCCTCCTCCTCCTCCTTCTGTTCTGTCCTAGTTGAATTACACTTTAACTCTTATATTTTATGTGTTTTAGCTTTCTGTATTTTATCCATATGGTTTTTACTTTTTCCTGGTCTGTGAAGAAGAAGACAGGAAAATAATAATAATAGTAGTAGTAATAATAATAATAGCAATAATAGTAAGATTTAAACTAGTCAACTGTTTAATTATTTTTACATTATTTTATTCTGCCTAATTCGCACTTTGTGTAATGTTACCTGAATCAATATGCAGGCATCCTTTGAAACACGTACTTCTCCAAACTGTGTGATACGGTTCACCGAGCAAATGACTTGTACAAAAATGTGTGCACTGAGGGGAGAAACTGCCTTTAAAAATGTTTTTGTGGGTGAAAATAACATGCAAAAATGCATTAGGTGAAGGGAAATCGCCTCTCCCCCCCCCCATCGCAAAGATGGTAAATTAGGCAAAATTCCTTGCAAATGTGTATGGCAGGGGAAATGTATGCTAAAATACTGGTGAATTTCTTAAAATTCTTAAAAACAACAACACTGTCTCAGAATGTGAAGGGCTGAACTTAAGCCTAGAAAGAAATGAGAAATGGAGGGAAACCAACATTGACGAATACATCCATCCCTAGTTGAGGGATTCTTCAGACATCGCCCAAGGTGAAGCAAGGTAATTCCTTCCGGAACCCAAATCTTAATAAGCACCAAAGAACATCCCACCCTTCAGCTGAAGAGGCAGTGTGGTGCAGTGGTTAGAGTGCCAGGCCAGGACTGGAGGTCCTGAGTTCAAATCTCTGCTCAGGCATGAAGCTCCTTGGGTGAACTTTGGACCCACCACCTAGCTTATACCACAGGGTTGTATCCAAGATAAGAAGGGTGAGAAGGAAACAATGGATATCACCTCCATGTTCTGGAAGGAGCTATTCACTGAGTTCATCCTGGTTTGGGGAGGGCTAAGAGAAATCTGGGTCTACCTTTTAGGGCATGGATGAGGGAAGCTGTGGTCCTCCAGATCTTACTGGACTACATCTCCCATCATCCCTGACCATTGGATATGTGGGCTGAGGCTGATGGGAATTGCTGTCCAACACCACCCAGAGGACCACAGCCTCCCCATCCTTCCTTTAGCATCTCTTTCATTTGAAGCTGTGTTTTCGTGTCCTGTTTCCAGCTGGGCCCAGGAGAGGAAGTCTAAAAATAATCCGAAATGGGCTGTTTGCATGGAACTTGAGCCCAAGAGGAAACGTTTGGGGAGAGTTTCTGGGTGGAGAACGTTACAACATTTCCATCCTGAGTCGGGAGGACCAGAGAACTTCCCTCATGGGGCTTTGCATTGAAGTGAACCAATCACTCACTGCTTACGGAGAATAAAAGGCTACCAGCCATGAAGGCTATGTCCTCCCTCCAACTGTCAGAGAAAAGGTGCCTCCGAATACCATCTGTTGGGAATCCCAAGTGGAGAGAGAGGCCCTGTGGAATTCAGGTCCTGCTTGGAGGCTTCCCATTGGGGCAACTGGTTGGCCAATGAGAGAACAGGTTGCTGGACTAGATGGGCTCTTCTTACATTCTCAAGGCCTATAACTATTGTGATCAAATCATTGTTCCCAACTGCTTCTTCCATCTCTTTGGAGACCTCAAAACTCCAACTTTCCTTGCTGCTAAAAGAATGAAATACCAGTTCAAGGCATTGATGATGATGATGATGACGATGACGACGATGACGATGATAATAATGATTGATGATGATGTATTATTTATACCCCACCCATCTGGCTGGGTTTCCTCAGCCACTCTGGGTGGCTCCCAACAGAATACAGTGGTACCTTGGGTTACATACACTTCAGGTTACAAACGCTTCAGGTTACAGACCCCCGCTAACCCAGAAATAGTACCTCAGGTTAAGAACTTTGCTTCAGGATAAGAACAGAAATTGTGCTCCAGCGGCACGGCAGCAGCAGGAGGCCCCATTAGCTAAAGTGGTGCTTCAGGTTAAGAACAGTTTCAGGTTAAGAACGGACCTCCGGAACAAATTAAGTACTTAACCCGAGGTACCACTGTATAAAAAATACAATAAAACATCAAACATTAAAAACTTCCCTAAACAGGGCTACTTTCACATGTATTCTAAAAGTCAGATGGTTGTTTATTTCCTTGATATCTGATGGGAGGGAATTCCACAGGGCGGGCGCCTCCACCGAGAAGGCCCTCTGCCTGGTTTCCTGTAGCTTCACTTCTCGCAGGGAGGGAACTGCCAGAATAATAATAATAATAATAATTTATTATTTATACCCCGCCCATCTGACTGAGTTTCCCCAGCCACTCTGGGCGGCTCCCAATCAGTGTTAAAAACAGTACAGCGTTACATATTAAAAACTTCCCTGAACAGGGCTGCCTTAAGATGTCTTCTGAATGTCAGGTAATTATTTATCTCTTTGACATCTGATGGGAGGGCGTTCCACAGGGCGGGCGCCACTACCGAGAAGGCCCTCTGTCTGGTTCCCTGTAGCCTCACTTCTCGCAATGAGGGAACCGCCAGAAGGCCCTCGGAGCTGGCCCTCAGTGTCTGGGCTGAATGATGGGGGTGGAGACGCTCCTTCAGGCATTGAGGAACTTGAGGATCCAGCAGTATTGCCAAGGCACCTCGATCCACACACCGGGAATAGGGAGCCCAGGGCCTTCTTTTGAATCCGATCTTTTAAAGCCTGAAGACCACAGTCCCTTTGGGGCAACCTTCCAGGGGCCTCAGGCCAGTGGTGGATGGGGCCAGAGGCAAAAGTGGGTGGAGCAACGGATGCAATATTAACCTTTGTGCAGTAGGCTAGCTTCTTCACACCCACCCCTCTCCATCCTCCATCTCAGATCCACCAACATTCCTCAGATGAAAATAGGGACATTCTATTCTACATCAGTGTCCCCCCACCCACCCTATTCATCTTCCTCCGCAGAGGCCAGGGCAGGGGATGCAGAGACAGAGCAAAGCAAGCCAGAGTCGAGTCTTTCTTAGGGGCATTCAAATGACCTGGATCTTTTTTTTTTAAATAGATTTTTTATTAAAAATTTAAACAGAAGATATTATCTTAAAACATATCATCCTTAATTTCCCCCCATTTCCCCCTCCCCCTCCCTCCCATAAAACAACCCACCCTCCCCACCCCACCCTGACTTCCCTCAGTTCCAGTCACTGGTTTCTCTGTTGTTTAGTCGTTTAGTTGTGTCCGACTCTTCGTGACCCCATGGACCAGAGCACGCCAGGCACTCCTGTCTTCCACTGCCTCCCGCAGTTTGGTCAAACTCATGCTGGTAGCTTCGAGAACACTGTCCAACCATCTTGTCCTCTGTCGTCCCCTTCTCCTTGTGCCCTCCATCTTTCCCAACATCAGGGTCTTTTCCAGGCAGTCTTCTCTTCTCATGAGGTGGCCAAAGTATTGGAGTCTCAGCTTCAGGATCTGTCCTTCCAGTGAGCACTCAGGGCTGATTTCATTCAGAATGGATAGGTTTGATCTTCTTGCAGTCCATGGGACTCTCAAGAGTCTCCTCCAGCACCAGAATTCAAAAGCATCAATTCTTCGGCGATCAGCCTTCTTTATGGTCCAGCTCTCACTTCCATATATCGCTACTGGTTTCTCTATGAATGCTATTCTCTGCATGTTACAGATATGTATAGATCCTTAATTTGTCTAGCTGTTTGTTATCAATAAAAAGTTTGTGATTGTTTATTCCAAACCTGCAAAGGAGCCCAATTCACTTTGTTGTGTCTTTAAGTACTTTGTAAAAGGTTCCCATTCATCTTTAAAGTCACAGTTATCCTTGTCCCGTAGTTTATATGTCAGTTTTGCCAATTCTGCATAGTCCATCAGTTTCTCTTGCCATACTTCTTTCGTCGGAGTTTCCTCATTCTTCCACCCTTGTGCTATTAAGACTCTCACTGCCGTCATCGCATACATGAAGATGTTTTTCAGCTTCTTTGGCTGGTCTTTCCCTACAATCCCTAACAAAAATGCTTCAGGTTTTTTGACAAATGTTAGATGGAACATTTTCTTCAATTCATTGTATATCATTTCCCAATTTTTTTTAATTACATCACAATCCCACCACATGTGATAAAAAGCCCCCTCCTTTTCCTTACACTTCCAACATATATTTGAGCTAGTTTTGTACGTTTCCCCTAGCTGCACTGGTGTCATATACCATCCATACATCATTTTCATATAATTCTCCCTCAGCAAAGAACAATCAAGTGACCTGGATCTTGTTTGGATAAAAACAGGAAGCGTTGTTTATTGAGTGGGGACGCAGGTGAAGGAGCAGGAGCCATAGATCTAAGAAATGTGTTAGAGGGATACACGGATCTGATCTTCCAGTAACATGTTGAAACACTGTCTTGAAGGGAAGGCCCCTTGGGAATTCAGGACTCTGTGTGACAAACTGAGAAGCCGTGACAGTCCCGGTCAGATAGGGAGTCTTGGAAGGTTGCATCTGGTTCCCAGGCTTGGGGTTCCTCCTCTCTGCTATACAGAGATGGCCTTACCCTTGAGCTGCAGTTAGCAGTCGGTAGGTTTGGCGCTCAGCAGAAAATCTTCCTGCTCAAATCAGCAGGAGCTTGACGAGACCACGAGGTGGAGTGGACTCTCACTGGGCCTTTTGGCCACATCAGATTTTGCCATAGTCATGCGCAGGGACAAGGAATTCTTTAAAGGTTGCACATTCCAACCAGATTATCTGCCTTCACTGGATGAGACATCCCTGGGTTATGTTTAAATTGTGAATCAGAAGAATGGGATGCTAAAACCTTTCGGTGACTCAGGAACATGTTATATACATTCCCCATCTTTGCAAAATCCATCCGGCAAACATACCCTCACTCCCACCCTGTCTAAATCAGTCCCCTTTCAAGCTTGCTGCTTTTTCCTTTTCTTTTTTCACAAATTTGTCTTAAAGACTTGGGATAAACAGCTTTTATGGAAAGAGATTCCTTCTTCAGAAGCCCAGCTCACTTAAAGTAAAGGTAAAGGGACCCCTGACCATTACGTCCAGTCGTGACCGACTCTGGGGTTGCGGCGCTCATCTCACTTTATTGGCCGAGGGATCTGGTGTACAGCTTCTGGGTCATGTGGCCAGCATGACTAAGCCGCTTCTGGCGAACCAGAGCAGCGCACAGAAACCCCGTTTACCTTCCTGCTGGAACGGTACCTATTTATCTACTTGTACTTCATGCTTTCAAACTGCTAGGTTGGCAGGAGCAGGGACCGAGCAACGGGAGCTCACCCCGTCGCGGGGATTCGAACCGCCGACCTTCTGATCGGCAAGTCCTAGGCTCTGTGGTTTAACCCACATTTATTTGGATGTGATTGAAGCGTACGTACATAGCACCCCACTACCTGTTTTAACCCATAGCCCAATTTAGTGGTTCATCACATCGGACAGTAGCCTGCAGATTATATGTTCTCCACACCTCCTGGTTATCCATTCCAGCTGTCAGTGACCCTTTGATTCTATCCCTTCCCTTCCCCCAGAAAAACACTTCCAAGAAACCATGCCAGTCCACTTTGCTTAGACTAACAAGCTATCCACAGCCTTGGAGAAGCCAAGTGGGAGATGAAACGAGGAATAAACACTCCTGGTGAGATAACCTCTTTGAGATGCTTTCTATGCAGCCATTGATGCAAAAGGTTTTCTGTGTGCACATACAAGGTTTTCGTCCCCCTCAGTAGCAACTGATTAGCCAAGCGGAGGAATGTGAGGGAGGCTGTTTTGCATAGCGGCCCCCAGAGACAGAGAAACTAAATTATAGAGAGGAGGTTTTTTCTAGGTGCCAAGAGATATTTAACTCTTTCCTGTTTGGAGTTCGCCCTTTGGGCTAAACAGGGAGATGGAGGACTTCAACTCCCTCCTGCCCTGGCCAGCATGCCTAGTGGTCAGGGACAGTGGTAGGCAACAGGGGTTGTTAGATGACAACCGGAGAGATGGGAGAAATTTGTTCCCATGCACCTTTTAATGGGAAATGATTTAATTCGCACTTTTTGAAATGATACATAAACCAGAATGAAGCCACTCTTCCAAACTTGCACTTCTCTGAATTTTGCAATGCAGTTCGCGAACCAAGGGATGTGTACAAAAATTCTTATTCTAGGGTAAAGTATGCTTGAAAATAACTGACGGAAATGCCTCACGTTAAGGAAAATTGCCCTCCAATATGAGTATGTTGGATAAAGCTTGCCTACAAAAATGTATATACAGTGGTACCTCAGGTTACATACGCTTCAGGTTACAGACTCCGCTAACCCAGAAATATTACCTTGGGTTAAGAACTTTGCTTCAGGATGAGAACAGAAATTGTGCTCCGGAGGCGCAGTGGCAGTGGGAGGCCCCATTTGCTAAAGTGGTGCTTCAGGTTAAGAACAGTTTCAGGTTAAGAACGGACCTCC
The DNA here is from genome assembly GCF_027172205.1 of Podarcis raffonei. Lineage (NCBI taxonomy): Eukaryota > Metazoa > Chordata > Lepidosauria > Squamata > Lacertidae > Podarcis > Podarcis raffonei. Next base: position 71,728,256 of record NC_070609.1, on the reverse strand, counting down.
AGAACGAATTAAGTTCTTAACCCGAGGTACCACTGTATATAGAGAAATAGGCACTAAAATGCTGTTGAATTTTTGTGAGGACTTGTTTTTAGAAAATAAAAATGGCAAACTAATGTAGAAATATGGAACAACTGAATTTAAGATGGGGGGGGGGATGAGAAATCGAGGCCCCATCATGAAACAGCTATGGCTTCCCCCAAGGAATCCTGGGAAGTGTAGTTCGTTGAGTTTTTAGAAGGCCCCTGTTGCCCATCCATCAGAGTTCCCTGGGAAGAAGCAGTGACTGTTAAACCACTCTGGGAACTGTAATTCCCAGGGAACTCTGGGAATTGTAGTTCTGTTAGCTGAATAGGGGCCTCTTAACAACTCTCAGCATCAAGCAACAGTTCCCAGGATCCTTTGGGGGTGCCACGCCCATTTAAAGTGCTATCACAGTGCTTTAAATGTATGGTGTGAAGGCAGCCTGAAGGAAACCGAAATGGACAAGTTTGCCCACTCTGAGCCGTGGCGATCCTTTGAGTAGCCGTGCTTAGTTGTCTGTGTAGGATAAAGGTAAGTGGTTGATCCACAGTGTACCATTGACATGCATCACCTGCACACTGAAAGCTCATGACTCCCTGCAAAGAATTCTGGGAACTGTCGTTTGTTAAGGCTGTTCGGAATTGTAAGTTGGGGGGGGGAGAACCCGCAACTCCCAGGGTCCCTTGGGGGAAGTCACATGCTCGAAATGTGTATTGAATGCACTTTAACTGTACAGTGGTACCTCGGGTTACATACGCTTCAGGTTACAGACTCCGCTAACCCAGAAATATTACCTCGGGTTAAGAACTTTGCTTCAGGATGAGAACAGAAATCGCACGGCGGTGGCGCTGCAGCAGCAGGAGGCCCCATTAGCTAAAGTGGTGCTTCAGGTTAAGAACAGTTTCAGGTTAAGAACAGACCTCCAGAACGAATTAAGTTCTTAACCCGAGGTACCACTGTAAGATGTGAATGTGTGCTAAAAAAGGGACCCTTTTGTACACTCTCGCCTGCCGCGTTTTGATGCCGTGTTTGTCCCAAACTGGCAAACAATTCGCTTTGCAGCTCGAGGGGCAAAATAACTGTTTTGCTTCTCTTCGTTTCATGCCTGAGGTTCTGTTTATGGCTCCTTTAAAAAATCTTCCCCCGGAGTTTCAGACACTGAACAAAAAAGTCACCGCCTACAATCTTCCTTTTTGTGTGTGCCTGTTGTTTGTTTGATGGCTTCAAGGATGTCTGGCGAGAACACGAAAACCAAGTGCCTTGTCTTGGAAAGAGCTTTTTTCCTTTTCTTTTCTTTTCACCGTTCAGTCTCCAGACGAGTTAAGTAGCATTGGGGAAGTCTCTTTCTTTTCCGAGCCAAGAAAGCATTTAGATGCTTAGTTCTTGCAAAACATAAAATCCCGATTGGATCTGAGGCGAGAGGAGAACGCTTCCAGGGAGCAACTGCTCTTTCTGAAAGGCAAGACAGTCTGAGCTGCTACTGCCATCGGAGAGGAAGGAGATTGCCACCTGCTATGCTTCCTGTTCGGTCCCTGCTCCTGCCCACCTAGCAGTTCGAAAGCACGCCAGTGCAAGTAGATAAATAGGTACCGCTCTGGCGGGAAGGTAAACGGCGTTTCCGTGCGCTGCTCTGGTTTGCCAGAAGCAGCTCAGTCATGCTGGTCACGTGACCCGGAAGCTGTACGTCGGCTCCCTCGGCCAATAAAGCGAGATGAGCGCCGCAACCCCAGAGTCGGCCACGACTGGACCTAATGGTCAGGGATCCCTTTACCTTTATGCTCCTGGATCTCATGGCAAGAGGAGTTAGCTTCAAGGGAGGCACTGCTCTCTATTAAGAGCAAGAGAGCCAGAACCACCCCTGACACCATCTGTAACTAATAATAATAATAATAATAATAATAATTTATACCCCGCCCATCTGGCTGGGTTTCCCCAGCCACTCTGAGCGGCTTCCAACAAAGATTAAAAATACATGAAAATGTCACACATTAAAAACTTCCCTGAACAGGGCTGCCTTCAGATATCTTCTAAATGTTAGGTAGTTGTTTAATCTCTTTGACATCTGGTGGGAGGGTGTTCCACAGGGCGGGCACCACCACCGAGAAGGCCCTCTGCCTGGTTCCCTGTAGCTTTGCTTCTCGCAATGAGGGAACCACCAAAAGGCCCTCAGCGCTGGACCTCAGCATCCAGGCAGAATGATGGGGGTGGAGATGCTCCTTCAGGTACACTGGGCTGAGGCCATTTAGGGCTTTAAAGGTCAGCACCAACACTTTGAATTGTGCTCGGAAACGTACTGGGAGCCCAATGTATGTCTTTCAAGACCAGTGTTATGTGGTCTCGGCGGCCACCCCCAGTCACCAGTTTAGCTGCCGCATTCTGGATTAGTTGTAGTTTCTGGGTCAACTTCAAAGGTAGCCCCACGTAGAGCGCAGTGCAGTAGTCCAAGTGGGAGATAACCAGAGCATGCACCACTCTGGAAAGACAGTCCGCAGGAAGGGTCTCAGCCTGCATACCAGGTGGAACTGGTAGACAGCTGCCCTTGATACAGAATTGACCTGCACGTCCATGGACAGCTGTGAGTCCAAAATGACTCCCAGGCTGCACACCTGGTCCTTCAGGGGCACAGTTACCCCACTGAGGACCAGGTAGTCCTCCACACCAGAACTGTAATTTTAAGGACTTGCATACAAGCTTGCTTTTTCCTCTGCCCTCCCCTTCTTTGTTTCCTTGTATGCCATCACTTGTAAATTTTATAATCCAGAGGGAGGGAGTAGTCATCTTAACATGAATTTTTTCGAAAGCCCCTCTTGGGAACCTTTTGGGCTAAAGGGTATGGTATAAATGCCATAAATAAAATAAAATAAGAAATAAAGCAAGTGGACTTTCACTGCTGATTCTTAGCTCACAACCCTTCTCCGCTGTTGCCCCACCCCACCCCCACAGCTGACCTGACTTTCCTCTGGGTTCTTTGCTGCAGCTTGGAAAGAAAGGAGCCCTTGGCTATGACCCGGTTCATGGGAGTTTACCAACTGCCCACTCCTTCTACAGCTTGCTGTGCAGTAAGACAGAAATGCCTCAAATGGTGGAGAGTCAGGAGGGATGTTATTATTATTGGGGCTAAGCCAAAACAAGGAACGCAGGTGGTGCTGTGGGTTAAACCACAGAGCCTAGGTCTTGCTGATCGGAAGGTTGACGGTTTGAATCCCCGCGACGGAGTGAGCTCTCGTTGCTCGGTTCCTGCTCCTGCCAACCTAGCAGTTCGAAGGCATGTTAAAGTGCAAGTAGATAAATAGGTACTGCTCTGGTGGGAAGGTAAACGGCGTTTCCGTGTACTGCTCTGGTTCGCCAGAAGTGGCTTAGTCATGCTGGCCACATGACCCAGAAACTGTATGCCGGCTCACTCGGCCAGTAAAGCAAGATGAGTGCTGCAACCCCAAAGTCGGTCACGACTGGACCTAATGGTCAGGGGTCCCTTTACCTTTACCTTAAGCCAAAACAGGGGACATATTTCCCTGAACATTTACACATGCCCAGAGCACCAATGCCCATTTTAAGCCAGAGGTGGAGATAGTCTCCTGTTCAGAGGGATGGAGAATGGCCCTCACTCTGTTTTGGCTTTGTGACATCCACATGCAGCCAAATCTGTGTTGACCACCAGGAAGCGAATCCAGAACAAGAGCAATAAAGTTGTTGTTGCTGTTGTTTTAAATCACACCAAAACAGCTGAGTGAACCAGGACAAATAAGGTGGTGGTGGTGGAAGCTTTCCTTCAGAGAACATTTCAGGTGTCCCCTCTTCCCATCAAAAATGTATTCCCGGAGAACTCCTCCAAAAACAAGCAAACATTCCATCGCAGAAGAAACCTGATTTGTACCTTTTCTCTTCAGGAAGTTGAAACGACACCGTCTAAGCCAGTGACCCTCACCGTTTCTGGTGGCAGTGAGTTCCGCAAGTTAACTCACCTTCCTTGTTGTAGCTGACTCTTGACCCGCTTCCTTAGGTTATCCCCTAACACCAGTTAGGGACAAAGGGGAATAAACCCCCTTCTCTCCACACACAAGGAATAACGTCGGGATGAAAGGGAAGGGAAGCCAGAAATGGGTCCAATTTTCTCTTTGGACAGGTGCCTTTCTTTAGCATTAGTCACTGCCATGAATATATGTGTGTGTATATACACATACATATGATATATAATGACTTAACAGGCTGTGTGCCATTCATGTGATTTTTCTCTCCTTAGTTTACATTCGGGGCTTGGAACGGCTAGTGTTTGCTTAGCATTTAAATGGCATCATTAATTCCAGCGCTGAGTCCCAGGCTGGCTTTCTCCTCCCTCTCTCTCTCTTTCTCCCTCGGCCTCTGTGTGTGTGCTGTGCAGTAAGTAACTCCTCCATCCCCTCCATCTCCATCCATCAAACGTTGCTCATGAAAATGCCGTCACGGACAGGCCTCTGGCCAGTACCGAGCGCTGTAATGAAAACACCATTCTTCTCCGCTCAGAACCTTGCCTCCCTCCGGTGCCTGGCTGATGCATTGGCTCTAACTGAACTCGCTTTCCAGCTCAGATTGGGGGGAAAGCTGCCATGACGAGCGAGAGGCGACAAGACAAAGGTTCGTAAAAACCAGGCGTAGGCTAGAACTCACAGGCGCCCAAGGAAACTGAACGCTGGAAGATTCAAGGCAGACAAAAGAAAGCCCTTCTTCACACACCGTGTGAAACTGTGGAACTCAGTCCCACAAGAGAAGCAGTGATGGCCGCCAACTTGGACAAATTCATGGGGGAGAAGGCTCTCAACGGCTGATAGCCATGATGGCTATAATGCTGAGGCAGGAATGCTTCTGTATGTCAGGATTCAGCTACATTAGAAGGAAACAGCCATTTGAAGGCGCTATAAACATGCAACACCAGATGGCGCCAGAGAGCAGGAAATTTTAAAACACGATTTTCTGTAAAGATTTCTTTTGTTATAACAATCTAATTTCTGTTTTATTTATAGCGGATTTTTCCCCTGTGTTTAGATCCACCCCCAGTTGCTGGAAACCTGTCGATTTACGTTGTCCAAGCTACTGATTTTCCTAATCTTAATTCAGTTTTCTGCATTGCCACAGAAATTTGTGGGGTTTTTTAAAATAAAAAACCCTCATGGAAATTCTTTAGCATTTTAGTGCCAATTTATCACAATTAACATATTTTTGTATGCAGTTTTGACTAATATACATACACCTCTGCATGCAGTCTCCCTGAATACAATGCACTTTTGCATGTTATTTCCATTAATATAATGCATGTTTATGCCTGGTTTATCCTAACATATGCATTCTTGTACACATGACTGGAAGGTGTATTGCAACATTTGGAGGAGCGTGCATTTTAAAAGATCGCTGCGTTGCACTTCACACATTGTTTCAAGACATGTGAGTTTTGGTAGGTTTGCCTTTAAAATCTGAACATAATCTAATTTCCCCCAATCTCAACATCTCAAGGGTTAACGTGTGTGTGTGTGTGTGTGTGTATCCAGAATACTCATTAAGGTGTATTTATTTTTTTTGGTCCTGTTCAAGACTTGAACAGAACAAAAGATATAGCACAGCTTAATAATTATAACTCACTTCCAGGAGGTTCTTCTTCCCTCCCCCGCCATCCCAAAAGTAGCCCATCAGTAAGAGAACAATTATAAACCTGTGAAGCCATGTAATTAAATAAGCCGTGAGTGCTTTTTCTGCAATTAGCTTCCCTGTTATTATGGAGGTGGTAGTAGTGTCATCCATTTTCAGAGACTTCTTATATGCTGGATTTCAGCCAAACCATTTCCATATACTACACAGCCTTTGCTTTAGCTCAGTGTTCCTCAACCTTGGGTCCCCAGATGTGAATGGACTACAAAGCCCATCATCCACAGACACTTTAGCCTGATGCTCAAGGATGATGGAAGTTGTAGTCCACACTCACCTAGGGACCCAAGTCTGAAGAACGTTGTTTCAGCTTGAAGTCAAGGCTCCTTGTTGGCTGCTTTGGTTCACCTTCCCATCAGCAATCTCTGCAAATGATAGCTTTGCTATCAGTTATGTTGAATTATGGTGCTGGAGGAGACTCTTGAGAGTCCCATGGACTGCAAGAAGATCAAACCGATCCATTCTGAAGGAAATCAGCCCTGAGTGCTCACTGGAAGGGCAGATCCTGATGCTGAGGCTCCAATACTTTGGCCACCTCATGAGAAGAGAAGACTCCCTGGAAAAGACCCTGATGTTGGGAAAGATGGAGGGCATAAGGAGAAGAGGACGACAGAGGACGAGATGGTTGGACAGTGTTGGGAATTGTGGTCTCAAAACTGCTGGAGACCCAAGTTTGGGAAACCCTAGTGTAGACAATACTGAGCTAAATTGATGGTTGTTCTTTTTTTTTTTTTATAAGATATTTATTAGCTTTTCACACATTATAAAGACACAAATCACAACAAAAAACAAAAACATAAACACACACAAAACACAAAAAACACCACATGTATAATTTCAATCCCTTTTTTTCATAAAACTTATTTTCCCGACCTCCTCATACCTCCCCTTACTGCATTCCAATCCCTAATTAATTTTGATCAACAAATCCCTCCCTAATTTCTAATAAATAATTTTAACCTTTCTTTTCATATTGCATAATGGTTACAGCATACAACCTCATATTTTCCAAATCCACAATGTCTTAGCATTCAACAATTTTACAATGTTTCTTAAGATAGTCTTTAAATTTCTTCCAATCTTCTTCCGCCGTCTCTTTTCCCTGGTCTCGGATTCTGCCGGTCATCTCTGCCAGTCTCATATAGTCTATAACTTTCATCTGCCATTCTTCCATGGTGGGTAGTTCTTCTGTCTTCCAATACTTCGCGATGAGTATTCTTGCTGCTGTTGTAGCATACATAAAAAATGTCCTGTCCTTCTTTAGCACCAACTGGCCGACCATACCCAGGAGAAAGGCCTCTGGTTTCTTCAGAAAGGTATATTTAAATACCTTTTTTATTTCATTATAAATCTTCTCCCAGAAAGCCTTAATCTTTGGGCACGTCCACCAGAGGTGAAAGAATGTACCTTCATTCTCTTTACATTTCCAACACTTATTGTCAGGCAAGTGGTAAATCTTAGCAAGTTTGACTGGGGTCATGTACCACCTATAAATCATTTTCATAATATTTTCTTTTAAGGCGTTACACGCCGTGAACTTTATTGATGGTTGTTCTGACTCTGTATAAAGCCGTTTACTGTGTTAAGGTTTAAAAGACTCTTGCAGTGTACCCCAAAAGCATATAGTCCTTTCTGGCCTTTCCCGAACTAGACCACTTCAGAGTAAATGCTGCAGACCGCGTTTTTCACATTTTCTCTGCTTGTGAAATCCTCTTCCCATGGAAGGCCCTACCATCAATAGGACCCCATCCTGATGCCAAAGTTCTCAAATCCATTACGTCTGTCCTGGTGCCTACATATAACAACAACAACAACAACAACAACAACAACAACAACAACAACTTATTTATACCCCACCCATCTGGCTGGGCTTCCCCAGCCACTCTGGGCAGCTTCCAACAAAATATTAAAATACAGTAATGCATCAAACATTAAAAACTTCCCTAAACAGGGCTGCCTTCAGATGTCTTTTAAAGATAGGATAGCTGCTTATTTCCTTCACATCTGAAGGGAGGGCGTTCCACAGGGTGGGCACCACTACCGAGAAGGCCCTCTGCCTGGTTCCCTGTGACCTCAGTTCTTGCAGGGAGGGAACCACCAGAGGGCCCTCGGAGCTGGAACTCAGTGTCCGGGCTGAACGATGGGGGTGGAGATGCTCCTTCAGGTATACTGGGCCGAGGCCATTTAGGGCTTGGTGCCAGAGGGCAAATGGGGTGCCCCCTCCCTCCCTTGGCTGGTAGTTTTAAAGTCAATAGCCAGCATGGGCTAGAAGCAGGCGGAAGTCTGAGAGTGAGGGCCATGCTCAATTTCTGCTTGAATCCAAGGCTGTTGCTATGGGAGAAGCAAGACCTTCTGGGCTGCCAATGCTGTGAGCCCCTGCATCATAGGCTCAGGTCGTAAAAGGTAAAAAAGGTAAAGGACCCCTGGACGGTTAAGTCCAGTCAAAGGCAACTATGGGGTTGTGGCGCTCATCTCAGGCCGAGGGAGCTGGTGTTTGTCCACAGACAGCTTTCTGGGTCATGTGACCAGCATGACTAAACCACTTCTGGCGCAATGGAAACACCGTGATGGAAACCGGAGTGCACAGAAACACCACTTACCTTCCTGCCGCAACAGTACCTGTTTATCTGCTTGCACTGCTTTCGAGCTGCTAGGTTGGCAGGAGCTGGAACAGAGCAACAGGAGCTCACCCCGTCGCAGGGATTCGAACCGCCGACCTTCCGACCGGCAAGCCCAAGAGGCTCAGTGGTTTAGACCACAGCGCCACCCGCATCAGGTTGTATAGGTGTGTAAATAAACTATAGAGCATAAAGACACCACAGACTCTGTTGTCCCTCAATCCAAGGAAACCAAACCCTGGGTAAATACCTGGAACCCGTGAAATCTCACACTGCTTTGAGATTGGAGTGGCATACAACAATATATAAAAGCTATGCTGTGAGTGAAAGACACACACACACACACACACAGTGGTACCTCGGGTTACAGATGCTTCAGGTTACAGAATCTGCTAACCCAGAAATAGTTCCTCGGGTTAAGAAATTTGCTTCAGGATGAGAACAGAAATTGTGCTTTGGCGGCGCGGCAGCAACAGGAGGCCCCATTAGCTAAAGTGTTGCTTCAGGTTAAGAACAGTTTCAGGTTAAGAACAGACCTCCAGACCAAATTAAGTACCAGGTACTTAACCCGAGGTACCACTGTGTGTGTGTGTGTGTGTGTGTGTGTGTGTGTGTGGTGTCCATCCTGAATTTACCAACATTCAGCTTCTTTGTATATTCACAAATTCTAGTGTTATGAGAGAGGGAGAAAATATTCCCTCTGTCCACTTTCACCATGCAAGGCATCTAGTCTAGCGTCTCTTTCTCATAGTGGTCAATCAGATGGTCCTCTAAGAAGACCAAAAGTGGGGCCTGAGTGCTCCTGTGCTCTCCCCACTTGCGATCCCCAGCAATTGGCATTCAAAGGCACCTTTCTCTGTTAATACCCTCCCTCTGGTTATCTTCCGCCCCCCACAAACCCTGCTACATTTATTCTCCCCGCCCCTCTGTAGGCTGTGTCTCCAAGCAGTTCTGGGAACCCATGGCATGAACTACTGGCCTCATAAATATTTGGAGAATAACAAGCAGCCCACAAGTAGGTGAAACTCTCCTTCCTTGCCAACCTGTGTCCTTGTGTTTTATCAGAGATCTGGCTTCTTGTTTCGCTGCTGAAGTAAACAAAAGCTCCCTTGAGATCTTCGCGCTCGCAGGCTGTTTTGTAGCAAAAAAAAGGAGTGGGGCCTGCTCTCTCCGCAAGCTGCGTCATTTGTAAGGGGGTGGATGGAATAGCTCCTTCGCCTCATTGACATTTCCTTTGGGGGCCAAAAATGACCGAGAGAGGCTCAAGAACAACAGATGCTTATGAGCAAAAGAAGCATGAATTGTCTGGCTTTTCCTTTGTGGGTGACGTGGGGGCACCCAAAATTTCCCCTTCCCTGCCAAGAGAATGGGAAACATTTTTCCACTCTGACATGGGTGAAAGTCAAGGTTCTTGGGAAGTTTGTGGTTTTGCGTTCAACATTGGTCCTACACAGAGTTGTTGTCGTTTAGTCGTTTAGTCGTGTCCGACTCTTCGTGACCCCGTGGACCAGAGCACGCCAGGCACTCCTGTCTTCCACTGCCTCCCGCAGTTTGGTCAGACTCATGTTTGTAGCTTCAAGAACACTGTCCAACCATCTCGTCCTCTGTTGTCCCCTTCTCCTTGTGCCCTCCATCTTTCCCAACATCAGGGTCTTTTCCAGGGAGTCTTCTCTTCTCATGAGGTGGCCAAAGTATTGGAGCCTCAGCTTCAGGATCTGTCCTTCCAGTGAGCACTCAGGGCTGATTTCCTTCAGAATGGAGAGGTTTGATCTTTTTGCAGTCCATGGGACTCTCAAGAGTCTCCTCCAGCACCAGAATTCAAAAGCATCAATTCTTCGGTGATCAGTCTTCTTTATGGTCCAGCTCTCACTTCCATACATCACTACTGGGAAAACCATGGCTTTAACTATATGGACCATTGGTGGCAAGGTGATGCCTCTGCTTTTTAAGATGCTGTCTAGGTTTGCCTACACAGAGTATACCCACTGAAATGAATGGGCACGGCCAACTTGAGCCCATTTGCACTCGTAAATAACTTCTTCTGTCTCTCTAGCCCCAACGTCAGCTTTAAGAGAACCCGTTTGTGGCAGACGTTGCTTCCCGATTCGGATTCCCTTGAACCCTCTCTGGAGACATAGACTTAAATGCCCCATTCAGGGGAAGCGAAGGAAGTCACAGTAGCCTCTCTGAAGGTACTCTATTTTTAACTTTTTGCAAGACTCCTTCCTTCTCAGCTGGGCTCCTGGCTTTGCCAAAGGAAACACAGAAACTGTGTTGCATGCATCCCTCTGGGGCTGGTTTGAAAGTGAGCGAACAGAGTCTGAAAAAGGAACTGGGCATGCCAGCCTAATAAAGAAAAGTTCCAGGGTGGCAGCAGAAAGCAAACTAAAAATGCTTTTGCAGTTCGTCAAAACTTTCCAGCAATATCAAGTTATAGGAAAACTGGTGATATTAACAGTAATCCTTCTAGTTGGTTAATTGGTTTGGCAACTTTCATGCACATGATGAGGGATGCTAATTATTTCTCCCAAGAGTTAGGTAAAGGGACCCCTGACCATTAGGTCCATTCGTGGCTGACTCTCGGGTTGCGGTGCTCATCTCACTTTACTGGCCAAGGGAGCCAGTGTATAGCTTCCGGGTCATGTGGCCAGCATGACTAAGCCAAACCAGAGCAGCACACAAAAATGCCGTTTACCTTCCCACCAGAGCGGTACCTATTTATCTACTTGCACTTTGACGTGCTTTCGAACTGCTAGGTTGGCAGGAGCTGGGACCGAGCAACGGGAGCTCACCTATCATGGGGATTCGAACCACTGACCTTCTGATCAGCAAGCCCAAGAGGCTTAGTGGTTTAACCCACAGCGCCGCCCGTGTCCCAAGAGTTAAATGATAGCTAATCAGAGGCAGCTACAGGAGAGCTATGAGATTCAGGTGAAGGTCAGATGCCTTGTCAATCCCAGCAGGTATATCAGAGGACGACCTGGCCTGCCCAGGCCGCAGTTTTACTAGAAAACCAGAGGTTAAACTTTCCAGCCCCGGGAGGAGCGTGGGGAGTGTTTGCGCGACACACGTACACACTGCAATTGACACACTAATGTGTCATGACACACAGTTTGGAAAGCTCTGCTCTGGACCTCTCTCCCTGGTCCTAGGTGACTCTACCCAAATCAAGAGTCCCACTCCAAGCCACATTATTGACTGGCTTCCTTTGCACCTCACCTTGTGTATTCCTGCCTGGTTGAAATGTGTCCTGAGAATACCTCTTGTTCGTTTGGATGGAGGATAGAGAGGGGTGTGTGAGCGTGTGTAGAAACTTGCTTCCTGTACTAAGGTGAAATTTGCATTCCTTCCTCCACCCGTCTCCTCCTCAGGTGCCACTCGCCACTGGCATCCGGCCCTCAGAAAGTCGCCCAGAAGCAAATGCAGCAGCCCTCATGGTGGAAAACGTTCTCCCACCTGGAGTCATGGAGAAGAGTGGGGAAAGACAGAGGAAGTTCCCATCAGATCCAAAAGAAAACAAAACAAAAGCCTTGGCCTCAGTTAGCCCAAGAAGTCGAGCCTCAGACGCCCTGGAATCTTGGCTCTGATCTAATGGAGTTTCTGAAGCGTGAGGGGAACTTGGCTGTGCCTGAACAAGCGAGGCTCACCTGAGTCAGGTGCCTGCCTTTAGTGTTCAGCGCCACAGCCGCACACACCCCTTGTCCCCGGAGGGGATTTACCTCATGCAGTTTCCATGACGCTCCCTGCTCGGGCCTGGGCACACAACCCATGTGCCTTGGTTGGCTGCTGTGGAACAAGTTGGCCATTCTATTTTCATCCTGGCTGGGTCACAGCCCTGCTAAGCGGAGCAGGCGGGGGGAAGGGGAGAGAGCATGGAAAGGAGACCTTTTACCCATAGAGAGAGTTTCTGCGGAGTCTGAGCTCTGGTTTCCCAAGGGCATCACATGGTCAGCTTCCAGAGCCTTCCTCTTCTGAGCAGAGCAATGACCGATGAGGAGTAGTAGTAGTAGTAGTAGTAGTAATAATTTATTATCTATACCCCGCCCACTCTGGGCGGCTTCCAAAAGAACACTAAAATACAATAACTTATTAAACATTAAAAGCTTCCCTAAGCAGGGCTGCCTTCAGATGTCTTCTAAAAGTTTGGTAGTTGTTTTTCTCTTTGGCATCTGGTGGGAGGGCATTCCACAGGGCGGGTGCCACTACCGAGAAGGCCCTCTGCCTGGTTCCTGTAACTTGGCTTCTCACAGTGAGGGAACCGCCAGAAGGCCCTCAGCACTGGACCTCAGTGTCCAGGCAGAACGATGGAGGTGGAGCCGCTCCTTCAGGTATACTGGATCAAGGAGCTGCTCTTCATTATGGCCAAGCACGTACCTGCTGTTTATCCACTCTCTTTGCATGCAGAAGGTCCCAGGTTCAATCCCAGGAATATTCAGGGCTGGGGGGGAATTCATACCCCAAACCCTGAAGAGTTACCACACAATAGAGAACTAGGTGGGCCAAGGATCTGAATCGATATACTTAATTATATCGATATAATTAATTTTATAATGAATGATTTTAGAGTGTTGTTTGTGTTGTACTTTTGTATTGTTTTATTGTTGTTAGCCGCCCTGAGCCCGGCTTCGGCTGGGGAGGGCGGGATATAAATAAAATTTATTATTATTATTATTATTATTATTATTATTTAATTTTTATTTCACAAGATTTATATGCTGCTTGATTGTACAGTGGTACCTCGGGTTACAGATGCTTCAGGTTCCAGACGCTTCAGGTTACAGACTCCGCTAACCCAGAAATAGTGCTTCAGGTTAAGAACATTGCTTCAGGATGAGAACAGAAATGGTGCTTTGGCGGCACGGCGGCAGCAGGAGGCCCCATTAGCCAAAGTGGTGCTTCAGGTTAAGAACAGTTTCAGGTTGAGAACGGACCTCCAGACCAAATTAAGTACTTAACCCGAGGTACCACTGTGTGTGTGTGTGTGTGTGTGTGTGTGGGTGTGTGTATAGTGTCTATCCTGAATTTACCAACATTCAGCTTCTTTGTTCGTTCTCTGGAACGAATTAAGTTCTTAACCCGAGGTACCACTGTAGTAAAAACCTTGAAGCAGCATACAAAAAGATAAAATGACGAAATCAAGAAAAAAAGACCACCATGCTTGAAAGTATACGGAAGTTAAAATACTAAAACCAGTTAAAATTACCTCAGCTTTCTAAGCATCCGGGGAGGCTTGTCGAAACAATCTTTTTAGTGGGTGCCAAAAAGAGTACAGGGAATGCACTCAATCTGCAGGGAGTTCCAAAGTGCCGGTGCTGCCACACTAACCAATCGGATTCTTACATATGGCATCTTCCTGTGTTTCCTATACTCAGTGGGACTGGTAGGGCAGAAAGCAGACCCAATGATAGGCAGGGCGGTTCCAATGAATTCTAGTTTTCTCCCCATCTTCCTCCTCCCTGTTGGTGATCATTAGGACTGGTAGGGCATAGAGGCAGGAGGCCAACAGCAGGTGGCACTACAGCCAATGACTGGCAGAGCCAAGTAATTCTAGTCCCCCCTCCTCTACAAGGGCAACACTGAGGCTGAGGAGGAGGAAGCTGGCAGCCAGGGCCAGCCCTTGAACTGGAAGTTCGTAAGAAAGCAGTCCAGTCAGGACTGACTGAGGGCAGACTGAAATTGCTGGGGCAGTGCCCCTTCTGCCCTAACGGATCAGCCTTCACTGCCGGCACCATCAAAATGGGGGAGCAGAGCAGGCAGGGAAAGAAAGGAAACATTCACCAGTAAACTGTGGTTGGCCCACACATTTGGGAGCTCTGAAGACTGTTGGAGTGCTAAACCATGGTTAGGGAAATCCATGGTTTGCTGTGTTTTCTGAACTAAGCCTTTAGACAGCATCTTAAAAAGCAGAGACATCACCTTGCCAACAAAGGTCCATATAGTTAAAGCTAGTAGTGATCCCAGTAGTGATGTATGGAAGTGAGAGCTGGACCATAAAGAAGGCTGATCGCTGAAGAATTGATGCTTTTGAATTCTGGTGCTGGAGGAGACTCTTGAGAGTCCCATGGACTGCAAGAAGATCAAACCTCTCCATTCTGAAGGAAATCAGCCCTGAGTGCTCACTGGAAGGACAGATCCTGAAGCTGAGGCTCCAGTACTTTGGCCACCTCATGAGAAGAGAAGACTCCCTGGAAAAGACCCTGATGTTGGGAAAGATGGAGGGCACAAGGAGAAGGGGACGACAGAGGACGAGATGGTTGGATAGTGTTCTTGAAGCTCCCAGCATGAGTTTGGCCAAACTGCGGGAGACAGTGGAAGACAGGAGTGCCTGGTGTGCTCTGGTCCATAGGGTCACGAAGAGTCGGACACGACTAAACAACTAAACAACAACAGATCTTTTCTGCCATTGTTATGATGATTTGTTGGTTCCCTGACACCCACTGCCAACATTTGAGCCTCACAACTAGCTTGGTTGCATGACATGGGAAGGCAGAGTTCAAGCAGCATTCCTGAGCCTACTTCCCAGCTGACCATCCGTCAATCGAGGCATCCGTTTACATTCTTACGGCCCCGGTGCTGAGAAACATTCGCTCAGAAACGGGGAACCTCTTGCCAAGAATAAAGTGACACGCAGGAAACATTTCCTGTCGAGAGAGCCTCGGTACTCATCAGCCCGGCAATTAAAACACGCAGATGTTCACAGCCTCGAGAAATTACGAGATGGGCCCTGCCACAATGAAATGCGAAACCAGCTTTGATTTTCACAAGGGGGTTTCCAGCATCAGATCGAGGTCAAGGCTGGGACTGAACATGGTGCCCTTCTCACTCTGCCTACCCTGAGCCAACCCTGCTTTGGGAGGCTGGCATCCTTCCAGCCTTGCAAAGCTGCTCAGGGCTGACGTCACTTCGGTGGCCAAGGCTGGGCTGGCGTATGGCGGTCTCCCAGCCATGGTGAAGGCATACTCCCCCATTGGACGGAAGTCCTTTAGGATCCTGCTAGAGCCCGTTGGGTACCTTCTTGTCTGCATTTGGAAAGACAATGTGAGTGCAGGGGTGGTGGTGGGCAAATTTTGGCCTGGCATATTGCACCATAGCATACCTGCCATCCCATTTTTTTCAGGTGAGAACACAGTAGCCATTTTGAGTGCCGTGCTCTTGCCCCGAAAAAAAAGCTCTTTGGGGGAAGACTGCAATCTCGCACGGCTCCCCCTAATGAACATCTATGGGTTCCATGTGAGATTTCGCCCGAAGAAAAGCACTTTTTTAAAGGCAAGAGCAAGTCGCAGGTCACGTGACTCGCCCAGGGGCACGTCCCGGAAGACGCGCATCCCAGTTTTGAGTCTGAAAATGTTGGACGGTATGCCATAGTACCCAAGTCCACCACTGCTTGGGGATCCCTCTCCGGGAACCTAATGCGGAGGCAAGACTGTTGGAGGGTTAATGCTGGGAGCCCCTCCACCCTGTGCGCAGGTATTTTTCTACGTGTGTAAATAAGACCATATATCCTGTTATAAGGAAAACTGCTCCCTTTTCCTTTATGGGGTATTCTGGAGCCCGTATAGAGTCCTTAAGTGGGTTCCTTATCGGTAGAAGAAAACAGAGGCCAACCAGAGAATATTGAGAAGCAAAGCGGCTAGTAAGCCTGATCTTTATTAAAAGAAATAAACTGTTGTAACAGGGTCCCCATTCACCGTGCACAGGGGGGAGGAGAATCCTGAACAATGGTGTGCAAGCCCTTATATAGACCTTTGAAACTGCCCACCCTGTAGCCCAAGATCACCCCCCAAAAACATCATACATACATCACAGAAGGAGGCGGTCCACAGCAGAAATCCTGTCTGCCAGGATACCTGACAATGGTCATGATCGCTTTACCTGGGCAGCCTGGCCATCCTTTGTGATGGTTAATGATTTAGTTCCTGAATCCAGGTCACAGGCTCACCCTATTCACACACAAATACAGCCTTAAGACAGGATTTGCAAGCAAAAAGATGATGGGAAGACTTTCCCCATTTGCCTCCCTTGCTGCAGAGGAATATTTGCGGTCATTGGGAGAGTCAAAATGGCTTGAGGATTGCTCTCCCATACTATTTCAGACACATGGTTCATATATTTAGATATGTGTGCATTTATGAATAAAGGTAAAGGGACCCCTGACCATTAGGTCCAGTCGTGATCGACTCTGGGGTTGCGGCGCTCATCTGCTTTACTGGCCGAGGGAGCCGGTGTACAGCTTCCGGGTCATGTGGCCAGCATGACTAAGCGGCTTCTGGCGAACCAGAGAAGCACACGGAAATGCCATTTACCTTCCTGCCGGAGCGGTACCTATTTATCTACTTGCACTTTGACGTGCTTTCAAACTGCTGGGTTGGCAGGAGCAGGGACCGAGCAACGGGAGCTCACCTCGTTGCAGGGATTCGAACCGCCGACCTTCTGATCGGCAAGTTCTAGGCTCTGTGGTTTAACCCACAGCGCCACCTGCGTCCCTCATTTATGAATATTTACCCTATATTTGAGACCTTAAAATTTTTAAAACAATCCTAAACACATCACAGCTTCCATTGACCTTCGTTCCAAGGAAACCAAATCCTGGATAGACACAGGAACCCTTTTCACCATTTGAAGATTGGGATGAGAGCAACATTATATTCTCTCTAGGCATTTGTGGGGCTGCACAAAACACACAGCCCTCCTGGAAGAAGAGTTCAAAGCACTTGCACAATGCAGCTAAATCTTCCTTTGCCAAGAAGACAGAGGAATAAATAAGGAAGGCTGATCGCCAAAGAAGGAAGCAGAACCGGCAACATCCCAAAAAGATCCCCATCTGGGAGAAAAAAATACAGTGAGCTGAGTCACTGTCGTAAGGCACACAGCGAAGAACAAAGGATCCTGTCCCAGCTCTTTTGAAACTCCCTGATGTTTGGAGTTTGTTGCCAAGACCGCTCTCCTCTCCCAGCGTGGTCCCTGGTTCTCCAAGGTCCAGAAGGGTCTTGAGGAGGGTTCTTTCATCTTTGATTTATTACTTATCACAGCAAAATGACAATAAAATAATATTTTAAAAAGAAAAACAGAAGGAAAAATGTAACGGTCACTTTTTGCAGGACCTGCCGATTTCATCCCCCGGGGGTTGGGTTGGGGCTAAATGAACCAGCTGCAGCTGGGCCTCATCCAGCCTGAGTAAATATTGAATCTGGCTGGCGAAAAGAGAAATTTCTAAGGTGTAGGTTGTTTAGTTGGCTAAATTGGGATGTGCCCTCATGCCCTCCGCTTTCTTGGTTTTTAAAAAAAAGAAGTCGTCTTTTTTCAGCCCTGGGATATTAAAGGCCCTTATTTGTCCATATCATGGAACCAAAGAGATTCAGAAGATATGTGAGAGATATGAGAGCCAGTGTGGTGTAGTGGTTAAGAGCGGTAGACTCGTAATCCAGTGAACCGAGTTTGATTCCCTGCTCCTCCATATGCAGCTGCTGGGTGACCTTAGGCTAGTCACACTTCTCTGAAGTCTCTTAGTCCCGCTCACCTCACAGAGTGTTTGTTGTGGGGGAGGAAGGGAAAGGAGAATGTTAGTTTTCTCCTCCTCCTCCTCCTCCTCCTCCTCCTCCTCCTCCTCCTTCTATGTGACATCCTGGAGCTCCCTTCCCATCCTAATCCTTGGAAGACTTGCTTATTGGCCACATATTAGTCAATCACATCGGAAAACTGCAGTGTGGTCACCGATAAGATCTATACCACCACATGGAATCTGCAGAGGCTGGTCCATTGGGTGAAGGGAGCACTATCTCATCAACCCATCTCTGACTCCACTACCACCACAGTCCCTCATTGAAATCAATGGACCCAAGGTAGTTATTTCCTAATATCCACTGGGTCTGCTCTGTTATAGCCATAAAAGGATTTCAGTGGATTTTGACACTTACAGTCTACAGCTATTCTTATAGTTTTTAATTTATACATGACTCAAAGGGACTTGCAAACACAAGAGAAACACTAAAACCAATTACAATAAAGACAAGGGATAAAAAAAACCTGGGGGGGGGGACAAACAGCTATACAAATTGGCTTAGCATATCCTTCCAGGCAAATGAGTCCACAAGGCCACTTCCGCACTAAGGAGGAGGTGGGGTTGCAGGCTTCATGGCCCCCTCACATGCACAGCGGCCCCACGTGATTGGGGGGATTCCTGGCCGCGTCACCCCTTAGCCGGCCAATCTGCTGGCTCGGGGGCGGGGCCTGCCCTATAAAGGCAGGACGCGGCCGGAGATCTCCCTCTTTGCTGCCCGCCAGCTGTTCCTGTTTATTTAAATACCCTTCAAACCTTCAAAAGCCCAGGTAGAAAGGAAAGTTTTCAGCTGGTGCCTAAAACTGGTCAAAGAGGGTGGTAGGCAAACCTTCCTGAGGAGAGCATCCCATAAGTTGGGAGCCAGCCCTGAAAAGGCCGTGTTGCCATGGAGGAGGCGCATGGAGAATAGCTTTAGGTGATGATCCCGGGGTCTTGGTGGGTTCATATGGGGAGAGGTGGTCCTTGATGTGTTGGGGTCCTGAGCCGCATAAGGCTTTGTAGGTCAAATGGAGCACTTTGAACTGGGCCCAGAAACTAACTGGTAGCCAGTCAGGCCAGGATTGGCGTTAGGAGCTAAGACTGTCTTGCCAGGTGAGAAACCCGGCCGCTGAATTCTGCATCAGCTGCATTTTCCGTACAATCTTCAAAGGCAGCCCCATGTATAATGCACTGCAGTAATCTAACCTGGAGGTTACCAGAGCATAGGCTACCCCTGCCCAGATTGGGGAGTACCTGAGCCACTTGTCTAAACCGATGGAAGGGACTTGTGTCACCAAGGCAACTTGAGCCCCAAGTGATAGAAGAAACCCCCCAAACTTTGTACCTGATCCTTTGGAGGGAATGTAACCACATCAAGACCTAAGCCAAGCCCAAAGCCTACAATGAATGAGACCAGTCTGAAAACCCAAAGAGCTAGTGCCAGCCAGCACAGCCTGCAATGTGGTACCCCTCTAGATGTTGTTGGGCCATTGACCATTCTGGCTGAGAAGGATGGGAACTGGAGGGCACCCTGGTGGACATTTCCGTCCTAGATGGTCCAATGGTCAAGAAGTTTCATTTAAAATAACTTGAAATTATGGATGAGAAGAAGATACAGCAGTAGTTATGAATCTGATCATGATTCCTAATTTGGGAGAATTACATAAGGAGAGAGAGAAAATCCTATTGGCCCCATCTAATCCATCCATGTTGGTGGTCTGCTTACCAACTCTTCTGGGAGCAAATCCCATCCTTTCCAGAAAAGGACAGGCAGCTGCCTGTGACTCCATCTTTTCCCTTCTCTCCTCTTTTATCCCAAGTTGGCCTTCATTGTCACCACTTTACCCTTGTACACAATGCAGTGTTTGTCACGGGAAGTCTCTGTCACCAGCTTCCTCATATTTGAGGGCTGCCGGAGCACACCCAAAGGAGTAAACATGACACAGTCATCCCTTGATTTGTGCCACGTTTCCCGACATGGCCGGGTCATTTGTTGCCGTAACATCCGAGAAGGAGAACAATACCCCAGCATTAAAATCTGCCCTCCAGGTGACCTGCAGAGGCTGGGTGTGCTGGTATCCTGATTCTATATCTGCACACAGATATAGGGTCTTCTAACAGTGGAGTCAGAAGATGGCACATCCTCAGGCACTGGCCCTTCCAGCTTCGTCTGGTAGCGGTGCCTCTGAGGATAGGGATGGGAGGTCCTCACCCTCAGCTTTGGAGCCTTCACAGGACAAGGAATCTGACCCCTGACTCCTGATGCTCCCTTTGCGTCATCATGATCATTAAGTTATATCCTCCCTTTCCCCCCATAACTCAAGGCAGCTCACAAAGGCACTCTACTTGCCATTGCTGCTGCCACCAGGGCCACACGGCGGCAGGAAATGAGATGTCAGCTGGGGGCGGTGGTTGGGGCACCTTCCTGTTTCACCTCAGGCGCTGGAACAGAACAGGACAGGCCATGTGATGGCCTGGGATTCGGACTCAGAGGCTGAACCTGAGGGATCCCAGCCTGCACAGGATTCCCGCCTCCAGAACCAGCTGAGCCAGGGCTGCGGCATGAGCCTGAAGAGTCCTCACCTGTGCTGGATCCTCAGGTGCAGGCATCAGCTGAGTCTGCTCTGGCTCCTGAGGTGATGGAGGACCCATTGCCTGCAGGTGCTCCACTCTCAGCCCCATCAGGGGAAGCTGAGGTTGCCTCTGGGTCCGGTAACCCTCCAGCCTCTCCTGAGCTGCAGAGGCTCAGGGCAGAGAGGCGGAGGGAACTAAGTTCCCGCAGGAGGAGTGCTCACTTCCAGGCCAGGATAGGCGAGTCACCTGAGGATGGCGGCCGCCCTATGTCTCGGGGCAGATAAAAGCCGGCCAGCCCCAGTCCCAAGTTGCAGGAGCAATGTTGTTGCTAGCCTGTTCCTGCCTGAACCCTGCCCTGCTTTCCTGCCTGAGCTCCTGACCCGCCCTGGCTCCCTGCTTGCAAGCCTGTTCCTGACGTCACCCAACTCCCTGCCCTGCACCCAGCTTCAGCTACTACAGACTGCCTCCACATTGCACCTTTGACCACGGACCGGACTTGGCCCTCGCCTCTCGGGTAACCCACGGGACCAGCACAGGCCACCCCTGAGGGGCCTCCTTAACAAATGACACTTCCCAAGATTCTTTGGAGGAGGCCATCACTCTTCAAAGTACAGGGCTCATCTCCCAGCCCCTGGTTTTTTGTTCTGAAGAGTTTGGCCCTGTTTCGGGAACCTTTCACTGCCTATTTTATAGCCTGTCATCCTCTTCGACCGCAGGCATCTCATTTATCCCTGGGAGAGATACCAAGATTTTTTTCTTACTCTTGCAAGTTGAAAGATTTGGACATGATCCCAGGGAACAATGGTTTGGGCTGCTGAAGAGGAAAGAGTCCTTGAAAGAAGCCAGTCTGCTGTGTGCTTATTTCAGAATCTATCTCCTATACCCCAAACAGCTCTTGAAGACACAGGCCACTTCCCCCCCTTTAAGTTACATCCAGATCGTCCATTAAAAATGTTCAAGCACTCAAGACTCACCTCCAAGGATCCTGGAAACTGTAGTTTGTTAAGGGTGCTGAGAGTTGCTAGGAGACCCTTATGAAACTACAGTACCCAAGATTCTTGGGCTGGGGAGCCATGACTGTTATGTGGAATAAGAGTGATTTAAATGGATGGTACAGGTATAACCTTGAGAACATAAGAACATGATACAGTGGTACCTCGGGTTACATACACTTCAGGTTACATACGCTTCAGGTTACAGACTCCGCTAACCCAGAAATATTACCTCGGGTTAAGAACTTTGCTTCAGGATGAGAACAGAAATCGTGCTCCAGCAGTACGGCGGCAGCGGGAGGTCCCATCAGCTAAAGTGGTGCTTCAGGTTAAGAACAGTTTCAGGTTAAGAACGGACCTCCGGAACAAATTAAGTACTTAACCCGAGGTACCACTGTAGCGCAGTTGGCAGAGCATGAGACTCTTACACCAGTCTTGGAAGACCTACATTGGCTCCCAGTACGTTTCCGAGCACAATTCAAAGTGTTGGTGCTGACCTTTAAAGCCCTAAACGGCCTCAGCCCAGTATACCTGAAGGAGCGTCTCCACCCCCATAATTCAGCTTGGACACTGAGGTCCAGCACTGAGGTTCTTCTGGCGGTTCCCTCGCTGTGAGAAGCAAAGTTACAGCAAACCAGGCAGAGGGCCTTCTCGGTAGTGGCACCCGCCCTGTGGAACACCCTCCCACCAGGTGTCAAGGAAATAAACAACTACCAGACTTTTAAAAGACATCTGAAGGCAGCCCTGTTTAGGGAAGCTTTTAATGTTTAACACACCACTGTATTTTAATACTTTGTTGGAAGCCGTCCAGAGTGGGCGGGGTATAAATAAATTGTTGTTGTTGTCACTATTATTCTTATTAATCTTAGGTTTGTGGGTCCAAGCCCTACACTTGGCAATAGATTCCTACAACAGATTCTCCTTCCAACCCTATGATTCTATGAGAAGAGCTCTGCTGGATCAGGCCAATGGCCCATCTAGTCCAGCATCCTCACAGCATTCTCACAGTGGCCAACCAGCTACCCATTATGGGAAGCCCACAAGCAGGACAAAAATGCCTAACTCCCCACTTGCAATTCCAATCAACTGTTATTCAAAAGGCACAAGGTCTCCAACTATGGAGGCAGGGCGGAGCCATCAGGACTAGTAGCCATGGATAGCCTCCTCCTCCAGGAATTTGTCCAACAATCTTTTAAAGCCATCCAAGTTGGTGGCCATCACTGCCTCCTGCACTGTGCACTGTGTCCTGTTATCTATCCTAAATCTTCCAACATTCCTTTGGATGTTCCCGGGTTCTAGTGTTATTAGAGAGGGAGGAAAACTTTTCTCTATCCCCGTTCTCCTTGCCATGCATAATTTTATAAATTTCTAGTAGCAGCTGCTGTGCTGAAGGAGGGAGAGGGCATGCCCCCCCCAATTTGGGGCCCCCAATCTAACTTTGTTATTTTGGATGTCAGTGGTTGCTACATTCCAATGTATCTGGGGTCGCAGCCCAACTCAGAGCAGGCCCACTGAAATTAATAGGCGTGAACCGTTGATTTCAGTGACCCTACTCTGAGTAGAAATTCGCTGGCAACGACCCTTGGAACCCGTTTTTGACAACTGCGGGGAAGGTTTTAAGGGCGAAAAATTAATTCTGATTTGTACCTCGCCTCTTTGTTTTGTTTCCACATGTAATTTTGAGTTCCATCAGAAACAAAACACAACTTTTTTTGTTTCTGGAATACTTTTACGCTTCGTTTAGATGTATGTTATTTTGATATGCCCTAAGGGCTAATTCAATAAGATTCTATTCTATCCAATGCTATTAATAGAAGGCTGTCATGTTAATTTTGCAGAAGCAAATTAGAATGTTTAGAGATAGATGCTGGAAAATAGCCAAGAAGGAAATGGTGCTCGCTGTTGGTTCAGAGCAGAAAGTTGGTGAGATATTCAGTTCAGTTCACAATTTAATGCAAACTAATTCACATTTCTTGTTTTTTTAAAAAAGGCTGGGGGGAGGATATGCTCCTGAGAGAATTGTTTAGCTCAAATCCTGCTTGATGATGCCTTCTTCTTGCTGTATTGTTTACAGCTAACAATGCTTAATCTAACAATGCTTATTCTTAAGTTAACTATCCTTGACACTCTTTTAAACAATCAAATATCCAAAATATCTTACATCCATTATGGTAATAATCCTTAAAACAACATTTTACGCTGAACTTGTAGTATCATTCCCACACTGCAGACTAGAGGCTGTGCCTCTGCTCACATTGCTTTCCAACTTTGCCTATCCCCCCCATGTCAACCCCCCCTTACATCTCACCAAACCCCATACCCCTCCCCTTACAAATCGCCCAAACTGCGCTCCCTTCCCTTACAGATTACCTAACCCCCCATCCCATCCCTTCACAGATCACTCAAATCTTCACCTATTGGTGGCTATGTGAAATGCAGCGTGACAACAGCCTTACAGTTTTATTATTAAGTAAGATAGGGGGACTGAGAAAATACCATCTTCATAGAATCACAGAATTTGGAAGGAGACCTTGAAGGCCATCTAGCCTAGTGAGGGAGAGCCAGTCTATTCCTCTAGGGTGTAGATGGGGAACCTGTAGCTCTTGACATGTTGTTGAACTCCAACTCCCATCAGTCCCAGCCAGCACGTCCAATAGTCAGGATGGGAACTATGGTCCAGCAACATCCAGAGGACCACAGGCTCCCCATACCTGCTCTAGGGAATTGGTTCCATAGTCAACTGTTCTTACTGTCAATAAACATATCCTAATGTTCAATTGACACCTGCTGTGCTGGTCCCGGGGGCTAACCGAGAGGCAAGGTCCGAGTCCAGTCCGAGGTCAATGGTGCGGTATGGAGGCAGTCCATCAAAGCTGTAGCTGGGTCCAAGGCGGGGAGTTGGGTGGGGTCAGGAACTCTGGCAGAAGAGCAGGACAGCGTGCAGGCAGGAACAGGCTAGCAACAACATTGCTCCTGCAACCTGGGACTGGGGCTGACTGGCTTTTATCTACCCCGAGGCATAGGGCGGCCCCGGTCCACAGGTGACTCGCCTCTCCTGGCCTGGAAGTGAGCACTCCTCCTGCAGGAACTTAGTTCCCTCCACCTCTCTGCCCAGAGCTTCTGCAGCTCAGGAGAGGCTGGAGGGTTACTGGACCCAGAGGCAACCTCAGCTTCCTCTGATGGGGCTGAGAGTGGAGCACCTGCAGGCAATGGGTCCTCCATCACCTCAGGTGCCAGAGCAGACTCAGCTGGTGCCTGCACCTGAGGATCCAGCACAGGTGAGGACCCTTCAGGCTCAGGCCCCAGCCCCGGCTCAGTTGGTTCTGGAGGCGGGGACTCCTGTGCAGGCTGCAATTCCTCAGGTTCAGCCTCTGAGTCCGAATCCCAGGCCATCACACCTGCCCTCCTGCAGATGAAGCCAATTATTAGATCTAGACCTGCCCCCTGAGGCAAGTTGAAAACAAGTTACAATAACATAATAAGAACCTGCATGAGCATGCTAATGGCTCATCTAGTCCAGCATTCTGCCCTCACAGTGGCCAACCAGATGCCCGTGGAGAACTCTCAAGCAGGATTTGAGTGCAAGAACCTTCTCCCATCCTCGGTTGTCCAGCAACTGGTATTCAGAAGCATTACTGCCTCCAGTTATGGAGGCAAAGCCAAGCTATCGTGTTTAGTAGTCATTGGTAAAGGGACGCCTGACCATTAGGTCCAATCGTGACCGAATCTGGGGTTGCGCGCTCATCTCGCTTTATTGGCCGAGGGATCCGGCGTACAGCTTCCAGGTCATGTGGCCAGCATGACTAAGCCGCTTCTGGCGAACCAGAGCAGCGCACAGAAACGCCGTTTACCTTCCCGCCGGAGTGGTACCTATTTATCTACTTGCACTTTGACGTGCTTTTGAATTGCTAGGTTGGCAGGAGCAGGGACCTCACCCCGTCGCGGGGATTCGAACTGCCGACCTTCTGATAGGCAAGTCCTAGGCTCTGTGGTTTAATCCACAGCGCCACCCGCGTCCCTAGTAGCCATTGGTAGCCCTCCATGAATTTGTCCAACCCTCTTTTAAAGCCATTCAAGTTGGTGGCTCATCGCTTTCCTCTGCGGGAGCAAGTTCCATAGTGCTGTGTGGAGAAGTAATAGTAACAGTAATTTATTATTTGTACCCCACCCATCTGGCTGGGTTTCACCAGCCGCTCTGGGCAGCTTCCAACAAAGATTAAAAATACATTAAAATGTCACACATTATAAACTTCCCTGAACAGGGCTGCTTTCAGATGTCTTCTAAATGTCAGGTAGTTGTTTATCTCTTTGATATCTGATGGGAGGGCATTCCAAAGGGCAGGTGCCACCACCGAGAAGGCCCTCTGCCTGGTTCCCTATAGCTTTGCTTCTTGCAGTGAGGGAACCGCCAGAAGGCCCTCGGCACTGGACCTCAGTGTTCGGGCAGTGGAGACGCTCCTTCAAGTATACTGGCCCGAGGCTGTTTAGGGCTTTAAAGGTCAACACCAACACTTTTAATTGTGCTCGGAAATGTATTGGGAGCCAATGTAGATCTTTCAAGACAGTGTTATACGGTCTTGGCGGCCACCCCCAATCACCAGTCTAGCTGCCACATTCTGGATTAGTTGTAGTTTCCGGGTCACCTTCAAAGGTAGCCCCACATAGAGCACACTGCAGTAGTCCAAGAAGTGCTTTCTTTTATCTGTCTTCAACTGCCCAACATGTCCAACTGTCCAACATCCAATCATTGGATGTCCGCAAGACTTTTAGGATCCCCATCGCTTCTCTAGCCTTTTCCAGGAAGGTTCCCAAGCATCTACTTTGCTCTCTCGCGGTATACCTTCCTTCTAGAAGCCGAGGTAGGAAAACACAGCCTTGCCAGGCACTCGCTTGGCTGCCTGCACCTTCTTGGGAGTCAGCCTAATCTATTCAGACAATGACTCGCATCTGCGGTGAAGAAGAGGAGGACATGGATCTGTTCTGACAGCAGGGCCCTTTACAAGTACGACCCACTCAACAGGGCTTTAAAAGAAAAAATCACGTAGATGGGAGGAGGCGAGAGCTTCAGTGAAGCAATTCTCTGGCTGACCTGGAGAACAGAGAACAGTTTGCAAAAATTATTATTTTTTAAATCCCCATGAAAACTCACCAGCACTTTTAAGATAGATTTTCCCCACAATATAAACATTTTGGGATGCAATTTTGCCTAAAGTGCACATTTTTGCAAAGCGATTTCCGCTAAGGGTTGCCCACTCAATTGCTTTGATTGGCAGAATTGGCACTATTGCAGCTGCCACATAATACCTGTTCCACATCTGTAAGAACTCAATCATCTACTCTTTGGAACTCCCTGCCCATTGAGATCAAGCAGGAGCCTTCTCTGTACTCTTTTCAGAGCCTTCTAAAAACATTCCTGCTTAGAAAATCCTACCCAGATGCTTTGAAAGTTGAGGCAATTTTAACCTGTTTTAGTATTTTAATTTTTCTAGGTTTTAAAATGTACTTGATTTTACTGTCTTATCTTTTGCAAACCACTTTGATGGTTGTTGTTGTTTTCAATAAAGTGATGTATAAATTTTATGAAAAATATATAATATAATATAATTAATATAATATAATGGACTTTTATAGGTTGTTTTCAGCAACTTATGCATTTATATGCACACATTAACTTAGGATCATTTTTGTATGCCTCACTGGGCTGGAGAACTACATTGCAAAATTCAGAGGAGTGTGAATTTTAAAAGATGGCTGTGTTCGGTTCGCAAATCATTTTGGAGACTGCAAGTCTGGTAGGTTTGCCTTTAATAGAAACCAAATCAAATTTCTCCCCCACCTCTCTTTGGAGCTAAGGCCTCCAGAACTGAGTAGGGCACATTTAAGAAACAATAGCCTTGTGGGTGGCGCTGTGGTCTAAACCACTGAGCCTCTTGGGCTTGCTGATCAGAATGTCGATGGTTCAAATCCCCATGACGGAGTGAGCTCCCGTTGCTCTGTCCCAGCTCCTGCCAACCTAGCAGTTTGAAAGCATGCCCAAAAGTAGATAAATAGGTACCGCTCCGGTGGGAAGGTAAACGGCATTTCCGTATGCTGCTCTGGCTTTGGTGTACCGTTGCGCCTGAAGCGGCTTAGTCATGCTGGCCACATGACCCGGAAAAACTGTCTGCAGACAAACACCGGCTCCCTGGGCCTGTAAAGCGAGATGAGTGCCGCAACCCCAGAGTCGTCTGCGACTAGACTTAACTGTCAGGGGTCCTTTACCTTTTACCTTTTTTAGCCTCAGCACTGGAGGTGGAGCTAGAAACCCTGACCTCCCTGCAGCCTGTTTACTGCCTCAGTCGGTTTCGAACCTTTGCTGAAGCAACATCTTAAGTCTGCTGCTCTTGGCTGCCTCCCTTCAGCCTGACTCCTGCACTGCTTTGCATGGAGCTGTCCATGGTCCTAAGTGGCCTCCAGAACTTTGCTGAAGCAACATATTCTACCTGCTGCTCTCGGATGCCTCCCTCCACCATGATTCCTGCATATGGAGCTGTCTGCGGTCCTGTTCCCTCGCCTGAACTCTTTCTTCACCTTCCTAGTCTTCCCTGAACACTCTCCCAAGAACAGGATAACAACACAGGATGTTCACGTGAATGCTCTAATGCGTTGAATGAATTTGTGAGGGGGTTATGGGGCTGAACTATGTAACTGCCCTCGCCCAGTAAAGAAAAAGGGAACCAAAATGACCAGGGAGCAACTCCCCTAGGAGGAAAAACTTCAGTGTTGGTTTTGTTGTTGTTGTTTGTTTAGTTTAGAATGGGGTGCCCTACAGATATTGTTAGATTACAGCTCTTGTCCTCCCTGACCATTGGGTATCCTGGCTGGGGCTGATAGGAGTTGGAGGTCAACAATGACTGGGGAGCACCACGTTGGCTATCCTTAATTTAGATCACAGAGTCATCCAATGAAAGCATTTGGTAGAAGATTTGGGGCTGAAAAGGGAAACGACTTATTCATACAGCACGGAGTTCAACTCTGGGATTCGCTACCATGAGACGGGGTACATGGGTTTCATACACACAGGGGAACTTGCTTTTTACAGGGTATGTGGTTTCCCCTTTTCTCCTCACAACAACCCTAAAAGGTAGGCTAGGCTCTGAGAGAGACTGGCCTCAAATTACCCAGTAAGGGATAGGGCCAAATGCAACCAAGAGGATTCCATTGTCTCCCCCACCCCATTATTTTATGAGTTTAATTAGGGTTTAAAATCCAGGGCTAGATCTGGGACAGTTGTCTTCCTGGCAGGAGCTGGCTGCAAACACTCTGGCGGGAATCTGCCCTCCTCCTCTCCCAATTAACCTCCATCTCCAGGGCCTGCCTCCATGACATCACCAGGGGCCACCCCTAGGTTTCAGGTTGGGCTCTGAAACTTCAAGGCCCGAGATGCTCCTCACCTCACAAGCCTAGCTGCACATTCCAAGACAGTGTAATCCTCACACTGGTTTAATGGCAAGCCAGTGATGTGGGAGAACTTCCTCCAATGTTCACCCATCCAATAAGTAGCCAGATCAAGTGTGACAACCCCAGCTGCCATCCACAAATCCAAGGCCTCATTTGTTCTGAACAATTTGCAAAAACCCTGGATCTTCTTCCAGGCTCTGCTCAATAAAGAAATGTGTCCAGCAAAAAACAAAACAAAAAAAAAACCCAAACCTTATTCCAGCACGTTCAAATTCCAAATCATATAGACTCTTTGGAAGTTCTGGAAGCTGTTTTGCTCTGCAGACGCAGCATAAACTTGGCACAGAGAGGCCTCCTCTGATTTGGGGGTTTGTTTTCTTCATAGGTCTGTTCCCCCCTCCCACTTCCTCCTCCTTTGTACAAAAAGCCCATGGTGTCCTTTCCAGCTCAGAATGAAATCATGTGTCGCTCGCTCGCCTGCCTTCAAGAGAAGCCAAGAAAGCATCTGTGTCTGGAGGGGATCGTAAATATCGCTGGGCACGTCCCTCCCCACTTTTGCCAAGCTCCTCTTTCTCTCAAAAGGACACAGATGCCATCCATAAATGCACATAAATTGCTACTGGTGGCGGCCGGCCAACCTTGCTGCTGGAAAGAGACAATGGGGATGTTCTGGCATAAAAGGAACAATCTACACGCACAGGCCCCCAACAGCGACAGACACTCTCCAAGTGCTGCAGTGGCGGGGGCTTCAGCAGAGATTAAATACTCCACAGTACTCCATTGTGAACCAATCAGGGACAGAGGGGAAAAACCAGTTTAGTTCACATTTAAGGGTGCACCAAACCTAATTTGCCAAACCTCCAATTGTCCCCATTTTCCATGGCCAGTTCCGGATTTACAGAAGCTGTCCTGGTTTCTGATTTGATCCTGGAATGACCCACTTTTCCTTAGGATGTCCCTATTTTCATCAGAGAAATGTTGGTGGGTATGGAGTTATATGACCCCTGAGACAAGGAGATAAGTACAGTGGTAACTCTGGATGCAAACGGGATCCATTCCGGAGTCCCGTTCGCATCCTGAAGCGAATGCAACCTGCATCTCTGCGTCTGCATGTGCGTAGGTCGCGATTTGCCGCTTCCGCACATGCGTGTGACGTCATTTTGAGCGTCTGCGCATGCGTGAGCGACGAAACCCGGAAGTAATGCATTCTGTTACTTATGGGTCACCGTGGAGCGCAACCCGAAAACTCTCAGCCCGAAGCTACTTCAATCCGAGGTATGACTGTAACTATACAACCTATAGAGACATCTGGAGGCAGCCATGTATAGGGAAGTTTTTAATGTTTTACAGTGGTACCTTGGTTTAATAACAGCTTAGTTTATGAACAACTTGGATTAAGAACGCTGCCAACCCAGAAGTAGGTGTTTTGGTTTGTGAACTTTGCCTTGGAAGCAGAACATGTTTGGCTTCCTGTTGAGTGTGTTCCATTTGTAAATTGAGTCCCCCGCTGCTGTGGGAAAGCACGCCTTGGTTTAAGGACGCTTTGGTTTACAAACGGACTTCTGGAACAGATTAAGTTCGTAAACTAAGGTGCCACTGTATTATGTTTTTATATATGTTGGTGCCACTCAGAGTGGCTGGGGCAAGCCTGTCAGATGGGCAGGGTAGAAATAATAAAAAACCATTATCATGGAATATTACATCCCTATTTTCACCTAAGTAATGTTGGAGGGTATGAATTTGCAGCTCCCAAAACAATATACAAAGGCAGGTCCTGTGGAAATAAAATAAAAAACCAACCATGCACAGATTCACCTTAGCTCTTTACTCAGGTACCTGAGACAGTGGTCTCCAACCCCATGGGAGTCACGGAGTCCTCGGCACATGTAAAACGCAAGGAAGATTTTGCAGATTGTTTGACACATGAGGTTCGACTTTTGCTTCCCCAAATTGTGCTGGAAAAGCACAAAGCAAGTTTCAACTCGCTTTCAACCTTTTCCTTAAGAAAATGTTTGCTCTACATAGCAATCGCCTTCCTGTTCCAGGCAGTTTGTGGTTACACATGTAAGAACATTCTCCGCGATATTTGTTCCTTTCGCGGCCAAGTGGTCAACTTCACCTTTTGTACCAGACCACGCTGCTTCCCATTTTAACTCCCCGTTTTAACCGGTTCAGTATCTTAAAATCCTCAATCCTAAACCAAATTGATTGATTTCCCTGACATAAGTTTTCAGTGTTCCACCTCCAGTCAGGAAGCTCTTTGTTCTTAAATGGTCCCTGCTCAGTTCTGGAGACCTTGGCTTCAGTCAGGGCTGGGGGAGAAGTTTGATTCCATTTGCATTTTCAGGCAAACCTACCTAAATCACACTCTCTGAAATAATACATGAACGAAATGGAATATACTCGGAGTCAAGTGTGGATTTCATGCTCTTTATTCAGCTCATAGTAGTGAGGAGGAATGGAAGTTCCCCCAGAATGTCTGCTTTATATACATTATTTACACAATGGGCCCCACGTGATTGGCTAATTCCGGGATTCACCTGTAGGTCAATCAGGTTGCGGATTCACTACCACCTGGAGCTGGATTGGGTGGCTCCTGTGGACCAATCAGACTGCTGCATTCTGAATCCTATTGTTCTAGGACCAATCAGACTGCTGCCTTTTGGATCCCATTCAACTCAGTACATAACACGAAACACAGCCATTCTTTGAAATCCTCATTTCTCCAAATTTTGCAGCGCAGTTCTGCAGCCATGTGATGTGTGCAAAATTGCATATACTGGGGTAAAGAATGCTTAAAAATACATCGGTCAGTGAAAATAATGTACAAAAATGCAATATGCTGTGGGAAAATGGCTTTGCAAAAAAAAATGTGTATCTGTTATGGGGACGGCATCAGAAAGAAACATGTATGTTAGCAGTAAAATACTGGTGAATTTTCATGAGGACTTTTTTTAAAAAGTCAAGAAACTGGTGTGAAAAAGTGGAAAATTGAATTTAAGATTGGAAATGGATCTTTGGGCTGATGGATATATAGTAAATAGCTATAATCTCTAGTCTTTTCTTCACTTGAATCAGACCAATAGCATTCCTGCTACTTTCTATCTATCATCTATCATCTATCTATCTATCTATCTAATCTATCTATCTATCTATCATCTATCTATCTATCACCTATCTATCTATCTATCTATCTATCTATCTATCATCTATCATCTATCATCTATCATCTATCATCTATCATCTATCATCTATCATCTATCTATCATCTATCTATCTATCTATCTATCTATCTATCTATCTATCTATCTATCATCTATCTATCTATCTATCTATCTATCTATCTATCATCTATCTATCTATATCTATCTATCTATCTATCTATCTATCTATCTATCTATCTGTCTATCTATCTAATCATCTAACTATCTATCTATCATCTATCCATGTAATGTCAGCCAATTAAATAATGATAGGCTGTTTGTTCATCCGACATTCGAATTAAATGCATTTGCATATAGTCAAAGCATCAGTGTGGCTGCTCTTTTTGAAATCTGGAAGGGCATGTGCAATCAGATGGAGGCTGTTTTGCCTAACACACCACTGGAAGGTCTGTCTGATCCAAAACTCTCCCCGAGGGATCGCTGCAGAATTGTTTCTTTGCCAGCTGTAAACATCTGTCTTAAATCTTGCACAGAGGGCAGCTGTGGAGGTCAGTCACAGCTAAACACTAAAACCCTTTGGACTTGTCAATATTGTGTCTTTTAAAGTGTTGGAGGATTAAGCTTCTCTCAGTAAGCGATTATTTTTCCCTTGGCATTTTTTTGGGTTAAGATCGTGGGCCGCTGTGCTGGGATGGAGGAGAGCATGTGGCCTTGCAGATGTGGTCGGACTACAACTTCCGTTGTCCCTGAGCGTCGGCCATGCTGGCAATGGGCTGATGAGAGCTGGGGTCCAATCACATCTGCAAAGCCACAGGTCCCCTATGCCTGTGCTACAGGAATAATATGGTCTCCTGAAGTCCAGTGATTATCAAATACAGTGGTACCTTGGGTAACATTCCCTTCAGGTTACAGATACTTCAGGTTACAGAGGCTTCAGGTTACAGACTCCGCTAACCCAGAAATAGTACCTCAGGTTAAGAACTTTGCTTCAGGATGAGAACAGAAATCGTGCTCCGGTGGCGCAGCAGCAGCAGCAGGAGACCCCATTAGCTAATGTGGTGCTTCAGGTTAAGAACAGTTTCAGGTTAAGAACGGACGTCCGGAACGAATTAAGTACTTAACTCGAGGTACCACTGTATCAGAAGGTAAGAAGATTGCTTTTGGACCAGAGCAAAGACCTGCCTAGTCAAGCACCCTGCTCCTCAGCCTTCATCATGTAAAGCCAGAACTGGCATAAATATGCAATATTTCTCATGGAAAACGAGGGAGGTCCCAGCTAAAGAAGAATGGCAACTTAAGCTGATGGAACATGCGCAGCTCGCAGATTTAACATACAGAATAAGAGAACAAGAAGAACATAACATTTAGAGAAGATTGGAAAATGTTAATTGAATATATGGGGGGAAATTGTGTGCGCTTGAAAACGTTGGCAGCATTAAGATGAATTCAGCAGTGTAAGTAAGTTTTGATGGATGTAATAATGAAATACTGAAGGGTTCTGTTTATGTAAAATATGCAGGGATTTATGATATGCAAAATGAACCGTGGAAAGAGAAGAAGGCAAGTCATTGATATTTTAAGGATGTTTAAATGAGTATTCTAAATTGTAAAAGAGAAAATTATAATAAAAATTATATAAATGAAATAAATAAATATCCAGTATTTCTCTGCTTCTCTGGTCAACAAAGCAGGATTGTCCGCTGCTATGTTTTCAGGACCAGATTAAGCCACCAGCAGCTACATAGGAACACTGCAGTGGTGTGCAGTGAAATTTTTCATAGGGGAACAGTTAGGGTCTGTTAGTTCTGAGGGCAATGGGGGGGGGTGATGTTGTGGTGTCCTGATGTTGCATGTGGGAGCATCGTACCTTCCTCCCTAAGCCAGGCAGAAGCTGTCCAGGCTTTGGGAAGGAGGCTCCAGGGGAACATTTAAGGGATTAGCCTAGTCCCCCTAGTCCACTCACCACCTGCCACTGAAACCCTGGATTGTTGATAACACATGATTTGGGTTTGGATCCAGCCCTACAGTTCCCATCATCCCTGACCACTGGTCCTGCTAGCTAAGGATCATGGGAGTTGTAGGCCAAAAACATCTGGAGGGCTGAGTTTGAGGAAGCCTGATCTAGACAAAGCAGGACCATAGTTACTTAGGGAAAAGGCTGTAGCTCATCTGCCCTGCATGCAGGTCCTAGATCAAATCCCTGGGTTCTCCAGGTAGGGCAGAGCTGGAGACAGGACTACTTCTTAATACCCATTGCTGGAAACCACAGGAGGGGGGAGAGTGCTCTTGTGCTTGAATTCCGCCTACAGGTTTCTCATAGGCATCTGGTTGGCCGCTGACAGAACAGGATGCTGAACTAGATGGGCCATTGGCCTGATCCAGCAGGCTCTCCTTTCGGCTGGGGATACCCTCTGGTACGAACAGCTTCTCCCTGTCAGTGTAGACAGTAGTGAACAAGATGGACCAATGGCTTGACCAAGTACAAGGCAGCATCCTATTGTGATGGCCTGGGAATCCGATTCAGAGGCTGAACCTGAGGAATCCCAGCCTGCACAGGAGTCCCTGCCTCCAGGGCCAGCTGAGCTGGGGCAGGGGCTTGAATCTGAAGGGCCCTCACCTGTGCCAGATCCTCAGGAGCAGACATCAGCTGAATCTGCTCTGGCTCCGGAGGTGATCGAGGACCCGTTGCCTGCAGGTGCTCCTCTCCCAGCCCGGTCAGGGGAAGGTGAGGCTGCCTCTGGGTCCAGTAACCCTCCAGCCTCTCCTGAGCTGCAGAGGCTTAGGGCAGAGAGGCGAACTAAGCTCTCACAGGAGCAGTGCTCGCCTTAAGGCCAGGAGAGGCGAGTCACCTGTGGGCCGGGGCTGCCCTATGCCTCAGATGAGATAAAGGCCAGTCCCAAGTTGCGGGAGCAACATCGTTGGTAACCTGTCCCTGCCAGACCCTGTCCTGCTCTTCCAGAGTTCCTGACCATGCCCGGCTCCTTGCCTTGGACCCTGCTTTGCCCTTGACGGACAGCTTCCATAGCCTCGACTTAGGACCGGACTCAGACCACGCCGCACGGTAACCCCGCCTCCCCCCTGGGACCAGCACACCCACGCTCCTATGTCTTAAGAGACAGGCTGTCACTCAGTGGTAGAGCCTCTGTTTTCCATGCAGAAAGCCCCAAGTTCAATTGCCAGATATGGCCAGAATTGCTCCCTTCTTGAACCCCTGGGTGCCATGATGCAAAATTCTGCTGAAAGTAGTGAATTCTCTGCTCACAAGGTGGTCACATTCCATCAACGGTGTCACTGAAAAGATCTCTGAAATTTTTTTACACATCACTGGGGAAGATAGGCAAACTAATGCCAGTGTACTGGAAGAAGCAAAGATCACCAGTGTCGAAGCAATGGTTCTTCAACATCAACTTTGTTGGACTGGTCATGTTGTTCAGATACCTGATTTTTTGTTGTTGTTTAGTCGTGTCCGACTCTTCGTGACCCCATGGACCAGAGCACGCCAGGCCCTCCTGTCTTCCACTGTCTCCCGCAGTTTGGTCAAACTCATGCTGGTAGCTTTGAGAACACTGTCCAACCATCTCGTCCTCTGTCGTCCCCTTCTCCTTGTGCCCTCCATCTTTCCCAACATCAGGGTCTGTTCCAGGGAGTCTTCTCAAAGCAACTACTCTATTCGGAACTTAAAAATGGAAAGCGTAACGCTGGTGCTCAACAAAAGAGGTTTAAAAAAACTCTCTCATGCCAATCTAAAAAAAAATGTAGTATAAACACCGACAACTGGGAAACACTGGCCTGCGAGTGATCCAATTGGAGAACAGCCTTTACCAAAGGTGTAATGGACTTTGACGACGCTCGAACTCAGGACGAAAAGAAGAAACATGTTAAGACGCTTGGCAAACCCTCACCTTGATCAACTCCCGCCTGGAAACCTATGTCCCCACTGTGGAAGGATGTGTGTATCCAGAATTGATCTCCACAGTCACTTACAGACTCACTGTTAAATCCGTGTTTATGGAAGACAATCTTACTTGGCTATGAGTGATTGCCAAAGAAGAAGAAGAAGCACATTTTGCGGCGTGTGTGTTTGAGTGCAAAACTGCCCACATTTCCAAGAACGTAGCCATTGCCTTCCTCTCCTTTGGAGAGAACCACCTGACACTTACTTCACCCTGCTTCTTCTCATTATTGGTCTCCTAATCTGTTCCAGCTGGTGGGGGGGGGCAGAGAAAAATCAGGCTGTCAACACACTACTCTTTCCTGGCCTCCTCACAAGCTTCTGTCTTGGGTTGTAAATATCTCCGTCTATTTTGAAATGGAAATAAAAAGCCTTTGCATTATTAATTTTTTTTCCAAAAAAAATGGTGCGAAGGGGAGGAATGCACTCATCACAACCTTCCATTCCGTAAACGAAACATCACAACTCAAATCAATGTATATATTTTTCCGTTGATGGGCCCGGAGGGGCTTATGGAAAAATGTGGTCATTCTATATGGGCTGTGCGACTGCGCAAGACTCTCTCAGTAGGCTGCAAGGGAGAGAAGTTTGGGTGGAACTTCAAGATTTTCTCTCCATAGGCAACAAAATAAACCTTAGGTCACTTCCTAGCCTCAGGAAAACAGACAATTTGCTTGGCTGTCGCACCTTGGGAAGCCGACCTGAAATGTGGAGTCGATTTGGAAGCACGTAAAAATGAACCAAGGTGGAATGGAACAATCAACACGGATCTCACCATTCAAAGCTTTCTGCAGCCAATATTTCTTTCCCCCTGCACTGAGACGTGAGAACTTGAGAACAAAGGTCCACCTACCTTAGAGCTGAGAACTGCATGCTGGACTGCAGCTAGGGAGACAGATTCGATTCAGCTTCCATTTAAAGGCAAACCCAAGTACCGTATTTTTCGCTCTATAAGACGCACCAGACCACAAGATGCACCTAGTTTTTGGAGGAGGAAAACAAGAAAAAAAATATTCTGAATCTCAGAAGCCAGAACAGCAAGAGGGATCGCTGCGCAGTGAAAGCAGCAATCCCTCTTGCTGTTCTGGCTTCTGTGATAGCTGCGCAGCCTGCATTCACTCCACAAGACGCACACACATTTCCCCTTACTTTTTAGGAGGGGAAAAGTGAGTCTTATAGAGCAAAAAATACGGTAATTCTGAAACAATATGCAAGTGGAAATGCACATTGCAAGAGGCCTGGCCTACAGGGTCTTTCGGTCCCTTCCAACCCTACGTTTCTATGAAACACAGCTATCCTTTGAAATTCACGCTTCTTCAAATTTTGCAACCAAACAAACGGATGCAAAAAATATACCAGGGTAAAATGTGCATATAAATTCATCCATTGGTGAAAATAACATACAAGCATCCATTGCACAAAAAAAATGTGTGCATTAGGGGAAAAGTGCATACAAAAATTTGTTGCTGTTGTTGTTGGTGGTGGTGGTGTTGCTAGGGTGGGTAAAAATTCAGAAGAAAGGCAAATTACAGCCACAGGAAAAGGGTGGGTCCTGAAAACACCTCTCAGGTGTCAAAGGCCAGGTTAAACAGGTGCATCTTTTTGATGAGGACTTCTTGTTGTTCCTTTGTCTTAAGGGAAGGGCTGTAGAGTATCTGCTTTGCGTGCAGACAGTCTCTGATACAATCTCCAACATCTCCAGGTAGGACTAGGGGAGACTCCCTGTCTGATACCCTAGAAAGCTGCTGCCAATCAATGTAGACCAGGGTTTCCCCAACTTGGGTCTCCAGCTGTTTTTTGGGTGTTTTTTTCAAAAAAAGTGATTCATTTTATAACACAAATAAAGAACACAAACAGAAAAACAAACAAATTCTTGTCATATCCTTATTTTCCTAAACATTGTTAAGTGGGCTTCCCCAAGTCCCACCTATCTGATTTTCATTTACTTCATCTTTAGCAGTTTACAGTGGTACCTCAGGTTACATACGCTTCAGGTTACATACGCTTCAGGTTACAGACTCCTCTAACCCAGAAATAGTGCTTCAGGTTAAGAACTTTTCTTCAGGATGAGAACAGAAATCGTGCTCCGGCGGCGCGGCGGCAGCAGGAGGCCCCATTAGCTAAAGTGGTGCTTCAGGTTAAGAACAGTTTCAGGTTAAGAACAGACCTCCGGAACGAATTAAGTACTTAACCTGAGGTACCACTAAACATATATCATAGTTTCTAACCATCTTTTTTTTATTATACTTAAATTAACTTCACATTTTATCACTTACAAATAATATTATTTTAAAATACACTGTCTTCTGCTTCTAACCCTACAGCCTATATCCACTTCCAAAGCTATTCTAAGATTTAAATATTAAAATATTTTTTTCAAATATTCCTTAAACTTCTTCCAGTCTTCTTCCACCGTCTCTTCTCTCTGGTCTGGGAGTCTCCCAGTCAGTTTGGCAAGTTCCATATAGTCCATCATCTTCATCTGCCATTCTTCGATAGTTGGTAAATCTTGTTTCTTCCAATTCTTCGCTAGCAATATTCTCGCAGCTGTTGTGGCATACAGAAAAAAGTAACATCCTTTTTGGGGATTTCACCCCCCACTATACCAAGCAAAAAGGCTTCTGATTTTTTAATAAATGTGTTTTTCAACACTTTTTCCAGTTCATTATAAATCTTTTCCCAGAAGTCTTTTACCTTGGGGCACATTCACCACATTCCAGCTGTTTTTTGGACTACAAATCCCATCATCCCTAGCTAGCATGGATGATGGGAATCGTAGTCCAAAAAACAGCTGGAGACCCAAGCTGGGGAAACCCTGGTGTAGACAACACTGAGCTAGATGAACCAACTGTCTAACTCGGAATAAGGCTGCTTCCAATGTTCCTAGGGAAAGACTCTTCCTTATACAGTGGTACCTGGGGTTACAGATGCTTCAGGTTACAGACGCTTCAGGTTACAGACGCTTCAGGATACAGACTCCACTAACCCAGACATACTACCTCAGGTTAAGAACTTTGCTTCAGGATGAGAATAGAAATCGCGTGGCGGCAGCGGGAGGCCCCATTAGCTAAAGTGGCACCTCAGGTTAAGAACAGTTTCAGGTTAAGAATGGACCTCCAGAACGAATTAAGTTCTTAACCCAAGGTACCACTGTACCTGTCGATTCCTTCTCTCTCTGTGCTTATCCCACCTCCATCCCACTGGCTCTGGCGTTCCTTTGTGACTCAAAAGTGGAACGTGATTTCTCTCTCTCTCTCTCCCTCTCTCTCTCTCTCTCTCTCTCCCCGCTTCCCCATTCTTCTTCCCCAGCTCCCTCGGAATGCCACGTCACTTTGGGTTTTGCCACTCGCCCTGAGTGGTTGGCATGGTGCGACAAGCTGGCTGCCCTCAGGCATCCTCAAGTGGCTGGCACTCTGATCCAAAGCGATTTTGCGGACCCGCCACCCGGTGCCAAAGGCAAACGGGAGACAGGAGTGTGCAGGCCTCTGTTCACTTTTCTATGCTAGGGAGTCACTCAAGGGGAAGCAGAACTGTAGAAGTGTCCACCTAAAATAACCCCCTTTTCAAAAACTCTGCATCTTATTACTGCTTCCTTTACGAGGAACCAAAACCCAGGTGGGCTTTCTTAGTAATTTTACAATACTTCTTAACCCCTACCCTGAACCATTAAGCTCACGGAGTGGGTTGTAACTAAAGACAGGGGAATATGTCAATTTCAGCTTTTCATTTTTCCAAAGGTCATAATTTTGCTTTAAAAAAAAAAGGTTCAGGAAGTCTTATGGACATAGAAAGTTGTCTTATACTGAGTCAGACCTTTGGACTATATACTGTATTTTTTGCTCTGTAAGACTCACTTTTTCCCTCCTAAAAAGTAAGGGGAATGTGTGTGCATCTTATGGAGCGAATGCAGGCTGTGCAGCTATCCCAGAAGCCAGAACAGCAAGAGGGATCGTTGCTTTCGGTGAACAGCCATCCCTCTTGTTGTTCTGGCTTCTGAGATTCAGAATATTTTTTTTCTTGTTTTCCTCCTCCGAAAACTAGGTGGATCTTATGGTCTGGTGCGTCTTATAGAGCGAAAAATACGGTACCTCAGTATTGTCTACACCAAGGCCCCATTTGTGACTAGACATTTGATGCAGTATCTTCTTCTTCTTTCTTCTTTGGCGACCACTCATAGCTGAGTAAGATTGTCTTTCATAAACACGGTTTTAAAAGCGTGTCTGCGATTCTCCAGTGTTTTGACTTCACCCCAAGAAGCACACTCCATTGTCTTTCGATAGAAACAGGTGCCAACAATACCTCTTTAAACAGTAATGGCTTCCCCCCAGAGGATCATGGGAGCTGTCCTTTGTTAAGGGTGTGGAGGGTTGTTAGAGGACCTCCATTCCTCTTGCAAAAGTTGTGTACACACTATACATTTAAAGCAAATTCTTTCCCTCAGAGAATTCTGGGCACTGTAGTTTGGTTAAGTTGTTGGCAATTGTAACTCTGTGAGGGGTAAACTACAGCACCCAGAATTCTCTGAGGGAAAGAATGTGCTTTAAAGGTAGAGTGCATAGAATTTTCAATGTGGTTTAATGATCAACCCCTCTTCCAAAGGAACTCCAGGAATTTTGGCTCTGTGAGAGTGAACAGGTAGCCTTCTAACAATTCTCAACACTCTTAACACACTACACTTCCCAAGATCCTTTGGGGGAAGCCATGACTATTTAAAGTGGCATGATACTGCATTAAATACATAGTGCAGATGGGACCTACGCAAACCCTCCAACTGTCCCTATTTTCCAGGGACAGACCCAGATTTGCAGAAGCCATCCATCCCAATTTCGGATTTGATCCTGGAATGTCCTGCTTTTCCTTAGGACGCCCCTACTATACAACCTAGGGACACGGGTGGCACTGTAGGTTAAACCACAGAGCCTAGGCCTTGCCAATCAGAAGGTTGGCGGTTCAAATCCCCGTGATGGGGTGAGCTCCCGTTGTTCGGTCCCTGCTCCTGCCAACCTAGCAGTTCGAAAGCACGTCAAAGTGCAAGTAGATAAATAGGTACCACTCCGGCGGGAAGGTAAACGGCGTTCCCATGTGCTGCTCTGGTTCGCCAGAAGCGGCTTAGTCATGCTGGCCATATGACCCGGAAGCTGTACGCCGGCTCCCTCGGCCAGTAAAGTGAAATGAGCACCGCAACCCCAGAGTCGGCCACGACTGGACCTAATGGTCAGGGGTCCCTTTACCTTTACCTTTACTATACAACCTTTAGAAGACATCTGAAGGAAGCCTTGTTTAGGGAAGTTTTTTTTAATGTATAATGTTTTATAATGTTTTTATACATAGTGGAAGCCACCCAGAGTGGCTGGGGCAACCCAGTCAGATAGACGGGACAATAATAATAATAATAATAATAATAATAATAATAATAATAATAATACAATAGGATGTCCCTATTTTCATCGGAGAAATGTTCAGGGTTCTCTCCTAACCTACTTAGATACACTGAGAGTCGAACCTGTGACCTTCTATGTACAAAACAGATGCTCTACCACTGAGCTACAGCCCTTCTCTTATGACATCAGAAGACGGGAAGCTGCCTTATAGTGACCTTCTGCACGCAAAGCCTTCTGCACGCAAAGCAGATGCTCAGTCACCACCAAGTGACAGCACTCCCCCCCTCCAGTAAAATC
The DNA here is from genome assembly GCF_027172205.1 of Podarcis raffonei. Classification (NCBI taxonomy): domain Eukaryota; kingdom Metazoa; phylum Chordata; class Lepidosauria; order Squamata; family Lacertidae; genus Podarcis; species Podarcis raffonei. The sequence goes on along the minus strand of NC_070609.1, from coordinate 71,686,609 downwards.
AGCCATAAGGGATGTACAACGTCATTATTTGGCTTGGAGGTGTCTCAGGGCATCCACAAACAATTAAAAATAGCTTTGGTGGACCAGCCCAAGAATGTGATCAGAGTCAACGCTGTTTCGATGGTCTGAGGTGTCACCTTTCAAACTGGTGCCCCAGTGGCTTGTGGGGGAACTAATTTCATTATTTACGGCAGAGTTGGATTCAATGCGAAAGTGATGACAAGTGACCTGTCTGGACTTTGACACTTGTTGCCAGAAACATTGCGACCTGGTTTTCACCCTGCTGTGTCGTTCCCTGAGTGATTAGTTTACAACTAGGTTGTCCATCATCAGATATATACGGACGTACGATTTATTTCGTATTTATTTCAACTCCTCAGAGTATTGCGAAAGAACGATGTCAATCAACATCTGATGATCTCCTTCTACCGGTCCACAATAGAAAGTGTCTTTTCATACTGCATCATGGTGTGGTATGCTGGTTTGACATCAACTGATAGGAAGTGGCTACAGAGGGTGGTGAATACAGCACAAGATATTATGGGCTGTCCCGTGAACCCACTGGATGCAATAGCGGAAGAACGTTGCCTCAGGAGAGTAAGGAAAATTCTCAGGGATGATTCACACCCTGGCCAGCACTTTCTTGATCTCCTGTCCTCAGGCAGAAGATATAGAAGTATGATTAGTCCCACCAACAGGGTAAAGAACAGCTTCTATCCCTGGGCTGTTAGGCTGCTGAATGAAAAGATATCAACAGGGCAACTGACTTTCGGGTTTGGTGGGTGTGCGTCAGTAAATGAGGGGAATTAAGACTAAGAGATCTGAGTGGGGGGTGTTTGTGTAATCTCACTGTACACAAATTGTACAAGTGACAATAAAGTATTTCAATTTCAATACTGCTTAACGCCTGCGTCTCTTGGTGCTGCATGATAAGGTAATGGGAGATACAATAAAAATCAGTTAAAATCAACCAGAAGATCAGAAAACTTGCTTTAAATGCCTGCGGAAATCAAAGGGCCCCTACAGATTGGTCCAGATTGACTGGAAGTAGGATTGCATATATATAACCAATATGCTGGGTATGTGCCTTAAAGGTAAAGGTAAAGGGACCCCTGGTCCAGTCATGACTGACTCTGGGGTTGCGGCGCTCATCTCACTTTACTGGCCGAGGGAGCTGGCGTACAGCTTCCGGGTCATGTGGCCAGCATGACTAAGCCGCTTCTGGCAAACCAGAGCAGCGCACAGAAACGCCGTTTACCTTCCCGCCGGAGCTGTACCTATTTATCTACTTGCACTTTGACGTGCTTTCGAACTGCTAGGTTGGCAGGAGCAGGGACCGAGCAACGGGGGCTCACCCCGTCACGGGGATTCAAACCGCCAACCTTCTGATCAGCAAGTCCTAGGCTCTGTGGTTTAACCCACAGCACCACCCGTGTCCCGGTATGTGCCTTACCCTGTTGTAAAGCGTGGTGGAGGAGAATTATGTGTGGGCCACCTTGAGCTCCTTAGAGCAGTGGTGGGAGTCAAATATAAGAAATAAATATCGGTACTACATGTGAGATTCCCTATTTCTGTCTCCCCTGTTTAACCCTCTCTCGATAGAGTGCTTCCTTAAATTTGTGGACTTATTTTGGCTGGTCTGAATGAATGGGCATGTGAGTCTGAGTCACTCAGATAGTATTACTGAACTCAACATTTGACCGAGCCAGCTGCAACCCTAGGCCAACTCTGCAACCTGCGACCGACTTCATATCATAACAACCAAAGGAGTTGCGTGCCACCGATTATTTGGTTTCCATCTTTTATGGGCTGCCTCAGACATGCCCATGAGAACCTTGGGACTCTGGCACTTAAGCTGCAATGAAAAGCTGCAGTTGCCAACTTTTCCACTGGACTGAAATTGCATCTCTCCCTCTCTCCAGAGCAGGTCGCGTTGTTCTCTGTATCCCATCCAGGAATCTGGATTTGGCAACCCCTACCTGGATCAGGCCACGGATAGCTTGCAGATGGTACTGTGTGTATGCCAGTTTATTTCCAGGGACTTGCCCTGGATTGCAATCTAGTGCCTAATTTTCTAGAAATGTTCTGGTGTTGGTGTTTACTAGCAGATCCTCCGGGGACTGTGGGATCCCCAGACTTCCACCCTAAAGTCCAACCCATACTTGTGGGAATTTAAACACTTAAAAAAACCAATAACATCCTGAAACAAACCCTTTCATATTCTCAAAACCAGAAGGCTTTTAAAGGGGGAAAGTCAGTTGTTAAAATTCCTCTGGAATTTAATACCAGGAAGTTTGTGTTGACAAAAATGCCATTGGGGTGTGTGCGAAAATATGATCCGTCCGTAAGGCCTTAATATGTTTTTATGAAGGGAGGAGATAGGAAATTATGACAACTGTTTCAATGCCCAGGGTGGATTTGCGTGGGCAAGTGAGCAGAGTTTCTTTTAATGGGTTTTCCGCTGGGGAAAAGTAACACGGAATAACAAGCCGCAGATATGGAAAGATTTCTCTCCTTTAAAAAGGAAGTCAAGGGCCTTGGGATATATTGGGAGGAAAGGCAGAAGGGAAGTGGAAGGGAGCCAGGCTTGACTTCTCCCAGGGAGATTATCAATTTTGCCCAAAATTCTACCAACTTTTTTTCAGAAAGGGCTCCAGTGCATTAAGGCAGCTGTATTGCAAGCAGAAACCCATCCTGTGCCCTCCCTGTCAGGGCAGGAAAAGCTTCACCTGATGAGTAACACTGACTTCCCTAGGTGCTGAAGGCATAGGAGCTTTGCCACAAGGGAACGTTGGCAACCTCAGGACCGTGATGACATGCGTAGTCTCTTGGGAAGTAAAATCCCACTGAAATCAGTGGGAATATACCTCCAAGAAAAGAAACACACTCTCTTACACACACAGGTTTCAGTTGCACCACGTCATGTTGTAGGTTTGCCACCTTTTTTAAACCAACCAGGTTCCTGTGTATTTAAAAGTACCTGCTAGAAGTGTAGCAGGTAGAGTGGTGCGAACAACACCAGGAAATTTCACCAGCTACAAAAAAAAAAAATCCCTGTGTGTCTTAAAGGCAACAATTGCCAACTTTTTCAGTTGCTAAAGGCACTGGAGCTTTGCCAGAGGAAAAAATTGGCAACCATTTGTGAACCTTTCTTGCAGAGGAACAACAGCTGGGTTTACAGCATTTAGCAGGTGACACTTAAAAAAAATGTAAAGATTTTCCTAATGCAATTTAAGTACCCCCCCCAAAAAAAACATTAAAACAACCCCTGAAGCACAGACATTAATTGCCTATTAATTGCCTCAAATCGAGCCGCTGCTCCAGACACAGCTACAGAATCCAGGGTGGAAGTTGGCAACTCTACTCAAAGTGCAGGAACTTTTTCTCTTTTTTCTTTTTCCAAGGCTAGCATCCCAAGGGACTGGCCTGACCATGCCTGCTTTTTAGCTGTCCGCAATTCCGCGGAGGCTGGCCTAACTTTTTTAAAAAAGAAAAAAGTCAGGAGCACCCACAAGAGGGGAAGGAGGGAGGGGTGTTGTTCTGCAAGCCACTCCTGTCAGAAAGGATTTACGACTTGGAAAAAGAAAGGGGGAAGAGAGCGAGGGAGAGAGAGAGAGACGGGGGAAAAAACTGACTTGGATATTTCGCAAGAGAGCAGGGAGATTTTTCTCCTCTCTCTCTCTCTCTCTTCGCAAAGTCTGGGGAGGGTGGGCATCTCAGCTCAAGGCGAGAGTGGCACAGCAAGCACCAATCTGAATTCTCTCTGCGTGGTCCTCTTAACATGACTGCGCCCAGACTTCCCTTCTGTCTCTCCGGCGGCGTCAAGGTTCTGGGTTTAAGGTAGCTGCGCTCGCAGGAGTTGCTATGAGTTCCAGAGCTCTGCTCTTCCTTCTCTGGCTTCATGTTGCGCTGGGACAAACCCTCCTTCAAAGAGGTGAGTGTGTGGAGACAGTCTGTTTTCCTCCAGCTCTGAGTTTTGCTGCTTCTTGCCTCTGTGTGTCTTTACTTCTTTATTTTATTTTATTTTATTTTATTTTATTTTATTATTTTAAGAAAAAGGTGCGTTGGGTGCTCTCCAAAGTCAATATTTCCTGGAGTTGCTTTCGCACACAACTGAGCTTTCTCTCCTAGGAAATGCCAAGGGAAAGAAAGGGTGCATAACTTCTATTATTTATTTGTTTATTGCATTTATATACAGTACCCTCTTTGCCTGCAAGGAGACCAAAGCAGCATGCATGGTTCTTCCCCCCTCCTCATTTATTTTATTTTATTTTTCAATATTTTTATACTTTTCAAGTTTATACATTTCACTAATTTTTCAATCATTTTAGCATTTCAGAACTTGACTTCCTTCCCCCTCTTTGTGCGGTTCCTTTTAATACCCTCTGCATATCCAAATTAACTCAATTTGCTCATTTATTCTTCTACTTTAAATATATACTCTTATAAAACTGCAGGTTGTTACAACATGGTAGGATTATTCCCCCTCCTCATTCAATCCCCACAGCAACCCTGTGAGGGAGTTTCAGCTGAGAGGCAGTGACTGGATTCCAGTGAGCTTCAGGTCTGAGTGTGGATTTGTACCCTGATCTCCCAGGTCCTGGGAATTGTAGTTCACCCCTAACAGAACTGCAATTCCCAGCACCCATAACAAACTACAGTTCCCAGAATTCTTTGGGGGAATCCATTAACTTTCAATGTGCTGTACAGTGGTACCTTGGGTTACATACGCTTCAGGTTACATACGCTTCAGGTTACAGACTCCGCTAACCCAGAAATAGTGCTTCAGGTTAAGAACTTTGCTTCAGGATGAGAACAGAAATTGTGCTCATGCGGCACGGCGGCAGCGGGAGGCCCCATTAGCTAAAGTGGTGCTTCAGGTTAAGAACAGTTTCAGGTTAAGTACGGACCTCCGGAACGAATTAAGTATTTAATCCGAGGTACCACTGTATTTGTTTATTTCATTTATATCCCATCTTTTTCTCCAAGGAGCTCAAAGTGGCATATGTAGTTCTCCCTCTCCTCATTTGTCCCCCACAACAACCCTGCGAGGTCGGCTGGGCAGGGAGTCTGTGTTTGGCTTCCAAGATTACACTCAGTGAGCTTCATGGCTTAGTGGTGGGATTTGAACCCTGGTCTCCCAGGTCCTAGTCTGACACTCTAACCACTGCACCACACTGCCTCTTCTTGAGACAGCCTCTTCTTATTTTCCTAACGCACCCCCCCTCTCACTGCCCCTATGCTCACATTTAGGAGTGTAACGCTCTCAGAGAAACCGAGATGAAAAGATACTGTCCGTTATGTACGCAGCGCCGGCCACATGCGCAACGTTGCAGAGAGTCACGTAGGCAAACAAACAAACAACAAATCTCTGCCCCAGTGAACTTACAGTCTCTGCTTCCTTGGTTCCCACCACCAGAGGAATGCAGGCCAATGCAGTGACGTGTATTTTACAACTTTGTTTTGGTGGGTGAGCGTTAAGAGGGTTGCGTCTCGATGGGAGACTCAAGGATGCTTCCAGAAACTTGATGCTATTTTGCAGGTGTGATTTCATCACGTCTCGGGAAATTTAGGCTGTGCCATGAAAGTTGCTTTGGAGATTTCCCACCAAAACTGAATTTATTTTTTTTTTGCAATAAGGAAAGTGATGGGGAGATGTGAGTTAAGGGTTCACCGAGGCAACACTGTTGAACCCCTCTGCAAACATATCTGGAAAGAACGCTTGGTAAATCACCAATGCAAGCAAATCGGGCTGAATTCTCAGTCAACAGGTCATTTCGAAGCACTAAGGTGCTTTTTAACAGGCTAATAAGGCAGTTTCTGAACATTTGGCAAAGTCCCTTTCAGTTAGTCCAAGCCAAACAGCTTGCTGCCGGAAGATAAGTCCCATCTGCTGTGGAATTTGACATGGCCACATGTTGTTTTGTGGGTAAACCACCGACAGCTCCACAGCTACTGGTAAACAAGACATCCCTGCTGGGATGGTTCCTGCTAGGAATTATAGCCAGTGTGGTGTAGAGGTTAGACTGCCGGACTAGGACCTGGGAGACCAGGGATTGATTCCCCACTCAGCTGGGAAGGTTGGGCCAGTCATTATCTCTCAGCCTAGTCTACCCCACAGGGCTGTTGTGAGGATAAAGTGGGGGGGAGGGAGAACCCCAGGCACCGCTTTGCACTCATTGGAGGAACGAAGAGCTATAGATCTATTGAATCAAAATAAATTAGGAGACATCGAGAATCATAGAATTGTAAAGTTGGAAGGGACCCCAAGGTTCACCTAATCCAACCCCCCAACCCCCTGCGATGCACGACTGCTTGAACACATAAAGAGAATAATATCAATAATAATAAATGTTGTTAATAATAAATATAAATCATAATAATGGGTTACAGCCGATGCTAGTCCTGCTGGGAGTAGACTACAGTGGTACCTCGGGTTACATACGCTTCAGTTTACATACGCTTCAGGTTACACACTCTGCTAACCCAGAAATAGTGCTTCAGGTTAAGAACTTTGCTTCAGGATAAGAACAGAAATCGGGCTCCAGCGGTGCGGCGGCAGCAGGAGGCCCCATTAGCTAAAGTGGTGCTTCAGGTTAAGAACAGTTTCAGGTTAAGAACAGACCTCCGGAACGAATTCAGTACTTAACCCCAGGTACCACTGTAATTGAAATTAAGGAACCTTAGTTAGTAAGGACTATTGATTTCCATGTGACTGAAGCTGATCTCAAACTGACCTCAAACTGATTTTAAATAGTATGGGTTGTATTCTGGTCCTAGTCAGAGTAAACCCATTGGAATTAATAGCCATGACTCACTTAAGTCTGTTGATTTCAGAGGGGTTTGTTCAGACATCGGATACAACCCATGTAAGAATAATGTAACCATGTAATAAAAATAAAAGAGAAGGAGACTTTGCAGGTGGTGGTGGGAATTGAGAACAACTCGTTGAACGTGTAAAGTTGAACAGGAGAAGTTCTTACTAACTCTCACCATTTAGAGAGGGCTTTTTAATTTGGCATTCTATGCATTTTGTTCTCAGTGCTTCTCAAAGACTTTGAGGCTACTCAGTGCTATTTTTCTGGGGAAAGAGGTGCTGGAACTTATGAGGAACACCTCCCTTGCTCTTTTAGAATGGCAATGGCGCCCACCTGAGAGGTGCCGGAACTGAGTTCCTGTGAGTTCCGGCTGACAAAAAGCCCTGGGCCGCCACACCCTTGGTGCCAGAAAGTCATCCTCACTGCCCCCTACCCTATAAATTATTATTCAGAATAGCAGTTTGGACAACCTGCTGAGAAAGATAACAGCACAATAAAATTCAAAACAGTCACAGTTAATTGCACACTTATTCAGAATCCAATTAAAACTGTTAATGAATTCAGCCCAACTGAGGGACTTGATCCAGTGATACATGCTTTGCAAAGTCTGATAGTCTTTTACACCTCCAATGCCCCCCTGCCACCAGTATGATGTAGTGGTTAAGAGCGGTAGTCTCGTAATCTGGGGAACCGGGTTCGCGTCTCCGCTCCTCCACATGCAGCTGCTGGGTGACCTTGGGCTAGTCACACTTCTTTGAAGGAGGGGAGGAAGGGAAAGGAGAATGTTAGCCGCTTTGAGACTCCTTAAAGGGAGTGAAAGGCGGGATATCAAATCCAAACTCTTCTTCTTCTTCTTCTTCTACCTGCCTCTTAGCTGCCCCCTAAATAACCCCACTGCCCCCCAGCAGGTAGTACTGCCCCCTTTGGGAAACACTTCCCCCCCCAAAAAATTGTTTTATTCATTTTATAACACAACTAAACAACACAAACAGAAAAACAAACAATACAAACAAATTCTTGTCTTATCCTTCTTTTTTCTAAACATTGTTAGGTGGGCTTCCCCAAGTCCCCCCATCTGATTTTCATTTTACCTCATCTTTAGTAGTTACATATATCATAATTTTGAACCATTTTTTTATCACGCTTACTTTTACCATAAAATCTTCACATTTTATCACTTACAAATAACAGTATTACTTCTAGTCCTACAGTCTATATCCACTTCCAAATCTAGTCTAAGATTTAAATATTAACATATTTTTTCAAATGTTCTTTAAACTTCTTCCAATCTTCTTCCACCGTCTCTTCTCTCTGGTCTGGGAGTCTCCTAGTCAGTTCAGCAAGTTCCATATAGTCCATCATCTTCATCTGCCATCCTTCAATAGTTGGTAAATCTTGTTTCTTCCAATTCTTTCCTAGTAATATTCTCGCAGCTGTTGTGGCATACAGAAAAAAGTAACATCCTTTGGGGGGAGGATTTCATCCCCCCCCCCGGGAAACACTTCTTGATAAATAAACATGTGGTCATTTAACTGGAGATAGCAAGGAATGGATTGACCTTGGGGCCTTCCTTTTCCAAAGCATGGGATCTATCACTCAGCAAAATCCTTCAAAGGGGTCTGAAAGGTCCTCAGATTTATCAGGGACTGACCTGGAGATTGTGACCCCGATACAAGGCAGGTCAGTTTTGCACACAAAGCAACACTGGTTCTTAAATGCAGCCAGACCCTTTTTGAGCAGTGTGGAAATACAACTTATTTTGCAACCGGTGATGTGAATCGCAAGGAACTCGGTTGTGTACTTAAAGCAGATTTTGCCAATCTGGTGCGTTCCAGATATTGAGGAGTACAGTTCCCGAAATTTTTTCTGCTCTCCTGCAAATCTCGGGGGCTCCTCCTGTTAGCAACACCACTTAAATAACCCAGACAGTGCCCAGAGAGAAAAGAAATCCTGACAATGCTTTACTGAGGAAGCTGAACAAAAACAATATACCGTATACTGTGAGGGGAAAGGAACAAAAAAAGGGTTTGCATTTCTTAGCTCAGGCCTTGTCCGTAGCTGGGAGACATTCAACCAGACATGCAGAGGAAGGTTGCAGTGCAATTATTCTCTATTCAAGCAATGTGTGCAGAAAAGTATATATTAGGGGAAAGTGTGCATATAAAGTAGGAAAAATAGTGAGGGGGGGATGTGCATATTTGTCAAAACTGCGTACAAATGTGTGTTTATCTGGAGAAAATTGCAGTAAAATTCTTAAGAATTGCAGTCATCATCATTTTATTATGTATACCCTGTTTTTCCTTAACATGAAGCTTCACTCCACAGATGAGGAACCTTTCTTAGACCGAGGGCCGCATTCCCTTCTGGGTAACCTTCCAAGGGCCACATGCTGGCGGTGGTTGAGGCCAGAGGCAAAAATGGGCGGAGCAACGACTGTGAAATTCTTACCTCTGTACATTCCTCTCTCTCTGTCCAAGCAAGAGTTCAAGGGCCCATTCCAGCCAGGCAAAAACCTTCAAGGAGGGTCTGGGCCAAGGCCAGTTAGAGAGGTGAGAGGGACAGGGGGTAGGCAGGTGTGGGGGATTCCCTGGTTCTGAATGGGATAATTGTGCCCCTGAAGAACCAGGTGCGCAGCCTGGGAGTCATCTTGGACTCACAGCTGTCCATGGAGGCGCAGGTCAATTCTGTGTCCAGGGCAGCTGTCTACCAGCTCCATCTGGTACGCTGGCTGAGACCCTACCTGCCCGCAGACTGTCTCACCAGAGTGGTGCATTCTCTGGTTATTTCCCACTTGGACTACTGCAACGCGCTCTACATGGGGCTACCTTTGAAGGTGATCCGGAAACTACAACTAATCCAGAATGCGGCAGCTAGACTGGTGACTGGGAGTGGCTGCTAAGACCATATAACACTGGTTTTGAAAGACATACATTGGCTCCCAGTACATTTCCGACCACAATTCAAAGTGTTGGTACTGACCTTTAAAGCCCTAAACGGCCTTGGCCCAGTATACCTGAAGGAGCGTCTCCACCCCCATCGTTCTACCCAGACACTGAGGTCCAGCACCGAGGGCCTTCTGGCAGTTCCCTTACTGCAAGAAGTGACATTACAGGGAACCAGGCAGAGGGCCTTCTCAGTAGTGGCGCCTGCCCTGTGCAACACCTTCCCATCAGATGTCAAGGCAATAAACAACTATCTGACTTTTAGAAGACATTTGAAGGCAGCCCTGTTTAGGGAAGTTTTTACCGTTTGATGTTTTATTGTGTTTTTAATATTCTGTTGGGAGCTGCCCAGAGTGGCTGGGGAAACCCAGCCGGATGGGTGGGGTATAAATAATATATTATTATTATTATTATTATTATTATTATTATTATTATTATTATTATTACTATTACTATTATTACTATTATTATTAGGTGCCTCGTAAACTGAGCTGCTTCTGTGCTTGTTTTCTGACACCCAAGAGGGGATGGAGCTCACAGCTCTGGCACTGTGCCGGGATTCCTCCCGCCTCTGGCTGCCCACATTGCTGTTGCATTGTTGATTGCCCTCTGCCACCCATTTGCCTGCTATTATGGAAACGCAGAGCACTGGGTTGACGCAGCTGTGTTTTGCAACAGAAACCCTTAGCCGGGCAGCAGAAGTACATTACACATACAGAGAGAGGGAGAGAGACAAAACTGAGTTGCTGCACCAAAACTGTAAGGGCAAAACAAGACTTCTGTAGCAGCAGCTACAAAATTACTCAGCGTGGCACTTATGTGAGTGGAATTGACTGCAGGGTTTTTGTTATGTAAACTTCAGCTGCTGGGGAAGCCTGAGCACCCTCAGGACTATAGGGGTGGGTGGATGAAGAGGGTTGAATTTAACTCTTCATTTCCTTTACATGGTCACAACAAATATTGCCTCTCCAAAGCTCCTGTCTGCACTTCTTCCCACATGCTTGAAAGGCAGGCAGCAGGTCATGGAGACAACTGATATTGTGTCTCCCTGGCAGGTAGAGAGACCTGCTCAGATTTCCTCAGGGCTACTTCTGTGGCATGGTGGTTTATAGCGCTGGACTAAGTCCTGGCAAGGACGTGGGTGGCGCTGTGGGTTAAACCACAAAGCCTAGGGCTTGCCGATCAGAAGGTCAGCAGTTCAAATCCCTGTGACGGGGTGAGCTCCCGTTGCTCGGTCCCTGCTCCTGCCAACCTAGCAGTTTGAAAGCACGTCAAAGTGTAAGTAGATAAATAGGTACCACTCTGGCGGGAAGGTAAACGGCGTTTCCGTGCGCTGCTCTGGTTTGCCAGAAGCGGCTTAGTCATGCTGGCCACATGACCTGGAAGCTGTACGCCGGCTCCCTTGGCCAAGAAAGTGAGATGAGTGCTGCAACCCCAGAGTCGGCCACGACTGGACCTAATGGTCAGGGGTCCCTTTACCTTTCAGTCCTGGCAGATCTGGGTTCAAATCCGCCACCCAGCTGGGTGACCTCGGGCCAGTTGCGATCTCTCAACCTAAACTACCTCACAGGGTTGTTGTGAGGATAAAATGGGGGAGCGTTGGGAACCATGTACACCACCCTTGAGCTGCTTGGACGAAAGGCAGGATGAGAATGTAATAATTAAAATAATAATTAAAAAGATTACAGGAAAAAGCAACACATTCCTGCAGCTAATGTTGTGTCTGGATGTCAACTAGAGAAGCCACTATGAAGAGTCATGGGTTCCCCCCAAAGAATCCTGGGAACTGTAGTTTGTTAAGAGTGCTGAGAGTTCTTTGTTGTTGTTGTTTAGTCATTTAGTCGTGTCCGACTCTTCGTGACCCCATGTACCAGAGCACGCCAGGCACTTCTGTCTTCCACTGCCTGCTGTAATTTAGTCAAACTCATGCTGGTAGCTTTGAGAACACTGTCCAACCATCTTGTCCTCTGTCGTCCCCTTCTCCTTGTGCCCTCCATCATTCCCAACATGAGGGTCTTTTCCAGGGAATCTTTTCTTCTCATGAGGTGGCCAAAGTATTGGAGCCTCAGCTTCAGGATCTGTCCTTCTAGTGAGCACTCAGGGCTGATTTCCTTCAGAATGGATAGGTTTGATCTTCTTGCAGTCCATGGGACTCTCAAGAGTCTCCTCCAGCACCATAATTCAAAAGCATCAATTCTTTGGCGATCAGCCTTCTTGATGGTCCAGCTCTCACTTCCGTACATCACTACTGGGAAAACCATAGCTTTAACTATACGGACCTTTGTTGGCAAGGTGAGAGTTCTTAGGAAATCCCTATTCCCCTCTCAGAGCTACAATTCCCAGAGTGGCTTAACAATCAATCCCTCTGAGAATTGCAGCAGTGTGAGGGGATGGGGGGGGAGGGATATCCTGACCAGCAGAAATGAGAAAACAAAGGATGAGTACATCCCTCTGTGTCTAATTGAGCTTCGAGGGGTGCCTGGATGTCTGCAACTTGTCTTTCCCCGGGCACTGGCAACCCATGCTATGTCACTGAACAAGAGTCCTGCTGGATCAGAGCAAGTCTCCATCTCCTCCCAGTGTCCTGTTTCCCACAGTGGCTTCCACAAAATAGGCCACGAAGGCAGCCACTCTCTCCTCCTGTTGTTCTCCAGCCATCGGTATTCAGAGATAGGCTGCCTTTGAACATGCAGGATCTATTTAGCCATACCTGGCTCACAGCCAGAGGTGCACTTTTCATCCTCTTTGCTTTCCTCTGCTTGATCTCGGCCGCTTTTGCCACGCATCGCAGCAGGGAGGCCCACAAGTAGATAAATTATTGTTCCATCCGCCTCGCTCTTTCAGATCAGCTGGCAGCATCGGATCAGATCTGGCTCCGCTATGAGATAGTTGTCAGCATCAAGCATCATTAGAACAGACCCAGCTGCTTCTGTTTGGGGGGCTTTTTGGAAAACCCGACCGTTCCTTCTGGCAAGGCTGAACTCCAGGACTGGGATCGTAAAGCACAGCTCCAAAAAACACCAAGAGCCAATTGGCTCCAGGCGCACTTTGCAGACCGCTTTGCCCCCTCTCTATATTATTATGGGGAATGTGACGGTTTAATTGGCAGCCAGCATCCTGGAATCATAAAGCTGGGAGATGGAAAGCCAAGACATTAATGAAGTGGGCTTTTCATCCTCCAGAATATCCCCAAATTAGGCCCGTATAGCAGCTTCTAGTCAGCAAGTCTGGGCTTCCAACCCTATAAAAAAGAAAAGGAAAAGGAAATTCTCCTTACTGGAGCCACAGAACAGCTCATCTCCCCCAACTGGGGTCTGTTTTGCTTACAGCATGTTTACATGGACAGATGTACCACTGCATCAGCTGCAGTGCATCTGCTTTGCATGCAGAAGGGCGCAGGTTCAATCCCTGCCATCTCCAGGTAGGGACTAGGAATGGTCCCCTCTCTCAACGTCCGAAGAGCTCCTGCCGGTCCGTGTCGACAATACTGAGCTATCTGTGTGACGTTGGCTACGACTTGCCGTGTTAACCCACAGACACCTTCGTTCAGTAGATGAATCAATTAACCCACTAAGCCTTGCGGAATTGGTCAAACAATCTTTCATCCATCCTGGTTTTTAAAGCACGTCATTGTATTGATCGGGGAAGTGATGGAGGTTTGAGGTAGCTTTGGATACGACAGAACAGGAGCGGGCCACCTTTTTATAGGCAGGGGGCCACATTCCCTTCCAGACAAACTTCCAGGGGCAATTCACCACTGGTGGGCGGGGCCAGAGGAGCAAGTGGGCGGGGCAGGAAATGTCAATGAAGGCTGGTTTCTACGCACGCCTCTTTCTATCCTTGCAAGCAAGCGAGAGGCATTTAAGGACATGTCCCAAGCACTCAAGCGGGGAAGCAAGGCAGTACCATAAGCGGTGCGCTACGGGGAGAGTCCTGAGGGCCAGACAGAAAGCCCTCGGGGGCCAAACGTGGCCTGAGGTTCCTCTTCCCTCTGACAGAACACCAGTTTGCATTGTGTTCGAGTCGCTGCTTCAAACAGACTCTGCCTTCCAGCAGGCAGAGGTGGCTGCAATAGCCCGAGGCAAGGAAGAAACAACACCTTCTGAGGTTCCACGATGGGATATCAGGCAGTTTGTTTTCTGTTCTTCCTCCTCCTCTCCCTGCTGCTCCCTGCGGCGCTTTGTCACGTAGCTGGTATGCCTTCCTCCCCATCCTTTGATGATTAAGAGACCCAACCTGGAAAGAGGTTAATTAAACAGTTAGGTGGGGCAGCTTCCATTGCCTGAGGAGGGTGTGCCATTAACCGGGGTGGGGTGAGGAACGGCATTGCAGTGATCCCAAGACAGCTGTGCTTTTGGGTGAGTATTAGGAAGAACTTTCTGGTGGTGAAAGCTGCTCAACAGTGGAGCAGATTCCTTTGGACGCTGGTGAACGCTCCTCCATTGGAGCTATTTTAACAGAGGTTGTAGGGCCACCTGTCAGGGATTATTTATCTGCGATTCCTGCATCGCAGGGGTTGGACTCGATGGCCCTTGGTGTCTCTTCCAACCCCATGATTCTGTGAATGGGCTTTTCTTTATTCCAACTGAAAGCTCTTCACCTAGAGCAGCCTTTGTGAGCTTGGTGGCTTCCAGGTGATTTGGGACCTCAATGCCCATTACAGTGGTACCTCGGGTTAAGAACTTAATTCATTCCGGATGTCCGTTCTTAACCTGAAACTGTTCTTAACCTGAAGCACCACTTTAGCTTATGGGGCCTCCCACTGTCGCTGTGCCGCCGTTGTGCGATTTCTGTTCTCATCCTGAAGCAAAGTTCTTAACACGAGGTACAATTTCTGGGTTAGCGCAGTCTGTAACCTGAAGCATATGTAACCCAAGGTACCACTGTAGACCCCCAGGCTCCTCTGTAGATTAGAGAGGCAGAACCTGAAGAGAAACTCTTTGGTGGAGAATTTGTTCTAGCTGGTTTCGCCTGCATTCAGCGAGTCTGCTCTGGGTAGGGCTAGCATTCATTGGACACAAACCACTGCCTCCAACATTGCTTGGATCCTGCTTGGTTGGGGCTTGGTTGGAGACTACGTGGGGCTGCTCTTGAGACTGACCCAGAAACTCCATTGGGTGCAGAATGCTGCAGTGAGACTCCTTACGGGGTCCTTGCTGTGGGATCACATTCACCCGGTGCTATACCAGCTCCACTGGCTCCCAGTGGGGTACAGGATCAGGTTTAAGGTGCTGGTTTTAACCTTTAAAGCCCTATATGGCCTAGGACCCTCGTACCTACGGGACCGCCTCTCCTGGTATGTCCCACGGAGGACCTTACGGTCTTCAAATAAAAACATCTTGGAGATCCCGGGCCACAGGGAGGTTAGGCTGGCCTCAACCAGAGCCAGGGCTTTTTCGGCCGTGGCTCCAATCTGGTGGAACGCTCTGTCACAAGAGACTAGGGCCCTGCGGGACTTGACATCTTTCCGCAGGGCCTGCAAGACAGAGCTGTTCCACCAGGCCTTTGGCCAAGGCACAGCCTGACCCCCTCCTTCTGCAATCCTCATAGAACTCTAGCCCAATGGTTGCCATTAATTTGATTTTAGAATGAGTTGATTTTAGAATGCATTTCAATTAATTGATTGTGATTTTATGTAAATTGTGTTACTTTTATTGTTGTTAGCCACTCTGAGCCCGGCTTCTGCTGGGGAGGGCAGGATATAAATAAAATATCATCATCATCATCATCATCATTATTATTTGGTTGGCCACTGTGAGAACAGGATGCATGGCTTGATCCAGCAGAGCTCGTCATATGTTCTTATGAAATTGGAAAGAGAGCAAAGCCATTGCTGGTCTCTTAAGTAGAAAAGATGAACAGGGCCTGCTTCCCTTTAGTTCCTCTGCTGCCAAGCCTGATGGAATAGCTGCTGGTATGGACACATTCTAAACATGCAAAAGATTGTGATGATTTAAAGCTAAAACCAGCACTTTAGATTTTGCTGGGAAACTGATAGCTAGCAAATGCAGATCTTGTAAGACCAGGGCAATGCGATTTGATCTTTGGACCTCATGTAACAACGTGCTGCCTGCATTCTTCACCAAGTTGACATTTCCAGGCTACTTTTCAAGGCAGCCCCACAAGAAAGCAGAGAGATCTTATCTTTGAAAGGTCAGTCACACAGTCTGAAGAACGATTGGGGTGCATTTTTTCCCTCTTGTAGTTTCTCCATCAAATGTAATTTAAGGTCCCTGAGAGAGTCTGAGGTTTTCTTTACAGCTGCATACAACCAACCACCCATTTCACAACTGTGGTCAGTTTCCTTCATCTTCCTCCTCCCAGCGCACACATTCTTGGCGTGGTAAACCTGAGTCAGTTGCAATGCCAGCGCTGAAACAATATCCCTGTTTTCCTTCTCTCCATCTCCTAGTGAGGGGTGAATCTATCCGTGTGTGTGTGTGTGTGTGTGTGTGTGTGTGTGTGTGTGTGTATTTCTTGGCTTTTCATTCTTCCAGTTGTAAGTTCCATTTTGCACACCAGCTTGCCATTTTTCTGAAAAGTCCTCATAAAAACGCGGCAGCATTTGAGTGTAAATTTCTCCCTATATACATAAGAAGCTGCCTTATACTGAGCCAGACCATTGGATCCATTTGGTTCAGTATTATCTACACCAGGGTTTCCCCAACTTGGCTCTCCAGCTGCTTTTGAACTACAATTCCCATCATCCCTAATCACTGGTCCTGCTAGCTAGGGATGATGGGAGTATTAGTCCAAAAACAGCAGGAGATTCCCAGGGTTTGGGAAACCCTGATCTACACTGACCAGTAGCAACTGTCCAGGGTTTCAGACAGGTGACATTCCTGGTTCTAGCTGGAGATACTGTTAATTGAACCCGGCACCCTCTGCATGCTGAGCAGATGCTCAAACACTGAGCATCTTCCCCCCAAATTCTTCTGTGCAGTTTCTTCTAACAGGCTCATTTCTGCAATCTATTTTTTCTAGTATAGACGTCTGCCTACACACTTTGCCCTAGAAATATGCATTTCTGTACATATTACAGTGGTACCTTGGTATAAGAACAGCCCTGTTTACGAACTATTCGGTTTATGAACTCCGCAAAACCGGAGGTAGTGTCCTGGTTTGCGAACTTTACCTCGGTCTAAGAATGGAAGCCGAATGATGGAAGGGCACTGGCGGCGGGAGTCCTCATTAGGGAAAGCATGCCTTGGTTTAAGAATGGTTTCGGTTTAAGAATGGACTTCCAGAACAGATTAAATTCGTAAACCGAGGTCCCACTGTACTTGGCTGTTGAACTGCACTGCAAAATTCAGAGAAGTGCAGAAAGGTGGCTGCTTTTTGGTTCACTTGCATTGTTTCAGGAAGTGTGGGTTAGGGAGGTTTGCCTTTTTTATCATCTTTTTTATTTGATTTTTCAAATACAGTGGTACCTCAGGTTACATATGCTTCAGGTTACATACGCTTCAGGTTTCAGATTCTGCTAACCCAGAAATAGTACCTCGGGTTAAGAACTTTGCTTCAGGATGAGAACAGAAAATGTGCTCCGGCAGCACGGCGGCAGCAGGAGGTCCCATTAGCTAAAGTGGTGCTTCAGGTTAAGAACAGTTTCAGGTTAAGAACGGACCTCTGGAACGAATTAAGTACTTAACACGAGATACCACCGTATAGATTTATAACAAAACCAAATACATTTCCATATACAGAGATTTCTCTGAATCTCATGACTTCCGCCCCATCGCTTCAGTGGGTCCTAATGTCAGCGTTTTCAACTGCATAGTGTATCGTAATCTACATTTTATATCTATCCATATTATCCATCGTATTTGCTACACTACAAGGGTTATAATAATCCTGCTAATGTTTTCATCTGCTTACAGTGGTCTCCTAAACAAATAATTTTTAAAAATTCCTTTCTTGAAGTTTTTGTCTTCTTGGTTCCTGAGCTTTCCAGTCACCCTTGCCATTTAGGCATAGTCCATTAGCTTAGTTTGCCATTCCTCTCTGGTAGGGAATCTTTCTTCTTTCCATCTCTGGGAGGTTTGCCTTTCAATAGGATCTGAATCAAATTCCCCCCTGATCCCTACTCTTAGCCAAAAAGGTCTCTGGAGTACACCCCAGTGCAGGTAATACCTTTTGAGTGGCTTCTATGTCTGGAGGAAGGAATTACAGTGGTATCTCAGTTTAAGAACAGTCCTGTTTACGAACGATTTGGTTTACGAACTCTGCAAAACCGGAAGTTTGCAAACTTTACCTCGGTCTAAGAACGGAATCTGAATGGTGGAAGGGCACCAGTGGCAGGAGGCCTCATTAGGGAAAGCACGCCTCAGTTTAAGTACAGTTTCGGTTTAAGAACGGACTTCCGGAACGGATTAAGTTTGTAAACAAGGTACCACTGTATTTCTATTTCTCCTTAGAAAACTCAAGCAAAACCTAAGAGAATCCTCTTTTGACTCTGGCATTTTGACTCTCACAGTTGGCATGCAACGTTCGAAATTCACCAGGCTCCAGGAGCATTTTGAGCCTGGCTATTGGCCACTTGGGATGTGGGTGGCGCTGTGGGTTAAACCACAGAGCCTAGGGCTTGCTGATCAGAAGGTCAGCAGTTTGAATCCCCGCGACGGAGTGAGCTCCCATTGCTCGGTCCCTGCTCCTGCCAACCTAGCAGTTTGAAAGCACGTCAAAGTGCAAGTAGATAAATAGGTACCGCTCCGGCGGGAAGGTAAATGGTGTTTCCGCGTGCTGCTCTGGTTTGCCAGAAGCGGGTTACTCATGCTGGCCACATGACCCGGAAGCTGTACACCGGCTCCCTCAGCCAATAAAACAAGATGAGCGCCGCAACCCCAGAGTCGGTCACGACTGGACCTGATGGTCAGGGGTCCCTTTACCTTTACCTTTATTGGCCACTTGCAACCTCAGGATGCTGCCTGAAGTCTTCACCATCTGGAGACGTATGCCTGGGGATCATTGGATCTTGACTGTTTTCACACACCAACAACACATCCTGTAGCATTCTCTCCATGATATTTTATCTGCACAATCAGAACGGATTTCAGGAACCCAAAAGTCATACTGAAAAATAAGACTTTCAAACTGTCTGGCCCCAAAATGGCAACTCGATATTATTCCAGTTTGGTGACTGTAACCCTGGTTTAAGGAGCCATTTGGTGCTTAGCTTATATATCTGAGTTTCTCACACTGTTGACATGTGGTCCCCAACAGAAAACAAAGTTGCCCACCTATAGTCTAAAGCAGCATTTCCAAAATATTCCCTGGGTGGAGTGAAAGGGTTTCAACAGGCAGAAGGTGGAATAATTTATTTATTTGTGTTTTTAAGCTGTAGAAAACAATTCATGGTATTATTAGAACTACCCCCAAATGTTGGTGACACTACCCCTTCTCAGGCAAATATAATTTGCAGGTAGGATTTCCCATATTACAACTAGAGCAAATTGACTTTAGCTTCTTCGCTCCTGTTGACACACAGGATGAGGGAACATATTCCCAGCTCGGGACAGTCCGTGGCCCAGCAAATTTCTTGCCTCCGGCAGAGTATGTGAGAGGATATATGCCAGGAAGTTTACGGCTGGAGACTTAAATTGCCTTTCATCGCTTCCAGGCACGATTGTCTAGCACAGAGGAGGAAAGGGATTAGTAAAAGCAAGGCACCTGTGGACACGACTTCCTTCAGACTCTGTTATTCATTGACAAGGCCTCACTGTTGGCTAAGTCATGAGAGCTATATTGTTCTGCATGGTTCTCCACGAGGCTATACCAGATCCGTTTCCTTGTGAGAAGACACGTGCTGGATATGTGTGGCACTTTTTTCGTAATACTATTTTTATTTTTATTTTGAATAATAGATATTTATCAGAGGTGGGGAACTTCAGTCCTGTGGGGCCAAAAGTGGCCCTTTCAAGTCCCTCGATCAGGCCCTCAGAACTCTCCCCAAGTCACACCCAAATCCCATTTTGTACCCTCTCTCAAGTTTTTTTCCACCTGCCTGGTGAACTCTAGTCATGTCTCTATCCTCCTGGATAGAGGATAGAGAGGGATGAGTGAGTATGGCTGAAGGGGTTATAATAACCTAAGATGTTGGATAGAAAATAAGGTGTTTTTATAAGCTGTAATGCTTTGAGATAAGGATTTGCTGAACAAATAATTTGAATTGGGCTACAAGAAGGGGAGGTATGAGGAGGTCAGGGAAATATGTCATTGAAAATTAAGTATTGTGAACTATATGTGTTTTTAAATTTTTTTGTTTGTTTTTTGTTTGTATAAAAATTGAAAAATTTAATAAATATCTTTTTTTAAAAAAAAAGAGTATGGCTGAAGAAACCAGCCTAGAGGGCAAAGGTAAAATTTGCATTCATTGCTCCACCAATTTTGTTTGTTTTTTAAAAAATATTTTTATTTGGTTGTACATATTGAAAATTATAATCACACCACAACATATCCACAGTTAAACGATTCCTCCGAAACTCTGGACTTCCCACCTTCCCCTCCATGGATTCTGTTATTAAACCTTTTCTGCTGCATCTTTTTTCAATAATCCAAATTTTTTATAACTCCACTATGTCCATATTTCTTGTTATATTACAAGTGTTGTTGCAGTATGCTAGTGTTTTCATCTGCTTACAGTGGTCTTTAAGGTAAATTATAATTTTATCCCATTCCTTATTAAAGTTTTGGTCTTCCTGGTTCCCGAGCTTTCCGGTCAGTTTTGCCATCTTGGCATAGTCCATCAACTTAATTTGCCATTCTTCTCTGGTAGGGACTTTATCTTCCTTTCATTTCTGGGGTAATAACATCCATGAAGCTATCGTCACATACATAAAAAGTCTTTTCTGCTCTCTTGGAATTTCAGCACTTACAATTCCTAATAAAAAAGCCTCTATGTTGTTGTTTTATAAAAGTTATTTTAAACATTTTTTTCCAATAATAATAATAATAATAATCAGGTAGTTGTTTATCTCTTTGACATCTGATGGGAGGGTGTTCCACAGGGTGGGCACCACTACCGAGAAGGCCCTCTGCCTGGTTCCCTGTAGCTTTGCTTCTCACAATGAGGGAACCGCCAGAAGGCCCTCGGCGCTGGACCTCAGTGTCAGGGCAGAACGGCCAAGGCCGTTTAGGGCTTTAAAGGTCAACACCAACACTTTGAATTGTGGTCGGAAACGTACTGGGAGCCAATGTAGGTCTTTCAAGACTAGTGTTATGTGGTCTTGGTGGCCACCCCCACTCACCAGTCTAGCTGCCGCATTCTGGATTAGTTGTAGTTTCCGGGTCACCTTCAAAGGTAGCCCCACGTAGAGCGCATTGCAGTATGAATTGCACATTGCAATTCATTATATATCATTTCCCAGAATGCTTTTACACATCCACCACATATGCTAAAAGGTGCCTTCTTTTTCTTTACATTTCCCGCAGATGTTTTTAGTCTTAGACATTTTTGCTAACTTACTAGGAGTTATATACCAACGGTACATCATTTTCATATAATTTTCTTTCAACGTACAGCATGCCGAGAATTTTAAATCAGCTTTCCATAACCTCTCCCAAGATGAGAGTTGGATAATATGCCCCAAATCCCCCGCATTGCTCTGCCCATTTTGACCGCTGACCCTGCCCACTGCCACCATATGGTCCCCAGAAGCTTGCCCAGAAGGGAATGTGGACCCCAGCCTGTCAGAAGGTCCTCCACCCCTGTTTCAAGGGTGAGAGTTGGAGAGGAGAGAGACTTTGTCCCCCGCTTTGCCCCACTTTCTATCCCTGAGAGCTTTCATGAGGGAGAACTCTTGACGGGACTTTCTGGCTTATTGGGCTGAGGCTTAAGAGATTTTCTCTCTCCCGAATCTAAATCTCAGGTGACACTGGCGGGGTTGAAATAACTCTAACAGCAGGAAAGGCCTATGTAAAAGAGTTAAAAAGTACGCGACTATATAATTTATTCGATACTTACCAAAGGAGTGGAAGGAAGTCCAAGGCTCAGTTGAGACTAACTCAGTTATGTATTTTATTTATGATTTGTGAAGTGGATATAATTTGTATAAGGTATGTGGTATGTGGTATTGTTTATGTTTTTCCTGGATATATGTGCAAATATGAATAAAAATTTATAAAAGAAAAAAAAAAGAGATTTTCTCTCTCCCAATGCAGTGTCCTGACTCTCTGTTGATGCCACGTGGTGTCAGAAGTGGGATATGGCTTGGGGAGGGGAGGGGCCAGGGAAAAGTCTTGAATGGCCAGGCAGAGAGGCCTGGAGGACCACATTCTGCCCTTCAGGGCCTGGAGGTTCCCCACTCAGAAACAATAATTCCCCCCATAAACAGTCGGAGAGTATGTTGTGGCGGGGAAGGAGTTAACGTTGCCTGGAATGGCAATATGTCCAAGGGGGAAAAGGCAGATGGGATGGGGAGCCTGGCTGGTTCTCTAAGTGGGGAAGGAAAGAGCAGGTCACAGGCAAGGAATCACAGCAGCCACAAAACATCCAATCACTGCAGCTGGGAGTGACTTTTTTTGGGAGGGGAATATTTTTTATTTCATTTTATGGTGTACAGTGGTACCTCGGGTTAAGTACTTAATTCATTCCAGAGGTCAGTTTTTAACCTGAAACTGTTCTTAACCTGAAGAACCACTTTAGCTAATGGGGCCTCCAGCTGCCGCTGTGCCGCCGGAGCACGATTTCTGTTCTCATTGTGAAGCAAAGTTCTTAACCTGAAGCACTATTTCTGGGTTAGCAGAGTCTGTAACCTGAAGCGTATGTAATCTGAGGTACCACTGTACATACGTAAGACAGAGAGAACAATTATAACAAGAGATGAAAATCTAAAGACCAAACCCAAAAAATATGCACATATAGTAAGTGCAGTTTCAACATGGGTTAAGTAATGGAGTCTGAGCAATTAAAGAATAAAGAATAAAGAAGGAATATTTGTGCTATTTGATTGAGTACAGTTCCAGATTTTCCAGACTTGCAACAGGGGCTGCCTTGAAAACGGCGGTTCCGCTCTATATG
Source organism: Podarcis raffonei (assembly GCF_027172205.1). Taxonomy (NCBI): domain Eukaryota; kingdom Metazoa; phylum Chordata; class Lepidosauria; order Squamata; family Lacertidae; genus Podarcis; species Podarcis raffonei. Next base: position 71,663,834 of record NC_070609.1, on the reverse strand, counting down.
TGATAAAGCAGTCATATTTTAAAAGCGTCTGGAGGTTCCAGACCTTGTTGAAATCTAAAATTATGCGTCATTTTCTCCATTATCACTATATCCCAAAGCCAGTGTTGCTGGGAACAATTTGACCCAGGCAGACCACTTTGCAACAGCAATGATGAAAGATTGTATTACATTTAATGCATGAATTGAGGCAACCGGGAACCTCAGATGGTTGGATATTTTTTTTCCAATCCCTAACAGAACTTTGGATTGAGTGGGTGAGGGAAAAGGTTTGATTTGAGGCCCAAAATCCAATGTGCAAAATTTAAGATTCGTTGCTCAAACAGGTCAAAGGCCCTGCGCATGTTTAGTCCGATGTAAGCCCCTTTGATCTCAACAGCTCTTACTCCCTAGTAAGATTAGAGCCTACATGTAATTTTTTCTTTATGTTCCGCTTCATTAATTCTCTTATGATTATGATTATTTGTAAAAAAAAAATTATTAAGTTTTACGTTACAAATTTAAATTCAAGCATTAAACACCAACATCGTCATTTAGGATTCCCTGAATCCTCCGCCCTTCCATGGTTACTATTATCCATCTTTTTTCAGCTACTTCACTTATTTTCTGTTTTTCTTAAATAACCCATTTTTACCTTAGTTTTTAGTACATTACAAGCATTACTCAACTGCTGCCAAAGTTTTTAGTTGTTTACAGTGTTCTCTGAGACACATTGTAAATTTTCCCCGTTCCTTCTTAAAGTTCTTCTCTTCCTGGTTTCTGATTTTCCCAGTCAATTTCGCCCTTTCTGCCCCATTAATTCCCATCCTGTGCCTGTTCTAGGTCCTCGTCCCATCGCTCCGGATTTAGAAGGGGACCTTCTCTTCCTCCTGGACAGCTCTGGTAGCGTCTCCTACTACGAATTCTCCCGGGTCAAGGAGTTCATTGCGGACCTCCTCAGGCCATTTGCCTTCGGCCCACACGATGTCCAGACTGGGGTTGTCCACATCAGCACCACGCCCACGATGGAGTTCCCCTTTGACCGCTACCTCTCCACCGGGGCGGTCCAGCATGCCATTCGCAGCATCCAACAGGTGATGGGCGACACCAACACAGGCAAAGCCCTCTCCTTCGCCAAAGACATGCTTTTCAGTGGGAAGGCCGGAGCGCGGGCTGATGTCCCCAAGGTGATGGTGTGGGTGACCGACGGCTTCTCTACAGACGACATCTCCCAGCCAATGCAGCTCCTGAAGGACATGGGGGTCACGGTTTTCATCGTCAGCACTGGGCGTGGGAACTACTTGGAGCTGTCCGCTGCTGCCAGCCAACCTCCGGAGAAACACCTGCATTTTGTGGACGTGGACGACCTGACCATCATTACCAATGACCTGAGAGACTCCATTGCAGGTAATTGGGTAGCGTGTCAAAACAAACAAATGCCCAGCCAGATCAGAACTAGATCTGTTGGGTCTTGTCTCTGGCCTGCCCAAGTCCCAGAATGCAGTTCGGCGGAAGTCCCAGTACATTGTGGGTATATTAAATTGACACATACACAAAGCCTCCTATACATAAAAGGTAAAAAGGTAAAGGACCCCTGGACGGATAAGTCCAGTCAAAGGTGACTATGGGGTTCATCTTGCTTTCAGGTCAAGGGAGCTGGCGTTTGTCCACAGACAGCTTTCTGGGTCATGTGACCAGCATAACTAAACTGCTTCTGGCACAATGGGACACACAGAACACACAGAAATGTCATTTGCCTTCCCACCTATTTATCTACTTGCACTGGCATGCTTTCGAACCGCTAGTTTGGCAGGAGGTGGGACAGAGCAATGGGGGCTCACCCCGTCATGGGGATTTGAACCGCCGACCTTCCAATCGGCAAGCCCAAGAGGCTCAGCATTTTAGACCACAGTGCCATCTGGCTCCCTTGGTCTAAAAGCAAGATGAGCGCTGTAACGCCTTTGACTGGACTTAACCGTCCAGGGGTCATTTATCTTTTTTTACCTTGTACTACCTAACTATGAATTAAGAATGACTCTCTCAACTTCATTCCTGCAGTTCTGCTTTGAGAGTAGAATCCCATTCATGTCATTTACTTAGAGGTAAATTCCACAGGGTTATCTTCAGTTAAGTCCAACTCAGAGCAGACCCATTGAAACGGATGGACCTAAGTTAATCATTCCATTAACATCAGTGAGCCTGCTCTGAGCAGGATCAACATCCGCTATACCCCATGGTTTCCAAACTGTGGGTTGTATCCAATGCTAGACCCATTGGAATGCCAGAGTTAGGCCATATTCACACCACACTATTATGCCACTCTAAACAGTCATCTTCATCATCATTATTTGTACCCTGCCTATCTGACTGGGTTGCCCCAGCCATTCTGGGTGGCTTCCAACATATGGCTTCCCCCAAAGGATTCTGGGAGTTGTCATTTGTTAAGGGGTGAGGAGAGCTGTCAAGAGACCCCTTTCCCTCCCCTTCCAGAGCTACAATTCCCAGAGTTCCTTGGGGAAAAGGAAGGACTGTTAAACCACTCAGGAAATTCCAATGGAAACAAAAACAGGGTTGGAAATGGCCAGTGTTTGTGTATCTGTGCCATGCCCATAATGGAAATAAATTCAACAAACATGATCAGCGATCAATCTTGTCATTGCTTTTATTCCGCAAACAAGGCACCCACTCACAATTTGAATTACACGTCCTTTGCTTTGAAATGAATGGGGCAGAATAGCATGACAGTGTCGCTTACATGATCCGTTACTTGAGTTACATGATTTCAGCACAGCAGTTGATGAGATGAATAACCTAACTTTTGGCAGAAGACAAATTGCAGCAGAATGGAACCTGGGTGCCGAGCACAGGGCAGAACAGGAAAACGATGCCTTCTTAAATCCCAGTCTCTTAAGAGGTTCGTCTTTCGAGAAGGGAATCCAGCGTGCTCCAGATCACAAGCCTCATTCCCCAAGCAAAGACAGAGACCCCTTGATCCGGCTTGCTTGCATGTCTATTACCCACAAGGCACCTCCTTGCTCCTTTATTGCGCTCACTCTGGACATTTTCCCCACAGCTGCAGGCGGTTCTTGGGGTTGCTAATGGTTTGGAAACTCATGAGGGTTACTATGGAGCTGGGAAAGCTTCTACCCATTCCTTGGCAACTTTGTACTCCTTAATCTTAGGGGATGGTTTTTATTTCATGTATTTTTATTATTTTTTAAAGTCCCTTCTGCAGCTTGAATAGTTGCTTAGCACTAAAGTCTTTTGTCAGCCTTGTTTTGCTCCACAGCTCTGGCACAAATTCATTTTGCCAGGAATAACAACAACAACAACAATAACAATAATAATAATTTTATACCCCTCTCATGTGGCTGGGTTTCCACAGCCACTCTGAATGGCTCCCAACAGAATATTAATAATGTTGATGATGATAAAACGACAAAACATCAAATATTAAAAACTTTCCTAAATAGGGCTTGCCTTCAGATGTCTTCTAAAAGTAAGGTAGTTGTTTATTTCCTTGACATCTAATGGGAGGGCGTTCCACAGGGTGGGCGCCACTACCCAGAAGGCCCTCTGCCTGGTTCCCTGCAACTTCGCTTCTAGCAATGAGGGAACTGCCAGAAGGCCCTCGGCGCTGGACCTCAGTGTCCAGGCAGAACAATGGGGGTGGAGACGCTCCTTCAGGTATACTGGGCTGAGGCCGTTTAGGGCTTTAAAGGTCAGCACCAACACTTTGAATTGTGCTAGAAACATACTGGGAGCCAATGTAGGTCTTTCAGGACTGGTGTTATATGGTCCTGGCAGCCACTCCCAGTCACCAGTCTAGCTGCCACATTCTGGATTAATTGCAGTTTCTGGGTCACCTTCAAAGGTGGCCCCATGTAGAGTGCATTGCAGTAGTCCAAGCAAGAGATAACTAGAGCATGCACCACTCTGGCAAGACAGTGCACAGGCAGGTCAGCCAGAGAGACCAGATGGAGCTGGTAGACAGCTGCTCTGGACACAGAATTGACCTGTGCCTCCAAGGACAGCTGTGAGCCAGTCATGGGCCAATTGGGGCCCACTAATCTTTGCCTCTCCAACCCTGTCGCTGGATGATGATGTCACTGGGTGATGACAGCCAATGTGACGTCAGCTGATGGGCAGGGCTCACTCCTGCTTGACCAGCAAGTTGGGACTCTCCACTCATCAGCTGGGGAGTGGAGGGTCTAAATCCTGTGGGGAAAGCACTGGGGAGTTAGACCCCTCCATCTGTCCCTTGGGTCATGTTTAACAGATGACCAGGAGCACCCACTGATCAGTCAGCCAGCTGACATCATGTGGCCCTCCAAGTCTCCCTCTCTGGTCCTCAGATCTGTACTCAGGCCGCACACCCTTCCCGTCGGCTTCCCACACCCTCCCTGCCCCACACCTCCAGTATGGCCTTCATGAGTGTCCCGGAACTCTGCTCCTTCTTGCATTCAAAGCACTTATAAACCGTTCGAGATTTAAACATCTCTCGGCAGCGTGCAGCATAAAAAGAAGGAACGGCGTCGTTAACACAGAATGACAGCAAAAATACCAGCAAAGTAAAATCATGCAAGAATAAAATGAATTGGAATTTAAAAGGATTAAAAAAAACTCTTGCTTGTTTGGATGTAGGATAGAGGCGGAGCGGGGGTGTTAGTCTGTATGAAAAGCAGCTTAGTGCCCAAAGGTAATACAGTGGTGCCTCGCAAGAAGAAAGCCTCGCAAAACGAAAAACTCGCAAGACGAAAGAGTTTTCCGTTTTTGAGTCGTTCCGCAAGACGAACTTCCCTATGGGCTTGCTTCGCAAGAAGAAAGCCCATAGGGAAATCTCCGCCGGCCTTCAGAAGAGGTCCTGGACCTCTTCTGAAGGCCGGCGGGGGGCAAAAGTCTTTGCTCCCCCCGCCTGCCTTCCTGGGACAGCGGAGACTTCTCTGCTGTCCCGGGCGATCTGAAAATGCTGGCGGGCGGCAACGAAGGCTTCGCTGCCGCCCGCCAGCATTTTAAAATCTCCCCGGGACAGCGGAGAAGTCTCCGCTGTCCTGGGGGCTTTTAAAATGCTGGCAGTCGGGAGGAAAGCCCTCCTGTCCCCGGAGCTTGCGGGGTGGGAGGTGGGGAGAAGGGCTTTTCTTCCCACCGCCAGCCTTCAGAACAGCCTTCTGAAGGCTGGCGGTGGGAAGAAAAGCCCTTGTGTCCCCCCCCCAGCCTTCAGAAGAGGTCGGGGGACAGACTGTCCCCGGACCTGGTCTGAAGGCGGTTTCCATAGGAACGCATTGATTGATTTTCAGTGCATTCCTATGGGAAACCGTGCTTCGCAAGACGAAAAACTCGCAAGAAGAAAAAACTTGCGGAACGAATTAATTTCGTCTTGCGAGGCACCACTGTAATCAGATTTGTTGCTCCCCCCGCTCCCCCTTGGATGGAGAAAGGTTCCAGGAGACTGTTCTCTGTCCATTCAACCACTCTGTTCAAGAAAGCTCAGGCCTTGGGAAGTTAACAATCTCCACTGCCATGGAAACCTCTGTGGCCCTTGACTCCTTTGCAGCACATGGCTGCGGCCTTCAGTGCAATGTGGGGGGGGCGCTTCCATTTTTCACCCCAATGCCATTCCCCATCTTGCACCCACTGGCACCCATCAGGACTCCTCTGAGCAGATAAAGCCGTCCTCGCCAAACTGGTGCCCTCCAATGTCTGGTCTCCCGAACCCGCTGGAGGGCACCAGGTTGGCAAAGGCTGCTGCAAAGCCACAGATCAGAATGATGACCAGCTTCTGAGCTGCGGGGCTGGGAGGGCATCCGAACCACCCAGACTTGGCTGCCCGGGAGGACGCCCAGAAGTTGCACTATGATATCATAGGAGGCCTTTTTTTCAAAGGTCCCCTTTGTCAAGAGGCACAAGGCGGGCATTGTTCCGTCAAGCTGGGCTGGTTTCTCCTTGAATTCCCCGCATCTGCCAGCAGCTGGTTGGCATTGCCCGCAGGGCTGGCTCAGTTCAAGCCAAAGCAATGCTTCCTGGCTGCCCATCCCTCCCTGCCCCGCCTCCGTGGACTCCCTTAACCTGGAAGAGGCAGAAAGGAAGAATTCTCCTCGGCTGCCTATGATCTGTGCAAAGCAGAAAGGGCAGCTTGTGCTTTTCAGAGATAGACACACCACGGGATTTTGGCCTTCAATCAGAGCTGGATTTCGGAGAGCACAACCAGTTTGCCTGTACTGGGTGCTGAGCTGAGATGGTGCCGCAACCATGACAACAATGGAAGGCGAGAGGCAGGAGGCACCAAATTTTGGCGTCGCACAGCGAGCTGCTGAAATTTTCAAGCCCAAACTCCGTCACTGCTTCCATTCCAGGGTGCAGGATTCCCCCAATATTTTCTGTTCTCTGTTTGCTGTCCCACAGGTGCAAAGAAAGAGAGGGAATGACAGGGCAGGCATAAAATTCAGAGGGTTGTTGAACTCACAGGCTGAGATATTATTATTTTGAGATCTGGGCAGTGGTGCCCTTTGGGGCTGATAGGACGGAAGGCAGGGAGCATGACAGTAGGTGGCGCCAGAGCCAATAAAAGGCAGAGCATACTGGTTCTAGTGTTGTCCCTCTCATCCTCTTCCCTGCTGAGTTCCACAAGGAGCAACACTGAGACAACCACTTGGACTGGTTGTAAGAAGGCAGGCAGGTGGGGGCTGGCTTGGTGGTGCAGAACCTTTAATAATAATAATAATAATAATAATAATAATAATAATAATAATAACAACAACAACAACAACAACAACAACAACAACTTTATTTATTTCCCTCCCTCCCTGGCCGAAGCCAGACTAAGAGTGGCTAACGACAGTAAAAGTAACACACTTTACATAAAATCACAATCAATTAATTAAAATACATTCTAAAATCATCCTGAGGGTAACATTTCCTTCCAGGGGCCACATGCCAGTGTGCGGAGGGCCAGAGGCAAAAGTGGGCGAAGCAACCAATATTGCAGGTGTCAGTCAATCCGAACAACTGTGAACTGGGTGCCCTTGACGCGGTATTAGATCAGATCTATGCCATAGATTCATTGAAAGCATACGGCTTCTCCCAAAGACTCCTAGGAACTGGATTCTGGGGATTGGAGCTCCAGACATTTGCAGGTTTCTAAAGGAGCCATAGGGACGCGCGTGGCGCTGTGGGTTAAACCACTGAGCCTAGGGCTTGCCGATCAGAAGGTCGGCGGTTCGAATCCCCGTGGCGGGGTGAGCTCCCATTGCTCAGTCCCTGCTCCTGCCAACCTAGCAGTTCGAAAGCACGTCAAAGTGCAAGTAGATAAATAGGTACCGCTGCAGCAGGAAGGTAAATCGCGTTTCTGTGCGCTGCTCTGGTTCTCCAGAAGCGGCTTAGTCATGCTGGCCACATGACCCAGAAGCTGTACGCCGGCTCCCTCGGCCAATAAAGCGAGATGAGCGCCGCAACCCCAGAGTCGGTCCCGACTGGACCTAATGGTCAGGGTTCCCTTTACCTTTTTAAAGGAGCCATTTCCTCAGTTTGTGGAGATTGGCTGCAAGCCGGCAAGCAGGCCGCTCACGTTGCGTCCGGGGCACCTGCCAAGGTTTGATCACCAAGTTGACAGGGAGGCAGGGCGTGTGTCATGCCGAGAATGAGGTGCAGCAGGAAGGCATGATCTGAGGTTCACATGCCAATTGCACGTTTGACAACCTGGATTCCACACACCCCCACACACACTTGTAGCTGCTTCTTCTCAGGCTGAGTGATGTCACCTTTCTTCCTTGGGGCTGTCTGTGTCTGCAGGAACAGGGCTGAGAGAGCACAGACAGCAACGGTGCAATCTCTGTTCCCCTACCTTTTATAGCAGGGGAGCTCTCTTCATTCTGAGAGCCACCTTCCCTTCTGGGCAACCTTCTGCAGGGGGGATACCAGGGGTGGGTGGGGCCAGAGGCCAAAGTGGGCGGAGCAAGAAATGCAAATATTGATTTTAAAAACAACTGCCTTGGTTGCACTGGTTGATGATCTCCGGCGGGCTAGGGACAAAGGTGAGAGCTGTTTCCTAGTTCTGCTGGATCTCTCAGCGGCTTTTGACACCATCGACCATAACATCCTTCTAGACCATCTAGAGGGGCTGGGAGCTGGGGGCACTGTTATACAGTGGTTCCGCTCCTTCCTCCTGGGCCGTGTTCAGAAAGTGGTGATGGGGGATGAGTGTTCAGACCCCTGGGCTCTCACTTGTGGGGTGCCTCAGGGTTCTGTCCTCTCCCCCATGCTTTTCAACATCTACATGCAGCCGCTGGGAGAGATCATCAGGGGGTTTGGGCTGGGTGTTCATCAGTATGAGGATGATACCCAGCTCTACTTCTCTTTCAAATCGGAACCAGTGAAGGCGGTGAAGGTCCTGTGTGAGAGTCTGGAGGCAGTTGGAGGATGGATGGTGGTGCTGACCTTTAAAGCCCTAAACGGCCTCAGTCCAGTATACCTGAAGGAGCGTCTCCACCTCCATCATTCTGCCCAGACACTGAGGTCCAGCACCGAGGGCCTTCTGGCGGTTCCCTCGCTGCGAGAAGCCAAGTTACAGGGAACCAGGCAGAGGACCTTCTTGGTGGTGGCGCCCACCCTGTGGAACGCCCTCCCACCAGATGTCAAAGAGGAGAATAACTACCAGACTTTTAGACAACATCTAAAGGCAGCCCTGTTTAGGGAAGCTTAATAGATTATTGTATTTTAGTGTTTTGTTGGAAGCTGCCCAGAGTGGCTGGGGAAACCCAGCCAGATGGGCGGGGTATAAATAATAATAAATAATAATAATAATAATAATAATAATAATAATAATAATAATAATAATTGTTGTTGTTGTTGTTGTTGTTGTTGTTGTTGTTGTTGTTGTTGTTGTTGTTGTAAACTAGCTTCTACACACACGGTCCTTCGCTCCTCCTCATTCTTCAGCCAGGCAAGCAAGGGACAGGATAAGAGTTCCAGCCAGGAGAAAACACTCAAGGAAGTTGCAAAGCGTGTCTGGCGAGGGGGCATGGCCTGGGGAGAAAATGGGTGTGGCTGGCGAGGTGTGTGTGGCCTGGGAAAGGGGGTGTGGCCTGGAGAGAGGGGCATGGCTGGTGAGGAGGCATGGCCTGGGTCAATATTAACTCAGCGGCAAGAGGGAGGGAGTCTAAAACCCAAACAGAATGTCGAGAAGAGAATGCCCTAGAGTTTGGTTTTTTAAGAGATGCTTTGGAAACAGCTACTTCAAGGAAGGGAGAGCTGCTCACCAGCTCAAAGAGGAGAAACGGCACAAGAAAGCTTTAAGACAATGAGGGTTTGAAGCAGAAAGAGCGAGGATGCTATCAGGCAGTGGTGGTGAACCTCAGTTGTTGTTGTTGTTTAGTTGTTTAGTCGTGTCCGACTCTTCGTGACCCCATGGACCAGAGCACGCCAGGCACTCCTGTCTTCCACTGCCTCCCACAGTTTAGTCAAACTCCTGCTGGTAGCTTTGAGAACACTGTCCAACCATCTCGTCCTCTGTCGTCCCCTTCTCCTTGTGCCCTCCATCTTTCCCAGCATCAGGGTCTTTTCCAGGGAGTCTTCTCTTCTCATGAGGTGGCCAAAGTATTGGAGCCTCAGCTTCAGGATCTGTCCTTCCAGTGAGCACTCAGGGCTGATTTCCTTCAGAATGGATAGGTTTGATCTTCTTGCAGTCCATGGGACTCTCAAGAGTCTCCTCCAGCACCATAATTCAAAAGCATTATGGTGCTTTTGAATTATGGTGAGCCTCAGTCTGAGGAGCCAAATCTGGCCATCAGGACTCTCCCCAAGCCACACTCTTCACTGGCCTGGCTCAGCACCCTCCTTGGGTGTTTTTGCTTAACTGGAATGCATGCTTGAACTCTGATCATGCCTCTTGCTTGTCTGGACAGAGGATAGAGAAGGGTGTGTTTAGAAACTAGCCTATTAAAAACTTATATTCATCGCTCCGTTCCCTATTGCCTCTGGCCCCATCTACCACTTCCACACTTTTCAGTGCAATTCCCTGACACATCCCTTCCAACAAAAAATAAGGCAATTCCCCCAAAGCATTTCTTTATTTTGATCTTTTTTGCACAAGAGCACCAAACCCACTTTAACTGAGCAACCTGCATTTATTTGCTTGTAGGCAGTTAACTCTCATCTGCAATGCAACCACAATGTGAGTGTACCCATGCTGCAGATGGGAGAACTGAGGCTAAGAGAGAGGAGAGGGACAGGGAGAATTTATGCATCGCCTACAGATAGATAGGAAGCAATTAAGATCTGATTTCCAAATCTCAGCTACGGAAATGAATGAAGCTTTCAACGTTCTCAGGGCTTGCATCTGTCTGGATGCTTTGGGCGGGGAGCAACGTGATCCTGCGCGGTTCTAGCAACCTGGCGGCCCTCTGGGGTAATATCTGTACAGTTTCAAGGCCTGCCGAGCGTGCTGGAGAGATTTCCGTGCCTTGGCAGGGCCTGGCTTGGGATGGGCTGAAGCCTGTCTCTGTACAGTAGCGAGCAGAAAACTGGCCAGGCCAAACGCAAGGAGCTCACATGCCCCTGGCCTGCCTGGTGCCTGATTTATTTATTTTTAACTGAAGGCAAAGCAGGCTTAAAGCTTCCTCCAGACCCGCAGCAAGCTCCTTCCTCCCTCTATCAACTTCCCTCTTTCACTGACAGCCATCAACAGGCCTGGTTAGGAGCCTGGCAGCTAATGGGGGTGGGGTGGACAGAATATGTCCTTTAAGGGGCAACATAGGGTATGGTTACCAGATATTTTTCAATGAATCCAGGGACACTTTTTTTTGGGGGGGGGGAGCTGAGTAGCAACAGGGAGTCAGTAGTGTTGGATGGTGAGGCAAAAGACCCTGGGCCCAAGCACACATTCATATTGTATAAAGGTGCAAAGCCCTTCTTTCGCACCGAGCGGTGGTTTCGTAATCTGGTGAACCAGGTTCGCTTCCCCGCTCCTCCACATGCAGCTGCTGGGTGACCTTCTCTGAAGTCTCTCAGCCCCACTCACCTCACAGAGTGTTTGTTGTGGGGGAGGAAGGGAAAGGAGAATGTTAGCCGCTTTGAGACTCCTTAGGGTAGTGATAAAGCGGGATATCAAATCCAAACTCTTCATAAATGTGCAGAGGTGTTTTTTTTAAAAAAAAAACTGGGCAACAGTGCACCTTTATACAATATGCATGTGTGCTTGGGCCCAGGGTCTTTTGCCTCACCATCCCCACAACTGACTCCCTGTTGCTACTCAGCTTCAAATAAAAAACAAAAAACAGGCCACCCGTGACTCCTAAGCCTTCCCCAATCTCCTTCCCCCTTTGTTTTGACAGATCAGGGGAGGCTTGGGAGTCATGGGCAGGCGTCCGTTACCCAGGACGAGCCAGCCTGGTAGTGCTGTGGCGCAGGGAAAATTGTGGGCGCCATGGCAGCAAGCAGCTCCTGAAGCCAGCCAGAGCCAACTGCGCTACCAGGCTGGCTCCGGGCTGCTGAGGCTGCCGCTGCCACGTTTCCCAGGGACAGATTTCCAAATCTGGGGACATTCTGGGGACGGAATTTGTCCAGGGACAGATTTACAAATACAGCAACTGTCCCCGGGAACGTCTGGTAACCCTACCACAGGGCTGGAGTTTGAAGCATGAAACTGTGTCCCCATTCAGCAGAATAAGAAAGAAGACATCCCACCTGCCCCCATGGCAGGGCTGCCTTACAACGTATGATGTAATAAACATTGCTTTGTTGTATCCAATGCTAGACCTTCCCAAAGTAGACCCATTGAAGTGAATGGGCATGCCTAGCAGATGTCCATTCATTCGAATGGGTCTACACGGAATGGAACATCTCATCACCACCTAAAATGGGGGGGGGACCTTTTTCACCCCTGCGGATCAGGTCCTTTTCTCTCCCACCTCACCTCTTGAGGGCTGAGTGTCACTGGTGGGCTGAGCTGCCCACCTGTCAATCAGCTGGTGTCACACTGATGTCAGCCGACCTTTTCGGCACATTAAAGTCTGGTTTGCTGGATTCTCCTGGTGTCGCCCTCATAACCAGGAAGAGATTTAACCTGGGGGTTAATCAAAGTCTTGCTTGGGTCTGCAGGGAGATGTTCGTGCAATTGAATAGGAGCCAAGGATGAACATCTGGCCGTTCACTCCAGGAGTTGGGAACATCTAACCCTCCAGATGTTGCTGAGCTGCTGTTCCCCATCGCTCCCTGCTAGCATGGTCCAAGGCCAGAGGGATTCTGGGAGTTGGAGTCCAGGAACATCTGGAGGACCACTGGCTTCCCAACCCTATCCTAGACCCAAGACTGAAATGCAGTGATTTAGGAGTAGCTCACAGCCCCAAGAATAGTCCCTAAAATCCAATTCTCGGGCCCAAGCTTGAGATCTTCAAACCCTGCCCCTGGAATATCCCCAGGCATTTATTTATTTTTATTTCATTTGTTGAATTTGTATATTAGGCATTCTTTCCCTAATAAGAAGGGAAGAGACCCACCAATTTCTAACCTTCAGATTGCTCACACTAATGTAGATGATGTTGTCTCTGCTTCCACCTGCTGGTCTTGGGGGAGAGATGCAGAGAGCAGAAACACACTTGGGGGGATGGGGCATGTTTGACTCACCTGAGCCTCCTGAATAAGTACTTTTAATCTAATAATAATAATAATAATAATAATAATAATAATAATAATAATAATTATTATTTATACCCCGCCCATCTGGCTGGGCCTCCCCAGCCACTCTGGGCGGCTTCCATAGAAACCAAAAATACAGTAAAATATCACACGTTAAAAACTTCCCTGAACAGGGCTGCCTTAAGATGTCTTCTGAATGTCAGGTAGTTGTTTATCTCTTTGACATCTGCTGGAAGGGCGTTCCACAGGGCGCGCGCCACTACCGAGAAGGCCCTCTGCCTGGTTCCCTGTAGCTTTGCTTCTCGCAATGAGGGAACCGCCAGAAGGCCCTCGGCGCTGGACCTCAGCGTCCGGGCATAACGATGGGGGTGGAGACGCTCCTTCAGGTATACTGGACCAAGGCCGTTTAGGGCTTTAATATCAAGTTGTGGGGCTGTCTGCAGCACTAGTCCTATTCAGAGCGGACCTACTGAAGTTCATTGCTATATCGGGGTCTGGAAATGTAATCAAATTGGTTTCTTTAATGCAGTGGGTCTCCAATTTTTTTTTTCTCTGGGTCACACTTTAAGAATAAAAATTTGCTCACACCACACCAACGTTTTTATTGATAAGAAATACATTGGAAAACCTAAAGAAACAACCCCCAGCAGTGCTTGATTTATAACAGAAAACAACTACAGTACTTTACAATATGATCATGGGACATCGATAAAGTATAAAGCAATGCAGTTACATAAGAACACAAATTATTCCCAAAATATAATTATAAGCAAGCCTCTTACATGTGCACTTTAGTATGTATACAAACTCAAGGAGATGTGTGAGCTTGATTTTGCTGGGTAATTTCATTTATATGTCTAATTTGAGACAAACATCTCCTCATCAACAGAAGGAAACCTTTCCCTTTTCTGATCTTAATAATAGTAGTAATAAGTATAATAATTTATTAATTGCATGCCACCCACCTGACTGTTGCCCCAGGCGGCTCCCAACAAATTATAAACCAAAGTAAAACATCAAACCTTGAAAACTTCCCTATACAGAGCTGCCTTCAGAAGTCTTCTAAAAGTCAGATAGTTGCTTATTTCCTTGATACCTGTCAGTTTGAAAATCCCTGTTCGCAACAATATATCATGGAAAACTGCAGAAGAATATCCAATGTGTGGGTGCTGTTTCTGGTTGTAAATCCAAACAAGATTATTTTGATACTATAGTATCAGTGTAGTAACCCTGAAATGTTTAAATGTTTCTTTGATTGTCCTTCAATTTTTCCACCACACTTTCCATCCTTTCCTGCCACACCCTTTGAGAACCACTGGTTTAATGGCACAGTTAATTGGTTGAACAAATGGTGGCTGAGAGGAGCAAGTCGGTTTTCTTTTGCCTAGTTGTCTAATCATATTATTTCAATACTCTCTTGTTGATTTTCATTTGTCACATTTTACCACTTGTTTTGAGGCTGTTTTGTTTCCTTGTTTGCCATGAATTTCCCTTGCTTTCATAGCCGATTCTTACGTGCAATGTTTCTTTTCGTACTAAAGAAGATGCCATACTTAATTGTGCTTCACGAAATGTAGAAACCCTCTGATATTTTGGGTGTTTGCTGTTTATTTAAGATACCTTAGCCTATGTTGCAAACCGCTCAGAGTTTTGTTTAAACAGAAGCAGTGTGTAAATCGTCTAGATAGGCAAATACAGTGGTACCTCGGGTTAAGAACTTAATTCGTTCCGGAGGTCCATTCTTAACCTGAAACTGTTCTTAACCTGAAGCACCACTTTAACTAATGGGGCCTCCTGCTGCCGCTGCACAATTTCTGTTCTCATCCTGAAGCAAAGTTTTTAACCCGAGGTACTATTTCTGGGTTAGCTGAGTCTGTAACCTGAAGCGTATTTAACCTGAAGCATATGTAACCCGAGGTACCACTGTAAATCATTTCATGGACATCATTTCATTCTCTAACCCAGAGAAACTGGAATGGATATATTCACCCTTCCCTACCTAAGAAAAAAACATTGATCAGTGAATCACCTTGCCTTTCTCCACTCCAGGTGTCATCCAGGCCAAGCGTCTACGTGCGACCGATATCTCAACAAGCAGCTTCCGCCTCATTTGGCCCAAGTTTTTGACACGGGAGACGGGCTATTATGTCCTGGAGTACGCCCCAACTGGAGACCCCAGGCGGAAACTGACCAAGCAGCTGACAGGTGACCACACCAGCTTCCTGGTGAACAACCTGGTGCCCCAAACCACGTACGAGGTCGCCCTCATTCCCGAGTCCAACGAGAGATACATGCCACCCCAAACCACCAGGGTCACCACCTTGGAAGGTAAGACAAAGAAGGTCTGGAGGGGGGCAGGCACAATGGAAAGCCATCCTAACTGAGCCAATGGCCAACTGAGAGGCAGAAGTTCTCTGGCCATTCTTTTTGGTCCAGCTTTCACTTCCATACATCACTACTGGGAAAACCATAGCTTTAACTCTGAATAAATAGTAATGAATAAAATAAATTGTCAGAGTTCAAGGATACATTCTAGCCAGGTAAAAATTCTCAAGTAGGGGCAAAAGAGAATCAGTGAGGGGTGTGCGGTCTGGGGAGATTTTCAAGGGCTACTCAGAGAAGCCTGTTGGACACTTTTGGCCTCCAGGCATGAGGTTTCCTCCTGCCCCAAAACTAGATGGTCACATTATCTGGTGGGACATAGGGCCTTCCAATGTTCCTATGGAATTTAAAAAAAAATAGCTTCAATTCATCCTTCCCAATGTTTGCTGATCCACGCAATAGATATGGAAGCGATTGGTCTTGGTTTCCTTTCATTCACTGCAATGACAGCTCCAGGATTTTAAGGGCCGAGAAATAATTACCTCTTACCAGGATAAGCAAGTTTTCACGTCAGGCACCTAATTCTTGCCATTGGTGAAACTTCTCTCAGTAGGGGGGAAAAAACCCAGGAAGCAGATGGTGAGATGAGGTTTGGCATGGCTCAGTCTCTGCATTGTGTTGGAAACTGCTCTTAAGGGGGTTATTATGGGATGCTAGTGCCATTCCACTTTGGAGCAGCTCTTACACTTTGTTCGCTTATGTCACAGCTGGGATAGATAAAAGGAAGGACTTCTTCATGCAGCCAAGAGCCTAAGTATGGAATTTGCTCCCATGAGAGGCAATGAAGGCCTATAACTTTTGGATGGCATTAAAAGAGGGATAGAGAAATTCATGGAGGAGGAGGAGGCTGTTGGTGGCAGCCAGCCACAATGGCTATGATCTGCCTCAACTTTCATTTATACCTAGTTTGGGAAATAAATTATTAATAATAATAATTTTATTAATCATACCCTGCCTATCTGGCTGGTTTTCCCCAGCCACTCTGGGGCAGCTCCCAACATGTACAAAAACATAATTAAACATCAAACATTGAAAACTTTCTGACACAGGGCTGGCTTCAGGTGTCTTCTGAAAGTTGTGTAGTTCTTAATCTCCTTGACATCTGATGGGAGGGCGTTCCACAGGGAGGGCGCCACTACCAAGAAGGCAACTGCTGAAAGGTTGTCACAGGAACCCCAATATCAGGAGTCCTTGCTGCGGGTTCGTATTCTACGCTGCCATAGATTCCCTGAATTCTTCGCTCCTAGAAGCTGTCAGCATGCAGCAGTGGCCACACCCCAGGAAATGGCTTTGACTGGCTGGCTAAACCAGATGAGGGCGCCCTATGGGTCTCAAACCCAAGACTTGGTGAGTTAGAGATCTCACCTGTCTGAGAAGACAGGCTCTGGGGGATTGAGCAGACAAGACCAATAGTGGGTCCAACGGTCAAGAAGGCCTTTTCTGCACATGCTGTAGAGCAGCGGTTCTCAACGTGTGGGTCCCCCAGATGTTGTTGGACTACAACTCCCATCATCCCTGAGCTCTGGCCTTGCTAGCTAGGGGTGATGGGAGTTGTAGTTCAAGAACATCTGGGGACCCACAGATTGAGAAAGGCTGCTGTAGAGGGAAGTGAGGGGCAGATGAGGCTTGTCAACCTGGGAATGGAGCCCATCTAAGAGAAGGAAGACTCAGGTTCTAAACCTCCACTGCCTTTTGGGATATCTTTGGGAGAAGAAAAGGCTAAGGAGTAAACCTTACACAAATCCAGAGTGGAGTCCCTAAGATGGTTGGATGGTGCCTTGTATAATACAGTGGTACCTCGGGTTAAGTACTTACCGGTAATTTGTTCCGGAGGTCTGTACTTAACCTGAAACTGTTCTTAACCTGAAGCACCACTTTAGCTAATGGGGCCTCCCACTGCTGCTGCATGATTTCTGTTCTCATCCTGAAGCAAAGTTCTTAACCTGAGGTAATATTTCTGGGTTAGCAGAGTCTGTAACCTGAAGTGTATGTAACCTGAAGCGTATGTAACCCGAGGTACCACTGTAATAATAATAATAATAATAATAATAATAATAATAATAATAATTTAATACTTATATCTTGCCCATCTGGCCGGGCCTCCCCAACCACTCTGGGTGGCTCATTCTGCCCAGAGTGTATACCTCATTCCAGCCAAGCAGGTGCCAAACGTATTACTCTGCTTTCCTTTGGTCTACATCACTGAGGCTGAGGGGAAAGGCTTGTTTTCTGGGCAGCCCGGGAGCCCCTTACACTGCCCAGGCTTGCGCCCTGCTGGGGTCACTAATGCAGGTTTGACTTCACCCCCGGAGGCGCACTCCATTGTCTCTCGAGACAAGACAGATGCCGAGAACAATAGGCAGGGAGTGGCCGAGGTTTGAGCCCTCCTTCTGTTGTTGTTGTTGTTGTTGTTGTTGTTTTTGTTGTTCGGAATAAAATCTTATTCAATTGATACTACAGATATGGCCATGATTGCCCTGCTTCCATCTTAACTGAGGGAGTGTGTCAGAAGTTGCCTTGCACCAGATCTGTCTGTGCCTGTCAGGCATGGAGAGTCCTCCCCTCCCTTCAATAACTTTGCAGATCAGAACTAACGAGCAGTTAATAGGTTTAAAAAAAGTAAAGGGACCCCTGACCATTAGGTCCAGTTGGGACCGACTCTGGGGTTGCGGCGCTCATCTCGCTTTATTGGCCGAGGGAGCCGGTGTATAGCTTCCGGGTCATGTGGCCAGCATGACTAAGCCGCTTCTGGTGAACCAGAGCAGCGCACAGAAACGCCGTTTACCTTCCCGCCAGAGCGGTACCTATTTATCTACTTGCACTTTGACATGCTTTCGAACTGCTAGGTTGGCAGGAGCAGGGACCGAGCAATGGGAGCTCACCCCGTCACGGGGATTCGAACCGCTGACCTTCTGATCGGCAAGTCCTAGGCTCTGTGGCTTAACCCACAGCACCACGCGCATCCTTTTATTGTAGCATCATGTTGCGAGCACAAATACACAGCTCTCCACAAAGAGGGCAGTTGGCTAGTCTATTCCTCCTTCCGACGTCTGCAGCATTTTGGGCTCCAATGGGAAGTTCCTCCCTCCCTCTGACTCCTTTGCTCTATGATACATTTGGACCACTGAGTCCGTGGTGAGTTGGGGGGGGGTTCCCCCAGGCCCTCAAGAGACGTCTCAACTAGCTGCCCCCTCCCTTCTGGTTCTGTTGTCATTATCTCATAACTGGGTAACTCCTCTCTTCTTCTTCTTTTTGTTAGAACGTTTATTAATTTTCCAATAAAAGACATCCAATTAACATATCAAATCATAATCCAATAAAAAAAACTAAAATAAAAAAGTTCAAATTATCTTCTGAATTGTAATTTTTAATTTTACAACTTCCCACAGTCTGAACCTTGAGCATGTCCAAATCTCAGTCCTGCCTCTCATCGATATTTCCATATCTCAATTTTATCTCTCCAAACTTCTTTGTCTCTGGCTCTGCGATCCTCAATCATGTCAGAAATCAGATAACCTTTTCTCCGTCGAGTGCAGATTTGTTTGTGTAATGTACCTTTTCAACTGTTTTTTTACCTGAATTTTGGCACGGCTGGGGTCCGGTCTTGTGGGAGTCAGCCATTTCCCGCCACCAGAAATAGGAAGTCTGCGTGACTCCTCTCTAAGCTATTCAGCTTCTGTCTCTCTCTCTCTGCTTCTGAACATGCTGTGGACAAAGAGGGCGCGACTCTTTCTCCGTCAGCTCTCCATCAGCGAGAAGCTGGTCTTCATTCCCCAGTCCTCGTCTTCAGACCATTCCCTGACAGTGCCCCCTTTCCAATCTGTCTACCTTCTCTCCACAGAGCCCATCAGCCCAGCAAGAGTCCTCATCTCAGATTCCAGGCCCCACAGCATCCGGGTCAGCTGGGCCCCCACCCCGGACAGCGTGTCCGCCTACCAGGTCCTGTATGGGCCCCTGCCTGGGAACGCAGTCAAGCTGGTGGAGGTCGATGGGAGCCTCAACTCCACCATCTTGGATGACCTGACTGCCAACACCACCTACTTGGTGACTGTGTCTGCCATTTATAAATCGGGCAAGGAGAAAGCACTGTCGGCCAAGGCATGCACAGCAGAAGGTGAGGAGGTATCCATGCCCTCCACAGGGACAAAATTTGGAGACAAGGGAGGAAGGGTAGTGCTAACGAATTAAACTGGTGGTACAGGTGCATTTCCTACATGCTCGGAGGCCACAAACCAAAGAGAATGTGTCTCAAGATGCTGAAGAAATGTGGATTTTCCCCTTTCCAAAATAGCCCAACGTGTTCTGTCTAATATGTGGCAGCCGAGGCCATACAACAATGGTCCTGAAAGGCCTACATTGGCTCCCAGTATGTTTCCAAGCACAATTCAAAATGCTGGTGCTGACCTTTAAAGCCCTAAATGGCCTCGGCCCAGTAGACCTGAAGGAGCATCTCCACCCCCATTGTTCTGCCCAGACACTGAGGTCCAGCTGCAAGAGCCTTCTGGCGCTTCCCTTGCTGCGAGAAGCCAAGTTACAGGGAACCAGGCAGAGGGCCTTCTCTGTAGTGGCACCCGCCTTGTGGAACGCCCTCCCACCAGATGTCAAAGAGAAAAATAACTATCAAACTTTTAGAAGACATTCCCTGTTTAGGGAAGCTTTTAATGTTTAATAGGTTATTGTATTTTAGTGTTTTGTTGGAAGCCACCCAGAGTGACTGGGGAAACCCAGCCAGACGGGTGGGATATAAATAAATTAATAATAATTAATTATTGCTTTTGTTGGTGGTATTGACAGATCTACTTGTCCCATGGCAAAATGGGCGTGGTTTATGAGACGGGGAGGAGCTTTGGGGACCAGGCTGCCAATAGCATACAGTTATTTCTGTTGACATTTGCTGATGGAAATCCACTGTCTTTATGCCCTCTTTCTTCTTGCTGGGCAGAGAACTCCAGGATAAAGCACCTCCACTTCGAAGACCTGAGCCCCACCACCGTGAAGGCCTCATGGGAGCCTGCCGATGGCAGTGTCCTGGGCTACCGGGTGAGGTGCCGGAGGCAGGCCGGCTCTTCGACTCTCCTCAGCGTCTCGCCACAGATCCACAGTGTGCTGCTGTCGGACCTGGCGGAGGGCAGCACCAACAAAGTGTGTGTCAAGCCTGTGTACAGGAACCAGCAAGGGAAAGGCGTGTGCCGGATGGTTCACAAACAGCCAGGTAAGCTGTGGGGAGACTGCGACACCCTCCAATGTGGATGGCCTTGCCTGAGAAGGAGATAAGATGGGTCCATGGAGGAGAAGGTTGGCAGCATCTACTAGTTGTAGATGCCATTGTTGTAGGCAGTTATGCCTCTGATCACCCATGACTGAGGAGTCACGATTTATTCATTCATCCCGTAAAATTCACACACCCCAATTTGCTTGGAACTTTGTGATATCAGTATATTAGGTTTGATTTTGGTATGGAGATCTACTCCTATGTGCTTAGCTCTAGAGATCCCCATTTCCTTAATTTTGTTTGGCATCTGTTACTATACTTTGTTACACACATACAGAGGTCTAGATGTGCGTACATGTTTCACAAAGAGAACAAAACAATAAAATTATCAGTAAAATAATAATAACAGTTTTATTATTTATACCCCACCCATATGGCTGGGTTTACCCAGCCACTCTGGGAGGCTTCCAGCATATATAATAAAATGTAATAAAATGTCAAGCATTAAAAACTTCCTGGTACAGGGCTGCCTTCGGATGTCTTCTAAAAGTTCTGTAGTTCTTTATCTCCTTGACATCCACAGGCAGGGCGCCACTGCCAAGCAGGCCCTAAAAACCATAAAGCAAAAGATATAATCAGCAATGAACTAAAAACAGATTCAAGAGTACATCCGTATTCTACATAGTCTGCATAGGTTGGTCTAAGCAAAAACGTTCTGGGCAGGCACTGAAAAGAGGACAATGGATGTGCCAGCTTGGCGTCAATAAGCAGGGAGTTCCAGAGTGTGGGTGCTGCCACACTAAAAGATTGCTTTCTTACAAAAGTGGAAAAGGTATTACGTGGCACTCGTGACAGTGACAGTTCCGCCTGTCAGCATGGCAAATGTCAGGGACCATGGGAGTTGTAGCTTAACATCTGGAGGGCTACAGGTTGCCTACCCCTGTAGGCCAGAAGAGCCAAACAACTACCTTTCTTTTTTCGTTTTACAAAAGGTTTGGGGCCTAATCGCCTGCCTGTCCCTTTTGCTCGCCCCAGGCGAAAGGCCGAATAGCTGTTTTGCATGTTCATCGACTGCCAGAACTAACCTCCTGCGCTTTCTCCCCCGTTTCCAGCTTCGGCAGTGGGAAGCTACAGGCACAGACAGAGAGCGTGAGCGTTAAAGAGACTCGAGGAGCACCTCTGCAGAGCAGAGGGAAAGACTGGACAAGGAGGAAGGCTGGAGGAACCCGTACGAGGTGGTCACCCTCCCAAGCCTGTGCAAGCCCCCCCGAACCACTCTGGCTCCTCCCCCCCCAGCAGCCATCTTGCCTACAAGATCCCAAGCTCCAGTTTGGTGTTCAGAAAAAGGGCTCCACCTGGAAGATGAGATTCCGCTGGGGGGATGAGCCAAAAAAAAGAGACTGGGACTCAGAATTCCTCTTTCCTTACTGTATTCTATTTATTTGTGTTTTAGTATGTGCTGTAGCTGGGGAAGAATGTCACAGGACACCACTCCCCTCCCCTTTAAGCCAACACTTGCTATATGATGTGCTCCTTAACTGATACAACTGCAATTCAGTCGGAGGCACGCAGTGTAAAGGTGCGAGGAAGATAAAGATGGATTCCATGAGGACCTAGTTAATGCCAGAGTTAATTAAGGATGGGAGAAGGCATCGTTTTCCATTCCGCCCTGTATTCATTGCAAGCAGCACTGTTTTCCTTCTGCTGCGGTTGGCCTTCCTCCAAACTCTACATCATTCATCTCGCTGTCTGCTGTGCCGAAATTCCGCAACTTCCCTAATTCACGTAATTAATCATTACATAGGTTATGTTGCTGTTACTTTATCCCGCTCTGTTCATTTCAGTGCAATGGAAACACAATGCAAATGGGGGAAATGTAATCAGTTTCATACAATTTGCGGACTTAAAGCAGCAGCAACAGCGAACGCCTGATAGTATTCACGGGATCGATTTCCGTTCTGGCCACAGGATGGATAAGAAGATGTCAGGCCTCCAAGGCAGATGTAAACCCTCATAGCATGTATTCCATAAGAGCTCTTTGGAGAGGACGACCTGGATTTTCCCTGCATCAAAAATGTCCCCTTCCTTATTCTTTCTTGTAAGCCGGAAAGCGTTTCACTCTTTTGCACAACTCTTCCATGTGTTGTTTTGCTAATGTGGTAGAGATTGCCTCTCTGTCTCCTTATAATGCATCCCTTTGGAAGTCAGTGAATTAAACAAGAGAACAAAAGCTAAGTGCCTGCTGGTGTGTCCCCCCCCCCACTCTAGCTTTCAAATCCAGTGTTTGACTCTTAGGGAAAATATATTTTGGAATAGCATGGTCCATGAAAAATGATTAGTCCAGGGCTCTTAGATGGTGGCAGACAGGGGAAGGAGAGAGAACAGGGCCAGCCCAGATTACAGTAGAATCCCAGATGAATAAATTGCTGCACTCTAGCACCACCACTGCAGGTGGCCACAGGGTGGTATTGCAGATACCGAATTATTACAATTATGATTTGGGTACAGTGGTATCTCTTGTTGCGAACGGGATCCATTCTGGAGGCCCGTTCACAACATGAAAAGCCCGCAACTTGAAACGCCGTATCTGTGCAGGTGCGCAGTGTGATTTGGTGCTTGTGTGCATGCGCAAAGCGCAATTTAGCACTACTGCACGAGCAGCGAAACCCAGAAGTAACCCTTTCCGGTACTTCTGGGTCGCCGCGTGCGAGACGCAACCTGCAAAAACGTAACATGAAGCAAACGTAACATGAGGTATGACTGTATTTATTACCCATCCTTTGTCTAAGATCCCGGGGCAGGTTACAGCATTAAAACACAATATTAAAAACCACTTTAAATAACTTACAATCACAGAAATAAGGTGGGTCCTAAAAATATACACCTCAGGTGACAAAAGCCAGGGTAAACAGGTGCAGCTTCAGCATTTGCCAGGAGATGTATAATGAATGTTCTATGAGGAGGGAGTTCCACAGGTTAGGAGCTGCCACTGAGAAGACCCTTTCCCAGACCACGGACCCCCCTGAGCCCCTGAGGGCAGAACTGCCAAGAGGGCCCACTCTGCCCATCTCAGCACCTGAGGGTCTGCAGAAGTTGTTCTTTTAGATATTGAATAGGGATCAGGTGATACGAAGGACCAGTAGTTCCAACAGTCCTATAAAGCTTCTGTTTTTGGCCTTGTTCTTCAGACAGAGGCTGGACAGCTGGGCTATCCTATCTGCTCAGTCATTTATCTAATAAGTGATTTGCCCATTCCCCTATTCTGTGGCATTACTACTTGCCTAGTAAGAGGTTTTGGGTACCTGTTTCTCTCCTGACCATCCTCCTCCACAGGCTTCTCAGTGGAATGGGTATAAAATATAAGACAACTGGTCAGACTATTTCAGGTCATTATTTTGTTTGCACTTTCTTGGGCTGGAAGGTTTGTCATCCAACTTGCCTTTCCAGTGGTTCAGGATGAGATCAATGCGTGTGAAATGGAGGACTGGCTTCTCAACTCAACAAATGTGAGGTGGAGAGGGAACAACCACAATTATTCAACCAGAAATCTCAACTTTGGATGAAACTCAGCTGACCTGTTAGCCCTGAAAATAATTGACTTGCAGAGCTGCTACAAAGACACCTTGGAGGATCTCAAAAGGCACATTAAAGGCTGGCTTGCTCATTTGTTTATTTATCTGGAGAAACTGTACCCCGCTCTTCAGCCAAAAAGGCTCCCAGAGCAATTACATACAATCAAAACAAGGCAGTCCTTACCTGCAGGCTTACAAGCTTAATAAACGCACACACATACACCCAACATAGAAGGGGAAAGGGACAAGAAGGGAGGAGGAAAATGAAAATGAAAAGCTCTGGCAACCATTTCTGAACAGTTCTCATAGAACTGTAGAGTTGGAATGGACCCTGGGGGATCATCTATCCCAGGGGTCAGCAAACCTTTTCAGCAGGGGGCTGATCCACTGTCCCTCAGACCTTGTGGGGGGGCGGACTGTATTTTTTTGAGGGGGGGATGAACAAATTCCTATGCCCCACAAATAACCCAGAGATGCATTTTAAATAAAAGGACACATTCTACTAATGTAAAAACACGCTGATTCCCGGACCGTCCGTGGGCCGGATTTAGAAGGCGATTGGGCCGATTCCGGCCCCCGGGCCTTAGTTTGCCTACCCATGATCTAGCCCAATCCCCAGAAATGCAGCTGTCCCTTGTGGGGATCAAACTTGTGACCTTGGTGTTCTCAGCACCATGCTCCAACCAACTGCGCTATCCAGCAGTAGTCAAGTTGTTCCCATACTGACCAGTCTGTACAGTTCACGGGCAGGAGGTGCCTGGTATAGAAGGAGCCCCATCAAAGCTGATGAAATGAGCCTTCTGCTTCCTATCTCTCCCACGGAGGCAGCCTGATGGAGTGGCTGCCCCCAAGTGACAGGGGAGGGGAGGGGAGGCCCGATGGGTCTGGCCCATCAATGCAGAGTGTAACTCTCCTGGTATCACCCTCATAACCAAGGCTACGTAAACACTAACAGCTTTGCTGCACAAAAGTGCAATCCAAAATCATTTGTGCTTGACCTCAACCTGCTGCTTTTAATAAAAAATTGGTCATCCCACCAAGGGGGGTTTGGTTGGCTGAGGTCAGGTCAAGGCATTGGCTGGTTCCCCCAAAGATTAACTTTGTTTGCCTATCCCAATTGGTGGCCCTCTAAATATTTTGGACTCCCACCAGCCAGCATGGCCAATGGTCAGGGATGATGGGAATTGTAGTCCAAAACTGCACCATTCAACACAGTCCCCTGCTGCAACGCCCATCCTCCCTAACCGTGAACTATGTTGTTTGGGGCTGATGGGAGTTGTAGTCCTCAACTTCTGGAAGACATCTCATTGGTCCAAGGCACCTGGAGGGCACCAGTTTGGGGAAGGTTGACTTGCCCACTCACCGCTGGACCTCCACCAGCAACAAGGAAGAGAGAATCAAGATCCTCACCCAACAATGCAGGTTTATGAAGACTGATCTTTATCCATGGGATTCCAGGTGGATGGAGCAGGGCTGCTGCCGGAACTCTTCGGAGGCTGTTGCCAGCTCGTGCCTGTAGTCATAGACAGACTGTACATCCTGGCTGTTTCTCAACAGTTCGTTATTCTTGCGGGCTTCGTAGTGAAACTGAGAGTTCCGCATCTCGTACCTTGAGACAGGGGTGGCGGGGGGGGGGGAGAATTGAGTCACTTAGTCTGATCACAAATTGGGGCTTCCTGAGTTTAATTCAGGCAAAGTCTCAGAGTCCGGCTGATGGTCAGGGAGGCAAGCGTGCAGGTGAGAGGCATGGAAAGGAAGCCCAGACCATTATACCCGTTGGGTGTCAAAGTAAGCCACACAAGTCCAAGCTACAACAGTTGGAACAATAAATCCACAGAACTGAAGTTCCAGGAAAGGCCTGGTGCTTTGATGTAAAGGTAAATGTAAAGGGACCCCTGACCATTAGGTCCAGTCAAGGCCGATTCTGGGATTGCGGCGCTCATCTCGTTTTATTGGCCGAGGGAGCCGGCGTACAGCTTCCGGGTCATGTGGCCAGCATGACTAAGCCGCTTCTGGCGAACCAGAGCAGCACATGGAAACAACGTTTACCTTCCCACCTATCTACTTGCACTTTGACGTGCCTTCAAACTGCTAGGTTGGCAGGAGCAGGGACCGAGCAACGGGAGCTCACCCCGTCATGGGGATTCGAACCGCTGACCTTCTGATCGGCAAGTCCTAGGCTCTGTGGCTTAACTCACAGCGCCACCCACGTTCCTTGCTTTGATGTAGGGAGGACCAGAAATGGGAAATGCTCCTCATTTGCATAGCCCCGCCTATGAAGCAAATGGGAGGAGCAACCCATTGTCCACCACGGAAAGAGAAAAATGGAAGGGATCGCAGAGGCTCTGGCTACACGTCTCCTGGGTTCTTAAAAAATAAATAAATCTATGCTTATATTCACACTCCATCATCATACGCATCTAATCTCTCTAATTCAGACAAGAGAAAGAACAGGGGCAATTAGCTACGAAAGTAAATAAGGATAGCATAAACTGGACATGGGAAATGGTGGCTCATGGCTCCAAAATCTCCCCCAGATTTCTCTGCCTGCCTCTTGGGTGGCCTTACAATTCATCAAAGGCAAAGCTTGACTTAGATGCTGTTAGTCTTTATGTGACTTACGCCAGCCATCGCCTAGGAATTCTAAGAAACCAAAGAATCAGTGCAGTTTTGAAAACAGCGGTTCAAATCAGTAAATCAGTGGAGTTTTGAAAAGTTCAGTCCGCCATCTTAATTCAAAATGGCACCCAATTGTATCCAGACATAGATGACAACCTGCTTCTTGGTCTCAGGAACCATCACGCACAATTTTGGTTACAATATCTTAAGTGGTGTCCAAATGCATACTGTGGTGACCAAAACAAATACATTGCAATCTGTATGGTAGCTATAACAATGAACCTCAGTCCGTACCCAAAAAATAAGTTGTTCTGAAATGAAGAACCTTTATAGCTCCAAGTAGCATTCCAGTGACCTCCGCAAAACGGGAAGCTGCAATAAAACTGTCCTCCACAGTGATTGCAGCAGAGAGCAAGCCAATAGCTCCCTCTGCTGCCCAGTGATCTACCTGCCAGATTCCCTGTTTTTAGACTCCCCACACCTTACCACTCCCCCACAGCCCCACCCCAAAGCTTGACAGCCACAACTTACCATTTAGGCTTGGGACCTCGGGTCCGTTCCAATTCCTGCTGCCTCTTCTGCTCTAACAACCACGCCTCTTCCATACGCAGACTCTCGAGCCGGAGGCGAGCCAGCTCTTGCTGGTACGGAGACATCTCTACCAGGGCTCTCCCAACATCACCTTCAGCTATAGTCTGCAGGAACCTGTGGAGCCAACGAGGCCTTGTTACGGTTTCTGCAAGGCCTCCAAGCAGCCTTGAAAGCATCTGGCACAGATTTGCCAGGCGAGTGACTCTTTTCAAGCCTGCTTTCAAAGCCATCTCCTAAAGTAAGGCGGGGATATTTTGCTGGGTGAATTGTTTGTTTCTTGTGGGCGATAAATGACTAATGCAAGCTAGGGGTTTTTCTTGGGGTTGCCAGACCCTCCAAGTGTCCCTATTTTCCAGGGACATCCCTGATTTAGAGAAGCCGTCTCGGTTTCCTGGAATGTCCCACTTTTCCTTAGGATGTCCCTTTTTACATTGGAGAAATGTTGGGAGGATATGGGCTGCTGGGGGTTAGTCAAATGTTTTCAGGCCTGACAACCTATTTGCAATGCTCTCCAGAGGGTTGAAGAGAGGGGAGTATTTCACAGATCAAGGAATTCCCCAGGGGACTTTCCTTTCCTTTCCTGGCTCTCTAGGCATCTCTCTCTTTGGCCCTTGGGACTATCACTGGCCTTGCTTCACACCCCACGTGTTTTTGCCTGGCTGGAATGTGTCCGTGAACT
The DNA here is from genome assembly GCF_027172205.1 of Podarcis raffonei. Taxonomy (NCBI): domain Eukaryota; kingdom Metazoa; phylum Chordata; class Lepidosauria; order Squamata; family Lacertidae; genus Podarcis; species Podarcis raffonei. The sequence continues at coordinate 71,636,173 of NC_070609.1, read as the reverse complement.
CTGATAATGCCTCTTGTTTATATGGATAGAGAATGTAGGCATGGCCAGACTTGGCCCTCCAGATGTTCTGGGACTACAACTCCCATCATCTCTAGCTAACAGGACCAGTGGTCAGGGATGATGGGAATTGTAGTCCCAAAAATATCTGGAGGGCCCAGTTTGGCCATGCCTGGAATAGTGTGTGTGTGTGTGTTTAGAAATCAGCCTGCAGTATGAAGGTAACATTGGCATACATTTCTCCACCCACTTTTGCCTCTGGCCCCACCTAGAACTGCCATGTGGCCCCCAGAAACTTGCCCAGAAGGGAATGCAGCCCTTGAACTGAAAAAGGTTCCCCAGCCCTGGTTATACAGCTAGATAATTCACCCTCTGAACCTCTCAGGGAGGGGGGGACATAGAGATGGGCCTCGGATGACAAGCACAGAGTCCGGGTCAGTTTGTACACAGAGAGGCAATCCTTAAGGTATTGAGGTCCTAAGGCAGGTTGACTGCAGATGCTGACTGCTGCTACCATCAGCCAGGATGGGCAACAGTAAGGGATGATGGGAATTGTTGTCCAGCAATACCTGGATTGCCACGATTCCTCATCCTTCCTTTAGAGCATCATAATCTAGACTATCGCGGGTGGCGCTGTGGGTAAAACCTCAGTGCCTAGGACTTGCCGATCGTATGGTCGGCGGTTCAAATCCCCGCGGCGGGGTGAGCTCCTGTCTTTCGGTCCCAGCTCCTGCCCACCTAGCAGTTCAAAAGCACCCTTAAGTGCAAGTAGATAAATAGGTACCGCTTTATAGCGGGAAGGTAAACGGCGTTTCCGTGTGCTGCGCTGGTGCTGGCTCGCCAGAGCAGCTTCGTCACGCTGGCCACGTGACCCGGAAGTGTCTCCGGACAGCACTGGTCCCCAGCCTCTTAAGTGAGATGGGCGCACAACCCTAGAGTCGGACACGACTGGCCCGTATGGGCAGGGGTACCTTTACCTTTTAATCTAGACTATCACAAGAGCAGAATGGAGAATTGTTGAGGGCTGAAGCCGACTGGGCATCATGGCAAAGGTTTCCACTTACCGTTCATTGAGCTCCTGGGCTGTGGGTGAGGAAATGGCAGCAGACGGCAAGCTGTAAGGAGTCCAAGGATTACTCCGAGCTCCCCTCTCAATTGCCTTGCTGGGAATCCAGGATCTGGAGGCTAATGTCCCTGGCCTGTATATCCTCGACCGTGAACGTCTACTTGACCCGCTTTTGCTACCATTTTCCCCGGACTTGCCAAGCTGAGGCGGGGGCTGCGCACAGGCATTTGCCTTGGCCGAGTTGGGTCTCCAGGTGGGCTTTGGAGACTGAGATCGAGATCGGAGCCAGCAGGTGCGCTTGTTGGCAGGCGAGAGCGAACGCTCACGGTTGCTCCCAGAGGAACCAAGACTGAGCGAACGGCCTCTGTCGAGGGAGGAAGAGGTCCTTTTCAGCAAGGATGCTCTGACTGGGGTCTTCGGAGGCAACAAAGACTTGACGCCGATCACATGAGGGGCTCCGAGTTTCAGAGGGAAAGCGAAATCCACTGAGGGGTGCAAAGAGTTTTGACTTGCAATCTCGCTCCCCAGCAGCCCTGCCAGCCGGTTCACTGGGGACGTGGTAAAGGTTGGAAGGCCCAGGCTCGTCAGGGCTGAATACTCTCCTACGGATTTGAGCAAGTGTTTTGGCTTCAGGAACCACTCTGTCTCCACCGGGGTCTTGGCTGGGCCTCCAACGCCTGGTTCCATATAGCTTCCAGTAGGAGCTGCAGGCCACCTGGAACTGAAAGGACCTGAGTCAGCTGCGGGTTGCAGGTCAACAGTGCGTTCGTGATTTGGGTGTGAGCGGAGACTGGAAGCCAAGCTATCCACTTGGAGCTGAAGCTTCCGCAAGCTTTCTTCCAATTTGTCAATGCTTGGGATCTCCCCCATGTGGCAAGATGAGTAACTGCCTAGGTGGAAGGAAAAGCCATTTATTTAGAAGAAGCAACAACCAAGAAATGGTCAGCAGAGCAAGCCTGACACTGCCCCAAAACACCTGGTTTGCATAACACCCTAAGCCATGGTTTATAAAACATGGTTTAGTTAACCACAGTTAAGAATTATTGTCCAAACCCAATGGCTTAACTATGGTTTACTAACTGTAGTTCACTGGCATTCATTAACTAAGGTTTGTAGTTAATTTACCCATTTTTATTCAACAATGTGAGAGGGGAAATAATTTTTGATCACAGTTTTGCTTGTAACGGAATATGTGTGAGACTACATGTTAATTTCATAGATGTTTTGTTGCATCATTACATCAGAGGTGAGCAGGTTACAAATTGGTTTAAAGAGATATGGCAGATTGCACTATTACAAAAATTAACAAATAATTCAAGACTTGCATGAGGACAAATAAAAAAAAACACTGCAATCTGGGTTAACTTTATAGATTTTATGACTGTAGTCAAACATGATAATCTTCTGGCATCAGCTCTTCATATTGTATGGTTCACATAACATTCATAACTTCTGCTTCTTTGGTGAACTAGGCTCACCTATGGAAAAAATAACATCTCTTATACCTCTAGGTGGTGCTACAGTTATGTAAATATTCTGAATTAAGGTTTCATTATTTTTGTTACTTCAATCCATCTCAAAGCATTTTTTTATTTTAAGATTTTGCACTATGGTTTTATTTTGTTTCATTTTCTATGTGTATCATGATTTAGTATATAATATTATTAGTTTGATTAGTTTCTCATATTCTTTTTTATTTATTTTGCAAGCTACACTGGCTTAACAACAAATATGGTGTATGTTACTACTAGGGAATTCCCAAATAAGTTTTTCTCAGCTCCTATTTCTGATATATGATGTTAAGAATTTAATAAAAATATTTTAAAATAAATATATTAAAAAGTGAGTGTGAACACGAATGTAGCCCCAAACAAAATAATCAATGCACAAGAGAGATCAGCACCCCAATATTTATGGAAGTGGGGGGGGGGAAGACTTTAGGAGGGAAAACCCTAAGGGATGATGACCCAAAAACAGTTAAAGGAAGACTGTGGATTTTCACTGGCAAAGAACTGCGTTCATCTAACTCACTATTGTCTATAGACTAGCAGCAGCTTTCCAGGGCTCTCTGTCCTAGACCTACCAGCAGACGCCACTGGGAACTGAACCTGGGACTTTCTGCATGCAAGGCAAATGCTCTTCCAATAAGCTATGGCCTTCTCTCCTATCAGGCTAGAAGAATAAACCCCACCCCATTGACTTTTACAAAGCAGGCTGGCAGGAGATGGACCCCCACCTCAGTTTGTCCTCAGCACAGCTCTGTGAGGTAGGTTAGGTTAAGAGAGGATGACTAGCTCATGGTCATCCAATGCCCTTCATGGCTGAGTGGGGGATTTGAACCTGGGTCCTAGTCCAGTCTTCTTACCATTTTCTCCTTCAACTGGTGATGATCTTCCCTGCTTATCAGGAGCCTGGTATCTCCCTAGGCTTGAGAAGCTAAAGTTCTGTGTAGCGTTGGTTCTTTGGCTGTTGCTAAGGCACACTTTTGGCACCTCCCTTTAAAAGAAAAAACAAGCACTGTTCACTAACAATGTTCGCCAACGTTTCCTGTCATTCTCTTGTCACTGTAAAGAAACTACTACCGGTATTTGTATTAGTTTTTATAGTGCTTCACATACTTGCCCCATCTCCATGGGGTACCACTGAAAAAGCCCACCCATGAGTCCCCAGCCGATGGACTACTAAAAGGGTTTACCCACAGATCTTTAACACAGTGGCAGGAGGATATGGTATTTCATTTATCTTTGACCTAGTTCATTTAGAGCTTTAAATGACAACATAAACACCTTAAATCTGGCTCTGGATTTCTGCATTTAAACCATCCCAATTTAAATTCTGAGTAGACATACATAGGACTGCATCACAAGCCTTGGTGAACTCTGTAGGTTGTAGCCAGTGTTAGTCCTACTCAGATTAGACCCAATGAAATTAATGGAAATGGCTCATTTTGGTCTATTAATTTCAATGTGTCTACGCTGTGTAGGACTTAGTTGGCGGCAACTGGGATTTACTTCTAAGTAGATGACATACTTCCACTCTCAAATTGGAACTGAAAGAATGGAGCTGAGAGATCAATTCCCAGAAATTCCCCTTAGATTTAAAGCCTCAAATTGGGATAATGTATCCCTCCTTCCTAAACCAAGTCCCAGCTTTTTTAAAAAAGAGGGGTGTCTTTGCTTGTAATTTTGAGAACTGTAAAGACACGTGTTTGAGTTTGCTTTCCCTTCTACCCTCCTATTCCTATTTTGCTCATGTGTCATGACTTTTTAAGACTGAGGGTCAAAAACAGACCCAGGAGCTGATTTGTAATACATCCTGAGAGCCATTTTTGGGGTAAATGCAGTAAATATACATAAGAAAACAAAACATACCCACCTCCATTTCTCCTATTTATTTAAATACATAAATAAAACATACAATAAATAAAATATAGCCTTCCCCGAATCGCCCGTCCCTCTCCCAGCACCTGAGGGTGACTCCACTGCCCCGCACCCGCAAAGCTCCAGCCTCCGCCATGCGCGCCCTTCTCTGCAAAGCATCACTTGGCATCCTCCTTAGCGACAGCCTCAACATTCCCGTTGCTAAGGAGAAGGACCGCCTCCTTCTTTGCTACAGGTTGAATTCCCCTCCCTCCCTGCCTCTCTCTCTCAGTTCCCGCCCTTCTTTTCAGATCACCCAATCGCATCACTGTTCTCCACGGGGAGGGTGGGTTCACTGTGCTGGGAGCCAATAAAAGATGAGAAGAATCAAAGGCACGTGATTTAGGAGTCCCTTCTGGGTTCGCTTCTGCTTCGGACCAATAAGCAATCCTGAAAGGGAGAACCCGCAGAGATAGTAAAAGTATAGAGCAGGCATCCCCAAACTCAGCCTTTCAGATATTTTGGGGCTACAATATCCATAATCCCTGACCACTGGTCCTGTTAGCTAGGGATGATGGGAGTTGTAGTCCCAAAACTTCTGGAGGGCCGAGTTTGGGGATGCCTGGCATAGAGTGATAAGTTGAATAAATTACTATAGATATATTTATATTTTTTCCTCTCGCACACACATTCTCCATCCCTCCCCTAGCCGTTGCTAGATTCCAAGTCCCACCAGCCTGGCCAATGGCAAAGGATCCATGGGAGTTGTAGTCCAGCAAATACTCACAGGACTTCCGGTTCTGCGTCCTTGGCTCTAAAACGAAACTGTACGGATGAAGCCCGAACGAGCCCGTCTGTCCCCCAACTCTATGGTTCCTCACATTAATTTTTTTTGTGTTCGTGTGTTTCCCACCAATGGCAACGCGCCGGAAACCGGAAGGGGCGGTGATGGCGCCTGCGCAGTGTGAGCGGCGCTGGGTCCGCGTGTGCTCCGCTGCTTGCTGCCTGCCGGCTGGGCTGCAAAAAGCAGAGCAGCGCTCATGTCGTGGCTCTTCGGGCTGAACCGCGGCGGCGGCGGCGGCGGAGATGCGGGTCTGGGAGCTCCCCCCGGGGCCCCGGCGCTGCCGCCTTCGCCGGCGGGGGCCTCTGGGGAAGGGCCGGGCGAAGGGGGCCGCCCCAAGGACAAATGGAGCAACTTCGACCCCACCGGCCTGGAGCGCGCGGCCAAGGCTGCCAGGGAGCTGGACGCCTCCCGTGAGTCGGAGGAGGGAGGGGAGGAAAGCCAGGGCCGCGGGCAGGCCTAGGCCCTACTCAGGAGTAGACCCGCTGAAGTTAATGGAGTCACAGCTAACTTGGGGTCATTGATTTCAGTGGGTCTGCTATGAATAGGACTTAGTTGGATGCACACACGAAAAAAAACCTTTTACAGTGGTACCTCGGGTTACATACGCTTCAGGTTATAGACTCTGCTAACCCAGAAATAGTACCTCGGGTTAAGAACTTTGCTTCAGGATAAGAACAGAAATCGGACTCTGGCGGTGTGGCGGCAGCAGGAGGCCCCATTAGCTAAAGTGGTGCTTCAGGTTAAGAACAGTTTCAGGTTAAGAACGGACCTCTGGAACGAATTAAGTACTTAACCCGAGGTACCACTGTAATACGTGGGGCATGAATGCATGAGCGCATGGTGGGCAGGTGCTGGGAGTGTATGGGTTCCAGATGCAACAGGTAGCTGACTGTAGTGTAGAAGGAAGGTCATGTGTAATAATAATAATAATAATTTATTATTTATACCCTGCCCATCTGGCTGAGTTTCCCAGCCACTCTGGGCTGCTCCCAATCAAATGTTTAAAACAGTACAGCATTAAATATTAAAAACTTCCCTAAACAGGGCTGCCTTCAGATGTCTTTTAAAGAGAGGATAGCTGCTTATTTCCTTCACATCTGAAGGGAGGGTGTTCCACAGGGCGGGTGCCACTGCCGAGAAGGCCCTCTGTCTGGTTCCCTGTAACCTCACTTCTCGCAATGAGGGAACCGCCAGAAGGCCCTCGGCGCTGGATCTCAGTGTCCGGGCTGAATGATGGGGGTGGAGACACTCCTTCAGGTATACAGGACCGAGGCCATTTAGGGCTTTAAAGGTCAACACCTTTGTAAGGGGTGGTGATAGGGCTGGTTGGATCTACAGGGCTGGAGCACTTCTTTGAAAAGCAGCGTGTGAGGGCAATAAGTGTGTGTGTGTAAAGGGTTAACTGGATCTAAAGGATGCCCACCCCTCAAAAAATCCCTTCTTTAAAACGCTAGGGAGACAAGAGCCACATGTGAGCTGCATCTGCAAGGTCCTCTCTCGTGTGCCCCAGAAGCTCTGTTTTTACAGGACAGAAATGGGAAATCCATAAACCAGGCTCCAGAAACTGCTGCAAAATGCCAGGAATGTGAGTCTGAGAGCACATTTCTGAACTGGCATTTGTGCCCTCATGTTTCAAACTCTGGAGAGCCGTGTTGCAGTTTCCCCAACAGTGGTTGCATCAGTGCTCAGCCGAGGGAGGATTGCCCTTTGACCTTGCAACAGTCATATGACTCCAGCAGGCTCTGTAAATGTTCAGCAACTCTTAAGATTTCTTTGTTACAGCAGAGGTTGGCCAGAGGGGCTGCATCGCCCCAGAATTATTGCTATTATTATTTTATTTATTTACTTTCTATACCACCCTTCATCATAGGATCACAAGGTAGTTCACAATATAAAAACACAAAAGTATGTAACAGAGTAACAAACAAAAACCCAAAAGGTTGTACAGAAGAGAATGATGCCCTCGGGTCAAAAATTTTCTGCAACTCCTGATTTATAGGTTTGGTCCATACTTAGTCATGCTTAGAGTAGGCCTATTGAAGTCAGTGGGGCCTGGGAGAAACCTGCTCCGTCTTAACCACGATTATCTTATTCCTTGTTATTTGTGCTGCCTAAAAACTGTGCCTCAATGTCTGAACTGCAGATGAGAGACAGTGTTACAACTCCGCTCACCTGAAGCCCAAATAGTTTGACCATTTGCAGTACCTACCTTGAAGGGGCAGCGCAAGCTTCGCAGAGGAGCTTTTGTTCCTAAGAGAAGACTGTGAGTTAGGCTCGAATTAGGCTGTATCTGCACCTTACATTTAAAGAGCATCATGCCACTTTAAACAGTTGTGACTTCCCCAAAAGAATCCTAGGAGTTGTTGTTCATTAACGGCGCTGGAAATTGTTAGGAGACCCCCTATTCCCCCTCACAGAGCTACAATTCCCAATGTTCCCAGGGAAGAGGGATTGATTAAACCACTATGGGAACTGTAGCAGCTTGGTGGGGGGGGGTCTCCTAACAACTCTCATCTCCTATGGGAAGCCATGCCTGCTTGATGCAGTGTTGATACTCCTTTTAAATGTATAGAGCAGGTGGCTTGTAGGAATTGAACTGTTGAGGGTGGGGGGTCTGATCAGAACCCTTGCTGTTCTCACACTAGGCTGTGGTCACCCAGCTCTTGTACAGAGGGATGTCAGGTGGCGGGGGGTCAATTTCTTTACAGCTTAAACGGACTAACTGGGACACACTCTTTTCTAGGACATGCGAAAGAGGCCCTCCACATGGCCCAGTTGCAGGAACAGACCCTCCAGTTAGAACAGCAGTCCAAGCTAAAGGTAAGCCCAGTTCTAGAACCCAAATTGCACTGTGTGATCGCCTTTACCTTTTGTTGTTGTTTCTTTGTGGCGTCATATCTCCCTTCTAGAGGCCATGCTCTCAGAGTCTGTGTCTGGCATCTTCAGTACCAAAGATCACAGCAAGGCTATGAAAGACCTTTGCTTTAGCAGACAAGCCATGGCTTAGTTGCAGGGCATCTGTTGATGTGCAGAAGATCCTGGGTTCAATCTCTGGCATCTCCAGGTAGGATTAGGAAAGACCTGAAACCCTGGAAAGCTGCTGCCATTCAGCATAGACAATCCTGATTCAGTATAAGTCAGCTTCCTACGATTCAACCCTCAATCGCTTTCCCTTTAAATTTTGGCGAAAGGGCCATAGCTCAGTCTATGGTTTAGTCCCCGCATCTCCATGTAGGAATGAGAGAGACTCCTGGCTGAGATCTGGGAAGATGCTGCTGGTCAGCGTAGTCAATGCTTGGGTAGATGGACAAAATAGACCAGGCATAGGCAAACTCAGCCCTCCAGATATTTTGGGGCTACAACTCCCATCATCCCTGACCGCTGGACCTGTTAGCTAGGGATGGTGGGAGTTGTAGTCCCAAAACATCTGGAGGGCCGAGTTTGCCTATGCCTGAACTAGACCAATAGGGGAAGGGCTGTAGCTCAGCCTAAAAGCACCATGTTGCATGAAAAATGCCTCAGGTTCAGTCCCGGACATTTCCAGGTAGAGCTGGGAACATCCCCTGTCCAAAGTGCTGGAGAGTGGCTAGCAGTTAGTGCAGACTATACTTGGTTAAAGGCAGCTTCCCGTGTTTTTGGAGAAACCCTCAGAGCTTTTGCCAATGAGAAAAGACAGCGGATAAAGCATTTTTTATTTATTTTGCAGAATATTTTTATCTCATGTTGCTTACTCTGCCACCAGTATTTTTGTTTTGTTTTTAAGTTGGCTTCATCAGTTGTTCTTTAGTGTGTGTGGATTAAATGCATTAATGTATTTTATTATTTCTGCCTGTGTTTGTCGATTTGGCAGACTCGTATCCTGCTGTCGAAAAGGCTTGCATGACAATTACCTAAAGCAAGACAGCCCCCACCCTCACTTAACAGACTAAAAACTACACAACACTAAAGGAAAAAGGAATGAGGACGGAAAAGGAAATAAACTTTGGTCCTAATTCTTAAAAGTTAAAACAGTAGTTATTTAGTTATTTTAATGACTGGGTGGAATGGATATAGTTCAGGGACAGGAGGAATCTGATGGGACTGGACTTTTCCCACTGTGGCAGCCTGCTGGAATTCCATATTATCGTTTATATGATATATAAATGAGGTTCCTTCAGCATTTTGAAAGGAAAGGCAGCGGTGATGACAATGGTATTAAGTTAAGATAATTGGCACCTGTATAGGGTGCTCAGTTTTCTAGTACATTATTTAGTTGTAATTCTTACAACAATCTTTTAAGGTAGTTCAGTATTATCTCTCCATACTGCAAATGGAGTGATTAAGAGAGACAGAGAGCATTTTTCCTATGACCACGTAGAAGAGCAGGTGTGGGGAAACCTTTGACCCACCAGACATTTTTGCTGAACCACAACTTCCATCATCCCCAGCCATTGAATAGGCTTGCTGGGGTTGATGGGAGTTGTAGTCCTGCAACATCTGGAGGGCCAGAGGTTCCCCACACCTGACCTAGAGAGTTCATGGCAGAGGCAAGATTTGAACAGGGAACTTCCTGATTTACAGCTCATTAGCCTCCAAAATTATCCTTTTTTTTCCAGTGATGCACCCCTCCCCAGCTGGAAAACTCAAAGAATCCTTGGGGTCTTTTCAGAGGTTCATCATTGACTCGGACCATAATAGTGGACAAGGTTCCATGAACAGGCAGTTCATCTCCTACTGATCTTTCTCTTCCTATCCTAAGGAATATGAGGCTGCCATAGAGCAGCTGAAGAACGAGCAGATCCGTGTGCAAGCTGAGGAAAGGAGGAAGACGCTTACCGAAGAGACAAGGCAGCAGCAAGCGGTACAAGGCTGGCTTTTGTTATTTATTTCTTTAGCAGCGTGGATTAACTTTTATATTTGTGTGTGTGTGTGTGTGTGTGTGTGTGTGTGTGTATAAAAATCAATGTGTAATATATGTATACACATGTTTGTTAAAAAATACAGAATCATTAAATAATATGGAAAGGCAGACGGGAGTAAAAAAACCATTGATAGGTATTTTATTTTATGATGTAATGGCTGTGAAGATGGGGGGGAGGGTTGTGCTTAACAAAATTAATTCATATTATTTCATATTGCTATTTTAATTTCATCATAAAGGTTAGAAAAATTATATATAATTTCATAATTAAAGTTTGAAAATTTATTTTACCTTCATAAAAAACTTTTGAAAATTATATATATTCCATTGTTCCAGAGGTTACTTCGCAAAGCCGTGTTTGCTTAGTTCACTGTGTTCTTGTGTATGGAATCGATTTTTCCATTTATGGTGTTTTTCCCCCCCTACCACCATGAAGAGAGCGCAGTACCAAGACAAGCTGGCCAGGCAACGCTACGAAGACCAACTGCGACAGCAGGTCAGTCCCGCCCGTCTCCTGAAAATGTCCTCCCATTTTTCCATTTGTGCTTAGACTGCCATGAGTTGCAGGGACAAAATCAAAGCTTTCATTGCCGGAAAAGGGGGAGGGTCTAGAATTCTTAATTGAAATATGCCTTTAGAGCTAGCAACCCTGAACCCATCTACTGCTCCTTTGAAAACATTGTACAAATAGGGTTCTCTGCCATTTATCAGCATTCTTTGAGTCATGCAGTCGCTCACGCAGAGATGCGGCAGACAGCCTCCTTTCTGAATGCACTGTTATTTGCAGGATTTATATGCTGTTTCTCGGGAAGACTTCACAAAGGAGTTTCACCAAATTACAAAAGGAAAGCATCAGTTTGTTTGTTTTATAAAGAAAGTTGCAAAAAATGGAAAAGATAAGTTGTTTGTTTAGAAAAAAGCTTTTACTGCTGTTTCTCCCCCTCAGGGAAGGGCGGTCATTCAGGTGGTAGTTAGCCTTTAGTCCAGGGATGGGGGGACCTTTGACCCTCCAGATGTTGCTGGACTGAAACTCCCATCATCCCTGACCCCAGGAGCCATGCCAGCAGGGGCTGATGGGAGATGGAGTTCAACAACATCTGGAGAGCGACAGGTTAGGAACATAGGAAGCCCCCTTGTGCGGAGTAAGGCCATTAGGCCTCTCTACACTGACTGGCAGCAGCTCCCCAGGATTTCAGAAAGGAGCTCTCTACCAGCCCTACTTAGGCATAGTGTGGATTGAACCTGGACCCGTCACCCTGCAAAGCAGATGCTCTACTACTGAGCTGTGTCCCTCCCCGCCCACTTTAAATGGAATCCATTTAGCGCCGTTCCCTCCTTCAGTTTTTGAAACGACACTAAAGGTTCCCCTCTTAATTCAGAAAACATGTGCTTCTGCTGTCAAGAGTTTGGGTAACCCTGGATTCGCATTTTCCACTGACTTTTCAACTCCCATGACAAACTTAGAACACACAAACAAGTGCGTATAAACGTAGACTCGGCATGCACAAATTTAACGACATTTGGAATTCATTTTTTATAAACACTGTATAGTGGTGCCTCGGGTTACAGACACTTCAGGTTACAGACTCCGCTAACCCAGAAATAGTACCTCAGGTTAAGAACTTTGCGTCAGGATGAGAACAGAAATCACGCAGCAGCAGTGGGAGGCTCCATTTGCTAAAGTGGTACCTCAGGTTAAGAACAATTTCAGCTTAAGAATGGACCTCCAGAACGAATTAAGTTCTTAACCTGAGGTACCACTGTATTAGGTTACATTTAGGTAAACTACAATAACAATAATGTAATGTTTATAAGTCCCCCCCTCCCCCCCCCCCACCGTCTTATTTTACCTTGTGCCCTTATTAACTTTGTACTTCTTATTTCTCAATAAAGAATATAAAAGCAAACCTCCTGGTTGACCCCCCTTTTGTGATTTCTCTCCCACCCTTCAGCAACTCCTAAATGAGGAGAACTTGAGGAAGCAGGAGGAATCGGTTCAGAAGCAGGAGGCAATGAGGCGTGGTAAGTGTCAAATCTTAGGAGTGGGTCCTCTTTGGCGGCTACCAGTCACAATGGCTATGCTCTGGTATATTCTTCCATATACTAGCTGCTGGAAACCACAGGAGAGGAGAGTGCTCTTGTGCTCAGTTCCTGCTTGTGGGCTTCCAATTAAAGGCATCCAGCTAGCTACTGCAAGAACAGGATGCTGAACTAGATGGGCAGGGCTATCCTTGCATTCTGATGACGCTGGAAGCAAAGCAATAGGACTCCTATAGCCACGCAAAGAGACACACCATTTGCTCTTTCAGGTACAGTGTGGGGGCGAGGGTGTACCACCCACATTTTCTGAGCCACAAAGAGCCTCCCACAGGCCCAAGGAAGGCAAAGCTGTTTCCTTTTTTCCTTTCCGGGTCAGGGTGGGGTGGGGAGGGACAGCTCACACAGGCTAGTAGTTGAAAAAACACCTTTAGCATCCTTGGTGGGCGAAGGCAGAGTCCCCAGATGCTAGCGGTGCCTCTGTCTGCCGTTCTTCCAGCTACCGTGGAGCGGGAGATGGAGCTCCGGCACAAGAATGAGATGCTGCGGATCGAGGCCGAAGCACGCGCCCGTGCAAAGGCCGAGCGGGAGAACGCCGACCTCATCCGGGAGCAGATCCGGTTAAAAGCAGCCGAGCATCGCCAGACGGTGCTTGATTCCCTCAAGTAGGTTTGAACAAACCCATTTTGTTCTCTTACATACAAGCCCGTCGTTTTGCAACTGCGCCTTGTTCCCTCTCCAGACTCCCCTCCTTCCTCTTCCTGCTCCTCCCATCTCCCATAATAATTGTCATCCCAGCTGCCTTTTTCTCCACCGTCAAAAACTTTACAGTCGTATCTTGGATCCCGAACGTCTTGCAAGTCGAACGTTTTGGCTCCCGAACGCCGCAAACCTGGAAGTGAGTGTTCTGGTTTGCGAATGTTCTTTGGAACCCGGATGTCCGATGGGGCTTCTGCAGCTTCCAGTTGGCTGCAGGAGTTTCCTGCAGCCAATCGGAAGCCGTGCCTTGGTTTCGGAATGTTTTGGAAGTGGGACGGACTTTCTGGAATGGATTCCATTCAACTTCCGAGGTTCCACTGTATTTTCTATTATTAATTAATTGATTGATTGATTTAATTTGTATACTGCCCTGTACTCACAAGTCTCAGGGCAGTTCACAACATAAAATCACAATATAAAAACACAATATACGCAATAAAAATAAATAAAAGTACAACCCAAGATCCAAACCCTTGACTGAAATGAACAAATCGAGCCACCGAGTGTATTTATTTATTTGATATATTTATATTCCGCCTTTCTCTCAAGTTTGGATTCAAAGGCGGCCTACAGCATTTAGGAACACCGGCTATAAAATGCAGAGTAATGAGAACGTGCTAGTTGAGAACAATAATCAAAGTAGATTACGACGTATCTTATACCAGGGATTAAAATGTAATTTGCCCTGATAGCAGCCCAGAGACCAGCATCGTCTGAACCTTAGTTTCCCCGTAGGCCTGTCTTAGGAAGCTCTAGTGGAAAAAATAACAAAGAAGGAGCCAGTCTTAACTGTTCTTGGGAGGAAATTCCATGTTCTGGGAGCGGCTGTGGAAAAGGCCCTGCATCACGTCATCACCAACTCTGCTCCTGGTGTTGATGGGACCGAGAGGAGGTGCTCATTTGAAGCTCAGTTCCAGCTTGCGGCCTGATATGAGGGTGATGGTAGCTCTCTTTGCCTCCTCCTTGACATCTTTTGCTCGTTTGTCTCCCTAGGACTGCTGGGACGTTGTTTGGAGAAGGGTTTCGTGCCTTTGTGACTGACTGGGACAAAGTGACAGCTACGGTGAGCCAGGGTCTGTGGGGCAGCGGCAGAGGCACTGTGCAAAGGTGCAAATACCCGGTTTCTCTCTCCGTGGCCTGGGAAGGCGGGGAGGTGTCCAGGGAGCTATTGAAGTAGAGAGAGAAGGGAAGCAGAGAGAAACGGGGAGGGGACGTAGCTTACTGGCAGAGCACCTGCTTTCCATGCAAAAGGTCCCAGGTTCAATCCCCGCAGCATCTCTCTAAGTAGGGTTGGGGAAAACTTCTCTGAAACCCTGGAGAGCTGCTGCAAGCCAGTGTAGACAGTACTGAGTTAGAGGGTATAATAAATTACGAGAACACTCATATCAATATACTTCACTGGGAATGCTTTTAAACGTTTATCTAGTTAAGTTCAGTGTAACAAATTTTATTCCTCCTTCTTTATCTCTCTGTTTAGTTTTTGTTTTGCATTGTCTTTGTATGATTGCAAAACAATTTCATGGTGGGTGGGATACAAAATGCCTTTATATTAGAATATATACCATTTATTAGAACATATAAACACACACACACAAATGCACAAGATCTGACACAGTTTTGCACAGAAGGTAGGGCATGGCTGGCCCTCCCATTGTAAGAAGAGCAAAATCTTCACACAGAGAAATAAACAGTCCATCTGTTCTCAACCAAAGTCTTTCCCACTTCTTCCTTTGGCTTTTCTTTAACTCATCACACAGCATTAAATTCCAAGCTTTAGCATAGGGTAATGCAATATAACAGTTTCACCAAAACATTGAAACACACGCAATTAAAATGTGCAATAAAAACCAGCCCGTTGCAACAGCGCAAGGGTTTAGAACAGCAATTAAAACAATTAAAGCAGGAGGATTTATGTTGGGAGATCAGGGGGATGCTTGTCTGAACAGGTGCATCTTCAAGAGCAGATGGGATGTCAGTAATGTATTTTCAGCCGGGAGAGCTTAAAGAGCCTGTTTAAAAAGATGTAAAAGGCTGGGACAGTCACAGGATCAAGTGTTTCCTTAGCATATGTATAGTTCTGGGTTTTTCCTAGCATGCTGCCCTTACGGTGGAATGAAGTCAGCCTTTCCAAAAGGGGCCTCGAGTCTTCCTTGAGACGACATTCTTTATTTTATATCTTGCCTTTCTCCCAGTGCAGAACCCAAGGCGGTTTGCGGTATAAATTAAAACGAATACTGCTAAAGGCTGTACATCATACATATTTTAAAAGCAATATAATAAGTAACTATGAACAATAATCACCATTGGAGCAGCACTCAGGTAAGGCCTAACAATGAGGGCCTGACTCTACCAGGCCTCAGGTATTGGCCTGATCAAAGCCAGAGTAAAATTATATGGTCACTGAAAAGGCCTGGACAGAAAACATAGCGTGTCTGCGGCCTCAGCATTTATTAAACCACAAACCTCACGTATTGGACCGATCAAAGCGGGTATTAGCCTGAGAGCATAGGAGCCAACTCCTAGGGGCCGAGGGGCTTTCATCTTTTCATCCCCCCTAATATATTTGAGGGGGCCGGTGCCTCCCCAAAGTTGGTGAGCGTTGCCATTCAAATGGTGTGTGTGCACTGCATCATGTGATTGATTATGTGGGGTGGGGCTTCCCTGGCCCCCTCCCCCAATATTTTATTCAGCTTGGCACCCCTACCTTAGAGTAATATACGGTCCTTCAGATAGACATTAAGAAGAAGAGTTTGGATTTGATATCCCACTACCCGAAGGAGTCTCAAAGCGGCTAACATTCTCCTTTCCCTTCCTCCCCCACAACAAACACCCTGTGAGGTGAGTGGGGCTGAGAGACTTCAGAGAAGTGTGACTAGCCCAAGGTCACCCAGCAGCTGCATGTGGAGCAGCAGAGACGCGAACCTGGTTCCCCAGATTATGAGACGACCGCTCTTAACCACTACACCACACTGGCTCTACTTGAGAGTGTGGGCCCAGACCTCCAGGCTCGGGATAGGGTGGGGTGGAGGACAGTTTCGAACTAGCTCCAAACAGTCCCTGTTTCATCAGATATTAAGCTGGTGGGGGCTCTATATTTTCGGGAGCGTTAATCAAATGCTGGCTCGTGAGACGTAGGAAGAGAATTGTGTAGCAAGCAGCTCTTCCCGGGGTTTTATATAGGAATAGAAAAAGGCTCCCAGAATCCTTCCATGCGTGTTGGGAGTTATTTATCTGTTACAAGGGCGCTGGAAGCTGCCTTGCGGCGAGTCATACCATTGGTTTGCCTAGTCCAGCATTGCCAACACTGGCTGGCAATGGCTAGGGTTTCAGGCCCAGAGTTTTTCCTAGCCCTCCTAGCTCTGGAGATGCCAGAGATTTTATTTTATTTTATTTTTTGGAGATGCCAGAGATTGAACCTGGGCTCTTCTGCACACAAATCAGATGCTCTACCAACTGAGCTGTGCCCATTCTATTCACACGTCCTCCAACAAGTTCAAAACAATGTGCAGTCGTACCTTGGAAGTTGAACGGAATCCATTCTGGAAGTCTGTCCGACTTCCAGAACTTTCGGAAACCAAAGCATGGCTTCTGATTGGCTACAGGAAGCTCCTGCAGCCAATCGGAAGCTGTGAAAGCCCCGTCGGACGTTCGGGTTCCAAAGAACATTTGTAAATCGGAACACTCACTTCCGGGTTTGCAGCGTTCGGGAGCCAAAACGTCCGAGTACCAAGGCGTTCGGGAGCCAAGTTATGACTGTACTTGGTTCTCTTTCCCAGCTCCCTGTCCTCTTCTCAAGAACCCTGCAAGGTAGGAGAGGTGGACTGTGACTCCCAGTAAGTCATTTGATGAGTTTCATGGCCAAGTGGAGAGATTTGAGCTTGGGAATCCCTTGTTGAAGTCCAGCAGTCTTAACCATTATACCACACTGGTGGTTCCAACAAACCTTTACACTGGGACAAAAATAAAAAAAGGTTTCTTATAGCTCATATTTCACCTTGCAGATGGGACACTGAGAGAAGCATTCAGAGATATGATACTCTTAAACAGGCTTCCTCAAACTTGGCCCTCCAGATGTTTTGAGACTACAATTCCCATCATCCCTGACCACTGGTCCTGCTAGCTAGGGATCATGGGAGTTGTAGGCCAAAAACATCTGGAGGGCCGAGTTTGAGGAAGCCTGCTCTTAAAGATGGGAGATCATTGGGGTGGAGAGACATGGTGCGATCTGATTTTTCTATCCCTCCCTGCATTGGGTTTTTGATACAAATCGTAATTGCATTTTAGGCACACTAGGTAGCGCCTTTGCCGTTTTAGTGGCGCGATCCACCTGAACACAGTCACTACTCTTCCCCGCCCCCTTTTTTTTTGCCACTGCCAGCCTGGTAGTGGAGCTCGAATCGTGACTTTCGGCTTGCAACTGATCATCAGCTGCTGCCGCAGCGGGAAAGCTGTTGAAGCAACGCTTTCCCCCTCTCTCCCCAATGCCAAAAATATAGCCCTTGTGTAACACTTCGGGCATTAAATGGAACAGGCATCTCTTGAGGCTGCTGGTGTTTTGGATCCCAGCTCCTCCTCGCCTCCAGCTCCTTCCCAGCCTGTTTTTGCTGAAAGCCGACGGGCAAGGGAGAGAAGGGGGCCTGCCGTAGTTGCCAGGCAACCGCCAGAGGATTTTCCGCAGCTGCCTCTTGGCCCAGGAGACGGTCCCTGGCTATTGTCTGTTTCCAGGTGGAGAAATCCCTTGTGGTGGGAAGACTCAAGCAGCCTAACCCTAGAAAAGGCCAAGAACGGCCTCAGCAGTTGGCTGGGAAATGCACCGTGAATCTCTTGTGTCTCCCCCAAAGGTTGCAAGATTCTCAGGGCAGGTCCCCTCTTGCTTACGTGACTTTGCCATGCAGGAGTGGGGAGCCTCAGGCCCGGGGGGCAGATGTGGCCCTCCAGGCCTCTCTGTCAGGCCCTGGTAACTCTCCCCCAAGCCACACCCCTCGCTGGTGCTTTTTTCACAACCAGAGTGCTTATTAAGCCTGGCGGGAATGCAGCCTGGTAACGCTGATAAGGCCTCTTGCACATTTGCAAAGCTAAGCAGGGTCCGGTATGATTTCAAAGTGGATGGGGGACCGTGTGTTGAGATCCCTGCGTTGCTGGGGGTTGGACTTGATGACCCTTGGGGTCCGTTCCAACTCTACAATTCTGTGATTCTTTTTTAAAAATACAATTTTTATTAAGTTTCCAGAATTTCACAAAAAATTCAGATCGTGTAATTACATCTTCGTTCATAGATAGACTTCCCACCCATACCTCTGCAGTATTTTTATTCAAACCCTTTTCTACTGCATTGTATTTCAAGCTCTTTATCAAAAAACAAGTCCCTCTAATACAATTATTTTGTCATTTTTCTTCCCCTGCTTGTATCTCAAATCATGCCAGTGATTTCATTTGACTACAATATTTTTTCTAATAGTCCACAAATGGCCTCCACTCTTCTCTGGAAAGTTCATCATTTTGATCAATTAATTTTGTTGTTAGCTTTGCCATTTCCGCTCCGCCCACTTTTGCTTCTGGCCCCGCCCACCACTGCTATGTCATTCCCTCCCCCAAAGGCTGTCCATCACTGCTTTGCTGCCTGTGATTTAGCAACTTGTTTCTAGCCACACCCTATTTTCCCCAGGCCACACCCCCTTCTCACATTTGCTTCATACCCTCCTTGAGAGTTTTTGCCTGGCTGGAATGTGTCATTGAACTCTGAGCATTTCTCTTCCTTGCCTGGATAGAGGATAGGGAGGCCTCTGTTGTTCTGCTGTGCAAAGCTAAAACATAAGCTCATTGTTCTGCCCAGTTTTTGACTTGGGCCCTGCCTGCCAGTGGCATGTGGCGGAAGGTTGCCCAGAAAGGAATGGCTGTCACTACAGATCACAAGTAGGGAGAACAGAATGCTGGACTACATGTGTCATTCTCCTGATCCAGTAGATCTCTTCTTATTTTCTTAACGCAGTCCTCGAGCTTTGTAGCGTGCATGTCAACTTTATATACCGTCTTCCAATGCTTAATGTGCAAGTTGGAAGCACGTCGATACTGACAACAATAAAACAGCAGTATTAAAATCCCCCAATTAATCTGCAGTAACGTATAGATACAGGGGTCAGCAAACTTTTTCAGCAGGGGGCCGCTCCACTGTCCCTCAGACCTTGTGGGGGGCCAGACTATATTTTGGAGGGGGGGGGGAGAACAAATTCCTATGCCCCACAAATAACCCAGAGATGCATTTTAAATAAAAGGACACATTCTACTCATGTAAAAACACGCTGATTCCCGGACCGTCCACGGGCCAGATTTAGAAGGTGATTCTTAGTTTAGAAGGTGATTCTTAGTTTGCCTGCCCATGGTATAGAACAACGCAACACGCTGTTCATAACTGGCAAGGACAGATCAGTGCCGAAAGCCATCTGTTCATCACCTCTGCAACTTATTTCTTTGGAACTATGCAATGAAAAGTATTCCTAAGCAGCCAAGGGGGCACAAGTTTCAAGATAATTAAATAGCAGCAATCCATTTTCTGTTTCACCAAAATATGGCGGCCAGCTTCTTCCTCCTTTGTCTAAGCATTGCCCTTGTGGAAACCAGCAGGAGGATGGGGACAGAACTAGAATGAGTTGGCTGAGCCCTGTCATTGGCTCTGGTGCCATCTTACTCTTGGGCTCCCTGCTTTCTGCTTCTGAATATCGGGTGCGGGAAACTATAGGAGTAGAGAATCTTATGCTTCAATCCTGCTTTCAGGCTTCCCAGGGGCCTCTGGCTGGCCACTGTGGGAACAGGACGCTGGACGCAGATGGGCCATTGGCTTAATCCAGCTCTTCGTATGTTCAGCCTGACCATTGGGGGGAAGATGGGATTTGGAGCCCATCAAATCACAGTGCCGTTTTGAGCAACTTTGCTGTACTGTTGCTTCCCCCCTCCCCTCTTTTCCGTACCTCCTCTTGATCCGGTGTGTATTTTCCTTTAACGAGTGCCGCTGGGCATCAGGAACCTTGGCAAGGGGAGAGAGTTTTATGTAGCGGCAGCCAGCCTGAGACTCTTTGATGGCATCGGAACTGCCCGTAGCAAAACAAGGGAGGTCAGACACCCCATCGAGCCCAGCCTTGCAACCCCTGTGACAGCCGTACCCTGGAGGCGGGTTGAGGAGAGAGGGGGCACGGGTTCGTTTTGAGCGTGCCGTGGAAGAGAAATAGCCTCTGGTGGGCGCGAGGAAGGAAGCGGGAGACCGTGTTCCGCATCGTGCCTGCGACTCTGGTGAAGTTATTCTGCATAACTCAACAGGCACTGCGAACATCCTGCCAACTGGGACCCTCTGCCTGCAGCTGTAATTTGTTGATGCTTGTGTTAAAAGGGAAGAGAGGAGAGGGAGAGGAGCTCTTAGCGACATCAAAATGGCCCATTAATCAACCCTGGCCTCCCTTTGTTTTTCTTATGATTCCTTCAGCTTGAGCAGAGAGGCAAAGAGCGTCTGCAGCGGAGGAGCCTGGCAGGTTTTTGTCCTCCTAAAGGACAGGAACTGAGATGGGGAGGGGGGGTTAAGGGGCCTTGCGGCATGCGTGTCTTGGAAGCAGAAAGGGGGGGGCAAGAGCTGTGATGAGTCATCCGCGCAAGAGACCCTGAAGCCTATCATTTTTGTGTGCGCACACACACACACCAGCAATTTAGGATTGGCTGGCTAAGATTGGAAGTCTGAGGATCCTGGCGTTTTGTCTTTGTCTCAGGTTTCTAGTCCTCACTGTTGCGGTGCAAAAACATAAAACCTAAGAGGTTTCTTCAGGGCAAGACTTCCACCATTTCAAACAGAACCGCCTAAGGAGAGCTTTTTCAAACAGCCTAATAGTTTCTTGTCGCATTGCAGGGAGAAAGGCGGGATGGAATTATTATTATTATTATTATTTATTAATACTATATCATTTATTGGACTTATTAGTCACATTTTAAACAAAATATAAACTCAGAGCGACTTGAAACATAGAATAGGTGTTATCTATTGGGTGGTATCAAACTTCTGCCCAGCATAGATCCATTGAAGTTCATGGACCTAAGTGAATTATGCCTATTAATTCCAGTGAGTCAACTTTGGGGGGGTGCAAGGCAAACTCCAGAATTCCCCACCCCCAAAGGAAGGCTCTCATTTAGTTTGTTTGAAATTCAGATTTGTGACAATAAAGTATTTCAATTTCAATTTGTCTATATCTGCCCATGCTGCCCCCCAAAAAGTCTGATTTAAAACATTTTAAAAAAAACAAAAACAACCATCAGGCAGGTTTGGGGGGCGTTGTTTGCTTTTTTGTAAATTAACGTTGAACAAAACCGGCAAATCTTCTTTTCCTTCCTTCCTTCCTTCCTTCCTTTGACAGGTGGCCGGCCTGACACTTCTGGCTGTTGGCATTTACAGCGCCAAGAATGCAACTGCGGTCGCTGGCCGGTACATTGAGGCCCGCCTGGGCAAGCCGTCGTTGGTGAGGGAAACCTCTCGTTTCACCATCCTGGAAGCTCTCAAGCATCCCATTAAGGTAAACCCTTCTAACGTACCGCACGACTCCTCTTGGGGGGTGGAATAACCAGGTGGAAGGTACATTCAGCGACATCATAATCAAACGCATTTGTACTTAACTTTTATTCCACCTTTTCCCCCAAAAAAGTTTGTCGAGTTCGTGGCCACACCCTGCCACTACAGTTACAGGCAGGAATGCACCTGAATACCACTTGCTGGAGCCCTCAGGAGGGGAGAATGCTCTTGTCCGTGTGGTCCTGCTTGCAGGTTTTCCCCCACAAATTTGGTTGCCCAAGATGCTAGACTACTGGCTTGGTCCAGCAGGACTGTTATGTTCTTAATTTTCAAGCCCAGGGAGATTCTGAATTTATAAACAGAAGGTATTTTATGGGCTGAAACCAATGCACCTGTTATTTAGTTCAAGATATGCATGGAGACTTCACTCCAGGTTTGTGTAGGGTTTACTCCTTAGCCTTTTCTTCTCCTGAAGATGTCCCTCAAGACAGCAGGTACATACCGTATTCTTTGCTCCATAAGACACACTTTTTCCCTCCTAAAAGGTAAGGTGAAATGTCTGTGCGTCTTATGGAGCAAATGTGTGGTCGATCACTGGCTCCCTTTCTGGCCCTGCCCCCTTGCCCAGGCCTCCATTGCTGAATGTTCTGCAGACGGAGGCTGTTTGTTTCCCCAGCAACATGTGACTGGCTGATTAGATTATCTGTGTGGAAACTGTAGAAACGGCTCCCTTTCCTTTCCTAAAGAAGCTGCAGAACTGTGAGTTGAACCCCATAAAAACAGGATTTTTCCCCTTTGCAAAGTAAGCTCAACAACTTTGAGCTAATCCTCAAAAAACCAGCGCTTTTCCCCTTTGCAAAAGAAGCTGCACAACTGTGAGCTGATCCCCCCCAAAATGGGGCTTTCCCCCTTTCCTCCTCTTATGGTCAGGTGCGTCTTGTGGAGCGAAAAATACGGTGCCCCCTTCTGGCAACTCCTGCAGCCAAGCTGGTGCAAAATGTATTGCTCTGTTTCCCTTTGGTCCACATCAACAAGGCCATGAATGGGGTCTTGTCGTTTGGGCAGCCCAGGACCTCCATACACAGCACTCCAGGTTTGCGCCCCAGAGAGGTCATTTCGGTGCTGCTAATGTTGCAAAAACAACATGGGAGGCAGCAGCTACAAGTTACTGGTCACTACAGCCGCAGCAGCTGCTGTGATCCTCAAGCGGCTTGATTTCACCCCCGGAGACTCAACATAGAATCATAGAACTGTAGAATTGGAAGGGATCCTTAGGGTCATCTAGTCCAGGCATAGGCAAACTCCGTCCCTCCAGATGTTTGGGACTACAATTCCCATCATCCCTGACCACTGGTCCTGTTAGCTAGGGATGATGGGAATTGTAGTCCCTAACACCTGGACATTGTAGTCCCCTAACATCCTTCATGGATCACTGCCTTGCCGTGGCGAAGGGGCTTGAATAACTCAGAGAAGCTATGAGCTATGCCGTGCAGGACCACCCAAGATGGACAGGTCATAGTGGAGAGTTTTGACCAAACGTGATCCACATGGCGCAGGAACTGGCAAGCCACTCCAGTATCCCTGCCAAGAAAACTCCATGGACAATGAAGACAGGAGTGCCTGGTGTGCTCTGGTCCATGGGGTCACGAAGAGTCGGACACGACTAAACGACTAGACAACAACAAACATCTCGAGAGCAGGAGTTTGCCTATGCCTGATCTAGTCCAAACCCCTGCCGTGCAGGAACAGGCAGCTGTCCTATTTGGGGATCGAACCTGCAACCTTGGCATTATCAGCATTCTCTCTGGAGACAGACAGATGCCAAAAACAAGATATATGGAGATTAGTCCCGCCCTGCCACAAATACCTTTCGGTATTCATATCGCCTATAGATATGTTGATAATATAAACTGAAGGGGGAGGAGCTTAAGATACCGTTTACATGATTGCCACCTAGTGGCCAAAAGGTGAAGTGTTTCCTGGGGGGGCGGAGTTGGAACTGAGCATGCTGCATAACAGAAACGTAAGAAATTAAAAACGGGTATTGGTGTTGCCTGCATGTGTTACAAAATTCACGGGGTGAATAAGCTATATTCTACCACCATTGACGGAGGCAGTGTGATTCCGAAGACTAGTTGCTGGTGCAAACGGCCAACTAGATGTCCCGTTTGGAAGCCTGCAAGCAGCAGCAAATGATAGCTCATGGCCACTGGCAGCCTTCCATCCCATGAATTTGCCTAATCCTCTTTCAAAGCCATCTTGGTTTGGGGCAGTGTGTCCCCACCAGTGGGAAGTAGGCTTCTCCCGTGCCCTTTGTCCATCGCCCACCACAACAGGTAACCTGACTGCCTTCACTTTCTCTCCTAGCTTGGCAAGCGACTCACCAGCAAGGCCCAGGATGCCCTCGAAGGAGTCATTCTCAGTGTGAGTAGTTTAAAATAATAATAATAATAATAAAAGACTATTTGTATAAAGAAGGGACCGCTAACCTGTGGCCCTCCAGGCATTCCTGGAATACAACTCCCATCAGCCTCAACTAACATGTCCAATGGCCAGGGATGGATTAGGTGGGCCAGCAGGGATGCTTTTGTGTTACATTTTTTGGTCCCTGCCCAGAGTGGTGTGATGGGGAAGAGGTGCCAAATTCCAGCAGTACTTCGATTTTGGCTGAATTCGAGCCACATCTGCCAAGGGGCCATTGGGACTGCGCACTAAAGGCTTTAATTTTCCTGTGCCTGCCACCAGCTAATTCGCCAAATGGTGAGTTGCCCCCAATGGCCGCAGGACGAAGGTTTCCCCGTCCCTAGTAAGTTCTCAGCCAGGACGAGATTTGAACCTCGGCTTTCCGCTTCAACTGCGCCAACTTCTGAAAGAGGAGTTGGTCTTCTCCTTCTGCTCCCCTTGAAGATTGCAAAAGCAGCTTCCTCGGGGTCAAAAAAGCGTTTCCCAGCTTTGTTCATTTGCCAAGACTGTTGGAGAGAAACGTCGCTCAAGAGGGGTCGAGTGAGTCTTTACTCCGAGCCAAGAATCCACATGTGGGGAACCTTTGCTCACCTCCGCACAGCAGCCAGCAGAAAAAATCCCTGAGTCAGCACTTGCAAGCTTCCCCCCCCCCCCTACGCCAGCACCTTAATGGGCTAATAATTTCTGCCTGGGCGCCGCTTGTCGTGGATAATTGTGGGAATAACGCCACAGTCCGACGACTCTCTTTTCCTAGCAAAAAAGCATGCTAGTCAAAGTTGAGGCTGCCCTTTGCTCTCACTAAACGTAAAAGTAAAGGGACCCCTGACCATTAGGTCCAGTCATGACCGACTCTGGGGTTGTGGCGCTCATCTCGCTTTATTGGCCGAGGGAGCTGGCGTACAGCTTCCGGGTCATGTGGCCAGCATGACTAAGCCGCTTCTGGTGAAACCAGAGCAGGGCATGGAACCACCGTTTACCTTCCCGCCAGAGTGGTACCTATTTATCTACTTGCACTTTGACGTGCTTTCGAACTGCTAGGTTGGCAGGAGCAGGGACCGAGCAACGGGAGCTCACCCCGTCGTGGGGATTCAAACCACTGACCTTCTGATCAGCAAGTCCTAGGCTCTGTGGTTTACCCCACAGCGCCACCCGCGTCCCCTTGCTCTCACTAATGGCACCTTATTCAGGAATTTTGCCATTCCTTCAAAAAGAGCTGTGTGTCTACACTTAAAAGCAAGGGTGGGGTACTGAGTCTGGCTGGTTATTTCCCTCCACTGCTTGTGGGCCACTTTTGGCAGAAGGGCATCAGGTGTCTGACCAGATTGTATGGAACACTTTGCTATAGGGCTTCTCAACTGATTGTTGAGTCTTGCAGAGCACTTTGCAAGAGGCTCCACAGGTTCCGACCACAATCAGCTGACTGCACAGGGGCTCGGCGAGACCCTCCAGTCATCTGTCTTGTCAGAATTTGCACGGGGTTTGTGCCTACAACTCCCGTTCTGGCTGACCTGGTGTCAAGCGTAGCGGGGCAGGCAGCCCGCGGTTTGGTCAAAACGACCTTGCGGGCCAAATGCGGACTGATTGAGCCTGCCATCTGGAGGTTCCCCACCCCTGGCTAAAAGAGCCTTGGGCATTTCTTTTGCCAAAAAGCTCCAAGGATGATTTGCGGGAGCATCACACACAGGAACCGCTCCCGCCACACATCAGCATACACCTGGGCTGTTCAAACCACCCACAAGCAAGCCTGCGCATTCACAGGAGCGAGTAATGTAAACGAGGCCATAGGCAAGAGCATGCCATCTGTTCCCAGCATGCACCGGGAGCTGCTCATCCCACACACTAAGCAAGCAACAAAATGCAAGCGCGTTCATCTATTTTTTACTTTGTAAAAAATGTGTGCCCCTCAATTGTAAAGAAAACTGCAAGGTCGTTTACGGAAAGAACAAAACGATGCAATTGCTGGGGAAAACAATTGTTTAAAAAAAATTTTTCAAAGTTAAAATCAGTTATAAACTACACACAGATCAAAACAAGTGTCAGCTCACCTAACGTTTTTGAGCAGTACAGTGGTGACACCTGCCTGGTGTCAGTAGGCAGGGAGTTCTAAAGCGAAGATGCTAATGCTCTGAAAGAATGATTTCTTACAAGTGCAGTGTCATGCAGCCGCTATAACAGCACCAGATCCACAGATCAAAATGGTCGAGTGGGCAGATATGGGGTAAAGCACTCTCACAGGTCCCAAGTTGCTCAGGGCTTTACCTATTAACGGTAACAGCTTGGTAGCAAAGAGTATTCTGTGTGGGTCTCTGAGCACAGCTATTCCATGCCGACCAGGTCTCACTCCTGCCGGCAATTGTGCTGCAACATTCTGCGCAAGCTGCAGCTTGCGAGTCAAGCACAAGGGAAGCCCCACGCTGCTTCTGGCATGCATCTTAAGAACACACACGTGAGCAAGCACCAAAGATGGTTTCCTCCATGCCCTGATTGTGGGCATCCCAGAGGCATCGTGACGGAAACAGGATACTGGGTTGGCTGGAAATTTGGTCTGAGTGCGTGGGTAGAGTCCCTGACCCACCCGCTGTTTATTCCGTGTCTTGTTAGTTCAAGCTTGCCCTTTTTCCCCCTTTTTTTTTTTTGCAGCCAAAGCTGGAGGAGCGAGTGAGAGACATTGCCATTGCGACACGGAACACGCGGAACAACAAAAGCTTGTACAGGAACATCCTCATGTACGGCCCCCCTGGGACGGGGAAGACTCTCTTTGCCAAGGTAGCCCCAGTGGCATCATCACGATGTGGTCACTGCCAGCAAGTCAATTGACAGCCTCTTGGGTCATCACTCCTGAAGGCAGGGGAGAGCTCTTCGCATCAGGGCATACCTATAAATCCTGCTCTTGTCGGCATCAGACCTGAGGTTTGGGGCCCTCTGGTCAGCTTAAAGTTGAGGGTCTGGGGTTTCAGGCTAGTCCTAGTCACTGAGCCTTTGATAGGACCACCTGAGTATGTTTCTGTGACCTTTATTCATAAGGGCTAGGATGCTTTTTAATTTTTTTGTAGATGATACTTTGGGAATTTGGGGTTTTGCAATAGATTGTACAGAGCTGTGTAAACACCATAGGGCAAATGTTTATTATTATTAATATTATTATTTATTAAATTCGTATACTGCCCTATACCTGCAGGTCTCAGGGCGGTTTGCAAGACAAGATCACAATATAAAAACACAGAATACATAATCAAAACAAAAACAAAAACAGGCCAATAACTCCCCCCCCCAACACATTTTTAAAGGGCATTGGGTGTCAATGTTTATCGTTGCTTGATTTTCTTTCTCGCTCCTCTAGTTGCTGAGCCTTTGATAGGGCCCCTGAGTATGTTTCTGTGTCATTTAGAAATGAGGACTAACCTGCTTTTTTAAAGTATTTTTTAAAAATATTATTGGGAAGATAGTTTGTGTACAAGACAGTTAATTTCAGTCGCGAACGACTCTGGGGTTGCGGCACTCATCTCGCTCTATAGGCCGAGGAAGCCAGCGTTTGTCTGCAGACAGTTTTTCTGGGTCATGTGGCCAGCATGACTAAACCGCTTCTGGCAAAACCAGAGCAGTGCACGGAAACACCATTTACCTTCCTGCCGGAGCAGTACCTATTTATCTATTTGCACTTTGACGTGCTTTTGAACTGCTAGGTTGGCAGGAGCAGGGACCAAGCAACGGGAGCTCAGCCCGTCGCAGGGATTCGAACCGCCAACCTTCTGATCGGCAAGCTTAAGAGGCTCAGTGGTTTAGACCGCAGTGCCACCCGCGTCCCTTTATGTAAATATCACAGGGCAAATGTTGATTGTTATTTGATTTCTCTCTCCCCCGCCCCTTCTTTCTCCCTCCCCCTCTCTCTCTCTCTGTCTTTTTCTCTGCTCCAGAAATTAGCCATGCATTCTGG
Source organism: Podarcis raffonei (assembly GCF_027172205.1). NCBI lineage: Eukaryota > Metazoa > Chordata > Lepidosauria > Squamata > Lacertidae > Podarcis > Podarcis raffonei. The sequence continues at coordinate 71,608,272 of NC_070609.1, read as the reverse complement.
CATGGATTACGCCATCATGACTGGTGGTGACGTCGCCCCCATGGGGCGGGAAGGAGTTACTGCCATGCACAAGGTCTTTGACTGGGCAAACACAAGCCGGAGAGGGTAAGCTTGGATCTGTTTCCCACGACTTTCTCGGATCGAGAGTTCCATCTTGCTTTTACACACACAAACAAAACAAACAAAAAATGTCACTTTCCTCTCAATGCACAATCTGTTGCAGTTTTCAGTTGCTTCGTTTAATCTCGGTGTGGTCTGGGCGGCTTCCAACAGAATATTAAAAACACAATAAAACATCAAACATTAAAAATCACCAAGCGGTGATTGCAGAACCATTCGTGGGACGGATCCAGAGGGCAATTGGGCCAAAATCAGCCCACGGGCCTTAGTTTGCCGACCCCTGCCTTACACCGAGTCAGACCAATGGTCCATCTAGCTTGGTTCTGTCTACACTGACTGGCAGCAACTGTCCAGGGTTTCAGGCAGAGAGTCTCTCCCAGCCCTACCTGGAGATACCGTTTGGGATTGAACCTGGACTCTTCTGCGCATGCAGCGGATGCCCTGTGCAGAAGTTAAGTTGACCACCTTGGCCCCGCCCACATTTGCCTCTGACCCCACCTGCTGCTTGCATGCTGCCATTGAGTTGAAAGAGATTCTACATTCCTGCTGTTGTGGTGCCCAGCATGTTCTCTACAATACAGTGGTACCTCGGGTTACATACGCTTCAGGTGACATACGCTTCAGGTTACAGACTCCGCTAACCCAGAAATATTGCTTCAGGTTAGGAACTTTGCTTCAGGATGAGAACAGAAATTGTGCTCCGGCGGCATGGCGGCAGCGGGAGGCCCCATTAGCTAAAGTGGTGCTTCAGGTTAAGAACAGTTTCAGGTTAAGAACGGACCTCCGGAACGAATTAAGTACTTAACCCAAGGTACCACTGTAAAGAGAAAGCAAATACCTTCCACAGTGATGGTGCTGTTTGGCTCTTCGTCTCTTCTCTCCTGCACCTCCAAGCATCTCCCAGAGACCCATTAAAACCGAATAAGAGGAACTGGGGGGTCCGGCGCTGTGTGCCTATGCCGTCCTATTTTGTGGGGGGTGCCGAAGGAGGGAGGTTCGGGGATGGCGCTGAGCGTGGCTAATTGATGATGTATGTGTCCCTTGATTGGCTCCGACAGACATTCGCTCCCTTTGTCCAAACTGATACGCAGCCACATTCATCACCAGAATGTTTCTATTTTCCACCTTTTTCTTTCCTTAAAAAGAAGGGGGGGAGGAGAGAGAGAGAGAGAATGGAAAACCACCCATGAAATGAAATATTTAGAGCACTGCAAAACAAACTTCCTTTTGCAGAGGGCTTTTCGTGGCCCGCCTTTTTGTGGGGGGAAACGGCAAGGAAAGCTGAAACATTGCATGTGTTTAAAAATGCATTGGCGGTCCATGTTAAATTATTCACCGGCCCGGGGGGGGGGGGAGGAGAGAGAAAGCCAGCAGAATTGGAGATCCCAGAATGTGACAAAGCAGCCTCTCATAGCTCCCTGAGTGACTTCTGAAACCCTCCTCCCCTTTGGTACTTTACAAGCCAAACCCTAGAGCTATGGTGTGTTTTCATGCTATTCCATCCTTAAGGAGTCTTTAAAAAGAAAAAAGCATTGTGATTTGTATGCCAAGGAGCATAGGAACGCAGAAAAACATATCCATGGTTTTATCAGTCTAGTTCACACCTGGCCATTGGACATGCTGGCTGATGGGAGGAGTTGTTTTTGGACTACAACTCCCATCATCCATACCTGTCAGATGCTGATGAGAGGAGCTGTTGCTACTGTTGTAGTCGCTTTATTTATTTCAATTGTTTCTGTGCATTGTTGTTGTTGCTGCTGCTGCTGCTGCTGCTATTTAATCTCAAAAGCTGTTGACAACCCAGTTTAAAGCACCAAGTTAAAAAATTGCACAATATCAGAACGAAACCTTAACAGATGAAGCTTGCGTATATAATGTACCTTTAAAGCAGCGTAATGGATAAGAAAGCAAAATTCTCTCTTAGACCGTATCATGGATAAAAATCGAAGGCTTTCATGCTGTCCTCAGAGCTGCCCCATGGAAATTAGCGAACCTAAGTTACTCATGCGTGTATTAAATTTTAATGGGCCTACTCTGAGTAGGACTGACTAACGTAGGTCACAACCCAAAAGCAATAGATGCCACAAAACCTACTCTGAGCAGATGCGTTGAAATGAATGAACTTGTCTAACTTAGGTCCTCCGGTGGGCATGCTCCGAGAAGCTCTTGGTTAGGCACAACCCCATATTTGTTATTTTTTTACACCCAGGCGTCTTGGGTGAATTTTGGATTGGTGATGGCCCAACTCTGCAAGGATGGTGGGCCCATTTGCTTGACCCACTGCTCCTGCCAAGCTCACCCAGGTTATTCATTTTCTTTAACAGCCTCTTGTTGTTTGTGGACGAAGCTGATGCGTTCCTGCGGAAGAGGTCGACGGCAAGTACTTCACACTCCCTTCTCTCTCTTGCATGTTGTATGCATGCTATCGTTTAGTTTTTACTGAGTATTTATAAACCGCTTTTCGTGGAAGGTTTCGCAATCGTAGAGTGGGGAACCACGAAATAAAATAATTAAAATATGGCTATACAGAAAACACACACATTTAGTTAGTTTTGTTATTCTCTGCTTGGGATTGTGGAATATTCCATGAAAAGCAGGTTATAAATACTTGATAATAACAAACTGAAGGAGTATGTGTTTTCTGTATTTTTATATTTTAATGCATGGTTAATTTAATTGTGATTTCTCCTCCTTGCAGGAAAAAATCAGCGAAGACCTACGAGCCACGTTGAATGCCTTCCTGCACAGGACGGGGCAGCACAGCAACAAGTAAGATTCAAGGGAAACATAAGAGCCATCTTCCAGTGTCTGAAGGTGTGTCATGCAGAAGATGAAACAGACTCTTTGGGTTGTGTCCCAACATTTGTCCTACTCAGATTAGATCCATAGACTTGCAAGGTCGCCTTACCTTCCATATACAGTGGTACCTTGGGTTACATACGCTTCAGGTTACATACGCTTCAGGTTACAGACTCCACTAACCCAGAAATAGTGCTTCAGGTTAGAACTTTGCTTCAGGATGAGAACAGAAATCGGGCCCCGGCAGCGCAGCAGCAGCAGGAGGCCCCATTAGCTAAAGTGGCGCTTCAGGTTAAGAACAGTTTCAGGTTAAGTATGGACCTCCAGAACGAATTAAGTACTTAACCCGAGGTACCACTGTATAGCTCCACCCACTTTTGCCTCTGGCTCCGCCCATGTGGCCCCTGGAAGGTTGTCAAGAATGGAATCTTGCCCTCAGGCTGAACAAAGTTTCCCCCATACCATAGACATATGCATTACTCTTGGATTTTGAGCCTTCTCTGGGCATAGCCAACCCATTTTGTTTTAAAATAAATAAATGATGAAATGGGATATTATCTCAGCGTTGCTTTCCACTGCAGAATTCCTTATTGCCCGCAGGCCTGTCTAATTATACATTTGGCTTCACTCTAGTTATCCTGTTTTGATGGTTCTACTCTCCCCCCCCACACACACACAAAAAGCAAATTTGATTGGTGCATATCTTCATTTAGGGAATAGTTCTGGGTTCCCTCTTAAAAAAACAATGTTCTGCAGAGCCTGTAAGGAATTGACTCCAGTCACTCAACGCCACAGTAACGTATGCAAATCCACCAATAATGAGCCCCCCGGGAGACAGTTAACTGGCAATTCTGCCTTCTGTCAGGAAAATGTGTGCTTTTAAGTAGCCAATTTTACGCTTCTAGCAAACCCTTCAGGAATGCCGAGTCCTGGACGTTCAGAGTTACTGTTTCCAAGAGCAACTGGTTGGGTCCAAGATGGCTGCCCTCTCATCCTCTTCCAAAATGCCTGCCAGTTCTCCTATTCAGAGTGCCCCCAGAAGTGCAAACGGGAGACGCCTCTCACTCAAGCTTTTTTATGCTTCTGAAGTTTGGTTAAGGTAAAAAGGTAGGACGGTTAAGTCCAGTCAGAGGCAGCTATGGGGTTGCGGCGCTCAGCTCGCTTTTAGGCCAAGGGAGCCAGCGTTTGTCCGCAGACAGCTTTCCGGGTCATGTGGCCAGCATGACTAAACCGTTTCTGGCACAATGGGACACCATGATGGAAACCAGAGCATGCGGAAATGCCATTAACCTTCCCGCCACAGTGGTACCTATTTATCTACTTGCACTGGTGTGCTTTCAAACTGCTAGATTGGCAGATTTGGTTAAACCACCACTTGACCCCTGTAATTCTTGTTTTTGTTTTGCTCTGTGCATTTTTACTTTCGTTTGAGGAGTGAATCTGAGGTGGTCTGGGGAACCTATATGAATTTTAAACGTGATAGAGAGATTGGGTCAGAAAAATAGTAGCGTAAGAAGTTGCGTCAGACAGGCTTGTGTACACACCATGTATTTAAAGCATATGACGTTCCCCACCCCCAAGGATCCTGGGAACTGTAGTTTAAGGGTGCTGGGAATTGTAGCTCTGTGAGGCATAAACTACAATTCCCAGGGTTCTTTGGGGTTGGGAGTCATGTGCTTTAAATGTATGGTTGTATACGCCGCCTGAGTCAGAAATGGCCCATCTAGCTCAGTATTGTTCTTTCCTCTCCAGATGTTGTTGGACTCCAACTCCCATCAGCCCCAGCCAGCATGATCAATGGTCAAGGATGATGGGAATTGTAGTCTAGGGACATCTAGAGTTTGAGAAAGCCAGTCTATGTTGATAGGCAGCATCTCTCTAGAGTTTGTGGTCAGGGTCTTCCTCAGCCCTGCATGGGGATTTGAACCCTGATCCATGGCCCTCCTGGTACCTGCTGTTCAAACCAGGCACTCTGAGGTTCTTCCAGGGCCTGTGCTAGGAATGTGCTAAATGTGAAGCGAAACAGCTCCAAGACAGTCTAAATAGTTTTCTTGCTCTTATACTTTGCCTTAGGCTTGGAAACATTAATTAATAATACTACAGATTGTGCTTATTTTGGTTAGGAGGGGAAAGGGAGGATGTTTCCAGTTTGTACCAAATGTGCACATCCCTAATAAACTATTTATTTATTGGCCGCTGTATAAGCCAAGCTATATTTGTGTCCATCTTGCCACGGATTAAATGGAACAAAATTTACAGTAAATCCGTATAATGCAGTTTATACACCTTATAATACGCCTTGTAAAATAAGGTATCACTATAAAAAGGCAGAAGAGAAGATTTTTGTCGGGTTAAAGCCATTGAAATGAAAGGAGGAGAAATAAAAACTCAACAGAGCTGCCTTTGAACTGTAATAATGCTTCTTGCTTGCCTTGTTTGTGTTTGTGTGTGTGTGTGTGTGTGTGTGTTCTCTTCCACTCCAAGTAGACCCCTTGAAGCTAATGCATATGACTAAGATAGAAATATTAATTTTGTCTGCTTTGAGTAGAACTTAGCTGGATGCAGCACTAAGATTTCTGCACGAGTTGTGCATCGGGAAGGGTCAAGTCCATGTTTCCACCAACTTTTGGCTCTGCCCTTGCCCAGCCCTGTTATGTGGCCCCCACAATGTTGCCCAGAGGGGAATGTGGACCTTGGGCTGGGGGAAATAAAGTTCCCTACCCCTGAAATAAATAATTACCTTCTGGGGTTTATTGTCATTATCGGAAATATTCTGTTAAATATTGTGCATGTTAAAAGGATTTTATTTAAATACCGTATTTTTCCTTGTACAAGACAATGCCCCCCCCCATTTTCTTAGTCAAAAATTGGGGGGTCGTCTTATATGCAGATTTATACGGTAAGTCTTGGGTGAGCTGGCAGCTCCTGAGTCACTTGAGTGCCAGAACAACTTTTTTTTGGCGATTTTCAAAAGAAAGAAAAAGCGATTTTGGACGATTTCCTCCAAAAGCTGAACAACTTTACAATACTGATTTCTTAATTTTGGGGTCCCCAAAGTAGGGGTCACCATATACGTGGGGTCGTGTTATACACAGAAAAATACGGTAACAGGTAAGAAATTGCCCCCTTTTTTGTCATTGTGGTCTGGGAAAGCATTTAGGGTCATTGTGTCTGTCCCTCTGGGATCATGTCAGGGCTGCGTAGCCGCAAGCCAGGAATGGGGAAATCAAGAAAAGTAGCCAGTTTCCGAATGAATGTGGAGATGGTGGCACCCCCCCTGGCCTCCCCCCGCTGACCCCAGGGGGGCCATCTCGGAACAGATGGCGAGAATGTCGCTGCCAGCGCCCATTAGGAAAACAGGCTGATTCAAATCATAATGCGCCATTAAATCAGGGCTTATTGTCAGTCGGCAAGAGAGAGGGCCGGAGGGGGTTGTGGGCAGAAGAGAGGCGGCAGGCGCTGGCTGTGAAGCAAAAGGATGCTTAAAGCAGTGCATGAAGTTTTGGGAAGGAGCTGGGAGAGTTTTGAGAGAAGTAAAGGAGGCAAGAGGCAGAAGAGGCTGTGCCTTAGTCTGCGGTGCTAAACACAGAAGTCCTGGGAAGTGAGGCCCATGGGATATAAAATAATGAGTAGATAGGCATAGGATTGTTGCTTTTAAGCTTCACCAGCATATACTCATTCTGTGTATGTGTGTGTGTGCGCGCACACACGCGCTTTTTGGGGGGGGGACCACTTTGAGGGGATTTTTTTACCTGATACGTATCCAGAGGTACCACTGTATGTGACTATATAAATTCTTTTTAAATGTGATTCAACATATATCAAAATATATCATTCTATAGACCAACATGTCATATAAACGAAACATATTATGAGAAATTAAAGTCCAGCAGATTCATCAGGAAATACAATCTATTCAGTTCTTTTATTGGCAATATCCACGGTGTGGAATTCTTATATCAATCTTGTAGTGTTCCAGGTCAAGATGCTTTTAAGAATTCTAGCGTTCCTTGTCTGCAGGTACTTCGTCTGATTTGTGATGTTACCAGTTTTGTATTTATGTGACAAAGGGTATGGCAGTGTTTTGAATGAGTTTTGGGCGTTTTCTACCAGCAAGTGGTGTATAAATTTTATGAAATATATAAAAATACTTTGATTCTGCAGAAAAGCGGAATGTGGTATTTATTGGTTAAGAATGAGGGAGAAATTCGGTTTGATTTGCATTAGTGTGCTGCCAAAACTTTCTGCAGTGGGAGGAGAGTGTGTGTGTGTGTGTGTGTGTGTGTGTGTGTGTGCATTTATTAGGGACTGCCTTTTAAAGGGGGTGGGGGAGGTGCTTCTGAGAGCAGTTTTTGGAAGAACCTCAAACCCTCTGTTAGACCTTCCTGCAGTCTTGTATAATCGAGGGGACAGGCACTTCCCAGAGCAGTTCGCTGCAGCCACATGAGTTGCATCCTGACATTTTTATGCCTCTATGAGGATGTTATGGGTTGTACCCAACCAAGTCCCATTCAAATCAGTGGACCTAAGTTTGTGAACTTCAGTGGATCTCATCTGAGTAGGGCAGGCATTGGATACAAGCCTACACACACACACACACACACACACACAATGCATGCCTTTCTGTATTGAACGAATGAGCATTGAATGGTTTTATGGTGTTTGGGGAATGCGCAATTGATCACTGGTACAGTCCCTCGAAGTATTCCCACCCTCCCTGCGTGCACAACTCTGTTTGACATGGAAGGGGTTGCGCATGTGGAGAGTGAATCCCAATAGAACTGCCTTGCTTTATAAGAGAGGGGGGAAATGATGGTTCTCCTCTCCTCTATCTCCCCAGGTTCATGCTCGTCTTAGCCAGCAACCAACCGGAGCAGTTTGACTGGGCCATCAATGACCGGATAGACGAAATGGTTAATTTTAAGCTGCCAGAGCTGGAAGAGAGAGAGCGTCTGGTCCGGATGTATTTTGACAAGCACGTCCTGAAGCCGGCCACTGAGGGAAAGCAGTCAGTATATTTATTTATTTTTAATTAATTACCATATTTTCCCGTGTATAAGACTAGGGTTTCCCCCCCTTAAAAATAATGTCAAAAATTAGGCGTCTTATACATCTCCCCCCTTTTTCTTAAATCTGAGTACCTCGAGTTACAAACGCCTCAGGTTACAAACGCTTCAGGTTACAAACTCCGCTAACCTGGAAGAGTTACCTCAGGTTAAGAACTTTGCTTCAGGATGAGAACGGAAATCGTGTGCTGGCGGCGCAGCGGCAGCAAGAGGCCCCATGGTGCCTCTAGCTAAGAACAATTTCAGGTTAGGAACGGACCTCCGGAACAAATTAAGTTCATAACTAGAGGTACCACCGTATTGGCATGAAGTCAGGACAGGGTAGGTGAGCAAAAGGGAACGACAGCAGTGGCTGCAGAGCAGCATTTTGTCACAGGCCTAGCTTTGAAGGTTGGCTAATGTTACTGCTGGGCCCTACTGCTCCCAAATATATCCTATTTGGGTTATGAAATCTGTTGAGAACATGAGTCACTTGTCATCGTTTGCAACTGAATAGCGGAAGCAGAAATGACAAGAGGATTCCCCCTGTATCGGGCAAAGATCTCTTGCAACAGGGAACGCATCTTAAACCTTTTCCGGTCCACTTCATTCAAGATCCCGCAGGGGTGGGAGGAGGGGTTGCCTTGTCAAGCTCGTCTCCTGCAATCGCTTGGTCTACCCAGGCAGATTTTCATTTGTACAGGGCCGGAGTTGGCTTGGCATCAACTGTCCCTGTCTGGGTAGCTACAGCCTCTTGTGGGAGCGAATTCCATCGTTCTAACTCTGCATGAAGAAGTACTTACTTTTGTCTGCCCTGTATCAAAAAGCAATGTGATAAAATAGAGTTCCCCATGAATTCAGCTGGAGGACAGCTGCTTGGCATGCAGAAGGTTCCGGACTCAAACCCCAGCTGCTTCCCCAGGAGAGCTGCTCCCATCCAGTATAGGCAATACCTAGGAAGGTGGACCAGTGAGCCTGAGTTGGTATAAAGCTTCTTCGCGGTTCCTCTTTTGTTAATCCTCACAACAGCCCTGCGAGGCGGGTCAGTCTGAGGGAATGACGAGCCAAGTCGTCGCAGACTGAGCAGGGGTTTGAACGTGGGTCCTAACCGAACTGCTTCACTGGCTAGCAAATCATATACCCGTATTTTTCGCCTCACAGGGCGCACCGGCCCATAGGCTTGCGGAGAGCTGCCCGAAGCCCGGGGCACTCTCCGCTGCGTTCCCCGGGTTTCGGGCTGCAGGCTGCTGTCCGCAAGCCTTGGGAGCCCGGCGGGAACTCCCGCGGGCTCCCAAGGCTTGCGGATAGCTTCCTGAAGCCTGGAGAGCAAGAGGGGTCGGTGCGCACCGACCCCTCTCGCTCTCCAGGCTTCAGTGAAAGCCTGCATTCACCCCATAGGACGCACACACATTTCCCCTTCATTTTGGAGGGGAAAAGGTGCGTCCTATGGGGCGAAAAATATGGTAATAGTTTTATTTACTGGATAAAGGGTTGCATCCAGCGCTGGCCCTACTCAAGAGTGCTTTCAAAAATTAATCAAAGTGATTTAATTTTAATTTTTGATGGGTACGTAGTTGAATACAACTTATAAACCTTAGACCGGGGTTTTCCAAACTTTGGTCTCCATCTGTTTTGGAACTACAATTCCTATCATCCCTGACCACTGGTCCAGCTAGCTAAGGATGGTGGGAGTTGTAGTCCAAAAACAGCTGGGTACCCAGGTTTGGGAAACGCTGCCTTAGACCCTACCTACGGTGTTTCCCGGCAGCTTGCAATAAATATAACATGGCAGTGTTGATGTGAACTGGTGTGCTTTTACCTGTCCAGGCGTCTGAAGCTCGCCCAGTTTGACTATGGGAAGAAGTGTTCAGAGATCGCCAAGCTGACCGAAGGCATGTCTGGCCGAGAGATCTCTCAGCTCGCCGTGGCCTGGCAGGTAAGTCCAGCATCCTATGAGCGGTCCTTCGACCGCAGTCTTGCCTGCTCAGACCAATCTGCTTGGTTTCAGCTAGCTCTGGCTGAGCTCAGCACTGGGGAACCTTTGGCCCTCTAGATGTTGCTGAACATGCTCTTTCTTCCCTGTAACCATAACCCACATACACCTGGGATCAGGGGAAATTGCTTCTGGTAGTCCACTTCGCAAATCATTGTGATGATGGAATGGAGTGGGGAGAGCTGGGTTTGCTGCCTTGACCTTGGAGGAAAAGCAGAATATAATTGCAGTAAATGCATGGATTCAACACAGGAATGGGCTAAGCACAGAGACCGACATGCAGGCAGCTTTGCTTTTTTGTTGTTGCTAGCTCTTGTTGCCTGGACAGAGACTAGAGACAGGAGTATTTACCGTATTTTTCACCCCATAGGACGCACCGGCCCATAGGACACACCTAGTTTTTTGGGGGGGAAATAAAGGGGAAAAAAATTATTTCCCCCCCAGGTGCGGGGCTGGGACGGGGGAAGCCCGAGCTTCCCCCGACCCCAGCCCCCAGAACAGGCTGCTATTCGCAAGCCGTGGGAGAGCTGCGCGAAGCCCGAAGCTTGGGGCGTGCTGAGCTCAGCGCACCCCAAGCTTCTGGGTGCAGGCAAGCTCTCCACTAGCCGTGGGAGAGCTGCGTCTCCCACGGCTAGCGGATAGCTTCCTGAAGCCTGGAGAGTGAGAGGGGTCAGTGCGCACTGACGAAAACGTTCCATGCGGTTTATAAATACGTTTTGAAAAATAAAGCAAGCCTTAGGCGGGGCTGGTGCTGCCACACTTCATCCAAAATATTGCAGGTTTTCTGTTTGAGAGTTTTGTAAGGTGTGCCAGCTTGCAAATTTGCTGTGTGCAAGCTTCAGTTGGTCTTTTTAAAAAAGAAAGAAAACACTGCCTTGGCGCATCCAGCCCCTTGGGACCGATTAAGGCAGCCGCAATAAAAGTGCCCATTGACTCCTTTTTCCAAAGAGCCTCGGGTTGCGTAATGCCTCCTGAAAACTCTGCTTTCCATCTCTTGTCGTATGCTGAAGACAGCACCTTTTTACTCTGGCCTTAGACATGTGAGAGAGGAGTTTGTGTATATCTATATTCTTTATTTTTAATATTTTGTTATTAGTTTGCAAATTATTATGGAACCACAGGGGCAAGTAAACAATAACAAAAATTCAGCATGGATATAATGACGGGGCATACCAATGTACCTGAACCTATTAAATAATAACACCCAAAATAAGAACAGAACAACCATATTATCTCTAAAAACAAATCCCCACCAATCTGGATATTTATTTATTTCATTCATATCCTGCCTCAAGGTGGTTCTCCCCCTCCTCATTTAATCCCCACAACAACCCTGTGAGGTAGGTTAGACTGAGAGAGACGGTGGGTTCAGGCTGTACTTTCAAGTTAATGGTATAATTTGTGTGTTTTATGTTGTAGGTCACTTAGAGATTTTTAAAATATTAAGTGGTTTACAACAATTACGAAATATCAGCAAAAAAAGGACAATGTGGCCCAGATAAAACTGTATAATTAATTTTGAAAAATACATTAATAAAACAGCAGCTTAAACTTCAGTAAATAAGACATGACACTACAACATTTAGCATTCTCCCGGGGCAAATTTGTTTTTAAATAACCGCTTGTGTTGTCGGGGGTCAAACACCAGCCACCCCACAGATACGCACAGAGCTTGTGAGATTTCACACGCTTTCAAGCAAAACTTTGCGGTCGTGAGGACTGCTTTTGGAAAGAAGAGAGAGCTGACATTTTCTACAAGTTCATTTCTTTGCCCAGTGTTATGTTATGTTACGTTGCAAGAAAGAGAGCACTTGTGAGATTTCACATGCTTTCAAGCAGTCATAAGGACTGTGAATGTAGTTTTGAATAGAAAAGAGAGCCGAAACTCTTCGTAAGTGCAATTTTGTGGAGTTTTCGCTTCTATGGAATTGCAACACACACAGCTGACTGGTGCTGAGATGAAATCCCTCCCAAATTCATCACCCCATTTACAACCGTGGGGAGAATGGGGTACTATTGGTGCTGGCGGGGAGCTCACAAAGAGTTTCTTATGTGGTGACAGGAATTCTTGCCCCCAGTGGGGGTGTCTCTGGCAGCATTGTTGTTATCCTCTGGGGGCGGGGGGAGAGAAACAGCCAGCCCTCATCAGGAACTGTGGCAATTATATATATAGAATTTTGGGGCACCCCTTAAGAACCTAAGATGAGCCCTGCCGGATCAGACCAAAGGCCCATTTCATCCTCCATCCTGTTTTAACAAGAGCCAAGACCCCACAAGCAGAACCTGAGCACCATGGCACTTTTTGAGGGGTTGTTGTTGTTTAGTCGTGTCCGACTCTTCGTGACCCCATGGACCAGAGCACGCCAGGCACTTCTGTCTTCCACTGCCTCCTGCAGTTTGGTCAAACTCATGCTGGTAATTTCGAGAACACTGTCCAAGCATCTCGTCCTCTGTCGTCCCCTTCTCCTTGTGCCCTCCATCTTTCCCAACATCAGGGTCTTTTCCAGGGAGTCTTCTCTTCTCATGAGGTGGCCAAAGTCTTGGAGCCTCAGCTTCAGGATCTGTCCTTTTGAAGGGAGGGGAGCCTAAATCCACAGAGGGAGGGAAATCAACCCCTGAAATCTGGTCTTGATCCAAACCCATAGGGTGCTGGGCTGGGGAGCCTAAGCCCTCCAGACATTGAGGGACTACAAAGTCCATCATCCCCGCCTTTTGGGTCCAGGCACATCTCGAGGGCCACAGGTTCCCCCAGCCCTTCATCCTAGGCCTAGCTAGGATTGTCCTTTTTTTGAATTTAGAGGGGGAACCAAGGCTGTTCTTTGCCTCTTCTGAGAACGCTGGACATTGACGCCCGCCAGCTTGTGACGCGATTGGGTGGCGCAGAGTGACTTTGTCACCTTCCCAGGTCCCTTTCCCTCCTTGTGAGCGTGCTTGCGTTCCCTGATCTTGACAAACAGCAGCTGTGGCGAGCCAGGTGCGGCTGTGCGCATCCTTTAAACAGCCTTGACGCAAGTGGATGCCTCGTGGAAGGTGTTTTAGAATTCCTTCCCCTGCCTCAGTCTCACTCACTCTCTCTTTCTCTCTCTCTCTCACTGCCTGCCTGCCTGCCTTGGTCTGTTTCCGACAGCCTTGGGGCGGGGAAGGAAGGGCACTGCAGTGCTTTAAAAGAAAAGAGTCTAACCAGGAATGAAAGTTCACAACCTGTTTTTTTAGCCAGCACCTCAGGACAGCGAAAGCCACGATTTCTGCCTCCTGGAGCCAAACGATTTAATGAAGCAATTTCTCAAACCTTCTCTTGGTCAGAGCACCTTCGATATAATCCCAAAGGGGGGGGGGAGGCTTAATTGCTGCTAACGACTGCTGCTTAATTCACCTCCAATTTGTATTTTCAATTAGTTTGCCTCGCCCCCATCCACATTGCAGCATTGTCTCTCCCCGTTTCATTTTGCAGGCTTAGAAAACCTTTCTGGCAGACTACTCTAGACCGATGTAGGTTCATAAAAGGGCAGCCAGAATTATCAAGGGACAGGGCAGCACTTCTGTATGTTGCAGCATCTGGGACTTTTTAGTTTAGAGAAAAAGCAAGTGGTGTGAAATAAGTTTACTGAAATATGCATATTATGGAGAAAATTGGTAGAGAAAAGTTTTTCTTCCTCTCTCATAACGCTAGACCTTGTGGCCATCCAATGAAGCTGAATTTTGGGATGAAATAAAGTAACATATCTATGCATCCCATGGTAGGGTTGCCATATGTCCTCTTTTTTACGGGACACGTCCTCTTTTTCATGGGTGTAGAGTCATCACAGCGATCCATAGTTAAAAGTAGAAGTCGGCAGATGTGTCCTCTTTTTTGCTCTTCAAAATATGGCAACCCTACCAGTTAAACTATGTAAGTTTTCTGTGGAGGTTTTCCATAGGCATCTCAGCCACTTTGAGGACAGTGGATTAGGTGGGACATTGGCCTGATCCAACAGGTTCTTTTTATGTTTATGTTCTTTGGCAACTAGGGACGTGGGTGGTGCTGTGTTCTAAACCACAGAGCCTAGGACTTGCCGATCGGAAGGTCGGCAGTTCAAATCCCCACGGCGGGGTGAGCTCCCGTTGCTTGGTCCCTGCTCCTGCCAACCTAGCAGTTCAAAAGCACGTCAAAGTGCAAGTACCGCTCCGGCGGGAAGGTAAACGGCATTTCCATGTGCTGCTCTGGTTCACCAGAAGCGGCTTAGTCATGCTGGCCACATGACCCGGAAGCTGTACGCCGGCTCCCTCGACCAATAAAGCGAGATGAGCACCGCAACCCCAGAGTCGGCCACGACTGGACCTAATGGTCAGGGGTCCCTTTACCCGTTATCTTTACCTCTTTGGCAACTAATTCCTACTCAGAGTGAGCCCATACGAAACAAAGGAACATGACAGACTTGGGTCCATTGATTTCAGGCAATCTGCTCTGAGCAGGGGCTTAGTTTGAGGCAACCCATTAAAACGGATTGATTTCAATGGATCTGCTTTGAGTAGGACTTAATTGGGTACTGTGCCCGCCCATCAAAGCTGGCCCATGGAAAGGGTTGAAAGAGGCATGGATGGGTGGCACAGCAGAGCCAGTTCCTTGCTGTGAACCCTCGGGGGGGGGGGCTGCTGATAACAACGTGCATTGGATGTTGCCGTTGTTTCATTGCACGACGTGTCAACCAGACCAGGAAATCTCGTATGATTTATTTATGATTCCTTTTTTCTATTCCGCCCTCCCTCCCACAGGAGCCCTGTGCGGGGAAGGCTCATAGTGTTCGAGCAACACAATTTTAAAATAAAAAGGTAATTTAAAACATTTCAGAACCATTTAGAACCGTTTGACACACGTCAAACGCATCTTAAGAAAGCTGCCGCGTGCCTTCACAGTTGCACCATTACAAAGTTGCTCTGTACGGTATTTTGCAATACCTTTTCCAGATACCTGCCCATGGGAAACCCACAAGCAGGACCTGAGCAGAGCAGCAGCTCTCCCCTCCTGCCACGCTGACTTTGCTTCTTCCTCCACCATGGGCAATATTTCTGAATATCAGTTACCAAAAGTCACAAGTGGGGAGAGTTGCTTTTGCACTCCGGCAGGCTTCCCATTGGTATCTGGTTGGTTAGATGAGCTGATGGCCTCATCCAACAGGCTTCTTGCTGCTCAATTTGCATACTTCATGCAGGCCTAAATGTTCTGCAGGTGCAGAATATCTCTCTCTCGCATACATAGTGCAGAATGATGTTCTTTGGGGAAAACTTTTACTCATGGAAGAGCAGTGGTTGAGGAATTGGAAGCCAATGGGGCTATTGTCCTGTGTTCCCACAGTTCCTCTGTGCCACACAAAATCCAGCTTCCTGAAAACACAGCTTTTATGGTTGTTTCTAAGTTTCTAGCCCTCATTATTAGGAAGATAGAAGTAGAAGGGAGGGGAGTGTGGAAATGACAGGATAAGAAGTCCCAGAGCCTTTTTATCTCAGTGAGAAGTCCAGCCTGGTGAGTGGTGTGGTGTTTGCATCTTAAAAAACGGTGAAAAAGCCCGGTGTGTTCAATTTCAAGGAGTTAAAGCTCCTCCGGAAAGGGGCATCTGCTTTCTCCCACTCCTTTCCTGACAGTCGGGGCCCCAGGCAGATCTATTTTTAGAAAGTCATTGAGAGAACCAGCCAAGCGTTCATCGCATGGCCCCAGCTGGAGTCTTCACAATAAAAATTTGCAGGCGGTCTGGCCGGGGGGGATGAAGGTTGCACCCTTGTGCACACACACACCCTGCAAAAAACAAAAAACACAGCAAAGGGAAAGCACTCGGCAGCCATTGAACAAACACTGGATCCTTCCTGGAGCTGAGCCCCGTCTCGCAAGGGAGCACCTACATTTTGCAGCTCCATTAGTGACGGGCACCTGGGCAAGCTTTGAGCATGCCAAGCCATCAGTGGCTGCCTGCCCCGGGCATCTTGTGTTGTGAAGTGCTTTTTCGAGGCAGCAGCTCCCAAGCATCATTCAGTTGTCACTCCTCTAGGTGACAAACCTAAGATGTAGAATTCTACAAAATGTTGCATTGCAGAGTGCCTGTAGCCCAGGTTCCCCCTGACCACACCCTCTCATGAGCTACTCCATTCCATTCTTCCCTCTCCCAGGCTACTTTGTTCCATTCCTCCTCCCTCTCCCAGGCTACGCCATTTCATTCCTTCCCCCCTCTCCCAGGCTACTCCATTCCATTCCTTCCCCCCTCTCCCAGGCTACTCCATTCCATTCCTCCTCCCTCTCCCAGGCTACTCCATTCCATTCCTCCTCCCTCTCCCAGGCTACTCCATTCCATTCCTCCCTCTCCCAGGCTACACCAGTCCATTCCCCCCTCTCCCAGGCTACTCCATTCCATTCCTCTTCCCTCTCCCAGGCTACTCCATTCCATTCCTCCTCCCTCTCCCAGGCTACTCCATTCCATTCCTCCCTCTCCCAGGCTACACCAGTCCATTCCCCCCCTCTCCCAGGCTACTCCATTCCATTCCTCCTCCCTCTCCCAGGCTACTCCATTCCATTCCTCCTCCCTCTCCCAGGCTACTCCATTCCATTCCTCCCTCTCCCAGGCTACACCAGTCCATTTCCCCCCCCCTCTCCCAGGCTACTCCATTCCATTCCTCCCTAGTTCTCTCAGATTCCCCCCCCCCTAACAGTTGGTAAGAATGTCAAGCCCGCTGAATGCCTACAGACCTCAAAGGGATTTTTCTGGGGTTCCCACCCTTTAAGGCTCTCTTTGAAAAATGGTTTCAATTTGTACTTCTCCAAACCACCTCCCGCTTGCGTTTCATCTACACCAGGATCCATACACTTGAGGAGGAGTTCGCTGTTAGTGTGCAGCAGAGTGGGAAGTGGTTTTCAGCCTGAGAGCCACATGCCAGTGATGGGAGGGGCCAGAGGGAAATGTGGGCGGAGCAATGGATGTAAATGTTGCCTTTGTGCGCTGCGCAACTCGAACCCCTCTCTCCGTCCGGTATCCAGGCAAGCAAGAGTCGCAAGGATACATTTTAGAGAGGCATGAACACTCAAGGGAGCAGGCAAAAGCTAGGCCACTGTGGGGTGCGGCCTGCGGAAGAGATCCGGGGGGCAGACTGAGAAGCCTGCAGGGCCACCCCCCTGCTCTGTGTTGAGGGAATGGCAGCTTTGCAAGTCAGCAGTGAAGGATCCTGGGACAGAAATGAGGCTCGCTTAAAAGCGGGGCTGTCGAAGAACCAATTTATCCATGCCATGCAGAAAAGGGTTTTTTTCCACCTTGCGGTGCCATTCAAGGAATGACCGAACCAGGTTTATTTCCCTCTCCTTCTCCTCTTCAGGCCGCAGCGTATGCCTCCGAGGACGGTGTCCTCACGGAAGCCATGATCGACGCCCGGGTGGCCGATGCCGTTCAGCAACACAAGCAGAAGATGGAGTGGTTAAAAGCTGAGGGGGTGGAGCCGGGCAAGAGCCAACCGTTGCCTCTCACGATGGGGAAGGGCCTATGAGGAAGCTTTGGGGGCGGGAGAGGGAAGGACAGGATAGAACGGGGAGGACGCAACAGACCATTGCGACGTGTGGAGCAAAAGATGCTGGGGAAACCGACTCTCGCCTTGCAGCCGCGGTCCACCTGGAATCATGTCGAAAGTGAACACAACGTCGCGCTGGTGAAAGTGAGGGCCAATCTTTGGAGTCTGCTTTCTTGGGGTTTTTATATATATAAATATATATAAAATATATATAGGTATATATATATATACCTATACCTCAGGGTGACACCTTGAATAACCATGTGCGTGTATGTGTGTGTATCAACCAATACATTAAAAAAAAGAGTTCTTTTTGCCAAACGGCACCCCACCTCAGCACCTTGTGCTTCTGTGTATCTGTTTCTTTTGAACACGACCCTCATGAACCATCTTAAGCAGTCTTGGTTTAGATTCTGCTTGGGAAACAAAAGAGGCATTTTCACTCCGTAGATTTTTATTTTTATCTGTCTTTTCATTGTAGATTAAGTCTTGGAGGAAATTCATGGAGCCACAGCAGCTAGATTTCTCCCTCCTCTGTTGGAGGCAGTAAATAGAAGACATCTGAAGGCAGCCCTGTTTAGGGAAGCTTTTCATGTTTGATGCAATACTGTATTTTAATATTTTGTTGGAAGCCGCCCAGAGTGGCTGGGGAAGCCCAGCCAGTTGAGCGTGGTATAAATAATATATTATTATTATTATTATTATTATTATTATTATTATTATTATTATCATTATCTCTGAATGCCAGTTGCATTCAGAGATCAGCTTTCGTGTCCTTTATAAGAGCTTCCCGTTTGGGGCATCTAGCTGGCCACTGTAAGTGCTGGACTAGAAGGGACCCTGGCCTGATCTAGCAGGGCTTTTCTTCTGTTCTTAGCTTTCTAGCCAGGAGCCCTGGATGCAAACCAGCCAAAGTGGCCACACAGTTAATCTAGCTCAGTTTTATTAACAACAACTGGCAGGATTTTCCAGTCCTGCCTAGAGGCCTTGTGATTCCGCGTGGGGCCTTCTGCACGCAGATTTGCAGCTCCCTCCCCCCAAATTTTAGGATCGCAGCACCAATACATAGGAAGCAACCTTCTGCCGGGTCAGACGCTTGTTCCCAGTAGCTCAGCATTACCTACGCTGACTGGCAGCACCTACCTGGAGATCCTGGGGGAGTTGAACCTGGGACTTTTTTTTCTTTTGCATGAAAGCTGTGGCTTGTACAGTGGTACCTCTGGATGCGAACAGGATCCGTTCCAGAGCCCCGTTCGCATCCTGAGCAGAACGCAACCTGCGTCTGCGCGGGTCGCGATTTGCCGCTTCTGCGCATGCTCATGACATCATTTTGAGCATCTGCACATGCGCGAGCGGCGAAACCCGGAAGTAAACTGTTCCATTACTTCCGGGTCGCCTCGGAACGCAAGCTGAAAAAACTCAGCCTGAAGTGTCTAACCCAAGGTATGACTGTATTCTGGGACCCAGGTGGCGCTGTGGGTTAAACCACAGAGCCTAGGACTTGCCAGTCAGAAGGTCGGCAGTTCGAATCCCCATGATGGGGTGAGCTCCCGTTGTTCGGTCCCTGCTCCTGCCAACCTAGCAGTTCGAAAGCACGTCAAAGTGCAAGTAGATAAATAGGAACTGCTCCGGCGGGAAGGTAAAAGGTGTTTCTGTGCGCTGCTCTGGTTTGCCAAAAGCGGCTCAGTCATGCTGGCCACATGACCAGCTGTACGCCGGCTCCCTCAGCCAATAAAGCGAGATGAGCGCCGCAGTCCCAGAGCCGGCCACGACTGGACTTAATGGTCAGGGGTCCCTTTACCTTTACCTTATGACTGTATTATGAAGCTGTCATACCAGTTCAGACCACCTAGCTCAGTATTGCCTTTGCTAACTTAAGAGTGGCTCTCTGGCTATTACGGTTTTCAAAGAGGTAATCATTCATAGTCTTTACTGTGCGTAATGGCTGTATGGAACTGCCACGTTCAGAAACAGTGTACCTCAATGCCAGGGAACAACAGAAAAAGGTTGCCCTCATGCCCTTTTGGGTTTAAGAAAAGGCATTTGCTTGGCCTCTGAAAAAGAAGATGCTGGACTAAATGGAGCTTTCAGCAGGGCTCCTAGCATTGATTTCTTGAAGCTGCGGATATGTCCCTTTGATGTGAGGGCGCTTAATCATTCCCCTCTGGACTAACAGCCTCATAGGCAGCTGTTCGTGTGTTGCAGGGCAGGTTAAGAAAACAACAACTACCTCTTAATTTGGAGTTGAACGCAGGCTGACCCAAGAGTTCCTGGGGGAGGAAAGCATGTTCCTTCCTTTCTGCCCATGCCATGCAGCTTTTTATGTTTACCTTCCTTACCTCTCTGCCTCCCACACACACCTGGCATCAGATTTTAGACTACTACACTAAGTGACAGGGTCTCTGCTCTGGCCACTTTGCTGAGAAGTGCTGGACAGCTCTGAGGAAATTGGCCTTGACAGGAGCTCTGGAAGGAAGCGAGGAGGACAGCCGAGAGCAAGTGGAAATAACTCATTTGACACCTTTCTTGCATAATCACAAAAAGTGAAAAAGTTCCACTCTCTTCTCCACAGCACAGAGCCTGCTGTTCTGGTTCTAACATTCTAAGAAGGGATCTAAACTAGATCATACATGACCGATATATCCAACCCTTGCTTAAAAACCTTCAAGGAAGGAGAGTTCACCACCACTTGTGGGAGTCTGTTCCAGTCAAACAGAACTTACTGTTCTTCCTGATATTTAGTCAGAATCTCCTTTCTTGTGACTTGAATCCGTTAGTTTGGGTCCTACAGGCTAGCTTCCATGAGGCAACCCTTCAGATATTTGAATCAGCCCTGAGTGCTCACTGGAAGCACAGATCCTGAAGCTGAGACTCCAATACTTTGGCCACCTCATGAGAAGAGAAAGACTCCTTGGAAAAGACCCTGATGTTGGGAAAGATGGAGGGCACAAGGAGAAGGGGACGACAGAGGACGAGATGGTTGGACAGTGTTCTCGAAGCTACCAGCATGAGTGTCCAAACTGTGGGAGGCAGTGGAAGACAGGAGTGCCTGGCGTGCTCTGGTCCATGGGGTCACGAAGAGTTGGATACAACTAAACAACAACAACATCATATCATCTCAGTCTTCTCCAGGCTAAAGAAACCCAACTCCAGACCTTTTTTCATCTTGGTCACCCTCCTCTGCACATGTTCCAGATTGTCAACATCCTTCTTAAGTTGTGGAGCCCAGAACTGAACACAGGACTCTAGGTGTGGGCCGGCCGAAGCAGAATAGAGCAGCACTATTGCTGGTGGCGCTGTGGGTTAAACCACAGAGCCTAGGACTTGCCGATCAAAAGGTCAGCGGTTCGAATCCCCTCGACAGGGTGAGCTCCCGTTGCTCGGTCCCTGCTCCTGTCAACCTAGCAGTTCGAAAGAACGTCAAAGTGCAAGTAGATAAATAGGTACCGCTCCAGCAGGAAGGTAAACGGCGTTTCCGTGCACTGCTCTGGTTTTCCAGAAGCAGCTTAGTCATGCTGGTCACATGATCCGGAAAGTTGTCTGCGGACAAACGCCGGCTCCCTCGGCCAGTAAAGTGAAATGAGCGCCGCAACCCCAGAGTTGGCCACGACTGGACCTAATGGTCAGGGGTCCCTTTACCCTTTACCTTTATTGCTTCCC
The DNA here is from genome assembly GCF_027172205.1 of Podarcis raffonei. Taxonomy (NCBI): domain Eukaryota; kingdom Metazoa; phylum Chordata; class Lepidosauria; order Squamata; family Lacertidae; genus Podarcis; species Podarcis raffonei. Next base: position 71,587,134 of record NC_070609.1, on the reverse strand, counting down.
TTGATCGAAACACTAAACTTCTGATGATGCAGCCTAGAATAGCATTAGCTCTCTTGCTGCTGCATCACACTGTTGACTTATGTTATGCTAATGGTCTACTAAGAACCCTAGATCCTTTTCGCATGTACTACTGGCAAGCCATGTGTTCCCCAAATTACATTTGTGCAGTTGGTTCTTCCTACCTAAGTGGGTCCAGTTCCTACATAATGCAGAATGTACCTCCTGATTCCATGGTGTCCGTATGAGGCTCTCACCTGCAGTGATCAAATGGAAAGATAACATGAGATTAACTTTCACGGCTCTGTGTACCAAACGCAGCACTTTGAACTTAGCTCAGTAGCTCATTGGCACCATCTACCTTGGTCAAGGTGAGACATCGCCACAGATTCTTGCTCCTCTGGCCGTCAACTAATATTTTCAGGGGGCCCTCACCCCCCCAAAAATAATGCACCAAGCATCTCTCCAACGAGGCGTCACTTGGCACCTTAGAAATAGGCCAGTGTTGACCTGGCTTTGTGTTTCTGGCTTCCTGGCACCTGCTACAGCAACAGATTGCCCATCTTTTATACCTTCCAGCGTTATCCCGAGCAAAATACAAGCCTGTGATTGATGGCGAAGCCGAGAGGTGGCATGAGAGAAAGAGAACCAATTAGTCTCCACGATGTGATGCTATCCCATGTCAAAGGTACATTGAGCTGGTATTGGTGGTGACTGCTTGTGATGGATAATCTCATTTCCCTCACCTCTTCCCCACATTCAACCAGCTGGCAGGGAATACAGTTATAATAGGCTTTCTCTACAAGCTCGTAAGTCAAATCATGTCTCCAGATTCAGAGAGTTCTTTCTCTCTCCAGTCCTGGATTGCTTCCATCCTGCTACCGGGGCTGCTTATTTGGTAGTCAATTTAGCACCCCGTTTTTGAAAAAAAACTGAATCCAAGAAGGAAAAAAACACACCAAGAAATTAGACCTGCTTGGATAATTTCCGATCCAGCTAAACTGGACGGAAGGAATGTTAAAGCTACAATCCTTCAGTGCCTAAAAGAGGCAGCCTTTGCTGGGCAAAAATGTAGACTCCCGATATTTTAGTAAGCAGAGAAGGCAAACAGGAATTTGAAAGGTATTCAGCCTGGGGGCCACATTCCATCATAGGCAACCTTCCAGGGGCTGCATTCTAGTGGTGGGTGGGGCCTGGGGAAAGTGGGTGGAGCAATGGATGTGACCTCAATGTTATAAGCTAAATTTCAACCACACACGTCAGAGAGATCCAAAAAACACAGAGTAGGGACTCTCACCCCCTCCACCTGGCCACCTCCTTCCTTTACACCTGGGAGGGGGGAACCACCTCCCTTTACACCTCACCTTTCCCTTCACAGCTCTCTCAAACCTCTTTTAAGGAAGGGGGGAGGCGCTTCGGAGAGTGGTTTGGCAAACAGCTCTTTGAAATGCCTTCCCCGTTTGCCTGGGCTGCCTGCTACCTGCTTGCTCTCTCACCTGCCATTCTGTCATCATGCTGGAGTAGAGGTGGCTGCGTCGTGGTGGCCGCATGAACTGCTGCGTGACGACAGCCTTGCCTTTATATATATATAGGCAGATAGCGTACTAGAAGAGCATCAAGCAGCACTTTACACAAGCTTCCTCTGGATCGTCGGGGATCACAGTTGCTCAGCCTCACTTATACACACACAAGTTCCTGTGTTTTTAATCCTGCCACTAATACCCACTTCCCTCAGGAGGCTTCGCGACCTCTTAGGAACGTGGCTAGGCTTGAAGTTGGACTTGAGATGAACACCACTACCAGAGGCGGGATAAATAAGTGGGCTTGTTAAGGGGATCTTTATACACAAAGGGAAAAACTAATATCCATATTGGGGACTTAGATGGCACTTTCCACATAGTCAAGAGCCACTGCTACTGACTCTAGCCTCTGACTGTCTAGTGCCTTAAGCTAATACTCCACCTCAGCCAATTAAGTTCTACACCTCCTCTCTCCAAACAGGCATCGCTGTTCAAGGATGCCTTCCTGCCAAGCAAAAGCAATAGTGTGCTGCAGGTTGGGTGCGGGGTCTGGCCTGGGGAGACGGAGGGCAGCCCAGGGAGAGTTCTGGGGGCCAGATGGAGAGGTTTGCAGGGCC